>NC_141695.1:421193495-423958495 GCF_964263255.1 Lissotriton vulgaris | reverse complement strand
CTCCGAGATATGTATGCATTTTTTGGACAATGATAGTCGATAAGATGGATAGTGATTATGTGCTTAGAGAAGAAAGCAATGTAAGACAGATATTGATCATGTGTTTGGACAATGAACTGATTTAGGGTGGGTACTAATTATGATTGGAAGCAATGAATTGGTGTAATGTAGGCACTGAGTGAGCATTTGGATAATAAATTAATGAATTCATTGAAAAACTGAATTCTTGACATGCATCATGCTTGCCCTGTAGGAACATTCGATACGATTTTATTGCACTGCTGCACTTTATGCAATGAACTGCCACCAACTTCGTTCCTCTTATGTACAGTTCCAGTCTGCTCCGTGGCCGGTCCACTGGGTTGTAGGCCCGTATTTGTACACCAACACTTTTTATTAAAGGTATTTTGAAAAAGAAAGTATAATTGTAGCGGTTGCATTAATGAGTTTTGAATGTATTACTACTGTGAGCGAAGAATAAGTATGATTAAGGCTGAAGGTTAAAAAGGGCCTGATATTTAGCAGCTACATTATGTGTCACAGGCAGCCAGAAAAGTGTTTTAGACGCCCTTAAACGACACCACAGAAATGCCACCTGACCGCCACCCTTGCACGCAACCTAAAGGGGTCGCGACCAAGTGACTCATGTAGATACGCAGATCGTCAATGATTATCTATCTGACACTACTGGTCCCACTGGGCTTAAACGCCGAGATGGTAGAGAAATGCACTACATGGAGATAGGTCGAGTATGTGGTAAGTAAAAACATTTTCGGACTACTGCATGCTGATGTGGTTTGAATGCTGCCCCCACCCCCTTCTTTCTCCTCCCTTCTGCAGGTCGCGTCGGAACGACGACTGAAGTGTGGAAGAGCGATGATCAAACAACCGACGAAAAGGGAAGGAGGGAATATGAGCATAGCCCTTATGTTGATGAGTTTTTAAAAGACGTAGACTTAGACATGACTGTTCCTCCTTAGAATGTAGCGACTGGGAGGATGGACTGACATAGAAACTTGACGGGTACTGTATGACGAAAATTGACTCGAAATAGCATGTTAAATAATGTAACTAGACGTTTGACTAGATAGGGAAAGGACAAAGAAGAGTGCCGGGGTAAGGATTACCAAGGCACCACCCGTCTGGGAAGTTAGGAATGTTGCTGATGTTCAAAATGTACCGCCTCCTTCTCACACTCTTATAGATATAACCAAGCTGTCCGACTGTTCTCCCGATCCATACCCGCCGTTGCCTCAGCCTGGAGAACTTCCCACCAAAGGAAGAAACTGAAAAATGGTTTAAGATCCAACCGTGGGTAAATAGCCCGACCAGGTTAATTTCTGACCAGCTGACCGAGGCGTAAGTATTGGCAATTGAGAACGTTCGCAAAGATAGCAAGCGAGAGGGAAAAGGAGGGAAAGGTAAAAAGAGCTAAGCACGTAGGTAAATAGGATATTAAAGATACGCAGGATGTAAAGATAGATCTTTCTGGCCAATATTTGTTTTATGTTTTGTCGTGAATGTCTTATATATGTAATACATGTACTGTCTTCCTTCGTCTGAATTTGTGTGTGTGTACTGTAGGGGTTTATGTCCTCCCTCTGTTTGCGTCTCTCCATTACCTGACCCCCTGCTGTTCTGTGTTGTGAGCGCACTAAATGACCTATTTTCGTACACGTCTCTCTCTCTCTCTCTCTCCCCCCCCCCTTTTTTTTTATCTATCTGTCTCTATCTCTATATCTCTGTCTCTCTCTCTCTCTCTATATGTCATACGTGTACCGAATGGCTCGTTTAGATTGCGGACGACTCTCACTCTCTATGAGAGTCTCCCTATTTCCTCTTCCTTTTTATGATAAAATTGTGCCTCGCTGGCACCAGTCTGATTGGATACTTATTGAACGTGAAGGTGTTCAGCGAAATTGACCGAAACTAAAATGATCGTATCTTGCCATATTACTACCTCTCCTTTCTGCAAAATGAATGAACTCGAATTGGCTAAGAAAGAAAGGACAGGTAAGACGACTAAGGTCCCCCAATCTGGCCTTTTATAGGGGGACTGTATGTCAATGGCACCTTATTTTTTAGTTCATCAGAGACGAACGCCAACGTCTAGATTGACCCCCAATGCCCAGATTGCCCCACCCCTTTGCACCCAAGCGCGAATGCCCGAAGCATCCCCGCCCCACTTGATTGACCCCAGCTGCTGTCCCGGATATAAACATGATGACCATGAGTAACTGTCGTCCCTCGAGAAAAACCTGTTTTACCCTGACTCTCGATGATAGCGCCCCCGCCCTGTTTGAAAAGGTTAGCCAGCCTTGAAGGGAAATGTTAGACTGTTAAGGCTCAGGTTAGAAAGACGAGTCTCCCTGGAGGTTCCGAAATGTTGAGTTTGATGAAATGCACAGTTGATAAGAGTCTGACTTTTCTCCATATGTGACATGAATAGACGATGAATAAAACTTGCCATGAACTCAGTAGGAATGCTGACATATGCACTGCTTGGTAATGAACCTCTGACTGTGACCGATGAGCGTATCTCCCAAGTGCGTAGGATTGAGGGAAGAATTCACATGCATAAATGTCTTCTCCTGACCAGTTCTCTAAAGCTTGTTTTGTACCTATTCAAAGATTTACGATCACCGGAGGAGAAGGGTCGGCCGTGACGTACAGCCTGGCTGCAGATCTTGAGACACATATGACCTCGACCAAAGGTGAAGCTGCAGAGCAACAAGATACGGGACGAGACAGCAAATCCAAACGTGGAAAATGAAACTTGACGGGCTGCCCTGAAGCCCTCAGTCTGCTAACCCACGTGTGCCTGAAGCCTCCGTCCCCCTTTTCAAGCCCGATTGATGGGCCTGCCTGCTTGTTATCCTTTGCTCCCTTGGTCCCATTGGTGTGTCCCAGGAAATCTGACCCCACTCCGCCCTCTCTCCTATCGACTATTTGAACAACACACCCTCTTTTCCATGTGACTTCTTGCCAAAAGGAAGAACAGCATTCAGGTGGGAATAGGGTGTTGCCACGGAAATATAGGTGCCGAGCATAAGGCGCCACTAAAAGGATTGGTTAGGGAACAGGACTGTGGTCTAACAGCAGAGGACAGACCGCACCTTGCAACGCGAAAGGTTAAATACGAGCTGGACCTATAGCTCCACCGCCGGTGCTCAACAGCGCCAACTGAAGGACACGGACTAGAGCCTACCAGTGATGGCTCCCTGCTAAAAAGACACTGTGACGAAGAGATCTTGTGTATTGAACTGAATTCCGCCCTCAACTACTTGGTCAAAATGTTCATTGGTCACATTTTTAAGTCAGAGACATTTATGCTATGTAGTGCGTTTGAATGTTAGGAACTCGACAAATGCAATTTCCTATGTGCTGCATCCTGCCAATCACATCAACTGTCTATGATTACATGCCAAATGTTAGTATTGACAAATGCTAATTCTTCAACAGCGCCTGTTTCTTTGTACCCCCATCAATTACAAAAATGAACTCTGTTATGTAAAAAGGGGCGACTGTGGAAAATTAGAGAAATTGATGTACATAAACAGCGTTCATTTCCCTTTTCCCACTCCTCTCCCTGTAAGCACCATGAATACCGTAGAATGTTGACCGCATCACTCCGCCAGCAAAAGCCCGTGCCCATATGTATAAGACAGCCATTTTTTCAGGCACCCTGGCCTTTTGCCCGCTCATTAGAATCACCGGTTTCCCTTCTGCACGTATTTGAACCCCCCCCCTCTCTCACATGCATAGACCATGAAACCCTCTCCCTCTACGCGACCCTGCCCTGAAAGGCAACCCTCCTGCTTGACCCGCGCAAACCCCCCCCCATTTCCTCTTGAAGAGGCATCCTTCGCCTCAGCTGACATGGCCCTCCCCAGCTGCACCTGACTGCCCCCGCTCTCTCATGTACGGGTCATAAGACCTCCCTCTGTGCGACTCTGTCCCTGTGCACACCCTGGCTTCCCCCCTCCCTTTCTCCCTCACATGGGCAAGTCATAAACCTTCTTCTCTGCAAAACCCTGTCCTTGGGAGTCACGGCCGCGCCTGACCAGCACCTCCTTTCCTTTCATGAATAACCCCTCTGTTAGTAAACCCTCCCTCCGCGATTGACTGTCCACACATGTCTGAGGTCATCGCCTAAGCCAGGCGATACTGTTTACTGCTTATTGTATGGAGTCACTCCTCTTCAAAGGACCCACTATTGATCCTGGCCACCCCACCCCCTGGGCTACGATCAGGCGCACACATCCTAAAAATTGGCGGAACACTCAGCTGCGTGATTACCCTCCCCTCTTATCAGCAGGTCAAGGGTCCCTATTGTGAACATATGTGGGGTAGGATTGACACGAGGATTATGGGGATGTCTTTTCCTTGTTTCACAATATCGTGATTGTAATGCCAAGTGTTTTGTAAGGTATAAAAGACGATGTCTCAGCTCACTTGTTAGAGCACCTCCCGATGACACCTTGTTTCGTGTCGGAAATGACAGGCTCTCCTCATGAGTAATAAATCCTGTTCTTGTGATTCCTGCTCCCAGCACCCGTCTCTTTATTTGGTAACTATTCAGAATGGGAACTAAGAGGCGCACAGCGCCAGCAGCCTGGGCATCGATGATAATATGGGCTCCTGTTCCACACCAGCCCCAGCCTCATTCAAAACTGTTAATGTTCCTGGGACTATTCGTTTGGTTCTAGAACATGGATTGTGCACCAGGCCGTCTAGTCTCATCTATTGCTGCATGACGATAGTAATATATCCTTTGCTGCTGGAACATGTCAGTTCTTTGAATTCAGCGGATAGCAATTGCAGGCATGGATCCCGGCATTGTTCAAAGTCCTTCCACTTTTAGACCAACGTCATGGAGATTTTCCCCATAACTATAATCTTCCATTCCTTACGCAGCCATTGTATGATCAAGTATTGGTGACCAATGCTCCCAAAGCCACTTTTTGGCTGCACACAGGAAAATGGATATCGATTTCCCCCAACAGTACATTAGAAGGTTTGAGAGTGATTCGCCATCCATGAGAACTCTGTCAGCTGGGTGTGTCAGAATTGTGCAGTTATGGATGTCAGTCAAAACTGCCTCCTGGTATCTGTTGAGCTTGAGGTAGCACCAGAGCAGATGCAGCAGTGACATCCTGCTCTCACAACTCAGCCAGCAATCTTTGTATTGATGGGATTCCCAGTGCTTAATTTGAGCCAATGGTTTCCAGTGCTGGGCACCAATACTTTATTATCAACACTGGCTCATATTATAGCCTGTCACATGGTGGTGCTGTTTATCTGATTTTTTGAACAGCACAACAACAGTTGTTCAATAATTAAATCTACCTTAAAAATACTAACATCTGCCACCCAAAGCTATGAGAATATCTTGGGTGGCACGTGTTACTCATTTTTTATGTATATTTAAAATCTGACTGTCACACTTGTAAGAGTGTGATGGTTAGCTGTGTCGGTACTGCCATTGGCAGAGCTAGTGGATTCAATTGGTGGTGCAAGCTGCATTGGCCTCCTGATAAGCGCTCTGGCACTTATTTATTTTTTTACAAATTAAGTACTGGGGATTCCATGCATGTAACTTCTCTGGGGTGTAGTACCAATATGAGGACGTCTTTATCAGTATTTAGTTGGCTGCAGCTCTAGCTGCCATTACCTTTGCTCTTAGAAAAATTGCAATCTATTCCTTTGGGGTTAATGTTCCACACAAATCTTTCTCCTGTTTTTTCTCATCTGCTGTGTACCATACGCTTGTCCATGTATTAAATATTTGTATATTTCAGATAGTATGTGCTTATCTCCTGATTTAGTGATAAGCCAATTCTCAAATATGTGTGGTTGACATGAGATGCGTGACCCAGTGTTGTACTTGTTGATAGCACAACCTCTCTACCTCTTGTAACTCATGATCCATCTCGACCGGCTTGAAGGATTTAACACCTACCCTGTCTTACAGGTCCCCAATCCTCCTACATCTTGTCTTGTGCTTCTCAGTGAAATCATCTTCTTTAAAGGCGGGAGTAAAATTGGGGTGTCCCATTACCAATGTCAGGGGTGACATAATCGCACCCAGACCCAGTAGAAGCACCCCATCCCAGGCCTTCATTGTTGCTTGCATGACTGGAGAGATTTCCATGCCCCAGGGACAATAATTTATGGGGAGGCATACGGACTTCCAAATATGGACGCTAGCAATAGATTGATCCATCATGCATTAAATCTTCTCGCTGGCAACATGGCGCCATTCCACAACATAACAAAGTTGAGCCGCATAATTGTAATATTAAAAAGGTGATATTAGGGATATAAGTCCTACCACTTCTTGGTAAAGCTGTCATCATTGCCGTTCCAATGCGCACACTCTATTCTGGTCGCTAAAGAGAAGTTTGTCCATCAACTGCCAAGTATTAAAGTGTGCAGGCTGTGTAGGCGTGTTCAGCGTAACCAGAAGGGGTAAATGTTTGAAAGTGCAAGCGCCCTATCTCCTCATCAGCCAACTGTCCAATTACCAATGGTGATCCAATACAGTGTTCGTCTGCAGTATGTTTTGTGCAGTCCTGCTCATCTGCAAAATGTGCAGTCTTACTCATCTTTATCATAGCCAGGCTGACCCGTCTACAGATGTCGCTCACTCCTGCCCCATCTTGTGTGTCAATCTATTGATTTCTTCCAATGCTGTGAAAGACATTTTCAGGAATTGTTCCTGGCGTGAGTTGGGGGCATAAAAAGACACCCCCAGGAATGTATTTAGACTAGGGCACGTTTAGATCTATAACAATGTTCAAAAGGATTTTTAGCCTGCTTTATGGAATACCAAGGAAAGGGTTACTGTGGTCTGACTGACCCCTCACTCAGGAGCTGGATTAGTTCAGTCTCAATGGAGCAATGGTTCCCCAGTCTCTCAAAGCCATAATTGCATAAAACCTTATATGTCCTTCTTGGTGTTCGTGGAGTACCAGCGATGGAATGATTGTGATAAAGTCATGCTGCTCAGGCTCAGGCTCCAGTCTGTCTTGCTTTGCTGGATTTTCCTTGAGCCAGCCCCATACAAACAAAGGTAGGAATCTCAGCCCGGGTGGCAATGGTGATGGTCAGACAAAAAGTATTCTACACAAAATTACAAAATTTTAGTAGAAAATTGTTTTCTTTCTCTTACATTTTTGCCTAATAATGCTCATAATTAAAATAAATTCCTCCTCAGTACAGGCCAGTAGGATGAATCCATACCTGTCAACTCACAAGGTGCCACCCTGTGACACACGATATCAGCTCCTATCACACAGTCTCCGGGTGAGGAGCCGATATCACACGGTGGCAGGGAAAACGAGCTGAAAAGGACTGTAAATACTGTTTTTCCAGCTCGTTTCCGGGGCTTTGAACTTCCAATGTCCATTACAGGGTGTGAAAATATCCCAGAACATCAGCACCAGACTCAGACAGCTTTTTTGGGGGGAGGGCATGGTCTGGGGGCGGGGTGTAGTTCAAAAGTGCCTCCTAGGTACTTCTCAGAACGAGGTCCACCCCCTTCAAGACCCCGCCCCCTCACATGGTGAGATTGTTTTTCAAGTTGACAGGTATGTGAATCTCAAGAAGGTGGTCATAACGTATCATGCTGTTAGGAGTTAGACTTCTTCAGCAACTTCAAATGAAAAGTTTGCAACTGATGTTCTGGAGAGGCACACAGTCATGCTCCCTCCAGCTCCTCAGCGTGCACAGCAGCGACACCTAGTTAACTACCCCTCACCTTCTGGCTTGCAAGATGTAGCTCTTCTGAAATGCAGAAGCCGCAGTTTTAAGGGTATCTCTGCCTTAACTCTTTCAGTGCCCCATTCTTGTAGGCAGCGAGCTCCTCATACAAGTTAACCTCCAATGCATCTCCAAGGCAATTAATTCAAATCAGGCAGAAGATTGCATTTAAGGCACACTTATTCTTGCAGATATGTAAGTAACCCACTATAAATCTAGCCTTCACTCAGCTTTAACTGTGTGACAGCCTCATGCTTTCCAAAAATCTCATAATAAAACTCATACTGCAGCATGAATTAATAACTTTGTGTAGTTAATTTGTCACCAAATGCCAAATTTCTCCTATGTTAGTGCTATCAACAGCCCTCCTTACAAATATTAAAAAGCTTTGCTAATCATAGGGCAATTTAATGGGAAAAGCCCCAACGATGAGCTGACACTGTTTTGAATTCAACTCTATTTTCAGGAAATAAAGTCTATTTCCCTTCGAAAATGGCCAAAAATAATCCTCATTTATCAAAAAAGCTCACTTCAGCTACGGAGGGTCATTAATAGCCATTCCTTGTGGCTTTCATATTTGTTTTCAGATGTGGGAGGTGTCCCTCAGGCAAAACATAACTGGCTGCTGGCTTGTGCAGACCTTAAAGAAATTTAATGGATCGCTAAGCTACAATTTGCACTCAATTACAAATAAAAGACAACAACAAAGAATGTGAACAATACAATAAGAAATCATGAAACCAAATCAGAACATCAAGTTCAATTTCACACTTGCCAAATAAGTTAGTCCAAGATCTTGTTAGCTGGAAGTACATACTTTTATTTTAGTACTTACAGGCTTTTTGGGTCAGACCTCGTCTTCCATTGGTCTCCTTTAAATTTCGCACCGAACACTCCCAGGATACCACATGGAACATGGGACAATGGGTTACTTCTTTCATCTATTGTCTATCTTCCATTCGAGTGCACGTATTTACTTCGGCTGAGTGACAGGCAGGGCTATTAGGTCAATTGTTGCTATCATTGCTATTTGAATTCCACGTTTTATTTTGGATCTGGCCTTTGAGACCACTTTAGCTGTCTCGTCAGGCTGTTTTTTCTAAAACTTTCCTAAATAACAAACTCAGACGGACTTCGGTCAGTGGGCTAGAAACATGAGGAATACTCACATACAGCCCCAAACTTACATATCAAATAGTGATGACACTAAGGGCCTGATTATGACTTTGGTGATGGGGCACCTGGTCCGCCCCGCCACCGCGCTGCCAAAGCTTTGGCCATAATCTTGCGGGCTTTTGTTTTGAAGTTCCCACGGTGGTGCCCTGAAAATGGGCACTGCAATTGGAACCCAAAAACTGTTCCAGCACAGCATGGACTATAAAGTCAGTGGTGTGCAGGAACTGGTGTGCATGCACACAGGGTGGCATATTTTGTGCCACCCTGTGTGCTTCCACATGGTACAGAGGCACATGCGAGCCCTGCAGGACTCCTTTTGTTTCCTCTCCGCCATGAAAACCATAGTGGAGAGGAAACTTGTAATATGTTTGGCGGACCTACCAAGCATATTACTGCCTCCTGACTGTTGCAGTGGGGGAATGGTGGTCCGACCACCCTAACTGTAATAGTGCGGTCCGGAGACTGCCACCAATGCACACCCATGGGTATGGCGCTCCTAGAAAACATTGTATAAATTTGGGATCACTGAAAAGAGACTTTTTTTGACAAACTATTGCCTTCCATGTACAAAATCCACTGCTGATTTAATTTTTTGTGAATTATTAAGAAAAACCTACTCAGTACAAATATTAGTAGATGCAGAAAATGGAAAAACATAAGTTTTATTTGCAGACATTTCTTTTTTCTGGTGACTGTTTTTTAGGTCTCGCCTGAGCCAGCGCATGCACTGTCTGGCAAGACATTTAGTAACTGAGCTTTAAAAATCCGACCACAGCTTTTTGTGTGGCCTCGAGCGCGCGGTTAGACACACAGTGACGCGTGTAGCAACCATATGATTTTTCCTCTCACTCTCCCAAGCGTGTGCGCCTCAACGCCCCTCCCCCTCCCCCACCACAGAGTGCGTCTCGCGTGTGCTTGTCTCTCTGAGTTTCTGTTTCACCTCTCTCACTCTCGTCCTCTTTTCTTATTCAAACTGCCTCCATATCTCTAAACCCTTCTTACTACCTCTCCGCCCCTTAACGTTCTACTCTTTCCATCTCTCCTTTTAAGCTCCCCTGTCTGCCTCCTTCTTCACCCCTCTTTTTATGTGGTATTCTCCTATTCCGAGTCTCACGCGCCTTGTTTGCCACTCAGCCCTTCCTCTTGTGTGCCCGCTGTAATGAAGCGCAGCCAGGGCTGGTGGTACCACCGGATATTGATTGTGGCACCTTAAGACAGGGATTCTGTGTGCTGCTGCTGAAGAAACACTGACACAGAATTCCCTCTTAGAGATGTGTAGCCCCCCCCATCGCTCCCTCCCTCCCTCCCCCATAAGCCCCTCCTCCCTCCATTGTGCGCCGGTGCTGGTCAAAGCCCGGCACGCGCTATGGACGGAGGGCAGAGAGCTGCATGCGCAGGCGAGTTCCCCCGGCCCCCCAGGGACCCTGAGATATAGAACAAGAACAATTGGGGATCAAGGCTAAGATGCCTGCACCGGTGCTAAAAGTCCCCAGTGTGAATATCTAATGTGATGAAGGTGCAAAATGGCCTAGAACACAATGTCCTATTAGTGAGAGAAGTGAGACAAATCTCCCACTTCAACAAAACCATGTTCACAAACGGCCCTGCACCCTTCAAATGTTTAACACAATGCCTTTGTGGAAATCGTAACATTGTTCACATCATTAAAAAGTTACAATCATTTTCCCAAGAAGTTCAGATGAAGATTCAGACGAATTTCTTTATACAACAGATAGCCAACGCGTTTCGTCTGTTACAGGACTTCTACAGGGCTAAAAAAAAATACAAAACTAACAAAGTGGCTATTTACAATGGTGTGGACATACATAATAAAAACATATTACAAAAAACAGATTTTTATATACAATCATGTCTGTCCACAGTGTCCTAAATGCAGGGAATTCTCTCCTGGGAAAACATTCTTACTAAACAGTTATATGGAGACACAGTGATGTAGAACAACACTAAAACATATATGTTCCTTATTGCAATTGTACACACTTATTTGCATAAGCAATAGAGTATCAATTTATCTATTTAATGACATCGGGATAGATGTACCTTTTAACAGGATCACCTATATCACATTTAAGCTCGTACTTTATTTACATAAAATAGATATATTTAGTACCGTTTGACTTCCTTATAGTGTTAGAATTTCAGATCCTTACATATTGAAAAAAGTCGATCAATCTGTAAATGAAATGATGCCCACAATTATATGACAATACATCTATTCCTCAAGAAAAAAGAGGTATACGGGGAGCATATGGTACTATTCATACACTCTTATGTAATGATGCCCAATGGAATGGAAGTGGATTTATAGAGAACGTAGCTACCCATGGGCGTCCCAGCGCTGGACTTGTCAGATTATGTATGTGAGCGGAGTGACCTAAGGGAATAGCCAAGTCTTCAATAGTTTGCGAAAAGTCAGTAGATTGGTCTCCCTGTGCATGTTGATGGGTAGGGCGTTCCACAATTCAGGAGCGTTATAGGAAAGAGTTGTCCCCCTGATCGTGCTTTTTTGATTCTGGGGACGCTTGCCAGGGAGAGGAGGTCAGATCAGGCACTGTCGCCAACAGAATAGCAATTTAACCATGATCCAAAGGTCATCTTGGGAGTATTCACTTAATGTCAACAAAATGAATACATTGTAATACTGTTAGTGCATAATCTCGCAAAGATGTAGGTATTTTGATATCTATTCCATATTAAGACTCTCAGTCTGGCATTGTTATCAATGTGATTATGACATCTCCAAGATATGTGGCTAAACATGATCATTTAATTCTAATACTAACAACCTGTATTGCTATTGTAAAAAACAGCAGCAGACAATTCTTAAATCTAAGTTATTTATAACATCGACATTTACTTCAAAGAGAGTGGTATACATGCTTCGGTAGCGTTTTTAAGATTCAGGAGTGATTTCACAACAAAAGATGTAGATCCTAAACAAAATAAATAAACATATTTTGTTGAATAAAGTGGTCCAACCTATAAATATGTCATTCACAATTACCCATATTCATTGAATACATAATCATTATTCAACAAGACCAAATAAATCTCTTAGTTTGTGCTACTATTATACACCATTATTTCCAAATAGTGATGCCAAGCTTAGCAGTCATCTTTTAATAGCTGAAAGTATCGCTTATAACCATGAATTCAATGCTTACATATATTATAGTGTCACTATTTAATACCCTGGAGTCTATTTATCTAAACTGCTCTTCATATTTTACAAATGTTATTTTGCTCGCCTTGTTATATCCTTTTAAAAACCAAATGAATCATCTCAGTGTGGCAAGCCGCAATTTAATTTCGATGAGCACCCAGTAGTACGGCGGCCATCTTTTAGTCCGTCAAATCTACTTATTATGAACTGAATTATATTGGCACCTACTGATTACAGGGCTGTATTCAAACTGTCCAAAACTACTCTTAATAAAAGATTGAAACAACTCATTTTTGTAAACCACAGTTTAACGCTAAGGAGCGACCAGTAGTGCAGCGGCCATCTTTTAGTCCGCCCAAACTATCTACCAAGAGCAGAATTATATTGGTACTCATTAGTCTCTTGGCTGCATTAAGGCTGTCTGATGAAAGAAATATAGTCCAAGGGTTAACAAATTTACACCCCAAACACTACAGCCTGCCCACACCTTAATTCTCACTCACCGTAATTGTAAGCGTCCCGGTTTGCATGTGGTCATCTAGTTTCAAAATCACCTCACCAAACCACTCCCTTTTATATGGTTCATAAATCAATTAGGGAACCAATTAGTTCCACTTAATTACTCATTAATCCTAAAGAGCGTCGCTTCTTAAATGACGCATCCACCAGTCAAAAGTCGCCACCATCTTTAAATGGTCAAATTTTCGACTCTATAGTGGCGCTATAATGAGCGCCATCTTTAAGCGTTAGAGTTGTGTGCCGACATTGACGCTTGATAAATAACATCCTAAACCAATTGAGTTTCCTTCTCATTAGTCTTAAAATACAGCCTCCCAAAGTACGCACTTCTTAAGCCATACCCGCGGTCACCTTAAATATTTCAATTCCAATTTAACGGTTGGGTTAAAAGGTCAGCATATAATACACAGATTACATACCAAACTTAAAAAGTCGCAAACATCATCTTTGTAAAGGATGTTGCCATCTGGGAAACCTTAATATCATCACACTCTGGACAACATCATTCTAAATGCCATAGCCACAACCATCTGTATTATGTCAAGTCCAATTGGATATATTTAGCAAATGTAGGCACCATCTTAGAATAATTAAGTTCTATTCAACCATTGGAAATAACCAATACAATTTTTATTTCAACTACGGAATATGTCCACTAATATGTGCACCATCTGCATGCGATGAATCTAGGTCATAGCATGCTCTTGCTCCAAAGAACACAGTATTAACTTCATTTGCTTCCAACCGTGCTTAAATCTTGGAAGTGAGTAGTAAAACATTATTGTCCAATGTCGGGTACATCAATCGAACAACACAGGTACATTCCTCTAATATAGGCTCTGATCCTATTCCACTAATTTCACTAATTTCAGCCTTAAGACAATTGAAACTCCTTACATGATAATCAAAACAGACTAGGAAAGGGTTCCTACTTCCCACTACCCATACGCACCAGAAGGTCTCAAACTAGCCACCAAGGTGTGTATAAAGAACCCCTCTATACATGAACTATCTTCTACTATTCCTTATACTCATCATGATCCCTCAAAGTCCTAAAGGAAATGGTGGAACTCATTATTGATATTTAACCCAGAGTTAACGGATCTCAGTCTGCAAATCCAACATGCCTCCATTTGCCTCAGGTACATAGTCCTGTCTCCACCCCTCCGGTTCACTCTCACACTATCTATTGCATGAAACCTGATTTCACTGTTGCGGGGATGACACTCAGCAATGTGTTGGGCCACAGGGCTTCGCACATCTCCATATTTAATGCTCCTGACATGTTCTTGGATCCTAATTTTCAGACTCCTAATGCTACTTCCCACATGAATCATATTGCAATGACAGATGATCAAATATACTACATATGTGGTGTTGCAGTTGATAAAGGTCATGATGGAATAACTCCTATATCCATTATATTTAAACTTGTTTGTCTTATTCAAACTATATCTACATATGGAGCAATTTCACACACATAGAAACCCAGGGTTTTCTCTGGTAACCAGGTAGTAATTGGTACCTCAGGTGGCTTCACGTAACTTGGACAGAGAATATTTTTCATTGTTATACCCTTTTTGTAAACCACCCTAGGCTTGTCAGAAACAATATCATGTGGAAGAGAGAAACTGGTGTGGGAGATGGCCAGCACTAATCTGCACCCACCTGGTGAAACACTCAAGACTTTCCAATTGTACTCGCTTGTCGATCTGAACTGCATCTACCATGATGCCCAGGGACGACTCTGCTGGGAGGTGAAGCAGTGTGCTCCCGCACCAGTTTCTTATCATGTGGAAGAGTGTCTGATTTAATTAAGTGGCAGTTTTTTCTTAGTATGTTGTAAACGTGGCTGCTATACATGCCATATTCGGTCACAAAAACACATTTATTTTGGTAAGCATTTCCCTTCATACGTGATTGCTGAACTAAGGTCTCACTACGCTTCTTCTTCCTGATCTTACTCTCTTCCTTCTGGATGTCAGTGTCGTTATATCCTCTTACTTTGTAATCTCACTTCTTCTTCTCTATGTTTTTTTCAAAGTTGTTTTCCTCGCTACAATTACGGTGGGCTCGCACCATTTCACCATATGGTATGGCTGCAATGGTATTTCTGGGATGACAACTAGCCGCATGCAATATGCTGTTGCATGATGTTGGTTTCTTATACATGTCACTATGGCCCACATTGCCTTTAGTATACAGCCTAAGGTCTGTGCTGTAACTGCAGCTATGGTAACGACCCCAGGCCTTGGCTTGGACTCACCCTTTGGCGATGCATTTGTGATTGCCCATTTTCACTGACCTTTTGAACAGCGAACTCCGGCAGGCTAGACTTGTGTGCTTTAAAGGGATCCTATAGGACAGGGCTGAAGGAGAGGCTTGCTAAGCATTGTTTCTGCGATATTACTGCTAGTACTGGCGGCTGTAGGAAGAAGCAGCGAGGGGCGGGGTTTCTCCTCTAACCACTATATCCCTGTATGCTAAAAAGGGTGACCTGGTTGCATGGCTTTGAGAATTTTTGCTGACCAGTCATTTGGGTCCTGCAAGTTTGAAAAATCCTTGTGCCGCACTAGGGCTTGCATTTGGGCACTAGGCTCTTCAGACCTGGTATATTCACAGCAGCCTGTTCGTACGGCTAGCCTCTCGCTCTCTTTATTAAAGCAGCAACGCATTTGGCGTACATTTTGGGGGTTATTTATTTTTAGTGTATTATTTTAGGTTTTTCAAGGGGGCACCTTTTAACCCCTTAAGTGCTGCCTCGGTGCATTGGCCGACGGCAGCACTTCCTCCCCAGTGCTGCGCACGACCATTGGACGTCCATTCAGCACTAGTTCCAATGGACAGCGCAGCACTGGGGAGGAATGTTTAATAGCATCTATGAGGTTAATCACTGGAAACGCAAACAGTGCAAAACTCTGCAGTGTCGCTATTCGGATAGTGATGCACAGACAGGTGCCACGGCGCGATGACAGGAGCCCCGCCCCTGGAGCTGTGCACTATTCATATCTAGTGCAGAGGGTTGTGTAGAGTGGCAGCTTTCTGACAAAACCACAGGTGTCCAGTGCATCTCCTTTAAGTCTTTGATGGGTTCTCAATGTCGCTTACATTCCTTGAATGTCTGTTTTGGTAGACGTCCTGCTTTAAGAGAGGAAACTGATGTGGTAGTACTTTGGTGCAGCTTTGGACGCGCTAGTGGAGCTGTACAGGTTTCAAGGCACTGTCGGAAGCGTGCTCTGCTGGTAGGAAGGTGCTGACTAGGAAAGCTGTCCAGGAGTGGCTTCGCTAGGCACGTTCTCTAGTGGCTCCAGTGCATGGAAATGGATAAGTAGGAAGGCCCTCAGACAAGCTCACAAAGGGACAGTGTGGGGTAGGGTTAGGGTACAAAGAAAAGCCAGTAGGTTTGGAGATGACTTCTAGCAGTTTAGCTTTGTCAATGCTTGCGTTGTCATATTTTTAAAAAACCTTTATTGTTGGTGAAGGTGCAGGGCCTTTGTCAAACACTTTGTCACTTTCCCTCTCTATTTCTTTCGTCTCTTGGTATGTTTTCTTTCTGTCTCTTTCTCTCTGTCTGTACTCTTATCTGTCGTTCTCTCCGCCTCTGTCTCCTTCACTTCCTTTTCTCTGCTTACTTTCCAATCTCTCTCTTTTTCTTTCTCTCTCTCTCTCTTTGCTCGCACTTCCTCTTTTTCGCTCACGCTTGCTCTACGGAAGCTGTTTCCTATGGAACGACTGTTATTGGACTTGAGGTGTCGGGATAGGAAATCTGACACACTGTGGAAATCTATAGTTATACATCTGCCTACTTTCCAATCTCTCTCTTTTTCTTTCTCTCTCTCTCTCTTTGCTCGCACTTCCTCTTTTCCTCTCACTCTTGTTCTACTGAAGCTGGTTCCGATGGTAAGACTGTCATGGGATTTGAGGTGTCGGGATAGTATATCTGACACAGTGGAAATCTCTACTTATATATTTAAAGGAGGGATCACTAGCCTTGGCTTGTCCCAGGTCACTTGGCCCTTTGATAGTAGGAATAGGCAGATGCATAAATCTGTGAGGATTCTGAGTCGTAAGAGATGTATTTGGGCACAGATGGAGGAGACAGGTTGTCCTCAGCTATGCACACATTTATTCTCTCTGCTTATTGTTATTGACGTATTTTGCAATCCTTGAGTGGAGGGTGGGAAGTGTCTTGTCACTATGTAGGTATATCATTCTCCTATGTGAAATATCATATAAGCCAGTGACTTGATTTTATTCAATGTTGGGAAAACTTATAGGAAATAAAAACATATGGCTTTTTACCCAAAATATATTTATGCTGTAAAATTCCCCTTTAGAGATAATGACCTTTAATCCTGTTTTAAGGTATGGGCGAGCGAGCTTCTTGGTCAATTGCTGAAGGCCCCCATCTTTTAAGGCCCACCCTGTTAAAGTGATCAAAACAGAAGAATATCTTTTGCTCTTTACTTGTTCTCTCTCTTTCTGTGTGTTACCATCTTCCCCTTACCCCTTCTGACTCATCCTTTCTCTACCTATCCCACAGTTCTCAACCTCTCTATCCACCTCCCTCTCTACCTCACCTACATCTTGCTCTATCATCCATTCCCCTGTCTTGCTAACCATTCTTTACCTCTCTACTTTCTGTCTGCCTCCCATTAACTTACTCTTAGCTCCTGTTTGTTTTGGCTCTCTACCTCCCACCTCTACTCAAGTTTGCCTCCTTCATCTCTCCCTCTTCCTCTCTACATACCACACTCTGTGACTAGCTGTCACTTCTCTATACCACCCAATACATTACTTTCTCTGTCGCACCTTTCTGTCCCATGTCTCATTCCTTTACCTAAACACTCCCTTTTTACCTTTCTATTTATACATGGATACGTACCTACCACACTATTACTCTACCTTTAAACTCTCTCTGTACGTCACACCTCTCTTTCAATAAACCTCAGTGCCGAATATCACTTACCTCTCATGACCTCAACTTGCCAGCTCTCTCTGATCCTACCTCTAGATCTCTAGCTTTCAGTCAGCTCTCTGCCCCTCTCTTCTCCTCAAGTGCCCCTCTCTCTCTCTCACGCACTCTCTCTCTCTACTTTCTCTGCTTCCTGCATCTTGCTGCTCTGTTTGCTCTGTTTTCATCTCATCTCCCTTCATTTCTTTTCCATTTACTCCACCTCCTTCATAATTTCATCTCTCTTTATCTAACCTTTTCTACCATTATGGCCATCTATACCTTACCTTTCCCTACCCCTCGCATGTCTCTTTCTACCTCACCATTCTCTTTCATTTCTCTCTCTGCCTCACAACTCACTTCCTCATCTCTCTCTTTCCCACCTCTCATACACTATCTAGCCTCTCAATTTACCTCACCTATTGGCCTTCTATTTCTCTCTTTTGAATGATGTCCTCTTCCCCTCACCTTTCCCATTATTATATTTCTTTCTCTCTACAATGCTCTCTCTACCTCTTCCACTCCATCTATCACTCCCTTTGCTTTCATCTCTCTTTCTATCTCCTTCACTGTTTCCGTTCACTCTCTCTGCTTCCAATGTCTCGCTCGTTTAATACATCTGTCTTACCTCTGTCTCTCTTTCCCTATTGCACCATTCTATACTTTTCCCTCACCCTTCCTCTTTATTAGCCTCATCTCTCTACCTCATCTGCACCTCTTTTCTCTCTACTTCTCATATCTTTCTATTTTTCATCCCACCAGCTCTACCTGCCTCTCTGCCTCGCTACTTTGTTTACCTGACCTGTCATTCTTTGCTACACCTTTCTACTTGTGCTACCTCATTATAACTCACCTCTCTTCCTATCTTATTTCTCTCTAGACCTTGCCCGTCGGGTTGGCACCTTTCTTACCAGCCTACATTTAAAACTCCATGCCAGGACTCTAAAAACAATCATTGGCATAGCCAATCGGTCTCACCTTTGGGACCTTATAAGTTTTTATCCATGCAACAGTTGATGTTATTGCACCAAGGATATTGTGCTGCATAACTAAATACTTATAAGGTGCCAAAATAGCCAATAGGTCTCGCCTTTGGGACCTTATACATTTTTAGCCATGCAACAGTTGACGTTATTGCACCAAGGATATTGTACTGCATAACTAAATACTTCTAAGGTCCCAAAAGCGAGACCTATTGGCTATGCCAATGCTTGTTTTTCCTGTTTTGCCAAATTCATGTGGTATTATCATTACTCACGACTTCTTCACACTTTTCAAGATGCGATGCACACTTATGGCAATTGAAGTCACTTCATCCAGAGCGATCTTTCTCTTCAACCGCACCTCTGTCAGAAGCCTGCTCAATCTGCATCTCAGAACAAGCTGCCCGTTCATTTATACCACTAAATTGCTGGCAGATGATATTTCTTGCCATGCAAGAATATGCTTTTCAACTGTTTCATCAGGCAACTGTTCCCTGAACCCAAATTGGCAGCGTTTCTCAAAAGCATTGACATGGAATTAAAATGTCCAGAGTTCTAAAGCAAGGATCTAGGGCTAAATGTACGAAGCATTTTTGATGTAGGAAACAGCTGATTGGGCTGTTTCCAACAGCAGAAATGATTTAAAAAATGTACAAAACACAAATTGTAATTGGGTGACACGCTACCAAATCACAACTTGTGTTTGCAGTTTACTACTCGGAAGGAGCGTGTTTCAGATGTCCCTTCCAACTACCAAATCTGAATCGTATGTGCAAATGTTTTGCGACTCAAACGTGATTGCAAAACATTCACACTTTAACACCGACTCAAAGTTGGTGGTAACACATCCACAAATGGGAAGGGATCCCCATGGGACCCCTTTACCCTTTGAGAATGGTTGAAAAAACATTTTTAACAGCATGTGGCTAAAAGTAAAAAATGAAAAGAAAATGTTTCTTTTTTGAGCGCATCCTATTTTCCTTTAAGGAAAAAGGGTTTCATTAAAAAAATAGCTTTATTTAAAAGCGATCACAAACATGGTGGTCTGCTGACCCCAGAAGGCCACCATCCCTGTGATTTGTGTGATTCCCAAATAGTGAATTGCAAAAATTCACTATTTGGTAATCGCAAACACTAATGTTAGTACATGTGTTAGTACATGTGGCCCAAATTCATTGAGTGCCTCCCACAGTACCTTCTGCTCTGTCAGTGTCTCCAGCCCAAACCTCCCATGCCCTCTGGGCCAAGGCAGTGCATTAATAATGCCTTTTCCACTCAACAACAAAGTTAGGTCCACAAACAGCCAACAGATAATTCGAGAAACCAATATTCCATTGTTTGTATTTCTCTAAAAATTCCTTCTTTTGAAACTGAATAACATAACCCTCGCATGTGCCTATTCCGCGGAGACCCCCAGCCTCCATACTTACCGGCCCCCGCATTCTGCTGCTGCCAAAGGTGGGAAATAATGTCAGCCAACAAAGCCTGGTATCAGTAGTGGTCGATGTTGGCCGCAGTTTATTGATAACCAAAGACATATTAATAACACAAACTGGTTTCAAGCAATATTCCATTTTGCGAACATTACTCATCAATCATAATTGGCATATTACACATTATGACACCCTCTTCTAATAGCAGGTGTCAGTCTCTTTGTGCCCTCCTTAGTTCGAAAATGGGGCTTGTACACAAACCAGTTTGTTGCCAGTCTATTGATGCTCCAGTGGTTGGTTGCCCACGCCTTCTGCGTGTTGCGGAGGGGAGCTTTCCAGTCGGGAGTTAGGTCCCCAGCTCGCTACCAAATTGCGCCCTGCCGTCCAGCCGGGTCTGGGCCGCGAGTGCCGTCTCGTCCTGTTACTCCCCTCCTTTATGCCGCCACGTCACCCTGCCGTGCGGCATTCAAAAGTGAGTGGCCATCCTCTTACACACCGCCCGCCGGTGTGTTTTCTTAGCCAACCAGTGTAGGATTTCCGCTAACGCCCTTTCCCTTATCCAGCACTGCGACTTTTGCTGTTCCTTAGGTGTGGGTGGGTGGGCTTCAGTCGTTGTTGCTGTCGCGCCGTTCTCCCAGCTCCTCGAATACGATGTGCTTCTGCTGGGAGGGCGGCGTCGCTTAAATCCTCCTCAGCCCTCCATGCAGGCCTCAGGTGAGTCCCCCTGATTGGGGGGTTCAAACAAAGCCAGGTTGACCATTGGGCGCCCTTTGGGGGCGCCAGGTCAACAGGTCACTTCCGGTCGGGTGGCTGGTGCGCACCCCGTTTCCGCTGGTTCCTGTGCGCATCGAAGCGCCCAGAACCAGTTTTTTCCCGCTGGTGGCACCACGAGGGTTATGGCGCCGGCCTTCGAGCCTCCCCCACCCTTCAGGCGGGTGCGGCGGCCTCTGCAATAACCCTCGCATGCGCCTATTCTGCGGAGACCCCCAGCCTCCATACTTACCGGCCCCCGCATTCTGCTGCTGCCAAAGGTGGGAAATAATGTCAGCCAACAAAGCCTGGTATCAGTAGTGGTCGATGTTGGCCGCAGTTTATTAATAACCAAAGACATATTAATAACACAAACTGGTTTCAAGCAATCTTCCATTTTACGAACATTACTCATCAATCATAATTGGCATATTACACATCATGACACCCTCTTCTAATAGCAGGTGTCAGTCTCTTTGTGCCCTCCTTAGTTCGAAAATGGGGCTTGTACACAAACCAGTTTGTTGCCAGTCTATTGGTGCTCCAGTGGCTGGTTGCCCACGCCTTCTGCGTGTTGCGGAGGGGAGCTTTCCAGTCGGGAGTTAGGTCCCCAGCTCGCTACCAAATTGCGCCCTGCCGTCCGGCCGGGTCTGGGCCGCGAGTGCCGTCTCCTCCTGTTACTCCCCTCCTTTATGCCGCCACGTCACCCTGCCGTGCGGCATCCCAAAGTGAGTGGCCATCCTCTTACACACCGCCCGCCGGTGTGTTTTCTTAGCCAACCAGTGTAGGATTTCCGCCACGCCGCAGGGAGGCCCACGTCTCACTGTGGCTCCCCCCCCTGCACCTGGTCCGTGGCTCCCACCTTTCTCCATATTTTTCTTTTTTTTTCTTTTTTTTTTTTAGTGACATTGCACCCCACAAGTTATCCCAAAACACCTTCATCCCCTTTTCGTATAGGTGTATCCCGTCTTGCCCATAGAGTTCTGGGCGGCCTGGGTGGATGAGGCCGTGCCGAACTGATTCCAGGCCATTGGCGAGGCAAAACTTGTGCATTGCCACATTTAGCTTCCTTCTTGCGTTGTCGACGGCCTTGTTGGAATCGGCACCTCTCCAATGTTTCCTGCTGATCATTTCGGACCAGACTACCGTCGTGGGTCCCAGCCACGCTGCTGTCTTGGTGAGATCCCTTTGGATGGCTTGCCCGACTGCTTTTCGCCCTAGCCGGGTCAGGTCATTGCCCCCGAGGTGGATGATCAGGACGTCGGGCAACCAGGCCGAATCTGCCATGAGGCCGTCCAGCGTCGGCAGTAGCTGCTCCCATCTCATACCTGGCTGCCCTATCCACCGGGTGTACGTCGCTTTGGGCCTGTTTATGCTGCGGCCCCCCTGCCGCCACCAAGACTCCATCCGGGACACGAATGAGTGCCCCACCACTCAGACCAGCTGCGGGCGTCCCCCTGTCGAGAGAAAGCATTCTGTTAGGTGGCTTTCTGCGCACCGTGTGCATTTAAGAGAGGGAGGGGGTGTGCTGTCACCCTGCCGTGCGGCATCCCAAGGCGACTCCCTCTCCTTCCTCCCCCCCCCCCTTTCGGGGATTTCTCTCTCTTTTGCCCTTTTTTTTTTTTTTTGTATGTCTTTTCTCTTCTTCTTTTTTTTTTTTTTATACGAGGTGAGGGCGTATGTACGACTTGTACGCCCTGGAGCGCCATCTGCCCACTGCCTGGATCCTGTCCTCTGGCATGCATGCTGCGCTGCCGAGGTCGCTGCGCCGATCCTGAAAGAGTGAGAGGCAAACGAAGCCGCGCAATACCCGGCTTTACCAAGGCCTTGGCGCATTATGGCTGTAAACTGGAACTTACTCAGGTTCCTCCCGTCCTTATGTATGAAGAGAGGGCCCTCACCAGCTGGTCGAGCCCCCATGTACCTGAACAACCAGCATACCGCGCAGAGCCCCGACTCTGGTATGCAATGGAGACGTATCGTCGTCCCTCTCCTTGCCCTGTCCGTTTTGGACTGTCTCAGCGTTAACTCCACTGCCCTCTCCATTGGTTTAATGTCTCTTGCCTGCAGGCATTGCTGCGCTGGGCCCGACTTGCTGGGGGCTACCAATTCGCTGATACGGAATGCTCCGAAGAACGCCGTCGTGAAAGCCGCCCTAAATAGCAGCAGCTCGTATTTATCCGATATTAAGCCTGTGAGGGCTCCAAGGAGCTGCCCCAGTTTGGCAAAAACGATGGGACGCCTGTTGTCCTTCTTTCCACCTTCAACCCTCCTCCAGCCTTTCAAGGCCGTCTTTAGATAGGCCGAGGTAGTGGGGTCCTCGCCTGTGTAAAGCCTGGCAAAATGGGCAATGGCGGACAAATGCGCCTGGGCCCACGATCTCGTTTTTCTCGACTCGAATGCCCATTGCACGAATTTCTCGACTGCTGTGCGAGTTTTTGCCCTGTCTTCCAACGATTGCAGGCCCCCAACTCTCATTACTGTGCCCGCGTATGTCCTGTATCTTCTGTTAGTTTCGGCGGTAAGTGATTGCCCTATTAGCCATGATAAGTCTACTCCCCCAGGTCCCAAAGGGACGATGGAAAGGGGGTCATCTCCTTGTCCGCCCCGGGCACCAGTTCTCTGAAACGCTTCATTTGGGACCGTGAGAGTGCGTCTGCTGCTGAGTTCTCTGCCCCTGGCACGTGGCGTGCTTTCAGCTCCAGGTTCCCTTCCAGCTGTAATTTAATTAACCGTCGCATTAGCCTCAGCATGTCCGGGCATCTCGCTGCGCCTCTGTTAATGGCCTGCACCACTCCCATGTTATCTGACCAAAGCGTGAGTTTCAGGTTTTTTATTTTCTCGCTCCAAATGGTCAGTGCCACAATGATCGGGAACAGCTCGAGAAACGTGATGCTCCTGGTGAGCCCCTGCGCATGCCACTCGTCCGGCCACTGGCTGGCGCACCAACTGTTTCCCAGGACCGCGCCGAAGCCAAGGCTTCCGGCCGCGTCTGTGTAAAGGGCTATCTGTTCGGCCGTTACCCACCCTGCTCTCCAAATCAGCACCCCGTTGAAATCTTGTAGGAACTCGTCCCACACCTGCAGGTCCTGTTTCACACCTGCGCTCAGCCTGATGTGGTGGTGCTTGTGGGTGACGCCGGCCGTTAGCCCTGTTAGGCGCCTTGAAAATACCCTGGCTTGCGGGATTACCCGAGCCGCGAAGTTGAGTCTACCTATCACTCGTTGGATCTCCCTCAGGGTGGCCTTGTTCCGACCCAGTAGCTTCGATACTTCCTCGCGAAATTCCTTTACTTTGCCTGGAGGCAGCCTGGCCGTTCCCGCTATAGAGTCCAATTCTATGCCCAGGAACGTGAGACTTGTGGTCGGGCTTGTAGTTTTTTCTTTTGCGAGGGGGACCCCTAGGGACCTGGCTAGATCCTCGAAGGCTGCCAATGTGCTTGCACACACTGAGGAACCTGCCGGGCCTGTGAACAGGAAATCGTCTAGGTAGTGCAGTCTTCCACCTTCCTGGTGCCGGTCATGCAGCGCCCATTCTAAGAAGGTGGCAAACTGCTCAAAATATGCGCATGATATCGCGCATCCCATGGGCATGGCTTTGTCAATAAACACGTCCTCGCCCCATTGGAAACCCAGTAAGTGGAAGCTGGAAGGGTGGACCGGCAATAGTCGGAACGCAGATTCAATATCGGCTTTCGCCATGAGGGCTCCTCTGCCTGTCGCCTTCACCAGCTCGATTGCGTCGTCGACTGACGCATAGCCCACTGAGCAAGCTTCGGGGTCGATACCGTCGTTCACGGAGGAACCTTCCGGAAATGAAAGGTGTTGTATCAGCCTGAATTGACCTTGTTCTTTCTTGGGGACCACGCCTAGCGGGGAGATGACTATGCCTCCTTGCAATTCCTTTGGGAGAGGGCCCTCAATTCTACCCAGTTTCAATTCTTTCTCTATCTTGGCGCTAACCACTTCGGGGTGTTGGCTTGCCGACTTCAGGTTGCTCGCCCCGCCGAGGGGAGGGGACCCTGGAATGGAATAACAAAGCCTTGCTCGAAGCCCTCTACCAGTGACCTGGCCTCTGCTTTGTTCGGGTATTTGTTTGTTAGTCTGCGCAGCTGTTGTGTAATAATGGGGGATCTGGCCAGCTGGCGCCTACAAATGTCCACCAGTCCCCTCCTTTCCCCTGCATTGGGGCTAACGCTTCTTGCTCTTTTCTCTCTTCTCCCTTTTCGCTTCGTGTTTTGAACCTTTGCATGCAACAGTGGCGTGCTTGCCCCCGCAGCTAGCGCATGCGTGTTGAAACTTACAAGACGAGCCCCATGAGCAGTCCCCCGCCTCGTATCTCCAACAGATCGCCTTAGTTGCGGTTGGGGAGTAAGATCTCCTGTTCGACCGTCTTTGATAAGAACCACTCTTCCCCTTTTGGTATGAGCTCCGAAAGGGCTGGTCGCCTTTTCCCGCCCAGGCCCTAACATCTTTGGCTGTGAGCATCTTGTGGATGAACCCCGAGACATCCTCCTCATTCCACTCCATTTCGGGGTGCCTCTGCATTTTTAGTCTAAACCCTTTATCGTATTCGGGAACTGCCTCTGTGCTAGGTGGATATTGGCCTCGTACAGCCACAAGTCAGCCGCGCAATGGGGGAACCTCTCCACTATAATGCATGCCATAATTCTGAAGGCGTCTAACCAATTGTCGAAACTGCGCTCTTTTCTGGCCCCACGCCTTTCTCTCCTGTCCTCCTCCTACCTGTCGCGCGTGGTTAGATCAAGTCCCTCTAGCTGTATCTCAAGCAGCGAAAATATGTCTATGAATTCCTTGCGCCATATCCTCTCTTTTACCGCTAGGGGGATGAGACATGCCAAGCCGGTGGCTTTCGTAGTCAGAGACGCCGGACCGGGGGATGGCCTGATGTAATGGTCGTTGACTACCCCACTCGGAGGTGGGCTTCCTGAAACGGGGCCGTAACCCCAACCGGGTAGTGGGGAAATTTGTTCCCCCTGGGCGGACAAGCTTACCTGCTCTTGCACTCTTGTCTGACGGGCCCACCCCGGGTCGACCATATGCCACGTGAGACCTGCCGCTTCCTCCGCGCGCTGCTCCCTAGGCCCTGGTACCCCTTGCCCTGTGCCATTAAGTAGCCCCGGCGCCAGCGATTTTAGACATCCCTTTACGATGTTGCTAATATGCTCACCCTTTTTCTTTTTGCCGGTCGTCTCGCCCTGATCGCTGCCCTCTGGTCTCGGTGGAAGAGGTTTCTGCCGTACTTTCCTCGGAGGGTTCCTCTTCGATGTTCTCTTCATCAGCGTGTTTTTTAGCTTCTTGGGTGCGGAAGGCCCTGGTTCTTCTTCCGCCTGTTCCACCGGTCTGTTCTCTTTCCCTTTGCCCAGGTGAGGGTGAAGCCAGTCGTCGCCGTGGATGGCCGATAACTCACGGATCTTCATCAGTACCTCTGCCACCTCATCCGGCTGGCCTTCCGACATGTCGTGATTCTCTGCGCACTTGTGTGTGGCTTCTTGGTTTCTCGCGTCTGCGTCAGGCCGTCTGCTGGGGGCACAGCTAACTGCGTGTGCTTATCCCGGACTCTGAGCTTGCCGCGGTTTTTACCTGTTGTTGCTTCGGGGGAGCTGGCACGGCGCGCCGCGCTCCGTAAGGCGTCCTCAGCGATGGTGACCTGGATCTTCCACCGGGGCTTCGTCGTCGTCCGCTTCGTCCTTCGCCGCGTCGCCTCTCTCCCTTCAGTCGTTGTTGCTGTCGCGCCGTTCTCCCAGCTCCTCGAATACGATGTGCTTCTGCTGGGAGGGCGGCGCCGCTTAAATCCTCCTGAGCCCTCCATGCAGGCCTCAGGTGAGTCCCCCTGATTGGGGGTTCAAACAAAGCCAGGTTGACCATTGGGCGCCCTTTGGGGGCGCCAGGTCAACAGGTCACTTCCGGTCGGGTGGCTGGTGCGCACCCCGTTTCCGCTGGTTCCTGTGCGCATCGAAGCGCCCAGAACCAGTTTTTTCCCGCTGGTGGCACCACGAGGGTTATGGCGCCGGCCTTCGAGCCTCCCCCACCCTTCGGGCGGGTGCGGCGGCCTCTGCAATAGGGGGTGCATTGTTCTGTTAAACAATATCACAGTGGTGTGCCCACAGAAACTATAAAGAAAGCCAATACAGCCACTTTAAAAACAATCAAAAGCAATGCAAGCCATCAATTGTTAACAGAAACCCCTCTGACACAGAATTGTTAAACCCTCCAAACCTATCCTTAATTCTTAGACCTACTGGAGCAATCCAGTCAAGGGCTCCACCGCCATCCAGCTCAGTCAGCTATGGCCTCAGACACAGCCCCAGTCAGTGGTGTCTGGTGGCCTTCGAAAGTGATGGGGCGCAATGCCAGGAGTTCACCCCATTATTTTCATAATTTGCCTCACTCTTACTCAGTCGGTCTCACATTTACTCTCTTCCCCGTCACTCACTCTAAATCACATTCTCCCATTTACTCTTCTCACTCATTCTCACTCCCACTCACTGTTACTTGCACACATAATCATACTCATTGGTTTTCATTCCCACTAACGAACACACTTACAAACACAAACCTTTTCACACTCACTGACTCTAGACCCTGGTGCAACCACTGATAACTACGGGGCATATGTATCAAGCTAAATTGCGGTCACGAATGCAGAAATTCGCAGAATTTCAGCATTTGCAATCGCAATTTAGCTATGTGCAATGTATGAGAAAGAAAACCACTCGCAAAATAAGGAATCACAAAATTTGCGATTCCCTATTTTGAGATTGCATTTAAGAAATCGCAAATTGCTATTCCTTAAATGCAATGTAGGAAGCACAACAAAAGTGCGATTTGGCAGTTAGGAATCGCAAATTACCACCAACTTTAAGTTGGTGGTAATTTGCAATTTCTTTGAAAAATGCACTTTTTTGCATTTTTCAAAGTGTCATGTGGTGCACAACATGCCCTTAGGAAAGGACATGTATGTGCGCCACATGTGCACACATACACATTTCAGGGGTGCAACAGGGTGTCCTTTTGACACCCTGGCACCCTTGAAATTGCATTCTCAATTTGTGATTCTCTAATTGCTTTTCGCAAATTGAGAATGCCTTCCCATTCATTTCTATGAGCCTCCTAGCTCATAGGAGTGAATGGGAAGGTATTCCTTATTTGCAAATCTCAATTTGCGATTTTCAAATAAGGAATATGTGGGATTCGCAAAATTATTAGCAAATCCCACATACATAGCATTTTGCGATTCTCAAATTGCGATTCACTGAAAATCGCAATTTGAGAATCGCAAAACAACATTTTGATACATATGGCCCGTTACATCCCTTACTCACTAACACTCCCTCTCACAATCTCCAATCGCTCACTCCTTCTAACACTCACACACCTTCACTCACTCCTTCATACACAGTGAAATTCGGATTCTCACTTTCACTCTCAATGACATTAACCATGCACTTTCAATCACTCAAATTTACACTCACAAATACACTCTCAAACACACCTCAATCCCTCTTCCAGATTATTGAGAGGACTGGAAGTAGAGCAGTATAAAAGGCTGGGACAGAGCTAGGGATTTTGCCCCTGCTGCTCTGTGGCTCCTCATTGGCCTCAGGGATGCACTCATGTGCGCTCTGACAGCCACATTTTAGTAGTTATATTGCTCTGCCTTAGGCGTATGCAGTATGTTTGCTAAAATAAAATGGATTGTGCCTGTAGGAGGGGACCTCAGACATGTGCAATCCAGACATCCACCTACAGAGTGTTGTGTCTGAGGGGAGGAGCTAGCCAAGCCCGAAGATGGTCACTTCTTGAGCGAGCTCCTTCGGTCACGTAACTATCCTTAATCTATCCTGCACCCAGTGCGCTACAAGAGACCTGCATCTCTGAAAAAACTGGATAGGAGGACCGTGACCCCCCATAAACCCCTTGTTTGTGGCGAGAAACGAGTTGGGGAGGCCAGAGATAAGGAGAGGGGGTGTGGCATAAGTGAGGCCCACGACAGGCATCCGAGGGCTCAAGCCGCAAGACTGTGTGACTACTGGCCGTGACGGAAGGCAGACATCACGAATGAGTGGACCAGGGCCAGGGCCTGCCTGCTGCAACTCTGACACACAGGAAGGTGAGTCAGGTCGCCGCGTGATCTCTACATCAGTCACTTCTGCCACCTTAGTGCGCAATAGAGTGCTGGGGCCAGGGGACACAAGACGTGGACAAAAAGTGCTGGTGGGCCCCCGAGGACAAGTTGACAAGAATCTGCTCATTTACGACTGCTGGGGCTCAGGCCTGAGCTACAGAACAGAACAAACCTAGCCGAAAAATAGTAGAGCTGCTGATTTGACAAGATATGGACTGGCACGCAGCAAGTTATCCAAAAACAAGCCCAAGAGAAGTGACTACACTTGAAGGACATTGACAGTGGCCTCCACAGGTGCTGCGCCTTTGTAAGACAGGCAACCCCTGAATGGACTATCTCTGCTACGCATAAAGATAGGGGTAAGAAGCAAAAGACAACAGTGCAATCAGGGTATATAATTTGGATTGTTACATGGACGCAACCCCAACATATCGTACAGGAGGATCATGGGGAAAACAGACAGGACTCATTCAAAGCTTCAATTTGAACAAGCAAAAAAGTAACAGAGGGTGGCCAGGAGGACCACCAGACTACGCAGAGCGCTGTGGCACCTACAGGCGCTGAAGCAACTGGAGATGTAGACTCAATGTTTTCGGTGATACAGGTTACCCTAACAAATATTGATGAGAAAATAAACACCCTTACATGCATAGTGGATCGGATGCCTGACCGATTGGAGAACTAAACAAAAGAAGGTTTTGGTCCTGTCACTGACCAGCTTGTACCTAAACAATCTCACAAAACAGAACAAAGTAGCTAGTCAGGTTTATTTTCTAGTTATTTAGGAAACACCCAGCCTGTCTGTACTGCGTGAACCACAGGTCTGTTTACACAGAGATTTTTTTATTCTATTTTATTCAAATATCGTTAGTTCATCTGTATGTCTTCAAAGAACACCTTTGTCAAAACAATCAAGTTAACATTCAGACAGAAAATGTGCGCAATATATACAAGAGTGGAAATAGTTCACAATACATACTCAAATTTACAAACACCAAAGAGAATATGCTATGTACAAATCACAGCTGTATTGAGACAGGCAGGCAGTTTTATTCAATTTGTGTCCGCCTGTCCATTGGTTCATTATTAAAAGGACTGGTGTTTTGTTAAATGTTTTCATGTTTCAATTGATTTGTACATAGCATATTCTCTTTGGTGTTTGTAAATTTGAGTATGTATTGTGAACTATTTACACTCTTGTATATATTGCGCACATTTTCTGTCTGAATGTTAACTTGATTGTTTTGACAAAGGTGTTCTTTGAAGACATACAGATGAACTAACGATATTTGAATAAAATAGAATAAAAAAATCTCTGTGTAAACAGACCTGTGGTTCACGCAGTACAGACAGGCTGGGTGTTTCCTAAATAACTAGAAAATAGACCTGACTAGCTACTTTGTTCTGTTTTGTGTGACCGACTGGAGAGGCACACGGGGCGCATGGACATGCCTGAACGAAGAATCTCTGACGCCGAAGATGCGCACCAACAAATGGATCAGCAGCAGGGTAAGATGGACAAACACCTAGCAGCCCTAATGGCGAGGGCTGAAGATTCCGAAGCACACTCAAGACGGAACAACCCTCCATTCATGGGAATTGCGGAGACAATGAACACAGGTCCGATGGAAAAATAAAATATATTGAAGGACTGTTAACAACCCTGATGGGTAGGGAAACTTTCTCGGAGGTTTTCATCATTGAACGGGAACATAGATCGCTGGCCCCGCCCCCTTCACCAGGCGCCAGACCAAGGCCGATCATTGCCAGGCTACAAAACTACTGTGATCGGGACGCGGGACGCGGCACTCTGAAAATCTAGAGAACTGGGTAGTCTAAAGCATGAGGGCATGGACATTTCTATATACCCCGACTTTACACAGCAGGTCCAGGAAGCCCGAAAGAGGTTCCTGCCAGTAAAAAAAAAGCTCAGTGACCAGAGCATTCCATATGCAATGATCTACCCTGTGTACAATGAACCTAAGGGCCTGCTTAAATTTTTGCAGCAGAGAGGCTCCCAGGTCCCCCGGAGGAAGTCACCAATGGGCGGTCCAGATGAACAGCAGGAAACCTCCGATGTCGAATAACGGACTTGCTCCAACTGCACTCACTGTGTGGGGTTACGGGATGTTGATTACAAGAACACACCTCTGTAACCACTCGCAAAGACAAGTGCAAAATCTGCTATGGGGTTGCAGCACTCCATTCATGGGTGTGTAACATATGTTTATTGTCAATTAGATATAGGAGAAGGGACACTTGCGACAGAGATGAGAAGGGGGAGCCCCCGGGCTGCGATATTAACTGCAGATCACTGTGTGCATTAATTTTATGTTTTATTCGAAGTGACCACCAGTGCAATTTTATATCGCTGGAATACCTGGCTGGCAGCTCCCGTCAACCTGTGTGTACCATACCAAGTTCAAAGTTCCAATATGGGAGGGGGAAGATGGGGGAGTTATTTGGTTCATTGGGGAATGTCTTCGCTGCAGTTAAAGGGTAAGTAAAATGGGAGGGGGCGGGCGGGGTGAAAATTGGAAAATCTTGTTCAGCATTACTGTAAAAGATACCAGATTAAATGGCAGAGAGAAATAAACAAGTCACTGAATTTACGGGCAATGCTGCATACGGATAAAAGTACTCATCACACTAGATCATTAACATTCCTGACATGGAATGTCAGAGGCCTTCATAATCTACAGAGAAATTTGCAAGGTCATGGCATACCTAGATCGACATAAGGTAGACTTTGCTTGTCTACAGGAAAAAAATCTTAGACATTACAGAGAAGAACATAGGCGCAAGGTGGGCCTCCTACTATATTGCATCCTCCTATTCCACATATGCCAGAGGAGTAATGCTCCTTGTTTGACGTAGCAACTCTTTTACCCTCCTCAGGTCCCTCAAGGATGACCCGGGGAGATACGTAATAGTACAGGGCAACTTTGGAGGCACTGCCTTAACAATAGCCACAGCATATGGTCCAAACACTGATGAGCTGCTTTTTTTCGCTCATATAGTGGCAAAACTGCAAAATCTACCACCCACATCCATTATATTGGGTGGTGATTTTAACACATGCCTAGACCCTGCCTTTGATAGGTCCACAGGCAATGAACGATATGGGAGAAAATCGGCAAAGGCGCTTAGAGAAGGTATGGAAGAATGCGCAATGACTGATCTGTGGCATTTGAGACACCGGGGTTGCAGGGAAGGTTCATGCACTTCCACAGTGCATAATACATGGTTGAGAATATACTACTGGCTAGCTATACAAGAAGTTTGTACATGGACAACACTGATAGACAACATGCCTAAGACACTGTCGGACCATGCACCCGTCCGCCTAGCGCTTGCGCTACACACACTCCGCGTCAGTTCACCTAGTGCTAGCAACAGGGCGCACTTCTTGACCAGATATTTCACTATGAGCTGCATCAGGCTATATTACAATACTTTGATCTAAACGCAGGGTCAGTTAGTAGTACAAAAACACTTTGGGAGGCCTTTAAGTTACTATCAGGGGGCACTGTATAGGCAAACATGCAGGCACATTGAAAGACATTCAAAAGCAATTATCCACGGCAGAAACGGATATTCAGCAGCCAGAGACGGAATTTGTGGCCACCCAGGACCCCAAAATACTAGCGGATATTAGGCAGAAGGTCGATATCTCTCATATATTCGCAGAAGACGAGATCAAATATATTTCACGCAAATACACTGCACGCACTTATGGCGAGGGGTTAAGACCAGGAAGCGCGCTCTTACATAGAATACGGAAACCAAATCAGCATAACACAAATAACAAACAGGCAATAACAAATGACTTATATAACACGCCGGCAATACTAGACTGCTTTTCAGACTAGTACACCCGCCTATACACCACACAAACGACTGTGTCCCCCTCCTGAAATATGCCACTCTTTAGACGACACTGCACTAGCATGGATGTCGGGTGCTCATTGAAAAAACCTGTGTCACCACATTACGGAAGATGAGATCAAAGAGGCAATAAATTCCTTTCCAAATATTAAAGCTCCCAAGGTAGTTGGGCTCCCCGGGGAATTCTATAAAGAATTTTGAGATTTACTAATCCCACATTTAGCCGAGTTGTATGGAGAGGCCTATTAGGATGGCTTGCTCCCGACCTCGTTGAGAGAGATGCTACTGATCACTCTCCCTAAACCTGGCAAAGACCCAGTTAAGTGTGAATCCTTCCGTCCACTGTCGCTAATAAATATAGATGCCAAAATATTAGCCAGAATTATTGCAACAAGGATACAACGGGTTGTTGCAGAATCTCATATTGCCTGATCAGTCCGGTTTTGTACTGACAAGATCCACTACGCAAAACCTCAGGACTATCTTTGCAATGTTTCACCAATTAAATCCTGAACTGCCAGCAGCCGCCGCATTATTGGATGCGGCAAACGCTTTTGACTCAGTGGAGTGGGTATTCATGTTTACGGTACTACGCAGGATGGGATCCCGGAACCCTTGTTACGCTGGATTGCGCTTTTGTACGCTGAACCCAGTTGCGCGCATTAGAATAAATAAGAATACCCCTGACCCGATCAACATAAGCCGAGGAACCATATCACTATATGCCGATGATATGGTTCTCCATGTCCGTTACTCGGATACTAATCTAAAACCACTCATCAGGGAATACATTAAATTTGAAACTATTCGGGACTCAGTATCAACTGGAAAAAATTGGTAGTCATACCACTCACACTAGCTATAACACAACATGGAATTCCCACTACAATGGCAGACCAAACCAGTAAAATACCTGGGGGTATGGATACACCCGAATACGGAAACAGTGGTTCGGGATAACTATGGTAGAGCAATAACGAAACTAGAAGAACAGGTAGATCGGTGGATCAAACTGCCTCTGTCTCATAGGATCGCCATACAAAAGATGGTGGTCTTACCAAGATTTTTATACTTATTTATGAACATTTAAGAACATTCTGATCTGGCTTACACAAGCTTTGTTTTTGAAATTACGTTCAGCTATGCAGCCACTAACCTGGGCCGGGAAGCAGGCTAGAGTTGGCTGGAAAGTTCTCACCAAACCATATCATCATCAGGGAGGTTTCGGGGAACCTGATCTCCAATTATATTTCTATTGCCGTCAGGCAGACCATGCCCACTACTGGCTACACCACATGCGCATGTACCGCACATAGCCATGTAACATGAGAGTGTGTTGCCGTCTCCATTGATCACCTACATATCTGACCCGAAGAGAGACACCCGAGGGGCGATATACACTCTGTAACTAGTACATCACGGGCATGGTACACGTTAGCACAGCGTGCACCGAAACCTCCGATATATGCTCTGGTGTTGCCCATCGCTCATCACCCACGAATAACAGTCACACAAGAGAAAAACATGTTAACTTTATTAGGGGAGATGGGGCTGTGCACAATGAGTGATATTTTCCCGCATAACAGATTTATTCCGCAAGATGACCCATCCCTAAGCGCACATTGCACACCAATGAAGATCTTTGCATACCTACGGCTGCGTATGGCATTTAGAGAGCTATACGAAACAAAAGGGGATGATGGACGGAGCGTTTGAGCAAATCAAACTCTCACCCCTAGTCAACTGATCTGGGTTTAATCAGTTGGCAGGGTATGCGCAGACGTGAGTCCCTTGCTCACTTTGCCACTGGATTCAACCAAAACCGGCTGAAATGCCAGAAACCGGTACTCGGTAGCTTGTTTCCGGTCCAGGGAAGGCATGGCTTGGCAGTTCGGGCTGGACTGTTCCCATGAGGCACAGGGTCAGACTGATTTGCATATGGCCATGTCTGAACTGGGGTGGCAGAGTGGGCTAAAGAACAGTGATGGATTAAACCCAGATCAGTTGACTGGGGGTGAGTGCTTGTATTGTCAACACTCCGTCCATCATTTCCTTTGGTTTTTCTTTGTTCGCCATAAGTTGGCAGGGTATGCTCAGACGTGAGTCCCTTGCTCACTTTGCCACTGGATTCAAGCAAGCCGGGCTGAAGACGGCTGAAATGCCAGAAACCGGTCCTCAGTAGCTTGTTTCCGGTTCAGGGAAGGCATGGCTTGGCAGTTCGGGCTGGACTGTTCCCATGAGGCACAGGGTCAGACTGATTTGCATATGGTCATGTCTGAACTGGGGTGGCAGAGTGGGCTAAAGAACAGTGATGGATTAAACCCAGATCAGTTGACTGGGGGTGAGTGCTTGTATTGTCAACGCTCCGTCTATCATTTCCTTTGGTTTTTCTTTGTTCGCCATTTAGAGAGCTATAGCCAACATTCCTGGAAGAACCCACGCAGCATAATGCATCACAAATCCTGCTAACAACACCCACACGCCAACGATTAGTAACACGCCTGTATAACGCATCACGGGGGAACAGAGTCCGGCCCAGAATAGATCGCTTCAGAGATGGGAGGTGTCAGTCGGAAACCCTATAGACAGGGTAGACTGGGATTAATGTTACACACAAATGCAGCTGCTAACATTAAATTGCAACTTGCTAATTATTCATTTTAAATTACTACATCAAATATACTACACTCCAGCAAAATTATAAAAAAACTGACTTAGAACAGACAATAGGTGCCACCGTTGCGGTGCTCCGAACACAGATTTCCTACATGTGGCATGGGCACGCTGTCAACTCCAATCATTCTGGCAAGAAGTTACTAGCACACTCACAACTATGCTATCTGAGCAGATACCAAATGCTCTACTAATCTTTCTGTTAGGACTCTACAAGGTCCGGCTGGCAAGAAGACGAAAGCTTCTGATGGTGGCATTATTACTAGCTAAACACCTGGTCGTATTACGATGGGGTAGCAAGCGTCCACCACAATACAAAGATTGGATATCCGATATTACCTACTGCAAAGAGACACTGGAAACATATGCAGAAGAAATACCACAGGCCTCTAGACCTAGGGATTTCTGGGAACCTTTTGTACAATACCTTAGGCCCACACACGATAATGAATACATTAATGCCACAGGGCATAGATAATGCTAGATTAGAGTGGGGGTGGCCTAGCGATGAGGATAAGGATGATAAGGATGATAGGATATATGTAAAGGTGACAAGCAACAACCAGCGACAGGATGACAAAATTTACAAGTACTATACTGTATGACCTATGCGCGGACATGTGTGAAGGACCTATGTGATACAAAACTGTATGTATTCAAATGCCGCCATGCTGTGTAACCATGTTTTTTTCTTTTTCGCTGACCAGAATAAATAAAATAAAAAATGAAAAAAAGAGTGTTGTGTCTGAACACAACACTGCTGTCATCAGAAGCCTAGAGACGAGGCCAAGAGAATGGACCTGTGCACTGTCAGTGTTCATGAAAACATAAAAGTTGTGTTTTTATAAATACTGCCAATTAAATAAAACACAGTGTATAAAATTGGACAGGCAAAGTGTCGAAAGCGAGCCCTCACAGAAGGCAGGGGAGGGCTGCACCTGGCGACCCTGGCAAAGAGCCACCTTCGGTCACACTTCTATATGAACCCTGAAGAATCATCTCATCATGTAAAGCTGCATGAGCAATCAAAAGGTATGATGGCCTTTATCAAGCCTTTTGTAATTTGTAGGTACACTATGATGCCTTTTGGACTGATATCGGCAGTGGAGGTTTTTCAGAAGGCCATGGAGAGGGCACTAAAAAAATGTCTGTGATGTAAAAATGTATCAAGATGACATACTCAATGAGGAAACACATTATGACAAACCAAAGGCACCCTAGATTAAAGGGAAACAGGTGAGCTTTTTTTATAAACTAGTGAATTTGGAAGGCTCTAGTCTACGATTCCCCTATATAAACAAATATAGAGCATCTCTCTCCCCTCCCCACACAATAGTTGTGGAATAAAGGTAGAGGTACATTTAATTCAACACCTCACCCATTTTGGCAGATTAACATTATTCATACTAATATAAATAACGCAACAATATTCCTAGTGTATATTTTGTTACTTGGTAAGCATTCTTAAACATATACAGGATCGTTAAAAGTAATACAATTAAAAACAATGAAAAAAACTCCTAGGAAAATATTAATTGACTGACGTACAAATGATTAATGACATTACAATATTTAACCAGGATATCCAAATTCAAGGATATTGTTTTACTTCTTCCAGGCATATTGGGAAAAAAACATCCTTAGCTGAAGACTACATATGGTGTAGCAAACTACATTTCAAACTTTGTTTCTCCACTGCATTTGGTTTAAACCGTTCGAACTAGTAGCTGAATTCTACACTTACATTATTCAATCAGAGTATCTTAAACAAAACTAAGTAAAATTGGCACCAATGTTAAATTATTTTGAAGAAACCTGGATTTGCTAGCTTCATAGACTGGGTCGCAGAAGAAAACCATGTTTCAAATTGAGTTTTTGAACTGTTACTCAAACTAGTTAGATGGAGGTGCAAAACTAATAATACCCTTGAGTGTTATCATACGTCCTTGAATTTTTCAATTGTCAAACGTCATCCTAACCTTTATCATTTCCTGGAAATAAAAAAAAAGAGTCATGTTTCCAAGAAATTAGTCAGGTCTGCTACTTCTACTTTTCAAAAATAAAAGTAAAGTGATGTCAGAAATGTTGGAATGTGCTACCTTGATATCATTGCCTACGTCTTATACTATTAACTTAAAATCTATAAAAAAACTACGCTCCCCTTTTAGAATGTATATTTTGTACAATTGGCAAGTATTAAAATATTTTTTTATTAATTTTAAAATTTTGGAAAAACAAAAGACTATGCCCTACATGAGATTAGTTTATTTTTTCATGTCTTGGTGGTAATTTATCTATACTCTCACCTAGTCTCTCTTCAATAATCCACAGTTGTTAAAACAACCAACATCCCACTTTTCTTAAAAAGTCTTCAGGTCCATTCCCATACGTCACAACAATAGCAGAAATGCATAGTTAAATAAAATAAAAACAAATTTCTCCATAAATAGTTAGAAAACATCCATGCAGGCCTTCTTTTTTTTCTTGTAGCGTCGATAATCCATGGTATATTTTTCAAAACAATAAACCCCAAGACTTTCAAAAATGTTTAAAACATGGACTAGTATAATGGAGTAAGTAGATCCATAAAATACATCTTCTTTCTACTCATGATATAAAAAATAAAATGATAAACATTATTTTTCATTAAAAAAATTGTCATAAATGCTAGTTAGCTAAAAAAAACAATCACTTTAAAAACAAAGAAACATTTCCTCATGTGCGCATACACAAACAACCTGCATGGAGATTTAAAATCACTCCGAAGATAAAGTCAATCTGGTCACGACAAATTTCCAAGAGCAAGACATCAATTGAGAACAGAATCCTAATGCATCCCCTCAAACGTTGATAGTACGCGAATACTATAGAACGTTGTACCCCTTAAGGCTATCTTGCTTCTACCCCTGATGAGCAAACTTTTAGGAGGACACGTTAAAGAACAACTTATGGAGCATTTACAATCCAACAGGTTCCTAGATTCTTCCCAATCCAGTTTTAGACCCATGCATAGCACGGAAACTGCTCTCCTAGCAGTAACAGGTTCTATTAGAAGTTGCCAGGATGCAAATCAGCCTGCTCTGCTAGTGCTGCTTGATTTATAGACAGCCTTTGACAGGGTCCCATCGTAGACTGCTCCAGAGATTAGAAGAGACTGGTATTCTAGGCGTAGCTCTACAATGGTTTGTGAGCTTTCTAACTCATCGAACCCAGACCATCAATCTAGGCCCTTTCAGATCTCGCACCATAGAGCTCAATACAAGGGTGCCTCGGGGCTCGTGTCTGAGCCCCACATTGTTTAACATCTATGCGGCTCCCCTTGAAAAACTATCAGAGCAAGAGGGCCCGATTCACAGAATGAATTTAAGACTCAATCCTAAATTTACTACTGTTTTGGTATTCACAGATTGCACTTACTACTTTTGGTATTCACAGAATGAACTTACTGCTTTTGGCATTCACAGAATGCACTTACTACGTTTTGTATTCACAGAATGAACTTACTCATTTCGGTATTCACAGAAGTTAGGGCTCCTAACTTTAGGACTCCTAAATGCCTTCTGTAAATACCGAAAGTCTTAAAATTTGGGTTTTTCTCAATTTAGTAGTAGTAAAGTTAGGACTCCTAACTTTAGGACTCCTAAATGCCTTCTGTGAATACCGAAAGTCTTAAAATGAGGGTTTTTCTCAATTTGGTAGTAGTAAAGTTAGGACCGTCTCATGCCGTGTCTGGGGCGGAACCCTGTTTGGGAGGCATCCAGTAGGAGGTTCTCCTCGAGGTAGTTAGTGAGATGGAGGTTGATATGCTTCTCCAGGATTTTGCTTGCCCATGGTAGCAGGGAGATTGGGCGGTAGTTATTAGGGTCTGCTGGGTTGAGATTCGTTTTTTAGGTCTCGTAACGATACAGTGCGTAAGCACTGTACTCGCCGAGATCTATTGTTACTGACTCTGCTTCCCAGGAGACAGCACCTGGCCACGCGCATCTCTCAAAAGGCGATCGGCGCAGGCCACGCGCGCGCGAACGCGCTCGACGTGTCTGTCTCCTGGGAAGCGCATACATACACAGGCACACTTCCCCCTGCATGCATGCGCACACACAGGCACACACAGGAGCGCACATACACGCACGCACACACATGCTCCCCCGTCGCACACACACACACGCTCGCACACACAAGCGCACCGCCCCCGTCCCACTTACCGCCAGTCCGGTGCTCTCCGCGGGGCCCCGCGTCACTGTGAATTATGTCCGCCTTCCAGCGCGTGGAAGATCCGAGGCCGGGGCCAATGGACTCCGAGAACGAGGCTGACGTCACAGCACCCCTCCCCGCCCCCTCCTCCTCCGCCTCCGCCGGACGACGCAGACTGCCATTTGAGCCGTGAAACCCCTTGCACTGTTCCTGGTAACTCGTAATGGTTTATTTATTTATTTATTTGTTTTCATTCCACACGTCTAAGTGAGATCTTGAAAACTTTCCTGTTGAAATCAGGCCCAGTTAGAATGCATCTGTACCGAGCCGTTTGGATTTCCCCAGCCCCTGCTGAAAACACAGCTCAAAAGCCAAGCCGCGTCTGAAATGTGGGCGCCCGTATTTCCCGCATGTTGTACATTTTCCTTGGCCATACCTGTTGTACTTGTAATGCCGGTCGAGTAAGGTACTGTGTCTCTTATATCAGAGGCTGCAGATTAGAACAACATTGCGAGGTGGAGCTGTCATGGGACACTGCAGCATAACCGGCTGCAGGCTGGCTATGAGCAAACCATGCGCTCCGGTGGTTTGTGATGGAACCCGAGGTAAACATTTCACCCAAAGTTTTAATTACTGCTAAACAAGCAGCTGAGGAGCCGAACCAGTACATGCCTGGGGAAGGAGAGCTTGTGACATTTTGTCTGTGATTTCTATACTTTGATGTAAGCAGTTCTATTTGCTTGCGTGCATTATGTGTGTGTGCGTGAAATGGTGTGTGTGTGTGTGCGCAATAGTGTGTGTGTGTGTGCGTGCAATGGTGTGTGTGTGTGTTGGACTTGGACTCGGTGTGTCACTTGAGAGTGTCTGTCTCTAACAGGTATCCCAAGGCCTGCTGATAAGACTCCCCCCGCCATTTGCAGGGCTTCATGACAGCCACTGTCCAAATGAATCACAGATGCTGCCTCGGCTGTTCTCACAGTGAGTCCGGCATTCTTAGTACTCAGACTGAGAATAATAAGATATTTCCGTTGCCTGTGCCGATTACCTTCCACAGAGCTCTCTGTTCACCCAAACCCCAGGAGGGCTCGGTACACCTAAGCATCATTCTAAAGGGGCACAGTGCGAGAAATACTCACCAGGTCTACGCTTTTAAAAGCAAAACAATATTTCAGGAATCTTTGGCTTTCAATGCATTATCCTACTTTGCTGAATGGTGTTAACCAATTTTGTTGATTTTCAAGCACTTTCGCTTTGCGTTATTGCACTTACCTGCAACGGGTGCTGGGCCTTCCTGTCAGTTAAAATGCGAAGGTATCAACCCAGGCTAACTTGCAAAGAGACAACACTAGCTATGTTCAGAAGGATTCTGTTCAGAATTAAGCATAAACTATAACACAACAGTAATATTGATATCAAAAAAGGTTTTTTTTAATTAAAAAAGAAGATGACATTTGTATCTTGTATACATGATAGATTGATGCAATAAAACAGATATTTTTAAGAATAAAACATATAGGTTAAAAACACTCGAGGGACGGTATTGTTGTCTTATATATTATTGCTGCGGCTGTAGTCTGTCAATGCGTTTCGACACGTCGCGGTGTCTTCATCAGGACAATTTATTTTGCAGCCAATTTCTCTGGTGTGACTTTTTTTAGTAAGATCTTTAGTTCTTCATGTTAGTGCACGAAGAGTGAGGCACCTTTAAATACTTTTATTACGGTATGTGAAATCTTTTTATCAAGATTTCACTGCTCCCTTCTCACTCTTCGTGTTCTGGATTTTGTAACTTTTACTTCTTTTAGGGGACCAGTCCTCTCTGCGCTTCGTAATTTGCTTTCAATGTGAAGCGGTACAACATGTGATGCCGGTAGATGGTGATGATGGGAGCGCTCAGAACGCTGCGGATTAAGCAGATATTCCTATTTTGTCCCTTTTAAGATTCTTCTATCGAGGGTGATTTGTCAGAAGTAGCGTTTCTAATGCGGACCTCTCGCGATGTAAACCAGTCCTTCTTTTCGCGTGTTGCAGTTTTAACGTCACGGTGCATAGACGTTCCACAGAACGTGTTTTTTTTCTTTTAGGAATCTGCAAATTATCCTCTGTTCTCGTATTTCCATCAGGTACCGGCTCGTTTCCTGTCAGTTATACATTCTACCCATTCGCACATTAATGATCGTTTCCTAGGTAAGCAAAACCTCATAAAGAACATTGATATGACGAATTGGATTTCTTCAATACCACCCGTATGCTCATTTATTCTCAGAGGTGGGTTTCACGGTATTGAGTCACTTCACATTCTCCAGTTACGTTGCAGATTAGGTGGAACGGCTCATTATTTGAGCGTAACACTTAGGAGAGTGTCTCAAGGGCTTCCATGCCTTTCAGCTTCATAAGGGCGCGAACATTTAGTTGGAATTTATTTTCTGCAGTCTAATATTTAACGCCCCCACCTGAAAGTCTTTATCCGGCAGCTGTATACCAATCTTAATTTTAAGGAGTTTTTTTTTATTGCTGTCAGAAGAATCAGGTTTTTATACCTGTTGTGGTGTTCTATCAATTTGGCAAATTATTGCTAATATGTTCTGAAACAAAAGACATGTTTTATTGGTTTCCCTTTCAGTTGTTTTTCTCTAACCTCATCTCATGCTTGCTTGTAAAGTTAACCCATACAGACATTGTCTGCTCGACGTCATGGAATTGGACCTTCAATAATGTTGACTAGTGGTTCAATGCTCAGTTTTTTTTTCTCGACCCAGGTTTGCAAAAAAGGTGTTTCTAACTGTAGCCAGGGGGTCTGTCATTTAAGTGGCCTTTTATTTAAGTATTAATTATTTTAAAAAATTAAACACAATTGTTATTTGTAATATCAATACATGTAAGTCACGTAAATACAACACATATTGCATTACAAATGCTATAGGTGTCACATTTGCGAAAGTTATAACTATTGGCATGGTAAATGACAAAGCTATTAATTTCGCTATTTTCAAAAACAAAACCTAAATAAAAATGTTGTCATTCACAATACCAATAGCTCAAACTTTCCTAATACGGGACCTATTGCATTGCAAATGCTTGTTTTAATAGTGCTTTCACCATTGCTTGTTTCCAGGCGGGGTGGACCACCCCTGAAGAGTTTGAACTATTGAGTAGATCCAGGAGAGTGGGAAGAATGATTGGGTTGAGCATATTCATCATCTTTGGGGGCGCAGGGTCGAGGGGGGAGCCAGATTTTACCTGAAGTGCAAGGAGTTTGAGTGATTCCAGGTCTAATAATGGAAAATCATTCAGGTGAGTTTGCGCAGGGTGTTCAGTCGCGCATGTAAGTTGTGGTAAAACAGTTTGAGGGTTGGGGTTTGTAAATGAAGAGTATATTTTATTTATTTTTTGGAAGAAGAATTCGGCTAATTCGTTGCAACGAGAGATGGAATCAAGGGTTGTGATTGTGGGTGGGGGAATTTTGGAAAGAGTTTTAACTACCTGATAAATTTCTTTAGGTTTAGACCTGGTTGCCATGATTTTCTCATTGTAGTAGATAGATTGAGCGGTGTTTATTTCTATTTTGTAGGCTCTGATACTTTCTCTGTACCTTTCTTTGTCGGTTAGGGCGTATCCCAGGAGCCACTTTCTCTCCATTTTCCTACAGTATCGTTTTAACTCCCTGAGTTTATCCGAGTGCCAAGGGACGGTTTCTCGGGCTCTTTTTAGTATTTTTTTTTTGCGGGAGGATGGTGTCAATGGAGTTCTCTAACCATTTGTTAAAGGTTATGCTATTTTGTTCCGGGTTTTTGGAAAGGATAGTTTTGGAGTTAGAGAGAAGGCCAGACCATGCCTCTAGCGGAAGTTTCGACCAATTTCTCATCTTACGAGTTATGGGAGGGGGGGAGGGGGGGGCGATTTCTATAGACCAGTTAAGAAGGATTAGATGGTAGTCCGTCCAAGGTAGGGGAGTAATGGAGCCGACTGTTAGTGTGGGACAGTTGGTAAAGACTGGGTCAAGCAGGTGACCTTTGTCGTGGGTAGGCGCCTTTACCAGTTGTAGTAATTGGATTGCAGCTAAACTAGAGGTGAGCTCGCTGGCGGTGCAGTCGGTGCTGACATCAAAATGAATATTGAGGTCGCCCAACAGCGCGAAGTTCGAGGAGAGCATGGCAGTTTCTGCAGCGATCGAAGGTAAAGAGGAGGGAAAATCGTTCAGCGGGCCTGGAGGGCGGTAAATTAGCGCACCTGTTAGGCAATCATTAGGAGTGAGCTTGAGGCAGAAGGACAGGCTTTCACAGTCCGAGATGGGGTCGCAGGTGCAATGGCATTGATAGATAGACTTATAGATTATGGCGAGGCCTCCTCCTTTCCCGCATGGGCGGTCCCTGCGTTCGATGTGATAGTCCGATGGTAAGGCTTGAATTATATCTGGGTCGCAGTCTGGGGTTAACCAGGTTTCGGTCAGAAAGAGGACATCAGGGGATCGTTCGTCTAGAAGCAGTGAGATTTCTGTTTTGTGTTTCGACATAGACCTGCAATTTAAAAGCAATAGGGTGAAGTTTTGCTGTGACTGCTTGGGTTGAGTCGTTTTTAAGTCGGCATTACAATGTTGGCAGAAGGTGGGAAGGTTAAGGGGATGATATTGGTGGAGGCAGTTATCCTTCAAGGGGGTCTCAATGTGAGAAGAGTGGCAGAGTTATATTGCGTCCTGTGGAAAGGGTCAAAGGGGGTGGCCCCTGTCCCTGGCCGGACGCGGACGGGCGCAGACGGGCTTGCCTTAGGCGCGCCTTCGGCGCGCAAACGGCGCTCCCGCTGCGCTCGTCCGCTGCGCTTCCGGTAGATGCACATTTTATTGCGGAGGGGAGGGGGCGTGGCCTCGAAGGGGCGTGGCCAGGGTGCACGCCTGCGATGGCAGCAGCTCGGGTTTGTTTTCCTTCAGGTCGCAACAGCGTTTATATCGGCTGTGCGGGTGAGTGAAGTTCGGGCTTCTGCCCCAAAAGTGCTACACTGGCTTCTACACTGGCTTCCCATACTCAAGAGAATTACATTCAAGATCTGTTACATAGCACACAAATCACTGAATGGCAGATGACCCAGATATCTGACAGAGAAATGTATTCTGTACAAGCCGAGCAAACCTTTGGGGTCCAGGGTGAAATCTCTTCTCACTATGCGCCGCATTAGAAAAACATGCTCCAGGAAGAAATCTTTTTCTTCTGTGGCCCCCTAATATTGAAATCAGCTACCCACCCATTTACGGAAGTGAACAAACCACTTTCATTTTAGCAAGGTTCTCAAAACTAAGCTTTTCAGATATTAATGCTGCTTGCCTATGGTACCCTGCGTCACTGTGATACCCCTTCCAGGATTATTCATGTGCATTATAAATTATATTAACATAGCGTAACAAAAGCAGTAAAAACACAAAATACATTCATATTTATATTTAAATACAATGTTCTACCTCCCCTACACTTTTCTCACCATTAATAAGTTAACCTATTTGTTTTTAAAGACAATTAAATTCTACTTACTTGACCACAGCTTCCTCGTTTCTGAGCTTGACTGCAAGGCACTATCTACTGAAGAAACAGACACAAAACATAAAACAAACATAATAGCAGCCAAATGAAAATGAAAAAAAATCAAACAAGATTACAGTAGAATAAAAATGAAAAAGGTATCTTACATTAGAAACTAATTTTAGCAAATTGTTGTTAAATATATTTAATACATACAAATGAAAAGTTAAATTAATGGAATAAATAGATATAGGTTAAAAAAAATAAACTTTTTATGTGTTAATTTTGTTGTTTTTAGTTAAAGTCATTAAAAATGTTATTTTGTGTTTATTCAATTTTAATTTAAGCACTAAATTTAAGATTGACTGAGATAAAATCCTAACTTTAGTACTACTAAATCCCTTCTGTGAATACTGAAAGTCATAAAGTTAGGATTTTGTCTCAGATAACTTTTGTGAATCGGGCTCTAAGTCACCACTACTTCGCTTTAACTATATTGACCCCTGAACCCTCTGGTCACCATCACCTCACTTTACTTCTACCAACCCCTGAAGCCTCAAGTCACCTCCACCTCCTCTTAGCTTTACTCATCCCTAAACCTTCAAGTAAACCCCAATCCCACCTCCATTTACCTCTACCCACCCGTGAGCTCTCATGTTACTCTTGCCGGCTTTACTTTTACACACCCCTGAGCTTGCCCATTGCTTACCATTTATTGGCTTCATGGTCACTCATTTCCTTGCTTCTTTTTGGTCAGTTAGGGCCAGCTTTACTTCCTCTTTGTTTGTCCCACCTTGGAGCATGCCCCAAGTACTGGTTCCCTTGCCCGGTGTATTTACACTGCTAACTATTTACAGTGGTAAGTTTTTTAGGCCACAGCCTACCAGGCAACTCCTCGTTCTGATTTTCTAAAGACTTTTTTGGGACATTCCGAAAGCTTCCCTGGGACTGCATTATGTCCATTGCTAATCATTGCCCTTGTGTTTTGTAACTTAGAGTTGCTTGCTTTATATTTGCTAGCTTTATTGTTTTAAGCCAGAGGTCTTCAAGTTTTGTTTTACTCTGAGCCCCCTAAGCAAAATGTTTTGAGGTTGAGCCCCCCTCCAAAGCTTTATGACAAGGATTGGGGAAGCGAGAGGGGCATGGCTGCATGCAGGGAGTGGGGCTTATGAGATGATTTTCAAGAATACTTTTTCTATAGCTAATGAACCGCACTAAACATGAGACTTATAAAACAGCAAATGCATCAAACAAAAACAGATATTATCCCAAACAAATTGCTCCCCATAATTACGTTGTTGTGAGCCCCTCACACTCTGACCCCAATGCAACTACGCCTGCTGCACTAGTGATAACTGCAGTCCTGAGTAGCAGACTATTTCCTCTGCATCCTTTTCCTCTTCCTCACCATGACAGATCATTACCTCAGTCCTAATGCTTGAAAGGAAATAAGCTCTGATGCCCCTTTTTTAAAGGTAGACAGTTATAATTGCTATTCAGTGGGCCCCTCAAATCCCTGGGCCCCAGTCCTGCTGCATGTGCTTCCTTAATGATAACCAGCCTTGGCCACTTACACACTTGGCAGCAGTACCAGCTTCACTAATAAGTGGCCCTTTAAAAAACAAAAAAACACATATTGTCCCCTTCTTTGGGGTATCTCTCTAAAGAACCTGTGTCTGTCCATTTGTGAACATAAAAATGAGTCCCCAGACAGTGCTCCCTATACTGGATCTTCTCTTTCCAAATGCAACCCTGCTGGTCTTCTACCTGCCACCCCGTGGACTCAGCTTTCACAAAAAACTGCCCCTAAATGGTTAATACTGACTTTGAGGTGGCTCTGCCTGAATGTGAATGGTGTGGTGGTAGTGCACAAAGTTAAAAAATAAACCAGCCTTCTTACCAGCCATTAATTGATTGAGTCACTTAAAGCCAGAGCCACTGGAATTATGAGTTTCTCCAGCAGTGTTTTCCACATAATTATCAGTTTACTACGCTTGCTAAATAATCTGCAGATTTCAACAACAAAAAGCTTGATTCTAGCTCAAACGCAACAAAAGATACTTAAAGCGTGACAAAGTGTTCGGGAGAAGTGGAAGGCCCTTTGCAAAGATTGACTGGTAATCTTGTATTTGCTTACTGCTGTATTTGGGTGTTAAACTGGAACTAATGAGGTGAAATATTTCACCTGACGGCGTTACCTTGAGATAAAATGACAAAATAATGAAGTAATGCTAACCACAAACTGTGTCGCATTGTGCTGCATCATTTACCTTTTCTTGCTGCATAATTTAGTCAAACCTGCCGCATAATGCGGTTCTCTACTGCTTAATAATTCCACTGGCTCTGATTAAAGCTTCATGCTGGCCAATATTTATTCTTTTTGAGATGTACTGTCCTTGTTATCAGCTGAGATCTGAAATAGTGATGATACTTACAAAAATGTCTGCATTAGATACAGTTTGATTACTTATTACTAAAAAGTATATTTTGTAAGAACTTGTTTTATCTCAATCACTGCATCATTTTGCAGCAGCCTTGCTTAGAGTATGTAAATACTGTTTTAAAATAATGACTTACATATTTACAGTGCTTTCTGCAACATGCTGGGACCTCATAGCACTATAACAGGGCCACTGGAATTATGCTTCATAATGCTGCATATATTGTGATAGCATTACTGCATTATTTTGCCAGTTTAACACTTGTTAACACTGTCCTGGCTTTTATTGCCCCTCATAAGTACCACATTAACACCCACATATAGCAATAAACAACAGAAAGATGACCAGTCCACGCTTTAGAAAGGTCCTTCCACTGCGCGGTAACATGTGTTGCGCAATTGTTTTTAACTTTTGAACCGTTTGCGCTAGAAACAAGGTTTTTTTTATCTGCAAATCATGCAACAGATGATGGATTATGTGACAAATGCGGGAAATACATAACTATGCCTTGTGAGTGCAGGGTTAGCGTGAAACTGAAGGGTGAGAATGAGGAGTGAGTTTTCTGAATGCAGGGTGCATTTCCGGACACTTGGGGCCCCATTAGGATGGCCGTCGTACAAAGGGACCGCCCGCCATAAGGGTGGGGGTCCCGTGGATGCCATTAGAATGCGCCAGCCACAGTGGCGGGCGCATCCTGCATTCCTAACATTGTGGTGGGCGATGCACTCAGCACTGCCTGCCACAATGCCAGGAAGGCATGTTGTGCACTTCCATGCACAACATGGCAGGCACCGCGCGGTGCCTGCCACGCGGTGCCTGCCATGTTGTGCATGGAACTGCAGGGGGTACCATAGGCACCCCCCATGTGCACCCACCACCCCTCAGAGTCCCTGGGGGGCCCGCAACAGGCCCCCACAAGCATTTACTGCATGCCTTTCCGTGGCAGCAATGCCGCCACAGAAAGGCATCTTTCCGCACCCATGGTAATATGGCTAGCGGTGTCTAACAGACACAGCCACCATATTAAACCCTTTTCTGCCGAAAAGCGGCCGGCGGTCTTTCCGTCCGCAGCGGTCCCCCCCTGCCAAAGTAAAATGGCGGGAGAAATGGGTGGCGGGCGGGGAAGGATCTCGGGCGAATTGCCACTGCCATGCGGGCGGTGGGGATACGCCAGAGATCCTAATGCGTCTCTTGAAGTAAATCAGCATTTTATTGACAGTGGTGTAGAGTTTCAGATATAAATTAAACTATTGCTATAATGGCATTAATCAGGGATCGATGGTGGAGGAAATAATTGGTACACTGATCCTGCAACAAACTTTCAGTCTTATGATTAGGGTTGCCAGCTCATTATTTTGATGTTCCAGTCGGTATAAAAATAAACAGCCACCTAAAGTCGTATTTTCAGCAGTTATCTGTGCGTACTTCAAACAGCAAATATAAATAGAAAGCACTTTTAATTGTTTTCTAGGGCAGCCTGAAAGATTCCTGACTGAGAATTAATGGGAACAGAAACAAAAAAATCACATTAAAAATGAATTCATACTTTTTTAATTATATCCCTATTTAGTGTCAAGACGAGGTTTGCAGGCTCTTTAAACAACACATGGCTGGCATTTTTCTTTTGGCAACCCTCCTTTATATTCCTTTTCGGGAAATGCATTCTCACACTAGTAAATGTAAAAAACAAATGTAAGGATTTGGCAGAATGGGGGCACAGGTGGTACTGGAACCAGAAAAAACTAAGCCTTGGTAACAAGCTTACAAAGGTGTGTAAATATGCAAATGGTCTTTAAAGACCTGTGAGAAACTCAGGCATGCTGGAGATAAGGCCCCAGACACTGCCCAGCCAAGCCCAGAGCAGCACACTCACTGAACTCCGGCCCCACAGCACTCTGATCTCACTGTAAGGGCTTCAGAGAAAATAAAGACAGCCTTAAAATGCAGCAAATAAACATCGCCGCACTTCCAGCCCATCTTCATTTACATGCACTTGCAGAGACAATTGCGCCCCCCCTAGGAACCCATCCACGCCCCCCAGGGGGGCGTGCCTCACAGTTTGAAGTCCTCTGTTTTAGGCTGTCTAGCTTTAGTACCAACAACTAGGATAACAATGGGTCAAAGAACAATACTATCTATAAATTATCTGTGTGTCTAGAGGGTACAACCGCGAAATCTACAAGGAGTATCTCTTGGTAAAATAATTGTTCCCATCAGATTGCCAACCTGTACCGCCCTACATCATTTGGGATTCTTCACCCCGAAGGAAAGTGGTTTTATCCACTGTAGATTAGGCAGGTTGTAGCCTAGTCTTATGAAAAAAATTACAAATGTGAGTATGGTGTTCTAAGGCATCAGGGGGTAAACTGACTAGCAGTGCAAAAAGTGTGAAAATATAATATGTGCTAGGTGCAAAAAAATCGTTAAGATTGGGTCGTGGAAATGGAGAAACAATTTTAATAGAATCCTATCCACTCGCAAAGTTTAAAAACAGTACGTAGTAGTATTAACAAATACATACTAGGGTTGGTTACTGGTCGACATGTTTCTGCAGTGGAGTTGGAGCCGGTAGGTCTCCTACTGCTTCCTCAGGACCTACGTTACTGCTACTGCGTAATGTGAATAATGGTGAAGTAATATAAACAATATCACCTGGGATTCGCCCGTTATGATGGTCCATAGATCACCCAATGTTAGTAGATGAATGAATGAAAGAACAAAAAATACACAGAGATTAAAGATAGTAACAATACATCCACAACATATGTATTATGTTACTTTCGCCAATTCATTTTACTGGTCAAAGGATTCTTGTTTGCAAGTAATCTATTAAGTGCCGCACTATTATTTAGGCAGAATAGGTATTATGGTATCCACTCACCCAATTTCTGGGGAATGCACGCCCCACCTCACCTGGCTGCAGCTCAGGTAAAACGGAGCACTGCTCTATTGAAGGGAAGGAAGGAAAGTAAAATAAGGGAAGGACTCAAAAGCTTTATTATGTAACAATAAACAAAAAACCCTGTTGATCAGGGTCTATATATTCTATACGTACTCAGTTAGCAATCGAGTAGTAGTATATCTTCCAATATGTTAGTTATACATTGGATAAACCTAGAACAGTATCTAGCCATTGTTTGCCCCGTCTCTTATCGTACACTCTAGGTGCTCCGGGCTCACCCATCGAGGAGCTGTGTGTACCGATAGAGTCGGGCAAGTTGGAATGTTAACAAGCGCTCTGTGGAGTCTATGGCGCCGTCTCACTTTCTTCGTTTGGGCCAGCTCAGCAATCAAGTGTGAATGAGCTCCGCGCAACGAGTTAGTCAGGCATTTACCGCGTTGCAGACAGCGGAGTAAGCTAACATATCACACGAGCTGTGCCCCTTGCAGAGTGACAAACCCGGTTCCCGCCTGAGAAATAATCGTGCAGGAAGCTCAGCAATCAAGTTTGAATGAGCTCCGCGCAACGAGTTAATCAAGCATTTACCGCGTTGCAGACAGCAGAGCAAGCTGACATATCACACGAGTTGTGCCCCTTACAGAGTGAAAAACCTGGTTCCCGCCTGAGGAATACTGGTGCAGTAAAGGCGCTTACCTGTCCGTCGGTACTCCGGACATCCGTCTAGGCTGTCTTGTAGGGAGGTACCTGACTGGACAGAAAACCGCCATTAGTATCCATCAGTGCGTGGAACAGCACGTATTCGTGCGTAAACAGCGTGAAGTGTGTCTGGGAATTGTAGTTTGTTTGTCCATTACCAGCCAGAACGACGCTCCAATGCCAGTCCTATGCTGGTCACTTCACTGGGAACTCAAATTGTGCACACATGTCCCCGTGGATGAACAAAATCCATCACAAAGTAGATAGACGTAGTGTAAAGCCGGAACGCTGATCCAGCAGTGCGTAATCATGTTTAAATGCGTCAGGTATATCTGGGAGTTGTAGTTTGTTTTCCCATTGTCTGCCGGCGCGACGCACTACTGTTATATTTCCGTTGGTCACTTCATTAAGAGCTCAAATCACATGTACCCGTATACTGTGATGAGGTAAATCTATTACATGGACATAGTGATCATTAAAGTAGTTTAAAGCGTGATCGACAGATAACTTGTTATCCTTTACATGGTCAAATTAAAGATGGATACCTGATAGAATGGTTATAGATGTTGCTATCCCAGTGTATATCCTTAACCTCTGTTCGAGGTATAGTGACAATTATGATTTTCGAGTGGTAATGATACCAAATTAATGTAAACATCCAGATACCCCCAAGAGACGCTAGAATGAGGTATATCCTGTGATATCGCATGATCTATGTGATGGCGTGATTGTCACATAAGGGATGGACACCTAATGGAGTGATTATGGATGTTACTATGCCAGTATATATCCTATGCCTCTATTAGAGGTATACTGACAATTGTGATTTTCGAATGATAATCTCACAATAGACATAATATCAAATCAAAGTTCACCTGCAGAAGCCCCAAGAGACGCTGGAATGGGGTATATCTAATGATATCACGTGGTCTGTACGATAGCGTGATTATCACAGCGACATCCACAGGATGTCCTCGTTTAATCCCGTTTTGTCTGCCTGCAATTTATACACCCACTTCTGTTCACGTTTGAAAAGAAATGTACTGATGTCTTGTATATGGGGTGAAATCATTGATGTTCCAACACGGTCCAGTGTAGATCCGTAGGTAGATGGTGTGCTTGGATGAAATGGTTGGTAAGTCTGGTGGCTCGCCTGCAACACTGTATCGAACTCTTATGTTCCGATATCCGTAGCTTGACTCTACGAGTCGTCATGCCCACGTATTTCTTTTTACAAGGACAGGTGATCAGATAGATCAGGTTCATACTGTTGCAGTTTGTGAACCTGCACTGCTGCCAGAGTCGGTCTGTGCCGATGTCGATGGTCACAGATCTAGATGTTTGGGGGCAAGCAGCACAGTTGCCACATGGGTGATGTCCCGTAGGAATAGATAACACTAACGACTATGAGAACACAGGCTTGAAAAGGCCCTCTACCTTCAATCCTACTGCGATAGGTCTACCACCGAAGGTCCTTACCTTCGAGGAAGCTGTAGACCATGACTTGCAAGATCTGTTCAGAAATAAACAAAGAACTCTTTACAACCTATCAAAACAAGAACAAGAGGCAATAGAAGAACTGGCCAACAATCCATTTATTGTGGTGTGTGTTTTATTATATTGCGCAAATCACCAACCGGTCTCTAAGCACTTCTAGAGAAAGTGAGCAAGTCACTTAAAGCAGAAATAACTGGCAGCAGCGGATGCAGAAATTACGCAGTTGTTAGTGCCTCTCTGAAAAGGTAGGTCTGTAAGAGCTTCCTAAAGATGAGCAGAACCGTTTCTTTTTGCAAGTACTCCGGCAGATCATTCCAGACTTGTGGTCGGAGGACAGAGAATGCTCTACCCCCTTTGGAATTAAGGCTATACCTAGGTGAAACTAGCCTACAAGCCTCAGATGATCATAGAGCCCGGCTGGGAACATACTTCATCAGGCGATCTTTTATATATTTAGGTGCCTCACCATTAATTGCCTTGTAGGCGATGCGAAGAACCCTTAAACTGCACTCGCTGTTTGATGGGCAACCAGTGCAATTTATGTAGCAAAGGGGTGGCTTGTGTCCTCCCAGGGAGACCAAAAATTAGCTTAGCCGCATCATTTTGTACAACTTGCAGTCTCCTGAGGAGCTTCTGGGGAAGGCCGAGGTAGAGGGCATTCCCATAGTCCAGCCGCGAGATGACAGTGGCGGACACAATTTACTGCAGCGCAGATGTGGAGAGGAGAGGACCAAGTTTCCGTAGCTGCCTGAGTACACCCGTACAGATTCCCACAACAGAGGAGACCTGACAAGACATAGACAATTCTGAATCAATTTTCAGCCGAAGCTTTTTACCACTGGGGCTGGCACTGAGACCACTCCCAATTCTGAGGGCCAGAAGAGGGCTATTATTTGTTGGAATAATAAGCACCTCAGTTTTATCCAGGTTTATTTTCAAGGAATTGGTTGCCATCCAATTTACAGTGAACCTGAGCAGATTTTTTTATGCCATTTCCACACATTGTCGTTTGTGCGCTTTATAGTTTTATCAGTAAAACTGTATGTCTGCAAATATAATGGTAATTTCAATTGAAAATGTGTTGTTTGTAATTGCAGTGCACTACCACACCATGCATGCTCCATTCTATGCCACTCTACTCTATGCTACTCCACTCTTCAGCACTCTATGCAACTCTATGACCCTCCACTCTACAACACTAATGTTTAGCCATGCAAAGCCAGTAGCTCTTGCAGAGGCGAGGCCTATTGGATTTGCTAATGTGTGTTTCCTTTTACTTGAACCCCCTTCCTCCCCCCGGTATGTTTGCTTGTCCTGCTTCCCATACTCCTCCTGCATTGTTGCAGACTGGATAGTGTGCCCCTACCCATTGTTGATTTCCCCATTAACCCCACAACCCCTCCCTCTCTTCTGCTTGCCCCCGTCTGTGCCACCAGAAAACAAAGTGCCAAACAGTCATGGCCATAGGTGTGAAAATACTAGAAAGATGCAAATGGAACTGCGCTTTCTGTTTTGAATTACCTTTTCTGCACTGCCTTTATGCAAGGGTCAAAACAGCAAACCAAATCTCGGACATGAGATAATTAAACTTTTTTTGTTAATAAATAAATAATCGAATGCTAAGGAAACAGATCATTGCCCCTCACAGTCAGAACTGGCCACTTAATAGTTTATTTTTTTATAACTTACAGCCATGCTGCTGTACAAAATGGCTAAAGGAAATTGACAAAGCCAATAGCACTCGCATTCTTAGGCAAGATCTATTGGCTATGCCATTGCTTGTTGGAAGAGGATGCCGCTTTCATATTGGTATCTGGTTATATGTTTAATTCAGACACATCAGAAGTACTCTATTCAAATAAATGTTCTTTTAAGCTTATGCTTTATGGTTCAGGATTTGCTTTTGAAATCATTCAAAATTAAATTCCTAATCTTATGGGGAACAAGTTCCAGTAGAAAATATAGATAAACTATATCTGGTTGAAGAATAAAAAAATAGAACTTTCAGATGGAACCGAATTATCCTAATGTGGTGTGGTTGTCATTCTATAAAAATGATGTTAGTTTCTTTAAATGTATGTCTTTCTGTGATGTCTATAAATATCTCAATCACAATTATCTACTATTTAAGGAATACATATAAATTTGGTATCTCTCAATCTAAATTAATACTCAATAAAGGTAGTGGATAAGTTAATTTCCCCTGGACATGTCATACAGTCTTCATTTTAAAATAGTCTTATCAGAAAGAGAAACTTGTGTGCCCATTATGGGTAGATGTGCAGCAATCCCTGATTGAATCTTTCTCTTTCAAGGAATTTTTGAATTTTTCTAAAAGATCATCTTCTTCTTTATTACTTTAGATTATTAACATCTGTAAGATTTACTAATAAGAACAGGAGGTTTGTTTTTGTTTTTTAATCTTTGTCTATTTGACCATGTGGAGAGAGAATGGGTTATTTTGGGTACACCAACTTAATTCTAATGATAATGTAATCTCTTTTGAAGTTGCTCAATGTGCATTTGACTTTCCAAAATCACACAGAAAGGAATAAATATTATTATCCTGCAAGTTAAAACACAAGTGATCCTTGGTGGTTGTGGTGGTCCTAGGGTGGCCCGACCTCCTTGGTCATCGCGAGTCTGGCATTCTGTGGACTTGTAATAAGGCCCTTTATTTTTATTTATAACAGAGTACTTTACATGCCTGAATCCTTCCAGAAAATGAACCCCTAACTACAAATAAAATGTTGGTCCACTGATAAACCTATTACTGCTTGTAAAATATGCTTTTTATATGTTCGATTAGCTCTAGTTTTGGGTATCAAGGGTAGCCTCAAATTAATTGTATTTTTGACTCCAATGTGCCTTTTAATCTTGTGAATATATTTCCAGGGAGTTTATCAGAGTAAAGGAGCTGATGCTTTACAATGTTAATATTATATACCTTATATTAGCAGCAGCTTTCCAACAAATTACAAATAATTGGAAAAAAACATAGGTTTAATTTCAATCATGGTGGTACAAGGTTTGTTACAATCATAGTTTGGACAGAGCATATGTATTTCTCATCTCACTTAAAGTCAAAAGACATTTGGATCTCCAGTAATCTTTTTTCACCACACATTCTGCAAGATATCCAAGACATGATCCAAGAGCCTGAAGAAGTATTTAAACCACCATAATGTTTAGATTAGTTATTATATTATGTATTTATTAATTTTCTACATGTATTACATTTTTTCATGTTACTTAAGAATTTTACTATTTCTATTTAATAAAGGTGTCTTTCTATGATAGCCATATTATTTTCCATATCCTCAGATCTTAACCTTTACGCCCCATCCTATTCCTATTTTCTTCTGAATCATTTTGCATAACATTATATTACTCAGGGTTGTTTATTCATCATTAATTGATTATCTTTAAATGAATATATGGATTTGGAACATACAATTTCACATCTGTCTGATTTTACTTTGAAGTAACTCAAATCTTAGTCAATGTTCTTTAATTTTATAAAGTTTCTTAAAACTTAAAAATTCTATTAAAGCGTTATATTTTTTCTATGATTAAATGTATAATGTTTAAGCTATGCCTCTGTTAAGATATTATGCTCTTTGAATCTGAAAGGGGGATGAGTAATTTTATAAGTTTTTGTAATGGGCAGATTAATATTATGTGTTGCAATACGAGAGAAGGTCTGTGGTATTCTGCACGTGGGTACCAGTGATGCAAGCATCAGAACACTAAGAGTAGTTGCTTGTAATGTAATGGAACCTGTAAGAGGCATAATTAAATAAAACTGTCAGTAAAGAGTTTGCCTTGAAGGTGATGAGGAGGCATAGGCATTTTGCTGTTAATAAAACTAAAGTTACCATTTTAAAGCTGTAACTGGTTCATCCTTATGAGGGGATGTCCCACTTTTCTAGAGAACTGTTGGATGATTCTGTCTGTGATTGGTTTGTTTATCTGGGAGAATAAGAAAGCTCGAAATAGTGTGCTTTAAGGGGTTGTATTGTATTATAGAAACAATTGTGCAACTGTTCTAAATGAAAGACGTATCTATGTGTTGACTGGGTGAGCTTTCTGAACTAATTCTACATATAATTGGAGAGTACATCTGCCTTCATGAAGGAAAGAGTTTGGATACATGTGGCATGTCCTTGTAAGTAGATTCTGAGAAAACTGATTCTAGTCGTAATGTTTGAAGAACTTTAAGGATCAGTTACCTGAGATGAGATTATAAGGGGAGGCAGGCTAGTGGGTCCTCCCTGCTTCCTTGGCACTTCTTTAAAGATAGATTTCTAAAGAGATGAATGCTTTAGGTGCCGTACCTTTTGGGAGCCATTGCTGAGAGGTCCCACTTATTCCCCAGCGGTCTTATTAAAGCAATGTAGCGTAATTGGAGAATTTCTAAAGCACGTAAAACCAGAAGGCATCTAAGCGCTAAGTTGAATGAGACTGTGTTATGGAGGAGGACCCAGAGCAGAGAGAACCAAAGCAATCTGCTGACTCTGACGGAGGGTTAGGTTGAGAATAACCAAGTTTTCACCTGCTTACGTAATATCAGACACATACTTAAACTTCTAGTGTATTCCTGTCGGGAATTCCACAGCCTGGTGGTCACCACTGTGGAAACTCATTTTTCTTCACCTAGCTTTCCTGCACCTAGTTACAAACAACTTCCATCAACCTGCAAATCTCATGGACCTCGTAGCGGGATACCAATTAAAGACCAAAAGAGCTTTAAAAAATTCTGAATTGGCAGCCAGTGAAGACCGTGAAGGGACCTCAATCCCTCCCTGACTGAACAATGTTTAGGTACTTCCAAGACCAAAAGAGCAGCCACATTTTGAGTAGTTTAAAGGTTGTTTCGGAAGAACTGGTTACCATATAAATACAGGCCATTTTTCTTGTATGGGCCAGAGGTGATAAATGCAATTGATGGAGCAAGGATTCACATGAAAAGCGACTTGCTTTTATCATGAGCCTCGAATAACCCTATCTGTATAATCAACATGTTTGTCTTACTAATTCTGTTTCTTTTCCCTTTTGACATTGGGTATCCGAGAGAAGCTTGCTTATGTGTTTTCTAATACTAATACGCTTTGCACCTAAAATGGCTGCTGCTACGCCGGAATTTCTACTGCGCATGCGTCTATCATACCACGCGACATGACATACTCGCAGCTATGGAGGGAAACTGTTGCTTCTGCGCACTAGAGATAAGATGGCTACTCTATGTTCTCACATGCTAAAAGCTTGCACTGGTACTTTTGCTAATCTGTTCATTCTGCTTGATCCTAATGCTATAATTTATTATAAAGTAATCGGTAAAGTCTAGAAATTCATGGTATACAGTGTAATCATTTATTTCTGTGTTCTAAAATAGTTTCTTTTACTTTTCATGTACCGTAATCTTTGGGCCTGGGAGGTGCTTATTACTCCATCTTGGAAATCTTTTCCGCGCATGACAGTCTGCAGTGAGAAGATGAACCCTGTGTCATTGAACACGTGCCAGATGGCAGCTACCTCCAAGATGTGCCTGGGAAGCTCCCCTCTGACCCCACGAGAAGAAGTCAAAAGACTACAATGTATTTGTCAATAGAACATTCATTGTTATATGAAATGAAGACATCATGTGAACCTGAATTTTATGGGCGTGAACATAAATTAGAATAGGAGACGGCAAAATTCAGAATTTAGGTGGTGTGGTGACCTGTCCTCCTCCTTTGTCCAGTCAAAGTTGGGGATCCTTACACTTGCAACATTGGGGGGTGGTACAAAGCCCTGAAAAAAAGTATATTTAGCGTAGGTTTAGCTGGAGAAATTGTTCGACTTGTCTGAATAGCTGACCCGTCACTGACCCAACGCACTCAATAGGTGACTAAGAGCATAGGGCTGCGGAGCACTCTGTTGGGAGGTTCGAGAACCCAATTGAGGTTTTGGGAAGTTGAAGTGCTGGCAAAGCACTTTGTTGGTGAAAGCTGTAACCCAATCGGGGTTTTGGCTGATTCCTTGCAGAGAGGGAATAGCGCAGGCGTTGCAACCGAAACTGCGGGTGCTGGTCTCAACCTTTTGTTGGTCCGGTCCTGATCCAAATTCTGGGGTTATCCTGTCCTGATTTTCCATGATCTGCACCTGCTCGCCTACTGGCACTGAAGTCTTTGGGGTTTCTCCTGTCCTTTCCAACTGACCCGTGGCCAGGGTTGGTCTTCACACTATCTTAGGTAAATATAAAGCTGTGTGGGATATTGCATTCTAATTTGCGTCCTTTTTTACTTTCCCTGAATTTGCTCAGCTTTGATTCCATATGTTCCTTTTCTTCCTCGTCCCTTGGTAAATGAGATATTTTCATGTATTACTGTCTATTAGCGTGTTCCATTTTTCGACCCACCTTTTAGTCAATGCTAAATGGTTTCCATGATAGTATATGTTCCTTTTCTTACCCTCCCTTTAAGAAGTTAAGTTGATTATCCGAATTTATAGATTGTTCCAATTCTTACCTTCCCTGTAGTTATGTGCTAAATCTAAGTTTTGATTTTTACATATTGAGTTCTCTTTTTCTAAACTGTCAATAGTTGTGAAAGTTCTTGAGTTTAGTTTGTTCCCTTTCTTTACCTTCCTTTAGTAAATTGCGAAAGACTGTTTTCTCGAAATAGCATGTTCCTTGTTCTTACCTTCCCTTTATTTCAAGTTTGATAAATGGTTGGCATAATCTATCTTTTACATAGCTATACACTGTTCCTAATCTTGGTTATTGATAGTTTAATCGCTTCAATTTATGGCTGATGACTTTTGATGATGATTAGATAAAGAGTGTGAACCTACCCCGAGTCTGTGGTTATTATACAAATGCATATGTTTTAGTATTTTTGAGCGCCTTTCTTACTTAACTCCCTGATTCATTGTGGTTTTAGGATTGGTAAATCAATGATAATAGGAATTAGAGAGAAAATTAAAATACACTGGTAGTAGAGCGTGGGTTATCTGAATAAATGATAAAGTATATGACTTTGGATTATGGGCTTAGGTGAGTATTTGGTAAAATTCTAGTTGGGTGACTTGCGTGCTCTATCAGTATTTTTTCTTGGCAGCAGAGTTATGGTTAGGGATTAGTTAAAGTTAGGTAGTTAATTAGTTAGTTGGTTACAATTCATATTTTATTGATTGATCAAATGTGGTATTATTGAAATGTTTTTTTATTAATTTGATGCTGCTATAACAAGTTTATGTATTAACCAAAATCGTTCGTACCAGGGATGTTTTGTCTGAAATCCCTGGGGGCAGAATAGCGGGTGGTAAATAGAAGCCACATTGCGGCGAGGTCACTTGCCCGCAGGAAGTTAGTGCATGCTTGGGCAGAACCGGAAGCACTATTTAGGGTTTTCGCATGAATGTGTGAATAATGATAGCAAAGAGTTCGCTGGCAAAACTTCTATTTTGATATAACCCAATAAGGGTCACACGGAAGGAGTAGCAGGTTCGTCCGAGCTTGACTGATAGCAAAAGGGTTCGCTGGTGAAACTTTGGTCTTAATATATATCTTGGAGTGGATAAAGTCTGAAGGAGTAGCAGGTTCTCTAATGCTTGTATGAAGGGTAGGCGGAAGAGTTCTGCTCGTAGTGTATGAAAAGTAAACGGAAGGGATTTACTTGCAGTGAAATATTTATTTCCTATCTAGTCACTCAGGTACAGTGGCGAATGTGTTTCTGTTGTTAAATAATAAAATCTGCACTTTAAAATCAAAAGAATTTAGTTTTCACATTACCGTGTGAAGGAGGGAGTCAGTTGCGAGAAAGGCCGCGCACCCATTGGTTGAAATTATTTGAAGCTGCAGTGTTGGTTGGTTGTCGGAAAATAAAAGACGCTCTAGTATTGGAAGCATTTAGTAAACAGAAATAGGTATTTTGCAAGATTTGAATTTTTGTGAAATATATGTGGTATCCAAGTCATCCAGAAAATCGACCTGATCCAAGATACTTAGGGTTTGCTAAGGATCAGATGTTAGGAGGCAGACCTAACAAAATGTACTAAGTAAGAGAAAATTCTCACTTGTAGACAAAGTTAGAAATTACTTTAAAAAAGACAAGCCTATTAAGACTAGAGAAGGAGTTATTATTCCACCACCGTATACTCCTGTATCATTCATGATGTTTGACCGAGGATACCATTCATGTGTATGGGTGTAAAACTGGGTGGAATACACAAAAGATGATGGAATTCTGGCATTTCCCTTAGAAGGCACCTTTAATGGAAGAATCTTGTTTAATTTAAGGACTCGAATGAATGATTTACATCCCAGACCTAGATTAACGCAATATGAGGCGTTAGAAGAATGGGAGATTGAGGCTTTTGAGCTAGACAGACCTAGAACTGACAAAGGACTGAGTAAATTCTACCCAAAGTTTCCACGAGATTCCAAAGATAAACAAATGAAACAATGGAGACAGAATATGTTAGTGGAAGGGCTTTACCCAGTACTAACTGTAGAGGAGCCTGTGGGAGGTAAAAGGACTGAGAAAACGAAACATTTAATGACTAGTGGTGATTCAGACGATGATTACCTGGATGATTTATTAATGAAAAATCCACCACCTTATAACGAGGAACCAAGAACAGTGAATCCGAATAACCCGTTTTTTAAACCACCTTATAATGAGGAGTCAAGTATAGCAAATCCGACTGCCCCGTTTTTAAAGCCACCTTTAATTCCGCAAGTGATACATGAGACCCTCATTGAAAGGGAATTGCAAGAAAGAGTAAGAGAAGCTTTAAATAAACAGAGAAGTGAATTAATTCAGAAAATTTCTCAATTGAACACAAGTCCTGAGGCGTTGACAATTCCAGTAACAATTGGCCCAGTTGTTCTCTTGTATGGAGATAAGCAAGCTAGTCCAAAAGATCCAGTTAGAACTGCATCAGTAGTAAAGTCAAGAAAAGAACCACTGATAATAGACGATCAGGCAAGTGAATGCGAATCAGTGATATCCCTAATGGATTTACCAATAAGGGAACCTGAAGGTGGTTCAATGAGGAAAACCACACCTACAACCTCAAGGGAAGTTCAGATAGAGACTTCTTCGGGTACAAAGGAGTGCCAATGTAGTAACGCCTGAAGAAATAGACAGATGGACACGAGAAATAGAGAGACCAAAGACACAGCCTAAGCCACTGGATATATACAAATTGAGGATTGAAATAGAAGAAATGATGGCTGGGAATGTGGGATTGGAGAGATTAAATACCCTTAGTGAAGATGAATTACTGTTTATTTGTAAAAGCATCACTAGAAATACAAAAGTGTTTCATGAGAAATTAATAGATACTGCAGCTAGCATGGGAATCGACATTGAAAAATCTAAAGTATTGCAAAACCCTTACCGAGTGGAATTCTCTGACAAAGACTTAGAAACATGAATGTGTCAGGGAAAAAGGTGCAAATAAGAGAGCTGATGACATTAATGCAAAAATGTGGAGAACTAGAGGAATTGAAAGCAAGATGGGCAAAGAAAAAGGAAGAAATTCGATCAAGACAAATGACTTCAGAATATGTTTTAAAAGAAGCAGAAAATGTAGAAAAATTGTGTACCATGAGAGAGGTACCAGGTGGAGGCTATGTGTATGTTCCATGGTCCAGACAGGATATTTTGTCATTTACGAATGATTTCCCAAAACTTAGAGAAAAACTGTAGAATGGTACAGACAGGTCGAGAGATTTGTAAAAGTGTCAAAGTGTCTTTTGAAAGACTTAGATGGCTTATTTGACATTGTAGTCCCCGTAGATTTGTGAACAGAATGCAAAATTGCTGTTGATTGGCCTAGTGATGAGTACCCCAGAGACCTAAAGACAGGGGCACCTTCCAAGGATGTAATGAAAAAGTACAATCAGGTAATACTTTACCTTAAAGGAAAGGAGCCTGCAAAGGAAACAGACTGGATGAAAATAGATAGAACCACTCAGAATGAAGACGAGACAGTGCATTCATATTATGAGCGTCTATTACAGACATTTAAGCAATACAGTGGATTAGACAACATTGACATGAAAGACATGACGTAATTCATTTATCGAGTTGTGTTAGGATTAAGAGACCAGAAAATTCACAATGGATTAAAGACAATGCTCAGATGAGGTCCTTAAATATGCAAAATATTGTGAAGACGAGCTGGAAAATAAGCGGAAAGAATTGAAAGAAAAGGTTATGTGGGCACAAGTAAAATTAGCAGAACAACAAGAACAATAGTTAAACCAGATGACTTCTAATCAGAATAAGGACGATGGAAGTGGGGGAAGGCCCAGGGGAAAATTCAATAGGGAAGATGCGAAAAAGAAGTTCCTCTGTCACGGATGTGGCAAGTTGGGGCACTGGAAAGCCGAGTGTAAGGCTGTGCAGGTGTGGTAACGTTCAAATTAATGATTTAAATCCACAGACGCAGCCTTAGGTGCCACGGAAGACCCAGCAGCAGGTAATACAGGACCAGATACCCCCGGCACCTATGCCAAATTATAGGAGCAAAAAACAACAGAATGTAGAGACTTCGAATTGGGAAGGAAGGGAAAAGAGAGATGCATCAACCTCACAATTTCTTTTGAAGGACACATTCTTTTGTGAAAAACCTTACTGACGGTGCCTGAGGGGGAGGACGAGGAGTGCGTGATTGACGCCTCCTTGCCGGTAGACCAGTCAGGGCCATACATTGAAGGAAAGGTTGAAGGAAATGATGTCACCTTCCTGTTGGACACTGGTACTACCCGTTTTACTGTGAGAACAGCAGACGTTCCAAACCTATCCCTGTCGGGAGAAGCAATCCAAGTAGTGGGTGTTTATAATAAACAAAGTACCCCAGTCACAGAACCAATGGAAGTAAAAATAGGGAATTTTAAAGAAATGCATAGATTCGTAGTCTGTGACTCAAGTCCTGTAAACTTGCTAGGACAAGATTTGTTGTGCAAAATGATTTGCACCATCTTTTGCACTCCAAATGGCGTTGAAATTCAAAACCCAGATGAAGACGGAATTTACAAATTAATTTTCGCAAGACCAGAGACAGAAATTGCAAGAATGACAATAAAAGACTTACCAGAAGAACTACAACAGACGGTAAAACCAGAGGTATGGGACTTTACTGGAAAAGATGTAGGATGAATGGCAAATTTTGATCCAATAAAAGTAACCATAAAAGAAGACGCAGTCTACCCAAATATTCGGCAATACAAAATGAACGCAGAAATAAAGGCAGGTGTTGCAATAGAAATAAAGCGTTTGGTGGAAGCAGGCATTTTGCAAGTGGTAATGAGCAGTCCATGTAACTCCCCCATAATTGGTATAAAGAAACCGAGTGGCAAGTACAGTGTCGTACAAGACCTTAGAAAGGTTAATAAGATCGTTGTTCTTAGCTGTCCAGTTGTGCCGAATCCTGCAGTGATTCTGTATCAGATTCCGTGGGAATCTGGATGGTTTAATGTAATTAACCTATGCCATGCATTTTTCTCGATCCCCTTGCACCCAGATGTCAAATTTATTTTCTCATTTGAATTCGACAGTCATGTCTATGTCTGGAATCGTGTCCCTCAGGGGTACACAGAAAGTCCCTCAATTTTTAACCAGATTTTGAAAAAGTGCCTTGAGTCGGTAGTACTACTGGACATTCAGTCTTGGTTCAGTACATAGACGACCTTTTGGTGGCCTCCAAATCTCGAAAAGACTGTGTGGTCGATACCATAGCATTACTGAATCACCTGGGTGAAGCAGGACATAAAATGTCCCCAGAGAAATTGAAATTTTGTGCTACCTCAGTGAAATATCTGGGACATCAGATAGAATGAGGTGTCAGGAAGGTTACCACAGAAAGAATTAGGATAATTAAAAACATGGACTTGCCAAAAACACAAAAGAAGATCAGAATGTTTCTTGGAGTTGTAGGATACTGCAGGCAATGGATTGTGGGATTCGCAGCCCTTGAAAAACCTCTGATACAGATGACAAAGAAAAGAGTCAAAGACCCAGTAGAGTGGGATGACGAAAGCATGACTGCCTTTGTGAACTTAAGAGATTGCCTGTGTACAGGCCCAGCATTAGGAATGCCTGACTATACTAAAGATTTTGTACTTTTCTGTGACACACGAGATAATTGTGCACTTTCAGTTTTGACTCAGATTCATGGACTAGTGAGATGCCCAGTGGCATATTTTTCCTCCACATTAGTCCCTGTGGCGGCTGGATTGCCCGGATGTCTGAAAGCAGTGGCAGTAGCTGCAACTTGCATGAGTCTTGAACAGAGTGAATCCATAATTATGGGACATCCTGTAACTGTGTATGTTCCACATGCAGTTGTAATCTTGCTAACCCAGACTAAGACTCAGTATCTCAGTGTCAGCTGACTAAGTACGAGAGAATTCTTGTAGGTGCAGGAAATGTAACCATTGCTAGGTGTAACATTTTAAACCCAGCAACCCTACTGCCTAATTCATATAGTGCAGAACCTAAGGAAGATGTTGAACATGACTGCATTGATCTGACTGAATACAGTACAAAACCACGACCAGACATAAGAGAAGAGCCTCTAATTGATGCAGACTATGAGCTCTTTGTTGATGGCTCATGCATGAGACATGAGGAAGGAGGTTTAAGTGCTGCCTACGCAGTGTGTACCTTGGGAGGTCCAGTGGAAGCATCCTATTTACCTGGAGTCAAGTCTGCACAAGTAGCCGAATTGGTTGCCCTGGCAAAGGCCTGTAAATTTGGGAAAAATTGAAAAGTAACCATATTCACTGACAGTCAATATGGTTATAGGGTTGTGTATGACTATAGCCAATTGTGGATGAAAGGGAGTTTCTGACTTCTGCAGGCACCCCCATCAGAAATGGTCAATATGTGAAAGATTTACTGGAAGCAATCCAGTTGCCAAAAGAAGTGTCTGTGGTCAAGTGTGCTGCTCACAAATCTGGCAATGACAAAGTGACAGCTGGTAATCGATATGCTGACCAGGTAGCCCAACATTGTGCAAAATACAAAATGGCTGTTAACAAAAAGGTTGAGGTGGGAGGAAACAGCTGCCAACTTATGTTACTGGATGGTTTGGATACATGGGAAGAAGTGAGAGATTTGCAGAATGCAGCAGAACCTAAAGAGAAAGAACAATGGAGGAAAGTAGGGTGTCAGAGAAGGGCTGAAGATGGTGTCATTGTTTACCTTGACATAACAGTAGTATTACTAAACTGTCTGCTTGCTCCTAAGGCTAGGTTGATTCATGGAGATTCACATTTGGGAAGAGATGCTATGATACGTCTGTTCAGACGAACATGGTTTAATGCGAAATTCAGGAACATAGCAGAGGCACTCTGCCAAAGGTGTTTGATTTGTCAGCAAATGAACCCAGGGTAGAAAACAGTGGAATTGCCAGGAAAGATTGGGAAGGGAGAAGGTCCTTTTATTCGATTGCAGATTGATTTCATTCAGTTGCCCCCTTGTCGAGGACTAAAATATGTACTTGTCATTTATTTATTTTTATTTATTTATTTAAACTTTTACCACGCACAGCTACCCACAGTGGGTTTCCCGGTGCTATGGACAGACTGGAGAAGAAGATATCAGATAGCCAGCATACAGGAACCAACTACTTATGTGAACAACAGCGTTTTCAGTGCTCTGCGAAAACTAAGAAGACTGGTCTCTAATTTAAGGGCAGTGGGCAGGGCATTCCAATATTTGGGACCAAGATAGGAGAAGGAACGTCCCCCCATCCTTGCCAGCTTAAATCTTGGTATAGAGAAATTGCCAATTTCCGAGGATCGTAAGGTACGTTTGGACCTGTAAAGTTGCACCAGTTTTTGTAAGTAAGTAGGTGCAATGCCTTGCTTGATCCTAAACATGTAGCATAATGCCTTAAACTTTATGCGGCTGGAGATCTTCAACCAATGAAGATCATGCAAGGCGCAGATAATGCAGAAGTTCTTCTAGGGACATTCTTCAAGAGTCGCGCGGCTGCATTTTGTACAACCTGCAATACTTTAACAGTGGCTACATCAGCACCCAAATATAGTATGTTGCCATAGTCCAGGCGAGATGTTATCAATGCCTGGACAACCGTTCTACGGGAAGGAATGGGAAGCATCCATAAGATCTTTTGTAGCCACCTGAGAGTAGAAAAACAGGTTGCTGCGACCTTAGTGGCCTGCTGCTTCATTGTTAACTTGTCGTCAATTTGAATGCCCAAGTTACGTACAGCATGTGTGGGTACAGGAAGTGCACCCATCTCATTTGGCCAATGCTGAGGGCCCCAGAGGTTCTTATTTTTCCCCAGAATGACCACCTCTGTCTTCTCCCCATTCAGTTTGAGACAGTTCCTCTGCATCCAGTCCGCCACAAGAATGAGGCCTGACTTTAGTGCAGAGGGGTTATTCTCGTCTCGCCCTGATAGGGAGAAGACGATCTGGGTGTCATCAGCGTAAGAGAACAGGGTCAGCCCCGCCTGCTCTACGATGTTAGCCAAGGGTTTTACATAAAGATTGAATAATAGGGGGCTGAATATGGACCCCTGGGGGACACCCCGCGCTGAGGAACAGACCGCTGATGCCGCCTTAAGGGAGAAAACTTGAAAGGTTCGCTCGCCAAGAAAGGAGGCCACCCAGGCTAAGGCCCTACCAGTCACGCCGAGTGACTGCAGAGAGTCAAGAAGGATGGAATGTGACACGGTGTCGAAAGCTGCGCTCAAATCCAACAGGATGAGCGCCATAGTTTCACCCTGGTCGACACCGTGTCGGAGACTCTCTGTCACCCCAAGAAGGGTGTGGTACTCAAAGAGAAGATGGATACTTCATGTAAGATAGATCAAGTTACTTTATTTAAGTTAGTTAGTTAAGATATAAAGGAAACCCCATCAGGAGCAGCTGTCCTGCTGCTCAGCCCTCACTCAACTGACATTCACAGCACAGCAACATTCCAATCATCCAACAATCCATATGACATACATACCAGCTGAGCAGCAGGGAAACACAAGTTATAACATATCTCCCTTCGTTATGGGTACAATTGCAAATAAGCAATAAAATGGTTGTCAATAAAATGCACTCTAGTACAAATAGTCAGTAATATTAACACAATGCACCAAAGTACAGATTAACAACACATACAATAAATTTTAACACATCCCGCACCGCATTACTTCCTGAAATGAACAACTATCTTCATCCTACATCCTTATGCCACTAATTATACAAGCTGGCCAGACCAGTATAACAAGCACGACACAAAGGAACCAACTAATGCAACAAGTATCAGGAAACAACGCGCACACCATAAGTAACAGTACTCACATGACACATCCATACTACGGGAAAATACACAATCACAACAAGCACACCTCAGCACCACGCGTGCACACAACAAGCACTTGGGTAGCCGGGAAACCAGGTGCACACAACGAACCCAAACTGGACATATGCAACAAACAACTAGTGCTAATGAGTGGCTCAACAACCTGACGCCAACTCACACGCAAGATCCATTGGGAACAAACACAACCAAAGGGTGACCATATACCACATAGCCCCCACAAACATGAGTAATGAGTGGCCTAACATCTAGAGACACTCACACACAACACCAGTTGTGTAACAACTCTTTGGTGAAACAATCACCGACACCAAAACAAAATAACCAATGAGTGACCATATACAGCATAGCCCTCAAATAACCAATGAGTGACCATATACAGCATAGCCCTCAAATAACCAATGAGTGACCATATACAGCATAGCCCTCAAATACCCAATGAGTGACCATATACAGCATAGCCCTCAAATAACCAAGTGACCATATACCACATAGCCACTACAAACATGAGTTAATGAGTCGCCAAACATCCAGACACACTCACACACAACGTAAGCTGTGTAACAACTCTTGCTAAATTAACTTTTACACCCAAACAACACAACCAAGGGGTAACCATATACTACATAAACCCCCCACAAACATGAGTAATGAGTCGCCTAACATCTAGAGACACTCACACACAACACCAGTTGTGTAACAACTCTAGGTGAAACAATCACCGACACCCAAACATTATAACCAATGAGTGACTATACACAGCATAGCCCTCAAATAACCAAGTGACAACATACTACATAGCCACAACAAACCCACGATATGCACAACACCAAATGTGAAGCAGCTCCAAGATCTCTACTCACACACAAAACCAAAAGTGAAACAGCTCCTAGATCTCCACTTATACACAAAACAAACTACACCCATCCTCAAGCACCCATAGCATTGTACTGTAAGTCAAATTCAGCGACAATTGTCTCATCAGTGTCCGCAGTGTCGTAATGACAATATGGTTCTCCATTGCAGTTACAGTTTTGTTGTATTGTCTCTTGTTACACGCTCGCAGATTTTTTTTTCTTTAGAAAAAAAAAAAAAAAGACACTTGAGTAATCTTCCTTTTTCTTTTCCTTTTCAAGAGATGAGTCTTGCACTCTTTACAACGTTGTGCACGCAGCTTCCAATAGGACTTATTGTAAAACACTGCTTGATGCTACTTCACTCACCGAGTTGTGATTCGAAATCGTGCTCCTTCACTGAGACACGATGTATCCACAAGACGCGTTGCTCACTCCAACACTTGCTACTGCTCAACTCACCCGGTTCTAATAAAAACGGTGCTCCTTCACTGAAACGTGATGTAAACGCGATGTTGCTCCGCTAAAACAGGTTCCCTAGATACAATAAACTGACCCAAAATGGCCGCCACGTAGCGTCGTTACGTCACTGCCGCTTCCTGGCGTGACGCTTGCTTCCTCTTCCTGCTTCCAGTTGCTTAGCGACACCTTAACCAAGATGTCCGCCACGTTCGTTTGTGATACAATCACGCGCCGCTTCTGCTTCCTGCAACGCCGCTCTCAGATGCCTCCACGTACAGCACCATTCCAGGGAATCAACGGTGAGTTCCTTTTTGACACGCGCCACTCCGCTCGAGCCACTTCTTTACTTTTGAAATAAATATTCAATATCACTGATACATCTAATGTGCCGAATTCTTCCTTTTTAGAAATAATCACACTGTGCCAACACGCAGATCCAAGTTCCTAAACTCGCTAATCCCTTCTGTCATGTGAAACTTTTTTTTAAAAACGGTTACAGCGCTGGTCTCTTCTGGCTTACAACAGTTTTATGTTCCTTTTTAACAGTCACAGCGCTAATCTCTTCTGCCTTGACAAAGTTTTTTTCTTTTAACAGAAAACAATGCTAATCTCACAGCGCTAATCTCTTCCTTTTTGACAGTTACAGCGCTAATCTCTTGAGCCTTGCCAAAGTTTCATTTTCCTTTTCAACAGTCACAGAGGTAATGTCTTTTGCCTTATCAAGATGGCAAATACTGATCTTCAGGCAGACTACAGTGATACTCCACACTGCCGCTGGTGAATTAAACAAATCCAATCTGGCAAACCTTGGTTTCAGGGCGACCAATGTCAGGGTCACTGATGGGGTTTGTTTGCCAGTCACACACGCACTTTTCATCCAAACTTAAATTTTCTTTTTTACCTTTAGTCTTCTTTCTTCCTCTTCACCAGTACCTTTTCCCTTCTTTCCTTGGTCAGAATGAAGTTTTCATATAGTCTTTTTCCTTTGCACGCGTTGATTCTTTTCAGAAAAGTCCCCAAATGTCGCCAAAATGTGGTACTCAAAGAGAAGATGGATACTTCATGTAAAATAGATCAAGTTACTTTATTTAAGTTAGTTAGTTAAGATATAAAGGAAACCCCATCAGGAGCAGCTGTCCTGCTGCTCAGCCCTCACTCAACTGACATTCACAGCACAGCAACATTCCAATCATCCAACAATCCATATGACATACATACCAGCTGAGCAGCAGGGAAACACAAGTTATAACAAAGGGCTGTCTCGGTCGAGTGGCAGGACCGAAAACCCGACTGGGAGGAATGTAAGAAACCAGAACTTTCCACCAGTTCAGTGAGCTGGGTATTAATGTGTCTCTCTAACACTTTAGAGAAGATGGGTAGCAGGGATATTGGACGAAAGTTGGCAAGATTCGAGATATCAGCACCAGACTTTTTTAACAAAGGCACTACCATAGCGTGTTTCCATGGCTGGGGTACATATGCCTCAGTAAGTGAGGCGTTTAACAATTTAACAAAGATCTGATGGGTAGAGGGATCTAATTGTTTGAGTATTTTAGCCGGAAGTGCATCGCACGGAGAGCCAGAGCGCACACTATTTAGACAAGAAGAAAAGGAACTATTGTCTAATGGCTGCCATACAGAGAGTTTGGCAACGTTGTCAACATTAGCAGATGACTGCACAGCGCCAGATGCAAAAGGTGTTACAATCGGTGGCGGGGTAAAAAGATCATAGATCAAGTCGACTTTTTTAACAAAAAAGTCAGCTAAGGATTGGCATTGAACCTTGTCAAGCGCGGGAGGCGTAGGAATAGAGTCCGCTCCTGTCAGTTTTTTTACAACTGAAAAGAGCACCGTAGGGCAGTTTTGTGCATCTGAAACTATTTTTTTAGTATAGTCTGCTCTGGCTGTTTTGCACCTGTTATGATAGCCCTTCAGAGCTTCTCTGTAAGCAACTTTGCGTGTAGGAGAATAATTGCGCCTCCATTTCCTTTCTAAAATCTTACATTGAGTGCGAAGGCACTTAAGCTTGTCGGAAAACCAAGGTGCAGGTGGATGATGAGGCATAGTTTTCTTATATGTCAAGAGAAGCGTGGAATCAACAGCATTATTTAACCACTGACCAACTGCACAATTTAGTGCAGAGATAGATAGGTCGGTGTTAGGAAGTGTCCTTAATAATTGTTTATTAAGTTCTGGCATGTTAATTTTCTCCCAACTGCGTGTCCGTTTATCTATTTTCTTTCCGATCTGTAATGCTGTCCTGGTAATATCCAATGAAAAAGGAACAGCAAAGTGGTCAGACCATTCTATTGGGCGTGCTTTCTGAGAGCAGTCCAACTGTAGATTTGACAGGATGGGATCTAATAAGTGACCAGCAAGATGTGTAGGGGCAGAGTTCAAGAGTTGAATGTTAAAAACCTCGAGAGTAGAAATAAGCTGTTTAGTGGACGAACTGTCGGAATCTTCGAGATGGATATTTAGGTCCCCTAGAATCGAAAAGTTGGCTGCTCTAAGCAGCAAGGGGGCCAGGACATCTGGCAAAGAAGAAACCCAGGGATTAGCATTCCCAGGAGGGCGATAGATTAATAGACCTGTCATTGTGAACTGAGGGTTAATAGTTAGCCTAAAAAGGGCTGCCTCGCAACCTTTGAAAGGAATGTCTTCAAATTTACAGGTGTACTTAGATTTGAAGATCATGGCTATCCCCCCCCCCCTTTGCCTAGAACTCTGTCTGCCTGTTTTCAAAATGGGTGGAAGCTTACCCCACACGTAGGAATGATAGCATCACCGTGGCTAAGCTTTTGCTTAGAGAGCTTATCCCACGGTTCGGATTTCCAGTAACAATTGAATCAGACAGAGGAAAACATTTTAACAGAAAAATAATGGGTCTAATTTGTGAAGCATTCAAAATCAAGCAAAAACTGCACTGTGCATATCGCCCACAAGCATCTGGAGTGGTAGAACAATTGAATGGCAATATCAAGTCAAGATTGGGAAAGATGTATGAGTCAACTCGATTGGAGTGGCCAGATGCTCTGCCACTTGTTCTGATGGAACTTAGAAGTATTCCAGACCGGAACACAGGCTTAAGTCCCCATGAAATACTGATGGAAAGAGCAATGTGGCAAGCATGGTTACCAGGACACAGACTGCTAAACATATCTGATGATTTAGTACTGGAATACTGCAAAGAACTGGCTGACCAAGTGCGTTCTATCTCTCGCCAGGTTGGGGAAGACGCTGTTGCCAGACCAGCAACTCCAGCTCATGACTTGAACCCAGGGGATTGGGTTGTACCTAAGAAACACACTCGAATTTCTTGCCTCACACCCAGGTGGAGTAGACCCCGTCAGGTGATTCTGATTACCACCACAGGTGTGCGGGAGTTCCACACTGGATCCATGTCAGTCACACGAAGAAGGTGACGGGAGCTGATGAAACTGAGGCTGAAGGTTGTGCAGCTGAAGGGTCTCAAGATATCGATCCTGAAATAGCTGAAGAAGAACAACCGAGCACCAGTCAAGATGATTGGATTCCAGTGATCGACATACTTGAAGAATATGTTCGAACAAGGAGCCAAACCTATCTAGATAGACAGAGTGATAGTGAGGATGAGACAGGTGTAGAGAAAAATACTCAGATTATCGAAATCCATGTCAAAAGGGATACTGAGGAGGACCAGATAGGGAAAGATCAAGCAATCGATACTCCACCCAGAACTCCAGAATCTGAAAAGGGACAGATAGAAATTAGAGCGGAAGCTCAAGCGGAAGAAATTCAAGGGTTCGAAGAGCTTGAGCAGGATCAGGTAGGAATAGACAATTGTGTTCAGGACGAAGAAAGTGAAACAGATAAAAGTCAAATCCAACAGATTCCTGGACAAGGCCAGCTTAGTGACCAGGCAGAAGAAACAGAAATAAGACCTGGAAGTAGTCAGATAGAGAGGGAAGGAGAAAAAGACCCTGAAATCAACGTGCCACAACTGAATGAAAATAAAAGAGCATTTGAAGAGGGCCAAGGTACAGTGCCAGTTAAAAGACTCAGAAAAGGAGACAAATAGCCTAGATATGTCAAAAGACTGAGACTGCGTTTAAAGAAAATTAATGAAGAACCCTAACAAGTGGATGAAGTAACAAGCCAAACTGATCCACCTGTGAAACAACCCAGAAGAAGAAGTCCATGTCTAAAAAGACTGAATAACAAGTACAAAGGCCCTGAGTGGATCTACATCGTTTTGGAAGAATTTGAAAATCTAGACATAAGTGACGAAAATGATGAAGAATTGATTGCTGATCAGGCTGACAAAGAAGTGAGACCCACCTGAGAGTTGAACAGGGTAAAGACTGTGTAAAAGCTTCAAAGAGGGGTTGAGACTCCTATAGACAAAATGGCTGATTCTACTGTTAATGGAAGACCGAAAAGAAATTGTTTTAAAACATGCTGTAAAATATGTTTATGTAGTGTAGTAATAGTACTCATACTTTGGATAGGACCAACAATAGCTATTCCTTACATGATGAGTAAAGATACAAATCTGTACCCTACTAAGCAATTGACTATGGACACAGAAGAGCTGCAAACGAGAGATACACCACAAAGAGAAGATACACAAGAGAGAGCACTTAACCTTAGACAAACTAAAATTGACTTATATGCACCAGATTAGAAAGGACTGCATTATAATAATCAAAAATAGAACTCATTTAAATGTATTTACAAACCTGTTAGTACACTATGTAGAAGCAATGAAAATAGAAGACTGCTTTGTCTGTATGAAGCTGTCTACTTCGGTAGCTGAGGGTGTGACGTACCACCACTTGCCGCTAATATCTGGAATTTCCTGTAGTGTTTTCGCTAGCTTATTTTACAAGAAAGGACCCATACAGTATTATTATTCTAACTCAGATGTGATATTTGCCGAACTTCCTGTACTTAGAAACCTAAACCCTGTCCATACTACTAGAGATGCAGCACGCTATATGAATGAATATTTCTTAACAGTAGGAAAAATAGATATAGATGACGGACACAGGAATAACTTAACATGTCTATTACACGAAAAAGAAAAGATATTTCTGAACAAGGTTGAGAAAAGAAGAGAGAGTTTCCAAAGAAAAGCAAATGACAAGAATCAGAAAACCCCTAAATGGGCTGAAAGTATGGGAAGCACCTCAAATGGTGGAGCTAATGCTGCTATGTTGCTGGATTTCAAAAAGAAGGGGAAACTCTGTCTTCACAGAGAAAAGACTAGTTAGTATAACAATGTATTCATTGGTTCCAGTGAATGTGAGCACAATTACAAGGTAATTGGGGGCTGGGGTTTCAAAGATGGGTCAGAACCTGTGTTTCCCGGAATTTATTATATTTGTGAGAACAAGGCTTATTTTAAATTACCGGACCAATGGTATGGGAGCTGTTATTTTGGTATTGTCTTCCCCAAGATATACCATGTGGGTAAAATCACTGGAGGCAATGAAGAAACGAATGGATTAGTACGTAGCAAAAGAGAAAGTGTTGGAGAAATGATAGGTGATATATTTAGTGCATTGATACCTACAGTGGGATTGGGTCTGAATACACACAGAATTTGAAAATTGTCAGTAGTGGATCGGTTATCAACTGACACTGCTGGAGGTTTCCAGATGGTCAATACCGAATTGGTTGCGATCAGATCTATGGGTTTACAAAATCGACTTGCTCTTGACACGTTATTGGCAAAAGAGGGCGGAGTCTGTAGAATGTTGAAAGCGCAACATTGTTGCACTTACACACCAGACAAAAGTGTTGAAATTAAGAGGTATGTGAAAAACTTTACTAATTTGGAAAGAGAGCTCAAACTACTAGAGGTTGATAGTGAATGGAAGAGGCTTACTGATGGTCTCTCCTCAGTAGGTAGTTGGTTTTCTAATCTAGGTAAAAGTCTTGTGAGTAAAATACTGATGGCAATGGCGGGAATAGGTTTATTAGTTTTAGGGATAATAATTTTCTGCAAATGTCAAAAACATAAAAAGAAATATTCCGTAAATCAGCGAGGAGTGAAGCGAAATATTGAAGAACTTGAATTAGAAGAATTGAATAGTCGGATCTATAAAAAGATGAAAAATTCTCATCCAAATAAAAATTTATGAGAAAAAGCAGAATAGAAATTTTGAAGAGATTGAAATGGGTGAAATGTGAGAAGTTGGCATCTGTTTCATTAATTTGTGATGATATAAAATATCATCAAAGAGGGGATTGATGGAGCAAGGATTTGCACGAAAAATGACTTGCTTGTATCATGAGCCTCAAATAACCCTAACTGTATAATCAACATGTTCGTCTTACTCATTCTGTTTCTTTTCCCTTTTGACATTGGGTATCCGAGCAAAACTTGCTTATGTGTTTTCTAATACTAATATGCTTTGCATCTGAAATGGCGGCTGCTACGCGGGAATTTCTACTGCGCATGCGTCTATCATACCCACGTGACATTTTATACTCGCAGCTGTGGAGGGAAACTGTCGCTTCTGCACACTAGAGATAAGATGGCTACTCTATGTTCTCACATGCTAAAAGCTTGCACTGCTGCTTTTGCTAAGCTGTTCGTTCTGCTTGATCCTAATGCTATAGTTTATTATAAAGTAATTGGTAGAGTGTAGAAATTCATGGTATACAGTGTAAACATTTATTTCTGTGTTCTAAAATTATTTCTTTTACTTTTCATGTACCGTAATCTTTGGGCCTGGGAGGTGCTTATTACTCCATCTTGGAAGTCTTTTCCGCGCATGACAGTCTGCAACGAGAAGATGAACCCTGTGTCATTGAACACGTGCCAGATGGCAGCTACTGCCAAGATGTGCCTGGGAAGCTCCCCTCTGACCCCACTAGAAGAAGTCAAAAGACTACAATGTATTTGTCAATAGAACATTCATTGTTATATGAAATGAAGACATCATGTGAACCTGAATTTTATGGGCGTGAACATAAATTAGAATAGGAGACGGCAATATTCAGAATTTAGGTGGTGTGATGACCTGTCCTCCTCCTTTGTCTAATCAAAATTGGGGATCCTTACACTTGCAACATTGGGGGGTGGTACATTGCCCTGAAAAATAGTATAATTAGAGTAGGTTTAGCTGGAGAAATTTTCCGACTTGTCTGAATAGCTGACCTGTCACTGACCCAATGCACTCAATAGGTGACTAAGAGCAGAGGGCTGCGGAGCACTCTGTCGGGAGGTTCGAGAACCCAATCGGGGTTTTGGGAAGTTGAAGTGCTGGCGAAGCACTTTGTTGGTGAAAGCTGTAACCCAATCAGGGTTTTGGCTGATTCCTTGCAGAGAGGGAGTAGCGCAGGCCTTGCAACCGAAACTGCGGGTGCTGGTCTTAACCTTTGGTGGTCCAGTCCTGATCCACATTCTGGGGTTATCCTGTCCTGATTTTCCATGATCTGCACCTGCTCGCCTACTGGCACTGAAGTCTTTGGGGTTTCTCCTGTCCTTTCCAACTGACCCGTGGCCAGGGTTAGTCTTCACACTATCTTAGGTAAATATAAAGCTGTGTGGGATATTGTCTTTCTAATTTGCGTCCTTTTTTTACCTTCCCTGAATTTGCTCAGCTTTGATTACATATGTTCCTTTTCTTCTTCGTCCCTTGGTAAATGAGATATTTTCATGTATTACTGTCTATTAGCGTTTTCCATTTTTCGACCCACCTTTTAGTCAATGCTAAATGGTTTCCATGATAGTATATGTTCCTTTTCTTACCCTCCCTTTAAGAAGTTAAGCTTGATTATCCGAATCTATAGAGTGTTCCTATTCTTACCTTCCCTGTAGTTATGTGCTAAATCTTAGTTTTGATTTTTGCATATCGAGTTCTCTTTTTCCAAACTGCCAATAGTTGTGACAGTTCTTGGGTTTAGTATGTTCCCTTTCTCTACCTTCCTTTAGTACATTGCGAAAGACTGTTTTCTCGAAATAGCATGTTCCTTGTTCTTACCTTCCCTTTATTTCAAGTTTGATAAATGGTTGGCATATTCTATCTTTTACATAGCTATACACTGTTTCTAATCTTGGTTATTGATAGTTTAATCGCTTTCAATTCATGGCTGATGACTTTTGATGATTATTAGAGTTTGAACCTACCCCGAGTCTGTGGTTATTATACAAAGGCAAATGTTTTAGTATTTTTGAGTGCCTTTCTTACTTAACTCCCTGATTCATCGTGGTTTTAGGATTGGTAAGTCAATGATAATAGGAATTAGTGAGAAAATTAAAATACACTGGTAGTAGAGCTTGGGCTATCTGAATACATGATAAAGTATATGACTTTGGATTATGGGCCCAGGTGAGTATTTGGTAAAATCCTAGGTGGGTGACCTGCGTGCTCTAGCATAATGACCACTGATAACCTAAGCTCTGCAGAATTTTCTATAAGATCTTGTTGATTCAGAAGTATCAGCTCACAGTTGTATTCACCTGGGAGTCAAAAGTCAATGTGTTATCAAAAATCACACCCAGGTTTTTGGCCGCAGCCGCCGGGATAGATTACCACACATTTCTGGTCACCAGCAGTTTACTTCAAATGGAGCTATCCCTTGCGTAGATTAAGATCTCAATGATCTTAGTCTTCCCCCACAGGGAGCTGGAAATGAGTAGCCCTGAAGCCCCCACAGCTAACTGTGAGCGTCCTGTCCAACAGGAAGGACTCCAGCAACTTGAATACCATGTCCTTCAGCCCAGTCTGATGCAGCCTGTGCACCAACAGAGATGGAGATATGGTATCAAAGGCTGTGGACAGGTCCAGCAGCACTAGGATAGCCGCACCACCCTGGCCGAATTGCCGGCGAATGGAGTCGGCAGTACTATAATCGCTAATTCAGTGCTGTGATTCCTCCTGCACTCATTTTAAGAGGGGTTGGGGAATTCTTGATCCAAGGAGAAACTGGGCTAATTCACTGTTTATATGCTCTTCCAAGGTTTTAGCTGGAGCGGGCAGCAATGAAGTAAGGTGCAAGTATTTTAAATTGCTTGAGTTTCCCTCCAGTTTTTCTCTTCATAAGGATGACAACTGCCTCCTTACAACCCTGGCAGTAAACACTGGACCTTAGAACCTGAAAATAGACCTTGTCCAATGTCTCCACAATCAGGTCCGGGACCAGCTGCAGGACCATGGGTGGACAAGGATCATCCAGTAATCCATAAGTAGTACATCCCATCAGAGTCTTGATTTTAGATGCAGGCAGCAGGGAGAACCTGGCTAAACATCTGGAGTTAAGCAGTTCAGGGGTCACACCTTCCTCAAAGAAAGCCATAGCCCTCTCCTCACCTTCTACCACCCCGAAATGATCGGGACCATCCATAAGCACAGGAAAATATGCAAAGATCTTCAAGATCCTATCTTTGAAGAAATCTGCAACCTTATTACAGAAAGCAGGCGAGTTCTCCATCACCTGATGTGCAGGAGGTGTTAAGGGAGCATGCACAGTGTTAACTGTGTGACATTCATAGCCAACCTGATCCTCTGAGAGAAATACACACCTTTCGCCTTCTCGACAGCCTGCTCTTATTCGAGAATGAGCTCCCTATGTTTAATTTTCTCCTCCAATTTAGTAGCCTATCTCCAACTGCATTATTGCCTCCTACATTGCCTTTGAAGCTCTTTGAACTCCTCAGAGAACCATAAGGCAGAGGGATTTTTCCTACCCATAGAGCAGGCTCTGGCCAAAGGGGCAACCTCCTCAATGGATGACCTTACCCAATTCCTAGAGATTCTCTGCCAGTAAGCCTAGACCCATAAGATCTTTCTCTTTTTTTTAAATTTGAGTGTCTACAGCAGAAAATAGCGACAGAAACAGCAAATCAATAGGACACAGTCATAATGTTTGAGGTCAAGTGGGGAATACTTTAGAGGATCTGGGGAGAAACATCCAAATAACCTCAGATTTTAGAAGTTATTTTATTTTTATTTACCACCCACATCCATGGCCCTTTAGCTTAAGTTGTGAGTTAAGTGTGAGTCGTCCTGAATAGCTAGATCCCACTCAATGGTCGGAATCCATTTGGGAACTCTGGCAGTACCTACTCTCACTGTCTCTTATGAGCAGGGTTTTGGGGGTAGGGGAAAAACTGCTGAGGCTTTGGAATAGGAGAGTTGAAATTGTAATTCAATGTTTATCATCTCTCTGATGACTTGTGATGGAGGGGTGTAGGAGAAGCAACTTGTTGTCCAGAGTATGTGTCCCAGCAGCAATAGGAAGGTGCGTGTAATTCTTCCAATGGAAAATAAATTAATGAGCAAGTTGATCATAATGCTAAGCATACACAGTCAAAAAAAAGAAGTTGGGAATAAGACCTCTAGAAAAGCAGGGGAGAACAATAACAGAAAATGAGAGCTTATTAACAATCCAATGAAAGTGACAACAGATAAATATCCTTTTTTTGCCAGGAGAAAAGTAACTAACTCCAAGACCTCAAAGTTTTGAGGCATAATTTTGGATTGGTTTCCATAATCATTTTGAAAACACCAAATCATCATCTTTAAATCTATTACAAGAAAAGGAAAGCTCCTACCTAATTGCACGGCAATGTTCTGCACATTTCTGAAAAGTACACCTATTGTGCCCCCTTCTTTCACCCAAAGTAAATACTCTGCAGTACAGGTGACAATCAAGGTATATGCAAAGGGAAAAATATATAGACGCCTTGAGAAAAGTGCCTGCTGCCAGGCTCGTTGAAAAATACAAATAACATGAATTGCAGATAGCAAAAGAGTCCAGTCTTCTACCACAACCATTTTGCATAGGTGCGTTGTAAAACTGGACTAAGCCCCATGAAACCACTGATACCCTCAATCAACATCATTCTAGAACAGAACAAAGCCCACCTCAATTTCTCGAGCGTATGGCAGGGTTTGCTTAAAAGATTTGGGGCCAGATGTACGACCGTGGAAATAGCGCATCGCAAATAGCAAGTTGTTTGCGACTCGCAATTTGTAAGGCTCTATTTTTTCACACTGTTAGCAATTGCCAATGGGATCGCAAATTGAGAGGCTCATGAATGTTAATGAGCCTCTCTCAATTTGCGACCCCATTGAGAATCGCAGGCTCTCCCAGATATGGTGGCCTGCCGGGTTCAGCAAACTACCCTGTCTGGGTCTGCTTTTAAATAAAGCAGTTTTTTTTTAATGCAGCCAGTTTTCCTTAAAGGAAAACAGGATGCATTTAAACAAAAAAATGAACATTTTTGGTTCATTTTTTAAGTGCTGGTAGTGGTCCCTGGAATCACTGCCTGCCCTTAAAAAATTATTTTCCTCTGCATGTGCAAAGGAGAATGGGACCCCTTCCCTTTTGCGAGTGCATTACCACCCTCTTGAAGAGGGTCGTAATTTGCGAATGTTTTGTGACCGCAATTACAGTTGCAAAATATTTGTACACGTGGTTGCACTTGCTATTGGTAAGGGAACGCCCCTTCCTAAAAGCAACTCGCAATTCCAAAATAGTGAGTCATAAATAAATTACGACTCACTATTTTGGAATGGTATATGCCCCTATAGGTTTTTGCATACACAAACAAGTTCGCAAACCAGTTTGCCCATGCAAAAACCGTCATACATCTGGCCTCTAGTCAAATTTCACTAGGGCCAAAGGAGCATCCATTGTTCATCAAGGAGTCCGTAGAAACTTGAAGATTGCCCTTTTGGCTTCTGTACAACCTTTACTAAGCATTACCATGCAATACCAAATGGAGAGTTGTAATGACACATGACACAGGGCCAACTTTAGGGTGGCGTGTACACTGGGCGCCAGCCTTGTGTGCATTTTTAAATACATCTTGGAATTAAAAGAAGTTGCTGGGGAGTTCCTTGTGCCTCCAGCAATACATGTCAAGATAGCTCTGGTGATTAATGTACCTGCTGGAGAGATGGAGTTTTGTCTAGCAATTTCGACTCATCATACATTAGCACAGGTTAATGTGCCTTTTGCAAAGCAGTGCAACTTGCATGTTATGGAAGTAGCTCAGTGGGTTACTGCTTTTGTTACAGAGATCATTTTGTTACTTAGAATTCATAACTCACAATTCTTTTAATGCAGCAGAGTGAACTCTGAACTAGCATCAAAGAGCTGCAAGCAAACTGCAAGCATGGGTTTAGAACCATATGATTTTCCCCAGTCTTTCATTACTAAAAATGATTCCCTTGGGTAGAAATAAACTCTTATTAGTATCAACTCTTAAAAGATATTGCCATCTAGTAAGGATGCCACGTGACTCCAATTCTTGCAATTCTCATTTTCATGTAACAGTTTCCTAGACATTAATTTACACTCTCATATGATTCAGTGTTTCTGTATATTGTGTGTGTGTGTGTGTGACATAAAGTGCTCTGACGCCATACATTGGCATGATTAGCGCTATTAGAAATTGAGGGGCATATTATCAAGCAACGGCGTTAACATTATCAGAAAACTGCTGCCAAAGCGGCGATAATGGGCTTGATAATAGGCCCTTGTGAATTTCCATAGAAGCCCATGTTCTAGTGTGAACATGGGCTTCTATGGGAATTCTCTAAGGCGTATTATCAAGCCCATTATCGCCACTTTAGCTGCAGTTTTCTGCCGGTAAGGCGGTGATAATGTTAACGCTGTTTCTTGATAATATGCCCCTTAATACGTGTGCAGGAGGAGATGTGGAGAGATGAGGGGCATCCTTGGAGGGTGGTAGCGAGAGAATCTATTGAGAAGGAGGTCACTGGGGGCACAATAAAGATTGTTGTTATGGGCGCAGTCAGTGCTAAAGCCGGCCCTGACATGACACGTAATACAAGAAAAGCTACAAGGGCTGGACTGGGATCAGCAAGGAGCCCTGGCATATTGCTGCTCGATCGACCCAGGAGCGGGGGTGGGGGGATGCTAGTGAGAAGCAGCGCTCCCGCTTTTGTTACAAAGGGCCGACATTTCAGCACTGCTGCAAAACTGGACCACTGTAACAAATCCACCCACTACGGATACAAAAGCGGCCTCTACCCCTCTGGGGAAACGCCCGGTGCTCGCTACGACCAGTCTGGCCCCGACAGCTGCTAAATAAATTACACGTGCTTAATATAATCTGGAAGTTACAGAATTGCATCAACTTTAATTCAACCAACTGAACTGAAGCCTAGATTACAATGGTTTGGACATTGAGAGCCCAAGACTGGATATGTGGTGTTTCAGTATTCTACACTAAAATTCCCAATGAGTAGACAAACCCAGTCTGATAAAATGAGAGTTGGGGTCAATTTACTCAGAAAAACAGAGACAGTCTGCTAGGGGGTAATTTCCTTTTTGAGAGGCCCCTTTAAGAATTAGAAGACTTGGGCCCGATGTAGGTCGGTCGGTAACGGCCAAAAATCGGTATTTTCGGCCGTTACCGATCGGTAAACAGGTGAATGGCATGTAGGGGGCATTATTTTACCGAATCGGTAAAATTACCGATTCGGTAATTTTACCGATTCGGTAAAATAAAAAATCTGTAAATTTACCGATTCGGAGCCACCCATATGTAGGTGGGACTCTTCAGAGTCCCAGGAGCCTTAACGAATCGGTATTTTACCATCAAATCCAATTTGATGGTAAAATACTGATTCCGGTGTGCATGCACATGTGTGCATGCACACCTATGCCATGTGACAGGCAGACCTGCCCTTAGGGCAGGTCTGCCTGCCACATGGCACCCGTGCCAGTTTTGGGGGTGCCAGAGGGTGTCAAAGTGACACTCCCTGCACCCTTGTGAAATTTGGTATTTACCGATTCGGTAAATACCGAATCGGTAATGCCCATTTATTCCTATGGGCTTCAAAGCCCATAGGAATGAATGGGCATTACCGATTCGGTATTTACCGAATCGGTAAATACCGAATTAATCCGATTCGGTATTCCAGCACATCTGCAATACCTACATGTCGGACCCATTGATTTACCGATTCTAAATTACCGAATCGGTAAAATTCGGTAATTTAAAATCGGTAAATCGTTCCTACCTACATCTAGCCCAAGATATACAACAGTAGGTCAACGGGGGAGAGAGGTCTTGGGGGACCCTGAAAATCTTCAGAGCATCCCAAAAAACGATTTCCTCACTTATACATGGCAAATTAAATCAACTGGCTCCCAACAGTATCAATGGGAGCAAAAGCTGCAACTACAGCAAGCATTGGCAAAGTCAATTGGTCTCATCTTTGGGATCTATTGACTCTGATACTGACTTTTAGCAGTGCTCTATAGCAGAAAAGCAAAAATAATAATAATAATTATTATTATTATTGTGTGATGATGCCACGGTGCCATATTTTAGGTATCCTTGTTCTATTATGCATTGGTGTCTACAACAAAATGACGTGGATGCCACTTAAAATATATATATATATATATATATGTGTGTGTGTGTGTGTGTGTAGTGCAAAAGCACTTTTAAGGCAGACTGGCTGCCAGCAATTTGCTGCTTTGTCCTTCACATAAAAAAAAATAGATTAAAATAAAAAGTGATTGGGGTGGGGCGGCAAAGGAAAGTGCAATGGTGGGATGGACAGAAACAGAGGGCATGAGGGGGGAATGACTTTTGAGTCTGAGGACAGGGATCAGGGGTGCCAAGAGGGGGGGGCGTGGCTTGGCGCCCGGCGAGGTCGGAAGCGCAGATGTGAGCGCTCCCGGTCGCTTGGGAGTTTCGCCATCTTCAACACCGTACCTGCACTTGCAAGGCGGATTTCTCATGATCGGAAGCTGAAGCGGATGAAGAGCTTCCATTTGGGGACCTTTTCGAGCGCCGGAATGCCCGTTTTTGGTGTTTTTGCGGCGGACGCGGCTGAGTGAAAGTCGCGCCCGCCATTTTTTTTTTTTTTCCTCTCAGCGCGGACTGCGGCGCTCACGCTCCAAAACATTGCGACTCTGCCACGGAGCCCTGCACAACGCTATGTCTTCCAAATGAGGTATTTCCTGCTCCTGCACTTCCTCACTACAAACGTATACCATATGCTGCCTATTAACGAATTTTAGTGAGTTTAACTCGCTTCTGTGTCTCCTGGGTGGCCATTTTGAGTGCATGGACTTCTGTCTCCTCAGATACCCTGCAGGTGCATTCAGACAACGTTAATTTTCTGCCAATATGCGCTGCTTTTTCTTCTGCTCGCACTTCTAACAGTATTTACTATTTGGGGCAGCTTTGAGCAAGGTTTTTACTCGCTTTCCTTCAATTGCTCCCCTTGCACTCATGATGTTTTCTCCTTGACGGACTTCCTTTGCTCTACAAAGTGCCATTTCTTTATCTCTCATCACCATGGTGGCTCTCAGCTCTCGACATCATTGTCTTAACTCCTTCAATTAAAGAGTTGGTCGCTGCTTCACCTACTCTCCTCACCTCAGGGCATACCTGCATCCTGCGCAGTTTTTCACTTAGAAGCTTCAACGCATACTCTTCATTGCCTCTGGTCTCGTACTGGATAATATTGTTCTTCATCTTTATGGAAAAAAGGCACTCTCTCGCACCTCCAAGCCTCTACGACGTGTCTTCATTAAAAACTCTAAAGTCTTTTCTGCGTTGGCGCACCTTGAGGCCTCCCAGGGGTTTATCACTCAAATGTCGCAGTCCAACACGGAGCGGCCCATCCAACCTCCAGGGAAGGTCACGTCAAAACGCCTAAAAAAGGATCCTCCATCGCCAACGGGGTCCACATCGGCTGTTTCCATGGAGCTGTTATTGGAAGAAATTCGAGCCCTCAGACCCTTCATGGAGGAAACTAATTCTAAATTGCAGGTTCTAACTGACAACTGGTCTCAGATGGATGCCAGAGTAACCACAGTAGAACATTCCTTAACCGCTTTACAAGAGTCATCCTCCAAAATAACACACATGCAATCTCAAGTTTCGTCTCTTCAAAAGCAGGTCGAGGAGTTGGAGAATCGTAACAGGCGCAACAATCTCCGCCTTTACGGCCTGGCGGAAAATTCTGAGGGGACTGATCCCATCGCCTTCTTCAAATCGTTTCTACCCAAACTTCTCCATCTACCTGAGGATACCACGCTTAACATCCAGCGTGCACACCGGTTGGGACGCCTTCCTTCTACTTCTTCTCCTTCTTCACGACCAAGAGGTGTCATCATGTACTTCTTAGAATATACTGACCTCCTCAAAGTTATTTCAGCAGCTCGTGCCTCATCTCGCTTACAATGGTCTGGTTCCAATCTTTTCTTTGCGCAGGATTACGCAAAAGCCACAGCTACTCGCCGCAAGGCCTTTTTGGACATGCGACCAGAACTTCGTGCCATTGGAGCCAGATACGGTCTTTTCCATCCTTGCCTATTCAGAGTGACCTACAACAACAAAACTACGACATATGAAGATCCGGTTCGCCTACGGAGCTTTTTGAATGCAACTCAAGCCTCTGATATGGACTTCTCCAGCTCCTCGTCAGCCTTTCCGCCATGATTTCGGCGTGATGAAGCATTGAAATTTCATTCATTCTGCATGCTTGTCGTGCTTTGTTGAATGTATTTTTGCTTGTCTCTGCCACGTTTTTCGGCAGCTCTTGTTCTCTTGTTCTCCTGCTCTTCCTCTCACATTGCTTTCCTCTATCCTTGTTCGTTAGTTAGTACTGTTCATTGCCGTATACTTACGTGCCTTTTTGTCACTCTTTATTGTTGTGTTCTCACCTTCTCTCCTTTGTCTCATTCATTATTGTTTTTTCTCCCTTTTCCTTGCAGGTTTTACGATATATATGGCGTCATTTCCCCGACCTGTTGGTTCGTTTGCACTGGACGCTTGCCTCCTCTGCCTGGTGCTCCCCCCTCATTCATCTTCTCGCGTACCCCTCCCTTGGTGATCAACCCTCCCCATCTCTACCCTCCGTAAGTATGTTTTCCCTATCTTCCCGGTTCCTCGCCTCCCTCCTTGTATCTTTTTCACTTCTATGTTCCCCGATTTTTTATGTTTTACAGGTGTCTCTCTCTCTTGGTTTTCGAATACTCTTCTATTACTGTCTTCCACCTATCATTCTAACTACTTCTTGGACTACCTTATCCTTTTCACTACACAACTCGCTTCTACATTACTTTTCTTCACTCTTTTTCTTCCTTACTCATCCTTTTACTCTTTATTATCCTACGCTGATTTTCACCGACTCCCTTATTCTTCTTGGCTTTTCATGCTTTTCTTACTCCTCTGGGTCCCTTTCGAATTTTCTTATCTTCTTCTGCTTTTCTTCTTTTTTTCCTTCTTCTTTGATATGAAATGTCTCTTAAAATAATCACCTGGAATGTTAAGGGTATCAACTCACCTATCAAACGACAACGAATTTTGTCTCATCTTTCGCGTTTAAATGTGGACATTGCTTTTTTGCAAGAAACCCATTTGTCTGCTGAAGAATCTGTTAAGTTGAAAAGAAGCTGGGTGGGTGATGTCTATTTTTCCCCTGGGGATGGCAAACGCAATGGAGTTGCTATTTTATGTCACAAAGCTCTCTCTCCTTCTATGATTGCTCAAGAGTCAGATACTGAAGGCCGATGGACTTACGTTAAACTTTCTATTAAGAATGTTCCAATTTCTCTTCTAAATGTTTATGCCCCTACCACTGGCGATCCCACTTTTTGGCATTCATTTTCCCAGCACGTCACCAGATTCATTGATGATAATTTCATTTTAGCGGGAGACTGCAATCAGCCCTTAGATCCCTTTTTAGACAGAAACTCCAAAGCACATTTCATTCCTAATAAACCTCACAAATTCTTCTCCCAAACCATTTCCCAACATAAACTCACTGATGCTTGGCGTCTTTGTAACCCAAGTCTCCAAGAATTTACCTTCTACTCCCCATGTCATCATTCCCAATCTCGAATCTATTACATTTTTGTTACCCACAATATTGCCCAGACTCTCTCTTACGCAGAAATAGGTCCAATCTTACTTTCTGACCATGCCCCTACATTAGTTCAATTGGACCTTTTGCCCAAATCAACAGGCCCTAAACGCTGGCGTTTCAACAATTCTCTTCTCCTGGACCCCAAATTTACTACCGCCTTCACCTCCTTCTCCCATGAATTCTTTGCCCTAAACGATAACTCTCCTGTTCCCAAACATACTATTTGGGATGCTTTTAATGCGGCAGCGAGGGACTTTATCATTGGCTTTGTTGCTAAAAAACGTAGAGCTGCTCGAGAAACTACTAGAACCATCCTTCTAGATATTAAGAAATTGGAGCATTCTTATTTTACCTCCCGCTCACAGCAAACTCTAACCGCCCTTATCAACGCTAAGATGAAATTTAACAAAAAATCTACAGATGATGCATCATTATATTTATTAAAGTCTAGTGCCAAGTTTTATGGGGGCAAAAACAAGGCTGGCAAGATCTTAGCTAATTATCTGAAGGTGAAACACAACAAACTAAACATTGAATCTATCTACGATACTGACTTGAACCTTAAACACACAGACGCAGACATTCTCACTACATTCTCCACTTTCTATGAGACCTTATATTCTTCTGAAACTCACCCATCTTCCCACTCACTGGACACATTTTTTTCCACTATACAAAAACCATCACATTTTCCACTTGACCTTTCTCAATTAGAGCACGATATATCCCAACAAGAATTACTCAAAGCACTTCAAACACTCCAAAAAGACAAAGCCCCTGGGCCTGACGGCTTCACAGTAGAATTCTTTCTCCACTTTTCAAAGCTTCTTATACCCAGACTCCACTCTCTTATCGGCACTTTCCTCTCCTTGGGTTCTTCCTCGGGCTCCTTCTCAGACGCCCATATCTGCCTCATACCCAAGGAGGGGAAGGATCCTCAATATTGCAAAAATTACAGGCCGATTTCTCTGGTCAATATTGATTACAAAATTTTCGCAAAATCTCTTGCAGTACGACTCGACCTTCTCCTCCCAGACTTATTGGGTGAAGAACAGTCCGGCTTTGTCAAAGGCCGATTTATCACTGACAACACCAGACTCCTATTTAACATTCTCTCTAAATCCCGCCCTTTACCTCACCCTCTTGCGGCCATTGCTTTGGACGCTGAAAAAGCGTTTGATAGGGTTGAGTGGACTTACTTGTTTCATACCCTCCAATGGTTCGGTTTTGGCCCTCTTTTCACATCTTTAATTTCCCTGCTTTACTCTAACCCACGCGCAGCGGTTTGCGCCAATGGTCAAATCTCTTCATTTTTTGATTTAAAAAGAGGCGTTCGTCAAGGATGTCCCCTATCCCCCTTTCTTTTTAACTTGGCTTTAGAACCCTTCCTCTCCAAGCTTCGTCAAAACCCCTCCATCCATGGTTACCAATTATCAGATTCCCACATCAAATTAGCTGCTTATGCGGATGACATTCTGTTATTTGTCTCCAACCGCTCTCTCTCCATTCCTGCTTTTCTTACCGAAGTCCATGCTTACTCCCAAATCTCTGGTTATAAACTTAATAATGACAAATGCGAGATCCTCCCTTTAACCAAATTTACATTTAAACCAGATTTTGCCGCCTCCAACTTCACATGGAAACCTTCCCATATCAAGTACCTTGGAATGCATGTTGCCCCCACCATCCCGGATACCGTTTCCCTGTGTATGTCCAAATGTATTCAAAAATTGACAGATCTCACGTCCAAATGGCATCCTCTTTACCTCTCCTGGTGGGGCCGCCTAGACACTATAAAAATGATGCTATCTCCCATTGTCTTATACACGCTCTCTAATATTCCGGTCCCAATCCCATCCAAATTTTTCAAACAGATTAACTCCATTCTAGTCTCCTTTCTCTGGAACAATAAGAAACCACGAATGTCCTTGGCACGCTTGATTCGCCCTAAATCAGAGGGTGGGGTTAACTTCCCTGATTTCCCAGCCTATCACAAGGCGTTCCAATTGAGACAAGCCTCTTTTTGGCTCCAAGATCCTGATACCCCATGTCCATTATGGGCCAAACTTGAACGCCTTCTTCTATCTCCCTTCTCTTTTTCCGAATACCTTTCCTTCTCTCGCAAACCCGCATCTGTTTCTACTCCGATTCATAAGTTTACCACAAAAATACTCCTCTCTTCCTCTCATTCACCCCCTACCACTATTGCCGATTTCCTATCCTCCCCCATATGGCATAACACTTCCTTACTCATCCGAGACAGACCCTTTTTCTGGAAATCTTGGCATTCTCGAGGTCTGCAATGGATTTCCCAACTTTTTTCTAACTCCTCTTTCTTATCTTTTCATGAACTTCGCATCCTTTATGACTTACCCGCCTCCTCTGCACGTCAATATCAATCCCTTAAAAACACGATTTTACTGAAATACGGTCTCCTCACTCAACCCAACCCTTCTTCTCCCCCATCCACTCTCACCTCCTCACTCCACTTCTTCTTACGCACAGCACCAAGAGCTACTGCTATTTATAAATACCTTCACGCCAGTGAGACTCCAAGACCTAAATCCAAAGTCGAGGAGTCCTGGGAGCATGATTTGTCTGTCTCTTGGTCAGTTCCCTTCTGGGACAAAATTTGGACCAAACTCCGCAAATCTTCAAGGGCAGCAACACTCACTCAGACTTTATTTTTTATTTATAACAGACTCCTCTTCACACCTTCTGACCTGCACAAACGCTTTCCTAATACTCCTCACACATGCTGGTCTTGCTCATCTCCACAAGCTGATTTACTCCACATGTTATTTTTATGTACTCGCGTTCGTAGTTTTTGGTTGCAGGTTTGGGCTCAAATTAATGTGATTTTTCACACTTCTATCCCTTTCTCCCATACACATATTTTTATGGGTAGCCTTTCCCCTTGCTGGGATGATGTTGACTTGAAACCCCAAATTGTTGACCTTTTACTTGCTGCTGCTTTCCAACAATTAACAGTTAACTGGAAGGATTTCTCCAAAATTTCTTTCAAAGCATGGTGGTTTAATGTATGTCATAACCACAGGCTCGATACCACTCATGTTTTCCCGGCATGTTTGGCTGTCAAACGCATGGACTTATGGACTCCAGTTACACTTTATTTGGACTCTTGCAGTAAACGTTTGTTTCATCCTCTACCTCCACAACAAGAAGTTCCCAAACCCCCTTAATCGCCCGATACATTCCATTTCTCCTTCAATGTATTATTTTCTCCAATTTTTTTAATGTTTTTATGATTGCCATATTTTCTGTTCATGTATTTTTCCTATATCTCTTCTTCATTTTTCAATTTGTACCCAGATTTCTTTTTCATTGCTTAAGAGTCTTTAAATTTGTATTCCATTGTATTCTGTTTTGACACCTGATTTTCTCTTTTTATTACTATCAAATAAAATTCTTTTGAACTTAAAAAAGGGGTGCCAAGGGGGTGTGAGGGGTTACCAGGGACAGCCTGCACGATGGTAGATGGGGCAACAGTGACTGGAAGAAAGAGGGTTGGAGGGGTTGTCCGTGAAAGGCAGAAGGATCTACAGGGGGCATTGACAGCAGAGGGAAGGTAGGGAAAAAGCCATGAGGAGTGGAAGGGGCAGTGATGAGGAGTGAGGAGGTGACAGTGGGCAGCGAGAGGGTGTGGGAGGGGAAACAACTCTCGAGGGAGAAGTACACTAGAGGGAAAGTAAATCAAAGGGGGTCAAACATATGAGGGTAAGCACAACACAGAAGAAGCAGGGAAAAGCAGCTGGAAGAGAGAGATCAACATTGCATACACAACTGGAAAGCACATGCACTTTCATTGAGTGCTTAACCAAAAAGCAAAATACAGTTCCCGAAAAGTAAGCAGTGGAAGGACACAAGTAAATATTCCCTAGGGTAAGAATAAACACAGAAGAGTAAACCATGAATATAGAGTAAGCTAATGAGCCTGATATATTAGCCAACCAATGGCAAGCAATGGGCGGGCTCTAGGCCCGCAATGGGTCTTTTACAGCAACACAGTTTGTGCTGTCAGGTAGGTGAGACTTAAAAGTCCTGGGCCACAAATATTATCAAAAATGGAAATGCACAACCAAACACTGACGAGCGGAAACAATTCTGAAGTAGAAGTGTTTCAGGAAGATGTGTTGAGCCCTGTGATCCGTTTTTGTGGGATTTTAGTGCATTTGGGAAATACCCCTGAAAACGAATCACTTATTGTTGCAACTTTCTCTCCGTATTCTACATTTTGCCCACGACCAGTTAAGGGTTGGTTTTCTCGCTATCCTGCCCAAAGGAAAACAAGTTCAGGACAATGATGGCAGATCGCTCTGCTCCGCTTACATCACAGTGGGATGAAGTATTTTTGAGCTGCAGCCATAAAATACATAGGAACATTTTGATTATATAGACACGCTTTATGTATCACATTTTCCTGTACGTTTTGCTATCTTTTCCTTTACCATTTTTCATCTACCATGTTTTTGTAAGATTATGAGGAAAGACGGTTTTTGTTTTAATTAAGTGATCTTTTCTATCTTCCGGTGAACATTTATTTTACATTTTGAAGATCTAATGGAAACAGTGTTGTTGTAAACTGCGATATTAACTAGCTTACCCAACATCCATAATATGACTAGCTGTGTTTTGAGGTTAAGGCCCTTTGTTGTTCCGAGTGCTTTCAAAATGTGTTCAGTCAGCCATGATATATTTCTTGTTGTTGATTGACTGCCTGCAGACTTATTCTAAATGACTTCATGAGGAGGTACATTTTTTTATTATGACACTAAAAACACTTATTTAGGTCAATTTAAAAAAAACAATATTTCTACTTTTACATCTATTGATATTACTCTGTGGCTTTTTAGACGGGCATTACAATGAAGACACAAAAAAGTGATGGCTGAAATACCTGAATTATTCTCAGCTGCTGGTAATTACTCAGGGCCACATTCCAGTCCATTGCTTTTTAGCCTGACATTCCACCTCAGATTGGACCCAGACCTCTGTAAATCAGACTTGGTCCTGCTCCAATAGGAACTGCCCAGCCCGAAAATGCAATTTGCAACATAATAATGAATCATAAAAGAAAGGAAGCATCTGAAGGCTACCTCCATCTTTTGCAATTTGCCATGTGGTGTATAAATGCTTTGGCACTGCAACTGAGGTCAAACACCACTCGATTGTTACTGGTGAGACCTCCCAAAGTGAAAACTATCTGAGACAGCTTCCACCTTGTACATAATGGCTGGCAGCATTGGGGTGGTCTTGGAGACCTATGCGTGCTCGCACAGTGCCAGTCACCAAATGTCATTAGGACTCGCCTGGCGTTCGCCATGCGAGGCCTTCTTGTAACCGATACGATTACAGAAGTGGAATGTTGGCTCCGCCCCTTATTTTGATTTGCTAGCGTCCTCCCCTATGCTAAACCCTGGCTTCCTATTCTTTGCAAGGCTTCAAAGTCCATCCCAATTACCACCCCGTCCAGTTTTAGCCCCGCCCACCTGGACTGGATGCTTTACTGGCGGCGTGACACTCTCCCCTTTATTACTTGGTGTAGGAACTTTTTTTCGGGACAAAGCGCAGCCCCTGAGTCCAACTGCCGCTTCCTTCTGTGAAGCCGCCTTGTTGTTCCTGCGTCTCATTCCATTTCCTGGCGTGCCTGTCCCTCCCACCACCTCACTCCCCCCTGTACTCCCCCTCCCCTTTCCTCGCATATTTAAACTTCCTTTTAAAAAGCACTTTTAAAAGTGTTCTGTTCGATAAAACTGGCCCGCTCACAAACAGCGTCATGTTATCTGAATAGAGCAACAGAAAGTATTTGCTCAGCGGCGCTGAATTGTCCTGTTGCGCCCGTGCAATTCTTTTTATAACATATGTCTCTGACTGTGCACTAATTTTACAGCGTGTCATGTTTTATCTGGCTCCAAATTGCTACTACCTACCACAGTACGTCTTGGGGGCTCAAACTAATCAAAACAATCAGTCATGGTGGCTGCACGTCTTGTTGCGCGCCGGTCGCCCAACTCGACTTTTTTTGTTTAACAATAAACGATAGCCTCCGCGCGTCTTATTGTTGTTACTGTGTCTCATTCTCTTCCTGGCATGCCCATCCCTCCCATAACCTCACTCCCCGATGTACTCCCCCTCCCCGTTCCTCCCATGTTTAAACTTCTTTGTAAAACCACTTTTAAAAGTGTTCCATTTGATAAAACCTTGCCGCTCACAAAGAGCGTCATGTTATCTGAATAGTATTAATGGAAACATGAGCATTTACTGTGGATGTGCGGACTGTTCTGTAATTGGAAACTGTCTTGCATCTCAAACCTGGTCTGTGACCTCTGGAGCTTCTTGCCGTGGCTGCCTCGGAAGCAATACCATGTCACTGGCTGTAGTCCCAACCGTAGTCAGAAAAAGAATCCCCCTTTAGGTAGATCTTTTTGACCAGACACTCACTCACATCCAAACCAATCAATCACCAGAACAAAACACCAATACCCTCAATAGGCCAAGTGTTCACAATTAAAATTATTTATTTTAATTAGATCCAAAGTTTCCTGACATTTATTCATCTACAATGAATAATCCTGTAATTTATTATAAAAAGTTAAAAATATTATTTAAAAAAATATAAAAAAACAATCACACATTTTATACACATATTGCATGATAGGGGAGAACCCATTTTTAAATGCATATTTTTAAAGTGTATCTTTTTCATGGCCTAACTGTCTGTTCTATTGATATTCTAGTATTGGATATAGACTGAATATTCTATATGGGAGAGGTTATTTCTTGTCTTGAAGAAGGTGGTTCTGAGGTTCCATAATTCTGAACCCGTTTCATAAAGGTCGTCGTATCGTGACGATTTTGGTAACAGCGAACCGCAATTGTTGAGTGCGGCAAGTACGAGTGTTTTCGTCATGTTCGATTGATGAAATCACTATGCATTCAGGGATTTCGTTCCGAACCTTCGGGTTCCATTTTGTGCACGGCAGACATTTTGTGGTTGCCCTCACATAGGCCGATGACTACGGCCGAGTGAGTCTTTGGGGCACGTACACCTTTAGCTGACTTTTGGATGACCTGAGCGAACTGACTCCATTGCCCGAAGCTAACCTTGTTGAGCCAGTTCCTTGTTCGGCAGCTGGTCAAGATAGAGATCAAAGAGCAGGACATTGCTGAGTTTATGGTACACGCACACACCCTTCTATCTTGCTTCTCATCTGTTTCTGTTGCTTCTTTTATGGCCTATTTATGGTTTCGGTTTGTGGTCTTTTATTATGGGTTCGTCCGGCCTGTCCGAGCAAGAATGTTGGGTTTTCCCGTGTAATTGATGGTGGGCTGGACAACTGAAAAGTGGGCTTGTCGTTATGCGATATCTTTTGCAATGTCACTTGTGATTGGATAGTTTGTAAATAATTGTTGTTTGTCTGGAATGTGATTTTTGGCATAAAAGACGATGTCTCGCAATACGAAAATTGTGCAGTCTCAAGCGAACCACCCGTGTTGTGCTTCGTAGACTTCTGTTCCTGGTTGCAGCCAATAAATTTGATCTTTGACGTCACCGAGAAGTATCCCGTGTCTCTGTATTCTAAGACAGGTGACCCCGAAGACATTGGGCGTGCCCCTGGCGCTGCTGGGTTCTAATACCCGGTTCTTCAGTTGGCGCCCAACGTGGGGCGACTTCAGCTGTACCGGTCCAAGCCTGAAGATCGTGAGGAGCTTCGAGAGAAAATTCTGGAGAAAGGCCTACCACTTCATCGAGCCCTGTATGTCGTCGTGGTCCGAAAGTCTTTGCTGCGAGGTTCCCCGCTTTCCGACGGCTACGAAGGACTGCTGCCCTGACTGTCGCCCTGTCTTGGACCCTTGAACGATTTGTAGAGCGAGACGATAGACGTCTTCTGGTGACGTGATCGATACCTCAGTTAAGTATGAGTGGAGCGTCTCCCAGTCCTTAGTTTTTGGGTATCCTTCGGGATCTTTGATTTGGTACTTGCAAGCGCCAAAGCTGAGGGGCTCGTGTATTTGCGAGACTATCATATTCGATATTCCCTTGAAGTTTGAAGCTAGACTAGTGAGCGAAGATGCCTGGTTTTAGCAGACTTAGAAAGATATTTTGTTGTGGTTGTAATAGGGATTCCCGATTGGAGGATTCATGTTCGATACCTCCGGTTGGAACTCCGACCTATGAGCTCTATTCGAAACATGGCGTGGGTCCCATTACCTATAATGAAGTGTGGATTCGCTACACTAGGAAGGATGGTGTCCTAAAGTGGCCCCAATATGGTAGCTATAACACGGAGATTTTAGATAATCTAGAAGTTAAATTCTTTAAGAAGAAAGCCCGGCCGGGGATGTTTGGCTCTTTCCGCCTTTGACGAAAGGAAGCCAAACAGAAAGAAATTAAACTAGCGAGAAATAAAAGAGAGAAGGGTATCTCGATAATGCAGGCAGCTATACAGTTTAAAGATAATGAAGAAGAACAAGCGAGTGAGCAGTTGCACAGGCAACGTAATAAGGCGATTGATAAATGTTATCCAGCTTTGTCACCTCTTCAGCAAGGTGCAACGAAGGAGCTTGAGAAAGATCCTTTGATGTCACATTTGTTGAGTTCGCCACCCCCTTATGTGCAGAGTGCTACAGCACCTCCGCACTTTAGTTGCGCAACCTCCAGTTGCTTTACCTCCTGTTATTGTACAGCCGCCAGCTCCTCTTCAGTTGGCTCCTATTCCTCTGGTGCAGCCTTCTCAAGGGCCGCTGACTTTGCTACCTGCTCCGCCTCCAATTTCTACGACTTTTTCTCCTGTACTTGCTACTTCTTCTGCTACTGCTCCTACGTTTGTTTCCTCTCAGTCTGCTTTGTCTTCTGTCCTTTTGTCAACTTCTCCTTCTGTTCAACAGTGAATGACTGATACTGTTACTGGTCTTTTGTCTCCTTTCTTTGGGTCATTGAGTATGACCCCTGTTTCAGCGCGTGAACAGTTGCGTAGCCAAATGCCTTGTCCCGAAGAGCGGGCAGTATTGGATCATTTAGCGCGTAAATGGGTTACTAATTCTTTGAGATATACTTTAGAGTCTGTTATGGATGTCTTCCGTCAATGGGAAGCACCGAAGCAGAGGCATGTCTTCGACATGATGTGTACTTTCCTTCGTGAAGAATGGGAAGATGGTGATTTGGGACAGACTCCATATGAGTTGTCCCGTGTACAGTCTGAGTTTGCAAAGGGAACTATAGTGGGTCTCGACGTTGAAAGAGCAGTTGCGACATTGTTGTCGTTTAGGAGCGAGTCTCCTTCTCAGCCGTTGTTTGAGCCTGATCCTTCTGCTAGGAGAAAAGCGCGACAATATCCAATGAGAGAGGTTCCTCCGGTGTGGAAGGATGCAGTTCAGGCCAATGCTCAGGCTGGTTTTGTAGCTGTACCGGCTCATTTTCAGCGTGTTTGGGTACATGTTCCATGGCAGCGAGCTGAAGTTTTGGCCCTTAAGCAGACTTTGCCTGATCCTCGTAAAAATCCTGCAGGGTACTATAAGGAATTATCACAGACTGCAGACTCATGTGTTATGAATCTAGCTGATATAGACATGTTGTTTGGAAATGTGGTTCCGCAGCCCTTATGGGGAATGATTAGTCATGCGGATCATGTGCAAGAGTTAGGTGATACATGGGATAATATTAGTGCCGCTGATGGTCGACAAGGTGGTGGAGCTAAACCGGAACCTTTAGTTGCAGAACTTCCTGGTAGGATCATTACTTACATGAAGACTTTGATGCCTGCTATGCGAGTAAACTGGGATAAATTGTCTGCATGTAAGCAGAAGAAAAACGAAAGTGTGTCTGATTTCTTCACTAGGTTTGAAGGGACGTTTATTGACCATAGTGGTCAGGACATGAGTACGGAAGGTGGTCAACGGTTGTTCGTCGATAAGTTTGTGCATGATTTGCTTCCCGGGTTGTGTACTAAGTTGAAGGATTCAGAGAGTTCTTGGGCTGTTTCTTCGTCGGCGCAGATATTGCTACTGCACAGTACTATGAGAATAGGGATAAGGATGAGAAAGATAAAGCGGATAAGAAGACTAAAGAGTTGAAGACTAAGGTTCTTTTGCAGCAAGCGTATCTGCTTTGTAATAATCAGCACGATTATCAGCAACCTCAGCATTTTCAGAGAAACTGGCAAAGGTTTGAGTCTTCTCAACTGCGTTTTCCTGTAGGCCCTAATCAGTGTGCGTATTGTAAAGAAGAGGGTCATTTCAAGAATTTTTGTCCAGTTCTGTTACAGCGCACAAATGGTGCTTCTGGTGTGAGAGGTCGAGGTGTTCAGCAAGCTCCTAGAGGTAGGGGATGTGGTGTGTTCCCCGAGAATCCACGTTCCTTTCCTCCACAGAATTCGATGAATAGTTTTGATCAGCAGAATGGTGTGTCTAGTAAGACGACTCAATACTATGCTGACGACTACTATGTCGAAGGTGAGAATACCGATGGTAATGATTGCTAGGACAGCCATAGACAAAGAGAGGGAGTTTTTTCAGTTCCAGTAGATCAGAGTGGACCTTATGTTGAAGTGATTACATCAGGTTTGTCAGAGCCTTTTCTGTTGGATACTGGTGCTTCAAAGAGTTCTATTATGCACTCTAAACTCCCTGGCGCACCTTTGTCTGGCTTGACGAATGTTTCAGTAGGTTTTTCTGGCGCCCCAGTTAGTAATCCAATTTCTAGTCTTTGTCTCTTTCTGTTGGACCTTGTGAATTTGAAGCACCCCTCATTCTGATGACAGGTTGTGGTGAGAATTTGTTGGGATTAGATTTGTTGAAAAGATTGTATGCAACGCTATATTGTTCTCCTTCAGGAGTACAGCTTACATTGGGTAAGAGAGTGATCCCTCTGTTGTATTTATCTAAAGATCGACTTCCAGTGGAATTGTCTTCTCTTCCTGATTCTCTTTGGGCTACTGGTCCTAATGATGTGGGTCTTTTGGAGATCCAGCCATATGTTGTGACGCTGAAAGCGAATGCTAGATTGCCACCTATTCCCCAATATCAGATTTCCAGTGATGGTGAAAGAACGCTTTTAGCGATCATCTATGATCTGATTGAGAAATGTGTGATTGAAAAAACGAGAGGTGATGTGTGCAATAGTCCGGTTTTGCCTGTTCTGAAACGTACTGATTCTTCACAACCGCCTGTATATAGGATCTCCGCGAAGTGAATAAGTTTGTAGTTCCGCAATTTACTGTTGTACCAGACATCACTGCTTTACTTACTATGATTCCAGCTTCTGCCACCTGGTTTTCGGTGATTGATCTGAAGAATGCTTTCTTCAGCATCCCGATTGCAGAGGAGAGTAGAGATATTTTTGGCTTCTCTTTAGGAGGCCGAAGTTTCCGGTTCAAACGCGCTCCTCAAGGCTATTGTGAGAGTCCATCCATCTATAGTCAGGCATTGAAAACACAGCTTGATAAGATTGTCTTACCTGACGGTGCTGCTCTTATTCAGTATGTCGACGATTTGTTAGTTGCTGCTGATAATGAGGAGATTTGTAAAGAGGCTACTTTGTCGTTGTTGCGACATTTGTCTGACTTCCATCATAAAGTGTCTCTTTCGAAGTTGCAGTATTGTCGACAAGAAGTGACCTACTTAGGTCATCTCTTATAGAAGGAGGGAAGAAGATTGACCCCAGAACGAATTCAAGCGATTGCGAAAATGAGTGTGCCAACTACACAGAGAGAAGTGCGTGCTTTCCTGGGTATTTTTCGCTTCTTGCGAAACCTTTGTTAGCTCTTACTGTTAAGGATACTCCGAATCCTATTCCTTGGACTGCCGAATGCCAGAAGAGTTTTTCAGAATTACGTGATGCGTTGTGTTCGGCTCCTGTGTTGGGTACTCCCGACTACAGTAAGCCTTTTACACTCTATGTCCACGAGAGAGAGGGATGTGCATTGTCAGTCTTGACACAGCAGTTCGGCGATAAGCAACGTCCGTGTGCGTATTTCTCGTCGACTTTGGATCCGGTAGCTAGAGCGTTGCCGAGTTGTCTGAGAGCTACAGCAGCAGTGGCTGTCTCTATTCGTCAGTCTTCTGGTTTGGTGATGGATAATACGTTGATTGTGATCGTTCCACATGCAGTGGATACCTTGTTGAACAGGACAAAGACACAGCACTTAGTGCTCAATTGTCAGTTTACGAGTTGACACTCTAAACGAGTCATATGCACACAAAGAGATGCAATACGTTGAACCCAGCTACGTTGTTGCCGATTTCAGTAGAGACGGATGTTTCTGAACAGCATGATTTCTTTCATAGGACAGAGGAGGAAAAGGGAGAATAGACCTTAGGGATACTCCTCTTGCAAAGTGTGATGGTACCTTATGGGTAGATAGTTCGTGCTTCAAGCTTCCGAATGGTGATACGACTGCGGCATATGCTGTTACGACTTTGCATACGATTGTTGAAGCTGCACGTATCCCACATAATTCAGCTCAAGCAGCAGAGTTGATTGCATTGACAAGTGCATGTGTGTTGTCGAAAGGGAAATGAGTGACTGTGTATACTGACAGCCAGTATGCGTTTGGTGTGGCTCATAGTTTTGGTCGCTTGTGGAAAGAACGTGGGTTCCTCACGTCTCATGGAATGAAGATTCAGCATGGTCAGTTGGTGAATGAACTTCTTGAGTCACTTACTTTGCCGTTAAAAGTTGCGATCATGAAATGCAGTGCACATAAGAAGGTTACTGATGACGTTGGTCATGGTAATGCGTTTGCGGATGAAGTTGCGAAAGAAACGGCGAGGGATGTGATGAGTCGAATGTATGTTGCGGGTCCGGGGAGATGGGTTCCGGATAGAAGTATGTGTGAAGATACGATAGAGAGTGTGAAGTCAATTCAGGCTGAAGCTACAGAGAAAGAATTGAATGTATGGAGAGAGAGTACGGGTAAATTGGATTTGAATGGTTGTTGGATTGAGTTGTCAGAGCATCAGCGATGGTTGTTACCTGATGCGTACGTGCTTGCAGTGGTTCTGATGGCACATGGAATGGCTCATATCAGTGCGAAAGGGATTTGTAAGTTGTTGGCTACAGTATGGCAAAATGCTGGAATTCCTAAGTGTGCAGAGAATCTGGTCAAGAATTGTATGGTTTGTCTGATGTACAATCCTGGTAAGGGATCTCCAACTCCAGCTGGTCATTTTGCTCCTCCGACGTATCCATTTGAGGTTTTGCAATTAGATTTCATCCACATGGAGAGATGCAACAACCTGAAATACGTACTTGTGGTTGTTTGTGCCTTTTCGAGATGGGTGGAAGCATATCCCCTGAAGGATAATACTGCCTTGTCCACAGCTAAAGCCCTTGTTAAGGAATTTTTCCCTAGGTATGGTTTGCCGAGAATGGTCAGGAGTGACAATGGGAGTGAATTTGTGGGTCAAGTGATGAAGAGAGTGTGTGATGGCTTAGGCATCAGGCAAAAGTTCCACGCTGCAAATCACCCCCTGGTAGAATGCTATAACGGCACCCTTAAATTGAAATTGGCCAAGATTCAGGCAAGCTCTGGTCTCCAAAGGCCCGATGCTTTGCCATTAGCACTTTTGTCAACTAGGATGACTGTACATTCTCGAGTGGGACTTAGTCCCTATGAAATTGTTTTTGGTCGCCCGGCAAATATATGGGGAGGCCGACAAAGTTTAGTGAAATTGAACACCCTGTATTGCTTGACTATCTGTATGATTTGACGGGTAAATTACGTGTCTTACACCAACAGGTTCATGAAGCATTGCCTCAGGCTTCTGAAGATCCAGGACACACCATCAATCCTGGTTCCTGGGTCCTGGTCAGGAATTTTCAGCGGACAAAGAACGATCAGCCCCGCTGGACCGGACCCCACTTGGTGTTATTGTCTACGCGATCTGCAGTGCGAGTGCACGGGAAAAAGAACTGGATCCACGGCGTACATTGTAAGAGAGCTCCTTTGCCTCTGCCGTACGACCGGTGGGTCCAGGAGGGTATTCCTGATTCAGAAACTGAAACCGTGCCTCGTTTTCTGCCATTTAGCGATGCACGTTTAGTTGGGACAAATTCTGAGCGTGAAAGCGACGATCTTCTGCAAGAAGCTGTGCCACCATCAGTTTAATTGGACACCACTGAACCTGAACTTTTGTTTTGTGATCAGACATTGCTGGTAAAGGCCGCTATAATTTGCGACGAGAGTCGTTGGACTAATAAAACAATAAATTATTTTCTTTGCTATTTTTTTAAGCTAAGCTCTCCCATCTGAGAAACTGTTTTGACTGATTTTTGTTTTTCGAACCGCCATCCGGGTTCAGCTGTAGGGTCGCGGTATAAAGACTCAGAGCGTACTGCCGTGTAGACACAAGGTCGACGGTTCTGGTTTGTTCTAGGGCGTTCCCTGGGACATTCAGAGGTACACTGAGCGAATCGAACCAACTGCCGCAAACAGCACGGTTAGAGGATGGAGTTTTTCGAGTTGGAGAGACCTGTCTAAGAAATGAACTTTAAGAGCAAAATGTGCAAAAATATGAGTAGAAAATGTTTCTTGATAATATGTATTTTTATGCTACTTAGCCTGATGATGTTTTTGATGGGATATACTATATTCACTTTTCAAGTGACGTTTGCACCCACTACACAACCTATGCCTTCTCCTACTGTTTCTTTGCATTCTTTTCACCCTTTGCCTGAACATGAGTCCATTAGAAGATTGGAATTCGTTAATGACTCCTTTGTTCAACTTCTGCACCAACACCAGCTAGTAGTGAACACGACTAACTGTTGGGTCTGTGGCCTTATGCCACAGACCCTCCCAAGACCTCTGCGATGCGCTATCCTCCTTCTTCTACAACAAAATTGCCGATATCCACAACAGCTTCAAGAATACTCCCAGTGATCAACCCGCCCCACCCCCTTCAGATCCCACTCCTCCAACCAACAACCTCAGTGCCTGGAACCCAATCACTACTGAAGACACCATTCACCTCATGAACTCAATCCACTCTGGCTCGTCTTCTGACCCCTGTCCCCACCACATCTTCAACAAAGCTGACTCCATCATCGCACAACCAACTCCGCGATGTCATCAACTGCTCTTTCAACTCTGCCACCTTTCCAGAAATCTGGAAACACGCCGAACTCAGCGCCCTTCTGAAAAAACCCACAGCAGACCCCTCAGAACTGAAAAACTACCGACCCATATCCCTCCTCCCTTTCCCGGCCAAAGTCATCGAGAAAGTCGTCAACAGCCAACTCGCCGCCTTCCTTGAATCCAACAACTCCCTTGATCCATCTCAATCTGGATTTCGAGCCAAACACAGCGCCGAAACCGCCCTCATAGCAGCGACCGGCGACATCCGAGCACTCCTGGACAACGGAGAAACAGTGGCCCTATTCCTACTCGACCTATCCGCCGCTTTCGACACAGTCTGCCACAGCACCCTTATACAACGCCTCAGCAACATCGGCATACAAGGAAAAGCCTTGGACTGGATCATCTCGTTCCTAGCTGGGAGAACTCAAAGAGTTCGACTTCCCCCATTCTACTCAGAGGCCACCGAAGTCATCTGCGGCGTACCTCAAGGATCCTCACTCAGTCCCACCCTCTTCAACGTCTACATGAGTCCTCTCGCCTCTATCGCGCGTCAACACAACCTCAACATCATCTCTTACGCCGACGACACCCAGCTAATCCTTTCCCTCACCAAAGACCACAACACCGCCAAAACCAATCTTCACGAAGGCATGAAAGAAGTAGCCAAATGGATGAAACAGAGCCGCCTAAAACTTAACTCAGACAAAACGGAGGTGCTCATCCTAGGATCCTCCCCCTCAGCTTGGGACGACTCCTGGTGGCCTTCCGCTCTGGGCACAGCACCCACACCCACAGACCATGCACGTAACCTTGGCTTCATTCGAGACTCCTCTCTCTCAATGTCCAGACAAGTCAACGCCGTCTCGTCCTCCTGCTTCAACGTCCTTCACATTCTCAAAAAGATCTTCCGCTGGATCCCCCTCGAAACAAGAAAGACTGTCACCCATGCACTGGTCACGAGTCGACTAGATTATGGCAACACACTCTACGCCGGAATTACAAGAAAATTACAGAAACAACTCCAGCGCATCCAAAACGCGTCAGCGAGACTCATATTAGACATCCAGCGTCAAGAGCACATCACCGGACACCTAAAAGACCTCCACTGGCTTCCCGTCAACAAAAGAATTACTTTCCGCCTTCTCACCCACGCACACAAGGCCCTTTATAATCTAGGACCCGAATGCCTCAACACTCGACTGTCCATCTACAATCCCACCTGCCAACTAAGATCATCCAATCAAGCCCTCGCCGCAGTCCCGCGCATCCGAAAATCCACCATGGGTGGCAGATCCTTCTCCTTCCTGGCTGCCAAGACCTGGAACTCACTCCCCACCCACCTCCGCCTTACTCAGAACCACATTTCCTTCAGAAAAGAACTGAAAACCTGGCTTTTCGACAAATAATGTACCCCTCCCTCTAGCGCCTTGAGACCCTCTGGGTGAGTAGTAGTAGTAGTAAAATCAAAGTTTATTTAGACAATAGTCTATAAACCATACACAAGACCATTGATCCACTTAGCAATAGAAATTTTACATCATAGTTCATTTTAACACTCAGTACACATTTAAAACCATAAAAGCACTAAATTGATATTTTCCATTTTTTTAAATCTTAATATCTTAAAGTTTCCCAACTTCCTTGGTTGTCTCCTTTACAGCTTCTCTTATTGCTTTCAAAAATTTCCCCAACGCAATTGTGATATCTAAAAACAACATTTCAGTAAGGAGAACAACAGCCTCTGATCGTGTGTTTACCTTATACTTTAAAAATATTGGACGCAAAAACATTTTACGCACTGTTAAAATCCATGTACAGTCCAGTAATATATGTAAAATATCATTCTTCACACCTAGGCCACATTTACAAATACCATCAGGTTGGATCAGGGCTACTTTTAATTTACTGTCGATCTTCCATGGATTTAAGCCTACCCGAACCTTCATGATTTCGTACCTTAACCATTTACTGGGTAACACATCCAAATAAGGGAACCTGACATCCTTTTCCCATTCATTCCTTACCCAGTTTACTGATTTTTTCAACTTCAGGTACTCCAGATCTTGTGATCTGGAATATTCTTGCCCTCGGTCCCTAAGCATTTTCTTAGTAAAAACTAGGTCCAATAAGGGTTGTTCGAGGGTCAACTTTAATTGCGCAGTTACTAGCTGAAGGGTTTTCCTCACTTCCCGTGCCCAATGTAAACTGCTTGCTTGTATTTCCTTTCTGCACCAAATTGACACCTTCTGATCACCACCGGGCATCTGGTGGTTCCAAAATCTTAGCAATGACATTTGTGCCTTTACCTCCCATGCCGTCAAGCCTACCTCCAATCTAATAGCTTGTAACATGTATCCGTTAGGTAGGGACAACAGCATTTTAATTATCTTCCCTTCCTCTCGGTCCCAACCTCTTTTACCACTCAGATAGAGCACTTCAGCGCCGTAGAGAACTTGTGGGGGTATCATAGCTTCAAATGCCTTTAATAACGGTCTGTGAGACATGTCACCATAGTCCTTATTAAATTTTTTCAATCCACAGACCGATGAGGACGCCTTTGAAGTTTGTACCGCCACATGGGTATTCCACTTTAATGCACTGTCAAACCACAGGCCTAGATATTTGTATTCATTTACTACCTCTAATTTGTCTAAACCTAAAAACCATTTAAAGTTTTTTACCCTCTTCCCGAAACATAGGATCTTTGTTTTCTCCATATTCACCGATAGAAACTTTTTGTCACAATATATTTTAAAAGCATTTAATTTCCTTTGGAGGCCCATTTCAGTTTGGTCCACGATCACTAGATCATCAGCATATAAAAGGCATGCAACTTTATTATTATTCATGCGCGGGCTCGCACTCTTTTCAACTTCCAAAACCACGGGAAGGTCTGATAGGAAGATTGAAAAGAGCAAGGGTGCCAAAACGCACCCTTGTCTCAAGCCATTCTTTACAGGGATTTTCTGCGTTAATGAGCCCTTTGAATCTCTAATGACCTGGGCCCAGTTGCCACTATGTAATTCTTTTAGAATATTTAATATGCCCTCCGGCAATGCATAATTTTCTAGCACTTCCCAAAGGCTGCTTCTATCTACTGAGTCAAAGGCAGCTCGGAAATCGACGAAACAGCAGCATAATTTGCCATTTTGTTCAATCGATTTCCTAGCTAAGGCCCACAGGGCAAAACAATGATCAATCGTAGAGTGGCCTTCTTTAAACCCACCCTGTTCCACTGGTACGATTGACTGAAGATCCGCCCACTCTGGGTGAGTAGTGCGCTATACAAATGCCTGAACTTGAACTTGAACATAAAGGTATTCCTTACCTGGTCCTGCCATTCAGCTATAATGGTTCCGTGTGGGCATACAGAACGATGTTCATCTGTGCTCGTGAAGTTTACCCCCTGCGTTCTGTGAAAGACAATCCAAAGAATAGTGCTCTAGTTAAGGGTATAGTAGACATAATTAGAGGAATTGATTCCTATGAGACTATCCCGAAAGATGAGACACTAGCGTATATTGGATGGAACGTGACTGGATATGGAGTTAGTCTGAGTGGAAACCAGCGAGCGAAAAGATCTTCTCCGATTTGGATCGTACCCCATCAGGGTCATTTTTGTCTGCAAGGTAATGGCAAGAATCCGAGAGCTCAGTTAGGGAAGAGTGTTTGCAATAAGACGTATGTTTTTGCGTCCCAGACTTCCCCATCGTTTTTAGCAGCTAAGGGTACCTATTTTGTCTGTTACGATAGAGCATACGCAGGGTTGCCCCCTGACTTTTCGGGCACATGTTATGTCTCGTTCCTGTTGCCCACTATGCATACAGCTGCAGCAGATTACCATAAGACGAGAATTGTTAGAGGTGTCTTCAGTAAGGAAGATACTGCAGGAAAAGAATTAGGAGATTTCTTGAAGGGTTTTCTGCCGTTTTGGGGACCTATGGCTAACAGCAGGAACATTCGACAATTAACGAGAGTGGTTGAGTCCGCCATAGTTGAAACTGCTGGTGCCCTTAGTAACTTGACTGCTGAGCTCCAGTCGGATCGCCTTAGGATTCTTCAGACAGAGTTGCGTTAGATGTCATACTTGCAGATAGAGGAGGGGTATGTAAACTGATTCAATCGAGCTGCTGCGTTTTCATTCCAGACAATGCTCCGACAGTATACCAAGCCATTTCCAAGCTACGTAAGATCTCTGAGTCTGTACATGTGGACAAAGGAGATTGGTCGTTAATGGGATGGTTTTGGGGATTGTTAGCCACTTGGGGATGGAAAATTCTGATGATCATTGGGATGGTTTAGCTATCCTTTTCCTGTTCTGTCTTTGCGTACAGTGTGCTCCTGCTATATGTGGCCTTTGTGCTACTTCGTGTGCCAGGAGACCTGTCCAGAGAGAGCTACTAAGTACTTGGATGATGCTACAACAACATCTTGATGATTTGATGAATATAGACCTGGATTCAGACTGACGTGAGTTTGGATTAATTGCCTATGTAAGGGCAAAAGGAGGGTCTGATGTTCCATAATACTGAACCCGTTTCATAAATGTCGTCATATCGTGACGATTTTGCTAACAGCGAACCGCAAATGACGAGTGCGGCAAGTACGAGTGTTTTCGTCATGTTCGATTGATGAAATCACTATGTATTCAGGGATTTCGTTCTGAACCTTCGGGTTCAATTTTGTGTACGGCAGCCATTTTGTGGTTGCCCTCACATAGGCCAATGACTACGGCCTAGTGAGTCTTTGGGACACGTACACCTTTAGCTGACTTTTGGATGACCTGAGCGAACTGACTCCATTGCCCGAAGCTAACCTTGTTGAGCCAGTTCCTTGTTCGGCAGCTGGTCAAGATAGAGATCAAAGAGCAGGACATTGCTGAGTTTATGGTACACGCACACACCCTTCTATCTTGCTTCTCATCTGTTTCTGTTCCTTCTTTTATGGCCTGGGTTTGTGGTCTTTTATTATGGGTTCGTCCGGGCTGTCCGAGCAAGAATGTTGGATTTTCCCGTGTAATTGATGGTGGGCTGGACAACTGAAAAGTGGGCTTGTCGTTATGCAATACCTTTTGCAATGTCACTTGTGATTGGATAGTTTGTAAATAATTGTTGTTTGTCAGGAATGGAATTTTTGGCATAAAAGACGATGTCTCGCAATACGAAAATTGTGCAGTCTCTAGCGAACCACCCGTGTTGTGCTTCGTAGACTTCTGTTCCTGGTTGCAGCCAATAAATTTGATCTTTGACGTCACCGAGAAGTATCCCGTGTCTCTGTATTCTAAGATAGGTGAACCCGAAGACAATGGGCATGCCCCTGGCGCCACTGGGTTCTAAAACCCGGTTCTTCAGTTGTTCATCACTGATATCCACCGAAACTCATCGAAGCAAGACTAAGAAGGCAAACTGTAGTTTGTGGAGACATTTGTCATTCCAAAAAATTAAGTGCAGAGAATAACAATTTTGTGTAGGACGAATGATCTGGATCTAATGTTTTGGCCTTTAGTTGTTATAAGAAAATATGCTGGTTCTCCCCTATCAAGCAATATGTCTATAAAATGTGTGATTTTTTTAATATTTTTTTGAATAATGTTTTTAACTTTTTTTTAATAAATTACTGGATTATTTATTGTTGATGATTAAATGTCAGGAAAACTCTTGATCTAATTAAAATAAATATTTTTAATTGTGAACACTTGGCCTATTGATGGTACTGGTGTTTTGTTCTGGTGATTGATTGGTTTGGATGTGAGTGAGTGTCTGGTCAAAATGATCTGCCCAAAGGGGGATTCTTTTTCTGACTATGATCTATATGGTGCCCTGCCCCTTTTGTGGAAAAGGGCCCCTCTCATTACTTTTGTGCCACTGTAGTCCCAACGGCCAGTAGTAGTAGAACAGCCTTTAATTAAATCCGGAAGTAGGTCCCTGGCCCTTCCCTGTTTCTGTTTTCCCACTGGCGCCTCCCCGTCCATGGCAGTGATATTCTAGCTGCCATGTATTAGCAGAATAATGCCAAACACCACGACGGTGATCGAGTGCAGCACTCGCAGACATGCTAGGGCTTTTTTTTTAGTATCTGCGTGTCATCCCACTTTCTGGCTTGCCAGTCTCTCCCACAACCTCCACTCTCTGTATTCTCTTTCCCTGCTCTTTGTGTTTTTACCTTCTGCTTAAGAACAATTTCAGAAGTGTTCTGATAAAACCGGCCCACTCACCGCCCCGCCCTTGTAGTCTCACTGACAGTGACCTGGCTGCCGTGGGCATCTTTGCAGATCACTGGTTTGACTTTGGTGCCTGACACCAGCCTGACGCCTCTCAGGGCAGTGCCGATGGACACTGGACAGGCTGGCACTATCATGATGTCAGTCTGCACTCAGCACAGGTTGTGGCAGCGGGATGTTTTTAATCGTCCTGCCAGTCCAGGCCCCCATGTACAGCTGCTGTACATTATGCAACAGTGTCTGCTCTGACCTCACTCGTGTTGCTGCCCTGTTCTGTGTAGGAGGAGGGGCCAGGGTAAGTGTGTCCAGTCACGGTGAGAGCAGAGCCACACATCACAGCTCTCAAGGCAGCGTAGGCATACCCAAAATCACTGGGACCTGGGTGTAGAACAGTATAGAACGTGGTGGTCCCAGTACTATTACATCAAAATAGTGTAAAGTTATATCAAATAAAAATAATCAAATGGAAGAGTTTAACTGGTGCTAAAGTGTTATTTCATCACACTAAGCATCTGACGAAAAAAAAAATGTAATCAAACAATTTACAGAAAACATTAAAATGTATCGTTGGTGTGTCCAACTGGGTGGAGGGTGAGGGAGGATAAGTGACTTGAGTGAGGTAGTGAGGAAAGTGACATGCAATATTCAAGCGTATTACAATCAAATTGTTGGGCATGTTATTCAATGCCACACATTCATAATATATTCCATATCAGAAAGAATTCAATCATTTACATAGCCATGTACAGTACAAGATCACTGTGTGACATGCGCTGTCGGTAATACTGGCATTGATGATGTGTCGATGTTTTGATCCCTAAAAACATGTAGGTTCGTTCTAATCCTTACTGACGGGGTCTTCCTCAGGACAAAAATGAAAGTGAAGGGCAGAGGGCACCTAAGGATAAAAAGAGGTGTTTGTCAGGTCCAACACTTAAATTAAAGATGAGAACAAAAGCACGGGTAAGTCACTATATTTACCGTGTCTGATATGGGGAAACCTAGTAGGTACAACGTTTTGTCAAGGACATTGGGGCTTCAAAAGGCTCCGAAGGTAATGGGAGAGAGTGATGAACACCTGAGGAGATAAGGTGTTTGTCAAAAATGGCCTTAAATGAATCAAAAGTGACTGCATTGCAGAGGCAATGATAGAACAAAGAAACTCTTACTCAGAACGAGGGAAAGAAATCCGTATTACTCCTTCATACGCAGTGTAAATGCTGCTATACAAGCCGTGGTCAAGCCATTGGTCCGAAAGTGAAAGAAATCACGGGTAACTTCCAATAAATGGCTTCAATTGAGCTAAAGGAAAAAAGGGGTGGGGGAAGGGGATGGGACAATCAGTGCTAGGGCTCGGGTTGATCGTCTAGATTCAATGGTGTGGTACAGTGCATGATGAAGTTGACCACTTAAACAATAACAACGCCTATTTAAAAAGAAACAAAATCATTCTCTGATCATCTGAATTCAATAATGTGGTACAGTGCATGGTGAGGCTGACAGATAACGCAAAACACGAGCCTATTCAAAACCAACTGATTCTCTGAGAAAAACCATTTACATATCCAAAATACTAAAAACGGGTGGCGTCATCGAGTGGTGGCTACTGGAGGTGCTCATGGTACAGTGCATGGTGAAGCTGACAAATTACACGGAACACGCCTCTATTTAAAACCAACTCATTCTCTTAGACCACGGGTACTCATAGTACGGCCCGCGGGCCGGCAGTGGCCCGGCAAGCCTTCCGTGGCGGTCCGTGGACCATGAGACATAGTACCCGTGTTTACAAAGACTGTCTCCAAACACTCTGCTGCTCTGTGGGGGCCAGGCAATTTATTCCGGCGAAGCCGGAGTGGAGCTTCAGGGGCGCCAAGAGTGTGTGAAATACAGCAATGCCTCATTCACATGCAAATGGTCTTTTTGAAGACCTGTGAAATGCTCGGGTGGGGCTGTGTGTCTCTGTGCGCTGAGGAAGCTGGCTAGGGAAGCTGTCTTAGCTCGGGTAACACAGGCAGGGTGGGGTGACAGAGGGAGGTAGAGGGACAGAGACAAAGGGAGGGAGGTAAATGGAGGGAGGGAAATGGAGACAGAGAAATGGAGACAGAGAAAGGGAGACAGACAGAGGGAGGAGGGCGATAGAGGGATGAGGGTGACAGAGGGATGAGGGCAACGGAGTGCGGGAGGCACACAGTGAGGGAAGGGGAATGAGGGAGGGAGTGAGGGAAGGGGAGTGAGGGAGTGAGGGAAGGGAGTGAGGGAAGGGGGAGTGAGGGAGGGCAGTGAGGGAGGGAGTGAGGGAGGGAGTGAGGGAAGGGGGAGTGAGGGAAGGGGAATGAGGGAGGGAGTGAGGGGAGGGAGTGAGGGAAGGGGAGTGAGGGAGGGAAGGGGAGTGAGGGAGGGAAGGAAGGTGGTGAGGGAAGGGGATTGAGGGAGTGAGGGAAGGGGAGAGAGGGGAGAGAGGGGACTGAGGCAGGGAGTGAGGGACGGGAGTGAGGGAAGGGGAGTGAGGGAGGGAGGGAAGGGGAGTGAGGGACGGGGTGAGGGAAGGGGAGTGAGGGAAGGGGAGTGAGGGAGTGAGGGAAGGGGAGTGAGAGAAGGGAGTGAGGGAAGGGAGTGAGGGAAGGGTGAGGGAGGGCAGTGAGGGAGGGAGTGAGAAAAGGGGAGTGAGGGAGGGAAGGGGAGTGAGGGGGAGGGAAGGGGGTGAGGGAAGGGGATTGAGGGAGTGAGGGAAGGGGAGTGAGGGAGAGAGGGGAGAGAGGGGAGTGAGGGAGGGAGGGAAGGGGAGTGAGGGAAGGGGAGTGAGGGAGGGAGGGAAGGGGAGTGAGGGAGGGGGTGAGGGAAGGGGGGTGAGGAAAGGGGAGTGAGGGAAGGGGTGGAGGGAGTGAGGGAAGGGGAGTGAGGGAAGGGGAGTGAGAGAAGGGAGTGAGGGAAGGGAGTGAGGGGAGGGGAGTGAGGGAGTGAGAGAAGGGAGAGAGGGAAGGTGGAGTGAGGGAGGGCAGTGAGGAAGGGAGTGAGGGAAGGGGGGAGTGAGGGAAGGGGAATGAGGAAGGGAGTGAGGGGAGGGAGTGAGGGAAGGGGAGTGAGGGGGGGAAGGGGAATGAAGGAGGGAGGGAAGGGGGTGAGGGAAGGGGATTGAGGGAGTGATTGAGGGAGTGAGGGAAGGGGAGTGAGGGAGAGAGGGGAGAGGGGGGAGTGAAGGAAGGGAGTGAGGGACGGGAGTGAGGGAGTGAGGGAAGGAGAGTGAGGGAGGGAGGGAAGGGGAGTGAGGGAGGGGGTGAGGGAAGGGGGTGAGGGAAGGGGAGTGAGGGAAGGGTGGTGAGGGAAGGGGAGTGAGGGAGTGAGGGAAGGGGAGTGAGGGAGGGAGGGAAGGGGAGTGAGGGACGGGGTGAGGGAAGGGGAGTGAGGGAAGGGGAGTGAGGGAGAGAGGGAAGGGGAGTGAGGGAAGGGGAGTGAGGGAGTGAGGGAAGGGGAGTGAGGGAAGGGGAGTGAGGGGAGGGAGTGAGGGAAGGGTGAGGGAGGGCCGTGAGGGAGGGAGTGAGGGAAGGGGGAGTGAGGGAAGGGGAATGAGGAAGGGAGTGAGGGGAGGGAGTGAGAGAAGGGGAGTGAGGGAGGAAAGGGGAGTGAGGGGGGAGGGAAGGGGGTGAGGGAAGGGGATTGAGGGAGTGAGGGAAGGGGAGTGAGGAAGAGAGGGGAGAGAGGGTAGTGAGGGAGGGAGGGAAGGGGGTGAGGGGAGTGAGGGAGGGAGGGAAGGGGAGTGAGGGAGGGGGTGAGGGAAGGGGGGTGAGGGAAGGCGAGTGAGGGAAGGGGTGGAGGGAGTGAGGGAAAGGGAGTGAGGGAAGGGGAGTGAGAGAAGGGAGTGAGGGAAGGGAGTGAGGGGAGGGGAGTGAGGGAGTGAGGGAAGGGAGTGAGGGAAGGGGGAGTGAGGGAGGGCAGTGAGGGAGGGAGGGAGGGAAGGGGGGAGTGAGGGAAGGGGAATGAGGAAGGGAGTGAGGGGAGGGAGTGAGGGAAGGGGAGTGAGGGAGGGAAGGGGAATGAAGGAGGGAGGGAAGGGGTTGAGGGAAGGGGATTGAGGGAGTGAGGGAAGGGGAGTGAGGGAGAGAGGGGAGAGGAGGAGTGAGGGAGGGAGTGAGGGACGGGAGTGAGGGAAGGAGAGTGAGGGAGGGAGGGAAGGGGAGTGAGGGAGGGGGTGAGGGAAGGGGATGACGGAAGGGGAGTGAGGGAAGGGTGGTGAGGGAAGGGGAGTGAGGGAGTGAGGGAAGGGGAGTGAGGGAAGGGGAGTGAGGGAGAGAGGGGAGTGAGGGAGGGAAGGGGATTGAGGGAAGGGGAGTGAGGGAGGGAGGGAGGGAAGGGGAGTGAGGGAGGGAGGGAGGGAAGGGGAGTGAGGGAGAGGGTGAGGGGAGGGAGTGAGGGAAGGGGAGTGAGGGAGAGAGGGGAGTGAGGGAGGGAGTGAGGGACAGGAGTGAGGGAGTGAGGGAAGGGGAGTGAGGGAAGGGAGTAAGAGAAGGGGGAGTGAGGGAAGGGGGAGTGAGGGAGTGAGGGAAGGGGAATGAGGGAGTGAGGGAAGGGGAGTGAGGGAAGGGGGTGAGGGAAGGGAGTGAGGGAAGGGAGTGAGGGAAGGGAGTGAGGGAAGGGGGAGTGAGGGAAGGGGGGAGTGAGGGAGTGAGGGAAGGGGAGTGAGGGAGTGAGGGAAGGGGAGTGAGGGAGGGAAATGGAGACAGAGAAATGGAGACAGAGAAAGGGAGACAGACAGAGGGAGGAGGGCGATAGAGGGATGAGGGTGACAGAGGGATGAGGGCGACGGAGTGTGGGAGGCACACAGTAAGGGAAGGGGAGTTGTGGTAAATTAAATATTACCCTGTCAGAATTTCTATGCTTAAGCAAAGGGTCATGCATAGAATGAGAGTCAGAGCCTGTGGTGTCCGATTCAAAAGGGCTTTATTTCAGTAACTCGAGTTAAGGGAGAATCGGGTTCCATCACCACTAAGGTTCAGGAAGGGTCTTCTAAACTTTATTCACAGAGTACAATATTTATACATTGAATCTCGTACATAGAGAAGGAGGAGCGCTCCAGGCAGAGCAAGAGAAAGAGAGAGATAAGAGCATGTGGGCGTGCATGAGGGCGTTCACTTGAGGAGTCATAGGTGATAGTCATAGGTGGGTGGATACATGAAGGGGGTCTGCATGGTCAGCTGGAACCTTTGCCCTATATGTGTGCGCCACTTGGTCATGACGTGCAATTGACGTGTAACTGGGGGAAGCTGGGGGGAGCTGACTTTCGATCTAGTAGGGAGGCCTTCAGTGTCAGGACGACCAGCACGTCTGGTATTATCTGATATCTTATGTCCGGGGATGTATTATCCGTATCATCTGAAGTAAAGGTCGCTCATCACTAAGAGCCAGTGTGGGCATATATTTCTTCGTGCATTGCGTGGGGGCCGTGGGTTTTCTATGGATGCTAGCTATACAAATCACTTAAACGGAGACAGAAAAGCTAGGCCCTATCTCTGTAGACGGGTCCTGTTTACCTTCTTCACCAGGCAGGAATGTGATTCTGTAGAGCAAGCAGATAACTGTGCGCAAAATACTGTCTTGGCAGGCCGGGCTGGGCCCCTCTCAGCTGAGCAGAAAGTATGCGAGAGGTCAGGGATACGTAGCTGAGCTGCCGCTTTCAGAGTGTCTTGAGGCATGAAAAGTCAATTTCGGGTCCTGGCTCAGGCTGAGCCACAAAAACGGGTTCATCTCGATATTAAACGTGTACAATGCAAACACATGGGCAACATAGGCCTCAATGCAGAATTAACGTTTCTTTCATGGGTGACTTGGTAACTGACATCCTAATGTGAGACGGAAATGCAGAGGCATTATTATTGCAGGCTTGAGAGGGAAAATGCATGGGAGACATGCACATACACTAAACGTGGGGTACAAGCACGGGACACATTGGCCATGTAAAATTTCTATTTCCTCATTCCCTCCTTGTCCCCTACTTTAGCCTTCAGGACACATCTATATTCATGAGACCGTATATCTGATCATACAGCATCATTTGTTCGTCTTTTCTCTTTTGTATACGTGAATGGGGAATACAGGCAGTGGCACACAGGCCGCAAATCGCCGGGCCACACTGCAGACAGAGACAGCAGCTGAATATCATAAGCAGTATCATTCCTAGGAACGACAACATTGTCCATCCCCATGCTGATATTACACCCCAGAGCCAACTGGACCAAGTCCATGGGTCTTGATGTATCTCGTGAGCTATCTTGTGGAGCCTTGTTATTGCTGCGTACACAGATGGCGCGTTATTTGGAATAAACACGCAACAACTGGAGCCGATCACTCTACAAGCCCCGTCCCTATCTGCCAGGATGACGTCAAGAACAAGGCGATTTTGAAGAACAACAAGTCGCATGGCAGACTGCTCCTGGGTCAAGTTAGCCAGGGCAGATGTAGTCTCATTCACTACTGCTTCCAGAGATCTTGTTAACCTGCGTATGAGTCTACTGTTTTGGACGGGACCTATGAACCAGAAGTATCCTCTAATGAAATCTGTATATTGCTCCCAAGCTGTGTCAGTCTGATCAACCACTGGGGAATCGGTCTCCCTCCTGTGTCTGACATGCTCTAATCGTGAATCTCGATGATAATGGGATGGGGCTAGAAAGGCAGGTGGCAACAGGAACGCTATATAACATGTCCCACCCCAGTCCAAGGGCAGATGTACATAGGCAGTCTGACCGCAAATGAAATAGGAATGGCGGGATGCTTTGAAAGAAGACTTTCCTTTATCATTAAACTCGACTACAATATTACATTCACTGTGTCCCAGATGTACTGATCCTTTCTTTCTAACGCACAATTCACCTTTTACTGGTAGGACTGATATAAACGGTGGACCTTTACTTTGCTCGGGCTGAACATTCAGAATCATAAAGCTAAGGGAAGCATTTCCTTGCTCGTACACTTCATTTTCTAGATCGGTCCCCTTCCTTTGGGGAAGACCGTCTTTGTCTGGAAAACATGCCTCATGCATTACCGTATTCAAGTTTCCCCATATCCAGACATCCTGGGAAACTGCGGACTTTCTGTCTAATGATGACATTAAAGCGAACCATGCTCCGCACGAACCATTGTGCGAGAACGGAAAAGGGAAAAGGGGCAGAACTCCCTTCGTTTTCTGATAAGGTGGGAGTCGGCCACATACCCAGCAATCTGTTACATTGCTGTTCTGATGAGAATGGTGCAACATTCGAATAAAAGTATTGTTGCGCAGGGCTAGTCGATATGACAATTCATGGGGTGGCAGATCACTAAATGTATGCTCTACAGTGTCATTAAAGGAAAAATGTATACGTGAAGAAATAGGAGGAAAGAAAACATGTAGTGTCAAGCTGATACATATTATAGTGATGCACAGAAGAGACATAAAAATCAGAGTTACTATACATCTACTGCGTAATATCTTACAGTATTTTTCTTTCATTTCTCTCTTCTTACTATTCTGGTCTACGATCTTATACATGTCAGAAACCTGTCTAACCGATTCACCATCAAGTGGACTTAAACAATTAAACGCTGTCTGACTTACTAGATCGTAACTTGGACCTATACTGTTGTTGCAGAGTCTTTTCTAGCAAAGGGGGCTAAAAGTCTGTACTATCTGTACTGTCTTTTGTCTTTATCAAAGTTCCGGAATTTCCAAAGTATTTTTTACAATGTTGGGCATGAAGCCATCCTTTTCTTCCTTCGACCTTGACGGCTGTCCTCGTGGTGAGCAATACTAATTTCGGTGTCTTCCAACGCAAGGGGGCGTGATCGATCAAAGTTCCGCACATAAACAAAATCTCCAGGGACTATGGCATGCTCCTTGACCTGGGTGTTGTCAGGGAAGGCGGCGGCAACCTGCGAACGACAAGAGAGTCGTGCAGACATCAAGGAAGCCAGGTAATCTGTCAGCATGTTACTGTCAACATCAGTTATTTTCTTAGGCATAGGCGTACCCCACATATTCGGTGGTCTGCCGAAAACCACTTCATAAGGAGATAGGCCTGTTCTGGAATGGGCTACCATGCGCATGTAAAAGAGGGCAACCGGCAAGGCTACCATCCAATCCACGCCTTTTTCTGCACAGACCTTTGCTAATTTCGTCTTAATTGTCTGATTATGTCTTTCTACCAGTCCTGCTGCTTCTGGGTGTCGTACACAATGAAACTTCCAATTATATCCTAACAGAAGGGACACTTGCTTCATTAACTCAGAAGAAAACGGCTGACCATTATCTGAGTAAACGACACGGGGCAATCCATATCTGGGGAAAAATTCACGCACCAATTGCCTGGTGGTGGTCACAGCAGTATAATCTGGGACTGGGTACGCTTCTGTCCATCTAGATAGTGCACATACAACTACCAGGACATACTTGTAACCTCTACATCTGTCCATCTGGATATAATCCATCTGGAGGACTTCAAAAGGGTGGTCAGGAGGATGAAATCCGCCTTGTTCCACCGGAATGCCTTTGCCTGGATTAAACTGACAACAGATCATACAGGTACGTACTTTCTGTTTTGCTGCTGCACGCAGGTGCTTGTTAAACCAGATATTCTGTAAGCTGTCTAGCATTGCCTTTTCTCCCAAGTGTGCTGGACTATGTGCTGTGTTTATGATCACTTGTACCATAGAGTCTGGGAGAAACAATGTAGCTTTCCCTTTAGTCATCCAACCTTGGTCAGAGTGGACCCCTCCTTGTTCAGTCCATTTCTTTATTTCATCTGGAGTGGCATGTGTCTGTATGTCGAGTACATCTTGTGAGGGATCCCTGACTGTCATACTTTTTGTCAGTAATGGTACCTCTGTCTTTGTCGTGTCCGTTGGTGTCTGAGCTGTAAGTTTAGCAGTTCGGTCTGCCAGGTCATTACCCTGGGAAATGGTATCTGTGACTTTGGTGTGTGCTTTGCATTTCAGGATAGCTATGGCTGCAGGTAAATGTATGGCTTCTAACAGAGCCTGAAGAAGCGGACCGTGCTGAATTTTGGCCCCATGCGAGGTCAAGAAACCTCTCTCTCTCCATAACACTCCGAAATCATGAACAACGCCGAATGCATACTGTGAATCTGTATAAATGTTCACTTTCAAGTTCCTAGCTCTTATGCAGGCTTGTGTCAGAGCGATGAGCTCTGCTGCTTGTGCTGACAGTGTGTCTATTCTTTGTGTCTCGATGACCTCTGTAGCAGTGGTCACGGCATATGCTGCCACTAACTCTCCTGTGCTTGTTCTCATGCATGATCCATCTACATAGAGTGTCAGGTCAGGGTATGGAAGGGCAACATCTGTCAGGTCTTGTCTTGGTTTCGTCACTGTATTCATTATTTCTACACAGTCATGTGGTGCAGTGTCTACTGTACTTGAGGGCAAAAGTGTAGCAGCGTTAAGAATATTGCATCGTCTGATCTCTATGTGTGGCTGAAATAACGTCAGTTCATATCCTGTCAGTCTCGCTACAGTCAAGTGTTGTGTCTGCGTCCTGTTCAAGAGAACTTCCACTGCGTGTGGAACCTGTACTGTCAGGGGGTTTCCCAGCACTATGGAGTCACTTTGTCTTATGGCTAGGGCTGTTGCTGCAACTGACTTCAGGCACGCAGGCAGAGCCTGTGCCACCGGATCCAGTGTACTAGAAAAATAAGCGCAAGGCTTGTGTTTTCCTGCTTGATCTTGTGTGAGGACAGATAATGCTGTTCCATCTTTTTCAGTTACGAAAAGCGTAAAAGGTTTGCTGTAATAAGGAGTCGCTAAAACTGGCGCTTGACATAAGGCTCTTTTTAATTCTTCAAATGCCAAGGTATGTTCCTGTGTCCAAGGGAGGACAGTCGAAGACGCTGCCTCCTGTGTTGTCAACTGTATGAGTGGTTTGGCTAGATAGGCATACTGGGGAATCCATTGTCTGCAGTATGAGGTGAGGCCAATGAAGGCCCGTACTTCCTTTTGTGTCTTGGGCTGTGAAAGGTTAGCAATTAACTGAACACCTTCTTGAGTCAGCTGTCTACCCCTCTTGGACAGCAAGTGTCCAAGGTACACCACTTGCTGTGCACAGAATTGCAACTTCCAAGGGGACACTTTGTGCCCCTTGTCTGCCAGAAAGTGTAAAACTGTCAGTGATGCATTTTCGCAGTCTGGTTCTGATCGTGCTGTTATTAGGATGTCGTCTACGTACTGGAGCAGTGCAGTGTTGGTAGGCATATGAATACTGTCCAGCTGTCTTTTTAATGCTTGGCTGTAAATGCTAGGACTCTCTGTAAAACCTTGGGGAGCTCTCGTAAATTTAAAGCTGCGTCCATTTAAACTGAATCCGAAAAGATACTGACTATCTGGATGAATTGGAACACTGAAAAAGGCATTCTTCAAGTCAATGACTGTAAAGAACGTTGCCTCAGAATCAATAGCAGTCAGTAATGAAGAAATGTCTGGGACCACTGGGTATTGAGGGACTATACATTTGTTCAATTCTCGAAGGTCAACAACTAGTCTGTAAACTGGTGGTGCATTAGGGTCTGTTCGTTTAAGAATAGGGATGACAGGTGAATTACATACATTCGAGTCAGTCTCCACTACCACCCCTTGTGCAATGAGTTTGTCAACAATTTTCAATAAGGCTACTACGGCATCAGGTGGTAACTTGTATTGTCGTATACGTGGTAGTACTACTCCTGCTTTGAGAGTGACACGGTGTGGTGTAATGTGCATGTAACCTACGTCAGTCGGACCTTGTGCCCATAGGTGCTGTGGTACATTCTGGAGTCTGTGGTCAAAATCCTTCAAAACATAATGTCCCTTAAAATCACGTAAGAACAGTCGCACTCCTTCCGGAGAACAACATATAACTGCTCCTAGTTCTTTTAATGTCTTTATACCAAGTAAGTTTTCTGGACATGACTTAGTAAGTAGCAAGTCTATGGTGCGTGACAATGGACCAACCCCTAGGGAAACTGGTTTCGATACTTCATTAACAATAGGCTTTCCTGAAAATCCCAGGGAAACATTCTGTGAGCCCGAGAGGGGTGCCCCTGGAACCTCGTCATGACTGATGGTAGTTCTGCTCGCCCCTGTGTCAATCAGAAATTTTCTGTCTTTTCCCAATACACGGCTATGTACATCTGGACCCTCTTGATCAACAGGAACCTCAATAAGGGGCAAGCCAACTTCCCTCTCAAGGCTGTTTCATGAGAACTGTTGGTATTCTGGATAGTCTGACTGCGTGTACTGTAACATTTGTTGTGTGGCATGAACAGGTGGTGGTGGGGGTGGAAAATTTGCTACTGTCTGTTGTGTGTTCTGTTGGGTGCTATTCTGCCTAGGAGGATGCGGTCGTTCTTTTGTCTTGCCTGTAGCTATATTATGTTTCAGGACAGCACAATCTTTTACAAAGTGACCTGGTTGTTTGCAATAATTACAGTTACCCTTAATAGGTGTCGTGCCATTTCTGTTCGTATTAGCTGGTACCGTTTTGGCAACCAGCACTTTAATTTTTGTCTCTTTCATGCGTCTCTTTTCATGATCCTGCTCTTCTCTAATTCTGTTCTGGTGATATTGTAGCATTTGTAACATTTGCGAAGGGCTGTTTGCTTGCCATGTACTCTCAACCTTCAGTACTCTATTCTTGATCTGGGGTAAGGAATTCTCTACTAATTTGCTCACGAAAAGATGTGGATATGACTCACTACTGGGCTTAAGGCCACTATTAATAGAAAAGCATTTCTCGAATCTGGAATAAAAATCACTTGTGTCCTCGTCTTGTTTCTGTTTACAGGCCGAAATAGCATCCCAGTCTTCCTTTTTAGTAATCAATAGTCTCGGCAAAACCTGTATCAGGAGTTCAGGTAATTCTTTAGCTTTGTCCCCAAGACCAACACCAGGGTGCCTGCCTTTATCCTCTGTTTCCAATTCTGCCCAACTTAACTTTTTCTCTCCCACCTCCCAGTCTTTTTCCTTAAGCTTTTCATAAATACCAGTGGGCAACAGTACTTTCAATAGTTTCAGAATGTCAGCGTACGTATAATCTCCGATGCGGAGAATGTCTTTTAATTCTCGGTGAAACCCCCCCCGGGTCTTTATCATGGCAGGGCAACATCTTTTTCATTTCCAGTATTTCTAGTTTCGTTAAGGGTGTGTAAACATACACTCGCTGAAGCTCACCCGCTGCATTTTTGACGGGATGTACCTCTCGTAGGGGGTTCTGTCTGTCTATGTATAGGTGCTTTCTGTCGTTGTGTGGGGCGGGAAGCATGCATGTGGTCAGAGAAGTCAAGTACTTATGTCGTTGATCCAGGATGACATTAATCAAATCAGTACCCAGGCCTGTCCATCTTTCTAGGAGTATGTCGTCCAGTAATTTATACAATGGACCAGGATCAGAATATTGACTCTCATACAACGATATCAAATGTTAAACCATGTAAATACCAGCCAAACGCTGTTCGTTCGGCGGAAGACTCAAGAAAGTCTGGGCCACTATATCATTGCTATATATCTTAGAATTGGACACCCACTGGACGGCTGACCGGGCCAACTCCTTTTCGTGTGGGGTGTGGGATCGCTCGTTCTCTACCCGTCATTTCAGGGCCTTTTCAGTAGCTTGGAATAGATTTTCAAGAGAATATCTTTCTCTGATAGCCTGTCCCTGTTTACGGTAGTCGAGGCACTTGGGCCTGTCAAACTGTCGTGCTTTGCCTACATAATTCATTTTGTCCTTTGCCTCGTTTTCCTGTTCAAACTCTTCCGTTGATGACTCACTCTTCTCGTCAGACCATACTTTGTGTATTTCTAATATTTCTTTTCGTATTTTCTTGTACATGCTATCTGTCTGTCCCTGTTTATCATGCCGACCGGCATCTATGGTATCACTCCATACTATCAAACCATGCTCTACATCCTCATCTCCTTTGTATTGTTCCCTGATCAGGCAGTTAATCATAAAACGTAGGATATAGTTCTTAACCTCCACCTTTCTGTGTTCCATGGCCTTTTCTATACACTCGGGTCCCTCCCCCGTTCTAATGAAACGGTATATGTTATCTAGGTGTTCCTTCATGTCTGGTAATGTGACCAAATAGTCGACGGCTTTTCTTAATCTTAGTGAAATCACGAGCATTGAACCCTTTCCTGGTACTGGATCGTATATACAACGTGGAATTGCTACATCTACAGAAAGCTTAAATGGCGTTGATGTCGGTTTTGGCGTTCGTGGTGTTGGCGGTGGCCCCCCTCCCACTGCCCCGGGCCCTACGTCGTCTTTCACAACCTGCGGAAGCTGAAACTGTAGGAGCTGATCCGCTGATGGGGGCGGAGGGAAATCTGCGTTTACATAGTCCGGTGCGGGCTCTTCTAGATAGGAGGAAATAAAAGCCTCTGATGCTGTCGGCTTTGTTCTACGTACTCTAAAGGGTACAGGTGGTGGCGTTCGCGACCTACGGGGTATTTCTGAGGGGGTCACTTTAGCTAGTTCTTCTGAGAGGACGGGATAAATACCAGCAACGATGACAGTTCTTTCTCTATCAGCCTGTTCTGCCTTGACCCGTTCCCCCTCCTCCCGCAGTTCTTTTTCTTTGGCTTTTTCCGCTGCTTGTTTACTTCTCTCTGCTTGGTGGAATTCTTTCTCTGTTCTCCTATGCGACTCTTTACGCCATAACTCAATGGCATCTTTCTGTGAGGGTCTTGCTATTCTTTTCCATAACGCTTCCTCTACTCTCAAAATGCATTCAGAATCCCATGTTCCTGACGCAGGCCATCTGTACTTCTCCTCTAAATCCTTCGTGTAATCTACCCATAAGTCTAAAAACAATATGGCATCTAGCCCGTGCTTATTATACATGTAATGACCAGGTGTGTCTCTAGGTGGGACGGGAACTGACTCTTCTAAGATACCTTTCCTGGTCCCTATCTGACGTAATTTCGAAAACAGTGGCATGTTGAAACTAATTTACCGAAAACACAATACACACAAAAATAGTCTGACTGAAACAATCATTTACACTACAACACTAAAACACTAAAACAGATACAGTTTAACTGATACACGGAGAAAGACATGAACTTGGAAAACAGTTAACTTTATGCACTGGAATACAGTAAAACCATACCGGTCTCATAAAGAGACACGTCTTTACCGTGCCCACCGAAATGGACCCGTCTTTACCGTGCCTGTGTGAACGGACACGTCTTTACCGAGTTCAAATAAATGAACCCGTCTTGAAACTTTATGCGTTCCCAATAGCGGTACTCACCGGGAAGCAGAACTTGAAGGCCTCGGAAACTTGATACTGCGGGAGCTTGGTACTGCGCATGCGCCTCGGAACAGGTGGGCCTCTGGAAACCTCGGACCTTGCTCTCTCACGGCTTGGGCTCTAGTTGGGATGATCCGCGATCCTCACAGCTTCGTGTGGATGCCTGGTCGCAGTCCGTCTCCTCCGTGGGCCTGAGGGAGTAAGCAGGAAGTCCCACTGGCGTGTACACTTTGAAGTCCGTCACGGCTGTAGAAGGGGGCAAGGGCTGGACCTACATCGCCGGCGCGTGGGGAAGGGGATTTTTCCCTATTCGGGCGCCAGAATTATGTGGTAAATTAAATATTACCCTGTCAGAATTTCTATGCTTAAACAAAGGGTCATGCATATAATGAGAGGCAGAGTCCGTGGTGTCCGATTCAAAAGGGCTTTATTTCAGTAACTCGAGTTAAGGGAGAATCGGGTTCCATCACCACTAAGGTTCAGGAAGGGTCTTCTAAACTTTATTCACAGAGTACAATATTTATACATTGAATCTCGTACATAGAGAAGGAGGAGCGCTCCAGGCAGAGAAAGAGAAAGAGAGAGATAAGAGCATGTGGGCGTGCATGAGGGCATTCACTTGAGGAGTCATAAGTGATAGTCATAGGTGGATGGATACATGAAGGGGGTCTGCATGGTCAGCTGGAACCTTTGCCCTACATGTGTGCGCCACTTGGTCATGACGTGCAATTGACGTGTAACTGGGAGAAGCTGGGGGGAGCTGACTTTCGATCTAGTAGGGAGGCCTTCAGTGTCAGGACGACCAGCACGTCTGGTATTATCTGATATCTTATTTCCGGGGATGTATTATCCGTATCATCTGAAGTAAAGGTCGCTCATCACTAAGAGCCAGTGTGGGCATATATTTCTTCGTGCATTGCGTGGGGGCCGTGGGTTTTCTATGGATCCTAGCTATACAAATCACTTAAACGGAGACAGAAAAGCTAGGCCCTATCTCTGTAGACGGGTCCTGTTTACCTTCTTCACCAGGCAGGAATGTGATTCTGTAGAGCAAGCAGATAACTGTGCGCAAAATACTGTCTTGGCAGGCCGGGCTGGGCCCCTCTCAGCTGAGCAGAAAGTATGCGAGAGGTCAGGGATACATAGCTGAGCTGCCGCTTTCAGAGTGTCTTGAGGCATGAAAAGTCAATTTCGGGTCCTGGCTCAGGCTGAGCCACAAAAACGGGTTCATCTCGATATTAAACGTGTACAATGCAAACACATGGGCAACATAGGCCTCAATGCAGAATTAACGTTTCTTTCATGGGTGACTTGGTAACTGACATCCTAATGTGAGACGGAAATGCAGAGGCATTATTATTGCAGGCTTGAGAGGGAAAATGCATGGGAGACATGCACATACACTAAACGTGGGGTACAAGCAGGGGACACATTGGCCATGTAAAATTTCTATTTCCTCAGAGTGAGGGAAGGGGAATGAGGGAGGGAGTGAGGGAGGGGGAGTGAGGGAGTGAGGGAAGGTAGTGAGGGAAGGGGGAGTGAGGGAGGGCAGTGAGGGAGGGAGTGTGGGAAGGGGGGAGTGAGGGAAGGGGAATGAGGGAGGGAGTGATCGGATGGAGACAGAGAAATGGAGACAGAGAAAGGGAGGCAGACAGAGGGAGGAGGGCGATAGAGGGATGAGGGTGACAGAGGGATGAGGGCGACGGAGTGCGGGGAGCACACAGTGAGGGAAGGGGAGTGAGGGAAGGGGAATGAGGGAGGGAGTGAGGGAAGGGGAGTGAGGGAGTGAGGGAAGGGAGTGAGGGAAGGGGAAGTGAGGAAGGGCAGTGAGGGAGGGAGTGTGGGAAGGGGGGAGTGAGGGAAGGGGAATGAGGGAGGGAGTGATGGGATGGAGTGAGGGAAGGGGAGTGAGGGAGGGAAGGGGAGTGAGGGAGGGAGGGAAGGGGGTAAGGGAAGGGGATTGAGGGAGTGAGGGAAGGGGAGTGAGGGAGAGAGGGGAGTGAGGGAGGGAGTGAGGGACGGGAGTGAGAGAGTGAGGGAAGGGGAGTGAGGGAGGGAGGGAAGGGGAGTGAGGGAGGGGTGAGGGAAGGGGGGTGAGGGAAGGGGAGTGAGGGAGTGAGGGAAGGGGAGTGAGGGTAGGGGAGTGAGGGAAGGGGAGTGAGGGAGGGGGTGAGGGAAGGGGGTGAGGGAAGGGGAGTGAGGGAGTGAGGGAACGGGAGTGAGGGTAGGGGAGTGAGGGAAGGGAGTGAGGGAAGGGAGTGAGGGAAGGGGGAGTGAGGGAAGGGGAATGAGGGAGGGAGTGAGGGGAGGGAGTGAGGGAAGGGGAGTAAGGGAGGGAAGGGGAGTGAGGGGGGAGGGAGAGTGAGGGGGAGGGAAGGGGTGAGGGAAGGGGATTGAGGGAGTGAGGAAAGGGGAGTGAGGGAGAGAGGGGAGAGAGGGGAGGGAGGGAGGGAAGGGGGTGAGGAAAGGGGAGTGAGGGAGGGAGGGAAGGGGAGGGAGGGAAGGGGTGAGGGAAGGGGGTGAGGGAAGGGGAGTGAGGGAGTGAGGGAGTGAGGGAAGGGGAGTGAGGGAAGGGGAGTGCGGGAAGGGAGTGAGGGAAGGGAGTGAGGGGAGGGGAGTGAGGGAGTGAGGGAAGGGAGTGAGGGAAGGGAGAATGAGAGAGGTAAGTGAGGGAGGGAGTGAGGGAAGGGGGGAGTAAGGGAAGGGGAATGATGGAGGGAGTGAGGGGAGGGAGTGAGGGAAGGGGAGTGAGCGAGGGAAGGGGAGTGAGGGAGGGAGGGAAGGGGGTGAGGAAAAGGTATTGAGGGAGTGAGGGAAGGGGAGTGAGGGAGAGAGGGGAGAGAGGGGAGGGAGGGAGGGAGAGAGGGACAAGAGTGAGGGAGTGAGGGAAGGAGAGTGAGGGAGGGAGGGAAGGGGAGTGGGGGAGGGGTGAGGGAAGGGGGTGAGGGAAGGTTGGTGAGAGAAGGGGAGTGAGGGAGTGAGGGAAGGGGAGTGAGGGAAGAGGAGTGAGGGAGAGAGGGGAGTGAGGGAGGGAAGGGGATTGAGGGAAGCGGAGTGAGGGAGGGAGGGAAGGGGAGTGAGGGAGGGAGGGAAGGGGAGTGAGGGAGAGGGTGAGGGTGAGGGTGAGGGAAGGGGATTGAGAGGGTGAGGGAAGAGGAGTGAGGGAGAGAGGGGAGTGAGGGGGGGAGTGAGGGAAGGGAGTGAGAGAAGGGGGGAGTGAGGGAAGGGGAATGAGCGAGGGAGTGAGGGAAGGGGAGTGAGGGAAGGGGAGTGAGGGAGTGAGGGAAGGGGAGTGAGGGAAGGGGGTGAGGGAAGGGAGTGAGGGAAGGGTGTGAGGGAAGGGAGTGAGGGAAGGGAGTGAGGGAAGGGGGAGTGAGGGAAGGGGGAGTGAGGGAGTGAGGGAAGGGGAGTGAGGGAGTGAGGGAAGGGGAGGGAGTGAGGGAAGGTGAGGGAGGGAGAGAGGGAAGGGGAGGGAGTGAGGGTGAGGGAAGGGGAGTGAGGGAGTGAGGGAGGGAGAGGGAAGGGGAGTGAGGGAGGGAGAGGGGGAATAGGGGAAGGGGAGTGAGGGGAAGGGAAGGGGAGTGAGTGTGAGGGAGGGAAGGAGAGGAAGGGAGAGGGAAGGGAGAGGGAAGGGAGAGGGAAGGGAGAGGGAGGAAGAGGGAGGAAGAGGGAGGGAGAGGGAGGAAGAGGGAGGGAGAAGGAAGAGGAGTTAGAGGGAAGGAGATGAAGGGAGAGGGAAGGAGAGAGGGAGAGAGAGTGAGACAGTCAGAATGAGGGTGAGATAGGGTGAGATAGGGAGAGAGAGAGAATGAGAGGGAGTGAGGCAGTCAGAATGAGTGAGACAGAGGGAGACCGGGGAGGGAGAGAGGGAGATAGAGGGATGGAGGGAGGGAGGCAGAGAGAGATAGATAGAGGGAGGGAGTCAGAGAGAGGGAGAGAGAGAGAGAGAGAGGTGTGTATGCCGGTTCTGGTAGCTCAGTGGACGAAGGCGTCTGCTGCAGGGACCTGTGATCAACCTCATGGTCACAGTTTTTTTTGTTGCTCTAGCCCTGCCCCCCCACTGACCCCGCCCCCACCGGTGCGGCCCTCAGACACAAACCACACTGTAAATTTGGCCCCCGAGAGAAAGTTTGTGAGTACCCATGTCTTAGACAAACCGTTTACATATTCAAAATACTAAACAAAGGGGGTGGCCGCATCGAGCGGTGACTACTGGGGGTGCTCATGCTTCGAGTGAACGGCATGCAGGATTCTTCACTTCGCCTATGATGGCGTGGTCTGTGCAGAATTTAAGATTGACAGAGTTACAGTGATTTATGGCCTGCTCGCTAGGGACTTTCATTTTAAAAAGGCCAGCGGCTAAAACTCCTGAATAGCTCAAATGTAAAATGTATCAATGTGACTAACAACAGCTAAATCGTGAAGAATCGTAAAGACATGCAGACGTGGTATCCTTTCAAGATTACTAGTGGCTACAATGTGAAAAAATTGTGCCAGCAGCGGACTACCGTGGTTACGCCTCGCAGTGAACGCGGAGCCTGAGAAACCAGTGGTTTGCTGGAAAGAGACACAGCACTCACCCTCATTAATTCAGCATCCCTCCTCGAATGGAGAGAGAGCGAGCTGCTGGTGTGTGTACCTATTCACATATTTAGCGGAAGACGCTGGCAGCCGCGTGATGTCCCGCGAGTAGCAGCCGCTAAATGCCGGTTAACATGTGGGTCTGACTTCGCATTAAAAGAAGAAAGACTCAGTTCCCCTTGTAACGAGATTGTGAGTGTATGAAACATTGAAAACATGTTATACAAAGTGTTGTCCTCAAAATAAATCTTGTTAACATAACAAAATCGTAACACATGATAAATACGGTTAGCATTGGAAATATTTTTGGGATCAACACAAATGAATTATGCACCTATGTGGGCCATTACATAAATATAGAAATGTTACTGAACCCAATTCCTCATGTATTTAAGCAATTTCTCATGAAGCATAATACATGCATGTTGGATTGGCAAAGTCAATCTTACAAATATGAAAGCCATGGATCAAATGTCATTTATGGAAAACCATAGACTATTTCAAACAGACTGGAGGTTCAGTGTTGGAGAGTTGATTGTCCATGGAACAGTTTTGTAAAGAATGATGGAAACAATGGCAAAGGTGGCATTGGGCAAGTGAAACCTCTACAGTCAATTCATACTCCTACATGGGTCAGTTTAGCAGAGACTATATCTAGTTAAGCGCTACTAAGTTGGTATAGTTCAAGGGAAGCTATTCTCTGAAAAGAAAATGAAATGCATCCTAACCATAAGTGATGAAGATCGAATTGTGCAGTATTCAGAGTGGTGTCGTTATGGTTATGATGGGTCTAATTATGTATTAACTCCTTCCCCGTGGGGCTAATTCCCCCGCTGTGCTGGGGTGAGTGGGGGCACGCACAGTGTCGCAGTGCTCGTGACGAGCTCAGCTTGTCACGCTGCACGGTGGCGCTGTGCCCATGACGAGCTGAGCCCGTCGTGACCACGCCCGTTTTCATAGAACGCTCAGCACAGCGGGGGAATTATCCCCGCATGTGAGCGCCGCACATGTCATGACGAGCTCAGCTCGTCATGAGCACAGCAGCACCATGACTTATGACAAGCTGGGCACGCCATGAGCACGGAAGAGGTTAAGGCATGCCAATTGGGCATTACTGGGGTCCAATTCGTTCAAGCCATATGCTATGGTGTCCAGACGTACCATCCATTTAGACTCTCTGACAGTTAGAATTGAGCCAATATTGCCTCAATTATATGAGGGAGATTTTCCTTATTAAGCATGCATCAGGACCATTGAGGGGAGCAAAACGAACAAATCCTACAATTGAGAGAGAAGTTTTGGCATGTTGGTGGGCAGTGATTCAAATCAAAACTAATTTTTGGGGAAAATGATTTCGTGATTCACACTTATCATTGTGCTTTGGTGGATGTTTGCACCAATAAGGGCACTTGCCAAGCTTCATCTAGACTTTTGCGTTGGGTTCTAAGAATGCTTGAATGTTCTTATAGAATGGAGTATGTTCCGGGCAGAAACAAATGTGGAGGCTGCCTGTCTATGAAGGTTACTTGTGGATAACCATGAAGACGTGATGATGGTGAAAATGAAGGTGAAGAACTTGTCACAAATGTGGCCATTCTCACTGAAGAACACATATTTTTTGAGGAATGGGTGCAGGCAGTAAGATGTGACGAAGTATTGCGAGAAGTCATGAACTATATGGTATATGGGTGGCCAGCTAAAGGAAAGGATTCAGCTAATGTTGAGTCATTCCAAAATGTAACGAAATGGAAGATATTGGTGGCGGATGAAGTATTGTTAAGGGGAGAGTTGGTGGTGGTGATGGAGGCATTGAGGAGTCGCATTTTATTGTTGGCTCATGGGGGACACAGTGGGATGAGTGCAACCAAGTGGAGAGTGAGGGTTGAATGCTGGTGGACAGGGCTGGAGTGTGTAAATGGATACTCCATAGAAGAAAATTGGTTTAGACATTTCTGGTCCCTGTAATGTTTTGGGCTCCTACCCAAAGAACGTGATCATGGTTGTTGCTTACTATTAAAGGTGGCCTGAGGTTAAGTTCACAAATCAGGTTACACTAAAAATGTGCAAAAATTTGCTAAGGAGCTACTGGAAAGAGAGGGTATCTCATAAAACCGCAGTGACGGACAATGGAGTGCAGTTTGTGTATTTTTAAGAATGAATGGAGGTGAACAAATAAGATCATCTGTTTATTACCCCCAGAGCAATGGCCTTGTCGAGAGGTAGAATAGAACTCTTAAAGAAATACAGTAAGCATTGAGTCAGGGTAGATAGGGGAGAAATGCTGTGAGAAAATTGGTGTGGGCTTATACACCACACCCGATTGTGTAACGGGCAAGGTACCTTTTGATGTTATGAGCAGGAGAAGGACTAGAACATTATTGTCAAAAGATGTACAAGGGACAAAAATGAGGAGCAGTGAATTTTGGGGGTGATGTCAAGGAAACACTTGCAGTGGGAGATTTGGTACTAGTAAGGAAGTGATGGAAAGAAACTAAGCTTTCTAAGCCTCTTAAAATCAGACAGATCAATCCTTAAAGTGAGCTGCTGAGTGATGGAATTGCGAGAAGGTGGTGAAAGTGACAGCTTGTTAATTGGAGGACGGCAAGATTGGTGGTGACAGGGAGGCTGAAGAGAGAAGCGTCTTTAGGCATGTTGATTCAATTCAAGGAAGGACTTGACATGCTCCTACGTAGTTCAGTGAATTTGTTAAGCATTATTACTTTAGAAATGTTTGTATTGGAGGGGGCGTGGCTTGGTGCCCGATTCGAATGGCAGCGTTCCTCTGACGCTCCGCTAGGCAGACCATAACAACCACATACTGCGGTGTCCTTCACAAAAACATGAGCGGTTTCGGAAGTCGGAAGATGTGCTGATACGCACAGTCCGTTCCCCGAGACCTTTTGAGACCTGTGGCATGAAGAATTAATTGTTCCGTTCCCGGCACTTCACTGCCGCGGAGCAAGCTGCCATCTTGATTTTTTTCACCACAGGTATACGAAGATTTTATTCTTCTTCTGAATGTTTAAATACTTTGAATTCAGTGGTCTCATTACTTTTGGAGTCTACCGTTGGACTTTCATCGCCATGTTCCAGGTACTCTGTTCAATATTCTTTTTTTTGCTTTGTCCATGATTTGTTTTGTAAGCTCGTCTGTTCTGGAGCCCTCACAACCTCATAAATTCTTCAATTTCTTTAAAACTGGAGATGGGATCTCTTGTTGTGCATGTTTGTTAAGCATTGCTCTTGACATCCCAATATTGTCACTGAGTCTGACGTAGCCCTAGAAGGACATTAGGATGCCTGTCATCCTGTTGTAAAAAGGAACCACGGGGGTCCTGTGTGTGCCACAGTGGCGGGCGTACCCTGCATTCCTAACATTGTGGCAGGCGGTGCACTCAGCACCTCCCGCCACAATGCCAGGGAGGCATGTTGTGCACTCTCATGCACAACATGGCAGGCACCGCACGGTGGCTGCCATGTTGTGACTGGAGCTGCAGGGGGGTACATTAGGTACCCCCATGTACACCCTCCACCCCCCAAGGCATCTGTAAACCCACATTCTAATATGGCTGGCGTTGTCTTTCAGACATGTCGACCGGGCGAAAAAGAGGCGAACGATCTTTCCGCCTACCGCAGACCCCCTAGCCATTATAATATGGCAGGGGTCATTTCTGCACGGATGGCGGGTGGATCGCCCTCGCAGAGCCGACGGTGGCTACCGCCGACCCAGTGGGGGCGATCCGCCCACCATCCTAATGGGGCCTCATGTCTTGACGACTGATTTAATGAAGTGCATTTCATTTGCTCTGTCTTCGGATCCTGTGTAAGCTTTCTGTTTTTTGGGAAAAGTCACAATTAACAAAGCTTTCACTGTACAATCCAAGCTGTCTTCCACACTCCACCAGCAGGGAGAGAGATGTAATTGAAAACTATCCTTGAATGCTGGAACTGCATGTGCTTCAATTTATTGTATATGAGAGCTGACGTGATAGCCTGTGTCCATGAATTTCCTCATTGCCTAGCCTTTCTCTGGTGAATACGTCGCTCGAATTGTACTTTATTTGCAGCTCATTCAGCTATACCTTTTCACAAGAAGTAGCCTTGACCCCATTAGATCACAGCACTACTAAGCTTTATTGCACCATCTCTCCATTTCTCATATGGGAAGACTTAAAAAGTTGTACACCAAGCGTTACACATACGTTTATCAAGAATTCTAGTATTTTCTAGGAAGGAGGAGTCATTGGAACCTGTCTCCAAGACAGTATCTCCTTCGTTCGCAGGCACTTCTGCGGCTGGCAAAGCTACTACCAAAAGACTGAAAATAGACCCGCCTTCTCCACCGAAAGCCTCTTCTTCTGTATCTTTGGATATATTATTGGAAGGGATACGGGCACTGTTAGAACTTGGGGTCTCTAGTTGGCAGAGGTAGATACCACTGTCCAAATAGGGACCCTTGATTCTAGTCAGGGTAAGGAGGAAACCCTCTGAGATAACCCCTGCTCACCCTCTAGGTAGCTTGGCACGAGCAGTCAAGGCTATTCAGGAGGCAATGTGTAAAGTATTTGTACCAACACTCACAGTAACACAGTGAAAACACCACAAACTGACTCCACAACAGTTTAGAAAAATAAAGGTATTTATTCTAAACTACACAAGACCAAAACAACAAAAATCCAACATACACAGTTCAAGAATATGGTTTCAAAAGCGTTCTTAAGGTTTGCGATAAAATTCTTTAGGTTGCGATAGAATAATCCACAGATGCGTGAAAAGTTCACAGTTGCATCATGTTTACTCACACTTTAGTTGCAACAAAGTTCCAAAAGCAGAAGCTGGTGCGGTGGAAAACAAGCGATGCGTTGCTCCTGAGACCCTGGGGAGGCGATGCGATGCAGCAGCGGGCGTGTTGCGGCGATTCCGGTCTGTTTGGGGAGAAAGCCCACTTGTATGGATTCCAGTGCGTAGGTTCCGTAGGAAGTTTGTTCTCGCAAAGGCACGATGCGACAATCTCGTAGGGGCTGCGGCGATCTCCGGGGCGACGATGCGCGGTCCAGCGGTGATCCTCTCGCTCGCAGCTCCTCGATGCGATGGTTCTGCGACGATGCTCGCAGCGATGTGATGCGGTCCGCAAGCAAGCGGTGCAGCGATCTCACCCAGCGACGACAGGCGCTGCAATGACACTCGCAGAAATGTTCGGCTTTCCCGCACCGGTCTGGTGCATCCCCCAAATGAAGGATGCGACAACTCTGGCAGCGGCGTCAGGCGCTGCGACGATCTCGGCATTTGTAGCAGCGGGAATCTTCTTGCACTGTCGGGGATGCGCTCCGCAAGCGAGCGATGCAACACTTTTCAATTGCAAACGTCTCTCAAGCTTAGTTTCAAGCTTCCCAGCACAGGTACAACTTCCAGAGGCCCCACAACTGGATCAAGCACTCTAGGAAGGACAGAACTCTCTCAGCAGAGTTCAGGGAAGCTGGGGGGTGAAGTCCTTTTGTTCATGGGACTTCAGAACAGGGAGCCAGCTCTTCTCAGGCCCTTGGAGATTCCTTCAAGACAGGGGACACAGCCCACAGCAAAGTCCTTCCCCTCTCCTTGGCAGCAAAGCAACAGGTCAGTGTAGCAGAGCAACAGCAGGACAGTCTTCCTTCTTCATATTCAGCTTTCTCCTTGGCAGAGGTTCCTTCTTGATTCCAGGATGATCTAATTTTCTGTTGTCAGGGGTCCTGTTCTTATACCCCCAAAAGTCTTTGTTCTCTTTGTGCAAGTGGGCCCTGAGCCCTGTCTGAACCAGTTCTGGGTGTCTTATGAGTACTTTGTTTTCCTGGCTGCTCCTTTCCTTTCAGAGTGAGGGGCAGGGTCGTCAGCCGCCCAGCAGGAGGTGGAACCAGCATTGTGGAAGGCAGGCACAGCCCTATTCAGGCCCAGGTGCTAACTCCTCCCACCACTCCAGTTGCAAAAGCAGTCATTCAGCCTAGGGCTGACTCAGCCAGCCTCCTGGGGAATCCCCAGCCCCTGTCACTCTCAAACCAGACAGTCAATCCACAAACAGGCCAAGGCACACAGAAGGGTCAGACAAGAGAACAGCAACTTTCTAAAAGTGCTGTTCTCAAACACAGGATTTAAAAAAACCTTTCCTAAGAGATGTGTTATTAAATTCTGAGTTCAGGGATATGAGATACTTATGTCCTTTCTTGTTCCTATGAGAAGAAATGCTGGAAGCCACTATAGCCGGCATCCCCCATGTTATTCTATGGAGCAAGATAGCCTTACAGTAGTGAAAAACGAAAATGGCTGTAATTCACTACCAGAGCATGTCACCAGTACATACTCTACCTTTCACATACACTGCACCCTGCCCAGGGGGGCACCTTGGGCCTTCCATAGGGGTGACTGATGTGCACAAAAAGGGAAGGGTTAGGCCTGGTCAGTGGGGACACTGACCAGGAGGACATGGCAGTTTCTAAACTACCCCTAGGCACTGCAGTGGCAGGCCTGAGACACCATTTTAGAGCCACTCTTGTGGGTGGCCCAATCAGTGCTGCAGGCCCACTAGTAGCATTTGTCATCACCAGTCCTGGCACACCCAGTGCCCTTTACTAGGGACTTCATGGTGATACAAATATGCCAATCATGCATATCCAATCATAATAACAATTTACACAGAGAGCATATGCACTTTAGCACTGGTCAGCAGTGGTAAAGTGCTCAGAGTCCTATTGCCAACAGCCACGGGTCAGGAAAAATAAGGGAGGAAGAAGCAAAAAGTTTGGGGATGACCCTGTAAGAAGGGCCAGTTCCAACAGGCACGTTGCCCCTTTATGGAAGATACTTCTACTAAATTGCAATTTCTGATGGAAAACTGATCTAAGATGAATGGGCGTCTCACTACGGTGGAACAAAATATCTCTTCCTCTTACCACACTCATGAGAAGGTTACTATGCTACAGTCTCAGGTTTCATCGTTGCAACAGCAGGTAGAGGATTTGGAAAACCAAAAAAGAAGATGCAATCTCCGCATTTATGAACTGCCAGAAGGCTCAGAGGGTCAGATCCCCTATCTTTTTTAAAATGCTTTCTTTCTAAAATATTGCACCAACCTGAAGGAACTTTGCTCAAGATTCAGCGAGCTCATAGACATGGTCACCAATGCGCAGATACCTCCTCTTCACGAAGACCAAGAGGGGTCATCATGTATTTTCTAGAATACACAGATCTCCTCAAGGTGCTTTCAGCGGCCAGGTCTATTTAACATATTTCATGGTATGGTTCTACATTATTTTATGCTCAAGATTATGCTAAGTCTACAGCAAATAGATGCAAGGAATTTTTGAACATGAGACCTGACTTACACGATATGGGTGCTGGATATGGCCTTTTCACCCGTGGCTCTTTAAGGTTACAATAAACAACAAATCAACGACCTATTATGATCCCGTCAAATTGAAAGGTTTAATCAATTTCTCCAAAACTGATTCTATGGACTTTTCTGGAGCTTTATCTTCTCTACCTGTGTGATTGATTTTTTTATGTCCGCATTTACCATATACCCTCACCTTATTAAATTGCTGTGGTTTGTTCTTGAGACCGGCTCTACGGGCGATGGGTGTTAGATTTGGTTTCCTCCACCCCTGCCTTTTCAAGGTTACTTACAATAACACGATGACAACGTATGAAGATCTTGTCAAATTCCAAAGTTTCATCAATCTTAATAGAACCTAGTCAATAGATTCTTCTGGAGTTTCTCTTTCCTGGGCTGTTTAATTGGTCCTCTTGTTTATTATAATAAAATCTCCTCTAGGTTTAGTGTTTTTAGACATTAGCGTCTAATATTTCCATTTATATTTGTTAGTTTTTTAACCATTCGTTTCGTTAGCTCTTGTTGTGGTATTGTGTCTATATTATGTTGGTTTTATTTCTTTATATTGTGTTTTTTTTTTCGTTTCCCCTCTTCTCTAAAGGTCCTTTGATGTACACACTGATTTTATTTCCTCACCTTGAGTTGCTGTGGTTTGTTCTCATCCTTGTTTCGTTGAGTGTGGGTGCACCATTCGTTCCTCGTGGCTTCACCGCCCCCCACTCCTTTGTGATGTCTCTTGTATTAGGTATGCTATATCCTTTTCATTGTCAGTCTTTTTTTTCCCTCCATTTTCTTCTCGTTTTCTATCCTTGTATTATTTATTTTTCTCTTTCCACTTCTTCTTTCCTTCTTTTCCTCCCTCGCTGAGTTTATCATTATGTTCTTACATGTATATCTACTTTCCTTCTCCTTTTATATTGTTTTTTCTACTTTCTTGACTTTTCTCCTTTTTTCTCGTGCCTCTTTTTTCTTTTTTCTTCTTGCTGTTTTTCACTTTTTTTTATCTAAGTCTATCACTTCCTACTCCTCTTGGTTTCTTATCTCAAGTTGGGGTGGGAGGAATTTGCGTAGTCGCGCTACACAAAGCTCTGTGAAACAGTAAAAAACCTCTGCGAGCACGCAAAAGTTCCGCGAACACGCGTAATTGCTTGTTCCGCCCATTTGTAATGTATTTTTCCTGTTCGCAAACGCTGTTTGCGTACTCAGGGAGAAATATCTCGCGAACACGCATTTTAAAACCGCAAACAAGCAAAAAATTCTGCGAAGCTGTGGATCGCAGAAATTTTGCCAATTCCACGTTCTCTGCGGAGCACGAAATTACCCAAATTCCGCGAGCGCAACGGAATTTACCGCCCAGACCTAATCTCAAGCTCACTTTTATATCTATTGTTCTCAATGTTTCTTTATCGCCATATTTTATGCTTTTGACATTTGGAATGTTATAGATCTTACCTTTTATGATTCGAAGGTCATTGTGGGCCTTCTTTTCCTTGTTAATTTGTTGACATTTTTATGTCTTTGAAAATCATATCATGGAATGCCAGAGGTCTGAATTCTCCCATCAAAAGACAACGTGCTTTAACGCATTTATCCAAATTGGGAGCGGATATTGTATGTTTGCAGGAATCACATTTAAATGCTATAGAATCTTTGAAGTTAAGAAAGGATATGTTGGGAGTGTCTTTTTCTCTCCAGGTGATGGTATAAGTAATGGAGTTATTGCTATCTGTCGTAAATCGTTAAATATTAAATTGCTTTCTCAGCAGTCTGATGAAGACGGCAGATGTTTATGTACTAAATTGCAAGTTGGAGTTGTTCCGTTTTCTTTGTTCAATGTTTATACTCCCACTAACGGAGATATTTTGTTTTGGCTTCTTTGTCTCAACAAATTTCTTCATGTATTGATGATAATTTGATCCTCGCTGGTGACTGCAACCAAGTGAGGGATCCTTTTATAGATTGAAGCTCACTGGTATCTTTTAAACCTCATAAAGCTTATAAACTATTTATTCAGACCAGTCAGCAAGATAAACTCCTAGATGCATGGAGAATTTGTAATCCCACTACTAGAGAATTCCCCAGCCCACCATACTCGATCCAGATTGGATTCTTTTTTTTATCTCACAACTTATCCCAAACCCTACGAAGTGCTGAAATTGGCTCTATTCTGATATCAGCTCATTCGCCCATTTCCATTCAATTGGACATAGTTTCAATATCTAATTTACAAAGAAGATGGAGATTTAATAATTCACTTCTTTCAGATCCAAATGTTCACTCCTCTTTTGTTTGCTTTTTTAATGAATATTTTTCTATAAACTAAACTCATAGTCTTAATTGTTCCGTAATTTGGGATGCATTCAAAGCAGCTGCCAGAGACTTCATCATTGGTTTTTTCTCATGAAAACGTAAAAATGCATTTAAGAGTACCAGTGAACTTTGGCTGAGATAAAGTAGCTGGAACATTCCTATTTCTCCTCCATATCTAGAAATTATCACGTACAACTTATTAAGGCAACATTTCAATTCAACAAGGAATCTACAGACAATGCCTCATTATATTTCCTGCAATCAAGTGCAAAGTTCTATGGTGGTCAAAATAAGGCTGGCAAACGTTTGGCAAATTACTTAAAAACTAAACATAATAAGTTTGATATCAATGCTATTTACAATGAACATAACACACTGCGCACTAAAGACCCAGAGATACTCAATGAATTCCTTCTTTTTTACAAATCACTATACTCTCCTGAGACCACACACTTTGGGCCCCATTAGGATGTAGGGTGGATCGCCACCGCCATGTGGGCGGTGGTGATCCGCCCGACATCCTTCCCCGCCCGCCACCCATTTCCCCCCACCATATTACTATAGCGGGAGGAGCGCGGCGGACGGAAAGACCGGCTGCCGCTTTTCCCCAAGACACTACACCCAACTTTCTACCTTGTACAAGAGGACCTTGTCACTAGTCTTGTAAGCACACATTAGATTAATGTGAGACTAGGGACAGAATGAAAAACCATTATACCAGATATTCACAGTTGGGCACTCAAGGGGGCCATAATTGTATGCCATGCACGGGACACTCCCAGCCAAACATCTCCTTGTTACATGCAAAGATGTACAAGCTAGATTTGTAAACTTGGAGCACAAGGTTACAAGTTCTAATTGGCACAGTACTACAAGTCTTACTTTTAACCTGCCTTTTAGGAAAACTATTCAAGGAGAGATTATTGCATGTTGAATAATACCCCAGTGATAAACCCAGTTCTTCCTATTTCCTGCCAATTAACTGCTAGTTTTTGTTGCCTAAAATTGTGGGCAACTACATCAGGAATGATATAACAATTCAGTCACCCTACAGATGTTTAGGCTGGCTACCAATCCAACTAAAATGGCAGTCCTATATTTGTGTTGGATTATTGGGGGAAGAATGCTATTTTTTTTAAGTGTTGCCTACAGACAGCTTGAAGCTGTCTGTAGACCTTGTTGTCAAAGACCTATTATGAACAATTGCAGTACTTAACCCTTTCGATGCTCATGACGAGCTCAGCTCGTCATGATGCACAGTTGAGCTGTGCTGATGACGAGCTGAGCTCGTCATAAATAAAGTAATAAAGCATTTTCCAGCACAGGGGGGGAAAACGCCTAGCAGCCAAGGTGTTAAAGTTTTCTTTGGGTCGGCCCATTACTTAATATTGGTTAGCTTTCTTTTCACTCATTTTCTTGTTTTAATTGCCTAAACCAAGGGAGTGGCTTATTCATAACATACAGTGTGCCCTCTCACCCTGTCATTGGCTTGAGGGACAATTAAGCCAGTGTCATAACTGAGGGAGTTGTTTGCAGCATAAGGTGCAGGCCCAGTCGCATATACCCCACTTCATTTGTAGAGGACCTGTGCTGTATCTCTTTCAATTTATTCATTTGATGCAGAATATTCTCTGGGACTGTTGCTGTCATTGCAAATGAAGTAAAAAGGATTACTAGAAACCATCTAGAACAGTTGGCCCAGGAGGGCCCCCTGCTTATCCATCTTTGGTGGTATAAGCATAAAATGTTTTGATGGTATAAATGCTCAACCTGCTTTGCAGTTTCTCTAGGAGTCTATGCATATAGTATTATTACTTTTCATGCAGGCTCTCCATTGAAGGCATTTTCCATGTTGGGTGGCTATAAGCAAACACTATAGTGCTGAATGTTTTTTATGCATCATTGGATTAAGCATTTGGACATGTTTACGGCCAGTGCAAATTGCAAAAAACATCCCTTAGGAATCAATAACAAATGATCTGCTTTGGTGAGTGAAAGGCCTCCTGGAGTGAGATCTCTTTTTTCATTTACCCTTTTTTCATTCACCCAAATCAGCAATACAGTTTTTTATTTGCTTGCTCATCTCTGTTTAAAGACAAAATTGTGGGAGAGTTCAAGAACAGGGAACAATCAATGCTCAAGGAGGGGTTACTGTTAGTATTGAGCGTTAGTCCTTGAGAAACCTATTTACAAAGGTGAATATACATGTGTATATTTACTACTAGACCTAGGTGTACCTTTACACGGATTTGCCATCCAACATTTGCAAGAGACTTTCATGTCTCTGCCACCTTAAATCAGGTGTTGGATCCTCCTACAACAGCATTTACAAGTGTAAAGTTACTACTAGTAACTTTTCACATTTAGGTGGATATCTCCGCCACTGAGGTGAAGGTCTCCCTAAGAGAAAGTGTAGTAAAATTAGTAGAGTTAAATATAAAAATAATATTTGACTTATAAATATAAATTAAATTATACATTTCTAATTTAGAACTAATAAAATAAAATGTTAGACCACATAAACTCAAATAAAGTAGATATTAAATAAATTATTGAATTATATTTAGTTATAATAAATATTAATCTAATAATTTTTAAAATCCAGCTGGTGGGGCCCAATTAAACACTGTGAAGTGGAGGCTGAAGGCTGTGCAAGTTTCTCATAGTTCCTGTTAGTGGGTCAAAAAGATGTTCAGGCTCCATACTCATTCTATTTGTGGCCTCTATGAAGAGTGCACTGAGAATGAGCTCATAGGTGCCAATTGTAAATACAATTTTATTTGAGTGTGCATAAAAGAGGTATACACATGTAAACAGGGGCGGCTGGTACCATTTGAAAGTGCGGGGCCGAGTGAAGTGCCCGACACTTCCCAAAAAAATCAAAATAAAACACCCTCTCCCTCCAAAACCTCAGCGTAAACCAAACCCCTTTCCAAAAGCCCAAATAAAAACATAATACTAACTATAAAATAAAACACAACCACTACACTTACAGGCATTACACATATCAAATAAAATAAAACAGCACTTACCCTTGGGCTGCACTTCCTCCTTTATGTTTGCCTCCTTCCCCGATGTATGAGGATCTCCCCTAAAGCCAAGGGCCCCCCGGCCTCGGGAGCACTGCGCCTACGCCAGGGTGCAGGCCCCTGCCAGAAGGGGCGGGGCTAGCAGAGAATGACGCAGCTGGCACGAGCCCACAACATGCACAGGCATTGGTCCGCCAGGCGCTGGGGAACCCAGAAGTGCATTAAGCACTTCTGTGTCAGGGGCAACCAATTTGTGCCAGACCACACCCCTTTAAAAGAGGCTGCAGAGTGGCGAAGTGGTCTCTTTTACTGGTCACCACTCCAACAACGTGCTGCCGGCTGCCCCAGCAGGGGCTGGATATTTTGAACTGCTTTTGTTTGTACCGCCCGCCATCCCCGGAGGCAGTAGATTGTTCTGGGTGAATGTTTGGTTCCAGTTGCAGTGTCACTGGGTATTTTCTTTTCCTTTTCAGATATTGAGTTCTGGAGACTTGCTATACTGTGTGTTGCACTCTTGTTAGTGACTAACCTCCTTTCGTGCAGTGGTCAGCATGTGTCATATTTTATTATAGTATTCTTGGTCTGTGGTAAGGTCATTATTGGTGGGGCATTTACGGTCCTTAGAAGGCATTCCCATTGTTAATGGGGATAGGTGGGGGACAGCGGTCTTAGGGTCATCTAGTGGGTGCTTAAGGCAAGTCGGCTGGAGGGTGTGGTGTTTGGGGGGAGTGCACGCTTCAAACTGGCCTTTACTGCCAATCCTCACATGGGTGCGTGGGTGCAAAGCTAGAAGCACAGCCCCTTGGGTGTGGTATTTGAGGTTGTGCCCGAGATAGGTAAACTTCTGGGCAGACTGGCCTCCTGCACAAGATCACTCCCGGGGGACGACACAGATAGTTGGACCAGTCATGATGTTACATGTAGGCTCATTGCAAGCTCCGCAGGGACAAAGTATAGTTTATGGTTAGGAATGGCGATGTATTAGAGTCTCTGTTAAGGTTAGCCATTCAAAAATATGTAAGTAATACTGTATGGAGTGTTATGGGGTATCTGCATATTAATGTGAAATACAAACTTTTATGATGTGTTGTGTGCAAATAAATCCGGCTGTGGTTGTTATAATCCTAAACCCAAAAGTACTGACGGTATTGGTGTGTGATCTGTGCCCCAAGGGGGATGCTGGTGGTGGTGACCCCATGAGTGTGGGGGTGGGGAGATCCCGGGGGTGGATGGTCTTTGGTCTGCTTTCAAATCAGGGTGTTAGGGGCGGGGACTCAGCAATACCTGCCCATATCAATCCAACGCTGCTCTCATGCTGCTAACCAGCATGAGAGAAGCACCTGGACTGGATGAAGCGGCCTGGCTGGATGCTCCTTCAGGCCTTGGAGGCCGATGCTTAGTCTCCACCCAGCTGTGTTAGGAAAGCTGGGTGGAGAGTTTCAAAGTGCTCATGTCACTTTGGCTGGCACAAAACAGCCATGTGCTCTTTGGAGTGTCCAGTCAGCCCTGCTGCAGTCCTTCTCCGCTACCAATCGGCAGCAAAGGACACGTCCAGCATGTCTCTGTGCTCTGGGTTCAGGGCTGGTGCTGCTGCAGTGCACACTGTGCTGGTAAAAATAAAATGATAATGAAATATTTTAATTGCCTTTTTATTTTTCCTATGTGTCTTGCAGTGACCAGGGGGGTGTATGCCATCTAAGAATAAGTTAGAATGAACATCTCACTTTGGATCACCAAACTTTCTTCGAAAGAAACGGTAATCCTGAATGATCAACTACATTTCCCGTAATCCTTTGTGAAGTGTAGATTGGACACGTGACGTGAGAATCAAGTGCCCCCAAACGCTTGCCACAAATAGGGCGTCCAGGAGCAGTCCTTTGCCCCCCAGACAGCGCAGAGGGACGCCCGGGAGAACCGACGTACAGGTCAGTGCCTATAAGCACGCGCAGACTGCTCGGCAGCGGTCCATGCTTGCTTGAGATTGTTACTAATTTTCGGCGGGCACGATCTCTCAGATAACGCTGCGTGATAAGCGAGGAGTAAGCTTAAGACGGGCTAGTTGCTACTAAGTATGTGGGTGCCTTGCTCGTTCAAACTCTGGGCATAATTTCTCACTCTACTTGGTAAAAACGCAGTATTATCGCATCGTATTAGTATGGTGTGGTAAAAACGCTGTATTATTGCATCACTTCGTGAAGCATAAGGAAGCTGACTGAGTGTGAAATGTGCACATAGAAGTCTGGGCACATTATTTGGCTAACCATGATTATGTGTGCTGTTATGAAAGGTAACGCTCGTTTTCACTGACTGATTGAAATTCAGCCTAAACTCACGACACAGAACCAGCGCGTCGCGTTTTTGACTCTAATCACTTAGAGTCGATATTTAGCTGCATTACACCATCTCAAAGAAGGTAACATCTTCCAATATAATAATGACGCTATAAAAGAGCACCACAAGACTGACTATCAACTTACTATATCAGAGACATCAACATACATCATCTCTGAACAAATACTATATGTAAATATCCTGACTGGTCATCCTCATTGTTTTTACTAGAGCGGTGCACCACTTACCTGAGCTGCAGCCAGGTGGGGTGATGCATTGTCCTCCTACCAAAACGGTAAGCGGATTTTTTCTTTGAGTAATGGGTCATTATCCATACCTTCGAATGATAATCTGAACAAAATGTACGATGTGCTATTGACAATTTTGTTGTGTCTGTCTAAAATTGTTTCTCTTTCTCTCCTTGTATCCTGTCCTTGACACAACGATTCTTCAGTCTCTCGAGGATATTTATCATGACCTGGAACCAACTGGCGATATGGTTTATATTTTTTTATTAATCTTGCAGTAGCGAATACATTGGTCCTGAAGAAAGCAGTGGCTAAATAGTCGCCACACATGCTGAAACATGTCGACCTTTTCCATAAACAGATATTTTGTTATATCTTGTTTACAATTCATACTGTTTTTAAATCTTGGAAGATTTGAGAGATACCATTAAAATTTCCTTTCTACTCATTTCTCTCCAATTTTATATACCTCACCTTCTCACTTTTTCACTTATGCACTGCAAATCAGTTACCCCTACATACATTCATTTTGGTACTTCCCACCTACACATACAGCTATCATTGGTTGAGCGCCAGTCACAGCAACATCTAGTGGCTGGCAGCGTACTCTCCTGGGTATAATGACAACCCAAATGATGACAAGGGCAAAACTGAGCGGGAACCGATGGGTACTTTTTTACACACCTTGAGGTACCATGATGTGCCTTTAGGATACATTGGTGCACTACTTTCGCCTATCACTCTCTGGTCTTTCTATTAGTTGTGTCTCGGACGGTTTACATAGTTCTTGTTGACCCTTAGACACGTTTTGTTATTATTATGTTATGAGTTGCCACTATCCAACACTGGGCAGGACTTTGAAATTTGCCCAACCCTTGGCAGGAGCTTCATAACTCGTTCGCTCAAGAACTTTTTATTGGTGTGAGGCCTCGATGCATATTTTGTATGAAACCTAAGATGACCTGTTGGGTGCACTTGGCCATATCACAAGGAGGAATTATATGATTTCATTGGATGGATTTAGACAAGCCTCAAACACAACTGGTGTAATGTTGTCTGAAAGCTACAACATGACCCTTGGCGGGAGCTATTGAAATTCCAATAATACCCCTGGGTGGACATCGAAATATGTCCTCCCTCAAATGCCTACCTTTTAAAGGGAGACTTATGAGAATGATAACTGAGCAATGCTTTGTCAGAAGTCAATCGCTCTTCTTCAAATGCACTGGAACACAATGCCGCAAGCTCCCAATGCCTCCCAAAGATTCAATCACACCATGCATAAATTTACATGAATGCCAAAGAACCCAAGGGTGGAAAGGGGATGGGACAGAGAAGAGTTTATCACACAGCGTCTGATTCTTTCTTCTGCCTCAGACTTCTTTTTCTTTCTTGTCTTCTTCTTTTTCTTCAGGCTTGTTGACTACTGTAAGGAAATGCACTCATAATTACTTAATTTTCTTGTACATTTCCAATATCCAATAATGCCCCTTATTACCTACCCTGTGTATGTGTGACCTGTGCTCCTCTTCTTTCTCTTATATTAACTTCTTATGCTGTAACTAAATGTATAGATAATGTATTAGTTCTTCATTAACCTTTCTCTAATATTCTATTTCTTTCCTCTGTTTTACAGGTTTCTCACCTCTATTAATACAGCAAGATGTTTATTTATTCTTAATGGTATTTCCTTGACTTGTTATGTCTTGCTTCACTCAAAGCTCTCTTCTTCTATATTCTGTAACTTTATTTCTATGGAAGTACTCTTTTGGAATATACTCGTAGTTGCCTCACTCGAGAACTCCTGACAACTATTTCTAAGCCTAACATACTAAAACTCTTAAATGCGTCTTTTCTATGCAATATATTTCGCTACTTGGCATCTAGCTGTACTTGTGTGCTGACTCTCAAAAAATAACGAGCTGTAACGCTTACTGGCTGCTGAACTTGCTCCGTAAATCTTAAGGAAATTAAACAGTGTGCATGAGCGAAGCCAAGACCTCACTTCTCTCGTGCTCGCGCATGCTCAAGAGTAAATGAAAAAATACTTGGAACAGTCTTACTTCTTGCCGGACGACTCCGGTTTCTATTCCGCTACTGCAAACCTTTAATAAAACTCGCGCCGAAGATTTTTCCCTGACTAACTTTGCGACGCAGTTTCTAACATCCTGCTCTCTCCTCTCAGCTACGGTGAAGTGCACCACAAGCTGGGCACAGCACCTGGAACTCAGTGGTTGCTGCTGAGGTCTAGAGTGCTAATCGGCTGCTCTAGTAATATGCTCCTGACGGCCATTTTGGGTATAGTGATTCTTATCGGTTTGTTCAGATTGTTTAATATCTTTTTCTTAAAGCTTGATTTGATTACTATTGTGTTTACCATCTGACCATTTCTAGTATGAGGTTTGGCAATCCTGACACACTTAGAACAACATCAGGATTGATCCTTTTAGAGAATGGAGACACTAACATTGCCTGTCCTGATTTTGAACTTAATAATGCATATATTTATGTATTTTTCCCCACAAGTGTGTGGCAACAGAATAGTTCCCTCTGCCAGATATGCATGATCCCTGAAAAAAGGCAAATTAGGGTAAGAGGTATAATTGTCAGAATGACACAAGTCACAACAGGTACGGAATAGACACATGCATCTGTCTGGTTTTATCTAGTAAGACAGTGCACCTACTTTTTTTCAAGAACGATCGACACAATGAATGGTGTTTAGAGTGAGGTGGTTTTAAATAGTAAAATAATTTTTTTTAATGGGGTGATTCTTTTTTCTGCTGTACAATAAACAACACGATTATCATCAGGTATTAGAAAGTGGCCACTGTGGTTCACTTGACTGGCACCAAACATGAGATTCACATTAGATAATATCCTATGTGTGCTTTGTTTTCGAAATATTGTTTTTTATATATATTTAGGTACCCTTGAAATACAGAAGGGCCCACACTCAGGTGAGAGCCTTATGCCTCATTAAGGTGCATGGAAACATGTAAGAAAAGCAGAGACCCATACATATAGCCCTGAAGTAGGCCCCAGACCCACATAGGCTCTTTGTGAGAGCCGAAACATGTTGGCAAGAATCAGGGGTGATTGAGAAAATAATGCTCAATTAGAAATCTGTACCTATAATGTAATTAACCCATGGTCCCCTACTAATAAATAGTCATTCTATCTGGGGATACAATGAGTTTATTTTTTTACTTTCTCCTTTTTCAACTGGATCCCTGCTTTATCCAGATAGATATTTTATATAAGAACTTCCACTCCTTATTGAGTCCTCCCTGGTAGTACTATCCTACCAGGGTATGGCTAGGCATCGATGATGAAACATGCCACTATTTAGTGGGTGAGGCTTCTATTCCAAAATCTTTGCATTTCCCATTAGGACCTGAAAGTGGTTTCCTTCCATTCTCTTTTCAAGAGCCTGGTTGCTTGTTTGTGTGTAAATATTACTTTGGGAGAATGCAAATAGGTTGGTCTTCTCTCATGCGCTCTGTGTGAGAAAGAAGATAGAGTGTGTCTGCGAGAGAATTCATGGCACAGGGGAGTTTATGCACATACGTATATGCATAAAGACAGTGTAAAGACATTTCTTAAGAGAAAGAGACCAGATGTGAGATAAGTAGATGGAAAATGTTCTAATTATATGGGGAGCAAATGGAGACAACAGACGGAGAAACAGCAAAGGAAAGTAATGTGAAGGGGAGACCTGGAGTGCTTGAGACACTCTGGAGACCAAATCCCCTTTACAAGACCTCAGTAACATTTAATTCAGTGTCTCATAATTTCAGAATTACATCTTTTTCAATTATAATTATCCACAAACATTTGTTGTCGCTCGTGTATCTGATACTGTTCACAAGTACTGACAAAGCTAGTTAGTATGGTTTGTTTTGGCATATGTTTGTGTTGTGTGAGAAGTTGGGATGTAATAAAAGGACACTCACAGAGAGAGCAGGAGGCACATACGGACCAGGTGGCACTCTGTGGGAAGCACAGTATTCTAGGTCAGGTGGTTTAAACGAACGCAATTACATAGGCCACACCTATAGAAAAGGATTCATAGCACTTCTTTGCCATTACTTCAGCTGAAATGTCAGGCCACAGGGTATTTTAGAATTTGCCGTGCAAACATGATGTCTATTTTCCCTTTTAAACTTCCCTAGGACCACCCACAGGCTTTTCTTTCATGCACATCTTCCCCTCGATTCTCACTCACTCTGTAGCTCTTTTTTTCTGTTCTCCCGTATATTCTATTTTTGGGCAGACATTTTACTTTTTCCCCAAAAATGATGTACAAAAACCAGCACACGATTTATGCCTGGAAAGATGCTAATTTTATCAAGCTCAAAATATTAAAAGTTTAATCAGCCTTGTTGTCAGGATTCAAACCATCAAATACTAATTACGCAGAGATCTCTTCTTGAGTTGCATTGACCCAGGGGGGAGGGAGTTCTGACTGAATCTTTTTAGGTTGGTCCTGCTGTATTGGAGTTTGAACTTGAAGCCCCACCCACTGTCCGCCCATATTTGTAATTGGCGTGTGTCATTGTCCTTCATAAACTCTGACTTCCGATTTGTTATTAGGCTTGTTAGTCCCTCCCAGGTATCACCTTGTCTGCATTTGTTACCTCCCATAACGACTGGACCTTTACTTGTCTTGTTACACCGTCTGCATTATCTTTGCTGTGAGCACTATTTTGTTTAATAATTTGCCCCTATCCCACCCACTATGTTGCAGCACACCGCCCACTTTTATTTTAATTACTAAATCAAAAAGTGTGGCCGCTATAGTTAATAACTATAACTATTAACTATAGCGGCCACACTTTTTTATTTATTTTTTACCAGTGCCCATGCAGAGGTTTCACATTTGTGGAGGCTGCGTCCCTTTCTTTAGACATGCCGCGTCTAGAGAAAGGTGCCCAGCCACTATTAAAGTGAAAACGCGTCATGTGCGCTTTGACAAAAAAAAATGTTTGTCAACTTGACAAACAGGTGCTTTTTTGTCAAAGGGCCCCATGCAGCAGTTTCACTTTAATTTCGGCCACACTCCTTTCTTTAGATGCGGCTTGTCTAAAGAAAGGGGTGCAGCCTCCACAAATGTGAAAGCTCTGCATTGGCACTAATAAAAAAACAAATATTTGCAAAGCAATAGGTGTCACCAATAGCTCTAACTCTCGTAAATGTGAGACCTATTGCATTGCAAATGCTTGTTAAAGAGGCCATTGATTAACGGTCATAAAATCTAAACAATACTTCCCAAGTCCTCCTCCAAAATTGTTCAAAACCCCTCCAGGCGATGTAGGTGACATTGCTTCTAACAACATGCTAGATTTAGCCCCAAAGTACAGTCGGGATTTTTGTAAAGGGAATTCTAAAAACACACTGCTGCCTGGGTAACCTTCTCTATTCGGATCTCTGTATGTAAGCGGTTGAGGATGAGGCCAGAAAAGTACAGAACATATTTGCTAGGAGCAATGCTGTCAGCATTCCAAGTTCTGTGAGTGAGCTGTGGCTCTGCTCCCGGTTTATCCTTTGTATTCCGGCAATTGCCCTCAATTTAAATTGTGCCAACTGAACATCAAATACCAGAATGCATAGCAAAAAGGGTTGGTGGTGGGGTTGGGAATCTTTCAAACTCAGAGGGGGATATTCTCAAGAACGTGCGATAAGTATCGCAAAATTTAGGTTAACGCAACTTTGCACATCGCAGTCTATGGTGGGAGAAATAACGATGTGTTGACGTTGTATTCTCAACACGGCGGTACCATGCAATAGTCTCACAATAACACGTCAAATGACTGTGTTAAAATTGAATTACTGACAGAATATCGACGTCAAAAAAATCGACGTAAAAAATATTGGAGGAGGAATATCAATGTCAAGAATATCGAAGTCCTATCAACATTATAGTAAGTACAAAAATATCGGGGGAAAAATATTGTTGTCAAAAATATCGTTGTTAAAAGTATCTTTCTTATAAACAATAGGAAAGGTGTTGGATAGCGTAGGAGTTAAAATTACTATTCCAGCTCCAAAGGGTGCAAACAGTAGGGAAAGTGTTGGATAGTGTTGGAGTTAAAATTACTATTCCAGCTCCAGAGGGTGCAACAGTAAGGAACGTGTTGGATAGTGTAGGGGTAAAAATTACTATTCAAACTCCAGAGAATGCAACAGTAGGGAAAGTGTTGGATAGCCTAGGGGTTAAAATTACTATTCCAACTCCAGAGGGGGCTACAGTAGGGAAAGTGTTGGATAGCGTAGGGGTTAAAATTACTATTCCAACTCCAGAGAGTGCAACAGTAGGGAAAGTGTTGGATAGCGTAGGGGTTAAAATAACTCACTAATAATTAAAATATTTTTTAAATAAATAATAATTTAATTATTAAATAACAATAAATTAATTAACAATACCAATAAATAATTACTTAAAAATAATGACCAATTAATAATTAACAATAAAATTGATGATAAAAAAAAATAAAAATGATAAAATTGTAATTACTAAATAATAATTAAAATAAATTAATTTTCAATAATCAAAAACAATAATTACTATAAAATATATTTAGCAATTAATAATTAATTACCAATACATTATTGATAAATACAAAAGAATTATAATTAAACAAATTAAATCACCAATTATTAAGTAATTAACAATAAATGAATTTCCACAACAAATTAATTATTAAAAAGTTATTACTAATTCATAATTATCAATACTCAAAAATAAAATAAATAATTACCTAATTACAATTAAATTACTTCTCATCATATTACCCTATAACCTCACAACACACTTCAATAATAGATGAATACACTTAATATCATTACCAATTAATGAATTAATAAAAATTAATTAACAATTCATAAAAATTCATTACCAATTAATAATTATTTAACATATAATTAATGATCAATACCAATAAATAAAAATAAATAATTACTTAATTACTATTAAATTACTTCCCACCCTATTCTCCTATAAACCCACAACCCGCTACAGAACTAAAATGCTATAAAAAAAATTAAATAATTACTAATTCCTAAAAATGTTTATTATTTTACTATAATTAAATTACTTCCCACCCTATTCCCCTATAAACCCACAACCCGCTACGGTACTAAAATGCATAATTTACTTAAAAAAATATTCTAAAAATGTAATACATATATTCTAAAACTAGAACAATAATTAACAAAAAATATAAACACAAACAAATAAAATATATAATATTAATATTGATATTAGTAACATCAATATTTGTGCTATCGATATTACTAACTTCGATATTAACAAAACAATATTTCTTACCTCCAGGTCGATATTCTGGTCGTCAATATTCTTGATTTCGATATTGTGTTCCTAAGGTATTTCCAACTCGATATTCTTGTAGGTCGAAATTAAAAACTTTATATTTAGACTGTTTACCGTTAAAATTAACATGATGCCTCGAAAATGTGAAACAAGAACGCAAAAGCGGGGATGTCCCAAATCGCGATACAAAAATCACCAGCAACAGGCCTGCAATTCCCATATGTCATGTGGGAAAATGCGCTATAAAAGCAAGAAAAAAAATACACCAAAACCAAAATAAACTGCATAGCACCATCGATGCACTCGGACCGAGTGCAGAGGACAACTCGAACCCCACAAGCCCCACGGAGGACCAGCCTGGAACCCCGTGGTCGAGGAAGGGCAAGGAGAAGAAGTAGAGGAATACAGGGTTCAGTCCACAGAAAAACCGGATCATCCTCACAGAAGTGATAGAACACTTCCAACAACTGGTCGTCACCTCCACTGTGTCATTGGCAACAGAAAGGGAAATATGGCAGTCCATCGTGAACAACGTGAATGCAGTCGGAGTGTTGAGGAGGTCAATGGAGGGGATGAAGAGGCGCTGGCATGATGTGAAAAGCCAAACCAAGCAGAAACACGCTGCCAACCGGAAAGCAGCAACGGTGACTGGAGGTGGGAGTCCTGTGCCACAGGAGGAGCTGGATGAGCTGGAGGAAATTGTGGCCACAGTCATCAGTGTGCAGACGGTGCAGGGAGTTGGGGGTGCGGACACAGCTCGATATGACCTGACCCGCCACGACCTTCCAAATAGTTGTTTAGAGTTAAATTGAATAACATGTTTTGTTTGGAAATTCAAAGATGAATGAATGATTCTCCTTTTTCTGACCACAAATGAATGTTAATTGTTGTAATTGTGCAACATCAGGCTGTTAAACCTGGCATCATTGGCATGAGTTTCCCTTCCATTTTTGATGGATTGCCTCCTCTGTTTTGATATGTTTTTGCTGGTTATATGCTTTGGGCACTGTGTCACTACTATTCAGGGCCACAGTGCAAGTGCTCCCTATGTTAAATTGATGTATAAATTAGAGATTCCATGATTGGGATATTTGATTTACTTGTCAAACCCTAGTACAGTGCACCATGTGTGCCCAGGGCTTGTAAATCAAATTCTGCTGGTGGGCTTGCAGCACTGGTTGTGCCACCCACAGAAGCAGCTTGTAAAGTGTGTCTCAGGCCTGCCATTGCAATGCCTGTGTGCAGTCTGTGACTGCCATGTCAACTTGGCCAAGTGCACCCACTTGACAGTCCCTAAACCTTCCCTTTGCTTCATATCAGACACCCCTATGATAGGTCCAAGGTCAGGGTGCACTGCAAGTATAAGGTAGGACATGCTCTGGTGAGTGTAGCATGTCCTAATAGTGAATTACAGCCATTTTCGTTTTTCACTATTGCAAGGCTACCTGTTCTCCATAGGCTAGAATGAGCAGTTAGATTTTTACATTCTTATCATCCTAACTGACTCAAGGAACATGGCAGAAATTTGAATTTAGTATGCCTGAACTCCGAATGATAAAATACATCTTTTAGTGAAGTTGGTTTTAACATTCTGGGGTCGATTCAAATTCGGGAAACAAATCTGTACGACAATTCGCATTCGAAGCCGTTTCCGTACGATTCGTACAAATCCGTCCGAATCGCGTAGTACGCTCCGTAGAATAGAAATACGTCCGAATCCGAGTGAACTGTACGAACTACAAGACTAAATCCGTACGAATTAGACTCTCACAGTGAACCGTACGGTTCGTAAACATGCCGTACAACCCGCCAAGTACGATCCGGACCGGGGAATGAGTATGCAATTCGTACGGAACACGTCGCGTATAGGCAATTCGTACGGAGAGCCACACATTCAGATACGCACCGTATCCCTAAACGCAATGGGTGTACGCACGGGGTGTACGCACTGTACACCTACGCCTTGGGGAGTACGAACCGTACCCCTACGCGCCGTACGCCAACATTCATGGGGTGTACGCACGGGGACTTATGCACCGTACTCCTGAAATCCAGGGGTACACACCATACCCCGACGTACCGTACTCCTGCTATCATGGGGTGTACGCACCGTCCCCAGGGGGGTCCGTTTCGTACGCATTTCGAGGAGAAATATGCTTTTACGGACGTTTTAATCTCCCATAGAAAAAGAGTCATACGGAGTGTTGTCGATACGATTCGTACTTGCTGGGTTGGAAAATACAGCTTCGATGCGTACGGACGTCGTGTACTGCATGTTCAGATTGCGATTCATACGGATCAGTGAGTTGTATGGTTTTCGGAACGATTCGTACGGAGAACTGCTTTGGGTACACATCGTACTAGGTTTTAGAAAGTAGGCATTTTCTTGCCTAACTGTCCAGGCCTGCCTCTGCTAGGTTGTGTATTCCTAGTCTGGAGTTTGTGAATGACAGGGCTGGGGGATTCCAGGAGACAGGCTGGGGCAGCCCAGTGGCGAATAGAGAGATCAGCATCTAGATGGGAGGGGTCGTTGCACCTGGGACCTGAATAGGGCTGGGCCTTCCCTCTACAATGCTGGCTCCACCTCCTGTGGTGTGTCTAAAGTCTCTGCCCTGCACTGTGAAAGGAGAGAAGGAATCTTGTCACCAAAGTGCTCCAGAGCTGTGCCTTCCCTCCGCTGTGCTGGCTCCACCTCCTGTGGGGTGGCTGATGTCTCTGCCCTGCACAGTGAAAGGAAGGAAGGAATCATGTAAACAAAGTGCTTAGGGACTGGTTTAGACTAGGCAGAGACCTCTCTGCCTTCAGAGAACAAAGGATTTTGGGGTATAAATATTAGGACCCAGTCCTAAGATCTTTAGACCACTTCTGGAACAAGAAACCTTTTTCCAAGGAGAAGAACCAAGGAAGCTGCAGGAGTTTGATTGTCCCTCTACCGGTGTGCTGTTTGCTGGGTTGGCCTGCAGTGGTTGCTTCATTGCCAAGGAAAGGAGAAGGAACTTTTTAAGGACTTTCATTATCTACAGAATATTCTCCAAGAGCTTGAACTGTGCTTGCCTCCTGCTGAAGTATCAGGGACAAAAGACTTCATCTCCAGCTCCCCTCTGAATTTCCTTGCTGGGAATTCTAACTACAGACATTTGCGTGTCGCTGGTCGCTGAAAGCGTGACGCATCGAGAGGAAGCGAGTCGCCGCCGCAGCTGAAATCGTTGCATCGCCGGAGAAGCGCGCAGCCTCCCCACCTCCCAGAAAGTGTGTCTTCGTCAAAGCTGCCTGCTGTCGCATCACCGGAGAAGCGTGACGCCATTGAGAGAGTCACCATCACATCACCGGAGAAGCATGTTGCCGGGTCTGTCGCGGCTCCAAAGTACAGAGTCGTCGCAAGGCTGCCAGGGCGCCTACGCATCATCATCGCAGCATCATCGCATCGTCGCATCGTCGCATCAAGGGTGCCATCTTCTTGCATCGCAACCAGATCATCGCATCAAGGCGCCATCTTCCGCATCGCAACGGGCCCGCAGGCCGAGAATCTACGCATCAACCCCGCACCGGTAAGGATCACAATGCATCCCCTACTCTGCGCAGCCTTGAGGCACAACGCATCCCTTCCCCCGGATCACATGCATCTCCCCTTTTGCAAGCCTTTTGTTCACTTTGCGTTACGCATCCAGGTACTTTGTTGAGAACTTTGTCGCATTGATCATCAACTTGAACTAAGCAATTTTTATCATCTTTAAGTCATCTTTAAGTATAGTAATGTGGATTTTTGTTGTTTGTGGTCTTGTGTTAAGTCTATATTAAAAAATACTTATTTTTCTAAAACCTGTGTTGTGTCCATCTGTAGTGTTTTCACTGTATTGCTGTGCATAGTCACAAATGCTTAACACACTGCCTCTGAGATAAGCCTGTCTGCTCGAGCCAAGCTACCAAGTGAGTGAGCAGGGGTTATATAGGAGTGTAATCCCCTTATCCTGACTTACAAGTAAGGGTCCCTATTTGGACAAAGGTGAATATCATTGCCAACTAGAGACGCCCAGATCTAACACAGGCGAATTTTTTGCTCATGATTTCGTAAAGTTGATGTAAAATATCTTTGTCCGAGGGGTGGACTGCCCAGGGTAGAGCCCCGGTGGGGGGGATCCGCGGGTGGTGGTGGTGGTTGTTGTGGCTCTCCTGGTTGTCTGAGCTGCATGATCAGTAGCTCCATGGCATCTGTTGTTCTCCTTGTGTGGCTGTGGGCTGGGCTCCCATTTCTGGTGCAGGTTATCGTCTGACTTAATACCAGGGAAGAGCAGGTGTTAATTCCCTGCTGCTGACGCTCCTTATCGCATATTTTGTGATTTTATCGCCGATCTGGCTGGTCGTTGAAAATGTTGCGAAGTGGTGTTGCGGCTTTTTGCACGGGAATGCCTACTCTGCATCTCATTAGCATTAGTTACTGGTGTCATCCGTGGTGATGTTTTTTGCGGATGCTATAGCAGGAAAACTGGCGATATCAGCTGTTAGCACCAGCTTTTGAAAAGGGAAATACATCTATCGCCACTTTGCCTGTGATAAAATGCCTCTAACTTGGAGATAAACCCTTGAGAATATGTCCTAGAGAGTTTGCGCCATAATCTTAGCTGAAGTATTTTAGGGGACATTTTTGTTTGCTGTCTGGTATGTTCATTTTTATTACCCGCTTAACATGCTTATTGCACATGTTAGTATAGAATTCTGGGGGAAAGGCGGGGTCCAAAAAAACGAGACGAGAGATGGACTGACAAATGCCGTGTAATTTTCCTCGAGCGAGGTGGTTCTTAAGGTCTCGAATCAGACTTGCCTATTTTTCCTGGTCAATGTGTGCTGCAGTCCTTGTTTTTCTTCTTGGAAGTCTACAATTTGTAATCTTGTTTACTCCATTATAAACCAGAACTACACGCCCCTAAACTCAAAGAAAAAACTGGACTAAAGCAACACCTCGTGCATGGAAAACGTGGCAGCTATGCACAATTACTGAGGCAGAAACGTTCATAAGGTAAGTTGAACCCTACACGCGCGACTGACCTTGACCCATTGGCTCTAACACGCGGCTGGCTGATCCCCAGGTCGACGGTTCAGCAGTGCCTCAACGTGTGGCAGACGGTGGCCAGCTCCGGCCGCCTAGACATACTTAGATGGGCTGGCAGGATCGCATTTCATACGGCTGGCGGAACCACAAGTTCCAGGCCTCGAGGGCCTTCTGGAGGCCCTAACCAGGCTGACACTTGACTTACCATTTTTTAATTTTTAATTTTATTTAATGAGATTTTATATAGCGCGAACTTTACCCGAAGGTGCCAGAGCGCTTCACAAAAGGACCAGTTACATTACATAAATACTTCGGAGTACGAGTTACTTAAAATGTACATATATAAAAACTCTAAACCATGCCCAGGGCCTAAAAGCTTGGCAACATACGACCAACTGACTCTCCCCCAACTTTACTATCCTGACAGACTCCGCAGCGTCCGCTGCCCCCAGCACGTCCCAGACAAGTGGGTGTACCGGAAAGGGGAGCCCCAGCCTTCTTCGTAGGCACTTGAATCACAAACACTGCGTTTGTGGCTGCGACACCGAAAGCGTCACGCAGAGTCCGGAGACGTGGCAGCGTGCTCACCTCATTACGCTGCTCAATGAATTACCCCCTCACACTCCGCCCCCTGCCTGCCTTTGTGGTTTGATTGTTAGGGCCACCTGCTCAAAGGCTTCTCAGGACCCCCTCCTGACACGGTCTGTGTCCCATTAATTAACTTCTGATCTTTCTCTCACCCGCCAAAGGGCGCTTTAGAAGTCCCAAGTGCCCTCGTAAAACAGCAAACAAACCAAAACGGGAATAAAAGGAGATTTATGGGTCAAGAGGAAACCCCTTCTGATTGTATAGATTGAGCTCAGAGGTGGCAAACTCTGAATGGGTCCAGTTGGATTTTGGAGCGGGTTTCAATGTCATGAGCTTATTTTTGGCGTCAAGATGATAGCCATTGTTTTTTCACTGTGTTTTTATTTTAAGCAATTTGATTTAATCTTCTAAGTTTGTAAAGGCTTGCACATAAATGAGCGGCAATATATTTCAACATTGACATTATTTGTAAACAAATACTAGCAAACTAAATCACTCAGCTGAATGTGGGGTCCGGGCTGGCCAGTGAAATATGTTACATTTGTCCTGGAGTAGTTTGTGCGCTCCAAGACACATTCGACTGCACCGCCCGTTTCCACTCTGAGCAGCATCCTGTAGGGATAAGTGGGTTTGCCGAATTTCACTTCCAGCTAGGTCTTAAACAAAAGCCTGATTTTAAGGGAGATCAGCCCTCATTTTGTGAAAGTTTCTTCCTGTCTGGGAGCTATCTGAAGCCTAATACTTAAATGCCTATGTAATGGAGGGAATCAAAGGCACACAGTTTGTTATTGAGTCTCTTAAGAGAAACTGTAATATGGAGGCCGTTTTTTTTCCTCACTGTAAGAATGTCAGCTATATCTGACTATTTGAATAATTACACAACAAATGATTAAATAGGAGTAACTGATTTATTGTTTTATTTAATTATTTTGTAGCGCTACTTATCTCACTGTAGGGTGTCTGCGTGCTTTACATCACACACATTGTACAGAGACTATAAATCATACAAGTGTGGAAATCAATGACAGGAAATGTTAAATAAGACAATGCGGGTCATAAGGAGTGGGAGGCACATATCCTCACTTTCTGCGGGTAGGCTAATGCTGGTAAGCATTACAAGTAAAGAAGAGTCCATGATTGGAAGAAAAATACATATGAGGGTTTAAAATGTAACACAGTGCTTTAAATGGGCAGATACTCACCGTTACTGAGTGCCAGCACTTTCCAATTTTCTTTGCTTGAGAGTACTGGAGCCTCTCCCTAGCCCAGGAGAGTACCAGTACTCACAGGGGCGCAGCAGCAGTGCAGTTGTTGACCCCTCCCGGGTTTCTTATTAAACCATCAGTCCCCTTATTGGTTTTCTGCACCCTGTGATCTGCAGCAGAGCTTGACCTGCAATCAGAGAGTAGTTTCTTCATGTACTAGAATGAGCGAATAGTGTGTGCACGTGGTTAGCCATGGCTTGCATTGCCATGCTGCTGACAAATACTACATCCCACTGGCTGATTATGTTGAGCTGAGTTGGGATTTGCAGGGTGCTGCATGCACACTCTGCCCGTAAAACAAATTGTGAGCTGCCTTGTGTGGAAACATTGTGATAATGCATGTGTATCACTATCATTACGTTTGAGTACCTGTGTTTTTTTCTGCATCTTTGTGTATTTTGTGTGCACACCACTTTGTGAATATCTGGGAGATTTGATTTGTGTGTCTTTTTGAGCTCATTAGGGTCATTTCTACCTTAGAGATCAGGGAGAATAAGAATTATTTCCATGTTTATCAAATGTCCTGGGCATATACTGGTCTTCAGTGGACATAAACGTTTGTGTGCAGAGCAATACCTGCGCCATTCTATGACTTAAACACATGCAGAGACAAAAGAATACTCTGCAGATGGCAGAACTGTTGCTGTATTATTGTGCACAGTTTCACACCAAGAAAACCTCACATTAGATGCGTGTCTCCCATCCACGCCCTTAGCCACACCCCTCCGTTAAATTTGATGAACACATGCACTTCTTTTTTCATTTAAAGCACTGAACACAGGGGCTGGGGATGTCTGTACTATTACGACTTTATTACAATCCAAAAGAAAGAATGTTAGCACTTTTAGAATAAGTTTATATTGAAGGAAAAAAATAACATTTTCAACCAGAGGTCTTTAAACTGTGGGATGTGCCCTACAGGGGCATGGGGGTCCTTGGCTGTTTTTCCCAGTAGTGGCAACAAGTTACTGTGCCTACCCAGTAACCCTAAGAACTGGTGTAATTATATTAGAACAACTGACTGTGGTTCACTTGGGATAGAGTTGACCCATTGGTGCTGAGCTATAAAAGGAATTCTGACATTTATATGAAACAAACGGTTGAATACAAAACAGAAGAAGAAATGGTTCAGCCTCCCATATAAGGAAGACACACCCCCTTACCGCTCAATGAGTGCACAGAGCGTAATTGAAAAAAAAATGTATTTATTTTTTATTTGACTTGACCCGAATCGGGTATCAGAGCGCTTTACATAGCACCAGTTGCATTACATGAGGACATCACATGGGTTTGGGCTGATGGGCCTTGTGCAGCAGTTCAGCTTCTTGGACCTTTTTCTCAGCCTCTCATTTGTCGAATTAGTATTTCCCTAGGAGCCGTTGCTTCAAGTCACCTTTCCAAAGTGCCTGCTGTATTTGTTGTATACCATGTGAACTCATCAAGCAGTACAAGATTGTTTTTCTCTCGGGAGTGTGTTGGTTAGTTGTCTTGCCACCACTTTGGAATTCATTTTCCTGCACTCAATGGACTGCATGTGAATTTTGTATTTGAAATGTAGGCTAATATCGTAGCCCCTGCGATCGCGCTGCTTCGTCCTGGCGGTGCAGGTTGGCTTTTGCAATTGCACATCTTCCTCCACCCTTTCAGACCCTCATGCATTTTGACTTGTGACAGTTTTCCGGTCTGAATATACCCTGTCAATACAAAACCTATTTTCTGTGAGTCTGTAAACTTGTAATTTGTTTTTGCTTGCATCTCTTTTCAACACTTTTGTCCTGATGATGGCCCTCATTTATCCTACCGCTGTGCTGAAACCTCGACCTTCTTTCAATGATATGGACTGCATAAGTGTTCTTATTTAATTATTGTTTATTATATATATTGTTTATACTCTAGATTCCACTAATCGTATGGCATCATAGCTGAGCTTGTGGGCAGCCATTGTTCTATGTACATGTCACACCAGCATTATATGTGTTGCTGTGTAATTTCTTTGCTTTTTGATTGCAAAATCATATATGTTACATTTACTTGTGATCTTTGGTATGTAAAGTGTTATGGCCAATATGAGATTGGTGGGGACAATGCTCTCTTTTTTTCCTTCTCTCTTTTTTGAATTGTCTTTATGAATTTCAGGGGGTGTATCTCTTATGTGGTAAGCTTTACCATTCGCTTTGTTTTGCATTCAGAAGTTTGTTTCATATACATGCCTGAATTAATGTTATAGCTTGACACTGACGGGTCAACGCTACCCCAAGTGAACCCCAGTCAGTTGTTCTGATGTATTCCCAGTGGGACACAAATGACTTGTAAATAAAGATGGCCTGGTAGCGGGAACTTGTTATTTGACGCAGTTCCAGGCTGTCTTCATTTAAATGCATACAAAGCATGGGGACTGTGATCCTGAGTGTCATGGGGTGAAGACAAACACATGGCTTGAAAAGAACAAACTATTCAGTTGCTCTTTTGTTGTTTTTCACCTTCAGGCAACTGCATATATAATAATGCACACATCTTAAATGAAAAACAAATGCAAGTTTAAGTAATCAGTGGGAAATGCACAGTTTTGCCTCAATTGGTTATGTACTCGCTGCAGGTGTCGCTGTGTATGACCAGAGTCACAATCCTGGATCCTGTTTAAGCAGTGGGGAATAGTAACTTGTGTATACTGCTCCGACGTCCCATCTTGTGACAGAACCCTCTGTCAATATGCAAGTCATTATTGTTAAATTATTTTAAACACAGTGTAAGGTAGGCTTCTTCAAAATGATTTAGCTTTTAAGATAATACAAGTGATTTCAAAATATTTATGCATGAACGTCATTAAGGGGTAGCCAGGGTCACAGCTGCAACCCATGGCTTGCCACTTGTAACCCCGGGCACCTCCTTTGCGACCCCTGGCCACAGCGGTGACAAACTGAGCGCCTAGAATTCAGGGGCAACTCGTCCATATGGACGTTGGATGTGGTTGCATTTTTTGGTTTTCTATCAATTTGTATCGCCTAAATAGTGAATACAGTTGTTCACTATTTGTGTTAGAAAAGTGGAGTACAATTAGCTGGAATATAAACCTATCTGGCAGCTAAGGTAAGTAAACAATGCTTTTAAATGTGAGTTGAATGCATGCTTGCATGAGAGAGTGTGTGAATGTGGGTATATATGTAAAAATGTGTGAGTGAGTCAAAGTAAAGCTCAAATAATGTATGCTGTCACATTTGCCACCCCTGTCATGTTGGTGAATTGGCACCCCTGTATATATGCAAGATAATTTAGTGTTTAAGAAAAATCAAATGCCTTCAAATGATATCTTTTAGTAAGACATATCTGGTGCAAACATTTTTGAAAGCATTCAATTAAAAGGAGCACTCCAGGAATGAGCTGATATCACCTTACATTACATTTCAAAAAGAATAAATTTTTGTCACAGGAAGCTTCATTTAACTCCACCAATTAATGTATGTACTGACTTCCAGGCATCCCTTACATTTGGTGATTACATTATTGTGTTCATTTACATTTCTTTTAGGTAGCAGGCACACTGGTGCCTTGTTTCATCTTTAGCTCTCTGTCCCTCCCTGGGCTTCTTCCCACAGGAGATCTTCCTCAACACCCCATTTGCATTCTGCCAGAGACATCTTAGGATCGTCACTAACACGTCAAGGACGGTTGTTTTTTTAACAACAAAATGTATAAGAACTGTTTTTGTACAATCAAAAGTCATGGGAACATCATTCCCCCTAGACCTTGTGCTCTTTAACCTCAGTTTACAGGCAGATGTCTTTCCAGTAGAGAGTTCTTTCAGGGGATGGCAGGGAGGAGACCGGCAGAGTCACATTCAGATGCAGAACCCTGATCATCTGGACCACTCGCCCAGTAGTAGGAGACCAGGAGAATGAGGATGGATGTGTGATCCATGGATCACATGAGAGAGGTGTAAGACGAGGGCGTGCTAAGTGGGACACATTTTTTTTGTTTTCAAATGTATATGACTTCTTCGAAGGAACACCCCAGGGAATGATTTGAGATATGATGGCTTTATTTTTTTTAAAGGAGCCATAACAATCATTAATGCAGAAGCTGTAGTGGCCCTGGGGCCAGAGGTACTAGGGGCCACTGCACTCCAATTATGGCTGTCATCAGGGCTTTATGTGGGATGAAAAAACTGCGGGGGTCTCTCAAAGGGGGGGGGGGGTAGCTAATGTAATTAAGCGCATGGCTTAAAAATACGTAAGCGAAACATTTGCGCTTAGCATAGTTTACCGCCCAATTTGTATTTCTGTAATTGCATCCAGATATAGGATACAACAAGTAACATCAAACCTCCAACAAGTCAGGACTATTGGCTTTGTCAATGGTTGTTAGTTGCATAAGATTAATAAGTAGCAACTTTGGCTTGTATAGAACATAGAAAAATCTTTCACTTAAAGCCCTGATGGCACCACAACAATGTTGCTGCTCATGAGTTTCAAAAAGAGAAGGGATATCCAGAGGAAATATGACTCTTTAAAGGTTTTCCCTTCCCTACAATGCTCACCTGGCATGATGTCATTGTGTAACTTCTGCATTTGTGAGAAGTGAGCAGAGTGAGCACGCGCACATCTATGTGCCTGCTGTCACTGCTTTCCGGAAGAAAAACGGACCTCGTGTGCCAGGGAACAAAGATAGAGACCCGTTTTGAGGCACCCTTTAAAAAACTGCCGGTGCTCAGCACCGGTGAGGCCTGGCCCACTTAAAGCCCTGGCTGTCATACTACAAATATAGGGAGTTGGGGAATTTCTCTAGCTAGCATTGAGGCCCAAGTCACCACTGCTGAACATGAATCAGGGCCCAATAGGACCCGGATCCCCCAGCATGCTTCCCGCTCCCTCCAGATAATCTGATAACCAATATTAGAATCATCAATAGAGATTTGCGTGGGTGTAAAACGGCCATGTTTAATATTTGACATTTCATAAAATTAAAACTATGAAGGCGGGAAGTGGGGACGCTTCTACGAGCCCGCAACCGGTCCGGTGCAGCAGAGGATGAAGAGACCGAGGTCCCTGCCGCAGGAACCTAAAGAGGTCCCCAGTCTCCGCCCTCTGCCCCACTGCAAATGCGTCACCACATGCTTCGGAAGTACTAATTGACCGGTCGCCCCTTGGGCTGACCGGCTGCCGCTACATCTAGCCGAGGTAGGGGCGGGGGCTGGGGTGGCCGGGTCCTAGGGTGCGCGCTTCTGATTGCTCGCGCTTGTCAGTAACAGTTGGGGGCAAAGGGGAGTCAACAGGAGGGCTTTGTTTTTGTTTTACACAAAGGGACATACAGCCGCCCAGGAGTGTGAGGAGCCAAATAAACCTCAATTATGCCTGACTTGATATTCTTCTTTGCTTATATTAGCGTGCAGTGCCTCCCTGTAATGCCTGTGTTGCTTTAGAGCCTCAATGGAAAGACCCAGGGGAGGGTAAAGTTGCAGCATATGAGCAGCCTTAGATTGGGCCTCAGACAGATGGCGGGGAGAGGGATAAGGCAAGATAGGGCCCATATTTTTAGGCCTCGCCTAGGCAGGGCCTGTAGCCATTGGTCTTCATTTTTCAAGTACTGCACTTGCTTGAGCGAGCAGCGGCGCGCCACAAGCACGAGTGCAGTGCTTGAAAAGTGAAGACTCCTCTCCCAAGCACCACTCGTGGGCTCACCTCTTGCACCCCTCTCTTTCACAACCTCTTCACGTGGCGCTATGTAAAAAGTCAAAACCAAATTAAATGTGATCTATAAAGATTAAATTTTTGACTATGCTTTCAGGGTTTAGACTATTTCATGAAGCTAATCAAGTTTTTGTTGCACTGACCTCTGGAAAATCCATAAAATGTAAACCATAAATTGGATCATTTCTCGTTCAGTGTTCCAAAGTATTGCTTCTGGATCCACGAGATACACGTTCTAATCCCAACTGCCTGATCCCAGCATGTGATTCTGGACAGATAACTTCACTTCGTGCCTCCTTTTCCCATACTCTCCAAAATAGAGATGGCTTGGACACTGACTGGATGTGCCTATAAAGCGCTGTATAAATAAATGGGCGCTCCAGGGCTTTGAGTGCACTCTGTGATAATCCACACTGTGGCGCTCAGGTTCTTGCTCACTGAGCCTCTCCCCAGTAGCTCATCCTCCCCTCATATTAGTTATTCCTCTTCCTGTCCTCGTGAACATGTCACATTTCCCTCCCAGTGTATTGCCATGTGCATTGTATAGACCTGTAGAATACATGTATCGTGCCCCTGATGCAGCGCAAAGCACTCAGATTGACATTGGTGCGTTAAGCACCACTGGTAGTAGCTGTGGTTAAAGCATGAAGATGTTACAAAGAGGTTTTTGAATGGTTGCAGTTGCAAATTAACATCCCTACTTTTGAAAATGTTTATTTTGCAAAGTGCTGTGTTGTAAAGCTATAGGAATGGTAAGAGCCAGCACGGAAAAAAAACCACGCATTGGCATAGCCAATAGGTCTCACTTTTGGGGCCTTATAAGTATTTAGTTATGTAGCACAATGTCCTTGGCGCAACAACATCAACTGTTGCATGGCTGAACACTTAAAAGGTCCCATAGGCGAGACCTATTGGCTATGCCAATGCTTGTTTAATAAAGGGCAGTAGAGACAGACCTCTTCGCAAGGATGTAGCTATCATTAGTGAAGCAGATGCAGTAGGACTAGGGTTCAGGGTTGTGAGGGGCTCGCTGCATCACAAATATGACAAGTATGGAGCCTCATTTTCCCTGCTAGCATTAGGGCTGAGCTCATCCTTGCTGCAAAGAAGGGGACAACATGTATTTTTATTTATTTTATTTTGAAGGTTTTATATAGTGCGAACATGACCCTTGCGAGTATCAGAGCGCTTTACATGAGTCTGGATTATAAAACAAAAGGAACACAGGAATACAACATTAAGACTTGTAATACAGTTCTCCGTTGCGTAGATGCATATGTACAATGTTTCATGAGAATTTCCTTAGCAGTAGGGATTTTACTTCTTTTTTAAAAGAGATAAAAGAAGGTGCACATTTTTCTGAAATGGACAAAAAAATTCAGTTTCAAGATTAGCATGATGGCCATTCATAGCGGGGAAGAAGCATGAGAGTCAGTCCACAACTCAGGGCACAAGCTATCATTAATGCAGAAGGTGGTGTTGTATTGGGGCCCATGAGAGTGTGGGGCTCACTATACCTCAATTCTGAAGAGCAATGCTTGTGGGTAAATTTCTGTTTTTGTTTGACGCATTTGCTCTTCTAAAAGTCTTACTTTCAGTATGGATAATTAGAAACTAAAATTGGAATCCCAAAATCATCTCCTAAGCCCTGCACCTGCGTACAGCGGTTATCCTCATGCCCCACCAAATCTTGCCATGAAGTTTCGAAGGGGGGCCAGCTTCAAAAAATCTGCTTGCTGGGTTCAAACCAAAAGGTTTGAAGACTTCTGTTTTCAAGCCATGCCTTCCAGTTTACACACAGCTCCATGACGAAGGTTCATAGCTCGTTGTTTTAGAATAGAAGGATTGCAACATATGAACAGCAAGTGCCAAAAAGATCTCTGTGTCTAAAGCAGTAACCCACTCACCTATCTACATAAACAATACATCTGAACTGCATGTTACAGAATGTGCTTTGCCGCAGGTACATTAACTCTCTGTGCTGCTTTATGAGCCAAACTTTAACTAGATAAAAGACATACTTCTCCAGCAAGTGTGTTAAACACCAGCTGTACCTTATCCCCTGAAATTTGCTGGGCAGACAAAGATTTCTGCAGCAGGTGCCCTAACCCCATAAGAGATTTTTAATTGCAGCCTCTTTGTGCGAATTAAGAAAGCCAGATCAGAATTACTGTGCCATTTGTCCGTGTGGCAGAATTAAAAAGACAAAAATCCTAAGGTCCCGATTCGCAAAGGTCCTCCGCACTCGTGGCAGGGAGCCCGCACTCATGGCGGGACATCCGCACGGCAGTTACTAAGTGCAGCCCCCCCACTATGAGATGGGCCCCGCGCCACGACTGTGGGTCCTCACCCATGAGTGGGGAGGCCCTGTGGGAATTGGGCCCTAAATGTATACGTTGACCGCCAGACTCTACTTTTAGCACTCTCCCTTTTGATTCCATCCCTTTCCACTGCCACAGCTTATTTCCCAATGTATGGTTTGCAGCAGTAATTATTTCCTTTTCCATCACTGGTCTAAAGTATACAATTTCAATTGTTTCCAAAAGTAAATATTTTGACTGGTAATAGGAGGTCCAGGAGACATGCACCCTTCTATAGGGCCATATTTATGACCCGGTTTGCGTCGCTCTTGCACCATGTAATGTGGTGCAAGAGTGATGCAAACCGTTATACAGATTTGTGAAGCCACACAAAGCCACTTTATGTGGCTTTAAAGGGCTTCAAAAATCTAGAGTAATGCAAAGCATTGCAAATTGCTGGGTTGCGTTACTCTGCACAAGGGAGTCATTCCACAGACATTGTGTGGGTGTTCCCACATAACTCTCATGGTTTTTTATGCATTTTCAGATTTACCAGACCTTGTAAACCTGGGACAGGGCCATATAGATACGCCTCACAGAGAGAGGCATAAGGAGGAGAAATATCTGTATTTTTCCTCATTACTTCCTCTATCTATAGAGGACTATGCCTCTAATGATTCTTCCTGGGCAGGAAAGTGCCGCTTCCAGCACAAAAACAATCCCTCACGAGTGCCTGCGTTGAGGCTAGGCTGCTCATTGTGCGCCAACGCAGGGGGAGAGGACAGGAATGCGCCGTATGCCTTAAATGTTGGGCTTTCCTGCCCTTTCCCAGGGACGCAGAGTAGCAAAGTGACTTGCTGGGTTGCACCGCACCACTTTGCCAGAAATATGTCCTGTAGTGTTTAGCATAAATTCCTTCAATGCTCTCAATATACCCACTCACAGAAGGAATATTGGGTGAGACAAACAGACAGACCACACACACTCTCTCTCTCATTATAGGAGTTCTACACTGCAGACTATGAAATCCCTTCTCTGTTTTCCAAATGATGCATTTAATAAATATTTTAGTCAGTAACAGAATGTGTTGTTTTATTAAAAAAAGGTGGTACAGGAACTGCATAATGTGCACTTGAAGTACTATTTAATATAGTATGAATAACTGACTTCTCGTAATTTCCTGTCGAGAGTTTCCTAAAATACATTTATTTCATTGTTTTAGGTAACTGACTAGCTTTCGACACAAAGCTCTCTAGTTTGGCAGTTCCATGCTTAAGTAGTTTATTATAACCAGATTTTTTTTATTCGTATCCTGGTATTTATACTCCTGATTTTCCCATTTTCCATAATGAAAACTACAGGTTCCAGAATGCAAACACTTGGGCGGGAAGAATTGCTCAGCCAAGGAACCGGGAAAACTCGTTTTGTCCTGATGCTTTAGTCCAGTTACATAAATTGAACTGAATGAAGACTGCACCTTCCAGAGTACGTTCAAATTGCTAAATAAAAGCCCAGTGGTGGAACATTGCAGGCAGACACATTAAGTAAATGTTGTAAAATAATCTTTAATATATTCTGTGTGTTAGCTTAAACCAAAAGCTGTTCTGCCCCATTCTTCAGCTTAAAATTTTCCTCTCGATTGCAACAACAGACATGTTAGCGCGATAGACCACGAAAATCTGCACTCACCTCCATTTTCAAACCGTCAAACACTGACAGACAATTTGAACATTTTGATAATACTGTTTTTTATTGTAGCATTTATATTGCATTTCATACTCCTGATGAGGCCCCAAAAGTGCTTTGCTTCACGTTGCGCTTCTGGGCACTCTTTCAGGAGTGCAGGGTTAAATGGCTGTTGGTTGCAATATGACCCACTTGGGAGGAGTTAAGTAAGGTGTATGAGGTTTGGAGATGTGACTGCACAACCGCACGAGGCGCAGACAAGTGTGAGAATACCACAGTTCTGTGGGTGTCAACAAGCTACATTTCTCAATCAATCAATCAATCAATCATCGCATTTATATAGCGCACTACTTACCCAGAGGGTCTCAAGGCGCTGGGGGAGGGGGATCCGCTACTGCTCGAACAGCCAGGTCTTGAGTTGCTTCCTGAAGGCGAGGTGGTCCTGGGTCAGGTGGAGGTGGGTGGGGAGGGAGTTCCATGTCTTGGCGGCGAGGTAGGAGAAGGACCGTCCCCCTGTGGTGGCTCTTTGGATGCGGGGGACGGCGGCGAGGGCGTGGCTGGTCGATCGAAGCTGGCGTTTGGGAGCGTAGAAGTTGAGGCGGCTGTTGAGGTATCCTGGGCCTTGGCTGTGCAGGGCTTTGTGTGCGTGGGTGAGGAGACGGAAGGTGATTCTCTTGTTGACCGGGAGCCAGTGCAGGTTTCTCAGGTGTCCGGAGATGTGGCTGCGACGGGGGATGTCCAGGATGAGTCGTGCAGAGGAGAACTGGATCCGCTGGAGTCTCTTCTGGAGTTTGGCGGTGGTTCCGGCGTAGAGGGTGTTGCCGTAGTCCAGACGGCTGGTGACGAGGGCCTGAGTGACCGTCTTCCTGGTCTCGGTGGAGATCCACCGGAAGATCTTACGTAGCATGCGCAGGATGTTGAAGCACGACGAGGAGACGGCGTTGACTTGTCTGGTCATGGAGAGGAAGGAGTCCAGGATGAAGCCCAGGTTGCGTGCGTGGTCTGTTGGTTTGGGTGCGCTGCCTAGGGCGGGGGGCCACCAGGAGTCGTCCCAAGCGGCGGGTGAGGATCCCAGGATGAGGACTTCCGTCTTATCTGATTTCTGTAACAACAGTAGCCCCACAGTTAGCTCAATTTCCCTATTTTCCCTAAACATGATAATACACTTTACCGGAGCAGTAGTCAATCATGAAACTAGGAAACTTGGCGCCAACTGTAGGTAAATTCAATTTTGCAAGTCCTTAATAGCGATTTTTACCGAATCGCTATTAAGGACTTGCAAAATTGAATGTAGGTGGGAATCGCAAAAATATTTGCGATTCCTTACTATTCCTTAATTGCGAATCGCAAATTGAGATTCGCAATCAAGGAATACCATCCCATTCATTCGTATGGGCCAAGAGGCTCATAGGAATGAATAGGATTTGCGCCCGCAATTTGCGAGTCACCAAGAGGCACTCGCAAATTGCTGGCGCAATGTCAAGAGTGCAAGGGTTCCAGAAGGACACCCTGCTGCAACCCTAAATTGTGCATGTGTGCACATGTGGCACACATACATGCCCTAAGGGCATGTATGTGTGACACATGGCACTTTGTAAAAAGCCAAAAAGTGCTTCTTGAAATGAAATCGCAAAATACCACCAACTTGAATTTGGTGGTATTTTGCGATTTCTTAAGGCAAAATCACAATTTGTGATGCCTACCAGCATAGCATTTAGGGAATCGCAAATTGCGATTCTCTAAATTCTTGCGTAAAATAATGAATCGCAATTTTGAGATTCCTTATTTTGCGAGTAAGTTTAAACTTACCTACATTGCTCGTAGCCAAATTGTGATCGCAAACGCTGAAATTCTGCGAATTTCAGTATTTGCGCTCGCTATTTAGCTTCCTACACCTGGTGATCCACGACTCCAGAGCTATCAGGCCCTAGTCAAACGCAAACCACACACAGATCCGTCAATAATCAGGCACTCCACTGAGTGTCCTCCCTCATTAACTCCAGGCAACTCCCTTTTCAGTCTCAAGTCGGCTCTCAAAAACCGCCTCATGTTCTTAGAAGGTCAGCATGGGCGACAATATCCAAATCTCAAACACTTCTCTTCAACATTTGGTCCTTGATCTTGACAGCCCCGTCCTCCCCATAAAACGATTTCATCAATGTAAATGATCCTTGGAGACAGGGTATATACCAGCTGAACTCAAGGAAGCACGTGTAAGACCCCTATTGAAGAAACCAGGAGCAGACCCCGCAGTGCTAAAGAACTACAGGCCTATCTCTCAGTTGCCATTCCTCTCAAAAATACTGGAACAGCATGTATTAAAATCCTTGTCCATGTACCTCGCATCCCACAACCTACTTCATGAACGACAGGCAGGGTTCCGAGCCCATCACAGCACCGAGTTGGTGTTGCTCTCGGTGCTGGATAAATTGAGAGGCTTGGCTGACGGTAAGAAACCGAGCGCCCTGATTTTGCTAGATCTTTCAGCGGCGTTCGATACCGTCAGCCATGCCCTGCTTCTGGAGAGACTGAGTGATTTCGGGATCAAAGGCCTGGCCCTCAGATGGTTGCAATCCTTCCTCTTGGGAAGGACCCAAAGGATACAACTTGGGGACGAAATCTCCGAGGTGGGGACGTTAGAATGTGGGGTGCCTCAGGGCTCGGCCCTATCCCCACTTCTATTTAATCTCTACCTGCAACCTCTGATTGCTTCCTTGGCGTGCATGGGCTGTACAGTATTTAACTATGCGGACGACACGCAGCTGTTGCTGAGTGTCGATAACACAAGCACCGCACAACTCCAAGCCCAGAACATCTTGAGGTACACTGTTCAATGGATGACGGAAAATCTTTTGAAAATTAACCCAGATAAGACCGAGGTATTGGTGATTCCATCTGCCACCTCACCATGGTGTGATCTCTATTGGCCTGCGGAGTTAGGCCCGGCTCCAAAACCTAGCCTGAATGTAAAGAGCCTGGGGATCAAACTGGACTGCTATCTATCAATGGTCAGTCAGATCTCTTCTGTAGTGGGAAGCTGTACCAACATCATCAGACAGCTACGGAAGCTAGCCCCCGTTCTCTCTCAATCCATGATGCGCTCAATCATAGCAGCCACTGTGATCTCGAGGATAGATTACGGGAATGCCCTCTATCTCGGCCTGCCAAAAACCCTGACAAATAGGCTACAGGTCGTCATGAACGATGCTGCACGTCTCATCTTCAGGCTCCCAAGACGAACTAAAGCCTCTCCCCTGCTACAGAGCCTGCACTGGCTCCCTATCAAGGACCGTGGGGAATTTAAGAATCTGTGTACAGCTCATAAGGCAATTTACGGCCTGGCACCCGCCTACATTAAAGATCGCTTGGTGATGTACAGTCCAGTGAGAACTCTTAGATCTTCAGATTCTCAGCTATTGGTCTGTCCCCGTTACAAACTTGTAACCAAGGGAAGGAGAGCCTTCTCTGTGTTAGTTCCTCAGTTATGGAACACACTACCTGAGACGCTGCGCAGGGAAGGGAATCTCCTACAGTTTAGAAGGATGCTAAAAACACTGCTGTTCAGAAGATCCATGAGTGCTGTATAGGCTAGTGGATGTCTTCTTTTGTGACCGCTAAGTTATTGTCTTTACCATCGATTTCCGAGCGCCTAGAGACCTGCAGGTGATTGGGCGCGATATAAATCAAAAATAACAATAACAATAACAATGTCTGCATCTTTTCCCACCAACCATGTGCCATCTTCAGTTCTACATGTAACCTCTCAGACATCAATGTTCTTATGTTTCTTAGGTTAGTCATGTGCACCACTTCAGCCTGAGATGTCCCAGCTGTAAGAAATCCAAATAAAGCCCTCATCCACCCATTCTATTACCCCACAATCATCAATGGACCATCCTAGGCAAAAGCAAAACCCACCCCAACTTGTGCTTCGAGTCCAAAGTGCCCCTACGGTCAGCACATAAAGAATTTAAATACATGGAAAAATATGTACTTGATACCAAACACTAACCTCTTGCCCGTAGCTCAGGAAAAAAATCTTACAATTTTCACACTCATATCTAACGAAATGAGAGTGGTTCGACAGACATTTGAGCCTCATTAGATATAAAAATTCTTAAACTCCAGTCAGCATTATAGTTACAAAGCTTCAGCTAATCTTCCATCTTCTGCTCCTCCACCTACTGCTACTGCCTGATCTTCCAGAAACCCATTTTTTGTGGTGGGAGTAGAGTGTGTTGATGGAAAAAATTGTGTATGTTTGTTAAAACCCTAAACCACGTCTTTTGTACATCTTGTTGTAACTTCTAATACTGGGTAACACTTTATTTTTGTATGTGCAAGTTCCCCTTATTCTCTGAAGTTTACTATGTTTTGCTTTAAGTTTAACGTGTTTTCCTAAGTTTTTTATTTAAAACTCCTTATCTTTTCCCCGCCATCAGTGGCAATATGGAAGAAAGGCCTAGATTTTAGCATGGTCCTGTAAATCCCTGTTTTTTAGGCGAGGGAGTGCCCCCAGAAACATTTTAAAATATGGAAAAGGTGTGTGGAGTACAGAGTGCTATATTTAGAAAAGGTTCCTCCCCTTTCTGCTATTGAGAAGTTGTTGAGATGATTATACTATGCTGTGGCTCAAATGCTGCATATATTTGTTTTAGCAATGAATGGCCTAGACCCCCCCCCCTGTTTAAGATATATTTGTTTCTCCTGCAAATACTATATGGCACTATTGTTGCTTTTTACAAAAGTTATTTAGTAAGACTTTTACTACATAAACGATGCTACAGTACTACTGGAAATGGTGATATCACTACCTGTGCCAATAATTTCTATATCACTGGTGTCCCTAGTGACACCAGACGTGTACCGGCAGTCAACAATAAAATTTCGTTGTGAAAAAAAGCCTTCTTATCTTTATTAAATGCATGCTAGAAAATACTGACACTTAATTGAACTTAGCTTTAACAAATCATCTTTGCATTGATAGCAATAACTTCTAAATTAAGTAGGAATGTGGCAGAATGGCTCAGGGACTTGAATGCTTGCTGCTGTGATATCAGGTGATTTTATTACTATCTCAAGGAAGCACAGAGAAACAGTGGAGGCTGGTGACATTTGAAAGTGGTAGGGCATAACATTTACAAAACATAAGTTAACAACATGATGCCATGGTCCAAGACAGCAGCCGACACCGGAGTTCTCGCCCACATGGTGTTTGTCCACACTGAAAAACAGGACTCCTCTTTTGTTACTCCAAGAGTCTGTAGACTTTGAGATTCCACCAGCTTGAAATGCATCTCAATGGTTCCACTGTCGTATATTTTATGAAACCTTCAAATATCCCACCTCATATGACTCATTGATAACATTGGCTCATGCACTTCTGTTTCTATTTCGGTTTTTGTTGGGGTGGATTATTTTCTGCATGTTAGCTCTATGATGAGCCTCTCCGAAATGGAACTGCACAGTTTTGCGCCTATGAAATATTTAGCTTGTAAAATTTTAATGTGCACGGCGTGCTGTTGGATTTGCCAGATTTATGAATACCTAAACAAAGGGAATGTTTTATGAAATGTGGAATTAAATCTCCACATTTGCGATCACAGCAATGATGCACCGGCACACATCACCTGCCGTTTCTTACAGTGGTATGCGTCGTGAAGGAGTTTTTACAAGTCGGCATAATTGTTGTCAATCATCATCCCGCAAACGTAACTAATTACCGATACAAATTCTACCAAAACTCCACTCTGGCACATCCGTGCCAGGCTCCAGTATCCCGCAACAGCCGCGCATAAAATTAATCCTCGGTGACTCATTATCAATAAATGCCTCAGAGCACTTTACATGCGATAAATAATAAAATATAATAAAACTTACCTTGGCTTCCCGCTTTTCTCCCGAGACTGCAGACTCCCGACTCCCGCCGTCCTGGATTTTGAATTCGTCTGACCAGTACTGCGTCTGACATCTGGGCTCTCGTCAACAGGAAGGCTGCAGGCAGCCTCCCTCCCCTCCACCGCAGCCAGCGCTGTGATTGGTTCGGCCGGCTGCCCTAACCGAGTCATTTCTCTCTGTATGCTGCAGCAAGCAGCATACAGAGAACACAGGGAGAGTGGGAGGTGGCAGGGGGGAGCGGCTTGCCCACTGTTGTTAATACTGAGGCTGCCCAAACAGACAGTATTAACAACAGGGGGCAAGTCGCTCCCCCCTGCCCTCGAGTAACACCGCCCACTCTAACTTCTGCTTTCTCACCGTGCAAGAAGGCAGAAACAAATGGTAGTTATTACGGTAATAACTACCATTTGTTTCTGCCTTCTCGCACGGCGAGAAAGCAGTGGGGCGGCGCCCAAACGCCCTCATGGACGAGCCGTCACTGCAGAGAAATTAGAATTAAATCTTGGCTAAAAACAAGCCAGTTCAAGAAAGAAATCTGGTGTGCTCCTTTGTAGGAATAGCACTTAGAACCTTAAATAATCTTTTAGCCACATAAAGCTCTCCAGGTACCAAAGAGAACTCTCATTGATTAATTATAAGAAATGTATCACAATATATATGCTAAACCTCCACACTTCTCTTTCCACATAAGAGATGAGCTGACATTTGCCACAGGCTACATCCTGTATGTTCATATGTAACCTGCTTATTTCAGTGTTGACTGGTATGTCTTTCGTTTCTGACAATCGCTGTGATTGTGCAGCTCTCCAGCATCCTTTATGGCCTACTTTTCACTTGTATAAAATCCTCTGGATAAAAAAAGTAAAAACAATTAAAAAAAATAACTAAAACCACTTTGTGACTCAGCAAAAACTATGACATGTTTGGGGCAACAGACCTCAATTAAACAAGTCAAACACCCAAGATAACCCCTGCTCATACCCTTGGTAGCTTGAAACGAGCAGTCAGGCCTATCTCCGAGGCACTGTGTAAAGCAATTGTACATAAAACACACAGTAACTGTGTGAAAACACTACAAATGGACAGCACACCAAGATAACCAATCTTTATCTAAATCAAACAAGACCAAAAACAACAAAAATCCAACATAATCAACAATTTAATTATGTTGTGAAAAAAATCTCCTTATCTTTATTAAATGCATGCTAGAAAATACTGACACTTTATCAAGATATGTCTCCAATTCCCAAATTACCAAAAGCACCGTTTTACAGGAAGAAGATTTCTCTACGTAAAAGTCACTTGCAACTTGCTCAGTATTCAATTTGGCGTTAAAGCTTTAACTGAACGCCAGTCCGACGTTGTGCGGAGTACTCTCCCCGACCCGGATACAGAACAACAGATCCGGTGAACTTCTTATCTTACTTGGACGCCAAATTGAATACTGAGTGAGTTGCAATTGACTTTTACGCAGTGAAATCTTCTTCCTGTAAAACTGTGGTTTTGGTAATTTTGGAATTGGAGAAATATCTTGATAGCCATGAAGAAGTTAGAGATGCGGAGGCATAATTACTGACGAAACACATGTTGGCTTTGGATGATTTGGCTTTGGATGATTTGAAGATTGCCATATATGATTGACAAGAAGATTTTTATCAGATTTAAAGAATAAAATCATCATAAAAGAAGATTGATTGGACTTCTTTACACTCATTGCAAAGTTGTGCTCAGGACATTGTTTCTATTTTGGTGTCTCTTGACTCACAATTTAAAAACACATCTTGTACCAAAGTTGGTTTTCAAATTGCCGGTCTGCAATTGCCACTTTTAGAAAGTTCAGAAAAGGGGGTGGTGATGAACAGAGTGTCTGAATTAAGCAGACCACTCTTACCCAGTCCAAAGATCAGGGCTTGATCCATCACCGTTATTTATCTCACTGCACCATCCCAGCTCAGAACCTGGCTATATGCAAATCACAGTGATGGATCAAGCCCTGATCTTTGGACTGGGTAAGAGTGGTCTGCTTAATTCAGACACTCTGTTCATCACCACCCCCTTTTCTGAATCATTTTAGTCCACCATAAGCGTGGAAGGGTATACTCAGATGTGAGTCCCTTGCTCATTGCACCATCAGGATTCAAGCAAGCCGGGCCGGAGACGGCTGAAATGTCAGAAACCGGTCCCCGGAAGCTTGTTTCCTTCCCAGTATAAGAATTGGCTTGGTAGTTTGGTCTGCCCTGTTCCCATGATGCACTGGGCCAGGGTCAGACTAATTTGCATATAGCCAAGTTCTGAGCTGGGATGGTGCAGTGAGCTAAAAAACGGTGATGGATCAAGCCCTGATCTTTGGACTGGGTAAGAGTGGTCTGCTTAATTCAGACCCTCTGTTCATCACCACCCCCTTTTCTGAATCACTTTTAGAAAGTTGGCATTTTCTTACTTTAACCATTCTGTGCCTCAGCCTGTCCCTAGAATACATGTCTGAGTTGGATGACAGTTGGGCTTTGTGAACTTACTCTAGACAATTACACACAAAGGGAGCTGAAGTGTGCACTGCATATCCTGGTGGCTGATCACCAGACTGATAAGGCTTCCTGAGCTAGAGTGATGGGAGGAGTTGACACTTGCACATGAATAGGGCTGTGCCTGTTACCTCACAAAGAAGGGCAGGGTCGTGTGCACTACAAAGACCTTTCTTTGAGGTCTCCCTACTTCAAAAGTTAAAATGGGCTTGAGTTCTGGACCTCTGTCACCATATACTCAGAACACTTCTGGACCGAGGACATTCTGCCACACAGAAAAGCTGTTTTGCTGCCAGGAGGAACTGCTACTTTACTCCATGCTTTGTTGTATTGTTGTGCTGACTGCTGCTTATTGCCTGGGACCGAGAGGAGTGGGCTTTACTCTCAACATCCTGCTGTCTAAGGTTCTCCAAGGGCTTGACTGAGCTTGCCTCCTGTTGTTGAAGTCTCAGGGACATCAAAGAGTTCACATGCATCTTGCTACCAGCGCCTAGGCTCCTCTGCTGTGAGTCCTGACCTGCCAAGTCGTGCCAAAACCAGTCCTGGGCCCTTGGAGGTGGATTTGCTGCAACCAGGTAATCAATGCATCGACCTAAAGTGACATTTCAGAACCGGTGCATCCCTGCAAAACTGATGCATTGTTGCTGCCTGCACCAATGCCGTGGACACAGCTCACTGAGTGTGCGACACAACGACCTCGACTTTCAATGCAGCTACGACTTTGCCATAGTGCCTCTGAAGAACCGCCGCGGCGTCAGTCTCAGACATTGCAGCACTGATACCAGTGGTCCGCCGCCCCAACTGTGACACATCCCTGCGGTTTGACTTCGACATTTAGGAATCACCGCTCAGCGCTCTTGACCAACGCTTCTTCGACACAGCGTCGCCTTCAGGAAGCGAGGTCTCGCAACCGATGCATCACCTCCTCTGTGCAAAGCATTCTCTTGGAGTGGCAAAGCTTCAGCTACAATGCATCACCTTACGGAACCGATGCCACACCTGCATCGTCTATGCATAATCTCCTCTGTGCAACACATCATCTTTGGTTTCCGACGCATCAAAGGTACTATAAAGGGGTCTGCACGAGTCCTGTAACTGGCCCACACTCCATTGCGGTCAAACTGAACTTTTAGATATGTCCTAGTCAAGCGTGACCTGATAGCCCCAATTGGAGCTATAAACCTCTAAGCACTGCATTTTGATTTAATCTTTAAAAATTCATATCTTAACTTGTGTATGCTGGATTTTTGTTATTGTGGTCTTATCTTTACTCAGATAAATATAGGCTATTTTTCTAAAGAGGTGTGGAGTACTTTTGTGGTGTTTTCACTGTGTTACTCAATCAATCAATCAATCAATCAATCAATCAGAGCACTTGTAAAGCGCGCTACTTACCCGTGAGGGTCTCAAGGTGCTGAGCAGAGGGGGGGGGGGGGCGGGGGGGGGGCGCTCCTGCGAAGAGCCAGGTATTGAGGAGTCTTCTGAAGGTGAGTAGGTCTTGGGTCTGCCGTAGGTGGGTAGGGAGGGTGTTCCAGGTCTTGGCGGCGAGGTAGGAGGAGGATCTGCTGCCGGAGGTTGTTTGTTGGATGCGGGGGACAGCGACGGGGGCGAGGCTGGCGGAGCGCAGCTGGCTGGTGGGGGTGTAGAAGCTGAGTCTGCTGTTCAGGTAGGCTGGTCCGGCGTTGTGGAGTGCTTTGTGTGCGTGGGTGAGGAGCTTGAAGGTGATCCTCTTGTCGACGGGGAGCTAGTGTAGGTCTCTCAGGTGGGGGGTGATGTGGCTGCGGCGGGGGACGTTGACGATCAGTCGGGCGGAGGCGTTTTGTATGCGTTGTAGTCATCGTAGGTGTTTGGCTGGGCTTCCTGTGTAGAGTGCGTTGCTGTAGTTCAGTCTGCTGCTGACGAGGGCCTGTGTCACTGTTCTTCTTGTTTCGGTAGGGATCCACTTTTAGATCCTGCGGAGCATGCGGAGGGTGTTGTAGCAGGAGGAGGAGACAGCGTTGACCTGCTTAGACATGGAGAGGGTGGAGTCAAGGATGAATCCTAGGTTGCGTGCATGGTCGGTGGGTGTCGGTGCTGTTCCCAGTGTGGTCGGCCACCAGGAGTCGTCCCAGGCTGAGGGGGTGGGTCCGAGGATGAGGACCTCCATCTTGTCCAAGTTCAGCTTCAGACGGCTGCTCCTCATCCAGTCGGTCATGGAGGTTGGTTTTGGCGGTGTATGGGTCCTTGGTGAGGGAAAGGATGAGCTGGGTGTCGTCGGCGTAGGAGATGATGTTGAGGTCGTGATGGCGGGCCACATGTGCGAGGGGGGCCATGTAGATGTTGAACAGCGTCAGGCTGAGGGATGAGCCCTGGGGGACGCCGCAGATGATGTTGGTGGCTTTGGATCGGAAGGGTGGGAGGCGGATGCTCTGGGTTCTGCTGGAGAGGAAGGACGTGGTCCAGTCAAGGGCCTTCTCTTGGATTCCGGCTTCTAGGAAGCTTGTCTTTAGAGTATGATGGCAGACCGTGTCGAAGGTGGCTGACAGTTCCAGAGGATGAGGGCTGATGTTTTGCGTTGTCTAGTTTGCGCATGATGTCGTCTGTGGCGGCGATGAGGGCTGGGACGGGTCCAAAATGTTGTTGTCTTTGAGGTGGCGGGCCAATTGCATGTTGACGATTTTCTCAATGACCTTCTCCTTGACGGGAGCAGGGAGATGGGCCGGAAGTTCTTGAGGTCCTTGGAGTCCGCCTTGGGCTTCTTGAGGAGGGCGTTGATTTCGGCGTGCTTCCAGCTTTCCGGAAATGTCGCTGTTTTGAAGGAGATGTTGATGCCCTTCCGTAGTTGGGGGGCGATGGCTGCATCTGCTTTGTTGAATATGTGGTGTGGGCACGGGTCTGACGGAGATCCTGGAGTTCATGACCTTGCGTGTCTCATCATCGTTGGAGTTGCACCAGGAGGTCAGGCGGTTGGCGCTGGTGGTGTTCACAGGGGAGGTGGAGTCTGGCGTAGTCGGGCGGTCGAGTTGTCTGCGGCCGAGGTTGGCGATGTTGTCAATCAGGGTGGCGGATTTAGCGTCTTTGTTGTTCTCGAGGTGGAAGTCCAGGTCCCCGAGGAGGGTGTAGTCCGTGGAGGCGAGGGCGTGTGTGCTGGCGAGGTCGGCGATGGAGTCGGTGAACTGAGCCAGGGGTCCCGGGGGGTCCGGGGGGTCTGTAGATGAGTGTTCCTCTGAGGGTGGTGTTGGGGTCGGTGTGGATCCGGAAGTGGAGGTGTTCGGCGGTGTTGAGGGTGTCGTCTGCATGAGTGGCGACCTTGAGGGTGGACTTGTGGACGATGGCTATTCCTCCTCCAATTCCATTGGCGCGATCCCTGCGGGTGATTTTGTAGCCGTCGATGATGGCTATGGCGATGTCAGGCGCCGAGGAGTCGTTCCACCAGGTCTCGGTCATGAAGGCAACATCTGGGGTGGAGGAGTCGAGCAGGTCCCAGAGCTCGATGGCGTGTTTGCGTGAAGAGCGTGTGTTTAGGAATATGCAGCGGAGGTGGTTGGGTCAGGTCCTTGGTGGTTTGGTGGCTCTGTCGCAGGTGAAGCTGTAGGTGCGGCAGGAGAAAGGTCCGTGGGTGCGTTTCGAGGCAGCCTGGAAGCAGCTGCTGTCTTGGCCAGCTTTGAGTGCGTGGAGGGTGCTGGCGTCGTATCAGAGTCTTGCGTTGTGGTGTTTGCGGGGGCCAGGGGTTCTGGTGCTGGGCGCGCTCCAGGCGCAGACGGGCGCAGGTGGGCTTGCCTTAGGCGCGCCACCGGCGTGGCCGCGCATCGTCCGGCATATATGGGGTGCTGGGAGGGAGGAGCAGCTGGGAGGCCGGAGCAGCGAGTGGGCAGAGGGTGGGCCGCAGGGGGTACAGCAGCAGGGAGAACGAGTGGCACAGAAAGAAAAACAGGGCAGAAAAGAGGGGGAAACAGTGGCACAGAGCAGAAAAACGGGGCACAAAGGAGGGGGAAAAACGAGAGGCACAGAAAGAAAAAACGGGGCATAAAAGAGGGGAAAAACTAGTGACACAGAAAGGAAAACCGGGCAGAGACAGGGGGAAACAGTGGCACAGAGCAGAGAAAACTGGGCACAAAGGAGGGGGAAAAACAAGTGACACAGAAAGAAAAACGGGGCAGAAAAGAGGGGGAAACAGTAGCACAGAGCAGAAAAAACGGGGCACAAAGTAGGGGGAAAACGAGTGACACAGAAAGAAAAGAAAATGGATGGGCACAGCGAGTCTTTATCAGCGACAGCAGGGGCAGGAGCAGGGGCACACAGGTGGAGCTGCGTGGAGGGGGAGCAACCTACCAGGAGGGTCAGGGGTCGCTCTCCTCACCGCACAGCGTCCGGCATATATGGGGAGGTGGGAGGGAGGAGCAGCTAGGAGGTGGGAGCAGCAGGTGGGCAGGTTGACGGGGCCGCAGGGGGCACAGCGGTGGGGAGAACGAGTGGCACAGAAAGAAAAATGGGGCAGAAAAGAGGGGGAAACAGTGGCACAGAGCAGTAAAAACGGGGCACAAAGGAGGGGGAAAAACGAGTGGCACAGAAAGAAACAAGCATTCACAATGCAATGGTCTTGGCATTTTTAAAGTTAGAGCTATTGGCATTGCTCGTGACATTATTTTTATTTATGTTTTTGTTTTTAAAACATAAATAAATGGCATTGTCATTTACAATGCCAATAGCTTAATCGCTCGCAAATGCGAGACCTATTGCATTTGCACCCACACACAGAGCCACACACACACAAAGCCACCCACACACACATACAGAGCTACGCACACACAGACAGAGCCGCGCGCACCCACACACAGACAGAGCTGCGCACACACACACACAGAAAGAGCTGCGCACACACACAGACAGAGCCGCGCACACACACAGACAGAGCCGTGCACACACACAGACAGAGCCACGCACACACACACAGACAGAGCCGCGCGCACACACACACAGACAGAGCCGCGCACACACACACAGACAGAGCCTCGCACACACACACAGACAGAGCCATGCACACACACACAGACAGAACTGCGCACACACACACATACAGAGCCACGCACACACACACACAGACAGAGCCGCGCACACACACACAGACAGAGCCACACACACACACACAGACAGAGCAACACACACACAGACAGAGCCACGCACACACACAGACAGAGCCACGCACACACACAGACAGAGCCATGCACACACACAGACAGAGCCACGCACACACACAGACAGAGCCAATCACACACAGACAGAGCCACGCACACAGACAGAGCTACGCACACAGACAGAGCCACACACACAGAGGCACAGAAAAACCAGGATGACAAGCAGGGAACAGAGGCACAGAAAAACCGGGATGACAAGCAGGGAACAGAGGCACAGAAAAACCGGGGGAACAGAGGCACAGAAAAACCGGGGGAACAGAGGCACAGAAAAACCGGGATAACAAGCAGGGAACAGAGGCACAGAAAAACCTGGATGATAAGCAGGGAACAGAGGTACAGAAAAACCGGGATGACAAGCAGGGAATAGAGGCACAGAAAAACCGGGGGAACAAAGGCACAGAAAATCCCGGATGCCCTTAAAGAAGTTGCGCCTGAATCGCGTAACACCATCGGCCCCTTGGTTCTCAGAATCTTTAAGACTGGAGAGGCAGAAATGCCGCAACCTTGAAAGACGCTGGCGAGTCAGCTATGACAACAATGATAAAGAAAGATATAAACTAGCATGGTCAAGCTATCGAAAGACATTAAGAATGGAAACAAGCATTGGAAATGCAATAGGTCTCGCATTAGGAAAGTTTGAGCGATTGTTATTGTAAATGACACTTTTTTATTTATGTGTTGGTTTTGAAAATAGCAAAATTAATAGCTTTGTCAGTTACAATGTCAATAGTTTTAACTTTCGCAAATGTGACACCTATAGCATTTGTAATGCAATGTGTGTTGTATTTACGTGACTTAGATGTATTGATATTACAAATAACAATGGCTTTTATTTTTGTGAATAATTAATACTTAAATAAAAGTTATTGTAATTTATAATGGCAATACCTTAAACGTTTGTAAATAACTTTTGTGAAGATTATGTTCAGTGTATTTTATTGTGACGAAAATCCAAGCACATTGCATTTGCACCTGCACACACACAGAGCCACACGCACACACACACACACACACACACACACATGTAGATGTGGTGGTGGTGGATCTGGGGGATATGGTGGTGGTGGATGTGTTGGTGGATGTGGTGGTGGATGCGGTGGTGGATGTGGTGGTGGTCACGGATTTGGTGTTGGTGGATGCAGTGGTGGTGGATGCGGTGGTGGATGTGGTGGTGGTGGATGCGGTGGTGGATGTGGTGGTGGTGGATGCGGTGGTGGTGGAAGTGTTGGTGGATGTGTTGGTGGATGTGTGGTGGATGTGGTGGTGGATGTGTTGGTGGTGGGTGTGGTGGATGTGGTGGTGGTGGGTGTGGTGAAAGTTGTGGTGGATGTGGTGGTGGATGTGGTGGTGTATGTGGTGGTGTTGGATGCGGTGGTGGATGTGGTGGTGGTGGGGAATGTGGTGTTGGTGGATGCGGTGGTGGTGGTGAATGGGGTGGTGGATGCGGTGGTGGATGTGGTGGTGGAGGTGGTGGATGTGGTGGGTGTGGTGGTGGATGTGGTGGTGGATGTGGTGGTGGATGTGGATGTGGTGGTGATGGATGCGGTGGATGTGGATGTGGTGGATGTGGTGGTGGATGTGGCGGTGGATGTGGTGGTGGATGTGGTGGTGGATGTGGTGGTGGATGTGGTGGTGGATGTGGTGGTGGATGTGTTGGTGGATGTGGTGGTGGATGTGGTGGTGATGGTGGATGTGGTGGTGGATGTGGTGGTGGTGGATGCGGTGGTGGTGGTGGTGGATGGGGTGGTGGATGTAGTGGTGGTGGGTGTGGTGGATCTGGTGGCGGTGGATGTGGCGGTGGATATGGCTGTGGATGTGGCAGTGGATGTGGCAGTGGATGTGGTGGTGCATGTGGAGGTGGATTTGGAGTTGATGGTGGATGTGGTGGATGTGGTGGTGGATGTGGTGATGGTGGATACGGTGGTGGTGGTGGATGCGGTGGTGGTGGTGGATGGGGTGGTGGTGGATGGGGTGGTGGATGTAGTGGTGGTGGGTGTGGTGGATGTGGTGGTGGTGGGTGTGGTGGATGTGGCGGTGGATGTGGCTGTGGATGTGGCGGTGGATGTGGCAGTGAATGTGATGGTGGATGTGGTGGTGCATGTGGAGGTGGATTTGGAGTTGATGGTGGATGTGGTGGTGGTGGATGTGGTGGTGGATGTGGTGATGGTGGATGCGGTGGTGGTGGTGGTGGATGGGGTGGTGGTGGATGGGGTGGTGGATGTAGTGGTGGTGGGTGTGGTGGTGGGTGTGGTGGATGTGGTGGTGGATGTGGCTGTGGATGTGGCAGTGGATGTGGATGTGATGGTGGATGTGATGGTGGATGTGATAGTGGATGTGGTGGTGGATGTGGTGGTGGATGTGGTGGTGGATGTGGTGGTGGATGTGGTGGTGATGGTGGATGTGGTGGTGGATGCGGTGGATGTGATGGTGGTGGATACGGTGGTGGTGGATGCAGTGGTGGTGGTGGATGCAGTGGTGGTGGTGGTGGATGGGGTGGTGGATGTAGTGGTGGTGGGTGTGGTGGATGTGGTGGGTGTGGTGGATGTGGCAGTGGATGTGGCGGTGGATGTGGCGGTGGATGTGGCGGTGGATGTGGCGGTGGATGTGATAGTGGATGTGATGGTGGATGTGATGGTGGATGTGGTGGTGGATGTGGTGGTGGATGTGGTGGTGGATGTGGTGGTGGAGGTGGATTTGGAGGTGATTGTGGATGGATGCACACATGGATGGATGCAAATGTGAAGGGGTGGACGAATGGATGCATGGATACGTTTATAGTTGAAGACTAAGGCATGGCTGTGTCACTGAAAACTATCGAAGCCGAATTGTGACGAGCCCATCCGAAGCTATCAGATCATTTTCATCAAAACCCGCCGCTCCCCACCTCCAACTGGGCAATGAGGGAGTGTTTGGTGGAACTGTAAACAACCCCCAGTTGAACAACAGACTAGACTCGAAAGACATTAAGAATGGAAACAAGCATTGGAAATGCAATAGGTCTCGCATTAGGAAAGTTTGAGCGATTGTTATTGTAAATGACACTTTTTTATTTATGTGTTGGTTTTGAAAATAGCAAAATTAATAGCTTTGTCAGTTACAATGTCAATAGTTTTAACTTTCGCAAATGTGACATACATAGCATTTGTAATGCAATGTGTGTTGTATTTACGTGACTTAGATGTATTGATATTACAAATAACAATGGCTTTTATTTTTGTGAATAATTAATACTTAAATAAAAGTTATTGTAATTTATAATGGCAATACCTTAAACGTTTGTAAATAGCTTTTGTGAAGATTATGTTCAGTGTATTTTATTGTGACGAAAATCCAAGCACATTGCATTTGCACCTACACACACACAGAGCCACACACACACACACACACACACACACACACACACACACACACACACACACACACACACACACACACACACACACATATAGATGTGGTGGTGGTGGATCTGGGGGATATGGTGGTGGTGGATGTGTTGGTGGATGTGGTGGTGGATGCGGTGGTGGATGTGGTGGTGGTCATGGATTTGGTGTTGGTGGATGCAGTGGTGGTGGATGCGGTGGTGGATGTGGTGGTGGTGGATGCGGTGGTGGATGTGGTGGTGGTGGATGCGGTGGTGGTGGAAGAGTTGGTGGATGTGTTGGTGGATGTGTGCTGAATGTGGTGGTGGATGTGTTGGTGGTGGGTGTGGTGGATGTGGTGGTGGTGGGTGTGGTGAAAGTGGTGGTGGATGTGGTGGTGGATGTGGTGGTGTATGTGGTGGTGTTGGATGCGGTGGTGGATGTGGTGGTGGTGGGGGATGTGGTGTTGGTGGATGCGGTGGTGGTGGTGAATGGGGTGGTGGATGTGGTGGTGGAGGTGGTGGATGTGGTGGGTGTGGTGGTGGGTGTGGTGGTGGATGTGGTGGTGGATGTGGATGTGGTGGTGGTGGATGCGGTGGATGTGGATGTGGTGGATGTGGTGGTGGTGCATGCGGTGGATGTGGATGTGGTGGTGGATGTGGCGGTGGATGTGGTGGTGGATGTGGTGGTGGATGTGGTGGTGGATGTGGTGGTGGATGTGGTGGTGGATGTGTTGGTGGATGTGGTGGTGGATGTGGTGGTGGTGGATGCGGTGGTGGTGGTGGTGGATGGGGTGGTGGATGTAGTGGTGGTGGGTGTGGTGGATCTGGTGGCGGTGGATGTGGCGGTGGATATGGCTGTGGATGTGGCAGTGGATGTGGCAGTGGATGTGGTGGTGCATGTGGATTTGGAGTTGATGGTGGATGTGGTGGATGTGGTGGTGGATGTGGTGATGGTGGATGCGGTGGTGGTGGTGGATGCGGTGGTGGTAGTGGATGGGGAGAAGGTGGATGGGGTGGTGGATGTAGTGGTGGTGGGTGTGGTGGATGTGGTGGTGGTGGGTGTGGTGGATGTGGCGGTGGATGTGGCTGTGGATGTGGCGGTGGATGTGGCAGTGAATGTGATGGTGGATGTGGTGGTGGATGTGGTGGTGCATGTGGAGGTGGATTTGGAGTTGATGGTGGATGTGGTGGTGGTGGATGTGGTGGTGGATGTGGTGATGGTGGATGCGGTGGTGGTGGTGGATGGGGTGGTGGTGGATGGGGTGGTGGATGTAGTGGTGGTGGGTGTGGTGGTGGGTGTGGTGGATGTGGTGGTGGATGTGGCTGTGGATGTGGCGGTGGATGTGGATGTGATGGTGGATGTGATGGTGGATGTGATGGTGGATGTGGTGGTGGATGTGGTGGTGGATGTGGTGGTGGATGTGGTGGTGGATGTGGTGGTGGATGTGGTGGTGATGGTGGATGTGGTGGTGGATGCGGTGGATGTGGTGGTGGTGGATGCGGTGGTGGTGGATGCAGTGGTGGTGGTGGATGCAGTGGTGGTGGTGGTGGATGGGGTGGTGGATGTAGTGGTGGTGGGTGTGGTGGATGTGGTGGGTGTGGTGGATGTGGCAGTGGATGTGGCGGTGGATGTGGCGGTGGATGTGGCGGTGGATGTGATAGTGGATGTGATGGTGGATGTGATGGTGGATGTGGTGGTGGATGTGGTGGTGGATGTGGTGGTGGATGTGGTGGTGGTGGTGGATTTGGAGGTGATGGTGGATGGATGCACACATGGATGGATGCAAATGTGAAGGGGTGGGTGAATGGATGCATGGATACGTTTATAGTTGAAGACTAAGGCATGGCTGTGTCACTGAAAACTATCGAAGCCGAATTGTGACGAGCCCATCCGAAGCTATCAGATCATTTTCATCAAAACCCGCCGCTCCCCACCTCCAACTGGGCAATGAGGGCGTGTTTGGTGGAACTGTAAACAACCCCCAGTTGAACAACAGACTAGACAGAGCCGAACACGAATCAAATAAAGCCCACGAAGTCCATATATTACAGTAAAAACACAGTTGAAGGCAAGCAGACATGGGCTGCAGTCTCCAAGGTTGCTTACCCGTAGAATAAACACAGCTGTACACGGGGTAAAATTAGACAGACATTCAGAATAACAAGCTGGTGGATGGATGCACACATGGATGGATGCAAATGTGAATGGGTGGGTGAATGGATGCATGGATACGTTTATAGTTGAAGACTAAGGCATGGCTGTGTCACTGAAAACTATCGAAGCTGAATTGTGACGAGCCCATCAGAAGCTATCAGATCATTTTCATCAACACCCGCCGCTCCCCACCTCCAACTGGGCAATGAGGGCGTGTTTGGTGGAACTGTAAACAACCCCCATTTGAACAACAGACTAGACAGAGCCGAACATGAATCAAATAAAGCCCACGAAGTCCATATATTACAGTAAAAACACAGTTGAAGGCAAGCAGACATGGGCTGCAGTCTCCAAGGTTGCTTACCCGTAGAATAAACACAGCTGTACACGGGGTAAAATTAGACAGACATTCAGAATAACAAGCTTTAAACAAGGGGCGGAGCGAGGGGGAGGTGTGCTGGGAGAGAGAGTGGGGAGGGGAAGAGCTGCTGGCGGAGTTCCAAGCGCTATATGTCAAAAATATTATTGTTAGTAATTTGATGGGCAATTAATTTGCAGTGGAGGAAATACGCTAATAACAGAACATTCAGTATATAGACCTAGACAGAGGGAGGGAAGACAAGAACGCTAGTTGCCGTAATGAAAGAATCAAAGTTTGGGCTGAGGATTAACCAGCTGCTTTAATAGTGAAGGACCTCTTGGCAGCAGTCATAATGAAATCTTCCTGAAAAAGGCAATGAGCAGAATAGTCCACGGAACCTGGACTCAATTCTTCCTGCTGAATTCCGTGCTGTATGCTGGAGGGGGAGGTGTGCTGGGAGAGAGAGTGGGGAGGGGCGGAGCGGGAGGAGCGTCGTGAGGGGAGAGAGAGAGTGGGGAGAGGGCAGAGCAGGAAGAGCTGCTCTCTGCAGGCTGGGGAACAGATGCTGCTGTTAGTGTGCCAGCAGGAGAGGTCCGCAGTTGTGCGTCTCCTCCCTCATCATCTGCCTCCTGGAGGAGGGTTAGCGGCTCTCGTGATGTCCTCAGGCAAAGGGAGGAGGGTGGGAAGAAGCCGGGGGGAGGGAAGGAAGGGGGAGGAGAGGCGGGATGTCTTTTCAAGGTTTAAACAAGGGGGGGATCGAGGGGGAGGTGTGCTGGGAGAGAGAGTGGGGAGGGGAAGAGCTGCTGGCGGAGCCTGAATTCCGTGCTGTATGCTGGAGGGGGAGGTGTGCTGGGAGAGAGAGTGGGGAGGGGGCAGAGCGGGAGGAGCGTCGTGAGGGGAGAGAGAGTGGGGAGAGGGCGGAGCAGGAAGAGCTGCTCTCGGCAGGCTGGGGAACAGATGCTGCTGGGGAAGTGATAAGGGGAGGTGCCCTGAAGAAATGCGACACGGCAGGCAGGGGAGGGGGCGGAGCGGGGGTGTGGGAGGAGTGCGGCTGAGGGAAAAGACATGCAAGGCAGGCGGCTGGGGGCATGTGCACACGCTTTTAATGTCAATTTCACGGGCACTGCAAGGAATCACCATCGATTCCTTGCAAGTTGGTTAAAGTCTGTTTAAGCCCCCATAGTCTTGCAAGCTCAATGCGCATGCGCATTGACAGGCGAGACCTAAAAAGCAGATACTTCTGCGAACAAATAGAGTTGGCCCAGAACTCCAGCAAACAACTATACCAGGTAGTGGCAACACTATCAAACACTCCAACTCCCACAACCATAGATACGAATCAAGAATTCTGTAACAAAATGGCTGATTTTTTAGGACTAAGGTCACAGAAATCTTTGTCAAATTCAATAACATTACAGAAGTGGAACCCTCGAGATCACCGAACAACACATCACCCACTACTCCCTCTTTGGTTGAATTTAACCCTCCATCCCTGCTAGAAATAAAGGATCTAATCAAAGCCACCATGTCGGGTTCTCCTCTGGACCCCTGTCCACCGACCATTATAAAATCATCCACCGACGTGGTGGCCCCAATATTGGAAAATATTTTCAATACTACCTGTAAATCAGGGAACTACCCTCAAAGCTGGAAATCAGCTATAATAAAGCCACTTTTGAAGAAACCTACTCTTGATACCTCAGAACTAAAAAGCTATCGTCCGATAGCAGCGTTGCCTTTCCCTGCTAAAATACTTGAAAAGGTAATAAATAAACAGCTAGCGAGCTACATTGACCAGAACAACATGCTTGACAACACCCAGTTTGGGTTCAGAGGAGGCCATGGCACGGAGACAGCGCTTATAAAGGCCTCTGAGGAGATCAGACAGATCATGGACCAGGGTGGCACAGCAGTCCTGATTCTGCTGGATCTCTCAGCGGCCTTTGACACGGTCGATCATAACACTCTGATGGCTCTATGTATTCAACGGGTGAGAACGGTCACATGGGGAGACAGACGCTTCCTTGTGGCCGCATCTAAACTCTGGAACTCTTTGCCTACCCACATAAAAAGCAGCCCATCTTTGATGATTTTCAGAAAGAAACTGAAGACATGGCTATTTACTCAATAACTTACAGGGAGTGCCGCCTATTTTCTTTTCTGCTAACTCAGCACCGAGACACCACATGTGGTATTTGTTGCGCTCTACAAATCTTAAAAATAAATAAATAAATAAATAAGCAGGGAACAGAGGCACAGAAAAACTGGGATGACAATCAGGGAACAGAGGTACAGAAAAACTGGGGGAACAGAGGCACAGAAAACCCGGGATGACAAGCAGGGAACAGTGGCACAGGAAAACCGGGGGAACAGAGGCACAGAAAAACCGGGGGAACAGAGGCACAGAAAAACCGGGATAACAAGCAGGGAACAGAGGCACAGAAAAACCAGGATGACAAGGGAGGAACAGAGGCACAGAAAAACTGGGATGACACGCAGGGAACAGAGGCACAGAAAAACCGGGATGACAAGGGGGGAAAAGAGGCACAGAAAAACCGGGATGACAAGCAGGGAACAGAGGCACAGAAAAACCAGGATGACAGGCAGGGAACAGAGGCACAGAAAAACCGGGGTGACAAGGGGGGAACAGAGGCACAGAAAAACCGGGATGACAAGCACAGAACAGAGGCACAGAAAAACCCGGATGACAAGTAGGCCAGGATGACAAGCAGGGAACAGAGGCACAGAAAAAAAGGGATGACAAGCAGGGAACAGAGGCACAGAAAACCCGGGATGACAAGCAGGGAACAGAGGCACAGAAAAACCGGGGGAACAGAGGCACAGAAAAAGTGGGATGACAAGCAGGGAACAGAGGCACAGAAAAACCGGGATGACAAGCAGGGAAACAGAGGCACAGAAAAACCGGGGGAACAGAGGCACAGAAAAACCGGGATGACAAACAGGGAAGAGAGGCACAGAAAAAACGGGATGACAAGCAGGGAACATAGGCACAGAAAAACCGGGGAAACAGAGGCACAGAAAAACCGGGATGACAAGCAGGGAACAGAGGCACAGAAAAACCGGGGGAACAGAGGCACAGAAAAACTAGGATGACAAGCAGGGAACAGAGGCACAGAAAAACGGGGTAACAGAGGCACAGAAAAACCGGGATGACAATCAGGGAACAGAGGCACAGAAAAACCGGGATGACAAGCAGGGAACAGAGGCACGAAAAAAACGGGATGACAAGCAGGGAACAGAGGCATGAAAACCGGATCACAAGCAGGGAAACAGAGGCACAGAAAAACCGATCACAAGCAGGGAAACAGAGGCACAGAAAAACCAGATCACAAGCAGGGAAACAGAGGCACAGAAAAAACGGATCACAAGCAGGGAAACAGAAGCACGAAAACAAAAAAACGAGGCAGAGAAAAACCGGGGTAACAGAGGCACAGAAAAACTGGGATGACAAGCAGGGAACAGAGGCACAGAAAAACCGGGACGACAAGCAGGGAACTGAGGCACGAAAAAAACGGGATGACAATCAGGGAAACAGAGGCACGAAAAACCGGATCACAAGCAGGAAAACAGAGGCACGAAAACCGGATCACAAGCAGGGAAACAGAGGCATGAAAAACCGGATCACAAGCAGGGAAACAGAGGCACGAAAACAAGAAAACGGGCACAATCACCGAGTCACAAGCAGGGAAACAGAGGCACGAAAACCGGATCACAAGCAGGGAAACCAATGCACGAAACCAAGAAAACGGGCCCAATCACCGGATCACAAGCAGGGAAACAGAGGCACAAAAACCGGATCACAAGCAGGGAAACAGAGGCACGAAAAAACGGATCACAAGCAGGGAAACAGAGGCATGAAAACAAGAAAACGGGCACAATCAGGGAAACAGAGGTAAGAAAAAAACTTACCGACTCAGGGGGGAGTCCCTCGAAGACTTCCTCAGCTGCAGGTGAGAAATCCTGTGTCTAAGAGGCAGGCAGGAAACCAAGCAGCACCACCATGTTACTCCGAGGCGAGGCAGAAATGCCTCGGAGAAAGCATTGTCATTTTCTGATTCGGGGGCGTGGTTTTCTTTCTCTCCTCTTCCCATTGGCTGGAAGGTAAAATTCCAGCCAATGGGAAGAGGAGAGAAAGAAAACAAGAAAGTAGCGAAAAAAGACGCCCCCGAATCGGAAAATGACGGGGCTTGAACAGAGTGATGCCCCTCTCCTCCAATGGCTGGCCTCCGTTTAGGAAGCCAGCCAATGGAGAAGAGGGGCGGGTTCAAGTACCCATACCTAAAAACATTAAATCTCGGACCGAGACTGCGCAAGCGCAGCCTACGGTCCTCAACCTAAAAACGGGGCAGAAAAGAGGGGGAAACAGTGGCACAGAGCAGAAAAAACGGGGCACAAAGGAGGGGGAAAAACGAGTGGCACAGAAAGAAAAAAACGGGGCATAAAGGATGGGAAAAACGAGTGACAATGAAAGGAAAACGGGGCAGAAAGAGGGGGAAACAGTGGCACAGAGCAGAGAAAACGGGCCACAAAGGAGGGGGAAAACGAGTGACACAGAAAGAAAAACGGGGCAGAAAAGAGGGGGAAACAGTAGCACAGACCAGAAAAAACGGGGCACAAAGGAGGAGGAAAAACAAGTAACACAGAAAGAAAAGAAAACGGATGGGCACAGCGAGTCTTTAGCAGCGGCAGAAGGAACAGGGGTACACAGGCGGAGCTGCGTGGAGGGGGAGCGACCTACCAGGAGGGTCAGGGTACTGTGTGTGTGTGTACGTGTGTGTGTGTGTGTGTGTGTGTGTGTGTGTGTGTGTGTGTGTGCGGAAATACATGACATATTGCCTCTTTAGTTTAGCCTGACTTCTCTGTGCCAAGCTACCAGAGGGTGAGCTCAGGCAAACTTTTAGTGTGAACAACACTTACCCTGACTAGAGTGTGGGTCACTACTTGGACATGGTACATACCTCATCCAACTAGAGACCCGATTTCTAACAGTGGCCTAAAGTTTTATTACAGATGGCGCACCATTATAAGCTATTAAATCAAACACAATGGAGATATTAGAATAGCGATGTTAGACCTGACGTCCTTGGTGTCATATTCGCCAGAATTTTTGCCTTTACTTTCCTATTTTTGTTGAACACGTTTTTATTGGCTTTAGAACTCCACTGCACTTTACCCCTGCTAACCAGTGGTAAAGTGCTTGTGCTTACACATAGCTACATTGGTATACACCTAATAAGCACATTTAATTTACTTATACGTCCATAATAAATGGTACCCTATGCCAGTAAATTAAATGCTACTATTGGACTTTAGCCTTCACTGTGTCACCTACTAAAGTAGCAGTGTAAAACATGTCTCAGGCCTGCCCTCACAACCTGTAGGGCAGTTTTGAACTGCCATTTTGACCTGGAAAATTACATATTTTGCAAGGCCTAAGTCTTCCTTTTTAATACTTCTAAGTCATTCCCAAGGTAAGCCCTAACCACTCCTACAGCAGGGTGCATGATATTTAAAATGTAGGACATGTGTATTAATATTTAGATGTCCTGACAGTGAAAAACTCCTAAATTCATTTTTGACTGTTGTAAGGCTATCTCTCCTATAGACTGGGTTATTACACTTAATATTAGATAACTTAAGTTTGAGAACAGATAGAGAAATGCTTCTTCCACTCATTTGAATAATAATTTAAAATCCTCTTTAGTGGTAAAGCCAATTCTGGAACTGCCACTTTTAGAATGTTGGCATTTTTCTGCCTAAACCAATTGGGCCTTTCTGCCAGTATCTAGGGTCACATGATTGTTAACTTCATCGCTGCAGCGCAAATTCCGCCGTAGTGCTGAAGATTCCAATCGCGGGCGTGGCCATGACGGCTCCCGGCCGTCATCAGCACAAGCCCACCATGACTCATGACGGCCGGAAGCCGTCATGACCATGGAAGAGGTTAATGGCTCTCCTGTGGTGTGGTGTGTATTCCTTCCAGACAAGGGGTCAAAAGGGCTGTGGTTGGGAGCAGGCTGTTACTCTCCTGAGCAGGATGTCCAGGGGGGGTTGTATTCACCCCTGCTTGAGCTTTAAAGTGTAGCCTAAGGGGTATGCCCAACCCCTTCCTGATTTCTAAGGACTGCCTGCCATGCCACTGACAAATGCAGTTCACACCTAGGGCTGCATGCCTTTGTCTAAGCATGGGCGGAAAATCCGTCACGCTCGTGGATTTTGCGGATTTTCGGTAAATTCGCAATCCGCAAACGCTCGCGAATTTACCGAAAATCGGCAAATTCGCACGCAGCGGATTTGTTTTTTCTTGGTGATACAATTTTGCGGCGTGCCGTGTAAGTTCGCAATTGCGAACATGTAGGTGCGGCGGGCAGCAACAATCTCGCACTCGCGAAATTACAAAAATTGCAATTCTGCACAAGAAATCCACTAGCCAGCAGCATAGACCTTCTGAAAATGATGATTTTTATCAGAATAACTCCTCAGGTTGACATTTGCCTGCACTTTTTTGGATTTGAGGCCTTTTGACTTTCTTTGGATCACTTTTGGATTAGAAATCAACTTTCACAAGTAAGCTTGTTTGGGGCATTACAGTTGCTGTAATGCTGTTCTGCAGAAAAACGAGTTTTGCAAAAGTGAAAGCATTCAGCAGGTGCAAAAGTTCAAACTCATCATTAGTAACCATTCCCTGTAGTGCTTCCTGACTGGGGCCCCTCCAGAGTTCAGTTGCTAGTTGCAACAATTGTATGACCCTGCTCTGACCCTCACAGCAGGCTCATAGAATAGCTACAAGTAGGCCACAAAGGTCCTAGAAAAAAATTGCACTGCAACAGAAAGCAAATTACAGATAAGGAAGCAGGTGCCAGACTGGAATTTTAAAACAGTGACACATTAATAAATCAACCCCAAATTAATTCATGTCAGTTGAAGCAGGGCAGGTGTGCTTGCTTTTCCCCCCCATAATCTACAGTGATGATGAACCAGAGGGTGGCATTGATGTACCAGAGGGTGGCATGGGTGAAACAGAGGGTGGCAGGGGTGAAACAGAGGGTGCTGGGAACCTGTGATGATGAACCAGACGTAGAAACAACATAATCACGACCGTTGCGAGCCGACATGTAAGTTCGCAATTGCGAACTGGTACAAAATCCTCGCGAACTGGCAAAAATCCTTGCGAACACACAAAAAAAAGTCCGCAAATTCGCGAGAATTCGCGGATTTTGCGGATTGCGAGTTCGCAAATTCGCAAAATTCGCGAACGCCAGATTCGCAAAATTCGCCCATGCTTACCTTTGTCCCCTTAGGCAGACTGGAGCCAAACACTAGAAAGGGGGGAGGATAGACAAAGAGGGCATCCACCATCGACCGGCTGGCACTGGCTATAAGAATAGCACCTTCAGAAACTCTTTATCATAACACTCCTGGACCTGTGGAAGAGTCAGTAGAAGGACTACCCTAATGTCAGAGAAAAAATTACTTGATCTGCCTGCCGTGAACTCAGGCTTTGCAGAAGTGATTCCAAGGGTCAGTTGGATGACTACCTGTTTGAGCTACAGAAACACAACATGCTTTCAGAGGCATCCCTGCAACTGCTCAGCTGACCATCACCAACTGGACCTGTCTGAGCCCTGCCATTGGCCTCTGCTGGAGTGGTCCTGATCCAAAATAGGTGGCCTCCAGGTCCAGGAGCCTTGGATGGCATCAGAATGTAATCTCTATCACTAAAACACATAAAGAGAGGAGGAGGGTAAGCCACTGCACGTCCCGCATAAAAACTAAAGACCTACCTCAAAGGTGAGAACTGTGGCATCAGCGAGAGTGTGATAATATCACAGATCTCTCTAACCAGTTGCCTACCTATTGTAAGAAACAGAATGGAAATTAAAATACCTTATAGTCCTTTTCTTGGGCTTTAGCTGTGTTTTGCAAATAAAGTCATCCTTTATGGAAGAGGAAACCTCACACACATAATAGTGTCATGCTTTATCATCGGTATCCTCTCCCCACCCCGGTAGGTAAATACCACTAAGGCGGACTCAACCACCTTGAAGACTTAAAGGGTAGGAGGGAGTTCTTGGATAAGACTAACTGGGTCAAGATGGGATCCAGATCTTATTAAAAATACCTTGGTGTTGCCAGATTATTACCTTTATTCAGAGGTACACCATGTATATCTAAAAACAAATGTGAATGGGTATAATAAGGACAATGGCTCAAACTTGTTCCTTAACTGCCAACATGTTTCTGCCCGTTGGTAGCCAAAATGGTCTGGGGCATTCTTCAGGGCTTGAGGATCCCTATCTAGAGTGAATATGACCTAACTAGAGGAAAAAAGAAGATTTTTAATCTAGGAGTAGTGAAAGTGTAAACTACCTTTTAACCCAGGTGATTCCTACCTGTTTTAGATTTTAGTGTTCAATGACTTGCATTGGCAGCATTGTGATTGGTGCGGACAGCACCCAGCCGGGCGCCTGTAGGTAGGCCATTTTCTCTATTGAGGCTGCATGCAGCCTAAAAAGAGAAAATGTAGAGTGTGCATGACTGTTTTGGTTGGCCCCAGAGGGCCGACCAAACAACCAGGGTACTCAGAGTGGTACAAGCTCTCCTCCCCGACCTGCCCACTCGCCCGTCTCCAACCAGGCATACCCTCCTGACTGTCCACCCTCAACCAGGCAATCCCCTGCCTTCTGCTTTCTCACAGCGAGAGAAGCAGAAAGATAAAATGGTATTTAAAATACCATTTTATGTTTCTGCTTCTCGCACTGTGAAAAAGCAGAGGGGCGGTGCTCCTCCACCCTAATTGAGGATCCGCCCCAGCCCAGAACGGGACTTGCATAGTTAACCATAGGAATCACATGGGTTGCTGATGCCACTGTACTCACTTTTGTGATACGTCATCAGGATGTACTCCTCTGGATCTCCAGATGACAATTCAGAGGTCTCTTTGCGAACGTGAGTGGACTTTTCATGCCGAGAAAAGACCGTCAGCTGCGCATAACAATGGGAAGCTCCAGCCATGGCCTGCTCTTTGTGTCAGCAACAACTGTCCACTTCTGCAATGACCTCCGCATCTCCCACCCTTTCGAGCTCTAGTGATGGCCTGCTCTTTGTGCCAACCAGCGACTGCCCACGCCAACCAGTGTTGCAAATTTCCAGCAGTGACCTGCTTGTCACACTGACAACAGCCTCTTCATGGCACCTGCAACGCAAAGCGCCAGCCCAGGCTCCTCACTTGCAAGCCTGGTCCCTTCATCTGATCCCCACTCCATCGCAGTCAGCCTGCACTTGAGACGTTGACCCTGTCCAGCGTGACCTGTGTGCTTTTTGGCACTATTTTCACCAAGAACATTAAAAACCCATTACTCATGTTCTACTGATTGGATTCTTGTTGTTTTGGTGTCAGTTTGTTTATTAAAATGTCCTCTATTTTTCTAATAGGTTTTGGATTGTTCCACTGTTGTGTTTGGACTTTATTAGTGTTTGAGTGCTACATAAATATTTTACAAAGTGCCTCTAAGTTAAGCCATACAGCTTTTGTACCATGCTACCACAGGGTTAAGCACAGGTTTATTAAGGGATTTTTGCTGTTCACCATGCCAAGGATTGTGTTAATCACTTGAGTTGGGTTCTTACCCCCCTCAACTAATAACCCAAATTCTTACAAGTGTGCATTCTTATATTGAGTTATTTGAAAGTGCTCTAGTATGTCAAAGTCAAAGTCAAAAAGTTTTATTTGTGTTGGTACTCGACAGAGGACCACAACATTTTTACATTTTACACACATTTAAAAGAAAATCAATTTTTTTAAAATAAAGGTAGAAAGGTTTTTAAGAATTTGTAAAGATTATAACAAACGAATTCGTTCGGAGGTTGCTTACACAAAAATATAAGTTCTCTCACCATTGTGATTCTACAAGAACGGTAAATAGGGTCCAGGTATCTTGCACGAGCTGTAGTTACTTTATGATTTGGACATACAAATAGTACGTGCTCCAGATTCTGAACACCCCCTTCACACAATGTACATGTTGGAGATCCTCCCGGGAACCATTTTGAAGTATATGCTGATACAGGTAGGATGCCCAATCGAAGCATGGTGATGGCCCTCCTTGCGCCATGCGTCAAGGTGAACCCGATATAAGACTGGCTTTGTTTGTATTCTAGTAAGTCAACGAAGGGTTTGTAAATAGCTAGTTTATTACAATGTTGGGAGTCCAGCTCATAGCTCAATTTCGGGGTGAAACATTTTAAGAACAATTTTAGTTGCGCTGATGACCAAATGAGCAATATGTCTGGGCTAATATTTGCCATACGAAATGCAATAGTCATGTTCTCCAGAAAGATTTGCCTTTTGGCGTCCGACCCAAAAGTCTCTTTATTCAGCAACGATCTTAAGGTATTCTCTTTTGCATGTAATAGATTGTAGGCCCACCTTATTACGTTGGCTATTGCTGTAGCATAAGAGCTTGTGATTGATAGTTCTAATCTCAGTGCTTGAACAGGTACGGCGTCTGAGACTTTCATAATCCTTCTTAGAATTTTTCCTTCTTTGCGATCCATAAAGGCCCATTGCTTTATGGGGATGTACTCCGTCGCATAGGATAATACAGGTGGTATTTTTACTCTGTACATTTTTATCATTGAGGAAAAATGCCTGTTCCCTGTGGCACTGTAAAGTCTCTGGAGTGCTGCGGCATGTATTTCGGATTTCCTTTGTAGATTTTTTATCTGTGCTATGTTTGTTAATTTCTTCGAAAGGATCCTGCCGAGGTAAGGATATTCGTTAACCTCTTCAATCTTTTCTCCTCCTATCCTCCAGCTGTATTTGGTGCTTTTTTTCCTCCCCGAGAAGGCTACCACTTTTGTTTTCTTTATGTTTGGTACTAAGTAGTTTTCTTTGGAATAATTGTCCAAAATATCCAATGAGCTTTGTAATCCGAAAGGAGTAAGGTCTAACAACACTATGTCATCAGCATAGAGCAATGCGTGTATGCTTTGCTTAGCGATTTTAGGAGGTAGACTGGAACCTACTTGCAGGTGATATGGCAAGTCACTTAAATAAAGGGAGAATAGAATCGGGGCTAGAAGGCACCCTTGTTTTAGACCATTTTCAGTTTTAATTCTTTTTGTTAGTCCTTTTTCTCCCCCCATTTGGACTTGACACCAGGTTTTGGTATGTAAGTTTACTATGGTTCGTAGCAGTTGTTCTTGAATTCCAAGCCTCCTCAATTTTCTCCATAATGTTGGTCGATCTACCCGATCGAACGCCGTGGAATAGTCTATGAATGCTGCGTAGACGACCTGGGTTTTTCGGGTTACATATTTATCTAGAGTGACCTGAATAACTGCGATATTGTCTGTTACAGAGTGTTCAGGTCTAAAACCTGCTTGGAACATGGGTATCAGACCTAACGAGAAAGCCCATTCTTTCAGGCGATCTAGTACTTCTGCTGCAAATACTTTTCCTACGGCGTCCATAAGTGCTATTTGGCGATAATTCCCTGCTTGAATTCTGCTTCCCTTTTTGTGAATGGGGATGATAATGCTCCCCTGCCATGATTTAGGTACTTGTCCAGTATCAAAAATGTAGTTATAGAGGGGGTATAACAACTGACTCCATTCCTTTGGGTCGGCTTGCAACACCTTGATCGGGATCTGGTCCGGGCCAGAGGCACCAGTGCTTCTTGCTTTACGAATATTCAGTTCAACAGATATAGCTGTGGTTTTGGTTATTGAACGTTTATCTTTTCCTGTGATGTTAACCTCGCTATTTTCATATGATTTTATTAAATTTGCTTTGTAAAGATCTGTCAAATAAGTTTCCCAGTCGTTCGGGGGGACCGGTATAGTTTGCAGTTTCTTTTTTGCTCCAGTTATTTTTGCGATTAGAAACCAATATTTGCGCTGGTTGTGTTTTTTTGCTGCAATCTGAATGTCGACCCAGTTACGATCTTGTAAGGCTTTGTTGTTACTTTGTTTCTCACGTCTCAATTGATTTTTTAGTTTATTTATTTCCTTCTTCGTAGATGGCGAGGAATTGATATATTGGGCACGTATAAGTTTATTTAACTTTTTCTTTAATTCAGAGTTCTTGAAAGTGCGCTTGTTTTTGTCTTTCTTCTTGCTATTTCCTGCTGTACCATCTGTTACCATATTTGAAATGAAGTTTTTGATATCCTTGATAATAGATTCAAAATTTTCTATAGGATTTTCCGAATATGTTTTTGCTAAAAATTGTGAATGATCAATCAAAGTTGAGATTTTATCTAGAGTCGAAGAGTTCCAGAAGATGCGTCTCTGTTCGCTTTTTATCATAATAGTGCTTTTATGATATATGATGTGACAGGCTGGAGAGGATTTGGGTATCCAATCTGTGGTTAAGTGCATTAATGCATGATCACTCTCTTGACTAAACTGGGTGAGCAATTGCGTAATTGTATCCAGCAGATCCATACTACTAATGATGTAGTCTATAATGGATAGGGACCCGTTGCCCCGTCTAGTGTAATTTGCCGGGATATCTCCTTCCGTATTGCCGTTCAGTATTACCCCATTTAGATTCATCAATGCTGATATTAGCAGTTTACCTCTTTTGTCAGATAGTATGCCCTCAGGAAAGTGTGGAATTGTAGTTTCCATGGATTCTTCTAAGAATAGTTTTGCCCATTTATTGATTTCAGTGTTGGAGATTTTGCTATTGAAATCTCCCACAATTAAGAAGGACAAAAAAAGATGATCTTCTGTTATCTTCCTGATATTTTCCATGATATCTAAAAATGTAGTATCCAGTTTTTTGCCTGGTGGGGCATACACGTTGAAGAGGAGGATTGCCTTTAGGGGAGCTGTGCTATGTATTTTTACGGAAATTTTGATGCACTGTAAATTTTCTAATTTAGTATCTACTATTTCCTGTTCCCACAAATATTCTTCCCTCAGTAATATAGCCAAACCACCTTTAGCGTGACCTCGTTTGGTAGGTATTGCAGAGATTTCATGTACATAATAGCCTTTATGAGTGAAGGGTTCAGTCGCCCACGTCTCTTGTAGGATCAGGATATCAGGCAGATTACTCGTTGCTACAGACAATTTATTCTTAGTTCTACCGGCGATATTCCAAGATGTAATTTTTAGACCAGTGCTAAACAGATTGTTGTAGAGTAGTCGTAACTTTGTGGCTGTTCAAAGTCTCCGAAATCCAAGCCCAAGACTTTATACTGTTGCTATTGTTCGGATTCTTTTGGTACATGGTGTCAGACAGCCCTATGTCCTTTATCCACCTGGATTTTTATATTTTCTTGTCCTGTAAAGTGTGATCCTGAGTACGTGGTTCCTGGGTCTCTTGTCACATCAAAATTTTGCTGGAATTTTTTGACATGTGAATTTGAGATTGCTCGTATTTGATCGTTGTACCAGATTGGAATTTTATTAACCATTGGTTCCACTCTTTCAACTACATCATATCCATGTTTATGTAGTGTCTCCTTTTTGTTGAGTATTATCCCTGGAAGAACTGATGACCAGAATGTTACCGTCACTAGTTTGATATTGTCTTTTTCGGGAAAGATCACTAGATCAAGTTCGCTGCTGGTCATTGATTGTAAAGGCCTTATGTGATGTAATAGATCTATAATCCTTCCTCTATTGAGTGGAGCTGAGTCGGTGGGGAAAATTTCCTCAAATTGGAGGGTTTTAGAGTATGTTTCTTCTCCCTTTTGTCAGGGCCTGTTGTTAACTTCCCTTGAACTTTGATTTGATTGTGTGGAGAGTCTGATTGGAACGTAGTCTTCTGCTCTAGGGTCCAAGTGTGGCGTCTTTTCTTCAAGATTTTTGTTTTTAATTTCTAGCTTTTCAATTTTTTGAGGCTTTGTTTTGTCATCGAGTTGTTCCTCTTCGGGTTTATATATAGTGACTGATTTTTGAAATTTTAGTTTACTGGTTTTCTTCTTTTGAATCCTTCTTACTGATTTTTTCCTCCTTCCTCCTTTTTTATTTTCCGTTTTCTTATTAACTATCATTTCTCCATTTCCATGGCTTGATATATCTTTTGTGTGTGTTTCCTGAGTATCTTGTACAGAATCATATTTGGATTTATTTATTGCACTTGTTTTTGTGAATATTGAGAATTGTTTTACTTTTTGTTGATGTTTTTCTTTAAATAGATTTTTTAGAGAGTATGTTACTGATTCGTTAAAGTTATCCGACTGCTGATTTTGTTGTATTTGGGTATCTGTTGTTTGAGTTCCAAACTCACGTTTTATTTTCTCATGATCTTTGTTGTGATCTGTTAAAATGTCCTTTTGCACGTGTTTGGCGGCGTGTGAGTTATACGACCATGTTTTATAGCTTTATCAGAGGATTTCCGTACAGCATTCTCCGTACCCATTCTTTTCATAAATATTGTACGGGATCGCAGTTTTTTAAAGCCCATTTCTTATCCGATTGTCGGTTTTATTTGATTTCTATATCGCTTAATTCGCCAAGAATAATATGAAAGTGGTATTGCTATTGGGAGATTCTTGGCGTTCCCCTACCTTGTCTTCACTCGCAATATGTGTGATAGAGAGAATCCACATAGATTTCCAGGTTGGTGCGTAGGTGGAAGGGGGGGTGGCCCGTCCCGTCCTCGTACGTCCACGGACGGCCACAGACGGTCCCGCCCTTGTCCCGGGCTTCTCCCGGCGCTCCCGCGCAGCGGGACACTCAAGTTAAAGATATACTGCCTGAACTGGAAGGGGAGGAGCCTGCAGGGAGAGCGTCCTAGCTGCTGGCAATTGGCAGTTGTGGGCGCTACTGGGACTTGGAGTCCTGCGCCCACAACACGCTCGCAGCCCTGCAGGTCTCAGTGCCCAGAAGATGACTGTAGGCAGTGGCGCTGTGCAGGGGTGGCCTCCGGCGAAGCGGGACCCGCGCAGCGGGTACCGCGAGCTGTTGAAGGAGGGAGGCAGAAAGGATCAACAAATGCAGAAACTCAGCGAGCACGGCATCTCGTTAGCAGCAAGGAGGCAGTAGAATCCGCCGATGTAGGTGAGGAAGTGACTTTTCTCCGTGTTCACAAGCCAGGGGAGGAGCCTGCAGGGAGAGCGTCCCAGCTGCTGGCAATTGGGAGTTGTGGGCGCTCCTGGGACTTGGAGTCCTGCGCCCACAACACGCTCGCAGCCCTGCAGGTCTCAGTGCCCAGAAGATGACTGTAGGCAGTGGCGCTGTGCAGGGGTGGCCTCCGGCGAAGCGGGACCCGCGCAGCGGGTACCGCGAGCTGTTGAAGGAGGGAGGCAGAAAGGATCAACAAATGCAGCAACTCAGCGAGCACGGCGTCTCGTTAGCAGCAAGGAGGCAGTAGAATCCCTCTAGTATGTGATAATGAACAAAAAGGAGGTTCAGTAAAATAACATATTTGCCTAGGCTCACACAATTTAGTCATGGAAGCCAGGTTTCATTCCAAATTTTGCAGTTACACACTCTGCAGTTCAGCCACTAGATGTTTATCTCTTTTTGACATCAAAGGTAAATGCTTTATCCTTAATAACTGGAGAATGAGATTAAAGTTTGTGGATGGCAAACAGAATCAATATTATATTTTTGGCAGCTGTACATACTGCAAACAGTGCCCAAGGACTTAAGAGCACTTGACAACAGATACAGACTAATTTACATTTGTTTTCTTTTTTTTGGAAGAGGGAGATTTGCCAGGATTTACAGGATACTCCGCTGAAACTGAAAAACCTAGTTCCTCATGTTGCATGGTAGGCACCTGTAACCACGACCTACATCACCTCCCGTGGAAGCTCAACTCATTTTGGGCTCGATGTTCCAAGAGGACCTCGAGCTGAGACAGAGCCAGGCTTCTGACATGAACTTTAAGTGGTTCGCCCACCTCTAATGGAAGGTCAATATGAGAGACTTGCAGTTTCATGGAAATATGTAACTTCTGAAGCCCCAACCTCTCAACTTTCATGAGCACAAAGGGCCTCTTCTACAAGATAATGTTACAGCGTGGAGCCGTAAGCCAGATAGCTGTGCCATGCTGCGTCCTTTTCAAAGCATAGAGATGTGTTGTATTAACAACAATATGATGCATGTTTTTGCTCTCCCCTGCGCTTGCGCAAAAATGGCTGCCATGCTCCAGCACAGGCACCCTTGCGTAATTTTGCAAGTGTTCCTGCACTGCGGGCATGATTGTTTTTGTGGCATTTTCCTCTTTCTATGTGTTCTGCGGAATTCAGCACACACAGAAAGAGTCAAAAATGAGGAGAATTAAAGGTATTTCTCCTCGTTGTGCCATTCCTATGCCCTTTCTGGGGAGGCATAGGATTCTGATGCATTTCCAGCATTACAAAATGTTGTAAATCTGGGAATGCATCAAGTTCCTTTGATGTTGTGTGGGAACGCCCCTTTCATGCAGAGTAATACATGAAGGGGGGCCATATTTACAAGGCTTTGAAAAAACACACAGGGTGACTTTACATGTCGTTTAAATATCGGCAAGGCCCTTGTGCGGCGGATGCATCTCTTTTTTTTATCACGGGCGGCGCACTGTGCTGCCCCATATTTACAAGGCCATGCAAAGCTACCCTGTATGGCTTTTCATGGCCTTGTAAATATGGCCCATTTTCACACAAACAATAATCCCTTCAATAGAGGCACCCTTGCACCATGGCGTAAGGGTGTCTGTGCTGACGCATGTCAGGCAATTGTTCGCCAGCGCATGGGAAAGCACAGGGATGCATCATATTGTTGTAAATATGACACAATCCTGTGCTTTTAAAATGATGCTGCTCAGCACAGCAAAATGGCTTTGTACACCACACCATTTTGTTTTTTAAATAAGTCTCCAAGTACTTATGACTTTGTTCAGCTCACAGTGTGCACTATGCATGTAAATGTATTGGCATTTATATAGCGCACTACTTACCCATAGGGTCCCAAGGCGCTTCGACCGCTGCGAAACCCTTCCTGGCTTCCCTGAGAGATGGTCCTTTAATGGGTATCTCCAGGGTGAGACCAGGCATCCCCGTCGGTCTGGTGGGGCCGTTAGTGAAGATGAGGCAAGCTAATGCCCAGAGTTGCCGAGTGTGATCGCTGATCAGAGTGGGCACCGAGGCGAGAGAATTATCGAGTCCGCTGACCCTGGTCCAGAAACCTGCCGCGCCGGGAATCGAACCCTGGTCCCAGGCCGTCCTCTGCTCTCGGGTCTGCCGCCTCTAACCAGTGAGCCACACTACTTCATGAGTACTCATTCACCTCTTGAACTTTGACTTTGTTTATTATTATTATCCTAGGGTACCTCTGGGGTTAGGGTTAATCAGTCTTCAACTTCACCAAACATAATCTATCTGTCTATTTATCCATCACTCTCTCCCTCTATTTATCTATCCATGCACCCCCTCGCTCTCTTTCATCCACTCATCTGTTTACCCATATACAAATTAGTGGACAGACTTTGTATTTCTTCTGTGCGAAGCAAATGTAATTTCGAAAAGCTTAATACATCCGCTAGAAAGCTTGCTCAGTGGGCTTAGTGCCTACTGCGTGTGAATGTGTGAATGGCCTGCAGGGGTCTAGGCGGAATCCTAGCCATTGCCCTAAACATTCATCTTTCCAATGCCGGTACTTTGTTCAGGGCTCTCCACTGAATAATAGAATTGTTGGATAAATGTGTTTTATGTGAAGAACTTTGGATCACACGATAGTAGTGTAGTTGCTTTCCTCCTGTGTGGCTACAGATATCCCTGTTTGTGCAGACTTTGACTGTCGTCAGCTGTGCCGGGCAGACAGACAGCACCTCTCAGGTTTTCCCCATCTGCCTCTCTCCCTCACACACATGTGCGGACCGCCCCCTGTGACGTCACCTCTCACTCCGCAGACCTGCATGGCCGGGCTCCTCTGCTCTTTAAAACTTGTCCTTGCTGAAGACGGCATCTGCCAACACCCGCTGAAAGGGGGTGCGCGCTCCGAGCGAAGAAAGGAGCACAGGGTTCACTTCATCACCGCATTTTCACAGCAAATGGACACTTTTTAAAAACTCCAATCCCAAAAGGGAGAAGAGATGCATTTTCATCTGATGGAGTTCGGCAAACTTCTAAAGAAATGATTTAAAAGCTGAGAAAATAGGGAAAAAATTAAAGCTCCGGTTTTTGATCAGATCTTGAGGATTTCTGAGACACTTTCAGAAGGGGGTGTTTTAGGACGACGCTACCGCGCCACTTTGATCCCGCACGCCCGATTTGCTTCCAGAATGGTGAGTTTTTGCGGTACACAAGTCTTTATTTTTAGCGTGGTGTTCTCACCTAGGACGGAGCTCAGGAGGGACTTTCCAGGCACTGTTTATTTTTTCTTTGAAAAATGTAATTTTACTTGATGCTTGCAGATTTTTGCAAGGCAAGTACTCTGTTTTGTTGCAAATCTTTTAAAGGCATGATTTCGATATATCAGGATATCTCTTCGTTAGGTATGTTTTATGCAGCCCTAGCATGTGGTCATTGGGAAAGGCTGTCCAACCTCTATGCCGATGTACACATGTATAGGCAGGACACAGCAACCACTTGGGCTGGCTCTAAGCGGTGGCATCATACATTTACCATACCAGGGGTTATCCTCTGACGTCACTGAAAGTGAGGTGCAAAACCTCCAAGCAAAGAAATAAATGATAGCGCCGAGATTGCCAGGATGGCTCGACTTGTCAACTCAGGCAGTAATAGTCTGCAGGGGCCAGGCAGTAATGTGCAGGAAAGATTTGAGATGTAGCCTCAAATATTCAAAGAGACTCCAGTAAAATTCATTATTTGTAAATGTGTCACTTGCTTTTCATTGCAGATGTCCTAAAAAATGTACTGAACCTTTAATATTTGGTCTGTGAGTGATTGTATGTGAGCAATGTGTCTCACTTCGAATACATTGAGACATCGACTCCTTCAAAAACAGAAGTTACATTAGTACAGATATGAACACATTTCTGCCTTAGGTCTCACAACCTGACTCATGATCTTCACTCATGATTATTACAAGACTTTCAGAACTTGCCCTTTATCTACTCGAGTTGTGATAGTGAGATTACCTGTCTCAATTTGCCTGGTTACGATTATGTTGTTGTTTGCTTTCTTATCTGTTCTCTTTTCTTTTGTCTCCATCTTTTATAAAGCGCTCTGATACCCTCAGGGGTCATGCTCACGCTATATAAAACTTTATAGATAAATACATTTTGACCTAAAATGGTGTCAATCCATAAAGTAGAACCCCCCAGAACTTCCACTTTCTTGCTCTTTTCGACCCTCAATTGATAATTACAAGCAAGCATGAGTATGAATATAGTAATCCAGTCATCTAAAAGCTTTTCCTTACAAAGAAACATCTGGTGTAACACATATTAAAAACATAAATCTTAATTTATGTCTTTAAATTAAATGTAATCAGCTGAAAACAACATTTCCATCTAAACATGTAACTTCACACTACAATTGTAAACTAGCAATATCCCTTCTTCTTTAAAATAAACATTAAAAATAAATTCTAAAAATGTGTAAAGGGATTAGCATAAACTGAAGGAAACCGCTCCACACCAGAGATTTAAAAAATGAGTATTGTATTTTTATAAAATGGGGACTGTGCAAGGTTTACTGTCCAAACCTTTCCCACTCTGCCTCGGATTCATAAACTTAGAGGTAAAGGAGTTTACTGTAGAAACACCACTTGATTATTTTTAAAGGCAAAACTTAATTTCTGATTTATTTACACTTTGTCGTGCTCGAGATATCATGATTAAAATGAATTGCTCTAAGTTTTATTCGTCTCAAAGTAGTGAAAATGCAGGACTCATAAAATAAATAAACAAGAAATGTACTGAAAGTGCTGGAGTTTAAGTTATGTGGTGCACCCTAACATGATAGTTTTAGGTTGCTGTGTATATACATAACTGTATACAAATTAAAGTGAAGCACGAATCCAGACCCACGCCTGAACTGAGCGCCAAGAGTTCAACTAAGTGGTGAATGCTATACAAATACCCGGTAATATAACATAACAGAGCTTTTGTATTTATTTTCACACGATTCTTTGATTTCTGAACATGCAGTTATTTAATTCACGTAAATTACAAGTTGCATTCAGTGGAGAAATGAAATAGGAAATGTATTAAATAGTAATAACCTAACAGGGGGTGAATCATATATTGCCGTCCTTCCGTTATATTGATTTTTTGGGGTGAACAATTCGACCCTTGGTCCAGGCACTGTAGAAACCATAATGCACGCTGTGTGTCACCTGTGTATAAAAATGTATATCTGCACATACATCTCTGTGGCAGGTGTTGATAACAGGAGTAATCTTCCGGTCGCCTTCAGAAACTAAAAGCATCATTAGCACTTCAGAAAATCCCTGAAACGTAGCTGTTTAGATAGAGAGCGTATATACAGCGGCTAAACATACACCATGGCCTATGGGGCCATCCATAGGTACTGAGGAAGGAATAATTAATCACATGGCTGAAGACCCAGTGTTTAGAAGAATCATCAAAAGCTCAAATGAGCATCATTATGTGACGCAAAATACCTTATCCCTTGTGAATTTGTTTTCTTATATCCTGAAATTATAGTTAGGCTATACATAGGTTGAAGTCTTAAATAAGGGGAAATAATTCACGAGAATGACATCACTCCCGTGAATTTTGGTGTTTGAAGCAACTGCCATTGTGCAATAACAATATGGATGATATACATGACATATAGTGTGAAACACTGCACTGTAGGCTGGCACTGAGCGCACCTATGGCTTCTGTGACATTAACTATGTGGGTGAAGGTTAAGTAAGTTGTGTATGCTGCGTGAACTTGCACATGGCGTTCTTGGATTATATCACATAGGTTCCTGTTATGCCCTTTTTATATTACATGATATGAGTTGTGTAATCCATCTCACGAGTCCGAGTGGTTTCCAAATCCATAACTGATGAAGAGGTAAAATAAAAAGCATAAATCGCATAATATCTGCATCCTAGTCCATAAAAAGTACATTCCGTGTGGTCCATGTGGAAGAGTGATTCCACCTCTTCTAGGCCAGCACTGACTGAGCAGGGAAAGATTCCTGCGGTAAAAACTGGAGATTCGCTTTTCTTCTGATTAGTTTTAAAGAATTATTTCCGTCTCATCTTCTACATCTAGTCATATTAGTCTGTCTGTCCGTCCATCCATCCACATATGGCAAAATGATGGGGGCCCTCTGTGGATTGTAATAAGGGACCCCCAAGTCTCCAATATTTGACAAATATTAATCAGCTCTAGGCGGAAAGGAGGCCCCCAGAAAGGCTGGGTCCCTTGCGTCACAGGGGCCTTTTTAATATCTATCTATCTATCTATCTATCTATCTATCTATCTATCTATCTATCTATCTATCTATCTATCTATCTATCTATCTATCTATCTATCTATCTATCTATCTATCTATGTTGTTTATATAGCGTGGCCCTGCTCTGGAGTAAAATGGAGCTCTTTAAAATGGCCAGTACTAGAAACAGTACATATTGGTACAAGCCAGGTATAGGCCCATGACTGGATGTTTATAAAAGTGGCTGGCTGCCTGGAGATGTAGGAGTTCGGGGCCGCCCCAAATTCAGTCAATTAAGTCATAATTACTGTGCAGATTCAGTGAAAATGAGGTAGTTGAGAGGTCAGTTACATTATCTATCTATCTGTCTGTCTTTCTGTCTGTCTTTACATATGCCATACATATGCCATCTATCTTTTCATCTCAAATCTGTCTAAAGTGACTAGTAGATAACAAGTAAGCACTTTACAGAAAAAGTCCAAAATAAGATACTGCTTGCACTGTGTCAAGCACAAACGCTATTAAACACTGTTTCCTCGTGTGTGCTTCTGAGTTATATGCTGTACCCTTAATCCTAGGAGCTGAAAGTAGGGGTTGGTTGGAGTGGGTGTTGCAGGACCCCCAGAATAACCATGCTGGAATTTAGAACCTAAAAAAGTAATATTTTGATTTGATCTTGTCACATTTGCTGTGGTTCATAGACAGAGGTCAAATGTCAGACTGTGCCTTCTGACAAATTGCTGCTTATTCTTTCAACATGGAGAATGGTGTTTACTTTTCTTTCTCTGAATACAAAGTCAGCGGCAGGGCTGTCTCCTTGGCGGTGCGACTGGTGCCACCGCACCTGGTGCTGGCTTACAGGGGGGCGTCGTGTTTGCAAGTGTATTGTTATTTTGAAGCACCTGATGCGCTCGTTTCCTCCAGGAATTTCTGGGCAACAAAAATATGTCAGGATAAATCCTGTGATTAATGTTCTTCCTGAAGAGAGGTCGGAGTTTTGTTTAATTTGGGTTTTGATGCACTTTAAAGTAGTGCACAGGCTTAATATGCCTGTTGCAGGAAACAAGTACCGAGCATACAATGTAAATAAGTCAGTGAGTTACTCTTTTTAAAAGCGACATCATTTTGTTACTTGCAATTTATAGGTTAAAATCCTAATATAGGATTTGAATTTATAAATTGCAAGAAACAAAATGATGTCTTTTAAAAGCAGTCACCCATTGACCTATTTACATTCTATGCACTTTGTAATTATACTGAACTATTAACTTTTATCAAATAACTGCATGCACCCTGCAAAGTATAGATTTGAGCAAAGAATAATCTTGCAAAAAGGATTAATTTAGGCAGAAATGTATTCTCATTATTAAAAAGAACCCCCAACTATGGTGTTCCTTTTTAAATTCTGATGTTGTGCTTCTCCAGACCAAGCACTACTAAACTATTCTGCCTACCAGTATGGATACCATGTGGCTCCTACACATTTTAGTCCTCTGTCTTATGTAATATTTACTATACCCCGAGTTACACACGTATGATTGATTGTCTTTGTGTAATGTGTGTGTGATGCAAAGTGCTCTGACACCCTACACTGATACGAGTGATGCTATATATGTATCTGAGAGAGTGTGCTATATATGCATCTGACAGAGTGGTTATGGAGACCAGGGCACTGTTAAAGGGTGATGCCTAGGGATTCTGCGGTGGAAGTGATCATTGGGGGGTGCCACCTGCTCTAAAGCCGGCCCCGGTCAGGGGAATTTTTAAAGTGAACTATGTGACAACCTTGCCGCTGCATAGGGAGTTAGCAGCCACGGCCGGCAGTGGGAGTACCTGCAGGGTGGTGATGTGGGGAGGGGGAGGGGCAGGGTGGGGTGTAGTAATGTATGGATTACGGAGTTTACAGGTAAGTAAACATTTAAATAAAAAATAAGAATTTCGTTGCGCGCACTGCATCGCATTTGGGGATGCAGTGCACTCAACAAAATTTGTTTTATTTATTTAAATGTTTACTTACCTGGGAAGCTCCGTAATCCATACATTACTACCCCCCACCCTGCCCCTCCCCACGTCACCGCCCTGCAGGTACTCCCACTGCCGGCTGCGGCTGGGAGTGAGTAAAGAAAGGATATAGGTCTATATTTTCCCCTAACACAACAACATTTAAATACGAGCAGATTAACTCAACATATATTTTGAACATTATCAATAGTTAAAAAATCAGAAATGAAGCCCAGTTTTTTGTAGTTCTGAAATTTGATGGAAACAAATGTTTTATTATGATTAAAGCATATCAAGACACTTGGTGATGTGCAAATAATAAATATGATTTTAAAGCTGAATGTTTATTTCCTACTTTAAAATTCGAAATACAATCATTCTAACTGTTCTGTGCAGCCGATGAGTTATAGGGAATTGCTGTATCTACTACTAACCCAGCTTGATTGGTTTTACTTCCACAGAGCACATTAAAGCCACAATTAGGGCACATCATGTCGTTTCTTATTGAAAAAATAAATCTATTCTATTTGAGGGTGCTTTTGTTTGTGGCCAGTGAAGTTTTACAAGTGCTATATATACTCTGTTGGGATTTTCATGGGCGTTGATGTTGCCACTGAGTACAAATGTTTACACTTTGTTTTTCCCCAGAGTTCCGGTCTCACAATTACTCTTCTACTTCCAGGTGGACTTTTTTTGAAGACACAGAAAACCTGATTCTGAAAGGCTAACTTATGTTATTTGATATTAGTTTATAGTACTTCTGAAGGAGAGAATTTTGTTAGGCCAAAGTCAGATAGATGTATGCTGAGCAGTGACAGTATTTCATAGTTTCGGAGCATTAGCCGATTCTCTTCTCTTCTCTTCTCTTCTCTTCTCTTCTCTTCTCTTCTCTTCTCTTCTCTTCTCTTCTCTTCTCTTCTCTTCTCTTCTCTTCTCTTCTCTTTTCTCTTCTCTTCTCTTCTCTTCTCTCCCAATTGTCTGCGAATCCCCATGCGTAGCTCGAAGATTGAGGGTGAGAGTTCTGTGATTCTCATTTGGTTGACTCCACATGCTTCCCATATGGCCTCCATATGAAATGTTGCTCGTTTTTGCGGTTTAATATCATATCTGGTTGGTCACATCGTGTTTTAATGAATGCGAGCTTTATTTGACGAAACCATCTGTCCTGAGTTTAAAAACGGAGCCAATCCATTTTGAACTCGTCCAAATTTCAGAACTTTTTTGCACCGACCACAAATTCACCAAAGTGATTGAAGCTCGAACCATCATATTTACATCCATCATATTCGGAAAGTGGAGCACGCTAAACACTCTGCATCTCGTGTTTCATAAGTTTTTCGGAGTTGCTGTTACAAGTATGGCAATAAGACTAGGTTTGGGACAAAAATGGGCATCCTTCGTTATTTTGCAAATAACAGAAAAAATTTCCAGTGAGATCTTTCCAATTTTTGAATTAGTGGAGTATATTATGTGCAAATCCTACGTAGCTTGCGTTGCCGCAAGAGAAGGAAAGATCGCTTCGTAAGTGCCTGCTGCTGACAGCAGGAAAGAATTGTAGATCACATATTTGGATCCTGGCAAGAGAAATCCAATGTTTCATCTTCCAACCATTCTTTAATCAACTTAGAAACAGAAAAAACTGCTTTATGGAGTGTTAGATGTAAAATACAAATTGTAATTAGTATTATAAAAACTGCTTCAGTACATGAGCGGTGGCGATTTTCAAAAGGATATCTTTGATTGTAAAATACTCCAGGTTGATCTGAACCGATAGCTTGTCTCAGAGTACGTCTTTCTGGGTGATTCACAAAAATGTCCATCTGGTGTTGGCAGAAATGTCGGGTGGACTGAAGAGGGCTCGTAATGTTCACAAATTACACAAAATATGCATTTTGCCTCGCTTGCACGATCACAAGGTCCAACAGTGAACACGCTTGATAACAACAACCATCAGGAAAGTGTTGACATAATGTCTTCATGTACAAAAGTGCCCATCACCAGCAGTGGAGGTGTTCCCTATTAGGAAATATGAAAGGGCATATATTTTCATTTGTTCCAGTTCGATTCCAGTATCGCGGCAGGCTAAAACCGAGCGCCCCCCCACCCCCCACCCCCAACACCTCCCCCAAGCCCAGCCTAAGCAGTGGCACCTGTTTGGGGAATCTTTGTTGGACCTGCTGCTTTGTAGTTGTTAATGTAAGTAATATGTTCTGCATTGTATTTTTAATTTGCACAGCGTTTCATGCTCCTGTCCAGGTGCCGGAATGCTTTCTTTGAACAGGTAGTAAACTATGTTGGCCCTTATTATGAGCGTCCCACAGTTTGGTGCGATAATTATCGCACCCAATAAAAACGAACAATAATGTGTTCGGAATTTAGTTGGAGCAATAAAATCGCCTGATTATAGTTCTGTCCTCAAAATGGAGCATAACATGGAGATTTGTAGCCACATTTCGAAAGTCCCAGTATTTACTAACCATTTTCCCTCTTTACATTTTGCCTTTTTTTCTCATTTATATATTTATTTATGGGAGTGGTATATAGCGCGAACTAGACCCGAAGGTATCGGAGCGCTTTACATGAGCACCAGTTTAGTTACAAACAGTGGGATCTTTATTGCACCTGCTATTTACCCGCACAAACAATTATTTGTGCAAGGCTCAACAATTTCAGAGGACACACGAGCTGAGGAACTTTGTCGCTTTGCTTCATTGGGTTGTGGTGTCAGCGCCGTGGCTCATGTTTTAGGGTCATTTGTGATGACCAGAGGGTGCTCGATGGTGGAGAGGGGGGCAGAGAAGGGAGAGAAAAGCTCTTTTATGCCTACACAAGCACACTATTTTCTCTCATGTGTGTGTCCGAATGAGTTTGGCGTGCGGCTCTGTTCTTCCCATGCTCACTCAGGGGCCTGGGCTGGTGGGCGAATTATCCATGCGCAAAAATGGCTGCAAATTGCGCACCAACGTTTTTGCAATTGGAAAGGAATTTTTCAAGCCCTTAAAACGAACCGTTCAGACAGTTTTTCCATGATGTTTACTTAACCCATTTATCGTTAATTGAATTTAGTAAATTACAAAAAGTGATTTCACCGAATCTGAGGGTTTGCCAACCTTGAAACATTTTGAACATCAGGCCTTTAGTCTGAGAAGAAACTGCACTTATATAAATAATGCTCTTCGCGTGGTAATTTCATACGTTTTTCAATTTGTGAGTTACGGTAAATTTGTGAATTAGCTGTCGGTGATATTTTAGAGACACCCACCTGTGTGCATTAATAGGGGCATCTTGGTGAATCTGTCGAGCATTACTTCCTCTCTGCTGGTGCTCAAACTCACCCATTTGATCAGTGGGAGGCACGACCATATTTCATGGCAGATTTTATGTCCATAACAGACAGATTCGGGCTCGCTTCATTGCTTGACGTTTTATTCTGCTCTGACACAGAACTTTATAACATTTGAGAATTCGCATCAGCTGTGACATGCTCGATCTGGGGGGAGATTTGCCAATGTTTGCTGATTTTCAGTGAAAAAAAACGGATTTTAACTACGCGAAACTAGGGAAATCAACAGCTAAGTATAAAATAAAAAAGAATTAGTGAGGATCACATAAAAAAATAGATTTACCGAGCCCCAAGGAGGGTGCAGCATTTTCACTTTCAACATTAGGGGTTATTTTCCCAACCCAGGTTGGAGTTTGCAGTATAGTCTGGGGGACATTTCCAGGGTTTTGATGTTGCTCGTGAGCGTGATGTTTATGCGAATTAGTTTTTGTATAGTGTTGAGAGCCTCTTCAAGGTGCATTGTGTCACAGGATGGGGTTTTAGGGTTGGTTCTTTCAGTATACAATATGTACTGTCTACATAGAGGCTGCTCCATTAGCAAAGGGTGGCTAGAACACTAAGGGCCGGATTACCAGTTTCTGAGGTGCGGGGTGGGTGGTACTCCACCGCTGCGCCCCTGCACCTCCGAGACTTGCCGTCGCCTCCTGCCCGCCAGATTACACGTTATTTGTAACTTGGCAGTAGTGCAGTGTGGTGTTCCCAGGGCATTGTCTCTTTCAATGGCTACGGTGCCTTTGAAAAAGGCACCACAAAGGGGAAGCCTCATTTGGTTCCTGCGCGGCATGGACTGAAAAGTCTGTGCAGGAACTCTAATGCATGCACACAGGGGGACACCTGTTATGCTCCCCAGTGTGCATGCACAAGTGTAGGAGGCACAGGGGGCCCTCTAGGGCCCCCTTCGTTTTATCTCAGCCTCGGTTAACATAGAGTAGAAATCGCCATGTCACCGCCGATAGAGAGGAAACTCCTAAAAGGCTTGTTGGGACCATGGCGGTGCCGCAAAGCATATGGCAGCCTCTGACCGCTGCACCACCTCCAGGGAATGGCGATTCCCTGGCAGTATTGGTGGTCCTAGGGCAGTCCACTGCCCAACTTGTAATAGGGTGGTCAGACTGCCAATGCATCAGTGGCTGGACTGCCATTGCATTGCCACCATGGGTCTGGTAGTCCAAAGTGCCCAACTTGTAAAGGGGCAGTTGAACCGCCCGTGCTACGATGGCTGGAATATCATCGCCTCGCCACCATGGGTCTGGCGGTCCTCAGACCGCCAGACTCATAACTTGGATTTAAGTATTCTCTGGCACCTTCAGCAGTGAGTGGTCCTTTAGTGGACACCGCTAAAATAGAGTGCTGTAGGAGGTACTTGGACCAGAGTGGGCGCTGCTCTGTTATGTTATGTTATGTTATGTTATGTTATAGGATCTTATATAGCGCACGGCTGCCCCAGCAAAGGGGCGTCCCGGCGCTTTGCAAAAAGAAGGGAAGTAAGCTACAGCGGATGGAAACCTGGGATTCACACACCTAGAGGTTTAGCAGAAAAGGTGGGCTTTTATGGCCTTTCTGAATGACAGCAGGTCGTTAAGACAACAAATTTGGGATGGTAAAGCATTCCAGAGCTTAGTTGCAAGGTGCCGGAAGGAGCGGCCGCCCATCCGGGCCAGCTTAAAACGGGGGGCAGCTGCCAAGTTTTGGCCTTCTGAACGAAGAGCACGACGGGGTGTGTATGCTGTTAAAAGAGGGCTCAGCATAGGTGTCAAGGTAGTTTTCAAGACGTTGAATGCGACACATAAGGTTTTAAAATGAATCCTCTTCTCTACCGGGAGCCAGTGGAGTTTAATGAGCGTGCTACTCAAAGATTTAAAACTAGGGAGGCCTGTCAGGGCTCTAGCCGCAGCGTTCTGGACTCGTTGTAGTCTAGATTTTTCAGCCTGATTTGCTCCTACAAGTAGAGAGTTTGCGTAGTCCAGACATGAGAGAATAGCTGACTGCACCACTAGCTGGCATGTCTGGGGGTCGAAAAACTTTAGGATCGGCTTGAGGTTCCGAAGGATCCTGAAGCACGTTGCCCCAACTTTTTTTTGTCTGCTGGGTAAAATTGAGGACAGATTCCATCCAGACTCCAAGATTTTTCACCTGGCTTTTAGGCTCCGGCAGATTACCAAGTGCCTCGGGCCACCATGTATCATCCCAGGCCGCCGTCTCTTTACCCACCAATAAGACCTCAGTTTTGCCAGCGTTAAGCTGTAAGTAATTTGAGGTCAACCAGCTTGTAATGCCAGTGAGGCCCTGTTTAAAATTCTGTGCACTCAGTCCATCCTCCTCACTTAATGTTACCACTAGCTGGGTGTCGTCAGCATACGATACTAACAACAACCCCCATCTCTTGGCCACCTCAGCCAGTGGTTGAACATAAATATTAAATAAGGTCGGACTGAGTGCAGACCCCTGCGGCACTCCTTGACTGATAGGGCGCTCTTTGGACAGGAACGGGGGAGTGGACACTCAAAATTACCTGTCTGATAAAAATGCCCTAAACCAGTTCAGGGCTTGTCCCGATACACCTGCCTCCTCCAGCCGGAATAGCAACACTTCGTGGGACACCGTGTCGAAGGCAGCACTGAGATCTAACAATATCAGTGCTGCCGTCTTACCAGAATCCAAAATGGACCGGAGATGTTCTGTGACACTCAAGAGTGCAGTCTCGGTGCTATGTCCTGCGCGGAAGCTATGTTGGGAATTATCTAAGATGGAATTAGATATAAGGAATTTAGTCAGGGTAGTATTGACATGGGATTCAGCTACTTTGGCTGGCCAGGGGAGCAGCGAGATGGGTCTGAAGTTCTCGGGCAAAGAGGGGTCTAATGTGTTTTTTTTTACTGATGGGAGATACCCAGGCCTGCTTCCATCTGGTGGGTATAGTGGCAGTGGAGAAGGATAGATTTATAATGTCTCGGAGAGGACTGAATACAGTCCAGTCCTTTGCTCTAAAAAGTTCAGGTTTCAGGGGGTCAGCAGGTGAACCTGTTTTGATTTTGTCACAAACTTTGAGGAACTCCTCTTGGTTCAGCGAAGGAATCTCCGTGAGTTTATGGGTGGCCCTGGTGGCTGAGGCTTTGAGACATGACCTGGCAGGAAAAGCGTTATATATCTTCTGAATCTTGTCAATAAAGAAGGATGCCAGGTTCTCAGTGTGTCGGGAGGGTATTTAATTCCTCTGCTGTTTTTTTTATACTTAGCTCTTTTAATTTTTTTAAAATAGTTTTAGAGGGGCATTGGCTACAACTAATCTCCTTAGCATAGTACGAGGCTCGAGTTCTACAGATAGTTCTGTGATAGTTCTTTTGTAGTTGGACATATTGTGATTTCAGCACAGGGTCATAGGCCTTTCTCCATTTGCGCTCGGCAATTTTGTAATCTTTCCTGAGGGAAGTGAGTTCTTCGTTGTACCACAGACTCGACTCCTGGGAGCGTGCCCTGGTCCAGCTAGCTGGTATAAGGGCATCTAGTGCCTGGGTGATCCAGTTGCAGAAGCCCTCGTAACCTACTTCAACGTCTTCGTTGATTTTAGGGGGGTCAGCTTTGAAGAGTACGTGAAATTCTTCGAGGAGGAGTTTTCTCCATGGTCGCTTTAGCACAAATGGGCAGGTTTCGAATTTGAATGCACCCCTAATAGGTATAGTCATAATCGCCAACAGGTAATCGGTCCTAATCATGGGGATGGGGGCCTCTACTGTCATGTCCTCCAAATTGGAAAAGATGGTGTCTAGGAGGTGACCACCGATATGCGTAGAGCCACTAACTAACTGGCAGAGCTGAAACGCGGCCAGGTCTGCAAGCAGACTGCTAGTCCTCTTGTCTGTGGTGAGATCGAAATGGATGTTTAGGTCCCCAAGAATATTGAAATTGGCTGTCCTTGTTACCAAAGAGCACACAGTTTCAAGGAGGGCCTTAATAAAACTACTGTCCTGTCCCGTGGGTCTATAAATCAGGATACCGGACAGGGTTAACTGAGGATTAATTTTGACACTATAGCGGGCGCTTTCGCTACCTTCGATGTCCGTTTTGGTGAATAGGCAGGCATATTGGGATTTGGCCAACATCGCTATGCCTCCACCCCTTGAATGTCTATTTACCATGTATGCAGAGTATCCTGATGGAGTGGCAAGATTAATAACGGAGTGCATGTCTTCTTGTAGCCAGGTCTCCGTAAGGAATAGAATGTCTAAGGCGTAGTTTTTAATTAGATCCTGAATTTCCAGATGATGTTTGGGTAGGGATCTAACATTAAGTTGTGCAACCATGATTTGCTGCTGAGGAAGGTCAACAAACGACGGGAGTGACAGAGGTCTGGGAAGGCTATAGCCACATGGGCACTTAAAGCTGCCTTTCTGGTGTAATAATGAACATGTCTTACATGTAGCGCCTGGGGCGTTAAGATTTAGAAGATCTGCTGGGCATGCACCGATGGCATCAACTTACCTCTCAAGACTAGCACCCTATATTATGTCATATCTCTGCTCGGGCCTCTGTGGACCACTCAAATATTTGAAGCTGAGGTTGATGCAGGATGTTGTCTAATGTTAGGCTACTGCATGGACCCTTGTGTGACATGGTAGGGGTAAGTGGTGAGTTTAGTAAATCTACTGCTAACGGCTGATGCTGGCATTCTACACAGTGGCTCTGCTGTGTGCACAGGTTAAATCTAATGTTGACTAGATGTAGGAGTAGTTAGACTGTATGTCCATCATTCACCCGGCCGTGACCTGGAAAGGCTGTTTTGGGATCTCTTACTCGAGAGGATCCTCAGATTAGAAGTGGTATCTTTGGTACAGTAATAGCGGTTCAGGTCTGCGATGTGTCCCAGAGGTCATGCATTTCAGGCCTAGAATATCATACGGGTGCTCTCTGTTACTAATCACTTCAGGAATATTCGCCAAGCAGCCGGGGTAACATGTTTGACAGCAATGTTGCGCGCTAGAGCTTTTGACACTGGCGACAGTTCTTCCAATGGGATGATTTAAAGGAGCACCACCATCCTAGACCCAACTCACGAGTCCACTAGATGGCAGAATGACCTGAATTCTCACAGTTAGCACCTTGTGTGATTGTAGCTCAATACTTAGGACCAACGGCGGCTCCTCTGCAATGGCAGAGGAGCTTTGCCCCACTGTTCAGAGCAATCAGCTGAAAAATAAAACAATATCTTGCCATCATTTTATTTTTTAGCTGGTGGCTCTAAGCCAGTGTGCATGGAGGGGTGGGGTCAGGCCTTGGGAGAGAGGAGGAGGGAGGAGGAGTGGTATGTGCACTTGTAAGTGCGCATGTTAGTTTGCCCAGCCATCTCATGCCGGCCAAATTGACATGCGCACTTAGATTTCTCCGACCTGGGGTGGGGAAACAGCACAGGATCCCTGTGCCTGAGAGAGTGTTGATCAAGCCCACTCAGGTCAATCCCCATGCTGCTCTAATGCTTGAGAGCAGTGCGGGGATTGGATAGTAGTCGTGATGCTGTTCCATGGACTGCTGTGACAAAGAGCTACAGCAGATGACTGCAATGCGGCCAGCATCACCAGTCAAGCTTTTTATAACCATTAATCCCCGCTGCGCCCCCCCCCCCCTCCCTCACCCACCCCAGCATGCTTCCCACTGGCCACCTCTCCTCCCCGTGCCCACTCCACCCAGCCGGTTGGAATTTTTCTCTGTCGACCACCGCTGCTTAGGAACTTGGTAAGACCAACTCAGCCTGCCTCGTTCCCAGGTCAATGGTTAAATTCAGTAGAACTGAATTGTTTAGTTTTCAGTTCTTAGAATGAAGAGAACTGTGAAATAAATCCACAGGTACAAATCAAGTCAGTATAATTGCTAGAAATTATGTAATTAACTTTCTTGTCTACATTAATTCCTAGCTTGTGGTGCATGTCAATGATCAATGTCAATGATGCAATGAGACGCATGCACTTTTAAAGGCCATAATACATTTATAAGTACTTGAAGTTGTAGCCCTGTAGTACTTCTTCACGTTTTCAGAAATGCCCTTTGAATTGTCCCTATTGTGGCAATGGATTCTCTAATTTGTGGGCAAGAGAAAACATATTTGTATATTTTAATATTTCACATTTTCCAAGTGCATGAGAGAGACAATATCGTATACCATTTAGATGAACATATGAAGATATTTTACACTCAACGGTGCCATCATTCCTGCATATGTCAATAAGTTGCACTTTATATTTCGGCTACACAGCATGATCATAATTGCTATGCTTACACATTTATTATTAGAATTATCGAGATATTCTCGGCAAATTGGTATTGAATTTCACAACACTGTAATTGCGTTGTCAAGCACAATAATAAATATACCTTGCCAGGCTAAGATCTATTTTGGTACCAATGGAAACTTTGGTGCTAGTTCATCCATTGACACATTTCCCAGATTGTCTTACAGAGTACATGTTTTTTCAAGGAAACAAACCAACGGGGACCAGTGTAATACCCAAGTGGTTGGTTGTTGTATGAGACAACCTACATTTGAATCCTGGATTTCACACTTGACTACAATGGTTGATCCTGGGCCAGTCGCTTTATCTCCCTGTGCCTCAGTTTCCATATCTGACATTACCTGGATCACGTTGAAATGGGCAAAATGCAGGTATCAAGAGAGTCCTATAAAACAAGACATTAATATAATTAAATATAAAATATGCCAACAGATAAAGCATGCCAGGTCCCATCCATTCATCCAATGGCCGTGCCGCCTCATGGCACACAGGCAACCATTGTCTCTACCTTTACCAGAGCTGCAGTTAATGGACTGCTCTAGGACAGTGAAGTGGACCATGGATGCCATATTGAATAACTTGTTTATGGGCCAGACTTGATATTTAGTTACATTATCTATCTATCTCTCTATCTTGCTTGCTATCTATCTACCTATCTATCTATCTATCTATCTATCTATCTATCTATCTATCTATCTATCTATCTATCTATCTATCTATCTATCTATCTATCTATCTATCTATCTATCTATCTATCTATCTATCTATCTATCTATCTATTTATCTATCTATCTATCTATCTATCTATCTATCTATCTATCTATCTATCTATCTCTATCGCTACCCATGTATATGTATATATATATATATGAAAAAAGGTTCCTCCCCAGCTTCGCTCTGCGCTCGCAGACACTGCCTCCACGCCAGCAGAAATGAGGACCGGACCATCAGAGTCAGCAAAAGGTGTTTTTATTATCCTTCAACAGAACCAGCGACGCGTTTCGAGCAGAAAGCCCTTGTTCACGCTGCATATATATATATATATATATATTTTTGTCTTGCTGAAGCCACCAAATATCAACAGGTTTGATGTCTCCCATGAGATAACTCATTTAAAGGTGAAACCATCATGAACAGCTGCGGCCCGTGGAGGGAGTTACGGTGGGGCAGGAAGGCGGGGCGGTGGAGGGGCAGGGTGGGGGGGTGCTAAAAATCGGAATATGGATAATTGGAGGTAAGTAAACAATTTAATTAATAAAACAAATGTCATAGCACGCCCTGCATCGCAAAATGCGATGCACGGCGCGCTACGAAATTCGTTTTAATAATTAAATTGTTTACTTTCCTCCAATTATCCATATTCCGGTTAGCACCCCCCGCCCCGCTTCTCTGCCCCACCGAAACTCCGTCCACGGGCCGTTGCTGATCATGAACCCCCTTAAAAAAAATAAAAGACAATGCATAACATTATATTTATTTAAATTCAAAGTGATTCTAGAATGTTTGGCCCCCAATTCTGTGTTCCAAACAGTGCCTGTAATATGACTCGTTACATCCAACCTTGGGCAAGCAGGATTTGGGTTTTGGCTACCTTAAACTTAAAAAAGTTTGAGTTACGGACAGTGCTTGAAATGGAAGAATAGAAGTGCAGGTACTCAGTAACAGAGTACCGGCATGTTTCTGATAAGTGCGGGTACTCTCAAATAAAAAATATTACGTCACTCTTGAGAAGTGCAGGTACTCTCCCTCCCAAAATTAAAAAAGTGCCAGGTACTCAGTACCGGACTGTACCGGCCCATTTAAAGCACTGGGGATGAATCTCAATCGCTCTAAAATCAAGCAATTTGAATTTGTTCCGGTTCCGTTCACCCGCCACTAATTTGAATTACTACTGCACATGGTGGCTAGAGGCACGCAATTGGAGGAAGGAAACCATCAGTATGACCTCCAAATTGTTACAGAGATCTGTAACTAAATTGCCGAGTTACCGACTTTAAAAGTTGTTACACGCTCCTTCCGGAAGTCCCATCGCGGGGTGTTACCTGAGATGTAAGTAGGTAACTGTAGTCATTTTACTACGAGCAGGATTTTATGGACAGTTAACTGACGCGGTGTGCGGCTCACACTTCGGTGGTGCTGAAGTGCATTTTAATAAGGGACATCATCTCTCTGGGAGTTTCAGAGGATGCGCAGAGGCCTTCCTAAAGCCTTGATTCTGGGAGGGTTGCTTTTGGTACGTCCTGTAGACAAGCATGAGGGTTGAGAACGTGAATCCATTCCACAATGAATGTTTACTTTCATTTTATTTCAAGGGCTGACACTTTGGAGTTAGTCGCTAGTACCGTTACCCTATCTATGACCAAGTTGTTGCAAAATGACAGATTAAATAGTACCTGAAGGAGTAAAAGAAGCATTAACATATGAAACCGCTTTAAGTCGTTGAAACACGATCTGCCATTATTTGGCACCACATTCGGTAGGTTAGAAATAAAATCTGAGAAATTTCCGAGGTTTCCATTGCAGACATGAAAATCATTTGTTTTGTGGGGTGAAGGAGCGTGTCTCTGGGAGGTGAACGTGTCAGCCTTTGAATGAGTCAAGAGGGTTGTGTGGCTTGGTGGGTGTGTCCGATGGTTCGCAGATATATCCATGTCTTGTGGATTTGTGTAGTCTCCTGGGGCCTCATTTATGAGGCCTTGCGTCAGTTTTGCGCTGCGGATGCGTCACTTTTTGTGACGCATCGGCGGCGTAAAACATGCGCCTTGTTGCGCCATATTTAAAAAGTGACGCATCTAGGTAGATGCGTCACTTTTTAAACCCCTGCCCCACATTATGCCTGCGTCAGGTATAATGTATGCAAAGGGGGCGTTCCCCCGCAAAAAGCCTCGTAATAGTGACGCAGTGAAATCTATGAGATTTCACTGCATCACTTTTAGGATGCGGTTGCGTCAAAATCTTGCGCCTGCCTTACAGCAGGCGTAAGACTGACGCAAGCCCTTTCACATGGGGCTTTCCCCATGTGAAAGGACGCATTGCTGGAGTTGCGTCACTTTTGTGACACACTCCAGCAATGCGTCACTTTTGCGCTTACAGATGCGTCAGAAATACTGACGTATCTGTAAGTCCTTGCGACATGATGCGTCATACATTAAATATGACGCATCATTGGTGTCGCAAGGAGTGCGCAGTGAAAAGTGACGCATCGCTGTTTTCACGCAGCGATGCGCCACTTTTCATAAATGAGGCCCCCTGTACCTATGAGGGTATCCTGGCGCTGTGCAGGAAGCTCTATGCTGTTGGCTGCTTTAGTATTCGGTCAGTTGCATGTTTGGCCGGTGCTGGCTGTATTTCAGGTATGTATTCTGTTTTATAAGGCATGTGGTGTGCTTGCAGATACCAAGAGAAAGGTGTCCATGAGCCATCTTTCTATGGTTTGTAAGTACTCACAGAGTTAGCCGTTACAAACCAGGCCCAGTGTGATTTTTGGACACGGTCCCCAAAAATGATTACATCTCTGATGCTCAAAAGCACTAAACTACACAGGGAAAGTTATGAATCTGTTACATTTCCTGGCATGTGGCTGTTGGCCAGACTCTATGCTTATAGATACTACACAACAAATAAACCGCAGTCGTAGCTTTCCCTTTGTTCTCATTTTTCTTCACATGGAAATGTGTTTTCCACGGCAAGACTTCCCTCCACGACGCAAATGGACTTTTTTCTTGTCGTGTTTTTCGCTTTTGGCACCCCCTAAACAGTAGTACATGAAGGAAGTCGATGAAAGCTGTTGCAAATGTTTGTGCCACCCACAAGGCGTTCATGCTTTTAGCATGAACATTTATCTGACACCCTCCTGGGAACACCTACTCCTTACCCCTAAGTGTCAATCTCACATGTGTCAAAATCTGAGGATCTGGTGATATTCTGCAATCATCTTCTCGATATTAAGATTGGCAGATCTTTGCTATACGACTCAGGATCATTACATTTTGTGTGCAGTTTACCTCTGCTTCACACATAAATTCCACCAATGCACAAAACCGGGTTTATGAAAGCAGGCCAGAACGATTGTCCAGGAACACACAATTTGTTCGTGTGGAAGTTAGAATTACAAGGCAGGCTTCCTAGTTCATGCTCGAAAACTAGCTTGTAGATCGCATCTAATAACAGGGATATGATATGGTCATCAACACAATTAAAGAGAACCCTAGAAATCTAGCAGAGAGGATATATATTTTTCTTTCACAGGAGTGCCCTACTTTTAGACTAATCTATGTATGGCTTGGTTTACTGAGAAACCGGAAGGCTTTCAGTTGGATATCTCTGAATGACCGACGGGGCTTTCAGTCTATCAGATGAGAAATGCTTACCTTGTGACTCAGGGTGTCTGAAGTTTTTAAAATGTGATTAATACAAGCAAAGTTTTCCACAGTTCCTCCACTAAGGTTTCATGAAGATTGTGAAGTTTCTCAGCTTATGCTCCTCTTCAACGCAAAGTGTTTTTTTCTCTATGCCACATCAGGGGTAGTAAGCGCAATATAAATACAATTTACAAGTACAATTACAATATTTCAAGATAACTTTTACCTCAGTTTTACTGCTAAAATGAAACTGTAAAAAGAAAGTTTCTGTGCAACTTTAACGCTCCAACAAGTTGTTGCAATAGTGCCGATTTTCATGCATAAAACTTTAAAACTTTCTACATTTGCAAAGTGTTCCATACATCTTCAACAAGTAGGTCAGAAACACTGCAATTGTGTGCATCTCTCTACCTCCGACTGATTCTGCCCACTCTCTATCAGCGCACCTGAAGAAGGGGCCAATAAACGATTCCACTGGTATCCCTGCAAGGCAGCCACCCCTCAACTGTTCGAATGGATTCCCCCACGTCCATCCCTTCCCACCTAAAACTACTAGAAAGTCTAGTGCCTTCGAAAACAGTGAATACCCCCATCCTCCTTCTCACCTGGCAACCACCTGGCACGAACACTGAATGGAGGGCTTGTGAGCAGCAGCAACAATGGTGTGTTTTTAACCAAATGGACAGTAAAATAAGTAACAGCTCGTATTGCAGTTAAAGGACCTTTCAACAAGTTCCACGCCAAAGTTTGTCCTCTGAGGTGGTAAACACAATCAAATGTCTCATTTCCAAATGGTTCTGCAGCTTGAAGCCTGCCTTCAAAGGCTCTCATTACTAGTTAGGCAGAATAGGGTGGCATATTTACCACACCTAGTAAATACTGTTACGCAGAATCAGTATTTAGCACAAGGAAATTCCACACGTTTTACTTTGGTATGGGACTCCCTCCAAAAGCATTGAACACATCAAATTCTGCAGGTCTTGACTTTTTTCTTTTTAGAAAATGTCAAAAGCTTGGCTAAGGGATCAGAATTTAGTGTTGAACTTGTAATGATGGCAGAAGTGTGGAAATCGCGCCTATCCTAGCTGAGAAGAACATCACACTGCCTACTGGCAACAGAGGTCCAACAGGAGAGGGAGAGGGGCCATTTTTAGCCATTAAATATACTGAGTTGAGTGGGTTTTACCGGCTTCCAGGTGAACTGCGGTCAAGAAATATTTTTAAAGCAAAGTGTTCACAGCCGTTGATGGAACAGACATGTTGATTTTCATTGTTTCATACCATTCTCCTTGATCAAATCTTGACTCTGATTTCCTTACAGTCTTCACGTTTCTATGGGGAAGGTACCTTTGAGGACTCAAGCTCTGCATGATGGACAGCCTCGCTCAATTCTTGTCAGTTTGTTGTGAAGGACTTGTGGAGATGTTGTGTTGTGGCGTTTACTAGAACTTGTTTTATTTAAAACTCCCTTTATCCGATGTGCAACGCATGTTTACGCACCAAAGCTATGTTACACATAGCACAACGTTAGAAACAATCAGTAGGCTTTCTGGTGAAGCTCCAAGGACCGGTTGAAAGTGTCCAATTGTGGTGGTTGTGAGGGTGGAGGAGGCACTCCGTAGCAGGGAGACCATTCGACCATCCATTGATCCCAGTTTTATGTTGTGGTTTGACATGCAGGGTGCGTAGGGTTAATCCTGTAATAATACTCTGGAAGTGTAATAATACTCTGGAAGTGTAATAATACTCTGGAAGGTTTGACATAAGGATACACTGAAGAGGTCAGTAAGGCATGTGAGAAGGGCTAGTCCAATAATGGACAGAATGTGAGGTGAGACTGGGTCGGCAGGGGAGCCTGATTTGACCTTAGAGAGGGCAGTACTTACATCCTCTTGTGTGAATTCAGTTAGAAAAGTTGAAGTGGTTGTGTGATCGCAGTCCGACAAGTGGTGCTGATGTTCACATGTCTGGTTAGGAAAGAGGCTGTGGATTTTGTTGATCTTTTCCTCAAAGAAAGTGGACAGAGTGTCCACCCATTTCTGTGAGGCAGGATGTTCGGAATGGCAGGATCCTCTTAATACATCCTAGGTTTTATAATCCGGTCTCGGTTGACATTAATAGATCATAAATTTCTATATATAATCAGTTATGTTTGAGAAGCTCCTTTTACAATAAATATGTGACCTTTAAGGTGCTTCACATTAGAGGCAGCTATGAGATACATCAATCACTTAAAATAAAATTCAGCCTTTTGAAAATCTTTCACAGAAATTCCACTAGAAACATACCCTCCCACATTTCTTCTGTTAGTTAAAAAACTGGATTTTTAAAGATTTTTTTTTAACTCTCATATTGTATTTGCAGAAAGTTTGCATAGAATAGGTTGGTCGTGTGAGGAACACAATTCCTATTAACAATAAAACATGTAGCAGTGTCACAATTAGCTCCCCGTCTTTGTAGAGTCCTACCTGATTTGCATTGGCAATATTCCCTTGAAGAACAGGTTGCCACACCAGTAGAACAAATTAGTATGCTTAGGTCTGGCCTTTGAGACAACTTTAGCTATCTTCCCAGACTATTGTTTCATTACAATATAAAGCCATATTGAGTTTTCTTGGTCTGTTGATCTCAACCATTGGTCTGTTAAATTGTCATTCACGCTTTGCTCCCCCCCACTATCGCATACATACAGCATGAGGCAATGAATAAACCCACTTTACCCATTGACTCCATTCATTTAGAGTGATCGCACAAATCTGTGCGCATTGCTCACATCCACCTAAAAAAGTTAATTTCTCTTCAATTGCAAATCTGGTTTAATGTGTGCTTTAATTTATTGATTTTTAAAATTTATTTGAAATACTGCCTATTTACTTAGCCTGAACAATGGGCACCCACCGAGAAGGGTATTTATTTTCTGTCTCCTTTTTAAAAATGCTGGGGCATATTATCCAGGGGGTTTATCTCCTCTTTTTTGGCTTTAAAAGCCAAGAAAGCAGAGATAAAATTATCTCCCTGTTACCTAGCTGTCGCTAACACCAGTTAGCGACAGCTGGTAGGAGATAGCGACCATCTTGGGCCCCGCTTTGCATGTCGGTGATATTTATCACTAATGACATGCAAAGTGGGCGTGCCAAGATGTTAGCGACTGGAAACAGTCGCTAACATCGCTATCTCCTATTACCAACTTTTGGAGATATTTGCGCTAAGCGTGAATATCTCCAAAAGCTAACACCTGCGCCTGGCAAGTTCTTAGCCATGTTATCCAATGGTAGGTGGATAACATGGCTAAGAGCATTAGCTCGGTAATGCATGAATATTGCTGACTTTTCAGCGATATTCATGCATTTCGGCCGATTTTTGTCGCTTAGGAGATAAACCTTGATAATAGCAAGGTTCCTGAGCGATAAAAATCGCCGCAGCTCGGCGATAAAAATATCCCCGCTAACCCAACATAGCGATAATTATCACTAGTTGTTGGCAATATGCCCCGCTGTTCTTAAATTGTATCTATCTGTAATAAGTGTGCTTGGTTCGGTCTTGGTTTATTCGTGGCTTATTCACAAATAATAATATTAAAATGCATGGCACAACTGGAACCCTTTAAAAAACTTCACTGGTTAAATGGTCACATCATTGAATGCTTCTTATTTTTAAATATGTTATTGCAAGAACACAGGGGGCGCATTTATGTAGATACATGTTCCTTTTTTCTTTTTATTTTGTGGTATGTACTTTCAATACGTAATGACATGCTTGCCATAGCCAAACCTATTGATTTTGCAGTTGTTTTAATTGTAATTTAATTTGATTACACTTGAAAAGCGTGCACTACAAATTCAGTTGTTTCTTGTTGCGCACTGCAAGCGTTAACTGGCGTTAACTGGCACACATATAAATTGCATCGGTCCACCCACAATGCATTATGGTCGATTCAGTTCTGTTAACATGCATTTCTCTGTGAGATACTTGCTCAGTTTTATTGTAAATCTCCTGGCACTTGCTTCATGGAGTTTGCCATTCTTCAGATTCCTTCTACTCGGAGGTCCTTACTTGCTCAGAGGTCCTTACATGCTGTTTCTATTTTACTGCAGTGAAATACCAAAAATGTGTGGGTGCCACTATCTCACAAAAAAACGGACTCAGAGCTTCTTCCCACGCCAAAAAGAGCCCTTATATACAGTGGCGGCTGGTAGGGAATGGGGGTCGCAGGGCGGGGAGTTTGAAATATACAAAATATACAAAAAACCTTTTCTGCCGTATGTCCTCATAGTTTCTCCGCTACTCTTATCTTCTTGACTCCGAAGCCTGAAGAAGCAGGAAGCACACAGGCTCCCCTAAACCAATAACAACACTACTGCTAGCAGCGTTGTGATTGGTCTGAGCACCGTGAGTCGATGCTCCGAGGGGGACAGGGAGCCTGGTCATGTGTGTAGTACAGCCCGGTGGAGAACATGCAAAGTGCGCATGACTGTTTGGCCACACCTCAACGGCCTGCTAAACCGGCATGGCATTTTTTGTACACAAACCACTCCTCCTCACTGTGCCACCAGACCCACCCACCCTAACCCAGCCCAGTACCTACGAAAAATAAAATGATAACATTATTATTATAATTTACATTTTCGCTTTTCCACAGCTCTGAAAGCAGTGGGGTGACACTCGTCCGCCTTAGCAGAGCAGCCGCCCTCTTTAGAACCCTCACATGGTGTGCTTCACACTCTCGTTTGCTGCACACTTCCTGCAGTAACACACTGTTATTTTTATACGGGTGTGATAAAACGCTTAATTAGCTGTAAAAACGGCATTGTGGTGCATTAGTAGTCAGGGATGACTCCAAATGGTTAGAAGATTTTCATTGCCGTCCGGAACTAAATTTTAGGGAGGTGGTGTGATAGATGCAATTCAGTTTACTAGTGTTTAAGTTATTTTTACAGTCAAATATTTGCTCATGCCTAATGGAAATATCCTGCCACATGTTTCATGCATTTGATTGCAAAAGTAACAGATGGTGGCAGAGCCAAACTTTATTTGGTATTTCGCCAAGGTAATGTGTAATCAGTATTTAGGCACCTCTGAACAGTGGGGAAGGCCTCCTGTGAGGAATGTCAATTTTCATGTGGGATTTTGGACTTTCGCCATGTTTCTAATGTCACTTACTCTCATTTGGACTATTTTGTGCTGAAACGTAATTTGGCAGCCTTTTCCCTGTGAGTGTTGAGTAACAGAAGGGTTGCACTTGTATACAAAATGCTGGTTTTGTAGCTGCCATCTACATACCTCCAGACCAGGAGAAGAGGCTCTGGAAAGGAAAGCTACTTTCTCTTTTGGGACACAGTTATAATGCTTGCATGCGTTTAAGTGGAGGGAAGAAGTATTCTTGTGCACAATGAAAGGAAAAGTGCATAGGAAAAGGGAAAGTGTGAAACTTACCCACATACATGAGGCTAGAAATCTGGAGCTACACAGGTATGCTCTCCAGTAAACCAAACTAAGCATTCCTCTGGACTCCTAAGGGGCCTCCTTGAGACACACCTCATTCAGCAACATCTCGTATATACAACTACAAGAAACATGTGATAACTTTGTCAAGCTTCATGGTACTAATTTTATTTACTTGAAAATTATGATATACTGTGCCAGGACCCCACTAGGATTCCCTCTATCAACTGGCTTGAATGGTCCAATTCTTCACATTTAACTTATCTCCCCAAACTTCATCAAATCCCCACTGATTGGTTCTTCCTATTCCTCTTGCAAAATATCCCCTATCTCCACTCTCTGCCTCCTTTACTACTATGAACTCCCAAACAAATCTTTCCAAACTCTTCCCACCTCTATCCATCCCCGATCCTATTCATCCAACTAGCAGACTCCAAGATCTACCACACCCTATAACAATTTATATTCCCCCTACAAATCCACCAACCCAGCTTTGGGTTCCAGATTAGCATGCTACTCGACAAAAAGTGCTTTATTGCCTCAGTGGTAGTACTTGCTACATAAATGCAATTACAATTACATTTATATTTTCTGCAATTACATTTTCTGCACTGCTTACACCATCTCATTTGAATGTACGTTAGGTGCTCAAGTGTGGAAAGTGCATGCCAAGACATTTTTGTTAAATGGCTCAAAAAAGTGGGTGGTAGCCAAGTTTGCGTTGCCTTCACCTGGACACTTCTTTGTCTCTTCTCTGGGAATAGCCACTTTTTCAATTCGAACTGGAACAAATGTTTGCATAATGTACTTAGCTTAGATTGAACCCCTATATGCAAGTTTGTGAGTATAATTATCATGCTTCTATGAACTGAAAGCGGTATAGGCATGTGTATAATAATACCCTGGTGTCATGACAATTTTCATTTGGAGAAAGCTCTGTGTATCAGACCATGGTTACATGACACAGCACATACCTTGAACATAGTATAGGTATACACCACAGGATGGCTATCACATCACTTTCAATTGCACCAGCCACCAAGATACACCATACAGAAACACAACCCATTAGGCACAACATCTAAGGTGCATTCTACACATTATGTATACACTGAAAACTCAGCTATGCCCTTACTCCCAGCTTTTGTTGTTGATAATGCTATGCACAGTCTAACTTTAAACGTTGGGCAATGGGCCTGCCTCTAACCTAAGTCACTCTCCAGCAATTCCATCCACCAATAAATCACTCACTTCAGAGTAATGATAACTGAAACGTCACAAAATTACCACTTATAGTCATCTGGCGGTTTAAAACAAGAAGTGCTAAATGACATATCTAGGAATGAACACCAAGAAGACGTAGGGATGAACTGGAACACAATATCCAACACAGGACATCACAAGACAATACAGGAACATATTATACAATACCTATAACACTACAGAGGCATACTTCTATTGCCATACAAGTGTTGACGCAAAAGTACGTGGGGTACAAAATCTGGAACTTTAATTGGTGTATTATGTTATGGATGTACAAAGTGGTAACATTTTATGCATCCAATCAAAGTTTATGCATATTTTTGGGATTGTGCATAGACAAGCTCAGCTCAGCCACTATACTGGACCTTGCCCGAACAAGGACACACCACTGCCCAGTGATCCAGTGTGCCTGATAACATTGACTAAGTATTTTAAGCTTCCTGGCCATTAAAGCCTGGAACAGCATGCGCAAACACTTGAGACAACAGGCCCTCGAGAAACCTTTCAGAAAACTTCTAAAGACTTGGATCTTTAACCTCCCCGACGACTGGACAAAAGCTGCCATCTAGCCTCCTTCTGCCACCACGACTGGACCTTCAGGAATTTCAGCGCCATGATGCTCCCTCCGGAGCGAACGTTGCGCTTTAGAAATACCCCCTCAAATATCAAATATCAAATATTTAAGTATAAAGTAATGTATCTGTTCTGTTGATCGTCCCAACATACACAATTTTACAGGTACACATATTTGTAATATGGTTGATCAAATGCTGTTTTCTAAATTAAACATTTACAAGAAGGTAGAAAACTGCACTTTAATCCATATAACTCCAGCCTAAAAGATTTAGATCATGGCAGAAGAGTTACTCCGTCACAACGGTGGCGGATATCCTGGCCGCCGAAATATAAATCCCATAGGATATAATTGGATTTATATTTTGGAGAATGGGATATCTGTCAACGTTGTGACCGAGTAACCCGTCCTCCAAGATCTAAATCAGGCTCAAAGTTTTTTCTGGAGCTGACAGAATAGGGTGGCACTTATCACACACGTGAATGTGAAATGTATGCTAAATTAAAACTCAGGGGACGAACGGTGAGGAATTTTGAGTACCTTCAATCAACTCTCACTGAGTTTGTTGTTTCTCTGTAGTAAAAGTGTAAGGGGGCCTAAGGCACACCGTTTATGAAAGAAATGATAAGCATATTTAAAGCTTAACGATTGGACTTATAAAAGTAGCATTAGCACTGTTCAGTCCCAAGCGGTGCATTCCTTAAGTAAGTATAACTAACGGCCCTGCCATGTACAGTATTGTCATGAATGATGTCATTTCAGATATTGCAGTCATGTTCTCAATAATGCAATAGAACATGTCATGTGTAATGTATTATGTGAGTTAATTAGCAGTGCATGAAGAGGGCACAAGTTATAGTTACTTTAGGGCTCAAATTCTAGTTACTTGACATAACTTTAACAGGTTTATTTCAGTGGATTTGTTAATTTAAAATAGCATATTTTAACTGATATTCACCTAACTATCACGTTCCTTTAACCTTTATTTCCGACCCCACCCACCCACCTCCTGCTGTGCATGGCTGGCTATGTCATGTAACAATATTAAAAGTGTCATTTTCAGTAAGCAAGGCCTACTGACTTTGTCAGTGGCTCTAAATATCAAAATAATAGTGTCCGGGCTTATTAGCTTTATCAAGGGGTTAGCACATCAACATATATTCTACAAACCTATTTGGCTGTGTTAAAAAATCATTAAAAACCATAACCTGATATATTTTGTATTAATTCACGCATTGCAATGTTTAATAATAGTGATTGTGATCAAATGTTTTCAATAATGCTTTCTTAAAGAAAGCATTAACATGTGTTGTTTTTTTGTAAAATATTTTTGGCCATAAAGGGTAGCCAGAAAACGAACTAGTGGAGGTCCCTGCACTCCAGTTGAAGAGCATACAGCTCCAGCATGGAGAGCTTCAATATGGTAAACTTTCTTGCGGTCATTGATTCACAATCCCAGGAGACTTACTGTGTTTTCTTTAACTTTGTTGGGGGGCTGCCTCACTTCCTGCAGCCTCTCACAGTATTAAAAAAGTGTTTGATGGTGCACTTGTCCCTTATAAAGTCACTATCAGAAATAAAAATCTATAGTCTTTAAAAGCCTTATGGCATCATGGGGTGCTCCTTATCTGAGCACTGAATAATAAATGAGCAGCTCCTGCACTTATTAATTATTATTTTTTCTTTCACATTTTGAGTGCCCTAGTACCCTCCTGTGGCATCCACACCATTTTTTCTAATATTGACAGCAGCAGGTGGAGCTTCAGGGCCCCCACGGGCCCTGCCAGCTCCCCTGGCTGGAGCAGCCCACATTATTGGTGGGTGCCTCAGTGCTACCTGGGGCACCGATATTGTCTCCATCATTGGGAGCCGTGAGTGGAGCCCCAAGGCCCCCTCATCCCCTGCCGTCTCCAAAGCCAACATCGTGCTAGGTGCTGTGAGAATTCACTCTCTCCCCCCTTATGGTAATTTTTGGTCATTAGAGAAGGGGTCCCCAGAGCCTCAAGGAGGCTCAAAAAGGGGAACGCCATGCCCCTTGACCAATAAATAATAATACATCAACCCCCGGGCTCTGTCTCACTCCAATGTCTTTTTTTTTTTTAAATAAAAGGCAGAAAACTACCATTTTTTAAATCAGAGCCATGCCTCTATGGATCCTTCATGGATCTGTGGTTCCGATAAAAAAAAGTTTCTGGTTCTGTGGCCCCAGTGGGAGGTCCCTGTGGGACCCTTCCCACCAGGCCTAGAGGGACAGGGTATCTTTACCACAGGGGACTGAGTTTCAGAGTCCTAAGAGAGCTGCTGCCACATCTTTTTTGATGTAGTGCCAGATAATTAGATTATACCTTGAAATCTATTGGCTCCACAAATCATCCGAGGCATGATATATACATACATTAGAAACCTTCATTTCTAAAACAAATACTGAACAGATTTACACCAATTTAAAAAAGCTCGCTTTCTGGATCAAGATCGAGCTTTCTGTCAAATTTAGTGTAATTCTAAACAGCCATTTTGGCTGCATCTGGGTCTTATTCTACTATGGAAAAATGAATGAGGAAAATGTTTTAGATTCCCCTCTTTTCTAGGGCTTCCGTATGATGGATCACCCCTGAACCCTTCCAGGAAAGGGCTGAGGTGTATGATTTTTTTGTTTAGAAAATCTCACGTATTGCAATGTACCGTGTGGTATTCTCCGCCATACCTTGCTCTTAATAGCATTGTTCCATATGGTACTTTCCGCCACACCTAGTTTTGCATTCCAGTATGTTGCAATGTACTGTGTGGTACTTGCTGCCATACCTAGGATTTGCTGTCTGAGTCTGAAAAGGCTTTATTAGATTTTTAAATATCATAAAAACCATAAAAGCCACTGAAATCTTAAAAAATACAATTAATTTCATTTCATTTACAAGATAAAATACATCCGTCAGCTATCGTCAGAGTACTTATATTTGGTTAAAATTATTTCTTTTAAAAAGTTAAATTTTTTCTTTTTCTTATTGCACTTTTCAGAAAACCAGCCATAATTGCAATTACATAAACATTTTCCAACAACTGGAATAATACAAAGGCTGGGCGACATTGCCTCCATGCTCCTTTTTAAAAAAAAGCCATAATCCATTTAGCACGTTCATTCGTATAGAATTTACTGAAGAGAGTCACATGCATTGTAGTCTGTATGGAAAGATTGTCGCATGGGCATAGACATATCTGTCTGGACCAATCACATTTGGGGATGCAGTGCCCGCAACGAAATTCGTTTTATTTATTTATTTGTTTACTTACCTGTAAAGCTCCGTAACCCATAGATTACTACCCCCCACCCTGCCCTTCCTCCTCCCCACGTCACCTCCCTACCAACCGCGGCTGTGCCTCCCCTGCCAACAGGCAAAAAGATGAAAAACAAAGCAATAATAAACTCTTGTTTATTGTCATTTTATTTTTGCTCTCGAAACCAAGGCTTAGGGGTGGGGCCAGGGAGATAATAGCAGCCGCGGCCGGTAGTGGGAGTACCTGCCGGGCGGTGACGTGCGGAGGGGGAGGGGCAGTGTGGGGGGTAGTAATGTATGGATTATGGACCTTAACAGGTAAGTAAACATATAAACAAATAAAACGAATTTCATTGCTTGCACTGCATCACCAAATGCGATGCAGTGCACGCAACAAAATTTGTTTTATTTATTTATATGTTTACTTACCTGTTAAGGTTCTTAATCCATACATTACTAACCCCCACCCTGCCCCTCCCCCTCCCCACGTCACCGCCCGGCAGGTACTCCCACTACTGGCCGCAGCTGGATAACAGGCACTTGGGGTGTGTTTTGTACTGTTATCAGTGCGCATGACGGTCTGGCCGGCCGTCTCAAGATGGCCAAACTGTCTTGAGCATGGAAGCGCTCTCCAAACCGAGCAGTGTTGCCAGGTTGGAGAGAGCAGGCTTAGGCTCCCAGTCTAACGGGGAGTGCAAATCGAAGGTGCTGTGGCCAATCCTGACACTGCTCTCATGCTGCCAGCAGCATGAAATCACCATCAGGATTGGCCACAGTGGACTCTAGTAGCCTGTGCCTGCAGTGGAGAGGAGCGCGATGTAGCAGGTAAGTGCTTTTTTTGTTTTCTTTATTTGTCTTGTCATTCGTCTGTCCTACCGTCCCCCTGCCACTCTATTGAGACACCGGACGGCCGCAACTGACTTTCTTCTATTTGACCAGTCTCAGATGTGCGGACTACCCAATTAATAGATAATCAATTTATTGACTTTGGAAACAGATAAGAGCAGATGCCATACTCCACGAACATTTTTAGTAAAGTCTCTGTGTAGGGGTCAAATGTGCAGAAAGCTTGTTCTGGGAGCCCTCTACTGTTTTAACGGAGGTAATGTAAAATGTATGGAGCTAGGAATAACTTCTGAAATTGTTCTTAGCAAACTTATTTGTGAACGTTTCCCGCTGATTTTGAGAATTTTTCCTAACACAAATTCCACCTGACCTTCACAGGGGAAAATTGACCAGGAAAAAAACACAAGATTTCACCACAAAACTTTTTAATATCGATTTTGCCGCTAAATTCTGTTATTGTCCGAACCAGGTTTTATTAAAAACTCACAACAAGGACCTCACCAGGGTTTGCCAATATCTAAGGAAGCTAAAATGACTGTTTTGTACTGAGCAGTGCATCTTTCACACGTGACTAACACAGTGCCAAATGTACCAGCTTTTTAGTTGACGACCTGAAATCTTGGGGCAGATTTACAAGCCCCTTGCACCGCGTTTACGCCGTCTTGCGTGATGCAATAGCGGCGTAAACGTGGCGCATCCCTGCGAGGCATTTACAACGTGACGCATCTAGGGAGATGCGTCACGTTATAAAGCCCAGCGCCACAATGGGGGCGTTCCCACACAGAGTGTGCGTTCCGGCACCTGTGCGCCTCGCAAAAGTGCCTGCTTGAAATCTACAAGATTTCACGCTGCTACGTCAATTCCTTACGCCTGCTTGAAGCAGACTTAAGGACTGACGCATCATGTTAAATATTGGGCGGCCATGAGCATTGCTGGAGTTACGTCGCGCTTGCGACGCGACTCCAGCGATGCGCCGCCCTTATGTCATATGGCTGAGATACCCGCCACCCCCTCTCAACACAATCCCCAAGGAGGGAAACCGGAAACAGTTCTTGAAGTTTTTGGAAGAGGGAGGGAGTGACCCTCCCCGGCCGTATTTATTAAAACAAAAATTAAAACGTTAACAGTTTCATATTAATGTACAATTTCATTACCACATTGCGATGTTTGGCTAACCTTAACAGATTCTCTAATACAGAGGTTCTCCTAGCCGAACTAGCAACCTACAAAACATTTTCTTGAAATTTTGAAATTGTACATCCTAACGTTTAAGGGCCAACGGCAAGGTCGTAACCGGTGTCAAGATCCCTAACCAGAAATACCCCCCCCCCACTTGGGAGGGGCGACAGCACTGAGGCGTACCTCAAGAGCAACTACCAATTTCCCTTGACTTGACGGGGGCCCCAATAAACTCGACGCCACTTAAAGGTCGTTCGAGGACTCGTGTGAGTTATCTAGAAGGTAGCGTAGACCTCCCCCCAAACCCACACAACTTACCACATCTGCCGTCGCAGACGTCACTGGCCCCGGGAAATTCCCCAGGAGGGGGCTGTAACCCCTCCTACACAGGAAGGGGCCTTGACCGCCTTTCCTTTTCTTTCGGCGACCCATCCTTAGAAGGGACCGCCTCCCCGTTGAGGGGCCAAAGGCCACCTCTCCCGAGCGCTCCCATCCGTGTTGGGTGACGCCCACTCATAGGGATCTTCCAATTACTGCTCACCGATCATGACCTTACCGCCCGACCAAAATAAATACGACAATGATAACTAAATAACTAAAGACTAAATATAACAGACAGTAGCAACAACCACTTTATTCAAAGCATGCCTACTGATGAACACTAAAGCAGAATTCCTTTATTTGCAAAACATAACACAAAATGACATTCTTTATTGCATACTCAAAATCTTCACGATAATACCGCAACCTGTAAACGAAAATCAGATTTATCAATCAAACTTTATTTAAAACCACTCGCTGTCTTCAGGGGCTGGTGGGTGGGTCAAAATTGGCTCTTCGTTCCGTCTCGAGCTCACGTGCAGCGAGGAGGTGCAGCTTCAGAGCACAGGAACAAGAGGATGCCTTCCGGTCTTGCGTCCCTTTTTATCCGTCTTCAGGGCGGGCGTAAACCCGCCCCTGCCTGCCCCGAGGGCGTGGCCAGCCGCGTCAGTGTCTAGGCCAGCCCACTCTAGGGCGGGAAAAAGCGCGCCCCGGCTACGCCGCTTCGGGCATACCAGCCGAGACGCGCCTCCCGCCCAAAATGGCTTCCCGGGGGGATCGAGGTACTCTGCCATACGTTCGGGGGGACCGAGTGGTCGCCCCTTTCCACGAGATGCATCACGCATCTGCCTACCCTTGCGCCACGGCGCACCGCATTGTAAATGCGGCGCATCTGCTGTGACGCAAGGGTAGTTTTGCGTGACGCATTTGTTCTGGCGCATCTCTGCTGATATGCAGAGATGCGCCAGAACTCGTAAATATGCCCCCTTGTGTCTCTAGACAAGAGCTCTTTTCCATTCGGGACATGAATGGATAATGGCTTGTCCTCCAGCCAGGACTTAGGAATCTGAAGCAGGTGGACCCCACCAACCCTAGGACATGCTCAGCATCGCCCCAAATTACAGAGAGAGCTATGCGGCTTCTGGAGCCAGCATACCGCCCCCACTGTGAGCCGTGAACTCACAACAGGTTTCTCCTCGCAAAGACAACATCTGGGATTTATTTACCAATGGAATGAGGCCGTTTTCACAGCTCGGCTCTACGGAACCACATACAAGGCATATTTTGGTTGTTTTTCAAACACTCCAAAGAATGGGCAAGCCATATGAGTATTTTGAGACTGTTGCCTCTGCAAACATCCGAGCCACAGACCCCCCCTCCCTCTCTGCTCCCGGCCCCCCATCCCAATAAAATTGGTTTGATCCGGCAACACATCAAAATGGGTGTCCTACAGCTTCCAGATGGCATGCCTGAAGGTCACAGGCTGAGCATGATGAATTGAAATAGTTCTCTTTGCGAAATGTGCCTCGCCAGCGAGAATATTTCATCTTTTCTTCATCTTCGCAGCTTTTTGCTTAAATCTGAATACTTCCCAGAAGCGTCTGAGCGCCCACAGACTGCTGTAAATTAGCATTAAAGTGCATTCCTTAGCCACACATTCTCTGCAAGCAACAGATACACGTGATTTTGATGGACGGGGAATGATGCTGCAGAAAAGGAAAGCCACGACAGATGGGGAAAGGGAAAAAAGAGATGGAAAGAGTGACTTGTTGCAACTGGGACTCCTTCCGAGTTCTCAGGCTCGGAATCAGAGTCAAACTAGACCAGCAGTATTTATTACACCCTGCCCAAACAGTAGGCAGTGCTGCACAATTTGCACCCACCGTTGCAGGTCAATTACAGCTAGGCCTGAGATGGTTTTTTATTTAAATGTATGTGAACTCTTAGAATGAAAGGGTTTAGAAATGAGCAAACTCATAAACTGAAATCCAATAATGGCATCAAAAAGTTCTGGAGCCCGATGAAGGTAAATGGCATTTACCGATTCGTAAATACCGAATTTTACCGATTCGGTATTTACAAATCGGTAAATGCTATGTAGGTATTTTTACCGATTTTTTTTACCGAATCTGTAACATTCGGTAATTACCGATTCGGTATTTACAAATCGGTAAATGCTATGTAGGTATTTTTACCGATTTTTTTACTGAATCTGTAACATTCTGTAATTACTGAATCGGTATTTATCGATTCGGTAATTGCCATTGATTCCTATAGGAACCAATGTCAATTATCGAATCGGTAAATACCAATTCGGTAAAATTACCGAATTTACAAGGGGCACAGGGTGTCACTTTGACACCCTGTTGCACCCCTGATTCAGGCTTGTGTGCCACATGGCACACATACATTCCCTGAGGGCATGCATGTACACCTGTGCCATGTGGCACACATACATGCACTGAGGGCATGTATGTGTGTCACGTGGCACAGGTGTACATGCACAGATGTGCATGTACACAGGAATTCGTTATTTACCATGCAATAGTATCACATGGTAAAGAACAAATTCTTAGTGGCCTGTGGCACTGTTTCCAGTGCCACCTACATATAGATTTAGCGATTCGGTAATTTTACCGAATCGGTATTTTACAGAATCGGTAAATTTACAGAATCGGTAAATTTACCGATTCTGTAAAATATAGACTCCCACATCTCAATCACCAAATACCGGTCGGTAACGGCCGAAATCAGCCGTTACCGACCGGTATTTGGTGACCTACATCTGGCCCCTGGTGAGAGGATTAACCACTAGACTAAACCTCAAGTTCTCAAGTTTTAAAAAGCTTCTTAAAACCTGGCTATTATAATGGCTGCTTCCTGACCTATCTGTTGCCTCAGTGCCGAGATGCCCCTCCGGGAGTGAGTCATTGCGCTATATCAAGTATCCATCAACATAACGTAACAGGCAATTTTCCTGGCGACCCTCACGGGGTATTAGCCGCGCTTTACAAATACTATTTGATTGATTGATTGGTTTGTGTATGTCTCCAGAATGACAAGAGTTCTATAATGTTTAACTTGGATTCATGTATCGAATATACAGAACATCTGTGGAGAGTGCCTGTATCCAGGGAATGTTGCATACTAACTCCCTGAGGCTCATGGGTGGATTCCCATAGAGACCTGCTGAAGCAGGAGCAATAAGGGGGGTTGGTGGGAATTCATCCACAATATATTCAGCATGCAAATACGGTCCCACCACAGTTCACAAGCCAGCGGCTGATAAAAGCTTACAAAGTACAAGACTGTTCAGAACAAGGCCTATCATTTGCTGCTCTTCTTTTGAAACTTATCATGCAGATTTTTATCAGCTAAATGAAAAAAAGCCTCTCCTATTTTTGTGCAACTTAATAATTTTTACCTCTAACTTACTTATCAAAACATATGCTATGCTAAGTCTTGAATTTTTGGAACAATATCCCTCTGGTACCTGTTCTACAGTTATCTATATTTATGGTTCTTTCTGGATCCTGATATGTCAGACAAAAGAGCGCTTGAGTAAAAGCCATTTTTAGGTCTGGCTTGACAGCACAGCTGTAGCCACACCTTAAATGATCACCATAAAAAGAGGTTTGAGAAGCACTACTGAGAAAGGGAGTCTGGCTCCCTCCAAATGTTGATTCTATTTAGTTTTGACTTTGACCGGACAGAAATTGTGTACTGGCAATGAAAAAGAGTGTTTTGATTACACATTTTGGGCTAGATGTAGGTAAATCTAATTTACCGATTCATAAATACCGAATTTTACCGATTGGGCCCCTTATTTATGAAGGCCTTGCGTCAGTTTTGCACCGCCGGTGCGTCACTTTTTGTGACGCACCAGCGGTGTAAAAAATGCGCCTTGTTGCGCCATATTTAAAAAGTGACGCATCTAGGTAGATGCATCCCTTTTTAAACCCCTGCGCCACATTATACCTGCGTCAGGTATAATGTATGCAGAGGGGGCGTTCCCCCGCAAAAAGCCTCGTAATAGTGACGCAGTGAAATCTATGAGATTTCACTGCGTCACTTTTAGGACGCTGTTGCGTCAAAATCTTGCTCCTGCCTCACAGCAGGCGTAAGACTGACGCAAGCCCTTTCGCATGGGGCTTTCCCCATGTGAAAGGACGCATTGCTGGAGTTGCGTCACTTTTGTGACACACTCCAGCAATGCGTCACTTTTGCGCTTACAGATACGTCAGAAATACTGACGTATCTGTAACTCCTTGCGACATGATGCGTCATACATTAAATATGACGCATCAGGAATTTCGCAAGGCGTGCGCAGTGAAAAGTGACGCATCGCTGTTTTCACGCAGCGATGCGTCACTTTTCATAAATGAGGCCCCGGGTATTTATGAATCGGTAAATTAGAAGGAGGCAGATGTAGGTAATTTTTCAAACACAATTACCGAATCTGTAAGATTCGGTATTTACCGATTCAGTAGATACCGAATCGGTATTACCTATTGATTCCTATGGGCCTTGAAGCCCATAGGAATCAATGGGCAGTACCGATTCGGTATTTACCGAATCGGTAAATACCGAATCCTGCAAGGGTGCAGGGGGTGTCACTTTGACACCCTCTAGCACCCCAAGTACTGGCTTGTGTGCCATGTGGCACACATACATGCCCTAAGGGCCTGTCTGTGTGTCACATGGCACAGGTGTACATGCACAGATGTGCATGTACACCTGAATTCGGTATTTTACCACTCAATTGGATTGGGTGGTAAAATACCGAATTCTGAAGGCCTGTAGCACTGTCAACAGTGCTACCTACATCTGGGTTTTACCGAATCGGTAAAATTACCGATTTGGTATTTTACAGAATCAGTAAATTTACCGAATCGGTAAATTTACCGATTCTGTAAAATAATGGCCCCTACATGTCAAAATCCAATTACTGGTCAGTAACGGCCGAAATCGGCCGTTACCGACCGGTAATTGGCGACCTACATCTGGCCCCTTGTCTTGTGGGAACGCTTCTGTTCAATATATTAGAACTGAGTTAGTTACAGTGGCAAACTATTGATCAGTGCAATAGGCCTGATCTGGTTATAATGAAAACGTTAAAAAAACACAGCAAGGCAGACTTGTTTATTGTGAGAAGCATTTGGAATGGCAAGTAGGTCTTTAAGGGTAGATTGTCATTCCACCCTGTAACGATTGTAGACCGGTATTTTGCTGCAGAGAATTTCACAGATTGTCATAATAGGCAAGGGTTTTGCTGTTGTTTTGAGACTCCTATTATTGTAGTTATTGAAGATTTGATATTCTTTTGTCAACCGTAATTTTGTACCTATTTATTATTTAATGACTGTATACCAGCAGGTGCCCTGTGGGAAAACCTATGCGGAATTCACTAGGCCTGGATTGGTTATAGTAATAAGCTAGTGATAAAGGTTTGCTTTTTAATTGGATAAAGGTTTGTCAGAGGCTATGGGTCTAATCTCTTTATTATGAACGTTTCTGAGACAAACAGTTGGCCTAAGTTATTTATTCTGAAAAAAGCATGTTACAACCAATAGGCTCTAGTAGGCAAGGGTTGTGGTGTTAGTTCCCCCTTTGACCAAATATGTGGGTAGAAAATGTGCACTTTGATTTTACGTGATAAGCGATAACCCTCTTACGAGATATTTAATATTATTTTGCTAACTTTCCTTTGTATATATTTGTAGTTTTCTGACTGTATGCCTGAGGATTACCTTGTGGTCAAGTTTATGCAGAATCCAGTAGTTCCCAGTCAGTTATGCTGTAGAAAATGAGCCCGCATTGCTATCGATGCCCAGGCTGCTGGCGCAAACCGCCTCTTAGTTCCCATGTTGAATAGTTACCAAATAAAGAGACGGGCGCTGGATGCAGGAATCAAGAACAGAGTTTAATTCTCATGAGGAGAGCCAGTCATTTCAGACACGAAGCAAGGTGTCATCGGGAGGTGCTCTAACAAGTGAGCTGAGACTCAACCTTTTATACCTTACAAAACACTTGGCATTACAGTCACAGCATTGTGAAACGAAGGAAAGATAACCCTATAATCCTCGTGTCAATCCCACCCCACATGTGTTCACAATAGGGACCCTTGACCTGCTGATAAGAGGGGAGGGCAATCACGCAGCTGAGTGTCTCATCAACAGTTTAGGATGTGCGCGCCTAATCATAGCCAGGGGGTGGGGTGGCCAGGATCAATAGTGGGTCCTTTGAAGAGGAGTGACTTCATACAATAAGGGCAGTAAATGGTATCTCCTGGCTTAGGCGATGGCCTCGGACATGTGTGGTCAGCCGGACTCGGGGGAAGGGGTCATCAAAGGAGTGGTATTCCTGCCGCGTGGACAATCGAGCGCGGAGGGAAGGCTGGTCAAAAGAGGGGCATTCATGGAAGGAAAGGAGGTGCTGGTCAGGCGCGGTCGTGGTTTACGGCCTGCTCATGTGAGGAGAAGGGAGGGGGAGCCAGGGTGGACACGGGGACAGAGTCACATAGAGAGAGAGAGAGAGAGATCTTATGACCCGTACATGAGAGAGCGGGGGCAGTCAGGTGCAGCTGGGGAGGGCTATGTCAGCTAAGGCGAAGGATGCCTCCTCAAGAGGGAATGGGGGGTTTTGTGTGGGTCAAGCAGGAGGGTTGCCTTTCGCAGCAGGGTCGCGCAGAGGGAGAGGGTTTCATGGTCTATGCATGAGAGAGGGGGTGTAAGATACGCGCAGGAGGGAAGCCGGGGATTCCAATGGGTAAAAAGGCCATGGTGCCTAGAATGGCTGTGCATATGCATATAGGTATGGGCTCTTACTGGCAGAGTGATACGGTCAATAGTTTATGGTATTCATGGTGCTCACAGGGAGAGGAGTGGGAGAAGAAGGGAAATGAGTGCTGTTTATGTACATCAATTTCTTCAATTCCCACAATGCTAACAAAACCAATGATAAAAGCTGTTGGTCTGTAGATACGTTCTTTGGGGAAACATTTGTAAGATGTTATAGGTCAGATATGTTTATTATCACAAGCTGTGATAAAGGCAGTAAGCCTGAGCAACGTATTCTGAAAAGCCTTTGTTAACACAATTAGGCCTTAAGGGTAGACTGTTGGAATAGTCATCGACAGATCGATCAACATGGAATCTCCCAGATTTGGTGTTTGTGACCCCACTCTTACAAACACTTGCAGTGGGTGAGTTGCAATATGATATGTGTTAGGCTCCTTTCAGAGAGGTTGTACATTGGGTTTCCAACTGTAAATATGTATATGCTTGTCATTTTATGACCGTTGTTGGAGACTGACAGCAGTTTATCTGCAATACAGCTGCTTATGGTGACAAGCCAATGGTGAAGGCTCTAGGCTTGATTGGTTCATTGTAAAACGTTATGTCTGAAAAGATAGGTCTGACCTTTTTATTATGTTAAGTTACAACAAACGTACTAGGCCTCTCTTAATTATTGTGAAATGCATTTATTGAAGCCTGAAAGCATCGAGGGTGAATTGTTATTACACTATTTTAAAAGCAATGAACCAATGTTATGGACAGAATCTCACAGTACCCAACACAAAAATAAAAAAAGTCATTGTCCCCATCACAATGGAAACCCATTATCCCTTAAAATAGTACATTTCCCAGTACAATAAAGAATTGTGCTGGCTGTGTGGGAGTGCAACACTGGGTCATAGGACTTGTTCGTTTTCTATACCAGCCACATGGTACTACGGTTCACATGTGCTGCACATGGGGAATGCTAATAAGCATTTAAACAAACACAAATGCTGTTGTTGCATCCCTAAAACACATTCCCATCTAATTGGACAACTTAATTTAACTCCTTATCTATCCATCTAATGCTCTGCAACCTCTGGAATATTTAGGAGTGTTTCAAAAAGTGATCATGAAGTATGGTGTATCTGTAGTTTTATAATTCTGCCATCAACACATATATAGCTTATGCATTCCTTGTAAAAAGTGATAATGACAGCTTAACGATGCATATCTTTATTATTTTGTAATAGAAAAAACTCTTAAATGATAAAAAGTTTTCAATACATACGTTCCTATTTACAAAATTATTGGAGCTTTTTTTTCATAGCAAATCCACATTTTACATATAAAAAACAAGCCACATATCAAAAGATATGGTTAGGTTTGATTTTTTCAGTACATCATTTCAGATCTTGCACATTTTAAATGTATAACATGTCCAACCGAGGTATTTTAAATTGTACATTCAGAAGAGCACTTTGGTACTTGTAAGGTTTAGCAGGCAACATATCAATGTATTTTCTAATGTGGACCTACTTTATGAACAATTCTGAAACGTTATTTTTGAAGACCAAGTGGCACTTAACCTTTCGAAAGAAAACATGGTGATACCAGTGTTCAGATATTCATATGATATTGGGCAGGATACCTTGGGACCAAACTCGCAGGAACTATTGTTTGTTTGTACAGGAGGTGCCAGGCTCCCTGTAAGGGGTGACAAATACATATGCTGAGTGGGTGCCCAAGCTAGCACCTTAGGGGGAACACAGCTGGCATATTTATTGTGAAAAGCACATGTTTTTATATTCATTCTCTGGTCACCAACATTCCCAGTAGTGCAACTGGAAAGCTCAGTCAAGTGCAGATTTACAGAGGTAATAGTGAGATGGTCAGGTGACTATTCATGCTGTGCGTTAATCCCCATAGTGGAGAAGTCAGCACAGGGAGAGTAAAGACCCTTGCCCAAATGCACATTTCTCCCTTTTAGATCTGGTGTTAAGCAAAACCTTTTAATTATGCTATAAAGGTGCTTTCAGAAGCCCCCCTTCACCCAGTGTTCCGTTGTTTATCCAAGTAAAACCATACCTTGAAACATACTCTTCCCACCCACTCGTGGAGCAACTTTTCTCGTCACGGACCGCTTTGAAGTCCTGTACCTGCTGTTTTCCGCTACAGGAGTAGCACAGTTCTGAGCCCAAGCGCAGCTGAGTGCCTGAGACCTTCGCGAGGCCGCAGAGGAGGACGAGGCGCCGGCCCCGGGACTGCGAGGACCAGCATACACCATCTCCAGCTGGTCCTCTTCCCGTGAGAGCCGCGCCCCCTTCCAGTGCCCCGCCCCCAGCGAAGCGCTACAACTGCTCGTGATACCCGCTTCGCGGGTGCCACTCGTGGAGCAACTTTTCTCGTCACGGACCGCTTTGAAGTCCTGTACCTGCTGTTTTCCGCTACAGGAGTAGCACAGTTCTGAGCCCAAGCGCAGCTGAGTGCCTGAGACCTTCGCGAGGCCGCAGAGGAGGACGAGGCGCCGGCCCCGGGACTGCGAGGACCAGCATACACCATCTCCAGCTGGTCCTCTTCCCGTGAGAGCCGCGCCCCCTTCCAGTGCCCCGCCCCCAGCGAAGCGCTACAACTGCTCGTGACACCCGCTTCGCGGGTGCCACTAGTGGAGCAACTTCTCTCGTCACGGACCACTTTGAAGTCCTGTACCTGCTGTTTTCCGCTACAGGAGTAGCACAGTCCTGAGCCCAAGCGCAGCTGAGTGCCTGAGACCTTCGCGAGGCCGCAGAGGAGGACGAGGCGCCGGCCCCGGGACTGCGAGGACCAGCATACACCATCTCCAGCTGGTCCTCTTCCTGTGAGAGCCGCGCCCCCTTCCAGTGCCCCGCCCCCAGCGAAGCGCTACAACTGCTCGTGACACCCGCTTCGCGGGTGCCACTCGTGGAGCAACTTTTCTCGTCACGGACCGCTTTGAAGTCCTGTACCTGCTGTTTTCCGCTACAGGAGTAGCACAGTTCTGAGCCCAAGCGCAGCTGAGTGCCTGAGACCTTCGCGAGGCCGCAGAGGAGGACGAGGCGCCGGCCCCGGGACTGCGAGGACCAGCATACACCATCTCCAGCTGGTCCTCTTCCCGTGAGAGCCGCGCCCCCTTCCAGTGCCCCGCCCCCAGCGAAGCGCTACAACTGCTCGTGACACCCGCTTCGCGGGTGCCACTCGTGGAGCAACTTTTCTCGTCACGGACCGCTTTGAAGTCCTGTACCTGCTGTTTTCCGCTACAGGAGTAGCACAGTTCTAAGCCCAAGCGCAGCTGAGTGCCTGAGACCTTCGCGAGGCCGCAGAGGAGGACGAGGCGCCGGCCCCGGGACTGCGAGGACCAGCATACACCATCTCCAGCTGGTCCTCTTCCCGTGAGAGCCGCGCCCCCTTCCAGTGCCCCGCCCCCAGCGAAGCGCTACAACTGCTCGTGACACCCGCTTCGCGGGTGCCACTCGTGGAGCAACTTTTCTCGTCACAGACCGCTTTGAAGTCCTGTACCTGCTGTTTTCCGCTACAGGAGTAGCACAGTTCTGAGCCCAAGGGCAGCTGAGTGCCTGAGACCTTCGCGAGGCCGCAGAGGAGGACGAGGCGCCGGCCCCGGGACTGCGAGGACCAGCATACACCATCTCCAGCTGGTCCTCTTCCCGTGAGAGCCGCGCCCCCTTCCAGTGCCCCGCCCCTAAAAATCTCCTCACTCTACAAAAGTGCACCCTGGACCGCGCATCGCGGGACGCGCGCGGGACGCGCGCGGGTCGAAGTCCGGGGCGAAGCCCGGGCCAAGGGCGAGCCCGTTGTTGCCCGTTAGTGCCCGATAGAGACCGGACCGAGCCACCCCCCTTTCATCACCGAACCCGCAACCAGGTAACACCATGCCACCAAAAACAAGGAGCTCCACTAAGACCAAATCCAAACACGCACAGGAGGTAGCTCAAGTAACAGGTCCAATCCAATTACAGGCACGCCATTGACCTATGGAATCTACTAGACACCATTTCTCCGGACATCGCCTTCCTTACGGAAACATGGATGAATGCTTCCTCTGCACCAGACATCACCATTGCCATCCCTGAAGACTATAAGATCACTCGCAAAGACCGTACCAGCCACACAGGAGGAGGAATCGCTATCGTCCATAAGAAATCAATCCGCATCTCAACCAGCAACTTCTCTCGTCACGGACCACTTTGAAGTCCTGTACCTGCTGTTTTCCGCTACAGGAGTAGCACAGTCCTGAGCCCAAGCGCAGCTGAGTGCCTGAGACCTTCGCGAGGCCGCAGAGGAGGACGAGGCGCCGGCCCCGGGACTGCGAGGACCAGCATACACCATCTCCAGCTGGTCCTCTTCCTGTGAGAGCCGCGCCCCCTTCCAGTGCCCCGCCCCCAGCGAAGCGCTACAACTGCTCGTGACACCCGCTTCGCGGGTGCCACTCGTGGAGCAACTTTTCTCGTCACGGACCGCTTTGAAGTCCTGTACCTGCTGTTTTCCGCTACAGGAGTAGCACAGTTCTAAGCCCAAGCGCAGCTGAGTGCCTGAGACCTTCGCGAGGCCGCAGAGGAGGACGAGGCGCCGGCCCCGGGACTGCGAGGACCAGCATACACCATCTCCAGCTGGTCCTCTTCCCGTGAGAGCCGCGCCCCCTTCCAGTGCCCCGCCCCCAGCGAAGCGCTACAACTGCTCGTGACACCCGCTTCGCGGGTGCCACTCGTGGAGCAACTTTTCTCGTCACAGACCGCTTTGAAGTCCTGTACCTGCTGTTTTCCGCTACAGGAGTAGCACAGTTCTGAGCCCAAGGGCAGCTGAGTGCCTGAGACCTTCGCGAGGCCGCAGAGGAGGACGAGGCGCCGGCCCCGGGACTGCGAGGACCAGCATACACCATCTCCAGCTGGTCCTCTTCCCGTGAGAGCCGCGCCCCCTTCCAGTGTCCCGCCCCCAGCGAAGCGCTACAACTGCTCGTGACACCCGCTTCGCGGGTGCCACTCGTGGAGCAACTTTTCTCGTCACGGACCGCTTTGAAGTCCTGTACCTGCTGTTTTCCGCTACAGGAGTAGCACAGTTCTGAGCCCAAGCGCAGCTGAGTGCCTGAGACCTTCGCGAGGCCGTAGAGGAGGACGAGGCGCCGGCCCCGGGACTGCGAGGACCAGCATACACCATCTCCAGCTGGTCCTCTTCCCGTGAGAGCCGCGCCCCCTTCCAGTGCCCCGCCCCTAAAAATCTCCTCACTCTACAAAAGTGCACCCTGGACCGCGCATCGCGGGACGCGCGCGGGACGCGCGCGGGTCGAAGTCCGGGGCGAAGCCCGGGCCAAGGGCGAGCCCGTTGTTGCCCGTTAGTGCCCGATAGAGACCGGACCGAGCCACCCCCCTTTCATCACCGAACCCGCAACCAGGTAACACCATGCCACCAAAAACAAGGAGCTCCACTAAGACCAAATCCAAACACGCACAGGAGGTAGCTCAAGTAACAGGTCCAATCCAATTACAGGCACGCCATTGACCTATGGAATCTACTAGACACCATTTCTCCGGACATCGCCTTCCTTACGGAAACATGGATGAATGCTTCCTCTGCACCAGACATCACCATTGCCATCCCTGAAGACTATAAGATCACTCGCAAAGACCGTACCAGCCACACAGGAGGAGGAATCGCTATCGTCCATAAGAAATCAATCCGCATCTCAACCAGCTCTGAGGCCAACCTCGCTAACTCCGAACACCTTCACTTCCAGATCCACATCGACCCCAAAACCACACTCAGAGGCACCCTCCTCTACAGACCACCAGGACCCCGCGCAAAATTCAGTGAAGACATCACGGACTTCATCACCCCACACGCACTCCCCTCCAAAGACTACATCCTTCTGGGAGACCTCAACTTTCACCTCGAAAAGATCAATGACCGCAACACCGCCACCCTCGTGGACAACCTCGCCAACCTCGGACTTAAACAACTAGTCACTTCCCCCACCCACATCGCAGGTCACACACTCGACCCCATCTTCACATCCAGCAACCATGTCTCCTTCAGCCACACCACGGACCTCCTCTGGACTGACCACAGCTGCGTTCACTTCACCTACAACAAACCAAAACCCAGCATCCACCTCCAACCTACCCTGCAAAGAAACTGGAACAAAATCACCACGGACCAAATCTCCGCATCGCTCCTTCGAAACACCCCAGCCCTCTCTGCTAACGCTAACGAAGCCGCCGCCAACCTCACCCTATGGTTATCCAACACCGCTGACACCTTAGCACCACTGAAAAAACGTCAAAACAAACCTGGCAGCAAGAAGGCCTCATGGTTCAACGATGATCTCAAGAAGTCCAAGAAACTCTGCCGATCCCTTGAAAAGGCCTGGAAAAAAGACCCAACCACTAGCACCAAGGACGCCTTCAAAAACGCCACCCGCACTTACCACCAACTAATCCGAAAAGCCAAGAAAACAGCATTCAAGGATCGACTTGACAACAACGCCCACAACAGCAAGGAACTTTTCAACATCGTCAAGGAATTTTCCAATCCCTCGGCCAACTCCAACGACATCACCCCCTCTCAAACCCTCTGCGACTCCCTAGCCTCATTTTTCCACAACAAGATTGCAGACATCCACAACAGCTTTGACAACCAACCCGGGAACCAACCCACCCTACCATTTGCTGATCATCTTCCCCCCGTGAACACCCTTAACGACTGGAACCCAATCTCCACTGAGGACACCATCCGCCTGATGAATTCCATCCACTCAGGATCCCCCACAGACCCATGTCCTCACCACACCTTCAACAAAGCAGACTCCGTCATAGCACCGCACCTCCGAGACGTCATCAACTGCTCCTTCAACTCCGCCACCTTCCCGGAAGACTGGAAACACGCTGAACTCACCGCCCTTCTGAAAAAACCCACAGCGGACCCCACCGAACTCAAAAATTACCGCCCCATCTCGCTTCTTCCATTCCCGGCCAAAGTCATCGAGAAAGCTGTCAACAACCAGCTCGCCGCCTTCCTCGAAGCCAACAAATCCCTCGACCCCTCACAATCTGGCTTTCGAGCTAAACACAGCACTGAGACCGCCCTCATCGCAGCAACAGACGACATTCGAACTCTACTGGACAATGGAGACACAGTCGCCCTCATCCTCCTTGACCTCTCTGCAGCATTCGACACAGTCTGCCAGAGCACCCTTCTACAACGCCTCAATAACATCGGAATCCAAGGAAAAGCACTTGAATGGATCACCTCGTTCCTCACCGGAAGAACCCAGAGAGTCCGCCTTCCACCATTCAAGTCCGAGGCCTCTGAAGTCATCTGCGGCGTACCACAAGGATCCTCACTCAGTCCCACCCTCTTCAACGTATACATGAGCCCCCTCGCGGCCATCGCACGCCAACACAACCTCAACATCATCTCTTACGCGGATGACACTCAACTGATCCTTTCTCTCACCAATGACCCCAGCACCGCCAAAACTAACCTACACGAAGGAATGAAAGAAGTTGCCGAATGGATGAAACTAAGCCGTCTGAAACTGAACTCAGACAAAACAGAAGTCCTCATCTTAGGTACATCCCCCTCTGCATGGGACGACTCCTGGTGGCCGGAAGCCCTCGGAAAAGCACCCATCCCGACAGACCACGCACGGAACCTAGGCGTCATCCTGGATTCTTCACTCTCAATGAACAGACAAGTCAGCGCCGTATCCTCTTCCTGCTTCAACATTCTTCGCATGCTCAGAAAAACATTTCGCTGGATCCCTTCCGAAACAAGGAAAACAGTCACCCACGCTCTGGTCACGAGCCGACTGGACTACGGAAACACCCTCTACGCAGGTACTACCGCAAAACTCCAGAAGAAACTCCAACGAATCCAAAACGCCTCAGCCAGGCTCATATTAGACATCCCACGCAACGAACACATCTCTGGTCACCTTAAAAACCTCCACTGGCTACCCGTCAATAAGAGGATCACTTTCCGACTGCTTACCCACGCACACAAATCACTCTACGACATCGGACCAGAATGCCTCAACTCACGACTGTCCTTCTACACCCCCTCCCGTCAACTACGTTCTTCCAGCCAAGCCCTCGCCACTGTACCTCGCATCAACAAGACCACCATGGGAGGCAGATCCTTTTCATACCTGGCTGCTAAAACATGGAACTCACTCCCCGCTTACCTTCGCCTCACCCAGAACCACCTAGCATTCAGAAAGCAACTTAAAACGTGGATATTTGACAAGTAATCCTCCTCCCCTTCCTAAGCGCCTTGAAACCCTATGGGTATGTAGTGCGCTATATAAATTCTATGACTTGACTTGACTTGACTTCATCTCACGGGCCCACGAGGCAATAAACCAGAGTATCGCCCTGATGGAAAAGAGAGTATCACTAGATCTCATGAACGCGAATGCAAAACGTTCCTCTCTAGGCGCTATAGCAAACGCCACCTCTCCCATCCATCTTAACACACAAAACTGTTCCCTTCCTGTGACCCTGTCAGTACCAGACACAAACACATTACCATCGGTAGTAAACCTTGATCTCTCTATAACGTCTGAGGACTTGGAAATAACCCCTGATCTAGCTATTTGTCAAACTCAGGAGGACGCCCAGTCAAACGAAAACCCGCTCCAACAAGGTGAAAGGGAAGGAGCAATTCCAAAAAAACACCCACTAACCACCGAAGAAACAGTAACCAATATCCCGTGTTCAGAACACGCGACAACCCTTTCAAATTCTACAACGTCGCATAGTATACTATTTCCCTCAGTAACCAATCAACCACACAAGGCAATTTCAAATGAGCACTCTGACAACCAATGCAAAACATGCAGAGTCACCTCGCAAGTCCTCACTACAACAAAAGATCTGTTATTCCAATATCTGAAGCCCATCCAACTCAGCATCAGTAACCTAGAAGCTCAGTTAACCATAATCTCGGCCACCCTTCTCGACACTAACACTCGTATAGAAATAAAGGGCCAGCGGAACACTTCGCAGCCACCTAAAAAACAACATCAAGCACAAATACAGAAAATAGTTAAACACACAAATCCAACGACCCTAGCACAGAAAAATCATAAACAAAATACCACACATCACAAACCATCACCTAAAACGCCCCAACCTCAGAGAGATAAACCCTCCGCTGTACCCATTCAGCGAACAGAAAACACAGATCCAGTCAGTACAGATATCCCAGGTCTAGCGACAAACACAGACACCAGCAGAGCCTTTTCAGAAAAAAGGCCTGAAACTCTCCCATCGAAACCACTGTCCTCTCAGCCGACTCCTAAAAACACCACCAAAAAACCTCCAGCAGCTAGACGCCCTGCCCACTTGCCTCCGGAAGCCACTCCCTACACGATAGTCCTCACAGGTGTACCAGAGCTAACCGATGATACGCCTGAAACTGCATGGTCACTTAAAAACAAGGTCATGCAGTGGTTAAGCATCAATAGACCTCTCGAATCGCATCTATCTGGAGGGATCACCACAGCCCGCAGGGTAGCCTGGATAGGCAAAACGATAAAATCAATCCGCGGAGACTGCATCATTGTAACATGCAGAGACCCCTCCACAGTGGACTACATCTGTGCCTGGCCCCTGCTCGATAAAAAAGGGGGGATTGATGCTCGCCATCTCTCCTTTTTCTATCCCCCAGCAAAACAACATCGCAATCCTCCACCCTGGACATGGCACCAGCTTCCTAAAGAACCATGGAACCAGGAGCCATGGAATCAAGTGCCATGGAACCAGATGGAACACACATATGATCATGCAGGTAGGGGTGGACCGAGAGAACGGCCAAGAGAACGCCAGAGGCACTACTGGCAAGAAAGACCCTATCAAACCTACGAAGGCTGGCAGGGCCTCTCAACCCAAAACCGTTTTGACTGTCTCGAGATTGTCGACTGACCACTCAGGGACGAACCTAGACATGTTAAACCCGATATTACTTCGCAATTAGTTAACGTCATGCAGCATCCAGTACCCCCAGAGTCCCCTCATGACAAACACGAAACCCCATTCCAGGAACCACTTAACATTCTCTTCACCAATCCCGAAAAACCCACCCATACCACCCAGGAACCATCTAAAGCGTTCTCTAATGCTGCAAAAAAAGCTGCTTTTACCATCCCTTCAGCAGAAGCTGACACTACTTCTGGAACGTGCCACCAGCCAGTCGCAGCCCCTAAAGCTTCAGTTGAACGCCCCTGTGTCAAATCACGACAAACACCAGTAATTGAGGCTGCTAACAACCCGACAAAACCAGCACACTCCGTGATGGAATCTCCAAATCTGAGATTTTCCATCGCTTATTGGAACATTGCAGGCTTAACTACAAAAATAACTTCCTCTTTGTGGCTCTATACAGCAAAGAGACATCAAATTCTGTGCCTGCAAGAAACCTGGCGCACAACTCCACTCCATTTAGCGGGCTATAAAACTCTTTTCACTCAAGCAGTACCTGGTAATATGGGCAGACCAAAAGGGGGGCTCACGACCTTCATTTCCAACACCCTCCCCTTCAGTGTGAAACTACTAAAGGAATCACCCATCTTTCAAATCATACTAATCACGCAGCTAACAGTATCTAAAGGAAATCTTTACATACTCATAAACTACTATAACAACTCAAGCACTTTGGAATGTTGCTCAAACCTAGATGAAATAGTCGCAGTTTTAACTTCATTCCAAAAAGACAGTAATAAATCCACAATTTACTTTATCTGGGGTGGCGACTTTAACTCCACACTGTGCCCAAAGCACAAAAACGGGAATTGCGGGCTTCAGAACGAACTTGGAAATCCCATCCCTCACTTTGTGCACACGCCAGGTGGCAACAAATTAAATGAAATCCTCTTCACCCTAGACCTTGACTTTGTCAATGAACTAGTCAATCCGGAGCAGGACTATCTACCCACTTTTCATGGGCGAGGCTGTTTATCAACCATTGACTACATTTTAGCCTCAAATTCCTACAAAGGGCAACTAAGTAATTACGAAATTGGGTCAAACCCAATAAGCGACCATTATCCGCTCAGTGTGGAAATCCACATGAAACAAGCAGGGACACTTCCCGTAAAACTTAGCTCCCTCGATCAACAATCGTTGTCCATGAAGAAACTGAACGGGTACGCAATTAAATGGACAAAGATTGACCCGGAAGAGATGACACAGAAGATTCTCGGAAAAACACACCTCTGGCTAACCAACTGCTTGTCCCCTGAGACACCACCAGAATCAATTGTCACCTCCTTCCAAAGCATCCAGGAAGTAATAAGGGACGAGCTATTCATTAATTCAAAAAACAAGTCCAGACTCCCTACCACGAGATGGTTCGATACCGCCTGTCGGAAGGCACTCACATCCCTCAAAGAAGCTCTATGCAAGCAACCGAGAGACCCCCAAAAAATCTCCCAATTGAGGAAAATTTATAATACTGCTCGGAAAAACCGTAAAAAACAGATCAAACGAGACCTCTGGCTGCGACTACACGATAGTGCACAAAGGAAAGATAGCACTGCATTCTGGCAGACCATAAGATCACCCCTCCTGGCCAACATCAGCGACCCCGACCATCTTGATGTGGCAATAACTGAGGAGGACTGGGTCTCCCATTTTTCAAAACTTTTCGGAACACCATCAGATGCCGCACCAACCATCCAAATACAGGAACCCGATCTGGCGAAGAACAACATCTACCCGATCAATCTACATTTCACCCTAAATGAAGTCATAAAGGCAATCAAGGCCTCAAAAACAGGCAAGGCCCCTGGCCCAGACGGGGTTCCAATGGACTTGTTCCTACATGACGTCGACTACTGGTCGAAAATAATCACACGGGTCATGTTAGCAGTAGCTTCAACCGGACTCTTCCATTCATGGTCAACCTCGACACTATTACCCATCTTCAAAAAAGGTGACCGCAACGACCCTGCTTGTTACAGACCGATCTCCCTTCTGGACTCCACGGGCAAGATTGCAGGTCGATTACTCCTGGACCGACTACAATCTTGGGCCCGGGAGAATAACATCATTACTGACCTGCAATATGGTTTCCAGAAGGGGCTCGGAACAGTGGAACAGGCCCTAAATCTCGTCCTTCTGGCTGGAAAATACGCTCGCGCTAAAGGAGGCAACATCTTCCTGGTCTATGTAGACTTAAGCGCGGCATTCGACTGCGTCCAGCATGCAAAGCTCTGGCAAATCCTAGCTCACCTTGGTGTGGACCCTCCCATACTAGCCTTTTTAAGAGAGCTCTACACCAACGCAGAAGGTCGAGTACGATTTGGCACCAGCGGTGAACTATCACGACCCTTCCAAATCTCGAGAGGAGTAAGGCAGGGATGTGTACTGGCTCCCTTCCTGTTCAACCTCTACACAAATGGGCTTGAACAGGCGATGTTGGAAGGGAGCCAGGACCTTCCCCAGATAAATCACCGCCCGATACCTATCCTCCTGTATGCCGACGACTCTATAATCCTGGCACGGACCTCAAACCAACTCCAGCAGCAACTTAATAAATACGTGACATTTATGGACTCACTTGGCCTTAAAGTTAACATCAAAAAAACTTTCACAATGAACATTGGCCCATGGACAAAAGTCTCCAAGCCCATACTGATTAACAACAACAGACTAGAAAAAACCCCGGTGTACCCATATTTGGGCATCCTAGTGGATGACACAATGAACTGGCGCAAGGCAGTGGAAGCCAGAAATCTCTATTTCCGCCGTGCAACCTCCGCTCTAATTGCTTTTTCGAGGAAACTAGGCAAACCAGCCCCACCGGAACTGTTAGCCATATATTATGCAAAATGCCACAGCGTGGCCACTTATGGAGCTGGTATCTGGGGCCATGGATGTATAGACCAGCTTCAGGTCACCGAAAATGCCTTTATCAAATACATCCTAGCTCTTCCCCAAAGTTCCCCGATTCTAGCCTCGCACCGGGAGCTTGGCATGGAATACATTACCGACACCATCCGATGCCAGCCTATCCTACTGTGGCATCGAATATGGTGTAATCCTGAAAGTCATATAACCCGCTCCCTTATCACTGACTGTCTTGGCCTATCAAATTGGCGGAAAATCCCGTGGCTTAATTACATTCATAAATTCTTTAAAGATCTGGACTGTGAGCACTATTTCCTCGAACCACCCTCAATCGAAGATATCTCAAAGAAACAGCTAAAGCAAATATGTATGGGCCATTTAAGAGAACTCCGAAACCAAGCAGAGATCACCAAAACACAAAATGAGAAAACTTGCTTATTGCAGCCAGGGAAACTCATTCAGCCCTACCTGACATATTTCTTATCGAACTATGAAAAGTTTTTAATCACAAGACTCCGCTTCGATCTCTTTTATCGTCTGGTTTCATTCCCGGAAATGAAGAACTGGTCCCGTAATTTGACGAGATGTCCCTGTGATGGAGTTTCCGTACAATCCACGATTCACGTCGTCCTCTTTTGCAAATATTACAGACTAGCAAGGAAAACATGGATCATTCCCATCCTCCGATCCAGTGGACTCAGACAATCGTATCCAGCACTCTCCTATTTACAATCCACGAAATACCCGCATGAAGCCAAACTGATAGCAATCTTTCTTAAAACAGTAATATCAACACGTCGCAATGTTTCTACCTAAATCAGTATTTCTCCAATTTTCAGAAACCACATCACTATTTCAAAAGTTTCTCTGTACAGTGATTTAAATTTTTGTGCTTCTATTGCTTACTGCTTTTACCTTTTGTTCTATGTTTAAAAAGTTCTTTTTTAAAATGTACTTTTTATGATTATATAAACTTATAATCGAATAAAAGTTGATGAAACTGAAACTACTCTTCCCACCCACTGAATAGGATTCACAACTGTGGCCATCTCTGTCCTCGTAAAATCTCTTATGCCTGCCAAGAATCCATTTGTGAATTCCTGGTTGACATAAAAAGCTAAATTCGGTTGTGAATAGGCATTTCTGGATGAATTTACCTTTGCCAATACCGGCATAAGTCAATAGTTAGGAGTCTTAAGAAAATCAGTAATGCTGACTAATAACTTGGAGTGATATCGGTGAATTTTACTGGATGCTATTAATCTAGAGGGCTCGGGACGAGGGCCTGGTTCACAAAACATTTTTGTCTGGTGCCAAGGCATGCCCTTGGCAAGAAGTATGGCAGTGCTAGGGGCAAACACATTTTACCAACTATTATGGAATCAGAAATGTGTAGATGATAATGTTTGGCAAGAATTTTTCTGCAAATTGCTTTCCATTTTTTTGTGGCGGTGATTGGTGCCAGTGTGTGTTCCTGCAGCTTTATTAGATTGAGATATTGTGTTGTAGTGGGGTTGTTTGATTGCATTCTGTTTCGATTGTTTTCTAGTGGGTCTGTTATGCTTTTGCTACATTGTTGTTTTTATGTTTACTTTAGAAATATTCAACAAAATTTCTAAAGTTCCAGTCAGAAACGGTAAGATTGTTTTAATGATACAGTGAACAACACCATTAACCACTGATAATATATCACTCCTGGAGCTCTTCAACTATTTAAAACACCAGCAGCCCACATAAGTGGCAGAGACCTGTTTTGAATTAACACTTTGGGCGATCTCTTTATGTGATGCAGCCCATGTGTTCAGGGTATGTCCCATTTTCATTGGCTACTGGTTACATATTGAATCTAATCTAATATAAGATGCTGGCCTTGGTGTGCAGAGTACACAGCAGTTCCTGAAGATGTGCTATTGACTTCTTTGTGACGGGTCTCTTTTCATGCAATCCAGATGCAAATGTATTTTGAAATGGCTGGGGTTGTAGAATCTGGCAGTGGTTGTAACTAAGGTCTGAACACTGTTACCAGTAAGCTCCAGGCGAAAAAAAACACACATGGACAGTAGGTGGCCTTACGGCATGAGCTGCCGAATTCTGACCAGGTGGAAACCAGGTTCCAGTCTCGGCGTGGGTGTCAACATCCTGTGATTCTGGGAAAGTCACCTAATCTTCCTGTACCTACAATACAGCGCCTTGAGATCCTCACAGGTGATTTGCTGCGCTTTACACATCCTGAATTATTATTTATGTATTATTTTCCATTCAGAGAGGTTGTAAAAACACTGCCCTCCCACACAGAATTATTCTGTGTACGAGAGCAGTGTTGTCATTGGTCAACATGGCGTACTGACCATTAGCCTCAACGGGTGTCTGTCTGCTTGGCCACTTATATCAGATCTATAGGACGGCAAGTGATTACCTCCTGTCTGTTGTCTTCCTGTAAGCTAGAATGTCCCTTGAAAGAGGCAACTCTACGATGCTTTATTAGCATGGCTAAACCTGAGTTTTGTGTTATACCATGTCTGCTTTAACGCCCCTGTCTCCATCACCCATGTAAATAAAGGGAATTAAAATCTCCTTTCACTGCCGACCAATAGGGTGAAGTGGTAGTCACAGTGGGGCAGGTGGAAGAAAACTGGCGAGAAAGCCAAAGTCAGTCTGGTGGCTTCGTGGACTAATACATCCAAAGTAAGGACCTGTATTTGACCTTATGGTCACAGGTTCAAATCCCGGCAGGTGCACTCAGCCTATCATCCTTCTGAGGACAATAAAATGAGTCCCATTGAGTTGGGCAGCAACTAACTTCTCTTATTCAGCACCAAGATACCCTTGAATAAATGTGAGCTTTACAAATAAACGTGTTAAGAAATTCAGAAGCTGGCTGGTAGTTGAATGTAGGCTTGGTTGTTGGTGGCTTACCATTCTGGTTGCACTTTCTTTGATTATATATTTGAGGTAACTCTCTTTGTCAAAGCATTCACATTTTTTTAGGTAGACAGTGGGATGGGTACAATGCATAATATAAAAAAGCGCCTTTTACCTAACAACAAGATGCAACCAAATGCTTCAATACTTGCATCTGTTGCAAAAAATAGAATACTTACTTTTGATTTCCAACTTTGTACTGTGCTTTACAGCTTTGACAATTATAAAAAGAGAGCCTGTATATTTCCCTACAGGATTGTATCACCTGCTGGGTGATGCCAACTCCAGCTGGTAGCATCCTGACGCTGGCAGGGTGTGATGTCACGTATTGTGAATTAATTTATATTACAGTGCGGTCACATAGTGTGAATTCATTTATATTACAGTGCGGGCGCCACTCGCACTGAGGTTCCCTGCCAGTTGCATCGCATTCCCTGACGCTACAGGAGTAGCTTGTTGAACTAACCCGTTTCCAGCCTGAGAGGAGGAGGTGAGGAGGAAGAACATCAGCGTGGCCGCAGAGGAGGCGCGAGGCGCGGCTCCGGGACTGCGAGGCTCAGCTATCAGCTACATCAGCTGTTGCCTCTTCCCGTGCGAGCCGCGCCCCCTCCCAGTGCCCGCCCCCACCAAATCGCCTACAACCTCTCGTGGCTCCCGCTACGCGGGCGCCACTCGCACTGAGGTTCCCTGCCAGTTGCATCGCATTCCCTGACGCTACAGGAGTAGCTTGTTGAACTAACCCGTTTCCAGCCTGAGAGGAGGAGGTGAGGAGGAAGAACATCAGCGTGGCCGCAGAGGAGGCGCGAGGCGCGGCTCCGGGACTGCGAGGCTCAGCTATCAGCTACATCAGCTGTTGCCTCTTCCCGTGCGAGCCGCGCCCCCTCCCAGTGCCCGCCCCCACCAAATCGCCTACAACCTCTCGTGGCTCCCGCTACGCGGGCGCCACTCGCACTGAGGTTCCCTGCCAGTTGCATCGCATTCCCTGACGCTACAGGAGTAGCTTGTTGAACTAACCCGTTTCCAGCCTGAGAGGAGGAGGTGAGGAGGAAGAACATCAGCGTGGCCGCAGAGGAGGCGCGAGGCGCGGCTCCGGGACTGCGAGGCTCAGCTATCAGCTACATCAGCTGTTGCCTCTTCCCGTGCGAGCCGCGCCCCCTCCCAGTGCCCGCCCCCACCAAATCGCCTACAACCTCTCGTGGCTCCCGCTACGCGGGCGCCACTCGCACTGAGGTTCCCTGCCAGTTGCATCGCATTCCCTGACGCTACAGGAGTAGCTTGTTGAACTAACCCGTTTCCAGCCTGACAGGAGGAGGTGAGGAGGAAGAACATCAGCGTGGCCGCAGAGGAGGCGCGAGGCGCGGCTCCGGGACTGCGAGGCTCAGCTATCAGCTACATCAGCTGTTGCCTCTTCCCGTGCGAGCCGCGCCCCCTCCCAGTGCCCGCCCCCACCAAATCGCCTACAACCTCTCGTGGCTCCCGCTACGCGGGCGCCACTCGCACTGAGGTTCCCTGCCAGTTGCATCGCATTCCCTGACGCTACAGGAGTAGCTTGTTGAACTAACCCGTTTCCAGCCTGAGAGGAGGAGGTGAGGAGGAAGAACATCAGCGTGGCCGCAGAGGAGGCGCGAGGCGCGGCTCCGGGACTGCGAGGCTCAGCTATCAGCTACATCAGCTGTTGCCTCTTCCCGTGCGAGCCGCGCCCCCTCCCAGTGCCCGCCCCCACCAAATCGCCTACAACCTCTCGTGGCTCCCGCTACGCGGGCGCCACTCGCACTGAGGTTCCCTGCCAGTTGCATCGCATTCCCTGACGCTACAGGAGTAGCTTGTTGAACTAACCCGTTTCCAGCCTGAGAGGAGGAGGTGAGGAGGAAGAACATCAGCGTGGCCGCAGAGGAGGCGCGAGGCGCGGCTCCGGGACTGCGAGGCTCAGCTATCAGCTACATCAGCTGTTGCCTCTTCCCGTGCGAGCCGCGCCCCCTCCCAGTGCCACGCCCCCTCTCACTGAACAACCACTTAACCGCATTACTAACGCGCATCGCGGGACGCGCGCGGGTCGGAGCCCGGGGCGAAGCCCGGGCCAAGGGCGGGCCCGTTGTTGCCCGTTAGTGCCCGGTAGAGACCGGACCGGGCCATCTCTCTTACATCGACAACCCGGTAACAAACAACATGCCTCCCAAAACCAGAAGTACCTCTAAATCCAAATCGAAGTCCAAACACGCGCAGGAGGTAGCACAGGTAACAGGCCCCATTGACCTGTTTATATCGCGGGTCCATGAAACAATAAATCAAAGCATAGCCCTCATGGAAAAGAGGGTTTCATTGGACCTCATGAGCGCAAATGCCAAGCGCTCATCACTCGGCGCCATAGCGAATGCTGCTTCTCCAATCAATCTGACCTCCCAAAACAGCTCACTCCCAGTACTCCCTCTAACCACGGAATTCAACACTGTTCCTTCTGTAGTTGACCTGTCAGTTACTCACTCCGAGTTGGAATCCTCATCATTATCATCAGAAGATTTGGAAGCAACTCCAGACCTAGCTGGCTGTCAATCGCAAGGAGATATCCTAACTCACGACAACCTACCCCAGCACGACGTACGGGAAAGGGCAACATCAGAAACCCGACTACCACGCAGCGAAAAAACACAAAATTCATCTGCGAATAACTCAAACTCCCCATGCTCTAACAGCATACTACATATTCCTGACTGCACTCTCCCGCACAAGCCAATATCCAACATCAATAACCAAACTGAGCAATGTAGGACCTGTAGCATTACAACTCAAGTGTTAACTACCACCAAAGACCTACTCTACCAATATTTGAAACCCATCCAGCTGAGCATAAGAAACCTTGAGGCTCAATTAACGATAATATCAGCTACTCTCTTAGACACAAACACCAGGATAGATGTAAAGGGACAGCGAAACACCACACACCCATCAAAAAAGCAAAACCAGAAACAAAATCAGAAAGTAGCTAATCCTACAAACACAACACATACAGTACAAACGAACCCCAATCCTCCGATAATCACGCCCAAATCAAACACAAATGCATCTCACCCGCAGCAGGTGAAACCAATACAACAGAAGTCACTACAACAAAGCAAAGGGCAACAGATAGATACTAAAAGTAAGGCTGAGTCACAAAGCTCATGTCCAGCACAAAAATTAGATTCTAGTAGAATTCCCCAGGAGAAACCCGTCTCTCAGCCCACGAATTCCCTACCCCTCCAAAAAACACCAAAGATCACATCGGTAACCACCCCGAAAAAACATCCTGCAGTTAGACGCCCTGCCCATCTGCCCCCTGAAGCTACTCCCTACACAATAGTTTTAACAGGAGTACCCGAGTTAGTAGACGACACCCCAGAAACTGCATGGTCACTTAAAAACAAGGCCATGCAGTGGCTTAGCATAAATAGACCTCTTGAATCCCACCTATCAGGAGGGATCATATCAGCACGTAGGGTAGCCTGGATAGGCAAAACCAAGAAATCAATACGCGGTGATTGTATTATAGTAACTTGCAAAGATCCCGCAACGGTTGATTATATATGTGCCTGGCCACAACTCGAGAAAAAAGGAGGAGTAGACGCCTGCCACCTTTCTCAGTTCTACCCCCCAATGAAACAACAATTCAACCCCCCTCCTTGGGAATGGCACCATCTTCCCAAAGCCCGACGAAATCAGGATCCATGGCGTCAAACACCGTGGAATCGGCGGGACTTCCCTTGTGAGTACCCAGATAGGGGAGGACCAAGAGAAAGGTATGTTGATACCCAAGTTCCATATTGGCAGGATAGACCTTATCCCGCATATGAAGGTTGGCAGGGCTTCCCAACCCACAACCGCTACGAGTGTCTCGATATGATCGATTGACCATCCACGGTCGATCTGAATCAACCTACAGCTGCCTCTCATTACTTAGCTGACGTTTCACATTCCCTAGCCCCAAATAAGTACCAGAAAACTCCACCTGAACAGCTCGAGCTAGCAGAGTCCTCTATGACTCAACAAAACAATCTCTTAACCCCCTGTCCCTCAGAGATCTCGGCCACGAGCGCAAGACCACTAACTGAGCAATCTGTAACCACTGAAATCACAACCAGTGGCAAAACCACTCTCGCCATCTCGACAACTAACGAGGCCACTGCCGTAGGTATAGCTTTTTGGAATGTCGCAGGCTTAGCCAGCAAAATAACATGTCCTCAATGGCTGGAAATAGCACGAAGCCATCAAATCTTGTGCTTACAAGAGACCTGGCGTCTATCCCCCCTCCATCTACCGGGATACAAGACATTTTTCACCAAAGCAACGCCAAGCACAATGGGAAGACCCAAAGGTGGTCTTATGATCTACTTCTCTAACATTCTAGCAGCCACGGTAAAACTAATAAAAGAAACATCTGCCTTCCAGGTCATCCAAATCACACATCTCACCACTGCATCAAGGAATATCTACATACTCATTAACTACTACAATAACACAGGCACCCAGGACCGTTGCATAAACCTGGATGAAATGGTGGCCCATATATCCACACTGCAAAATTCGAATCCAAGTGCAACAATAAAACTCATTTGGGGAGGAGACTTTAACCAGCCAATATGCCCAAACTACAAAACCGGAACCTGTGGCCTACTATCTGTATTCGGCAATCCGGTCCCTCACTTTGCACACTCACAAAGTGGAAATAAGCTGAACGAAATTCTATTTACCCTGGACTTAGACTTCGTAAATGAGCTAGTGGACCCGGTACAGGAATTTCAACCCACCTTCCATGGGAGAGGTTGCACATCTACCATCGACTTCATCCTAGCCTCAAACACGTGTAAGAACACGTTAGCAAACTACAAAGTAGGGTCGAGCCCGATCAGCGACCACTATCCTTTAAGCGTGGAGATCACAATGGAGAAAGCAGGTCCTCCCATAACGATAACGAGCTCCCTCGATCAGCAAACAATAACATTAAAGAAAAGGAACGGTTTTGCAATTAAATGGGCCAAAGTCGACCCTGAGACGACTACGCAAAGGATACTTGAAAAAACGCTCCCCTGGCAAAGGGACTGTCTGTCCGCAGAAGCTTCTCCTGAACTAATTATCGCCTCCTTCCATAACATACAAGGGGCCATAAGAGACGAACTAGTTAAATACAGGGCAAACAAACCTACATCCCAAACCAACAGATGGTTTAACTCGGACTGCACAAAAGCCCTTTCAGCTTTAAAAGAAGCTCTTCGGCAGAAGCCAAGAGACGCCCAACTAATCTCATCCCGGAGGAAACTGTATAATGAAACAAGGAAAGAACGCAGGCGACAGATCAAGAGAGACCTTTGGTGCCAATTGCACGAGAGCGCATTAAAAAAGGACAGCACCACTTTTTGGCAGACCATTAGATCACCCTTCTTGGAAAATGACACCGATCCAAACCACCTCGATGTCGCAGTGTCAGAGAATGAATGGGTCCTTCACTTCACAAAAATTTTTGGCCCGGCATCCGACACACCCCAAACAGAGCATGTGGCCGAGGCAGAAACCCATCTTCTTCCAATCAACTTACGCTTTACAGTCACCGAGGTTAGAAAAGCAATTCGAGCGTCAAAAACTGGCAAGGCTCCCGGCCCGGACGGGGTACCTATGGACTTGTTCTTGCACAATAGTGACTACTGGTCATTAATAATAACCCGGGTAATGACCGCAGTCGCTCAAGTCGGTCTCCTTCCCTCTTGGTCCTCATCCACTCTTTTGCCAATATTTAAGAAAGGGGACCGAAACGACCCAGCGTGCTACCGGCCGATCTCCCTTCTGGATTCTACGGGCAAAATTGCAGGTCGACTACTTTTGGACCGCTTACAAACTTGGGCCAAGGTAAACAACATCTTCACTGATCTGCAATACGGCTTCCAGAAGGGACTCGGTACGGTGGAGCAAGCCCTAAACCTGACGCTTTTGGCTGGGAAATATGCCCACGCAAAAGAAGGGAAGATCTATCTAGTCTATGTAGACCTGAGCGCGGCTTTCGACTGTGTTCAGCACGCCAAATTGTGGGAAATTATGTCGAATCTCGGAGTAGATCCAGAGATACTGGCCTTTCTCAGGGGCCTATACACCAACGCAGAAGGCCGAGTGCGTTACGGCATTGGCGGCGACATATCGCGCCCCTTCAAAATCACGCGAGGAGTTAGGCAGGGGTGTGTATTGGCTCCCTTCCTATTCAACCTATACACCAACGGGATTGAAGAAGCAATGTTGGCAGGGAGCCAGGACCTCCCGCAAATAGCTCGCCGCCCTATACCCATCCTACTCTACGCCGACGACTCGGTCATCCTGGCCCGAACAGCCAACCAACTACAACGACAGCTGGCCAAATATGTGACGTTTATGGACTCATTGGGACTAAAAGTAAATACAAAGAAAACATTTACAATGTCCATAGGATCCAAACCAGGGAACACAAAATCCATATACATAAACAACATTAAGCTGGAAAAAACGTCAGTATATCCATATTTGGGCATACTTGTTGACGATTCAATGACCTGGCGAAAAGCCATAGAAGCCAGAAACCTTAACTTTCGTCGAGCAACATCTGCACTTTGCGCTTTCTCCAGAAAACTAGGCAAACCTGCTCCGTCAGAACTCATAACTTTATACTACGCAAAATGCCACAGCGTGGCGAGTTACGGAGCAGGCATCTGGGGTTATGGGTGCATCAAGCAACTACAGGCTACGGAAAACGCCTTCATTAAATACGTACTGGCTCTCCCCCAAAGCTCTCCGATATTAGCATCTCATCGAGAGCTAGGGATGGAATTCGTCACAGACACCATACGCTGTCAACCTCTCATCCTATGGCATCGCATATGGTGCAACCCAGAAAGCCATGTATCACGCGCCCTCATCACAGACTGTCTTAGCCTAACTCACTGGAGAAAAATTCCCTGGCTTAATTACGTTTTTAAATTTTTTCAAGATCTCAACCGTGAGCAATACTTTTCTGATCCATCTTCGATTGAAGATATATCCAAGAAACAGCTGAAAGAACTGTGTCTAGGCCACCTGAGAGAACTTCGGAATCAAGCAGAGATAGCGAAAACACAAAATGAAAAAATCTCTAAATTGCAATCAGAGAAGCTGATACAGCCTTACCTCACGTTCTTTCTTTCGAATCACGAAAAGTTCTTATTGACTAGACTCCGGTTTGATCTCTTCTTTCGCCTGGTCTCATTTCCAGAACAGAATAACTGGTCACGGATCATGAACTGTTGTCCTTGCGATGGGCTCTCTAAGCAGTCAACGGTCCACGTCACACTATTCTGTAAATACTACAGTGTGGCCAGGAAAAAATGGATCCTTCCCCTTCTGCGACTAAGTGGCCTTAGAAACACATATCCAGCGCTTGCCTATCTACAATCACCGGCAAACCCGCATGAAGCCAAAATGATAGTGACTTTTTTAAAAATAGTAACAAGAATCCGATCGAAAATTGTTTTATAAGATGTAAATTCTAAAATGTAAACCCCAGTACAAAAATGATGGTTCTTTTTAAACTGTACTTTTTATGATTATGTAAATTTTTGATAATCGAATAAAAGTTTATGATTCTGATTCAGTGCGGGCCCAAGACGTGCCAACGCAGGTCTATAGAGAAACAACAAATTAAATGTTGTTAAATTGCACAGCTGAATGAAAAACAAAGCATCATAAATAAAAAATGAGCATGCCAACTTGTCATATCATGTCTGTCATCTGTTTACATGTAGGGGTCTTGATTTATTTGAGACGCACTGTGTATGTGTATATATAGATATATATATATATATATATATATATATATATGTATATATATATATATACATATATATATATATATATATATATATATATATATATATATATATATATATATATATATATATATATATATATTTTTTTTGTTTTGTTTTGTTTTGCGAGATAGTAAGTACGCCTGCGTCGTTGGTATAATTTCTATAATACTGTGTTACTCTTTGAAGTGGAATTACAGATAATAACACAATTATGCCTGTTCGCTTAATTAAGAGTAATTTGGAGGAAATAATCCTATCACAAGAGCATATTTGGCGAGCCTGAGCGGCTACTTGCACTGCTGTGTGCTATTTTCTTTGCACAAAATGTACCCTTATGTCTATTTTGGCTGCAGAGTTGCCTTTTGCACTAAGAAATTAGCTCTCAATTGCGGGAGTAAATTGGTAGAAGATCTTACCCCAAGTGTACATTTAGCGATTGCAAGCGGCTGCTCGCACTCCTTATTCATGTTCTGTTGCATTTAGTGCTATTATTTTCTTACCCAAAATGGGCATGAGAGGGCACGTTTGTGTTAAGAAATTAATGCAAAACCCAGTATGACTCTTCTAACGTAGTTCTGCATAATGTTTTTGAAAGTTTGGGTAATTCAACCTGACGCAACACGGTATTACCCGAATTATGCCACCCCTATCCGGATCGCCCTATGATCCTAATGACCCCATAAACTTCAGTCACGCCATTCGTAACCTTTGCACTATCTGACCACCCCACAATACATTCCCGAATAGTTTGACCTATCCAAAAAAAGACACGAGGTGCTTCAAAACTGTACAGCTTTGTAAAGTTTCAGAGTTATAAATATTTGTAAACTGTGTTCAGACAGTAACATTTCTGAAATTGTTATTGAAAATTGCCATAAGATTGCACACAACATGTAGCTAAGTCAAAAAATACCCACCAAAGGAACACATTTAAACGTAAGCATTGCACAAACAATTTAGCTTGTTCAAGAAAGTTTCACAAAGTGGAAACTTTTAAACAAACACACGTATTGCACAAACTTCAGACCATTGTTTCATGTACACCTGTAATCTTTGGCCGTTTTTAATAAAAAGCGTTCACTTTCATTTAATTGCATAAAGGTATATAAAAGCTTTACAAAAGATAATTAGGACTCAGAACAGAGTAATATACTTGGAAAACTAACTTATAGCTTTCCACCAACAAGCAAATTTAGGTGGAAAAAAACTTTACTACTGATCTTTTCACTTTTCTCCTCACATAATAATATGGTTAGAAATGCAAACCTTACCATAGTTTAAGGTTTGCTATTCAACTTTTTAAATATAAGCGCGGTAGTGGCTGACAGAAATACACCTCGGTTTTTAATAGCAATAGTAAGTAAGAAGTTCTTGGAAGTATTCGTCAGATCACGCATTTTGGGGACAGAGAGTGAGTGATATGTGTTTCCTATTACAGGACATGCTTAGATACCTTGATGTTTGACCAGGTGAAAATCACAGAATGAAGTTTGATTTCTTAGTTGTGTGGTTAAAATGAGTACCATTTAGATTGGCTAATTGTAGCACACCTGTTATTTACAGCGCTTAGAAACGGCAGACGTTAGCTATGACGCTATATAAACATGTATTATTATTTTCAGTATACTGATCACCCGTAGGTTGAGGTAAAGCTTCCCTACTGGTTATATGGCCCACCCACCCTATTCATTCTGTGCAATATCTTACACTATAAATCCCACAGACGCGGGGAAGCAAGCCTGCTGTTTTGGGATCACCTCCTGTGATATTCGTGCCTGCTCTGTCCATCTGGCCGCGCGGAGGAGATTCAATTAAATACTACTAAATGAAAACGCCCCCGCGCGGCCAGAGACGTGAGGGTGAAGTATGCGTTCCCTGCGCGGGGCCGGCTATGGTTTTCCCATCACATTCCCAGCTCCAAAAAAAAGTGCCAAATAAATAAATAAATAATGAAAATCCCTCTCCTGCCTCCCCGCGGGCCTCAGCTCCGTGTTTCATTTCCAGCGCGGGGAGGAACACATCATTTCAGGAGTTGGCACTCAGTAGTGCAATTATGTGCGCATTTGAAATTTATAACTTGCTTAGCGCCAGCACGCGGGCTTCGGGGAGCAGATGTTCCAAGCTGAAAGAAAGCCTTGGATGGAAGTGGCAGCCAAAGTCAGCAGCACAGCCGGCAGCAGACACATTCTGGGGAACTGATGCCGGATTCCGGACGTATTAATTATCTATACATTATTATTTATGTGCGTATTGATATCGCCAGCTTGTTGTGACTCCGGATGCGCCGGGCTGACGCAGTACAGTTCACTCTGCGAGTAGCATGGGGGGTTGCAAAGAATGAACTCTGGGCGCGTGGTGATGGAGTGGGGCGCTGGGAGCAGTAAGCAGCCCTCCATGGTAGTGCAAGGCGTACCCTACCTATGTCACCCAACCAACCCAAGCTCCTCACACCGTTCTGTCCCTCTGGCTCAAGATCCAGTGGTTAATTTGTAAAAAAAAAAAAAAAGAAGTGCTGGGGCTCTCCTGTTAGCATTGCCTAAATCAGGACCAACTACTAACACTGAAAGCTGGGAGAGGATGTGGCATAACGGCCAGAGCTGCCGACTTCGGAGCTGGGTAACCTAGGGGTATATTATCAAGAATGGCGTTAAAAATTATCACGGGTTTGGCGGCAGAAAACTGCTGCCAAAGCGACGATAATGGGCTTGATAATATGCCCATGAGAATTCCAATAGAAGTCTATTTTCTGGTGTGAACATGGGCTTCTATTGGAATTCTCAAGGGCATATTATCAAGCCCATTATCGCCGCTTTAGCAGAAATTTTCTGCCGCTAAACCGGCGATAATTTTAACGCCGTTCTTGATAATATGCCCCCAAGTTGGAGTCTCCACGTCAGCTCATCACAGGGAAAACCACTTAATTTCCCCCGTAAATTAATGTGTCCTTAATTGGTGCTCATAAAAAGCGCTGGTGTTGATGATTAAGTGCTGGTGCTGAGTCGGTGCTGAGCACCAGAAATCAAAGGCTTAAATAACGTCCTGCCTGGACCCTAAACTCCTCGCACTGCTTCCAAGTACCAGCGCACACTGTCCGTCCACCTGCCCCACGCTCTTTATACTGACTATCCAGGGCAGCGGTAGAAGTGCATTAAAGAAAGTATGGGAACTGTCACCCTGGGCACAAGGGGGCATGGTCAAGGGTGCAAGGCATGTTAGAAAAGTGGCTAAAAAGAACAAAATGTTCTATACATTTTTGGTTTACCTTTTACATACAGGTAACTGGGGATAAAATGTAATGCACACACCTTAAATAACAAATAAATGCACTTAAATGTATCTGTGGAAATGCATTTTTCTAGAAGGACAGGTTGGTTGGTTAATACGATCACTTCAGATACCAGTGGGTGTAAGCAGATGGTCACTGATTTGAATCCTGATCGGAGCACTGTGATAATAGAGGAATAGAGACATTCATGTATAGTGGTCTAAGCTTGTGATAGAAAGCACTGTGAATAAGTATGTCTTTAGTTAAAAAAATTACCCGCAGTTTGATAGGTTACACACAGTGTAAATGGGCTGTTGCACAATGTGCAGCAGGACTTTGTCTAAATGATTGCAAGGCTTTCAAAGGTTATGTTTTAGTAGCACGCTCACTGTACTAGTGCAAAGCATTTCCATACGTTTCTATTAAAAGGACAGACAAATTCTAGATTCCTTCAATTAAAGTGTATAGAGGCTCCTGAGCAGATATGGTATTTGCTGATTAACCAATTGCACACATTTACATGTCTTTCAGGTAGCAGGCAGCCTGGAGCGAAGGCTTCTTATTTTTTTAGCTGCCGCTCCCTTCTCTCACCTCATGGAAGAGGAGCATCTTCTTCTCCCCTTTCAACGTGCGGCAACTAAACCATTCAGGCCCTGTTGATCTTAAAGGAAAAATATGGGACTGTTCTGAGCAGAATAATAAAGCTTTGCAACGTTGCACCCTAGTTCTGCTGTCCGCTACGATCTCTGATCCGGGGGCCTTAAGCATATCTGCTGGTGTGCTCAAACCAGCCTATCAGGGCAGGACTGGCCGTAGCAGGCATTGGGCATTTTCCCAGTGGGCTGGAAGGATAGGGTACGTTCTTGGAGCAGTGGGGGGCATTTCTGTTAGTGGGGGTCAGTTTTGCAGCATGCTGCACTATCGGCCCTCTGTCAGGGCCGGACTGGGAACCAAAACTGGCCCTGGCAAAGTGCCCCCGGGGGGGGGGTGGAGGGTTGTGGGTGCTGCCGGGCTCTTTGCCGGGGCCGGTTTTCTGATGATTTTGTTGCAGGGCCGATTAAAAAAAGGCCCTGTAACAAAAATGGCCCCCAGGGGGCCCACACCGGCCCCCCACCCGTGCGGAGCACTGGGGGATTGCCCGGTGCACGCTACTGCCAGTCCGGCTGTGCCCTCTGTAACAAAAGCAGCAGCAGTGCTTCACACTAGCCCCCCTGGGGCTGCTCCGACTGAATTGACAGGGCTGGTTTGTGTTCCCAGTCTGGCCCTGCAGCCTCTCTGTGGCCTTCAAGCTCCTCAGTGCCTGCCCCGTGTCCCAAATTAATCATACTGTGTCCATGTACATCACGCTCTTTCCAATGTCTGTCATTCTGTCTCTAACTTCTCACTGCCAGTCATTGGTCACAAGAATCTCGCACTGTAAAGTTGTGGCCCTCCGTATACCACTGATTGCTCACAAGACCTCCTCATATAGTCTAGCCATGTGCCTCTAGCTCTTCACCATGTTTATTCATGTGCATCAAGCTCTTCAACACATCTATCCATGTGCCTCAAATGTATACCTCCATTTGCCAGAGGCTCCTCAGGTTCTTCTTGTACACCCCATGTTTATACTCCAAGTGTGTGATTTACATGACTCAGGTCATGGAGTCCAAACCAGGAATTTAATTCAAAGGACTAGGTAAATCCATCCACAATCAACATAGAGAGCACCATGGATCTGGGGAATAAAACCATGCTGTTTACAGTCCTAAGAGATGACAAAAGGTGTGCTGTGAAGAGATAAAAAAATAAGGTGGTATTATAATTATTATCAGCAGCATAATAGTACTACTACTAACAACTGCTTGATGTTGATGGGAAGGCATACGCAGTGTCCTTTTAAAGGAACTTACAAATTGGGCAGAAAATAATAATCTTATTCCTTTTACTCAAACTGGCTTTCAAAAAGGCAGCCACATCGAGGATAATTTGATTTGCATGGCTCATCTGATAGAAACCGCCCTAGCGGCAAAGGGCAAATCTCTGTTCCTGGGATTCATCGACTTTTGTAAAGCCTTTGACAGCATGAGCCCTACTAAACTGTGGGAAAAATTGGTAAGATGGGGCATCCCACGGTGTCTACCTCTGTGGTGCTTAATGGAGATACCTAGTGGGCTAGTTGGACCCTAGGGACCCTCAGGATTCAAGGGGACTTAATCTCCCAACTTAAAACGGCCACAGGGCGTGTTTACACAGTGATGAAGGGAGGAGAAGGTGGCCTGAGGTGATATGTGCAAACACGCCCAGTGGCACGTTTTAAGTTGGGGAATTAGATCCCCTTTAATCCTGAGAGTCCCTGGGTCCAATTAGCCTACCATGCACCTCCAGTAAACACCACAGAGCTGCGTTGCAGAGAGGTGGTCCGAGGCTATGCCCCATTTTACACCTCTCTGCAATGCAAATTTGTGACACTTACTGGACATACCTGGTGGGTTAGGTGGCCCCCAGGTACCCTCAAGATTCAAGGGAACTTTATCCCCCAACCTAAAAGGCCTATAGGGCGTGTTTGCACACATGTCACTTCAGGCTCTCCTCTCCCCTTTACTAGTGTGCAAACGCACCCAGTGGCACGTTTTAAGAGGTAGTTTTAATCCCCTTCCCTATTATGTACTAGGGGCTTACAGAGGAGGTCATGCTAATCACAGGGGTACCCCAAAGCATAGTGTTCCCTAGTGTATGTAGGTATTTTCACTGTATTCTAAGTGTCTTTTAGCATATCACTGGTGCTAGGCCTGGTTAGTCAGAGTTAGTTAACACCAGTACCAGTCTGAAAAAGTTTTGGGCACAGGATGATTTTGTAACAAGGTCTCTTTCTGCTCCTCTGTTGGTTCTTTCGGCACAAGTCTTGCTTCTTCCTGTACTTTTCTTCGTCTTTGAGGAATTCTGTTCCTTCTTTCTGCATTTCTTTTGCTTCCTTCTGTGTGTTTTTTCTTCTTTCTTCACATGTCCTACCTCTGTAGGCATAGTTATAAACTAGCATTTAAAAAACCTTAGAATTTCACTTAAAAACCATATGTTTCAGGCACGTTATAGTTAGGAATTAGCATTTTAAAGACCTTTGAAATTCACTGGAAAAAGCATAGATTTCAGGCTCATTATAGTAAGAAATTAGCATTTAAAAAAACCTAAGGAATTCACAGAAAAAAACATAGGTTTCAGAGGCATTATAGTTAGTTGGACATTTCACACGTACTAAATCATAGAAATTCCCCCGTTATAGTTAGTTCAGGTAACTATAACTTGCGCCCCCCCCCAATGCACTACTGATGACATCACATTTTACATCACTCATGACATGGTCAGTGACATCACTCATGACATCACTGATGACATCTCAAATGAACTTGTGATAAAGTGTCAGACCTCCTCTCACCCTAATATAACCTTTGATTTACACACTGAAAAATAGAAACTAACATTTTCAGAACAATGGACACATATATATATATATATATCCATCAAAGAAAGCGCCTGCTGTAGACTTACCTGGCGTGAGGTCTCTCTACAGCAGGCGCCTTCCTTGATGGATATCTATCTATCTATCTATCTATCTATCTATCTATCTATCTATCTATCTATCTATCTATCTATCTATCTATCTATCTATCTATCTATCTATCTATCTATCTATCTATCTATCTATATATATATATATATATATATCCTCGAAAAACTCCTTGCATCCAGACACGAAAAACCAGGAGACAGACCACAGGACCAGATATTAAGTTTCTTCTTTTATTTGCTCAAGTTGTGCGAGAGTGCATAACGCGTTTCGGGCTCCCAGAGCCCTTGTTCACATGCCTATATATATATATTAACACCTTGGCTGCTAAGGCAATTCCCATCCTGTGCTGGAAATTGCTATTCTTCTTTATTCATGACGAGCTGAGCTCGTCATAAGCACAGCTCCAGTGTGCCTCATGACGAGCTGAGCTCGTCATGAGCAGGGAAGGGGTTAATGGCTCACACTCCATTTCCTCATTCCGAAAACAAAGTTCAGCACTTCCGGGGGTACAGGCAGATGTTTCTTTATTTTGCCATTAGTCGCAGACAGACGCGTTTCGGACGTAAGTCCTTCGTTAATGTTTACTCAAAAAACGTACATTAACAGCAGCAGCTCTGCCAGAAACAGGTGGTGGAGGGACAGCAGCCCAGAGCTCCCTACAGAACTTATTTTTGAAATTAGAAAGATGCTCGGAGAGGGAAATACGAAAGTGGTGGGAGGCCACCTCCCTCCAAAGCTACATGGATGTTGACAGAGTCCCGAAGGGGCTGCGAATTTACACGGTCCCGCGTATGAGAACCCTGACCCCCAATTGTTGGAGCAGTGGGCGGAATTAACGGCGGCATCCTGCAAGGCCATGTTAGACCTGTTAGTGAAGTTCGCATGGAGCGACAGGGCGAAAACAATGGAGGAGATTGAAAATTTGGAAAAAGAGATTGCCAAAGATGATGACAAAAAGAAACAGGAACAACTACGGGAAGAAATGAAAAAACGGCTGATGAAATATGAATTAAAAATCAGACAAAGAAAGCAAGAAAAGTATGAAAGGGATGAACGGGACTTATTCTTACCTTCTCCAAAAAATTCGATGCCCCGCGGAAGGCACTAAACAAAAAGAAAGGAACAGTGCCAATGACACCTGCGGAAACCTCGGAATCAGAGGTGACGGAGGAAGAACAGTCGGGTGATGAAGTGGCATCAGCCTCAAAAACAACTTCCAAAAGCCCTTTTCAGTTGGAGTTCAAGTTGATACGCCAAAGCTGGCTGAGGGGAGGGAAATCAAGACCCCAGAAAACGAAGAAGAACCCGAAGAGGAGGCTGGAAGGGGAAGAGGAAGAGGGGGAGTAGGATCCCGGAACCCTCGCAAAAAGAGGGGCAACCGATGGTAATTCCTGATTCTAACCTCACGATTATCAATCTAACTGATAACATTCTAACCAAAGAAGAGGAAGACACCTTGCAGCTGGGTCTAACATTCTGTCCGAGTAACAGATTAGAATAACACAGACCAGGATAGACCTATTTAGGTTGGTCCGCAAAATTAAACTTCACAAATTCTTCGCACTAAAGCCTGCAATCATGGAAAAAACGAAAAAAACAAAGAACAAAAGTACGAGAGAAATGACTGATACCTTGAGCACCAGAGACTTAAATCTCATGGAAACCTTGACAGAATTAAGAACTGAACAAGATCTGGAGATATGTGATGATCCGATAATGAGAGCAAGGAGAGCAAACATTGAACAAAAAGCTCCGGAAACCGATTTTAAGGCACCATCGCAATTCAATCCACATATGCCTTATGATGCCATCGATACGTTCTCAGAAGCGGTGATTGATGACCTGATGAAGTTTAGGATCACCGGACAGAGACTCAATCTCCATAAAATGAATCTCTCTGGAATGCAAGAATGACGAGATTATTGTGAAACCCTCAGATAAGGGAGGAAATATTGTTTTACTCCCTAGAGAACAATACTGCCAAGAGTCCCTTCGTCAACTGGGGGATGTGAATTGTTATACAAGAACAAACAAAGATGAGTATGCTCAAAGTATACAAACGTATCACGATCTACTGAATAAATGGCGAAATAGATCTATGTTGGACACAAATGAATTTCTATTCTTGCGTAATCATGAGCCAGTAACACCAACTTTTTACCAACTGCCTAAAGTGCATAAAAACCTCCACTTACCACCAGGGAGACCAATTGTGTCGTCAAAGGGAGGACTCACTGAGAAACTCTCAATGTACATTGATTCATTTCTTGCACAATTGGTTGTCACATTAAGATCCTATGTAAAAGACACCAAGGATTTTATTGAACAAGTTGAAAACATCCAGTGGGACATACATACTCATAACTCTCGACATCACAAGCCTCTATACTTGCATCCGGCATGAGCATGGAGTCGAGGCTGTAAGATACTTCCTAGAAAAAAGACCAATGAAGTACACTGAACATTGGGTTATGTTGATTGAACTACTTGAATTCTGTTTAACACACAACATTTTCCTATTTCAAAATGATATATACAAACAGATCTCAGGGACAGCGATGAGCACCTGCTTCGCCCCCAGTTACGCAAATCTATTCGTGGGCTGGTGGGAGGAGCAGGTGGCCCTGGGAGGTGACAACGCTAAATGGGCTGATAATGTGGTTGTGTGGCGTCGTTATATAGACGACCTGTTCCTGGTATGGAGGGGCTCCTTCAACCAGGCAGAAAATTTTATCAGGGATCTGAACAGAAATAACTTGAACCTAAAATTCACCAGTGACCTAAGCAGAGAGGAAGTGCACTATTTAGATTTAAAGGTTTTTATTAGCGAAGGGAAACTCAAAACATCATTATACAGGAAGCCCACTTCGGGCAATAGCATATTACATGCCAAAAGTAGTCACCCTGGGAACCTAATTCGAAGCATACCCTATGGTGAGCTGTTGAGACTCCGGCTGAATTGTTCAAGGGATTCCGACTTTATTAATGCAGCAAATGAATCTATTGTAAGATTTGAAACCAGGGGATATGACCCGAGTCTTCTTAAGAAAACTTTTCATAAAGTTCTTAAAATACCAAGACGGAGTTTACTTAATGCTAAAGAACCAAAGGCCCAATCTGATCTTAACAACAAATTTAGGATGGTGACAACTTTCTCGAGTGATGCCAACCAATTGAGAAGAATACTAACTAAAAACTGGCATGTACTGTGTCTGGACCCCATTATAGGGCAGGACGTTCCCATCCGTCCCCTGATAACCTTTCGAAAACGAAATTCTTTGAAAGATAAACTGGTACAAAGTCATCTCATGCCCCCTAAGCCTAAGAAAAGCAATACCCTCAAAGACATGAAGGGATTCTTTCCGTGTGCCAAATGCAAAGCCTGTGAAAACAGCAAAAGAGTCCTAACATATAATATTCCTGGTCTAAAAACATCAAGAAAAATAACTAAGTTTATCACATGTCAGACTCCCTATGTTGTGTACTGCTTGATATGTCCTTGCGGACTAAAATATATCGGCAGTACAATTAACAATGTGAAGATGCGAATCTTGGAACACTAACGTGCCATCTGTAATAAAGATGTAAATTACCCGGTGGCACGGCATTTCGCCAAAGAACATCAGAGTAATAGGGATCTATTACAATATTTTGGCATAGATCATGTTCCGATAAATCCTAGGGGAGGTGATAGACTTTTGAGGCTACGTAGACTAGAATTCCGCTATATCATCGATTTACAAACAAAACATCCAAATGGGATGAATAGTGGAGAGGAATTATTGGTACACTTAAGAAAATGAATGATTAACTTTAAATTGTTTTTGTGCTACCTTATTAATGAACGTAACTTTTTTTTGTTTTTTGTCTTTGGTCTTATGCTATGTTGTCCGATATCATGAAATTTGATGGAGACAGAGGCGTCTGTACTCCAATTGATTGAATGCTGCTGGGACAATGTAATGGAATTATCATTGGGACATGCCTATGATGAATTTATTAATTATGGATTGTATTCGAAATCGCATGGAGCGAGCGAAGGTAGCTGATCCACGGCTTTATAGGGAAGTTACACCAGCTCTGCGGCCACCAAGCCGATCCACGGCTCTATGGGCACGATAAAAGGTTTAAGTTATACTTTATCGCATATCGTTCGCAGAGGCATACATGCGATCTCGATACCCATTTGATTAACACTGTTGGGCGTGTCAGAATGACGTATATAGGTAGCCGCTTGATGGCGCGCAAAGTAAACACTGACGAAGGACTTACGTCCGAAACGCGTCTGTCTGCGACTAATGGCGAAATAAAGAAACATCTGCCTGTAGCCCCGGGAGTGCTGAACTTTGTTTTCGGAATGAGGAAATGGAGTGTGAGCCATTAATTTTGAACGCGCGTACCATTGCGTTTTGAACACCCGCTCGGGAGTGACCCGTGATTCATGGTACAACACGAGCGCCGATATATATATATATATATATATATATATATATATATATATATATATATATATATATATATATATATATATATATATATATATTCACTCATACATATACTCACTCATCATATGTAGTGATACACCTATACACCTATACATCCTGTAACACACCGACAGTCTTCCAAAAGTTGCTCACACACATACTCACACATGCAAATAAACTATTGAACATCCATTTATTTGCATATACAGCTATACACACACTACCACCTTACTTCTAAGGAAACTTACACATACTCTCTTAAACAATCACTTATGGAAACACATACTTATTTAAACAAGAACTCTTTCAATCTCTCACTCTCACATATACTCACTTATATACATCAATACTCACATATACTAGATTAAAACATATGTAGTTACTGATAAAGACACTAGTGAGACAGTCGTTCACTTACTAACACACACATATACACACTCATCCATCCATACAGTCCTGCAAATATGCCATCTTCCAAACACATAAACAGTGAGTCAGTCATTGATGCATCTATGTACTAAGTAATACCCCCACCAAACCATACAGACACTCATACTGATACTAAAAAAAATCTAATAACCCATATACACACACATGTAGTTACTCACCAACCCATGCAGCCACTTATACACAAAGTGAAACACTGATACAAACATTTAAATATTTAAACAATACTCGCTAATATATGTATTCACTAAAATACACTTAATAAGCCAGTTAACCAATTTAAAAAAAAATCCATTAAGACACTTATTTAAACATTTATTCTTCCATCTACCTTTGCATATACATATATAAAACATATTTATTTTTCAGAAAGACACACATTCACTGGATGGTGTCATCAGTGATGTCATGAGTGATGTCACTGACCATGTCATGAGTGATGTAATATGTGATGTCATCAGCAGTGCATTACACGCGCAAGTTATAGTGAGTCCAACTGACTATAACGTGGGAATTTCAATGGTTTTATGTCAGTAAAATTTCCAGTTAACTATAACTGGTGTCAAACCTATGTTTTTTTCAGTGAATTTAATAGGTTTTTTAAATGCTAATTCCTAACTATAATTGGTGTGAAACCTATGTTTTTTTTCAGTGAATATATATCATATATATATATATATATATATTTATATATATATATATATATATATATATATATATATATATATATATATATATCATATATATATATATCATATATATATATATATATATATATATATGATATATATATGATTTTGGTTATAAACTGGTTTTGTCCGAAACATAAGAAATTCACAATTCAAGTAGTTTATCAACTGTCTTTTCTGTGTAATTAACACCATCGATGCTAGTGTTATTTTCCTCCTGTGCTGATATTCTCTGAATACCATTGTTCATGACGAGCTGAGCTCGTCATGAGTGTATGGAGGTGTACATCATGACGAGCTGAGCTCGTCATGAGCGTCGAAGGAGTTAAGGTTTAAGTATTCATACGGTTATAAATGAGACAGCAAACTTGAGTCTTATTAATGTATTCATACAGAAAGTATTTTGGCTATTTCCATTTGGACATGTGATACACTTGCACTTTAAAAGGGGCTAAGCATATTGCATTGTCATGTGACAAAGGCCGCAGGGACGGCCGAAACGCGCCATGACTAGCTGTTTAGGCAAATAAATTGTATGCTACAACGAAGTGGTCCATGCCTTGTTTTTCACCTGAGTGGTGGAGCGCTGCGACGTATTGCAGATATATATATATTATATATCTATATATATATATATATATTTTATATATATATATATATATTCACTTAAAAAACCATAGGTTTCAGGCCTTATATAGTTAGGAATTAGCATTTAAAAAACCATTGAAATTGCTCCTATATAGTTAGTTGTACTAACTATATTTCGTGCACCAGCAATCCACTGCTGATGATGTCACATATTACATCATTCATGACATGGTCAGCGACATCACTGATGACATCACTGATGACATCTCAAATTACATCACTGATGACATCACTGATGACATCTCATTTGACATCACTGATCACATCACTGATGATATCATTCATGTGATAATATGATGCACCTCCTCACACTCTAATATAACCTTTTATACACCCACTGTTAAATACAGATGTGCCTTTGCTACGTTTTCACCAAACGTAGCAAAGGCACATCTGCATACCAGGCCCTACCATTTTGCCAAGTTTGGTGTAATTCTTCCATTCAGCCGTTCGGGCTGTAGCCATGTCTAAAGGTCCCTATGGAAATTAACATGGGTAAAACATGTTTTGGGACCCCCCTTTCGGCCCCCGCTTAACGAATCCCCCCGGAACTTTCAGGGAAGGAGCGGAGCAGAGCTGGTCAAAATTCTGGAAAATTGCATACAGATTCCTCAATCAACGCCAAAATTATTCCCAATAGAATGTTGAGCGCATATAGATATATAATTTGCTCAAATTAAATTTCTCAACAACTACTGTAGGGATTTTCACCAAATATATAAAAGGCACTTCTGCATACCAGTCCCTACCATTTTGCCAAATCTGATGTAATTCCGTTCAGCCGTTCGAGCTGTAGCCTTGTCAGAATGTCCCTATGGAAATTAACATGGGGAAAACACGTTTTGGGACCCCCCTTTTTTCTCGGCCCCCGCCGAGAGAGAGAGAGAGAGAGAGAGAGAGAAAGTATGTTATATATTATTTTTTTTTAAAAACATTTTTATTGTTTTATCACATGAAAAAGCATAGAACAAGCATGTCATCGTCAAGCAGTAACCCTGCGCCCCCTACCCCACATCTCCTCCATTTCCGTCAAGATGCCAAGTCCCAATATCATAATTCAAATGTTCTTCCATAACAGTTCACCATGTGTTTCCCACCCACTTTCTTGATTTTTGCATAGTTTTGTACCCGCCTAACAATCCAGCCAGTGTATGTTTTGGTCTCCTCAGAGTCCTCCGTCTAAGCCATGATAGTGTCTCCATTTACACCATACTTTACGGAATTTCTTCGGACAGCCTCTCGCTTTATACGTGACCCTTTCGGCCGCCATGTAAATGTCCAGGCCCCCCCTCCATTCCCCAACCTGGGGTGTGTCAGGTGCCCCCCATTTCTTAGCTATATCTCTCTTGGCCACTACCAAGGCCAACACTAGGAAGATTAACAGTGGGCGGGCCAAATCTATGTCGTTGGTCATTCCCAGCAGGACGAGCTTTGGGTCTAACAGTATGTCTATCTCTAATACCTCACTTAATTCCGTGACGATCTCAACCCAATAAGCCTGAATATTTGGGCATAACCATAGTATGTGTAGGAAACTCCCGCTCTCATGACCGCATCACAGGCAGCTAGGGTCTGATGCTCTCCCCATCTTATATAGCCTTACTCTATCATAATACACCCTGTGTAGGATCTTGAACTGTATCAGGCGTAAGCGTGATTTAATTGCTACTTCTCTAGGGTGCATCAGTACCCCCCCCCCAGTCCACTTCATCCATCTCCCCTACTTCCTGCTCCCATGTGGTTCGAAGGCCCTCTAGCGTATTCGATCTATTATTCATAATAGTTTTGTATGTCAGGGAGACCGCCTTTCCGGGGATCTTTTCTTGTAGTAGTCGGCCCTCCAGTGGCGCATATTCGGGGAGTGGCTCTTGTAGTGCCCCTTCTTACCGCCATGCATGTCTCAGTAAGTTTGTTATATATTTGATCATTTTTACAAATATCAATTTTGCCATATGCCTTCAAAAAAAAGATTGCATTCATTCCAAACCCATCTTAAATTGTCTGACTTTTAATGTTGAATTGCAAAAATGAACATGCAAGTATCACACAAAAAAAGTACATAAATTGGCAGCATAATAAAAGAACTGCAAAAACGTGCAGGATATGAAATGTTCACAATTGGTTGCGCATATTATGATTTCCCAAAACAAACATTCCCTTTCCATGTTTCGGCCACACTTAGGAAAGCCTACCCGGGTAAAATGCCATGGTCGCTGCGTTAATCTCCGTCACTGCTTTCTTTCTCTCAATCCATGTTTAAAATAAATACGACCATAGTTTTGTGCTTTCTGACATTCTCAACTCTTTCAAATTTCACCCTCTGTTACTTATGTTCTCATTTGGATACAATATTTTTCCACATATGTTTTTTTCATAACGCTATATTTCTATCTCATTCTTTTCTCTCTTGCTATTTTTTATCAGTGTATTTGTCCTCTTCGTCCTATATATATTTTTCAATTACCAAATGTTATTTTTTTTTTTCTATTTTGTCAGTATCACTTTCCTCCTAGTTTATTATGAATTAATTTCTTTCAATCGTTTTCCTTTCATTCTTGGCAATTCTTTTCTATCATAGAGTGGATTTTTCAGAGGTTCCATGCAACATGTGTTCATGTCGGTCCTATTTTTTATGGTGGATCATTTCATGATTTGCAAGAGCACGACATAAAAGATGAATAGTTTCATACCAGAGCTAACATCACTCACAGCCGTTTTCAGATCTCCAATTTCCATATGATTTAAACTAAAAAAATGTATCATTTGCAATATGTTCCCCTCCATATATTTATTGTGATTTAGGAGTCAGATACGCCACGTTTATCTTCACAGGAATTCCATCCAATGAGTTTTGCGCATGTTAAAAAAATGAAATCATAGCCTCTGTGTTTTTCTTCAGCGCCCTTCAATTATTAATGTGCAATGGAGCTGCAATCGCTAACCTTATTATTATCATATTTATTGCTGTTATTTCTATCAGCTGTGGTAGCAGTTGTAGTATTGGAAATTATATCATTTGCAGCTTTTACTATTATCATTTGCATAAAAATAATTATCATTATTAAAATGTGTTTACATTTTTTTTTCTATTATTATTTATTTTGTTGAACTTAGTTTTCTTCGTGTTTGAGAGCTTCTAGTTCAGCTCAGACGGTAGAGAATTTTTTTGCATTATTATTTCTGGCACATTTAGGATTTTTGCATTTTGGTCATGCCATACTCATAAACATATCACCCCATGAGAAGTAGAAAATTCCTGTGCAGCGCTAAAGTTCATTTAGAGGAGAACTACACATCTTTCACAAGAACTTGAGTGGAAAGATGCATGCCCTATAATAACAAGCACACAACACAGCCTTTCTTTTGAACATTGCACTGGAGGATTCGAGCCCATTTCCTAACCTTCTCTTTGAGGTTGTTAGATGAAAAAGGTTGAGTCACCTATCACACTATCATCTGAGTAACCAGACCTAAAAAGAGAAGTAAGCAGCATAGGCAGTGTTGCTGGTAGTTATGTTTTCATTAGAGACACATTAGGTGTTTAAGTAGAGAATAAGAAGTCTTTTACTTTGACTAACTTTCTTTACCAATTTGTGTACATTCTGCAGTGAATGACTCTAGACAATCGATTGTGCCCAGAGGATTTTTGTACCTTTATTCAACAATGATAACAAGCCATAACAGCCGAGCTCCTGACCTCACAAAATGAGAATTGTACAATGGGCGCAAAGTCTAGTTTTATATTTAAATGTGTGTTGTAAATCAGAGAGCTATACACTACCAAAATGCTGCATTTTTATAGCCTCCTAGTCAGTTGAAATCTACCTAAGACATAAATAGCTGGTACCTGAGACAAGTCTCATTAAATGTTCAACCTACATACCACTGCGTCTTCTTCCCATAAAAGCTGCCTGTGTAGATTACAGAGTTCTAAAAATTAGTAAGAGTGTTCACCTAGCTCACAGAATGTGCCAGCACTAGAGACATGCATCTGCAAAGGACTGTTTTATACTCCAATCTTTTATTAGGATCACAACATGAGACAGAGGAGTACACCTGATTTAAATGCCACAGATCAATGTCAGTCCCAGGTGCCCTTGTGATATTCCGAAAAATAAGTGTGCACTGCTTGAGTTAACTGAGCTTAGACTGTACTCAGCCACATAACTACAAAACCCAGCTCAGAAGACCTCCTGGGCTAGGATAAGGAGAGGTGGAGAAACACACATTGAAAAGCAGTCTGCACTGCAACAACATAAACAACTCCCCACCTTTCCCCAAACATCCCCCAGAGGAAGGCCATTGGTCCAATGGAAATGGTCCCACCCCTTCTGCAAAATACCTTCAATGATCCAATGCAGTGCTAGTCAGCGTCCCAGTACTCTGAGGCTTCTCTATCAAAGTGTTATCAAGAAATGTTTGGAAGGATTCAAATATTTTACATACAAAATCTACACTCAAGCGCAAATTGAAGTAATACCCCATGCCGCCAGTTGATGTTTGATCTCCTCAAGAGTACCTTTCCTACGTAATGACTCTAAGTGGAGGTTTGAGAAGAGGAAAAACTCATGTCATCAAGTATCACCTTTCCTTTCCAAATCACATTCGTCAATGACCAAAATAGCTCCTCCTGCTGATCCATCGTTGTTTTTCACAGCTCTTTATTTGAATCCTCTCCATCTCTAGAGTACACAGTTCATCCCACAAAGAGTTATCTGAAATGACCTTATCAGGATCTGTCTGCGGACGTTGTCAGAATCCTCCACTCAAGAAGCCAATAGCATGATGCCATAAATCACTTTAGTTTTGAAAGCCTCCAGACTCCCCACATTGGAGGTTGCCTCTTTAAACCTTGATTTCATGTCCTTCAATTTACCCACATCACTTCATGCTCCCGTTATACACCTACCGCTCTATTCCTTATCCTTTCAGTTTTTCCTGCAGAGCCATCATAGCCCTCTCAATGCTTCTCAAGAAGTTTGCCATTTCCACGTGCCTTGTATTGATATAAAGTAAAAGTGTTCGCTAACCTTGTGCGAGCTCCTGCCTCCTACAGGCCTTGCTTCAACCTGGCATCTCCCTTGTCCCTGCTCTCTGCTTTTGCTCAACGACCAAAGAAGTCATCCTTCCCCTGCCTTTTGTCTGCCATGCCCTCACACAGTCAGTAGTCAGGGCAGGGATGATCATATACAATATGTTAACTGTAGTTAACAGGGACCAGTTATGGAGTCCGATATCACAGCTATATTGTTGAAGGCTGCTAGTATTAAGGGCGGTGTAACAGTCTCAAGTGAGCTCACCCAGCTGCCGCCCTTAGTTCAGGGAGAATGGCAGGCCCCCTTGCACCAGCGCACTATTTTCCTCCGGTTAGATCTGCCAGCCACCATGATCACGATACATGGCACCCCCAGTGAAACTATGGTACATAGCAGGCCCGGCACGTTGACTCTCGTCTACCCTGATAATCCGAGGCAATGCCTTGCAGGCGGGACAGACTCCCACTCTGCTCACCAGCCCAAAGGTTTGCTATCCACACCTTAGTTTAAAGCTGCTTCATCAAGCTCCTCAGTCAGCCATTGGCATGAGGAGACAACGAGTGGCCACCATCCTGCATGCTGAGGTCCTCCAATGTAGGCCAATAGGCTTGGGCATCTCCCCTTGTGCTACCCAGCCTTAATGGCTTAATGGCCCAGGATTTTCTGGAGGACTGATCATAGTTGGGAAACTCGGGCTGCTGTTAGGAGCTCACAAGAGGAGCCACCATCTTGGGCTCCCATTTCCCTGCCTTAAAAGAATGCTTGAAATCATGCACTTTTCTGTGCAGAGGTTTGAATGTACACATACAAATATTTCAAATCTCTTTCGCTACAAGGTTTTGAAATAAATTAGTTTCCAAGAAAATTCCTTTCCATGTGTTTGAATTATATATTTAGTGTTCTCCAACTGTGAATCTGTGAAAATTGTGCGGTCCTCGACAGTTTTCACTGAGTTTTAATATAGTTGCCTCATTGGTCTGCCTCATTTACAATGGTACTTATTTTAAAATGTGTTTTAAATAATTATCTTTAAATATGGTCTTTTATAAATTATGCAGAAAGAAATGTATTATAGACAATAAATATATATGTTAAATGCATGTTGTTTTTCAATCATTTTCTGTTAACTCTCAATAAAAATGATTTTGAAGCCAAAGCACATTCATTCAGGGATATGCAACGACTCACATAATAAAATGGGAGAAGTAAAACGAAGAATGAAATATCCAAACAGCAGCTCGTTCACAGGGTTTCACTGCCCAAAGGAGCACACACATATATTCATTTCAAATGTGAAGCTGGTGTAGAACACTGAATCAACAAAATGGCTCATTTTACTCAGGATGGCATTATGAGGAAGTTATTTGTGAATTTATAGAAAATGTTACCTCATTTTAGCTTCTGACATCTGACCATAATTTGTGATGGCAGTTTTTGAAAGGCAACCATATTCTCTCTACTTATGAAATCAGAAGTTCATCACCACAATTCCTATATATAGTATGGCATCACCAATAAAGTATTGATATTGTTAATAAAATCCGATATTACTCTTTCTATAGAATCCTTTATGTGACTCTTAAAGCACGCCATTAACTGAATGCATTTTAAAAGGACAAAATGGTGGAGACTCAACTCAGAATACAATTTATTAGGTATGCTTCTTGTACCCTTCAACCTTAACAGTACAATGAAAACACAGCATCTAATAAACACATTTGTGAATTTTGCTTCAAATATAATATAGTATTATTAGCAAAGGCGTTGGACACTCCTAAATACATATTGAACGTGTTAGAGCAAGGATCTTGGCTACGGCTCAGGCCTTCTAACTCCACTTTGAGCAATAACTCCTTAGAAGTGGCCAATATTGCTTAGTGAGAATAATGAATGTTGTGCACTGAAGACAATGGCATTGCTCAGTGCCATTAATGGCTAGTACAGACCTTCAGTTCCAGTAGTCTATTGTTTGTCTTTCTGTTTCTCCTTGTTCAGATGATAACATCATGCTCTCACTGAGTGAAATGTTCTAATAGTAGCCCTTCAGCCTTGAGCTGTACTAGCTGTTAAAGAACCCTCAGCCGTTATAGGCTGGAGTAAAGGGCCTTTAGCGGCTGGTAAAGCCTTCAACAGAGGGCTACATACAGATTTATAAATGGGTAGCAGCGAATAGCAGTTGTTTTTCACTGAGGGGTTCTGAGTGATAGCAAATAGACAATTTTAGAACATTGGAATGTTGGGAGCTCCATTGCTTGCAGACAATGGAGTGCTCCCTGCTTCTATGGGCCGGTAAAGGCCCGCAGAGCAACATTCCAATGTTCTACAAAGGCTTCTCGAAGCTTGAGGGGATTTATATATTCCCTCGAGCTTCGAGAACCCTTTGTTTAATTTGTTAGAACATTCTGCCCTCTAGTGGCAGAATGTTCTTATAGCTTTATAGCCCTTCGTAGCAGGGCTATAACGGCTATTAAATCCCGCTGTATCGTTAAAGTCCCTCGCCTTCAGCTCGGCCCTTTAACAATTTAGCGGGCTAGCCCGCTACGGAGGGCTATAAGGCTATATAATTTCTGCCTGAAGAGTACTCTTAAATGGAATCCCATATAATTTGCTGTTGTACCTCCTTGTCCAATCACTCACCACTTAGAAAGAAGCTAACATGTTTTGTTCACATAAGCAAACCTTCTCAAGGCAAGTTCATCAGCAGCAATGCACAGAGTATGCATAACATCAGTTCATCTTTAATATCTCAAAAAGAATTTGATGGTGCCATTCAAGCGGTTCTGATAATATTTCGCGAATGGACCAACACGAAGTAATATCTTAAGACTATTGTTTAGCATATGTCATAAGGAGTTGAAAGAGTGAATGGAAATTACTTTTTTGTTTGCAGATACTAGTACTTTCTGTAGTCCAATGGTGCCAGGTCCTCTGAAGTCTCAAGAGCTTCCAATAGTATATCACACAGTTTCAGAAAACCGTCTGCAGTCTCATTGCACTGGTTTTGGAGACAGTTACTGTTGAGGAGGTTGCACCAGACTGTTCTTTAACCATTTCCTGTGCTTGCTTGTTGTGCACACACCTCACCACTCATCACAAGTGTTAACATTGATGATGCTCATGAAGTCATGTGCTATCATCAGTGAATGTCATTTGAGCTGTCATCAGAAATGTCCCTCATGATATCATCAGTTATGTCACTCATGAGATCATCAGTAATGTCACTCATGAGATCATCAGTTATGTCACTCATGAGATCATCAGTAATGTCACTCATGAGATCATCAGTTATGTCTTGCATGAAGTAATTAGCATGGTTGGCAGGGCTTGGGTTATGGTTATCACAATATCCCGCTTACACCACCGGTTATGCACCAGTTAAAACACAGCAAGAAACTTAGAGATAATTTTTCACCACAAGATCCTAACTCAAGGAAAGCGGAGGCACCTACATGCTTTGATAAACTTCAGACTTTATATAAAATGTGCCCTTTGCGTCCTATAAAGTCTTGCAAGACAGTAATACAAGCCCTGATTGTCTCTAGGCTGGACAACGGAAACTCATAATACTTGGGCGAAGCCGATGACATTCTTCAGTGCTTCTAAAAAGTTCAAACTATGGCTGATAGTAAAATCCCATCTGTTGTCTCTGCATTAACTCCCAGTTTGGAAGCATCTAGCTATTAAAACATTTTATCTCCCTCACAAAAAACTTCTCAATTCAAGCCCGGACTATATAGCAAAAAGAAATGCATGCACTATACAACAACCAGATCACCTAAATCTGCCCCCACCTCATCTTTTGACAGTTCCTAGAGTTAAACTGTTAAGGCGAGGAAGAAGACCCTTCCCCTTCTTGCTGCAAAAATATGGAATTCTCTCACTCTTGATAGTTGCAGCACTTCAGGGCATAGATCTTTAGAAAAAAAAGTGACGACTTGCATATCCTTTGGTTTTTTCCTCCTACTGGTCATTAATTCCTTTAGCTCCAGGATGCGCGATGGGTAGCAGTATTATTATGATTATTATTATAAAATTTATTGAGCGCGCGGCTACCCCCAACGGGGGTGTCCCGGCAAAGAGGACTGCGAATGGGAGGAAACCCAGAATTTAGCAGCTGGAAAATAAAAATGTCTTCAGTTTGCCCCTGAATTGTGATTCGGCGTCAATAAGACGGAGACTGATAGGTAGGGAATTCCAAAGTTTAGATACCACCACCGCAAATGCTCTACCACCCTTTCTTGGTAGGTGGAATCTGGTAGGGAGCAGGAGGTGGTTTGATCTAAGAGCACGTGACGATTGGACTATCTTCAGCCTGTGTCTGAGGTATCTAGGGCCTTTTCCATTCAGTGCCAGTAGCAGTACGCACTCTATGAATATATGATCATTCATCCATTTCATCATTTGTGGACATAACCACAATTGGACAATTTTAGGAGTTCTGAGGAATTGTTTCCTGAACTTTTCTTTGTTTCCTTATGGAATATATCTTTGATATTGATTAAAGTCTTAGAAGGAAAATAAACTTTAACTTAACTCTAACAATTATTTTCAGTATTTTTTGGTACACTGCTTTTCAACACTTGAGACTTTATGTTCCACTGTTCCCAACACACTGCAGCCAATCACGTGTGCATCCAAACATTGGCCATGGGCAGCTTGAGTTGGCTACAGGATATTTGTGAATTGCAGCGAAATTTGCCTTGCCTCCCTCCTTTCATTTTTGCACTCCCCTGAATGGATTTGAATGAAACTCAATATGTGAAACTATAGCTGCATTTGCAATTAAGCTGGAAAGTTTCATGCACATATATCAAGTTATTAGGAAAGCAAAAATGTATTTTTAAATGGAAATGCAGAACAAACCAATTTACTGCCAGAATATTGAAGTTTTAATTTTGACTGGCCAGAATAATGTGAAAATAAACGACTACAAGAATATTTTGAAGTGAGGTATACACATATAAATATAGGTTTACTATTTTTAACTCCACATATATGTACCTTCATGATACATATAGATACAATCTAGGTATATATTCAAGATATGTAAATGTGAAGTTAGGAATTGTAAAGTTATATTCACACAATTACCCTCACAATATTATGGTTGTCAATATTTTTACCACATTATTGTGGCATACAACAGACTTAAACATTGCTACAGGGTTGCTATTGCTAACTCATTACTATATGTATGTAAGCATAAATTGTCAAAGCATAACGGACACACACTTGCTGAGTTGAAGTGCTAAGTGTTTATTTAGAGGCATACCTAAAGAATTCCATGTGTATGTCAGATGAGTTTCAGCCTTCACGGACTTGGTTACGGACAAGAGTTCATTGTTACCAATTCCTCAAGTGCATTTTTGGAGAAAACTAACAACAGCCTTTATTTCTAGACAAGAATAAAATACTTATACATGGAATGGAATGTGCTCAGTGGTCGCCATTTTAAGAGTGGTGAGAAAGTGGGCTAGTCCGCATGTCAGGAACCTTTTACCATACTCATGCTCAAAAACATTTAAGTAATCCAAATTACTAGATTGCCTTTTGTAAATCAATTTTTTTCTTATCTGCGTAAATCACATCTTTTTAGTTCTGATTGTATTTATAAAGTACATTGATCAAAATATCTTGGTGCTGACTTAACTTAAGAAACACACAAGTAAAAGTGCAGAAAGAATTTAAAAGAGTGGGAGGGACTACATTTCCACATTTAACAGATAAGTCTATTTTAGACTTCTTGAAAGGTGGCGCTTGCACAATGCAATGAAGATTGGCAGGAGATGGTCCCAGATCTTGGCCACTGACATCGAAAATGCTCTGCCGCCAAAAGTGATGGTGAGTGCTCTGGGAACTTCTGTATAAACCGCAGCAGTGCACACATGGGAAGGTTAGCAGTTCATGGCTTCCATTTTGCCCCTGCGGTAGAGGGAGGGACAATTTCCTTTTATGGTTCCATAAGTGGCTCCGCAGTGATGGCTTCTGTTGCATCCTCAGGTTAGGGGCATTTCAATGTAAAGCCAGTAGAGGGCAATGTTCAGGCAGCGGCAGCTGGAGGCATCACCCATTGAAGGGCAAGTTCATACTTTCATTCATTACAAATGCGCCTCTTGCACTTGTGTTTTCTCCTGACTGCAAACTACATTGTGCACGGCGCCTCACCCCCATAGCACGCTCAAGGCAGCGAACATATTGTATCACCATGAAATCATGCCCGCTCCAGAGAAGAAACGTGACCACCACCAAGCAGCCATACCATGTAGCACCTTGGAGGGAGATCTCAGCACAAGTCTTTCCACACTTTATAATGACAAAAAACAATCAGAAAAAAGTCAGTTTTTTTCACGTGGATGACTCGGTCCCTTTTGCAGCAAGAATGCCTTGAATATTCTCATGGGCCTCTCGCTTTTACGAGCAAATAGGCACAAAGACCTGGAAAAAGTGATGGAGTAATAAATTATATGTTTATTTGGTGAAATATGATTGAGGGATTAAACAGAAATACAATTTTCATCTTGTCACAAAAAATAAACATAGTAAAACTAAACACCAAGCAACTTCCTACCCAACACACCAATGCCTTACTCTAAAATCCAAACCTCTATACTTTTTAGGTCGTACCTTAGAAACACAGTTAGTTGTCTGCCCAGACTATTATTTTCCAGCAAAAAATCATACATAGAAAACGTATGGAGAGGGTCTTTTGGGTAGCAATCTCCATTCATTGGTCTGTTAAACTGGCATCCATATTTAGCTTCCGTCCATCAGCACAGGGCAACGGAGCAGCCCAGTTTTCCAAATGGCTTCCTTCACTTTGAGTAGATAATAGATAGTTCCTTTCTCTTCAGGGACAAAGGTGACTGAAATGTACTTTTTTTCTTTAATGATTTTATATGAACTTTAAATAACAGCTGTTTATTTTGCATCCGATCTGGTGCTTGGTTAGATAGTGATTTATTTTCTGTATCTTTTTAAAGTTGTTATAAAATCTTTAAGTGATATTATAACACTGTATCTGTCTGCAATATGAATCCTTGGTTAGGTTGTGATTCATTTATGTATGGCACAACAGAAAGGCTTGCTATTTAAATAGCATCACCAGCAAAACTGCGCCATCTGTTTTTTTAAAATGTTTTTATTGAAAGCATATGACATTCCCAAATAGAAAGTGACATGTTTTCTTTTCTTTATTTTTGTGGCACATACTTGCAATAAAAGATCAAATATAACTATTGCACCAGCCTGCCAAGGCAAAACCTATTGCTTTGCCAATGCTTGTTTCCGTACTTGTTATAAAATGTGCCTGTTGTCATAATTTTCCGCTGCCATTTTGGTGAGTGAATCACTGGTACATCACCGGTGTAGCCCTGCCCCACTGGCCCCCTTTTCAGACACCCGCCCTTCCACTGGACTTCTTGTCACCAGCCCAGCCAGCCTGTCTGAAACACCGGACTGACAAGTGAATGAGTATTGCAATATTCAACCAACGTTTAGAGTTACTGTCTAGGAATACCACAGACTTTTCCCCGGCCCTAGAGGCCTTTTTAGATTCCTGGCATGGGACTCTAGCATGTTTTGTCTCCAACTCCTTTTCATGGGTGAAGTCATGAAATGCAAATTTACTTCGTTTCTGAGAAAATAGAATATTTTGCAATTCTTCCCCTTTATAGAATAATAGGCTTGAGCAGGAAGGAGACAGACCCGTGTACCCTGTAACAGATGTGCGATATTACCGCGCCTTATCTCAATTAGTTCCGACTCTTAGTAAATTAAGCAATTACAAAGGCCAATTGGTGAAACAGGAGGCGGCTAGAAGACATTAGAGTAAACAATGATCGCCGCCATCTGCAATAAGTCCCTAAACCATGTTTGATGACAGATGTTGACCGTTTGCTAGCTGAAAAGAAAAGTTATAACTGATTTCAACCATAGATGTCAGGATTGATCATTAACAAATGAAAATACATATTGCATGCGCTGCAAAAATAGTACATTTTCATAAGAAGTCACTTTGTAAAGCCAGGCAGATTTACAAGCCCCTTGCGCCTCTTTTGCGCCGCCGTTGCGTCACTTTTGTGACGCAGAAGCGGCGCAAAAGATGCGCCATGGTGCGGGCTATTTACAACGTGACGCATCTGGGAGATGCGACACGTTGTAAAGCCCTGCGCCTTAAGGAGGCGTTCCGGTACAGGGGGGCGGGGGGGGTGCTGGCGCAGAGCATTGCTGGGGCTGCGTCACGCATGCGACGCAACTCCAGCAATGCGACACCTTTACGGCACAGATGCGTGACACATCTGTGCCGTTTTTGCCCCATGGTGCGCCGCATTGTAAATGCGATTTAGAAAAAGGGGGTGGTGATGGTGGATAGACCCTTGAGCATTGTAAATGCGGCACATCATGGGTGGCGGACGCATGGCGCACAATTACTGGCGCATCCCTGCTAATTTGCAGGGATGCGCCAGTAATTGTAAATATGCCCCAGTGAATTCTTGGAGCACTGACCTAGGGCCCTAAATTGCGCAAAGATGGAATGAATGACTGTTTTCCTCTGGTAAATTCAACCGAACGATTATAAGTGGAAGTGTAATTCTACCCATGGTGAAATACCACAGGGAAAAAATAGCGAATTAAACTGCTTTTTATAGAGTATTACGGCATGTGCAAGCAACTGCCACTTCTGCAGGTTCCTTTGGAAACAGCAAAACATAGGAATTATCCATGCAAATCTCCTCTACCCCAAAGAGGGTGGTATAGCAGTGCAATTGAAGCATACACACATCAACAAACTTTTTCAAATGTGGAATGCTGGGAAATATAGTAATAGAAAGCACAAAAACAGAAATTAACAGAGGAAAATCAAAACACAAAAAATGCGCTGTGCCTCTGCAAAAACATCTATAAACAACTTCGGCTGAAACAGAATGATAGGGAACACATGAAAACGAACCACATACATGTCCTTTGAGCCATACCTACCACATACAAGCTCTACAACTCCAGACACACCAAAGCCCATGCACAGTGTGACCCTGAGCCACTCTGCCCTGCCCCTGACAACTCGGCGGCACGTGCAGAACTTCTGACTGGTCTTACTGCAGATACCTGCTAGGAGCATAGTCAGGCGAAGGAGGATTGGGGAGTAGTGATGCTTTCATGGGCCTGGGATACAAGTGGTTGACCTGAATCCTCTCAGTGCACAGCCATTCCAAGATCCTTGCCTGTATCGCCTGTATGTCACACTTTGTGCCAGGTATCTCACACCGCTTGCTGCTTGACTTCATGAAAGCATCATGTCATTTCCTTTGTCCGTGGTGGACAGCCTGTGTCCCAGGTCCTAGATTGCTGCAGCCATGCAGGACACAGGCTGGCCAGCTATAGGTGCAGGCGTAGGAGTGATGTAGGTGTAGATGAGAGAGCACCTCCTGGAAGACCTCTTGGCAGAAATCCCCTATGTCCCAGCTGTAGGGTACCAGACGTATGTATGTGTGTCGTATTTGTATTGCCGAAAGGCAGTGGAGTGCAGTACATGGTCGATGCAAAGGATACAGTCAATATGCAAGGTGCTGAGAGTGCAGGAGGAGTGTTGCTCGTTCGTAATGCAGAGTTTTTTTAGAGATGAATATTCAGCTCTTTCTTGAATTGTTCCAGATTCGAAGTTCATAAATAGAGAAATCTTGTTGCCTTTTTTACTTTTTCATCTCCATTTTCATGGTGTCCTGGCTGCAGGTGTACTGAGAGACCCTGGAGGTTGTGAGCTCATCAGACACATTGGGATTCGTGCAGGCTGCGATGGCCTTGTATATTATGCGGATGGTTTTGAAGACGGCGTGGCCCTGCAAGGGGAGGCGGTGGAACATTGCCAAGTTGGGGCTGATATAGTCTTAGGTCATCCAGCCCTTGATGAGGTGTGCTGTAGTAATACGTGGCAGAATGTACAATTCCTTCAAGGGGGGAACGCAGTGAACCTGGGAGGCCATGGTACTAAGCTTTGCCACTATCCAGATGCTCTAGAGGGACAAATTGAACAATAGTGGAGGAATGGTTTAACTTTGCTATTTAGAATGTGCTATTACCAATCCATATTTGGTTTCTTCCCAATGTGGTACTTGAGGGTAAGGTCAGCGTCCAAGGTGAATTCAAGTGACCTAGCATTTAGTGAAAATGTGGGTGCTAATCTGTCCTGGTTCATTTCACTGAGCCAGGTGTGTACTGGTTGTGTTTTGTTCTTGGCAAATAGTAGGAATTCTATACTGAAGGGGGTGAGCGACAGCTGGACATCCAGGTCTTAATGAGTTGCAGGAAGTGTTTGAGGCTATTGTCTGGAGTGGAGGATACTGCCATATTTAGCCGTGTGTCATTGAGGTAGTGGTTAATTTTAATCTTTACGGCTACATGTAGATGCTGAAGATGATGCCACAGATAGTGGATCTTCTTGGACCTAGAGGTGCCCATGTGAACGCACTGGTCTCAGTTGAATAGGTAGGAGAACCAATGAAGAACATTTCTGGTGAATCCCATTGCATCCCTGAAAGTGTGGATGAGGGTGGGATGATGGATGGTGTTGAAGGCACCTGAGAGGTCCAGCAGTATAAAGAGGCAGGGTTCACAGGGTTCATGCTACAAAGTGATCTAAAGCCTGATTGGTGGTCATGCAGGAGGTGGTCAGCATTGATGTGATCATGGAGTTGTGATAGTAACAGCAGGGGGTTTACACGTGCTTGGACTTTTGCATAATAAGAATGAATATTTATGTAAGACAGGCCCGATTGCATGTAAACATGAGTGCATTTAGTACAAAAGAATGGGTGTAATAGAGAAAGGGGAGGAGATCATTTGAATGTAAAGCTAACAGAGCGTACTCGATTGGAATATTATATTGTATAGAATCTCCAGGTTTTTTTCATACCTTTCAGGCTAATAGGGAAGAGAAGAAAACATTTCTACCTCTCTGTTGCACGTGTTGTGACTGAGTCTGCAAGGTGCTGACCTTGCGGAGATCTGTCTGAGAAGGAAGATGAGGGAAGTAGCATTTGCTTCCATAGCGTCTACACAGGGGCATTGTTTGCATGGTTTTATAGCAAAACTAGACAAGAGAATGAGTCAGTCTTCCTTTCAAGAGCCATGAGAAAGAATCAAAACCAGGAGTGTCTAGTGTACTTGGTTGTAAGAGACAGTGCCCATCCATTCAGGTGAGTATAGAGGAGAAGGGGGAGTTTTGAGTAAATACAAGCAGGTCAACAAAGAACTGGCTCCTTGTAATGAAGGCTTGTGATTATGGTTTGTTTTGAGGGGGTTCATAACTGAGCCTGTGTGTTACAGGTGAGGCCCTCACTTGCCATATAGGACAAGCACTGGCAGGACCAGAAGGTCTAGACTTTGTCAATTGGAAGTTCTCTACAGTGTTGTATGCTATGCAGCATCACCCCCCCCAAAAAAAAAGCACGACATGCACCACATGCACATGCATGTTAATGTATGTGCATATGCGCTGTACTGCATGAGCTCGTGAGCAGAATGACACAGGCATTATTTGATGTATTTTTTATTTACTGACCCAAGATGAAGAATGCAACTTGGATTATTAAATAAAAAACATGTTTGAAAGACCAACACGAAGTGCGCAGATGCAGGCATTTTGTCGGGGTGACGCAGACGAGTGCCAGAGCTGAAAAACACATGCACTCTCATGGAATGCCTAAACAAAAATATGAGTCGCTCTCTGAAAGTGAGCAGTTGAAGGGCACATGTAAAGAGGGTGTGATCTAGGCAAGGGTTCTTAACCTTTTGACTTCTGTGGACCCCCCTTTAATTATAACTGGAACGAGGGGACCCCAACTGAGTCATTTTTAGAATCTGGGGACCCCCATTGAGTCATTATTAGGAGGGAACCGGCTAAGCATTTTCGTTGACTTCAACCACAAAACTATACACAAAAAATAATACAGGAACGAACATTCATCATACAAATACACAATTATTGAAATAGTTTATTTAATGCACAAACAAATGGAAACCAAAAAGTAAGAATGTTCATTTTAATGGGAAAGTTGTTATTTCTAAATTCAATTGAGGTTGCACCTTGTCCATACTATATTCCTGTTTGATGCATTTTCACTGCTCCCACAAATCAATCTGAGGATAGCAACTTAATTTGAAGCTGTGGCTGTATGTATGTTGGTGGAAAATGCAGTCCCTGGGAAGAGGCGACCACAAGGAAAGACTTCCTAAGACTAACTACAAGAACTGCTGACTGCACCATGTTTCCCATTCAAGTTGCAAACTCTTTCCTTGATGTGTCAGGTGGTGCTACATATGACCAGCTTCACTGATGCTGTGGCCCCAGGACTCCACTGCATTCCTGATAGCTGCCCTCTCTGAGTGTGGCTCCGTGGCCTCTCCCGTCGGCTACCATCCTTCACCACTCAGCAAACTGGTATGGGCGACAGAAATCAGTATGAAGACAGAAATCAAAGAATGAGTGAGTTTCTGTTTTGGTTACCTCACCATGCCTTCTGCTCATTCTCACCACACCTTTGCCACAGTACTGTGCATCATGTGCCACTTGTGGGACACCCCCGCGCCGCACGGCCACCAGCTGCTGCATGTGCCCCTTGCCTGCCCTCTGCCTCGCTGCTGCCTCGTTTGCCGGCTGCCGCCGCTGCGAGTGTTTTTGCCCTTGTTTTGACGTTATTTTGTGCTTGCTTGGTTTAACTCTTTTTTTTCCCCTGTTTTAGCGTTTATTTGTGCCTGTTTTATTGTAATTTCATTTTCCCCGTGTTTGCTCTCCTTCCTTGTTGTCCGCCTACCTCGCCGCCCCCCGCCCTCCCTTCCCGCCACCGCCGATTGTCCCCGCCCCTTTTTTGTCTTCTGTAACCCTCCCCGCTCCCGCCTCCCAGCTGCCCCGCCCACCCGCGCACTTGGCCTTAAATGGCGACCGTGCGACGCAGGTGAGTGTGACCCACTTGTGGGACACCCCCGCGCCGCACGGCCACCAGCTGCTGCGTGTGCCCCTTGCCTGCCCTCTGCCTCGCTGCTGCCTCGTTTGCCGGCTGCCGCCGCTGCGAGTGTTTTTGCCCTTGTTTTGACGTTATTTTGTGCTTGCTTGGTTTAACTCTCTTTTTTCCCCTGTTTTAGCGTTTATTTGTGCCTGTTTTATTGTAATTTCATTTTCCCCGTGTTTGCTCTCCTTCCTTGTTGTCCGCCTACCTCGCCGCCCCCCGCCCTCCCTTCCCGCCACCGCCGATTGTCCCCGCCCCTTTTTTGTCTTCTGTAACCCTCCCCGCTCCCGCCTCCCAGCTGCCCCGCCCACCCGCGCACTTGGCCTTAAATGGCGACCGTGCGACGCAGGTGAGTGTGACCCACTTGTGGGACACCCCCGCGCCGCACGGCCACCAGCTGCTGCGTGTGCCCCTTGCCTGCCCTCTGCCTCGCTGCTGCCTCGTTTGCCGGCTGCCGCCGCTGCGAGTGTTTTTGCCCTTGTTTTGACGTTATTTTGTGCTTGCTTGGTTTAACTCTCTTTTTTCCCCTGTTTTAGCGTTTATTTGTGCCTGTTTTATTGTAATTTCATTTTCCCCGTGTTTGCTCTCCTTCCTTGTTGTCCGCCTACCTCGCCGCCCCCCGCCCTCCTTTCCCGCCACCCGCCGATTGTCCCCGCCCCTTTTTTGTCTTCTGTAACCCTCCCCGCTCCCGCCTCCCAGCTGCCCCGCCCACCCGCGCACTTGGCCTTAAATGGCGACCGTGCGACGCAGGTGAGTGTGACCCACTTGTGGGACACCCCCGCGCCGCACGGCCACCAGCTGCTGCGTGTGCCCCTTGCCTGCCCTCTGCCTCGCTGCTGCCTCGTTTGCCGGCTGCCGCCGCTGCGAGTGTTTTTGCCCTTGTTTTGACGTTATTTTGTGCTTGCTTGGTTTAACTCTCTTTTTTTCCCCTGTTTTAGCGTTTATTTGTGCCTGTTTTATTGTAATTTCATTTTCCCCGTGTTTGCTCTCCTTCCTTGTTGTCCGCCTACCTCGCCGCCCCCCGCCCTCCCTTCCCGCCACCGCCGATTGTCCCCGCCCCTTTTTTGTCTTCTGTAACCCTCCCCGCTCCCGCCTCCCAGCTGCCCCGCCCACCCGCGCACTTGGCCTTAAATGGCGACCGTGCGACGCAGGTGAGTGTGACCCACTTGTGGGACACCCCCGCGCCGCACGGCCACCAGCTGCTGCGTGTGCCCCTTGCCTGCCCTCTGCCTCGCTGCTGCCTCGTTTGCCGGCTGCCGCCGCTGCGAGTGTTTTTGCCCTTGTTTTGACGTTATTTGTGCTTGCTTGGTTTAACTCTCTTTTTTCCCCTGTTTTAGCGTTTATTTGTGCCTGTTTTATTGTAATTTCATTTCCCCGTGTTGCTCTCCTTCCTTGTTGTCCGCCTACCTCGCCGCCCCCGCCCTCCCTTCCCGCCACCGCCGATTGTCCCCGCCCCTTTTTTGTCTTCTGTAACCCTCCCCGCTCCCGCCTCCCAGCTGCCCCGCCCACCCGCGCACTTCGCCTTAAATGGCGACCGTGCGAACGCGCAGCGGTCACGCGCAGCGGGCGCGCCGATTGTGCGCCGAAGGCGCGCCAAAGGTAAGCCCGTCTGCGCCCGTCCGCGACCGGATCGCGACCAGCGCCAGGACCCCCTGGACCTCGAAGACCTCGACCTACCCGCCTGACGTACTCAGCCGCCACCCTCATCGCTCTCAACACCGGCCGACTCCCAGAATGCCACCAAGCCACTCCAAGACGCACCCACGGACCCTTCGGCTGCCACGCCTGCAAGTTCACCTGCATCCGGACCAGCCCCGCACCAGCACCCGCCAAGTCGAACACCAGCAGCACCCACCTCAAGTGCATCCTGCTCAACACCCACTCCGTCCACAGACACGCCATCGAACTCTGGAACCTCCTAGACGCCACAGCCCCTGACGTTGCCTTCCTCACGGAGACCTGGATGAACGCCTCTTCAGCTCCCGACATCGCCATCGCTATCCCAGAGGGCTACAAGATCGTCCGGAGGACCGAAACGCCAACCAGATGGGAGGAGGCATCGCCATCATCCACAGGAACACCATCCGTCTCACGACCAGCACCGACAACACCCTGACCAGCGCCGAACACCTGCATTTCCAGATCCACACCAACCCGAACACCACCCTCAGAGGCACCCTGATCTACCGACCCCCTGGGACCACGCACGCAATTCAGCGAGGACATCGCCGACTTCATCAGCCCGCATGCCCTCCCCTCCGCCGACTACATCCTCCTGGGAGACCTCAACTTTAATCTGGAGAACAACAACGACCACAACACCAGCACCCTGCTCGACAACCTCGCCAACCTGGGACTCAAGCAACTGGTGTCCACCCCACCCACCTCGCCGGACACACACTCGACGCCATTTTCTCATCCAGCACAGACATCGACTTCAGCCACGCCACAGAGCTTCAATGGACGGACCACAGCTGCGTCCACTTCACCTTCAAGAGAACGACGACCCACCATCACCAGCAACAGACCGCCCGCAGAAGCTGGAACAAGATCACAGCAGACCAGCTCGCCACCTCCCTGAGCCAGCACCCTCCTGCCAGCTCAGCGAACCCCAGCCAGGCCGCCGACAACCTCACGAAGTGGATCAGCAACTGCGCGGACGAACTCGCCCCGCTGAGGACGCCGCCTAGCAGACCCGGCAGCAAGAAGGCCCCATGGTTCACCGACGAACTCAAGAGCTCCAAGAAGAACTGCAGAGCCCTCGAGAAAGTCTGGAGAAGGGAACCGACACCGGACAACAGGACCTCCTTCAAACTTGCCACCCGGAAACACCACCAGCTGATCCGCGCCGCCAAGAAAACAGCATTCAAGGACCGGTTGGACAACAACGCACACAACTGCAAGGAACTCTTCAACATCGTGAAAGAGCTTTCCAACCCCAGCGCAGGAAACAACGACATCACCCCATCGCAAGACCTCTGCAACTCCCTCGCCTCATACTTCCACAACAAGATCACGGACATACACAGCAGTTTCAACAACCAACCAACGCACACCATGACCGACCAACCGAGCCGAGTGGATGACGACCAGCCGCCTGAAACTGAACTCGGACAAGACGGAGGTCCTCATCCTGGGCTCCTCACCCTCCGCCTGGGACGACTCCTGGTGGCCTCCCGCCCTGGGCACCGCACCCAAACCGACAGACCATGCAGGAAACCTGGGCTTCATCCTGGACTCCTCCCTCTCCATGACCAGACAAGTCAACAACGACTCCTCGGCGTGCTTCAACATCCTACGCATGCTACGGAAGATCTTCTGGTGGATCCCCACAGAGACCAGGAAGACCGTCACCCAGGCCCTCGTCACCAGCCGACTGGACTACGGTAACGCCCTCTACGCCGGTACCACCGCCAAGCTCCAGAAGAGACTCCAGCGGATCCAAAACGCCTCAGCCAGACTCATCCTCGACATCCCACGATCCAGCCACATCTCCGGACATCTGAGAGACCTTCACTGGCTCCCCGTCAACAAGAGAATCACCTTCCGCCTCCTCACCCACGCACACAAAGCCCTACACGACCAAGGCCCGAGCTACCTCAACAGCCGAGTCAACTTCTACGCTCCCAAACGCCACCTCCGTTCAGCCAACCACGCCCTCGCCGCCGTCCCCCGCATCCGAAGAGCGACTGCAGGAGGAAGGTCCTTCTCCTACCTGGCCGCCAAGACCTGGAACTCCCTCCCGTCCGACCTGCGCCTGACCCAAGACCACCTCTCCTTCAGGAAGAAGCTGAAGACCTGGCTGTTCGAGCAGTAGCGGCACCCCCCCCCCCCCCCCCCCCAGCGCCTTGAGACCCTACGGGTATGTAGCGCGCTTTATAAGTGTCACTGATTGATTGATTGCCCTACCAAGCCTTTCTGTACTCCACTTGTGCCTGCAGGGCACTGTGCCATCCTGGAGCAGCGTAGATTTGACATCACCCTCTACATATTTTGCATTTATAGATTATGATATATAATCCGTTTATTCAACATGTGCCTTAACTCATCAACGTGTTTTACACTTTAATGTATTGTCGTAAATGTAACATTACGATGCACATTTAGAACTTACGCGTAGTATAGTGGAGTGAATAAATAACTCATATATGTAAACGTTGTATGTATGGATGATAACTTGCTTCTTTAATGTTAATGTTATAATATGCCTCTATTTCGATTCTCGAGCTAACTTAGCTTGACATTAGGCCTTAGATGAGTGTTGCACATTTTGAATTGTTGGCATATTGATTATTGATTTCTTCACAGGTGCATTATCAAGTCTCTCGTTGACTAGAGAAAGGATAATTACTCTGTACTAGACTGATAGTAAGGAATGCAGATTAACATTTGTCAGCAAGAATGAAGAAAGGACAATTAAAGGAGCCTTCCTCCCCGATGTTCTAGAAAGATGCAACTCTCAAGGATGAGTAGATGTTTAACTAATTGGGTTGGGATGGGAATTTAGGGCGTTGCTGGCTCTTAGCAAATACCACCATGAGATTGGCTCTGAGCTATGCGAACGAGATTTGGATGTTCTGGGACTTTCATTATTGTTCCGCATCAGTTAGACTAGAGACCCTCTCCTGACTTTGAAGAGAGCAGAATGCTCTACCTCTTTGATTTCCCTGAGTGTAAAGTAGGGGTGGGCAGTAAATTCCGCTCTTCCAGCTGAGCTTTGCCACTCCGCGCTCCATTCGGAACACAGAGTTCAGCAAAAACTCCACCAACCATCTGGCAGGGCAGAGTTTACAGGTGTGCTCACACCTAGTCTCAGCAATCATGCTGTGGGGACTTACTTGTGGCAACAATAGGGGATTCTTGGCCCCCAACAACCATCAGAGGCCAAGGGGACTTCATCCACCGACCACTGGTGTGCCAGGAGGGCCATTTGCTTAGTGGTTGAGAAAGGGCACAGGCCTCCCATGACGTCTTAGAAATCCGCTGTGGGGGACTTACTTGTGGCATCAATAGGGGTTCTAACCCCCCAATGACCCTCAGCAACCAAAGGAACTCCATCTGCCAACCAGTAGTGTGCCAAATGGCCTCTCTGCAGAGTGGTTGAAAAACGGAGCGGGCCTCTGATGTCTCAGAAATCTGGCAGTGGGGGACTTACTTCTTGCATATGAGTTCTTGGCCCCCAACTACTTTCCGCATACAAGGGAACTTCATTAGGGGTGGTTCAAGCAATACTCCACTGACTCACGGAACTCTGTGGAATTTGGAAGAGTTTTTCAGCAACTCAGCAGAATTCTGCGGCGTGTAACTTCACGAGCTCTGCCCTGGCGTAGTTTAAAGGTGCATGCTAACACTCTTTAATTTCACTCTGAACTATTACTGAGGTTCACATGATGCTGACACCTTCCTCATTTTCCCTTTAGAAATTCCCTTCGCATGTTCATTGCTTAATTTAGTTAGAGATAGTTTCTTTATGGAACACTTGATTTGGATAACTTGCATTCTTGGTATATTGGCCATTTGCATGCTGCATTTTATAATATTTAAATTCTGAGTTTTCAGATGCCTTAATATTTTCTTGTGATGATACATCTCATAAATCTTTGCAAATTAATTGATTTGTTATGATTTGCTCACTTAAGAATGAAACCTTTATGGTTGCATACCATCCTCTTATTGTTATTGAGGAACTGTATTTGGTTCATTAAAATGTAACTGGGTTCCGAATGGAGACTTTCAATTCTTCAAGTTGACAACCAAAGGTCCATTTGACCAGTGAGGGATCCCGTTTAATGACCATACCAACAGATTAACGCTTGATAACCCCCACTATATCAAGCTTATGGTTTATTTTGTTCTGTCCTTACCTGGTGTCCCATGCCTTCCTGTCCATGTCCTTTATCCTCTGCCTTTTTGCCTATGCTTCCCTGTGATTCTCTGTTTTCCTGATTGTGCATTTTACCTACACCTCCTGTTGCACCCTTACTATTCTCTGCCTTACTGCAAGGGTCTCTACCTCCATCCTCGGGCTCCTAATATGCCTTCCTGCTTGTGTCCCTCCTCGTTCCTCCAGGTACTGTTCATAGGAGGTGTAGTTGCTGTATAGTAATACTGCCAAATTTGCTGCTCTCCAAACAGTGTTCAAGTTCCAGAAATGTGGTCTGTGGGGGCGGAGATGAGGCCTTTGGTACCAAAGTGGCTTGTAATGGGAGATGTGGCATAGGGTTGGAGATGTGCTCCGTGTAGCAGATGTGGTTTATAGTCGCAGCGTTGGTCTATGGTGGGCAATGTGGCCTGAGGTGGGAGATGTGGCCTATCATAAGGTCGAGATATGGCCTAAGGTGCAAAATTAGTCAATGGTGGATATATGGCCAGTGATGCAGATGTGCTCTGTAATGCAGATGGGTCTATGGTGTGAATGTTGCTTGAGGTGGAATATATAACCTCTCATCTGGTGGACGGAAGTCATGGTCTATGGTTGTAGGCTTGATATATGATGAGAGATGTTGACTGAAGTGGGACATGTAGCCTGAGGTGTGTCTGTTTGGATGGCTGTGTGCTTATATTGGAGGTTGTAGGGACTTTTTCAAACCAATCAAGTGGATAATATACCTGAGGTATCTTTTGTGTTTTTTTCTAATATTTTTTCTAAGAGTTTATGTTGAAAATTGTATCATTTGAACCCATATGTTCCCATACTTTTCTAAAGGGGAAAACCCACCTGCTCTGCCGTCTCTTCCAGCTCGGACTTGCTCTGCTCCACTCACATGTACAACTCAGGTCTCACCTCTCTGCCTCTCCAAATTTAGAATTCACCAGCTTGTAAGTAAAATATTGGGCACCTGCACTTATTTATTTATATGTAAAGCCCTGACGACACACCATCAACAGGGCAGCTGCACCTGCTCCGCTAAGGTGGAGGAGCGTAGCCCCACTGCTTTCGAGCAGCGAAAAATGAAAAATAAAATGATAATGAGAGGAGTTGGCCTAACGGCTAGGGCGATCGACCTCGAATCTGGGAAACTGGGTTTGAGTCTCTGCAATGACGCTGCACATCGTGTGATTCTGGGCAAATCACTTAACCTCCCCGTGCCTAACAAACAAATAAATGAATGTGTCCTCATTTGATGCAGCTTGTGCTATGTAAAGTGCCCGATTCGGGTCATTTTCGTGCTATATAAAACTCTATAAAATAAAAGTATAATAGGAAAATAAAAATATTAACGAAGGTTATTATTACTTTATTATTCCTCGCTTACCTCCTGCAGCTAAGCCGAGCCAAGGGCGGGACTACCCACTCCCACATGTCAACCCTTTCGCAGGAAGGAGGAGGGGTGGTGCCACTGCTTCAAGGTGCACATTACGGTTTGGCCAGCTGTCTGAATCCAACCAAACTGTCATGCTCACTTCGATCTCTCCACTTGAGCTGCTCTTTTTACAGCCGTGTGGAGATCAAGAAGAGGGTCGTAGGGCCATAGTAATCGCCTAACTAAGGTGTTTACCCCTATCATGCCACTGCTCTCATGATTAGAATAGGGGACCCTGAGTCAAGGTCGAGGAGCAGAGGCCAGAAGAGCATTAGTCTGCAGAATGCAGCTAACACAACATGTGTATTTGTAAAGCACACGCTTACTAACCCTCGGCATAGTTTGTGAAGTAGCGCTACGCGTAGGTACGCAAAGTGCACTTCGGACTCATGAGCTTTGCGTAGCTTCGCAAATTGCTTAGTGTACTGTGAAAGATGCTGTTCACACTGATTGCACAGTGCCGGATGCTTGTCCACACTGTGTAATCAGTGCAAACTGCATCTTGAACAGTACTAGTGGTCGTTTTCTGCTGCTCGAGTAGATTTCTACTCGAGCGGCAGCTTTCTCAACACGGACTTGTAGTTTCTCATTGTGAGTAGTCGCGACCACTCGCAATGAGAAACCTGACCTCCTCGCATTGAGAAGCTTGCCGGGAGGTTTATTTTCCATGCTAGCGGTCTGCAACTTGATGTTGCTGATCGCGAACGAGGAAAAAGTCTCGCCGGGATGTCATTTTGCTTGCTCGCGGTTGCCAACTTGGCGTTGAGGACCGCTAGCAAGCAAAAATTGACCGCTACACTACGCTAGTTTGCACTGTGCGATTCACGTAGTGCAAAGTAGCGCTTTGCCCAGGCTTAACGTTTACCCCTTTTGGGTCTCTTGGTGCTGAATAACAGATGTTTATTGTTATGCAACTCAATGGTACTCATTGTATCGACCTCAGATGGAGGAAAGGCTGAGTGGACTCACTGGGATTTGAACCTGTTACCATGAGGTCGAACACAGACCCTGCAGTGAATGCATTAGTCCACTGAGCCACCAGACCCGGATAAGCATTACTTTTTCTAACTACCCCCTGCTGCCCTCTCCACGCTCTCCGACCTGTGCTGCCCTGTTACGCGCTACCTAGCCACTTACATGCCACAGCAGCCTCCACTGCAACAGGACTCTTGTTAACCCCGCTGATGTTGCTTTTGATATTTAATAATGCACTCCCTTAAGTACAACTATGATTTGGTCTGCAATGAAGATGAAACCCAGGTTGTTTACTTTATTTGAAGTGGAAGGAGTCAGTCCATCTTACTGCCAAAGGCTTGCGACTTTAAAGTGCTGTAGTAAATAATCACTATTGCTACTTCGTTCTACTCTACCTAGTTTATTACCCTCAGAAGGATGAAAGGGTAAGTGGACCAACCAGGATCCAAACATTTGATATCCAGGTTCCCTACAGAGCTCTGCAGATCCCAGTTAACAATAGCACCCAATTGATTACGTGGTGTGGCTTACAACCACTCCACTTTTTCTTGTTGCAGCATAATGCATGTTGGGATTTGAAGTTTTTTTTTCAATTGTATTTTGAGTCTAAAATCCCTAAGATAAATGTCAACCATTTCACATATGTTGAGTAGTAATTAGTAATAATCAGTAATACCAAAAATGTTAACACAATTATTGACAATTCAAAATGCATCTCAAGCTCCCATACCCGAAGGAATTTTGTTTGCAAGTTTTGATGAAATGATTCATTTTTTACATTTTTATTGCAAGCATATGACAAAAAAATAAAATGAAAACAGACAAAACTGTCCCCTGGGTAAATGTGATGACCATTTGCTTGTAATCAAATGGTAAGTTTAAAAAAAACACATTCGCTGATGTGGCTTTTTTACTAATGATTTTTTTTTTAAGTCTGTGTTCTGCTATTACTTTTTGGGACAGCGACAGGAAGAAATCATCACTCAACCAAGACCTCAAGTTGCAGGCAGCTATAATGTCTCTTAAATACTTTAGAGCAGCAACTTTAAAATGCATTAACAAAGTCAATAGGTCTGGCTGCCAGACGTTTGACTGTCAGTGCTTTGTTTGTCTTGGCTTTTGCAAAATTTTGGGAAGATGCTGGGCTCTCTTTAATTTTAAAAATAGAAAAAACTGTGGCTCACCATATTTTTTAGATCTCAAATTGTGCACATTGCTATAGTAGTCCCTACCAATGAAGGGAACAATTTCTCCTTGTGAAAGAGAAGAATGCCGTCACTCGCACTGCCGAACAAAAATGTGAATCCCATAGCAACATACCAGTAGACAAAGAGGGATGACTGAAAGACCCTACACATATATTATACACATAATAATTTTAGTAAAATCAAACTATCTTGATTAACACTAGACCTAAAAAGGAAACAAGAAACACATCACCATCTAACTTGGCACCTGAAGTGGGGGCAATATAGCCATTTTAAAAAGCTAATATCCAAAAATAAAATTAAAAAAGCGACACTGAAAGAAGTTTTTCATTTTTAAGCAGATGCGAACAATGTGCACAAGCTGTGTGCAGTCAATCGAAGTGAAGGGAACCAATGAGTAAAATGGGCTGATCCATTGTCCCACGCTGTGGTGGGTGGAAGCAACATGTGAATGACAATTCAAAAGGTCAATAGATGAAGCCAGCTACACAAAAGATCCTCTATTTTTGTATATTATCTCTGTTTTTTTTTTAAGTAGGATGGCGCAGCATGCAATGATGTCTCAAAGGCCAGACCTAAAAAGTGAAACTGTAAGTCTAAGGAGGGTTAGTGCTGTTGCTTGGAAAACAGGGCAGGCTGATGTCATGAATCTGGATCATTTGACTGCCGCGAAATAATAATTCCCATTTGTAAATCGCGACTATATCACCCCTCAAGGGTTTCAAGGCGCTTGGGGCCCTCGGGGAGCTTAAGAAAGCTGTTGCCCAGAGACACATGATGCTGAGCTGAACTGCCGCCAGCAATCGAACCGTGATACCAGCGCTCCGAGTCCGCCGCTCTGGCCGCTGCGCCACATGTCTCACACAGCTCAACTTCCTACAATCTGATTAGAGTGTACATTCTGGAGCAGGGTACTAAAGGATAACAAAATTATTAGGAATAAGCATTATGTTGAAATTGATTAATTAGCTAAATAAAGTTTCTCTTCAAAAGTTGAAGATAAGAGATGGAAGCTGCACGCTAGCATTTGGTTAAAAAAAAAAGATCAAAACAATTCTTCGGCGAACCAGCAGCACAATTCCTTGAGAACTCTGAAAAGAAACTCATGTTATGATGACACTGTTGAAAAGACCAATTTTCTTAAGGGTTTTCGAAAGAAAAATGGAGGTCAGTAACAGCGTCATCAACAGAACTGTTTTGTCCTGGGCAAGTAATCAAATCGCTTTTTATGATTACTTTTAAAATAATCTCCTGCTTTATCCAGGGGAGACTAATCCGATTTAAATTAAAAAACAGAGCACTCTGCTTTTAATAAAGGCGGGTGTCAGAGACGTGTGAGGAACGAAGGAAGACACAATCTGCGCATTGACATTTTTGGGATTTTTTTGCTGGTAGCGAGCAGCTGCGATCGTGCCTATACTTTTATGAGATAGCGGGTACCTTTCATCGCGAGAGAGATGGAATCTGGTGCTTTACTGGCAGGAGAAAAGAAATTCTAAAGAATTCTTGAACACGATTCTGATCACAGTCCTGGGAGTGCAATGTAAAGAATGCAAACATGAACCAAGAGGTAGGAAATGCGATTTGGAGAATTCAAGTAATAAATGGAGGCATCAGGTGATATTTGGAACTCTGGCCATTGCGCGCACTTTTGTAGTCACTTGTTTTTTTATTTATTGTAGTTACATCCCTGTGAACCTTTAGAAAGAAACTTCTGCTTGACACATTGTAGGTGCTAGTTTGTCATGATATCTTGTGTTATAATAGGTTATGCCCTTGTCTTTTGTAAAGCACACACATTTTCCGTTCAGAAGCCATTTCTGCACTTTGGGTAGTCCGGGGCTGACTTTCCAAATGTTTTGAGGTTTCCCATTAGCTAGCACAGACTGGTCCATTTTGTGAAGATGTGCCACCAGTAATGTGAATGGCTGGGCTTCTATGTTGGGTTAATGTAACGTCCGCTCTGCGATGAGCTTACTTGTGTTGAATCGGTGAGACGGGGGGCTGTACCCAATCACTTCCAGACCTTCTTGGGTGGGAGGCTCCCACATTGCCTCACAGAAGGACATGTGTTTCAAGGTATTTGATGGCAGTGGGTGGCATTGGTTGCCAAGACAGTCAGTTCATTGCATATTTGGGTTTTGTTGGACGTATGATAGGACTTCCGTTTTTAGCATGTTCAGTTAGTCTTATGATCATACATGTGGGAGCTGGTGAAGACCCTTGTGAGGAGGGTAATACTCAATTAGGCTGTATATCTGTGCTTTATTGAATGTCTGCCCAGTGCTCTGTCCAAAGTGTACTGGATTTGCTGTGTATGTGGCATGAGACTGGAGATGTGTGCAGGCCTGACATCTCAAAGGATGCCACCGTGTTTCTTTCACACGGTCACCATGTTTGGAGTCGATAACGCACAGTGATAGTTGAGGCGAGCTGGAAGCACCTGCAGTGAGTGGGCTCATCTCAACTTTGACGACTCTAAGCAGTTGAGGTCCATCAAGAGGTGTGATACACACACCAGGATAGGGGAGGGGAATACAGCAAGCTTTTCTTTTTTTCTGAGTGGGGGATGGCTGTGGGGAAGATGCAGAAGTCCCTTTGAGGCAGTTCTCAGAATGCAGCCCCACCCCTTCAAAGACCCTTCCTCCCCCTCACACTGTGACATTTGTTTTTCAGCTGGCGGATCGGTGTTTGCTGTTGTAGGCACAGTTGTAGTCAACTATACAGCAGGTCTGTCTGTGCTGTACTAGATTTGTGTGTAGTGTTTTCTCTGACTTGTCCTGGGGACAGTTTACATATCTTGTCTGTGCCCAGAATAGTTCCAGAAAAGTGGGATTAAAGATGGAGACCAAACATGCAAGAGAACGACAAAAGGAAAAACCTTGTGGGCAGAAGCTGCAAATGTGAGGCTAGCAAGAGGATGTATGTACCACTGAGAGAGGGTAAGGCGGAGAGGCCTTGGAGAGCTGAAAAACCACAAGGACTGCTGGGAAAAACTGGATCCAATAGTATTTTCGGTGTTAGTAGAGTGGTAAGTACCTTCTTGTGAACACTGCAGCCCACCAGGCAAGCAATGAGCAGGTGAGAAGCTGAACTAAAAGGCAGAGGCTTCTTGATTTGGTAGAGCCAGATCTTGTCTATGAGATGAAAGGTGCATTTCTTTTCCCTTGCCTAAAAAAGCTAGAAGCGCTTAGGAACCAGTCAGTGACTGGCTACTTTTAAAAAGCAGGATCGAGCTATTAATATATTTACTTCTCCTGCTTTAAATGGTGGAAATAAAGATGTGAAGGGCTGATCTGGGCCTCTAGGCATTGCCTCTAGTTCTGAAGCTATCACAAAGCCCTCACGTACTCCGGTTCTGTGGAGAGGTGAGCCAGGCTGGATTAGGGTCTCTCCTAATTCCAGTTTGTGAGTCCTTTGAGCTCAAAGCCAAAGCACAATGTCTTCTGGACGTTTTAGAATCCTGCTGCAGACCTTTAGGGGGTGGTGTATTGATCTTGCGACTCCGAGGGAAGTGTGAGTCTATCTCGTAGTCTGTATGCAAGAGGACCAGAGTTGTCCTTTTTTTCCTGTGGTCCTTCTGATTTTCTGTTGAAACAGTAAATCATATTAACTGATGACCTTGATAGGACAGAGAGTTTAATCTAGTTAGCATTCACGCAATTAGTTGAAGAACTGGTGAAACACGAATTCTAATATTGTTTCTGTCGGTGAGAAGGGAGTGATGCTTGCTTATTTTTCACATGAAGTAGATAAAGGCATTAGGATGACCAGTGTATCCGGTGCAAATAAAAAGATGCAGGTGTTTGCTGGCCAACATGTTGGCATGAATGTCAGAAATAATTTCCATGCCGGTCTTTCTTCAACGATAAGGATTTGAGTGCTTTCTCAGTTTTGTAGAACATGGATCAAAAGTGCAAAAAGATTGACTGAAGTGCTCTAATTAACAAAATGAGTTGCTTTGTTGTTCAATTGTGAAACGGGATTATATATTATAATACAGGTCTCCTGCTTACAAATTAAACAATGTAACCTTTATACCAAACAATAAAAAATGTAACCTCTGGATTAATCATAAAACCTCCTTACTAGGCCAACTACCACCAAAGTAAAAGAGCTGCCTTTCTATTGAGGCTGAAAGATAGGGGAACAGATGTACTATTAGTACTTTGCAGAAAGTGATTGCTAATTACACACTGATTTTATGCAGAAGGAATTGGATTTTGTGAACCAGCCTATGAAATAATACTTTGGAGCACAAAAAATACACAGTGGGGCAGTGAATGACCAGCTTAATTAATATTAATTAGGCATGTTGCAATTTGTAACTCCTTTAATTGGCGGGATTCACATGGATGGTGGCCTGCAAAGAACAGCAGACCAACACCCCTATTATTGCATTCAAAAACTGATCTTTTCTAAAGCAGCCCAGGGACCTTTACCCTTCAACATTCAGTTACCACCTCCTGTAGTAGCTAACTGGTTAAAGGTTTGCGATTATAGTTGCATATTTTAGACCACTGATACATTCAATAGTAAGTGGCATTTTGGATGGAATGCCCGTTTCATTCATCGGAAACACTTTCCTGGCTTGTAAAATGGGTTTAGTTCATTAGGAATGACTCCTTTGTGGTCACAAACCCAGTGGTTTTATGAATCACAGGGTATGTGAATGCAAAGTGGCTTGGTGCACCTGGCCCTTATCTTGTTGTGTAGCTATTTCTTGATATTTGTGCCTGCTACACCTTAGCCCCAGTTAACTCTTCTATACTGAGCCCCTTCTCTATACAGGGAAACTCAGCAAACCTTGAAACTAACTATTTATATAGCATGCACCATGAACTGAAAAGTATTTTGACCCTTCATACACAGCTGTAACAACAGTTCATCTCAATGTTTCTCACTCAAGGACAATGGAGCATGCAGGGCTTGGATGACCCCTTTGGGATTTGAGCCTGTGATATGCAGATTACACAGAGATCTGTGTAGCAGGTGCTATAACCAACAGAGTTGCCTTAGTTGGGTTGGAACATGTGACCTGTCCTTCTGAAGTCAGACCCTTTCTCAAAGAGTCCTTTGTTCTCACAGTCGAGCCTATGACACACGTTTGTGTATAGATAGCTCGACTGGGGTTGTTCTTATCCAGAAAACTCTCTGCACCCAGGCCAGTGTCCTCAAGGGCGATGTGGGGAGTTACAAAATGTTCTCTCCCAAACGTCCTTTATTTCTTGTGATTACTGCTTGTTGTTGGTGAAGTTTTCTGTTCACTGGTTTTATGTCCCTTTTAAGATCTTGTGATACAAATCCAGTTTCAAAGATGCGAAGAAACAATTTAAAAGTGAAACCCACACATCTACTTCCAGTTCCTGCTAGCACCTGAGAGGACATGTTGCCAGCTCACCAGACAAAGCTGCACCAGGGTGCAAACCTAGGGTAAGCAGTCAACTCAGCGAGCCCGGGCAGGCCAGGGACTGGATCGACGCCAGACTTCGCTAGGGAAATAAACACTTGCCCGACCCCTGTTGAGGGGATCGCAGGTGGCAGGCAGCTGGCATGCCGCTTACCATCTCTAGAGGGTGTGTGTGTGTGTGCCTGCGCAGTATCCCCTGCCCTGCTGCACCTCTGCCCACCACGACTAAGTAAACTTCCTTCGCAGTGTCACGTTACAGCCCTACCTTCTGTGCGCCTAGAGGCGCGGATCCCTGATCGGCAGATGTCACTGGCCCAGCTCCGAGCAGAGGCCAGGCTCGATCCATTACTGGGAAGTGGGAAGGCAGGCACGTGAGATGCACAGAGGAGCACGAGCTGGTGCAGCTCGAGCAGCAAAGGGAACACGCCACATTTGACTTGAGATATATTGACGCGCTCATATGTATCTGCCTTATTTTATTTAATTCCATCTGGAATGTACGGCCACAAAGATAGGGTGACCAGAATTTGAAAGCCAAAAACCAGGACATTTCACAAAAATAGAAGAAGGACTACAATTTTACTACAAGTGATGAGAGCGCTCCTCAACAGAGAATCATATAACTGGCAGTAAGAACATGCATAAAATGTAATTTTTAAACCCAGTAGCTTGCCTATTAATTAAATTGCTTTCTTAAAACAACTGCTAACTTTCCCTGCTTTGTAAAACATAAAAAAAACCTCCCACCGTTTTCAGTCGACCCTCTCTAAAAGCCGGGACATGAGCTAAATTTCTTGAAATTTGCCGGGACAGCTGGTGAAAAACGTGGACCGTCCTGGCAAAACGGGGACGCCTGGTCACCCTAAACAAAGAGCTGGATGAGTGGCTGCTGGTGTTATGCTGCGTCATTTTTGCGCCAACAGATACGTCAGAAGTACTGACGTATCTGTCATTCCTTGCGAAATGATGGGATGTACAGTCAATACGACACATCCATCATATCGTAAGGATGGCGCAGTGAAAACTGTGGCATCGCTGTTTTCATGCAGCGATGCAACAGTTTTCATAAATAAGCCCCTCTGATGGTAGGGAATATTTTCAATGTGGTGTCAGTAGATTGAGCGCAGACATTAAAACTGTTACTTTCAGGCAGTAGAATCTTTAGGGTGACCGCCTGCACTGTATAAGTATCCGATTCTCTACTTTTCTTCAGTGGCTTATACTCTGTATGATAACCTTCCTATCTCTCTTCGTCTACAAAAAAATCCAATTATTCAGAAGCTCCTCATATATTTTTTCAAGGGTTTTAAAGATCATGAATTATCTCTAGCAATTCTAGCGCCATGACGCCTTACAGTAACGGTTTGCATTGTATAGGTAACTCATTCATTCATTTGGACACATCCAGAGACATTATTATATGGTATGATGCTTTTTTAAGTGTAATTTTATTGGTTTGTGTATGTGATGATATATCATGTGAATATTGTTTTATGAAACTAAATAATATTTTAGAAACAATTAGCTATAAACAAACCTAGGTTCTCCCAAGTTGTAAAGTGTCAATGCATTAGCAGCAAGCCCTACCTTTCAAAGTCACGTTCGAAAAATACAGATGATTTCCCTCTTTCAGTCCATCGCTCACCTATATAATAAATACTATAATATTACTATAAGTCTCAATTTTGACTGATGGTGCCATTGTGAGCCGTATTGGCTGATTCTGACTACATCTAAAGTATGTAATGCCAGGCCACAGCTATGGGCCAATGGACATTTCCAGCCTATAGTTGGGTTCCATTCTCTTGAGTTGAAATGTCGAATCTCCTCTCCACGGTTTTCAGTTTGTGTTATCGGGGTACAGAAGTGCTATTTATGCAAAGCTTCAGCTTGGGTTACTTAGTAGCGACTCAGGGTAGCGCAAATATCGGTCAGTGTAGCTCATTTCGAGCAGCTCAGATGCACCCCTTAGATCTACACTGGTTATTTACATGCCTTTCTAGCGACTTAGCAGGCCTCCTCGCCCCTATAGTTACAAATACGATTAGATGCACAAGTGGCGGGCAAATACTCCTTGTGTTTGTTCCTCCCAGGCCTTGGGTTAATGCACCCCACAGTCGCAGGTTGGGCTTTCTGATCTGTGATCGCTTCAAATTGTAACTATGATCCAGAAGACTCAGCCCATCCCATTCGGCTATTGTGCAGGACACCTATTTCATCTCTTTCTAGTCCTGCCTGATGTGATTGGGACAGTCTAATTTCCTTATATGTTTGTGCTGCGATAGGATTCTTATGTTGCGCTAGATTTCTTCGCTGCTTTAGGTTATTTATGTGTTTGTGGTGCTGTAGATTCCTTATGTGTGAGATGCCTTAGTTTGTCTGTGTACTTGTGCTTCTTTAGTTTCATTATATGTTTGTGCTGCTTTAGTTTTCTGATATGTTTGTGCTGCCATAGGATCCTTATGTATTGTGCTGCTCTAGGCTCCTTATCTGTTTATGCTGCTCTATGCTCTTTTTTGTTTTGGTGCTGCTCTAGGGTCCATATGTGGTTGTACTGCTCTAGTTTTCCTATATGTCTGTGCTGCTCTACTCTTATATGTTTGTGGTGCTCTAGTCTCCTCATGTGTTTATGCCTCTCTAATTTTCCTATGCAGTTTTGCTGCATTCGGTTCTTTAAATGTTTTTGGTTCTCTAAACTCCTCATGTCTTTGTGCTACTCTAGTTATTCGTTATTAATTGAACTCAATTCACTTGTGTTTGGCATAGAACTACAAATCTTGATCATGAATCTTGTGTTTTTACAATGGGTTAATGTATTACTGTGTCAAATATATTGGCTCAAACTTCATTAATGACACTGTTTTGTTTTAATTCCCTCTTTATGCCGTCATATTCTCGCTCACCCTTCTCTGACCCATCAATGCAAATTCATTGTCCCTTTTCACCTCTTCTCACCCTCCTTGCAAAGTCTTGCACCTCAGTGCACTGCCCTTGGTATACTAGGTTCCCTCCCATCACTCCATTTCAGTAGCGACTGTTGTGGCATTAAAGTGGTGGGGCAACACTGGGGAGAAGAATATAAAAAATAGTGCTTATGTGCCATCTGCTTCCTCTGTGCTGTTCTGGGCCTCTGCTCCTCGACTTCCGGCAGTCCACAAGCTCCTCTATGCCAATCCAGATGCTGCTCTCATGCTGGTATTACCCAGCATAAGCTCAGTGCCGGAATTGTTCTGAGGCCCTGGTTCGGCGATCACTAAGCGACTATGACCAGGGCCGGACTGGCTGTAGCTGGCACCGGGTGTTTCCCCGGTGGGCTGCCAGGGTGGGGGCCGGTTTTGGGCCCCCGGAGCACCTTTTTTGATACCGGAGGCCAGCAATATCGGCCCGTGTAACAAAATAGGCTGAACACAGTCCTAGTAAACAGCTCAGCCATACCCCAGTGCTCCACAGGGGGACCGGTTGATCGGTTTGCCAGGGCCGGTTTCGGTTCGTAGTCCGGCCCTAACTACGACATAGTGCCTGTTCTCCATCCTGCTATACAGAACAGTTGAGGTGGAGAGATCTAAGTGTGCATGTCGATTTGGCCATCCTAAAATGGCCGGCTAAATGGGCATGCATACATGCAGCAGTGCCATCTCTCCTCCTTGCTGCAGCTGTACCTCAGGATGGTCCTCTCGCCCCGCCCTAGACTCGGCTCAATTAAGCGAGGAACAATAAAATGTTGATAACCTGTGTATTTATAATTTTTTAATCCATGTTTTCACTGCTACGAGAGCAGTGGGGTGACGTTTCTCCGTTGTAAGGGAGGAGCCGCGGCTGCTCCCTTTGCTTCACTATGCACCGCGCTACACTCTTTGTAACCTTTAGTCCCATCAACACATGATTTTTGGTGAATCACCAGAATCTCATTGCCCCCTCGGCGCCCCCTTATGGTCCATATTCCCACTGCATACTGTACTTGGAAAGCCAAATTATGTGGCTGGGCTGAAAAAATTAGATGCAAGAACAATGCAGCACGTTGTGTGCCAGGATTATTTCACTATTTCATAATTTTTGCATGCCTAATAGTGACTAGGGAAAGATTTCACCGTATTATCAACAAATTAACTCCTGAATGCAGCAATGGCAACAAAAAGGTGATCAGTAAACCTTTGCAAAGAATCCAACTACTGCACAGCACCACATAGTGCGCTTTTTTCTGTAACTTTTGATCCATTTGAGCTACAACATTTTTCTTGTTGTTCAAACCTGCAAATCATGAAGGGAAAGGTGTATTATGTGGCAAATGCCTAAAATACATAATTATGTGAAAACCCTACAGAACTGCAAAAATCCACTGTGACGTAGTGAATTGTTTTTGGTGAGCAACGAACAAGCCACTGCTCGGCCCACGGTATTGCCTTGGTTGTTTGGGTCGCCCCTGCTTACAATAAAGGCTCGCCCAGAGTTCAATCACACAGACACCTTATCAGGTGGAAGCACATTTGGCAGACTCTGACCCCGCACCTGACGCCCTTATCTAATCAGACTTCCTACTCCTCAACCGCCCGTTATTATTGTTCAATTCTCCAGCCGCCATTCAGAGAAAGAGTGACATTTTAACCTGCAAACCAGTCGGCATCGAACAGCAATAACTCCAGTAAAATTGTCCTTTTAGCCTTCACCGTATATCAGCTTCCCCCAAGATGTTGAAAAACGTTTCCTGTCGGTCATTTAGATAAGATAGGAGAGCATTATTCCTTTGCCTCTGTCATTGCCGATTCTTTTGTTCTCTGTTTTCTTTTTCCTCTTTATAATTCCTATTTTTATCTTTCTTCTTTTTCTTTCTTGTCTTTGAAGATATTGTTCTTTACCCTCTCCCTGTGTCAATATTTACGCCTTCCTTTTTTTTCTTCAAAGACTTTCAGGAGTTGATTTCTTTACTTGGGAAAAGCCTTCCTTAAGAGTTTTAATCCTGGTTTCACATTTGTGAAAAATTCTTGAGACCACTGTGTCCCAGATTCTAATTTATATATTCGACAGTTTGGAGTACTTCGCAACACCCACATGCATCAACCTATTTAGGAAGTGCAAACGGTGCAAATCGGTAAATTCGGCCGTTTGCACTTCCTAAATAAGTTTTTGGGATGCATCATGCATTTTTGTGAAATTTGCTATTTTTAGCGATTTCCAAAAATGCGATTGCTTTTAAGGAATCGCAAATTTGCGATTCCTTAAAAGCAATGCATGATTCTTTTTATAATTGCGAATTAGGAATTAGGAGGTGCAAATTACCACAAGGTTGAACCTCGTGGTAATTTGCGAAAAGTTTTGAAAATGCTCAAAAATGCATTTTTTACACTTTCATGTTTCAGACACACATGTCCTTAGGACATGTGTGTGTGAAACATGCACTTCAAATTACATTTCTGGGCTGCAGGAGGGGGGCCTTTGGACCCCCCTCTGCACCCTTGGAATGCATTAACAAATTGCGATTTTCAAAAAGAAAATCGCAATTTGTTAAAGCCTTCCCGTTGATCCCTATGGGCCTTTTGGCCCATAGGAATCAATGGGAATTGCGAATTCGCACTTTGGAATTTGCATAATATTTGCGATTCGGTAAAAATTGCGATTTTTACCGAATCGCAAATATTTTGCGAAAATATACATGTATCCGATTTTGCGAATTCCAAATTGCGATTCCCTATTTTTCGCAATTTGGAATTCGCAAAAGGCCGGGATGATGCATGTGGCCGTAAGTCCCAGTAGGAAGTGTTGCGTGAAACGCATATTTCTGGATACATGTTCTTCTATGATGTGTTATTTCACCCAAACATCATTCTTAAGCAGTGGTTAATTCGGAAAAAATGAAGTGCCAGGATCCTGTCAGGAGACCACTTCCACTTGCAACGCCCACTGGTGCTGTCAGCATTGCCAGCTACAGCCTCAACACAACTATTAACCCTCACACTCCTACAAGTGTGACAATACTGACTGTTCCAGACCCCCAAAGCTACAAGAATGGCTTTGGCAGCAGGTATCAACCATTTTAAAGTATATTGAATTAATAAACAACTGTTTTTGTGTGTGACAGCCTGCCATAAGTGCCGGTGTTTCAAATTAGGGGCCGGTGCAAAGCACTGGAAACCACTAGCTTAAATTAAACTCTGTTTTTAAGCTCTCATTCTGAGTGAAGTGGTAATGCACACCTCAGCGCAAAAGAGGCTGTGTGTCCAAACCAGTATTACAAGGTGTGAGCTACTTTTGCACAGACCCAGCGGGTTATTGCTGCTCATACAATTTGCCAGGTTATTGGGTAATGTGTGTGGGGGAAACAAACTGCGGAATTAAGAGTTTTACAGCTCACGAGGTGGGCAAATGTGCAGTATTGCCACATTATTTCCCAGTCTGAGTACAGTGGAATGGTGAGTGTCAGGAACTGCAGGAAGGAAATGCTGTTGTCCATTGTGTCTGCAGTTCTTGAGTATGTCATTTCTAATATCGTTATCTATGTCGCCTATGGGCTATTCAGAATGCTTTCCTATTAATAGGGAGGATCTGACCCACAAAGTATTATTCCAGGTGTAAGTTTTTCACTTATAAAAGGGCTAAATGATACAATTGCAATTTAAATCTGATACACAAAGCATGAAATAAGTGCAAATGTGCACATTAACAACTGACTTTTGAGTAGACCTCACAAAAGTAATTCTCAGCTTACTTCACATTCCCAGAGATGTGTAGAAATAGTGGTTAGGAAAATGTATGTAAAGATGATGAACACCCAACCAGTTTCAATTTTTCGTTGATTGCTAGATATTTGTTGAAGCATTGCCATCACTTTACAGCTCATCTAAATTGCGCCCGGAGGATGTAGGCTAAGGGTGCAAATCAAAAGGTGATAAATGATGATAATAGAAAATCTGTATCTTCTAACTCAAAAGCTTGTGATGGGGCGATATTTATCACACCTGATAAATTCCGGCTGTGCAGAGTGGTGTTTTCTCAAGTGCGATAAATATCACACAGTTGATCGGGCCGTTCTCAATGAGGGCCTTAGTCTTTATTAGGTCTTTCTTGATCACAAATGCAGATAGTTGGATCATCCAGGGCCCTTGAGTATTGGTTTTCCAGGGATTTTCCACCTTGCCTTTTACTCACTGTTACAAGTTGGGCCTCCCAAGACTCCTTGACGATTGTATGAAGAAATATCAAAGAGAAAAAAATCAGCTACAAAAACAGTGCTAGAAACATATTGACATGAACACCCACTTTACATACTTTGTATATAATGTCAAAAATATCTACAACAAATAATACAGAAGACCACAATATCATCATAAAGTAGGTAAGTATATATATTTCTAGGTGGAACCCTACCAGACAGTGCAGCTGTCTGGTTTGCTAAACAAATCCTGCATCCTGCAGTTATCTCCGAGAGTCCATCAACCAACACACAATGCAGGACATACATTAGATTTGATATTTTCTAATATCGAATCTATTGACATCGACCCTTTAATCCCATTGGTATGGACCGATCACTATATGATTACCTTCCGTATTAATCTCCCCACCCCCCAGACTACAAAACATAGTGCATTTACAGCAAACACAAGAAACTGGAAGTCCTTCACACTTGATAAATTCAGTAATCATTTTTTACATCCCTCCTGTACAAGTACCAATATCCAGGAGGAAATAGACCTTCTTCACAATAATATTAAAAATGCACTTGAACACTGTTCGACCATCCAATCTCGTCATAAACCAGGCAACAAAAAATCAGAGAGATGGTACGGACCCGAGCTTAAACTTTTAAAAAGAAACTGCACCTCCCTTGAGCACAAATGGAGAGTATTTAAGACAGATGAGACCAAAGATAGTTTTAGGAAAGCTTAAGCACTCTATCACAGAGCGATTAGAAAGGCAAAAAAGGACTATTTCACACGCAGAGTATCCGAGAATAAAAATTCATCAAAAGAACTTTTTAAAATTGTAAGAGAATTATGCAGCCCAACTAATCTCTCCGCACACCTCACTCCTTCACAGGAGAATTGTAATAAGCTCAATGATTTTTTCTGTGAAAAAATTGATACCATCTATGCCTCTTTTCCAAAACCAAAGATGGAAAAAATTGACCAATATACACCAACTGCTGCACATACTGTCTGTCATACTTTTGGCCCTTTTTCAGAAGAGGAAGTAGAAAAGGCCATGCTTGAGGTCAAGTCTGGTTCTCCACTTGACCCATGTCCACATCACATTTTCTCCCAGCTTACCCCTGTAATATGTCCAGTAGTTACCAGAGCATTTAATCTCTCCCTCAGTTCTGCCGAATTCCCAACATCATGGAAACAGGCCCTAGTCACCCCTTTAGTAAAGAAGGCCGGGGCAGATGTTAACAATCCGGCCAATTACAGATCAATATCCCAGTTACCTTACTTATCAAAGGTCCTGGAAAAATTGGTCAACAGACGACTCTCCACATTTCTGGAAGTTAATGGTCTGCTGGACGTTTCACAGACAGGGTTTCGGACAAATAACAGCACCGAAACCACACTCTTGGCGGTGACAGACAGTATTAGAACCAAGGTAGATCAAGGTAGTACAGTCGCTCTGATACTCCTTGATTTATCAGCGGCTTTTGATACCGTTCCCCACCATCAACTATTGAATACTCTGGCAGAGAAAGGAATTCAAGATAAAGCACTTGGATGGTTACAATCGTTCCTAGCGGATCGCACCCAATCAGTTCGCCTGGGTGATTATACATCCCCCCCACGACCTATAAAATACGGAGTTCCTCAGGGGGCATCGTTGAGCCCAACTCTGTTCAACGTGTTCGTCTCCTCGTTGGCAACCATCGGCAAAAAGTGGGGTGTCGAAATGTGCTCCTATGCGGATGACACCCAGCTGATGGTTACCATTGATGAAAATTATGACTCAAAAACTAGATTGACGAACTGCCTAACTGAACTGGCAATTTGGATGCAGGACCATTGTCCTAGACTTAATGCTGACAAATCTGAAATTCTACTGTTCGGCAGAAGCACACATATCTGGGACAACAGTTGGTGGCCTAGTGATTTGGGCTTGCCTCCCAACCCAACTACAAAAGCTAAAAATTTAGGAATAACACTGGATAAAGATTTATCCATGAAATCTCATGTTTCCATAGTTTGCGGCAGAGGTTTCGGCCTCTTGAAGATGCTTAGACGACTATTCCCTTGGGTTCCGACAGATTGCAGGAAAACATTAGTCCAATCACTATTGATGAGTAGGTTGGACTACGGTAATTCACTGTTTGTGGGAATGGCAGACTACCTATTTTCCAAATTGCAGTTGGTTCAGAATGCCGCTGCCAAAGCCATCTGTAATAAAAGGAAATACGACTCAGCCAAAAAATGCATGCGTGAGCTCCACTGGCTCCCAATGAGACAGCGAGCCATTTTTAAACTGTTGTGTATTTCTCACAAAGTACTTCACGATACAGGCCCCATCATCCTACATGACAGGATCAGATTCCATAAACCCTCTAGAAACCTACGATCTATGACCTCAGGAAGAGCATCTATCACCCGAGCTCGGACTGTCAGGATGGGAGAGAGGGCCTTCTCTCACATTGCCGCAACAAAGTGGAACGAGTTACCTCCTAAACTCAGAACTACTGACTGCTTCCTTTCATTTAGGAAACAACTAAAAACATTCCTTTTCCCTAGGCCAGATCAATAATTTCCAATTAGTGCTGTCGTCAAGTCACTTGCAATTCTTTCTCAGCGCCGTGATGTCTTTTCAGGATGAATGTTAGCGCTTTACAAATAAAATAAATACAAAAATACAAAATAAATACAAATACAAATCTTGGGGCATTCAGAAAGATTCCCTGGAATGCATTCAGCCCCTTACTTACCATTGGCTTTGTGGTTTGTAACTCAAATGTTCCTGCTTTCTATTTGCTGGATTCATTTGTTTTTGACTTCCCACTTTCAATTCATCCCTGTTGAGACCCCATCTGCTTTCTGTAAGCAGACCTGTAAATCTTTTTCTTATCTTGTTACATTTGCTGTGCATTCAAAGACATAGGCCAAATGTCAGACTCTGCCTTCCAGGGAGCTTGGTGTTTACTTTTGTCTCTCTGACTTTAAAGTAGAGGATTTATGTGACAATCTTTCTGGATACTGGGGTAGGAAAGGTTTTTTAGGTCTCGCTGAAGCAATGCGTAAGCATTGTTCGGCGAGATTCTAGTAAGGCTTACGAAAAGTCTCCCTAAACTGCGGATTAGACACAGTTCATGTGAGCGAGGCGCGTGCACATCACCACCCACATCGCACTCCATACACCATTTGTCTGCGACTTCAAAGCAAGCCGCTCCCCCGCCCCCATCAGACTTCAAAGGAATGCGCTCTCCGCCCCCCTCCGCGCAATGCCAGAGCTTGTTTTGTAAAGCTCTCCAGTGTTACTCCCAGGCCCCCAGTTCCATCCTCCCTCCAGGCGTCTTATCTGAATACCCTCTCTACATGTCTGTTCTGCAGCCAAATCACCTTCTCTGCAGGTTGCATCACTGTCGCAGTGCACTGTCAAATTTTCTCCTCGAAATCTTAACATTCAGAGTTAAAGCATTACTGTTTCTTGTTTTATATTCGTAAATGCTGCCATTTCATGATGTCCGCAAGAGGATACCATGTAGTCCGTTCTCTATGTTGTAACTAAATAGAACATATGGTGGGTGGTCCTCTTAAGGGCAGAAACTACAAACCGGGACATGGATTGGCTACACTGCTGCATATAAATTAGTATAGTATATGGTTGTGTTAACAGTATAACTTTTGCTTTAATGGACTCTCTTTTCTTAAAAAACATCATATATAACTTCGATTGTGACCCGAGCAGATGTAGACAAACACCACTGCCACAACATTCTCACCCTCATATTCATGAGTGAATCGCATGCTCTGGTGTTCCTCCGTTCACATTTCTTTCCAATCCTTCCGGTTCTTGCAAGTAATTAGTGGGTTTTCACGCTTGTTTATTTTCTGCCTGCACTCCAACTTTCCATCCAGTCAACAAGCAGTACTTTCTTTCTGTTGAGTGCTCTGAACTAACTGAAACGTGGTGACATGCATGCAGTACTTTATAAATCTGCTAATAAACGAAGTGTCACTGAACTGAGAGTGATTCTCCTACACTTCTTTGTAGAGGACTACACGTGGTGACAGAAAAACTTCTGGGCCGGGTCAGTATGGCGTTTTCGGGCAGCCCGCCTCTCTCCTGTCATTGTAGTGTTCATAGGATGAGACCTATATTCCACCGGCCCCTCTAAGAACTGCTGGGCAAGTCATTTACTTCTGCATGGCTTTCTAAGGCCACTAGCTTCGTAGCACCGCTTGAGCACACAACAGATGTCCTCTATAACAAAGGCAGAAGGCGTCTAAATCGCCACTTCGCCTATGCAGGGAAATATCATACCAATGACGCCCCTACACTGCTATACTATCCTTCCACTACACCACCAGTCTATGTACATTTTTTTTCACGTCTGTCGCAAAGCTTTCAGTTTCTCATGCATGTGTATAGCGCACTTTGTGGCTGTCTCCATAACTGCTCTTTAAACAAATGCTTTTTTTGTGAAATCACCCCATTCCGAGCTTGCACTTCAATGGCATCTGTGCCCCTCCCTTTAGTCGCAGCTCATCGTATTCACTTTGTCGGCGCTGCTTGCACAGCTGAGCACCTCCCTTAAACACATAGGCCTCCCCCCTAAACACTTAGGCCTCCCCCTGCAGCATTCCCCCCCTCCACCCCCTCCCTTTCAGTGGGTTTGGAGTGAGGTCTTGCATTTGTGAAAGTTTGAGCCAATGGCATTATAAATGACAATGCTATTTATATATTGGTTTTCAAAACAGATAAATAAAAAGGCATTGTCATTTACAATGCCAATAGCTTAAGTGTAAGCAAATGGTTGTTTTATTTCATTGCACTTAGATCCAGAACTGTTAAACCAGCTTTGGATATTTTGATGGCAACAATATAATATTTGAGTGCATAATTGTAATTCAAGTTATTTTGTAGCTGAGTTGTGCTTTTGTCCGTAATTACTGAACTGGCATGTGTAACTGGTTGGCTGCTTCCATAATCATCGATGGCCCTGGTTACCAAGAATATAGATACAACAGAGACATAAGTATAGTATCGGTTGGACTTGCTGTGGTACATATCATACACAGACTGCGTGCACACAGTTGCAATTTGGCCTTAGTGGTCAACATGAGGCTCCGTTGCATGATTTTGAAAATGGCGGGAATACGGGTCCCTCTGTTCAATATTTTGCGGTTAATACCCGATGGAAAATAGACAATGTGCTTTCTTTACTGTGTTGGAGAACCGCAGCCTTAAGGCCCGGCGGCGCAGGGTACGCCTGAAATCCCCAGGATTCACCTGCCTTGTCAAAAACAGAGACACTGTGTTGGAACCTGGGATGACAGGTCACCTAGGGTAGCCTGGCCTAGGGTAAGACACAATACTAGAGGCTCAAGTGTGAAGGTTGCACACCACCCAGTAGTAATTCCACGCAATAACACATAAAAAAAAATGACACTACACCAAAGTTAGAAAAATACGTGCTTGTTTATAAAAATAATATACTCTACTTTATACCTCTGGAAATCATAACTCAGTACATACAGATGTCATATAAAAGTAGTATCAGCACTTTCAGAAGTATCAACTTATCACATTAATCAGTATTAACAGTACTTCCCATTAGACTTTGTTATTTTGACTTTCTATAACTTTCATCACAACCTTACTTTAGAAGAAGCAGTGTCAGCACTTTATATTTAGTCAGGTATGCAATAAACCTTTCGTTGTTAACCTTACACTTCCCCTTCTTAGCTGGTCACCTTCCCATCAAAGAACAATAGTTTCCCTGCAGAAAAGCCTGTACTCCTCAAGGGAAGATTACACCTTTCTCTCCCCTTCACTACTGACCACAGAAGAACTGGCTATAACAAATTAAACCAACATTCAGTGAAGCCCCGTCAGGGATTCCTCAAGGACACTGCCCTCCTGGGGACAGATTCTCTGTTTATTCACTTGTTAGGACTCAATCTCTGGCACTAGTTTTACTCTTGTGGAAGTCACTTCCCCCTCGTGTTTACCACCTTACTTGTGATTGAGTCGATGCTGGAATCTTCCTGCACCAGCAGCAAGGGGGAATAGCAGCCGATTTGGCCAAGGAACCGAGTGCGAGGAAAGGCTCTCTCGCCTCTGAAGGCTCCTCAGCTCTCCCTCCCCGCTCGGGCCAGCTCCTCTGTGTGGCACTCGAGCGGAAGGAAAAGGCAATTACCACACTGCCCCCAGGCCGCTACCGGGCCCCTTAACTCTCCCTCCCTGCTCGGGCCAGCTTCTCCGTGTGGCGCTCGAGCAGGAAGAAAAGGCAGAACACGCTGATACGCTGTTGTGGCTCCTGGCGCTCCTCTTCAGCGCCGGTCCGGCGAAGACACTTCTCCAGCGGTCATGCGCGGTACGCCCACGCTGGCGCCGCCTCCTTCTGCGCGATCACCCAGGAAAAGACGCTTCTCACACGGGCCTGCTCGGTCCTGGCCCTTCCTTCCGGGGACAACTGCATCGACTTGGGCATGCGCGAAGGCGCCTTTTGCCAGTGTCTCGCCCTCACTTTCTCCTCACAACCGGGGCGCTGCACAGCAACGCGACTGAAGCGCGGTAGGCGCCCCCGGGGTCCCGCTCTCGATGAAAGCCTCACAAGGCTTCTCAGGCTCAGTGGATCTTGTGAAGGCGCTGACACGGAGCGCGATCAGTGCCCCAGGGGTCCCGCTCCCAATTTAATGAAGAGAACGAGATCCTAGCCCCTCGCTTTCCACCTAACAGGCTGAGAGGCTTGCCACACACCACAGGACCAGTCAATAGTAAGGAAATCTTGAAGTTATTCAGTAGAAGTGCTTCCTTTCCACACTCTAGAGAGGAGGGGGGTAAAAAGGGGGGGCTCCTTCAGAAGAGAGTACAGAGCTCTTCTTCAGCACTAATCCCCTACCCCTCCTTACTGGACAGAGTTAGGGGCACAGGGGAACTCTTAGTTCAGCTCCCAGGGCAGGGTCCTTCTCAGCTCCACAGACTACTGGAATTAACCCCCTCACCTAACTGTCCAGGGTCAGCAGGATGAACTAACTTGGCTAGGACAACAGGAATGGGAGGTAGAAAAGCCTAGTCAGAGGGCTACCCTTATAGAGCAATCCACCCTTCAGGATCCTACCCCTACCAGACCTCAGCCTTCACTCTAGCTGCTCCTCACTGACAGACCAAATGGCTGTCCAGCATTCCGCCTTTTATAGGCTGACCCTCAGAGATCCAGAAGGGACCAGAAGGTTCTGGAATGCCCTATACTACTCTATGGGACCGGTTCTGTGTTTGGCAGTTAGGGCAGTTGGTAGCCACCATTTTGTGGTTCCAACTATTCCTGTCAGAACAGGCCTCTAGGCCTGAGGTGAAAAACTATGAGGGGGAAAAGAACACCTATCCCCTTGACCAACACCTAGAAAAAGTTAGTGGACACAAAAATTAATAAAGGTATGAGGGGCAAAAAGGGGACAAAATAAATAATAAATTGGAGGGACTACGCAAAAAGCCAGACAGGTCTAACACACTGACTTTTCGTCTGGCGTAGAAGATGGTATTTATTAGCTGCAGCTAGTACAGTGGTCTTAGAAGTCGTCAGTACAACAAGGTTCAAAAGAGACTGCCACTTAACTCCGTGGCGCACAGGTTTATATACGATACACTACAATACAAAATGCAATCACACATGAGCATGAGCTATAGGCATACGTTATAGACAATGTTTTAAGACCAAAGCAACTCAAGTTCCAGGTTCTGTTTGTCACTCGAACCCTTAAGTAAATCACAAATGAATCCACACAATTCGATTTACAAGTAGAGAAAACACAGCTGCGTGTTGTAGAAGGACAGTCGTGAAACAGGAGAATGCATGAGACGTGTAGCGAAGGACAGCAGATAAGATAACTAAAAGGAAACAATGGTGTGAACCAATATGCAGTCCGGACGGGGATTAATCAGCTCAGACAGGAATTAATGTACTCGGCCAGACCCTGACACTCGTTCGTAAACATAAGCAAAGAAGCCACCTGACACGCAAAGGCTGAAACGACAAAAACATCGCGTTCGCCGAGCTGCCTGAGTGAGGGCAACATAAAATGGCGGCGATCACAAAATGGAGTCTGAGCACGAACGAATTCGTAATTTACAGAACCTCAGAGTAGTGCATTCATTGAAGGCACCTCCTTTCTGAAGTGTAACTATTACGGAGTTGGAGGTAGGTCACACACATAGATTGGACTATTATGCACTAACGAGTGCCCAACAGGCCTTTCTGTACTCCCTTAGGTACATGAGATAGATGGTACAATTTACGACGTGATGAAGCCTCAAAATCTTAGGAAAGGTTTGAAATATCACTGAGGCTTTATTACTTAGTATTTAACTCACAAAGAATTAGCATGGATCCATGATTGTGTATACATTTGGGTATCACTTTTGTTCCACACTTGCACTTTTGAGCACTGTGCCGTCTTCACTCACAAGACCGTTTTTAACATGTCAAGGAGAATATAATTTTGTAAAACATGACCAGTGAAATTGTTTTTTGCTTTTACGTCATAAACTGTTGTCTTGAGTATTTACAGGTCTACATATGTGGTACTGACCGGGTGTAAAATGGACCCACATAACCTTCTGTGTTACTTTTTACCCTAAACCATCTAGTTTGAAGATTGTAAGTGCTGTAAATAGCCATTACTGCTATAACCAGTTTTAATCAAACTTCAAATACCAACCTCGGAAGGATGGAAGACACAGCCAGGCAGGAAAACAAACTACTGGCTGCACATCATGGCAGATGTGCAAACCAATCTTTTAAGTGACAGAGCTAAATTGGCAGCAATTGCTAATCTGCAGCCCTTTCCCTCCCAGCCTGCTGTTCTAACTCCCTGCCCTCTTCTCCTGTGCTGATCTGCTGTTCCCTTTTCACCCACCTCCTTCTCTAACTCACTGTTCTCTTCTCCTGTGCTAATATGCTGCTCTCTCCCACCCCACCTCCTTCTTTAACTCCATGTTCTCTTCACCTGTGCTGATCTGCTGCTCTCTTCCACCCCACCTCCTTCTTTAACTCCCTGTTCTTTTCTCCTGTGCTGATATGCTGCTCTCTTCCACCCCACCTCCTTCTTTTACTCCCTGTTTTCTTCTCTTCTCCTGTGCTGATCTGCTACTCTCTTCCACCCGCCTCCTTCTTTAACTCCCTGTTCTGTTCTCCAATGATGATCCGCTGCTCTCTTCCACCAGCCCTCTTCTCTAACTCCCTGTTCTCTTCTCCTGTCCTGATCTGCTCTTCTCTTCCACCCCGTCTCATTCTCTAACTCCTTGTTGCCTTCTCATGTGATGATCTTTTTGCTCTCTTCCATCCGCCTCCTTCTCTAACTCTCCTTTGTCTTCTTCAGTGCTGATCTGCTGTTCTTTTCCACCGCCTCCTTCTTTAACTTCCTGTTCTCTTCTCCTGTGCTGATCTGCTGCTCTCATCCTCCCACCTCCTTCTTTAACTGCCTGTTCTCTTCTCTTGTGCTGATCTGCTGTTCTCTTCCACCTCACCTCCTTCTCTACTTCCCTGTTCTTTTTTCCTGTGCTGTTCTGCTGCTCGCTTCCACCCCACCTGCTTCTTTAACTACATGTTCTCTTCTGCTGTGCTGATCTGCTGCTCTCTTCCACATACATTCTTCTCTAACCGCACACACACACAGACACATACAAGGACACACACACAACCACACAAACTCACACAACCACAAAACACGCACAACCACACACACACACACAACCACACACACTCAACCACACACACAACCACACATACAACCACACACACAACCACACAATCACACACCCAACCACACACACAACCACACACACAACCACACACACAACCCCACACACATCACCACACACACTACCACAGACACAACCACACACAACCACACACACAACCACACACTCAACCAAACACACAACCCACACACATCACCACACATACAACCACACACACACACACAACCACACAAACACACACAACCACACCACACACACAACCACACACACACAACCACACATACAACCACACACACATCACCACACACACAACCACACACACAACCACACAACCCCACACACAACCCCACACACATCACCACACACACAACCACACACACAAACACACAAACAACCCCACACACAACCCCACACATATCACCACACACACAACCCCACACACATCACCACACACACAACCAAACACACCCACAACCACACCCCCCACAACCACACACACAACCACACACATAACAACCCACATACAACCACACACACAACCACACACACATCCATGCACACAACCATATGCACAACCACACAGACAACCACAACACACACACAAATCCATACACACACAACCACACACTCACACCCACACACAACCACACACCCAACCACACACACACCCAACCACACACACAGCCACACATACAACCACACACACACAAACAACCATACACACACAACCGACAATCACGCAAACAACCACACACACAACCACAAACACAACCACACACAACCCCACATAGAACCCCACACACATCACCACACAAACAACCACACACACAACCACACACAACCACACACACAACCACACACTCGACCACACACACACACCCACACACATCACCACACACACAACCACACACAACCACACACACAACCACACACTCAACCACACACACACCCCCACACACATCACCACACATACAACCACAGACACACAACCACACAAACACACACAACCACACCACACACACACAACCCCACACACATCACCACACACCCTACCACAGACACCCAACCACACACAACCACACATACAACCACACACACCAACAACCATACCCACACAACCACACCCAACCACACACACAACCAGACCCGACCACACACCCAACCACACACACAACCACACATACAACCACACACACATCACCACATACACAACCACACTCACAACCACACACACAACCACATACACAACCCCACACACAACCCCAAACACATCATCACACACACATCCACACACACAACCACACACACACACACCCATACACACAACCCCACACACAACCCCACACACAGCACCACACACACAACCCCACACACATCACCACACACACAACCACACACATCACCATACACACACCCACAACCACACCCCCCCACATAATCACACACACAACCACACACACATCCACCCATACAACTAGACACACATCCACCCACACAACCACACACAAACAACCACAAACACAACCACACACACAGAACCACACACACATCCACCCACAGAACCAGACACACATCCACCCATATAACCACACACACAATCACACACACAACTACACATACACAACCACACACACACACAACCACACACACCCATACACAACCACACACCCAACCACACCCAACCACACACACAACCACACATACAACCACACACACAACCACACACATCCACACACCCAACCACACACACAACCACACATACAACCACACACACAACCACCCACACAACCACACATGCAACCCCACACACAACCCCACACACATCACCACACACACAACCACACACACAAACACACACAGCCCCACACACAATCCCACCCACATCACCACACACACAGCCACACACACAACCCCACACACATCACCACACACACAACCACACACACAACCACACACACAACCATACATACAACCACACACATACAAACAAGCATACACACACACAACCACACCCAACCACACACACAACCGCACACAACCACACCCAACCACACACTTATACAAGCACAAACAACCACACACACACAACCACACACACACAACCACACACACAACCACACACACAACCACACACATCTATCTATCAATTGCCCTCACTCTATCTATCTATCTGTCACCCTCACTCTGTCTATCTATCTGTCTGTCTGTCCGTCCTATCTATCTATCTATCTATCTATCTATCTATCTATCTATCTATCTATCTATCTATCTATCTATCTATCTATCTATCTATCTATCTATCTATCTATCTATCTATCGATCTATCTATCTATCTATCTATCTATGGCCCTCACTCTATTTATCGCCCTCACGCTATCATTCTATCTATTGCCCTCACTCTATCTTTCGCCCTGACTCTCTATCTATCTATCTATCTATCTATCTATCTATCTATCTATCTATCTATCTATCTATCTATCTATCTATCTATCTATCTATCTATCTATCTATCTATCTATCTATCTATCTATCTATCTGCCTCACTCTATCTATCTTATCTATCTAACTATCGCCCTCACTCTATCTATCGCCCTCACTCTATCTATCAATCACCCTCACTCTATCTATCTATCTATCTATCTATCTATCTATCTATCTATCTATCTATCTATCTATCTATCTATCTATCTATCTATCTATCTATCTATCTATCTATCTATCTATCTATCTATCTATCTATCTATCTATCTATCTATCTATCTAACTATCGCCCTCACTCTATCTATCGCCCTCACTCTATCTATCAATCACCCTCACTCTATCTATCTATCTATCTATCTATCTATCTATCTATCTATCTATCTATCTATCTATCTATCTATCTATCTATCTATCTATCTATCTATCTATCTATCTATCTATCTATCTATCTATCTATCTATCTATCTATCTATCTATCTATCTATCTATCTGTCTGTCTGTCTGTCTGTCTGTCTGTCTGTCTGTCTGTCTGTCTGTCTGTCTGTCTGTCTGTCTATCTATCTATCTATCTATCTATCTATCTATCTATCTATCTATCTATCTATCTATCTATCTATCTATCTATCTCACTCTGTCTATCTATCTATCTATCTATCTATCTATCTATCTATCTATCTATCTATCTATCTATCTATCTATCTATCTATCTATCTATCTATCTACCTATCTATCGCCCTCACTCTGTCTATCTATCTATCTATCTATCTATCTATCTATCTATCTATCTATCTATCTATCTATCTATCTATCTGAAGTAGTGTGGCTCACTGGTTAGAGGCGGCATACCCGAGAGCAGAGGACGGCCCGGGACCAGGGTTCGATTCCCGGCGCGGCAGGTGTCTGGACCAGGGTCAGCGGACTCGATAATTCTCTCGCCTCGGTGCCCACTCTGATCAGCGATCACACTCGGCAACTCTGGGCATTAGCTTGCCTCATCTTCACTAACGGCCCCACCAGACCGCCGGGGATGCCTGGTCTCACCCTGGAGATACCCATTAAGGGACCATCTCTCAGGGAAGCCAGGAAGGGTTTCGCAGCGGTCGAAGCGCCTTGGGACCCTACGGGTAAGTAGTGCGCTATATAAATGCCAATACATTTACATTTACATTTACATCTATCTATCTATCTATCTATCTATCTATCTATCTATCTATCTATCTATCTATCTATCTATCGCCCTCCCTCTGTCTATCTATCTATCTATCTGTCTGTCTGTCTATCTATCTATCTATCTATCTATCTATCTATCTCACTCTATCTATCTATCTATCTATCTATCTATCTATCTATCTATCTATCTATCAATCTAGTGGAGAAGTGTGGCTCACTGGTTAGAGGAGGCAGACCTAGAAGCAGAGGTCAGCCTGGGACCAGGGTTCAATTCCCGGCTCGGCGGGGTCTTGAGTCCTAAAATGTCCATGGACTCGACAATTCTCGCTGCGGTGCCTACTCAATTCACAGGTTCACACTCTGCGACTCTGGGCAATAGCTTGCTTAATCTCCACAACGGCCCCTCGCGGCGGGATGCCTGGCTTTCACCTTGCGGACACCCTGCCGGGGTTATCTCACAGGGGAATACCAGGACGGGTTCCCTAAGCAAGCGCTTAGAAACTGCTCGGTGATTTGAGCTATATAAATTCCTGTACATTTACATATCTATCTATCTATCGCCCTCACTCTATCTATCTATCGCCCTCACTCTATCAAAGTCAAAAATATGCTTTATTTGATTTTGTAAAAATATAAAATGATAAAAGCCACAGTTTAAAACACGTGATCTTATATATGGATGGTTTCCTTTACAATTCATCAGTCTCCTGCACAGTCATCAATTTCATTATTATTTAAAAACAGAGTGTACCATTTAGCACTATATACAGCAAGTTATTGCATTCATTTTCCTTAATATGCTCTTTAAGAAACCAGTCATAAGCAGAGTGCAGTACTCATCATTCAGTTGTTGTAAAAACAAATATGCTGGGCGATATTGCCGCCAACAACCTTGTCTCCAATATTGTTTTAACCAGTTTGCACGTTCTTGCTTATAATATTTGCAAAATAGTACAGTGTGTATTGTTGTTTGCTGGGAGACATTATCACAAGGGCAGAGTGCCAGTTTCCTCGACCAGTCATTTTTATTTGGAAAGGTCACCAACCGGTGGAAGGATTCAAATCTGAACCTTATTAAAATGTGTCTATCAAAACTCTTCAAGCAGTAGCATAGGTATGGTTGGATCCTATAACAGGTCAGGGTCATCTGGTGTTGTATGACCGATCCTTTGCCCATCTCCCCTGTTAATCTTATCTGCTCGAGGTGGCTCATACATATTAGTTTCAGTTTCTTCCTAGATATGGAACAAACCAGCTCCTGGTCTTCATAGAGCTCTGGTTTGTTAAGGTCATTGAGAAACTTTCTTATGTAATTTAGCTAAGGGATGTTTCTTGGCTGGTCCAATCTCATTACACCCTTGATAATTTCTCTATTTAGGCTCAGTGCCTGGGAAGTCCAGACTCTGTGCCATAGGAGGACAGGCTGCATCCTAATAAGGTCGGAAATATACTCGATGCCCAATTCAGCTTGGCAATTAAAAACAGACGTGCTCTGTGGGACTGCAAGAACATATCTAAGAAATACATTTTCGATGATTTGGATTGATGCCACATTATTAAAACCCCAAATACCTGCCCCATACATGGCAATACTCCTGCACTTTGCTATGTATATTTTCAGTAATATATCGGGAGGTCTTTTGCCCAACTTACGTGCAAAGTTCATAGGTGCAGCTATTGATCTTTTAAATAGAAGTGCCCTACTTCTAATTGCCGGAACCCAGGAGCCTGCTCCCTTTAGGAGAACGCCTAAGTAAGAGAATGTTTTTGTGGATACGATGATTTCATTGCCCACCTTTAAGTTCTTAGTCTTACGGTGAACTTTCCCACACTCCATGACGAAAGTTTTCTTGCCGTTGAGTTTTAGGCCCCTATGTGACATATACTCTGTGTATGTAGTGAGTGCACGGGGAATGCCTATTTGGGTTCAGGCCATTAGGACCGCGTCATCCGCGTAGAGAAGGGAGACTACCTGCTTATTATTGTATCTTGGACAGTCAATAACGTTGGACCTCAAATTCTCCTCCAAAGAGTTGGTATATATGGAGAAGAGAAAAGGTGCCAAGACACAGCCTTGCCTGACTCCCTTCTCTATGTGGAATGATTTGGTACACTCACCCTTGGGGCCAAATCTCACTTTAGCTGAAGCTCCTGTATACTATTGTTTTAGGAATTGCACTATTGCAGGTTCAACTTGTATATCCTCTAAGGTACTCCATAACTTCTTGCGTTCCACGCAATCTAAGGCAGCCGTAAGATCGGCAAAGATTACATACAGCCGACCCTTTTTTGCTTGAGTATACTTCCCTTGGAGAAGAATTACATTTATTACCAGCTCCACCGTGTCCATCCCTTCCCTGAAACCGTATTGTACCGGGCTCAGGATACTGTTGTCATCAGCCTAAGTTTGGAGTTTGTTTAATATCACCCTTCCTGCCACTTTCATTAACGAGTCCAATAGCGAGATTGGTCAATAGCAGGATGGACTTTCCCTGTCCCCTTTTTTGTAGACGGGAACAATTACTGATTCAGACCAGGAGTTTAAAAAACCTTCAGAGCAACAGGCCTCAGCACACGTGTTAAAAGTGGGGCCCAAAGATCTACAATAAATTTAAATAAATCAATTGGGATCCCGTCAGGTCCAGGGGCCTTGATTCCCTTACTTTGGTTTATTTCCAGCAGCACCTCCTTCTGGGTAATCTCGATTGTAATTGGTGAGTGCAAACTGCTTTGTTCTACCACCTCTTCGCTCTCTAGTCTGGATATTTCATTATTCTTCTCCTGTCTGTACACTCTAGAGAAAAATTCAATCCAGCTATTCTTGTCAATGGGAATTTCTAGCCTTGCGCTTTCTTTATTCGCCAGCAAAGGGGCGTTCACGGCCTGCCAAAACAGGCAAGTATCTCTGCTCTGGGCAGCCTGGTACAGGTTTCCCACGCCTGCTCCGTAATCTCATTTTTACGATATTCTTTGCCAAGTTATAGGCCTTTCTACGTGCTCTGACCTCATCCCTGTCCCTAATTGATGAACTCAGAGCCGCCTTAAGTAGTTTATATGCCTTAGTGAATTGTCGATCAAACCATCCATCACCTTTTGCTTACCTCCTTTTTCCGGGGGTAGTCATGATCTCCTGAACGGTTTGAGTGATCTGCAGAAAGGCATCTAGGATGCCGCTATGAGCTGTGTCCTGCGTTAGACATTGCAAAATAGGTATTTGGGCCTTTGTTATTATATTTTTAATCGTGAGGGCTGGGTTTATGGCCCCTCATCTTATTGTGAAGCCATTTTGGCGAGACAAAACTAGATCTTGCACCCAGGACAGACATTCTATTGTGGACCTAATACTATATCCAGTCACCAGTAATTCCACAATGAGGGGTAGATGATCACTTAGTCCAACCGGGTGGATCCTAAAATTTTTCACCATACTGGCATAACGTGCTGGCATGATGATAAAATTGATCACTGTTCTAAATTCCCTACCGATGTAAGTGGGATCAAAATTGTTGGTCTATCTATCGCCCTCTATCTATCTATCGCCCTCACTCTATCTATCTATCACCCTCACTCTATCTATCTATCGCCCTCTATCTATCTATCTATCGCCCTCTAGCAATCTATCTATCGCTCTCACTCTATCTATCTATCTATCTATCTATCTATCTATCTATCTATCTATCTATCTATCTATCTATCTATCTATCTATCTATCTATCTATCTATCTATCTATCTATTTATCTATCTATCTATCGCCCTCACTCTATCTATCTATCTATCGCCTCACTCTATCTATCTCTCGCCCTCACTCTATCTATCTCTCGCCCTCACTCTATCTATCTGTCTATCTATCGCCCTCACTCTATCTATCTGTCTATCTATCGCCCTCACTCTATCTATCTATCACACCACCACAGCATCACTCAGCACTACCACAGCATCACTCAGGGGCACCACAGCATCACTCGGGGTCACCACAACATCACTATGCGCTACCACAGCATCACTGAACGCAACAGCATCACTCCTCGTCACTACAACATCACTCAGCGCCACCACAGCATCAATCTGTGCAACCATTCAACAACAACTGGTTCAAATATGGTCTCTCAATGTTTCAAGCTTTATTACAAATGTCACAAAAAGATGTTAATATTTCACTTCTGGTCTTGGATTTTCGTCACAATAAAATACACTGAACATAATCTTCACAAAAGTTATTTACAAAAGTTTAAGCTATTGCCATTATAAATTACAATAACATGTATTTAAGTATTAATTATTTAAAAGCCATTGTTATTTGTAATATCAATGCATCTAAGTCACGTAAATACAAAACATGTTGCATTACAAATGCTATAGGTGTCACATTTGCAAAAGTAAAAAGTATTGGCATTGTAAATGACAAAGCTAATAATTTTGCTATTTTCAAAAACAACACATAATTAAACAAGCATTTACAATGCAATGGTCTCGGCATTATTAAAGGTAGAGCTATTGGCATTGCTCATGACATTTTTTTCATCTTTTTAAAAAAAAACATTAATAAATGGTATTGTCATTTACAATGGCAAAAGGTGAGCATTAGGTAGTAGAGAGTATTCGCAGACACAGAACCACACACACACACACACACACACACACACACACAGACAGAGCCGTGCACACACACACACAGCACAGACAGAGCCGCACACACACACACACAGAGACAGATCTGCGCACACACACACACCCACACAGACAGAGCCACACACACACACACAGACAGAGCTACACACACACACACACAGACAGAGCCTCGCACACGCACACACAGACAGAGCCACGCACACACACACACAGACAGAGCCACGCACACACACACACACAGACAGAGCCACGCACACAGACAGAGCCACGCACACACACACACAGACAGAGCCATGCACACACACACAGACAGAGCCACACACACACACACACAGACAGAGCCACACACACACACAGACAGAGCCACGCACACACAGACAGAGCCACGCACACACACACAGACAGAGCCATGTGCACACAAAGAGAGAGCCACGCGCACACACAGAGCCAAGCGCACACACAGACATAGCCACGCGCACACACAGACAGTTAGGCCTCGTTTTATACCCACCCATATCATGTTAGGCCTTCCAAGTCTTTTCAAAATATATCAGAATAGTACCCCACTTCTGACACTGTTTGGTCTTTTCGGCTTTTTAAAGTATTGTTGCCTGTTTTTTAATTAGACGACATGAACGTAATGCACTTTCAATGAACTGCATATTGTACGACGTAGAATGACCCCCAAGCTTTGCAGGACCCCTGACCCAGGAAGTTGTTGGCCCGTTGCCCATGACCACGGTGAGTGAGGAGTTAATGGAAGGGATGTAAGGTGCCACCGGAACGGCCAGTGGGGTGCACCTTGGCTTGGTTTGGGGGGATTCGGGTAACCACTATGAATAGGGGGCCTATGGGAGGAGAGTTGGCCTTTCGAGAAGGAGGGGCCCTTTGGCTGGGAGTTAAGGGCATATGGACACATTGAACGGAAGTCAGGGCTCATAGTTCGGGTTGGAGTGAAAGCCCATGGAAGAGGGCCAAGGGGGTGGGAGAGGACAGTCCTGCGATGCGGGGTAGTGGTCACATTGCTTGTGATGGGGGTTGTGGAAGGGGGCGGGGGAAAGGGATGAAGGGTGAAGGACCTTTTAGATGAGAAAAAAAATCCCCAGGGAAAGTTGGGAGGAAACCATGGGTTTGGTGCGGGGGCATTGGGCGATGAAAACGTGTTTGGATGGAAGGACACCTTTGAGGGGAGAGCGAGGGTTGAGAGCGCCTGGTCCTGGGGCACCAGTACCTGTTGTGACCAAGCAGCAGGTGAGCAGGGCGCCGAGCAGGAGCTCCATTTTCAGCAGGCTCTGGGGGACTGTCTGCAACGCGCGCTTCTTGCAGGGAACCTGCTAGACCCTCGGGCCATACATGCCTTTTATAGCCCTGCCTCAGGCATAGGGACGGACATTGTCTGAGACATATGACACCTGGGCGAGAGGTGCACGTGTCGCAGCAGGGGCAGGTGACTCGTGTTGCCCAGGGCATTTCTTTGTTTGTTGTAGGTAGGGACTACACCAGGCCTGAGCAGGGCAGCATCTTAATAACGCAGCCAAGGTGCGTTCTTGGAAGGAACCCGCATCATGCAGGCCCCCAGCAGCTCTCTTCCATGGCACGCAGGAATCCTCCATAGCTCACAGGCACCTGATTGTCATCAGCAACTGGCTCGAGGGACTCTTATCGTAAGAGTCTTATTCTCAGCTTGCATTTTCATGAAAGGCGTTTAATTTTTTAGGCAGTTTTTTGGTATACGAGCAAAAAAAAAAATACCAAAAAACACCACAAAAAACGCACGTGTCTCGAACCTCGCTCTCACTTCTCGGGAATTTCACTGCCGCCCTTTGCTAGATTATTAGATTCCTGAAAGTAAATGCTTACGCAGACCCCCCTGTCGGATTTGATCTGAGGAGGCTGCCTCATGGGCACGAGTTCAGGAGAAGCGGGAGAAGGTGGCAGCCAGAACGACTGGAGAACCCCGGTCTGAATCCGGGTGCTGGAGGGAAGCACTTCCGGGTCGCCGCGGGCAGCGCTTGCGGCCCCTTCAGGTCACTGCAGGCGGTGCGTCATAGCGCTTCACAATAGGAACAGAAATGATCCATGAGAAGATTACGATACGAGTGAACACGTTACAAAAGCAGACGTTAAGTTACATGAGGCAAAAGTGACAATTGTGAGCAAACAAAATACAAGAGGTAGCAAAAGGTACATTACAGGAGGAATAGACTGGGACCTCGGCGAGAGGGAGGGTGTGGGGGACGGGACTTAAAAAAAGAGACAAAAATGCCCTAAGGATCGCATCAAGCCGGGGAAAAGAGTAATTGATACACATCTCTTCCAATGGCTAGCCTCAAGTAAACGAAGCTAGCCAATAGAAGAGAGAGGCGGGTTAAAGCCCCACACTGTTGAAGTCATGAAATCTTCGGCTCCGCCCCCCACTGCATCGCAGTGCGACGGTAGCCTCGACCTAAAAAATTGTCATTGACAATACCAATAGCTCAAACTTTCCTAATGCGAGACCTATTGCATTGCAAATGCTTGTTTTTCTAGCACACAAAACATTTAAATGAACCAGCCAAGTATTTCAGAAATTATTAGAATGAGGAAAGCATAAATGAAGCAATTTTTTTGTTAGTTCTGAAGAGTGTTGGAAACAAATACTTAATAATATCAAAACTAATTAGTGCACTATGTGATGCCATTTCCACACATTATTGTTTGTACGCTGTAAAGTTTTATATTTAAAACGGTATGTCTGTGTAAATGTAATGGTCATTTCAACTGAAAATGTGTTGTTTGTAATGGCAGTGTGCTACCACACTATGCATTATCCACTCTATGCCATTTCGATCTATTCTGCACAACTCCATGCCTCTGCACTCTACTCTGCACCACTCCACTTTACACTACTCCACGCCACTGCTCTCTATTCCACTCTATACCACTCAACTCTAAGCCACTGCAATGTATGCCACTTCACTGTAAACCTCTCTACTCTACTCTGCACTGCTCTACTCTATATCAGTGCACTCTATGCTCTATGCCACTCTACTCTACACACTACACTCTTTGTCACTGCACTCTACACCACTCCAGCCTAAACCACTCCACTCTACTCTACACAACTCCACTGTATGTCACTCTCCAACAGTGCACTCTATGCCGCTGCACTTTATGCCAATGCACCCTACATTGTACCACTCCACTCTATGGCTCTGCACTCTATGCCAATCCACTGTACTCCTCTAAAAATCTACTCTACACCACTCCATTCTGTGCCGCTACGCTCTACACCACTCCACTCTATGTCACTGCAGTCTACGCAAATCTACTCTACACAACTGCACTCTATGACCGTGCACTCTACTTTGCTCCACTATTGTCTGCACCTTTCCTCTCTACGCCACTGTACTCAATACTATTGCACTCTACACAAATCCAGTCTATGCGAATTAACTCTATGCAGATCTGCACCACTGCATTCTAGGCCACTCTACTCTGCACTCTTCGCCACTGAACTCTACCCCACTCTAATCTGCCCTACTGCACACTGTGCCAAAGGACTCAATGCCACTCTGGACCACTGTTCTCTACACCACTGCACTCAACACGACTATACTCTAATCTGCAGAACTCTACATCACTGCACTTTATGCCACTCCACTTTGCACCATTCTATGCCACTGCACTCTATGCCACTCTCCTCTATGTCACTCTACTCCACTCTACATCAATGTTCTCTATCCCACTGCACTTACCTTCCATCATGCTGCATTGTATGACACTGAATTCTATGCTGCTGTACTCTATGCCAATGAACTTTAGGCCACTATCCTCTGCAACACTCTACGCCAATGCACTGTGTACCAGTGCACTCTACTGGGATCTATGCCACTCAACTCTACTGTACGCCACTATACACAACTGCACTCTACAAAACTCTACTCTACAAAACTGCATCCCACACCACTACACTCTACTCTGTACCACTGTACTGAACCCACAATTTACTCCATACCATTCTACACCACTCTACTCTATGCCACTGCAATCTACGCCACTCTACATCACTGCACTCTACGACACTCTACTCTGCGACACTGTACTCTATACCACTTTAATCTGCAATACTGCATTCTATGCCAATGTACTTTACACCACTCTGGTCTTCCACACTCCACTCTACGCCACTGAACTCTGCAGCCCTCCACTCTATGCCCATGTACTCAATGTCACTGCACTCTACAGCACTATACTTTACTCTGTACTACTCAAAGCCACTCTAGTCTGCATCACTTTACACCTCTCTACTCTGCACCATTCTATGCTACTGCACTGTGTGTCACTATACTCTGCACCAAGGCACTCAACGCCACTCTACTCTACTCTGCACCGTTCCACTCTGCACCACTGTGCTCTATGCCACTGCACTCTACAACGCTGCATTTTACGCCACTGAATTCTATGCCGCTGCACTCTACGCCACTACTCTCTATGCCACTATACTCTGCAACATTCTATGCCAATGCACTCTAAACCAGTTTACTCTACTCTACAGCACTCCACTGTTGGCCACTCTAAGTGGCTCCACTTCATGGCACTCTAGTACACAGCACTCTATGACATTCCACTCAATCTATACTAATATAATAAAGAGAGAGCACAAACCTTTGAGGCGGGTAATCTCAGGAACCACAGCACCAATCACAACACACAATACAGCGTTCGAAAGGGCAGTTGCAACAGAAGGACATAGGCTATGCAGACGCCCACCATATACATTTAAAAGGTAAAAGAATTTTGCCAGCAAATTAGTCCCTTGTGGGCGTGTCTGCGTTGTGCTGTGGGCGTGACAAACGCTGGGGGGGGGGTGTGGTACGTTCCGCCCTTCATGCCATGTCTCATATTGTGTGCTGTGGGTGTGTGCTGGGGGCGTGGGCGTGTGCAGGGCACGGGATTACGGAGAAAAAAAACGAGCGCTGTGCCCAGTATTTCATTGTTTTTTCTTCCCAGGTTCAGTACATTCCAGCTCCGGGTGTCCACCCTGCTCCCTTTAAATACCCCTGCACTCCATAATCATAACCCACCCTTACTCCTTAAAATACCCCAACACCCTTAAACACTAACCCATCTTAACCCTATAAATATACCCTGTACCCCAAAACCCAAACCTATCCCTAAACCCTAAAAATACCCCTGTACCCCAAAACCCAAACCTAGCCGTGAATCCTATAAATACCCCTGTACCTCAAAACCCAAACCTACCCCTGAACCCTAAAAATACCCCTGTACCCCAAAACCCAAACCTAGCCTTGAACCCTAAACATATCCCTGTACCCCAAAACCCAAACCTACCCCTGAACCCTAAAATACCCCTGTACCCCAAAACCCAAACCTAGCCCTGAACCCTTTAAATACCCCTGTACCCCAAAACCCAACCTACCCCCTGAACCCTAAAAATACCCCAGTACCCAAAAACCCAAACCTACCCCTGAACCCTAAAATACCCCTGTACCCCAAAACCCAAACCTAGCCCTGTACCCTAAAAATACTCCTGTACCCCAAAACCCAAACCTAGCCCTGAACCCTTAAAATACCCCTGAACCCCAAAACCCAAACCTACCCCTGAACCCTAAAAATACCCCAATACCCCAAAATCCAAACCTAGCCCTGAACCCTAAAAATACCCCTGTACCTCAACACCCATACCTATCCCTAAACCCTAAAACTACCCCTGTACCCCATAACCCAAAACTATATCTGAACCCTTAAAATACCCAAACACCCCAAAACATATACCTCAGTACCCCAAAACACATACCTCTATACCCATACTTACCTTATCCAAACATTAAAAAAAACATGCTTTTACCATTCATGCATTTACAACGAATTTCGTTGTAAATGTATGCGTGGTAAAAGCATATAAAATGTAATGCCATGCGTTATAATGGTATTGCGGAGTCATGGTACTTTTGTAATGAAAGTATGCGGAGTGATGGTATGCAGAAAGAAAGTTGCGGAATAATGGGTGTTTACCCTCCACCGGTAAGTACATTAGTGGCACGGCAGCCCACATCTCCAGCAACATACTCATATTTTTTCACCACCGATTTGAAAAATGCACAGGTCTCTCTCATTGATGGCCAGCACCGACATACACTTTTAGACACACCTTCCGCCACAAGTTATAGAATTGCGAAATTTAGAGCTGGGGAGCTACGTTTGAATTTCGGCATCAGCTCATCATCCTGTGATTCCAGGCAAATCGCTTTGTCTCCCTGTGCCTACCACAAATGAATGTGTTCTTCTGTAATGTAAATTGTGCTCATGCCATGTTGTTGAGTTCGCGCTATATAATATTGCAAGGAAAAATAAAGTAGGGAAACTCGAGTTCACACACTACTGAACGTGCACTCTTAAGTGCATCAGCAGTGCACTGTGAATCGGAGCGTTTCACAGGCCTGTCACAGATAAGAAATGCTATCAAAACGAAATCCTACAAAACAATATACTACTGTCCGGCAGCAATTCATACCCGGACAACGTCGGGACGGGCTGCTAGTATATGTATATATCTATATCTATATCTATATATATATATCCACAAAACCTCCCTCACAAAGAAGAAGCGGAAGCCCAGAGGGGAACAGGTAAGACAGCCTTTGATTGCCAAAACAGCTCCAGTGGCGGCAAATGCATTTCGGCTTACGCCTTCGTCAGCGCCAACACCGGAATGGTATACTTGGTGAAGTCTTCCCTGCTACCATTGAAGTAGCTGACCTGGGTCCGCTCCTCCCCCGTGCAATGCAGCTCACCTGCTGAAGCACGTTTGTGATCCTTCGAACTAAAACTCCCAGGAAGCCTTATGATACAAGCAACTCGGGTCGGTGAAACAATGTGGGGAGAACAAATGTTTTTAAACGCTGGTAATTTGCGAACCACAAAATGCAGAATGGGAAGACACACAAAGCTGTCCCGTGCTCTCAAAGTCTCTCCTCGAGCCCCCTCTTACTGCCACAGCCAACAGTGCAGGAAGTCCATAATACAGGGGCTAAGTGCGGAATGCAGATTGCCCGACGAGAGGTGCAATACCTCAACTGCTCAGGTCCTCCAGCAAGCGGGCCGGTTACCGGACACATTCCAGCCCTGAAACAACCAAAGTGCCGCGAAGCAAGCCAGTATCGGTCCGGACCCAAAGCGTGGCAGGGACTCCAAACTGCGCCTCTGGCTGGCGCAGAAAATGTCTCCACAAAACCTCCATCACAAAGAAGAAGCAGAAGCCCAGAGGGGAACAGGTAAGACAGCCTTTAACTGCCACAACAGCTCCAGTGGCGGCAAATGCATTTCGGCTTACGCCTTCGTCAGCGCCCAACACCGGAATGGTATACTTGGTGAAGTCTTCCCTGCTATCATTGAAGTAGCTGACGTGGGTCTGCTCTTTCCCCGTGCAATGCAGCTCACCTGTTGAAGCATGTTCGTGATCCTTCGAACTACAACTCCCAGGAAGCCTTATGTTACAAGCAACTCGGGTCGGTGAAACAATGTGGGGAGAACAAATGTTTTTAAACGCTGGTAATTTGCGAACCACAAAATGCAGAATGGGAAGACACACAAAGCTGTCCCGTGCTCTCAAAGTCTCTCCTCGAGTCCCCTCATACTGCCACAGCCAACAGTGCACGAAGTCCATAATACAGGGGCTACGTGCAGAATGCAGATTGCCCGACGAGAGGTGCAATACCTCAACTGCTCAGGTCCTCCAGCAAGCGGGGCGGGTACCGGACACATTCCATCCCTGAAACAACCAAAGTGCCGCGAAGCAAGCCAGTATCGGTCCGCACCCAAAGCGTGGCAGGAACTTCCAACCTGCGCCTCTGGCTGGCGCAGAAAATGTCTCCACAAAACCTCCCTCACAAAGAATAAGCGGAAGCCCAGAGGGGAACAGGTTAAACAGTCTTTAATTGCCAAAACAGCTCCAGTGGCGGCAAATGCATTTCGGCTTACGCCTTCGTCAGCGCCCAACACCGGAATGAAGGACTGGGTTATTTAAGACCCAGCGGTGCCAGGGAACAACACCTGAAACCTTCGTGGGTAACCTGCTCCGGCGTACAAGTGACAGAGACACGGGACACTTCCTTCGGCGTCAAAGATTTGAGCTTTATTTACTGCAGGGAACACAGAAATCACGGCAAGTACAACGCGTGCTACTTGTGGAGACTGCTTCAAATTGGTTCTGTGGATCGCTCCTTTTATACATAATTCACCCATAGGTTTACATGGTACACAAAGGTTTATGGCTCAGTTCTCATAGTTATCCCCTAGAGGAGTCGCTTTGGTCTCTTTGATACATTCAAGGTCCAGAACATAAGTGCGGAAACATTTGGTGGTTCCCAACTGTAAAAACCCATCTTCCCACCATTAGTACATTCCATTCGACAATAAAACAGATCGAAGAAGGAACAAGGACAGGTGCGGAGGAAGATGGAGACAGTGGGGAATTGGAAAGGGTGTAAAAGGGGAGGTATCGGGAAACACGAGCTCCTGGCATCAAAGGGACGTGCCTAATGAGATGCACGGCTGAGACAATAGATCGGCACGGCAAGATGAGCCTCGAGCGGGGCCATTTGCCTTACAGTATCACCCCCCCTCGTCATAAAGACACTCTCAAAGGACATGTGTCTTCTGTACATCTCTCGGGAATCCCAGGGTCGCGAAGCGGACAGCGTCCGTTCGCTGACTACTTGAGGGCAAGAGACAAAATGGATGCCATATCTAAGATGGAACCCGTGGGTACAGATAGAATAACCCACATAACAGACGAACGGTTTAGGTTAGCACAGCGAAACTAAATACACCCACTAAACTCGTCATTTGCGGTTCATAGATACCAGACTCAACCATATTCGTGCGAGTCAAAAACATCACTTACAATTGTCACGGAACCTCAGACGCTCCTTTTGCCCTCATGTAGGCAAGCACTAGTCAGAATCATACTCGATATTCATCAGACCATCTAGATGTTGCTGTAACATAGCTCTGTCCAATCGAGCTTCTTTGGTAACAGGCGGCTGTCTTATACACGCTGTAGCACAGAGGCCACATAAGGCAGGACCACACTGCACACAAAGGCAGCACGTGAACAGGGATGCCACAACAACTCCGATAATCATCAGAATCTTCCAACCCCAAGTCGACATTAGGCCCCAAAACCACCCAAGTAGCGTCCAATCCCCTACGTCCACGTGTATGGACTCAGAGATTTTATGCAACTTTGAGATGGCTTGATAAACAGTCGGAGCATTATCAGGAATGAAAATACAGCAGCTCGAATGGATCACCTTGCATACCCCACCTCGATCTGCTAAGATCACGTCTAAAACCATACGGTTTTGTAACGTCATAAGTCTATCCGCCTGAAGTTCTGTGGTGATATTACCAAGGGCACTGGCAGTAATATTAGCTGTCGATTCCACCACTCGAGTCAACTGTCTCAGGTTCCTACTATTAATCATAGGCCCCCAAAACGGGAGGAAACCCTTGAAAAAGTCTCCTGCCTCTTGACCGGCAGTGTCCTCTTCGCTAATTACGCCCCTCACAACTCTAGTCTTGTGATAGTCTGCATCTACAGTGAACGTCGGAGGCAACAAATTTGCGATAAAACATGAGCCCACAAAGTCGAAGGGCAACCATGCATACGCAGATCATGGCAGATAAAGTATGTACCCTTGGCAGCCAGAAACACAGGGGACGAGACCATCGGCAATATGTAATTTTCGGTGCAAGCACTCTCTCCAAGTCGGGCTTTCGATCTTCGGCCACGACCTATTAGACAAAAATTACCAATGTGGGGTACGACCCATATCGGGGGCGAGCTTTTAAGCTGTTTTTCACTAGTGAACACACTATACTCGCCTCTACTCAGGACCCTATAGGCTTGTACCTCTTCTTCTGGAATAAGCGATGGTTCATAGATATCTCTATCTAGATCCTCTATCGCTATAGACAAAGGCTTTTGATACGAGCCAGGGCCAGAGTAGGGGGATCGTGGCTCTCGATTGGGGTGGGAACCTAGTGCGCTTCGAAACATTGTTTGAAATGCTCGAGCGGAACCCTGGGAACTGTACGGCAAAACCAAATATGGAATTCCCTTATCTGTGGTATGTGGCATCAACCCACACACCCAACAATTTGTAGTGTTAACCACTAACTGGTGTTGGTGAAGGAGCTCAATAAAGGAATTATTGCGAAATTCTGCACGTCTAGCCTGCTCGTGTTCGGGTAAGATATGGAAGGAATGAGGAGATACAGTAGAGGTGAATTTAGAGTCGGAAGTAGGGATAGGTGTAGGTATGGCAGAAGGTAAGAAGTACGACATCATATAGTACACCCCACCCGCCAGTAATGCAGAAACAATCAAAAGCAATACAAATATCTGAAACATAAAGCATTTCGTACGACTAAGTTGCTGTAGCTCGAATCTTTGTGCCTGTGCTCTTTCCACGTCCATCAGCTTTGAAAACGCCATCCCCTATGACCGTCCGCAACGTTTCTTGACGCACTTCGTTCTGTGTAGCAATAGTCAATCCCTGGGAGTTCCCAGGAACCGACGGTCTTTAACCTAGCGTCAAGACCTACTAACCAGAAAGAAGTACGCGAGCGGCCCTACGGCCTTTATTTACAATATATGCAATGTCTCTCAGCTGTGGAAGCAAAAACACATAGAAAAAGAACCTTCAATATGTACAAGAATAATCGCAATGATACAGGTGTTCAGACTGATCGTGGAAAACGGGATAATGCAATTGTCAAGGGACGACAGAACAGGATCTTTTATTAGTCTTTAGTGCTGGATCGCAAAAAGTATCGAGTTTTCCCAGGACGTGTCTGTTCGCCAAACAAAGGATCCGTTGAAGAGACAGCGTTCTGTTGATCAGTTGAATGTTCTGGTCTTGAGTCTTTTGATGACAAATGTTCAACAGTGTCTTTCTGCTGCACTGAGGATTCTCCGGCAGGTTGTGCGTCGCTGAAAGGTATAAACGCCAGCAATCCTTCGGTTTCAGTTGATGCAATGCCTCTCCTCACCCACGAGTCTGCCGACAACGGAATAGGGACTTTCTTCGTATGGGTGGCGTGCACCCAGTTTTTCCGACCCTCTAGACGAACAGCAGTTCTCGTGGCAAGGAGGACCTGGTAGGGTCCGGTGAACCTGGGCTCCAAGTTCTTCTTCCGAGAAAAGTTTCTGGTAACCACCCAGTCTCCAGGCTGGAGCTGGTGGCCTGGACCCTCAGTCTGCGTCGGCAATGCTTCGTAAACCTGTTGGTGAATTAACCTCAGTTTAGCAGTCAAGTCATGAAGATAATCGATCAACATTGGGTACTCAAGATCACAGAACACACCCGGTCTAGGGACCCCCCAAACATTTGCAGGACGACCGAACACTATTTCATAGGGACTGAGCCCTACTCGGGAGTGTACGGTTGCCCTTGTTGACAGTAAGGCTAAGGGTAAAGCGTCAGGCCACGAAAGACCAGTCGTAGCCTGAATCTTCGCTAGTTTTAGTTTAAGGGTGCCGTTATACCCTTCAACCAAACCAGCTGACTGGGGATGATTGGCGCTGTGGAATTTTTGATTAATTCCAAGGCCTTTGCACACACTCTTCATCACACTCCCCACAAACTCACTTCCGTTATCAGACCATACAACCCGAGGCATTCCGTACCGAGGAAAGTATTCCTTCAGTAGGATTTTTGCCGTTGACAAAGCAGTGTTGTCCTTGAGAGGATAGGCTTCGATCCATCGAGAGAACGCGCAAACCACAACCAAAATGTATTTCAGGTTATTGCATCGCTCCATATGGATGAAGTCTAATTGAATCACCTCAAAGGGACACGAAGGGGAAGCAAAACTACCAGGAGGAGTTGGGGTTCCCTTACCAGGATTGTACAACATACATACCATACAGTTCTTAACCAAGCGTTCAGCACATTTCGTGATACCATCATTCTTCCACACAGGAGACAATAATTTGCAGATACCTTTCACGCTAATATGTGCTAACCCATGTGCCATTGTCACAACAGCCAGCACATACGCATCCGGCAACATCCATCTTTTCTGTTCCGACAAATCAATCCAACAATCATTTGCATCCAACTTTCCCGTACTTTCTTTCCACTTCGTCTTTTCAGTTTCGGTGGCTTCATTCTGAATTGCTTTCACACTCTCGATAGTGTCTTCACACATACTCGACTCTGTAGGCCACCTAACCGAATTCGTCACATACATTCGAGTGCTAAGGTTCCGGGCAGTCTCCTTAGCAGTCTCATCCGCAAACGCATTACCACGACCAACGTCATCCGTTACTTTACGATGTGCACTACATTTAACAATCGCTACCTGTTTAGGCAACGCAAGTGCATCCAAAAGATCATTCACAAGCTGGCCATGCTGAATCTTCGTACCATGCGATGTCAGAAAACCTCTCTCTCTCCACAACCGTCCAAAGCTATGCGCAACACCAAATGCATACTGACTGTCAGTATACACATTCACACGTTTGTCTTTTGCTAACACACACGCTCTAGTTAAGGCAATCAGCTCTGCAGCCTGGGCAGAATTCTGATTCAATCTCGCAGCTTCCACAACAGTACTCAAAGTTACAACAGCATATGCAATGGTCACATCACCATTCGGCAATTTAAAACACGAGCCATCTACATACAGTGTTCCATCCGGATCTTCTAAAGGAGTGTTTTTAAGGTCCACTCGACCTTTTGTTTCCTCCTCTGTTCGCAAATAGCAGTCATGGGCTGCTATTTCATCTGACTCTGTGCTAATGGGTAACAAAGTTGCCGGATTCAGAATATTGCAACGTTTTATCTGAATATGACTTGCCAGCAGCGTCAACTCGTATCCGGACAACCTTGCACTTGTCAAGTGCTGAGTTTTCGTACGATTTAAAAGAGTGTTGACTGCGTGCGGAACCATCACCGTAAGCATATTATCCATGACCAATCCTGCTGATTGTCGGATGGACACCGCAGCTGCCGCTGTTGCTCTCAAACAACTCGGCAATGCTCTAGCTACCGGGTCCAAGGTCGAGGAAAAATATGCACATGGACGTTGCTTACCACCAAAAGGTTGCGTTAAGACACTCAAAGCACAACCTTCCCTCTCGTGAACATATAATGTGAACGGCTTACTGTAGTCAGGGGTACCTAACACAGGGGCAGAACACAATGAATCACGTAATTCAGAAAAACTTTTCTGACATTCTTCCGTCCATGGTAAAGGAGTTGAAACATCCTTGCACGTAAGAGCCACCAATGGTTTCGCTAGCAATGAAAAATTTGGAATCCATTGCCTGCAGTACGACGTGATACCTAGAAAGGCACGCACATCTCTTTGTGTTGTTGGCACAGCCATTCGCGCAATTGCTGCAATTCTCTCTGGGGTCAACCGCCTTCCCTCCTTTGACAATAAGTGACCTAGATAGGTTACTTCTTGACAACAATATTGGAGTTTAGAAGGTGACACCTTGTGATGTAAGTCTAAGAGATGTTGCAGCAACGACACCGTATCAATTTTGCAAATGTCCTGAGTATCCGCAGCTACCAATAAGTCATCAACATATTGGATTAAGGCCGCACCAACCGGCAACGTAAACGCATCCAGTTGACCCTTCAAGGCTTGACTGTAAATCGATGGACTCTCACAGTAGCCTTGAGGAGCGCGCTTAAACCGGAAGCTGCGCCCACCAAGAGAGAAACCGAAAAGGTCTCTGCTCTCTTCTGCGTTCGGGATGCTGAAGAACGCATTCTTCAAATCAATTACTGAAAACCAAGATGCAGAAGCTGGAATCAGAGTCAGTAGTGCCGTGATGTCAGGCACAACGGGGAACTGAGGAATCACAATTTTATTTACCTCCCGTAAATCGATAACAAAACGATAAACAGGTGGTTTCGAAGGATCAGTACGTTTTAAAATAGGCAGCACAGGGCTGTTGCACACGTTTCCCCGGGTCTCTTCAATAACGTCTTTGTCGATCAAATCATAGATGATCGCTAACAGTGCTCGTTCACCATCAAGAGAAATACGATACTGGGGAATACGTGGCAATCGCACATTAGATTTCAACTGAACAACATAAGGGGAGATGTCAAGCAGGCCCACATCATTGGGACCTGTTGCCCATAGAGATTCAGGAAGAGAACTCAATTCCGGTGGAAGCTTATCGAGAGACAAGTACATAGGAGAGACAACCCTCTCCCCTAACGTAAGCTTTACACCCGCAGGAGAACAATACAGAGTTGCATATAAACGTTTTAGCAAATCCAGACCCAAGAGATTTTCACCACAACCAGTAGTCAAAATCAACGGAGCTTCGAGCTCACGAGGCCCAATTGTAAGGGGCAAAGGGCGCGAAACTGGATTGCTAACGGGGGCGCCAGAGAATCCAACGGAAACATTTGTTAAGCCAGACAAAGGTGCGCCAGGGAGTTTCGAATGCATAATGGAACTTTTCGCTGCACCAGTGTCCAACAGAAAAGGCTCAACGACGCCCTATGCAGCAACTGCGACGTAAGGCCCTCTCTGATCAACCGGAACTGATACCACTCCCTCTCCTTGTCTATAGCTGTCCTAGTAATTACTGTCGTCAGTTCCCTGATCGACGTAATAATCGTCTACATTGTACTGCGCAGATCGTCCTTGCGATGATCCACGTTGATCAAAACAATTATTAGAATTTGATTGGTTATCTGAGCGATCATTTTGAGCGCCACGACCTCTACCACGTGATGCCTGCTGAGAACCACCACGACCTCCTCTAGATGAATTACCACTATTACGATCGTTCAAAACAGGACAATTGAATTTTATATGACCCTCCTGTCTACAATAGGCACATTGATTGTACCCTAACGAAGATCTTTGAGATGGAGAGTCATTTCTAGATTGTGGTCGATTAGATTGCGACTGCGATCTATTTTGCTGTGAAGCATTCTGATTCGAACGCGGAGGATACGCTTGCTGTAACAACACTTTAGTTTTAAGTTCTTTCGTCTTTTTATCAGCGCGGTCGTTCTCCTCTTTCTCTCTGTTCTCATAATACTGTGCTGTAGCCAATATTTGAGCCGAAGTAGAAACGGCTCACGCACTTTCAGAGTTTTTCAACTTACTGCCCAAGTCAGGCAGCAAGTTAGAGACAAATTTATCCACGAACAACCGTTGACCACCCTCAGTGCCCATATCCTGACCACTATGGTCGATGAATGCCTCCTCAAATCTCGTAAAGAAGTCGGAGACACTCTCGTCCTTTTTCTGCTTACAAGCTGACAATTTGTCCCAATTCACCCTCATAGCTGGCATAAGAGTTTTCATTAATGTAATTATTCTCTGAGGGAGAGCAGCAATCAACTGCTCGGGATTAGCACCACCAGTTTGCAACCCATCAGCCGCTACAAGGGCAGCCCAATCACCGCCTAATTCGTTCGGATGGTTTTCCTGACGAATCTTAGCCCATACCGGCTGCGGTACTACATTGCCAAACAGCATATCAATATCGGCAAGATTCATTATCGTAGCATCTACAAGCTGCGACAATTCCTTATAGTACCCTGCAGGATTTTTGCGAGGGTCAGGCAAAGATTGCTTCACCTGTAACACTTCTGATCGTTTCCACGGGAGATGAATCCATACTCTCTGGAAATGCGGCAGAATTGGCGGTGCTCGGGTGGCATCACCTGGCATCCATACTGGTGGAACTTCACGCATAGGAAACTGACCAGACGCATCGAACTGCCTCTCAACGTCCTCAACAAACAGGGCTTGAGGTATAGGAGTGGGACGGAAAGATAGCAACCGCTCAACAGCACGTCGAGCATTGGTATCCACTATCAGTCCATTCGAGAACTGTAGTTGTAGATCAGACAGAGCGGTCAACACCTCGTCAGGTGCATCGGCCGATATCTGATCACGCAAAACTTTACACATTTCTTCGAAAACAAATCTTTGTGTTGGTACATTGAATTGACAGAACGTATCAAGTACAATACGTGGAGGATTTCTAAGAGGATGCGTCATCCAACCCATCGCCATGTTATATAGCGAAGCGCGTTCCCTACCACCGGGAAGCTGACTACGTCTCTGAGGACCATCTGAACTAGCGGACCCAAGGACGGGTCCAAGAGAATGAAAGAAGTTAGCCGCAACAGGAGAAGTACGACTACGAGTAGCTGAAGAAGTATAGCACAAGGGACTAACAAGAGAAGGAGTAGAAACAGAAGCAACAGCAGGAGTTAGTAGAGCAGGAACAGTAGCGGGAGCAGGAGTATGCGGAAGTGGAGGAGCAGTGGGAATAGCAGTAGGCAAGGGAGCAGGAACAGTCGGAAGAACGGGTGCAGGTTGAGGAACAGGCTGAAGAACAGGTGGGGGAACAGGTACAGGGGGAACCACTGGAGCAGCGGTACCCTGTACATACGGAGGTGGTGATTTCAGAAGATAAGACATTAGAGGATCCTCAACTGGTTCTTCCTTCTTATCCGACTCCGTAGGCAAAGCAGGATAGCATTTATCTATGGACATACGCTGTAGCCTATCAAACACTTCCTTTTCCTTATCCTCCTTATCACGCTGAAACTGCTCTGCTTTCTTTAGAATGGTAGCAACGCCATCTCTCTGATTACGTTTAGTCTGTCTGATCTCCTTCTGTCGGGCTTCTTTACGCCACAACCGAAAGGCATCAAACATGGCCGGCCTTGACTTTTTCGCAAATAATTTAGCTTCTAAATTGTCTAAGATTGGAGTCTCAAAGCTACCATGAGGTGGCCAACTAAGGACACCATCCTTCTTAGTATACCGAATCCAATAATCATTAAAAGTAATCGGGCCTAGCCCGTGCTTACTGTAGAGCTCATAAGTGGGAGTTCCAACCGGAGGTATCGGACACGAGTCCTCCAGTCGGGAATCCGTACCACAACGTCTGAAACAACTAAACAAAGTACAGCGACCAGGCATCTTGCACACTAGCCGTGTTTCACAAACTTCAAGGGTTACGGGATTTACCAAGTCCCAGCAAAGAGCAAAAACCCTCGGTTTTTGGCGTCTGCAGTCGTCAAATATCACAACAAAGTACCAAGGACCACAAATGCAATGGAACCATGCAACAACTAAGTAACCACAACCAAGAACTCTGGGAGCGACCCACAAATACTTAACTCAAAGATCGATGGCGTCACAAGGAAGGCCCGTCAATCGTCTCGCTATACCAAGGTCTACGCCAGGCGCCAAAACAGGTCTACAGTCAGGGCAGCAGTCCGTCGCAGCCGTCAGGAGGCGGGAATCTTCGCGGGAAAAGTCTTCGGGCCACTTATTTCGACAACAGGATCGATGAAGCGGAGTGCACCTTCCCTCGGAGATTTCACACGAAGTTCCTCACGATCGTCGGGCTTGGACCGGTACCGCTGATGCAGCCCCACGTTGGGCGCCAACTGAAGGACTGGGTTATTTAAGACCCAGCGGTGCCAGGGAACAACACCTGAAACCTTCGTGGGTAACCTGCTCCGGCGTAAAAGTGACAGAGACACGGGACACTTCCTTCGGCGTCAAAGATTTGAGCTTTATTTACTGCAGGGAACACAGAAATCACGGCAAGTACAACGCATGCTACTTGTGGAGACTGCTTCAAATTGGTTCTGTGGATCGCTCCTTTTATACATAATTCACCCATAGGTTTACATGGTACACAAAGGTTTATGGCTCAGTTCTCATAGTTATCCCCTAGAGGGGTCGCTTTGGTCTCTTTGATACATTCAAGGTCCGGAACATAAGTGCGGAAACATTTGGTGGTTCCCAACTGTAAAAACCCATCTTCCCACCATTAGTACATTCCATTCGACAATAAAACAGATCGAAGAAGGAACAAGGACAGGTGCGGAGGAAGATGGAGACAGTGGGGAATTGGAAAGGGTGTAAAAGGGGAGGTATCGGGAAACACGAGCTCCTGGCATCAAAGGGACGTGCCTAATGAGATGCACGGCTGAGACAATAGATCGTCACGGCAAGATGAGCCTCGAGCGGGGCCATTTGCCTTACAGTATCACCCCCCCTCGTCATAAAGACACTCTCAAAGGACATGTGTCTTCTGTACATCTCTCGGGAATCCCAGGGTCGCGAAGCGGACAGCGTCCGTTCGCTGACTACTTGAGGGCAAGAGACAAAATGGATGCCATATCTAAGATGGAACCCGTGGGTACAGATAGAATAACCCACATAACAGACGAACGGTTTAGGTTAGCACAGCGAAACTACATACACTCACTAAACTCGTCATTTGCGGTTCATAGATACCAGACTCGACCATATTCGTGCGAGTCAAAAACATCACTTACAATTGTCACGGAACCTCAGGAATGGTATACTTGGTGAAGTCTTCCCTGCTACCATTGAAGTAGCTGACGTGGGTCCGCTCCTCCCCTGTGCAATGCAGCTCACCTTTTGAAGCACGTTAGTGATCCTTCGAACCACAACTCCCGGAAAGCCTTATGATACAAGCATCAACCCACTGGGGTGAGAGACATGATTAATTACAGGAAGAATGAGCAGACCCACTGAGGTTTAATTTAATGCACTACCATGACCAGAAGGCCGCTGGGGCGGCCACGCCCACTGGGGCGGATGAACACACTCAAAAGTGCGCAATATTTTGTGCTCTGATTCCTGACAATCCAGCACCACTGAAGAAGGGACGATTTAATCCTGAAACGCGTCTGGCGTAATTGACGGATGCCAGTGTTTGGAATGTTGCATGTCTGCAAAGCTGTCAACTAATGAAATGAAAAGAGTGAGCGAAATTGACTTGCTGTGGCATTCACTCCGTTTTTGGCTTTCCTGATTGATGGATATATATATATATATATATATATATATATATATATATATATATATATATATTTATATATATATATATATATATATATATATATATATATATATATATATATATATATATATATATATATACAAAATAAATAAACATAACATATATTTCCATAAATGTGTACAAATATTTCTGACATCGTATGATTTATGTACATTATAAAAAACATGAAATTATATATATATATATATATATACAAATATACAACAATATATGTATAATATCAATAAAAACATTTAAAGAAATTGTTATAACCCCTTAAGTGCTGCGTCGGTGCGTTGGCCGACGGCAGCACTACCTCCCCAGTGCTGCGCACGTCCATTGGACGTTCATTCAGCACTAGTTCGAATGGACAGCCCAGCACTGGGGAGGGAATTGCGCCGCAGCTAAGGTGTTAATACTACATACCCTATTATCGTAAAATTCCAACAGTCACAAAAATAAATGAAATTAGTAACAGACAAAAATAAAAATACACATTTTTTAAATATAACACTATTTAATTATTTGAAATAACATAAACATAATATAATTAATATCACAGATATTGCAAACTGTTAAATTGTTTCATTATGATTCATCCAATTAATCAATCATCTAATTAATCAGTTAACACATAACAAAACTGCCATATTTTAGAAGGTATTTATTCAATAACAAAAAATATTTACATGATAATTTATTAAATAAACAAATTGAAAGGCAGAAACATATTTTTATAATTTTCCCTTCTTATTTTCCTACAAACCCAACAAATTGCCAAAAATACTGACAGAATGTATTTAAAAAACATAAAATATATCACCAAATAAAGAAAACACACTAAAAATAATCAAACCTTCTTAATATTCGATTAATAGGAACTTACAACACACTAAAATTAATAAAATGTCTAAATGATCAAAAGTGATATTATGAACAACTATATTTAAAAAAAAGATACAAAAGACTTACAAGAAACAATATCCTTACCTTCTCTATTGTGCCCTGCAATATTTATATTTTGATATCAATATAATTGTGTCTCACAATATTCTTGACGCAATATTTTGTTGGAATACCCTCCATGACTTCCCTTTGTAGTTTGGATGAGCAGTCAGGGTCTAGCCTTTAGGAAGCATTGTGAAGGATGTGTCAGATACAATGTAACACAATTATTACACACAATAAAATTGAATGCTTTGTCCAAAATATTAATTAACACTTTCATATAGATATTAAAAATGAGAAAAGACTGGTGTTAGTCTTTAATCTCTAGCCTTAAATGTTCAAGAAATACCAACAACATTTTATTTAGGCAATATTCAGTCAATGTCCGCCTGTGAGAGTTCAGCAAAATGTATGGTTCCTAATCTGTCCATAGTGCTAAATGTTTCTAACATTGGAGTCTACAGAGATATCCAGAGGAAAGACTAGTTTCAAGTCACAGACAAAAAAACCTGAAGGTTCCCAAGGTGCTCCATGCTGAACCTCTCTAAAATTCTAGGTTCATCACTACTTTAAATGAGCTCAAGTCAAATATTGTAAAATCCCTTGTGGATAAAAGTTCATTTGTTCCAATTTGTTCTCGGTGAGTATAAATATTCTATTCTCTTCTTCCCCCATACAAGGATCTTCAGGTACCTCAAAGTTGAAGGCAGGCTTTGCTCTAATCTACAGGAACCAGTATCTTGCTTTTTGCTGATCACGGTTGAAACATCCAACTACCTTCAGGCTATTGGGCTTCCTCTAAAGTTAGAACTGAGATATATCATCAATGATTGAGTGTCTAGATATTACAATGATATGCCCTGCAGGAGGGTATGGTTGACTTTCTGCTTGATAATGGAGCTCTGGGTTTCAGGATCTGTAGATGCACACTTTGAAGGCTTTGGGTCCTTGAGATTTTTACAGGACAATGAAAGAGTTTATCATTGACCCCCAACCACACCAAATTTGTAATCAAAGCTAAATGAACTAGGGTCTCCAGGTGGGCTTTGTGAGCTGGTCAGGCTTACTTGCAATCCTATGATGCAGGAGCTGCTCAAGTCAGTTGTTGGTCTTCACTTATTCTGGCACAGTCACAGAGTGAGAGTTGGACACTCTTTTCTCGCGCCCTTCGCAATGGTGTTGGTTGCTGATCTGTTCACGTACTGCTGGATGATGCATAAAATAGACCACATTTTCTGAGGTTGAGTGAGACAGAACAGCGCTATAAGGAACTCTTCTCCATTTTGGTGGCGAAAAAGGCCTTACACATAGTCTGGGTGATTGTAGATCTAGTTTAGTGTTTTCAGGGTTAGATCTGTGTGCCCTTGCTTCTTTATGGTAAGGTATGTTTTGAATGCCTAGTGACTTGTGGATGATGTTTGACTGGTAGGTGTCAAGCCTTGAGCAGCATCCTGTTGAGCTACACCTGGTAGCTTACTTCCAAGTGGAGTTAGTAGAGTACCCTAGGAACAGGTTTCTTGTACAGCATGACAAGCTGGTAAAACTGCTTTGAGGTGCATACTGGTGGACATTTTGGAAAGCCTATTTGTCAATGTTGCTGCAATTAATCAAATAGATTGGTAGGGTCAATCCCAAGTAGTCTGTGAGTCCCAGAGGTCTCACAATGAAAATGCCAAATTCTTCCACACACCACAGAATAACCACAACGGTGGAGCAGTTGATATTCTCCCAAACTAATCTCTCATAACTGACCCATTCAAAACATCTGTGACTCACCATCCTCTTATGAATACCATTTAATGACAATAGCTGCCCTTTCAGAGCCAAGATCCTGGCCCTCTACCATAGTCCACACACCAAGGGCCGGAGACCTTGAGAATATATTTGAATTACTATTACCAACCCAAACACCCCACAAATCTTCTCTTCATTCAAAGGGACTTTATCCCAGCCCAAACAATCAACTTCTGCACATCTTATTCTTGCAGCTCCACTCTGACCATTCACTACTTAATACACTCCTTATACATATGCATTAGCAGGGTAAACTAGCATACCTCCTACTGATTTATTATACATAGATTTACACTCTAGCCACCTTTGATCCCTCTCCCTCTTATCATCCTATCATTGCTATATTGGTCAGTATTATTCCTACCTCACCAGCATTAGTATTGTCCTCCTGTCCTAAAGGAAACTCTCCTGGTATTCTTCCAACAACCTTAAACCAAACCCAACATGGTCTTATACACTTACAACAAATTACATCATTTGCAATATGTACAAAAGTACCCAGAACCTTGCATATAACTCTATATTCCCTTTGCACAAGGTTCTCCTAACAAGTATCATTCCACTGCCCTGGGTTGCTGTGCACATTTGCTTATAAAAACATGAATGTATGCACTCTTTCATAAATTGTGTAAGAATCTAACCATCAAATAATAACTGGAATGCAAACACACTCTGGATACATTATCCAAGACCCTAGAGGATGAAAAATATGTTTACTTCCAAAACTTTATTACTTCACTTTCAACATGCCCACAAGAACTGCCACACCGAATTAAGTCTTCGTTCTTCACTAAGCACAACAATCTCTCTGTTCCTCATCTGTGCAGCAGACTTTGCATACTGCCTCCAACTAATTGTGAAAAATAGGGCAAACCCTTGCTACTTTATAAATCGCCTGTTCCCTTGACCCCCAAACACTCTAGTGGGCTTGTTCACTTTGCTTCTATGCCACCGCCAGATCTTCCCCAGAACCTTAAACCTGCTAGCACTTCTTGTGCTCCTGAATGTTTCATTTCCCAAACCATCAATCCACTTGTTTGAGCCTTTAGAGTACTGCTCTGTCTCACTTCCTAATTCATAAGCTCACTCTTACCTAGCCACCATGTATCAGACTTTAGATTTGGGATAGTTCTACTGTTACTAAACAATTTCTATATCAGACCCCCTCATTCCCTTTATCACCCAATGTTTCAACTGTTTTACTTCTCCAAATATTCAGCCACTTGACTTTTTATATGATGAATACTAACAATCTGCCGAACTCCTTCCAATGAGGTATCTGCGCTCACCATTCCACAGACACATCCCTTACATGCATAGTTAACTTCATCACTTCTGCTCACCACAACAATCTTGCATTCATCCGTATACTCCTTGATCTATCAACACATTTCAACATCTTTGATCACTCTTCTTCACTTTGCTATTTAAAGACTTTTGGCATTACAGGTTTTGCCCTTAACAAGTGTTCCTCCTATCTTAATGACTAGTCCTCCTTCTCTGTTGCATATATGTTCAAAAAAAATCACAGCTTACTGCATTAACTGTTGATGTCCCGCCCCAGGCTCTATTTTTGGTCTTGTATTTCTTCTCTTTGTACCACTTCTCTTGGTGACATCATTTGCCTATTTGGGTTCTGTTAAAATGTAAATGCAGATGACAACCAAATCTTAATACGGCTCCTCCAATCACATTTATCTAATTGATTTACTGCCATTCATCATTGGATGTCTCTATGTTCCCTCATATTAAATTAATCTAAAATGGGTGTCCCTTATCTTCTCTCTGGTGTTTCTATGAACTTTATTCTTAGCTCTTATTCCCTCCTGTCACACTGATGTTTGACTCTTGTGCAAGAATGATTCTTGTACCATTAATGACTCCAAACAGCTGAAATCATTCATCAACCGAACTACACTGATCCAGGAAATCGACCCTAAATGTTCGCAACATTTGCCCTCGTATCCTCTTTTTAGTAGTCGTAGAACTGATCGTCTTGTTAGCAATCAACAAACCAGGTCATTGCAATCATATTCAAGTAGGCCTTACTAGTTGCTCTTTCTCTCATCCCAACAAAGTCTTAAACTTCACCATTAGAGTATTATGGAAACTCCCTAGAATCATCAATACTTCATGTTATCACCATATGGCTGCTTAAAATTCTGGCAAAATCAGTGCCTGAACCTAGGAGATTTACTCCTGCAGTCTAAGACCAGCAGATTAGCACTTCTTGAAATCCTTGCATCTTCCAGGTTCTGATCTTTTTGCATTGGAGGGCATAGCAACTGGAACTCATTTCCACAAGCCATGTGGACCACTCCACCACAACAGGAATTTAGAAAATCATTAAACAATCACCTCTTGAAATTTGAAGCTAACAAAGGTTAAATATCCTACAAGGACACCAAAAGATTGTATATGTTCATTTGTATACACACCTCAGTCGAGCAATTATCCACCCCATTATGTCTATGTTTAAAAGTTATTTACAAAAAGGGGGTGGTGATGAACAGAGTGTCTGAGTTAAACAGACCACTCTTACCCAGTCCAAAGATCAGGGCTTGATCCATCACCGTTATTTATCTCACTGCCCCATCCCAGTTCAGAACCTGGCTATATGCAAATCAGTCTGTCCCTGGCCCAGTGCATCATGGGAACAGGGCAGACTAAACTACCAAGCCAATTCTTCACCAGAAAGGAGACAAGCTACCGGGGACCGGTTTCTGGCATTTCAGCCTTCTTCGGCCCGGCTTGCTTGAATCCTGATGGAGCAGTGAGAAAGGGACTCATGTCTGAGTATACCCTGCCACACCTATAGTGGCCAAAAACGATTTACAAAAAGGGGGTGGTGATGAACAGAGTGTCTGAGTTAAACAGACCACTCTTACCCAGTCCAAAGATCAGGGCTTGATCCATCACCGTTATTTATCTCACTGCCCCATCCCAGTTCAGAACCTGGCTATATGCAAATCAGTCTGTCCCTGGCCCAGTGCATCATGGGAACAGGGCAGACTAAACTACCAAGCCAATTCTTCACCAGAAAGGAGACAAGCTACCGGGGACCGGTTTCTGGCATTTCAGCCTTCTTCGGCCCGGCTTGCTTGAATCCTGATGGAGCAGTGAGAAAGGGACTCATGTCTGAGTATACCCTGCCACACCTATAGTGGCCAAAAACGATTTACAAAAAGGGGGTGGTGATGAACAGAGTGTCTGAGTTAAACAGACCACTCTTACCCAGTCCAAAGATCAGGGCTTGATCCATCACCGTTATTTATCTCACTGCCCCATCCCAGTTCAGAACCTGGCTATATGCAAATCAGTCTGTCCCTGGCCCAGTGCATCATGGGAACAGGGCAGACTAAACTACCAAGCCAATTCTTCACCAGAAAGGAGACAAGCTACCGGGGACCGGTTTCTGGCATTTCAGCCTTCTTCGGCCCGGCTTGCTTGAATCCTGATGGAGCAGTGAGAAAGGGACTCATGTCTGAGTATACCCTGCCACACCTATAGTGGCCAAAAACGATTTACAAAAAGGGGGTGGTGATGAACAGAGTGTCTGAGTTAAACAGACCACTCTTACCCAGTCCAAAGATCAGGGCTTGATCCATCACCGTTATTTATCTCACTGCCCCATCCCAGTTCAGAACCTGGCTATATGCAAATCAGTCTGTCCCTGGCCCAGTGCATCATGGGAACAGGGCAGACTAAACTACCAAGCCAATTCTTCACCAGAAAGGAGACAAGCTACCGGGGACCGGTTTCTGGCATTTCAGCCTTCTTCGGCCCGGCTTGCTTGAATCCTGATGGAGCAGTGAGAAAGGGACTCATGTCTGAGTATACCCTGCCACACCTATAGTGGCCAAAAACGATTTACAAAAAGGGGGTGGTGATGAACAGAGTGTCTGAGTTAAACAGACCACTCTTACCCAGTCCAAAGATCAGGGCTTGATCCATCACCGTTATTTATCTCACTGCCCCATCCCAGTTCAGAACCTGGCTATATGCAAATCAGTCTGTCCCTGGCCCAGTGCATCATGGGAACAGGGCAGACTAAACTACCAAGCCAATTCTTCACCAGAAAGGAGACAAGCTACCGGGGACCGGTTTCTGGCATTTCAGCCTTCTTCGGCCCGGCTTGCTTGAATCCTGATGGAGCAGTGAGAAAGGGACTCATGTCTGAGTATACCCTGCCACACCTATAGTGGCCAAAAACGATTTACAAAAAGGGGGTGGTGATGAACAGAGTGTCTGAGTTAAACAGACCACTCTTACCCAGTCCAAAGATCAGGGCTTGATCCATCACCGTTATTTATCTCACTGCCCCATCCCAGTTCAGAACCTGGCTATATGCAAATCAGTCTGTCCCTGGCCCAGTGCATCATGGGAACAGGGCAGACTAAACTACCAAGCCAATTCTTCACCAGAAAGGAGACAAGCTACCGGGGACCGGTTTCTGGCATTTCAGCCTTCTTCGGCCCGGCTTGCTTGAATCCTGATGGAGCAGTGAGAAAGGGACTCATGTCTGAGTATACCCTGCCACACCTATAGTGGCCAAAAACGATTTACAAAAAGGGGGTGGTGATGAACAGAGTGTCTGAGTTAAACAGACCACTCTTACCCAGTCCAAAGATCAGGGCTTGATCCATCACCGTTATTTATCTCACTGCCCCATCCCAGTTCAGAACCTGGCTATATGCAAATCAGTCTGTCCCTGGCCCAGTGCATCATGGGAACAGGGCAGACTAAACTACCAAGCCAATTCTTCACCAGAAAGGAGACAAGCTACCGGGGACCGGTTTCTGGCATTTCAGCCTTCTTCGGCCCGGCTTGCTTGAATCCTGATGGAGCAGTGAGAAAGGGACTCATGTCTGAGTATACCCTGCCACACCTATAGTGGCCAAAAACGATTTACAAAAAGGGGGTGGTGATGAACAGAGTGTCTGAGTTAAACAGACCACTCTTACCCAGTCCAAAGATCAGGGCTTGATCCATCACCGTTATTTATCTCACTGCCCCATCCCAGTTCAGAACCTGGCTATATGCAAATCAGTCTGTCCCTGGCCCAGTGCATCATGGGAACAGGGCAGACTAAACTACCAAGCCAATTCTTCACCAGAAAGGAGACAAGCTACCGGGGACCGGTTTCTGGCATTTCAGCCTTCTTCGGCCCGGCTTGCTTGAATCCTGATGGAGCAGTGAGAAAGGGACTCATGTCTGAGTATACCCTGCCACACCTATAGTGGCCAAAAACGATTTACAAAAAGGGGGTGGTGATGAACAGAGTGTCTGAGTTAAACAGACCACTCTTACCCAGTCCAAAGATCAGGGCTTGATCCATCACCGTTATTTATCTCACTGCCCCATCCCAGTTCAGAACCTGGCTATATGCAAATCAGTCTGTCCCTGGCCCAGTGCATCATGGGAACAGGGCAGACTAAACTACCAAGCCAATTCTTCACCAGAAAGGAGACAAGCTACCGGGGACCGGTTTCTGGCATTTCAGCCTTCTTCGGCCCGGCTTGCTTGAATCCTGATGGAGCAGTGAGAAAGGGACTCATGTCTGAGTATACCCTGCCACACCTATAGTGGCCAAAAACGATTTACAAAAAGGGGGTGGTGATGAACAGAGTGTCTGAGTTAAACAGACCACTCTTACCCAGTCCAAAGATCAGGGCTTGATCCATCACCGTTATTTATCTCACTGCCCCATCCCAGTTCAGAACCTGGCTATATGCAAATCAGTCTGTCCCTGGCCCAGTGCATCATGGGAACAGGGCAGACTAAACTACCAAGCCAATTCTTCACCAGAAAGGAGACAAGCTACCGGGGACCGGTTTCTGGCATTTCAGCCTTCTTCGGCCCGGCTTGCTTGAATCCTGATGGAGCAGTGAGAAAGGGACTCATGTCTGAGTATACCCTGCCACACCTATAGTGGCCAAAAACGATTTACAAAGACTAATTTGCATACAGCCAGGTTCTGAAACTGGGATGGTGCAGTGAGCTAAAAAACGGTGTTGGATCTAGCCCTGACCTCTTGACTGGGTGAGAGCTTTCTGCTTAATTCAGAGACTCTGTCCCTCACCACCCCTTGTTGTAAATATTTTTGTCCACCCTAAGCGTGGAAGGGTATTCTCAGATGTGAGACCCTTGCTCATTGCACCATCAGGATTCAAGCAAACCGGGCCGAAGACGGCTGTAATGCCAGAAACCGGTCCCCGGGAGCTTGTTTCCTTCCCAGTGTAAGAATTGGCTTTTGTAGTTTAGTTTGCCCTGTTCCCATCATGCACTGGGACAGGAACAGACTAATTTGCATACAGCCAGGTTCTGAAACTGGGATGGTGCAGTGAGCTAAAAAACGGTGTTGGATCTAGCCCTGATCTCTTGACTGGGTGAGAGCTTTCTGCTTAATTCAGAGACTCTGTCCCTCACCACCCCTTGTTGTAAATATTTTTGTCCACCCTAAGCGTGGAAGGGTATTCTCAGATGTGAGACCCTTGCTCATTGCACCATCAGGATTCAAGCAAACCGGGCCGAAGACGGCTGTAATGCCAGAAACCGGTCCCCGGGAGCTTGTTTCCTTCCCAGTGTAAGAATTGGCTTTTGTAGTTTGGTTTGCCCTGTTCCCATCATGCACTGGGACAGGAACAGACTAATTTGCATACAGCCAGGTTCTGAAACTGGGATGGTGCAGTGAGCTAAAAAACGGTGTTGGATCTAGCCCTGATCTCTTGACTGGGTGAGAGCTTTCTGCTTAATTCAGAGACTCTGTCCCTCACCACCCCTTGTTGTAAATATGTTTAAAAGTTTACATGGTGTATCTACCTAACCCTTTGCTTAGGAGGCATAATTTATTAGATAGCCTCACACCAATGGAAATCTACTACTATCAGAGAAACGTAGCCAGACAGAGAAAGACACTCACGCAGAACTGGGAAAGGGAACTAAACTATGATGTCCCTTCACCTGTGTGCACAATTACAAGTCGCCTGATCCGAAAACTACACAAAGAGGTTGTACCCAGTAGCCATTTTAAATGAAGTAACTCAGAACACTAAGGAAACTACTCAAACTAGGTCTGTGAAATAAAACACCTGCCTGACTTGCAGCTGCCCCGCCAATACCAATCTAGTGCACGCAGAGAAAGAATTCATTTGATAGCCTCTATTGATATTAGTTTATCAAAGTTATTCTGTTCAGTGTTGTCTTCAAATGGCCTACACTGCTCAATAAGGATGGATTGTCAGGAATATAATGGCAGCAAATAAAAATAATACTGGAAAATAGAATCCTGATTTACTGTTATATTACAACGTGCCTTTACCCAGTGATGCTTATACAAACATGTCAATGCATTTGTAGTTAGTACATCGACTTTATGACTAAGGTGACTGCTTTATAGTCGTTATTGGAATTCTGCAGCTACACATTGTATATCAATTACATTGTTCTCCGAAGATTGATAGATAAATAAACTTTATTGTTTCAAGTTATTTAAAACCATCACAATATAAAAAGCAGTAGGAATAAAACTGATTGCACGGAGCTAAAAACAGATCTCAGAAAGAACAATTTAAGTCAGTTTACGCAATTCTTAAACATATCTTTCCATAATAAATGTTAGCGTACCTTAAATGTGTTTTGCACGTGGGCAAAGTTCTAAATTATTGCATATAACAAAAGGTATATGCTGATATTAATACACGCTTTTATATTGGTTTGCCATAGAAAGGAGAATGCAGATAGATTTCTATTTGTCCGTGCAATTCTTGTTTCTATACAATCACTTTCCTAATAAATATTATTTGCAAGCCCTGTGGCTACCTTTATTTCACCCATCAAATAGTTGTCTTACTTACTGAATGAAAATGGGTCCTATTGTACATCATTCCTGAACAAACTGCTATATGCTGCTACACATAGATAAATAATTGCATTCATAAGTTAACTATTCTGCAAGTTAGGAGAGTGTTCTGTGATTCCAGGGAAACGTGTAAACATATGAAAAGCTTACTGCCTTCTGGAGACAATCTGAATGGACACTCCCAATCAAGGTGCTTCAACCATTTGGGGAACAGCCTCAACTAGACAATTTTCAGGGGCCCCTAAGGACTGCCCTTCTCTAACAAGATTCTTTGATCTATTTACAAACACAAAGGTTTCATTGCCCTGGGGTACTATTGGGAGATCTGGTTATTTACAGAGACAGATCAGATACTTTTAACACCTTTTGTCTGGGTAGGGTTCGTGAAATCCATTAGTTGTAGCTTCTCAACCATTCAAACCTAATCCCCGAGGAAGAAGACTTGTTGGGGGCATCCTCACAGCCCTCAACGTCTGTGCTAGTGAAGCATTCTGAACAGAAATGCCTGAAGGTACCTCCTCACACTAAAAGAGATTTGTAAATTGACCCTTGCTAGTGTATATAGCTAAGTAACGTGTTAATGTACTAGGCTGTGCTGTGACAAGACTTGTGAATATGTTTAGGCCTCATTGCAGTAACCTTAAAAACATTGATATCCCCAATATTACAAAAAAACTTCTCTGGACTCTTTTGTTTACAAACGTTTTGATTGAACTGCAAGCTTTTGCTGTCTAGAACAGATCAAAGAAAAACAAGTATATTTACAGCTTGAAGCTCACATGTAGCCGTTTAGATTCATTGATATGTATGTGTCCAGGTTTACCAGCCGTATGGCACAGATGCTGTAGGAAGATGCCTCTTTTTGCACGATCACCGCCATTTCATTTTGGAGTGTGGTTGCTGGTGTTTTTGATTCTGTGCACTGGGACTAATTGGCCCCAGTGCATGTGCTCTCACCCCTAAAATATGGTGAAATTGACTATAGTCCTAATTGGCATGTTTAACTTCACTTTAAGTCCTTAGTATATGGTACAATGTGTACTGAGGGCCTGTAAATTCAATGCCACTAGTGGACTACAGCACACATTGCGCCACCACTAGAAAGGCAATGCAAAAGACACCTGCAGGCCTAGTACTGTAGCCTAAATGAACAGTTTTTAAACTGCAAATTCGACCTGTCAAAATTACCCCTTTTGGTAGGCCCAATCTATTCTTTTGAATATTAGTAAGTCACCTCTACGTCGGTCTTAATGCCCAATAAGTCAAGGTGCATGTTAAAGGAACATGTAAATGATTAATGTAAAGGAAGACCTTACAGTAAAAAGGCCATAAAAGCTATTTTTGGACACTAATCTTTAAGTATCTGTATAGAACTAGACCAGCCGATCCTGTGGAGAAAATCTCCACCTTACACTTTAGAGCCAACAAATTAAAAGTAAATCTCAGGGTGAACAAGGATTTTTTTAAGTAGATACAAAAATCTGGAACCAGCTCCCATTACACATCCTAATGGAGGAATCTTGTTATACTTTTGACGAGTCGTAAGAGTGGGCTTTTCCGCTAATTCTGATAAATTGCTGACTGGTTCGCTTCGCTGTTAGTTCTTAGCACCTGCATGTGGTTTATTCTGTAATGTGCATCCTAATTATTATTATTAAAATATTTCAATTTATCAAAAGTGAGTGAATTTATTACCCTACTGGAGCATGGTGATCAATTTTGGGGGTATCTAGCTATAATATACCCCTACCCGCCAGATCCCGCTCTATCATTGTAACCTCACCACAAAAGAAAAATAGAAAAGGCAGAAAATGTCCTCATTAATGGAGGGTTTTGGTGTATTAGTTAAAACCGAGTCACATCTTTCATCCTTCAGGAGGCAATGGAAGCATGCCTGCTAGGTGATGGATTCCAGCGCTGAAAATGTAAACATCGAATGGGCGGAACTAGGAAAGAACAACATGACAGACGAAAAGGCAGGTGGAGAGAGAAAAAGGCTGAACAGGAGTCAAATCTAGGGAATGGATCAATGGGGCTGTGGTGCACAGAATTTTCTGGCTTTTTTTGGACCAAAAGGATGTTATGAAGAATCAAATTCACAGGAAAAAGCCTGGGCAGGAGGTGATCAGGCGGGAAATGGCTGTCTTGGGCCTCAGAAAGGGAGGCTGGACTTGGCCGCACATCATAATATTCCAGATTTAGGCAGGGAACTCGATATAGTCTGCCTCAAAACTCTTCCTAAGCAGGCGGTGTTCTCAGACGGGTTTACAGCCGGAAAAGGAAAGGCAGGGTGGGTTGATGGGAAATTCATAAACACTTTCCTTATGCTTTGCCACCCTAAAAGACAGAGAAAGCCGGTCATTCTATGAAAGGTCGGAATAATTGTGTTTTTCAGGGTGCAATGGGGCAGGGATCACCTTCATATTGAACTTGTTTGCGCGGGAAAAGTTTTTTTCAATAAGATTTTTTTTTTCTCTGTGAATTAAAAACAGATTTTTGGAACTAGTGCATTGTACACAGACGGAAAATCCCTGCCTAGTTTAGGATTAGGTTGTACACGCTAAACAAATCTAAGAATATTTGTAGATTCTTTCTTTTTTTAAATCTTCACACACCATATGAAGTTACTAATACCTCATGGCGCTTGTCTTACTCTGAAAATATATCTGATGATGATAGAAAAATCAGTGTTGGGATGGCGCTGTGAGTTAAATGTGTGTGATATGTGTTAATTTGGACTCCCTGAGTCGGAATCCCAGCAAAGTCAACTCTATCTTCCACCTTTCTGAGATCGGTAAACTAAATACCATTACATGGAATAATAATAACACCTGCTGTTTACAGCTCATTGAAATTGCAGAACTGCAGTATGAAGACTTATTTGAAAACAAATGATCAATTAATTTTACATTAATTGTACACAGAGAGGGTTTGATAACATTGTTATGAAGTTGTCCATAGGCAAATGAAATATAAATAAAACAGGGGGGGGGGGGGGGGGGGGGTGACTCAGGATTTGGCGCATACAGAGGCTAAGGGTGGAAAGGAGTTCCAAGCTCTCTGTTGATGAGACACATAATAGTATTAAAAGTGTATTACATGCACAAATGCAGCAGCAACAGTTCCACACAACAGGCAGATTCGTTTTTAGTGGCTTAGTGGACTAATGCGTCCACTGTAGGGGCCTGTGGTTGACCTCATGGTCACAGGTTACAATCCCGGTTGGTCCACTCAAGTCTTTCATCCTTCTGATGTCACTAAAATGAGTACCATTGAGTTAGGTAACAATAAACATCCGTTATTTAGCACCAAGATACCCTTGTGGGTGAACGTGCGCTTTACAAATATAAGTTATATTATGCTGTATTGGGTAAATGGCATTGGCTTAATACATTGAAAGGTGTTAAAACTCTGGATATAAATAATTATATATATAGAAACACAGATAGACATCATTTAGGCATCTCCAGTAGTAGGTACCTCTAGCTACCTCCCGCTTGCTCCTGGTGACCCTAGTATTGCCCATGAGATACCTGGCCTCAGAGGTCATAAAAGCAGTGTCAAGAGCAGAAGATAAACTTGGTACCCATGAGCACTGTTTACTTTCTGTAGCTCCCACTGACGCAGTGCATGAGGCTATCATTTTGTAAATAAGTTCTGCAATCCAATGTGCACTGTTCTAAAAAAACATAAAAAGTGCTCCTAGTTCGTAACTTTAAAAATGTATACAAGTTCCCACAGTAGGTTATCAATACACATATTCCACTTTGTTTTAAATAATAAGTCATAAATCAGGAATTTTCAATCGTTACATAGAAAGGTAAAATTGTATTTTATAGGCACACACTTCCTTTTACTACATAGCATTAAGCATGTATCCATTTATAGCAAGCCTTTAATATTATTTTGTCAGTTGGATAAGCATACACATTTTGAAGCAACACGTTGCCATGTTTCTTTATTTATGTATTGTGAATGTGTTTGAGCCTGTTTTATGTTGTTGTGGCGATATAGTTTCGTCTTTAAATAAACACAGGTTTTCCATGCATTCAAACGTAGAAATACGTGACGGATCCCCTGGCACGCCCTGTCAGTGTCCTAGGTGTAGCACAATTTCTATAACCTTAATCTAGTTGAAAATCAGCATATATCTTTGTTGGGAATTGGAATGTTATTATATTAGTGGTGGGCCCATTCCGATATACTTGACCTTTATGATGTCATCTCGATCAAACAAACATCGTTATCACTTCCAGAGACGATAAACGGTCAGGGTCAGCGGTCATATGACGCAATTTCCTGCAACCTCATTGACGCCAAGTGGTGCGTGATGTCATGCCCACTGCCTCTGGAATGTTGGTGAATTAACGTCGAAGGAAACATAGACACTGAAGAAGGCTATGCATGGTCACATCATGTGGTCCTATAAAGATTACTAACAGGGGAAATTGTCAGTGCAGCTTCACGGCGCCCAGGTAAGAGTCGAGAGAATACAATATTTCCGAGGAAACATCCATATCCATCCCCCTCCCTCTCGTGAATTGGCAGAGAGGTGGGGTGAGTGAATTCCAGATGAAGTCTCACATTGCTGAAAAGGCCTTGGACACTAGTAATGTAGAACAGAAGACCACCGAGTAGAAAAATCTTGGCAAGCCAAGGAAGCGTGAAACTACTCAGTGCCCCTGTGCCGTCGAGAACCACTTGCTTTTCCCTTTAAAAAAAAGTTTTTCAAAGTTTGAGCTCCTGGTTATCATATCCCCCATTCAATGGTTTCCTAAATGCATTTCATTATTGCATTCTCTTTTACTTTTAGGGGATGCGATGTTATGTCGACTCCCCAGGGGTGTAACACAGACTCCTGCAGCACAGGGCCCCCCACCGTTAACAGAGCACCCTCCACTAAGCTTACAGTCCATGAACACCTCTTAGATATTCTGAGAGGGCCTGATCATTTTGCATTACACCTCTACCCTGCCCTCATTGTGATAATACGATAGACTGCCCTAGCAGTTTGTGTGAGGGTGTGGCACAATGGTCAGAGCTGCTGGCTTTGGCTCTTGGGAACCTGGTTTGAGTCTCAACATAGGTTCACCACCCTGTGATTCTGTGCAAATCTCTTAATCTCCCTGTGCGTACCACAAAAGGCATGTGTCCTTGTGTAACGTAGCTGGTGCTCATGTAAATTGCTCCAATACCTTCGGGTCGAGTTCTTGCTATATTAAACTGCAAAAAAAAGTCAATATCTGAGAAGGCCAAGGGGCAGATTTATGTTGGGAATGCGCCACGTTTGCGTCACGCAACTGCGGCATAAACGTGGCGCATCCCTACGACCGATTTACAACGTGACGCATCTAGGCAGATGCGTCACGTTGTAAAGCCCTGCGCCGCTTGTGGGCGTTCCGGCGCAGGGTGGGCGTTCCGGGGCAGGTGCGCCTCGCAAAAGTGGCTGAGTGAAATCTATAAGATTTCACTCAGTCACTTTCAGGCCAATGCTGCGTCAAAACCCTGCGCCTGCTTGAAGCAGGCGTAGGTCTTGATGCAGCATTGTAAAGATGGGGCACCCCCGCGCCTTGCTGGAGCTGCGTCGCGCTTGCGACGCAACTCCAGCAATGCGCCACCTTAACGACACAGATGCGTCACGCATCTGTGCCGTTTTTGCCCCATGGTGCGCCGCATTGTAAATGCGGCGTACCATGGGTGGCAGAGCGGCGGCGCAAAATAACTGGCGCATCCCTGGGGATGTGCCAGTTATCATAAATCTGCCCCAAAATAAGTACCTGTCCCCAAAAATGAGTGTTGGTGGGTCCCACCAGCAACCATCTGCTCAAATTAAGCATTGAGTGGGCACTGAGTGAGCACACATCCGAAGCACTAGTATGCATTGTAACCCATGAGTCACGTGCGTCAAGATGGGGGTCTCTGGATGCTCCCCTTAGTCTCCTACAAAAAAACAAAAAAGACCGATTCGTTTAAATTTGTAGGAGCCTGCCTGGCTGAAGAAACAAGGCAACTGTGTCTGGAAGGGAAGAGCAGAGAGAGGGTGAGATTCTAGCAGCAAGTGAAAGAAGTGGACGAGACAGAGATTGAGGAGGGGGATTTAGGGGACAAACAGAAGAGGGATTACACGGACACACACTCTTAACCAGTAAAACGTGTCTTCCCTGTTCTCTCTCCATGTTTGAGTTGATTTATGGATTTCTGCTTTCACCCACAAAGGCTAAAACATCTGGCGCGCGGAGAAACAATAATACTCCAGGCCAGAGCATGAAATCCCACGGAAAGGGCAGGAGATGCCGGATTCCCCCAAACTGATAACTTTTTACACGCATGGGGCTTTTTAAAACAAACACAGGGGGCGTCCTCACGCAGCGCAGCGGAGGGCGCTTCTCCGGGCCTGTCAGTGGGATGGATTCCTGAGGTGGAAACATCGCTCTGCTGGAGAGGAAGGCTGCGTGCGCGGGCCCACGGGCTCCCCGCTCCGCGGCGCCTGGAAGATCTACCGCGGCTCGCGTTTCACGGGCTCCGGCGGCCCCAAAATCAAAGTTAACCAGTGTTATTTAATTCCATTACAGGTTCTAATCCAACCTGTGAGCGCGTCTCTGCGTAGGCTCGTCTGTTTGTCACGTCATTCGTCATACTTTCACTTTCCTCTTTTTATTTATTTATTTTTATTTATTTAATGCGATTTTATATAGCGCGAACATTACCCGAAGGGCGCTTTACATAAGAACCGGTTGCGATACATAAGAATGTATTTATTATTTTTAGTTGTTGTCGTCTGGTAAAATTAGACGGTGTGTGTCGCACTGAAAGGCCGCTGTTCTAGAAAACAGTTCACCAAAGGGATCTAGGGAATAATATTCTAACCCTAATTTTTAACAATTTTATGTTATATCTGTCGGAATTCACACAAGTCTGTTTGCCCCCACCATCCCCTTAGACCTTCAAAATATTCATCTCGTGCTGCCAGTGCTTAATTTGCAAAAACATACGTGCCAGGGCTCTCGTTAGGAGGCCACTGCAGCTTGCAGCACACATTGCCCCTGCCATGCTGCCAGTGATATTAACAACACAACTACTAACCATCCCACTCCTACAAGTGTGATAGTTTGGACGATTCCACCCCCCCCCCCCCCCCCAAAGCTATGAGAACGGCTTGGGCGACAGATAATAGGAATTTATAATGTATACTGAATTAATAGTTAACTGTAGTAGTCACCTTTAAATTTGTCAGACAGTGCCACCTTGTGGCAGACTGGAACAAGCGCCAGTGCTGACAAGTAAGTGCCAGTACGGAGCACAGGAAAGCACTGGCTCAAATTGAGCACTGAGTGCTGCCCATTTCTGCTATAGAAAACATGAATACAAAGCGCCTAAATTGAGGTTCACAGATCCTGACTTGGTGCAAGAGGCGGCGCCCGAATCTGTCCTCAAACCCAATCTACCATTTTGCTGCCCTGAGGCCTAGCTAATGGCACTGCAGTCTACTCCACTGAGCGATCACTTGCTATAAAACCCAGGACAATAGGCTATGACAAATAACTGATTTTAATAGTATAGCAATATTACTAATAATATTAACATGACTACGCTGTTGTTATTGATAATACCAGTGCTATTACTTCTACTGCGAACAACATCACTAACACTAGTAATGCTGCTAGTAATAAGAATTATCATTTAACTACAGTAACAAAAAAATACTAATAATCTTAAAAACCTCTACAATTCTGCCAACATTACTGCCACTAACATTAATAACAATAATAAGAGTATTAATGAAAATAACTTTTATTACAATAATACTGAAAACATATTACTACTACTTATCATTACTATTAACACCAAAAACATTAGCATTCCTAATATTATCAATAATAATACATAAGTAATAATAGTGAAAATATATGCAGTACATGATTGACCCTTAGGGCCTAATCAACATCATTAAAATGACTATAACTTCTTTTTTGGAACATCCTTTGAATCACAATTGTGAGGCTTTATTGCAATGTAAAAAGTAATGTAAAAAGCAGGCAACTGAACGGCACTTGCTTTAAAAAATTTGAAAGACATTTAATATTGTTATTATTGTTGTTAATATTATAAATAACAGTGAAAACATTATTACTACTACTTCTAATTATAATGTTAATAATAAATGCCTTTCGAAATTTATAAAGCAAGTACCATCCAGTTGTCCAAAATGAATACCTTCTTTTTTTATTCCAATAAAGCCTCACATTTTTGTAGAAAGCGTGTTCAAAAATCAAGTTATAGTAATTTTAATGATATTTATTCTGCCCTAAGGGACCAACAAGTACCATATGAAGTACAGAATGCAGAAAAGGTTGCATACCACCAGGCAGCAACTTCACATTAAATAAATATTGAAGACCAAGAGTCTAGGATCAATATACAACACTTAACTTTCTTTCTGTTTGCTGTTGATAGAAACTTTAGAGTGTTTTTTACACAGGGGCTCATTTCGGATTACCTTTATGCGAGGCAAGCGGGAGTGACCGACCTAACTTCTATCATATTGTTGAATCCTCACAAATTGCATTTAATGTGAGTTATTCCCAGAGTTTTATATAGTGCGAACTTGACCCGAATCGGGTATCAGAGCACTTTACATAGCACCAGTTGCATTACATGAGAACACATTAATTTTTCTTAGGCATGGGGAGATTAAGTGATTTGCCCAGAATCACAGGATGTTCAGCGTCATTGCCGAGACTAGAACCCAGTTCCCCAGATTCAAGGTCGACCGCCCAAGCCGTTAGGCCAAGTCTCCCAGTACGCGTTTATTTAACCAGTCTGAACAGTTTGTCTGAAGGTAGGCTTTTTAAGATATTTCTGAATTGCGAATTCTGAAGTGAGATGAGAAGACAGGTGGTAGCTGCGTATCTTGGAAATAATTTTGTTATGGTCATCATGTTTTAAAATGTAGCACTTTATATTTTAGGTCTACACAAGCTCCAAGAAGTCCAGCAGTGCTGAAGATTTGCTGTTGTTTTAAAGACAAAGAAGCTATAGTTCTGAAAGTGCACAGCTGTTGCTATTCCCTGTCCCATTCTGTCACATTCTCCTATAATTCTGTAATGGCATGTTCATGTGGCTCCTGATATAGGGGCTCTCCTGGGTATCAACTATATTTGAATTACACTAATTTAAAAAAGAAACAACATGTTAATGTAGTGTCCAGTGATAGTCAAAAAATGTCCAGAAGAAAAGTCAGCACCTACCTGCCTAGACTGGCTTGGGACATTTCCGAAAGCTAAGCCACCAAAGTTGAACTGAGCATTTCATATTTTGGCAACCTGGTCGACACAAAGGCTTGGTGGAGGTAGGAGCTTAACTGAAGGGCGAATATATTCTTTGAAGGAAGGTCGGGTTCTCACCTATACCTACATTAGCTCGTGGCCTGTTTTGGTTTAGATTCAGCATCCAAAAATGATCTCTTGCTCATACCTCAGCATTAAACAAATAGTGTTTAAGTTATTAGTATTGATGTTAACTGAATGCCTTAGATACAATTGGGCGCCCTCTTCATATTAGTGGATTGAGGTCTTTTCACAAACACTTCAAAGGTTTTTGGTTTGTAGATTAACTTTTACGCGCTGCTCTCACTTTAGTAGTGTCCCTTCAGTCTTATGGAAGCAAGGGTGCAATGGGCAAACTTGGTGAGAGCTTGCCAGAGACGAGAGAGTATATGTTGAGAGCACCCAGCATTGCACAAGTTGAGGACTTTAATCGAAAGATCTCCCTGTTCATTGCATGCTCTGTGTCGTTGGTTCATGCACAGTAGACTGTATAAGTAACAGCCAGATATTTCCTCTTTGGTACAAGACTGTTTTGCCCCAACAAGAGACAGAGGGACATTTGCAAGGAATTTTCCTAAAGAAGGATTCACTTTCATTGAGATGGTCACACCGGAAAACAAGATGGAAGTTCTTTAAGCGGAATGTTCTTAACGTTGTATTTCCGTTTATAAGAGAGAATCATTTCTCTGTAGAATTGTTGTTATACTCAAATGCGTTTTCTAATATAGTGAACAGTGGTTGATTCTGTGTTCTCTCATAGTCTCAGTTGCCATGTATATCATATTTACATTGATAGGTTTAAACAGAAACTGTAAATTCAATGTTTAATAGTTATGCTAATGTGTCCTTAATTGCTCTCATTGTTGACAAATAAAGGATCTTAAGCAAAGTGAGATAATTTTATTTTTTTAAGTACATAGTAATTAAGTTTAAATTAAATTGGTAAAATAGAATTAGAACTAAGACTATCTGGATCCCTGGCTAGCAATGTAACTTTTAGGCCAGATCCCCTTCCAAACAAGACGGTACACATAAAACTGTAGCGGAGACTGGACAGAAGATCCCAGCAGCCACTGAAAGTCAAATGCACTGTGATGTATCTGGATCTCTGCTCTACATCTTGCTTGCTGGGTGCCCGGAATTTTGCTATCATTATTACAGCAAAGCAGATAGTATTGCTCAACTGTATTAGGTGGAGGCACCAGGGGATTGTGTGAAGGAGATTAATATATCTGCCAAGTAATGACTGTGTTGTCCAGCTGCGATGGCAGGGCCAATCTACTCCAGTGCTCTGAGGGAGCTTTGCTCACCAGGCAAGGGAAAAACCAAGCTGTTCAATCTTCTTTGTAGTAGAAAGTAGCTCGTGGCACCAATTTTGGACACCTACACCAGCGATGCCATTTGATACACCCCGTTGCAGGCCAATGGGGTAACAAGATAACTGGAACAGGGACTGTGTAATTTATTTCTGCACAGCATGCAGGGGGCTCTAACATCATCTACAGGCCAAGAACAGTTTCTGGGGTTTGCCATTGAGAACTTGCATGTTTCTGCCAAGTTGGAAGAAGGTTAAAATAGTAAGCAAGCGTACCTCCTCTGCTAGTCTTCAGCAAAGATTTTTATAACAATGTGCTTAATTCCATTGTCTAACATTAGTTCATCACAAACGTTTAATATTTGTTTCACACAGCTGTCATTTTTCTTTTTTATATATAAGAGCATAGAGTCATTATTTACCATATTACAAAAAATGAACAAATATATGCAGTCAAAGCATATTACATACATGGTTCTTGAAACAAACTTCATTAGCAAAACAATTAACGTTAAAGAGAAAAGGTATCCATTACCAATGTAAGGTGAATAGTAAAATCAGTTTCTATCAATTTCTTTACTACACCGGCTATACACAGTGTAAGCTAAATTCACCACTCCAATGATTTGGAGATGGCATGCGACTGCAGGTATAGCAGAGATCAGTTTTTAGGACCCCACAGATGTGGGAGCTGAGTCGACCACCGATAATTTACTGCACCCCAATATTTTAAGCACCATGATGTTTACCTCGTGCTATTCGACTCCATTGTTCGTGTTGCTCTAGCAGCAAAAGACACCACTCTCCTCAACATTAAGCCCACTAATTAGCAGAGTAAAATTTCCAATAGGAACTCAGACCACTCAATAACTGAGTTCTAAATCAAAAATAAGTTTAAAATATTTATTACAGAATTTTTCATATACATGATACAGAGATAGGCATAAATGCCACAATGGCCCAGATACAGAACACATAATCACAAAATCATGACAAAATCCCTATGTAAGCAGTTAAATCTCTCTAGATTTTATGCCTCAATCTCATTTAGAGGACTGACAGCATTCTAAGAGAGGAGGAAAAAGACTCAAAATATTCAGATAGAGTCTGGGGAGAAAAGTAAGATGTTGTCCAGAGCCTTCAAAACTAGGGGTTTTTATACAGCTTTCCTGCATAAACAATTAGGAAAACTGCAGATTCAGCATGACCTAATTATGGCTAGCACTGTAAGGGTGGTATGCACTCCATGTAATCAATATTTAGTCAATGATACCTTTTTAATCCACAAATGCGTGCAGCCTGGTTATATGGCATGCCCAAATGCCATGGAAAACCACAATGAACTCTGTGGAGTGGGGCATCATCCTGCCCCAAAGCCAGACGCTCTGCTCTATGCCGCCATATTGACGAACATGTATGCCTTCAATTTAAACCCGGTATTCATAGTACACCATCATTATACTCTTCCAACCATCCTTTCTTCTTCTTTTTATGTGAATCCACATGCAGAATATGTTGCCATTTTTCAAGTTTCTTATATTTAAACTGTGCCCATTAGGACCTCTTGTAAGAATATGATAGATGCAGGGTTCAACACAAGCAGTTTTTATTTAGTAAAAACCCAATGCATTTCGGGCTGCGAAGCGCCCTTCTTCGGGGGTCACTATAAATAACAACAACAAAATTACTACTTAGAATGCTAATAATGAATATACATTTCACTTAGTAATGCAACCCGAGTTCTAATAAAAACTTAACATTGTGCCACCATGCCTTGTTACTCATTATATAAACAACAACGAATCCATTTAAAGAAATTTACATAAAGCGCCAATCCCATCGCCCAATCATCCCTCCCCCTCTTTCATTCGCTCACCCTTCTTTCATATATGCCTATACCCCATCTCTTGGTTACCTAGAGGTCTATCCCGATGTTCCCCATTACCGTCCTAAAGCCCTCCTTTTAAATATCCACAAACCCTCTGTGCAAACATTTAAATCACAATAGAAGATCGCCATGCTATTACCCCACTCAGATTTTCATTACTCTTACGCTGCTCCGGTCTTTTCAAGTTTAAAATGTAAACACTTCCTTCCCCCCGCTTCCAAACTTGTTTACGCTACGACGCACATCTCTATTATTTGCATACCTGCCGTGAAAGTTTAAAAGCCTTCCGTCACTACCCACCTCCCAATTGGAGCACGGGACCAACCTCCGATGCTGCGGTGGTCCCGCCATGCAAATTAGGATACGCCCGCCACACTGGCAGGCGTATCTTGGGCCTTTTACATTACGAGTGGATCTGCTGGCAGCAGACCCGCTCGCAATGTAAAAGGACTTTGCACAGCATTGCAATGCACAACATGGCAGGCACCACGTGGTGCCTGCCACCGGGTGCATTGCAATGAGGGGGTACCATTAGAACTCCCCATATGAACCCCCCCACCACACGAACACCCTGGGGGCCAGCAACAGGCCCCCAACAACTAGAACCGCGTGCCTTTCCATGGCTGCATTGCCGCCATGGAAAGGTAATTTTCCACCTACATTATAATATGGATGGCGGTGTCTTGCAGGCACCACCACCATATTGTGTCCTTTTTCTGCCCGGTCGACAATTCGACCAGCAGAAAAGCAGCGGACGGTCTTTCCGTCTGCCGCAGTCCCTCCGCCATACTAATATGGCGGGGGAGAATCAGGGACAGATGGCAGTGACCACTGCCGGCCCGGAGGTGGAGATCCACCCACCATCATAATGGGGCACTAAGTTCTTCTTCAGGCCTACATCGGAACTTCCAGAGGAAATCTTTCGAAATAATACATAGAGAGCACAGTGTAAAGTTTAAATCACAATACACGCTTTCTAAAGACAATCTGCATTTATGTCATACTCTGAGCTCTGTGAAAAATGAGAGGAGAAGACTCACAGTGGGTCTCTGATTGGGAGGTGTGAATGAGCAGGAGCAAGATGAGCAAAACATCAGAAACGTCCATCATTCCAATAAAATGGAGTCTTTCATGAAAATGTGGCATAACTATTGTTGCATTTTTAATCACATTTCTAATCCACCTAATGAAATAGTTTCATGTGCATCTTGATTAGTTCATCAGTTAATGAGCAGTCATTTACACTCAACCCTCTACATATAATACTGTGTTATGATATAATTTGTATATTCAACCTGTGCTTTAATTCATTAACTTGTGCACTTCACCTTTATGCATTCTCACAAACATTGCTGTGCACATTTAGAAATCTCATTTAGGGACCGATTATGATGTTGTGCGGAAAGCTTCCGAATGCCATTCAGATTCCCCTAGACTGTGTGGGAACCAATCTGCCCGACTCGGTCGGAAACAATTCCAGCCGACCAATTACATTGCTTGCGGTTGGAAAGGAAACCGTTCAGTCAATCGGAATCGGTTCCTACCAGCATTCTGAGAATCTGAGTCGCTCGGAGCCAAATCGTACATCTCTACGGACAGCGCATCCAACCGACATATAAAGATGTTGGAATCGGTCAGCCTCTCTGCCTCAGTTAATCCGACATGGAAATGCTGTCGGAAACTGTCTTTGGGGGCCTCTAGCAGGCCCCCCGTCATCCTGCAGCTTCCGGTTGGGGGTAGAGGAAATACACAAGGGACTCCTCTGTAAAGCCATGTACAGTGTGGCAGGCACCATGGGGGGCCATGACAGGGTGCAAGGTTTTCCACAACCACTCCTTTTCCTCATAGGAGCCAGTGTTGTTGGTCAGATCACAGGCTTCATTTGAACTCAATGGGAGAACTTACGAACGGTGTTCTGAACCATCATATTTGGTCATGTGGAACCGTCAACTGTGAGTCGGTCGGAACCGATTCCAACATGGAGTCGGGTGGAAGGTTGCCGCACAACATCAGAATCGGTCCCTGAGTTGTATTGGAGTGAATCAATAACCTATGTTTTTACATTTATTGGATATTCACGTTATAATGATGATAGCTTGCCTTCCTATGGTCAATAATGTTAGAATGCGTCTCCATTTTGTTTCTAGGGCTAATTTATCTTGACATTAGGCCCACTGCTTGTATGCTGTTTCTTCCTTTCTTTGCAGGTGTGTTATCAAGTCCCTCGTTAGCAAGAGAAAGGCTCATTATTTTGTATTAGAATGATAGTGAGACATGATGTCGAAAAGTCGGCAGTAGAAATGACAATGAAAAGAGTCTTTTGTACCTGGTGTAACAGGAAGATGCATCTCTCAAGGATGAGCAGATTTGTATCTCGTTGGGTTGGAAATTTAGGGGGCTATTGGCTCCTGTCAATTGCCACATGGGATTGGCTCTTGACTGTATGGGTAAGATATGGATGTTCTCGAACTTTCGCTTTTAATTGCTGTTACATAGTAGTTAGGGGGAGTTCTTGTCATGACTTGGAAGAGACCGGATCTCTTGACATTTTTCTGACTTTCTGAATGTGAAGCTTCAAGCTAAATACTCTTTCTTCTCCTCTGAACTTCTACTGAAGTTCATATGATGCTGACATCTTCCTCTTTTCCTTTATAAATCCCCTCTGAAATTTAATTTCTTAATTTAGCGAGGGCTAGTTTCATTATGGGACCCTTGGTTTGGATATTTTGCATTCTTTTTATATTGATTATTTTCATTCTATACTTGATAATACTTAAATTCAGAGTGCTTGAGCACCATAACCTTTTTCTGCTATAATATATCTCATTAATCAATGCCAATTGCGCTGATTGTGGTGAACTAATAGTTTGAAAATAAACCTTTATTCTTTCGTACCATCCACTATGTTGTCATTGTGAAACTTTATTAGTTTCCTTGGAATCTAAAACAATTCTGAATGTTAGCTCTCCCTCAATGCTTCAAGGCAACTACCAAAGGCCCATATGACCAGTAGGGTATTCTAAGAGAATGAGGTTTAAAGATCCTGCTCGATCTTTTCAATAGTTTTAGAAGAGTTATTATGTTTCAGGAAAAACTCGATCCACCATGTATGTGTAGCTACAAAAAGTAGGGAAATTATGTGCTTAGTAATGCTAGCCTGGCAACCAGAGGAGTAAGGTTAAAACTAGTTGACATGCCGCCAATTGATCATGTAGGGATGCAGCTATGCAAGATGGTATCTGATCTTTTGAAAGTGGAGTTGACTACATGGTATGATTCAGTACTAGCATTTTAAGAAAAAGAACAATTATACAAAGGAGCAAATTGGTCATGATTCAGGAGCTCAAATATTGTAAATTTTTAATATTTTGTTATATCTAAAGTGAATGGTGTTGAATTTCATTATCATGAATGCCTCTTTATTTATAAAGGAGGTTATAAATGTCACCCTCACAGGGGTCAAAGTGGACAACCTCAAGATCTGTCCATTTCAATTCGGTTTTGCTGTGTGCAGTTTCGCAAAAATGTTTAACTAAAGGTGCAGTGATTGCTTTGCATTTTATATGTGATTTTTGTTGTCAGATTCTTTTCATGATTTCTTGGTTGATTTTTGCTAATATATATTTTTACCCAAGGGCACAGTATACCATAAATGACGTTTTTAGATTTTGCCTGCACAGCTCTTGCATTGTGCTTGCGTAATCGCTTGCATTTAAAATAAAATATTCTCTAAATGGATTCAGAGCCCGGCCATTACTTACCTTTACCTACCTCTGGCTGGCTCTTACGTCACTTTACTTACCATTGGCTGGCTCCCACATGGCTCCCACGTTACTCTTGCTTCCTTGCTTGGTATTGGTCAGAACATCCTCCTCACCTCCATCTTCCTCTTGGGCTTCCAGTCAAGTCTGCATCCTGTTGTTCTGCTGTGGACCCCTGGACCAACTACTGCTTCCAGTGGCCATTGTCCTTCCACTGCAGGCTTCTGCAGTGCAGGTTCTCTTTTTCAACTAGCCCTAAAGTGATGGTTGTTGTCAAGATATGCTGTCCACAAGCGATAGTTTGCTGTCTAGAACTTTGACTGCATTGTTTGCAGCTTCCTACTAAAGGCCCTAGTGGTAGTATGTGCTGCTTTGTCCCTGGGGCAGTAATCACTGGTCTCACCCTGTTACAATATTGTTGCGAATTCAATAAGACAGTGTGTGCTGCCCCCTCACTGCATGAGCAGTGCATTATAACCCCCCCCCCATCACCGTGCAGTCTCAGGGCATAGCACCATCTCCCAAAAATAACCATAATCTTTATTCCATTTTTCTGCTGTTTTTGCAGATCGTGTATATCTGTACAACACCTTGCACATTATGACTTTAAACACACAAACAGCAGCAAGCATATGATATATACATATTATCATTTAAAGTTTGAGTTCTAAATATGATGAAATATGCTGGGTTTGCTCCAAGCATTTGATGAGTATGGGACAATACAATAGAAATTTGTAGCATGCAGTATCACAGTGCTTCTTGTCAAGCTGCAGCCTCCTTGATGTAATTTGCTGCCACTTCCTATCAGTCTTTGGGACATCTCTGCAGCATACAAGGGCACCAAACCATGACCCCACGCTGCACATGGTTTACATAAGCTTTCCCACCCACTGTCAGCCTTGGGTCAGTTTGCAACTAACCCCAAAGGTGAGAGTTTTCTTCTCTGCTGATGTGACTCTGTGGTTTCCGGCTCTTCTTAGCTCATCAGGAACTAAAGATCAGGGTCTGGGGATGCCACCTAAATACAAGATTATGGGGTGCTACAAGGGAGTGACAGGTACTGGCCAATGGGCCCCTTACCTAGGGTGCCTATATCCTCTATTATGCCTGCCTCCTGCGGGAGGGGAGCATAGACCTAGCCCTGATTGGATAAGTCTCATCATCTTCAAGATGGTAAGTACTAAAAAGTGTACTTCACCTCGCCTCCAGCACCTGAGGGATGGACTTGGCAAAGGGGGGAACACCTACTCTTGCTGAATTTTCCCACCTGTTCTCCTGTCAAAAGAGGGTGAGGGCAGGAAGGGGGGTCTTCTCCTAACAGGAGAGGCTGGGGTCATGTTACAAAGGTTGCAAAGCCTTTGAAGCTCCCTGCCATGGATGGCTCTTCAGGACCAGGGGAGGTGTGAACATCTCTACCCAGAAAAGGCATTGTTCTCGACCTCTAAGAGCGCAGGCACTCACCCCATGAAGTCAGAACACTGTCTGGTGGTAACAGGCTGTCTTAGGCCAGTCGGTGACCACATTAAGGGTTGGTAGGTTTCAGGGGACGTCTCCAAGGGGTCTTCTGTGCGTAATTTTGAATAAATCTTACACTGGAATAAGTGCAGGTTTATGATGATGAGATGTTTGGTACCAAGTATCCCATACTTCAGGGAAGCCATCATGGAGCTGGGGAACTCATAAAGACGAGTGCCCAGCCCATGCACTTACTATGGCTTCCCTGGTCCCTTACAATATCCAGGAATCAACAAGGATATTTCTGGGGCATATCTCATGCAGATATGTCCCACAGGAGATACGGTGCACCCTAATTTAGGGCTAAGGTCTGCTAGATGGGTGTCTTACAAATATCTCATGCAGTGCATGTGGGCATGGCACACACGGATGTGTGCCATGTCGACTCTTCAGTTTTGTCTGCAAGAAGACATGCACGCAGTAGTGGCAATGTGCTTGGTGAGGGATGTCTTATGGTGGTACAATCTGTGCTTCAGCCCTTAGAAACCCTCTTTAACCACAAGGCCCTTGGTACCAGGGGAACCTCATTACTATAGAGTTTTATGTGAGCTAAAGGGGTTCAAAATGTGGAAACAGTAGATATAGTTTAAGGGAGGAGATCTAGCACAAGGGGATCTGGTTGTCAGGGACCCTGTGCAATTCCAGTCGAAATTACTTCATTTTTAAGGCAAAAAGTGGGGGGTTCCATATCCAAAAGAGGCACACTTCTACACATACCATCCCAAAATGGGGTCTGTGTATACGGGTGAACTTGATCTGAAAGGCATTTTTGATCTGAAAGCTTCAGTTCCTGCATGGAGTCGTAGAACCTGTATAAGCAATGGAAAGAGGACCGGGTTCTGAGGCAGTGGTTTACCTTCTCACCGTAGCCAGTTAATAAACAAGCATTGTCAAGGCCAATAGATTTTGCCTATGTGAATTCTAGTGGCTTAGTCAATGATTTTTACATGTTGTATAGTATTTGAGTTTGTCTTAAATAAAAAAAAATCAATTTGATGTAGTCAATGCTGTTTGTGTCATAGTTTTTTTTTACTTTGAGCCATTTTGCATAGGAGCTCAACTGCTGTGCAACATATAGAAAAACACTGACAAAGCCAATTGATTTTGCATAGTCGAAACTTTTACCAATACTTGTTGGTTTTGTAGTTCAAGAATGTTTTGTGTGTCGCTCCTTGATGTTGAAAGGCCATGCCTTCTTTAGTTTGAGTGCAAACAGAACACACTCGCAGTGGTGGTATCCCTGGATAGGTTCCAACAGCCACAAATCTGTTGATTGTACATAGAGTGTTAGATGGTGGTGCAGGGTAGGGTCTGGCTAATTAGTCCTGGATAATTGTGGGGGTTTTGAGTGCAAAGATTGGGCTGGTGGAGGGAAGTGCTTTGAGTGTAGAACGAAAGTGCCAATTCTGGTTGATAGACTTCTTGAATTGGTTTGTATAGGGACTGAAGGAGGTCACCCAGACTATGTTATGTTGTTTTTTTTTGTCTGCATGGTAATGTAATATATCCAAGGGGGTGAACCAGGCTCATAAGAAGGAAGATGGTGGTTTCACAGCAGATATCAGGGTTCGATTTTGGTGAAAGGATGAATACTGATATATTTCCAGTAGTAATTAAAATATGCCAAAACAGATTGGTTTTTAGTATTTGCTATTTCGAGAAAGGAAATGTGTTTAATAGAAGCTGTGATGTATTGCAATGAGCAGTATATTTCTTACTTTTAGGCCTTGCAGATTTTCATTTCAATTTATAAAAAATGCTGGAAAGAGACTAAGAATATAACATTTTGAAAATTAACACAACTGAAAAGTTTTCAATTGCCGAGAATTATGCCCATGGAGATATAATTTTGAGCATCTCTGCTGAAGCAAAACATAAATTATAGGTTCAGTCCATATGTAAGCTACTGAAAAAGCAAGACAATTTTAGATCTGCATTTAAAGGTCTATGGAGTAACAGTTTGAATCCTGGAGTGTTGATAAGTTTTGTACAGTTTAGAAGGGTAGTTATAAACAAAGGTATTTGAAGTGCTGAAAAACAAAAAAAATGATAGTAAGTGCTAATTAGAAAAATAGGTTGCATTTATCATTTTAAAAGCGGTCATTTGGAGTTTTTAAGCATTAATTTAAGAGTCACAATGTAACATAAAATACTTGTGACCCAATTCACAAATTGCATTCTGTAGTACCTAAAGCAGTGCTACAGTAGCACTACTTACTTACTACAAAATTAAAAATCACAAACCTATTATAGTAATTCTCTACATCCACCTCTCCTAAGAAGAGATTTAAATAGTGCTAAGTGGGGTTTAGGGAAGGACAGACACCCATCCACTGCTAATCACAAACCGTAGTTCTAAAGTTACTACAGAAAGAAAGGGCCTAAAGCAGTAGTAAATGTACTCTAGCTCAGACTTGGAGTAGGTCTAGCGCCACACATGGCCAACCACTAGTACTGCAACACCTTCCAATAGAAACAAGCATTTACAATGCAATGGTTTTGCCTTTGTTAAAGTTAGAGCTATTGGCATTGCTCTTGACATTATTTTTATTTATGTTTTATTTTAAAACATAAATAAATGGCATTGTCATTTACAATGCAACTAGCTTTATCTCTCGCAAATGACACACACAAACACCTACAGAGAGCCCCCCCACACACACACAGAGCCCCCCACACAAACACACACACAGAGCCCCCCCACACACACACAGAGCCACCCACACACACACCCACAGAGCCCCCCACACAGAGCCCCCCACACACACAGCCACACAAAGCCCCCCCACACACAGCCACACAGAGCCCTCCACACACAGCCACACAGAGCCCTCCACACACACCCACACAGACCCCCCCCACGCACTGCGACCCCCCCACACAATGCAAGCCCTACACACTGCGAGCCCCCCCACACACTGCAACCCCCATTTCAATAGATATGTGATGCTTACCTGGTACTAAATTGGTCCCTGCATGGCTGAAAGGTTGAAATGGTGTAGGAGGCAAGGGGACAAATGTGAGCATGGAGAGAAAGGAGTATAAGTTTGAGATTAGTGACTGGGTGAAAATAAAATCAGGAAGGACACAGGGTGGTCTTTCCAAATTAGATGGTCTATTTCAGGTAGAAAATGTCAGTAGGTTCTTTGTGTTCTTGAGGGGGGGATAGGTCCAACCGGCACCATAATCGGACGTTTATTGTTTATACCCATTCACAACAGGCAACTAGGCAGGATGGTCATCTCAGAGCCCAATCAGCAGTGAAGCAACAAGGTCCCTAAACCTCCGTAAAAGCATGTGTAACACTGAGGGGCCCTCCTCACCACACACAGGGCTTGATAGAACTTAATTAGTTCCATACTGACAATTATTGCCAGACCAAAAATGTGTTTAAAACAGTAACATACACACTTGATATCTAGGAGAGCTCACCGTGTAGCACTGCAGTCCCCAATTTTACCCCCATTTTTGCCTGCACACCCTAAAAACGACCACATACAACATGTATACACTTTACGCGTTTAATAGCAGTTGACTAGGACGTTCAGAAAGCTTTTTACAAGCGAGTAGTCCGCCTGCTCACGTTTTTTCTGGGTTTTCCGCTGCTCGAGTTCGCATTTTTAACATGAAAAGCAAAAGGAAAAACACAAACAGACTCGATGGGCTACTCAACATATCTAATAATATACAACCGGATGTTTGCGTGTCTAAAGTAAAAAAATGGGTTTTGGCAACTTCCAACTGAGCGTTGAAGGGACTGACTGAGAAATGTGTGTCTCCGAGGCAGGGTGACAGTGTAAACAAGCATTTACAATGCAATGGTCTCGGCAATATTAAAGGTAAAGCTATTGGCATTGCTCATGACATTTTTTTGGGGTGTTTTTTTTTGTAAATCATAAATGAATGGCATTGTCATTTACATTGCCAATAGCGTAATCGTTAAATAAATGGCCTTGTCATTTACAATGCCAATAGCTTAATCGCTCGCAAATGCATGACCTATTGCATTTTACACCCACACAGAGCCACACACGCAAAGCCACCCACACACACAGAGTCACCCACACAATCTGCACTCTGCACTCTGAATCTGCACTCTGAATCTGCACTCTGAATCTGCACTCTGCACTCTGAATCTGCACTCTGAATCTGCACTCTGCACTCTGAATCTGCACTCTGAACTCTGAATCTGCACTCTGCACTCTGAATCTGCACTCTGCACTCTGAATCTGCACTCTGCACTCTAAATCTGCACTCTGCACTCTGAATCTGCACTCTGAATCTGCACTCTGAATCTGTACTCTGAATCTGCACTCTGCACTCTGAATCTGCACTCTGCACTCTGAATCTGCACTCTGAATCTGCACTCTGCACTCTGAATCTGCACTCTGAATCTTCACTCTGAATCTGCACTCTGCACTCTGAATCTGCACTCTGCACTCTGAATCTGCACTCTGAATCTGCACTCTGAATCTGCACTCTGCACTCTGCACTCTGAATCTGCACTCTGCACTCTGAATCTGCACTCTGAATCTGCACTCTGAATCTGCAGTCTGCACTCTGAAACTGCACTCTGCACTCTGAATCTGCACTCTGCACTCTGAATCTGCACTCTGCACTCTGAATCTGCACTCTGAATCTGCACTCTGAATCTGCACTCTGCACTCTGAATCTGCACTCTGCACTCTGAATCTGCACTCTGCACTCTGAATCTGCACTCTGCACTCTGCACTCTGAATCTGCACTCTGAATCTGCACTCTGAATCTGCACTCTGAATCTGCACTCTGCACTCTGAATCTGCACTCTGCACTCTAAATCTGCACTCTGCACTCTAAATCTGCACTCTGAATCTGCACTCTGAATCTGCACTCTGAATCTGCACTCTGCACTCTGAATCTGCACTCTGCACTCTGAATCTGCACTCTGAATCTGCACTCTGCACTCTGAATCTGCACTCTGAATCTGCACTCTGAATCTGCACTCTGCACTCTGCACTCTGAATCTGCACTCTGCACTCTGAATCTGCACTCTGAATCTGCACTCTGAATCTGCACTCTGCACTCTGCACTCTGAATCTGCACTCTGCACTCTGAATCTGCACTCTGAATCTGCAGTCTGCACTCTGAAACTGCACTCTGCACTCTGAATCTGCACTCTGCACTCTGAATCTGCACTCTGCACTCTGAATCTGCACTCTGCACTCTGAATCTGCACTCTGAATCTGCACTCTGAATCTGCACTCTGCACTCTGAATCTGCACTCTGCACTCTGAATCTGCACTCTGCACTCTGAATCTGCACTCTGCACTCTGCACTCTGCACTCTGAATCTGCACTCTGAATCTGCACTCTGCACTCTGAATCTGCACTCTGCACTCTGAATTCTGAATCTGCACTCTGAATCTGCACTCTGAATCTGCACTCTGAATCTGCACTCTGCACTCTGAATCTGCACTCTGAATCTGCACTCTGCACTCTGAATCTGCACTCTGCACTCTGCACTCTGAATCTGCACTCTGAATCTGCACTCTGCACTCTGAATTTGCACTCTGAATCTGCACTCTGCACTCTGAATCTGCACTCTGCACTCTGAATCTGCACTCTGAATCTGCACTCTGCACTCTGAATCTGCACTTTGAATCTGCACTCTGAATCTGCACGGTGCACTCTGCACTCTGCACTCTGAATGGATTCTGCTTCAACAAATAAATTGTGTGACCCCCATCAGTCTCCCCAGAACCTCCCGAGGGTCCCTCGTCTCCACATACAGTGCACACCCTGAGACAAACCATAAAGAAAACCCTCAACTGTGACCTCCCCAACTCATGAGCAGTCCAGCAACGGCTGGCCACCCAAACGTGTAAATTACGAACATTGTCGATAGGACACCAGCACCAGTCAACTGATAGAGGCCAATCTGGGAGGGGTAGGCCATCTGTATTGTGTGAGGTCATGTCTTAGCCCCTTAAACATGCACTTTACAGGTGCGAGCATCTACTCTCTACTCAACTACAATCCCAGACCTTCCCCACCCAGGCCAAAAGGCGAACCGTGAGGTCCCCACCCAGGAGCCAGAACTCTGCAACTGTACTGCCCAGAAGACCCCAACTAGTAAAACATTAACAACACAATTTGGCCTATTAGAAAGGAGCACCCCGCCCACCTGTCTCAACACAGAGATTCAGATCAGATCCTCCACCGACTGTAGCATCACTACTGGAAGGGCCATTCCATCTACTATCAAAGTTCCAGCGTCTGAAACTACAGATCTCTGACCTGAGGTGGTGTCTGATTCTGAGGCTGGTCTCCATAGTGGGACCATGTCATCAATCCAGTCGAGGCCAGCACGCTGGACTCTCCTTTTAAAAATCTTGAGTTCCATAACCCTACAGGAATCAACCAGCCTGCACTTAACACATTCTTTTCTGTCCTTCTAGTACCTTAGACGTGTATCTACAGCACAAAACTGTTAGCACTTTATGGATTCACCTTTATTTTTCCATCTTAAAAATATTTTAAACATGGTTTAAAGGGCGAAACTATTTTTTTTTTAAACATTATCGATTGTATGTTACATATTCTTATAAGTTAATTATCAAAAATTGCTGGTAAACTGTATTCATGTGTACTCGTTTAACACGGTTGCACACATGTAATGATTTTAATTAATCGATCATAAACCGAATTGTACCTCGTACTCTATTGCACACATTTGTAAAACTTTGCCTAGCTGTAAATTACAATGACGCATACGCTGAGCACAGCCAGCTAGTTTCTTAGACTCAGTAAAAGACTACCCTGCCCAGAGCACGTGCCCCCTCCTGCCCTTCTCCCCCCCCCCTGACATTTCCACATTATTTTGATTGCATTGTTTGTGGCAGCGCTGCCGAGAGACCGTTGTTATTGTTCACCGAATATTTCACCTATGCGTTGGACCTCAATCTGATTTGTGACAATAAAACCGAATAACGGGCAGAAAGTGGCGCGCGGGGTGTAGCGAGGGCGTTCATATTGAATCCAGTCAGGAAGCAGTGGCAACATTTCTGCCTTAATTGCGCACAATTGGTGCATGGGAAGCCTTGATAACATTGATTTCCGGGTATGTTGCACATAGAAAGAGCAGTCAAGTTTAATTGGTGTGTTATGACTCTGCGGCGCGCGCGTTTCAGTGTTTTCAAAGAGGGTCTGCGAATGGCGCACACAGCAGCCTGAACAATTTACAGGAGGGGTGTCATGCAATGAGAAATGCTGAAAGCATTCTGGTCAAGAGTGATTAATGGCCCGCTGGTCAGTGTAGTAAAAGGGTTCACCTTGGATGTGGCTGTGTAACATCATACTAACTTGATGGCGTGGAACAAATTGTATCTCAAAGCTATTATTATGAAATTCAGTGACAACGTGAGCAGCCTCCCGAGGGCATGTAGGGGAAAAACGATGTTTTGGAATTATATCACACGGACAAAACATAAAAAAAGATGCTATTCTGTTTCTGTAACGAGTTTTGGCTTGTTAGCTTTTAGATACTGCCTGTTTAGGCGCTCTGTTGCTAATTGCAAATAGAACAAGCTTAAACAAAGCTTCTCAAACAATGAGCAGTTTCTCTGCAGTGGGTAACAAGCATTTACAATGCAACGGAGGGGGGGAGGAAAGGCACGGAGAGCGGGAGGGGGGCGGGAACGGCCACACACTGACAGCGGAGGGGGAGGGGGGGGGCGCGAACAGACACACACGGACACACTGACAGCGGAGGGGGAGGGAGGGGGGGAGCGGGAACAGAAACACGGCAAAAAAAACAAAGCACTCACGCAAGCAGGAAGGCGGGTGCCGGCTCAATGCCGGACCAGATTCGGGGGCGTTCTCGGCTTTTGGCTGACGTAGCGTGACGTCGCCAAAAGCCAAAAATTCTCGGGAACGCCCCCGAATCTGGTCCGAGATTGACAGACGGAGCCCTCTCCCAATGGCTAGCCTCCATTTATGGAGCTAGCCAATGGGAGGAGAGGGCGTATTTCCGACCCCACACACACACATCAAAAGGTTTTTTGGCGCATGCGTACTGAAGTACGCAACGCCAGTCAAAACCTAAAAGATGCTATTCTGTTTCTGTAACGAGTTTTGGCTTGTTAGCTTTTAGATACTGCCTGTTTAGGTGCTCTGTTGCTAATTGCAAATAGAACAAGCTTAAACAAAGCTTCTCAAACAATGAGCAGTTTCTCTGCAGTGGGTAACAAGCATTTACAATGCAACGGAGGGGGGCGGAAAGGCACGGAGAGCGGGAGGGGGGCGGGAACGGCCACACACTGACAGCGGAGGGGGGGGGTAGGGGGGGGGCGCGAACAGACACACACGGACACACTGACAGCGGAGGGGGAGGGAGGGGGGGAGCGGGAACAGACACACACGGCAAAAAAAACAAAGCACTCACGCAAGCAGGAAGGCGGGTGCCGGCTCAATGCCGGACCAGATTCGGGGGAGTTCTCGGCTTTTGGCTGACGTTGCGTGACGTCGCCAAAAGCCAAAAATTCTCGGGAACGCCCCCGAATCTGGTCCGAGATTGACGGACGGAGCCCTCTCCCAATGGCTAGCCTCCATTTATGGAGCTAGCCAATGGGAGGAGAGGGCGTATTTCCGACCCCACACACACACATCAAAAGGTTTTTTGGCGCATGCGTACTGAAGTACGCATCGCCAGTCAAAACCTAAAAATGACAGCAGGGACTTGAAATAGGACACCCATAAGAATAAGTAAAACGTTGTCAGATCCCACGGCCTCAACATAATTTCCTATGCAGATGACACTAAACTCATCCTCTCGCTCACCAGACACCCCACTAACACCAAATCCAATTTCTCTAGCGTCATCACCAACGTAGCCAACTAGATAAAAGACAATTGCCTCAGACTAAACTCAGACAAGACAGAAGTACAGATTTTCTGGAATAACACCTCCGCCTGGGAGGTAAATATTTAATTACAAATTATGTTAATAATGTTAAGGCATTCCTTTATTTTGTTCTACATTTAAAAGAAATCTATAAAATTAGTTTACATTAATATTTAACATAAAAATATTTTTTACTTTTTTTTTATGTTTGGTAAACTTTTGGAAATGTTACTTATATTTTACCATTGGGAGATCTTCACCTCGGTGGTAGAAAACTCTGCCTAAATGTGAAAAGTTACTAGTGGAAATTCACACTATAAGCTTAATTTAAAATTTAAAATGTAATTAATTTAAATATATTACATTACATTAAAATTAAGTTGTATTTAAAAAGCCCACCAAAAGTAAAACATTTGCATTATTGTGCAATCAATATTACAAAACGTTGAGTGAAGAATTAGTTTAAATTCATGTAATTCTTTTTTTAATTAAAGTTATATTAATTTTGAAATTAAAAAGTTATTTAAATATTTTATCAGAAGATATTTATTTTTGTTTATATATAATTGTTTTATATTAAGGGGCCAATTAGGAGTTTGTTGGTCCTCCTGTAAGACCGCCACTGCTGTTCTCCCAGCAGGATCACCAACCCCCTGGTGCCCCCGCCAGCCAGATTCCAAGTTGAATCCAGGGCAGGCGGGTGGTGCAGCGCCGGTGTCATGGCTGCAGTCTGTTAAGCCCCTAGGAGAGCCTTACAAGCAGACCGCCGCTAGGACAGCATCTACTGCACATTCCTGCATGGTGTGGCATGCACCATGTCGTGCATGCCACACAGTGCAGGAACAAAAGTGCAAATACATTGATGCACAACATGTGCCCCCCCGCACACAACCCCATGGGAAAATTCACCCAGCATCCCTGTTAGGGCCTCCTTACTTGCATGTCCACCACCCTTTTCATGGCTGGCTCACCGCCATGAAATGGGCTGTGGAAATTCAACTCGGAATATGCTCTGCAGTGGCGGCATTGGCACCGCCAGCATATTCCTGTCCCCTTCCACACTGCCACTGCTGCATGATCCTGGCAGTGGCGGCTTTCCTGTGGTGGCCCATCCGCCACACTTGGAATACGGCGGCGGACTAACAGAGGGGGCAGTGGTCGGTTCGCCACCATAAATACGGCAGTCCCAGGAACAACATACTCGTAGAAACCCCTAAATGTATATATAAAGATGTATACATAAATATCTGTATACATATATATATATATATATATTTTCTCTGCATATTTTTTGGCTGTACTAAATTTACACTGGTAAATTTGGCTCCACATCCCTTTTTTAGTGGGTGCACACTTGTTAGTCTACACTTTGTGATAAATTTACACTTGGAAATAGTTAATAGCCAAAAGAAGTAAATTAGCTACAAAGTGTGAGAGTAAATTTACACCTGTAGATATAGTCATGTGTAAAGTTACATTTGTGAATAGACCCTTTAGTGCCTAGAGTCAGAAGACAGAGTAAATGAGTTACGTTGTGCATTTTGCACATAGAAACAGGACTCTGCAAGGTAATGAACCCTTAGGTTGCATACAGATTCCTCCTATCTAATTAAACCATTGGACCTACTCCAGGCTATCTCAATACAAATGTATTTCATAATAAACAACCAACACCATAAGTCCCATCCATGCAGCCAGTTTCTACCTTTTGATGCCAAGTCAAGGCGTGCTTGTGAGTGTGAAATACTAATCCAATGCGCAGTAAACCTCCGCGGAGTAGATCTTGCTGATCTGCACATTTTACCTCCCTGTGAAGAAGTCTCTGCTTCGCACTATATTAGAAGACAAACATAAGCAGCAACTCTGCATTGGCACACTGCTGGTTTTTCTGGATTCAAGCTGTGGGAACATTCAGTTTCTCTGGCCCTTTTCTGTGGCAAAGCTTTAACACTCTCTCGACCTCTGCGCTTTGCTTCAATATTTTGTGTTTTTCAAAAGACAACTTTAACCCTTTCGCTGCTGATGACGAGCTCAGCTCGTCATCACCCACGGGTGTCGTGTGCTGATGACGAGCTGAGCTCGTCATATCTGCAGCAAAAGAGCAATTTCCAGCATACGGGAAAAATCATGGCAGCAGCCATGTGGTTAAGTTAAGCGCGTTCTATGAAATGAAGTGGACAGTTGAAGTCGGGTCACGTCTTCGGCATCTGGTGTTTGTGCGGCCATTTTGGCCACAACAAAAGCAGGAATCGTATACGTGCCACCAATCGATATGAGTTGTCAATACTGCTTTATTCGTCTACACTCATTGCTGAATAGGGATTAGCTCAAGGAGGGCCTACAGAGGGATGGAGAGATTTAGGGCAAAAGAAAGAGAAACTTGAGGCGAAGGAGCATAGGCAACAACAGCGGCTCTTTATAGGGCATGGCTCTTTTATAGCAAAGAAGTAAATAAAGGAAAGAGGAAAACCAAGAACAAAGGCTGCAACAGGATTAGTGTGAGGAGGATCAATATTTGGATGGGGCATCACAGCAGGGGGAGAATAGGAGTAGTGTTTGGGAAACATGGGAAGGTTTGGAAGACTGAGGGTCAAGTAAATAAAAACATAGCAGGGATTCAAACGCTTTTAAAAATGTTTCACAAGATCCCATCAAAGCTTCTAAAGAGAAATAATTTGTTGTAAGTAAAACGGGGGTAAGGGGAGAGAGACTTTGAGAAGCTTTACCAATATGGCCATTTTTCCCACTCTGTAAAGCAGAGTGTCAAATAGAGAGAACTATGGCATGGTATATTTAAAGATGACAGTGAAGCAGTGACATCTCACACATGTGATTCTGGCCTATGTGAACTCATGTTTGTACTTTCTAATTCATCATATCTTTCCTTCACATGGGAAAACAATGATTTGGGCCTGCCATTTTCTTTCCACTTTGGATTAATGGAACACCCTTAAATCTTCCAGCAAGAAGCTGAGGTGAATTAACCTTTTTTTTGGCGAAATTTTCTTGAAAGAATCATCAGCTGGTGCCAAAATTATTAACTAAACAAAAACATTCTTTCTATAGAAACTCTGACCTAACTATAACTGCACAGTGGCAATGTGGCAACCCCACTACTGGGAAAATGATGAAATATATTTTTGAAGGTTTCAGGGTGATCGATTAAGCCAAGGGAGCAAGAAAAAGGCAGGACAAACATTGTTTTCTCATGTTAGTTTCATGAGCAACCCTGCTTACCAATACAGAAAAAAATGGTGTACGTGAAATTCACAACATGTTGACACTATGTAGTTATAGGTAGGTCATCTATAGGAAGAGTGTTTTTGTTTCGTTAATAGTTTTGGGGCCGTTTGATGAGTGTTCATGAATTTTTTTTTTAAATGTTTGTTGTTTGACCGGTACGGACAACTTCTTGAGCTGGTTCCAGATATTGCTTTATTTATTTTAAGTTAAAGTGCAGCTCCTTTACACATATATGTCTGTTTTTTTTGCTTGGAATTGCTGGAAAACATGAGGCTGACAAAACAGCTAAAGCAGTCTCTAGGCCACACCTACCAAATTAATTCCAAGTAATTTGGTTACTAACAACTTTCACTATGTACAGTATTATAGAGATGGAAGTCTTTCACTCTATTTGTGTGCAACTATGGCATTATGTAAGTGCCGCCAATTTACGTTTGATAACAATGTAATTAAAAGTTTCAACATTTTGAATTACTTTTTGAAATGAAACAATGTTGGTCTACTTCATCCCTTAAAATCACTTGTATACATCTAAAAAGGATTCTTGTGGCATACTCCCATTTATTTCAAATGTTAAGATGCTACAGACTTTAATTTGAATAAAAAAATGCTAGCAATAGTATAAGAGGCAAAGTTTTGAAAATTAATAAAATTGGGGAGTTTGCAGCTGCGAAAAATTATACCCATTGAGACACAACTGTGAGAATCCCTGTTGGAGAGAATCATTAACTGTAGTTCAAAATTACTTTATTCTAATTTTAATATATGCCGTGTTCACAAACCGTCGAGTCTTACTCGAAGGTACATGGAAACATAATTCTCATATTTCCCTGCAATTTAAAACCCAGGTTACGTTTCTTGACTTGTGCCAGCCTCGCTCAATCAGAATTTTTCTCCTATTTTAGCAACCGCCAATGCTTCGTCACCTACAATCCCTGAACTGGGATTTTCTTTCCAGCATTCACTCTTTTTGTACTTTTTTCGTTTACAAAATTAATGCCCGTCATTAGATAGAACCGAGACCTTGGGAAGGTCGCAGACATTTTTTTAAACACCTGTCTGAACGTGGTAAATGTCTGTGACCTAACACACTTATGGTCTACAGGACATATTCAGCATTTGATTTCATAGTTATATTCCCTTACGTGAAGGATAAAAACTCAAAATTAAATCAAAAATGTGCCATATTTCCTACTGAAGATATGGACTTTACTCTTCATCAGTGATAATACATCAAGTTAACGAGAATGTTGCCCTAAATTGATGTATTTGGAGCTAGAAGTCTTGCAGTCAAGTCATGGGTTTTCCTTCTTGATCAAACAGTGTGATCCTGGGTGCAACATATGACGTCACCCATGCATTGCTCAAATCCCACATGTCCCAAAAGGGTTTCCTTTACATACTTTTTAATAATAGAGAACGTGGTGTACAGTAAAGGCGGTAGTTTTTACAAGGCTGCTTCGACTGGGCCCTAATTTTCCGGACTGGAATAAGACAATAGGCTAGAACTTTCCATAACGCTGAAATGTGGCACAGTGGTGACGTAAAGGTACATTTATATGAACTGGATACTTGTGCAGAAGCAAGCACGTATTTTCTTGAGGATTTTAAAGGATTGCAGTCTTTAAAGGTGGCCGATAGGCCGGCCACCTCTAAAGACCTTTTGGAGTCAGCCGCAAGCCCGGGCTGTGCTTGACATTTGACTGACCCGAGTCCAGCCCTTTCATATTTTCCAGGGGCAAAGCTATCAACAGGGCAGCATGTGCAGTGGCTCCGGGACCCAAAGGCGTGGGGGTCCACTACACCCCAATTGGGGATTTTGTTTACTGCCCAACCAGGAAGTGGGGGTCTGGGAGAGGATTTGCCTTGCTTGAATTCGGGCACATGCCATGTTTGCTGCAGCGCGGGGTCCTCCAGAGCTCGCGCCCGTCACTGGATCTGCAAACTCGTCCTGAATAGTTACTAACATGCAGCTGCCTTCTCCAGGTGCCGATGTCACCAGACAAGCACCTCAAACCGACCATGTCATCTAGTCACGGCTCGTCTGAAGCTGTCTAAATACGCACTCTGTCGACATCGGCGGGTTGATCCGGTCCAAATAGCTGTCAGTCGCTGTTTTCCTTGGCGGGCGAAGGATCAAGACAGGCACTCTTTAAAAACATACGCAGGCAGGACATGGAGAAACCGCATTCCTTCTACACCCGTGACCTTCCCTTGCTATTATTGTAAGGCCTAAAGACAACTGGAACTGCGAAAAGGGCTAATAGGGGCCCGTCGGGGTCACCGCCATATTAATGCTCTATTTCCCAACGGCAGCATCGGGTTCCTCCGTCAACAGCCCCGCAGCGCCTTGCCTTGGCTTTTCCACCAAGCCCTAAGCCGGCCTGCACACCCCGGGCCTGTCGAGACAGGAACAGGTCGCGGCCCGCTTCCGGGTCTTCGTCATTTTCATATTTAGTCCTTCCTGCTCAGCCCGCCCATTCTGCGTGTCCACTGCCTCTTCAGCTGGCAATGTTTCGACGTAATGGTCATTGAAATAGCCCACGAATGTCTTGAAATAACGCAGGTGGGTTTCCCCTCCATGGCAAGATGCAAATAAAAACATATAAAAAAAAAAATTGCAACCATATGAAAGGAGCATGGGGGGCTCTGGGAGAATGTTCCTATGGGGAAGGAATTCTCAGTGCAAGAGCTGTGAGGCCATTGTCCGTTAAGTAGACTGATCAAACCTTCCATGGTGACATGTATAGGTTAATAAGCGCGAGCGGGATCGTGCATCTTGCAACGCAGGCAGTGTCATCGCACCAGGTTGGGCGAGCGGAGACTGTGATACGCAGCAGATGGGTCTGTCATCACTAAGCAGTGAATGATGAGCGTACATAGCGGAGTCGACAGATCTCTATGCGCCTATCAACCCTTAACAAGGCGAAGAGATAGGCCTCAGGCGGGGCCAAGATGGGTTCCTCGCACCCGCACCCTGCAGACTGAGGCCCACCACATCTCAGAGCGTCCAATGTCCTCCTGAGCCAAGATCGAGTGTCGTCCTTAGCTAAGATGCCTTTAACGCTGAACTTGTGCCCGAAGAGATGACCTCACACACTGAGCCCTCTCACCAACTTTCCAGTTTCCACCAAAGCCTGCAGGTTCAGGCCTATGAATGGAAAGAGCAATTATCTTCAAAAGACAGTAGGCGGCGGCTTGTAGCGCATGACTGGGTTGCAAGGTAGGTAGCTTTGGTCCCAGTGACAGTGTGAAGAGCGTGTGGTTCACTAACAACCACAACAAGAACCTTAAGGTACATTGGCAACGCGCTGCTCTGGTCATAAATGGCAAAGAGAACACTTCAGAGAAGTTGAATTAAAGAGGGCTACTTTTACAGCATGATGGGCCTCGCGGGCTCCAGACCACTCAACCAATAAAGCAGCTCTGAGGAAGTTATGTATCATTTTATCACAAAGGTAATTTACACGTTTGAGTAGGTTTACAGTTTTGAGTAAGTTAACTATTTTTTATTATTTACCAACTCTGAGTGTAAGTGATGACTAAAAAAATACAACAGAAAGCCCAGCACTAATTAAGTCCAACCGCTGGTACTGCAACACCTTTCCATAGAAATATTAGAAGTATAGACTTAAAATAAAATCCATAGGATTTTTTTTACATTTAGTTAACTATTTAAAAGAGCTAAGCTAAAAATAAAAATAAATATATATTCATGCTAAAAAGTGTATACAAATAGTACATATTAGTCAATTAAAAAATATATTAATACCCTAATTTGAGTTTCAGAAAATAATGTAACAATAACATGTATTTTAAAACAAATTAGTTTAAAGTAATTCTGTTCAACACTTTTAATAATCATTAATGCACATTGAAAAATATATTTATTTTGATAGGAATTTCTTTTTAATTTAAACTTCAGAAAAATTATTGTATTTGTATTTAATATATCTTAATTGATTAAAATTGTAATTCTCAATTAATTTAATAGCGATGTAGCATTTTTTATTTTTTCTACATTTAAGATAAATATATAAAATGAGTTTACATTAATATTCAGCATAAAAATATTGTAATATTTGTATGTTTTACTTAAATAATAGCTTTTTATGTTTCTCTATACTTTACCATGCAGAGATGTCCGTCCCGACTGCCACGTCTCTCTATGGCAAAATATAGGTATACAAATGTTTATAACATAACATTATACCCTATATATTTTGAATAATTTGTTATAACTGATCAATGTAAGGTTTGTTGCTGTTCCAACAGCATTTTTTAACTATTTAACCAAATACAGATTTGATGGTCTAAAGTTGTGCTGAAAGTGGACATTGTGCCGAAAGTACTTTTTTTTAACAATATGTAAGTAAACTTCCAAAACTGATGCATGCACTTCATAAGAGTATTGAGTTATGAAAAGATCGGCCCAAGATTCAGACACAAGGGGTGCAACTCACAAAAAGCATTTATGAGACCAGGAATGAGTACTACAAGAGTACAGTTGTATGTCCTCTTACATGTGAATGTGAATTGGCCAGAAACGTCCACGTTTCTAATGGAACAAGAATTGGGTATAAATAGGCCCTGAATATTCCCGTTTTAGATGTTTTGGGGTCAAACCAAACATTCATATATACTACTTGAGTACGCCTTTAGGTTGATGCTTGGATGCCTTTGTGAAGCAGCCAAGAATGTCTTGGAGATTTTGAGTGACACGAGGGTTGACCAGTGCAAAGGAAACAAACAGATCACGGGGCTTCCCGGGCTATATGAGGCTCCCAGACTCCACGTGCGGAGCGCGTCTGACAGCTCGTCCCAGTCACAAGCCCGCCTGTCCTGCTTTTGTAATGGGTTAATATCCCATCTGTCTCCTTCAGCTGGGCTAATGCAGTCCGTGCCTGCGCTGTGGAGAGGCGATTTAACTTGGCCAGCGTGGTGCAGCCATTATTCGATCATCTATAGATGATAAACAATGCCAGATCCTAGCGGCGCTCAGAGGGAGGAGAAGGGGGACGAAAGAGACACATTGGATAGGAGTATCCCAAAAAGGGATGTAGCAAAGGGAACCAGCGACATGTAGGTGAAGGAGGACTTGATGCTTTGAAGCAGACAGGAGTAGACTCTTGGTGCTATATAGAAGGTGAAGAAAATAAACAGAAAATGAAAGGTTAGGAGGACAAAATTGTCAAGTCACAAAAAATCAAGAGTATGAAAACACACATAGATATAATGCAAAGTGTATGGGTAAATGGCAAAGCTTAGCACAAGGAAATAAGGCTAAATCAAAAAAAGAGTTATTGTAAGAGAAAGAGGTAAGGGGTATCTATATGTAAAAGTAAGTTTGAAGAGGAAGGATAGTGCTAGTGGTCAGGAATAGTTTAGAGAACTGTATAAAAGCAAGTATTGGCAAAGCTAATTGGTATCAAATTAAGCCATCATGCACATGCTGCACAGCATGGCTGACAAATTGTTACAAAAAATGTATGTGATGGGTGCATTATTTGGTAGGAGCGCACACACAAACAAAATAACGTAATATGTATTATTAAAGCGCACATTCACCCAAGGGTATCAAGGTGCTGAATAACAGATGTTCATTGTTACCCAAATCGATGGTACTCATTTTATTAACCTCAGAAGGATGAAAGGCTGAGTGGAACCGCCAGGATTTGAACGTGTGACCATGAGGTCAAACACAGGCCCCTACAGTGGATGCATTAGTCCACTAAGCCACCAGACCCAGCGGAACAAGATGTTTTTTCAAAAAAAATTCTGCTCTGGTTTAGATCAGTAACTAAAATGAGGAAAAAATGCTGAGAATGAATGCAGAAGCAAAACGGGGGATGTGGGTGAGCGGGGAAGCAAAATAGGGGACACAATGGGAGAAGAAGCAACACAGGGAATGAAAACAGCACAGGAGGTGTAGTGAAGCAGACAGTGAGACAAAGCTTCACAGGGGAAGGGGAAGCACAGAAGCACATGGTGGGAGAGAGCAACACAGAGAAGGGGGGACACAGCTACACGTAGACCAAGGAGGATGGTAGGAAGGAGCACAAAAGTACAGGGTAATATAAAGCAACATAAAGACCAGGGGTGAAGGGCAGAGAAGCATCTGGTGAAACAGTGCACACAGACACTGGGTGGGAGCACAGAAGCACATGGCGAAACAAAGAAGCACATGGTAACGCCAGTGAAGCACATAGTGAGACAAAACAACATGGATACTGGCGTTGAAGGGCATAGAAGAACCTAGTAAGACAGAGTAACACAGACACTGGGCAGGAGCACAGACGCTCACTGCGAGACAGAGTATCATGATATTGGGGCATGTTGGTCGAGAAGCACATGGTGAGACAGAGCAACATGGAGACCGGGGGTTAGGGGCAGAGAAGCACCTAGCAAGATGGAGCACAGTGTGCAGCAGCACAAAAACAAACTTCTAGACAAAACAACATGGAAACGGGGGGTGGGGGCCAGAGAAGAACGCGCTGAGACAGAACACCAGAGGGCAGGGACATACACAAGGGAGATAGCTAGAAAACACACAGACCCTCGTTGAGTGCTAAACTAAAAAGGAATAGTAGCATAAAAAAACTAGCTTTGTAAACACACAGTAACGCACCCATGTTACATTGAAGGAACTCGCAACGTGGAAGTGAAGACCACACAAGCCAGCATATGAGAAGCAAGCAAATGAGAGTGATAATGGTGTCAACCAATGGTAAACAAGGGGCCGGTTCTAGGACCACAAATAAGCCAGCAAAAATGTCTTGCAACAGTTAGCGCATCTGCTGTTTTAGCGAAGCCTGAAATGTAAAGAGAAATTACTAGTTTAAGGGAATGGTCTGGGATCTACACCATTACTTGGAAAACTCGAGCATGAAACTCTCTCTAAAGTTTATCACCCGTAATCACTTCAAAGTGTTTAATCAAGTTTCAGACAAGGGGCTTGCGACCCTCAGGAGACGCTTACAACTACATTGATTTGTGTGTCACTTAATGATACTAAAACTGGAACAGTAGCTATTGTGAAATCCAGTGGCGGCTTGCAGCGGTAATACTGTGGGACGGGGAGGCTGGCGGGGCTTCGTGGGGGTAGTGGAGGCCAACATACGACGGCAAAGGTAAACTTAAATAAATAAATAAATATCTGCTGTCTTCACTACCCCCAACCAGCCCCGCCCCTGCACCATCTCCCCGCCCTACAGCGTTACCGCTTTGAGCCGCCACTGGTGAAATCAGAGGTGTTTGCACTGTGCAGGTGACATGTGGTCACACAGGTGGAGGCCACTGACCAGCCAGGCAGCCACATTCTAGACTAGTTCCACAGTGTGCAGGTCAGTGTTTCGTTGCCACTGAAACTATGGGAATCGGAGAACATTGGTTTGGTTGACTTTGTATTGTATTGTATTGTAATTGCATTTATATAGCGCTTACTACCCCTGACGAGGCGTCAAAACACTTTTTCGGCAAGTAGCACGCTACTCCGGAACCCATAGAGGATTAGTGTTGAATTAGTATAGTGAAACATGCAAGTACATTTTAAGTGGTTGATAGGTTAGTCAGTTATTTGAATTTGGAATTACAGCAGAAGGATAGAGGAGGACAAAGGTTTGTTTTTACATAGCGCTTGTTGACGCACGCTATTTAGGAAGCCTTCAAAGGATTAGTGGTGAATTAATATGGTGAAATTTGAAGTAATTTCAGTGGTGGATATTAGTCAGTTACTTGGAGCATGAAGGATAGCGGAGGGATAAAAGGGGAAGAAAGATTTGCATTTATATAGCACTTGTTACCCCTGATGGGTGTTGAAGCGCTTTTCTGGCGAGTAGCATGCCACTACGGAACCCATCAAGGATTACTGTTGAAAAGTAGTACAGTAAAAAATATGAAGTAATTTGAGTAGTGGATATGTTATTCAGTTATTTGGGTAGTATATTAGTATAGTTTAATATGGAATTTGAGACGTGAACATGTTAGTCTGTTAATTTTGATTGAAAAGGATAGTGGAGGGATAAATGAGTGAAGGATTTTTTGTTGGTTTTTTTTAGGTCTTAGCAGTAGGAGGAGGCTTTTGGATGAGTAAAAAGGAGTTTTGGATGGGAGGACTCAGAGGGACGAGTTTAGAAATGTTTGTTTTAGGGGATCGGTATAGTAAAAGAGGTGTCAGATGATGCCAGGAAGGGTAGAGTAGGAGAGAGTCTAGAAAGGGTTATTTTGGCAATCATAGTAGTGGTATGGGGTTTGGGATAAATGAGAAAGTGGATGTAGAGGATATATTGATAGATGTATAGGATGAGAGATAGGGTAGTGCATTGGAAGGAGTAGTAGAAGAAGTTTGAGATGAGTCAGAAGGTTGGGCTAGAAGATATATTGAGTGAAGTATAGGCTGAGAAATCGGGTAGTGCATTGGAAATGCTAAATGAGAAGAGAGTGATAAATATATAGATCCATAATTACATTGAAAGTATATAGATACATAAAGGAGGTAAGTATATGTAGATTGAAGATATTGATAGAGGTTAGTGCATTGGATATGCTTTTTCAGGAGAAAAGTAACAGACACACAGATCCAAGTACATGGAAGTTACATAGATGCACAATGGAAGTATTTATTTATTTTATTTATTTTATATTCTTCTATAGCGCCTGAATAGACCCCCGGAGGGGTATCTCCGCGCTTTGCCAGTAAGTATGTACATGTAGACCAAATATGTTTTTTAAAATGTATTATTATTATTATTTTTTTTTCTCAACAACATAATTATTTTACATGTTTATACAAAGTAATAAACAAAGATAGGTACATATCTATAGTGAAAACAAATGCTTGTATACAGTGGGATTTGCTGTAAATTTCTGTTTGCGCATGGTGCTTATGTGGGTAAGAGCCAAGTCTTGAGTAGTTTTCTGAAGATAAGGTGGTTGTCGGTGGACCTTATTTTGCGGGGTAAAGAGTTCCATAGTTTGGCTCCTTCAACAGAGAAGGATGTGCCACCTATGGTTTTTTTCTTGAATGGTGGGACTTTGAGGCGAGATGCTCCTTTAGAGCAGAGGTTCCTTTGTTGAATGTGTTTGGTGAATTTATTCCTGATGAAGAGTGGTCCCATTCCATGTATTGCTTTGTGGGTGATACAAAGCAGCTTGAACGTGGATCTTCTGGCAACGGGTAACCAATGCAGGGCTTTCAAGGCAGGGGAGATGTGGTCTTGTGGTTTGATATGAAGAGTAGTCTGGCTGCCGAGTTCTGAATCCGTTGTAGTCTTTTCATGGTCGTTAAAGGTGATCTGTGGTAGAGGCTATTGGCGTAATCGAGTTTGGACATAACAAGGGAGATGGTAGCTTGGACCTTGTGTGGAAATCCCAAATGGAGGAAATTCATCGCAGCGCTTTTATAGTAGCAAAGCTTGATCTTGCTAGTTTATCCACTTCGGCATTCATCGACAGCTTGGAGTCCATGGTCATTCCGAGGTTTCTTACTTCCTTCGATACTTTAGTCAGTGATCCCAGTTCATCAAGCCATGCGGCAAGCGGTTTGTAATATTTCCAATAGCCACACGTGAGTATTTCAGTTTTTGAAGCATTCAATTTGAGATGGCTCCAGGTCATCCACTGATCCACGGCACTGAGACAGCTGAAAATTGGTGATTTTCCAATGTCTTTGGGGCATTCTAGTTGAAGGAGTTTTTGCCTGTCATCTGCATAGTTATAGCACGTGAGGTGAAATGTGTTGATCAGTACTGGTAATGACTTCATGTAAATGTTGAAAAGCATGGATGAGATGATAGAACCTTGAGTTGGAGTCGGGCGTTTTTATTTTATTTTACCTATTCTGTCGTCTGTCAACTTCCCCCCTCCCCCTGCACTGTCTTACCTGTGCCGGCTACGCCTGATATTAATGTTTGTTGAGTAGATTCACGATGCAGTGTAGGAGAGAGCTTTATGGAAAAAGAGAAATTTTATTAAACCTCACAAATATTTCTTCAGCAACTTCGTTTACCAGTTGGTAGCCTTAGCTGGAACTTTGCCCTCCTATTAAGGCATCTACGGCCAGATGTACATACATTTTGTGAATTACAAATCAGTAACTGTTTGTTTTGCAGTCCAGCATGTTGCTATGTACAGAGGCTCTACGTAGAGATAGTCACAAAAATTGTATAGGGAAATGAATAGTTTTGATAATGACAAAATGCAAATTTCAATTGTGATTACCAAATTGTATAGCACCAATGTACTAAGCATTGACAAATAGGGAGCTGTAGAAAAACAGTAATTTGTACTAGCAAATACCAAGAAGTCAAAGCAGGTGGTAACCAGGAACAAAAATGTATATTCATGTAAAAAGCATTTAAACCGTCACAGTACATTACCACTCCGATATGTTTTTTTTTTTTTTTTTTTTCATATCCTCATTTGCCGTCTTGCCGCCCATAACTTCGTACTGATCCACCACTGGGCTGTTATTGTCTCTTAGGCTGGTTTAGAGTAATGGGGCGTAGACAACACATATTTTTGGGTCTGGCCTTCCTCTAAACTGTCCTTCTTGACCACCTGACCACACATGTGTATCCTCCACCATCTCTATTCATCGACCTCGGATAATCCATATACCAGCGAGACAGGCACGGGCTTAATCATCGGACTTTAACGTTAATATAACTTTAACCAAAATTTAGCAAGAAGGGTATCCAAAAACCTCTATTTCTTTTAGAGCGATCTAACATATCAAGCTTAGCCATGTATCTCATGGCTAAGATCCAGTCCAATAAAGTAGGACTAAGTGGTGAGACCCATAATTTACATATCTCTCGGCGCGCTAACAACATAGCATAAAAAATAAGTCTAACATTGTTACCCAAAACTCTGTTTTGTAGATCATATCTCCCAGTAATAATTAGTTCAGGGCTTACCTCAATGGATTGATTCAACGATTTGGAAAGAGAGTTACTCACGTCAATCCAAAATTGCTTGTTATTTGGACAAGATACAAACATGTGCAAGTCGTCGACATTTGGAGCTTTACATTTTGGACATTCGACAATTCCTCCATCCTTAAATTTAGAGAGTCTGTGCGGAGACCAGTATGCCCTGTGAATGGTAAATAAAAGATTTCGCCTTAGGTTTGCAGGTTTAACAATTCTGTATAGCATGCTCATAGTTACTTGCCATTGATCTTCTGTCGCGATCCTTGGCAAGCTTTTCTTCCACAGGGTCTCTGGTAAGTCGAATGGTCCATCCTCCATTTCTAATATTCGCCAATACCAGAAAGCTACTTCCTTCTTAAAAGCCCTTGACTCCAACTTTAGTTCAAAATCATTTTCCATTCCGATCTCTGATTCTAAATGATTTGCCCAGCTTTGAATCTGTAAGTACTTGTATTTTGAAAAAACTGGGCCCCACTTTTGCTGACAAGAACTCCAAGAAATTAAATTGCCGTCTTGAAACAAATCTTTCCACCTTTGCAAGGCAGGCTCCTTTATCAAGTTTAAAGCAAGCGCGTCTCTTGTCCAGGAAGGAGCTCCCGGGGATTCCCATATCGGAGCCATATAACTAAGATAAGGGATCTTAGATATCTTTCTGATTTTATACCAAGTCTCGGCCAAGTCCCTCAGCATCTTGAGTTTCACCTTTTTAAAAAATTTGGGGTCTCCAAACTTATATAAGTAACCAAACTCATGCTATCCTGATCTCTTCAGCATTATCCCAAAAAGTCAGCCGATCTGAGAATGAAAAAGGGTACCCAACAACATCCTGCAGTTTTTTAAACAAAAAGCCCATGTATATATTTGTAGATCTGGAGCCGCCAACCCTCCTTTATTTACACTCCTCCTTATTTTCTTCCATGAAATTCGAGAGGCCTTTGACGCCCAAATAAATGAAGTTATCATGCTTTGTAATTTCGCCAACTATTCCTTTTTAAAACCCAACGGAATAGTCTCAAACAAAAAAGTAATTTTTGGTATAATCACCATCTTTACAAGATTAGATCTCCCGTATATTGACAAAGGTATATTCATCCAGCCTTTTAGCATGTCACCAACCTCTTTTTTCACTGTGTCAAAATTAGTTTTAGCCAAGTCCTCAATCTTCTGAGTAATCCTAACTCCAAGATATCTCATTTCTGTTGTAGTTTTTACCCCTCTCGTATTAAGATTCCAAGTCATTATCTCGTTTTTTTCTTGATTTAACTGGTAACCAGAAATCCTACCAAAGTCTTTTGTTGTATTTACTAAATCTTCCAAAGACCCAACTAAATTAGTAGAATAAACAATAATATCATCCGCATATAAGCCAAGTTTCTTTGACCAGTCCATCACAGCAAAAGGGGGTATCTCTTCTGAGGCTCTAATTTTACAAGCAAGAGGTTCTATGTATATATTAAAAAGTAAAGGTGATAAGGGACATCCTTGCCGGGTGCCCCGCATTACTCTAATAGGAAGTGTAAGAGTTCCGTTTACAAGTACTCGCGATGTCGGAGCACAATACAATGAAAAAATGGATTGCGTAAATTTATCTCCTAGGTTGAGATACTGCAGGAGAGTTTTTAAGTATACAAAATTAACTCGGTCAAAAGCCTTGGCAGCGTCTAATGCTATCACTGCCAAGGGATATTCATATTTAGAGGCTAAATCTATCATACCTATCAAAGAGTAGGTGAGATCTTTTAAATACCTCATCTTAATAAAACCTCTTTGATCTTCATGTATCAATTTATGGATGATTTTACCAAGCCTGTCAGCCAGAATTTTAGAGAAGAATTTATAATCACAATTTAAAAGTGAGATCGGCCTGTACGCATCCATATTTTTTGGAGATTTCCCTGGTTTTAGTATTAGGACAATATTTGCCTCATTCCAAGAGCTTGGAATTGTCGCTTCCCCTCTAAAAATTTTATTATACAGATGACACAGAGTAGGGACCATCGTATTTCCTAGGGCTTTGTACACTTCTGAGGGTAGACCGTCTGGTCCAGGGGCTTTGCCTCTTTTGCTATCCTTAATCACTTTCATCAGCTCTTCTTGGGTGATTTCCTTATTAAGCCCAAGCATATCCTCATCTGTCAATGGTTTTATTAAAGGTAACCAGGTCTCAATCTCATCCTTATCTGGACAAAGGTCTTCTGTATAAACATTCGCAAAGTATTCCTGAAATGCTTCTACAATCTGTTTATTTTCTGTTATAGTTTGACCTGTGTCCGGTTTCTTAATCTCTTTGATATGATTCCGTACGACATCTTTCTTGGCTTTCCACGCTAGTAACTTGCCACATCCCTCTCCATATGAAAAATGTGCCAACTGACTAGCTTCCCATCTCTCTTTGACTCTTTGTGTAAGTATTGCAGTGAGTTGAACCTCTAAATCTAAAAGTTTTTTCTCCCATGGGCCATCTGGAGTAGTAACACCCTGGGGAATTCGATTGGTTTCACACTCTCGAATCTCTTTTTCTAAATTTGAAACTTGACTGTAATACAGTCTTCGTTTCTTTGCACCTTGAGCCCCCATTCTGCCTCTCATAAACGCTTTACACGTTTCCCATACTATATCTTCCTTAGCTGAGCCCACATTCACATCTAGAAAAACTTGTATCTCCTCTTTGAGAGTTTCTAGAACTTCTGCATCAGCTAAAATTGTCCGGTCTAATCTCCAAACTGAGCTCATCTCTTCTGCTTCCAAACTCAAATTTAAACGCACAGCAGAATGATCTGATAAATGTGCCCCTATATGATCTACACCTATAACTCGCTCTTTCAGTCTATTATCAATCAGAAAAAAATCTATCCGTGAGTTGTGTTTATACTTTTTATTGTAGAAAGTAAACCCTAGCTGTTGTGCAGCTTTAAATCTCCAAATATCACAAAGCCCTAGCTGCCCCATCATTGACTTAACTTTGGCAGTCATTTTACTATTCATTATTGCTCTAGCATTGCCAGCTCTATCCAGCTTGCCGTCTAATACTGTATTAAAATCTCCTGCCATGATGACTTTGCCTGGAAAATCCAGTAACTCCAATTCAATTTTCTCCAAAACTGTGGGATCATCTATATTCGGACCGTAATAACCGACAACTATCAGCACTTCACCCGACAGTCGTAATTTACAAATCACCCATCTTCCTCTACTATCTACTACACTGTTTTCAACTCCTATGTCAGATCCTTTTCTAATCAAAATAGCTACTCCCTTTGTAACCAAGTCTAGGGATGAAAAAGTAGCATTTGCAATCCATTTTTGAGTACTAAATATCTCTTTACTTTCCTTTTGTGTTAAATGTGTTTCTTGCAAAATAATAACCTGCACTGGTGAATCTTCTAAATATTTCAAAATAAGTAATCTCCTTGATTTAACCCGGAGCCCATTAACATTCCATGTAAGGAACCTTAACTCCTTATTATTAACCCTGCTCATCATACTTATCATACTTGTCACATACTGCCCATTTTCTCCTTCCGGTTAAGGCACAGCAAGACCGCTCATGAGGAATGTTTTTTTTTATTTTCTCCCTTACCCCTATCCCTCCCCTCCCCTTGCACTCACTTCCCTCCCTGGAAAACCCAACCATTACTCCCATGGCCTAGGCCTGTGGATGTCTCAGTGGTGATGTCTCTTTTTATTATTTTACAAGTACTATGGCCGATAATCTGTTTCTATACATTATGAGTAACATCCAAAAAAGCGTCTACCTCGTCAACTGTACGGAATGTATACATTTTGTTATGCCACATAACTTTTAGAAAAGCGGGAAATTTTAATTGAGCCGTGGCTCCTATCTCTCTTAAGGGTATCAATCGCTTTCCCATCTCCCATTGCCTGTTTGCTGTAGCTGGTGATAAATCCGACCTAATGTCAACTGATACTCCATCTATCACAATAGATTTTTTCTTTAGAGCAAGTAACAATTTTTTTTCCTTTAATGAGTATGTCGCAAAGTTAATCAAAATTTTTCTTGGCTTAGCCCGGTCTGGATTCAACCTGAAAGGATCTCAATGTATTCGTTGAATATCACGGGCCAAAATGTCCTCAGTTTCTTCTAGTGCTAATTCTTTCCTCAGCAACTGCACTACAAAGGTCTTTATATCTGTCCCCTCTTTTCCTTCCGGAAGTTTAAGAATTTTTAGGTTGTTGCGCCTTTGCATGTTTTCCAGTCTTTCTAATCTTTCATCCATTTCTCTATCTTTAGAATATAAAGTCTCTATCTCCTTACGGTTATCCAGAACTCTTCCCTGCACAACTTTCATCTCAGATTCCATCTCTCCTGCACGTGTCGTTAATTTGTCTATCTTATCCTCTAACAGTGCACATGTAGCACTTACACGCTCTTGATTTTTTTTGGAGGCTTCAAAGCCTAGATGAATATCCTGCTCCAATTTCCTTAACAGTTCCATGACAGACACATCTGTTGAGGCAGATTTCTCTTGCTGTCCTGAGCCTAACTCGGCCGTGGAGAACATTGTCTTTTCATTAATAAAGGTTTCATCCCTCCTTGTAAATATATCGTCTTCCGCCTTCTCTTCTAACTCAGCAGAGACAACAACAGGTGAGTTTTCAGCTAATGTGTCTAATGTGTCTGATGTCGTAGATTGGAATATCTGCTCAATAGACGCCTCTGCATCGAGACTAGCGCCCTTATCTGCCTCCATCTCTGTATCCAAAACCTGAAATGGGTTTGGTGTTGAAAGGGTTGACCAGTCCTGTTCACGCTCTTCTTCCATAAGTTTTAATGAATACTCAGTTTTCTCCTCGGGTTCTACTGCCTCACCAACCCTAACTTGAAGCTGAGGGGTAGAGTCAGGTTTCAACACCAACACCTTTGGGACTGGCTTAAAATATAGGTTAAGTGAAGGAGTTATTGGGGTCTTAAATCCAGCCTTTTCTTTTTTTTGTCTTTTTTTCTTTTCTTTCTTTGAAGGTGAGACTTTAGATTTATATGCAGTAGGCTTAGGAAATGCTTTTTCCTCTGTCTCAGCGTTTTTTGCCCCCCCTTGTATACTGTCACCTTTATTTAACCCCACAAGAGTGTCCTGTCCCAACCTGTTACTCCTTAACTGATATCTTGTTGGGTTGCCTCCCTCATTCAACCCCTTGCTTACTTGCTCCGCGTTGGTCCTTTGCGGTATGCTTTGGGGGCTGATTGTGACAGCTTCCAGCCCTCGTCCCCTTCCCGCTTGTTGGAGTGCCAATTTTCGCAAGCACTCGGCGTCCTCTGCTAACACCCTGCGCCGCTCGCTCCCAGCCGGCAAATGACGCGACTCCGCCCCCTCACTCTCGGCGGTTTGCAGGACTGGGTTCTCCGCCATCCGCCGCTGCCGCTGCTGCTGGTCTCCTGAACCCAGCCGGCAGACGGCTTCCAGAATCTGCCGATAGCTCGCCGTGACTTCCAGCGAATCCACCGAGTCCCAGCTCACATCCAGGTGCGTACGAGCCTTTGCTTAACACCGACAATCGATCTTCGGAACCCCAAGACAATAACATTGTTATCCTGTGAAAGGGAAACATGGCGGCCGGCTAACTAGCGGGTCGCGGATGTCCGGGATAGTGGTGGTGTCGTTTTGAAAGCAAAGGTCGATTGTCGGTATTACCACTCCGATATGTTGTGTTACATGAGGCTGTTGGGTATACATTATAGGCAAATAATAAAAAAGGAGGGGTATAAATACATTAGCATGTATTATTATAGCAGAAGTTGTAAATGCTTAGTAGAAAATTCAGTGCGTAAAATATGTCGGGCAGGCATTTAAAATTCCCTGCTGCGTAATCATGACCCTCTGGCTTAAATGTGATCAAGAATTCCAGCTGCATGACACATTACATAACTAAGTATTATATATATATATATATATATATATATATATATATATATATAGATCAAGCTTTTCTCAAATGACAAGAAAAGAAGCAGCACTCAAGGAGTATGAGAATATCACGGTGATTTAATGTGGGAAAAAAAAGCACAAGCTGCATGACACATTACATAACTAAGTATTCTCTCTCTCTCTCTCTCTCTCTCTCTCTCTCTATATATATATATATATATATATATATATATATATATATATTTATTTATTTATTTATTTATTTATTTATTTATTTATTATTTAAATAATAACTTTAAAAAAAAGAATTCCACCCTCACTAGCAGTTTTATTTTTAATGTTATTCTACGGTGCGTATTTTAAGGGTGTTATTATGTGATGCTTCCTCCATTAGTTTGAATGGGATTGTGTTGAAATAACTAATAATAGTCATGCATGGTACTAGTCTTCCTCAAAGAATGTGATGGAGAGCATTCACAACTGTTCTGTGACTTTTAGGGCTGCACTAACATTAGTAGTGTTGTGTGTGTATGATAATGATCTTACTCTTTTGTGGTGTATGTTTAAATCAGCTTACCCCCCCCCCCCAAATCCCTCCTTACATTTCCTTATCCCCCATCCATTTTTGAGTAGTTTTTCAGCATTTTCCTTCCTCTCCCGTGGTCCCGCCCACATTTGCACCTAAGAAATATACTTATGTGTGGAGAGAAACATAGAGGAGAGGCAGAGGTCACTGCCCATAGCTTTGTGAATAGTAGTTTGTAAGACAGGATTGGTACCACTATAGTACTTCTTCACCTACTACAAAATACAGTTAGACCCCCAAAGTGTTTTTATTAGGATAAAAAAAGATTGCTGAACAACAAAAGTACTTATTATGCTGCTGAAGCATATATGTGGCGGGGCGGGACCACCGGGGGCTGACCCAGCCTGCAAGGCCAACTTTCGCCCGATCTCACTGTTGCCCTACCTGGCAAAAGTCCTTGAGGCACATGTGGCCAAATGTTTATCTAATTTCCTCGAGGAATCCTCCTGCTTCAACCCCCATCAGGCAGGCTTTCGGCCTGCCCACTCAACCGAAGCAGTAGTCACGACAGTCCTGGACACCCTGCGCGACTGTGCGGACAGACGCTCTCCACAAGCCCTGGTGCTCCTAGACCTCTCGGCCGCCTTTGACACGGTCGACCACAACATCTTGGTCGACCGTGTCGAACAAGCCGGCGTCAGGGATCTTGCAGCTGGCTGGCTGAGATCCTTCTTGACTGGCCGTAACCAAACTCTACGCCTTGGTGACTTAATGGGCACCAAACAGGCCATCACCTGCGGAGTGCCACAGGGCTCCTCCCTGTCTCCTCACCTATTCAACCTGTACATACTCCCTCTGATCCAGACCTTGAGAGACAATCAGGTGAGAGTCTTCAACTATGCAGACGATCTACAGCTGCTGTTCACCATCGACAACACCGAAGACTCTATACGGCACTTCCAGTCCACAATGAGTTTCATTAAAACCTGGATGGACCAGAACCAGCTTAAATTAAATCCGGGTAAAACGGAACTAGTCCTGACCGGCGAAAGCAGCAAGTTCTGGGGCCCGCATTACTGACCTCCCGAACTAGGCCAAGCCCCAACACCCTCCCTGTCAGCCAAAACACTAGGAGTCACTGTGGACCGTGACTTATCTCTCAAAACCCAAGTTGGTCAAGTGGTCTCCAAGTGTTTCTTCCAACTGAAGAAAATCCGGAAGGTACGCCGCCTGCTCACACCCGAGGCACTCACCCAGGTGGTGATCGCTACTGTATTGTCCCATCTGGACTACGCCAACGCCATCTACCTAGGTCTTCCCAACTACCTAGCGAAGCGACTCCAGATGGCACAGAATCATGCCGCAAGGTTAATTCTGAACCAACCGAGGCGCCAGGCAGCCACCCCCCTCCTTAGGAAACTACACTGGCTCCCTGTGGCCCAGCGATGTGCCTTCAAAACCGGCTGCATAATCTTCAAGTCCTTATACCACAAAAACCCATTATTCATCAACAACCTGATTTCCAAATACACCCCGTCCCGCAACCTTCGCTCACTCCACCAGAACCTCCTGCAGTCGCCTTCTTTCAACCTAAAGCGCGCAGGAGGCCGCAGGTTTGCCACCCTTGCCCCCCGCTTGTGGAACTCTCTTCCGTCGGAGACCCGGAATTGTCAGGATCTCCTCTCCTTCCGGAAAGCCTTGAAGACCTGGCTATTCAGACAAGCATTCCCATAATCCTCTTCCCTCTATGTTCATGTTATTGCTGATCATAGCGCCAAGCAACCAATCGGTGATAGTGCACTCTAGAAATACTTTTATAACATAACATGTGTGTCTGTGTGTTGCGGATACAAGATTATGCTAAGAACAGTTTTCTTTACAATGTCAAATCACTACGTCTGCATGGAGTACAATATATATAAATATATATAAACAAGGACTCAGCTATAAAACAGAAAAGTGAATTTATGGCCAGGAGAGTGCGCCATATGGCAGCAAATGCACTCTCCACAGAGCAGGCTCCAACTCGTGCCTACACTGTGAACAGCACATTAGTAAAAGGTGGACCAGCTCTTTAAAATCACTGGTCAACCTTTCAGTGCAGATGCCAATTCATCGGAGCCCCCCTCACCCGCTCGCAGATGAGGTGATTGACGACACCCTTCTACAGTGAAATGCCTTGGGTGCCCCTTGGACCTTATGGGCATCCCTCCCAAGGGAGGCTCTTGGAGGCTGAATGACTGCACCACATCTATGTGGCACACAATCAGTGCACCTGTGGATGGTCCGTTTTCCTTTGTCCTCATATCTGCAATATGGCACAGGTGCAAAGGTAAAGAGTTCTCTCATTTGCATGGTGCCGCACCCACGTGCACATCAGGGACTGTCCCCTTAAGATTGCGCTGGTGCACATTTAGTGTAGAGCTAGCACCATCCATATTACAGAAGTGGCTGCACAATCTGTGGCCCCTTTTCTGATACCATAGTTCTCCAGGGCTCCACCGCTGATGCCCGTGCCTGTTGCACTCCTGGGCCCTTAGTATATTATAGGCAATGTTATCTCTCAATAATACCATGAGACATATTCAGGGAAGAGTGCATAATACTCTACAAAATGTGCCTATTAAATAATGTTTTACGTTTATTTATCAATGAATCTCTCCTGATTGATTGCTTATTTAAACTCTCTTTATCGTAACCTTTTCAATAGTTCAAGTTAGAATGAAAAAGGAGGGACCTTAGCTTTAGTTTTATCTGTGTTATTGTTGAGTGTGGTGTCTCTCAGGTAAATCAGACAGGATGGAGTATAAGAAGAGAAAACGTCATGACAGCATCAGGCATGTGCTTCAGAAGGTACACCAGGACATGTTTTCATCCTATTTCCATCTATCAAGATCATTAAAAGATGAGATTTCAAACTCAGTGACTATTTTAGGGGCTTCGGTTTTGAGGGATCATCTCTTTGTGTGGGGGGGGGGGGGGTACCACACACCCCTGCTGTTTAATTCAAGGGCTCCTCAACAACTAATTGAATTAGACAACAGATCTGGAAAATCCATTCATACTTGTGAGTCTGCTCCGCTCAGGGAGAGAACAATACAAGTATGATTGCTAAAAAACATTTGAGCTCAAAGTAATTGCTGCTCATTATCCATTTGATGTGCCAAAAGCTACCCAGGGCCTTCTTTCCCTGCCAAAGCTGGCGTTGATGCTCCTACTTCCATCCTATCCACCTATCTCTTGAGCCTTTTCAGATGTGCACTCTTCCACAATCCAACTCTCCCCCCCTACCACCATGTTTATCATACACACCTAGTGCAGTTTCGCTCACAAACCTCTCTTTCTCCGAGCCTCATTTAGAACTTGACTGGAGTTCGCTGCTGAGTTAAGCCAGGGACATCTTCATCTACTTTGGATGTCCGCACTACTTTAAGCTGCTTGGACGACTGCATAGACGACTGCTCAGCAATCAAGAAGACTTAATCTGGTTTTGACTCTGAAAAAAATTGAGGACTCAAGTTTCACCCAGATTGTTTCTACGCCCTCTCTTGGCGAAATTATTCACCCGAGAAAGCCTATGTGTCAATTGAGCTCTTTACTATGACGTAGCTTAGTAGCTGAGCCAGACGGAAGTTATTGTATCTTTGCTGAATTTTCTACAAAACACCAGGCTCGGAGGGAACTTTCCTTGATTTTCAGTAAATCTGAAGATGTCCTTGCTAGTATTGTCTGACAGGCACCATCAAAGACTTATATGTTGCAGACTTGCCCCACGGGCCTGCCCGAGATGACAGTTATACTTCATGTCGCTAAATGTTCTAGCGGTCCTTAGTTGCAACGGATCCCATATAATTCATTTGTTAAGGGATTTTCTTCTCTTAAACTTTTTTTTGCTTATTTTACTCAATAGGTTGTTTTACTAACAAAAAACAATTACTTTTTAACAATAGTCTATTGTTCTGGACATTTCCAATAAATGATTGTTGTATTACAACATATCCTGCCACCCCCTGGACCAACCCTAATCACTCCAGCATATTTTAAACCTGTAAAACTATAATGTAGAACCAGGAGATTTTAGTGACACTAGGCTTGCCTTTCTCTCCTAATGATAGGACAGGGCCATAGAGAAATCTAGATAAAGTCTGCTAAACCCTTATTGCCCTTTGCTTCTGTGGGCAGACAGGGAATAGTAAGAGGGAAATAAGAAAATTGACCACACGGTAATCAAAACGATTCTGATGGAAGAAAGAAAATAGAATACAGAGGATAAGCATGGTGTAAAAATGGGGCTAGAAAAAAGTGTCAAAGAAGAGACGATAAAAAACAGACTTGAGATAAGAGAAATTTAGAAAAGAGAGAAAGGTGCATATTTGAAAGAAAAGAGGTGAACATAAATTGAAGAAAAACTTAAGGGAGAATGAGAGGGTGAAGAGAGACTGTTGTGAGTCAATGGATTTTTTGAAATGAGGAGGGTTTCTCTTTTGATCTGACTCTAGAATGCCTGCAGTTCACACAGCTCAAAAAAGAAGAGTCGCATTGACCCCCGTGGCCTAAGCCATGAGGGCTGTGTGAGTCCAGAGAAGACTTGAAGCCTTTCAGAATCTTGTACGGTTGTCTACATTCTTTGAAATGTAAAAAAAAAGCACAAGAACCACAATATTAGAAATGTATTACGAACTAACCTAGATTTTGCAGCATGGCATGTAGTTTTAGTAATGATGAGTGAAGCATTAGCACAGGGGAATATTAGAAATATATTCCTTTCTTTTTAAGCGGGGGGCTAGTAGGATCCGGCTTCCTTTTCTCTGCAATAATTAGAAATGTGTCCCTTGCACATTTCCTCGTGCTAGCCATGGAGGGCGCAGCCTGCATGTTGTCAATGTTCCAAGGTCAAGGGCAGGGCGCTCGTCAGTCAGTCCATCAGAGTGTCCTTCAGCATCTGATTTTCCGACCATGATCTGCTAAATCCCTGAGTTTTAAATGCTGTCATTGTGAGTAAAAGCACTTGAGTTCATTCCACATATTTTCAAGGTGTAAAATGCATGTCCATCCAATCCCATATTCACAAGGTTGTGCTTTATGATTTTTTACGTATGGGCTAAAGAGGACAGCGTTGTACACGAGGAAACACTGCAAAACATGCGAATGTGGCAACGATTAAAGGGCATTTGTGATTTGCCCATGTTATCAGTACATTTCATTGCTACATAAGAGCATGACTAATTATTATTCAATTATATGCAGCTTTAATCATAAACGTAGTAATTTGCCAGCACCTTTATCAATAACTACTCTCATATATAACTGCTATGTGAGTAAAGCGTAAACGTCATTTGCATATTCTAAACATCATTAAGCAAAATACAACTCTAAAATTGGGCAAATAAAACCATATCTCGTCACCCTATCCATGAGGTGGGGCCCAAAAGCTCATAACAAGATGAGAGACTGTGAAATGCCAGCTCCTTTGAGAGGGAGCAAATTGAAGAAGAGGAAGAAGAAATAAATAAAAATAAGATGGAAAGAAAAGTAAAAAGGAGGAAGAATTAAGCAACAGGAGAGTAACACCAGGCAAGGGATGCAGGAAGGGAGGGATAAAGGGGGCCACACTCTTTTAGAAATACCCTGAACATGCTCATGGTGTGTATAGGCCTATGGAAGTCAAATAGACATTAAAGCATGGTTCTCACTGTCTTTGTCTTTCTTCTTTTCTTTCACTCAGGTGATGTTCCCAACATCCTGACCAGTCTGACATGCCTCGAGTGCTGTGGGCTCTGATCATCCCTTTTTACATATCCCTGCTGAGCCTGGTGCCTGGGGGGAGTCAGCAGCAGGAGCATCAGTCAAACCGAGCTACCCCAAAGCCTAAAACCCTGGACGACGCCTGCTACGATGCCAAGCAGCGCCCCAAGTACTGCATCCCCGATTTTATCAACGTGGCCCAGGGGCGGGAGGTGACAGCCACCAGCACCTGTGGCCGGTGGCCCCAGAAGCTCTGCTCTTTCTTGCAGCCTGTCAACCACACATCACGGCGGTGCGTGCTGTGTGACCAGTCAAACCTTGAGACTTCATACCCACCAGCCTACATCACTGATCCTGATGCCAAGACATGCTGGAGGTCCGAAGGCGGGGTGAAATATCCTCAGAGCATTAACTTGACACTGCCACTTGGGCGCCGGTTTGAGCTTGTGTACCTCAGCGTCCGCTTCTGCTCCCCACGTCCAGAATCCATGGCCATCTACAAGTCTATGGACCATGGCAAGACTTGGGTACCTTTCCAGTACTATTCAACACACTGTCGGCGGGTCTATGGCCAAGCCACTGTCAATGCAATCACCAAGCCGATGCAACATGAGGCTACCTGCACTGACTACCAAACAGGTGTTAAGCCACTTACTGGAGGTCTAGTGGCCTTCATGCCATTGGATGGGCGTCCATCTGCCCGTCGGTTTGAGTACAGCCCGGTGCTCCAAGACTGGGTGACTGCCACAGACATCCGGGTGGTCTTCAGTCGGATGCACACTGGCAAGAAGTTGGGTATCCGCAGGAAAACAGCCTTCTATGGTGTGTCCGAGCTCCAGGTTGGTGGAAGGTGCAAGTGCAATGGACATGCATCAAGGTGTGTCGTCAGCCAGGGTGAGCTGACATGCCAGTGCCAACACCATACAGCTGGGCCCGAGTGCGACACTTGCAAGCCATTCTACTATGACCGTCCCTGGCAGAGGTCCACACCGAGCAATGCACATGAGTGTGTAGGTGAGTAGGCTACAGGGCAGGGGAAAGCGGAAGAATTTGGTGAGGTATACGGTAAGCTTGAGTTATAGAATCAGATCACTCCTAATCGTAAAATGCAAAATCTCTTTTCTTAATCTGTTGATTTCATTGCATTAACAGCACTGTATGAGGCATATCTTTATACCCAATAATGCAAGCAGTTTCCACAGTTAAAACAGAACTATTTTCACTTCTGTTTGTATGTTTTTTTTAATATCTTGATGGTCCAAGATTTGAATTGAGTTAAAACAATATCGCCCAACTGGATATAAAATAGAAAATATACAACTAATGTGAAGATATTTTTGAAAATAATATTTAGGTCTCTGTATACCATATTCAATGATACAGCTAATTTAATATAAAACATATGCTTCTGACACGAGTTAATAAATAAATTAGAAAAATAAGGAAAAATGATTAGAAAGCAAACGCAAATGCAGTATGTGCAAAACATTTTGTGAAAACATAAAATATCCATTCACTAGAAGGAAAGTGTTCATATCCAACATCCTCAACCTTCCCATTTGATGACTGAGCAGGTGGAAGCTGGTTCAAAGCACGGGCTGTATCATGTAAGGTGTGAGATGCCTTTTTAGAAGTACGCACAGCCCTTAAAATGCATTTGTCATGAAAGTGGTCCATCTGATGTGTAGAAGAGGCAAGTGGGCGCCAACAAGGACATGCTCCTCTGGTGAACTATGTCATACTTTTACAATAGGACCTTTAGTTTGTAAGGAGCACTGGGAAGTATCCGTGATGAATTGTGTGCTCTGCCTCCTGGCCCAGGGCAATGAACACTATTGTCTTAACAGCTATCCAAAGCTAACTTAGTTTTCCTATCTCTCGTGTGATAGCTCTGGTCTAGGAGACTTAGGGGCATATTACCAACAACTAGCGATAATTATCGCTGTGTTGGCTTAGCGGGAATATTTCTATCACCGCGCTTCACCTGTTTCTATCGCTGAGATACCTTGCTATTAGCAAGGTTTATCTCAGGAGCGATAAAAAAACTGGCAAAATGCATGAATATCGCTGTCAATACAGCAATATTCAGGCATTACCGTGACAATGCTCTTAGCCATGTTATCCACCTCTCATTGGATAACATGGCTAAGAACTGGTCAGGGCAGGCGTTAGCTTTTGGAGATATTCGGGCTTAGCGCGAGTATTTCCAAAACTACGCCTGTGTTGATTATAGGCGATAGCGATTGCAGCGACTGTTTTCAGTCGCTGACATTTTGGCATGCCCACTTTGCATGTCATTAGCGATAATTATCGCTGACATGCAAAGTGGGCCCCTAAATGCCCGCTATCGCCTACAAGCTGTCGCTAACTGGTGTTAGCGACAGCTTGGTAATAGGATGATAAAATTATCGCCACATTAGCGGGAAAAAGTTCAGCTAAAGCGGCGATAATGGCCCTTGGTAAAATGCCCCTTAATTCTTAGCTAGAAAAGGTAGAGTAGGGATTGGTATTAGATACACTGCAGCTCAGTAGTATAAGTCAATGTCCAGTCTCTGGTCCAAAGGTTGAACAAAAATAATGAATGTTTCCTAAGTAGCGTTGTGATATATGTTTCTGGCCCTTCTGAGGTATCGGATCCTTGCGTTTAAATTTGGAGAAGGATTGACAGACCAATTTCTTTGAACTGTTGTACCTGTTGGGATTCGGCTTATTAGAAGAGATCAAATGGCCTGTCTTGAAAATGTGTTCCCCCAGTAGGACAACACTGGCCCTGGTCACTGTCTGAGATAGGGTCCGATTCTGCAGGAACACGGGAACATTCACTTCCTCTGAGGGGGGCAAAACAGTTAATTTCAGTTGGGTACCAGTGCTGGACCTCGATGCATTGCCAGGCACGGGTCAGTAGTGGCCTAAGTGTGTCAATGCACTTTTAAAGTTAATCTTAGTGGGTTCATGGCTCTGAGCACAATGCAAACAAGATGGGGTATGAGTTGCTGTTCTGTTCCCACCACTCATTTCTGCAGTTTCTGTCTTATGTTTTCTATCTGGGGCATCCTACTAATGTTCGGCCTAATTAGACCACTCCAGAAGATGCAGGTATGCACAACAAAGATCCTCTGCCAGAAAGAAAAAATGAACTTCGTATTTGTGGTGGTTTTCTCATGTTTAATAAGGTTTCCTCCTGTCTTGGATTCCAGACTCTATGGTGCCTAAATCTTTGAATGTTGTGTTTCTAAATGGAGCTGGTGCCTGCCCAGCTTGCCTGAAAATCAAAGATGAAGTGTCCTCTGTGATCCTTGACACCCTCACGGATGACAAGCAGGGCATTACAAAGCCACCTTACATTACATTACATTACAATACGTAGAAAAAATAGATTGATATGACCTGCATGGCTTGTGAGGCTTCCTTGATCCTTGAACTGCCAGCTGTCTATCTCCCTAAGACTAGGACCAAGACGAGGTATCCACAGAAAGCTCTTCATATGCACTTAACTACCGTGAACAATTGTCTACTTACAGGAAAAAAAGTCACTGTGTACACAGTGGGAGAGAGAGAGGCTAAAAGACCCATGCACATCCTCTCTAGAAGCAATAATCACACACCACAAGTTCAAGATTCTGGCAAGGAGACTGTGTAACCCTCTGAAAACTTGCAAGTATCCTAGGAAATTTGAAGAGGCCATCTCACCGACAGGCTATGCTTCATCATAGGTGAGCTCTCCACTCAAAGGTCGGTAGATACCGCCATGGTTGACTCAACCGCTTACGTGGAGTTCTTGATAAATGCTATGTTGGGTTATTGGTTGAGGGGGTGAAATCCATCTCAAACAGCAATCACAATTCTTCTGAGGATAAGAAGTCATAAGTAAACACTAAATTAACCTGGGCTCAACCATCAGGAAGTTTGGCACAGCGCAGTCAGGCTTAACTCAGAGGCAACATGTACATTATTTGTGTTACAATTTAAACAGTAAACAGTGAAAACACACCACATAAGGATCCCAGAACAGATTTATAAGTATAGAAATTTTTAATACAACACAAGTTTAATCTGCAGAACTGGAGATATCTAATTTTAAAGATTTTAGTAAAAATGGCACCAAAAAGTGTAAAGTTCCAACTGTGGCTATCTGGTTGCACCAGACTGGGACAAAGTCACAAGTTAATATTGACAGAGATGTAGTGTGAGCCGGCTACAGGGACCCAGATAGGCCAGCTGAACACAGTTACCTTAAATCCTGGTTAGAGGAGCTTTGCAAGGATCTGCGTTAAAAATGCATCGAGCAGCCAAAGCGAAGCCCCGGTTCTGAAATTAATCGAGACTATGATGGAAAATCCTGCGGCAGTGTCAACTACTCCATTGACAAGGGCTAGCTATGCGAAGTCCGATGTCAAGGATGCATTTCGCAGTTGAGGCTTGTTGAGGTGTTGAGCAGTGAGGTTGTGATACAAAGTCTGCCTTTGTCTTCGATGCAGTTGTTGACAAGGGATGCATCGTGCACTGACGGTTCAGATGAGGTGACAGGCTGGGATTCCCTATGGGTCTTTGCAACAGTGCTGATCCACTCAGTAGCAGCGATGCATCAGTTGTGCTTGGAGTTGAACGGAGCGGCAGAGGAGATGCATCAGTACCGCTGGATCCACAGAGGCTGGCAGAGCACCTTAGGCCCACTGCCAAGGATCCATAAATGGGCTGCCACTGCTTGCAAGATACACAGATGGCAGAGTCAAGGTGCAGGAGCACGGTTGTTGGAAGCCTGTTGTGTCCCAGATTCTTCAGTTCAGGAGGCCAGCCAACTAGTCCTTGGAGTGATGTAGGCGCTAAGTCCAAAAGTCAGCAAAAATGAAAACAGAGAAAATGGAGGAGGAAGGCAAAAAGTTTGTGGGAATACCACACTGAAGCTGACAGGTCTAACAGTTATGTTATGTTATGCTATGCTGTGCATTGTGTATTTGTTAAGTCCACAGCTCACCAGGGAGGGTTTCCTGGCTGCTTAGCGTATCCATTATACTGAATAAAAGCAACTATTCAGCTATTTCTCTAACAAATACCTTAGAGCATATCGAAAAGATTTCTCTTTTAATAGATGGGCACTCTAGATACAGATAAAATATGTCATGCATAGATGCATGATGAAAAGCAATTATTCATTCATTCAAGGTATTAAGCCAACATATTTCAGCCATGTGCAATGCCCAACAGGGTCAACAGCCTTTGTCAGGGCTCCTATAACACCAGAATACCATAACTTAAATGTACTGATTTTGTCTGGAAACCCCATATATGCCATTTAGCGGCAACCCTCAGCTTTTACAAACTTGGCTTCCAACACGAGCCGGACCATTGTCCTTTCGTTCAGGGTGCTTGAGCTGTGTCTGCTGGGCAGTGCAGAGGTTGAACAAGTGCATGCTGACCTCATAACAGGGCCCTCGACACCTTTGGGAAGGGATTAAAAATCAGATCAGAATATTAGAGAAATGTCCACACCCATCACCAGAATAATAGAGTTCTTGGGGACCCAGGGCATCCATAAGGCGATTTTTTACACCTCTGAAGATACAATGTTCCATGCAATTAGAGAGACCTTGAACTAAAGTTTTCTAATGATATATTGTTTGTTTACTTTCATTTAATCATGAAGCTCTCAGATACCAATGAGGAGATGCTGTAATCTTTGCAATTATTTAAATGAAAAAATATTAACTAAACATAACTGGCAGATTGAACTTTTTCAGGACATATACCAACCTAGTTTACTTTGGTTAAGTTCATCAAAACCCTGAAAAGAAGTCTAAAGCAGGTGGTCTAAAAGAACAAACTCCAATTGCGGCATAAAAATGTGCCTCACCGTGTAAAGTCACTAAAGCAATGCTGTTCTCCCTATATATAGCTGGCTCTACACTGTAAGCAACTGCAGAAATGCTAAAGAAATCGAAATCCAGCAGACATGTTCTTCCTGTCCCTAATAAAATCTAATCACAAAACAATCGACCTGAAAATACACACTAGATCCCAGACGATCAAATTAAAACCGTATACAGCAATCAATAAGGCCTCCTGTGCAACATCCACAAATATTGACAGAGCTGGCACCTGACTATACATCAGGCATGTCTTCTGCTATGAATTATGGTAATCAAGCAAATTAATGTTATCTTAGATTGTTTACACTCCTTACCGACCTACTTACCGTAAAGAACATCATAAGGGCATTAAATTCACTGGTCTTCAGTGGATAAAAGCCGTGGGGAGTCTTTCCAGGAATTCTAGGGTGGGACCTCCGACTTTGGTCCCAAGATCGCACTCTCCCCTGCAGCTTCGCTGCCACCTTAACCGCCAAAGGCCCGCATGATGCACTCACCGCCGAAACCCTTATGTGCATTTTCCTCAACGTGCTCTCCCTCCACCGACACGCCGTAGAGATCTGGGACTTGATTGACACCCTTTCGCCCAACGTCGCCTTCTTCACGCAAACCTGGACCCATGCCACCTCCGGCCTGACATCGCCATTGACATCCCAGAAGGCTACAAGATCCAGAGAAAGGACTTGCACCTCCGTCCAGGAGGAGGACTCGCCATCGCACACAAGACAGCCCTCTGACTCTCCATATCCAGCACGAGTGACCCCCACTCCAACACCTCCACCTCCACTTCCAGATCCAGACCAGACCAACTTCAATGAACAGACGCCGTATACCACCCCACCCCCTCGTCACCGATAAGCAATCCAGTATGACCTGGAATCTCACGCCATAGAACACATCACCGCGACCATGAAGAAAACCCACTCAGGAGCCCCAACGGTTCCATGCCCAACGCACATATTCCACAGGGCCACCGCTGCCATCGCACCCAAACTCAGACGGACTATCAACACTTCCTTCAGGTCCAGCATCTTTCCAGACAACTGGAAGCAGGTGGAGATTAAACCCCTCCTCAAAAAAAACAACGGCTGACCTAACAGACCTGAAACACTACTGGCCCATATCGCTTCTCTCCTTTGCTGCCAAAGTCACAGAGAGACTCGTAAACACCCTACTGACAGCCTTCATCGAAGAAAACTCAATCCTGGATGCCTCCCAGTCCAGATCCTGAAGCAACCACAGCACCGAGACCGCCCTCCTTGCCGCCACTGACAACATCTGCATGCTACTCGACCAGGGCCACAACGCGGCATCATCCTTCTGGACCTCTCTGCAGCATTCGACACAATTTCACACCGCACACTGGCAGCCAGACTACACAATGCCGGGTTACAAGAAACCACCCTCGACTGAATACTATCCTTCCTCTCCTGCCGAACCCAGAGGATCAGACCCCCTCCCTTCCTCTCCAAACCCACCGATACCAACTGCGGAGTTCCTCAAGAATCATCACTCAGCCCCGCGCTCCTCAACATCTACATGGTCCCCCTCACCGCCATCGTCAGACAGCATGGCCTCAGCATTGTATCCAACGCCGACGACACCCAGCTCATCATCTCACTTAGGAAGAAGCTCGAAGACACAAGACTCTGTTTCCAGGAAGGAATGAAGAATGTGGCAGCCAGGATGAAAAACAACTGTTTGAACCTCAACTCTGAGAAAACCGAGGTCCTCATCCTCGGACCCTGCACCTCCACCTGGGAAAACACCTGGTGGCCTGCCACCCTCGGGAGACCGCTCACCCCCACAGACCACGCACAAAACCTTGGCATCATCCTCGACTCCTCTCTCTCCATGAACTGCTAGATCAACATCGTCACCTCCAGCAGTTTCAACTGTCTACGCAACATCAGCAAGATTTTCAAATGGATCCCCCCTGACTGCAAGAGAACCGTCACCCATGCACTCATAACCAGCAGACTATACTACGGCAATGCCCTATATGCCAGTATCAACAGAAACCTTCTACACAAACTCCAAACCATCCAGAACGCCGCAGCCAGAATCATCCTCGGACACCACGTCACGGACACATGACCCAACACCTACGAGGCCTCCACTGGCTCCGCGTCGAGAAGAGGGTCACCTTCAAACTACTCACCCATGCCTACAAATCACTCAACAACATCGGACCCAAATACCTCAACAAGAGATTATCCTTCCACGCACCCAAGAGGAACCTCCGATCCACCGGCCTCGCCCTGGCAGAGGTCCCCCGCATCTGCAGAAACAGAACAGGTGGGTGAGCCTTCTCCCGCATCGCAGCCAAGACCTGGAACGAGCTCCCTGCACACGTTCAGGAAGGACCTCAACACCTGGCTCTTCAACTGATCTGGTGCTGCGCCTCCACCCATCCCCCAGTGCCTTGAGACCCTCACAGGTGAGTAGCGTGCTATATAAAACCCTGATTGATTGATTCACTGATTGAAACCCATGATCTGCATGCAAAAACAGCAAGAGCTTAACTCAATGATTCACCTTACTGGCCACTGGGGGGCAATTACCCTATTTAGACTATTATAGGCTGTTATCTTGCAAATAAAAATTGCATAACCCTTCCCGTGTTTCTGTAATTTGCATGGTCTACCTATGATTCTAAGCGTTCCCTAAAGGATGGATGGTTGCAGAGTGTAGTATGCAGGTTGTTGCTAACTGGCTCTGTCAGTAAGCAAGAAGGAGAATTTATGGTCATCTATCACAGCTTGAAGTACAGTTCTGGACTGTTCATTCACAAATCATTGCTATCAGGCGTGATTCAGGTTCAATGAAGCAAACCAGGTTTACCCTGAAGGTGTTAGGTTGTCACTGGAAGGCCCTGGACAGAAAGTAGTGTCAGAACTCTCAAGTGTTCCATGTCCACGTATGACCAGGTCATCCAGTCCAGGTTTCTCCTGTGCATTGTGGAACTTGTAGTTATGATTTTATTGTGGAACAAAAGGGACTAAAAGAAAAAGCAAACGATGGATGGGTTACTTATAGACCGATCTGGGAAACCAGAGAGCTCTTTAGTGTGTTTGTGGACATGGAGGAAGAAAGCCCTAACCATCAGAAGAACTGAGCGCATACCACATTAGCTGGTGACTGAAAACGGAAGCATGAAGCGTCCGGCTGTGCACTGACTCGCACATTTTTCAGTTCAGTGCTTATGACATTCAAACAGATTTTTTGTATTTGCATTCATGTGGGGCTGCATTTATAATGGAATAAACAGACATGAAAATGTCCGAAAGCAAAGAAGGACTTGGACTTTGATAGCTGCTCATGAATGAGATTGGAAAACGTTGGGAGTTCCTCAACGGTCTGTGTGACTGCTTGATACTCAGGCAATGTTATGTTATCCCTCACTGTGAAGTGGACAAGTTGTTGCATGTTCAGCTTGGAATATAAGAATTTGGGATCGTATTTACTAAACTTTGACTCAACACAACGCAGCAAGCGCAGTTACTCTGCTGCATTGCCTCAAACGGAGAGAGCAGAATTCATCAGATCTACTAACTTATGGGGCAGTTCTGCTCTCTTGTAGCGGTGGGCGCACTTCTAGCTGCCTAGCGCCATCATGCAAGGGGACCTTTGTTGGGCCAGAATAGTTTTTCTGCTGGAAGGGATACCTTGGTGAGCAAAAAACTATTCTTAAAAATGTTTCCTCATTTCGCCAGCCTCGGGTAGGAGCACAATTTCTTGCAAACCTATGTTTAATGGCTTTACTAAATATAGGTTTGCATCAAAAAATACAGATGGATGCACATGAAGACCTAGGCTGTGTCCATGTAATGTCTCCTTGATGCAAGTTAACATAAGGCAGCGCTAAGTATTTTGTTGCTTTCCTTTTTCTTTTCTTTTTTACAAAGGCATGCAAATTCATGCAAATCGAGCTTTGCCTGACTTTGTGAAAACGAAAATAGATTTAGTGTTGGGGCTGTGCTAAAATAGGGATGCACCCCCCACGAATATTCTTAGTAAATCTTGGCCTAAATACATAGAAATACTCATAATAAAGAAGATGCATGTAATGTGCCCTCAACATACCTGCATGCCATGTTAGATCTGCACAAATCCTATTTGTTGTAAAGAGAGTTATTAGCTGACTCCATGTCACGCAAATGCATTCTGGTAGTTGTAGTCTTGATTCCATCAGCTGAGCTAAATCACTGAATTGCAAGGGACTGTAAACTGCAGCCGAGGAGGGGAGCAGCACATAATCATTAATGACACGGGGGCCTTCTGGTAACCCTTCCTTGGCAATCTTTAGAAAGACAAACCCTGTGTAGCTGGCAACATGAATGAGCAGCACACGCCCTATTTAAAGAACCTATAGGTTACAGGTGCAGCTTTGTGGCCTGGGGTAGGTAAAAAAACTAAAATAACACCGCATATGACCTTTCAAGACAACCAATAACCTCTTAATCTTAACCTGGTGAGAAAACCACTTGTCCTTTAAAAAGAGAAGGAAATGAGAACAAAGGGGGTTGCGACTGAAAGGGCTTTCTCACGAAGTGCATTGTGGGGAGGAGGCTTTTCATAAGGTTTGGAGCCCTCGTCAATCACAGGGGATCACATGGGCTTTCATTGCAGATGTTAAGTTTTTCAGCATATGAGAAGGTCAGAGTACCTCGTGGCCTTAGGGAGTGGGCCTTTTTGTGAATCTGAGTCAGGAATTAGCGGGAGGGTGGGAGAGTGGGTGGGCCGGGTGAAGGGTGGGCGGGCACGTAGCTCTCTACAAAACCTCCACAGATTTTGTAATAATAGAGAAAGACGCTAGTCGCATGGAACATAATTCAGACTCGCCTCCTGCAAGTTCCTGAACTTGAGATAAAAGTTGTAGGGCTGGACTGGAAACAAACATAAGCCCTGGCAAAACAGTTCAAACCAGCTCCAAGCTGTGGGAGGCCTCGCCTAGAAGGGAGCCGAGCAGGTATTCTTGAATCACAGCATCTGAAATAAAGCAAACCTCGTAGGCTGAATAATGGGAAATCAACGCAGGAATTAATTGCACTCTTTGGGTAACCCTATTTGGTAACCCTATTTGTAATTTGGGTAACCCTATTTGGGTAATACGCACCGAGACCATTAAGAATTTTTCGGTATTAATGCATCCCGAAATTACCGATGCCACAGTTTCGTCAGTTTCAGATGTGGTTACACTGATGTGGAGGAACACGTGATGGGGCAACGGGCCTCATTACAAGCGGTGCGTTATTTGCAGGGTTAATACCATGCCTGCGATGTTTAACTGGTGGGGGTTTTATTTACCCATCTGATTTTTACACCTTAGACTGCTGGATAACGCACTAACACCACTTATTTTCACCTGGTGTGAGAAGCAAAACTCGGAACTGAAGGCAATTTACAAGCATGCCCCAATTCTGTCAGGTTTTACCTGGACAATTATGTCGGGGGCATGAGTGCAGTATTAAGCCAACATTTGTGATCTGGCAATAAGGCCCTTAATGTCTCAGAGCTACATAAACCTAACACGTAGCGACTTTACATCTTAGAAAATTATATATGAGAATTATATCCAGTTCTGATACTTACCTTCCTCCAAACTGTACCCAGTTCCTCAATGTGGCTCTGAATTCAGGATACTGATGGATTTCTTGGCAGGCTCCACCAGGACCTGCTTGTAAAGCCCTAGGTGGCACGGACCTAGGGCTCACAAACTTACTTACCAGCTGGGTGACCAGCTTGATGGAGCCAAGGCTATTTATTTCCCCTCTGGCAGTTGTAGTCCTTAATTTACAGTGGTATTATCAGGACTATCTATATATATTTTTTGAATTTTTCAAAAACCTTTATTGAACATTAAGGCATGGCACCGTTTCCAATTCCATTAGATAGCATAACATCCATTACAAACATGAATATAGTTAACCCTTTCGGAGGCACATTGACCAATGCGTGTTACAGTGCGCCACAGATGTGGGAAAGTTTGGCCGGTTTACAAATGTGATGTGTAGGTAATCAGTCTTGTCGGGACATCTACTGTAGCCAGTGAGTCGTGGATGGAAAATGTTTCACTGGGTTCTTTGGGGTTAACCAATCGGTGAAGATAGGACATGAAATGGCCCCATATATTGGGAGGTCTGTCAGCCTCAGGCATCAAGTCCCATAAGTCGCCTAAATGCGTCTGGCAGTGTGCAGCATCAGCAGTCCAATGCTTGGCCTGCGGCGCCGGCTTGCGGCCCCAGTAAATAGCCACTCGGAACTTGGTGAGCACCAGTAAAATCAGGACTAGTTTTACCAGAATCCCCCAAAAATCTATACTGGATGAGAGCTCTGTATACCGCTCCTTCTATAGAATTCTCTAAAGCCAAAATGAATCGGTTGGTGGTAAGTGGCCAGCAAAAAAACTGCTAACGTAACTCATCAGATGCAGTTCCCATGTTACTGTCTCTGCCTCAACCCTACTGGCCTTTCAAAAGTCACTCTGTCTCTGTGTGTGGGCCATGCTTCATCGGCCACCCTATTCAGGCAAACATCGAGTCCCACTCAAGGAAAACTTTGAAGGTGGCCTCATTTTGTAAAAGTATCTCTAACTCATTCCCAATGGAAAATGCCCAGCGACTCCAGATGGCTAAAGATTTCACTGGCCAGAATAAGCTGAAAGTCTCTTCACCCCATGCGGAGTCAGCTGACTGCCCAGATGGTAGGAGCCAAGTTCTGTGAAGAGAGGGTACTTAGGAAATCATGTGCCTCCTGTTACATTGAAATTTAGGCAGTTTAGGACAGTTCTGGGTTGATCGACACACTGGCAGTGTATGTGAGACCATGCTTAGTCATTTTATTAATACTTATCATGATACGCAGTCATCCTAGTTCTAGTCTTCTGGATCACAGGGTTCGCATACAGACAGCTTTGCTTTAATTTCTCACCAGTTTCATGTTTTTCAAAAAAGCCATAATAAAAAAAAACAATTATATATATGTGTGTGTATGTATATATATATATATATATATATATATATATATATATATATATATATATCCTTCTCACTTCGCTCGATACCGCTCACACAGCATCAACAGTCGAATCCAGACTGTCAGGTAAAACGAATAAGGCAGACCCAAAAAGAATTCCAGTGCAGTGATTTAAGTCAGTTTAAAGTTTGTAACCCAGCAAGCCCGCATGACGCGTTTCGCCTCCAGCCGGAGGCTTGATCACATGGTACCTATATATATATATATATGTGTGTGTATATAATATATATATATATATATATATATATATATATATATATATATATATATATATATATATATATATATCTTCACAAACTCCCACCAGCGCAGGAAATGGAGTCGCACACTCACGGGTTGACAAGCAGGTACTTTATTTTCTTTTGGGTGTAATACCTGACGCGTTTCGTCCACCTTTGGACTTTATCAAAGGTCACCCCTTAACACCATCGCTGTTGTTTCAGTCCCACAAGCATTTGCCACAATTTCTTTTATTGACCCCCAATGGTCAGGACCTCCAATGGTCATTACGTAGTTCAAAGGCATGCTGGGTATTGTAGTCCTTTTAACAACAGTAGTTCCTGCCCTCCATTAGGCGGTGTTATTCAATGTTAGTTGTTCCAATTAAAAGTGTCTGTCTGTTCCGTGGGCTGCTGGCAAACCATTTTAAAGTTCGCTTGCAGAGTCATACCGGTGCCGGTCACCGGTGGCAACCGCTTTCCCTATGCGTTCGTCACGACCAGAAAACAGGGCGGTTCAAGTCGGGAAAGCCTCTGGCGCGCTTGCTGACTGTGCGTCCTCCCGCGGCAGAACCACGCCGCCGAATATCTTCACAAACTCCCACCAGCGCAGGAAATGGAGTCGCACACTCACGGGTTGACAAGCAGGTACTTTATTTTCTTTTGGGTGTAATACCTGACGCGTTTCGTCCACCTTTGGACTTTATCAAAGGTCACCCCTTAACACCATCGCTGTTGTTTCAGTCCCACAAGCATTTGCCACAATTTCTTTTATTGACCCCCAATGGTCAGGACCTCCAATGGTCATTACGTAGTTCAAAGGCATGCTGGGTATTGTAGTCCTTTTAACAACAGTAGTTCCTGCCCTCCATTAGGCGGTGTTATTCAATGTTAGTTGTTCCAATTAAAAGTGTCTGTCTGTTCCGTGGGCTGCTGGCAAACCATTTTAAAGTTCGCTTGCAGAGTCATACCGGTGCCGGTCACCGGTCGCAACCGCTTTCCCTATGCGTTCGTCACGACCAGAAAACAGGGCGGTTCAAGTCGGGAAAGCCTCTGGCGCGCTTGCTGACTGTGCGTCCTCCCGCGGCAGAACCACGCCGCCGAATATCTTCACAAACTCCCACCAGCGCAGGAAATGGAGTCGCACACTCACGGGTTGACAAGCAGGTACTTTATTTTCTTTTGGGTGTAATACCTGACGCGTTTCGTCCACCTTTGGACTTTATCAAAGGTCACCCCTTAACACCATCGCTGTTGTTTCAGTCCCACAAGCATTTGCCACAATTTCTTTTATTGACCCCCAATGGTCAGGACCTCCAATGGTCATTACGTAGTTCAAAGGCATGCTGGGTATTGTAGTCCTTTTAACAACAGTAGTTCCTGCCCTCCATTAGGCGGTGTTATTCAATGTTAGTTGTTCCAATTAAAAGTGTCTGTCTGTTCCGTGGGCTGCTGGCAAACCATTTTAAAGTTCGCTTGCAGAGTCATACCGGTGCCGGTCACCGGTGGCAACCGCTTTCCCTATGCGTTTGTCACGACCAGAAAACAGGGCGGTTCAAGTCGGGAAAGCCTCTGGCGCGCTTGCTGACTGTGCGTCCTCCCGCGGCAGAACCACGACGCCGAATATCTTCACAAACTCCCACCAGCGCAGGAAATGGAGTCGCACACTCACGGGTTGACAAGCAGGTACTTTATTTTCTTTTGGGTGTAATACCTGACGCGTTTCGTCCACCTTTGGACTTTATCAAAGGTCACCCCTTAACACCATCGCTGTTGTTTCAGTCCCACAAGCATTTGCCACAATTTCTTTTATTGACCCCCAATGGTCAGGACCTCCAATGGTCATTATGTAGTTCAAAGGCATGCTGGGTATTGTAGTCCTTTTAACAACAGTAGTTCCTGCCCTCCATTAGGCGGTGTTATTCAATGTTAGTTGTTCCAATTAAAAGTGTCTGTCTGTTCCGTGGGCTGCTGGCAAACCATTTTAAAGTTCGCTTGCAGAGTCATACCGGTGCCGGTCACCGGTGGCAACCGCTTTCCCTATGCGTTCGTCACGACCAGAAAACAGGGCGGTTCAAGTCGGGAAAGCCTCTGGCGCGCTTGCTGACTGTGCGTCCTCCCGCGGCAGAACCACGCCGCCGAATATCTTCACAAACTCCCACCAGCGCAGGAAATGGAGTCGCACACTCACGGGTTGACAAGCAGGTACTTTATTTTCTTTTGGGTGTAATACCTGACGCGTTTCGTCCACCTTTGGACTTTATCAAAGGTCACCCCTTAACACCATCGCTGTTGTTTCAGTCCCACAAGCATTTGCCACAATTTCTTTTATTGACCCCCAATGGTCAGGACCTCCAATGGTCATTACGTAGTTCAAAGGCATGCTGGGTATTGTAGTCCTTTTAACAACAGTAGTTCCTGCCCTCCATTAGGCGGTGTTATTCAATGTTAGTTGTTCCAATTAAAAGTGTCTGTCTGTTCCGTGGGCTGCTGGCAAACCATTTTAAAGTTCGCTTGCAGAGTCATACCGGTGCCGGTCACCGGTGGCAACCGCTTTCCCTATGCGTTCGTCACGACCAGAAAACAGGGCGGTTCAAGTCGGGAAAGCCTCTGGCGCGCTTGCTGACTGTGCACATATATATATACACACACACATATATATATATATAGGTATCATGTGATCAAGCCTCATGCGGGCTTGCTGGGTTACAAACTTTAAACTGGATTCGACTGTTGATGCTGTGTGAGCGGTATCGAGCGAAGTGAGAAGGATATATATATATATATATATATATATATATATATATATACACACACACAAAAACACACACATGTAGATGTACATACATGCATACATATAGTCAGTCAGCCTTTTTCATCCATTGGGCAGTTCAAATGCAATTTACATTTTGCTTATACAAAACATAGCATACAGCATGGCAATGGGTCAACACACTTCATCCGTTGGCTGTCATGTATGTGAGTGACAATATTATTCCTTCATCCCATGTGCACAGCTGTCTTCAAAGGAGTGTGCTTCAGTGCTGGGCCACTCATTTTAAAAATGTTTTTTTATATTTTTGCCTCATTGTGCATAGCATATGTTTGCACATGTTATCCTTTATTTTAAAACAAATTACGCACTTACCAAGCCCAGCTCTATTGGCTGTCACCTTGTTTGCTTCATGGCCCATCCCCTCCATCCATAATACAACCTCTTATCTAAGTTGATTCTTGCTAGCGGAGCTATAACAATTGAATCAATCAAAAGTAAAAGTAAATCGAGCTTTAAACTTTGATAAACAAACATTTAATGATAATAACAGAAAAACCGGACCCACTGCACATATCATCATACAATACTATATTTATATCTCATCAGAGTTCTGGGTGCTCAAGTGATCAGACAGTGAGTAACAAAGAACAGGTGCAATAGTGTTTATAAAAAAAAACTTCAATGAAACAATCTGGTTTTTTTGAGGCACAATTGGTGGGCCCTGAAGATTCACGTACATATACAGTATTAGCCTTATTTATTTCCAATCGTCGGATTTGTCAACATGGTTTCAGCCGTTACTAAAGTTGAGGTCATCATCAGGACAAAGACATTTAATTTGAAGCAAGAGTAGAGTGTTGAGCTGGGAACATTCAAATAGAGTTTCTACTGTATATAAGAAGGAATTAAATGAAGAACCTGAAATTATTTGCAGTATTTTTTTAATGGGTTGCAATTTGCCAAATACATGTAGGTTCTTCCTGACATCTCCTGTGGGGCTCCAAGGATTAGCACAAAGCAAGAGTATGCTCATTAGTCTGTGTCCCACGGTCAAACTGAACAAATCAGGGTGAGGAGAAGCACAATATAACATAACATGCGTGTTTGTAAAACGTAAGTTTCACCCTTGGGCATCTTGGCGATGAATAACAGAGGTTTATTGTTACCCAACTCAATGGTACTCATTGAGGGAGTGCACACTACAGAAGCAAACGGGCAAGAGCAAGCAACACAGTGCACATGGTGGAGGGGAAAAATCACATGGGCTAGTGAAAGTAACACCGAGCAGGATGGAGGAGAAGCACACAAGGGAGACAGCTGAAAACACATGCACTCATGTATGCTTAAGTAAAAATAAACAAAAGAGAAGAAAGAGAGATAGTGGGAAGAAAAGCATTAATGAGAGAGCAGCACAGAGTGGAAGAAGGGAGCTAGCCACACGGAGGAGACAGTTGGAAAATACATGCATCCTTGTGGAGTGTTTAAGCAAGAAAAAAAAGTCGTTCCTTAAAAGTGAGCAATAGAAGGACACAAGAGGGTGTACTCCAGGAAACAAAAGATGGAGAAGGCAAGCCAATTAATAAGAAGCAAGCAAATGAGAGTGGCAATAATGCCAACCAATGGTAAGGAAAGGATGGGCTTTAAGCCTACTGTATGTTTTGGTAAACTGAGAATAGTGATTTTGTAACTTGCACTGACTGGTAGCCTCAAATTAAAAAGCATGGGATGACACCTAGGAGTCGCCACAGTAGAAATGGATGTCCTCCCATTTCAGGTGGACAGATATACCCCAAATAAGAGAGATTAGAATAAAAGGAAACCTGAAGCCACCCATTCAAAGCAGCAGTCATGGATACCAACCCCTATGCAGTCTGCCAGTAGGAAGAATCAGAGTAGGAGAGAAGGATCTGGCAGATACCAAGAGAATCCACATTCAAGGAAGAGTCAGGACACAACTAGCAAGAAAAATACTAACATGAAGTTCTGGAAGACAACCAAAAGGCAAACCCAGAAACAGGATGAAGTACATTCATAACATGGAAGCGTCGAATGAGTTGCAATGACCAAAGACTCCACCACTACCAAGTGAAAAGTTGATGTCAAGGACTCTAGACAAAACAACCATTGTGGAAAGCCAAAACAGTAGACCACAAAACAAGGGATCCAATGGAAAATCCAGGCACCTAAGTAATACAAGGGAGATCCCAGGAAGGAAAAGAGAGGGATCAACAGTGTTAGAAATTGGGGCAATGGTTGGCAGAGGTATGCATCCTGTCTAAGCAGGAACCACAACCCTAGTCAGGGTAAGTCTGACACACATCCTAAATTAGCCTGTGCTCACCCTCAGGTACCTTGGCACAGAGTGGTCAGGTTTAACTTAAGAGGCAATGTGTTAAGTATTTCTGCATCACTTCAAACAGTAAAACAGTGTAAACACCACACAAAAATATACCACACCTGGTTATAAAAATAGAGCTTAATTTTCTTAACAAAACAAGACCAAAACATCAAATATCTAATAGGTAGAGTCAATAGTTATGAATTTTTAAAGAATATTTTGAAATGTAGTGCTTAAAAGCTTAAAGTTCAGCAGGGGCTTTCTGGTGGTAGCGCTAGACAGAGAAAAATCAAAAAATCATCCCACTCGCAATGGAGCACGGGTCGGTTACAGGGACCAGCCTTAGCCCGCTGAACAACACCTTGGTTTACCGCTGCGTTGACGTAGAGGATGGGATGCGAGGAGCAAAGGAGGCGATGCATTGGCGTTGATCCTTGGGATGTAGGCAATGCGTCAGCTCCGAGCCGCGCAAAGTTGAAGATACCTCTGGAATGAAGTCAATGCACAGCACCGTCGAAGATGTGATACACTCAATCCTCGCAGTAGAGTTGATGTGTCAGTGTCAAAGGAGAGGCCAGGGTTCTGAACGGCGCAAAGGCATTGATACATGGATTTCTGCTGGGACAGCACTTTTTACCCTCTTCCAAGGGCTCAAAAGTGGATTGGCACTATTTTGCAGGGCAAGACTCACAGATGGCATAGTCCAGGTGATGTAGCAGGGTTGTGGAGTGGTTGGAAGTCTTTTGTGTCCCTTAGACTTCAAACAGGAGACAAGCAGACAAGCACTTGGAGTCACTCTGGGTTCAAGTGGTGTAGGTCCAGTCCTTCTCACCCATGCAAGGAGGGCCATAGGCAGGTCAGCGCAGCAGAAAAGCAGTTCCTCCAGAGCAGCAGTCCACCAGAGTAGCAGTCCTCCAGCAGCACATCAGTCTTTCTTCCTGGCAGAGTATCCACAGGTTTATACATGTTCAACGCATTTCAAGTGGGGGAGACTTCAAAGAGGGGATCTGAAGTGCAAGAGGTCCTCCCTTTCTTGTCCTGTCTCCAGACTCAGTACAGGGGGTTAAGCAGTCCTTTTTGTGGGGATACGACAGAGCCCATTCAGGTGTAAGTGTGAAGCTGTTTCCAGCCCCTCCCTCTCATCTTGCCCAGGATGTGCAATCAGGATGTGGATGACCTTTCAGTCATACCTAAGCTCCCTTTGTATGTGGCTGTCTAGAGGGAATGAACATGGCCCAATTGTTACTCACCCCAGAAATGTATTGGAGGAAAGCAGCAGGCACACAGGGTTTAAGAGCATAAAAATGCCAACATTAAATAAAGCACTTTCAAAAGTGTGATCATAAATCCAACTTTGCCATTGAAGAGGATTTATTATTACAAGTTCATAGGTACCGAACATTACAGATTTTCTCCCTCTCAATCAGGAACTATAACTGATTAAATTTAATAAGAAATCCCCAATGTTAACCTATAAAAGGGGTAGGCCTCACAGTAGCTAAAAATGAAATTGGGAGTTTTTTGCTACCAGGACATGTAAAACTTAAAAGTACATGTCCTACCTTTTAGTTACACAACACACTGTCATATGGGCTACATTTCACCTACCTTAGGGGTGACGTGTGTGTAGTAAAAGGGAAGTTTGAAGCTTGCCAAGGGGTTTTAAATGCCAAGTTGGCATGGCAATAAACCTGCACACACAGGCTCTGCAATGGCAGGTCTGAGATGTTTTAAAGGGCTACTTGTGTGGATGGCACATTCAGTGCTGAAGGCCAACTATTAGCCATCCATTTACAGGCTCGGGGCACAGGTAGTGCACTCTACAAGGTACTTACAGTTAAAATAAATATCCCAATTGTGGGTAAACAATCAACCATGTTTAGGGGAGAGAGCGCATGCCATTTAGCACTGGTTAGCAGTGGTAAAGTGCTCAGAGTCCTAAAGCCAACAAAAAACGGTCAGAAAAAGAGGCAGAGGAAGGCAAAACATTTGGGGTGACCCTTCAGAGATGGACATTTTCCAACAGCGGTCATGGGATGTTTGTGGGAGAAGCGTAGCTTGTGGTTAGAATTTGTTTAGGGCAAGAACAGTCATAGACAATACACAGAGGATCTAAAGGGCTTCAGGCTTCAAAATCCTGTGACTTCTTGTTGTTTTTTTACTTTTTAGCTCATTTAAAATTACAAGCATATCAATGTATCTAATGGCTAGATTTGAAGTGTCCTCAAGCTTAGGTGTCTCTTTACTGTTGTTAAAGGAATCCCCTTTTAACTTCAAGCTCTGCTTTTTTTTCACTTCAATTTTCTGACCAGTTTGACTAGCTTAATAGGTGTTTCTACATAGTTAAAATTGGAGACCCGACAGAAAGAGAGTTATATATGACCATGAAATGCATGGTAAATACCCACAATGTAATACAGGGTCTCAAAGGTCAATACTTTGTATTACATGCGTGATAAAGACATGTGTGGTAAACACATGTGAGGTGACATTAGTAACATTGTACATCCTGTGGAAAGAGGTGCATTCTTCACTAGACTCCACTTGCCTCAGTCACAGTAATGAGTGGGATTTGTCACTGCACACTGTTGTGCAAAAATGTCTAATGAATTTTAGACTTCTCCACAAGGCACACAGAGCTCGTTTTTAAAAAATGAATTACTGCAGTCGTACATCATTGTGGCGCACTTCGCCCTTGCATTGGTTTTGTGTGCACAAATATAGGGCCTCATTAGGATCGCGGACGGACTTGCGTCCGTCCGCGACCCCAGAGGATGAGGGAACGTCGGCATGGGCTGCGGCGTTCCCTCATGTGCGATTAGGATGTGACCGCCACCCTGGCGGTCACATCCTGGATATTTAACATTGTGGCGGGTGCTGCTTCAAGCAGCACCCGCCGCAATGTTAAAAGTATATGTTTAACATTTACATGCACAAAGCTGCAGGCACCCCGCGGTGCCTGCCGCTTTGTGCAAGTAAATGCTGGGGGGTACCATAGGTTCCCCCATGTGCACCCCCCACCCGCCAACACCCTGGGGGCCCGCAACGGGCCCCCAAAATCAAAAGTACACATGCTTTTCCGCGGCGGAAAAACCGCGGCGGAAAAGCATGTTTACAAATGCTTCCTAATTTGGCTGGCGGTGTCTGATAGACACTGCCAGCCAAATGATAGCTTTTCCGCCGCGGTTGTAATCTGACCGCGGCGGAAAAGCAGCGGACAGTAACCAAGACCCACCAGCCATCGCAATGCGGCGGTGGGTCTTTGGTGAGTCCGCAGAGGATTTTCCGCCTCCTCCGGGCCGGAGGTGGCTTCCCCCGGCCCGGAGGAGGCGGAAAATCCTCCATCATAATGAGGCCCATCATTTGGGATAGCTGAAAACTTGTGTAATGGAGCAGGTGTGCCAACATTGTTTGTTGAGTGTTTTACTGCATGGCTAGACCCAATATAGAAACAAGGAAGTAGCTGTCTGTATACACCACTGGGAAATAGTTTAGGGCCTAAATAATTACTGGGCAATATTCATATTCGGATCTGTTCGGATCATTCTCGTTTTAGGAAAGTATGTAAGGCAATCTTGTATTGTTGCCTTTTCTCTTGGTTGCGCCGAGACACCCCTCTGGGTGATTCGAGCACGTTATAAATTAAGTTAACATAACATAACATATCATTCAGATGTTTTTACTGCAACACACAAGGGAGTGCAATAAGAATGGCCTCTTCTAACTCCCCCCTCCCCCTCTCCCTACCTCGTTGACATAAAGCAGCAGGGCTGCTTCTATGCGCTGAAACTAACATTAACTTGCGTTTATTCAATGAATGGCACGCGGGCAGCTGCTGGCCATAACCACATAGCTGAAATAATTCAATTTTAATGTAAGCAGCTTTGTATAAAGTTACGCCCTACCACTACACCAGCACCCACCCGGCTTGTGCTGCCGGTTAGCGTCTGCTGGGATCAACAAGCGACCCGTTATTCCTCATTGCGACTACAGCATCAAGCAAATGACCTTTTGTGCCATAATGAATAACTTCTGCAATTACTTGTTTAGGCAACATAGCCTTTGAGTATGAATCACCGCCTCAGAGAGCACAGTCCTGCCTGTTGCTAGGTATCCAGCGCTATGAGTAAAAGAAGTTTCTTCCTTTTGGAGTGAAAATTATTATAATGGCCATACCATGGTGTTGTTGCTTAGAGGGAGTGCACACAAAAACTCTCCGGTGTTTTACACTGTCCTCATATCTAAGATGGGAATAAAAACATGGCTTTCTTTAAAATCAGAAAATCAATACATTTTGAAAACTGGGAGAAAGCATAGAGCTTGAATTGAATTCCATGAAACAAGTACATTTCACGCCTCATAAAATCTCACTATCATGACAAAAGAAAAGACAAGCCATATCTATCAATCAATCAATCAGTGACACTTGTAAAGCGCGCTACATACCCGTAGGGTCTCAAGGCGCTGGGGGGTGGGGGGGGCTGCCGCTACTGCTCGAACAGCCAGGTCATCAGCTTCTTCCTGAAGGAGAGGTGGTCTTGGGTCAGGCGCAGGTCGGGAGGGAGGGAGTTCCAGGTCTTGGCGGCCAGGTAGGAGAAGGACCTTCCTCCTGTAGTCGCTCTTCGGATGCGGGGGACGGCGGCGAGGGCGTGGTTGGCTGATCGGAGGTGGCGTTTGGGAGCGTAGAAGTTGACTCTGCTGTTGAGGTAGCTCGGGCCTTGGTCTTGTAGGGCCTTGTGTGCGTGGGTGAGGAGGCGGAAGGTGATTCTTTTGTTGACGGGGAGCCAGTGAAGGTCTCTCAGATGTCCGGAGATGTGGCTGGTTCGTGGGATGTCGAGGATGAGTCTGGCTGAGGCGTTCTGGATCCGCTGGAGTCTCTTCTGGAGCTTGGCGGTGGTACCGGCGTAGAGGGCGTTGCCGTAGTCCAGTCGGCTGGTGACGAGGGCCTGGGTGACGGTCTTCCTGGTCTCGGTGGGGATCCGCCAGAAGATCTTCCGTAGCATGCGTAGGATGTTGAAGCACGCCGAGGAAACGTTGTTAACTTGCCTGGTCATGGAGAGGGAGGAGTCCAGGATGAAGCCCAGGTTTCGTGCATGGTCTGTCGGTTTGGGTGCGGTGCCCAGGGCGGGAGGCCACCAGGAGTCGTCCCAGGCGGAGGGTGAGGAGCCCAGGATGAGGACCTCCGTCTTGTCCGAGTTCAGTTTCAGGCGGCTGGTTGTCATCCACTCGGCTACCTCTTTCATCCCTTCGTGCAGGTTGGCTCTGGCGGCGGCGGGGTCGTTGGTCAGGGAGAGGATCAGCTGGGTGTCGTCGGCGTAGGAGATTATGCTGAGGTTGTGTTTGCGTGCGATGGCCGCGAGGGGGCTCATGTAGACGTTGAAGAGGGTGGGGCTCAGAGATGATCCTTGGGGGACGCCGCAGATGACTTCGGAGGCCTCTGACTTGTACGGTGGAAGGCGGACTCTCTGTGTTCTTCCGTCGAGGAAGGAGATGATCCATTCCAGCGCCTTGTCCTGGATGCCGATGTTGCGGCATCTAGACGTTAGCATCCTTTTAGGGGTCTTAAAGATACGTTTTAGTGTTCGAAATTCACAAATGTTTATTTGCTTCAAATTTTTATATGCTGTGGCATAATAATTGGCATATGCAGTTTGTTGTTTTGTTGAAAGCTTAAAAGGTCAGAGAAAAGATTTTATTTTTGGTTAGCATTAATTAGCATAAAACATCTTCCGCGTGCCATACCTGCCATACATATGTGGTCTGAAGTGCAAAAGATTCACTCCTTCCAAAGGCAACAATTGAATTTTTTCACTTTTTGACTCATGCAGCCTCTATCATGACAGGGTAATTACTTGCATCTTGTGCTGGTAATGCCGCAATAGGGTAGAATTAAAAAAGCTTGCCTTTCTTTTCTAGCCTGCGAGTGTAACCTCCACGCCCATCGCTGCCGCTTCAACATGGAGCTCTTCAAGCTCTCCGGCCGCAAGAGTGGCGGGGTCTGCTCCAACTGCCAGCACAACACGGCAGGCCGCCATTGCCACTACTGCAAGCAAGGCTTCAAACGGGACGTCAGCAAGCCCATCACCAGCCGCAAGGCCTGCAAGCGTGAGTATGCCTCACAGGCTGCAGCGTGAGCATGTCTTTTTGGTGGGAGGTGTTAGTATGCCTCTACATGAGCTGTAGGTGTCAAGTTTTTTTTTACAGCAACTCACATTTTGGAGGTTTTGGTTTTGAAGATTGTTATATAAAAAGCAAAATAAGTTGCATAATGGAGTCACACATGCGATTACCATTCATGCCTTTACAACGTGGCTGTTACAACGTAGTACCATTACCGCGTGGTATAATTACCACCTGTTACCTTTTTCACGCATTTATTCACAATGAATATGCTTTTACCATGCATGCCTTTACAACAAATTTCATTGTAAAGTAATGATTGGTAAAGGCATATATGTGTTATAGGATTAAGGGCCAGATGTAGGTAGGCTTTTACCGGTCGGTAACGGCTGAAATCGGCCGTTACCGACCGGTAAAAGCCTTTTCCTACGTAGGAGGCTATTTTACCGAATCGGTAAATAACGAATCGGTATTTACCGATTCGGTATTTACCGAATCGGTAAATGAGATGTAGGAAGAACTGGAAACAGTACTTCTGGGCTTTAAGAATTCGTTATTTACCACCGACTATTAGTTGGTGGTAAATAAGGAATTCCTATGTAAATGCATAAATGTGCATTTACATCTGTGCAATGTGACAGACATACATGCCCTTAGGTCAGGTATGTATGCCACATGTGCACACCAGCACTAATCAGAGGTGCAGCAGGGTGTCAAAGTGACACCCTGCCACCCTTGACTTTTTCCCAATTTTACAGAATCAGTAATTACCGATTCAGTAATTGACATTCATTCCTATGGGCCTCCAGGCCCATAGGAATCAATGCCAAAAACCGAATCGGTAAATACCGATTCGGTAAATACTGAATCTCACCGATTGGGTATTTTTTACTGAATTATTATCTACATTGCAATTACCGATTCAAAAATACCAAATCAATAAAATTCGGTATTTTCAAATCAGTAATTTACAATTACCTACATCTAGCCCTAAGGGTGGTAAAAGTATCTGCTTTGTAACCACTGGCACTCACCATGGCCCCTCCCTCGCCCGAGCCCTATACCTCACTCCTTCCCTCCCCCAGCCCTGAACAGCATCTCGTCCCCAGCCCCGAAACATAAAACCGGCCTCCCAGCACTAAAACATCCCAACCCTGCCCCTACGCCCTAAAACCCAGCACTCATCCTTGATAACTACCCCGACCCGGGCCCTGAGCCCTAAAACTGCCCCCAACCCTAAAAACACTTGGACCACCTGCCCTGAGCCATAAAACCCAACCCCCAACCCTGAAAACTACCCTGCCCACCCCTAAAAACACCCCAGCCCCCTCTCTGAGGCCTAAAACCCAGCCCCCAGCCCTGAAAAGTACTCACTGAGCCACATCCCTATCTCTTTGAAGTCATGCCAACTTTTCTTTTACCTCAAACATCTCCCATCACCTGCCCATTCGCTTCTGGTCTAGAGCACTGACTTCCTTTCAGATGCATATGCCTTTGTTGCCTTACCATGCATGGTAAAGGCATGCGTGGTAAAGGAATATAGGTGGTAAAGGTATATGCGTGGTAATGGCAAGTGTGCTAATGCTTGCGTTCTAATGGCATGCATGGTTGAGACTGTGTGGTAAATGCTGTTTTTCACCCAAAAAACAAAGAGCAAAAAGCAAAAATATTTGCCATGTGGGCCCGCGGAAAATGGCGCTTACAGCACAGCTTCTATGCCTTCAGAGGAACCACCCTGCACAGGAGCCACTGAAGGCACTGAGATTTCCACCACGCAGGCAGAGATCTGCAGACATCTGTAGTGCCTTCAGAGGAGCCACCGTGCACATGAGCCACTGAAGGCACTGACATTTTCACCAGACAGGCAGAGATCTCTAGACATCTTCAGTGCCTTCAGAGGAGGCACCCGGCATAGGAGCCACTGAAGGCACTGAGATTTCCACCAGGCAGAGATCTCCAGACGTCTTCAGTGCCTTCAGAGGAGCCACCAAGCGCAGGAGCCACTGAATGCACTGAGATTTCCAACAGGCCGAGATCTCCAGACATCTTCAGTGCCTTCAGTGGAGCCACCCTGCACTGCACAGGAGCCTCTGAATTCACTGAGATTTCCACCAGGCAGGCAGAGATCTCCAGTGCTTTCAGAGAAGCCACCGTGCACAGGAGCCACTGAATTCACTGAGATTTACACCAGGCAGGCAGAGATCTCCAGACGTCTTCAGTGCCTTCAGAGGAGCAACCATGCACAGGAGCCACTGAAGGCACTGAGATTTCCACCAGGCAGGCAGAGATCTCCAGACGTCTTCAGTGCCATCAGAGGAGCCACCGTGCACTACACATGAGCCACTAAAGGCACTGAGATTTCCACCAGGCAGGCAGAGATCTCCAGACATCTTCAGTGCCTTCAGAGGAGGCACCCTGCACAGGAGCCTCTGAAGGCACTGAGTTTTCCACCAGGCAGAGATCTCCAGACGTCTTCAGTGCCTTCAGAGAAGCCACCAAGCGCAGGAGCCACTGAATGCACTGAGATTTCCAACAGGCAGAGATCTCCAGACGTCTTTAGTGCCTTCAGAGGAGCCAGTGTGCACAGAAGCCACTGAAGGCACTGAGATTTCCACCAGGCAGAGATCTCCAGACGTCTTTAGTGCCTTCAGAGGAGCCAGTGTGCACAGGAGCCACTGAAGGCACTGAGATTTCCACCAGGCAGGCAGAGATCTCCAGACGTCTTCAGTGCCTTCATAGGAGGCACCCACACACAGGAGTCACAGAAGACACTGAGATTTCCACCAGGCAGGCAGAGATCTCCAGATGTCTTAAGTGCCTTCAGAGGAGGCACCCTGCACAGTAGCCACTGAAGGCACTGAGATTTCCAACAGGCAGAGATCTCCAGACGTCTTCAGTGCCTTCAGAGGAGCACCGTGCACAGGAGCCACTGAAGGCACTGCGATTTCCAACAGACAGGCAGAGATCTCCAGATGTCTTCAGTGCTTCCAGAGGAGCCACCGTGCGCAGGAGCCACTGAAGGCACTGAGATTTCCACCAGGCAGGCAGAGATCTCCAAACGTCTTCAGTGCCTTCAGAGGAGCCACTGTGCACAGGAGCCACTGAAGGCACTGAGATTTCCACCAGGCAGGCAGAGATGTCCAAACGTCTTCAGTGCCTTCGGAGGGGCCACCGTGCACAGGAGCCACTGAAGGAACTGCGATTTCCAACAGACAGGCAGAGATCTCCAGATGTCTTCAGTGCTTCCAGAGGAGCCTCCGTGCGCGGGAGCCACTGAAGGCACTGAGATTTCCACCAGGCAGGCAGAGATCTCCAAACGTCTTCAGTGCCTTCGGAGGGGCCACCGTGCACAGGAGCCACTGAAGGCACTGAGATTTCCAACTGGCAGGCAGAGTTCTCCAGATGTCTTCAGTGCCTTCAGTGGAGGCACCCTGCACAGGAGTCATGGAAGGCACTGAGATTTCCACCAGTCAGGCAGAGTTCTTTAGACATCTTCAGTGCCATCAGAGGAGCACCGTGCACAAGAGCCACTGAAGGCACTGAGATTTCCACCAGGCAGGCAGAGATCTCCAGACGTCTTCAGTGCCTTCAGAGGAGCCACCGTGCACAAGAGCCAATAAAGGCAGTGAGATTCCCACCAGGCAGGCAGAGAACTCCAGACGTCTTCAGTGCCTTCGGAGGGGCCACCGTGCACAGGAGCCACTGAAGGCACTGAGATTTCCACTAGGCAGGCAGAGATTTCCAGACGTCTTCAGTGCCTTTAGAGGAGCCACCCTGCACTGCAGCGGAGCCACTGAAGGCACTGAGATTTACACCAGGCAGGCAGAGATATCCAGACGTCTTCAGTGCCATCAGAGGAGCACCGTGCACAAGAGCCACTGAAGGCACTGAGATTTCCACCAGGCAGGCAGAGATCTCCAGAAGTCTTCAGTGCCTTCAGAGGAGGCACCGTGCACAAGAGCCAATAAAGGCAGTGAGATTCCCACCAGGCAGGCAGAGAACTCCAGACGTCTTCAGTGCCTTCGGAGAGGCCACCGTGCACAGGAGCCACTGAAGGCACTGAGATTTCCACTAGGCAGGCAGAGATTTCCAGACGTCTTCAGTGCCTTTAGAGGAGCCACCTGCACTGCAGCGGAGCCACTGAAGGCACTGAGATTTCCACCAGGCAGGCAGAGATATCCAGACGTCTTCAGTGCCATCAGAGGAGCACCGTGCACAGGAGCCACTGAAGGCACGGAGATTTCCACTAGGCAGCCAGAGATGTCCGGCTGTAGTCCACCAGGGCAACCGAGTTGATCATGCCTTGGTGGAATGAAGTATAGTCTGCCAAAGGCTAAATAATTCCATATTTCCCTTATTTACCAATGAGTTGTCCTTGTGCAACACAACGCAATTTAGTGCTGTTGTAGTTATTGTAATTGCATTGACGTAGAGCTTACTATTATGAATAATCTAAAAATACTGATCAAATTAATGCTTTGTTTTGCATTTCTTTGCGTCATGGCAAGTTTCCGCCAAAACTTTGTTAACTAAGAGCATACATATCTTACACACCTGCACTAAATGCTGTTAGTTTAGTTGCTTTCGAGAGAATCACTGAGCTTCTACTGTCTGCTGAGGAGTATCAGCTTTATTCTCTTATTGGACATACCATTATCACATTCTGCCTTTACTACTGCTACTAAAGAGCCATCCAAGCGAAGTTATGAAGATGACAGTAGGCTAAGTTCTGGCTAAATCGGACATTTAATGAATGGACATAATAATGACCCACCAAGTCTTAAGCACCAGGTGTGAGGGACAGGGGCAGACTGGTGTAAAGAAAATTGATGGACTGTTTAACAGCTGTGTGAGTGTGTTCAGTTATTTGCTATCATGTTTTGTGTTGATTGAATTCTCCTCCTATCATTTTCAGCATGCCAGTGCCACCCCATTGGAGCCATCACCGGCATGTGCAACCAGACCACCGGCCAGTGTCAGTGCAAGAGTGGCGTTACGGGCCTGACCTGCAACCGCTGTGCCCAGGGGTACCAGCAGAGCCGCACTGCACACATCCCTTGTGTCCGTGAGTGATGACACATTTCTATCCTTCCCCACAGATGCATGTCTCTGGTACCATCTTACCCTGTTTAGTTCTCCTCAATCATGCTCTCATGCCACCAAAGTTGTCTGTAAACATCAACATTCTGTTTGTGCGTATTGCAATGGCAAAGAAATGCCTTTAGAACCTCGCTTGACCATCTTCCACAGACATAGCATTTCTGCAAGGAGGTAGAAAAACACGTTACCAGAGGAATGCTCCAATGTTCAGATACAAACACATACTTCTAACATATAAATATTCCATAGTCCGAAAGGCAATGCCATTGTGTTACTGTGGTGATACACCGACATAAAGGACTTAGGGTCAAATGTATGAACACATTTTCCCATAGAGACCTAATGGGTAAAACCCTTTGATACATCTGGCCCTTAATGTTAGGATATGATTTCTCCTCTGTACACATACAAATATATATTGCTATAGGAATACTCCACCACCCAATGACAAATACTTAGCATCACTAAAGAAATACCCAGTTGAAGAGGAAAGAACTCATACTATGCCTATCTAAATACTAGGACAAAAACATATCACTTACATCCGACTTCTCCAACTTACAAGGACACAGGCGAGGTGTCACCATTGCAATGCTGCACTGAACACAAAGAAACAAATAATATCGCTAGAAGAATATTACACAGTACATATATAAATACATAATGTTGCTATACGGTTACTCCATTATGCTAAGGACACAGACATACATTATCAAAGGTATAATCCATCATAAAGAAACAAAGATATAATGCTGCTAATTTAAGAGGACCAAGCAACACAAATTGAAAGCAATGTTATGCTCCGCTCCACACAAGCAACAACTTTGTTAAAGGCATTGTCAAGATCCAGTAGGCCGCCTTTCATCTTAGGGGCACTGCAGGTCTGTACTTTGTCCAGCCAATAATTGTGCACCTAAAACCTCCTCTTTGCAAATACTGCTGCAGTACAGTGCTACCGGTGCTCCCCGATAGCCATCATTTAACATCTACAAGTGTTTTTGGTAGGGTCATGCCCTTTAGCTCTACATATCCCTGTTCCTAGGTCTCCGGATAACAATGCTAATCCTGCCCCAAGCTGCCCTCGATGTGCCACTTAGATTATCCTTCACACCTGTTGCTTTAACTAAATTACCCAAAGCCTGAGTGCTCTTCACTGCATTCCCCTGATGGTCCTTCTCAGCTTTATTGTAAAGTGCTTTTCCTTGTAAATCCATCTATGTTATTCATTCTTCCTGACTGCTGGCAAAGTTCATACCTCTGCAGATTCCCAGTATACACAGAGCAAGTCAGGCCTCTGATTGGAGACACCAGATTGACGTAAACCAACATTCCGCAGCTCTCTTTGCAAATGCAGCCCTTTCGCCCTTTCATCCTTCCATCCTCCCAGCGTGGGTTTCTGCTTGCACCCCTCTCTCTGAGTGTTTTGCTTCCAGCTCTCCCTTTGTAGAGAGTGGAGAGAAGCTTCCATGCTCAGCAGACAGGAGGCGCAGTGGCTGAGCATGGCAGAGATCCCTTGCTTCTCATGCAACTATTCAAACCTGGGGTAAGGGGGAGCTGGTGCAATGTAATGCCACAGACTTTCCCTCAGGTTCGTAGACATGCTGAAAGCAAGAGAGTGGAACAGCACTGCCTATTCGAGCACAAGTCACAAATATGTGGAGATCTGGGGACCGACCGGAATATGCAAGAGCTTTAGATCCAGTCCCTTCCTGTGGTCGTTTGAGACCAGAATGAGTCTCTTCCACAGCTGCCCTTGCGCCGGTGCAGAGACCTGGAGCATATGGGTTGACATATTTGTAGCGCTCTAGTGCTCCAAGGGTCTCCCTTGAGCCCCGGAAGCACTACCACAATTTGTATCACCTTCTGGCCAGGTGTGGCCAGAAGGCTATAAATAAAGGGGCAGGAGTGGCACAGCACTTCCTGTCCGGACCAGCAATGTGTGTGTGCGTATCTAATGATTTACCACTAGCTCCATATGCTTAGGCCTAGTTAAATAGTACAGCTGAGCGTTTAGGATCCATCGATCCCCACACTGGCAACGAGGGTGGGATCCACTTGAATCAGCACAGCCCGCAGACGCCACAGGTCCAGAGCTGCACCGCTCGAAGACACCGGCAGCAGCGCCGAAGCCAAAAGAAGAAGAAAACCGGGACTGGCCTGCAACGCAGAAGAAGTCACCTACCGGTAAGCAGCATATGCCAGGAGCTGCGTGGTGCACCGGTAACCAGAACTCGAGGCAGCTCGAGCAGCAAGAGACGAGGCGCCGCGCCAGGAAGACGCTGCCGGCAGGCCCAGCGGCGCGCGCATGCGCCGAAGAAGCGAAGCCGTCGCCCAAAGGTAGCGAGGCCCGCGCAGGCACATGCGAGGGAGAGAAGCACACGCGCTCAGCGCAGCGCGAGGCCCAGGAGAAGCCAGACGAAGTGTCAACCCAGATGGAGCTCCACGCTTGGAACAGCAGCACGCGCAGAGCGCAACCCGAGCAGGCAGAAAAAAAAATGGAAAGGCAAAACAAGCACAAGCAAAGACAAATACAGCCAAGGAACAATTAAGAATCTCTTAAACTGTTTAAATGAGATCCTAGTGCTGGCAGTTTGAAACAACACAACCAAGGGCCGGACAACAAGCACAGCCCAGCTGAGACATTGCCACAAACAAGCATAAGCAAAAGCAAGTGAAGAAAAAAACTAAAACAACATTGATAATAATAAAGACAAGAACATAAGAAAAAGAATAAACCACCAGCGCCAGGCCCAGATATGTCTGTCAACCAAGGAGGAGCAACAGGAGGAGCGCCACAAGCAGCAGCCCCAGCGCAGCAAGAAAGGGCCCCAGCTCAAGTAGTAGTCCCCATAGCCCAGCCTCCAGTTCCATCATCCCATTCACAGATACAGGCCTTGCCACCGTTCAGAGAGTTAATTGACCCGGGGACAGCAGCGCCACTGTGGGCAGTGTGGGTAGGACAACTCAACAACTACTTCACCGCCACAAGAGAGAAAGACAACGAGGTGAAGAGGTCACTACTATTACACTTCGGGGGCACAGAACTGTATAAACTTTTTAAACACCTGCCTAACACCGGAGCCGACACGGACTATGATGCGGCAGTTATTGCGCTGAATGCCCACTTTGATCCCCAATTGAACCCACACTACGATCGCTTCAAATTCCGACAATCCAAACAAAGGGAAGGAGAAACAATGGACGCGTTCCACGCACGCCTGAGAGATCTCATAAGCACGTGCACAGAAGACGATGAAAAGAAGGAAGTAACTGCGCAGCTCATTCAGGAGTGTCGAAACAAGCATCTGAGAACTCTTATCCTGAGGCAACCACGCATTTCCCTTGAAGAAATATTAATCCTCGCCAGATCACATGAGCTGTCAGATGCCCGCGCCACCGCGATGGAAGCAACTCTAAAGCCACGCTCAGAAGCAGGGACAACGATAAAGACGGAAAGAGTAGACGCAGCCGCAGCCTTGGCCGAGGAGGCAGAGGAAGATGGCCGACCAGAACACAACGCCGAGCGCCATGCGGATACTGTGGCAGGGAGGAGCATAACCAAGATGGCTGCCCAGCACGTGGAAAGACATGTTCCAAATGCGGAGTGCCCAACCACTTCCCGAAAGTATGTAGAGGAGGTTTTCGCGGACGGAGCTTTTCAGGAAAGAAAACAGCCGCTGGGTCCAAAAAGCTGCTGTCGCTGGATGACGCTGTGTCATCACGATCGGCCAAGACACAAAGACAACCACAACTACAGTTCGACAAATCATCCACTGAAGACGACGATGAATGTTACTACGTGTCGTTTGTCAGCGAGCTGAAGAAAAGACGAAGACCTAAGCCGAAATGCCAGATACAAATCGATGGGTCACCAGTGACCGGAGTCATCGACACAGGGGCCACGGTTAATGTAGTAGGCATCCAGCACTACAAGTCCCTGAAACCAAGACCGAAACTAGTCCCCTCCAAAGCCAGAATCCTCACCTATGGCAGCCAAGAGCCACTTCCGCTGCGAGGGAAGATGTTGGTACAGGTCAAAGCGGAAGACCAATATGTAATGACGACATTTCATGTGATAGACAAGAAGGCAGACTTACTAGTGGGAAGCAACACTGCGGAAGATCTCCGCCTCATTGCTTTTGCAAACGCAGTAAAGGCACTTCAGACGGAAGACATCTTACAAATGTTCCCCTCGCTGTTTGAAGGCCTTGGGACCATCAGACGCCCACCTATCAAGCTACACATAGACCCCGCCATACAGCCAGTGGCACTGAGACACTGGAGAATCCTGTTTCACCTGCGCACAGCTGTAGAGCAAGAACTGAACCAATTAGAGGCACAAGGGGTGATTGAGAAGGTGTCTGGACCGACGCCATGGGTGTCTCCCATGGTGATAGCAGAGAAACCGTGTCAGCCTGGAAAAATCAGAATATGCATTGATATGAGGGTCCCCAACAAAGCCATATGGCGAGAACGACACCTCACGCCCACGGTAGACGATATTTTGACGGATTTGAACGGAGCCCAATGGTTCTCCAAGCTAGACCTTAATACGGGGTACCATCAGCTGAGGCTAGCGGAGGAGAGCCGGTATATAACAACCTTCTCGACGCACCTGGGATTGAGAAGATACAAAAGACTAAACTTTGGAATCTCGTCCGCTGCGGAAATCTTCCAGAACACCATCAAGGAGATATTATCTGGACTTCAGGGTGTGCTAAATGTCAGCGACGACATTTTAATCCACGCTAAGACAAGTGAGGAACACCATCACAGACTGAAAGCCACACTGCAAAGACTTGCACAACACGGCGTAACGTTACATAAAGAAAAGTGCCAGTTTTTCAAGAAATCTATTGAATTCTTTGGCTACGTATTTGACTCAGAAGGAATCAAAGTTGACCCACGCAAATCACACGCCATCAAGAACACCCCTGCACCCACCACCGCGTCGGAAGTGAGGAGATTCTTAGGAATGGCGCAGTACAGCACGAGATTTATCCCCAATCTAGCCACGATTGCGGAACCGTTGAGGAATTTGACAAAAAAGGAGAACTCATGGAAATGGACAGAAGTCGAAGATAAAGCATTCCACCACATCAAGACTGCCCTACTAGACAGCACCACCATGGCGTATTTCAACATGGCCAAGCCCACAGAAATACTAGTAGACGCCAGCCCAGTCGGCCTAGAGGCCCTAATTTCACAGGAAACAGAACCCGGGGTATGGGCCCCTCTAGCATTTGCAAGCAAAGCTTTAACCGCGACGGAGTCGAGGTATTCTCAAATTGAAAGAGAGGCCCTGGCCGTTGAATGGGCCTGTAATCACTTTCACCTCTACATCTCTGGACACCCTTTCAGAATGGTGACGGACCACCAGCCTCTAATACCTCTATTCAGAGGCACGGCCCCTCACCCCCCGCCGAGGATAGAGCGATGGGCTATCCAAGTTCAACAATATCAAATGGACCTAGTATACCGCCCAGGAGCAAGGAACCCGGCGGATTTCCTCTCACGCCACCAATCCCTAGAAGGACATCAAACCACGGAACAAGAAATTCAGACTGAAGCATTCGTGAACATGCTGTCAACTGGATCATGACCCCGAGCCCTCACAGCAGACACTATCATATCTCAGTATGACACTGATGTGGTCATCCAACGCGTGAAGGAAGCCCTACAATCAGGCTCGTGGGGAAACTTTTTAAAGAATGTCGGTGGGTGGAACGAGGCGGCAGAACACGCCTGACTCAGTTTTGGAGAGTATACAACGACCTAAGCAGCGCAGACAACGGATTGATACTTAGAGGTTCCCGAGTGGTAATCCCAAAGACATTGCAAGAAAGAACGACAATATTGGCTCACGAGGGACACCAAGGCACCAGAAGGATGAAGGCCCGGATGCGCGAGAAAGTATGGTTCCCCGACCTGGAGGGTAGCGTCGATGCAGTAGTACGACAATGTTGAGCATGCCAGATAACCAGCAACCCCGACGCTCCAGCCCCAGTGATTACAGAAGATCCTGCTCCATCCCCATGGTCGTGGCTCAGTCTAGACTTTGGAAGCTTCCCGGATGGGAGAGTCAACGTAGTGTTAATCGACAGCTACACAAAATATCTCATCGTGGATCTAGCGGCATCCACCAGCTTTGCGAACATTCGCCCCATTCTCAGCAAGTCGTTTGCCATGTTCGGAGTCCCGCTCGTCATCAAAACAGATAACGGGCCCCCGCTCCAGAGCAGCGAGTTTAAAGAATTTCTACAGAATCTAGGCATAAAGCACCGGGGGATCGCGCCTCAGTGGCCTCAGGCCAATGGCGAGGTGGAAAGATTTATGAGGACAATAAACAAAATTCTACGAATAGCCACCTCGGAGGGAATGACCCAGAAGAAGCGCTGCAGCTATTTCTAAGGGAGTACCGAAGCACCCCACACAGCACTACACAACGGTCACCATGGGCACTGATGTTTGCCGGACCGAGAAGAGACTTACTTCCCATGGCAGATAACTGGACTCCAGCGCCATACTCACCAGCAAACACCCAGAAGCGAAGGAAAAGAACAAATGAGAAGGCAAGTCACCAACGACGAGCTCAGACGAGAATCCTACATCCCGGAGAGACAGTATTGATTTGGACCCGAAGACCAGGAGGGAAATTCCGAACGCCGTTCGAACCAGAACCCTGGACCATTAAAGAAACAAAGGGCACAGCAATAACAGTCAACCGGAATGGAGATGAGGTAACCTGAAACATATCGTGGTTCAAGCAAATTCCGCCAACTCAAGAACAACCCAACGTCCATGAAGAACCTGCAGCAAGGGAAGAAGGAAGAGAAACGGAAGAAACAAATATTCCTTCACCCCTAGCTGCACCGGACGAGGCAGTCCCACTCTCACCGGGATAGCCTCAGGAATCGACACCCACAAGAGGCAGGTGGCGATATAGCCTCAGGCCCAACCCCAGGCCAAGCCAAAGACTGGCGGACTTTGCATGTTGGACAATTCAATCATAACTTTTCAAAATTCCAAGTTGGGAAGGGATGTAGCGCTCTAGTGCTCCGAGGGTCTCCCTTGAGCCCCGGAAGTACTACCACAATGTGTATCACCTTCTGGCCAGGAGTGGCCAGAAGGCTATAAATAAAGGGTAGGAGTGGCACGGCAATGTGTGTGTGCGTGTCTAATGATTTACCACTAGCTCCATATGCTTAGGCCTAGTTAAATAGTACAGCTGAGCGTTTAGGATCCATCGATCCCCACAATATTGACATTCGATCTTTCAGTAGGCAGTAGGAAGAACATTAGTGTTGATGGGTGTGATGCAACAAGAGCATACACCGTAGTTGTACACCATTGTGATGTCACAGGAGGATACAAGCACCCTCAGTTCTGTCATGGGTCTCCCACTAACATAGGATGCAAACAAGGGTAAATATTTTATAGTTGGTAGCCCTGGTGCTCCTAGGTCTGTACCACACTTCAGAACACACCAATAAACAAAAAACAAGCACAACTGCTTTTGAATACGTAATTCTGGCTATGACGTGTGGTTTCCAGAGTACAATGATAGGTTTCGACTCAGTGGCACAGTAGTTAACAGCTGTACTATCTCTCAGTGACATTGGAATTGGACGAGCCTGGAACCGTTCTGACCCACTCACCTGCCCAACATGCTGACGCCCATAAGTAAAAACATAGGGCCTATAGGCATTCATGAAACGAGTTAATACAGTCATTCGTTTTAGCTAGAGGCACCATAGAGGGAGTCCAACCCTGATAAAGCAAACATCTATTTACTGTTTCTATCACTAGATCATGGCCATCCACATATGTGATGGCAGTACACTATCACAATCGCTTTGGCCCACAGTGAAACAAAGGGTTAAACATATGACCATTCATACTTGTAGGGACAGGCATTAATTGGTGAATCTCATAGGGTACCAGGCGACCAATGGGTTTCTTACCTAACTGTCCATAGGATCAACTATGTCTGCTTGAATTACAAATTCTGACTTTGTGAACTTGAGAAGTCTGTGATCTACACACACCTTGTCCAGCAGCCTTTCACTGAGTAGTGTTTCTGCTGCAGAACGGAAATTGTCCTGCAAAATCAGATTTGGGAGAATTCACTCGTTAGCCTCTCAAAAGGAAGATATTGACAGCTTTGTGAGGCTGAAGTTGGTGATGTTTTAAACCAAATTTCCTGGACGGGGATGGTAAGGTTAGTCAGCTATACCCACTCATCACCATGGTTGACCCAAATCTTGGTTGCATTTATGATGAGACTTGTGTCAAACAACTACTGTAATTGGCCCACTTGTTGGCCACACTCAGAATGAAGCTGCCTAAGAAGGTTCCACCCAACAGAGAAATGAAAAGAACAATGAGGCCACGGTTAAGTAAAGAGCACACAAGTGCCTTAAAAGACAATCGAAGGAAGAGCCTGCAGGATTCACTTATATACACACCTTATCATTTGCAGACATAAACAGCTCATGTTTCTGGAATTTTGACAAATATCTAGTGATTCCTGCATTATTCACAATAAGTTGCAGCATGTAATTTGTGTCTATCCATATGCTGAATATGCAGGAGTTGGGCTATTCACAAATATTGCATTTAGTTCCAAGTGGACATTATGCAGTCCAGCCACCACTTACCGGCGGTCCAACCACCCAATTACAACATGAGTGGTTGGATCACCATTGCACCACCACAACCTCCAGGGAACCGCCATTCCCTGGCTGTAGCAGGCCTCAGAGGCCCAGCAATATGCTGGTGCTGCCACTGCGGCACCCCCATGCATAGTACGAGTTTCAGGACCACCAGCAGTGTCATGGAGGTCTTTACTCCATGAAAAGGCTGGTGATCCTGAAACAAAGGGGCCTCCTGTTGCCCATGTGCATAGGGGTCCATGCAGGGGACACAACACGTGCCCCCCTATGTGCATGCATCACAGTTCCTGCACAGTGTGGACTTTACAGTCTCTGCCGTGCAGGAACTGTTTTTGGTGTTCCCATTGCAGTGACTATTTTCAGAGGCACCACTGTGGGACCACCAAAAAAAGGCCACCAGGCACAAGGAAACTCATAATCTGCGAGCAGTGCTCACAGAGGTTTAGCAGTGAGAGCGGGCCCTCAGCATGGCGATCTACTCCCACACCTACAAACTTATAATCAGTTCCCTAGTTGGTGTTTACTGTTTATCCCTTGCGGACAGTCATCTGTTTCCTCTGTATAGTCACATGAGTACATTCGTGAGGAATTTGAAAGTATAAGTTGTGAAATTATTGAATTTATTATACATACAGATAACACTGCAAAGCAAGCACCACAGTACACCTTCTCAAATAAATAAATAAATAAGTCACTGATTGAAAGCTGTGCTCTTAAATATGACACTCAATGCAGTCTGCTTTTCACCATCACTGGTACCTTCTATGAACACCGTCTGTGTCTATAACCAAATCATCTCTGGGTCAAAACACCTATATGTGTGTTTCCTGTGACAAGGATCAGGTTATGGCATACTTAAGACAGTCCACATCAGAAGGGGGATTCCCAAGCCTTTTTCCTCTATTTGTTTTTTATCAACCTTCTGTCTTAATTCAATTTTGTTTTTTACCTGTGCCGTAGCTGTAGCATCTCACGTGAACCACTGCTGCAGATGTTTTCGAGGGACCTCAAGAAGCATAACACTTAAACAATGTTCAATAGCACATAAAGGCTCAATAATTTCCAATTCACCCTTTCAAAGATGTCTTGTTCTTTCTAACACTATTAAGATTATTATCATTAGGATTAATTGTAGTATAACTTGCATGACAGATTTTCTTGCACAAAGCACAGTTCATTCAAAACCCACATTCACAAGGATGATATTATATCTATGTAACTGTTTACAACATTTGTGGATTTACCACCATTGTTAGGAATTCTGGATTTTTTATTTCTCCTTATTTTTTGCATTCTACAGCACACATAGAAAGAGGAACAATCATCTTGTGATTGTTTTGTGCAGGAAGGTTTCCCTTCCTGCACAAAAATAATCATCCCTGCAATACAGGCACCCTGGCACCATGGTGCAAAGGTGCGTGCGCTGGCGCACGGCACCTCATTGTGCGCCATCGCAGGGGAAAAGGACAGGAATGCACCATATCTGACTGATACAGCGCATTGCTGCCCTTTCCTTTTGCCGAAGGGCAGCGATGCAGGAAGGCCCTGCGGCGCTGCCCTACGGCAAAACCTCATAAATGAGGCCCCTGGTCTCTTCTAAGCTGCTACTTGGCTGGTTGCAGGAGCCTAGAACTCGATGTCATCACTTCCATCCTAAAACAGCTTTAAGGGGTCCCGCTTGAGACTCTAGAATCAATTTTAAGATTGCTTGCATGACTCCTGAGACAATTCACAGAGGCATTTCATCTTACTTGAATAACACCCTCTAACTCTCAGGTGTCCAACAAAATACCAGAAACAGGAACCAACTTATTCTCTGAATCCCTAAAGCCAGAAAAGCTAAAATCTCAAAGCAACCCTTTTCATGCCTTGCTCCAAGACTATGCAACTCCATCGCTGGCCACATTAGAATAAATCCTGGTCTCCCTGCGTTCTGAAAGGATTAAAATATGCACCTCTTTTTTTTTTAACTTCCTTGTTAATATTAAGCTCCATGTTCCCCCTAATACTACTGCTCTATTGTTACAGTGTCTGCATGTTCTTTTGTTATGTATAAGGTGCTCTACTGTTCTCCTGGCTAGGTTTATAAATATTAAAAATAAATAAAGGAATGGAATAAATAGTATTACATTCCACACTAGGCATGTGTTATTAAATAAAGCCCATGTCAAAAACGAAGCAAAACTATTTCACATTAGTGTTTTGTGATTGCTTAATAATCTGTGCAACTTTAGAGTACTTTAATATTATTGCCAATGTTCAGAAATTGAGTAAAGTAGGTTATTTAGAGTTTGGCACATGAAGGGCATCCACTAAAATCTGGCAGATGCCTCACCTGCTCTATTTAGAGCGTATAAATAGCCCTCTAAGGTTGTAGCAAAATCTTTCTCTCCCATGGCCATTTTTTTCCTTAGGAAATTAGTATCCTCGGGCGGTGCACATTTATTTCATTACAAAAAACTATAACATGCAAGAATTATTTATAAGTATTAAACGTGTCGTTTTCAGGTTTTGCAAAGGTTTCCTAGTCTAGTTTTCGCGTTTGTGCTCTGGTGCAAAAATATTTACATATTGTGAACTCGAGAACATCTGTTTCTCCATTATGCCAACACCAAGGCCTGTGGGAAAGGCGTTTGTTTTGCTTTTTTTGCACCAGTGCAACATTTACAATATGCGGCCCTTTGTACTCATTTCATTGGATCCCTGAAGGATGAAACGCTAAGCTAGCGCAACTGGAATCAAAACGGCAGGTTAAATGGCGATCTCCACGCTTCTGCGGAACGTCTCTGCATTTGTTTATTTAGCAGAATTTCCAAGGGGAATATTCTACACTATAACACTGTTTTTATGTAACATCTCAGACATCTAGGTGGTTAAATGAAGGCCAGGACTGAGAGTGCCTGAGAGGAGCACTTCAGGCTGAGCAGATCATCCATAGATGGGTATCCTGCCATCATCGGCTCATGTCTCAGATTGTACCACTTTTGTCTTTCTCTCTTCCAGGGATTCAGGAAGTCATCCCAACCACAGTGGCGTCCCCTCTGGAGTGGAACACAGGTAGGAGGGCGTCCAGATGTGGCAGAGGGGCAACTACTGTAGGAAATTGGGTGAATTAGCTTGTGGTTAAGCTGCAGCCGTCCAAACAGAATTTTATTTGAACACACAGAAGGGAACACTCACATATATTACTGTAATTTAATATAGCTGCGGGATTGGTAACTTAATGCTGACCACAGGAATGGTTGAAATTGGCGCTTTTCCTACTAATTTGTGTTTTTTATGCTTTCTGTCTAGGAACAGAATGTCAGACGTACTGCAAGCCTTCCCACAGCCGGGTTCACATGAACCTGAGGAAGTACTGCAAGAAAGATTATGGTAAGAGAGGATAAGACATCAGCAGAGCTGCATTCCACCCACCTATGACCTTCCCACCTCTTCTCTCTCTGTATCCTGTTACTGTGTTTTCTTCTCCTTATACAGTGTTGCTCCCACCACGGTCAATGTAATGGATATTTGTTCCTTCCACCAGTGCCGGGATGGCCCTACTAGGAGTGATGATAGCATGAAATGGGGAAAGTACCTAGCCTTTGCAGATGCTCTCTCTCTAGGTCTAGCACCTGGGTTCCTGTGGCATGATTGATGGTCCATTTCTAGTATGGCCAAGAGTGGAATGCTGCAGTCATCCATCTGCCTCCTCTGAAAACCAAAATATTTTGACATTTGTACCTCCATTTTGAACCTTCTGTCCTGTCTACTTTTTCCAGAAGCCCTTGTGTTTTTATAAGAGGGATAGTGTAACTCTCACCTGCACTTTTTACGAGTGAAGAAAATGTAGCCACTAATTCAGCCAGGCAAGAGTGTGACTTTAAAAGATGCTACAAAGTGACAATACAAGTACATTTTTAGACATGTACATTGTGTCATTGTGTTGGCTTATCACCACCACATCCCTTAAACAGTGCCTAGTGGCTATGTGTAAAGAACGATATACAACAATACATGTTTAATTCTAAACTACACTGTAAGCTGTGTATCTGTGATTAATTTAGTACACTGATGGGATTCATTAAATCTTTAAATCCATTTGGATTTTTTCTGAAGGACATTTGTAAAACATGTATTGAATTTAGTATCTTATAAAATTTGCCTCATAACACTTTCTATGGAGGAATTTTGCGGGAACCCGGAATCAAACTTCTGGGATAGATGCCCTAATCCATCAGTCTGCTCCCATTTGTAATTACACAAGGAAGGCAGGTGTTTTTCTCCACGGGGCAGAGATAATTAATGTCCTACGGAGAGGCAATGGAACCTGGAAAGCTTGGAATAAGGGATTCCATTGGATTTTAGGGACGTACAAGTCAGCCCCACATAGTAATTCCTCCATCCATGGGGTTTTACTCATAATTGGTGCCATTGTGGTGTTTGAACTGTTAAATCACCCCTGGGACATTCCACTTATAATTACGGCCATTTTGGTTCACTTCTAACAGACCTTCTGTCTTTCCTTGAGATTCTGCTAAAAAAAATGTAATAAAAGATTCCAAAGTGCCTCCCTGTCCTCATTGCACAAGTGGCTTGGCCTTCAGTAGCTGATCAAAAGTAGCTCTCACTACAGAAACGGCTGGAGACCCCTGCATTCGAGCAATAGAGCAACAACCTTCCTTTTCACACGAAGAAGCTAAAATGAGGTACAAGTAACAGAAGCTTTAATAACCAGAGCAGTAACTCAGAAATGTGTGTTTGTCCTCAGCAGGTGGGCAAACTGGTCTCAAAACAAGAGACAAGAAGAGGGGATAGTTCCTCATTTCTGTAATACTGAATCTGAGGTGGGACTCCTAACTCTGAAAGAGGAGCATCATTTCACCATTTTGACTTTGGGAAGGTTTACGGTCAAGTGATACAGGAAGTGTTGAGTAAAAGTGCTGCATTTTGGAGGGAATTCTGAAGTGATTAAGCGTAGAGGTCAACTGAAACAAGTAAGACCACACCACCGGGCGCTGTCCTGTGTCTTCGGAGACATGTGGACACAAAGGTATCGCCCTGTTACTTTAAGGCCTAAGAGGGGGGAGGACAGCAAATAAATACAAATGGAACAACCTCTTATCTGGCCTTTCTCATTTTCAACATAATAATAACTCTGATCATTACATTTCCTCCTCCATTTTATGTACAAATATGTTTGCTTAAAATATTACATTTAAAAAAGAGAATATAAAATATTTTTTGATAAATAAACAAAACTAAAAAGAAAGTTTATCTGTGTGTTGAGACTCTATGCTGTGAGGAAATGTAATGGTTAGAGTCATTATCATGTTGAAAATAAGAAAGGCCAGATAAGAGGTTGTTCCATCTCTGTCTTCGGAGACACCAGAACAGAACAAAAGGAATGTTTGCTTTCTGTCTGCATCCTACTTACACCCAGGGACTAGAATGCTCTCGAGTTGTCAGTTGGCAGGCTGAAGGAAGCAGCACGAAGCGTAAAGAAGTGCTCCCTTGTGTGTGGGAGAACCTACTGCTGAGTTAGGGGTTATCTGCGCTAAACACTCTAAGAGCACGGACTGGAGAGAGATCTCAATCATCAAAGCCAACCTAGAGAGCCTGGGAGCTATGAGAGAGATCTGGAGTGACTTCTGGACTTAGTAATTTTTCTGACTTCCTTACCTAACACCGTTGCGTGTACCCCTAATCACTAAACAGCACACCATTCTACTGCAGCTTTGTTTAGCTTTACAAACATACATACATACATAAATGGTGTTGGATATTGGGTTACTGGTTGAGGGTGTGAAACCCCTCTCAAGCAGTAACCACAATCTCTGTCAGGGTGAGACAAGAGACAAAAGCAATCCCCATATTAACCTGTGCTCCACCCTCTGGTAGTTTGGTACGAAAGCAGTCAGTCTTATCTTAGAGACAATGTGTATATGATTTATGCAGCACTACAAACAGTAATAAAGTGAAAACATAACAAAAGAAAACCCACACTAAACTAGAAAAATGCAGTAAAAATGAATAAAGCATTTGACACCAAAATGACAAGAATCTAATTAGTAGAACCGGAGATATGCAATTTGGAATATTTCAGGTAAGTAAAGTGCCTAAAACACAAAGAACCACTTGCTGTTATCTAGTCGTGCGAGACAGGGTGAAAGTCAGTGATGGAGCGTGGGCCAGATACAGGGACCAGGTTTAGTCCTACTGTAAGAGTTACCTTCAAAATCTAGTGCAAAGAGTTCTGTTTGTGGTGGAAGGGGCCACAAGGAGCAAGGTGAGCTGTTGCAGATGGTCACCAATGTAGCTAGGTTGGGCCTCATGGATGGTCGTTGTTGGAGCTTTTCAATGGTGATTACCACAAGCTGTGGATGCTGTAGCGTGAAGTGCAGATTTTGCACTGTTGGGCGTAATTGGTCACTGTGGTGCGAAGAGTCGGGTTCACTGGAACTTCACGTTGGCGGGCAGTGCAGGTGACAAATTCTTGGCGAGAATGGGTCCGTTCACAAAAAAACACAAAACTTCAGGATTTCTCCTTTTGTTTTTAGCAGATCTCTACTGAGGCCACACCAAAAGTCCATGACCTGAAGGATACCTCTTGGGTACAGATGCTCACTCAGAAGAGGCCAGCAGGGCTCAAGCAGGCCAGGCTGCAGCAACAGGCAGGTTAGATAGGCAGTTATAGGGAGCCAGGGGAGTTTTTTAGGTCCCTACAGCTCAAAATAGGAAGTCAGTCAGCTGACCCTTAGAATCACTTCAGCCTGGAATGAAGGGTGCAGGTCCAGTCTTACTTCTTAGAAGCAGGGCAGCATTCAACAGAGCAGCAGTGTAGCAGGGCAATAGAGTGGCAATACTTATGGCATCAGAGCATCTTAGCAGAACAGCAGCTTTTCTTCTGTAGCATCCACAGGGCCATGGTTGTACTTAAGAGTTGGGTCCGAGGGTCCAATATATATTCTTTAATCACTTAATTTATTTGTGCCTACCAAAAATGAATGTGTCCTTGTGTATTTTAACTGCTGCTCATGTACAGCACTCCAACACCTTTGGTCTAGTTTGCACTATATAAAACTGCGAGAAACAAAAATATATACCTGGTGCCCACTTTGAAGTAGAGCAAGTTTCTAGAGAATTCCCATTGTTGTCTTTGAAGTTACCTGCTTCCCCTGCCCTGGCTCCACGCTGGCTGCACAAACAATGCAGTGGTGACAAAACTATGTGTGAAGGCAGGACATAGCCTATTCAGTTACAAGTAAGGCTGTGCACTGCTACGCCTGCCAAACAAAGTACAACTACCAACTACACCTAATCATGTGACCCAAGAACAGAATGCAGGCACCAAATGAGTGGGTCAAGAAAATGTAAACTTTCTAAAAGTGGCATTTTCAAAATTGAAACTTATAAATCGACTTTACCATGAAAGAGTGTGTTAAAGTAAAATTCTTTAAACACCACTTCACATTGGCGAGCCATGCGTGAGAATAAACTCCAACATTTGGTGGTTGGGGTTTATTTTTGCGCCAGAACTATGAGTTCTGAGCACAACATGGAGTGGGCAAAACTCAGGAGAGTTGAGCTTATTGTCCACCCCATATTTTTACACTACCAGGACTTGTCCAACTTTTTCAATACACTGCACCCGGCCCTATGGGCTATTTAGGCCCTACCGTAGGGTTGACTTATATGAATCAAAAAGGGAGGTTTGGGCCTGGGAAAAGTTTTATTTGCCAGAAGAGGCTGAACTAATGACATGAGAGAAAATCTAGATCTTTGTTATTCTTCTATAAGTACATGAAAAAAGCCTTACTTTGTCTCAGAATCAAGCAGCAAAAATAAGGATGAGCTTAAAATAAAGTATGGGCTTTAAAATGTTACACATTTTTAATGAATACAATGATTGGCTAGTATAGTATTCTCACAGCAAAGAGTGTCCTGGCATAAAAGCAAAGTCTGTATTATCCAGCTACATTTCTGAAAGAAGGTTTGCTGTTGTGCATCAGAAAAAAGCAAATGCAGGCTGAGGTGCTCGATGTGTGGTGCACACATCAAGGGTACACCAACGGACGTGTGGAAGACAGCAAGATCCAGGAGTGGGTGCGAGAAGCCCAGTGACCACCCCAGGAATCATCGCCCCGTCTCACTCCTTGTGGAATCTCAAAGCTGGGAGGTGAAATGGGATAAATGAGAAACATTGAGGTGGCTAGACGTCCAACTAAGAAACATCTAGGAATGGGGAAGTATCCGAAGAGTCTCCTCATCCCTGAGACGAAAAATATATAAGGGCTGCTGCTCCGGCAAAACTCAAGGAGAGACCCCTGTGGACAAACAAGAACCAGGTCCTTTTCTTCATACTGTTGAGCTCTATTTCTGAAATTAAACTTGGCCAAAGGTGCTCTAAAACTTGACTACGTATTATTTCACTCCTTCACCAGTCATATAACAGGAGATGCTTTGCTGTCTATATTTAAATAGGAAAGACGACGTTTGAGCCCCACCTTTCTATACATGGTGTCTGAGAATCATCACCTAATTTAGGCGTGCCCCTGACGGCAGTGCCAATGTTTGCGAAGTTCGTCACATTGGCAGCAGTACATGGTAAAGGTTGTCTGAAATTCATTCCCATAGCTTTTCCATCACATACTGACTGCATAAACACCCAGTCTTGAACTTACAACTGACATTGCACTTTCCATTAAATATCATTTTAATTGCAATGATTTTTCAGATTGCAGGTCGGACTCCATATGAAGAGTGATATACCCAAAAAGAGAGTTTCGAACCCCGAATCTGCTTCTTTGGAGAAAGCCCATCATGAAGGACTGTTTTTTCAGAGATCTCATTAAGACTAGCTATTGATTGTGGTGGTTCAGTTAGCAATGATTATGAAGATGCCTGCTGACGTTTGAGAAAATGATTGTTAAGGTCAACTCTACCTTCAGACTTCTTGTAAGAAAGTTAAACTCTTTACTCAATTATTTGAATGGAATTTAAATTGTTCCACTTTTCTGGGCATATGCTTGTTATAAAAAGGCCACCCATTTGATGCCCAGTTGTACAAGGACATTTTGAAATTCTATTGGTTGTATTGGTTGAACCTTTTTGAATTTTAGCTTCACAATTTGCCATTTTTCTTTTTCCCAACGTTGTTGAAGCAGTTCATTAGCAAATAGAGCATTGAAAAATAAGAACATAATTGTCTCCAAATGTACACAATAATCGTTAGCTCTAAGAACATGGAGTTCTAATCAATACCCCCATCATCGAAAACAAATCATATTTTCTCAGAACTATGTAAAGGTAGGCTTACAAAGGAAAACCTTCGAAAGGATCACACAGTTGTCTAAACCCATAATGAAGGCATGACGGCGAGGGGAGAAGGCAGTGAGATGAGAGAGGAAAGAGTCAGGGGGAATATCAGAAGCGCCGTGGACAGAAGGGGATTTGAGCACAAAACAAATGAGCGAGATAAACTGCTTTTCTCTTATTGGAGATGTAGTTCCAGAGGCAAAGCTCAACCCAAGCCCACCTTATCCTTTTCAATGTCATGGAGTGTTACCTCCATCAGGAGCTGTCAGGCTGATGGGTTAGAGGGCACAAGGCAATTCAGAAGATGATCGATTGATCTGGGGGTCTTCAAGTCTAACGCTTATTGGGGCACAGGATGCGCTATGACCAGAGGTAATTTTGGAGCGGCAGAGGTTTCTTGTGGCAACAACATTTAGTGCCCAACGGGCTGGGAAAAGTCAGTAACACATTAAAGTCAGTAACACGGCATGCACCATAGAAAGCAACAGGATGTATATTTTCAAACCGTATTTTTGAAAATTCTTGCACATATTTAAACACCTGGGGCCTTATTTATGAAGGCCTTGCGCCACAGATGCGTCACTTTTAACATGGGAAAAAGTGACGCACAGGCGGCGCAAGGCCTTCATAAATAAGGCCCCTGGAGCCGATTTACACTATGTCATTTATCACGTGTGCAAATATTGATACTATGCATTCTTGCTGCCCACCCGTTTGGTACTGGTGCTATTTAAAATAAAAGTACAAAATCATATAATACAAATGTTCAACAACTTTTTCGAGTCTGGTTAAGTATAAATTAATAATATTTTCATATCCTTTTTTTAAATTGTAGATTAGCAGCACCCTGGTTGTAGAGAAAGCTTACTTCATGAAGCACATTAAAATATCGCTATTAGCCATTCTATAGTGCACATCCTGATCGTGCTGTCTCTTGCACTTTCAATAACAGATGTAATTATGTGATTCTTTTACTTCCATTGAAATGATGAAATATTGAGCTTGCTTTGACGTGATTCAGTCGTGTCAGATGTCTGCAGCGGGTCCAACACCCACTGAGCTATCTTACCAGTTTGTATGGTTCTTCGTAGAAACTAGAGCTCGCCCTGTGCCAGCTGATGTTCTAGCTAATGACTTCCAGTGAACTATGAGAATGGGTTTTGTGTGCAAACTCGGCGAAATGTGAGAATTTTCTGTTACCTGAAATTAGCAAAGTTTCCTGAAATTTCTCATTATGCTATTTCATTTTATTTTCAGCCCTGGAAGACGGGTTCATGCAGAAAGTGTCTCGTTTGAGAGACATATTGTGCTCGAACCGGTTGCCTTCTAGTATCTTTCGTGACCATGTTGTGCAACTTATAACCTTGCATAAACGTTTTGCTTGAGATGCTGTTATTGTGTAATTTTTCAGCATTGTGGCGAAATTTTGCAAAAAATCACCCGAATTCGAATACTCATAGTGGTGACTTTTACTTTACTGCCAAAGACACATTAGCATAGCTAAGGGCAGTGTTATCCTGTAACAGGTTTTGTAAGCATATCTACAGAGTACACAGGGTAACTGCCATGCCACAAGGTCTTATGATGTAAGGGGTCCGGTCCCCTGTCCCCTCCTGTCCATATAGCCAAATTAGCTCCTTCTTTGTTCCCTCCCACATAGTCTGCTTTCTACTTCCTTCTAACACATTCCCCGACACTTATCCATTTATTAATCTTTTTTTAATTCTAATTCCCTTCTTTCTAAAGATCGTTCCTTCCTTCCCAACGGTACCCTCATTTCTGCCCTCTTCTTGTAGGTTTCCTTTCTTCTTTTTCTGCTATTGCCCTGGTCCATTTTATTATTTTCCTTTTCATCTTTCACCTTCCCTTCCTCACCCCCTTAATTTTTCTACATCCCCACCCTCCTTCCATTTGACTATGCTCTCTCAGCTCCCACTGGAATAGCATATCTTTCACCGTCCCTTCTGTTGGGTTTCATATATAACCCAGTGACGGCTTCCCTGCAAAGGCAGAGGAGCATCGCCCCATGGCTTTTCAGTAGTGTAAAAAAGGAAAAATACAATGCTAATAATACAGTGTTGTTATCATTGTATTTTTCCTGCTGAGGCAGTGTTGGAGAGTGGGGCTTCTCACAGAACAGGGGGAGGAGTGGTTGGGATACTTTCTGGGCCGACCAAACAGTCATGCGCACTTTGCATGTTCTTCACCTGAATGCATTACACCCTGGGTAGAGAAGATGCACAGGCTCATAGTCCTCGTCTGAGTGGCAAATCACAGTGCTCAGACCAATCACACTGCTACTGACATGGTGATAGAAACATCGTGATTTGCTTAGGGGAGCCAGTGTGTTTCCTGCTTCCATTCCGGGACTTGTCCGGAAGAGAAGCGGAGGAGAGACACTGCCATGAAGAGGTAAGTCTATTTTTTTCTTCACCACCCCACCCCGCCACCCCGATCTATGCCAGCCGCCACTGATATAGCTGTGAGATCTGTAATGTGTGCCTGCACCCCATATTATGCTGTGTATGTCAGTGGCATAGCAAGGTGGATGATGGGCCGGTCTGCCCTTGCTGGTATGAGTTTTGGGGGCAGCAGCCTCCCCCCCCCTCTTACCTGCAGCCGTAGCGGGACAGCAAAGGCAGGAATCACCAGCACCCCACTCTTACATTCAGCTACCACGGGTGGCAAATGCAGGGGCCTTCACGGGCAGCATAAGGCCTAGTTACGCCAAAGGTGTATGTAGTCCACCCTGCACTTGTTCTAGTTTCCTTAGAAGAACTGTCTCCCATGGACAGTTGCGTTGAAAGAGAGACAGCAACAGTAGTTCCTTGGACTTCATCATCGAATCAATAAACAGCTTTTGCATCACTCACAAAGTGAAGGACATCACTTCAACACCCTTCTACCTTCCCTCCTTCTCACTCTTTAACTATTCCTCACTGTCCTGCTCATTTTAGCTTTCCCCACCATACCTTCCTTCATTCCTAATTTCTTCCTTACTTTCTTTTTCCCATTATTTAATTCTTCATTTCTTCCCTCCTTCCCAAATCTCTCTTCCATCATTTCTTATTTTCTTCCTCGTTTTTGTCCTCGTTTCGTTGCTTCTTCCCTTCTTTCCTGGCTCCCTCATGTGTTTATATAATTTCCATCCCTCTCTTTACCACATGCTATTCCCTTCTCCCTCGCATCTCCATTCCACTCTCTAAACATTGTCGATCATTTCGTTTTCTTAATTTCTTCCATATTTCCTCACTTTCCTCCTTCCTTGTTTTCCATTCATGTCTCTTCCTTTTCATATTCAATTTCACTTACCTTTCTCGCCCTAACCATTCGTGATCATATTTACTCTTTTATATCTACAGATGTTCTTTCACCTACCTGGAGATTTCTTCTCTGTCTTTCCCTTGCCATTTTTATTAACTCATTGTTCCAGCTCATCAATTTCTTCTTAATTTTTGTATCTCCAGTTCCAGTTAAAAATGTTATTCACTGTGCCACTCAGTTTACAAACAGTCCACAATAGCAGGCATGTTTTTAAAGTATAACAAACTTTGAAGGCTATTGAATCGATTGCTTACCATCCAGTAAGTTTTGTCTTTTCTTGTTTTCTCTTTTCAGTCCTACGAGCTCAGCTCCTTGCCATGGAAAAATCAGGCGAGTGGTGGCAGTTCACGGCCACGGTCCTGACAGTGTACCGCCAACGCAGGGTGCCAATCAGACGGGGTGACCAGCCGCTCTGGGTCCCTGAGCAGGACCTTGCCTGCGACTGCCTGAGGGTCCAGGTGGGCCGATCCTACCTCATCATTGGGAACGATGAGGAATCCCCAGATCCCGCCCGACTGGTGGTGGACAAGAACAGCATGGCCTTGCCATGGCGCGACGTGTGGGCTTACAAACTCCGGCGCTTCCAGCAGCAGAGTCGCCGCGGGAAGTGCAAGGGGGTCTGAGCAGGCTCTGGCAGAGTCTGAAGATGAGCCATATTTTGACTATCATTGACGCAGAAAAGTACTTTAGGATGGAGCAGTTCCTACCTAGATAAGAGCCATCCTTTTCTTGCTCAAACTCGCTTGGGTTACCAGGAGGTTAGGTCACCCGGGATACACTTTACATGAACTTTTTAGAGTGAATGAACATTTAGGATTCCCAGTTCTTCTTAAGTGGATCCTGATTATTCCCATCCTAAAGAGGATGGAATGTAAAGCTTTGCAGCTCACACTGTTGATTCGTGATCTGCAACGATCAATTGGACTTTAGAATGTCTCTAGTGCCTTTGGATCTCATTATCCATCCCTATCCTGGCTTGGGTAACTTCTGTCTCCTTGTATCCCAGTCCCTCCTGTTTGGCCCCTGCTGCTCTCACTACCCGAAACTGACAAATGTTCTTGGGTGACACCATAGTTCCAGACTGTGTCCAGATCCTATTTAGAATGTGTGCAGGCTACATCGTTTGCATCCTGTTTCAATCCTTCCCTTTATACAGACTCCCACTTTCCTTCAGTTCCATTTCCAGTCACCAGTGGATCCCCACACTCCAGGTCCTTCCATTGCACCTTGCTCTTGACAGCACTGGCAGACCTCTGGTGAACATGGGTGGATTGCTACCAAGCCATTTCCCCCAAAAGATAGGAGGCTAGGTCCTGACAGGCCTCTGACTACCCCAGTCCTAGAGGCCTTGCAAAGGTGATGGCCTGCTGGGTAACCTCACAATCTCTGTTAAGCCTTACTGGACTCTGATTGTTGGTCCTTACACTTCAAAGTGGTGGTTATTATGGACCATCAGGTCTTCCAGAGCGTGCCCAGTTCCACCACCGTAACACACATACATCGAATCAAACACACAAAAGCAGCATGTTACTGCATTTTGTACACCCCTGCACTACCGATAATCCAAATCAAACAACCGGAAATCAGACTCTATCAGCTGCTGCAAGGCCATCCTGATGGGAAAACGTGTGCTATAACATAGCATAACATCACATAATAGTTTAGCGTAGCATAACTTACCATAACATAACATAACATCATATCACTTCACATAATAAAATAACATAACTTCACTGAATAAGCAGGAGTCAGAAAGTAACCGGATTCTGTCCCCCGAAGCCCCTCAATGGTAGCTGGTAATGATCCTGTTGCCCACCGCCATACCACCGGATTTCATTGCGATTCTATGCTCTTACTAGCTGCTTGAATGAATGCCAGCAAGCCTTAGGTACTCCTCAAGGGATGCTCTTCCACTTCCTGTGCGGTGGAACTGATGCTTGTCCAAGAGAACACTTCTAGTCAGAGGAGACGCTCCCTCTGTCGAGAGCTATGTTTTTTCACTGTGCCTTTGAAAATGAACAAGAGGTGGCAAGGGATGTCTGTCAGGGCTGATGATGCATGCTGTACTCTTTCATTATTTGATAACGAAAGCACAAAAAGTAATAAAACCATATTTTTCGCTCTGTCTCTTGTTCTTTCCTTGTCCATCGGCTGGAGCATGTTTTTCACACATGAAAAAGGGATTTAAGCAATGAACTGTGATGTTGATGGGGGGTCAAAAGCATGCAATGAGCTGAGGAAAGAACATGCAAAAGGCTAGGTTTTCTCTTTTTTAATATGGTACTGCCTCCTATTGTTCTCACTTCTTGCAACAAATGTCTACGGGGAAAATGGACTTGCCCAGGCTCACAGAATTTGGTCACGCGAGGAAGACAGAATTAAAAATCAGGCTGGCAGGGCTTCCGCTGGATGACTAAGCCACTAGACTAGATCTCCTCTCTGGGCCATATTACTGAACCAGATGTATAGAATTTCTGTAAGGATGTTGCACTTCTCTATGCCACTATGCTTGTATGGTTAATGTCTGAGTTTGGCTAAACAGTGTTCCTACTTTCTGATATTCCTTTTGTTGAGACTCTACTGAAGTTAATATTTTTTTACTCAAAGTAAGTTTACACTGGCTTGCTCTAGTCTCTCATGAACCAAGAACCATGATGTCTAACTCTCTGCCACTCTTCCTCCTCCTGCCTCCTTCCCTCTGTGGTTCCCCTGTCTTGACATGCTTCCAGCTCCCACCTCGGCCCTGCTATGCCTGCCGAAGGTGGGCAGAGTTTAAGATTACACAAAATTGTGCTAACTCTGTCACTGTAGCTCTGAGTGATAGTACGGAATCACAATAGCCACTACTCTGCAGCGGTGTACCTTTATTTCCCAGCATTCAGGAGTCTCATGCTGGGACTTCCCTTCGCAGAAAATAAGATGCATTCACCACCACTCCGACGACAGTAAGCGGTGCCTGCTTTGTATATTGCAACTCTGCCAAAGTTTTTTTTGTTAAATCCACAAAGTTGTGTTTTGTAAAACTTCGCAAACCATCTCATGCACATTCATAGGCTTAGGACATTTTAGGGTGCTAATGTGAACAATATAGGATTAGTGCATGTAAGCGTTCCAAATACTCAAAGAATTCCCATATGAATATTGAAGGACTTCATGATAACGTTAAAAAAAACCTGCCTTACGATTACAGTTGAGTACAGAATTGCTGTAGCAGTACTGCTCTAATTCCTGTGGAAGTACTGCTCTATCACATATAGATCTACAAGATTAACAAAAGGATATTGCAGACTCAATTGCTAAATCCACAGGATACACTAATGCATTATACTGTGCCAATGGATCTTCTTTGCAATCCCTATCATTCCAATAGGAATACTGCAGTACAATTTCCCAATACAAAGTATTTCCATTTGGCTGTGACGTAACAATTTCCTAGTACACACTAATGCCATTAGATTACTGCACTATTGTTAGCAGTTTTAGATAATTGTGCATCAAATCACTATCATCATGGCATTAGAGTGTGCCAATTTCAAAATACTGCTTAAAACAAATACTATATCATAAATAAGGATTCCTGTTATCCGTTTTTACTGATTTTTACAGATAAATACAGACAGAAAACCATTTATTTTCTTGTCTGTATTTATTTTTAAATTTCGATAAAAACGTAAATTGGGTGTTTTTGGAGTAATTTTAAATACATTTTGCCATGATGGGCAGGCCAATAACTGTGTGGATTGATAGGTAAGGGGGTTAAAAAAAAGGTATTTTAGTAAAAAGGCTTAAACAGCTGTAGATGTGCACTAGGCTGATACTGAAATCAGCATATTTTCATGTAAAAGCATTGATTTATCTTCTGCTGTGTTCATATGAATCACTGAAACCTGGCAGGCTTTCAAGCATGACTGCATATTTATTTGTGAAATGAATGTGAAAATATTCCAGTTTCAGCTTTATTTTTTTATAAAACCCATAATAAATATGGATAAATGCAGATAAAGCTGACAAAAAATAAATATGGATAAATACAGACGGAAATGTCCCAAAAATAAATACCATAACACCAGGAGCTCTAATCATAAACCAGATGCATACCAAACATTCACACTAAGATTCTACAGTGTCTTATTGTTCAGACGTACATTAATACGGCCACTGGCTATGTTCATAAAACGGGGCTTGTTAGATAGGGTTGTTGTGGATTAAGGACACTCTGATGAGCTAGAAAGGCAGTGACAAATTCTTTACTTTTAGATTACTTTTGGAGCGCTCCAGACAAGGTTCAAGACCACATACATGTCTTGGGGTGATACAGGGCAGGGGCGGTTCCTTCGCTAAGGCTACGGAGCATCGCCTCACTCTCAGAGCAGTGGAAAAAAAATGATAATAAAGTTATCGCTTTGTTTTTCATAACTACGGGGCTAGGTTAGGGCAGGGCTGGCATCAGAGGGGATGGAGTGGTGGGCACACTCTCAGTGCGCTTGACAGTTTGGCCGGCCGAAGTGCAATACTCACTGAACCTAATACATCTGCTGAAAGGGGTCTTTCTCCCCAGGTCTTGCTTAAAGCCCAAACTTTAGGTCACTTAGCTGTGCTGGAAACCTTCATTTCTAAGGATAAGAACTGGGAGCTTATTGTATGTGAAAACAGAAGTCCTCATCCTGGGCTCAAACTCCTCAGCACAGAATGAAAACTGGTGCCCCCCCGCCTTCAGAAACCCCGCCCACCCGATAGATCATGCGAGAAACCTCGGTATCATACTGGACTCATCACTCAGTATGAACCGCCACATCAACAACCCATCCTTTACCTGCTTCAACACCCTCCGCATAGTCTGAAAAATGTTCAGATGGATCTCCTCTGAATCCAGAAAAACAGTCATGCACGCCCTCATCACTAGCAGACTGAACTATGGCAACGCCCTTTATGCCGGAATCAACAAAAAAAACCTTCGCAAGCTCCAGATCGTCCAGAACGCAGAAGCCCGACTGATCCTAGACATCCCCAATTACAACCACATCATCCAACACCTCTGCGATCTCCACTGGATCCCTATCGAAAGAAGAATAACCTTCAAGCTCCTCACGCACGCATACAAGGCCCTCCACAACATCGGAGTAGCATACTTAAACAGCCGCCTCTTCTTCCACGCACCCAAGAGAAACCTCTGATCAGTCGACTAACCATCAAGCAACCTAATTTTGCAGCTTAAATTAGTGATTATCAACCTGTCTTTCAGAAGATCAGGCAGGGACAACAAGGACATTGCAGCTGAAGCTGCACCATGTGCTGGTACGCATACATGTCTAATAATTACAATGGATAAGTGGATGAGTGGGTTCTGAAGCGAGAGGCTCCCAACTTGTCCACCCACCATTCTGTCTTTGCCACCTGTCTGTAGTGTGTAATGTCTTAGTTTCATGTTTTGCTTTCTAATGTTATGCTTTGACTTCATGTGGAATGTAGAATCCTTGTGTTGCCATGGTGGTCTGTGCTTCTGGTCATTAGACAGTTGCCTGCTCTAGGAGTTGGATGAGGTCTCTGTCACTAGGTACTTAATAAATACCTTTACCTCTACCAACCTTGTCTACCTGGATTATATCAAGACTGATCTTACATTTGGCGATGAGGAAGGGATTTTTGAGGATTTTCTGTCAAAGAGAGGAATTAAGCACAAAAAGGCTGCACTTTACCATCCCGAATGCAATGGTTTGGTGGAGAGGTTTGTGAAAGTTTTGAAGGAGTGTTCACAGCAAGCGGTGGTGTCATGAGGTGATTGGGAACATGCCATAAAAAAAGGTAAGGGTGTATAGATTTATACCTCACTCTTCAACAGGTATCTCACCTTTTAGACTGTTTAAAGGTAGGATGCCTAAAGTGGAAATCTATCCTTCATGGGTTTTAGCCAAAAGAAAGTTGATTGCAGTGTTGAAGGTTGGAGAGAAAGGGAGAGAGAGGTGATGGACAAGCGTAAAGTATGGTTCGATGGTCGTCATGCCACGAAGAAAACTATGGTCTTGGTGGGGAATTGGATTAAAATAAAATCACCCCGCCTGGATGCAGGTTGTTCAAAGTTTAGCAAACCTTTCAGGGTGATTAAAGTTTTCAAAAACGCTCTTAAGAACAGCGATCATAGGGTTTGGAATTTAAACAGAGTTTCTAAATGTCTTCCCTCAGAAGCTTCAACTCATTCTATGCCTACTACTATGCCACTGGTGGATGTCTCAACAAGACCTCATAGAGCAATTAGACGTCCTCAAAGGTTACAAGATTATGTGTAGCTTTTCTTATTCATTCATTCTTTGTTACAATTCTACATTGTTTCTGTTCTGATATTTGATGTGTTTATTTAGTTGTTCATTAGGGGGAAGATGGTGTAATGTCTTAGTTTCATGTTTTGCATGCTAATGTTATGCGTTGACTTCATGTTGAATGTAGAATCCTTGTGTTGCCATGGTGGTCTGTGCTTCTGGTCATTAGACAGTTGCCTGCGCTAGGAGTTGGATGAGGTCTCTGTCACTAGGTACTTAATAAATACCTTTACCTCTACCAACCTTGTCTACCTGGATTATATCAAGACTGATATTACATAGTGGTAATTGAAGTTTCATCTCAATGTCTTTGACATCTTTTCCATCCTCAAAAGAAACTGAAGAATCCTGTTATTGTCTCTGGCACCAATCCCTAGGATTGATTGCCTCAGAGAAATACTATGAGTCAACAGATCTGTTTGCCAAACATAAGGGTTTTAACTGGGAGCCCTGTTATCTTTTGAGCTCCAGTCTGCAGGGATAACATCTGAGGAGTAGAAAAAGTTCCTTCTGCAGGTCAAATCCGTCCTTGGTTTAGCAAGCAAATGATCCAGCAGGCCTTAGACTAAGCACCAACCAGATTCTTGTGGACATTTTTCAGCTGAAGAAATTTTCCATTTCAATAGGCCCAATGAGACCACCATGGTCTTTCATGCACAAAATGGGCTTTTGCGGCAATTGACAAAGGCAGCAGCCAAGGATAGAAGTTCCACCCTTAAAATGTCCCCAATCATTCCAGGTGCAGGAGGATAGCCACATTCCATAGCAAGGAAGCGTGTCAAAGGATGTAGCACTATCATCTTTGAAAGATAGAGTGGCCAATTGTGAAGCATGCATGTGAGCATCTTTTAGATGTAAACTGGAGCAATTCCTTTGCTATCCCAGGTCTCAGTGGTTACAAAGACAGTTGTAGGATCAGAATGTAGGAGTCATGTTTACTTTCTATACTTGCCCATTGTGCCTCAGCTGAAAAAATGGGGCTTTAAGAGTTGAAGTGTCAATCCAATGATGTCATCAGAGGTCAAATAAGACATAATGTCACTCCTGCGACCTTTCACTCTTTGATGAATTGACATCCATAAACTTGCAAAGGATGTTATGTAATGAACAGTATAGGATGGAAGCCATTGTAGAAAGGAGCAACGTATCAAGCCTTTGAAATCCAAGTGCCTCCTGTGGCTATGATGTAGAAAATAGAGCTAGGTTCTAGAGATTATTTCTAACGGTTATGCTTCTAAAAAAAAATTCAAAGTACTGAATATTAAATATTAAAATGCAATTTGTTATCGTAAACTCAAATTCACCAATCAAGATCCAGCATTCCACTTTCTCCATGTGAAAATTAATGATTCCACCTGAAATGAAATTCATTGTCATGTAGAAAGGAATAAGGGGTCTGTGGCCCAACCCATGCAAAACCTCCTCAAAGGCGTACACTCCTCCTGGACCACTGCGATTATGCAACATCTTTAGGATCCTCCAATCCGCTCACCAAAGTGAGGGCAGAGGTGACAGACACACAACAATTCTATGGAAAGCCTGCTTTTGGAAAGGTCCCATCAGGTCTCCTTTTCTAGTACCATCTAAAATGCATTGCTTACCACATGTTCTGCAATCCAGCTGTGACCAGCGACCGAGATGTAGTTCACTGAACATTGGATCCTATTCACAACTTGTTTGCAGAGGTGGCGGTCCATAGGGAAAGATCTGGTTGCCAGATCTTCCTCTGCTCTGCTGTCTGCCATATGGTTTATCTGTTGCTCCCAAATGGATGCACCCCATTTGTTCACTCGTAAATAGCTGAAAGCTTGCAAGCAGAGGCCTTCTCTGGGGATCACAAGCAAACCAGTGACTTAATGTTTGGTTTTCTTTAGGCCACATCGAAGTGCAGTCAGCCCTGAGCAAGTTTGCTACGGATCGTTGATTGGCCCAAAAAAGACAATGTGAACAACAGGCAAGACATCCGCTCCCATCAGAAATATTCAAGGAAAAAAGCTCAGCGTTGGCGTCACAGAGCCAAACGGAAGAGGAGTCACAAATGGCTTCCAAAGATGTTGAAATAAAATGCCTCGTTTTGGTGAATGGCGCGCAGAGGGTTGAGCGCGAGTGGGGGGCCCCGGCCAGGATAACATGTGTCGCAGGTGAACCCAGCCTTGTTTCTCCTGACCGAGACCAATTTTAATTTAGCGTGGGCCGTCAAGGCCCCCGGACCGTGAAATCAGCATCTGCTGTGCGCTCCTTACCCTCATGCAAGATGGCAGCAGGGCAGGGTCTTGTTACCGCTGGAGAGAGCACATGAAATAGCAGATTTAAAGTCGCTTCTCGCAGCTCAGCAGCCACCTTTGTGAAAACGAGACGCTCCTTCACGCTTTATGATTTCCAGGTCGGCCTGATTACTTCTTTTATGCACAAAGCCGCCTCGTTTCCATTCCTTTATAACTCGGTTTTTACCCATTGTGAACGGGGCGAGATCAATCCAGGGACCGGTCTCCAGTCAGATGTTAGATCCGTGATAATGATCAATTATGCTGTTTTCTTCACGTTCATCCACTTTCTTTTTTTAGTATATTTCTGTTTTTCACTTTGTCGTTCCTTTTTAGTTCCTTTTTTAAATTTTCTTATTCATATTAGATCCATTATTTTTTTACACTTTGTCTTTATTCCTTTCCTTGTTATTAGTTTTTCATTCTCTTTCTTTCTAGTTGCCTTCCATTGTCTTATGTTTTGTCACCCATATTCCTTTATAATTGCGCTCTTTGATTTTTTGGTTTTGTTTGTTTTTCCTTCTGTTTATTCATTATGCCTTTGCATCTCCATCCCTACATCCTTACCCATTTCTTCATGCTTCGAATTATGTATGGGTCATGCCACAATGTTTTCCCCCCTTGGGACAGTTTCCATCACACATACATGCCAACATTTTCAACACGACCTTGGGGGGCAGTGGTCGAATTGGGCGGGATCGGCAGGGCACAGCGTTCCCCTAATTTTTCAATTTAATAGAATCTGTCCCTCCCCACTTTTTCTATTTTAAAAATGCGATCTAGGGCGCTAGAAATAGCCAAGGCCGATAGATAAGGCTCGGCCATTCCAGACGTGCTGTGAGGGAAGAGAAAGAAAGTGACTCTCGTCCTTCTCTCCCAGAGAAGACAAGGACAGTTTCAACTTCTCCCGCTCTGCCCCTTCTCTCTGTCTTCGTCTTATTTTCTCTCTTTCTGTCCCTGTCTTACTCCTCCTCATTTGCTGATTGAAAACCGTGACTTCAAGAAACGCCTTTTACCCTCTCTTTCCTCTCCCTTCCATCATTCGTTCCCCTGTGAAATGGATCGAAAAAAAAACCATTTTGCTTGAAATGTCCTCTCTTTTCTGATGTTTCTATTCCAAAGTGCAGCCTCGGGAGAGAGAGAAAAAAAGGTTAAAAATACGAAAAATAATTAGATGAAGCGAGACAGAGTGGTCACAAAGCGACCAGATTGGTTTTATTCAAAACCCAAACACACTAGCGTTACAGAGTTTACCAGTGAAGCGCTAGTTTAATGTTCTAGTCTTTCTTTGAACAACATAGCTTTCCCCAGGTGGGGAAGGACACGATTCCTGGAGGCACTGCAAAAACTGGTTGATGTGTGGAGAGGAAAACACTTAATGTGATCATTATCAGCTGTTTTCCTTATTTTAGTTTATATAATGTGTACTTCGGATGTGAGTTCGGGATGTGGTCATTTTAAACCATACTGCTTACGTTTTGTAAGGATCTAAGCTATGGACATTGCAATAGCTTTCATCGTGGCCCTTAGCCATGCCGTTAACTTTTCAGGCAAAAACACAAATTGATTTCTAAATAATGAGTATAAAAGCGTTAAGGTGACCATGTTGTTCCTGCTTACATTTCACATGCTTTACTTAATCTTGCATTCCTTATGAGTGTTTACTTTTTCCAGGATGTAATTACTTTTTTTTCAGGCAGCATATAACTCTTGTCTAGTGCATAATTTGAATTGAGTCATGTCCAGGTGTTTATTGCAGGGCACAATTGGGTTGTAGCTGAAGGCAGTGCGAGTTTCTCTCAGTGGGGCAGTATGGACTTAAGTGGGGGATGGGACGTGGCATTATGGCCAGAGATACCAACTTTGGAACTGGTGAACCAGGTTCTGCATTCATGACCAGTCCACCAGACCACTCTCCTGAGGGGGCACATTCCCATGCTAGAACTTAGAAGGCTTTGCTAGACCTTAGAAGCTCTGGTGGGGGAACAACCTTTACAATGAAGGTTTTACAACGCGGTACTGTTACCACGCAACTTTTACAACGCAAGTTGTTACAACGACTTGCGCTGGGGGGGCGCTCCAGGATAGTAAATAGTATAATTTACTATCCAACTCCTTCCCTACTATCCACGGGGACTGGAGTTGGAATAGTAAATTAAAATATTTACTATCCAGCACCCCCCAACGCAAGTCGTTGTAACGACTTGCGTTGTAAAAGTTGCGCAGTAACGGCACACGTTGTAAAAGTACGCGTTGTAACGTCGTACATCCACCCTGGTGTCTTAGCACCAGAAGGTGGACCCTAACGGTGGCAAGTTTGGGTTAACCTTGAAGGCCTGTCCACCACAATCCATACTGAAGTTCATCTCCAATCTTGTGGGAAGGCCTATAACACAGCACACCCTAGAGTGATATTGACTCTTTCAGTGAGGTTACAGGACTCTTGGGGCCAGCCCCCTCACTCATTGGTACCTCCATTGGCCTTCTTTCAGCAGTAGTAGGGCAACTCAGCAGGGATCGGCAACTCTGGATTTGCACGCCCACCAGTCAATCTTTGCACAAGTCACATTTTTTAGTAACTTTTGATCTGCTTGCGCTACAAACAATTGTTTTTGTTAAAATCGTCATATTATGCTGCAGATTATGTATTATGTGGCAAATATGGAAGAGCCATAATTATGTGGAAAACATTTTCAAACTAGGATATTTTACCATTCATGTTTGAACTGCTCTTGTGGAAAAAGAAAGAAAGTGCTGATGACAGAAACTGCATGGCTCAGAGACAAATGGCTTGTGATTCCACTTTTAAGCGTATTTGGAACATTTTGTGATTGGGAACATATCTCACATTGTGAACGTATTTTAATGTCAATAACTCATGTTAAACCTTAAATAAACATGTGTATTCATTATTTGAATTAAATAACATAATACGCTGTAACTAGTCAGTTAACAAACAAATACAAAAAAATGTTGATGTCTTGCTCTTTCTGGTCACACTTCTAACTCCGTCCACCGACCCAATCCTCAGGTTATTCCAGGCCTCTACAACACTGCATATTGTATCAAGCTCTCCTACTCTATGGAAGGTATCATGCTTCCTTCCAACATATATGGTATCATCCACCATTCACCAGTGAATGTGTTATTTCTTGGATGTAGTCCCATGTGTTGTTTATCCCTAGTGTCAGTGGTCTTGTACTCATGCTAGGTCTGTGTACTATATGATGCTTGTTGTGCTTTGGTTGTATGTGTGCGTTCTGCAGTGAGTGGTGCTGCAGTTGGAGTGGGGTTGCAGAAATGCAAACAGAAAATTGCTGTAAAAGTTGAGTCCAAAATAAACAAACTACTTGGAGTTAACTTGCAATGTTTTTTGTCTCCATTTAACAAACTCAATACTGCTTCCCTCCTAAATTGATGGCATGGTTTTCCTTTACTCAATGGGTTGTATAATGCGTCTTGACCAATTGATTACATTGTTGATCTATCCGAAAAGGGCAGTATCATACATATTTAGCTAATGGGCAAAATTGCTCCTCATTGACTAATGACGGCTAATTTGCATCTGTAAGCAATGGGTATTATAATTAATCATGATTCACATATGATATTGGTTTAATTCACAATTGGACAGTATCATGCTTCGTTGAGAAAGGTCGGGAATTATCCTACGGAGGAGATGTGACCCAATGACCAGAGCTGCCAACTATAGAACTGAGGAACCAGGATTGAGTCCTTGTGCTGGTTCATCCCTTGATTCTGGGCACATTACCTAATCTTTGTCTAAAATAAATATCTAAAATAAAATTCCTGGTTTCATGCAATCTGGTGCTCATACAAAGCACTCAGATGCCTTTGGGTGAAGGTGCTCTATTTAAAAACTCAAAAAAAATAAATTGGGCTGGGTTCATGGGTAGAGCCATGCATTCAAGACTAATGGGTGGTCTTTGAGAACAGGCTGGTATCATACTTATTTGATCATGCTTCCTTGACCACTGAGTGATTTTATAAATTCTTACTCATTTGGCGGTGCACTATGCCCTTGACCAAAGAGTGGAATTATGTTATCACACATCATGTGCACTAGTTGGCATCATGCTCCCTTAACTAAGTTGTGTCACAATGTTTTTACAAGGGGGTGACACCCTGCTTCTTTAATCATTTAGTAATTTTGTGCTTTTTTTTGGCTAGAGTAGCTGGAATGTGCTCTGTGAACAATAGCCGATACTGTGCTTTATTATCAATTAGTTGAGACATGCCGTAATTGCAGATTGAATGTATCAACCTCCTGGGCACCTGGGGTCATGTACCTCTCCTGTAAGAATTGTAACATGTTTCTCTCCTTTCTGGATGCCATCATATTTCTGTTGTAAATAACATAAGTAGTCCAGGCACACAGGCTTGGCAGCTGCAGTATCACAGTTTATTTGAGCAATAGTTGTTATAGTGCTTTAGTGCCCTGCCTTTAGCAAGGGGAGGCAGCATGCTTCTGTCCCTCATGGATGGCATCATGCTTCTTAGACATATGAATAGTTTCATGGTTCTCTCCAGTAGTGGCATCAATTTAAAATGAGCAATACGTTCATCCTGCTTCCTTGATTTGATAGCCAACAGATGAAAGTACAAATATTGTAATTATATGGGAGAATTCCAATTATTATGGCTTTCTCCCTGATCTAATGTTCTACAGGTAAATGTGCATTTTCATTAAAAATAATTCAAGATATTTAAATGATCGGTTCATCTGCATAATATACAAACCTCTTTGCTCATTCAGTGGAATAAGGAGAAGCAAGCTACACAGGAAGCAAAACCCAATCTGCAGATAGCTCACTGTAAGAAATTGGGTTGCTGGTTGGGGTGGGAGTGAAAACCTACTCAAGCAGAAACCACAATCCTTGTCAGGTTGAACTCACAAGCAAACCCCAAATTAACTTGTGCTCATCCCTCTGGTAGCTTGACATCGAGCAGTCAAATTTAACTTACGGCTAGTGTGTAAAGTATGTATGTAGCACTTCAATTAGTAATAAAGTGAAAACAGAACACAAAACAAATCCCACGCCAATTTACGAAAATAGAGTACATTTGAGTAAATAAATGAAGAATAAAACAACAACAATCCAATCAGTTGAATCGGAGATTTGCAATTTTAAACATTTAAGTGAAAATAATGCCAAAAAACACACAGCACCAACAGTGGTTATCTGGTCACGCCGGACCAGGACAAAGTCACAAGTTCAGGCTCCCCACTATGGAGCACTGACTGGCTACATGGACCTAGTTAGACCTGTTGAACACAATACCTTGATCCTGGTTGTGAAGAGATGTGGAGTCTTGCGGGGGCTGCCTCACACATCTGAGGCGATACGAGTTCTGTGCAAGGAGATACAATGTGCAGTGTCAGTTCCGGAACTCTGAAGTGCGATGCAATATCGTTGCGGGGAGAAGCGTCGTGCGCCGCCAGATCTGATGGGCTGCGTTGGGCGAAGTGATGTCTTTGTGTAGAGATGCGTCCTGCAGCAGCGGTTCCACTGGGCTACGATGGGTGATGTGAAGTCCTTACATCGGGAAGTCTGTGCAGTAGAGGCAATGTGTCGAATCCAAGGGTGATGCATTAAGCAGCAGAGGCAATGCACCGGTTCTGCTGGAAGTGAGCCATGCTGTGAAGGAGATGTGTTGATTTTGTTGAATCCACAGATCGGCTGGCAGAGCACCTTCAGTTCCATGTCCAAGAGTCCAAGGCTGGGATGGCATCACTTAAGAGGGCAGGACTCCCAGATGGCAGGGTTCAGGTGCTAGATTCAAGGTTGTTGGAAGGATGTTCTGCCCCCTAAGGCTTCTGATCCGGAGGCTAGCCAATTAGCCTTTGGAGTCAGTCTGGGGTCCCGGGTTTAGAGATGCAGGTCCAGTCCTTCTTTTTTTTATTGAAAACCTTTATTTCGATAAAAGCAATACAGTTGCAGGCCTACAACCACAGGGGCCGGCCGTTTCTAAAACGAAACGGAAACTCAAAATTGCAATGTTACACAGCTCTTCAGCCGACAGCCCGGGGGACCCGACAGCGATTCCGCATATTATTCTGAAAAGTCCTGTGGTGGTAAGCAGGATAAATTCAAGGTTTCACATTTTACATATATATAAATTAACAATAAAAATAAACTGAAGAAACTAGCGAGGCAAAAAGAGACTATACGGTGAGTGTCCGTCCAGGGGGGGGGAGCCGTATCGGAAAATGATATATGCAATGTAGGTAGATGAGATCTGGGGAAGGGGGGGCCAGGAGCGAGTGCTCAAAGCATCAGCAAGAATATACACTAATCAAGGAATGTGCGGCTACAGGGACAGAGGTATTTCAGGGACATCTACAAGAGGAGGAGTACAGATCTCCCCGCGGTATAGGTTCCATTGGTTCCATATTCTCCCCCACTTCTTAGGTCTACTACGTGCAACATATACGGTTTTCTCCCTAAACATGCACCAATCCATGTTTTCTTTCCAAGCTGAAATCGTAGGCGCTCTTTGGGATCCCCATAGTTGTACTATGTCCCTTTTAGCTACCATGTTTCCAAGGGTAGCCCATTGCATCTGTGCCACATTATAATCATTTGGTTCCCACATATTCAGTAAACAGCGTCGGGCCTCCGGCAACAACGAAACTCCCGTAACCTCTTCAATGACAGCATGCACACGATTCCAAAACACCACCACATCAGGGCACTCCCATATGATATGGAGGAAAGCAGCAATCAAACCACACCCACGCTTGCACAACCCATCCACAGAATAAGCCATACGCAGCAGCCAGGGACCTGTGATGAAGATACGATGTAGGATTTTTAATTGCACCATCCGGAGACGGGCAGGAATAGCGACCTCTTTAGGAGAAGATATCGCAGCCTGCCAATCTTCATCATCCAACTCCAGTCCATCGCCGGTCCAAGCACCCCGAAGCTGCAAAAGCAAATCCGATCGATCGTTAATACGTTTTTTGTACATTAGGGAAATATTGCTATCCGGGACGTGCCCGTCAAGCACTCTATCCTCGAGAGGAGAAGATTCCGGGATAACGGTTCCGGCCGGGAAAACCGAACCAAGCGCGTGGCGGATCTGCATACAACGGAAATGCTCCTTATCACTAAGCGCATATTCCGACTTAAGCTCGTCAAAAGTCTTGACCCTGTTCTTGACCCAGAGATCCCCGACCCTACTTATACCAATGAGGTCCCACTACCCGAAGCCCTTCGTAGTCCAAAGACTACCCAATCTCTCCGCTGCATAAAGCTGGGTCGCTCTAGTCAATCTGTCCGACCACCCCATAGCTGCGTTTGCGCTACACCACACTCGCACCGCGACCCCGGTGGGTCCAGTCAGTTTCTTTCCAGTCGATTTGGAGTATAGCGCCCTGTTATAGTTCCCTCCCGACAGCTGCCATTTGTCCATTTCGAATGCAGGATTTGGAACGGGGCCGTACATCGCATGATTAATTGCACTCAATTGGGATGCCCAGTAATAACGTTTAATGTCTGGCAGCGCGATGCCCCCATCGTACCAGGGCAAAGTCAACTTCGCTAGGGCAATGCGGGGACGCCCGCCCCATATTAACGTCTTCTGTAGGCTCTCATTCTCGCGAAAGTATTTGGCTGGTACAAGATCAAGCGTATTCTGGAGGGCATATAAAAATCGGGGTAGGGACATCATCTTAAATAGAGCTGCCCTCCCGACCGGGGACAGCGGCAGACCGCACCAAGCCGTCACGTCGGATTTAAGCCGAAGAAGCGGAGGAAGCAGGTTCCGTTCATACCGAGCCACGGGATCTAGTGATATAAAGATCCCCAGATATTTAAAACCGGCCTGTGAGATCGGTATCGGTAAGACACGTGGCAAGGGGGTACTTCCCCGGTGAGTGAATAAATACTAGATTTAGCCCAATTGATAACAAGACCAGAGTTCTTCCCGAACAAACTAAGTACATCAAACAGTACCCCCAGTGACTTCCGAGGGGAAGTAAGATATAGCAGAATGTCGTCTGCGTATAGCAATATGCGGTCTTCAAAGTCAGGGGACCACCTAATGCCTTTAAGCAACAGTTCCCACCGCAGCCAAGCAGCAAGGGGTTCTAAAGCAAGCGCAAAGAGCAATGGAGATAGAGGGCACCCCTGTCGCGTACCCCTCCCAAGAACAAAGGATTCCGAGACCCTGCCGTTAACCACCACCTGGGCCAGCGGTTCCTCGTACAGGAGTTTAACCCAACCAATAAACCCAGGGCCAAAACCGAATTTCACGAGGACCGCCCACAAATATGGCCATTCCACAGTATCGAAGGCCATCGTGGCATCCAAGGAGACCAAGATGTCCGGCTCGCGCAACGACTCCGCTCTCGACAGGACGCCATGAAGACGACACAGGTTGAGCGCGGTGTTGCGGTCGGGAATAAACCCGGACTGATCCGGGTGTATCAGGTCTCCGATCACCTTTGTCAGCCGGTTCGCCAGAAGTTTTGCCAAGATCTTAGGTTTGGCATTCAAGAGTGATATCGATCTGTAAGACGCACATAGGTCCCGGGGTTTCCCTTCTTTATGAATAACAACAATGGACGCTAGTCTCTGATCTCGGGGAAGGGACCCGACATCTTGCGATTCTAGAAACATCTCACGAAGGTGCGACGCCATTTTGTCAGGACACAACTTATACAGTTCGATGGGGATGCCATTTGGGCCCGTAGCTTTCCCCGAGCGGATGGAGCGGATAGCGAGCGCTATTTCATCGTTAGAAAATTCCGCCTCCATAAGCTCTTTGTCAGAATCAGACAAGCAAGGCAATGCGATTTCTCTGAGCAACAAGTGCGAGTCCTCCTCCGGTCTATCCGAGACTGGCGCATACACCTTTTGGAAATGGTGTGCGAAACCCTCCACTATCTCAACAGGATCCACAACTCACACTCCATCTGCTCTCTCAATAACAGGCACAACACGATTCAGTCTTTCCTTTTTATCCAACCAGGCAATCAGTTTCCCCACTTTTATCTCCAATATCATACAGTCGCCCCTGTTGCTCACGACTCATAGCCTTGGCCGCATCAGTCACCAGAGCTCTATAATCAAACTGTTTGAGGGATAAAGTGTGTAATTTATCCTGTGTGGCACCAGATTGCAGCTCTGCTTCCAAGTCAGTAATTTCAGTATCCAGTCGTACAACCTCCTCATTCTTACTTTTCTTCGCACAAGCAATCAGCGACAGAGTTTGGCCACGGATTACCGTGTTGAAGGCCTCCCATAGTGAAATGGAGGAAGACACCGACCCTACATTTTCAGCGAAATAATGATCCATAGACTTAACCACACCCGCCCTGGTTCTGGGATTGCGAAGGTGCCAGGGATTAATCAGAGCCACTCGACCCTCCGCTCCCAGCTGTATATCAATAGAGAGCCACAGTGGGGAGTGGTCCGAGATACCCCTGGCTAGGTGTCTAACTTCTCTCACCGAGACAGCCTGCGCCGCCGGCACAAGGACATAATCAAGCCTAGCAAGGCTCCCATGTGCGCCCGAGTGAAAGGTGTATTGTGCCTGTCCGTTGTGAAGCAGCCTCCAACAATCCACCAAACCCAGTGTCTCCAGGAAGTTACCCAGCCAAGATTGTGATCTCGCAAGATCCCTGGGGGGGCTGCAGTCCTCCCTACCACAGACAACAGAATTAAAGTCTCCACCCACAACCAAAATACCTTCGAGGAACCCCAACACCACTTTTCCCAAATCAGAAAACGTCGTAGTTTGTAAACCTGGCGGGACATACACAGAGAGTATGGAGATCGTCTTCCCCTCCCACCTGCCCACTATAGCAGCATATCGTCCCCTATCGTCTAGTATAGTATTGTCTATTTCCAGTGGGAGGGAGTTCCTGACAAGAACGCCAGCCCCCCTCGACCCAGTAGTGAATCCCGAATGCGCTACTAGACGATAACCTCGCCTATTCATTGCATGGCATGTGTTCCCTATCAAATGTGTTTCCTGTAGCAACACTACATCAGGGGAAAGACGTTTCAAGAACTGCAATACTATCCCCCGTTTTATCCCGTCCCCCAGACCGTTAACATTCCAACTTAGTACCCTCAGCTCCCTACCCCCCATCTTAGAGATGAAGACAAATTCCCTCCCAGAACGAATCGGACACTAAAGTCAAAATATGCAGTAATACGTAGCCTTGAAACAAACCAATGTAAAACAAAGTTCCCCCCACCACCCCCAAAAAAATTCTCCGAACACCCCCCCACCCTGCACCCCTGCGTTAGACCAAAAAGCCACCCCAACTTGCAGTGTGCCTGTCTCCCCAACATGAAACTAGTCTACAAAAAGAAAAAAGACCCCCTGAAGGAGGAAGAATCCAGGTTCCCCTACCGCCTCTGGGTATTTACGAATATATATACAAACTCAAAAAGTCTTCGAACCACTGCTGCAAAGTCCATACAGCACACGTGCCGGTCGTCACTCACTCCTCCTGTTCCGATGGGCCACCGTCAGCGCCCCCGATTGCTCCGGGCGGTCTCGATGCGTTGGTAGAGTATCAAGCCAGTCGCTAACGACCTCGGGCCGGTCAAAAAAGAGTGCCCGTTCATTGTATTCAATGCGTAGTCGAGCAAGGAAGAGCATAGCGTATTTCAAGCCCATGTCTCTAAGTCTCCGTTTCATCCCCATGAATCCCATCCGTTGCTTTTGTACAGACTGTGCGAAATCCGGGTAGAAACCAATAGTCACATTCTCAAATTTCGTGGGGCCATTGGCCCGCGAAGCCTGCAGGATAGCGTCCCTGAAGTTGCAAATCCTGGCTATTATGGGCCGCGGTGGGGTGCCCGGTTTATGTTTCGAACCTGGGACTCTGTGAGCACGCTCAACCGCAAAAAAGTTACTGAGGCCCTTAGGGGCCAGATGGTTCAATATCAGGTCCTCCACAAGGAGATCCATCGTTAATCCAGTGGACTTCTCCGGAACCCCGTTGATACGCACATTGTTGCGCCTAGCTCGACTTTCGAAGTCATCCAGCCGAAGGGCAAACGAATCATTAGAGGACCGCAGATTACGAACTTCTGTTTGAAGATCGGACATGTCGGTAGTGAGACTGGCGGTCTTAATATCCAAAGACTTGACCCGTTCATTGGTCTTCGCCAGATCAGTCCTGATCAAGTTGACATCGATAGCCACCGTGTCAAGCTTTAAAGCCAATGTTTCGTATTGCTGGCCCATGGATGTCTTCATGCTTGCAATGGCGCCCATGACGTCTCGCAGGGTCAATTCTTCCGTCGCTGAGGAGCCATCTCCGGTCTCGTCCAGAGCTTTACCAACACCACTGGGGGATCCTTTTGGACGAGTGTAGCGATCCATGATGTTGGATTGGATGGCACCCCCTCGGTGCTTGACTTTGGTGGTCCGCTTCTCACTTTCTGGCTTGCTCGCCATATTGAGCGACGAGCCCCGGAGGGGCCTTTGGGACCTGGTTTGAATGGCTGCTCACAAATCTGACTTGTAAAGTCCAGAGACGAGGTGCAGAGGGCAAGCGCTCAACCAAAGTTAAACCATGGGCCAACAGAGTCAAATGGCGGCTGGTTGCGACAGACAGGGTCCAAAAACGAAACCGAAAGTACTTCAGGGGCACCAGTCGACTCCCACCGGCCGTTGTTGTTCAATTGCCACCTGGGTATCTCGGGGACTCAAGTCCCGGGCTGCTCATCAGTGTAGGCCGCCAACTTTCGAAGAGGAGTAAGTCCGGTTCCCGGCAGCCAAATCGATTTCTGAAAAGAGCTTCTATGTCAGCAGGGTAATGTCCATAAGAACCCGTCGTCTATATCAGGGTCAGTGACAGGATATATGCGGGACTCAGCGAGGGTCTCAGGAGCCCTGTGCTCCCGCGACCATCTTGGATGCGCGCTAAGCTCCTCCTCTGGTCCAGTCCTTCTTAACCAGGTGAGAGGGCAGCAGGGCAGCAGTCCTTCAGATAAGCAGTCTAGCAGAGTGGCCATCCTTCCAGCAGCAGAGCAGTCCTTCTTCCTGAGAGAGTCCACAGGTTCAGAAGTGTAATGAAGAATTGGGTATAAGGGTCTGATATTTATACCTGCTGCACACTTTGAAGCAGAGTAAGCTTGTAGATGTTATCATCCCCCTGAAGTTTCAGGCATCCACTTCCTCCCTGTCCTGATCGCAGCGTGTCTGGGGATAACAAAAGTCCAGTATCAAACCCTTTGTGAGAGTGCAAAGGCAGAGCCTTTGTGATGTGCAAGTGTGAGAGGTGACAATTCCTTTCCCTCTTCAACTCAGAGTGTCCCATCCTGCTTTCCTATCATCCCTTTGTCTCACTGTCTGGGAGCAATACACAAATACCAACTTTAAGCAACACCATGTCATGTGACCAAGGAACAGGCTGCAGGCACCAAATGATTAGGACAAGAAAAGGCCAACTTTCTAAAAGTAATAGTAAAAGGAAGAGTGGGGAACCCAATAGACCCTTGGAGGCTTCGGTAATTAGTATATCATCTTATAAGAAAGAATCCCTTGTAGGAACTTTTTGGACTTGGCCGTTCTGGCAGGTTCACCCCTAAACTTTTTGCTTTTTGAATGTGAATTGGTGGTAGTGATTTTTGGTTTCTGCGCACTTTCACTGTGTCCCAGTGGAAAGTGCGTGCGCACTCTGAGTGCGTGGAGTAAGGTTGGCCTGCCCTCCCATAGGAATGCATGAGGAATGCCGGTGTCCCTGGTAGTTTCTGATGCGTGAGGTGTGCAGGCTCGAGTTTTGTATGTGCGGACTCGTGTGATTGAATGCTGCGCAATGATGTATGCGGCATGTATGTGTCAAGTATGGAAGCGCCACTTCTAGACATGGGTGTGCAGTGAGTGTGCTGGCACGTGATTGGCTGGAGCTGGCTGGTGAGCCTGGCTCCCGGAGTCTGGATGGGTCTACCCGGTGGTGAGTGTGGAGATTAGCATGCTGATGGCTGGGGAGGAGTGCACCTAGGTCCTGAATAGGGCTGGGCTTTCCCCACACAATGCTGGTTCCGCCCCCTGTGGTGCGTCTAACGACCATAGCCATGCCAGTGAATAGAGTGAGGGGCTGAGCACATCAAGAGTGCTCACCATTTCTGGAGGGGGGCTGCTGCTGGACACCAGGAGGACCGCCACTTGGACTGACTCCCTGCCTGGAGGCCCAGTGAGCTGGCTCTGGGGCCAGCCTTGCCCCCCCCCACCTACTGGAGGACTTTTGTTGTCTTTGGGGCCAACTAGCGCCTGGGAGCACTTTATTTTTGGCCCCCAGCGCTTTACTCTGCTTCAAGCGCCTGGGAGCGCTGGTATCTTGTCCTCAAGTGCTTGGAGCGCTAACGTCATCTCTAGCACCTGGGAGCGCTTTCTTTTTATAGGCCGGTGCCCACCCGGCATTGTCTTTCCCCCGTAATTTATCGAGGAAAATCTCCACTGTCCTCAGCAATGCGACCCTGAGCCTGGGGGCTCGTCCGCGGGGCCGCGCTGCCATTGGCCACCCCATCAGGAAGTCAGGCAGCACATGGGCGGAGCCACAGGACAGGAGGAAGCAGGAAGTGGCTGGGAGCCCACCCCACGCTCCTGCCCGTCGATTGGAAATCAGTTTTCCGCCTGGGGCTCCCGAGCGGAGCAAGAGCCCCGCAGCAAACCGGCCGCCAGAGAAGAAGGAGCGAGGCAGCAGGAGCAGCGAAAGCCTACCCCGCGCTCCTGCGTGGGCAGAAAAGTGCCGCCATCCACCTGGCTCCCCGAGTGCCGGGAGAGCCCAGAGAGAGGAGCGGGAGCTCTTGGGCTGAACCCCGCCGCCCAGGACCACCACCGGAGGATTAGAGAAGCAGCCTGTGAGTGCGGGAGGGCTGGAGGCTCAGAGTAAAGGTCAGAGCGGCCCCGGATGGCAGCGGGCCGCTCCAACGGTGTATAGAGCCTGAGAGGCTCCAACGATCCCGGGGGCAGCTTGTGTATTTCGAGCCCGGAGGGGCTCACGGGGCATAGTTGCTTCGAGTCCGCGAGGGACTCCAACAAGGGCCCTATTCCTCTTTCGAGCCCACAAGGCTCCACACCCGCATTTTGTGCATTTAGAGCGCAAGAGGCTCAGACCGGCCCATTTGTTTGTAGAGCCCGAGAGGCTCAAGGCACCCCATGTGTTACGGAGTCCCGAGAGGCTCCAGTACATATTTATTCTAGAGCCCTGAGAGAGGCTCAGGGTGCCATTCTGCTTTTTAGAGCCCAGCGAGGCTCTTGGGGTCACGAGTGCTTTGGCCCCATTGCTGTTCTTGAGCCCACGAGGCTCCAACGTTGGCCCATCATTGTCTTCACAGCTGCCCAGCACTTAGTGGGCAGCTGCTACATGTAGGCCCCCCCTGACATTAGGACACAGGGCGTCCTAGCCCCAACAAGGCCAGAGGGCCTAGGGACAGTCACAGGTGGTGACTTATGTGAGTTTGGCGCAATTGTTCAATGGCTGCACCTAAGAATGTGTTGATTATGCGTCATGTGCCTTGTTCTTACACCGCTGAATGTATGTTATGCATCATGTGTTTTCCTTCCCTACACCTCTGAATGTGTTGTGATGCATCATGTGTAATGTGCTTATACCCCTACAGATATTGTGATACTTAGGTGGTTGTTTTTCTCCTAGTACAGGTGTTGCTAGTGAGGTTCTGGTTCCCTGCGTGACCTTTTCCTAAGGTGGTTAGGGTTGCGTAGGTGGTACTTACCTGTTGCCAGTGATTACTGGTTGTGTGCTACATTTTCTATTTTTGTGCTACAGTGATTTAAATTCTGTGTTCTAAGTGCTAGTTCAAAAAGTGCTAATTCCAGACAGTGGTCCATGTGGCCCTGTCTTGTACATATCCCCTGTAAATTCTGCCTGTGCCTGTTGGCACATTGTAAAGTGTGTATTCTTATCTAATGTGTTTTGGTATAATACAAAGGCTATTTTTATATAACCTTGTGTGGCGTTTCCTTTCTGGTGGGCCTTGGGTGTTGTTGCTGGGTGCGCGCGCAAACACTTAACCTACATAGCCTCCAAGTTTAGCCTTGCTGCTCGCGTCACGGGACCTAGAGGGTGAGCAGGTGTTATCTTGGCGTGTAACTCCCTTGCTCTGACTTAGGAATGGTGGTCTCTGACTGACTTTGGCACGAGCCCTGGCCAGCCAGGGATACCATTTCTAACAGCACTCTTACCTGATAACTTTCTAAAAGTGGTATTTTCAAAATTGTGACTAACTATCTGACTTTAAAATTAAAGACGGATTTTTATTGCAAATCTTTAGATAGCAAACTCGATCTGCCCACCTGCTCCCAATTGAAAGTTATCACTTATTAACTGTAATAAGCTAACTGAATGTTATCCTAGGAAATTATTGAAAAATGAATTTAGGGGTGTTTCACTACCAGGACATGGAAAACTTAAAGGTACATTTCTAACTTTTTAAATACAGTACACCCTGCCCTCTTTGCTGTTCAGGGCCTACCCAAGCGGTGACTTATATGTATTAACAAACATAGCCAATAGGTCTCGCCTTTGGGACCTTATAAGTGTTTAGTCTGAGATTTATGTAATGTTTTAAAGGTATGTTATAGAGCAATGTAGCTCTTGTGTTTAATACTTTAAAGTTTGTGTGGAAGTTGTGCTTAGTGTAGTGACGTAAGGGTAGTGGCATAATGTGGAATATAGTAGTGAGCTGTGATATGATGTGTGTTGGTGGGATGTATGTGTGTAGTGTGTTTTGCTGGTGTGTATGTTGGTGGCATATGGAAGTTCACACCCCCCAAAAAAACTATTGTAATGATAATAGTTATGTGCATAGTGTGATGGTATTAGAGGGAAGAGGGGAGCAAAAGACAGAGAAAAGGGACAAAATGTGGGTATGAGAGAGAGTAGCAGGGAAACAGAAAGGGTAAGAAACGGGGGGACTGAAAAGAGAGGAGAAAGGCAGAGGAACGAGAAGAAAGATGGCTCTAGGTGCTGTTCCTAGGCACGGGGTGGTTATGTGATTTGCTCAGAATCACAGGCTGTTGAGTCGCCGCAGAGACTGAAGCTTGGATCACTAGCTCCAAAGTAGGTGTCTCTGGCCATTATGCCACATCTTCGACTCTCAGCCCTTGCCCAATCCCGAGTTTTCAATCTGCTTTTCTGAGCACAATAGGAAGCACTGACTGCCAGAAGCGGCCTCGTCCACTGCCCGCTTAACTAAACTGTAGTGGCGGAGCATGTGTGCTAACTAAAAGTCCAGTTGGATTAATATCTGACGCATGGCAGCCATTTGCCTCAATAACCAGTATTGTGTTATTGAATATATATGCTCTAAAACGCTAGACTCTGTCCCTTATGACTGCATAACTGAATCTGTGTTACCTGGAAAGTCAAAAAAAGGACAGGGCATCATACATGCCCATGCAGAGAACCAATTCCGCACATTAGAATGGATACAGCTGGTAGGTGATTGTGCATGCCGTTTTATCTGCCACAGTTCATACAAATGTAACCTCACAGTGTTTTCAGCTAGTTCTTTCTCCCTGTTCCACCCGCCACAGGTTCTCTTACGCTTGGCTGATGGAATGATATGGCAGGTTTGGCTAAATCATGGGAAAAGAAAAGGAAAAATATGCAGGAAATGATAATTGTAAATTGATACTTGTATAGCGCACTACTCACCTGCAACGGTCTCAAGACGCTTGTACGAATACCGCTGTGGAACCCATCCTGGCTTTCCCTGTGAGGCGTCCACTCCTGGGCACCCCCAAGGTGAAGTCCAGGCATCCTTAGCGTTGTGGGGGCCGTTGTGGAGATTAAGCAAGCTATTGCCCAGAGTTGCACTCCATGATTGGAATAGGCACCGAGGCGCGAATTATCAGGTCCGTGGAATATTGAGCCCAAGACCCGCCAAGGCGGGGAATTGAACCCTGGTCCCGGGCTAGACCTTTGCATCAGGGTTTTCCACTTTAACCAGTGAGCCACACTTCTCCACAATATTGGCAAGTGTGGCAAATGTATAATTATGCAGGAAACGCTGCATATACCATATGAAAGCAAGTTGGAAAATGTCCGGTATGGGGCGTGAGGGTTCACTGTGTCGCCTGTCGGTGTGGTTATGAGTGCATGTGACTAGCTGGCGACATGTCCTTCTTGTACTGTTACTTGCCTTTGCACTTGTCAGATGCTAGCTGCCTCTGGCGCCTGTCAGGTGGTAGCTGTCTCTGCGCCTGTCAGTTTTCTCTGTGCTTGTCGGTTGCTAACTGTCTCTGCACTTTGAGATGCTCTCTGCTTCTGTACTTGTGAAGGTTTGCTGAAAATTGTGAGATGTTCGCGGTGCATACCAGTTGAGAGATCTTCGCGGTACTTGTGAGGTGCTCCCTAGCTCTGCACCTGGGAGGTGCTGGTTGTCCTTGCAACCCTGAATCTCGGCTTTCAATCAACTTATGAGAAGAGGACTGTTTCTGCACCTGTGACATGCTGTCTCTGCACCCGTAACATGCTACCTGTGCGTGTGACATGTTGCCTGTCCCTGTGAGATGCTGGCAGCTGTGCTGTTTGTATACTGGCTGTGCATGTGACATGTTGACTGGTTGCCCTTGCACGGGCGATGTAGTGCTGATATTAAGAATACACTGGCAGTCCCGTCCTGGCTGGGGATTTCTGGGGTGCAGGACTGGAGTGCGCTGTATGTGAGAGGGTGTGTCTTGTGTGTGATGTGGCTGTGGATAGGGTACCGGGGTGTGCATGCACTGGTGTGGAATCACGCGTCATGTGACATATTTCATTTTCAGGTGCGAAGCTGCAAAAGAGGTGGGGGGGGTCCAAGCCATGCTGGTGGCGGGGGGCAGGCACTCGAGTTCCCACAGACCCGTCACAGACATCATCGACTCTACATATATGTGCGGGAGCGTGGAAGTATCTTCTAGGCACATCCTGTCCCTGTGTCGGTGTGTGCACTGACTTGGCAAAATGCCCAGACATGTGCAGAAACGACGACTTGTAATGCTTTCAGGCTTTAAAAGGTTTCAAATGCATGTTTTCTCTTCTTTAAAATATATCACACACTGAGACTAGATTACGGCCATGCCGCTACAGTAAAACAATACTTTTATGTGTTAAGTTTGACAGGCGGGCAATACGCACAGCCCCAAATTAAAACATAATATTTTTTTGGACACTCAGGGACCAAATGTCACCAAAAAATGAAATGTGCACTCTGTATTACCATAACAAAACATGTTAGGAACCTATTAAAAATAAGGGGCAATGACGACTACGTAGGAAATACCCAGTTTGAAACACAATATACTGCATTATATCAGGGTTCTGTTGATTCCAATTTGCCATCAGAGCCGTCCAAGCGACGGCTCTGAACATAAAAATATTCCAAAAGGCCCTCTTTTGTATTATACAAGCATGAAATTTTAAAAGTACTCAAAAATGTCTATTGTCATTCATTTCAATATTTCAAAAATGTGTTATCCAGTTCCAACCTCTGTCGACACTGGTTTTATAAAATGGTCGCTTCTAAAGTAAATGATAGTGAAAAATGACTTCTGCCGTAATAAACAAATCTAAATTAACAATGCAATGAGTAAATCATCAGAACCACATTTATATTGATCACCAAGCTGCCCTATTTCCTTTATAGCTGGGTGGCAGGAGTAAGAGTGCTAGATAAGTAACTTTAGACTAGTCAGTCGTTTAAAAAAAAATAGGCACAAGGTCCAATGTATGACAATCACTCAGTGTTTCACATTCCTTTCTCCTTACAGGGGAGATAAGTTGAGAACAAACCAGCTCCTGTTAACGAGTTTATGTTTTTATAAAATCCCTATTTCTGATTTTTAGATCTGCAGAAGCACCTGTGGTCAATCCAAAGGTTAAACAAAATGGTCAAACCATCGATATTGCCACCCCTGACGTATCCAATGTCAGTATATGGTCTAAAATTTCTGTTCCATCAAAGTCAGGGGTTATTAGGCAAGAACAGTTTCCTAAAGAATTGGTGGATCAATGTGGAGAACAAAATACCTTCACTCAGAAAATTGTAAATAATGTTAACCATCAAAATCATAATGAGATCATATTGTACAACCAAGTATTCATGACCAAAAGACATTAGAAGCCCATGCATCAAGTCAATTGATAGTCCCTGTTTTGGCTCCTATCATTGGGAAGAGGGATCCAATTGGTTCCATAAATAAGGAGGAAACAGGGGCTACAGATTACTTGTTTGAACTGAAGAAAATAGTCTTTTGCCCTCAGTATACTACAAGAGGCTCTTATGATATCTTGAACCGTGGTAACATTCTGAAATTATTGAATGCAATTGCAGATTTGAAGGATGTAACAGCAGATTATTTGGATTCAGTGGAGTTTAAGAAAGATTGTAATAATTTTTATAAAGTAATAACTGTTACAACTTGGCAAATTGATGACATTGTCAGTAAAATAATAACTAACAATAATCAACTTGAGAAATGGGGCATCAAATTTTGGAGAATTTATGGGTCTCAATATCCGACTGTTGATTCCGAGTAGGTCACCTTGTAGCCCGGACTTAAAGAATAAAATATAGGTCCGGAACCACATGTTAGAGTTCTGAAAGATGCCTCTGGTCCATCAACAAAGTTGAATTTGTCGTCATTTGGTATTAAGATCAGGAGTTGTCAACCAGGTCTGCGAATATGTGAAGAGTCAAAGAAAGAAACCAATCGGGTTGAGGACTGGAGTTAGCTTCTGTCGACACTGGCAAATGGAAACGCTGTGAAGAACGATTGATGCCCGAACTCTTTTGAAAAAGTATTAAAACCTTTAAAATTTGTTCTTGGAACACAAATGGTCTTAAATCACTTCTTGAAGATCTAGATGTAATACGTTTTATTAAAACCTTTGACGTATTAATGCTCCAGGAAACTTGGAACATGTTTAGTGAACCCCTCATTGGTTATTTTGAATATTTGAATGTGGCTATTCGTAAGGCCTCTACTGGTTGTCCTAGTGGCGGCCTCTCTAGTTGTGTATCTGTGAACTTGGGTGTTAAACATTTTGAGATAGATCTTCAGGTAAAATGGATACAGTATATTTAATAAATTTCAAAGAAATCTATTATTTTTTAATGTTTATATAAGTTCAAAAAATAAGGTAAAATCCACTCAACTTTCGTGCTTATGGAAAATAATAAAAGTGTTATATTATGACCATTTAGATTCGATGATAATCATTTTTGGTGATTTTAACACGCACCTTTTTACTTGTAAAAAGCTAAATATACATTCGAAAATTTTATCCCAATGAATTACTTCCCAGTTTATAAAATGTAATATTAAGATTATGCAAGATGAATATAATACACCGACATTTAATAACACGTGTAGTCCCTCTATTATTGATTACTCCATGATTTCTGAGAAACTTTTTTATTTGCTACAAAGTTATCATGTATTACCAAGGATTGAGAGTGATCATAACCCACAAGTTATGTCTTTCGCTTTTTCTTTTGATTATTTACCGGAAACAAGAGTAATCAAAACTGATCCTATTCCATTTAACCTTAAAAGGTTAATATGGAATTAGAGAACTGAAAAGGATATATTGGAAGTCCTTTCTAGTTTAATTTTAAATGTCCAAGATGCTATTGCTGATGGAAAATCTATGGTTGCTCTATGGCCTTGTTTGTGTTTCTCTCTTTTAGCTAATTTTCCTAATTCTAAACCATCACAAGGTGTAACTTTGACCTCAAATAATCTAGGGTGGTTTTCTAATCGTTTACTATACCTTAAAAGAAGTCTTAATAAAGCAATAAAAGCATTGTATAGAAAAGTGAAAGAAACATCTAATTTTGTTGTATCCCAACAAGTTAGACAATTGAAAAAGGGATACAAGAACAAAATATGGAAGGCTTAACAAGCGTACTATGAAGGAATTTGGACTAAATTACATTTTTTATGTAAAACTAAAGATTCAAGGTTATTCTGGGGTATCATTAATAATCTTGAACTTGGTAATCATAGAGGCAATAGTGCCAATATTGATGAATTAAGCTGGTAAACTTTTTTAATAACCCTAAATCTGTTCCTCCGGGTCCACAGTTTGATTCTAGTCAAATTAATTCTGCCCATCATGGCCAGCAAGAAAATATAAAAAATGGCGGGTCAGACTTAAGTGTCTATGATCCATTAAGTTCTTTTGACAAAGAGCCATGGTCGGTAGAGAAAGTAAAAAAAAGTAATAAATAATATTAGATCAAATGGAGCGCCTGGTCCGAATGGAATCCGGAATATAGTTTTTAAAGCAAATTTTAAACATTGGCCAGAGGTATTAACACTTTTATTTAATGAAGTGCTTAAAACAGGTTTTATTCCTGAGTCATGGCAGGGAAGTATCATCCAACCAATATACAAAAGTGGTCCTCTAGACAATCCCGCAAATTATCGATTAATCGCCTTAACAGATGTGGAAGCGAAAATATTTGCCAGTTGTCTTTTGGAAGAACTTGAAGCATGGGCCCTGAGAGAGGATCTGATTCCAAATTTACTAACTGGTTTTAGAAAGGGAGAATCGACTAACACAATTTTGATTTTATTTACATTATTGGGCGATAGAGCCAAATATAGGAAACAAAAGTTGTATATTTGTTTCATTGATTTAAAAGCCGCCTTTGATTCTGTGCCACGAAATGTATTATGGTTGAAGTTAATTAATTGGGGTATATCTAACACTTTATTAAAGATGATCAAATTATTATACTCTATTACATTGGTACAGATCAAAGTCAGTGACGGAAGACATACAACTCGTTGCCTTGAGACCAATATTGGCTTGAAACAAGGTTGTGTTTTGGCACCTTGTCTTTTTAATCTTTTTATGTCTTATCTCCCGGCTCATTTTAAACATGTTAATGCCAACTCCATGTAATTTGGGCAATGAGATTAAATATCTACAATATGCCGATGACACCATTTTATTAAGCCAAACTGTTATAGGATTAAAAAGATTAATAGATTCTTTTAACTAATATGTTAATCAAAATGGTCTAAAAATAAATACAAAAAAAGACAAAAAAAGACAAAACTAACGACCGTGGGAAAAAGTAAATTAGGATTAAAAGAATGGAATATTAATGGTTTGGTCATTGAATGTGTAAAATCGTACAAATATTTCGGAATCACATTTGATGATAGTATGTTATTTAGGCAGCACTTTAATAACCTTGAAGCTAAGGGAACATCACTATCATTTGCTTTTAGAAAATTGAGAGATAAGCTATTATGCCCAAATTATGACCACCTGTTGAAGGTTATGAAAGCAAAGTAAATTTCATCCTTGGATTACAGTTCTATTCAAAGACGCAAAAATTCTTGATGACATTGAAATAAGGACATTTAAATCTGTTTTTAGGATTCCTAGATATATTAGCCGTGCCAATATAAGACTAGAATTTGGTCTAAAAAAACAAACATTGGCCCGCCAATCTACATTTTTAAAGACCTTATTGGCATTGTCTCGTGCTGAAGAGGGTTCTTTTGCAAATCAGTGTTGGCATGAAATGATAAGAAGTGAATATGCGAATAGTTGGCAAACATACTTAAATGAGTGTCTACGTAATTTTGATTGTCCAAATTTAGAAGATGAAGTCAGGAGTAAAGTGGTTTATAAAAAATCAATCAACTAATCAGCTATCTTATTGTCAACTATAATAGATAAAGATGAACTAAGGAAAAAGAAAACACCTATGGTCAATTGCTAACTCCTTTGGTAAACTGATTCCCCAACAGTATTTGTTGTTTCATTTAAAACCCTTAATTAAGAATAAATGTATGCTATTACGGTTTGGGAGATATCCAACTAAAGATGGAATACCAAAATGGGAAAACAAGTGGCCCTCCAATTATGTGGTTCTTGTGAGGAAACCTTAGTGCATATAGTAACTTTATGCCCAAAATTGTTAGAAGAGCGGAAGACCATCTTAAAGTCTATTTTTAATGAATTGGGAGTACGATCTTATAGAAACACCATAATTTTATGTTTAAGTGGAGCCACCACTCGTCTTATTTCCCGATTTGTTACGTTTATTTTTATAGCTGAAAAGAAACTTTGTAATATAGACAATTTAAGTGAAGATGTTTATGCTATGAAAATTATTTAAAAAGCAACAATGATTTTTAAGGGTTATGCATTGTCTTTAAACCATAGTTGTTAGGGTTTGATAGCCCAAGTGCGGTTTTTACATTGTTATTAAATGTTTTTAGGGATAGTGTGGGCATTCTGAAGTCTGGGTAAAGTGTATTACTACAAATGCATTTTATTGCTAATGCCGCTTTTAACACGATTTTATTATGGTTGGTTGTTTTTCATGTAACCTTTATTCTAAAGTTTATTTGGTATATTGACAACTTTAGCTGCTAGCAAAAGGCACTTTAGTTTCTGCTGCTAAAAGTTTATTACCTTAATTGTACTTTATTGTCAAATTTGTCCTAAGTGTTATTCTTTTGTGCCTATCTTTGTATGTCTTATTGTTTTAAAGTATTGTATATTGTGAATTATAGCTGCTGGCATAATGCACTTTATTTTTGCAAACTGAATATTTGCAGTTAATCAAACTATGTTAGGGCTTAGCTGTAGATTTTGGCGTGGATATAAAGGTACACTGTATCTGCATATTTTTTATCTATTTTGTTTGGGACATGTACTTTGCTGATTGTAAGGATTTTAAGTAATCAACAAATAAATATTTACCTGAGATTATGTTTTGAGCTCCAGTTACTTCCAGGTAACGAATTACAACCTGGTTCTGTACAGTCCAGGCCGTAAACAGGAACATGACTGCTGCATGTGCCCTGGAACTTTTACTGAGGTGAACCCAATGGCCCGGTGGAGGGATGGGAATAGGTATCTGTTACAAACGTAAATACTCTTTGACAAACAAGAGGTGTGTCTTTTTAAGGATTTAAAACGATTAATTGGGGTAATAATCACAAGAAAGGACAACACTGGATCTTTGGGCCAATAATAAGACCAACGTTAGTCTCTTTAGATACAAAGAAAAGAAAAGAACATCAGAGACAGGGACAACTTGGCTTTTATTCCAGATGACAGGATGAGAAATGCAGGTCATGGCATAAATGGGCAACCTCTGTGCACGGTGGCGAGTTTTAACCTCAAAATCAAATCTCTCCATCAGCTAACGGGCCTAGAGATGTTGTGGTGTCAGTAACTCTAGAAGTGGCTGCGAGGCATGCATTTCAAAAGAAATTCTTGTAGGCGTTTTGTTAACACCTGGTACTGGGTAGGTTACACCTCTTAACGGGTAAAATCTCCGGGTTCCCCAAAAGCACTGGAACAGTTCTCAAACATATATAGACTGTAGTTTTGCAGAAACCCGTCTACATCAGCAGGGTTGGTCTTTATGCTGCAGCTAGGTGTACATGCTGGGAGTGGCTTTTTTTTGCACAATGAAGGCCCAGAAATCACTTTGTGGGAGGGGGCGCAGCCTCCGACCAACACACCATGCAAGTTTAAAACATGCAGGACTCACTCGAGCGGTGTTGACTGAGAGAGAACAGATCCCCGAAGTCTCCCAGCCGGAGTGCGCAAGTCATGCCCTCCACCAGCCCCCAATTTCCCCTGCCATCACCCACTTCAGCACACTCGCATCTGACTCAGGACAAAGGTTACAAGTCTGCTGGCGGAAAGGACGGAGGGGGCACATGCGCGCGGGCCGAGGTATGCTCCCCACACAGTCGGAAAACACATATAATAACCATAATTAAAATAAAAACACACCAAGCGGCTATAAACACAAGCGTCCAAGAGATCCCTGATCTGGAAGGAGCCCCTGTACCCCCCTGGACATCCCCAGTGTCCTAAAATGGGCCATTACAAATGCCAGACAACACCCTTCGATATTTACAGCATGCCAAGCGGCCTCACAAGGTACATGGGGAGGTGGCCAAAGACGGAAGTTTTGCCGACTACTGTTACTCTAACATAAGGAAAGAATTGAGCTTCTACTGAGAAAATAAACACAGGTTCCTTCAAAGCAACATCTAAACCTAATGAAAAATGCTAAACCTTAGAATTTACCCAGGTGCTGTAAACATTGTTACTAGGATGTCACCCTTGCTGCTTTCCGTCGGACACACTCCGCTTCTTCTAGTGTTACAATGACACCAAACCTGGCCTGTGTTGTTCACTTTCAGGAGCGTCACAGCTTATAAAAGCCCCGGCTCTGGAGGCAGGCGGCAGTGCACGTACATTCCTTTGAAGGCGGTGGAGCAGAGCCTGTTACAACTCTCAGACTCAGCAGCTCTGCCTGACCTTTCACCCAGCTCATTAAGGAGCAGCCTGCGTTCACTTTGCTGTCCCTGGGCCATGCTGGGGGTCCCCACTTATTTTTTCGCCTGTAGCGCTTACAATTTGGTGTGCAGCGAGGAAGAAAGGGAGAACAGCAATTGACTGAGATAGCCGCATGCAACATTTAGTAAAACAAGCACATTTGTTTATGTAAGTCAAATGAAGCGCGGCCGCGGAAGTGAAAGCGACCGCGCTCGGTTATAATAAGTAACATGATCCACCGCTGCTGCTCGCTCCCAAGAACCAAAGGCCATGGGAGAGAGCGTTTAGCGAAAAAGTGGGACATGTACCTGCTTTTGGCCAATTGCGTGCTTTCATTTTTGAAAGCCACACGCAAAGGTCAATAGGCTGCGCCAACCACACACACAAGCTTGCACGAGCTGGTGCGTGTGTCTGAAGTGATTCCAAGAGACTCTCTCCAAGGCCAGCGCATGTGCGCTGAGCTAAGCGAGACCTAAAAAGGAGGTTTTGAGACTGGCAAATGGTTTATTTGCCAGAGCTAAATAGCCGTTCAAAAGCTGCACATAGTCTGCAATGGCAGGCCTCAGACATGTTTCAAGGGCTACTTAGGTGTGTGGCACAATCAGTGTTGCAGGCCCACTAGTAGCATTTAATGTACATGGAGTACCACCTTAGTAGGGACTTACAAGTAAATTAAATATGCCAATTGGGTGTAAGCCATTCTACATCCACACTGGTTAGCAGTGGTAAATTGTGCAGAGTCTAAAAGCCACAAAAACTGGTTAGAAAACTAGGGAGATGAATGCAATAAGTCTGGGGATGGCCTTGCAGAAAGGGCCAAGTCCAGCACCCACCAACTAAACCATGCTGCAGCCCAATCACTGTTTCATAGCTGGAAACCTTTGAGATCCAACAGTTCTCCCTTAATGCACAGTTTAACAGCTTGGAAACGTTTCTTTTGGATTCTACAGTTTATTTCCATTTAATAAGCTTGAAGCAACTATTTATCTGGCTCAAGGTTGCAGATCTCGGATACGTTTTATATGTATTGTATTGTATTGTAAATGCATTTATATAGCACCTTTCACATGCGCATAATCACAAATGTTGTATGTACCTACAAACAACAAATAATGACACAGAATTCCATGCATATGCAGTTCAGGAGGACTGCGTGTTTTAATTCATCTAATTGCCATCCTCATCCACTGTCCCTGTTGAATAGGTTTTCTCATCTTAAAACAGCTATGATTGATGGGTTGCAGGCAGTGCTTGTGCCGCAGTGAAAGAGGAAGCGAGTCTGTTTGAATGTGAATGATTTGCATTAGCAGCCACTGCTTGCAAGAGGTAAGTTGAGGACAAGTTTAACAGCTCATTTTACAGGCGTTTGCTGAAGTGTACTTTGTTCATTGCTGCCCTGTGGCAAATGTTCAGGACATTCCGCGGTTTGTTACTGAGATCCCACAGGGATCTTCCTTCATATTCAGCTACTCTCAGGGATGCTATATTATCCAATAAATTGCCTTGACAGGTTCCTAGACAGTGTGCAGTAGTGTGTCATCTTCTGCAGGTTGCCCTACCCTCTGCCTCAACAGACTTTATACATAGTGCAAAAACGTTGTACTAAAAGCTTGCAATTATCTGGTGCCAATGAAATATGTTTTGGCCTATGTTAATGTGATTGAACCACCAAGTGCTGAAGCTCAATCTTGCTACCAACTGGTTTTGAGGCCCTTATATTCTGGCTATGAGTCTCTTAGGGATTCAGAAATGTCTACCAGGAGCCACGGTGACAGGTGGGCAGACAGCCACTCTGGAGATCACCAGGCTCTGTAAAAGTGTATCTTCTTCTCTTTAACAGATTTGTGATCATTTTTTGGTGGTATGGTGTTTGCTTTTTCAGTCCAGGAAATCCTTTCTTCTGGCAGCTCTTGGAGGGCTTAGGGAGGGCAGCTGTCCGAATTTCTGACCCGTGAAAGTGCAGTTTGATCCTTTAGATCCTTCAAATGTTGTCAAAGTTACCTCCAAAATACTGACAGTTGTTTTTATAAATGTTTATGCCACATATTGAAAAGGTACTTATTCGATTTCTTAGAGGTTCTGATGTCGTTGGGACTATCTAGCAGTATCAAAGGTGATACTGTGTTTTCATACTTACCAGGCTACCACCAGGAAGAAAAAGTGGAAAAATAAAGTTTAGTCTCCAAAGCCTTATCCACTTTCCTGAGTAGTTTGGTCGAGCAGTTGAGCTCATAAGATGCTGTAGGAATGGCTTTGTGAGGAACACTGTAATGCAATTATTAATCAATAAGTAAATATTACTGCCCATTCAGGATTATTGCTTAAAGAGAAATAACACTTTTGCTGCAGTGGAGTATAAATTGATGAGGGTGATGATCTTAAGTCCACTTGATTTCAGTATCATGTGACAAGTCAAGAGTGCTAAATGTCCTTCTTTTTAAAGTCTATTAAGGTGCAGTGGGGTGTGTCAGAAGGTGATGTAAACAGAGGACGCAAATATCAAATCCAAAAGATACCCCTAGAAGCTCACAAATTAGACTCTCCAAACGTTCTTACCTTCTTAATAGGTTATTAGCGAAGTAAGCAATATGATAGTGTCTGGCTCATGCCTAAGTGAAGTTAAATACAATTCCTGGGTACTGGGGCCTTATAGGTGGGCCAGGGCTTCTCAGAGACTACTGAAACGAATGGCACCAAATAATCCAATTTCGCTGACTGAGCAATTGGGATAATGGGCTTGCCTAATAAAAGGGCCTGGTGACCCCAATAAGTTAAACTAAGTGTTTCCTATCAACTGCTGGTCATGGTTGTAAACTTTCAATGTGACTTTGTTAGGATTAGGATTAGGAACTTTTTGAAAATTGAGAGGAAATATCTTTGGTCTTCTTTGTTCTAACATAATATGTGTGTTAGGAAACATAACATGTGCACTTGAAAAGCAAACATTCTCCCAAAAGGGTATCTTTCCATTGAAGTAACATGTTTTCGTTAACCAACTCAGTGGTACTCAGAAGGATGAAAGATTGAATGAACCCAGTGGAATTCCAATCTGTGATTCTGAGGTCAAACACAAATGCCTGCAGTAGATGTCTTAGTCCACCGAGCCACCTTCGCCCATCACACAGGTTGAACAGTTCTAAAATTAAGGAGCATACCTCTTGCTGCTTGTTATGATTAGGACTATCTCCAGCGTAAGTAAAAGATTTTGAGATCTCAGCCTGGGTTGGCCACAGTCACACAATCCACCATCTCAGGCACTGGGGTGCTTGTAAAAGGTATTTGCTAGACGTATACACAGCTACTGCACCAGCCTACGTGCACTAGCAGTCTTAAGGGGTAGAGATCGATGTCGTTTTTTGGTTGCTTGAGATTATTCCTTGAGTTGAGGCAGCTTGACCAGCAGATCACTGCCCGTCAGATTTAATTTTCAAACTTTTGCTGTCTGTCATTTATGTTGACTGCATCATTGTGAACTTTCTTCTGTCCCCAAGTGGGCAGATGTATATACCAAAGTCAAGGTCTAGACACTCTGACCTGAGATAGTCTTTGAGGAACATACTTGCTCTCATCCCAACATGTGAATGTGGCAGGCTGCCATGTGCACACACATGATGCTGGTCAGAAGGAAGAAGAGTGATGGGTCTGACCTAGTAGTTATGCTGGCAAATGCCCATCAACCATCTGACACACATGCCCGTGTTCTAAAGACTTCTTACACCTTAGGTGAGTATGGAAAGAGGCTCTTCAATAGAGACATATGGAGTTTACATGTAGTAGTGCTCATAAATGATAAATCACTGCCACCAATCAGCACCTTCATAGTAAATGGGCCTACGGGCATCATAGCATCTCAATCACACAGGTAGTATGTTTTGTGTCCTTTTGTGACTCAACAGCTGCCTAGGGATTTGCTGCAGAACACTGTAAGTAGTGTCTGGGAAGGTCATAGATTAAGCCACCTGAATAGTACCAAAATATAGTGCAACTTTCAGAGACTATCAACGGTATGGCAAGATGGTACAGCTTGGTTCAACTTCTGTGGACCCTATTCTATTCAATGATTTCAATTCGTGGGCAGGGTATTTTGAAGCAAAGTGTTTTGGGGAGCATTTGACATGTTCTTTTCAATTCATTATTTTACATATCGTTGATGGTAAGACATTCCAGCCATTTCAGGGGATGGACCTGGCCCTTTTGCTTGGTCATCCCAAAACTTTTTCCCTATTTCATGTATTTTTTCTAACCTGTTGGTGGATGTTTTATGACTGTTGTTTAGTGCTAAATTGTACGTGCTCTCTCTTGTAAATGTGGTAAGATTGGTTGACACCTGTTTGGCATATTTATTTTACCTAAGTCCCTTCTACAGTAGTATCCCACATACCCAGGGCCAGTAAAATAAATGCTACTGGTGGGCTTACAGCGCTGCTTGTGCCACCCACCAAAGTAGCCTTTCAAACCTGTCTCAGGCCTCTGCCCTGCAAGGCCTGCACAAGCAGTTTACTGCTGTTGTGATGTGGCATATAAAGTGGTTGCCACATCTGCAACTCCCCTTTTACTACATATCAGTCACCCCCAAGTTAGGCCCTAGCAAGCTCTATGGGCAGGGTGAAAGAGTAGGTAAAAGGTAGGACGTATCTTAACTGTGTGGCATATCCTTGTAGTGACTAACGGCCTATTTGGTTTCTCAGTGCTGTGAAGCTGCCCTCTAATAGGGGTGCATTCGGGATCCCCTTATCAGTGCTTTCAGTGGTAATTCCTGACATTAAAAGGGTAGCGTGTTCATGTTTCGTATGTTTGGAATAGTAGTGATAAATCCTGCTTATTGCTGAAAGTGCATTTATTATTACTATTTTAGAAATGCCACTTTTAGACGCGGGCATTTCTGTGTGCTGATGTGTCTTTGTGACCTGCCTGGATATGTATTCACCGACTGGTTCTGATTGACAGAGGAGAGGGGATGTGCATTCACTCCTGCAAGTCCCTGGGGGGTTGAGGTGTGTCCTGCCCTGTCTTGGTGACTAAGTGCCAGGCTGAATGAACCTTGGCTGAATTTAGAGTAGTGGGAGGAGTTTTCCTTGCACCTGAAAAGGCCTGGTCTGCATTTGGAGTGGTGAGAGGTGTTGCACCTGCACCTGAATTGGGCTAAGCCTGCCTTTGACAATGCTGGTTCCGCCCCCTGTGTGTGTCTGGGGCCAAGGCTTACATTGTGAATGGAAGTTGTTGTGCACTTGTAAATGTATTTTAAAGTGCCCCAGAATAAAGACATTTGGACTGTAAGTACAGGGGCTGTGACCCCAGGATTTTTGAGAAGACACTGTGTGGGACTGGTGACTAGATGATTGCTGTGCTTGCAGGAAACTACAACCTTGAATTACCTTGTTGTCCTGACCTGCTGGAAGGACTGCATCTCTGTCCCAAGAACCCTGTGTGCCGGCCTGCGGCCTGCCTTCATCGTCTATGTGCCCCCCAGTGCTCTCAAAAGGAGCTCAGCGCGAGGTGAGCGCTGTAGACTGCCCCTGGCTATTTTCCCCTACAGTTGGTGCTTCATTTTGTTGCCCCAAAAGGAAGAAACCTGCCAGAAGCTATTTATGCCTACAAAAGGTGTGCTTAGAGCGCTTTGGGCCTCTAATTGTGAAGCATGTGGTGGGCGCTGTGGAGAAAGTTGTGAGAGCACTGTTATTTGCTCCTCTTGGTGAGCGCTGCCTTGCAAGAATTTGCGTGGTTGGCGTTGGTGCCCCAGAGGTGCCAGGCAGCCTGTCTACCTTCTTTTTGTGACTGTGTCCCTCTTTCCTGATTGTACCAGGAGTGCAGCGCTGCTTAACCCACTCCCCTCCATGAGTTTCGACCGGCAAGGGTGGGTGTAGCATTAGAAGTGTGCTGAAGTCAGTGCTGTGTCCCCCTCCTGGTGAGGTGGAGTGCAGTTACTGTGCAGGCTCAAGGAAGGGCCCTAGGAGGATCGCTCAGCCGTCCTACTCTCCTCTGCGGGCAGCTGCTGACCAGAATACACCCAGAGGATGACTTGTGTGGTCTTCCTGCCGATTGTCGCGGCAGTCCATGCCTGCAGGGCTAGTCAGCTGTCTACGAGGCCGGGGAGGCCCTGGGCATCCTGCAGAGTGGGCCTGAGTATTTCAGGGAAAGCGGCTGCCCTGCACGTTCCCGGGCAGCGGCATTCAAATGCTTCTGAATACGGGTGACCTAGCGAGGTACCCACTGAGCCTGCCTTGTGTGTCCCCCCGCCCATTGTGGCATACTTTGGGAAGGGCACAGCGGCTTGTTGGCAGCTGACACATAGGCCATTGCTTGCCTCATTTTTGGCTCTGCATCTTCCCACCTGGCTTCCCGGTCCTGAGGGGCCAAGACCTGCTTAATTTTCACGCCCCAAGTTTCCTCGCTGGATTGGACAGTGTGGGTGTGTGCCCCCATTTTCCCTGGGAGATGTACTTTTGGGGCAACAGATTCTTTGTGGTGATCCTGCAGGTGAATCCTCAGGCCCCTCCCTCACCAGGAACCACCCGCATTCAGGGGAAAAGTAATGTTACCGTAGTGGAAGTAATAGGCAAGCAGGTAAGGTTATTCCCTGCACTTGGTGACTAAATTACCGCCTAACCTGTAGTAAGAGTGCAGGAGCACTGCCTCCTAGGTGTTTTGGTGATAGTATTTTTAATCACCACCTGCAGCATCTGTGCGCTGATGTTTTAGTGACATCTGGTAATTTCCTAGGTTTTGCATCGCCTGCCCCGATATGAGTTATGTTGTGTATGCCTTGCAGGCATTCCTTTAGAGTGTACTTTATATGTGCAAGAATGGTGTAAAATGACCTTATGCCTATCGATTTTGTAAACTGTGCAATCTATGAGCAATTTAACCTATTGTACTACCTATGCTGTTATGATAATTGCCCAATTGGCAGAGTGATTGTGTAATCTATGTGACGTAATGACAAGTGCCTAGTGGCACAGGGATTTATGTTATTGTGGCCAATTTGTTTTATTGATAATACAAAGGATAGTTTTATATAACCTTGTGTAAAGTTTCTGTTATCGTGTGCCTAGTGTGTCAGTGTTGTGTGTGTATGTGTGTTGCACAAATGCTTCACACATTCCCCTGGGAAAAGCCTGACTGCTCTGCCAAGCTACCATTGGGGTGAGCAGGGGTTATCTTCGGTGTGTAAGTCCCTTGCCCTGACTAGATTGGTGGGTTCTGCCTGGCTTAGTTTCATACCCTAGCCAACCAGAACCCCCATTTCTAAAACCAGGTTTACTATCCCAATGGTGAGAATGACAAAATGCCAGACTTGGCATTCTTCATATTGGGCAATTAATTGTGCTAATTTGGAGTTAACTATAGGAGGGAACCATAACTCCCCGTAGTCGAGATGTTAAGATACTTAAGGCAGATCACCTTAAACATCACACTAGGGGTTATTGGCTGATAAAGGAGTAAACACCACTTATTGGATATGTAATGTAATGTTGATGTTCAGTGTCACTCCGGTACTTTATTTCGAGCACTATGATCTTGTATAGTAGTTTTGCAGGAATCCTAGTTGGGACCACATCAGCAAATGCTAGAAAAAAATGTGAACATTTTGAAAAATGTTAGAGCTCCAGGGTTGTCCCACTGAGCTTTAATCTTAGTAGCAGGTCTTCATAGTGCTAGGTGTAGTGCAGAGATAGCAGGTGATACCTGAATTTCCATTTGTTGTGCGCCTATGACATTCAGTCCCACGAAGAGGAACAAGAGATTTTCAGAACCTTCGATACACCTTCCCGCAACCTAAGTCTAACCACAAAAAAATACTAACGCTCTGCCTGACAGGCACAGGGCTTCTGCCTCATTGGGTTATCATGCTCATTAGTTTATCAGTTTGACTTGTAGATTTTACCTTAAAGGATGTAAACACTTCACCCAGACAGAGTGGTATACTTTATCGTGGGCCCCTCTCTTCACCGTCCACCACTATTGCAATATACTCCAGTAAGCTTTTCTTTGCATGAGAATTCTAACTACTTTGATATAGCAGCCACGTTAGATCCACCTAGAGGGTTAGTGTTTTGGTTAAAATTAGGTAGTGGTCAGCTAACCTCTTTTTTCCTGCACTCTTAAGTCAAGGATGAAAGTATGGCCCACAACAGTGTATATGGACCTGTATATTTACGGTCACGTGTCGTTATCACGTTGTGATGAAGCATGCCACCTAGTTTGAGTGAGGAGTTTGTATCTTTTTTAAGGAAAATGTACAAGTAAGCCTCTTGAACAGAATCTGAGCTCCGCAGTTCCAGTGTTCTTATTTATCGTTCAGATCAGTATACATATTTAGCAAAGCGACAGTTTAATATGGGTCATCAGGTCGTAGACAGTGATCTTAGTAATGTGAAGATCCATTCATCTGGCCCATCTCTCTATTCTAGTGTTACCTTTTGCTCCCTGATTATTGCCAATTTAGTGGTTCAGAATTGTGAGCACTTCATCTCAGGGACCATCATCGTCTTACAGTGAGTAGCACCCTTGATCAACTTTCTGTCATATTAGAATATGTTTTCAAAGTAATTCTCTATACCGTTCATCCCCCATGTATCTTAGCCGAAATACTGATATATTATAATTTTCGTATTCCTTGCTTCGTTATTTCACTTATGTTACAGCTCACATGATATCTTTGTTTCTCATGATGATTTACAATATACACTGTAGTGTGGATTCACAATCGATTCTGTAATTGCTTAATTCTTCAATAAATCTGGTTGAATTTAAATAATTAAGAGTTAAGGTTTATTCGGAGCGGACTGTAGAAGTATTTATTTATTTTTTTCTTTTTTCTTATCCTCATTTGCCGTCTTGCCGCCCCTTCTTCTCTCTAATCCACCTCTGGGCTGTTATTATCTCTTATGCTGGATTTAGAGTAATGGGGCATAGACAACACATATTTTTGGGCCTGGCCTTCCTCTAAGCTATCCTTCTTCCCAGCCTGACCCAAGATGTGTGTCTTCCACCAACTCTCTTTATCGTACTGGGGTAATTTCAAGTACCAGCGAGACAGGCACGGGCCTAATCATTGGACTTTAACATAAAATTAATTTTAACCAAACTTTTGCAGGAAGGGTAACCAAAATCCTCTGTTTCTTTTAGAGCGGTCTAGCATATCAAGCTTTGCCATGTACCTCATAGCTAAAACCCAATCAAATAAAGTGGGACTAAGTGGTGAGACCCACAGTTTACATATCTCTCGACGTGCCAACAACATAGCATAAAAAATAAGTCTGACATTATTATTCAAAAAACTATTTTGTAAATCAATTCTCCCAGTAATAATTAATTCAGGGCTTACCTTAATGGGTTGGTTCAAAGATTTGGAGAGAGAATTACTCACATCTAACCAGAAATTCTTGATAATTGGGCAAGACACAAACATGTGTAGGTCATCAACATTTGGAGCTTTGCATTTTGGACATCCAACAATCCCTCCATCTTTAAATTTAGAAAGCCTGTATGGAGACCAGTATGCCCTGTGGATAGTAAACAAAAGATTTCGCCTCAGATTTGCCGGTTTAACAATTCTATATAGCATGCACATAGTTACTTGCCATTGGTCTTCTGTGGCGATCCTTGGCAAGCTTTCCTTCCACAGGGTCTCTGGCAAATCAAATGTTCCATCCTCCATATCTAGTGTTCGCCAATACCAGAAAGCTACTTCCTTCTCGAAGGCCCCCGTCTCCAACTTTGACTCAAGCTCATTTTCCACTCCAATCTCTACTTCCAAATGGCTTGCCCAGCTTTGAATCTGTAAGTATTTATATTTAGAGAAGACTGAGCCCCACTTTTGCCGGCAACTACCCCAAGGAATTAAATTGCCATCTTGAAACAAGTCCTTCCACCTTTGCAAATCAGGTTCCTTTTTCAAACTTAAAGCAAGCAGATCTCGTGTCCAAGAGGGGGCTCCAGGAGAATCCCATATTGGAGCACTATGGCTAAAATACGAAAGATTAGATAATTTCCTGATCTTATACCATGTCTCCGCCAGGTCTCTCAACGTCTTGAGTTTCACCTTTTTAAAAAACTTAGGGTCTCCAAACTTATACAAAAAACCAAACTCATGATAACCTGATCTCTTCAGCATTATCGCAAAAAGGCCTCCAATCTGAGAGTTAACAGGGGTACCCAACAGCATCCTGCAATTTTTTAAACAAAAAGCCCATGCATATATTCGTATGTCTGAAGCCGCCAGTCCTCCTTTTTCAACTTTCCTCCTAATTTTCCTCCAAGAAATTCGAGAGGATTTTGACGCCCATATAAACGATGTTATCATGCTTTGTAACTTCGCCAGCCATTCCTTTTTGAAGCCCAACGGAATAGTCTCGAACAAAAAGGTAATCTTAGGTACAATCACCATCTTAACAAGATTAGATCTTCCATATATTGACAGGGGTAAATTCATCCAGCCTTTTAACATGTCGCCAACCTCTTTCTTCACCCTATCATAATTAGTTTTTGCCAAATCTTCAATTTTCTGAGTAATCCTAACTCCCAAATACCTCATCTCTTTTGTTATTTTAACACCTTCAGTATCAAGATTCCAGGTCATTATTTCAGTTTTGTCTTGATTTAACTGATATCCAGAAATCTTACCAAACTCCTTTGTCGTATTCACTAAATTTTCCAAAGTTCCAACTAAATCAGTAGAATAAACAATAATGTCGTCCGCATAAAGCCCAAGTTTCTTGGACCAATCCATCACAACAAAGGGGGGGTATCTCTGCTGAAGCTCTAATTTTGCATGCAAGAGGCTCTATATATATATTGAAGAGCAGCGGTGACAAGGGGCATCCTTGTCGGGTGCCCCGCATTACTCTGATAGGAAGCGTAAGGGTTCCATTTACTAGTACTCTTGATGTGGGTGCACAATACAAAGAAAAAATAGATTGTGTGAACTTATCCCCTAAATTAAGATGGTGCAAAAGGGATTTTAAATATACAAAATTGACTCGATCAAAAGCCGGGTTCCGGTGGGGAAAACATGGCGGCCGGCTAGGAAGTGGGTCGCGGACGTCCGAGGAGTGGTGATGTCAGGTCGCGTGTAATGGTTAGTTGCTGCCTAGCGGTTTAGCGGTTTTTACATACTTGGGCAGAGCGGAGAGCGAGGACGCTGTGGGCTCACAGCGGCATCAAGAGCTGAGACACTGTGGGATCACCGCTGCATTACGGAGAGCAGCGGGGCGGCAATGTCGGCTCGCAAGCTGCAGTCAATGGCGGCATAGCGGATCTCAAAAAAAAAAAACTCATACCGGAAAACTGAGCGGAGAGCAAAAACATAGCGGGCATCACGGCGAGCTACCGGTCCATCTTGGAAGCCGTTTGTCGGCTCGATTCAGTGGATCCACAACGGATGGCGGAGAGCTCAGCTCTGCAATCCGCTGAGAGTGAGGGGGCGGAGTCACGCCATTTACCGGTGGGGAGCTGGGAGAGAGCGGCGTTTGGAGTCAGCAGAGGGAGAAGAGTGCTGGCAAAAATTGGAACACCGACCAGTGGCAGCAGGGGTCAAGGAGTGGAGACCCTTACGTCCAGCCCTCCGCAGCAATGTGGTAGCAACCGGATCGAAGGAGCAGATTTTGGCGTGGAGCAAGTAAGCAGGGGGTTGAAAGAGGGAAGTAAAACAACTAGATACCAGTTGAGAAGTAACAGACCGGGGAGGCAGGGCGGTCTGTTGGAAGGGGACAATTCTGACAATTTACAAGGAGGTCCATTCTCTCTTTCAGTCGAGTCCAAGAAGGGTCATAAAAACGAGGGGGCAAAAACGGAGACATTTTCTAAACCCACGTTTTCACCCTCAAAGAAAGAGAGAAGAAAGAGACAAAAAAAAGAAAAAGCTGGATTTAAGACCCCTATAACCCCCTCACTTAGTTCTTACTTTAAGTGATTTAAGACCCCTATAACCCCCTCACTTAGTTCTTACTTTAAACCTGTCCCTAAGGTTTTGGTTTTGAAACCGGGTTCCCCCCCCCAGCTCCAGCCCCATCTTAGGGCTGAAGAGGTAGTAGAGACGGCCGATCAGGATTGGTCAACCCTCTTATCCCCTAATCCCTTTCAGGTTCTAAACACACAGATGGAGGTAGAAAAGGCTGTTAGCCTCGATACAGACCCAGCAGAGTCTCTCACTAATCAGATATTTCAAACTAATACATCAGAATCAGCAGTGGGGAGTCCAACTGTGGTTCCTACTGAATTGCAAGAGAATGTAGGAGTCGATATATTTATAAAAAGAGATGAAACGTCAGTTAATGGGGAAAAAATTCCCTCAGAGGAAATTAGTCCTACACAGCATGAGAGATACGCTTCAGCAGATTTGTCCGTTATGGAACTTTTAAGGAAACTGGAGCAAGACATTCATTTAGGTTTTGAAGCCTCTAAAAAGAATCAAGAGCGTATTAGCACTACATGTACTTTGTTAGAGGACAAGATCGACAAATTAACTATACGTGCAGGCCAGATGGAATCTGAGATAAAAATGGTGCACGGAAGAGTGTTGGATAACCGCAAAGAGATAGAGACATTATACTCTCAGGATAGAGAACTTGATGAAAGGGTAGAAAGATTGGAAAATATGCAAAGGCGAAACAACCTCAAAATTCTTAAACTTCCAGAAGGGAAAGAGGGAACAGACATAAAGACTTTTGTTGTGCAAATGCTAAAAAAAGAGTTGTCATTAGATGAAACTGAGGAGTTGTTGGCCCGAGACATTCAACGAGTACATCGCGACCCCTTTAGGCTAAATCCAGATCGGGTAAAGCCAAGAAAAATTCTAATTAACTTTGCAACATACTCACTGAAGGAAAAGATTTTGCAACTTGCTTTAAAGAAAAAGTCTATTTTGATAGATGGAGCATCAGTGGATATTAGGTCGGATCTATCTCCAGCTACAGCTAATAGGCAATGGGAGATGGGAAAACGGCTGACACCCTTAAGGGAGGTAGGAGCCACAGCTCAGTTAAAATTTCCCGCCTTCCTAAAAGTTATGTGGCATAACAAAATGTATACATTTCGTACAGTCGAGGAAGTTGATGCTTTTTTGGATGTTACCCAAGTAGCATAGTAAATAGCTTAGAAATAGAAACCTGACCAAAAAAAAAAGGAAAAAAAAAATAAATATATATATATATATTTAAAAAGTGACATCACCACTGAGACGTCCACTGGCCTGGGCCATGGGAGTAATGGTTGGGTTTTCCGGGGAGGGAATTGAGAGTGTGGGGAGGGGAGGGGAGGGGAGGGAACAGGTTCAGGGAGAAAAAAAAAAATATTCCTCATGAGCTATCTTGCTGTGTTCTAATCAGTAGGGAAATCTGGGTACTATATGATAAATATTATGAGCAGGGCTAATAAAAAGGAGCTAAGGTTCCTTACCTGGAATGTTAACGGGCTCCGAGTTAAATCAAGGAGACTACTAATTTTGAAATATTTAGAAGATTCGCCAGCACAGATTATTATTTTGCAGGAAACACACTTAACACAAAAGGAATGTAAGGATATATTCACTACTCAAAAATGGATTGGGAAGGCTATCTGCACATCGCAAGACTTGGTTACAAAGGGAGTGGCTATTCTGATTAGAAGAGGATCTGATATAGTAGTTGAAAATAGTTTAGTAGATAGTAGAGGGAGATGGGCGATTTGTAAGTTACGATTGCCGGGAGAAACGCTAGTAGTAGTTGGTTACTATGGCCCAAATATTGATGATCCTACAATCTTAGAGAAAATAGAAGTCGAACTATTGGACTTCTCAGGTAAAATTGTTATGGCAGGAGATTTCAACACAGTATTAGATGGTAAGCTGGATAGAACTGGTAATCCTAGGGCAATAGTGAATAGTAAAATGACTGCTAAAGTGAAGTCACTTATGGCTCAGTTAGGGCTGTGTGATATTTGGCGACTTAAAGCAGCAAAGCAGCCAGGATACACGTTCTATAATAAGAAATATAAACATAATTCAAGGATTGAATTTTTTCTGACAGATATTAGGATGAAAGAGCGAGTTATCAATGTAGAACATATAGGGGCACATTTATCAGATCACTCTGCTGTATGTCTAAATTTAAGCTTGGAACTAGAAGATACGACCCCGGTTTGGAGATTAGATCGCACAATTTTAGCTGATGCAGAAGTCTTAGAGAGTCTTAAAGAAGAGATACAAATTTTTTTGTAGATCAACCTGGGATCGGCTAGGGAAGACATAGTGTGGGAAACATGCAAAGCCTTTATGAGAGGTAGAATGGGAGCTCTAGGTGCAAAAAAACGTAGAGTATATTATAGTCAAGTCTCTAATCTAGAAAAAGAGATCCGAGAGGCTGAACTTATTCGAATCTCTCAGGGAGTTACCATCCCAGATGGACTATGCGAGAAAAAACTCTTAGATTTAAGGGTTCAACTTACTGCAACACTTACTCAAAGAGTTAAGGAGAGATGGGAAGCCAGTCAGTTGGCCCACTTTTCATATGGAGAGGGATGTGGTAAGCTACTAGTGTGGAAAGCCAAGAAAGATGCTACACGGAATCAAATTAAGGAGATTAAGAAACCAGGGACAGATCAAGTTATTACAGAAAATAAACAGATTGTAGAAGCGTTTCAGCAATACTTTGCAGATGTTTATACAGAGGATCTCTGTCCAGATAAGGTTGAGATTGATTCCTGGCTGCCTCTAATACCACCGCTTGCAGATGAGGATATGTTGGAATTAAATAAGGAAATAACTCAGGAAGAGTTGATGAAAGTTATCAAGGAAGGCAAAAGAGGGAAAGCACCTGGACCAGACGGTCTACCTGTAGAAGTCTATAAAGCTTTAGGAAATACGGTGGTCCCCACTTTGTGTCATTTGTATAATAAAATCTTTAGAGGAGAAGTGGCAATCCCAAGCTCATGGAACGAAGCTACTATTGTTTTAATACTAAAACCAGGGAAATCTCCAAAAAGTATGGCTGCGTATAGGCCGATTTCACTTTTAAATTGCGACTACAAATTTTTTTCCAAAATCTTAGCTGATAGGCTGGGTAAAATTATTCATAAATTGATTCATGAAGATCAAAGAGGTTTTATCAAGAAGAGGTACTTAAAAGATCTTACTTTCTCATTGATAGGTATGATTGACGTAGCCTCTAAATATGAATATCCCTTGGCAGTCATTGCGTTAGATGCTGTAGAAGTATTTGTTGGTACCTGCCAATAGTTAACTAATGAAAACTGGATGTGCCTTGTTGAGTTTGAGGTCTTCTTTGTGCGCTTTGAAAGCTATCAGACCCATTGAGACTTGTATTAGCTAAATATCAGCTTTACGTGTTAAAAAGGTGAGCAGCCCCATCCCCAGATGTAATCTATACAGAAACAGAAATGTGTGATGTCTAAACGCACCCACCTCAGATTTGGAGTGTTTCCTTTATCTACTCAGGATGTGGCTTTATAATCAGAGCTGCTTATTGGGAAACCGGGTTCGTCTCTGCTCAACATCCTGTGACTCTGGGCAAATCACGTAATCTCCCCATCCCTATAAACAATTGCATGCGGCCTTGTGTAAAGAACTGGTGCTCATGTAAAGTGCTCCAATAACAGGATCAATGAAACAATATCAATGGCAAAAATATAGAACTACAAAAATATCGAGTAAAAAATATAGAATGCCAAAATATCGACTTCCTATCTCCAAACAGGTAAGTACAAAAATATCAAATCAAAAATATCGTTGTAAAAAATATAGATAGTCAAAATATCGAATTTTTTAAATAGTTAAAAGTATTTTAAAATTAATGAAATAATAAATATAACTAACTTAAACATACTTAAAATACTTAAATAACATTAAAATAATAAATAATTAATATAAATAAAAATATATATATAATATGTTAATGATTATAATCATTAACATCTAGCAATGGACTAAAACGCAATGTCTAAATTTATTTTCCAATATGTCCGCTGCACTTATTTCACTTGGGGGTGTGCACAGGAAGTCCTTCGTTTATGACTAATCATTGAGAATGTAAAAGGACTATTGTTTTGAGTTCACAACAAACGTGAGCAAGCCGTGAGGTGAAACGCGTTGTTTGTTTTTTGCTGCTGATTAAATCTTTGAAGCACAGCAACTCCTGGCCTGTCGTTGTACGTTTCTTCATATGGGAGAATGCTTGGATATAGATACTGGGCCCCCGGGACCCTAACAACGACCCACTCGTGAGCGGGTACTGGCTTACTACCGGAACTTTGTGTTTGTTGTTAATTATTGCCGGTCCGCTCCCCTGCTCTTAACAAACCTTGGGAAACGTCTCTCACAGGCGGTAACAAGTAACAGTGGAACCGCACATTGCCATTGACAAGAGGAACCAGCAATTTTCATTATTGGCGAAGACGACGCAAGGTACGGAGAATTGTGGTCCGTGTAGTTCTGCGCTGCCGACGAGACCCGACACAGAAGAGCGAGCTGCGGTTGCGGTCTGCCTATACGTGAGTGTGCCGGGGGCGTGTGAGTGAAGAGGATTGCGGTCCTTGGAATTTACATTGCCCGCGACATCCGCAGCGGAGGGTGGGGCTGCGACTGCGGTCCGCAAAGTATGTGTGTGTGTTAAAAGCGGGCAGACACAGGGCACTAAGAGCAGAGGTAGAGTCCGACTAATAAAAGGAGGAGGCGTCCTCTGAAGTCGGCAAGAGTTGTTACATTTCCAAAGGTCGATATAACCATAATGGCAGCAATGGATTCAAGACGCAAAGCGACAGCTGACAAGCTATTTTTCATGCAAGGTGGAATGTCTACAGATCCAAAGACGCAAGCAGTAAATATCAGTAAGGAAGTACATATACAGACTTTGCTTTCCAAGTTAGAGAAACTATACAAAAAAGAACTTGGGAAGTGGTGGGAGGCGGAATCTCTTCAGCGATACATTGACGCTGGAAGAGTGCCACGAGGCCTTAGAATTTTCACTGTCCCCACCTTTGAAGATCCAGATCCTGACATGTTGGACGAGTGGTCAAACAACTCCGCTGCATGTTCAACAACTATAATGCGCATCTTGGTTAAATATGCGCTAAAATACCGGAAAAAACTTTTGGATCAAATTGAAGTACTGATTGCTGAGATAATTCCTATAATGGGAAAGGATGTTTTTGATGAATATGCAAAAAATTTGGTGGTAAAGATCCCAAAATTGGAGGAGGAAATAACTGCAAAGAAACAGCGTAAATTCCTATGGGACTATAAAGATTATCAGGCGGGTCGCACTCTAACCTTCCATTGAAAATATGACCACCTCTTTGACAAATCAGCCCCAAAAATGGTAAAAAATGCAACAACAGTGATGCAAGTGGAACCGGAAGAAAGTGATGTTTCAGACGGGAGCCTACAAGATCTCACCACTGCGGGTCTCAACCAAACTGCTGTAGATGACCAAGAAGAAATAAGGAAGCGTTTTTTATTACAGTTCCAAGTACTAAATCAGGGGCGGACAGATCAACAACAAGATCAGGGAGGACAAAGAGGACGCGGCAGAGGTAATCGGGGAAGACCGAAAGGAACAAGAAAGCAAAAATCAGACAGCAACGCCGCAAAACAGCCCGTGGGAATGACGACAAGGGGCAGCAAGACACAAGTATGACGGTAATAAATTTATCTACCAGGTCATTAACTGTGCATGAACATGAGGTGCTTCCTTGGGATTATCATTCTGCCCCTCTAACAATCTAAATTATGCTCAAACAAGGATTGGCTTGTTTTATTTTTCAAGAAAACTGAAACTGAAAAAGTGGTTTGAAACCCACCCTCCGAAACCACCACCTACTGGGGGAACTAATCTTGAAAATAATTTGGATCTAAATGATATGGAATTGATGGAAATTATTTCTTCTGGTATGATTGATGGTAATGAGTATTTATCTGATGATGATGTTGATACCAACCTAAATCCAGGGAGCAATTTCAAAGTGAAATCTAAATTTATTCCTCAGATTGTATGGGAGGCAGTGGAAGTTTTTGAGAAGGGTGTTCTACATGACCTTAGAAAATTGAGATCAGATCGTATGCCTAACAACATGAAAAACTTGTCATTTTAACATCAGAAGGCAATTAAAAGCCTAAAGGAGGATGTTGGTATTGTCATCCGCCATGCGGACAAAGGTGGAAATGTTGTTGTTCTAGACAAAAACAAATATCTAGCGGAGGGGCACAGACAGTTGGGAGATGGAAACTGCTATGAGTTGAGCTCGTTTTCTGATTTTAGACAGACCAAAGGTTTGTTTGAAACAAAGTTACAGAACTATAGGGAAAAAGGTCTACTTACATGGGAGGAATACCTGTTCCTCAAATGTGATCACCCCAAAATCCCTATTTTATACCTTCACCCTAAAGTGCATAAAAACGCCACGGATCCACCAAGGAGACCTATAGTGTCCTCTATGGGCTCGTTACTGGAGAAAACTTCTCAGTATATTGACTACTACCTTAGACCTTTTGTAGTAGCCCTGCTCACGTATCTGAAAGATCCAACACACTTTCTGAAATGTATAGAGGGTATTGTCTGGGAGCAGACTTATATCTTGGTTACCTTAGAAGTTAGTAGCCTCTATACGTGCATTAAGCACAGCCTGGGACTACAAGCAGTGAGACACTTTTTAAAATCCAGGTCCATTGTGTTTCTGGAACATTCTGATATGTTACTAGAGTTGATTGATTTCTGTCTAAATCACAATTTTTTCATTTTTGATGAGTTGATATACCGACAGTCACAGGGCACGGCGATGGGCACCTGCTTCGCCCCTAGCTATGCCAACCTTTTCATGGGTTGGTGGGAGGAGCAGGTGTCCAACGAGGTCGCCGAATTTAACAACCAGGTTGTCCTGTGGCTTAGGTATATCGACGACATCTTTTTGATCTGGGATGGTACTGAGGAATCTGCAAGTAGATTCGTGTGCCAGTTAAACAATAATACACTGAATCTCAGATTTACTGAACATATACACAGATCTAAGATTGAGTTCCTAGATGTTACTATTGAGATACAAGGAACTATGATAACTACTAGTCTCTACAGAAAGGCCACAGCCGGCAACAGCCTGCTCAACGCAAGAAATGCACACCCGAGAAATCTTGTAGACAGTATCCCCTATGGGGAACTGTTACGTGCCAAACGTAACTGTAGTACATCAGAAGCGTTTGAACTAGAGAAAGAGACAATGATCAAACGTTTCAGAGAACGTGGATATAGCAACAAGACCATACAAGGGGCTGTTGCAAGAGCAGACACTAAAGACAGGAAGGATCTTCTGGACACTAACATAGACAGAAATGCAGACTCCAACATCAGATTCATTACAACCTTTTCAGGCCAGGTAACTGAAGTTAAAAAGATCCTTAACAAGCACTGGCATGTGCTGTTAACTGATCAACACCTGAAACCTCATTTGAACCACAATCCGCAAATTACTTTCAGAAAAAGCAAATCCCTGAGGGACGAGCTAAGTCCAAACTCCGTGACCAGTACTACCAAGCCTAAAGATATACCTGGCTTCAGGTGCTGTAGGTCATGCAAGGCATGTCGCAACAGTATTAACTGTAAAGAAGTAATTGTACCCAGTACGGGAAAAGTTTTTACTATACAAAAAACTGTAACATGCAACACCATGTACTGTGTATACCTACTTATTTGTCCTTGTGACAAGTGGTATATAGGCAGCACTACTCTGAAAGCAAAGGAGAGAGTGTTACAACATCTTAGAGCCATTAAGAACCTCAATGCACAATATCCTGTGGCTAGACATTTCTTCGAAAACCATTTCCAAAATGAAAATCTGCTAAGAATGGTAGTATTGGACAAAGTGGATCTGGGGATACGTGGGGGGGACAGAACAACATGCCTCCGCAAAATGGAATCCAGATTCATTATTGATTTTGAATGCATGTTCCCTCAGGGCTTGAACAATCATGAAGAACTTTCTGTCCATCTTGAGAAATGAATAATGATCTTTTAAGCTTTGAAAAATGAGTATTTGTACAATGATTCTCAAATTGAGTGGCTGTCTTACTTATAGTCGTCTTTTTAAACTGTAAACTTATGTTTTAATTCACAGAATTTGATTTTACATTTTGGGACAGTGGAAAAGTAAAAAACAAGAAAGTCTGTTAAACCAATGAGTCCAAGGGGCACATGAGACACTTATCAACCATGGTATGAACAAGATAGATTGAGACTAAAACCAACCATACAACATACGATGCCAAGAACTTTTGGATGATATGAGCCTACCTTGAGAAAAAATATTTTAGGACTATTGGGGAGGGACCACATGGTGCTGTAACCTTAATTCAAATTATACAGATATGTCATCATGAATTTACATATTGGATCTCAACAATGCTCCTAAGCCCACTTGGGCTCAATGTAAGAGGAATGAAATTGTCTTTCTGCGGAACTTACATGCATTGGTAATTTCGAGAATACTATCTAATCTCACATTATGCATCAAATCAACGCCCACTTGGGCAGGATGGAAAGAATATGGGTAATATGTATTTAATATGTATTTAACATGTATATAATGCCAGGCTCTATGTAATTTGACCTTAATACAGTTATAGTGGCATCGAGACTAACGCGTTTGGTCCTCTCACAGAAATTGTCTAAAATACTATCAGGCCAATTGATGATAAAGATCATGAAAAAAGTGCATTTTAAATGTTATCTTGGCATACATAGCATTAGAATATTACAGATGGTTGTAAATTGTTGCCACAGCATGATTATAATCATTAACATCTAGCAATGGACTAAAACGTAATGTCTAAATTTCTTTTCCAATATGTCCGCTGCACTTATTTCACTTGGGGGTGTGCACAGGAAGTCCTTCGTTTATGACTATTCATTGAGAATGTAAAAGGACTATTGTTTTGAGTTCACAACAAACGTGAGCAAGCTGTGAGGTGAAACGGGTTGTTTGTTTTTTGCTGCCGATTAAATCTTTGAAGCACAGCAACTCCTGGCGTGTCGTTGTACGTTTCTTCATATGGGAGAATCCTTGGATATGTGATTAAGGGCTCTCGAAGCCCGAAACGCGTCGTTGCAGGCTGGTGAAATGCAAATAAACCATCTTCTTTGCCTGAACTGTTGGGGTGGCCTGAATTCCTTCCTCGCCGCTCGCACACAAGCAGGCAGATGTAAAGCTTAAACCATTAGCTTTATTTTTCGCTCATTCGTCATTCTATATATATAAACATAGTATTATTAAAAAATATACAATACATTTACCATGGGATAGCGAGAGGGTTACAGTTACTATTACCACTCCAGTGAGTGCAACAGTAGAAAAAACATTGGATAGCGTAGCAGTAAAAATTACTATTCCCACTCCAGTGAGTGCAACATTAGGGAAAGCGTTGGATAGCTGGAGGGTAAAAACATACTATTCCCACTCCAGAGAGTGCAACAGTAGGGAAAGCGCTGGATAGCGTAGGGGTAAAAATTACTATTCCCAATCCAGTGAGTGCAACAGTAAGGAAAGCGTTGGATAGCGTAGGGGTAAAAATTACTATTCCCACTCCAGAGAGTGCAACAGTAGGGAAAGCGTTGGATAGCGTAGGGGTAAAAATGACTATTCCAACTCCAGTGAGTGCAACAGTAGGGAAAGCGTTGGATAGCGTAGGTGTAATAATTACTATTCCCACTCCGGTGAGTGTAACAGTAGGGAAAGCGTTGGATAGCGGGAGGGTAAAAATTACTATTCCCACTCCAGACAGTGCAACAGCAAGGAAAGCGTTGGATAGCGTATGGTTAAAAATTACTATTCCAACTCCAGTGAGTGAAACAGTAGGGAAAACGTTGGGTAGCGAAGGCATAAAATTTACTATTCCCACTCCAGTGAGTGCAACAGTAGGGAAAGCATTGAATACGGGGAAGGTAAAAATTACTATTCCCACTCCAAAGAGTGCAACAGTAGGGAAAGCGTTGGATAGCGTAGAGGTTAAAATTACTATTCCCACTCCAGAGAGTGCAACAGTAGGGAAAGCATTGGATAGCGTGGGGGTAAAAATTACTATTCCCACTCCAGTGAGTGCAACAGTAGGGAAAGCGTTGGATAGCTTAGGGGTAAAAATTACTATTCCCACTCCAGTGATTGCAACAGTAGGGAAAGCGTTGGATAGCGGGAGGGTAAAAATGACTATTCCCACTCCAGAAAGTGTGACAGTAGGGAAAGCGTTGGATAGCGGTAGGGTAAAAATTACTATTCACACTACAGTGAGTGCAACAGTAGAGAAAGCGTTGGATAGCGTAGGGGTAAAAATTACTATTCCCACTCCAGTGAGTGCAACAGTAGGGAAAGCGTTGGATAGCGGGAGGGTAAACATTACTATTCCCTCTCCAGAGAGTGCAACAGTAGGGAAAGCGTTGGATAGCATAGGGGTAAAAATTACTATTCCGACTCCAGAGAGTGCAACAGTAAGGAAAGCATAGGTTAGCAAGAGGGTAAAAATTACTATTCCCACTCCGGACAGTGCAACAGTAGGGAAAGCGTAGGATAGCGTAGGAGTAAAAAATACTATTCCCACTCCAGTGAGTGCAACAGTAGGGAAAGCGTTGGATAGCAGGAGGGTAAAAACTACTATTCCCACTCCATTGAGTGCAACAGTAGGGAAAGTAAATACTTCATATATAAATAAAAATAAAATAAATATTAATACCAATTGCAAATTAATTAAAATATTTAACACTTTTATATAATATATTAATTAATCAATTAATAATTATCTACTAATACAAATTATTTACCAATTAACAATAAATTAATTACCAATTAAAACATAATTAAAATTTAGATAAAAATTAGTTTAAAAAAAGAATTTAAAAATTGATTTACTTACAATTAAATTACTTCCCACCCTATTCCCCTATAAACCCACAACCCGCTTCAGAAAATAAATTACTAAAATTAACATATTTATCAATTAATCAATTAATTAAAATTAATTACCAATTATATTTTAATTAATTACCAATTAATCATTAATTAACAATTAATTCAAAATAAATACCAATAAATAAATTAACAAATGTAATTAATTATAATAAATTACTTCCCACCCTAATCCCCTATAAACCCACAACCCCCTACAGAAAATAAATTACTAAAATTAACATATTTATCAATTAATCAAATCAAAATTAATTACATTTATATTGTAATTAATTAACAATTAATAATTAATTAACAATTAATTCAAAATAAATACCAATAAATAAATTAGCATATTTAATTAAATATAATTAAATTACTTCCCACCCTATTCCCCTATAAACCCACAACCTGCTACAGAATTATATTACACAAAAATTAAAAACCATAAAAAAATAATTAATATAAATATTAAAATAAATATACACTTTTCAAACATATACTAACATAAAAAACACTTTAAAAATTGATATTCACTTACTTACCTCAAATTCGATATTTTTGTATTCTATATTCTGTCCATTCTATATTTTTGTAGTCTATATTCTGTCCATTCTATATTTTTGTCTATATTCTGTCCATTCGATATTATGTCCATTCTATATTTTTGATTCAAAATTAATGCTATCCCATTCGATATTTTTGTAGTCTATGTTCTGTCCAGTCGATATTGTGTCCATTCTATATTTTTTAATCCATATTAATGCAAATCGATATTACAAACTCGATATTTTGAGTGTATACCCCAATAACCTTCTGGTCGAGTTGCGCTATATTTTGAAAAGTGCACTAAGAAAAATGCAAACCTTAGTGTAAGGAAAGGAAAGACACATTGTTGCCCATTTATTGCCTAATTTGTTCAAAGTGAAACTAGACAACCTGGGTGCAATGTGGCTTTCTTCCTTAAATTGTGTTATCAGGCAAATGATTTCACTAAATCTTTTTTTTCTTTATTATTGTTTGAAAGTACTTCCAGGTGCGAGTTCAGACTACCAGTTGTACAAAAATAACCACATTAAATAAATTCTCCTCAGTGCTATCATGTGTCTATTAGTGTCAAAATGTCAATGTTAAAAGAACAGTAGATGTTGCAGCACCCAGGATAAAGGGCTGCATGGCAAAATACTTAGAAGGTCCCAAAAGCGAGACCTATTGGCTATGCCAATACTTGTTATTAGTTTGCCGGCTTTCCATTTCAGTCCAACACAAAGCGGCCAAGGACTTGGTGGAGCTGCTCTCATCTTCCAGCACAATTTAATTAATGCAGCGATCCTCACTGGGAGCTGATGGGAGTTAATAAATTAAATTAAAATAATACAGCACTGCCTTGGGCGGGATGTGCCCTACACCCTACAGCTTTACATATTTAAATCGTGACACAATTCCTGGGCCTGGCAACAGAAGGAAAAAAAAACAGAATTGTAATTCCAAGTTTGCTTAAATCATTTGATACAATCAAATCCTACTACAAAATGTATGAAATATTGTAGAAGCATGCCATTCGAAATATCGAATAAAACAGAGATTTCTTAAACTAGATTTCGATGGGAACAAAGGACATCGAAATCTATTTTTTCCCCAATTGCCAAGACTACTGGTAAATGTCCTGCTGTCTAGCGGTAGATATGAATGGAACTGTGGCATGGTGGTTTGGTGCACTGCGCTACGACCCACCTCCTATTCATTTCCTTATGGAAGAAAGTAATTTGACCAGTCCCCTAGTTTATGTCCATTGAACAAACAACACCTTGGTGAGGCGGCTTTCACTATTCACATAAATGCATGCTCTTCTTATGTGGTGACGGAACAGAGCTAGTGTTATTAGGACATTGTGATACTGGTTGAGCTTTTTACTTACAAAACAAATGCATTCTGGGAGTTGTGTTGAGCCTCTGTTGAGTTCAATGAATACAAATAGCGTCAAGTACCACTTTTAGGAGGATGAGCAGGAAAAAACACTAGTGTTGGCGGCATATAGACTCATATGCTCTGCCATGAATACACACTAACAAAACTAACAAGTGGCTCTACACCGCACCGCCACAGGGTCAAAGCCTTGGCTCTGTCGAGTAGAAAGTAAACTTCTGTATGGTAGCTCAGTTCTTTCCTACCTTAACTCTTCTCCTTTACTTTTCATTTCCTCTTAAAATCAACAGTGGATAGGTGGGCAGCCATGCCCATATACTGCATAACTGTTCCACCGATAACATAGCCAATGTGCCTGCATCCTGTACGATTATGCGCTGATGTTTATATGTTTTATGTTTAAAAAAAAAACCAATAAAGATATTTAAAATTAAAAAAAGGTTGGTGAACTCAACATCTATAAATAAGCATCTACGTTTCCAATATCTAATTTAGGGGAAACATCTCAAAGCTCACTGGTGCTGCCTGTACACTCCCGAATTTCTGGCCAATGGAGATTAAATCAAACAGTTAAACTCTCACTGTGCACCCTTTTCTGGAGGGATGCTAAAATAGGCCCTCCCTCTCGACGCAACAAAAAGGAAAAGAAGTCACTCAGAGCACGAAGCGCCGCGCGGCTCTCCTGCTTGTCAGCGAGGCTCCGCGCGCGGCAGATGCTGCTAAGCTCCAGGGGCCTGTGACCTCGGAGGAAAGCGGCGCGGAATTAGAGCCGCGAATGGCGGGAGTATAGAGTGTCGCAGTCCCGCCAGACGACAAGAACAGGACTGAGGGGCAGATAATTACAAACCAGAGCGGGCATCACCCGCAGAAGTCTTTTAGAAAAGGTACGTCTCAGTGGCCTTTCTGTGCGAGAGCAGCTGTCCCGGGAGTCATGGATGTCCCCCTAATGTGCTCCTCAGAGCGCGCGCTTCAGAAGAGACGGCAGGTCCAAGCGAGTGCAAGAAATGGATACTTTACTGGCTCTCCACGTTCATCCTATCCTGCAGTGTATATATACACCGTGTCCAAGAAAAATCTGGCCTGGCCCCAACTTGAAGCATAAACAAGTTTATTAAAAGAAAAACAATAATTCTGTGAGTCACAGCAGAACTGGACAAAGTGTCCCCCTGTAACCAGTGAGCATAATTGCTACACGCGCATGCGAGACATGTGTAGGGTTTTCATATACAGCTGTACACGAATGGAGATTACATGGCCGGAATCAATAATACAGAATGGCTGCAGGGGTCGTTGTGAGCCACGAGACAGTGCTTAGTCGACCTTCAAAGTGATAGAAAAATGTAGACTTCGAGATGCTGAGCAGGCTTCTAGAGAATTCCCGCATCCTACTGCCAAGCCTGAAAGTGAGTCTTAATACTCCAGAAACAGCACTGTTTGGTCCATTTTTACAAGCTCTTTGTGCCACCAAAGCGTTACTTTTTTAACGCTCTGGTGGCTCAATGTGCTGGCCCAAATTTACAAGGCCGCACAAAGCCGCCCTACGTGGCTTTTCATGGCCTTATAAATATGGCCCACTTTCATGCATTACTCTGTGTGAAAGGGGCATTCTACAGGTGTTGCTGTGGGTGTTCCCACGCTACACCCATGGATTCTGACCATTTCCAGCCTTACAGGGTTTTGGAAATCTGTGAATTGTCAAATTCTAACGCCTCTCCATGGGAGGCATTAAAGTTGAGCAATGAGGGGAAATATCTTTATTTCTCATAGTTTTTTCTTTTTTCAATGTGTGCTGCAGAATGCTGCAGGCGTAGAAGGACACATAGAAAGAGGAAAACACCATCAATGTTTATTTTTGTGCAGGAAGGTGTCACAGCAACACAGGCCCCCTTCCACCATGGCGCTCAGACACCCTTCCCCCATGGTGCAAGGGTGCCTGCATTAGCACAAGTCAGCCTATTGTTCACCAGCGCAGAGAAAAGCACAGGGATGCGTTGTAATGTTGTAAATCCAATGCATCCCTGCACTTTCCTACCGGATGACGCAGCTCGGCGCAGCAAGATGGCTTACAGTATTGTGCTGCGTCATTATCTTGTAACTGGGCCCCTTTGTTTGGTCCTATGGTTAGTCCAGGAAAGTAAAATGGCATTATAACGAAGGTAGAACTAAGGCAAATCAGGAGTTGTGCTCTAGTTCTCCAACAGCTATACAAATACAATACAACCCAGTAGTATCAGGTCTCATACCTTTCCCTCACAAGGATAAATCAATGTTTGTTCATAACCTTTAGGATCCTCAGCCAGGGATGTGTCCCTCATAGTGATGCTTATTGGTTACAGTACTGCCTTACATTTACAACTGCCCAATTAATGCAAGCAGAAACTGGATTTAGTCCGGAGGCACGTCATGGCCCCCCAAGAAATCTTTACGAGGCGTCTTTCTTCCAAATGGCCTTTCCTGATCTCAGTTTCATACTTTTATATAGTAAAATAAAAATAAATGAATAAATAACATCATCATAAAATAAAAACAAATTCGAATATCTTTTTAAGCAGCACAGCTTTGGCTGAGACGTTCTTCCATTGGACCACCACAAAAATAATTGCATTGCCTGTGAATCTGCCTTTATGGTAATCCTATTATGCACTCTTTCCTTTGAGGGAGGGGCGGCTTCCTAAAGCGCCAAACTATGCCCAACAAGAGCATCAGAACCACAAAGGCATAAAAGGATCCGCTGAGTCCAGTACTTGAGGGCAAAGAGAGATACCATCATTTGAAACAAGCATTAACAAACCCCACAGATTTGGCTTTTGCAAAGCGCATGCGCATGGAGGCATGCAGCATATGTTGCACATGCAGCAGGCATATAGGTCAGCACCACTGTCGCTCAGTTCAGTAGGCAGACAGGAACACATACACTCCAACTGTGCACAGTATGATGCTGGAACCTAGGCACAACTCTGTGATGTGCCTGAGGGAAGAACAGAATGATGCACATCAGGATAGCTGAGGGGAAACATATACCAGGGGGCACAAGTGATGTTCTCTTGGGATCACAAGTAATGCAGCTCTGAGTATTATGAGGAGATGTGCCAAAGGTGAGCACAAGGTGTCATATACCTCAAGGGAGCACTCTATGGTGAGCTCAAGTAAGCCCAGTGTGACATGCCACACTTGAGCACTGGGTGCAGTATACCTCAAGGGAGCACTACACGGTGAGCTCAGGTAAGCCCAGAGATATGCACCACAAGTGAGCACTGGGTGTAGTATACCTTACGGGAGCATTGGCTGGTGAGCTCAGGTAAGCCCCGAGTGATGAACCACAGGTGAGCACTGGGTGTAGTATACCTCAAGAGAGCACTACATGGTGAGCTCAGGTAAGCCGAAAGTGACGCGCCACAGGTAAGCACTGGGTGCAGTATACCTCAAGGGAGAACTGTATAGTGGGCTCGAGTGAGCCCCCAGTGAAGTACCACAAGTGAGCACTGGGTGTACTATACCTCAATGGAGACACTGCATGGTGAGCTCATGTAAGCCCCGAGTGACGCGCCACAGGCAAGGACTGGGTGCTGTATGCCTCATGGGAGCACTGTAGGGTGAGCTCAGATAAGCCCCGAGTTACGTGCCTCGGGTGAGCACTGGGTGAGGTATACCTCAAGGGAGCACTGTGGGGTTAGCTCAGGTAAGCCAGAGTGAAGTGCCACTGGTGAGCACAGAGTACAGCATGCCTCAAGGGAGCACTATAGGGTGAGCTCAGGTAAGCACCTAGGGATGAGCCACAGGTGAGTACTGGGTGTAGTATACCTTAAGGGAGCACTCTATGGTGGGCTGAGGTAAGCCCAGAGTGATGGTCACAGGTGAGCTTTGGGTGTTATATACCTCGAGAGAGCACTGTAGGGTGAACTCAGGTAAGCCCCTAGTGATGCGCCACAGGTAAGCACTGGGTGTAGTATACCTCAAGGGAGCATTACATGGTGTGCTCAGGTAAGCCCCGTATGATGTGCCACAGGTGAGCACTGGGTGCAGTATGCCTCAAGAGAGCGCTACATGGTGGGCTCAGGTAAGCCCCGAGTGACACGCAACAGGCAAGCACTGGGTGTAGCATACCTCAAGAGAGCACTATATGGTGTGCTCAGGAAAGCCCCAAGTGACGCGCCACAGGGGAGCACAGAGTGCAGTATGCCTCAAGGGAACACTGTAGGGTAAGCTCAGGTATGCCCAGAGTGATGCACCACAGGTGAGCACTGGGTGTAGTATACCTCAAGGGAACACTGCATGGAGAGCTCAGGTAAGCCCCTAGTGATGCACCACAGGTTAGCACTGGGTGTAGTATACCTCAAGAGAGCACTGTATGGTGGGCTCAGGTGAGCCCCTAGTGGAGTGCCACAGGTGAGCACTGGGTGTAGTATGCCGCATGGAGACACTGCATGGTGAGCTCAGGTAAGCCCCGAGTGACGCGCCACGGGCAAGCACTGGGTGCTGTATGCCTAAGGGGAGCACTGTAGGGTGAGCTCAGATACGCCCATAGTTACGTGCCTCAAGTAGGCACTGGGTGAGGTATACTCCAAGGGAGCACTGTGGGGTTAGCTCAGGTAAGCCCTGAGTGACGTGCCACTGGTGAGCACAGAGTGCAGTATGCTTCAAGGGAGCACTATAGGGTGAGCTCAGGTAAGCACCTAGGTGTGCACCACAGGTGAGCACTGGGTGTAGTATACCTCAAGAGAGCCCTACATGGTGGGCTCAGGAATGCCCTGAGTGACGCGCCACAGGTGAGCACTGGGTATAGTATACCTCAAGAGAGTACTACATGGTGGGCTCAGGTAAGCCCTAAGTGACGCCCCACAGGTGAGCACAGGGTGAAGTTTACCTCACGGGAGCGCTGTAGAGTGAGATCAGGTAAACCTGAGTGATGTGCCACAGGTGAGCATTGGGTGAGGTAGACCTCGAGGGAGGACTGTAGGGTGAGCTCAGGTAGGCCCAGAGTGACATGCCTCTGGTGAGCACAGGGTGCAGAATGCATCAAGGGAGCACTGTAGGGTGAGCTCAGGTAAGCCCCTAGTGATGCGCCACAGGTTAGCACTGGGTGTAATATCCCTCAAGGGAGCGCTACATGGTGGGCTCAGGTAAGCCTCGAGTGACAAGCAACAGGTGAGCACCTGGTGTAGTATACCTCAAGAGTGCACTAGATGATGGGCTCAGGTAAGCCTCAAGTGACACTCCATAGGTAAGCACTGGGTGCAGAATGCCTCGAGGGAGCACTGTAGGGTGAGCTCAGATGAGCTTCAAGTTATACGCCACAGGTAAGCACTGGGTGCAGTATGCCTCAAGGGAGCACTGTAGGGTGAGCTCAGACAAGCTTCAAGTGATGCGCCACAGGTGAGCACTGGGTGCAGTATGCCTCGAGGGAGCACTGTAGGGTGAGCTCAGATAAGCTTCAAGTTATACGCCACCGGTGAGCACTGGGTGCAGTATGCCTGGAGGGAGCACTGTAGGGTGAGCTCAGATAAGCTTCAAGTGATGCGCCACAGGCGAGCACTGGATGCAGTATGCCTCAAGAGACCACTGTCGAGTGAGCTCAGATAAGCTCCGAGTGATGCGCCACAGGCTAGCACTGTGTGCTGTATATATCAAGGAAGCATTGTAGGGTGAGCACAGGTAAGCCTGAGTGATGCGCCACTGGTGAGCACAGGGTGCAGTATGTCTCAAGGGAGCACTCCATGGTGAGCTCAGGTAAGCCCCTAGTAATGCACCATAGGTTAGCAATGGATGTAGTATACCTCAAGAGTGCACTATATGGTGGGCTCAGGTAAGCTCCTAATGAAGTGCCACAGATGAGCACTGGGTGTAGCATACCTCAAGGAGGCACTGCATGGTGAGCTCAGGTAAGCCCTGAGTGACGAGCCACATTCAAGCACTGGGTGCTGTATGCCTCAAGGGAGCGCTACATGGTGGGCTCAGGTAAGCCTCGAGTGGCAAGCAACTGGTGAGCACCTGGTGTAGTATACCTCAAGAGAGCACTAGATGATGGGCTCAGGTAAGCCTCAAGTGACACTCCACAGGTAAGCACTGGGTGCAGTATGCCTCGAGGGAGCACTGTAGGGTGAGCTCAGACAAGCTTCAAGTGATGCGCCACAGGTGAGCACTGGGTGCAGTATGCCTCAAGGGAGCACTGTAGGGTGAGCTCAGATAAGCTTCAAGTTATACACCACCGGTGAGCACTGGGTGCAGTATGCCTGGAGGGAGCACTGTAGGGTGAGCTCAGATAAGCTCCAAGTGATGCGCCACAGGTAAGCACTGGGTGCAGTATGCCTCAAAGGAGCACTGTAGGGTGAGCTCAGACAAGCTTCAAGTGATGCGCCACAGGTGAGCACTGGGTGCAGTATGCCTCGAGGGAGCACTGTTTATTTATTTATTTATTTTAACGATTTGTACAGCGCATGGTGACCCGAGGGCATCCCCGCGCTAAAATCTTGAAGGCGAACCTGAGGGCAGACAGGGGGGAAAATTTTTTTTATTTAGGGAACAGTAACGTTTTCAGCTTCTTCCTGAACCGCAGGTGATTGGATTCCAGTCGGAGGGTACGGGGGAGGGCGTTCCATCTCGTGGAGGCATTGATTGAGAAGCGGCGGCCACCTGAGCGTGTCTTTCTATGCCTAGGGACGTTGGCCAGATTCTCGTTTTCCGAGCGGAGGGACCTGGAGACTTTGTAAGGGGTAACCAGGTTTCTTAAGATGTTTGGGCCGGAACAGTTAAGCAGCTTATGGGCAGTGCAGAGGGTCTTGAAGTCGACCCTTTGGCGGATGGGAAGCCAGTGGAGGTCCTGGATTGCATGCCTGGCTGATGCTCTAGATGGGAGATTCCAGAGTAGCCGGGCGGCTGCGTTCTGCGTTCGCTGGAGTTTGGCGAGGGTCGATTCTGGTGCTCCGAGATATATCATGTTACAGTAGTCCAGCCTTGCGAGCACCAGTCCCTGAACTAGGAGTTTCCTGGATAGTGGCGGGAGGAGGGGAAGAATCTTCCTGATGGAGCGCATTAGGCCAAAACAGGTCCCTGCTGTCTTGGTGGCTTGAGTCTTAAGTGATAGTTCGGGCTCTAGCCAGACCCCTAGGGTTTTGATTTCCTGTTTCGGGGTGGGGATTTCTCTGAAAACATCTGGCCAGACCGAGGGAGGGATGGTGGACCACTGCTTGCCCAGAAGCATGACCTCAGTCTTGGACCCATTTAATTTGAGTGCTGACTCGCACATCCAGGTGTGTATATTTTTAAGGCAGTTTTGGAGATTGTCCGGGTGTTTGTCCAACTGGGAGAGTGAGACGACTAGCTGGGTGTCGTCGGCATAGCTAACTATTTTAATCCCAAAGGGGGTGACAACATCTTCAAGGGGGGCCATGTATACATTAAATAGGGTTGGACTTAATGAGGACCCCTGGGGGACTCCGCTCGTGAGGGGGAGGGTGGCAGAGTGGAATTCGCCATCCCACACCTGGTACGATCGCCCTGAGAGGAAGGACTCTATCCACTTGAGCGCTGAGTTTGCAATCCCTGCAGCAGCTAGCCGATGGAGAAGGACACGATGGTTAACTGTGTCGAAGGCTGCGCTTAGGTCCAGGAGGATCACTGCCACTGATCCTCCTGAATCCAGGATGCATCTCGCCTCCTCGATGACAGCGAGGAGGGCGGAGTCCGTGCCATGACCTGGGCGAAAACCCGTCTGGGACTGCCGTAAGATGTTATTGGCTTCCAGGTAGCGTGACAATTGGCCATTGACCAGTTTCTCAGCCATCTTACTGGTACCAGGGAGGAGAGAAATAGGTCTGTAGTTCGCCATGTCGGCAGGGTCGAGCTGGGGTTTTTTAAGGAGTGCCTTGACAATTGCACATTTCCAGCTAGGGGGGACCGAGCCTTGGGAGAGTGATGTATTTATGATCTCCGTGATTGTGGGAACTACGACTGGGGCAATGGTTTTAAGGAATCTGATCGGGACGGGGTCTAACGGGGTCACTGTAGGGTGAGCTCAGATAAGCTTCAAGTTATACGCCACCGGTGAGCACTGGGTGCAGTATGCCTGGAGGGAGCACTGTAGGGTGAGCTCAGATAAGCTCCAAGTGATGCGCCACAGGCGAGCACTGGGTGCAGTATGCCTCAAGAGACCACTGTCGAGTGAGCTCAGATAAGCTCCGAGTGATGCACCACAGGCGAGCACTGGGTGCTGTATATATCAAGGAAGCATTGTAGGGTGAGCACAGGTAAGCCCTGAGTGATGCGCCACTGGCGAGCACAGGGTGCAGTATGTCTCAAAGGAGCACTCCATGGTGAGCTCAGGTAAGCCCCTAGTAATGCACCACAGGTGAGCTCTGGGTGTAGTATCCCTTAAGGGAGCACTACATGGTGGGCTCAGATAAGCCCCGAACGACGCGCCACAGGTGAGCAATGGATGTAGTATACCTCAAGAGAGCACTATATGGTGGGCTCAGGTAAGCTCCTAATGAAGTGCCACAGATGAGCACTGGGTGTAGCATACCTCAAGGAGGCACTGCATGGTGAGCTCAGGTAAGCCCTGAGTGACGAGCAACATTCAAGCACTGGGTGCTGTATGCCTCAAGGGAGCGCTACATGGTGGGCTCAGGTAAGCCTCGAGTGACAAGCAACAGGTGAGCACCTGGTGTAGTATACCTCAAGAGAGCACTAGATGATGGGCTCAGGTAAGCCTCAAGTGACACTCCACAGGTAAGCACTGGGTGCAGTATGCCTCGGGGGAGCACTGTAGGGTGAGCTCAGACAAGCTTCAAGTGATGCGCCACAGGTGAGCACTGGGTGTATTGTGCTTCAAGAGAGCACTACATGGTGGGCTCAGGTAAGCCCAGAGTAACGTGCCACAGGTGAGCTCAGGGTGCAGTACGCCTCAAGGGAGCACTTAGAGTGAGCGCAGGTAAGCCCGATGGATGCGCCACAGGCAAGCACTGGGTGCTGTATGCCTAAAGGGAATACTGTAGGGTGAGCTCAGGTAAGCCCGAGTCATGCGCCACAGGTGAGCACTTGGTGTAGAATACCTCAAGGGAGCACTGCATGGTGAGCTCAGGTAAGCCCCTAGTGATTCACCAAAGGTGAGCACTAGGTGTAGTATACCTCACTAAAGCACTACAAGGTGGACTCAGGTAAGCCGCGAGTGACACGCCACAGGTGAGCACTGGGTGCAGTATACCTCAAGGGAGCACTGTATGGTGGGCTCAGATAAGCCCTAGTGAAGTGTCACAGGTGAGCACTGGGTGTAGTATACCTCAATGGAGACGCTGCATGGTGAGCTCACATAAGCCCTGAGTGATGCGCCACAGGCAAGGACTGGGTGCTGTATGCCTCAAGGGAGCACTGTAGGGTGAGCTCAGCTAAGCTCCGATTGATGCGCCTCAGGCGAGCACTGGGTGCTGTATATATCAAGGAAGCACTGTAGGGTGAGCTCAGGTAAGCCCTGAGTGATTCGCCACTGGTGAGCACAGGGTGCATTATGCCTTAAGGGAGCATTGCATGGTGTGCTCAAGTAAGCCCCTAGTGATGCGCCACAGGTGAGCACTGGGTGTAGTATGCCTCAAGGGAGTACTACATGGTGGCCTCAGGTAAGCCCCGAGTGATGCGCCACTGGTGTTCACTGGGTGTAGTATACTTCGAGAGAGCACCGTATGCTGTGCTCAGGTAAGCCTGGAGTGATGTGCCACAGGTGAGCACTGGGTGTAGTATACCTCAAGAGAGCACTAGTTGATGGGCTCAGGTAAGCATCGAGTGATGCGCCACCGGTGAGCACTGGGTGCAGTATGACTAGAGGGAGCACTGTAGGGTGAGCTCAGATAAGCTCCAAGTGATGCGCCACAGGTAAGCACTGGATTCAGTTTGCCTCAAGGGAGCACTGTAGGGAGAGCTCAGATATGCTCCAAGTGATGCGCCACAGGCGAGCACTGGGTGCTGTATATATCAAGGAAGCATTATAGGGTGAGCACAGGTAAGCCCTGAGTGACGCACCACTGGTGAGCACAGGGTGCAGTATGTCTCAAGGGAGCACTGCTTGGTGAGCTCAGGTAAGCCCCTAGTAATGCACCACAGATGAGCTCTGAGTGTAGTATCCCTCAAGGGAGCACTACATGGTGGGCTCAGATAAGCCCCGAACGACGTGCCACAGGTGAGAAATTGATGTAGTATACCTCCAGAGAGCACTATATGGTGGGCTCAGGTAAGCTCCTAATGAAGTGCCACAGATGAGCACTGGGTGTAGCATACGTCAAGGAGGTACTGCATGGTGAGCTCAGGTAAGCCCTGAGTGACGAGCCACATTCAAGCACGGGGTGCTGTATGCCTCAAGGGAGCACTGTAGGGTGAGCTCAGATAAGCTCTAACTGATGCGCCAAAGGTGAGCACTGGGTGCAGTAGACCTCAAGGGAGCACTTTGGAGTGAGCTCAGATAAGCTCCAAGCGATGCGCCACAGGTGAGCACTGGGTGCAGTATGCCTTAAGAGAGCACTGCAGAGAGAGCTCAGATAAGCTCCAAGTGATGCACCACAGGTGAGCACTGGGTGCATTATGCCTCAAGAGAGCACTACATGGTGGGCTCAGGTAAGCCCAGAGTAATGTGCCACAGGTGAGCTCAGGGTGCAGTACGCCTCAAGGGAGCACTGTAGAGTGAGCTCAGGTAAGCCCGATTGATGCACCACAGGCAAGCACTGGGTGCTGTATGCCTAAAGGGATACTGTAGTTTGAGCTCAGGTAAGCCCGGGTGTATTATATCTCAGGTAAGCCCCTAGTGACTCGCCACAGTTGAGCACTGGGTGTGGTATATCTCAAAAGAGCAATTCATGGTGGGCTCAGGTAAGCCCAGAGTGATGCCCTAAGGTGAGCGCTGGGTGCAGTATACCTCAAGAGAGCACGGTAAGCTGAGCTCAGGTAAGCCCCGACTGACACACCACAGGTGAGCACGGGGTGCAGTATGCCTCAAGAGAGCACTGTAAGGTGAGGCCAGGTACGCTCCAAGTGATGCGCCACAGGCGAACACTGGGTGCTGTATATATCAAGAAAGTACTGTAGGGTGAGCTCAGGTAAGCCCTGAGTGATGCGCCACTGGTGAGCACAGAGTGCAGTATTCCTCAAGGGAGCACTGTAGGGTGAGCTCAAATGAACCCCAAGTGATTTGCTACAGATGAGCACTGGGTGTAATATACCTCAAGAGAGCACTAGATGGTGGGCTCAGATAAGACCTGAGTGATACGCCACAGGTGAGCACTTGGTGTAGTATACCTCAAGAGGGCACTACATGGTGGGGTCAGATAAGCCCTGAGTGACACGCCACAGGTGAGCACTTGGTGTAGTATACTTCAAGAGGGCACTACATGGTGGGGTCAGATAAGCCCTAAGTGACACGCCATCGGTGAGCTCTGGGTGCAGTATGCCTGAAGGGAGCACTGTAGGGTGAGCTCAGATAAGCTCCAAGTCATGTGCCACAGGTGAGCACTGGGTGCAGTATGCCTCAAGGGAGCACCGTAGGGTGAGCTCAGATAAGCTCCAAGTGATGCGCCACAGGCGAGCAATGGGTGCTGTATATATCAAGGGAGTACTGTAGGGTGAGCTCAGATAAGCTCCACGTGATGTGCCACAGGCGAGCACTGGGTGCAGTATGCCTCAAGAGAGCACTGTAGGGTAAGCTCAGATAAGCTCCGAGTGATGCGCCACAGGCGAGCACTGGGTGCTGTATATATCAAGGGAGCACTGCAGGGTGAGCTCAGGTAAGCCCTGAGTGACGCACCATTGGCGAGCACAGGGTGTAGTATGCCTCAAGGGAGCACTGCATGGTGAGCTCAGGTAAGCCCCTAGTGATGCACCACAGGTAAGGACTGGTTGTAGTATCCCTCAAGGGAGCACTACATGGTGGGCTCAGGTAAGCCTCTAGTGAAGTGCCACAGTTGAGCACTGGGTGTAGTGTACCTCAAGGGAGCACTGCATGGTGAGCTCAGGTAAGCCCCGAGTGATGCGCTACAGGTGAGCACTGGGTGCTGTATGCCTCAAAGGAGCACTGTAGGCTGAGCTCATATAAGCTCTGAATGATGTGCCGGCGAGCACTGGGTGCTGTATATTTCAAGGTAGCACTGTAGGGTGAGCTCAGATAAGCTCCAAGTGATGCGCCACAGGTGAGCACTGGGTGCAGTATGCCTCAAGGGATCACTGTAGAGCAGGGATCTTCAAACTGTGGGGCGCAACCCCCAGGGGGGCCATGGAGCGATGCAAAGGGGGTCGCACCTTCACAGTCCTACTTCTACCAAGGCCCAAGGGCTTCAGTCCCCCTCCTCCCTCGTCGTGTCTCTCAGCCCGGCTGCTGCTGCAGTGTAACTCGAGCTGTGGGCTGGGCTGGGCAGTGTCTGGAGTCATCTCCAGCCGCCCGTGTTTTCACAGGTCTTTAAAGACCATTTGCATATTTACATGCCTTTGTAAACTCATTACAGAGACTTAGTTCGTTTCCTGGTTTCAGTACCCCCTGGGCTCCCACTGTGCCTGTTCCTTACATTTGTATTTTACAATTACTGCTGTAGTGTGAAAATGTGTTTAATGAAAAGGAATTTAACCCCTTCGCTGCGGGGGTTATTCCCCCGTTGTGCTGGGGTCGAGGGGGGGGGCGCGCACAGCACCCGCATGCTCATGACGAGCTGAGCTCGTCACAGCTGCATTGGCTCTGTGGAACGTTCAGCACAGCGGGGGAATTATCCCCGCGTGTGAGCGTTCCACCGGCCATGACGAGCTGAGCTCGTCATGAGCACCGGAGCACCGTGGCTCATGACGAGCTCAGCTCGTCATGAGCATGAAAGAGGATAAAGTAGGGTTTACCAAAAGAAAAATGACTGCCTGTTTTGTTTAAGGAGCCTGCAAAGATCTCCTCTCGACACTAATTAGACTTTTAAATACAAAAGTATCTATGCATTAGTTATGTGACTTTTCTGTCTTTTTTCTCTTTGTCAGTCAGGGATCATTGAGGCAGCCCTAGAACACAATTAAAAGTGCTTTCCATTTATATTTGTTGTTCGAAGTATGCACAGATAGGTGCTTAAAACACAGCTTTAGGTGTCTGCTTATTTTTGTACCGACTTGGCCATCAAAATAATCTGCTGGCAACCCTAACCATAGGACTGTAAGTTTGTTGCAGGATCAGCACATTATTTATTTCCTCCACCCTCGATGCCCGATTAATGCTGCAGTAGTTTAACTTAGATCTTAAACCCTACGCCGCCGTCAAAAACATGCTGAGTTACTTCAAGTGTATGGAAATGCACCCTGCATTCAGACAACTCACTCCTCATTCTCGCCTTCACTTTCACGCTCACCGTGCACTCACACTGATAACCGCGCACTCACACCATTCACCCTGCACTCACAGTAATCACAATGCACTCAAACTGATCACCATGTTTTCACACCATTCACCTGCTCATCCTGCACTCACAGTGATCACTCTGCACTCACAATGCACTTGCGCTGTTCACCCTATACCTCACCCTGCAGTCACACGAGTACACTACTAATCCTGCACTCATGTGACACTTCACTCACCTGACCCCCTCAATGCTCAATAAGCAACTCACTCAAACAAGCTCATCAGTAATCATACATTTGTTCGTCCCATTCTGAACTTGCATCTGCACCCAAATTAATACCCTACCTCACTCACCCTGCAGTCACTTCTCTTACCCTACTCTTGCACTGTTGCATCGCTCACCGTGCACTCACTTGGGCACTCTTTTTACCAACACAGTGTGCAGAGGGTTAATGTGCCTGCTACAAAGACCGTGTGCCATGCAGATCACAGAACGGAGTGTGAGTAAACTATGAGTAGCACTATAAAAAAATGAAATGTTTGTCAGAAAGGTGCTATAGAGAGATGAGGTGCATTGTTAAAGTTAGAGGTTGAATGGGAAGAGTTCAGATGTTGTAAAAAGGGGTGAAAGAAAATGGCCTGCAAAGTGAAAGAAGGATCCGGGGTTAGGAGAGGAGAGAGGGATGGAAGGGAGGGGGAGAGAGGAAAGCTGCAAGGGTAAACTGCTTAACACTGCACAAAACCGCCAGGTTTTTAAGGGACCCCTGCCTCTCCTGGCCAGGGCCAGGTAAGCTTCTAATGTGGCAGCACGTATTCCTGCGGAGTGGAAGGCCCTTCTCAAAGGTTGACTAGAAATCTTTCTGACGTTAATTGCTGTATTTTGGTAATAAACGGGTGCTGATGGGGGTGAAATCTTTCCTCAGTATACCTGTGTGTAAAAAATGTCAAAATAATGAAGCAATGCTTTCCCAAAATACGCGGCATCACATAACATCACTTACATTTTCTGCCTACAGGTTTAGACATTTTTGTCAGGAGGGGGTCTTTACGCCTCAAAATGTTGACAGGGGGGTCTCTGCATCCAAAACTTTGAAGACCTCTGCTGTAGAGGGAGCTCAGATAAGCTGCAAGCGATGCATCACAGGTGAGCACTGTGTGCAGTATGCCTCCAGAGAGCACTACATCGTGGGCTCAAGTAAGCCCCGAGTGACGTGCCACAGGTGAGCACAGGGTGAGGTATACCTCAAGGGAGCACTGTAGAGTGAGCTCAGTTAAGCCTGAGTGATGTGCCACAGGTGAGCACTGGGTGCAGTATACCTCAGTGGAGCACTGTAGAGTGAGCTCAGTTAAGCCCCGAGTGACGTGCCACAGGTGAGCACAGGGTGAGGTATACCTCAAGGGAGCACTGTAGAGTGAGGTCAGGAAAGCCCGCTTGATGTGCCACAGGTGAGCATTGGTTACAGTATGCCTCAAGGGAATACTGTAGGATGATCTCAGGTAATCATGAGTGATGAACCACAGGTGAGCACTGGAAGTAGTATACCTCATGAGAGCACTACATGGTGGGCTCAGGTAAGCCGAGAGAGACACGCCACAGGTGAGCACTGGGTGCAGTATACCTCAAGGGAGTACTGTATGGTGGGCTCAGGTAAGCCCCTAGTGAAGTGCCACAGGTGAGCACTGGGTGTAGTATACCTCAAGGGAGCGCTGTAAGCTGAGCTCAGGTAAGCCGAGAGAGACACACCACAGGTGAGCACAGGGAGCCGTATACCTCAAGGGAGCACTGTAGAGTGAGCTCAGTTTAAGCCTGAGTGATGTGCCACAGGTGAGCACTGGGTGCAGTATACCTCAGTGGAGCACTGTAGAGTGAGGTCAGGAAAGCCCGATTGATGTGCCACAGGTGAGCATTGGTTACAATATGCCTCAAGGGAATACTGTAGGATGATCTCAGGTAATCATGAGTGATGAGCCACAGGTGAACACTGGGAGTAGTATACCTCATGAGAGCACTACATGGTGGGCTCAGGTAAGCCGAGAGAGACACGCCACAGGTGAGCACTGGGTGCAGTATACCTCAAGGGAGTACTGTATGGTGGGCTCAGGTAAGCCCCTAGTGAAGTGCCACAGGTGAGCACTGGGTATAGTATACCTCAAGGGAGCACTGTATGGTGAGCTCAGGTAAGCCCCTAGTGATGAGCCACAGGTGAGCTCTGGGTGTAGTATACCTCAAGGGAGTACTGTATGGTGGGCTCAGGTAAGCCCTAGTGAAGTGCCACAGGTGAGCACTGTGAGTAGTATACCTCAAGGAAGCACTGTAAGCTGAGCTCAGGTAAGCCGAGAGAGACACACCACAGGTGAGCACAGGGAGCCGTATACCTCAAGGGAGCACTGTAGGGTGAGCTCAGGTAAGCACCAAGTAATGCACCACAGGTGAGCACTTGGTGTAGTATGCCTCAAGGGATCACTGCAGGGTGAGCACAAGTAAGCCGAAAGTGACGAGCCACAGGCAAGCACTGGGTGCTGTATATATCAAGGGAGCACTAAAGGGTGGGCTCAGGTAAGCCCGAGTGATGCGCCACAGGTGAACCCTGAGTGCAGTATACCTCAAGGGAGCACTGCATGGTGGGGTCAGGTAAGCCCCTTGTGATGCACCACAGGTGAGCACTGGGTGTAGTATACCTCAAGGGAGCACTACATGGTGGGCTCAGGTAAGCCCCGAACGACGCACCACAGGTGAGCAATGGGTGTAGTATACCTCAATGGAGACATTGCCTGGTGAGCTCAGGTAGGCCCTGAGTGACGCGCCACAGGAAAGAACTGGGTTCTGTATGTCTCAAGAGAGCACTGTAGGGTGAGATGAGGTAAGTCCAGAGTGTCATGCCATTGGCTAGCACAGGGTGCAGTATGCCTCAAGGGAGCACTGTAGCGTGAGCTCAGGTAAGTCCAGAGTGTCATGCCATTGGCTAGCACAGGGTGCAGTATGCCTGCATGGTGTGCTCAGGTAAGCCCCTAGCAATGCGCCACAGTTGAGCACTGGGTGTTGTATCCCTCAAGAGAACACTACATGGTGGGCTCAGATAAGCCCTGAACGACGCGCCACAGGTGAGCAATGGATGTAGTATACCTCAAGAGAGCACTACAAGGTGGGCTCAGTTAAGCCCAGAGTGATGCCCCACAGAGTAGAAAGTGGGTGCACTATACCTCAAGGGAACACTGCATGGTGGGCTCAGGTAAGCCCTGAATGAAAGCCACAGGTGAGCGTTGGGTTTTATATACCTCAAAAGAGCACTGCATGGTGGACTCAGGAAAGCCCAGAATGACGCGTCACAGGTGAGCGCTCGGTGACAGGTGGTCGTCTTCGGATGCGCATTTGAAAGTGCCTCTCCTGAGAGCACTGCAACATGGATGTTCTGTTTCATGGAGGCTCAGGGTATGCATTATTATTGTTATTTTTGTTATTATTATTAATATTCATATTATTATTGGTATTTTTATTATTATTATCAATTTTTAAAGCAAGAGGTCCTGTCCCTTCTTTAAGCTCGGTGCATCACAAAAAGAGGAAGTGAGATGAACATTTTGAAATGAAGAAAAGGTGGGTTTTTGAAAAAGACTCCATGTGAAGGGTCACAGGGCACGTGTCTGTCCCATCGACATATGTTAAAAAGTGTGTACTGTCCCTGCTGCGTCCACATTATAAGTGCGTCACAAGGTGAGCTCAGCACTGAATGTGTACTTCTACGCTGTGGGTAAATACTTCGTCGGAGTAAAGAAGACACCCATAGTGCAAAAAATATATAACCCTTTGGCCAATAAACTGCCTCACACATAGCGCTTGGTGGCTCTCGAGTGCTTGGTTTTCTCCTCCTTTCAGCACCGTTGGCCATTCGTTCACCAAACTCTAGCCCAGCCCCAGCTCTCCTGTGTGCAGAGCTACAGATGTGGGAAACGAGCGCAGGGGTGAATCTCTCGGCATCTGCCCGCCACACTGTCCCACTGACCAGTGCTAGGAACGCCCCCCCCCCCCCCCCCGGGCCACCCCCCTTTCATCTACAGGAAGGAACTCTACCTCATCATCGCGGCGACATCCGCATCAAGTGACTACAACGGAGGAAACACAACCTAACACCCCTCCCCATCGCGAGGTGAGACGACACCAAAGTCTGACCAGCTAAAGCTCCCGGATTCACACCCACGTGAGGGGCTGTGGGCATCAGGGAGCTTGACCATGGCACATGTGTGACTGGAGAGCCTTTGAGAAGCAACAGAGGACGCCCTTCTAAAGTGACCTTTGAGGCTTTGAGGATTATGTTGTAGTACTGGCAGTTTTAGTAGCGGTAGTATTGTTATACACACGCTATACAGACACACACACACATAAGGTATACACACACACACGCATGTGTATATACACTATATATGCAAACACACATATATGCTATATAAGCACACACACACACATACATATGCTACACGCAAAAACACTACACACACACTTATACGGTATACACACAGACTCATATATATACGCTACATACACATGCACAAACTACTCACACACATATATACACTACAACACAAACATATTCAGGCATGTTTGATTCATCATCATCATCATCATCATATATTATTATAATTATAATTCATCACCATGTGTCCTTCCCTGCAGTGAGTCCCACTACCTGAGTGTAAAGCAGAGCACTGAGTCCTCATTGAACATCTGCATCTAGGCTCCATTTTTAAATCCCACTGTTCATCTTTCTGGGTTACTAAAGCGCCATGAAGTTGTTCTAGCCCTCTGAAGTAAACGAAAGGCAGCATGCAGCACTTTACCACACTCCTAAATAAATGAATCAAGAGCTATAGAGTTAGATCTTAATAGCTCAGGGTTGGCCAGTGTTCGGGCAACGCATAAATGGCCAATGAAATGACTAGAATCTGCTGAGATGGAGCTGATCCAAGCATCCAGCTGGGACAGAAAAAGGTTCCGGGAGCCAAAATAAAAGTGGCACATATTAGTGAATAAGAGGGGAAAAAAGTGGCCCATGTGTGGAAATTGGGGCAGTTTTGAATTTACAAAGACGCGTATTTTAAGTATTTGGCAAGGTATGGAAGACTGCATGGATTTCATCTTGCTACAGGCAATGTTTGGTTTAATAACCAGGAAATCAAGAGTAAAAACAAACCCAACAGACCAAACAACAGGCACCCCCGCTGTCCTGTCAGACTAGCTCACGGGGCACTGCCCGATTGCCCTATAGACAATCCAATGCTGGCTAATTCCATAATTACAGTGAAAGGAATCAATATCAATTTCCAGGCTAAATTTACTCAAGTTTCCTTCTCAGATCCAACGGTAGGGAAAGCCTCAGGAGATGTTTAGGAAGCGGTTGGGAGGGATAGAGACATCCAGAGGGAGAGGGAAGAAAGCTGTGATGCGACTGTAAAGATGGGTGAGAAGCACTCTCGGCCTCAGTCACTTCCAGTCCTGAAATCCCCTGGATAATAGGATTAGGGATCCCCAGGAACTAATCGGATTACTCGACAATGCGCAGTGGCCCCTTCTGAACCTTCAAACACATTTCCGACGGATAATCCTCTTTATTCCACTTTACATCTCTCACACAAGATCTGGGTTCAGAGATTTGCTCACTTGGCGGTCAGACTCTGGAGTGACTGCAGAGACCCGCGCTCTCTGACAAGAGCGCCCCTCAATGGGGACCGCCTTTGGAGGTCATGCCCACACACAAAAAGGCTGCATTGCAAGTCTGAGCGGTTCCCAGGGTCTCTCTTTAATCTGCATCTGCGTTATCTGAAGCGGGAACATTTTTGGCCATGACAATGCTCCCAGAAGCCAAAATTCAACTCTGGCAAGCTATGTTTCACATCACCTTCCACGCTGCCAAGAGTTAGGAAATGTCAATCCTCCTCAGCAATCTGGACCACTGCAGCAGCCTCCCCCTCACTCCCATCATTGTTCTTTGGTGTCCCTTTCAAAAACCTTCCTCACTGCCACCCACAGCCCTTTTATTCTTCTCAGATGCTTGCCCTCCTCAATTTACAAACTAAGGGGAATATTAATAACTTTAGATGCAGAGGGCAGCGCAGCAAGTAGCCTTTTTGCTCGGTGCCACAGGGCAAAGACAGGAATACGCAGCATTTATCCGATATGGCACTTTCCTGGCCTTTTCCTTTGCTCTGGCGCCGTTTTGCCACTCTAGCGCCAATGCAGGCACACTTGCCGCTCATGGGTGCCTGTGCTGTAGTCAGGATTGTTTTTGTGCTTGAAGGGGCACCTTCCTGCTCAAAAACAATCCTGAGAGGCTTTTTCCTCATTCTATGGGTCTTGCAAAATGCAAAACACTTAAAAAGACGAAAAAACAAGGAGAAATACACATATTTGCCCTTGTGTATCTTTGTGGCCGCATTTCTAGGCTTACGAGGTCCTGTTAATGTGGGAATGCGTCAAAATACATGAAGGTGCGTGGAAACACCCACGGAATGCCCATGGAGTGCCTACCCAGGGCAGAGTAATGCAACGCAACAATTTGCCCTGCATAGTGTTACTCCATTTTTTGGAGCCACTCAAAGTCATGCAAATTAGCTTTGCATGGCTTAAAAAATATGACTTACGGATTGCGCTGCTCTTGTACCATGTTGTGTGGTGACAGAGCAACACAAAACAAACTAGGCCATAAATATGGCCCTACGTGTGTACAAAGCTTTTGTATTGCTCTGAAAGTTACTTATATTTTTGAAACGCACACAGCTCCTTGGTTTCCCTTCGCCTTTGCAACACTGAAGACATTTCAGCTTTCAAAAAGTCATTTCCATCTCCTTATGTTAAAATGTTACCGATCAATATCGAAGTCATATGATTGCCTGAAAGTTTACCTTCTGCAAAGCTTTAGGAAGCTCAATGGTAAATGTTTGCAGATATTAATTCTGCAAATATATATTTCGCTGAGTTGTAGTATACATAGTGGCTTTGCACAATAAAACACGCTGTTTTCTATGCAGGATCTCTTAAGCAATGCACATTTATTTTAAGAGTCACAATTAAACTGAAGTGGCAACAATATACAAAACAAAGCTTTCCATAAACCTAGGAGAAAGTTGCAAAAAAGCTTTGCTAATTTGCATGCTCCTGCAAGCAAGAAATGCCAAATTTAAGGCTTAACATAGCAGGAAATTGTCCAGAAAATATCCAGTGAAGAGTTTCTCAGCCAAACCTCAAGCCAAGAAGAGTGACTGTTCCAGGAATTCAGGTCATGATATTAAACTTTATTAGAGCTAGCAGCAGAGTACAAAGTTCCCCAGGGGGCGTTTCACAGTGTGGAGCGAGGAGTTGGTATTATAAATACCGTGACTGCAAAGAAGGGTTCCCTAGTCGGAACTTAGAGAGCCTCACACACCCAAGGTAATAAGCGTGAAACACACCCTTACTCGAGGGTGTCCGGTGTCATCATCGGCTCCCTGCCCCTCGTCAGACCGGCGTTGCAATGTCCGACGGAGTCCCCCAAGGGTACTCTTTTGACGGGGTTCTTTTAGTTCCTTGCCGATGGTGGATGTGGGTGAGGATGAAAGAGGTGTAGTCAGTGCAATGGTGAGTGAAGGTGATAAAAAAGGTCATCAGTCCACTAGCAACTTTAATAACGTGGCTGATTCCTTAGTTAAAAGGGGTGGGAGGGGAGTTTAGAGACCGTAAAAGTGTACAGAACAATAACTCTACCCCCTAGTGTGGTCAACATGTTTCTCGCCGAAAGGCGATTCGTCAGGACCTAAAAAATAAAGTACTACACAGAAAAAAAGGTGGGCTCAATGCTCAATCTAAATGAAGAAAGCAAATACAACCTCGCTGGGTCGGAGGGCAAGAGGGCCAATGGGTCCTGCTCTATTTAGGCGACCCTAAGGGGATTAAGACTAGGCCCCGCAGCATGCTCCCGTGAGGCCAGCGTAATAAGGTTCAGTACACCTTGAACTGGACACCGGAACGGCGGAACACCTACCCCTCACGCTCACGGCAAAAAAAAAAAAAAAATTAAACTTTATTAAAAATGATAAACAAAATGACAACGCACTCAAAAACATCTGCTTGAAATGTCAAATTTATATTACGCAAAACGGAAAACTGAGATTTCCAGAAATACAATACATTTCATCTTTGAAATGTGGCAACTGTGGGAACAAACATAACCAGATAAGGACTGATGACATTTAAAATTCCGCCAGCAAACTTCTGTGGTTTTGTCGAACTTCATAGCTTCGTGAATCTGTAAAGCTTCTTGAGTTCTCACAGCTTTGCCTGCAGTGGACATTTCTTACCAAAAAATGATTTACTGTATATTTTTTCGGTTGAAAATATTGGTACAATGCATATAAATCTTTTGGATTTTGCTAGAGTGTCTCTGAAGTTACTGGGAATCGGAAAAAAGACGTCACTGGCACTTTGGATGTATCATCACATTTTAGGAAAGGCAGTGGGCACTAGAAGAAATGGGGAGATTTGTCAGAGTGAGGGGCCTCTGCAAGGCGTGACAAGCTGGAGCAAAATTCAGTCCTGTGTCAGACAAGGCCTTACATATGATTGCATCTGCCCTTGCACTTCTGAATTTTTGGAACCCTCGGCCAGGCACAAATTTATAACCCGGTATTTGTAAAGCGTGAATTAATCACTTAAGGGTCACAAGGCGTTGGGGGACGTCAGGAAGATTAAGTGAGCTATTGCCCGGAGTCACATGGTGCTGGGCTGAGCTGCCGGGAATCGAACTATGAACCCCGTGTTCCAGAGCCAGCCGCCTGGCTGCACCACATCTCTTTCACATGACTGAGTATATCCCAAGTCCTCTGACTTTTTAGAGACATAGGCCTGACATATGATGGAATCTACCCCAACCCTATTGTACTTTCAGAAGCATACACCTAAGATATGACTGACTCTCCCTGGCCATCCTGCTGAATCTACCCCAGCTGTCCTAGACTTTCAGAAGCATACACCTAACAGGTGACTGACTCTACACGGGCCGTCCTGGCTTTTCTGAGACAGAGGCCTGGCATGTGACTGAATCTAACCCAGCCCACCTGGACTTTCAGAAGTATACACCTAACATATGACTGACTCTCCCTGGGCCATCCTGCTTGTCGGAGACTGAGGCCTGCCATGCGACTGAATCTACCCCCATGGGCGTCCGCAGAAATTTTTCCAGGGGGGGGCAACATTCTAACTTCGTCATTCGCCTTCCAGGGGGGGGGGGGCAAAATTGTTACTTCATCACTCGCCTTCAAGGCAAGTTAAAGGCAGACGGCCCATTGTCATTCTTTATGTGGGGATCAGCAGCAGACAGAATGACAATGGGCCTGTCCAAAGTCTGCTCGAGGTCGGGGAGGGGCTGCTGCAGCCTCTAGAGTTCAAAGAGAACTGCGAGAGGCCCCAAGTGAGAGAACATTTAAACTCCTGGGGCTTCTCGCAGGGGAACAGCCTGCTGTAATCATGAAGATTAAGGATAAAAGGAATGGGACCGGCGATCCAGGGGGGGGGCAAGCGCACCCCCTTGCCCTCCCCTGCGGACGCCCATGTCTACCCCAGCTCTCCTAGACTTTCAGAAGCATACACCTAACAGGTGACTGACTCTACACGGACCGTCCTGGCTTTTCTGAGACAGAGGCCTGACATGTGACTGAATCTAACCTAGCCCACGGCTGCCCACCTGGACTTTAAGAAGTATACACCTAACACGTGACTGGCTCTACACGCGCGTCCTGGCTTTTCTGAGACAAAGGCCTGACATGTGACTGAATCAAACCCAGCCCTCCTGGAATTCCAGAACCATACACCTAACACGTGACTGACTCTCCCTGGGCCGTCCTGGCTTTTCTGAGACAAAGGCCGGGCACGTGACTGAATCTCACCCAGCTCTACAGGGCTTGCAGAGCAACTCATGGTGTTCGAGGCCTATTACTGAACAACACTGAGACATGCCTGTAGTAGCCGGCAAAGTCACGTTTGAAGTGGTGCTTTAAATAATACCTGTACGATGCAATTGTGTGTACCAGCTTAGGGAAGAGGTGAAAGAACCATAACATTCCTTTCACCCCCTTCTCTCCCAGTATTGGATAGAATGTTAACTATCAAGGAAAGAGAGCGTGAACCCGTAAGTTGTGGGCAGGCAGTGATGTGAGAGGGGGCTTGTTTTCTTTGTTACTTTACTCAGGACAAACTCTAGGGCGGTGCGACCGGTCTCACCGGCGCTCGCTTCGGGTGGTGGCGCCTTATTTGCAAGCAGAACATGGCATTAAAAGCACCCGCTGCCGCGTTCCTTGCCTCCAGCAATTTTCAGGCAATAATAAACATGTCACGATGACTCCAATGTTCCCCCTGGAGAGAGATGGGAGTTTTGTCTCGTGGAAGTTTTAACTCATCGTAAGGTAGTGCAAAATAGTTAATATGAGTGCTGCAAAGAATGTGTACTATGCATTATAATGTAAAGAGGTCAGTGGGTTACTGCTTGTCTCATAGAGAACGTTTTTTTACTTGCAGTTTATGAATTAAAATCCAAATATATAGAACAGTGAGCTATTAACTGTCATCAAACAACTTGGTGCAAACTGCAAGGATTAGCATGGTCAGTGACGGCTAGCGCCCCTCTCCCTGTGTACCCACATCAACCCAGAACACATTGACACGGAACATGATTTATCTTTGGAAGGTGGGGGATCGCAAGACCCCCCGGCCGTATTTATTAAGATACAAAATAATAAAATTGTTAAACAAAATATACAATTTTTATGCAAAAATATTCAGGCACATTAGATACAATCATATCGACAAGTATGATCGGCTAACCTTAACAAGATTCTAATACAGCTTGTTTCCTAACCGAATCTAACATCCTCATCTGAAAATTTTTGCATACTAACATTTATGGCCATATGGCAAGGTCGCTAACCAGTGTCAGGTCTTACAAGCTGCACCCTTACCGCAGGTGCGCATGCGCAGCCGGGCCTGTTAATTACTCGGTCCACCCATGCAGCTGAGCCCGTTAATTACTCGGTCCACCCCGTGAACTCCATTTAACTACTGAAGGAGGGCCCTAACTCGCGTCACCAGCTGCCCCTGAAGTTCTAGGAGGGGCCAATGACCCCTCCTCCCCCTGGGCAGACACCTCCAAAGGATGATGCCGCCCCCTCAGACCTTAAAATAGCTGCTCACAGGTCATGACCTTACCGCATGTCCAATACCCATATAAATACGACGACTTGTGGAAAAAGGAACTAAAGGACAGCTACACTATCTACATCAACATGTCATGACATACCATCATCAGGCTACTAGGGGAAAAAAGGCCTAAACAAAATTGCAAACATTATTTACACTTCAACACTACTCCCCAAACGGGAAGCCAAAACTTAATACACGAGAGATATACACAATAAACAGTATACACCAAACATTGTAACCGACATTTATGCTTCAATTATACATCCTAAAAAGGGAAACAAATTAAATAATAACAAAACAGGTATACATAATGTACAACACAGCTTTGTTCCATGGATGGTGGGTTGGGAAAATTAGGAGGCCCCAAGCTCGGGGCACGACCAGTGTGGGGGAGTGTCAGGCGACAAGAAGGGCCACCTGAACGCTCCCCCTCCTTTATTCCCGGGGACGCGGGGAGAGGGCGGGCCGCCCCCTCCCCCTGCCCCTCGCCGCCCGCCCCTCTGACAAGGAAGTCTGCACCACGCCTTCCCGGGTCAGGGATCGGGCGCCGGCCAACCGGTGGTGTGGCGCACACCTCCCGCGTAGTCATTGGACGCCGGGAGATCACGCCCCCCCACCACCGGGAGGCAAGGGGAGAGGGGATAGCCACACCGCCATGCGGGCGGGGGGGCTGAGGGCCCCCCTTTTCACATGGTCAGTGACGGCTACCGCCCCTCTCCCTGTGTACCCACATCAACCCAGAACACACATTGACACGGAACATGATTTGTCTTTGGAAGGCGGGGGATCGCTAGACCCCCTGGCCGTATTTATTAAGATACAAAATAATAAAATTGTTAAACAAAATATACAATTTTTGTGCAAAAGTATTCAGGCACATTAGATACAATCATATCGACAAGTATGATCTTCTAACCTTAACAAGATTCTAATACAGCTTGTTTCCTAACCGAATCTAACACCCTCATATGAAAATTTTTGGATACTAACATTTATGGCCATATGGCAAGGTCGCTAACCGGTGTCAGGTCTTACAAGCTGCGCCCTTACCGCTGGTGCGCATGCGCAGCCGGGCTTGTTAATTACCTGGTCCACCCGTGCAGCCGAGCCCGTTAATTACTCGGTCCACCCATGCAGCCGAGCCCGTTAATTACTCGGTCCACACATGCAGCCGAGCCCGTTAATTACTCGGTCCACCCCGTGAACTCCATTTAACCACTGAAGGAGGGCCCTCACTCGCGTCACCAGATGCCCCTGAAGTTCTAGGAGGGGCCAGTGAACCCTCCTTCCCCTGGGCGGACACCTCCAAAGGATGATGCCGCCCCCTCAGACCTTAAAATAGCTGCTCACCGGTCATGACCTTACCGCCACAGGCCAGCATTGTTACACAACGATCTGGCCTCCCCCCTTCCTACTCCTAAGAAAGGTCATATTCACCTCGCAAATCCTTCTAGCCATGCTAATATGTTATGCGACCACAGGACATTCCTGGCCTCAGTCAAGTGCAACCCGTCCCGCAGGTAGAAATGTTCCCTCCAAATACACCCGTGAGGAATCGTCTGCAACCGGGGGGCTCGAAATAATTTGTCCAACTGTGTGTTGATCCTCTTTACCGAGTGATTCAACGCCTTGACCGAGTCCCCTCTCGCCACTGCCACCGAGGAATAAGTTGCGACCAAACTACTGTGCAACCCGCGCATGTTCTGGACACCCACCCCGCAGTGGAGATGATTTCTTCTATCAGGATGCGCCTTCCCTAGATTGACCAAATCGTACTCCCCCAGGTGCAGTATCACCACTGACGGGGGCGTGTTGCTGAGATAATAGTTCCAGAAAGTAGTCTTTGAACTGTCTGATGCCTAAGCTTCCCCTCCCAAAGAAGGAAACAGAGAACCCCTTTTCCTCAGCCCTTCTCTTCCTTTCACCTGAAAGAAACACGTTTTTTGCGCGCCGCACATAAGAGTGGCCCACAATCCAAGTCACCAATGTCCGTTGATCTTCTTGTTGCTTGTGTTGCGATGCTGTTGTTTCTTGCCGACATTCGGCGAGTTCTTCCCCCGCGTGAAAGGTTCGAGAAACTGCAAAACCAGAAAATACCAAGCATGAGTCATCTCGCCATGTTATAAAATGTCAACACGTACATAACGTTTGTAACATTCAGACGACCATCTCCCAATCCTTTTAACATTTTCGACTGGGAGTCCCCTTACAACTTCCTCAGTTGCTGCCCCAATTCTGAAAGAATGGGTACCAAATTCCGTGGGATCCAGGCCTGCTTTAGCGACCGCCAGCTTCAGGACTCTCCTAAACTGATACCTGGTCAATGGCGTACCATCCGTGTGGCACAATAGTGCCCCCCCCAGCGCACCCTCCCGCTGCCTTCTAAAAGACTCTACATGCGATACCGGGCAACAAGGGTTGGTCCGAGCCCGGTGGAGCACTATGGTATCCCCCTGTCTCTCCTGGTCGGTTTTCGATCATTGAATTGTCACCCACATTGTATCTTCCTGGATCACCACACAGGCCACTTGAAGGCCGCCCAGTTTGTCACCCTTTGACGCTGCTACCAGCTCGCCTATTCTTAGAGCTCCATAGAATGCTAGTGAGAATGCAGCTTTGAAAATCAGCACCTCCCATGTTGAGCTACAGACGCCCTGGAGTGCCAACAATAGGGCTGTGAGCCTTACCAGCCCAATCGGCTTTCTCGCATCTGTCGAGTGTCCCTGTATGCGACGCCAGTCCCTCAACGCCTTGCGCACTACAAACGTGTTCGTAGGGTCCCTGATGCCCTTGGCTTGTGCGAAGAAGGAAACTGCCGCCCTGTGCCTATTTGCAGCTGCCACCGAGCGCCCTTCCCTGTGCATCAACTCTAGGTATGCAGCAAAACTGTCCTCCTGCGCCCAGCTAGCCTCCCACTTGTGCCCTAAGAAAGTACAGTAAGACAAGAACGTCCCTTCGTATGCTGTCTTGGTCCTGGGGGCTAAGCTAGATGCCACGAGGTGCGGTAGTCTGGGGCACCAATCCGCCAGAGAGCAACCGGAAAAGGTGCTGGCGAGGGGTCTGCTGCTGGAAGCTGCTCCCTGAATACCTGCATTTTAAAGCGAGAAAGGGCATCAGCTGCATTATTGAGAACGCCTGGCACATGTTTGGGTCTTAAAATCACATTCCATTTCAAACATTGTAGCACAATCTACTTTACCATGCGCAGTATGAATGGACACCGTGCCGCTAGTTGGTTAATGCATTCTACCACGCTCATGTTATCCGACCAGAACACCACCAACTGATTGCTAAGGTGCTCCGGCCAAACCATCAATGCTACCCATATCGGGAATAGTTCTAGGAATCTGATGTTGGTGGTCAAACCCCACGACCCCCACTCCTCAGGCCCTCTCTGGGCGACCCACTTGGTCCCCAGGATGGCGCCAAAGCCCACGCTACCAGCAGCGTCTGTCCATAAACCCAACTCTGCTGACGTCGTGGGGGGCCGGGCCACACGATCCTGCCATTAAAGTCCTCCAGGAATGCCGTCCATATCCGCATATCCTGGCGAACCTCGGATGACAACCTAGTGCAGTGATGTTTCTCTCCCAATCCCTTCATGGCTTGGGCAATCGACCGCGAGAAGGGGTGTGCCATTCGGATGACCAGCAATGCAAAGTTCAGTTGACCCACCGTCTCCTGTAGCTGCTGTAAGGTAACCTTATCTTTGAGTAGGCACTGGTGCAGGGCCGATTTAAACTTAAACACTTTGTCTTTGGGTAACCTGAAGCACCCTTCCAATGAGTCAATTTTGATATCCAGGAATTCCAAACAGGTGGACGGGCCAACCGTCTTCCCAGGCGCTAGCGGAACCCCGAAAGCCCGCATGAGCACGCAAAATTCCTGCAATGCCCAGGCACACTCCAGAGTCCCCGCCGCTCCCAGGAAAAGGAAGTCGTCCAAATAATGCATGACCTGTTTGTGGCCCGTGGACTGTCTCATGACCCACTCTAAAAAAGAGCTAAAAGTCTCAAAGTATGCACATGAAATCGAACAACCCATGGGCCTGCATTTAGCCATGTAAAATTTGCCTTCAAAGGCAAAACCAAGGAGGTGGTGGTCCAAAGGATGCACCGGTAAAAGACGAAAGGCAGATTCAATGTTCGATTTAGCCATTAGTGTGCCCCGCCCCAACCCCCGCAATAGCTCCACTGCTTAGTCAAACGAAGCGTAATTCACACTACAAATACCCTCATCTATAGCATCATTCAAGGATGCCCCTCTTGGTGCCGATAAGTTGTGAATCAGTCTAAACTCTCCCTTTTCTTTCTTGGGGACTACACCCAATGGTGAACACACAAAGTCGGGCACTGGCACTTCAAGGAATGGCCCCGCTATCCTGCCCATGGACAGCTCCTTTTCAACCTTAGCAATCACTACTGCGGGGTTATGCTGTACTGATAACTGATTCCTACAATGAGTGCTGCCTGTGTATCCCCCTGCCGGGATCCGGAAACCTTGGGAGAAACCCTCCTATAGTAAAGCAGTTGCTGCGTGGTCTGGGTATCTGTTCAACCATGGGATCATTGCCAGGACGTCAATGGGAGAGGGGCCAACCGTGCCTTCTACACTATTCTGGTTTCTTCCCCCCTCTCTGACTTTGATTACCATTTCTCGATCTGCATTTATTTATTTATTTATGCAATTTTATATAGCGCAGACTTTACCCGAAGCGTCAGAGCGCTGCATGTTGTTTCGGGATGGGAGGTGTGACCGCAAATTGCGCAGGCATGTCTGAATCTGCATGTGCCGGCCGGCCTCGTACAGGAGCGCTTATTAAAGTCCCAACACACACCCTTCCTTTCCCCGCCGCCCCCCTATTCTTCCCCAGGAACTCATTTCCCTGTGCTGCCCGAAAGGGCTGCTGGGGTTTTCCGGGGAACACATTGGCTACACTAGTGGGCTGGGCGGGGGCCGTGTTCCCCGAGAACTGCTTATGCCATGACAGCGAGTCAACCTTGTCCCATGTCAATGACAAGTCAAATTCCTTAGATTTCCTGAAATTTACATCATATTCCTTCCATGCCTCCCCAGGGTACTGCTCGCTCCACCCTACAATCCTGTTCTGGTAGCAAGCCATCGCTGCCAGTACATTAGGAGGGCGTTCAACAGTGATAGCCGTAAGGCTGGAGAAGGCCCTGATCCAATTAACCAGAGTTTCCTCCACCCTAAACTTACCACCCTGTACTCTCCATTCACTAGGGTGCATCCATTCTTTAAGTATTTTGGCATTCTCCATTTCCCTATTGTCCAATAACAGAGAGAAAATATAAATATACTTTCCCGCCCAAATCATTTCCTTCACCGCCCGAGAAACATGTTGCGCTAAATCTTCACTCCTAGACGGGATCGAACCGTCCCCCAAGAGAGGCAAAGCCACCTCCTTACCATTACCGGACACTGGAGCCGGTCCACCGTCGCTTCCATTCGGTTGGGCGGCTTTTATACCTGCAGAAGAAGGAGAAGAGGAGACCGCAGCCCCACTCGCTTCTGTTGCCTTCCTAATCTTTTCCACCATCTTGGCCCCCTCAGCGGTATGATCTAGCGTTGAGGGCATCATACCCCCCTTTTGTAGCCAAGGAAGTATAGCCGCTATCTGCGCAGTTAGCTCGGGCGGGATCGGAGCTTCAGAATCCGGCACTGCTGCCTGCACCACCGGCGGGGGGCCCTATGGGTGCTGGCACGGGAGGCAACGGAAGCGGCCAAACAGGGGCAGGCGGGCCGGCCCGACAGGAGGGGCCCCTGATGGCAAGGCAGGAGCCGGTGCCACGGGCGCCGGGACTACCGGCTCGGGGGTAGTGGGAACAGCCATAGGGGCAGGAGCGGGTGCACTTGGCCTTGATCTCTTGGTCTTGCTCCTTTTAGGTGAGGAGTCGGAATCCCCATCCGGCAAAGGCGCAGTAATCTGCCGTTTGGGCCTACCGCATGGGCCTGCAATATCATCAATCCTCTCCATCACGCGAGCCTCTAGGCTATCAACCTTACCCAATCTCTTATCAATGGCATTCATTCTACGCATCATGGCTTGCAACATCATCTCCATTTTCGTCCCCTTAGCCCCCTTATCTCCGGACATTTTGCTGTCTACTGTCCGACACTCTTACTGCTCGGATTCGCAAACCCGTGCACCTTGTACCTTCACCAGACGGAGGATACGCAGGGGGCTATGGGCACCACGCAACTGCGACCGCAACACACCGTCTAATCCGATTGTTAGGGGTGGCCAAACTCTAACGTAGACCCACCCGGCGGTCACACGAAGCAATGAAATGCGAGCCCCCTGCTCTCCTCTTACCATCGACGTCCTGCGTGTTCTACGTCCCGTACTCCACACATCCACTGCACACCGGTATACCAGATGAACGCTCCAGCACGTACGATCCACGCTCCGACTGTCTGCTTCTAATGTCGTGCTCACACACACTCCAGCGGCAATCCTTGACCTGAAAGATAAGAACAGAAAATTAGGAGGCCCCGAGTGCGGGGCACGACCAGTGTGGGGGAGCGTCAGGCGTCAAAAAGGGCCACCTAGCGCTCCCCCCTCCTTTATTCCCCGGGACGCCTGGAGAGGGCGGCCTGCCCCCTCCCCCCGCCGCCCGCCCCTCTGACCCGAAAGTCTGCACCACGCCTTCCGGATCAGGGATCGGGTGCCGGCCAACCGGTGGTGTGGCGCACACTTCCCGCGTAGTCATTGGACGCCAGGAGATCACGCCCCCCCCCCACCACCGGGAGGCAAGGGGAGAGGGGATCGCTGCACCGCCATGCGGGCGGGGGGGGCAGAGGGCCCCCCTTTTCAAATGTTATGATTTTTCCCACCTTTCATTATCCTAATGCTGCAAAACGGGTTCATTTGGGTAGAAATAAGTTCTTGTTGTTAAAGAGAACCCTCTACCAGGGTGGTACATTTTAAATTATGAGCTTGTGCTTTTCCAGACCCAAGCACTCTTAAACTATTCTGCCTACCAGTATGGATGACATGCCACTCCTACACCTTGTAGTCCTCTGTAAGTCTTGTGATGTAAAGTGTGCTGACACCCTACAATGGTATGAGTGGCACTATAAAACTAAATAAATGCATCTGAGTGAAAGAGTGGTTTCAGAGACTTGAGGGACCCCGTCGCGGCTTGACAAACTCTCTGGTCCGGCTGGACCATCGACGCTACCCTCACGATCACCTGGAACCAGAAGTGAGTAGGACAGCAAGTCCCATCACCAGCCCCCGTACCCCCCAGTTCGAGGATTGAGAACTATGCGCAGGGTGCGTGGCGTGCCAGCTGGCATCCTAAGACTGTCCCGCTTCCCCGATCCCTCTTTACGAGACTTTCGCGATCCCTCGATCGCTGTGTATTGCTCCTTACTTTTAATCTTGATAAAGTATCTCTTGATAAAGAATCACGGTGTGGTGTCCGTTCATAAGTGTGGTGTGTCGACAGTGTGTACGATCAGTCCTCCCCGGTGAGGACTCCCCCTCAATAAGACTCGGCAGTAATTGTGGGAGAGGAGGTCCCAGGCGGTTAGGAGAGTTCTCTTGACCCCTGGGGTCACCGCCTTCCAACATTGGTGGCAGCAGCGCGATACGAACCTACGTCTAAAAAGATCGTACCACTGACACACTACCTGAACCCACACGCAGCAAATGCACAAGAAAAGAAGAGCAACAATGACGACTACAGAATCTGGTGTAAAGACAACCTTCGACAAGGACCTCCTGGAAGCCTACACCCATAGAGAGCTGAAACAGTTCTGCAAAGAACTGAGTATCCCGAGTACCGGACTAAGCACCAAGGATGATTTCCAGAAAGCACTAACCGCTTGGGTCGAGTCCGGAGCACCTCTTCCCCCGATCGAAGACGAGGGAGGGAGTCCACAGACCGAACCCGGTACACCGACCGGTGAGAGAGTCCAGCAACCGTCCCGGAGCCCAGCAACCGGGAGAGAGCGGTCATCGGAGGAGATGGCCGATCGAGAACGTGACCGAAGCCATGAGCTCAAACTAGCGCGCCTCAAATTGGAGGGCGAGTTCAAACTCGCAGAAAAGAAGTTGGCAGTGGAGCAGTTACGGCTCCAAGGAGAACTAGAGGGGAAGAAGCTCCAGAGGGAGCATGAAGGATGGAAACCTCAGCACGAGCACGAGCGCAGCCTCAAAGAGCTCGAATTAAAAGCAAGAAAAGACGCAACCGGATCACCGGGCCTTGGGGAGCAGGTGGTCCCCAAAGAAACGAAGGTGCATATCCCCAAGGACGTTGTAAAGGAATTTTACAAAGGGGAAAACATCCAGCAGTGGTTCAAAGCCTACGAGGTGGCCATGTCCGCTCACCGGGTCCCCGAGAAGGATTGGGGGGCCGGCCTGTGGAGCCGCTTCCTCAGCGAGGGGAGAGACACCCTGCTGGACCTACCGACGGCACACATGAACGCCTACCCCCACATGAAAGATGCCCTCCTATTCCGCTACGGCCTCACACCGGAAATGTACCGCCAGCGGTTTAGGGAGTGCAAAAAGATTCCTGGCACCACCTGGGTAGACTATGTGAACTACTACACCCGGGCCCTAGACGGGTGGATCAAGGGCAGCAATGTGACTACCTTCGAAGGCCTAGTCCACTTAGTGGCTTACGAGCACCTGTCCGCCAATTGCTTTGTGGAACTCAGACAGCATCTCCTAGATAGCAAGCTCGCCAACCCACGGAAACTGGCTGTGGAAGCCGATCGATGGGTGGCCACCCGAGTCCAGAAGGGGCCCGGGGGAGACACTCAGCGGAACGACCAAGGATCTTCACGCCAGCGGGGTGGGGGAGGTTGGGGCAAGCAACAAGGTGCCCAGTCAGGGCCCCAGCGCAGTCCTCCCAGAAACCAGACCCCACGCTCTCCTCCCGTGACAAGAGCCGTCCCAAGTGCAGGACCCCCGGGGCTCCGCCTCAACTCCACGTGCTTCAAGTGTCAGCAACCCGGGCATTATGCCGGTGACCCCCGATGTCCCCTGACCCCGAAATCCACTCCCACTGGGCCCACCACTAGACAGATATCCTCAGTAGCCTTAGAAGAGGAAGAAATAGAAGAACAGGGGGAGTGGGAACCCGCAGACATGGTCCTAGCTTCCCTGGGAAATAGTGAGATGGTCCCCGGAGATTATCTGCCCGACAACACCGAAAAATACCGCCAGACAGTAAAGGTTAACGGGCGCAGCATAGGAGCCCTTCGGGACACAGGAGCCAGCATCACGTCTGTTAGGTACACGCTAGTTCCTGAGTCCATGATCATCCCCCACACCTCCTGTCAAGTGATAGCAGCCGATAATTCCATCCGCACCTGCAGGATAGCCCAGGTCCCGTTTGAGTGGGAGGGGGTCTCGGGCGAACTGCGGGTCGTAGTCCGCACGGATATGCCTGTAGACTGCCTCCTGGGGAATGACTTAGAGAGTTCCCAGTGGAAAGAGGTAGAGAGAAGGACCCATTTAGCAATGCTAGGACTGCCCCAGTGGGCCTGTGTGAGCACCCGAGCCATGACCGCCAGAATGTCCAACCCCGAGAACGAAGAGCCCGAGTTCCCCAGTTCAGCCCCTGATGTCCCCGAGGGCGGCGAGCACCCCACGGTCCTCGACCAGCCCTCCCTCGAAGAGAACGCCTCCGACGAAGGTCCCCTCGGACCCGCTGTCGAACCAGTCCCGACCCTAGCAGATCTCCCCGAGTTGGCCAGGTGGCGCCAAGAGGGAGGACCGTCCAGAGAGGAGTTCTGCCAAGAGCAGACCTCCTGCCCTGCCCTAGAGGGGCTACGCCGACAGGCCGCAGCCCAGGCCGCTGGAGACCAGTCCGGCTCCCATTACCTTTACTGGGAAAACGGCCTACTGTACAGTGAACAGAAGACCGCGGAACTAGGGTCAGCCCGTGTGCTGGTGGTACCCCTACGTTTTCGCGGACTCCTCCTCAACCTGGCCCACGATGTGCCCCTGGCAGGACATCTGGGCCAAGATAAGACCTTCCAAGGACTAGTGACCCATTTCTACTGGCCCCACATGCAGGCTGATGTGGAACACCACTGCAAGTCCTGCCCCACGTGTCAGGCTAGCGGCAAAAGCGGAGGCAAGCGCAAGGCTCCCCTCCTGCCCTTTCCAGTTGTCAGTACCCCCTTTGAGAGGGTGGGGATCGACATCGTCGGACCTCTGGACCCCCGGACCTCCTTAGGCCACCGGTTCATTGTGGTTCTGGTCGATCACGCCACCCGATACCCCGAAGCCATCCCCCTCCGGACCGTGACGGCCCCGGTCGTGGGCCGGGCCCTCATGGGGATATTCTCATGGGTGGGATTCCCCCGAGAAGTGGTAAGCGACCGAGGCACGAACTTTATATCCCGGTATAAGAAGTCCCTCTGGCAACAGTGTGGGGTGTCATACCGGTTCACCAGCCCCTACCATCCCCAGGGCAACGGCCTGGTTGAGCGGTTCAACCGCACCCTGAAAGGGATGGTCATGAGTCTCGAGGAACCCTTGCGACGCAAGTGGGACGTCCTTCTACCCTGTCTCCTGTTCGCCTACCGAGAAGTACCCCAGAAATCCTTGGAGTTTAGCCCTTTTAAGCTGCTCTATGGACACCCCGTCCGGGGCCCCCTCAGCCTGGTCAAGGAAGGCTGGAAGACAGCTCCCTCGAGCACACCCCCGACGTATTCTCCTACGTCCTGGCCCTCCGGAACCAGACGCGGAAGTTTCGCGAACTGGCCGAGGCCAACCTGGAAGCCAGCCAAGAGGAGATGAAACGCTGGTACGACCAGAATGCCACTCTGGTCGAGTTTCAACCAGGCCAACAGGTTTGGGTCATGTCCCCAGTGGAACCTTGTGCCTTGCAGGACAAGTGGACTGGACCCTTTAAGGTGATAGAGCGCAAGAGTCAGGTCACCTACCTCGTTGATACGAAATCAGCCAGGAACGCCCTGAAAGTGTTACACGTAAACCGGCTCAAACCCCATTTTGTGCGGTCTGAGTTGGGGTTACTCCTTGCCACCGACGACGGAGAGGAAGAGGAGACGGACCCTCCACCCGATCTCCTGTGTGCAAAGGATCAAGATGGCTCCGTAGAGGGAGTGAGTCTCTCCTCCTCCCTCACCCCCTTGCAGCGTGAAGAATGTCGCCACTTGCTGGGACAATTCTCAGACCTCTTCTCCCTCACTCCCGGCGTCACCAGCTGGTGCGTCCACGACGTGGACACCGGGGACAGCCCGCCGGTACGGCACAGAGCCTACCGAGTCCCAGACCGAGTCCGAGCCTGCATCAAGGCTGAGGTCGACAAAATGTTGGACCTAGGAGTGGTGGAAGCCTCCGACAGCCCATGGGCTAGTCCCGTGGTCCTGGTTCCGAAGGCAGCCGCCCCCGGCACTGTTCCTGAGTTGTGGTTCTGGGTAGACTACAGCGGACTCAACGCAGTCACCCGAACCGATGCACACCCCATCCCCCGAGCCGACGAACTGATTGACCGCCTAGGGTCGGCTCAGTACCTTAGTACCTTCGATCTCACCAGTGGCTACTGGCAGATCGGCCTCACGGAGAGGGCCCAAGAAAGGTCTGCTTTCTCCACTCCGGATGGCCATTTCCACTTCCGAGTCATGCCCTTCGGCATGAAAAACGCCCCGCCACCTTTCAGCGACTGGTCAACCAGGTCCTGGCCGGGTTGGAAGGTTTCAGTGCGGCCTATCTAGACGACATTACGGTGTTCAGTGCTCACTGGCCCGAGCACCTGCACCACCTTTGGGAGGTGTTGGACGCCCTGCGTCGAGCCGGGCTCACCATTAAGGCTAGTAAGTGCCAAATCGGACAAAGCTCAGTGGTCTACCTAGGACACCAGGTCGGCAGCGGCCTCGTGGCCCCCCTCCAACCCAAGATAGACGCGATCACTGCCAGGGAGACCCCCACGACCCAGACCGAGGTGCAGGCTTTCCTAGGGCTCACAGGGTGCTACCGTAGATTCATCAAGGGGTACGGGAGTATTGTAGGCCCCCTCACAGAGTTAACAGCCAAGGCCAACCCCAGGAAGGTTATCTGGACCACCACCTGTCAGAAGGCTTTCGAAGAATTGAAACAGGCCATGTGCACCGCTCCAGTACTACAGGCCCCTGACTACTCCCGAGAGTTCGTGGTCCAGACCGACGCCTCCGAGCATGGCATCGGAGCCGTGCTCTCCCAAGTGGACGACAAGGGGATTGATCATCCGGTAGCCTTTATCAGCCGGAGGCTACTACCCCGAGAGCAGAGATGGAGTACCATCGAGCGAGAGGCCTTCGCAGTAGTCTGGGCCTTGAAGAAACTGAGGCCCTACCTGTTCGGGACCCACTTCCGGGTCCAAACCGACCACCGACCTCTCCGGTGGCTCATGCAGATGAGAGGAGAGAACCCTAAACTGCTACGCTGGTCCATCTCCCTCCAAGGGATGGATTTTACTGTAGAACACAGGCCTGGTGCCGACCACGCCAACGCTGACGGCCTGTCCCGCTTCTTCCGCCTCAGCGAAGAGAACCCCCAAGAGGATGCGTAGTTCTCCTCGTCCTTCAGCTGGAGGGGACGCATGTTGGACCCGGCCTCGTGGCGTGGTCCTTGCGGATCTCTGCCGCTCCAGAACTATGGGTGGAACTGATTCCCGTCCACCCAGACCTGTACAGGACACTCTTACTACGGACCTGAGACGATCTCCAGACTGCGTGCCTGCACCCGTGCATGTGACCATCAGACTCCATGTTTGGTCACCCCGGCTGGCCGGCCGCCTTCTTTCCTTTCGGCAGCTCCTGGCCTCTCCTGGCTACAGCTAAGCCTGGGCGTCCGGCACGCCCAGCTCCACCCGGCGGGGTGAACGACTCACCAAGTACCCGAAACCAAGACTTTCATCACACCTCCGGCCCCCTCCCGAGGAACTGGTTCCCCTCACACCTCGGAACTATCCCTGAGGGCTGGTTTCGATCGCACCTTGGGCCTCCTAGTGAGCTGGCTCCAGGTCCTGATGGGCGTCTGGGATTCCCTGGACGCATGGTCCAAAGCATCAAAGAACCAACTGCCCAGACAATCAGATGCCTGGCCCTCGGACCTCCGGCCTCCTGCCTATGAGGGTCCGGACATCAGAGTGCTCCAGGACTATAAGACAGCCTGCCTTCCCTCCAGTCGGCAGTTGTATCTTGGACAAGAAAGCCCTGCTGATCTGATCGCGGCTGACCTTGAGCAGAACAGACTCTGAAACGCTGAGCCCTGCTGACGTCATCGCGGCTCACCCTCGAACCTATGGAACGGAACCATCGGAGACCTGCTGACGCTGTTGCGGCTCCCTCTCGAGACACAAGACCTGAACCATCGGAGCCCTGCTGACGCTGTCGCGGCTCCCTCCCGAGACACAAGAACAGAACCACCAGAGCCCTGCTGACGCTGTCGCGGCTCCCTCTTGAAGCACAAGACCTGAACCACCGGAGCCCTGGTGACGCTGTCGCGGCTCCAACTGCCTACGAGTACGACGGAGTACTCCTGACCAAGCCCTGCTGACCCCGTCACGGCTTGACGAACTCTCTGGTCCGGCTGGACCATCGACGCTACCCTCACGATCACCTGGAACCAGAAGTGAGTAGGACAGCAAGTCCCATCGCCAGCCCCCGTACCCCCCAGTTCGAGGATTGAGAACTGTGCGCAGGGTGCGTGGCGTGCCAGCTGACATCCTAAGACTGTCCCGCTTCCCCGATCCCTCTTTACGAGACTTTTGCGATCCCTCGATCGCTGTGTATTGCTCCTTACTTTAATTTTGATAAAGTATCTCTTGATAAAGAATCACGGTGTGGTGTCCGTTCATAAGTGTGGTGTGTCGACAGTGTGTACGATCAGTCCTCCCCGGCGAGGACTCCCCCTCAATAAGACTCGGCAGTAATTGTGGGAGAGGAGGTCACAGGCGGTTAGGAGAGTTCTCTTGACCCCTGGGGTCACCGCCTTCCAACATTGGTGGCAGCGGTGCGATATGAACCTACGTCTAAAAAGATCGTACCACTGACACACTACCTGAACCCACACGCAGCAAACGCACAAGAAAAGAAGAGCAACAATGACGACTACAGAATCTGGTGTAAAGACAACCTTCGACAAGGACCTCCTGGAAGACTACACCCATAGAGAGCTGAAACAGTTCTGCAAAAAACTGAGTATCCCGAGTACCGGACTAAGCACCAAGGATGATTTCCAGAAAGCACTAACCGCTTGGGTCGAGTCCGGAGCACCTCTTCCCCCAATCGAAGACGAGGGAGGGAGACCACAGACCGAACCCGGTACACCGACCGGTGAGAGAGTCCAGCAACCGTCCCGGAGCCCAGCAACCGGGAGAGAGCGGTCATCGGAGGAGATGGCCGATCGAGAACGTGACCGAAGCCATGAGCTCAAACTAGCGCGCCTCAAATTGGAGGGCGAGTTCAAACTCGCAGAAAAGAAGTTGGCAGTGGAGCAGTTACGGCTCCAAGGAGAACTAGAGGAGAAGAAGCTCCAGAGGGAGCATGAAGGACGGAAACTTCAGCTCGAGCACGAGCGCAGCCTCAAAGAGCTCGAATTAAAAGCAAGAAAATACGCAACCGGATCACCGGGCCTTGGGGAGCAGGTGGTCACCAAAGAAACGAAGGTGCATATCCCCAAGGACGTTGTAAAGGAATTTTACAAAGGGGACGGCATCCAGCAGTGGTTCAAAGCCTACGAGGTGGCCATGTCAGCTCACCGGGTCCCCGAGAAGGATTGGGGGGCCGGCCTGTGGAGCCGCTTCCTCAACGAGGGGAGAGACACCCTGCTGGACCTACCGACGGCACACATGAACGCCTACCCCCACATGAAAGACGCCCTGCTATTCCGCTACGGCCTCACACCGGAAATGTACCGCCAGCGGTTTAGGGAGTGCAAAAAGATTCCTGGCACCACCTGGGTAGACTATGTGAACTACTACACCCGGGCCCTAGACGGGTGGATCAAGGGCAGCAATGTGACTACCTTCGAAGGCCTAGTCGACTTAGTGGCTTACGAGCACCTGTCCGCCAATTGCTTTGTGGAACTCAGACAGCATCTTCTAGATAGCAAGCTCGCCAACCCACGGAAACTGGCTGTGGAAGCCGATCGATGGGTGGCCACCCGAGTCCAGAAGGGGCCCGGGGGAGACACTCAGCAGAACGACCAAGGAACTTCACGCCAGCGGGGTGGGGGAGGTCGGGGCAAGCAACAAGGTTCCCAGTCAGGGCCCCAGCGCAGTCCTCCCAGAAACCAGACCCCACGCTCTCCTCCCTCGACGAGAGCCGTCCCAAGTGCAGGACCCCCGGGGCTCCGCCTCAACTCCACGTGCTTCAAGTGTCAGCAACCCGGGCATTATGCCGGTGACCCCCGATGTCCCCTGACCCCGAAATCCACTCCCACTGGGCCCACCACTAGACAGATATCCTCACTAGCCTTAGAAGAGGAAGAAATAGAAGAACAGGGGGAGTGGGAACCCGCAGCCATGGTCCTAGCTTCCCTGGGAAATAGTGAGATGGTCCCCGGAGATTATCTGCCCGACAACACCAAAAAATACCGCCAGACAGTAAAGGTTATCGGGCGCAGCATAGGAGCCCTTCGGGACACAGGAGCCAGCATCACGTCTGTTAGGTACACACTAGTTTCTGAGTCCATGATCATCCCCCACACCTCCTGTCGAGTGATAGCAGCCGATAATTCCGTCCGCACCTGCAGGATAGCCCAGGTCCCGTTTGAGTGGGAGGGGGTCTCGGGCGATCTGCGGGTCGCAGTCCGCACGGACATGCCTGTAGACTGCCTCCTGGGGAATGACTTAGAGAGTTCCCAGTGGAAAGAGGTAGAGAGAAGGACCCATTTAGCAATGCTAGGACTGCCCCAGTTGGCCTGTGTGAGCACCCGAGCCATGACCGCCAGAATGTTCAACCCCGAGAACGAAGAGCCCGGGTTCCCCAGTTCAGCCCCTGGTGTCCCCGAGGGCGGCGAGCACCACACGGTCCTCAACCAGCCCTCCCTCGAAGAGAACGCCTCCAACGAAGGTCCCCTCGGACCATCTGTCGAACCAGTCCCGACCCTAGCAGATCTCCCCGAGTTGGCCCAGTGGCGCCAAGAGGGAGGACCGTTCTGAGAGGAGTTCTGCCAAGAGCAGACCTCCTGCCCTGCCCTAGAGGGGCTACGCCGACAGGCCGCAGCCGAGGCCGCTGGAGACCAGTCCGGCTCCCATTACCTTTTCTGGGAAAACGGCCTACTGTACAGTGAACAGAAGACCGCGGAACTAGGGTCAGCCCGTGTGCTGGTGGTACCCCTACGTTTCCGCGGACTCCTCCTCAACCTGGCCCACGATGTGTCCCTGGCAGGACATCTGGGCCAAGATAAGACCTTCCAACGACTAGTGACCCATTTCTACTGGCCCCACATGCGGGCTGATGTGGAACACCACTGCAAGTCCTGCCCCACGTGTCAGGCTAGCAGCAAAAGCGGAGGCAAGCGCAAGGCTCCCCTCCAGCCCTTTCCAGTTGTCAGTACCCCCCTTTGAGAGGGTGGGGATCGACATCGTCGGACCTCTGGACCCCCGGACCTCCTTAGGCCACCGGTTCATTCTGGTTCTGGTCGATCACGCCACCCGATACCCCGAAGCCATCCTTCTCCGGACCGTGACGGCCCCGGTCGTGGGCCGGGCCCTCATGGGGATATTCTCACGGGTGGGATTCCCCCGAGAAGTGGTAAGCGACCGAGGCACGAACTTTATATCCCGGTATATGAAGTCCCTCTGGCAAAAGTGTGGGGTGCCATACCGGTTCACCACCCCCTACCATCCCCAGGGCAACGGCCTGGTTGAGCGGTTCAACCGCACCCTGAAAGGGATGATCATGAGTCTCGAGGAACCCTTGCGACGCAAGTGGGACGTCCTTCTACCCTGTCTCCTGTTCGCCTACCGAGAAGTCCCCCAGAAATCCTTGGAGTTTAGCCCTTTTGAGCTGCTCTATGGACACCCCGTCCGGGGCCCCCTCAGCCTGGTCAAGGAAGGCTGGGAGACAGCTCCCCCGAGCACACCCCCCGACGTATTCTCCTACGTCCTGGCCCTCCGGAACCAGACGCGGAAGTTTCGCGAACTGGCCGAGGCCAACCTGGAAGCCAGCCAAGAGGAGATGAAATGCTGGTACGACCAGAATGCCACTCTGGTCGAGTTTCAACCAGGCCAACAGGTTTGGGTCATGTCCCCAGTGGAACCTTATGCCTTGCAGGACAAGTGGACTGGACCCTTTAAGGTGATAGAGCGCAAGAGTCAGGTCACCTACCTCGTTGATACGAAATCAGCCAGGAACGCCCTGAAAGTGTTACACGTAAACTGGCTCAAACCCCATTTTGTGCAGTCTGAGTTGGGGTTACTCCTTGCCACCGACGACGGAGAGGAAGAGGAGACGGACACTCTACCCGATCTCCTGTGTGCAAAGGATCAAGATGGCTCCGTAGAGGGAGTGAGTCTCTCCTCCTCCCTCACGCCCTTGCAGCGTGAAGAATGTCGCCACTTGCTGGGACAATTCTCGGACCTCTTCTCCCTCACTCCCGGCGTCACCAGCTGGTGCGTCCACGACGTGGACACCGGGGACAGCCCGCCGGTATGGCACAGAGCCTACCGAGTCCCAGACCGAGTCCGAGCCTGCATCAAGGCTGAGGTCGACAAAATGTTGGACCTAGGAGTGGTGGAAGCCTCCGACAGCCCATGGGCTAGTCCCGTGGTCCTGGTTCCGAAGGCAGCCGCCCCCGGCACCGTTCCTGAGCTGAGGTTCTGCGTAGACTACCGCGGACTCAACGCAGTCACCCGAACCGATGCACACCCCATCCCCCGAGCCGACGAACTGATTGACCGCCTAGGGTCGGCTCAGTACCTTAGTACCTTCGATCTCACCAGTGGCTACTGGCAGATCGGCCTCACGGAGAGGGCCCAAGAGATTTCTGCTTTCTCCACTCCGGATGGCCATTTCCACTTCCGAGTTATGCCCTTCGGCATGAAAAACGCCCTTGCCGTCTTCCAGCGACTGGTCAACCAGGTCCTGGCCGAGTTGGAAGGTTTCAGTGCGGCCTATCTAGACGACATTGCGGTGTTCAGTGCTCACTGGCCCGAGCACCTGCACCACCTTTGGGAGGTGTTGGATGCCCTGCGTCGAGCCGGGCTCACCATTAAGGCTAGTAAGTGCCAAATCAGACAAAGCTCAGTGGTCTACCTAGGACACCAGGTCGGCAGCGGCCTCGTGGCCCCCCTCCAACCCAAGATAGACGCGATCACTGCCAGGGAGACCCCCACGACCCAGACCGAGGTGCGGGCTTTCCTAGGGCTCACAGGGTACTACCGTAGATTCATCAAGGGGTACGGGAGTATTGTAGGCCCCCTCACAGAGTTAACAGCCAAGGCCAACCCCAAGAAGGTTATCTGGACCACCGCCTGTCAGAAGGCTTTCGAAGAATTGAAACAGGCCATGTGCACCGCTCCAGTACTACAGGCCCCTGACTACTCCCGAGAGTTCGTGGTCAAGACCGACGCCTCCGAGCATGGCATCGGAGCCGTGCTCTCCCAAGTGGACGACAACGGGATTGATCATCCGGTAGCCTTTATCAGCCGGAGGCTACTACCCCGAGAGCAGAGATGGAGTACCATTGAGCGAGAGGCCTTCGCAGTAGTCTGGGCCTTGAAGAAACTGAGGCCCTACCTGTTCGGGACCCACTTCCGGGTCCAAACCGACCACCGACCTCTCCGGTGGCTCATGCAGATGAGAGGAGAGAACCCTAAACTGCTACGCTGGTCCATCTCCCTCCAAGTGATGGATTTTACTGTAGAACACAGGCCTGGTGCCGACCACGCCAACGCTGACGGCCTGTCCCGCTTCTTCCGCATCAGCGAAGAGAACCCCCAAGAGGATGGGTAGTTCTCCTCGTCCTTCAGCTGGAGGGGACGCATGTTGGACCCGGCCTCGTGGCGTGGTCCTCGCGGATCTCCGCCGCTCCAGAACTATGGGTGGAACTGATTCCCGTCCACCCAGACCTGTACAGGACACTCTTACTCCGGACCTGAGACGATCTCCAGACCGCGTGCCTGCACCCGTGCACGTGACCATCAGACTCCATGTTTGGCCACCCTGGCTGGCCGGCTGCCTTCTTTCCTTTTGGCAGCTCCTGGCCTCTCCTGGCTACAGCTAAGCCTGGGCGTCCGGCGCGCCCAGCTCCACCCGGGGGGTGAACGACTCACCAAGTACCCGAAACCAAGACTTCCATCACACCTCCTGCCTCCTCCCGAGGAACTGGTTCCCCTCACACCTCGGAACTATCCCTGAGGGCTGGTTTCAATCACACCTTGGGCCTCCTAGTGAGCTGGCTCCAGGTCCTGATGGGCGTCTGGGATTCCCTGGATGCATGGTCCAAAGCATCAAAGAACCAACCGCCCAGACAATCAGGCGCCTGGCCCTCGGACCTCCGGCCTCCTGCCTATGAGGGTCCAGACATCAGAGAGCTCCAGGACTATAAGACAGCCTGCCTTCCCTCTGGCAGTTGTATCTCGGACAAGAAAGCCCTGCTGATTTGATCGCGGTTGACCTTGAGGAGAACAGACTCTGAACCGCTGAGCCCTGCTGACGTCGTCGCGGCTCACCCTCGAACCTACGGAACGGAACCATCGGAGACCTGCTGACACTGTCGCGGGTCCCTCTCGAGACACAAGACCTGAACCATCGGAGCCCTGCTGACGCCTTCGCGGCTCCCTCTCGAGACACAAGAACAGAACCACCGGAGCCCTGCTGACGCTGTCGCGGCTCTCTCTTGAAGCACAAGACCTGAACCACCGGAGCCCTGCTGACGCTGTCGCGGCTCCAACTGCCTACGAGTACGACGGAGTACTCCTGACCAAGCCCTGCTGACCCCGTCGCGGCTTGACGAACTCTCTGGTCCGGCTGGACCATCGACGCTACCCTCACGATCACCTGGAACCAGAAGTGAGTAGGACAGCAAGTCCCATCGCCAGCCCCCGTACCCCCCAGTTCGAGGATTGAGAACTGTGCGCAGGGTGCGTGGCGTGCCAGCTGGCATCCTAAGACTGTCCCGCTTCCCCGATCCCTCTTTACGAGACTTTCGCGATCCCTCGATCGCTGTGTATTGCTCCTTACTTTTAATCTTGATAAAGTATCTCTTGATAAAGAATCACGGTGTGGTGTCCGTTCATAAGTGTGGTGTGTCGACAGTGTGTACGATCAGTCCTCCCCCGGCGAGGACTTCCCCTCAATAAGACTCGGCAGTAATTGTGGGAGAGGAGGTCCTAGGCGGTTAGGAGAGTTCTCTTGACCCCTGGGGTCACCGCCTTCCAACAGTAGTGAGTGCAGAGTAGTGAGTGCAGAGTAGTGAGTGCAGAGTAGTGAGTACAGAGTAGTGAGTGCAGAGTAGTGAGTGCAGAGTGCAGAGTAGTGAGTGCAGTGCAGAGTAGTGAGTGCAGTGCAGAGTAGTGAGTGCCGAGTAGTGAGTGCCGAGTAGTGAGTGCCAAGTGCCGAGTAGTGAGTGCAGAGTAGTGAGTGCAGAGTAGTGAGTGCAGAGTGCAGAGTAGTGAGTGCAGATTGCTGTGTGCTTTTGAGTGCAGAGTGCTGTGTGCTGTGGAGTGCAGAGTGCTGTGTGCTGTTGAGTGCAAAGTGCTGTGTGCTGTTGAGTGCAGAGTGCTGTGTATTGGCAATGTAAATGACAATGCCATTTATTTATGATTTAAAGAAAAAAAAGAAATGTCATGAGCAATGCCAATAGCTCTACCTTTAATGATGCCGAGGCCATTGCCATTGCATTGTAAATGCTTGTTCTGTTTTGCCCTGCCGGCTGTAGCCTGGAGGGAATGGTTGACAGTAGAGAAGGATCCCGGTCCTATATACCTAGGATCCTGCAGTTCTACACCCTCAGTATCTCTGGTCGGTGCATGGGGTCGGGGTTCCATTCCCCGACAGGTTCTAGATTCCTCTTCCCCCAGCATGCACGGGGTCTGAGTTTCATTCTCAGACAGATTCTAGACTCATAGTCCCTCAGCACTTCAGGGTTTTGCATGGGGTCAGGGTTCAATTCCCCAACAGATTCTACGTTTTACTTCTTGTTTGATTTTGCAAATATCCAACATTGTGTCTCTTCTTACGGATCATAGCCACTGCATTTCTCTGCCTTGCATTTTGGTTTTCAATTACATTCCATGTCATTTACGCTCTCTGCAACTTCCACCGCCTTTCTATCTATACTTCATTAACATCTTTTTGCCACAAATGTGTGTTTATGGGACTGTGTCCGGCAGCTTACATTTGTTTTGAGTTTTGATTAATTATTTGGTGTAAATTGGGTTTTTTCAACATTTAAATATGCAAGGAATGGGAGGCTTCTTATCGCTTTGAGATTAACAGTGTCTTTCTTTCTTTTCTACTGCGTGCTTTCTACAGGGGGAGCTACTTTCCTTCAACACGTCACTTTGTGGTTTCCTCTCTCGGGCCTGGCAGCGTCCGACGCCTTTCGATTTCTCTCTCCACATTGTAGAAAGTGCCCTCTGCTCTTCTCCTTTTTCAGCAGCTACCTCTCCTTCCCTCGGTTTACATGTAGTGTCTCTCTACCTCTCTTGCCTGGCTCATGGGCCTTTCTCAGCTCTTTCGCTCACAGTGACACCACAGGCTTTCACTCCTGTGTAGCAAGATCTTATATATGGGGTTACATCTCTCTTATGCACTGCAATAAGAAGTGATCAGCAGGAACATCTGGGTATGTGCCAAGCACACCCACTGTAACTGAGTATATTCTGTGTCTGGCTACCAAGTAGCTGCCTTCACGGCTCTTAATTACGTATTTTGAGCACAGTTTTAAATAGGCTCCCTTGTTTTAACTCATTACACCCTGATTGAAGTTCATTCTGTTCCTTGACTGCCACACCCCACACTTCTCACCTAAACATTTCTGGCGTACTTGATCACTTGATAAAGGATCCTCCCACTTGAATATTGAGTCAAGTGGTAGAAAGAGGGGGAGGAAGGACTTTGCAGGCATTAATTGACCACATCACACAGCAACCTTTTTTATGTTTTCTGGTTGCTATTACACACTAGACTTGGCCCAGCAGCAAATGATAGGCCAGCCACGCAAAAGAAAAAATGACATAATAATTTGAGGTCAAGGACTGCCATCCCTGACCGCCCAGAGCCCAATGGTAGAAGATGTAATACAGGGTAAAATTGAGCTTTTCCCTTTGATATTTTTGCATCCTCATTCTATTCAACATGACCCACAACATCTAGATTGAAAACAATAGAGCAATGAACAAAGATTGTAAAAATGAGTAAAGTACCTTGCTGGTAACATACAAAATATCTTCTTCCTTATTGATAATAGATATTTACAAAATAATGTTCTATGGCCCACAATGTTAAAAGACAAAAAATGCCGTCAATATAAATAATATAGTTTCCTGGCAGAAAAGAAAATACTTTCAGTTTCAAATGCATATGAATAAAATAATTTTTCTATATAGACCTGATGACTAGCTATTGGCATCCATATTTCAATGTACAAAATGCAAAGGCCTACCTTTTCAGCTAGATTAACAATACTAAGATTACACAAAAGACTGCAGCCCTAACATACTAAGTACAGAATAATTTATTCCTACCTGTGTCTGAATTTAGCCGCAGCTAAGGCAGGCACAGGCTTTTGGCCCGAATGCAGCACTAATCTGGGAGGGTGTCGGAAGACAGCACTCACAGTTGAGGTTTGCTATTACAAAATTAGGTTTTTGAAATTGTGGACGGCGTTTACACAACGTGCATGACATACAGAGAACGTGAGCCTGTGTTTGACTTGATAGTCACAGGTTCATATGCAACTAGGTTTACTGATCTATCCAAGGTGGATGAAAGAAGTACCATTGAGTTGTAAGGAACAATAAGGATCTGGTATCTAGCGCCAACTTACCATTCTGGGTGAAGGTGTGCTTTACAAAAAAAAAAAAGAGACATGTGATATTAAATATTCTGGTCAGCATAGCGTACAATTAAAAACAACACATGTTTTTAGAAGCTATTAGGTAAGAAAAGAGTTAATAGGCTGTCTCTGAGGCTACCGTTGGAAGTAGCCAACCACAGATTCTGGGCATTAAGCCAGGCAGGAAATGCACTTCCTGTGGTTTGTAACGAGAGTTTTAGGCAGTTGGAACACCGATCGCAGGATCGCACAAAATGAGAAATATACATATACTAGCAGCCCGCCCCAGCGTTCCTAGGGGCAGAAGGGGCCTGGGGGCAGCATTTCGGGATTTCCTTTTGCGGCAGCGTTGCCCGGGGCGGAAGGGGGCTGGGGGCAACATTTCAGGCTTGGGTGCACTCCTGCCCCGGCCCCTGCCCGACCCGACATTGCCCAGACCGCCTCCCGCCTCCTGCCGCCTCCAGCCTGCCTCCCGCCTGCCTCCCTCCTCGCCTTTGCCTTACCCCGCCTGCCCCGACATTGCCCAGACTGCCTCCCGCCTCCTGGCCACCTCCCGCCTCCCGCCTCACCTTTGCCTTGCCTTTGCCTTACCTGAGCCGCCGCTCTTCCCCTTGCTCCGGATTTCACCGCCTTTCCTCGCTGCTCGTCACCGCTCCTCCCCACCTGTCATCATCACGCACGTTGCAGACATCGCTAGGTCACGGCCGGCGCTACTTTTAGGGGACTACTTTGTTTTTAAAGTTAAATTTTTTAATTTACGTTTTTTTTAATTTTATGCAGCCTATGTCCATCTACACACCCTGAGGATTACAACAATGTATTGGGTGTGTGGATTGACGCTGTGGTTCCCGAGTTTACCTTGCCAAAAGGTTTCTGTTCTCTCTTTATAATAGTAGTATAGATTTATATATATAAGTACATATATATATGTGCATAACAGAAGTAATATGTAGGTATGTTAATAGTTTTTATTTCTAGGTTCTTCAAAGTTGCAGGAAATAATGTGTACTTATACTGTAAGGTGAATGTGCTAAAATGCTTTTTAAGCAGTACATAAGCCAGGGACTACAATACTGGGTGTGCATTGACAAAGCCAAGAGGGTAACAAATAATTTTGAGACCTACTGAATTTAACAACGCTTGTTTATTTTTATGTTGCAAAGAAAGAAGCATATGGTCTCTAGCCAGGTGACTGGGTCTGGATAAAAGCTCACACCAGACAACACTGCCTGGTCAAGTGACATCCTGGATCCACAGCTCCCACACCAAGAAAGGAGCATGGCTAAAGGAGGGCAAGCTCAACCTGCACCAATAGTGTCATCTGAGGTATTCCACAGGTACAAGTTTCACTCCAGCAAACCAGCAACAACAAAGAAGGATGGGAGGAGAGGCAGATCCCTGTCTGCCGCAGGCCAGGCCTCCAACAGTAAGGGCAATTCGACAGAGGCAGACCCCTGTTCGCTGCAGGCCAGGCCTCTGGATACTATCTTCCAAGGACCCCTACGTTCCCTTCAAGTGCTAGTGACTGACTTCCTCGATCCATGGTTCTCATTCAAAGAAAGCAGTGACTCCACCGCAACAAGAAAACCTCCAGTGCCTTCCTGCTTCGCATCCAGGACAGCCTCATTACAACGTCCGTCCCATGAAAAGTACAAAGTGGGGATGGTATCCCAAGCCTATCCTGATGGGTTGCACGTGCTACACGGCAGAGAAAGGAAGAGTGTAAGCAGACCCCAACGATACATTACCTAAAGACGTCTGGAACTTCAAATGCCCCAACCCCTCAGTCTACAAGTTGTGACGAGATATCTTTTCCTTCTTTATTACTTTGTTTTCTTCATTTTTGAAAGTGCCTAGGTAATTGAAGTGCTTGAAAACCTCTCAAATTACTTGAAGACAGGCACCAACGGTTACTTTTTTCTGTTTACAGAAATGATCACTGAAGAACTGCTTAATTTTTCAGCTTAATTTTGAAAAGACTTAAAGTACAGCAGAAGATAAGACATTCAACGATTAGAACAATGCCTCAAGACTTTCAGAACAATGAGAAAAAAATGAAGTGTGGCTCACTGGTTAGAGGAGGCAGACCCTGATGCAGAGGTCAGACCCGGGACCAGGGTTCAATTCCCGACACGGCAGGGTCTTGAGCACAAAATGTCCACAGATTCGATAATTCTCGCCTCGGTGCCTACTCGAATCATGGGTTCAACTCTGCAACTCTGGGCAATAGCTTGCTTAATCTCCACTACGGCCCCACCGCGATAGGATGCCTGGTCTTCACCTTGGGGATGCCCAGTAGGGGTTATCTCGCAGGGAAAGCCAGGACGGGTCTTCAAAGCAAGCGCTAAGAGACCTGTCGGTGATTTGGCGCTATATAAATCGAAATTGATATATATATATAACAATGTGTGCTACTAGCAGCATTGAACACTATTACTGCCATTATAATGACTATAAATGTATTATGATCACAGTGCTTGCTATACCTAAGATACTGCTTAAATGACACAGAGATATTGTACCAAATTGAATAAATAGCCATTCATAAAGATGGGACAAGGGGACAGTTGACAGGGCAGGATGTTATGTTTGCACACACTGGCCTACAGTCACAGTAAAGAGCATGTGTCATACTTGTCTCTAAACATGAGCATTATGCTCTTCAACCAGCACCCCATGTCCGTAGCACTTCCTGCACCTCCTGAGAATAGCAGAATTAGCACAGGGAGAGCATGGATAGAACAGGGAATGTGAATAACTTAGCACGTATAATGTTTGTTCAAAAAAATGAACAAAAGGGGGGAGATGAAGCAGGGTCTATTTTTTACCCCAGGCCAATTCTGCCCACCCTAGAGGCATGAGACCCTGATAAGCCCCCACCAGCTAGCATAAAAGGAATCTGTTAAATTGACCAAATTGTCCCAGCTGTTCTTTTTCTATGAATAGGCCCCAAAGTGTCTCTCTCATACAAATCTTCTCAGTGAGGCTCAGCTCCCCCGGAGCCCCCACTTCCTCGATCTGCACCTCTTCTCTTACACCCACGTAGATACCGCAAGAATTGCAATACAGCAAGAACAGGGAACTTCCCGAGCTAAAAGAGACTTCACGCAATACCTGATAGTTGGGGCCACTTGCCATCTGTCATCTTTCATATTATTGTATCTGTTGCTAGCCTTAACGTAACTAAGACATGCAACCAATATCTTCCTAAATGTTCCTCTTTCTTATAAATGTTTCCCTGAAGTGACGCAAATCCTGGTCAATAGATGTGCAATTTCATTATGATTCATGGTCAAACATTCTGTGACCTTTTGAGAAACTTTTTTGTAGCGTGGGTGGCACTTCTGTTTTCTTAAATATTTTCCAGACGTGACCAAAATGTGTCATGTCCTATAGGTCAAAGACACCTGATAATGTCGTCATTATGTGGTCAATGGTTCTTTATTGAAAGAGTATAAAGATCTGCTCTTCAGTCCATTCGACAGACTACCTCGCTGCAGTGACCCCTTGGGTCACTGACGCCTGTGTGGTCTCCTTCAGCCCTCTATCTAAGCATCTTTGGCTGAAGCTCTAATTGTTTCTGGCACTTTAAAATTGTCTTTTTCTCCCTCCTCTGCGTCCGCCTTATTCTAAAACATTATTGCAATTGCAAAGCAATAACGTTGTTCCTCCTAACTTAACATGTGCATTGCTAGCATTGCAGTCAAGTGTAGTTTGCATTTTGAAAAGATTTCCATAGATTTAACATTTTTTGCATTGCCTGAGTTTCTCTTTCACTCCAGAAATGTGTGTTTCATTCCCTAATTAATTTCAATTGTGCCTTTTTAATAATCCTGGCCCCTTGCATTCTGGGTCTCTTTAAAATCTTTAACCTGCATGAATTATTCTCTTCAGGAAGGCTTGTTTCAAGTTCTCTATATTTTCATAGAATGTATTCTGTGTCTTTCTGAGTCTCTAGCTGATTTAAATGTGATTTTTAATGGATCCTCACTCCAGCTTGCCTTATAGTTCTCATCAGAAAGGCTTGATTCTAGGCGCTATGATTTTATAACAAATGTACTCCATTTCTTTGGATCTCTAGCAGTTTTCCATTATGCATTTTTAAGAGTTACTCATTTCAGCTTGCCTCGCAGCATTTTGGAAGCGATTGCTATTTAGCATGTACTCCTGGCAGAGTGAAGCCAGGTTTTCTTAAGAGTGTTCACTAGCAATGCGTTTTATTGAAATACATGTGTTTTGTGCGCGGGAATACGCAACAAAGCCCTGGACTGAACCATATCCTTCCTCCCTGACAGAACCCAGAGGGCCCGCCTCCCCCTTTCTGTACGGAAGTCACCAAGATCATCTGCTCCGTACCCCAAGGATCATCCCTCTGCCCGACCCTCTTCATCGTCTACATGGCTCCGCTTGCCAACATCGTCCGCTCGCACGACCTCAACATCGTCTCCTACGCCGACGACACTCAGCTAATCCTCTCACCAAGAACCCCGCCACCGTCAAAACCAACCTTTATGAAGGAATGAAGACCGTTGCCTACTGGATGCCTGAAACTTAACTCAGACAAGAAAGAGGTCCTCATCCTGGGCTCCACCCCCTCCGCCTAGGACGACTCCTGGCAGCCAGCCACCCTGGGAGCTTCACCCACACCCATCAACCACGCAGGCAACCTGGGGTTCATCCTGGACTCATCACTCTCAATGACCCAGCAAGTCAACGCCGTCTCCTCCTCCTGCTTCAACACCCTCCGCATGCTCCGCAAGATCTACAGGTGGATACCCACCAGAACCAGAAGGACGGTAACCCAGGCCCTTGTCAGATGCAGACTGGACTACAGCAATGCCCTCTAAGCAGGAACCATGGTCTCTCTCCAGAAAAGACTCCAGCGCATACAGAACGCCTCCGCACGCCTCATCCTCGACATCCCCCACCACACCCACATCACCGCCCACCCAAAAGACCTACACTGGCTCCCAGTCAACAAAACAATCACCTTCAAGCTCCTCACCCACGCTCATAAATCTGGGCCAGCATACCTCAACAAGCTTCTCACCTTCTACACCCCGAACCGCCAGCTATGCTCCACCGACCTCGCCCTCGCCGCCATCCCACGCATCCACAGGACCTCCACCGGTGGCATATCCTTCTCCTACTTCGCCGCCAAGACATGGAACACCCTACCCACACAGCTGCATCAGACCCAGGACCTGCTGACCTTCAGGAGACTCCTCAAGACCTGGCTGTTCGAGCAGTAGCTGCAGCCCCCTCCCCCCAGCGCCTTGAGACCCTCAAGGGTGATTAGTGCACTCTACAAATGATTGATTGATTGCCCCTTTTGGACATTTTTTACCTTGACATAACTTTATCCATTCACATAATCCTGCTGCTTCATGTAATATGCCTCATTGGTATAATTTTACTCCTTTATGTAGTTTTACTCCTTAGTATAATTTTTGCTCCTTCATGTAATCTTGTCCTGGGAAGAATTGACTCTTTCTTGTACTTTTGCTCTTTCTACTCGTTTATATACGTTTTGCATCTTCCGAGTAAAATTTTGCTCCTTGATGCACTTTGCCATTTGGCTCAAACTTCCCCAAATAACGATTTCAGCCCTCCAACCCCACAAGAAGAAATCATACTGCCCGATCAGACTCAATGATGACAAATATACCAGAGATGCTCCTCTCGCCTGGCCCTTCAGAAGATGGTAGTAAAATATTGCAAACACCGACCGCAAGTGTAAATCCAGAAAGCACAATTAAGTATATATCAGTCTTAACCATCAAGATAGACTACCTTTTCCCCAAACAACATATCCTTATGGAGAGATGTATCGGTTTATTTTTGTCTATAATTCTTTGCAGGAAACAGCTTGGTATCACCCACTACCACAGCTAGAAATGTGACTGCCACACATACCTCTGTGATAATGGGAAGGTCATGACTCAAATCTTAAGTCTTCATATCTAGCTCATGCTGTCTAGAACTCGCAAGGACCAGAAAGCATCTTTATGATAGAGACAATACCAACAACTCTAAAAACACACTCAGTTTTGTTTATGCCGGTGACACCACCTTCAACTTCCTGGACCTCGCTGTCATAACCTACTTACCATTAAGGGGCTGGAACCAGACACTTCAATATTAGACTGAGGATGATCTTGTTTTAGGTTTCAACCCTATTACGTTACAGTCTGTCACATAACTGGCTGAGACCATTGACCCAAACCACAGCCCCACTGACAATAAGCGCCACTCAATGGACATAGATAGACCAGTCAATGAACCCAGAGTCCTGATCCACAGCCAACCTGGCAAACCTTCATGTTTTCACTGTAGTGACTTCCATGGATGTCATCTAGGGGCTGTCAGTGGTCACAGCTGCGACCCCTTGCGACCTCTGGCAGTGCCTTTGCAAACACTAGCCTCAGAGGTGGCAAATCAGTGCCAGAGAAACAGGAGCAGCTCTCCTAATGTACTTTGGTTGGGGGCTACACTTTCCTAGCTTTCTGTCATTGTTTTAAATTATACTCAGGGGCATAAATAGACCCGAATTTTGGGGGGGGTTAACACTCCCAGCCAGGGCTGTCCCTAAAACTGGTCGCACATGGTGCAACAGTCTTTTTTGGTGCCCCATTTCCTCCTTCTCCATTAATTCCCTCACTACCACTCACCAACAATGCACCTCATCTCTCTACAGCACCTTTCTGACAAACATTACTTTTTTTTATAGTGCTACTCATAGTTTACTCACACTCAGTTCTGTGATCTGCATGCTACGCACTCTTTGTAGCAGGCACATTAACTCTTTGCGCTGTGTGAGTGGCAGGAGTGCCCATGTGAGTGCATGGTGAGTGATGCTATAGTGTGAGAATAGGATAAGATGAGTGACTGTAGGGTGAGTGAGGTGACCATATGAATTTGGGTGCGGATGTAAGTACAGAGTGGGATGAATTAATGCATTGTTAGTGGTGGGCTTGTTTGAGTGAGTTTGTAGATTGAGCAGTGAGGGGGCCAGGTGAGTGAAGTTTCACATGAGTGCAGGATGAGTAGTGTAGTCGTGTGACTGCAGTGTAAGGTACAGGGTGAAAAGCACAACTGCATTGTGAGTGCAGAGTGATCCCTGTGAGTGCAGGGTGTGCAGATGAATGAATGAAAGAGTGGCTCTCTGATGTCATGATTGCCGAGCCAGGCTTGGCGCTCCCGGTAGGATATAGCATTCTTACACTTAACAGGGTGACTAGAGGCGGGGGCATCAGGGTCATTTTCAAATCCTGCTACTCCTGCACCTTCATAAAGCAGGTCATAGCCAGATGCGAATGCGTGAGCTTCAAGGTTACATTGAGCCCAAATTATACAATGCCAGGGCTTCTGGTATACCGGCCCCCTGGGCCATCTATAGACTTTAGGGCAGCACTCGCGGAGACGGTCAGAGTGCTGGCGGTTAACGCCGCTAACTTTACCGTCACTGGGGATCTGAACCTACATCTGGACAATCATGAAGACACTGACGTAGCTAATTTTGTAGCTGACCTTGCGGCGTGCCTGCTAGCTCAACAGGTTTCAGGTCCGACACACATTGTCAGCAGTTTGCTGGACCCAGTCTTCATGAACATACCCTCCCTTACACTGCTACACCCATCCCAATGGGATGGTAAGATCATTATTTGGTCCCCATGTCTGTCCAGGGTATAATTCCATCACGTAGTGAGGATCGGACAACCTCCCTCAACGCCCCTGGCATAAATTGAACTGGGACCAATTTTACGCCTGTCTTTCGACTACTAGCCCGAGTCTGCCCGACGATCCCACTGATGCATACATGGAGTTCTCTGACTGGATCAGCCAGCCGGTAGACAGCCTAATTCCTGAGAAATGGTCTGTGAAAGGCAAATCTAAATCTAGACCATGGTATAAAGACGGGCTGGCCGATATGAGCAAGGTCTGTAAGAGGCTGGAGCGTATTTGGAAAAGGGACTTCAACCCAGTCTCAAAGGATGACTACCGGGTGGTAATTAAGAGACACCAAAAGGCCATTCAATTGGCACGGGCGATATTCTATGCCAAACAGATCCGCAAGAGTGACAACCCGGCAAAGAGTGTCTTTTCAATACTCTCTAGCCTTAAATCTCAGCAGGCTGTTGCAGGGCCTACAATTAAGTCCAATAAGCAGTGTGAGAACCTAGCCACCTTCTTTGTTAGGAAAGTGAATAACATATATAGATCTGTTCCGACTGCACCTATCAACTTGCAGTCGGCATTGTGTTGTCAGAATGCAAATATCTTAGAAGCCTTTCCGCCGATTCCTGCAGACCAGCTGCAAGCATTGTGCAGTAAAATTAAGTCAGGATCCCCTGCTGATCCTCTTAAACCAGACCAATTTTGGAAAGTGCTTCCTGCGATCATATCTTCTTTGGGCCAGGTGATAAACAGGTCCCTCGCCAGGGCTACTGTGCCTAGGACATGGAAACAGGCCAGGGTGATAACCCTGCTCAAGAAACCCTCTCAGGACCAGGCGAAACCAGAAAACTACAGCCCTATTTCCCTGCTCCTTGGGCATCAAAGTTCACGGGAGCATATGTCAAATCCCTCCTGACTGACTTTCTGACCATGACCAACACACTGGACCCCTCCCAGACTGGCTTTCAACCAGGTCACAGCACAGAGTCTGCTCTCCTGGCTGTAACAGAACATCTCTGGTCAGCATTGGATGGTGGGCGAACGTCGGCACTGATTTTGTTGGATCTCAGTGCCACGTTTGACACAATGTCCCATGCCATTCTGTTGCGATGCCTGGAGGAGGCTGAAATTGTTGGTCCAGCCTTGGAGTGGCTCACCCATTCCTTGGTGATAGGTCATTTGATGTCACAGCCCCGTCTTTTCCTCAGGTATACACCCCATCAAACGAGGGGTGCCACAGGGTTCATCTCTTAGTCCCCTGTTATTCAATCTTTACGTCCATCCCCTGGCAGCAGTAGCTAAGAGCAGAGGACTGAAGAACCGGGCTTTTAGAACCCAGCGGTGCCAGGGGCATGCCCAAAGTCTTCAGATTCACCTGTCTTGGTATACAGAGACACGGAATACTTCTGGGTGGCGTCAAAGACCAAGTTTATTAGCTGCAGCCAGTAACAGTGATCCTAGAAACACAGCATGGAGTATTTCAGGAGACTGCTCAAATTCGTAGAGCAAGACATCTCCTTTTATACACAATATTCACATTTAGAACATACACCCACTGCGCAGAAATCTAACCAATGGGGTACATTCTCAAACAAAGTATCACATGACGAAAAGCTCAGTTTGCAACATCCCAACCCAAAGTTAATCATTGGGAATGTCCCAAATTCAATCTCCACAAGCCGGACAAACCCATAATTGAAAGGCACAATGCATGTAATAAAGAGCATAGAGAAAGAAACAATGACTGATAGTAAGCAAGATAAGGCATGTGTAAGGAGACTAAAAGATAAAGATGTCCTGAGCAGTGACTGGCAATCTCAGACAACGATCAAACCACGGAAATTGGCTCGGCAGGGTCAGTTTCAGGTGAAGAAATCAGATCCTTGCAATTCACCTCGGAGTCAGGAAAGACCCTATTAATGTATACCAATATGTGAAGGCCAGGCCGCTTCGTTCGTTCGACCACATTTGTCCGCCTGCGTGATGGCAATACAAAATGGAGACTTAAACAAAATGGAACCCATGTTCGAGACGAAATCTCCAAATACGTAATGAACTCGCTAGTTAACGTGACGAATTCACTCCATATTAGCCGAACTCACTAAATACAGTTCGACATCACCAAAATCGTGACAGAACCATAACCTTACGAAACAAGGTCCGTTTTCACAGAACCACAAACCCTCCTTTTACCATTACGTAGGCAATAACCTAAACTCACGTTAATCTGAATCTAGGTCTATATCAATCTTCATCAGACCTTCAAGGTGTTGTTGGAGCATCATCCAATTACTTTCTACTTCTCTCGAGACAGGTCTCCGCACACACATAGTAGCACAAAGACTACAAACTGCGGGAGCACACTAGATGCAAAGACAACAAGAGAAGAGAATAGCTAAAACCATACCAAGGAAAATCAGAACTTTCCATCCCCATTTGAACAACAGTCCCCAAAACCATCCAATCAACGACCAGTTTCCTTCGTCTACATGAATAGACTCAGAAACCTTATGCAATCTGGAAATGGCTTGGTTCACTGTCGGGGCATTATCTGATATGTAAACACAGCAACTAGATTGGATCAATTTACATACCCCTCCTCGATCTGCAATGTCATAACACGATCAGCTTGAAGCTCCGCTGTAATATTACTGAGAGCACATGCAGTTTCATTTATGGTGGCCTCAACCACTCTCGTAAGCTGTCGTATATGTCTGCTATTGGCCATTGGACCCCAAAAGGGTAGGAAACCCTTGAAAAAATCTCCTACTTCCTGTGCTGCGGTATCTTCCTGATCGAAGACACCTCTAACATATCTTGTTCTGTGATCATCCATAGTAGCCGTGTATGTAGGGGGAAGCAAAAACGCCACATAACATGTGCCTGAAAAATCAGGTGGCAACCATGTATAGGCTCTATCGTGACAAACAAAATATATACCTTTAGCTGGGACAAACGGAGGAGAAGTCTGAGATGCATAAACATAGGTTTGAGCACACACACTCTCACCTAGCTGAGCTCTCGGATTTCGACCATTATCATGTAAACAAAAGTGGCCTCGATGGGGTACGATCCAAATCAGGGAAGACCTTTTTCGTCTCTCCTTCTCTGTCAAACTAGTGCTATATCCAGTGGCATTCCAACCAATATAAGCTTGCGCCTCATCCTTAGGGATAGCATTGTATGCACCAATATCTCGGATCATATCTACTATTCCGTTTATCAGAGCACTATTGCTCGGGCTATCTCTCATGGAACGCAAAGGATATACCTCATTCGCATAGGTGAACATAGTCTGAAAAGCCCATACAGATCCATTGGAAGAAAAAGGCAAAACCAGATATGGCATACCTCTATGTTATGTTATGTTATGTTATTGTTATTTGTTGTGCGCACAGCTACTCCAGCCAAGGAGCGTCCTGGCGCATAGACAAGGAGGAGAAAAAACAGATATGGCATACCTCTATCTGTCGTATGAGGCATAAGACTACATACCCAGCAATTTGTAGTATTGACTACCACATGATGCTGATGCAACAGCTGTATAAATGAGTTGTTAACAAATTCTGATCTTCTTGTCTGTTCATGTTCAGGCAACGTATAGAATTGGTGCAAAGAAACAGTAGTAGTAGAGAACATAGGTTGGGTAGTGGGTAGAGAAATCAATGGTGTAACATATACAATCCAACCCACACAAGCCAATGTGATACTTAAAAACACAGAAGAACACAATATAATAAAACATTTGTTACGGACCAATGTACACAATCTCATCTTAAAATTCGTTTTCTCAACAACTCTATCAGTTACAAAAGACTCCATCCTCTAACGTGCTGCTCACGGCAATTTTCCCTCTTCACTTAAGTGTGCGTCCAGGCGTCCTAGACGCCCCTAGAACCGCAGACCTTTTGTCAATACGCGGGTCACCCCTTAAGAACTTATACCGTGACCCTGAAGCTGAACCCGGATGGTGGTTCAAAAAAGGAAAAAGACAAAAAAAGTCTCTTGTCTGAAAGAGTATAATGCACCAAAAAATATGTGATCTTTATTTGTCCAATCTAGTCCGTAGATTATAACGTTCTTTACCAGACACAGTCTGATCCTGAAAAAGTGTCTCTGGATTTGTAGTATCGAGTCTCAACTGCGGAGGCACAGCTTCTTGTAAAACTTCGTCATCCGCACGTTCCGACTGAGTCCATTTCAAATGCGCATTACTAAAGGGGACAAACTCCACAACTCTCTCGCTTTCTGAATCGGCAATACCACCTGCAATCCATCAATCATATGGCAAAGGAAGTGGAAGTTTTTTACAGTGGGTGGCATGCACCCAGTTTTTCTTGCTGAACACTTTAACAGCTGTTCGAGTCGTCAGAAGAATCTGGAAAGGACCAATCCATCTCGGCTCAAGGTTCTTCGTCCTTTGAAAATTCCACACCAGCATCCAGTACCCAGGTTGAATCGAGTGACCTGCATCCACAGAAGCTGAAGGCAAGGTATCGTGCACATGTTGGTGAAGAACACGCAATTTAGCAGTCAAATCATGTAAATAGTCAACCAACATAGGGTACTCGATATCACTATACTTGTTTGGCCTTGGCACACCCCAAACATTCGCCGGGCGACCAAGACAATCTCGTATGGGCTAAGTCCCACACGAGAATGTACTGTCGTTCTTGTGGACAAAAGTGCCAATGGCAAAGCATTGGGCCATGCTAGGCCAGAGCTCGCTTGTATCTTAGCCAATTTAAGCTTGAGAGTGCAGTTGTAGCATTCAACCAAACCAGCTGACTGTGGGTGATTCGCAGCATGACATTTCTGCCTTATTCCCAAACCTGCACACACTTTCTTCATAATTTGACCCACAAATTCACTTCCGTTGTCACTCCATACCATTCTCGGCAATCCAAACGTAGGGAAAAACTCCTTCAACAAAACCCTGGCTGTAGATAAGGCAGTATTATCCATGAGGGTTGTAAGCCTCTATCCATCTCGAAAAGGCACAAACAACCACAAGGACGTACTTTAGGTTGTTGCATCTCTCCATATGAAAAAAGTCCAAATGTAGAACCTCAAATGGATATGTTGGAGGAGCAAAATTACCTGCTGGAGTTGGAGTTCCCTTGCCAGGATTATGCATCAAACAAACCATACAATTTTTCACCAGATTCTCAGCATATTTAGGAATTCCAGCATTCTGCCATACTGGAGCCAACAACTTATATATCCCTTTCGAACTGATGTGAGCCATTCCATGTGCCATCGTAACCACTGGAAGCACATACGCATCAGGCAACAACCATCGCTGGTGTTCTGACAACTCAATCCAACAATCAGTCGAATCCAATATTCCAGTGGTCTCTCTCCACACATTCAATTCTTTCTAAGTAGCTTCAGCCTGAATCGATTTCACACTCTCTATTGTGTCTTCACACATTCCACCTTCCAGAACCCATCTAGCAGGGCCTGCAACATATATTCAACTCTGTTTCTCTTTCTACTTTATCCTCAAACGCATTACCACGACCAACATCATCCGTAACCTTCTTATGTGCACTGTATTTCACAATCGCAAATTGTGTCGGCAAAGTAAATGACTCAAGAAGTTCATTCACCAACTGTCCATGCTGAATCTTCGTACCATGGGAAGTAAGAAATCCTTTCTCTCTCCACAAACGTCCAAAGCTATGAGCAACACCAAACGCATATTGGCTATCGGTATACACAGTCACTCTCTTTCCTTTCGACAACACACACGCTCTCGTTAGCGGAATCAACTTTGCTGCTTGAGCTGAATTCTGTGGAATACGTGCAGTTTCAACAATCGTGTGCAAAGTCGTAACCGCATACGCTGCAGTCGTATCGCCATTCGGAAGCTTAAAGCATGAACCATCTACCTATAAGGTACCATCAGAATTCGAAAGAGGAGTATCTTTCAGATCAATTCTACCCTTTGTTTCTTCCTCTGTCCGAAGAAAACAATCATGCTGCTCCTGAACATCTGTCTCTACAGAAATCGGCAACAACATAGCTGGATTCAATGTGTTGCACCGTTTTATATGCACAGGACTCGACAAAAGCGTCAACTCATAACCTGACAAACGTGCACTAGTAAGATGTTGAGTCTTCGTTTTATTCAATAAGTTATCCACTGCATATGGGACCATCACAATCAATGTATTATCCAATACCAGACCAGCAGACTGTGGGATAGAAACAGCCGCTGCCGCTGTAGCTCTCAAACAACTCGGCAACGCCTTAGCTACCGGATCTAAAGTAGCTCAAAAATACGCACATGGGCGTTGCTTGTCTTCAAATTGTTGTGTCAACATTGACAACGCACATCCTTCTCTCTCGTGCATGTAAAGCGTAAAAGGCTTACTGTAGTCGGGGGTGGCCAACACCGGAGCAGAACACAACGCATCACGCAATTCAGAAAAACCTTTCTGACATTCGTCAAACCAAGGAAGAGGATTTGGTGTATCCTTAAGAGTAAGTGCCACCAGAGGTTTCGCCAACAAAGAAAAATTCAGAATCCATTGTCTACAATACGAGATGATACCCAAGAAAGCACGCACTTCTCTCTGTGTAGATGGTACAGTCATTTGCGCAATTGCTTGTTTACGCTCTGGGGTCAATCATCTTCCCTCCTTCGACAAGAGATGACCTAAGTAGGTCACTTCTTGGCGACAATATTGCAACTTCGAAGGCGACACTTTATGATGGAGGTCAGACAAATGTCGTAACAAAGAAAGCGTAACTTCTTTACAAATCTCTTCATCAGCAGCAGCAACCAACAAATCATCCACGTACTGGATAAGAGTCGCACCAGAAGGCAAAACAAAAGAATCAAGCTGAGTTTTCAAAGCCTGACTATAGATGGATGGACTCTCACAATAACCTTGAGGAGCACGCTTAAACCGGAAGCTTTGGCCTCCTAAAGAGAAGCCAAAAATATCTCTACTCTCTTCAGCAATTGGATTACTAAAGAAAGCATTCTTCAGATCAATAACAGAACACCAGGCAGCCGAAGCAGGAATCATAGTCAGTAAAGCAGTAATGTCCCGGACAACAGGAAACTGCGGCACAACAATCTTATTGACCTCTCGAAGGTCGATCGCAAACTGATACACAGGTGGCTGAGAAGAGTCAGTACGTTTAAGAACAGGCAGAACAGGACTGTTACACACATTACCTCTCGTTTCTTCAATCACATCTTTCTCAACCAAATCATAGATAATTGCTAAAAGAGCTCTTTCACCATCACTAGAGATTTGGTATTGAGGAATGCGAGGTAACTTAGCATTCGTTTTGAGGGTAACAACGTATGGTGGAATCTGAAAAAGGCCAAAATCATTTGGACCCGTAGCCCAGAGAGTATCAGGGACAGAACGCATTCCAGTGGAAGCCGAACTTTAGACAAATACATAGAAGAAATCACTCTCTTACCCAAAGTAGGATGTACTCCCGAAGGAGAACAATATAATGTTGCATGCAATCTTTTCAACAAATCCAAACCCATCAGATTCTCACCACAACCTGTTGTAAGAATTAGAGGTGCTTCCAATTCACACAGCCCAACAGAAAGAGGCAAAGGACAAGAAACCGGGTTACGAACTGGGGCACCAGAAAATCCTAACGAAACATTCGTCAAGCCAGACAAAGGTGCGCCAGGGAGTTTAGAGTGCATGATAGAACTCTTTGCCACACCAGTATCCAAAAGAAAAGCTTCTGACACACCTGATGTAATCACTTCAACATAAGGTCCACTCTGATCTACTGGAACTGACACTACTCGCTCTCTTTGTCTATGGCTGTCCTAGCTATCATTAAAATCAGCATTCTCACTTTCAACATAATAATCATCAGCATAATATTGCGCCGACTGACCAGACGAAACATTCTGTTGATCAAAACAATTCATAGAATTCTGAGGGGGAAAGGAACGTCCATTCTGGGGGAACACACCACGTCCTCTACCCCTAGGTACTTGCTGGACACCACGGCCTCTCACACCAGACGTACCATTCGCACGTTGTAGCAGAATCGGGCAACTATGCTTGAAGTGGCCTTCTTCCTTACAATAAGCACACTGATTAGGGCCTACCGGAATTCGCTGAGGAAAAGACTCGGGCTTCTGCAACACTCTCTGAAACTGTGGAGGTTGCTGAAATTCACGCTGATTAAAGCGAGGCGGATAAGCCTGCTGTAAAAGAACCTTCGTCTTTAATGCTTTAGTCTTCTTCTTTGCTTTATCCTTTACATCTTTATCTCTATTCTCGTAATATTGTGCAGTAGCCAATATCTGGGCCGAAGAAGAAACAGCCCATGAACTCTCAGAGTCCTTCAACTTCTTACAAAGCTCGGGGAGCAAATTATAGACAAACTTATCCACAAACAACCTTTGGCCACCTTCTGTACTCATATCTTGACCACTATGATCGATGAATGTTTCTTCAAATCTAGTGAAGAAATCAGACACACTCTCGTCTTTCTTCTGTTTGCACGCTGCTAACTTATCCCAATTCACTCGCATGGGAGGCATCAAAGTTTTCATTAAATGAATAATGCTACCTGGTAGATCTGCAACTAAAGGCTCAGGTTTAGCCCCTCCTACCTGTCGACCATCTGCAGCAACAATATTAACCCACGTATCTCCCAATTCTACTGCATGATCCTCGTGACGGATCTTCGCCCACAAAGGTTGAGGGACTACATTCCCCAACAACATATCTACATCAGCTAAATTCATCACACACGCATCAACTGTCTGGGACAACTCCTTATAATAACCCGCAGGATTTTTACGGGGTCTGGCAAAGTCTGCTTAAGAGCCAGGACTTCAGCTCTCTTCCAAGGAACATGTACCCATACGCGCTGAAAATGAGCCGGTACAGCAGCAATACCATTCGGGGACCGCCATCTTGGGTGGGGTTGAAGGCTGGGAGCACTTCGGGCGCCATCTTGCTTAGGGCAAGGGACGCAGGAGGCGGACTCCCGCACTTGGTGAGCTTGTTTAAGCCACCGGGGGTGCGGTCAGGTCAGACTTCTGGTCTACGCGCTCTTTGCTGTTGCTGCATTTAAATCGTGTGCTTATTTTAAATTTCGTCGTGCTGCTGGTAACGCGCTATAGAGCTGCTAGAGCTTATTAAATTGTGCTGCCTACCTTAGGTGTCGGCTTTTTTAGGCCGGGGAACAGTCAGGCTCACTCGCACTGTAAATTGGATTCCACCCGCATTCGGCGGGATATAGCTAGCTTAGCGGGTCCGACCGCCATCTTGGGTGGGGTTGAAGGCTGGGAGCACTTCGGGCGCCATCTTGCTTAGGGCAAGGGACGCAGGAGGCGGACTCCCGCTCGGTCCAATATCATAAAAGGATGAACGAGCAAGCTCGCAGCGTTCACGCACAGCGGGCACGACGTAGGCGCGACGGAGGTGCGCCAGAGGTAAGCCCGTTTGCGCCCGTTCGCGCAACGGGCGCGCATAGGGCCGCTCCCTCTGTCCCCCCGCACTCTCCACGCCTAGCCTATTCTCGGGCTGACCTACTTGAACTCAGATCGAGCCAGGCGCTCTCGAATCAGAAGGCTAGTGTCTTATCTATGCCTAACTCCCTCTCTTGTGGGTTGCTTAACGTTCGGTCGCTTTGCAAGCACCACACAGAGATCGCTTTCCTCATCGAGTCTTCGGGGCTCAATGCTTTGTTCCTTATGGAAACCTGGACTCAGGAGGACTGCTTGGTTGAACTGGGCTTGGCCTGCCCCCCAGGATTTAAAACCATTCACACCCCTCGGGTGAAGAACAGGGGTGGTGGAATTGGCGTCATTTATAGAGAAACGCTGGGTCTCTTCCAACTTAAAATTAGACAGGTTTCGGGCTTTGAGCTGATGGGGTTCTCTTTTAAAGATCTTGAGAGAACACTGTTCACGGGCGTTTTGTGCTATCGCCCGCCGGGCTCTGCACCCTCCCTGTCAGATTTCAGTGACCTGATATATGACCTCTCTAATACCCACTCCAAGCTGCTGGTCTTAGGGGACTTCAACCTGTGGCCGGGTGGCCCGCTGGACAGTGCGTTTACGACACTTTGTCAAGCTTTCAGAGACATTCAGCTGCAACAACTGGTCCGGTCAGCTACTCACAGGAGAGGTCATGCCTTGGACCTGGTCTTCGCAGACGTACAACTAGTAGTGGTCAATGATATCCTATGACAATACTGGACTGACCACTCACTGGTTGCCTTCTCTCTCTGCCTGGGGGAGTATTCCTTCGGGGAGGCCGGCACCAGACAGGCTAAATTGGGCAGACCCTGGTCTCGACTTCTAAACTCATCGCCGCTGCCTACCTTACTACCAGATAATTTCTGTCTGAGTAATTCGGCGGAGGAAAGTTATATCACCTTGTGCCGGTCCATCTCGAATACATTGGACAAGGTTGCGCCTCTTCATAAGTCTCGAGGTAGACTGAACCGGGCTTGTCCCTGGTATACGGAGGAGCTGCGGCAGCTAAAGTTGAGCTGCAAACGTGCCGAGAGAGCCTGGAGGAAGCAGTACTCGGACCCAGCGAGGGCTTCCTTTAGGCTGGCACTGCAGGAATACAAGGTGCAGATCAGGCTGGCTAAGGCGGCTTTTCTGGAAACCACCTTGAACCAGGCGCCCAACAAGTCACAAGCCCTGTTTAAAATCGTCAGGGACTTGACCCTGTGTGCGCGGCCAACACTGTCCCTGCGTCACAGGCCTTGTGCAACTCCCTGGCGAGTGCCTTTGAGGAGAAGATCGTTAAAATCATGGAAGGCTTAAAAAACCCAGTGCCTCCTGCTCTCGGCTTGGGAGCTCCGGGCAGCCTGTCCAGTCGACCCCGGCCGGATGTCTCTGACTTCGGCTTTGGAGCTCCGGACGGGTCACCCAGTCGACCCCAGCCGAGTGGCCCAGTCCTTAGTTTGGGAGCTCCGGACACTCCTTCCAGTCGACCCCTGCTGAGTGGACATGCCCTCAGTTTGGAAGCTTCGGACGTCGTGGCCAGTCAAACCCGGCTGAGTAGGCTTGCCTCTAGCCAGGCAGCCCGGGCAACCCCGGATATTTCACCCAGTCGACTCCAGCTGAGTGGTCATGCCTCCAGCTTGGGAGCTCCGGAAGCTGTGTCCAGTCGAAACCAACTAAGACGCTTCCCCATTCCCTCCTTTGAGGAGTTTTGCAGCCTGGCACGAACGGTGTCATCGGGTTCTCCGCTTGACCCATTGCCACCCAAATTCTGGAAGACATTTCAGGCGGAACTCTTCCAGCCTCTGTACTCCATCTGCCTCCAGTCTTTGGACTCGGCAACAGTTCCAGAGTGCTGGAAGCTGGCAGTCGTGTAACCACTGCTTAAGAAACCGACTCTGGACCCCGCCTGTCTTTCCAACTGTAGGCTGATCTCTTTGCTCCCTTTTCCTATTAAGATCGTGGAAGAGTTGGTGACCCGCTCCCTTTCGGGCTTCTTGGAAGAAATCGGGTGGTTCGATGAGACACAGTTTGGTTTCCGTCCAGCGCATGGGACAGAATCCGCGCTGGTAACCGTACTTGACAATCTTCGTTCGCGTGTCGATAGTGGTCGGGCAGCCTTTCTGGTGCTGCTCGACATGTCGGCCGCGTTCGATACGGTTTGCCATCGGACCCTCATCAGGAGGCTGGAGGAGTGCGGGGTCACAGAGGGGGCAAGAGACTGGCTGGTATCTTACCTCAACAACCGGCAGCAGATGGTCGCGCTTCCTCCTTTCCGATCGGAGTTGCGGAAAGTAGGGCAGGGGGTTCCACAGGGCTCGGCCATCAGCCCTATACTTTTCAATCTTTACCTCCGCCCTCTGGTCCAGCTTATAAAATCTTTTGGTATCTCGGCTTTCAATTATGCTGATGATACCCAGATGGTCTTCTCCCTGGAAGGAAATAATGCGGTCCCGCTGGAGACATTCCATCGCTGCATGGCAGCTACAGCGGATTGGCTTCGGGCCAATTCCTTGCAATTCAACAGCACAAAGACCGAGGTGCTCCACTGCTCCATGGACCGGATTCCTCGGGTACTTCCGGAGAACTTCTGGCCATCTACTTTCCCCGAGACAGTGTCGGCCGCGGAGTCAGCTCGTAACTTGGGGGTGATTTTCGGCCCAAATTTACAGCTGGACATGCATGTTAATAAGACCATCTCCACGTGCATGATGCTGTTACGCATGCTGCGTAAAGTCTTGCCCCTTCTCCCTGAGCAGGCCAGGCCGGAAGTAGTGCGCGGGACCATACTGAGTCGTTTAGACTACTGCAACGCGCTGCTTCTGGAGGCCCCAAAAAATCTGCTGGGGAAGTTACAACGGGTGCAGAACATGGCCGCTAAGCTGGCTCTCTCTCGCCCTAACCTTAGCTCCTCCACCTTAGCCTTAAGGGACCTACACTGGTTGCCGGTGCACTTGCGTGTATTGTATAATGCGGCGTGCCTAGTGTTTAAGGCGGTACATCGACACTGCAGAATATGTTCGCTTGGTACTTTGCCTCGCGGTCCCTTCGCTCTTCTTCGGCACAATTGCTTGTGGTTCCGAGGTTCCAGAGAGTAAGGATGGGTGGCCGCTCGTTTAGTGTCGCAGCGGCCAAACTCTGGAACTCCCTGCCACTCCCTTTGAGAAGTCAAAGGGACTACTTCCTGTTTAGGAAAGCCCTAAAAACGCATCTCTTCCCTAGGAATGTCTGAGCAGTGAAAGTGTTGTTGACCGAATCTCAAGCGCCAGGATGCCCTTGGGGCGACAGGACCGCGCTATACAAGTACATCTATGGGGGGCGTGGCCACGGCGGCGAGCGTGATGGCCGCTTCGCTGTGAAGCTCCTCCGAGCGGGCGCCCGAGACCGGCGAGTGAGGATGTAATTTGGCGCCCCTGTTTACAGCAGACGCCGGGTCCTGCCTTCTAATGACCTCGGACTGCCGAGGGGACGTTTCGGAGCTGCTGGAGCAGCGGGTCGCGGAAAACACGGCGGAGGGGTTCTGAGGCCTTCGGACCTTGGCGCCATCTTCCTTCTGCGCTGGAGCGCCAGGTGAGTGCATCGCGGCTGATTGCGGTCGCGGCCCCGCTCCTCTCCGTTTTTTCCCCCGCCGACCTCGTGTATGCGCCTCCGCTGCTGCGCGGTTCCTGTTTTTCCCCGGTTTGGCTGGCTCTCGGGTGCGGCTGGGCCTTTGGCCCGGTGGCGTGTGGGAGCCGGGGACTGGATTACGGATCCGCGCGGGCCTGACGGGGTGGCTGCGGGCTTTGGCGGGGGCGGACCGCGCGACTGTTAGGCGGCCTGTGAGCGTTCCCCGGTATTGCACAGCGGCCCCGCCGTGCGACCCTGCGGCACGCCCTCCACACTTCCACGCAGTTGCCACGAGGTCCATACTTGCTCAGCCACGATTGTGGTGGCTCATATCCTCGCACTCTGGACCATCGGCGACATTCCACTGCGCTGGCTGTCTCTGGCTGAAGCACCCCTGCGCCGGCATCCTGGTCTGTGCCCTGCCCGCTTGCCTGCCTCACCTCCCACGCTGTACGGGCTCTAGTGGCCTACGACATTGGTCGTCTGCTTTATCATTGATCCCTGCTCTCCGCCACTGTCGCTGCGGCTGCGGCACCGGCACACGTCCTCCACTATGGGGAAAAAGGATCCAGCCCAGAGGACACTAAACTTTGATAAGACGTCTCTCCCTGCCGCCGACCCCCCTCCAGGGGCGGCTTCGGGCGCTCAGATGGCACAAGACAGTGGCGATGCAACATCCATGATGGCCGCCATGATGGGGGAGATGCGTGCAGGCTTCAAGGCCCTGGACACTCGGTTTGATAGTCTGGAGAAAAAACTGTCTGATATTGGCCTCCACGGTGCAAGCCCACGACCGGCGCCTAGACTTGGCTGAATATAGAATATCTGACTTGGAGGACGGGTCCTCCAGGGCTCTAAAACGGCTGGAAAGGGTCGGGAAGATTCTGAAGGATGTTGCCATCAAGAACGAAGATTTGGAGGCGCGCAGCCGGCGGAATAACATTAGAATTCTTGGCGTGGCAGAGACGACTACCACTGGCCGGTTCGACACTTTAGTGGAAAACCTCCTTATTGAATTGTTCGGCAAGGACACCTTCACGGCTGGCTTTGTTGTGGAAAGAGCGCATAGGTCCTTGGGGCCTAAACCACGCACGGGACAATTGCCCCGGCCCATTATTGCCAGAATCATGAATTTTCGTGACCGTGATGCCGCACTCCGAGCTGCACGAGAGATGGGGAAGGTGCGGTGGCAGGGGAGCAAGTTGTCCTTCTTTCCTGACTATACTGTGATAGTGCAAGAGGCACGGAGGAAATATACCAGCGTTAAGGCGGCACTTCGTAATCTTGGCCTAAAATACAGCATGTTATACCCGGCCCGTCTGAAGGTGGACGTCCATGGCAGATTCCGCATATTTGACTCTCCAGCTGAGGCGCAAGACTTCTGCCACAGTTACAAACAGGGGCCTGGCTCGGCTTCTGGCTCCAGACCTACCTCTCCACAGCAGCCAGATACACAAGCCAGCGCTGACTTGTTCACGGACCCTGGTCAGGGCTGATTGTCCATAAACACCCTGGACATGGTTACTTTTCTCCTTGTAGGGATGGCTCGGTGTTGCTAGGTTCTTATTGATTAAAATCGCTCACCTCGCTTTGCAGGGTTGCCCGCTCGGAGGTTAGCGTTGCTTCCCCCCATTGCACAGGCCTACATGTTTTGCTCCTTTTTTTGGGGTTTGTTAGGTTTCATTCTGCAGCTACTTTTCAGTGCTTTGTATACTTGGCTATTGTCATTCTGCATTGTTGTTCAGACACTAGTGGGGTTCTGCCTCTCTTGGGGTGCTGGGAGGCTGGGTGGTGGGAGGGGGAGGGGATGTTTGTATTTTTTGTGGTTTTTCCTTTTTTTGGTGTATGATTGCGAGACACATGGTGCTGGTTTGTTAAATGACCACTTCTTGCCTACATTCCTTGATTGTACGCTATGGCCCGGATAGGTTTGCAGACTGGTCCTTCTAGTCTAACCTTGATGACATGGAATGTCCGTGGCCTGAACTCCACCCGAAAACGGAAACAAGTTGTACAATATGCAGAGAGGCACAAGGTTGATGTACTTGTTCTGCAAGAGACACACATGGTTCAAAGTGACACTGCTTCCTTTGCACGGGGCTGGGGCGCTAACAGAGTGTTTTCATGCTTCAGTAGATATGCGCGGGGGTGGCGATTTTAATCCACAAGCGGATCCCTTTTGTCTTGACGAGTAGTACAGTTGATGGGGAAGGTAGATATGTGATACTCCATGGGTTGCTGTTTGGTCATAAACTTACCATTGTAGGGATCTATGGTCCCAATATTGATTCACCGACCTGTTTCGAGACCCTATACTTGTCACTACTGCACTCCGACATTGACTTACTGGCGATAGGGGGTGATTTTAATTTGCTGCTGAACGCCAGTAGGGACAGCATGTCCCCCGCCCCTGCTCGTAAGCCGCTTGGCCGCGCTGCGGTGGCGGCCATCTGCTCACACTTTTCACTTTTGGATATAGAGGCCATGCGACACACTACCTCCCCCGCCTTTACACATCACTCTGGCTATCACAACACGAGCACCAGAATTGACTACTGGCTCCTTTCTCCGGGATTGGCGGGTTGGGTCACTGATCTTCGCACTCCTCCCCGAACACTCTCGGATCATTCCCCGGTGGTCCTGTCACTAGCGGTCCCTAGATTGGGCGGGTACGAACGGCAGTGGCGGTTTCCTGGGAGGGCGCTGGAGGATCCGGTCTTCACTGAGGAGATTCGTCTCGCAATTGAGGACTATTTTGAAATTAACACTGGCTCTGTGACCACATGGGCCACTTTGTGGGAGGGGTTCAAGGCTACCATTAGGGGGGTATGCATCACCAAGCATGTTGGAGCGCTGCGAGACATACGTACGACTCTGGCCCGCCTAGAAAAAGACCTGTTAGCTGTTGAGACCACAATCCTTACTGATCCCTCCCCGATCAATGAAAAGCGACGCATTGAGCTTCTACTGGAGTTCAGGGACGCGGCAGACAAGGAACTGAGATATCTAGGCAAGTACCATACGGCGCGCCGGTATGGCGAGGGTGATAGGCCGGGCAGGCTGCTGGCCCAGCTGCTACGCCCACCTCGGCAGGCTGCTTACATCACCGAAATAGCGGATACACATGGGGTGCATCACTTCTCTACTCCTGCCATTTGTAACACCTTCTTGACTTACTACAAGCATCTCTACAAGTCTGCCCTTGCGGACGAGTGTCGTGATCCGGGTCTGTACATTAACGAAATTGCCATGGTTTTTTTGGAGAAATATATGCAGGATTTCTTAGCCCATCCCATCACACCGGAATTGATTGCTGAGGCAATTGATTCCCTAAAGGGGTCCTCGGCGCCTGGCCTGGATGGCTTCACGGCCGATTTCTACCAGGAATATAAGGAGGAACTGATGCCCATACTTGTAGAGGTATATGCTGAGGCCCTGGAGTCCGGTATTCTTCCTCCAACGCTCAGTGAGGCAGTCATAGTTTTGCTACCCAAACCAGGACGCGACCCTACGGTTTGCAGTTCTTACCGCCCGCTGTCACTTCTAAACCTGGACTATAAGATCCTGGCCGAAGTACTAGCGATGCGGCTTGCGCTACTGGTGAACTCCATTATCTCGCCGGTGCAATCTGGCTGTGTTCCCCAGAGGTCAACATCCCTGAACCTTCGCACGGTTTTTTCGGTCCTACACAGGATAGATCCCGCCACCCCGACTGCTGCGGTCTTCCTAGATACCGAAAAAGCTTTTGACACCCTGGAGTGGCCCTTTTTCTTGGACGTGATGCGCATAATGGGCATGCCTGCTATGTTTGTTGCTACTGTGGAGTTGCTATACACTGCACCCACGGCCCGCATTCGCCTTTACGGCACCATCACCGACAAGTTCACTCTTTCCAGGGGTACGCCACAGGGGTGCCCCTTATCCCCCCTGCTTTTTATTTTGGCAATGGACCCCTTAGTTCATCACTTCCAGGAGAAACACCTCCACAGAGGGCTACAGTTCCGCACTGGGCCTCTCTTGGTCTCACTCTACGCGGACAACATGGTTTTGTACGTCCGCACTCCGGAGACCAATCTACAACCCCTGCTGTCTGAAATCCCGCGCTTTGGCGAGCACTCAGGCCTTAAGGTAAATTGGCACAAATCACAACTGTTCCCACTCACCCCCGCCACTGTGCGATGGCCTTACTCCTTCCCGTTGGAGTGGTGTGAGGACTCTGTCAAATACCTTGGGATACATGTCCACCTCGACACCGTGTCCATTATTCGCCTGAATTATGGCCACGCTCTTGACTTCCTGGAGGATAACACCAACAGATGGCTTTGCCTCCCTTTGTCAATGGCTGGGCGCATTGCCATTGTTAAGATGGTAGTTCTGCCCCGATCTTTATACCTCTTCAACAACATCCTGATCCCTCTCACCAAAGTTTTTTTCACTCAATTGCGCACTGCCCTGCTGAGATTGGTGTGGGGGGGTTGATTGGGCATGTCTCTGTCTGTAATACCGGAGATTGCTCTGCTGGGTTACGTGTCCAATTTTCCCCGTAAAATTCGCAAGCTAACATCCATTTGCTTCCTGCTGGCCAAGAGGGAAATTGCGCTGCACTGGTGCTCACGGCGTGCTCCCACCGTCGATACATGGCTTAGGAGTGTGGCGTACTGCAATGTCAACAGTGTGGAATATTCGGAACAACTCCCGGCCTCTTCCCGCCCTACAGACATCTGGGGTCCATACCGCCAATACATTGCAGGGAAGGCATTAGAGGCGCCCTCCCAGTCCCTACATCCCATTCCACCGACCGGGGTGGGTTGAACGTGGGACACCCCTTCCTTACACTCCTTCTGGCGATGCTTCTAATGTGGCGTGCTTCCGCCCCGGCGACTGGGGACACACTGCCTGGGGTCGAAGGATTGGCGCACTGTGAGGCTCATTTCTAGGACCTTCATGTCGATGCCAGCCTATGTGGGCTTCTCCTTTTCGTTCAGCTCCTAGTAGGGTGGTCTGGTTCATTGTTTGATTTTACTGTGATGTGGTTGTTCTCGCCGGTACCACTTGACATCATGCAACCTGATTTGCTATGTTGGTTTTGCAATCTAGTAATTATGCTTTCTGTTTTTTTTATTTTCCTTTATTTCTCGTGCTACTAGCTATGTTTATTTTATATGTACGTTGCCTTATCAGAAAATGGTTCTACTGTGTCATTCCCAATGCTCTATTGTGCAACCCTACAGTTCGCCTAGTTGTATTACTCGTTATGCTGACTGTACTACTTGATATCCGTATGTACATGACATGTGTCAGTTTTTTTTTTTCTACTGTGGATTGCTGCAACAGCCTTAATCAAGTGTTTTTAAAAAAAAGTACACCTACAATACAATACAATACAAGGGGCATTAGCCAAAACTTCCTCTCTCCCTACAGGAGGAACTTCTCTCATCGGATATTGCTTCACTTTTCTCCTAACAGAAGGATCAGGTTAAAACAACGACTGAGAAGGAAGTCTACACCTAAACGCAAGTAGCTTCTCTACCGCTTCCTCAACATTGGGACCCACTATCGTCCCTTTAGCAAAGTCTGACTGAACATTAAGTAACTCTGATGAAATCGGACCCAATTTAGAATCGTCCCATTCTTCACGAAGGAAAGTACACATAGCATCAAAAACATACCTTTGTTTTGGTGCTTCCCACTGTAGGAAAACATCCATAACCGCTTGCAGATCATACCTGGAGGCATTCGAAACCCATCTACGAGCAAGGAGATCTAACACTGTCTGCTCCTCAGAACTAGGGAGCTGACTACGCGTTTGTTTCCGCACAGAAACTGGGGTCATAGTTAGGGACCCAAAGAGAGGAGACAAAAGGCTAGTAACAGTCTCAGTCATTCGTTGTCGAGCAGAAGGAGAAGAAGTCGACATGAGGACAGGAGACAAAGTGTTTTGAGATGACAAAGACATAGGCTCAAAAGAAAAGAAAGTTAAAGGCAAAGGAGTTTGAGGCAAAGCAGTAAGCAAAGCTGGCGGCCCTAGAGAAGGCTGCGCCTGAGGAGGGAGAACCAACTGTGGAAGAACGGGTGGCTGAACAACAGCAGGGTGTTCAACAACTGGGGGTTGCGGAGGTGCCGTAGCACTCTGCACATAAGGGGGTGGTGATCTTAACAAATGCAACATCAAAGGATCTTTTTCAGGGTCCTTAGTCACATTCGAAAGAAGAGGTGGCAAAGAAGGATAACATTTATCAATAGCCATGCAATGTTGTCTATCTGACACCTCAATCGCACGATCTTCTTCATCTTCTTTAAACTGCCTAGCAGCTTGCATTATCGACATATTCTTCTCTTTCCTATCTCTTTTAGCTTGCTTAATTTCTCACTGTTTGGCTTCCTTACGCCGGAGGCGGAAAGAGTCAAACATCGCCAGCCGGGCTTTCTTCCTAAATAGCGCAACTTCCAAATTATCTAAAACATCTGATTCGAAACTACCATGTTGTGGCCATCTTAAAACACCATCTTTTCGTGTATAGCGGACCCATACTTCATTATACGTAATGGAACCCACACCATGCTTTGAATAGAGCTCATAAGTCGGAGTTCCAACTGGAGGTATCGGACACGAGTCCTCCAATCGGGAATCCCTGTTACAATTACAACAAAACAAACTCCTAAGTTTACCAAGACCAGGCATCTTCGCTCACTAATCTAGCTTCAAAAATCAAGGGGTTATCAAAAACGATATACTCGCAAATGTACGAGTCCCTCGGCTTTGGTATTTGCAAAAACCAAATCAAAGAACCCAAGAAACAAAATCAAGTTGTGGGAGCGACCCACTTATACTTAACCAAAATGTCTGTCACGCCACAAGAAGACTGTCTACCGTCTCGCTCTACAAATCATCACAAAAGGGTCCAAGACAGGACAGGATGACAGTCAGGGCAGCAGTCCTTCGTAGCCGTCGGAAAGGGGAAGCCTCGCAGCAAAAACCTTCAGTCCACATTCGACATGCCGGGGTCGATGAGGTGGGGGCCCTCTTCCAGAATTTCCTCACGAAGCTTCTCACAATCTTTGGGCTTGGACCGGTACCACTGAAGTTGAGCCCCATGTTGGGCGCCAGTTGAAGAACCGGGCTTTTAGAACCCAGCGGCACCAGGGGCACGCCCAAAGTCTTCGGATTAACCTGTCTTGTTATACAGAGACACGGAAAACTTCTGGGTGGCGTCAAAGACCAAGTTTATTAGCTGCAGCCAGTAACAGTGATCCTAGAAACACAGCATGGAGTATTTCAGGAGACTGCTCAAATTCGTAGAGCAAGAGATCTCCTTTTATACACAATATTCACATTTAGAACATACACCCACTGCGCAAAAATCTAACCAATGGAGAACATTCTCAAACAAAGTATCACATGACGAAAAGCTCAGTTTGCAACATCCCAACCCAAAGTTAATCATTGGGAATATCCCAAATCCAATCTCCACAAGCCGGACAAACCCATAATTGAAAGGCACAATGCATGTAATAAAGATCATAGAGAAAGAAACAATGACTGATAGTAAGCAAGATAAGGCATGTGTAAGGAGAATAAAAGTTAACGATGTCCTGAACAGTGATTGGCAATCTCAGACAACGATCAAACCAGGGAAAGTGGCTCGGCAGGGTCAGTTTCATGTGAAGGAATCAGATCCTTGCAATTCACCTCGGAATCAGGAAAGACCCTGTTAATGTATACCAATACGTGAAAGCCAGGCCGCTTCGTTCGTTCGACCAAATTCGTCGGCCTGCGTGATGGCAATTCAAAATGGAGACTTAAACAAAATGGAACCCATGTTCGAGACGAAATCTCCAAATACGTAATGAACTCGCTAGTTAACGTGACAAATTCACTCCATATTAGCCGTACTCACTAAATACGGTTCGACATCACCAAAATCGTGACGGAACCATAACCTTACGAAACAAGGTCCAATTTCACAGAACCACAGGACTGACCATTGTCTCCTACGCCGCTGATACACAGTTGGTGGTGGCGCTCTCGAACAACGCCGAGCGGGATGCCCTTAAGTTCCAGGGCGATCTGGCGGTAGTCGTCGAGTGGATGACCGCCAACTGTCTCCAGCTGAATGCTAGCAAGTTGGAGGTATTGCTGGTGGGGAAGGACCATGATCAGTGGAGTAAACTCGGGTGGCCTGCGAGCCTTGGTAGTGCCCACCCTCCTAAGCAGGTAGTGAAAAATCTGGGCGTGTGAATGGACTTGTCCCTTAGCTTCCGAGTTCAAGCCAAAAAGGTGGCAGGGAACTGCTTCGGGCTACTTCGGGGGCTCAGACCCTTATTGGGTTTCTTTGATGCACCCACATGGCAGGGCATCATTCAGGCATCAATAATCTCAAGATTGGACTATGCCTGCTCTTTGTATTTGGGGTCCAATAAGGCTGTAATTCTTAGGTTACAAAGGACACAGAACGCTGCTGCAAGAACCATTCTCACACCTGGCCTGTGTCAGACACCAGTCGTCGACTTCACTGGTTGCCTGTGGCCAGGCTAATTGAATTCTATGCTCTCTGCATAACCTTCAAGGCCCTAAAATTTGCCACCCCTGGTATCCTGGCCAATCTGCTTTTGCCATATGTTCCTCCACGACATCCCCGCTCCCTGGGGCAACACCAGGTGGTGGTTCCCCGGACACGGAGAGTTCGTGCTGAAGGCCGTAGATCGGCTGTCCTCTGGAACTCACTGTCTGCTCACATCCGCGGCCTTAACTAGTACCTAGAATTTAGGAAGGCTATTAAAACTCACCTCTTTCCTGCACCATAGACCTACTCTCTGCTCCAGCCAAACGTGTCAGTTGCTCTGCTGTTAGCGCCGGGATGCCCCTTTGCTGAGGCAGCTGTTGTGCTTTACAAGTTGTGGTAACATAGCATAACAAGTGCATGATGATCAGTGAGAGTGCATCATGATTGCTGTGAGTGCAGGGTGAGCATGAAGGTGAAGGGCGAGATTGAGGAGTAAGTTGTCTGAATACAGGGTCCATTCCCAGACCCTTGAAGTAAATCAGCATTTTGTTGACGGCGGCACAGGATTTCAGATATAGATTAAACTAGTGCTATAATGGCATTAATCAGGGTGGAGGAAATAAATAATGTGCTGATCCTGAAACAAATTTCCAGTCTTATGATTAGGGTTGTCAGCTCATTATTTTGATGTCCCAGACGGTACAAAAATAAACAGTCACCTTGAGCCACATTTCCAGCACTTATCTATGCATACTTCAAAGAGCAAAGATAAATAGAAATTACTTTTCATTGTGGCCTAGGGCTGCCTGAATGATCCATGATTTATAAACAAAGGGAACAAAGACAGAAAAGTCACATTACAAATAAATACACACTTTTTTATTTATAACCCTATATAGGGTCAAGACTATGTCTTTGCAGGCTCTTTAAATAACATATGATCGGCATTTTCCTTTTGGCAACCCTACTTTATATTCCTTTTCATGAAATGTATTCTAACACTACCATAGTAAATGTAATATACAAATGTAAGGAATGGGCAGAGTTGGGGCCCAGGGGGTACTGGAACCGGAAAAAAAACTAAGCCTTGGTAACCAGTTTACAAAGGTATGTAAAATGGATATGGTCTTTAAAGACCTGTGAAAAACTCGGGTGTGCCGGAGATAAGACTCCAGACACTGCCCAGCCGAGCAGCAACTCAAGCTGCTGCAACCTGAGCTGAGACACAGGGGGGGAGGGGGCTGAAGCCCTTTTAGTCCTATGGGCGTTGCACACCTGAATATATTAATAGTGAATTATATTATTCCCTATCTGGCAACTAGGGTAAGGAAACAATGTTTTTAAATGTATGTTGTATGTGTGCCTGCAGCTGAAAGTGTTAATGTGATAAAGAGTGTGAATGTGTGAGTATGCATAAGTAAGCATCTGGAGACCACCTGTCAACTCCCCTCCCATTTCAGCCACTTTACAGCAAAATACCAGCACAGAAAAGGATGCTGTAGAGGCTTGGTTTTTAAGTGGGGTGGAATTGATATTTGTCATTGCCTTCTAATGTGGAAGTGGAACCTCCTAGGGTATAAGTAATGAGGGAGGCCCAGTTGACCAGTACTGGCGCTATAATGGTGGTGGTGCTGTCTCTTGAACGATCTGAACAACCAACACTGGTTGTTCTCTTATTACTTACCGGTAATCTTCATTACCCCGATTAGGGTCCTCCCCGTCCCAGTCCTAACAACGTGAGGCAGTCCTGCCTCCACCCAGCCAATCACAACGCCAGTATTTCAATACTACATAAGCCCCGCCCACCTACCGCCATGCCTGTTATCAACAAGACTCCGACACAAACACAGCGGGAGGGTGGGAGGGAAGAGGACTGGGACGGGGAGGACCCTAATCGGGGTAATGAAGATTACCGGTAAGGAATAAGACATTACCCCCTCATGGGTCCTCCCCGTCCCAGTCCTAACAACGTGAGGAACTCACAAGCAGAGAACCAATAAAGAAAACACGCAGGACTCCAGGGATCCATGCAGAGTACAAAACTTTAATCAATAAAAGATCAATGAACAACAGCGTTCAAGACGCCAACAGAAAAACTGTCAGCAGAGGCATGTAAAAGATCAAGCCGATAATGTCGCACAAATGTGTGATGAGACTGCCAGGTGGCCGCCCTACAAATCTCCTGGATTGAGACCCCCGCCGCCTCAGCCCAGGAAGCAGACACAGAACGCGTCGACCGACCCTGCACATGAGAACGAGGAGGCAAATCCAAAGACTTGTAAGATTGACAGACCGCCAAACGGACCCACCGACTGATCGTGGAAGTGGAAACCTTCTTCCCTTTAGCCACACCCCCACAGGAGACAAACAAGGCAGGAGAACTCCGGAACCCCAGGGAACGTTGGACGTAAATCTGGAGAGCCCTGCGAACATCCAAAGAAGGGGGAACAAGGGAATCCCCCTCAGCAGGCAAATCAGGAAGAATCACCTCCTGCTGCAAATGAAAACTCGAAGAAACCTTAGGCAGAAAAGCCGGATCAAGCCGCAAAATGACCCGATCCGGGAGGAACTGCAAATAGGGAAACGAAACCAGCAAGGCACCCAACTCACCCAACCTGTGAGCGGAGGTAATGGCCAACAGGAAAGCCACCTTAGCGGACAGCCACAACAAATCTGCCTCCATCAAAGGCTCAAAAGGGGGCAACTGCAGACCACGCAAAACAGTAGGCAAATCCCAAGAAGGAATGAGAACAGGAGAAACCGGCCGACGAAGTCGAAAGCTCCGAAGAAGCCGACTAACCAAAGGAGCAACACCCTCCAAGGAGGCCCCAGGACCCCGACAAGCACGAACCGCCGCCCACTGAGCAGACAACGTGGATGGGGAAAGGCCTTTCAAAAAACCATCCCGGAGAAACTCCAACACAGAAGTAGGAACCCCCAGTACAGGATCCACCCCATGAGAAGAACACCAAGAAACAAAAGAACCCCAATGGCGGCCATAGCACTTAAGGGTCGAAGGGCGGCGAGACAACTGGATGTCACGAGCCACCACCGATGAGCAACCCAAAGACTCCAAAGTCAACCACTCAAGAGCCAAGCCGTCAGCTGCAAACGACGAAGACAAGGCAGAGACAGGAGTGGAAACTGAAGAGGAGATGGACTCAAAGGAAGCTGGACAAACTGACCCTTCGCCAGCTTCAGCAGGAGAGGAAACCAAATGCGGCGAGGCCAGAAAGGAGCAATCAACAGGACCAAAACATTCTCCCTCCGAATCTTCTGCAGCACCCTCGGGAGGAGGGGAATGGGAGGGAATGCATACAGAAGGCCCGAAGGCCAGGGAATCGAAAGAGCATCCACCGCCCAAGCCTGAGGACACAGCACCTCCGAACAAAACCGGGGCAGGAGAGAGTTGTGAGGGGACGCAAAAAGATCGATCCAAGGAGTCCTGAACCGAAGGCAAAGGGACAGGAACAGAGGAAGAGAGAGATGGTACAGAACAGAAGATGGAAGGTCGCGGCTCAAAGCGTCCGCATGAAAATTCAACCGTCCCGGAATGTACACCGCCCTCAAGGCCAACAGATGAGATTCCGCCCAAGCACAAATCATGGAGGCCAACAAGTTCAGAGACGCGCACCTGGTCCCCCCCTGACGGTTCAAGTAACAACGAGCCACCTGGTTGTCTGTACGAACCAACAGATTCGCCCCCAGGAGAGGAACCTGAAAGAACTGCACCGCCTCCCTGACAGCCGCCAACTCCCGCCAGTTCGAGGAACGGGTGCTGTCTCCCTGAGACCACCGACCCTTGGCTTCCAAGGACCCCAAAGTGGCCCCCCATCCCCAGAGACTGGCATCCGTCGTCAACAAAAGGGGAGGAGGAAGACAAAACCGCACCCCCTTCTCCAGGTTGGGAGTGCAAAGCCACCAGTCCAAGTCCAGAACCAGAGCAGGAGAGAGAGGAATCAGAGTCTCGTAATCCGCCCGGGAGGGGTCCCACCGAGCCAACAGATGAGTCACCAAGGGCTTGAGATGGAGGCGAGCCCAAGGAACCACAGCAGTGGTCGCAGCCATCAACCCCTGGACCCGCAACCAAACACGAGCCGGGGCAGAGGGACGACTCAACAGATCCCGCAGCAGAGTCTGTAAGGAAAGGATGCGAACAGGAGGGAGAAACACCGCCCCCAGAGAGGTGTCGAACAGACCCCCGATGAACTGAAGTCTCTGAACAGGAACCAGATGAGACTTGGCCAAATTCACCTTGAACCCCAGCTCCCGGAGCAGGGACAACGTAGCCTCCACCGCCAGAAGAGCCTGAGGGAAAGAGGAAGCAGAGACCAAACAATCATCAATATAGGGAAACACGGAGAAACCCTGATGTTGCAAAACCCCCACAGCAGGAGCCAATACCTTGGTAAAAGTCCTGGGAGCAGTGGAGAGGCCGAACGGCAGAACCCGAAACTGGAAATGCATCCCCTGGACCACAAACCTCAGGAACCGCTGACTGGCAGGATGGACCGGAATGGGAAAATAGGCGTCCTCCAAGTCCAGGGAAGCCAAAAAATCTCCCTCCTGGATGAGGGGAATGATGGACTGCAATGTGACCATCCGAAAATGATCCAGCCGCACCAACTTGTTCAGGGAACGGAGATTCAATATGGGGCGGAAGGAACCATCGGGCTTCGGAACCAGAAACAGACGGGAATAGAACCCCAGGCCCACTTCCTCCACTGGAACCGGCACCACCGCCCCCCTCTGGAACAACAAGTGGACGCCGGACAACAAGGCAGACCGCCGCACTGGGTCTCTTGACAACGGGGTAACCAGAAGACAATCCAGAGGGGGAGGGCCTCGGAAGGGAATCCGGTAACCCCACCTGATGATATCCAAGACCCATTGATCGGAGATCAGAGCCGACCAACGGTCCAGAAACAAATGGAGACGAGCCCCCACAGCGGCATAGTCACTTTTGTCCAGCACCAGAGGGAGGCTGCGGCAGCTGCTGCTGCTGTTGCTGCTGAGGCCGGGATTTACAATGGAACGCGGCCCCCCGACCACGGGCCCGACCACGAAAGGGCTGAGAGGACAACACCCCCTGAAACCCCTGCTTCTGGAAAAAAGACCTTTTCTTAGGAGCAGGCTGAAAAGGCTTCAACAACTTCTTCTCCTCCGCAGAGCGCTGCACCATCGAATTCAAGGCATCCCCAAAGAGACGAGGACCCTCAAAAGGCAGTTTATGGACCAAAGACTTCTGAGCAGCATCAAGACGCCACGGCTTTGTCCACAGAGATCTCCTCCCAGCCACCGCCGCCCCAGCAGCCGAGGAGAAGGCCCACAAGGAATCAAAAGTGACATCTGACAGGAATTGCGCCAAAACCTCCATTTGAGCCAACACAGGAGTAGGGTCCCCCTGATCCTGAAGACAGTCAAACAGCCTCACGAAATCCTTGAGCAGGACCTGTGACGCATAGGCCGCATAAGTGCTAGCACGCACCCCAAAGTGAGAAGCGGCGTAAGAACGCTTGAGAGCAGATTCTACCTTACGCTCCACCGGATCAGACAGGGAAGCCTCCTCCGAAGACAAAGATGAAGAGGAGAAGGCCATAGAAGACAAAAGAGAATTAACCTTCGGAATCGCAGGAAACTGGGAATCAAAGTCCGCCAGGCGATATCGCTTCCCCAGGAATCGAGGAATTCCCTGCTTATCCACCTCCAGCCCCTCTTTCGTGAGGATATCCTTCAGGACATCATGGAAGGGGAGGTCATCCACCACAGAGGAACTATACTGTGCGCAAAACCCCTCTTCAGACAGGGATTTAGGGTCAAACCCAAGCACCTCACGAATATGCACCAGCATGTCCGAAAAAACCTTGCCCTGGATGTACTTTCCCTTAGGGGAATTGTCCAGTTCTTCCTCATCCTCCTTAGCCCGCTTAGCCGCAGGCTCCAGCAGCGCAGACTGGACCGCAGAGTCAATCAAGTCTCGCAAATCAGCCCTAGAAATCTGCAAGACGTCGTCCTCCTGCAGATCCTGGATATAATGCTGCTTAGAAACAGCCTTAGCCGGCACAGGAGAAGCCCCCTCACTCATGGTGAAAAAACCCAGAAGTAACCAAACAGGAAATCACCACAACAAAGGAAGTGCCCAGCAACCTCCAATAAATACTGCCCCCAATCAACCAATCACGCAAAGGTGTGTTGAAGAATGAAATAAAAAGAGGGCAGCCCTGACGTCTCCACCCACAGCCACAGGTCAAAAAGAGAATGGCTGCGGGGGCCAGACGCTGCGATAGTGCAGCAGCGCTGGAACGACCCGAGGACAGGACACCAACAAAACTCCCCGCCCCAGCTCAGCACATGAACGGGGAGGGCACCTGACCCCAGAACAGGAGCCCGGCCGACCGGAAAACCGGAGCGGCCGAGCCGTGCAAAACAACATGAAAACAGTTTAAATGAAAACACAGAAGAAAAACTCACGGAACCGCCACCAAAGGAAACTTGATCCAGGGACCGGAACCGGGAGCACCAGCGTTCCGACAGCCGTCGGAGCAGAAAAAAAACAGGCATGGCGGTAGGTGGGCGGGGCTTATGTAGTATTGAAATACTGGCATTGTGATTGGCTGGGTGGAGGCAGGACTGCCTCACGTTGTTAGGACTGGGACGGGGAGGACCCATGAGGGGGTAATGTCCTCTATGAAGATAGGGTGACCAACCGTCCGTAAATTTCCTGGACCGTCTGTAATTTTGACCTCACGACCGTTGTCCGTGAGGATACCTTTTATGGACGCCTTTTGTTCATAATTTTCAGACTTGCATGGAGCAGAGTTGTTTCCATGTGAGAGGCCTCAGCTCCTTGATGGGGCCGCCTCGCACTCCTCTGAGCACAAGAGTAGCCCCACCTCGCCCCTTGTCATTCTGAATGTAGGCTAATTGCCAAATACAGAATGACAATGGGTCAGTCTGGGATGGTACAGAATGTGGTGGCCTCCTCCAGCCTCGCCCACGCTGCTGCTACTTGAGAATCCAGTTAATCAAAGGTAGGCAGTGAAAGAAGTTAAAAGGAAAGGATTATAATTCGTTCAGAGTCTCATAATTTTAGAAATAATGCCTTTCAATATTATATTTTAAAAAGCCATGGTTGCTGCTTTTTTATTTTATGCAGCTAACAACCATTGACAAAGCCAATAGTTCTGGCTTGTTCTAGGTGTAACTTTACTTGTTCTAGGCGTAACCTTACTTGTTGTATTATATATCTGGATGCAATGACAGTAGCAGCAAAAATACCAGTTTGGTGGCACATTATACAAAGCAAAGATTTTTAGCTTGAGTGTTTTAATCCATGCCCTTATTTATTTATTTATTTATTTATAAAGTTTTATATAGCGTGAATTTGATCCCGAAAGGATATCAGAGCGCTTTACAGTTACATCGAACACTTCCTTTGGAGAGACCCCCTAGTTATTTCATGCTACTTAAAGCGCCTCCTGTCCAGGCAGTGTGCATCATGCATGACTCATGCTTTCCGCTTTTTCAGATTGAGTTTGTGCAGGAGCATAGTGAACACTCCCCCACCCCACCCCTTGCTTTAGGAACTACAGCAAGGGAGGAGTTCTTGATGGATCTCTTCTGTCTGCAACTCTTCAGACAAAGGCTCAGCTCATATTTAATGTGAAAAGGTGATGATGAGTAAGTAACTGAAGGGATGGGTGGATGGATGTATGTATGAGTGAAATGATGGAGGGATGAGTGAAAGGGTGGGTGATGGACGAGTGAGTGGGTGCATAGATGAGTGAAATAATGGATGAATTGATAAGTGAAAGGGTGAATGGATGGATGGATGAGTGAAAGGGTGGATGTAAGGCTGGATGAGTGAGTGAAAGGGCAGGTAGATTGACAAAAGGATGGATAGATGAGTGAAGGAGTGTAAGGGTGGATGATGGGCGAGTGAATTGGTGGATGGATGAGTGAAATGATGGATGGTTTGATGAATTGATAAGTCAAAGGATGAATGGATGGATGGATGAGTGAAAGGGTAGATGTTAGGCTGGATGAGTGAGTTAAAGGGCGGGTAGATGGACAAAAGGATGGATAGATGAATGAAAGGAGTGAAAGGGTGGATGGATGACAGAAAGGATGGATGTATGAGTGAAAGGATGGATGAGAGATAGGTTCAATGGATGGATTGATGAGTGGATGAGTGGATGAGTAGATGGATGGGTGGGTGGGTAGAAGGATGGATGGCTAAGTGAAAGGGGGATGAAGAGAGAAAGGAGGATGGGTGGATGGATGACTGAACGGAAGGATGAGTGACTGGGTGGATGAATGAGTAGGTGAAAGGATGGCTGGATAGGTAAATGGCTGGATGGATGAGTGAATTGATGGATGGGTGGAAGAGTGGATGGATGAGTGTACAGATGGATAGGGTGAAAGGGTGGATGGATGGTTAATGGATGAATGAGGAAAAGGGTACATGGAGGGATGGATGAGTGAAACGATGGATGGAAGGATACATGAGGGATACGTTTGTAAATTGTTGAATATGGACATGGATGGGCACACAGATGGAAGGACAGAATGAATGGTGAAAGACTGAATGATGGATGAAAGTATGATTACACCTTGTAACCCACATTATCTTAAGCAACATTTCCTTTACATTGACTTTCACATTTATATGAGTCATTGTATCTATATAATATGTGTGTTGTGTAGTGTGTTGTGTAATACACTCAGACACCGTGCCCTACACACTTGGGATGAGTAGCACTATGAAAGAAATTAAATACACATGAGATGGTCTATGTGAAGATGAGAGGCACCATTTGAGGGTGGTAGCAAGGCCAGACTGGCTGGACCGGGCATCGGGCGTTTCCCTGGGAGCTGGAAAGGTGGGGTGGTGGTGGTTTTGTTACCACAAAAAGACCTGCACATTTGCTTAAAGCTGCACGCACACTGAAAAACCATGAAGTGCACAATTGTCTCAACCTAATATAAACGTATTTTCACTTGTACTTAATTGGTTGTCTATATACTTATTTATATACTATTGTACTCTTCTGATGTGTCTGTAAAACGTACCTTTTGTCCTGAATATTGACCTCCTGTCCTGAATTTTTGTCCCGAATTTGAACCCTTTGTACTGAATTTTTACACTCACTGTCATAAATTTGCACCCATGCCAGTTGGTCACCCTATATAAAGAGCGGTACTTAAGAGTTCATTTACCCTGCAGAAAATGGCAGAAAAGTCGGTCCTTGCACTGAAGTACTCATTCGCATCTTTTGACATCTTTTGACAACATGAGAGCAACCACAGGTTTCCAAATATTAATTTCCATCAAATTCTTTTGTGTTACAAAAATGCGTTTGAGTATACTAGGGTATGGGCTGATGCTGCATGCTTAGGTAGGTTTTGAGGTCATGACCCTGACTATCCATACTTTCAGCCCTATCGTGTTTTCACCTCCAGCACGCTCGTATTATAGATACATTAATGATAGCTGAATTCGTGAGGGTCTTACAAAAGCTAATTGGATGAGTTCACGTACTGCTTTAAACTTCTTGTAATATCTCCATTCAACGTACCTGTTTTATATTTTTTAATTATGGCCTGCTGTTGTTGCTCAGACGTTGGCCTATAAATTATTCCCTGGGATACACTGCCCTCTGCTGGTCGTATTCATTCAATCGGAAGTCTCGCTTTTTTCCACCCAGTGTGACCCCCACAACTTGATTTCCATTATAGATCTAGAGATGGTCTGAACCGTCTTGATTCTTGACCCCTAGGTCGTGACGGGGATGGAGAGAGTTGCTGCTGGTCGAGTCACGTAAGAACGTGAGGAATTTGACGAGATAAAACATCGTACCTCACCCAAGTCAAAAATATTGCAATTTAATTTTTAATATCCGTTTTCATGCTCCACGGAGAAGTCTAGTTGCCAAATTCATATATAGACGCAAGCACACGTTTTTTTAGTTTTTTTTTTTTTAACTAAATGGTATTTATGCCAGTGCCTGAAACGAGTCCCCAGAAGGTTGCATTGCTATTGCATGCCAAAGCACGATTTTACAGTTTTAATGACAGTACAGTGATACATGTCTATTATGGACAACCAAAAACATGGTTTTGCCTCAAAGGCTGGCAGCAGGGCTAATGGCTAATTTAAAACAAATAATTGAAAGAATACATCGAAGGAAAGTTGAAGTTATGAGAAATCAGAAAACCAGAAATCCAGAAGTGACTTGAAATTCCCTGAAAAAAACTGTTAACGGTTGCAAGGACATGTTATCCAGTATGACGTAGGCTCGGATGCAAACATACTTGGGGGAATCTTCTAGGTGTTCTGTGAAGGCTGTGACACTTCTGCTTCTCTTCAGATTGGGAAAATGACCCCCTGTCTTCCAGAATGCTTTCCACTGCTGATGCCTTTGTCATTGCTCAACTCTCAGGGACTCTCTTCAGTAAGATCCCCAGCGCTCCTCGCCATCTGCAACATGTCTCCATTACCAGTGCTTCAGAGCAACCTGGGCTTGCAGAAGGTGCCGTGCTGCAATGTTTTGAGGCATCACAGGCTGCCAGTGGCATCAAGGTCTGGAACATGCAGAAATATTTGAACCAGTGTCGGCTTGTCAGATGCTTTTGTGGGGCCCATGGAAAAAACCTAGGGGGCAGATTTATGTTAACTGGCGCATCCCGAGGGATGCGCCAGTTAACATGCGCCACAGTGCGCCACAGCTACGCCACCCATGGTGCGCCGCATTTATGATGCGGCGCACCATGGGGCAAAAACGGCACAGATGCGTCACGCATCTGTGCCGTAAAAGTGACGCATTGCTGGAGTTGCGTCGCAAGCGCGATGCAGCTCCAGCAATGCTCTGGGGGGGCCTATTCTTTCAATGCTGCCTCAAGCCTTATGCCTGCTTCAAGCAGGCGCAGGGTTTTGACGCAGCATTGCCCTGAAAGTGACTGAGTGAAATCTCATAGATTTCACTCAGCCACTTTCAGGAGGCGTTCCTGCGCAGGAACGCCCCCCCCCTGCGCAGGAACGCCTCCTCATGGTGCAGTGCTGTACAACGTGACGCATCTCCTAGATGCGTCACGTTGTAAATAGGGCGCAGGGATGCGCCACGTTTCCGCGCCGTTGCGTCACGCAACGGCGGCGTAAACGTGGCGCAAGCCCTTCATAAATATGCCCCTTAGCTTGTAATCATCGGCATCTCACCATTAGAAAAGTGGTGCCCCGGGGGAAAAGGAAACCGTGTATAGAGCCACCACGTGGTGTGCCCATATAAATAAAATAGCTGGTTAGGGCCGTGTGTTTTTTAATGCTTTTTGGAACAGGAGCAGTGCTTTAAATGGTCCGGTACTGTCCCGTACTGAGAACTGGCACTTTTTTATTTGGAGATTATGTGCACTTCTCAAGAAAAAAATTAAATACTTTTAATTGGAGAGTATGGGCACTACTCAGAAACAAACAGGTACTCTGGCACAGAGTATCTGCACTTCTATTTTTCCATTTCAAGCACTAAACAAGAGTATGAAGCCACAAAAAGTGCGGAGCATGAGGTGAAAATCCCTGGCTGCCCTCCCTTGGAACAACCCTAGATCAGTAAGATGCCGTCAGGACTCATTCATTGCCAGGATAAAAGCAGTGCTTAATTGGAGCCAACAACATTTATTTTGCGGATCAGCACTTATTTTTCCACATCAGATATTTATCAAGAGCAAGACAGAGAATAACACACACATTGGAAAGATGAAAGAAGTGCAAGAGTACGCTGAAGGGCCAGGGAGTGTCTGGTTCTGGCTTAAAGAGGCATGAGGTGGATTTCAGACTACCAGCCAAAGTATTTGGTGTGCCGACATTTAATTGCAAAAAGAACAATTGACGGACAGAACGCAGAACAATGTCATACATTCACCCCAGAACAGAGATCTGGGCCTAAATCCATCGTTTTTTGCTCACCATGCCATTCCAGTTTGCACCGAGCCATATGCAAATCAGTCTTGACCCTGCACCCAATGGGAACAGTACAGCCCGAACTGCCAGGCTCGGTCCTCCTTGGACTGGAAACAAGCATCCTAGGACCAGGTCTGGGCTTTCAGCCCTCAACAGCCAGGATAGCTTGACTCCAGTGGAATTGTGAGCACGGGACCCACGTCTGGGCATACCCGTCCCACTCGAGGTGACAAAGGCAAAAAAGAACAATGGATGGACAGAATGCAGAACAATGTCATACATTCACCCCAGTACAGACATCTGGGCCTAAAACCGTCATTTTTTTGCTCACCATGCCATTTCAGTTTGGACCCAGCCATTCACAAATCAGTCTTAGCCCCACACCCAAAGGCAACAGTCCAGCCCGAACTGCCAGGCCAGGTCCTCCCTGGACTGGAATCAAGCATCCTAGGGTTGGTTTCAGGCTTTCAGCACTCATCAGCCAGGATGGCTTGACTCCAGTGGCATGGTGAGCATGAGACACACGTCTGGGCATACCTGTCCCACTCGGAGTGACAAATACAAACAGAACAATTGATTAACAAAATGCAGAACAATGTCATACATTCACCCCAGTACAGGGATCTGGGCCTCAATCCATCATTTTTTTGTTCACCATGCCAATCCAGTTTGGACCCAGCCATATGCAAGTCAGTCTTGATACTGCACCCAATGGGAACAGTCCAGCCCGGACTGCCAGGCCAGATCCTCCCTGGACTGGAATCAAGCATCCTAGAACCGCTTCCGAACTTCCATCCCTCATCAGCCAGGATAGCTTTAATCCAGTGGCATGGTGAGCATGGGACCCACGTCTGGGCATACCCGTCCCACTTGGGGTGACAAATGCAAAAAGAACAATTGATGGACAGAATGCAGAACAATGTCATACATTCACCCCAGTACAGAAATCTTGACCTAAATTCCATTGTTTGTTTTGCTCACAATGCTATTCCAGTGAGGACCCAGCCATATGCAAATCAGTCTTGACCCTGCACCCAATAGAAACAGTCCAGCCCAAACTGCCAGGCCAGGTCCTCCCTTGACTGGAAACAAGCCTCCTAGGAACATTTTCGGGCTTTCAGCCCTCATCAGCCAGGATAGCTTGACTCCAGTGGCATGGTGAGCATGGGACCCATGTCTGGTCATACCTGTCGCACTCGGGGTGACAAATGCAAAAAGAACAATTGATGGACAGAATGCAGAACAATGTCATACATTCATTCAGCTCCCCATGCCATTCCAGTTTGGACCAGTTTGGACCTAGGAGGACCTGGCTTGGCAGTTCAGTCAGGACTGTTCCCATGAGGCACAGGGTCAAGACTGATTTGCATATGGCTGGATCTGAACTGGGGAACTGAGCAAAAGAATGATGAATTCAACCCAGATCTCTTCACTGGAGTGAATGTGTGATTTATTCAGCATTCCGTCCATCATTTGTTTGTGTGGCACTTTTCACCCTAAGTGGGAGATGTAAGCCCAGACGTGGGTCCCTTGCTCACTGTGCCACTGGATTCAAGCTAGCCTGGCTGATGAAGGGTAATACCCAGAAACCAGTGCCAGGAAGCTTGTTTCCGGTCCAAGGAGGACCTGGCTTGGCAGTTAGGTCTGGACTGTTCCCATGAGGCACAGGGTCAAGACTGATTTGCAAATGGCTGGGTCTAAACTGGGATGGCATGGTGAGCAAAATAATGATGGATTTAACCCAGATCTCTTGACTGGGGGTGAATGTATGATTTATTCAGCATTCCATCCATCATTTGTATGGGTAGCACATTTCATCCTAAGTGGGATGGGTATACCCAGACTTGGGTCCCTTTCTCACTGTGCCACTGGATTCAAGCTAGCCTGGCTGATGAAGGGTTATGCTCAGAAACTGGCCCCAGGATGCTTGTTTCTGATCCAAGGAGTACCTTGCTTGGCAGTTTGGTTTGGACTGTTCCCATGAGGCACAGGGCAAAAACTGATTTGGATATGGCTGGGTCTAAACTGGGGTGGCATGGTTAGCAAAAGAACGATGGATTTAACCCAGATCTCTTGACTGGGGGTGAATGTATGATTTATTCAGCATTCCGTCCATCATTTGTTTGTGTGACATTTAATTGCAGTCCTGGCTGTAGGTTTCTGAGCAGAGCTGTGGGCACCGGCACTTTTAGTTTTACAAATTAAGTACTGGACAGAGGCCTTGCTGCCAAGACCTGCCTTGGGGAGATGGGATATAGATTCTCTTAATGTTAGTTCATGTAAGAGGCAAATATTCAGTCATTATCATGGCAGCTAGAATCACAAGCAAGACCAGGGGCAAATACCTTGGAGGAGCAACAGTACATGTGGTCTCTGAAGTAGGGTGTGCCTATAGGCAGGCCTTTGCATTGCACAGTTTAAGTTCAAACGATGGAGCTCCCACTGCTACTCGCATTGTGCCGCATGGCATAAATGGATCTACTTTCAGACTCACCCCGACCCGGCCACAAGTGGAATTGTGCCTCAGTTGAGCCGGAGTGCACTGCTGTCAGCCAGTGCACAGCCATGAATGCATGCTGTGTGACTCGAGTGTCCTGGACCACCTGCAGCGTGTGCACTGCTGGCCTGACAAAAGTCATCGGGCTGGCAGGCCCATCCATGGCATTCACTAGAAGAGACACATACAAGTAAGTGTCACTGTCAAGTCACTGGTATCTTCTCCTAAATGTACTTTTCTGTGTGTGCACCCTCAGCCTCTTACTCTGTTTCTCTCCTCAGGCATGGCTTGCCTGGTGCTGCAGCTGCCTGGGCAGTCACCCTCCGAGTCAGTCCGTATTCGTAATTTAATTTACCTTTGTGTGCAGCTTCAGCCTCTCACACTACTAAGGTTTACCTAGTGCTGCAGCCGCGCTCCAAGTCCATGAGTCTGTCATTTGTCATGACTAGTATTATTAATATAATTTATTAGCAGGCTGAGGCAGCTGAGATCCAAGATTATGCCTCTCTCACAGCGCGGCCCGGCTGCTTTTTCAAATTCCCCGCTGGAAGTCAGCCAAAAATGCCTTAAAAAAGTTACATTGGCTCCCTGTGGCAGCAAGGGTACAATTTAAGGCGATGTGCATTGTTCAAAAAGCAATACGCAGAATGGGTCCAGCCATAATACATCCTTTAGCTACCCCCTACCTTCCCCTTAGAGCTCTGCGCTCAAGGTTACTGCAATTAGCCACCACAACCAAGATAAACAGGGCCCACTCATTCTCGCATAACGCTGCGAGAGTGTGGAATTCTCTCCCGCTTACCCTCAGAGAAAAAAACAACCGGATGGCATTCAGGGAGCTTTTAAAGACTCACTTCTTCAGCAACACCTGTTAATCCTCCTAGCTGCTGCCTTGTTTTTCAGTTAAAAGAGCTGCGAGGCCTACGGGAGTAGTCTGTGCGCTCTATATACATTTTTAATTTCATTTCATTTCAGTTCATGTTTCAGTTTGGTTGCAGCCGCGTCCAACTTGGAGAGTCTGGCCATACCCCCGAGTTTGTCCAAGGGGGTGGAATAGTCCCTGCACTATGCCAAGATCACTGGGACTGCCAGGGAGATCTGGACCAAGTTTTCAGAGGGACCTCTATGGACTGAGACTCTTCAGGCAGTTCTTCCAATGGGTACAGGTTGGCACTTAGTGGCTTAGCTGTATACATCCTTAAAGGAAGCCAGAGTTAAGAGGGAGCTGAAAGACGGCTGACATGGGGGAGGAGATTACCTGTGCGAACAACTCACAGAGGAAGATTGGTAGATGACCTGTGCCCTGGTAAAGGGGGGTACTGGTAACATGGGATTTAGGAATTTAAACAAATTGATTTTAACTATGTAGATTGTACCTACCATACCGGGATTAAGCTGAGTAGAATTTATCTGGGCGGATCGGCGACATGCTCAAATTGTGGGCTGAGGGGGCCTCATTTATGCACCTTGCCTGCTTGATAAATGCACTTGTGACTGTCTTGTTTAGTAGGAAAATTTAGCAATAATCTGGGGTTAATGCGGTCACTAGAGGTTTTGGCCCCAGTTCCGCTACACCTGCTGCACCATTCAATTCGAGTCAGTTTTAACTGCAAAGTAACGTTAATTGTGACCGCCTGTTTAACCCCTTGCATGCTGCCGCGATTCTGCGCCTGTGCAGCACATTCCAATCGCGGGTGCGGTCATGACGCCTGGGAGCCATCATCAGCACACGAGCACTGTGTGCCATGACGGCTCCCAGTCATCATCAGCATGCAAGGGGTTAATAGTCAAATATATATATATATAGTATTATGTGTTTAGAGGAGTTCTGACAACACTTTGGCTGGTGCTACTGCATCTGCTGCACAATTCAAATCAGGACCCTGTTGTCTGCAAAGTAGTTGCTTTCGTGGTAGCCTGTTGGGTGTACACTGGGGCTCCTGTCGGGGCCTCCAGTTCTAGTATAGGTGAGCCAACAGTGTGCTTGCTTTATCTTGCTCCACATGCGCACACGCCAAGTATTTCTTATAGTCGAACCAACGCAGTCTCTTTACCTGTACTGCCACTACCTCCCTGGCGTCCAAAACCTCACCCAGCTCTTCTGGGCTCTCGAACCTGGCTAGGCCCTTTCTGCAGCACGCAAATGCTGTTCTGCCACATCTACATCCTGTGATAATGTCTTCCACACCCCCACCATTTTAGTTATGCACAGTCCTCTCACCACCACTTTAAAATTGTCCCATTCAACTGCCGTTGACGATGCTGTACCCTCATTTTCAGTGAAGTATTGGTCTATCCCCGTCCTGACCTCTTCACAGAAGACCTGATCCTCCATGCCTCCGGGCGCAATCTCCAGGTCGGGACAACAGGCCGCTTCTGCACCCACTGGATCCTCAACAATAACAGATTATGATCTAAAAGTGTTTGTGCGTGATACTCACTGTGCCCCACATTAGCATGTATCTGGAGAGCATAATATCACATCCAGGCGCAAATATAATTCATGTAGCACAGAGAAAAAGGAATAATCTTGTTCCCCCTGATGGGGAGCGTGCCATGTATCTATCAGTCCCCATCTAGACTGCCAGTTCTGTCTAGCTTTGGAGATTTTATGTTTGGGTGCCTCCGGCAATGGGGGGTGGGACCTGTCCATGACTGTGTCCGTTATAAATTTAAAATCACCACCCATAATTATCGGACCAGTCAAAAATGAGCTAATATCCCTGAGAGGTGATTAAAAAAAGCCACCTGATCCACATTAGGCGCATACACACTACATAGTGTTACCTCTTTACCATTAAGGTGACCCACTACTACCACACACCTCCCCTTTGGGTCCACTAGCTGCTGCAGCGGCTGAAAAGGGATCCCTGCCCTAAACCATATCAGCGCTCCCCGTGCAAAGGCAGAATATGTGGTGCAGAAAACTTGACCTCTCCACCAGAGCTGCAATGCCGACCCTTCTGCACTGCTAAAATGTGTTTCTTGGAGAAAAGCAATCTGAAGCCCCCGCCGTACTAAATAAGCTTGTACCCTGTGGCGGCTCACCATAGTACGCAACCCCCTAACATTCCACGTCATGCACTTTATTTCAGGTAACGTCCCCATGTAGGAATTGGAATCCTATGCATGACTTCACTCTCCATCTGGACACACCTGAGATCCCAACTACCCCTAAATAACCCCTGATAACTCCCCAACCCTCCCATCCCAGAACAAGCACTAAGACTCTAGTTCCCATCCAAACTAACAAACAAACTGTTTTGTCCGGTAGCTATCGAGGACCAACAACCCAAAAGACATGAGAGGTGGCCAAGAGCCAAGAAGACCAGGCCTACTGTGCTGCCACTATCTGGTGCCTTACCCCCAGTAATTGTCGAGCCCCCAACATCTCAGGAGGCCCGCATCTCCCAGGTAACACAGAACCTGTCAACCACGAGTACCACCCTGAAGCCATGACATAAGTAGTTAAATGCGAAGAGGAGAGCAAACAGGGTGTGGCCCTGTTTAGAACCAATCCGAACAGTCCCCTACAGCATTAAGTACCAACAATCTCATCTGCAGTTCCTGGTGTAACATGCAGCAGGGGAACACTTCCCGTCTCAGTCCCATCTGAATCCGACACCCCTGTGCCCTTCTCTGATTCCGTATCCATCACCGATTGAGAGAGCCTTTCTTGGGAAATAGGCGACATGGCCTGCAGTGCTGCTGATCTCTCCATCACTGTTTGGAACACCGTGGGTCCCCTTAGGCCAGAACGACGGCGTCTCACCCGCCGCGATCTGCGAGGGCGCTGTTCTTCTGTAGGTTGGCCTCAAGTTGCACCCCACGGCTCCCGTACCTGCTCGATAAGACTCCTGTCAGGCCTATGCCTCCTCAGGACTATCGCTGAAGTGTGTTTTACCGTCCAAGATTACCCTCAGAAGCGCAGGGAACATCAAGAAGTACGGCAGCCCCTCGTCTCGCAGTGCCTTCTTGACTGCCAAGAATGAGGCCCAGTGTTGCTGTACTTCGAGGGTCTAGACTGGAAACAGTGACACATTTCCATTTTCCACCTTGTAGGGGCCCGATGAGCGAGCTTCATGCAGCAGCAGATCTCTGTCTTTATAATGAGATAGGCACGCCACCACCGGCCTAGGAGGCCTGCTGGGCACCAGTGGATGTGCTGGTACCCTATGTGCTCTCTCAAGTGTGTAAATGGAGACAGAACCTCTGGTTCAACTGCCGTTCTCAGCCAGTCTTCCAGGTAGTCCACCATATTAGTCCCTTCCACTGCTTCTGGCAGTCCCACCACCCTTATGTTGTTCATGCGGTTTCGGCCTTTGGTGTCTCAAGCTCTCCGTTCCAGAGCCTGTAGTCGATGTGTGACATCCCCCATCTGTGCCACCAGTGTTTTCTGGGCCGGTTCCATGACCTCCAACATTGTTTCTGTTTGCTTCACCTGATCAGCCAATTTAGCGTGCTCCGTCTAAAGGAGGCCCAGGCCTAATGCCACATGCGCATTGTCCTGCTGTAAGGCGTCCCTTGTGTCAGTGATGGCCTTCAATATGTGGTCCACTTGTTGCTGCATCAGGGCTTCAGGTTGTGATTCTGCAGTACTCTGTTGTCCATGATCTGTCGCTAAATCTTCAGGGTCTGGAGGCAATTCCCCCCTGCTTTCCACAGGGTTTCTCCATGCCTGTTGGTGCTCCCGGCTACCAGTTCCAATGCCCAGGGAGCCTTACACTCTATCAGAATTAGCCTTGAGCGCCAGAGCTCGCTCGCAATGCTCTAGTCCCGTCCCAGTTAGTGCACCGCGGCCGGCGGATCGCTTTGATTCTTCTAGGTGACCTCAGCCCCCTGCGCTCCCAACAATCCAAGCTGTTCATAATGTTCCTCAGTGTATATATATGGTCCATAAGGCACCCAGCTCCGTTCCTCCAGTTATGCAATGCAGGAAGATTTTCAGTCAGGGTGCAGCCCTTCTCAACCAGGGCCCTGCTCAATAGTGGCACTCACCTCTCAGCTTTAAAACAGCCACATGAGTCCTGCAAGGACAGGAAGGCTTGCAGAGTTCTATACAGCCACAGCACACCAGCAATAAATGACACCCCTTATGCTACAGCCCTGGAGGTCCACCCCAGTCGACGCTGGGTTTTACTTCTGCTTGTCCCCAGTTGCGATTCCCGCCAGCCGTTGGTGCAATCAAAATGGCGGCCAGGCCTGTTCACAGTGCTTCCAACAATAGCAACAATACAGGCCCGGGAGAAGAGAGGCACCGCCAGGCCCCTCGCCGGTCTCCGCCCCTCAGGGCTGCCACAAACCGCTCTTCTGTTCCCCTCCTACCTCACTGCACTCACGGGCTCCTCCGCTTCCAGACCAGCTCCCACAGCTTTCCTTTATCTGTGGCCCCCCGCTCAGCCAGCACTCCGGGGATCCCATAGGCAGCGGAGGTGGGTAGGGCCCAAAAAACTCAGCAAGGCCCCACCTTCCCAGTCGCCGACGGGGTTGCGCCCTTGTTTATCCCCAGTCATAGAGACCACTGCTCGCCAGGTTATTCAAAATGGCGGCCGGGTCTGGACACAACACCCCCAGCAAGGACCACAATGTGGATCCCAGGCCAGGGAGGCACCGCTTGGCCCCCCCACAAATATCCGTTTACTTAGGTTGCCACGTGCCACTTATCCACCCTTTCTTCTCACTGCCACAGTTCGCCACGCCATCAATCACTTTCAGGGTCAAGCCAGCCCTCGTGGCTCTAGCAGCTCTGCGGCCCCCTCTCCACCTGCACCTCGGGGGTCCTGCAGGAAACAAAGATTGGTATCATCCGGTGCACTCAGCAAAGCCCTCTCGTCCTCCAGGGCTGTTTCCAAATCTGTTCTCCGGCGTCTCTACGGGCACCGAGCCGCCACCAGTACCATCTTGTGAGCACGCGGGCCAGACACTTTGCTTCACTCATCCTCCGGTCGTCTGTGGGGGTCCGATCTCGCCTAAAACCGCCGCCTGCAACTCTCAGTGCCTGCAAGCGTGGTCCCATGTCCTTGGACGGGTAATACAGGCTCCCAGTGCAGGATAATCGGTGGGGTCAGTGTGGAGCTCCTGGCTCATGCGTATGTCCTCATCAGCTCCTTAGCCATGCCCCCCTCAAGCCCCTTTCAACTGAAAGGTAACTGCAATTGTGACTGCCTGTTTAGTAGTAAAATATAGCAATATTAGGTGTTTAGAGCAGTTCTGGCCACTTTTTGGCTTGGTGCTGCTGCACCTGCTGCACCATTCAAATCATGAACATAGTGCCTGAAAGATCACAGCACTTGTGGCTGCCTGTTTAGTTGTAAAATATAGCAATAATTAGTGTTGAGTAGAGCGCCTGGAGCTTTTCGTCCCTGTGCCTCTTAACTATTGAAATCATAACCCTAGCGAATGCTAAATAACTGCACTTGTGACTGCCTGTTTAGTTGTAAAATATAGCAATATTATGTGTTTATTGGAGTTCTTATAACTTTTGGGCCAGGAGCCACAGCACCTGCTGCGCCATTCAAATCATGACCCTGTTGTCAGCAATGTAGCTGTATTTGTAGTTGCCTGTTTAGGAATTAAATATAGCAATATGACGTGTTTAGTGGGGTGCCTCAAGCTACTGGCCCCAGAGCCACTTCACCTGCTGCACTGTTGAAATCATAACCACATTGCCTGCTAGATAAATGCACTTGTGACTGTCTTGTTTAGTAGCACATTTTATCAATAATCTGGCTTTAGTGGGGGCTATAGAGCTTTTGGCCCCAGTGCCGCTGCCCCCGCTGCACCATTCAAATCAAGTCCCTTTTAAATGCAAGGTAACTGCACTTATGACTGCCTGTTTAGTTGTAAATATCACAATATTAGGTGTTTAAAGGAGTTCTGACAACTTTGGGCCTGGTGCCACTGCACCTTCTGCTCCATTCAAATAATGACCTTGTTGCCTGCAAGATAACTGCACTTGTGACTGCCTGTTTAGTAGTAAAATATAGCAAAATCTGGTGTTTAGTGGAGTTATGACAACTTTTGGCCCCAGTGTTATTGCACCTGCTGCACCATTTAAATCAAGCAGTCAAAGAAAAGAAAACAAAAGAGCTGCTCTATTGCTGATATTTCATTAATAGTGACATCTTCAAATGAAAAACAAATAGTTGCTAAGGACTCAATATCCCCACCTTGACCATCACTATAAACATGTTTAAAAACACTTCCATGTAAAATAGTCTGCTGCAGACAACACATGAAAGTGTGCAGTTCTGACAACCATGGAAAGCAAGACCCACCTTGAGGGTTCTCGTGCTACTCACTGGTCACAGAGAATCTACTGTAGGATGCACATGCCCTCACCCACCAAAGTGGCATGCTTCATCGTCGTGCCATGCTCCTCGTTGGGTGGGTGCTGCAATGCTCAAAACGTTTTCTCATGCCAGACATGAAGTGAAGAACTTCAAAAAACAGATACCTGCCCTCAGGAATTTTCCCATGATTGTTGGAACTACTGACTTGAACCATTTAATATGATTACGGGAGGATGTGTGCTGTACCATAAAATTCCTCTCAAAACCCCACTTCTTTTCTTCGATAGACAACATATCCATATTGAGCTCAAAACATATTTCAAGCGGTTGGCAGTTCCTCATCAGCATGTAAACCTTTAGGTGCACATGCATCACAGAAGTCAATAGCAATTCTTTAATTGCGATCTTTAAGGAATCTATGCATGTAGGAATCACAAATAAAATTGCGATTCCTACAAATTTCTTAATTGCGACTTGTAAATTGTGACTCGCAATTAAGGAATTGCTTCCCATTCATTCCTATGGGCCTAGAAGTCCAATAGGTACTCGCAAATTGCTCATGCAATTTCAAGGGTGCCAAAAGGACACCCTGTTGCACCCCTGAAATTGTAATGTGAACACATGTTGCGTCCACACATGCCCCAAGGGCATGTATGTATGTAACCAGGAACTACTGGTCGCAAAAGATTCAGAGAATCTGCCTGTTGGTGACCGGTTATTCTTTTGATGCATGTGGACCATAGATCTGTATGTTCCGAAATCTATGATATACCTAGATTCTAATCTTCGCAAATTCTGTTCCTAATTACCACTGCAGAGTTCAATTTCATGTGATCAACACCAAAAAAATGATACATTCATCAGTATTTCTTCTATGTTTCTCATGGAAATGCCTGACTATGGAATAAGTCTTATCATTCAGTGTTATATCTCTTTTGTGCTCCAATCCACCCTTTTGAACTGGAAATGTGGTGCTTCCCACATCCCACACCCTGCATGGGCATGCACATGTATAAACCACATGTGTTGTAGTACATGTGATGAATTGTTGATCTTCCTTTATTCCCGGGTACCTGGTATTGTGAAACTGTCTCTCTCACATGAATTATAACAAGCTTTGAAATTTCTACATCGTTATCAAAAGTGGTGTTTACTTTAGAAGTTGGTAGATAACTGTGAACCAACCTGTCTTTCCAACTGCTACATCTGTTATATGTAATATTTCTCTCAATTTGGAATCTGCTCATAATAAACGCCAGTGTCTCCTGAAGATTCCTCGGATATTGGGTGATTGAGAACTATATTTAGCTATAAATCTCACTATATCTGTCTTTGCACTTGGGACCTTAGGGACCAACAAGTTCTCTCTTTTTACAGAAATAACCTTCTTTGTAGCCTTCAAAAGAACATGCTCCAGGTCTTCTCTTTCCATGAATCTAGCTACAGCTAGTCCCTACTCTTTTCTGAAAATCCATTTCTTCGCTACATTTTTGCCAATTCTGACTAATTCACCACTGGGAATGCTCCATTTGGTGCTAAAAGGGTGGCAGCTATTTTCATGAAGCAGGCTATTACTTGCTGGAGAGTTGCAGAAAAGGCTGGTAACAAGTTTGTCTGCCTTTGCCTTTACACTGACATAAACAGAGGTTACAGTCGAGCTGCTAATTTTCATACTGCAATAGTAGGTGATAGTCATAAGTAATCAATTCAAACAAAAATTCTTTAGTCTTCTGTGTACCTCTACTCCTTATGACAAAGATGTTGTCACAAAACAATGTCCCTGGTATATGCAGACAACCTGCTTCTACACCAGCCCATGAAATGATTCACTATGCTAGGGGCATATTAGGTGCCCATTGCTGTTCCTCTCAATTGTCTGAACAGCATATCCTTAAAAATAAAAATTAGATTTGATAAACAGAATGATAACACCTCAATCAACATTATTGTTTGTTCTAATAGATGAATTGATTGCATGATAAGGAAGCGTTCACAAGCTATTAAGTCATGGGCATAGATATATGTATTGAGGTACATCCATAGTCATCAAGCATTATGAATCGAGCCATGAAGGTATCTTGATTTTCAATAAAAAAATCCATGGTGTCGAAGATGGCTGCTAAGGAGTAGAGCTCTGATCACAAGCGAACACAGCAGCTCTGTTAAAAAAACAGAGCAATTCTGATGACCCCGAGCAGAGCTATCGTTGCGGGTCTCGGGACGTGCTGAGAGGCGGCGGAAGTCCCAGCAACGACGGCACAGAGCATCACCTTGTGCCGACTCGATTTCTGGAGCTCCGGAGTACGACCTCTCTGAGTGGCCCACGTACCATTATCGTGCTTCCAACCGCTGCTCCTCCCGCAAAGACATTTTGGAAACCAAGCGGCAGCCCAGGGGGAATCCTCGCAGCCAGCCAGTCAGCCTAAATGAACGGCAAATCTCCGTCTCATGTGGTGGGCCGTGAAGGGCCTCACACGCTGCCGTCGAGACCCAGTGCTTCATTCCGGGAGGTGAGCGGCGGCTCCCTCTCTCCTCCCCTCCCCTTAACAATCCCTGCATAGTGCCAGATAATTGGGGCCCCAGCTTATTTCCTCGTCCTGGAGACCTGAATAGAGGCCGCTATTTGTCTCCCTTCCCCCAAAGCTGGCATTAAGCACCAAGACGGCTCAACTGAGGCTGAAGAACCCACAGGCAGGTCAGGGGGAAATATCAGTGTACGGGCCCCCTTGGGCATCATCAGGGGTACTGATACTGCTGGTTTTGATGGTGCAGCCTGGGAGACTAGAGACTGTCTTGCACTTTATGGATTTTTGCCTGTGGCCTGGTACAATAAAACAGAGACCGGTGAGCCAAGGTGCTGACGTGATCTGAGGTGCTGTTGGAGGCTCCCAAGTGGTTGCCCTTATTTCTGCTTTGTCAGTGGTGGTGTTCGACCGCCGGTGCAATTGAATCAGACAGTGGCCATTGATGCTTTTTCTTGGCTTTTGGTGGCGCTCGACCCCCACACTTGCAGCCTCTTAACCCTACGTGCCTCTGGAGCTCCTTCAATGCAACAAGCCTGCCAACATTGCCACCGCAAAGGGGTCCAAACGGACCCACCTATTAAAATGGGCAAAATTCACTCACTCAAAGACGGATGCCGTGGAGGAGAAAGTCGCAGCACAGGAAGCAAAAGAACAGGGGGAGGACGGAGCCCCAACCCTAGTAGATGTTATGGCAGCCAAACATGGGGTCTGCTCGGCGCTGGAATAGAAATCGACACAGTGGCAGCCGAGGTCACCCTTATGCATGCTGACCCACACAACCTGGGGGACAGGGTCAAAGCGACCGAGGGCTCAGTGTCAAAGCTCCAAAAACCCATAAAATCACTAGAAACGACTGTCAACCGGCTCCAGGTGTGCACTTCAGACCTAAAAGCGAATCTTAAAGACTACAAGGGTCGTGCACGCAGAGGCAAGCTATGGACATCTTTGTAGAGGACCTAATTCAGAAACATCTACGGACCAGACCCTGTCACAATATTTCTCAGTCAAACATGCTCATAGAGTGCCTGGAGGCCCCCCAAAACCAGGTGCCCCCCCCACGTCCTATCTTGCAGAATTTTCGTGACAGAGACATTACCTTCAAATGGCGCGCGCAGCCCCACGGCTCAAGTTTGAAAACTTGACGGTACATTCTTTCCAGACTTCACACTGAAAGTGTAAAAGATGCATAGATCCTTTCTGAAAGTGAAGAGGGCACTCTGCGACATGAATTTGAAATATGCAGTGCTTATTCCTGCCAAGCTGAGGGTGCTGGCGGAGGGAAATTGTGGTTCTTTCAGACACCAGAGGAAACCTGGGACTGGCTGGAGGGTTAAAGGCTGTGGTTAAAAGCGGGACTATTAATAGGTGTTTTATATTGTAATTAAGAGATATGGACTATAATTTGCATCATGCTATATTACGGGCTCGTATAGTTGGGAATAGGGTAGAACTGGGCTCTCTAGTTAGGGAAGTTTCGCTTGTGTAGAATTCCCCTTCACACAGTCTACTAGTTCAGGTTACACAGGCACTCTGCAAAATTGGGGGGGGGGGGGGCAGTTCTACATCCACATTGCAGGGAGGGATCCGGGATGTTCCAAGGGGTATAGTTGTAGTTTGAATTTGTTTTTCTGGTGCAGTCTGGCATGCATTGGTTATTTTAGTACATTGAGGATTGACAGAAGTGCAGAAGATCGATTACCAAGGTTCAAGCTCAGAGTCTCTCCAATGTGGTCGCTGGTTAGGGGTGGCAGTGTCGACCCTCGATTTGGCTTTCCTAAGGCCCCCGGCGGGGGATGGGCTTCTATACAGTGTCTAAATAGGTGACAATCGTGAAGAGGGTTTATCGCTGGGCCGCTTTAAACTACTTTCTTGGAATGTAAACGGCTTAGGGGATCGAGTTAAATGTGGGATAGTCCTGTAACACTGAAACGGCAGACCCTGGATGTGGTACTGTTACAAGAAATTTTTTTTATCAAAAAGGAGGGAGGATAATTGATCACTTGATCAACGGACACTGATTACCACTCAGAGTGGTGGAAGGTCCAGTAACAGCTTGTGTCCGTATCTAGTATAGAGGATGCCAGAGAAGGGTTGCTGCACTGTTCCTGTGGAGAGGTAGGGGAGGTTTAGCTGGCGTGACCAAAGGTGTTAGAATGACACCCTGGGGCATCCATTATGTTGGATGTAGTTGCCTCACACACCCAGAAGGGTGTCATGCTTCATCATTGGCGTTTGCTCCTCGTCGGGGAGGCGGTGCAATCCCCGACGGGCTCACCTCAAGAGGGGCTCTTTGGCGGAGATCTTTTTATCCAACAGCCTTATGGTGAAGTGGGGGTGTGTGGGCAGGATGGTGTGTTGTGATGAAATGGTTGTTAAAATGTAGCAAGGGGTACCGGAATTCACTTTATTCTGGGGGTCCCCTGGCTGCAGTTAAAACGTGGGACTAGCTCGCTAGGTGTCAACAGGTTAGGTCGAGTGACCCTAGAGAAGGCTAGAAGTGAAAGTGGTCGACATGTTTCTCGCTTAGGGTAAAGTCACCCGCGATTCATCAGGACCTTACAAAGGTGAGGAAAGGAACAACATGCTTGTGTCATGTATGTGGTGTATGTTACCTCTGTGGAATCTCCTATGCCTAAACATAGAGAAAAGAAACAATGGTTAACACGTTTTATAGTAAACCAAAACAAGTCACGTCAATGCCAGGGCATGTAGAAAATGTAGCATGCTGGCGGTACTGTGAACTATTGAGCACAACCAATGCATGCCTTGAAATATTGAGCGTGCAACGTGCATGTGGGGGGCACACACAATCACTGAGTATGTGAGGGGGACTGTGGTGTAAAAGGGTGGTGTTTAAAAACAATGGTTAAAAAGCAGCAGTCTAGGAGTGATGTACTGCCCATTCAGTGTCATATCATGAGCAGTTCGTGTGGTAAAGGCACCCATTAAAGAATATACTGTGGCTTGGCAAATACAAATTCCCACTGTGGCCTGACAAGTGCTGTAATCATGCAGTATGCGCTCCCTACTCACCTACTGGTCAGGGACTACTTGCCACATGAGGGGTCGGCGGGACAGAACATCAGGGGTGAGCCCATTAGAAATGGCTAAAGGGGAGTACATAAGTAGCGCCACTGGGTTAATAGCGCTAACAAAGTAAGCCTCTAGGGTCAACGTTATGACCTCCCTTCTCCTGTTACAACCGGTGTCACTCACCTCGATTCGCCTGTGTCCGCGTGGGGTGACCTACCCATTACCGCCGAGCTCGAGTAGATGAGGGAGCTCGGCGGTCAGAGTTATTTAAACAAACAAGGAAACCGGCGCGCACAGACGCGTCGCCGCCCACAGCGTAAAGTCACATGATAGCCGCCGGTATTGTGGCGGCCATTTTGTAATGGTTAGGAAGTACTGTATCGCTAATCACTTGAGTGTGTAGTGACCAGTGATTTACACTATTGGGCCTTGATATGGGAAACCTTAGGGGGAAAAAGGAATGACCCAGTATACATTGAAAATGAGCCCATTGAGTTTCTGCGTGTAAAACGGGAAGGCTGCCCGGCCTGATGCCGGCTTTAAATGTGGCGGCCATGATGTAATGGGCAGAAAACCTCCCGTAAGCAGACAATGTCGTTCCCTTTGTTAGGGTGTGTAGGTCTATCGGCCATATGTATGACTTATAGTCAGGCGGACCCTGGTGTGTTAGTGGCAGAAACCCGATGCTGACGTGTGGGTCAAGGCCAGTGGGAGTTATAGTGACAACAAGGGAGAGTTAGATAAAATATTGTATTCACACTTGATGTTTCACGGTCACGGTCACTTTTACCCCCTTACTCTCACACCTGACAAAGGTGAAACATCAAGTGTGAATACAATATTTTATCTAACTCTCCCTTGTTGTCACTAAAGGGAACGACATTGTCTGCTTACGGGAGGTATACTGGGTCATTCCTTTTTCCCCCTAAGGTTTCCCATATCAAGGCCCAATAGTGTAAATCACTGGTCACTACACACTCAAGTGATTAGCGATACAGTACTTCCTAACCATTACAAAATGGCCGCCACAATACCGGCGGCTATCATGTGACTTTACGCTGTGGGCGGCGACGCGTCTGTGCGCGCAGGTTTCCTTGTTTGTTTAAATAACTCTGACCGCCGAGCTCCCTCATCTACTCGAGCTCGGCGGCAATGGGTAGGTCACCCCACGCGGACACAGGCGAATCGAGGTGAGTGACACCGGTTGTAACAGGAGAAGGGAGGTCATAACGTTGACCCTAGAGGCTTACTTTGTTAGCGCTATTAACCCAGTGGCGCTACTTATGTACTCCCCTTTAGCCATTTCTAATGGGCTCACCCCTGATGTTCTGTCCCGCCGACCCCTCATGTGGCAAGTAGTCCCGGACCAGTAGGTGAGTAGGGAGCGCATACTGCATGATTACAGCACTTGTCAGGCCACAGTGGGAATTTGTATTTGCCAAGCCACAGTATATTCTTTAATGGGTGCCTTTACCACACGAACTGCTCATGATATGACACTGAATGGGCAGTACATCCCTCCTAGACTGCTGCTTTTTAACCATTGTTTTTAAACACCACCCTTTTACACCACAGTCCCCCTCACATACTCAGTGATTGTGTGTGCCCCCCACATGCACGTTGCACGCTCAATATTTCAAGGCATGCATTGGTTGTGCTCAATAGTTCACAGTACCGCCAGCATGCCACATTTTCTACATGCCCTGGCATTGACGTGACTTGTTTTGGTTTACTATAAAACGTGTTAACCATTGTTTCTTTTCTCTATGTTTAGGCATAGGAGATTCCACAGAGGTAACATACACCACATACATGACACAAGCATGTTGTTCCTTTCCTCACCTTTGTAAGGTCCTGATGAATCGCGGGTGACTTTACCCTAAGCGAGAAACATGTCGACCACTTTCACTTCTAGCCTTCTCTAGGGTCACTCGACCTAACCTGTTGACACCTAGCGAGCTAGTCCCACGTTTTAACTGCAGCCAGGGGACCCCCAGAATAAAGTGAATTCCGGTACCCCTTGCTACATTTTAACAACCATATCATCACAACACACCATCCTGCCCACACACCCCCACTTCACCATAAGGCTGTTGGATAAAAAGATCTCCGCCAAAGAGCCCCTCTTGAGGTGAGCCCGTCGGGGATTGCACCGCCTCCCCGACGAGGAGCAAACGCCAATGATGAAGCATGACACCCTTCTGGGTGTGTGAGGCAACTACATCCAACATAATGGATGCCCCAGGGTGTCATTCTAACACCTTTGGTCACGCCAGCTAAACCTCCCCTACCTCTCCACAGGAACAGTGCAGCAACCCTTCTCTGGCATCCACTGTTACAAGAAACTCATATACAAGGATCCGCCTACTGTGCAACTAATAGAGGGGGGAATAAACTGGTGGCCCACTTGGCCAATGCAAGAGGGTCTAGAGGGGTGGGTGTTCTAGTGCGTAACTCCTTCCCCATCTAGATTCATACGGTCACACTCGATCCACTTGGACGACTTGTCACGGTTTTGGGCCAATGGGAGGGTAGGTCCCATAGTGTGACATCCCTATATGTGCCACCCAGACTTCACTCCTCGGCATTGACCGACCTTGGTTCACATATACTAAACCTGGCTGAGGGTGACCTACTGTTGGGCTATGATTGTAATGCAGCTCTTAATGGTGACCTAGACCGGCATCTGTCCAGATGGAGGGGAAACATCTGTGAAGCTACTCACGGATTTCCTTGGAGCTATGTCTGCAGAATATGCAACCCCTAGGCCAGACAATACACATTCCTCTCTGTGGTTCACATAGCATGTCCTGAATAGACTATATCTTTTGTAAAGCCACCCTGTTCCCCAAGTTTGGAGAGATCTCCTTTCTTCCCAGGGGCATCTCTGATTATTCCCCACTGGTGGTGTACTATGGAGGCCCCCCACGTGCCACAAAATAGTCCTTAACCCTTGGTACCTCAAGTTGCCAGCTATTAGAGATATGCTCACTGAAGCCACCAAAAGTTATTTTAATGGGAATGATGGCTCATGGATTCAGATGTAGTACTGTGGGAAGCGTGCAAAATGGTGGTTCGGGGTGGTGGGGTGGCAGCAATAGTAGGACATATGAAGGAAAAGTGGATGCAGTTAGAGGAGATAGAACGCAAGATTACCCTTCCTGAACGTGGTCTCATTGCATTGGACACTCCAGACAGCACACACAAATTGCCCATGAAACAAACTGAATATAAAAACATTGCTGAATATGTAGCCAGGGCCCAATATCGGGCCACCCAACACCGTGTTTATGGTATTGGCGATAAGGCTAGCAAACTGTTAGCCTGTTTAAATAAACAGGCAATAGCCAACAGATGGGTGGCAGAGATTGTATGGCAAGATTGTACGAAACGGCAGGACAGAGCTGGTCCACTTTGAGCGGGTCTATACCTCCACTCAGGCCTCCACTCATGCAGATGCAAAAGAGAATTACTAGCTACCCTGAAACTACTCGTTTTAGAGCCCCAGGACGTTAAAGACCTGGACTCCGTCTTGATGATCGAGGAAGTGTCCAAGACGAATGGCGCTTTGCAGTCCCGAAAAGCCATGGGTAGTGAGGTAGTGTGGCTCACTGGTTAGAGGCGGCAGACCCGAGAGCAGAGGACGGCCCGGGACCAGGGTTCGATTCCCGGCGCGGCAGGTTTCTGGACCAGGGTCAGCGGACTCGATAATTCTCTCGCCTCGGTGCCCACTCTGATCAGCGATCACACTCGGCAACTCTGGGCATTAGCTTGCCTCATCCTCACTAACGGCCCCACCAGACCGCCGGGGATGCCTGGTCTCACCCTGGAGATACCCACTAAGGGACCATCTCTCAGGGAAGCCAGGAAGGGTTTTGCAGCGGTCGAAGCGCCTTGGGACCCTACGGGTAAGTAGTGCGCTATATAAATGCCTATACATTTACATTTACATTTACATGGGCACTAGTGGCCTTCCCAATGAACTTTACACATTGAGTGCTTCCACGATTGCCCCATACCACACACGGATGTACGCGGAAAGTGTGCACAAGGGTGTTTTGCCCGGCACGCAGAGATTGCCCAACATTATTGTTATACACAAAAAGGGTAAACCCCTTAAGCAATGTAGCTCATACAGGCCTATTTCCATACTAGACCCAGATGTCAAAATACTAGCCAAAATCCTGGCACGCCGTCTCTCTCCGTTTCTCCATAAGCTGATCCATCTGGACCAATCCGGCTTTATGCCGACTAGAAATACTGCTCTGAACCTTTGACAGCTTTACGAAGTCCTGGGTAGAGTGGCTTCAATCCAGTAAGACACTGTAATTGTGTCTTTGGATGCCAAGCTGGCATTCAACATGGCCGAATGGCCCTTCTTATTTGCCACACTCAAGAAATATGCATTTGGGGTTAGGTTCTTATCCTGGGTGCGACTTCTTTACTCAAAGCTGCTGGTTTCAATCATGGTTAAAGGGGAGCGATCAATAACGTTCACATTACAGAGGGGAACGAGGCAAGGGTGCCCTCTGTCCCCCTTGCTTTTTGGATTGGCTCTGGAGCACCTGGTGATATGGATCAGGGGGGACCCCCTCATTAGAGGCCTCAATTGGTTGATTGACTGGATGGACAAGATATTCCTCTATGACTATGATATTCTGCTTGATCTGGCCAGGCCCTGTTTTTCTATTCACTGTGTCCTCCATATATTCACCCTATTGCAGAAATACTCTGGCTATACCATTAACTGGGACAAATCCCAGGTTTATGTTCTGAGTGGGGATCGCCCGATCCTCCGTATGGGCTACGAGGCCAAGATAGTTGCAGATGGTTTTGTGTACTTGGGTATATACGTTACTGTGAACCAAAGAGTATTCTACGATCGCAACCTTGTTCCTTCTCTGGGCAGTTGAAAGACACTGCCCCTCACTTTACTGGGCAGGGCCGCCTTCTACAAGATGATGGTGCCCCCCGATTCCACTATGCCCTACAGAACACACCCTATTTGGTCCCAGCACAATATGTTAACGCCATTGAATCAGAAGTACGCACCTTGCTTTGAAATAATGGTACCCCTCGAATAGCTTTGGCAAAACTCACAAAAAGTTGGTACGATGGTGGTATCGCCCCACCAGCAATTAAAAGGTAATATTGGGCCTCTCAACTAATAGTTCTCAATCATTGGGTGCATCAACCAGGAACAGATCCCGCTTACAGAATGGACAGACAAAATATGCTCCGTGGCAATTATCCCAGGGCACTGTATGGAGGGAGGAAACATGTACCAAAATACACTCCTACCTCCACCACAATTACTCTCAGACACACTGCAGCCGCCGCCTTCGGGTGGAAGGCTAAAATCACACTCGCCACCCCATTGCTCGACACATACCAGTTGGGAATGTTATCGACACAACCAGGATTTGACATATGGGACTTGATAGGTCTTATGAAGGTGGACGATCTATGAGCCGGAGGCACGGTGATCCCGTTCAGTGATCTCCAACGGGATTAGCAAATCCATAGTGGAGGAACATTTAGACACATTCAAGTTTGCAGTGCATTACAAAGTGCTATATCTAAAGATATGGACCTACCGGTCTCCTCGCCTCTAGAGGACAGATTGCTAGATGATTACCTACAAGAAAAAGCCATTTCATTGACATATCGTAAAATACTAAACAACAACACACCGGACACTCTAGGGAAGACTCGTGCAAAATGGGCCGAAGACGTTGGGGAGATTAGCGATGAAGATTGGCAGGAGGCTCTGGCTTCCCCCCGCGATTCGATCGCGTTTTAAATTTATCCAAATTAAACAACTACACAGAGCCTACGACACCAGCTTGGTACTTGTCAAAATGGGTATTTTGGGCTCCTTAGCCTGTCCCAGAGTGTGTGGTCAACCTGGCAACTATATACACCAGTGGTGGGATTGTCCGGTTCTTCAGACATATTGGGGAAAGGTCAGCGATGTCATCAATTTGTCATAAAGCTTTGGAGGGTTCACTCCGCCTATGTCTTCCTAACATTTGGGAGGCCACCGACATGTCGAGAACTGCGAGAATGTGGGTCTTCCTGGATTACATGGTTGCTAAGCAGAACATAGCCAGAACATAGAAGGGGTAGCTAAGCCATGGTTCAGGAATTGGGAGTCTGGTATTGACTGGTGCATGCAAGGGGAGAGGGTCGCATACGAAGGCAGAGGTTGCCCACAAAAATGGACTAGAATCTGGGGACAATGGAATGGGAGCAGAGAGTTGATCTGTACATCTTTCAGTGACACTCCCCCACTTTCAGCAGACAAGGAAGCCGAGTAATGTGTTGCTTATGATGTAATGTACATAACACGTGACTGAATTGTTGATCCCATTGATCGTTGTGATAATCTCAGTATTTCTGCAATGAGATTGATGAAAATGATGGAGACTGCACTGCACCGCTTTGTATAATTCTTTGTCTGCATTTCTTTTGTTTTAGTTTATGCAATATAAAGATTTATTTTAAGAAAATCCATGGTATCTCTAATATGTAATGGTAGTTCCTTTGCAAAGGGGATAATAAAAAGTTCCATGTATATAGAGGTGTTTTCTAACAAACTATTATTGAACGAGAGAATGGGCCTCCCACATGGCTTTTTGAACTTCTTATGCACTTTTGGGTGGAAATATATGGTTGGTATTGATGGCTAATCATTCCTCAGGAATTGTTACTCCTCCAATTCGGTCAAGCCAAAGCCTTTGCAGTGACTCAACTGGTTATTGTAGTCTGCAACTGTCTGTCTCACACCTGCTGTGTAATCTCAATGTAACATACCTTATCTTTGAATTTTCAGAATTATTCCTCAATGCACAGAGACCTGTCCATCCAGACAATGTTATTTGCGAGACCATGTCAAAAGTGGTCATGAGGTTGCAGAGAATAAAGGCAGTCTCTCCACCTTCATCAAGAATCATGCACATATAATTGAAAACTCAAATTATGATGGTTTTCTAACCAACAGAGGCACCAAATCCAGACATCCACACTAAATGGTTTTCAGAGGGCCTCACAACTACTTCTTGTACTTAAGATAGCCTCTTTTCAGTTTCAGTGATTGAGGAGGCATATTTCAATTTATCTGTTCCCAATTTTCTCAAATCATTTGGAACTGCTTGTTGAAAAGCATCAATATTGTCATAAAGTAGATTGGGAACCACAGTGAATATGACACGTAAGCCACTGTTATCATCATCATCATCATCATAACTTTATTCAGATAAAAACATATCCATAAAAGAGAACACATTATACAATAATAAAACATTCGAAGTAGCAATACATTAAAAGAGAAAAGCACATAAAATGTTCAATGCATAACAAAGCTTTAAAAATACAATCATAAAGTGTTCATCCAGTTGCGGGCTCGGATAGCAGTTGTCAAAAAAGCCCCAACACAAATCATTAACTTATTCTAACTCAATTTAAGAAGAGTCCTATATGCTTCTCTATGATCTACACGGGAACGCCTCTTAAAAAATGGAGTACAAAGAGCTTTGTATGTTTCATGTAATACTCACAGAAAACAAAATGTAATAGGGATTGGCTGGAGCGCTCATTACAAGGGCAGGTCGAGGAATCGAGATTAGCATGAAATCCCAGAGGGAAGCATGGTAAATACTTAACAGTGCCTTCCCTGAGACGGAAGAGAAGGCCACACTCCCAGCTGCCTATGGGTTTGGTCAAATATCCAGCCAGGGAGTGGTCATTCGCAATATTCTGGAGTAAGACCACGCTGAATTTACTGGCCTCTATGGCTAGTCTATCCTCACAGTAACACATGTATAGGGCAGCCTGAACTTCCCTTTTGCTTATTTTGAGGAGATCCTCAGGATTATGAAAAGCTAGCCCTGGACAAACTAGTTCTCACCCCTGAAAGCCATGGTATATCCATACCTTGGTCACATTTAAGGCAATCTACTATGATGTCTCTGGTAAGGGCCACTGCCTTATTTTTCCATATAGCTAACCAGAATAGAGCAGGGCGTGTTCTAATATAATCTTCAACATAGTGTAAATTTAGTTCACTATAACACACGTATTGAGGCAAGGATATTGGGGCACCGAAATGCTTATGAGAAAATATTAAGGCAATACAGTAAGCCATTGCCAATATTTAGCCCTGGGCAGGAGTTCACGGAGTTTCCTTCTGCAGAATTACCAAAAAGCTCTACCAATAGGGCAGCACCCGAGGTCTGCACACAGTCAGCACACAGCCTATAAAAACTTCCCTGCCTTCAGCTGGCGAGTGGTGTACCAGCTGCCGGTGTCCACTGTGTGTGCCCACTGTGCGTTCATGCTCCAGGCATGTTAAGTGCAAAACACACGCAGATACCCTCAGCACTGAGGTCTGCCACTACGAGTGTCACAGCTTGCACAGGTAGAAAAGCAGACTGGAAACAGTTTATTGGATCACAGAAGGAAAAACAAGGGAGACCAGCAGGATACAAAAAGCACATACTAGAAAATTAAAGCAAGTTAAATGGGAGAATAGACAGAATGAAAATCAAGTTGCAATTTAAAAAAGAACCCCAGTTTTCGTAGAGTCTGAAAGAACAAAATTAGGTAAAATATTTGACATTGTGGACGCAGACTTGCGCCCAGGTGCCGTGTACAGGAGAGACCACCAGTACTGTGCACAGGAGAGACCAAGTACCATGTACTGGAGAGACACCAGCCCCATGTCCTGGAGAGACCCCGGTACTGTGTAAAGGCGTACCCTGATAGTTCAGGGTGTACACATTCAGAGGGCCCCGGATTAGAACGCACCACAAAGAATTGGTGTGCTGCACGCAAGCAGCAACTCCAGGCTGTGTGCAGAGTGCAGAAACTTAGATGGTAGAATTCAGGAAATCCAACCTACCAGTGCTTCGAAGAGGTTTTAGGTCAGAACAGGAGCCAGCACGAAACAAAACAAACAAAGAAATAAATTAGCAAAACAAACAGGCTGTCTGTGATACACTGGTCTGGGGACAGGAGGCTAGGTGCACTAATCCCTCCTTATGCAGTTTGCTTGCATGCTCCCTTTGCATCATTGCAGAAATTGCAAGAATAAAGGGAGAAACTCAAAACACACCTGGTCAAACTCGGATTAAGCCACAACACATTGTGCTGTAAAGCCACGGTACCACACAAACGTTACAATGCTGTGCTGTGCTGCTGTGCTATTTTAAAACACTATGGTACGTTGCTGTGCTGTTACAATATTGTGGTGAAGTGCTGTATGCTGTTGTTGCAGTCAAATTCGTGGTAGTGCTGTTGTGCAGCACTACATCAGTGCTCTGCAACAGTGCTAAGGTGCTGTCCTATATTAGCACAGACCCCAGAGTGACATGCTATATAAACTGGTACATAGTTGATGTTACTCTTACATCTTGTCTTCTTTTCTGCAGCTCAAGACTACCGCTGGAATCTCTCTCATTGGTAAACAAACCCTTCTGTACAGTGACTAGCATCAGGCATGTAGTACATGTACTTACAGTTCCAGTACACTGGGTAGCACTCTCTTCCTGCAACTGCCACCTCACAAAAGCCGCTGAGCATGGACACTGGCTTGATCATCAGCATGTCTAAGGTCACTACATCCTATGTCTGGAGCACTTATTGTGCTTCCTTGGCCACCTCCTAAGGACTTCACTGCTCACCCCCTTCATCCCAATGCTTTGGCACCTCGTTGGTCCGCCACCCCAACCATCTCATCCTCGAAGCAAAAATAGTAGCGAGGCTGCCCTGCTTCCCGCGCAAAGCAGCACCAAAAACCCAGGTCGCTGATTGGCCGAAGGCTATGAGCATGCATCAAATAGTGTTTTCATAACTGCCTTGCTGCTTTGATGGGCACGCCGGTGGTCACCGGCGTTTTTGCCAAACTCCGTACTCCAAACAAAGCACGGAGTGGCAAAACTCGGTGACCTCCGAGGCAGTGGGGAGTTTACCGCCCAACTCAAATATTCATATTAGTGATTACACCCAATTTACATAGTTATTCCAAATCTGTTGATTCACTGATATGCCTAAAGCATTCCTATTCCAAGTTGTACAACATGATAATGAACTCAATGTCGACAATTGCTAAATCAGTCTGTCCCTTCCAAAGTCTATTGTTGTGTCTTAGTTGGACATGAATGGTAAAATGTACTTAGTTTGTTTCATACATAACTTGAATGTATCAAGTCATATATCGAACAAATCAAATCTCGGCTTAGTGCGATACGATTAAAACACAAATATTTGTTGCTACTCAGCACTTAATATATGTGTGGATAAATTAATGATGGTCAACTTGGAATCATTCACCTCTATGCCTTTGTATTCCTGGTTGCTCGTTTTGTGGAATTTTTGTCTAGCTGTCCTTCTTCTACTTCACTCTCCCCTCCCCCGTCTCCCCCACTCGCTTTTTCTTCCTCTGCCTCTTAGTCAACCTTTACCTCTGGCATGTATTGTTTGTGTCTTTTTGAAAAAACAATACTCGGCTAAAAAAGTGATCTCTTACAATTTTAGCCAATATCTTCACTTGAACTGACTGAGGGAACCTCACTGTCCTCAGTTGTTTTGGATAAGGTAGCTATATCCAAATCTATGTTGATTCTCGTCTTTTGTAATTTCCTTCCTCACCAATTCAGAACATTTTGTGAATGTAAATACCCTCCCTTGGCATGATCCTGTTCATCACAAATACATTTCTTTCTCTTTTTATCTTTAATTTCTTGCTCATATTTGTTCAACCTCTGATGCATAAGCAGCTTGTATTCATTAATGTATGTTTGATTTTTTTCATTCATCAAATCCTTTTGAAATATTTTAATCTGCTCAAGTAAAGATTCTCTGTCAAGCTTAGCATATTTGATCAAAGTCCTAATACAGTGTATTGAACATGCATTACTGCTTTCAATACATTCATCATTGAGTGCTGCATGAGGATCCTTGTTACCCGATACAGTGCAGACACAAAGGCCTCTTGGTATTACTCCAACTTCTAAATATTTTTCCAATGATTCTTCCTCCCATCACTTATTCAGTTCTTTTTCACCTAGTTTCCTTTTCTACTCCAGAATCGGGTTAAGAAGAAGAGTACTAAATGCTGCAACCACTATTTTACGTGTGTTGTTTACAATATCAGAAGTGTCTTCAAATGTCTCAATGCCTGAAACCCTGCATTTTTCATCAACATTACTGTCAATTCTTTCTCAGTGTTTATGCCAAATATGCACAAGTTTACCTTTTCCACAAAGCACTCAAATGGTGTCCAGTTTTATGTGTCCATTTAGTTTAAACTGTGTCTCGCAAATTTCTCGAGATGTTGTGCACCCTCCGGTCGCTGTTCTTATTTGTCTCTGTTATGAGTAGATGACATTGGAATTAGTTATTCCAGGAAGTTAAGTCAACATAAACTCACCAGGACTACTTCCGCTTCTGTCCTTCCCTTTTGCTTTCAGTGTACAATGGCATCCAAGTATGCCTACAATTCAAATCCAATTTTTTTTGTTATAGTTTGTGGTTGTTGGGTCATTTAGGGGATTAGGGTGGATAGAGTAGGGTGGGTAGTGTATTGGATACAATTATATAAGTTTTTTAAATATAAAGATTACATTTTTATAGTTGTTTTAATTGTTTCATATTTATTTTTGCTATTTATCATCCAGATTATGGATATTTTAGGATTTGGGTGAACAGATTAATTATCTAAATATGTCAATGTTTTAATATTTATTTTTAATGCATTTTTCACATAGAAAAAACATTATTTTGTTATATATTGGTCGTGGCTTTGGGTTTTGTTAGGGTTTGAGTGGGTGCTGACTAACATTGTTATTTTGTAACGTTTTTTTAGCAATGTCTAATTTTTTTGCTGAATTCATTATTTTGTGGATTTGGGTGGGTAATTTATTAAATAGCATTTTTTTAAATGTATATTTTTTTTATTTTGCTGGCGGTGAGAGGTCAGTCCATGCCAGAATCCCAGCTCACCAGACTCCTGTCACGTCATACAATGGATGCTGTCCAATGCTACACTAAGACTAGCAGCTCACTGACACTTACCCACAGGTAATAGGGAGTTAAACCATCCAGAAAGGGATTTGGCAGAATCTCTCACCTTAGACACAATAGGGCAGAACTCGCTAGGTAGGAGTATATTATGTTACAGTACTTGTATACAAGCATATAGTTCTCAGTAATTTGAAAAATGGTTGAATTTTTATCTTCTTCACCATTCTCCTAATTTAATTTAATAATTCTGTTTCCTTATATTATTCATTTCAGTGTATATATTTTACTCAAGAATCACAATGCTTCAATAAATATTGAAACTGCATGTTGGGTATTTCTTGTGTATCTCTTTGGGTATACATAAGTTGCTAAAAGAAAGGGTTCTTGATTTGTTACGATGATGACCTTGGGGAGTCAGGGTTGTCATGTTCTGAGGTTGCTCCCACATTTGTTACCCTGTAAGATTAGGGGTGCAGATGGTGCAATGTAAGATAGCAGGACTACAGGCTAACATAAACTGAGGGTGCGCCCGGTATTAGTCTGGCACAATCCTGACATTTATGTTGTCTAACAAACGCACAGTTTTACTAGTGAGGTACAAGCCATACAGCATACCAATTTGTCCACAGACTTGAAGTAAAGTGCTGTGAGGAAACTGTTTGTAGAAAGTGAGCAATTAGTGATCATTCAGCACACACTGCTGCACCACTAGTGAAAAGTGAATTGAAGGCTCCTAGTTTGAGCTAAGGCTCTCCGGGAAATATTTATTTAGAAATCACGCATCACAGCCAGTCACCTTGCTGCACTGTGCTGCGTGATTGGGAAAGGGCAGGAATGTGCTGTGCTTAATAATATATAGCACATTCCTGTAATTTACAAACATTGGCGCACAATTTGCTGCCTAGTGCCAATGCAGGCACCCTTGCACCATGGCGTAAGGGTGTCTGCGTTGTCAGCAGGATTGTTTTTGTGCAGGAAGGGATACCTTCCTGCACAAAAACAATCCACTGAGTTATTTTACTCTTTCTATGTGTGCTGCAGAATGGAACGAGGGTCAGAGTAACGCCAGGTAGTGATTTGCTTTGCATTGCATTACTGTGGATAAATCAAACTAAAGAATTGTGTTGCTCCTGCGCCCCATTGCGTGGTGCAAGGACGACACAACTTTTTCATAAATATTTCCCTAGATCACAAAGATAGCCTTAGAAGTGACTGAGTGATCACTCAATCCTCTATGACCTGCCCTCTTGTACAAAAGAGCAATTGAAAACAACATTGAGGGGGTCATTTGGATGTTGATCATAAAACCTCCGTCCGACCTACATCCTTGGTTCAAACTCTGACTGCCGTATTATAAAGAAGGCAGTCAGAGTTTAAACCAGCTGGTCAATCAAAATGACGTCTAATAGGCTCAAGGAGCCCAGCGGCCAGTCGGAAACCATTCATAATCTCTAAAGGAGAGTGTTTCCACCTTTGTTATTATGATGGCGGTACCCGACAGACTCTCTATGTCTGGCTTTCTGATATGGAAAGTTGTCGGAAAGCAACTTTGGAGGGAGGCCCCTAGCATGGCCCCCCTCCTTCTGTGGCCTCCGGTTGTGGGCCCCCCTTTAAATCTCTGCACCGAGTGGAGGGATTTACAGTAACTCCCATTTCTCTATGTAAGCTTGTGCGGCGGACGGAAACCAAAAGGAAATGGGAGTTTACGATTGCATCATGTGCGATTGCATCATAATTGCGATTTTGGACCCTCGACCGAGGTTTGTCGGTTCCAACACCGCAGAGATGTCTCAACATCATAATCAGGCCCTAAGTCTGGCTGTCCAGAGTCTTCTAAAGCATCCCTTGCAGCTCTTTGACTGTCTTTTTAGTCATCTCAGTAGCAAATCGGTAGTAGTAGATAAGAAAAGATTGCATCAAGATTCTAGATCTCCAGGTTCCTGAACAGTTTGAGTCATTATTTTAATGTTCAATATGTGGGTGTGTTCAATATGTGGGTGGGTCCAACCTTTTCTCAAATCGGAAGGCCCTGTTGTTGTCTGTCCAGGTTTAGAAAAGTAGTGGCACCCATTCCTCTCAGATATTGGGTTGCACAAGCCAACTCTGGATGTAGGACTCTGCTGATGGTTTGAAAACATTTTACTGATGCAGGAATAATCTATTTGTTCAAGGATTGTATCTTTGTCCCCTTAAACGTCTACTCAATACTCAATGCTTGCGGTGTTTCCACACAACCTGCCTATATGCATTTCTTCTCAGCATTGCTCTCCTTGTTACTCATGCTCCTGTCCACCTCTTTGTGATTCTCATTCCTCCTTTGTCATGGGATGGAGGTGTTGCTGGCAGTTAGGCTTTCAGCTCCACAAGCAGGAGGCTGCCATTCTTGTGTATTCTTCATTGCAGCATTCCTTTTCGTTGTATTGTTGTAGCATAGCTAACTTGAACCTTAAAGAAGTTAGTTTCCCGGTGAGCTCTGCCATGCATGCTCCAGAACCACATGCTTTAGTCCTACATGGTAGAGCCAGGGAACCATCAATGCAGAAAAGCTGATTTGACAATTCAAGTCCTGAATATCAAGCTGCATGTACCAGTTCTGCTAGAACTAGCCACCCAAATCATTGACATGCCTTCAGTTTTTACCTTCTGGTATTACTGCACTTCACTCCAGTGGGTGGTCTTCTGTAATCTATGTTACTATTAAATCAGATAATGTGCCATCAGGAATGGATGCACTAACTTCAAAAATGTTTTGACACTGGAGATTCATCGACCTCTTAGACCAGTGCCTGATGGACTGCAATAGGAAAGATATTTTGGTCTCTTAGTTCACATGGGTTAATTGGAGGGATTGGTATTAACTGTTCAACCTCAGAGATTTCAGACACAAACCTTACAAACTCTAGCCACACAGTAATCCAGCTTTTTTACTTCCTACAATTGTGTCCTGGAGGTCCCAAATGTAATAGAAAAACTCTCAAGGGGCCCCCTGTCAGTCAATCAAAGTTTATTGTTTGGATCACTTAAAACCATGACAATATAAGACATTTTAAAAAGAAAGCATAGTGTTGAAAAAGGAAAACAAAAGACTAATGGTTCCTATCAAGACTCTATAGGATAACTGGCACAATGTGCCCTAAAAATAAAACTCAGGGTAAACAAGCTGCATTAAAATAAATTAACTGTTTGCAATATGTTATTCTTGAACCAATTTAAAAAAATGTTATAAGAAAGATAAAAATAACTTAAAATCCACCACAAGAAAGGAGAAAATGCTTAACAGATGCTAATACTCAATTACAAAGTGAACCAGTTCTAAAATGCCTAATGCCCTTGGTGCAGAAACTGAGGGTTATTGATTCGCAATCATCTCAGTACTTTGTTGTGAAATTTTAAGAAGGTCCTGCACAGCTTTAAAGAATTTGCCTATTCTTGCCAATTTGAAGGGAACCATAGTGCTAAAAATCAAGTTCATTGTATGAGAACATGTTCTTATACAGTGATTTAAAAGTAATGGCTTTAATAAGGATCGCTGGAAGTCAAGCAACGTCGGGCAGCTACAAATTCTACTCTTGACTATTTTAAAAAGCAGTGGCCAGTTGTGGTTAAAGTCTTTGATATGTGCTGCCATGATCTGGGTCAGGCAAACTTTGCTTATTGAACAACTGAGGTATGTTTGTGCCTGTAGTCCCACGTGGCTGTCATTGTTGTATGATGCTGCCAGGGCCCTTAATGTTGGTGTGGACTAAATGTTTTGCAGGTCCATGGTCTTCGATAGTAATTTAGTTTGTTTTTTCATTACACTTTTTACTGCAGTGTACATAATTGAGGAGGTGTTTAAAACAGCCTGATCGATTTGTAGAGTTGCTGCTGCCTTCTTTAAATAGGTGGACCACGGGTTATTTTTGTATTTGAATATGTCTTGCAAAATAAATTTCAAGATACCTAGCAATGCCGTTGTGCATCTATAAAAGTATTTTAAGAAAGACCCCATGCAATGCCCTCCAGGCCAAATTCAACTCTCACCAGGGGTTCCCTGATGTAATGGGGCAATTTAAACACTCTTTTGTAAATTTTTAGGTATAATTATTCAATGGTTTTGATGAGTTAACCCCGAAAGGCCTCGCTGCTGTATGTAATTGCTGAAGGTAGTACGGGCCTGAGCACTTTTCTGATTGGGGCTGAGGAGGGGGTTTCAAGGGCAGTGTGTAGCTGGCAAAAGTCTGGTGGTTATTAATGCTGCCTTATCCTTTAAAGGGCACTCGTTTCGATGAAGGTGTGCCGTTTGCAGAGAACCATGTGCCCAGATAGTTATAAAATGTACTCCTGAGATTTTTAATGGGGCCCGGAAACCAGTTATTGCTTATTTGTTTTAGCATTCTTTCAAATGATAACACCTTTGTTTTGGATTCGCTTACTAGCATCTTGTTTGCTCTATTCTATAAATGAAGAGAATTTAATGCTCTCTGAAGTCCTATTTTTGAGTTGTCAAGCAGGACAATGTCATCCGTGTATTGCAATATTGTGATCTTAGTATTACCTATTTTTGGAGGGATTAAGTTAGCGTTGTTAAGTTCCCGGGACGTATCGGTTGTAGATAAATTGAACATTGGAGCAAGGACACACCCTTGCTTTAGCCCTTGATTGGTGACGATCTTCGTGGTTAACGCTGTATCTGACAATTTGACCCTCACCCAGGTTGATGTGTATAATGATATGAAGGCATTATGAAGACCACTACGAATACCCCACACCTGGAGTTTTCTCCATAAAAGGCCTCTGTCCACCAGATCGAATGCAGATAAATAATCCACAAAGCATGCGTAGAGAGCTGTTGTCTTCTTGCTTTTTGCCTGGTGGGCAAGACAAGATAGAGTAATTATGCTATCCGGTGTGGAGGAGTTGGGTCTGAAGACGGTTTGGCAGAAAGGAATTATTGCATTTGTTGTTGCCCAGGTCTCTAGATCTTTTAAGAGTGCAGCTGCGTAGTTCTTGGCCACAATGTTTAGTAGGGCTATCAGCCAATAGTTGGTGGGGTTTTGTCTTTCGCCATTTTTAAAAACTGGATATAATATTGAACCTCTCCAGCTGTGGAGGCACTTGGTGGAGATTGTGAACAGTCAGGAGAGTATTGTGGGCCATAATGTCAAGTCTTCTTTAAACAATTGGGCCGGGAGACCATTTGGGCCAGGTGCACCTGAAGATCTTGTTTGACTTAGTTTTTTTCGAATACTGTTGATCGTAAATGTGGAGGCAAGGCCTTTTAAATCGTCAGCGAGTTCTGAATGATCAAGAGGAAAGACTCCTGGTTAGTCGACCACCTAAAGCTTTTTTACATGTGAGGACCACATGGATTCGGTGAGTTGTTTCTTACTACTTCCTGGTTTGTTTTCTTCTTGATGTACCTCCATAGGTCAGCCTGATTATGCTTGCTTGAGATTGAATGTACATATAGCCATTCCTTTTCCCTCTGCTGATTTTTTTCCTTCCCTATCAGTTGCTTATGTTGTTTTCTAGCACCTTGGTGTTTCAATATCAAATCAGCTTTGACTTGTTCATTCCAGGTTTGATTGCGTGGTCTCATCAACTTTTGAATGTACCGCAAGCTAGTCAGAATAGCTTGATTTTTATTAAGGGATTTTAACTGGTGTCGCCCGGGGCCTGTATGGGGATTTAACGATTCATGGATGCTTCTGGTTATTAAAAACGAGTGGGTTAATAGAAAATCACCACTCTGGGCCTGCAGAGACTGTCCTGTACCAGCTTTCCATGATACTAAATTCCGTAGGTTGACTTGGCCCCATTTTATTCTCTGACTTAGATGTACCGTTTTGTCTTTGCACGAAGTACCCAGAACCTTGCGGCCTTTGCATTTAGGTAGATTAATATTAAACATTGTGCAAAGAGGAAGGTGGTTACTGTCATTTGAGGGATGCACTTTAGAGCTCACAAGGTGGTTCGTGAGTTTTTCCGAGACAAAGACATAGTCGGTAGAGCTTATTCACCTGAAGGTTTTCAAGAGCTGAGTTGATGGTTCCGAATTGTTCGCTGAAATCTGTTCGGATTGTAGACCAAGATAATATTTATTTGAGTGCTTAAGGGATTTAGAGGTGGACACATGGTGTTAAATGATCCTAAATTATTATATCGTGATTAACATGGTCACAAAGGATATGATCCAGATTGTCACTCAGCTCGCTCAGTCTTGTTGCTCGTGCTGAGCCAAAGCTGGTAAAGTAGACGTTGATCAGGAGGATCTTAAGTTGGGAAACAGATGTCTTGATGCTTTCCAGAACAAGCGCTTGAAGCATCTCATCTTGAGTTGGAATTAGATGAGTTTTTATTTTCATGTTCAAATTGAGGTATATATTTTTTCCTTGCTACATGGTGGACCCCTTGGAAGCCGGCGATTGTGGAAATAATGCCATGTTTCTTGGATATGGAGAACGTCGGATGCCATTTGCAGTAATTTTGATGTGTTTGAGCTTAAAAGTCTTGAGAGCCCAGCTACGTTCCACGACAGAAGGGTTATAATTTGTTGTGGCTCTAGTGGGTGCTTCATACTGCTAGGAATAGGCTGAGCCTTCGCTGGACAAGATGGTAGGCACACGTTTCCAGGCGGGTTAATGTTCTCCCCCAGTTTGTCCTGTTACTATTTTCCTGTTTGTGCCCCTTGTTAATGAGTAAGTACAAGATATATTTATATTGTCTGTCTGTGGTTGATGAAACAGGGGTCCGGTCCCCCTTAATATACTGTAGGGTGGACCTTTGAGTTGAATGGATCGGGTAACTTTCTCAGAGGTGCTGGATATTCCGGCGCTTGTATTTTTACAATTCCTATACCCTATTCCTCAATAATGGCCTTACAATCTAATACATCTTCTGCCAGTAAAGTTGTTTTTAATGTTCAAAATGTGGCTTCCCTTCCGTTACGGCACTCTGGATGATTTTAAATTTCACCCTCAATATATCCTCTGACGTTATCTTTGACTGAATGAGGAAGGCCTGAAGTAACCTTAGTATGTTGGATCGATTCAGTACGTCATACCTCCCTTCCAAAGGGTAGTGTGGAATGAAGGCCAGATTAGTCGGTCGATCCTCCCCTTAGCTCTTTTTGATATGCCCTTCGTTATTGAGGTTGGCTGAGGGAGTGATCGTTAGTGACTTGTCTGATGAATTCACGCCCTAGCAATAATCTTCATGGATCCACATTTTCTATCGCGGATAATGAAATGAAATGAAATGAAAAGAGAGTTTGTAAAGTGCGATAGCTGCCCTCAGGCATCCTAGAGCTAAATGAGCGATGCTTTCCGGTAAGACGTCTAAAAAGAAATTTTAAGAAGACTTCTTGCGGGACTGAAGACACCACCCGTCCTAAAGGTTGCTGCGCCCTCTGCATGTGATTGGTAGACTCTAAGTGTCGGAATAGGGGACTTTGTAGTGGAACCTAGGTTTTTCTTGGATGAGGAATGGACTAATGTGTAAGTACGTTTGGATAAGGTGCTGGCGGGTGTCCTGCTTCTGGATCTTTTATCATATTCCCGCTGTGACTGGGCGGAACTTCCTTCTGGTCTTGCGTAGTTAGAGATTGCCCAGCAGGTGTATTCCTGGTGTGGTGGGTTGTGTTCCTGGGCTTTGTGCCTTGTTAGGTTCCGTGTTTGATTTAGGTAATGACAAAGGCAAGGCCAGAGATACCGAGGGGATCATAATACATTTTTCGTGGATCCACAACCTTTGAACAATGGTTATACTTTAGTCAAATTATTGTCTGTTTTTATTGGTTGGGATATGAGCTTGTTTGAGAAACATTCTTTCGCTGCTTTTATTCTGGCCTTCTTTTGTCTTTTTTTTGCTCTTTTTGATAGGGCGACAGGCCGTTTGTTCTCGTCAGTTGAAATTTTTCAGTGTTGAAGACCTGGAAATTTTTTATCCTTCGCTTCTAGGCCCAGTTCGTGGGCTATGGGTGGTAGGCCCAGCCCCTGGTTGTAGTTTCCTTCCAAGGCACATGATGGATGTTTTACAAGATCTAGCCGAGGTAGCTTCACACCCTGCTATGAGGATCCCATGTAGGCTATCTCCAATATGGTAGTCACTCTTTCCACGTTGCAACCAGACTCTTTGTCCATTGGTTTTTGGTCCGACCAGCTGGAGGTGCTACTTAATTGCTGCTGCAAGGCCAACTTTATGTCAGTTAATATTAAATTCAATGCGTCTGGCAAGGTGCATAATTTCTCCGCGATCTGATGGCATGAGCATGATGCACAGAAAATATCTTTGCCTTCTTTGCCTTCAGTGTTTTTTTGCCTCTCTTGCAGGAAACTGACTTTTTTCTCAATCCTTAATATAGAGAGGGCCAGAGTTTGGATTAAGACAAGTTACAATTCCAATTTATTGCACTGCGATGCCAGGGCCTTCACTGTATTGGCTAGAGTTGCATTTATAGAAGCCAATCGGGAATCTTGTTCAATGTTATTTTTGATCTTTTTCGTGGCCTTTTTGGAGGCAGATAATATTAGGCTTTACATGATGCTTGAACATAACGTGGAACTATTGGCCGCTGAGGGATGGAGGTCATGCTGCTTGCCCCGTCTCTGTTGAGTTCATTATGTCTTTGTCCATGGCTCGAGAGGGAGCCCCGGGCAAACCCTGACCACTGTTAGATCCCTTCTGGCTGCCTCTAAAAATGTCATAGGCTACTTAGTCAGTTCGCCGGGGGCTACGGCCTGCTATGCCCTGTTGTCCTAAGCCTCCTACTCCTATTTCCCCAGGACTGCGAATCTGTGCAGCCGTAGTTATGCAATTTGGTTTAAAATGAGGTGATGCCTTCCCCATGCAATCCTTAAAATTTGAAAGGCAAGTGCCCTTTTCGACTTCTAAGTCGTTCTTTGTTGTGCTTGTTATTAAAATGATGTCTACCAGCATACTGTCCGGGGGGGATTCCAGAGAATATTTTGATTACTGTGCTATTTATTAAATGTGGTTGCACCAGAATATTCTTACTATTTGTTCTGGGGGACGGGGTTATAAGCAATATTTTGTCCACTGTGGGGGATGGGGTGGCTACTTTGCCTTCACTTGGTTCTTTTTTCTTAATTGAATCTAAGGTAACAAGGTAAGGTGACTGAGAAGATTTTTTTTTAAAGAAATCCGTTATTGAGATTTTCTTTCATTTCTGAAGGGCTTCCACTGCTAACATGCCTAGCCCTTTTGCTATCCATACAGGTCCTTACTTTAGATGCGTATGTGGGGTTTGATGTTAGTGGGATTGAGGAGTCTACGTCTTAGGTGGACTTGATAGCTACCGGAGTCCCCAAAATCGATAGGTTTGTCTGGTTGAGGCTGAGGTTAGACAATGTACCAAAGGAGAGGTATGTGCATGGACCGTCTTGAGTTGACATCAGCACTTCAGTTACTTAGGATATTTTTTGTCTAAAACTGTGCGTCTTGGATTTTTGACCTTTCCATTTTTCAAAGGCGTTGACTCATTGTGAAATACTCTATGCGATGATTTCCATCTTTGGAGGAAAGGATAAACCCCTCTAGTTGTTTCATGGTTGGGACCCTTGGCCGCTCTGTGGAGGTAGTGGTTTGTCTGTGGGATCTGGGCTGCGTGCAAGGACATTAAAGCAGCCTAATTTGGCCTGATATGACCCGTTTAATCTACCCATTGTGCAACAATACTCCCCAGCAAAGCTCCCCTCCAAGGGACCTTCAGTGATTTCCCAACCTGCAATTTCCAGAACAGAGTAGACAGCAGGTGGAGACCAATCCTGGTTGTGTCGTGTCACACTGGAGAGAATGAGAACTATATAGCTATGACCTCTGAGGCTCTTGTACTCCTCTCTGCTCCTCAGGGCCTCCTCAGATCCAAGCTGTGGGCACTTGCTGTTGGAGGGGAGGGAGGGTGAGCAATCTGTCAATGCACCCAGTCGACACAATCAAAGCAGAACAGTGGCAAAGTAAATGCAAAATCTGCTTGAGGCAGTCAGGAAATAAAAAAAGAAGGGGAGCAGGCGAGGAGCCACACCACACCACACCCGCATCGACTGACCCAGACCGTTTTCACTGAGTTAACTCTGAGTTAGTCAGTCGGTCGGGCAGAGTCGAGGCTCTTGCGGATGGCCCCTCTGACGTTTGTTACAGTGGTTACCACATTGTTTTCTGCCCTTCGAACCTCCGCTGCCACTGCTGCCATTGGCGATGGCCGTCAGCCGGCGGCGAGTTTGTAGTCAGGCAAGCTGTGCGCTGTCACAGTGACCATGTTTCTGGATGACCTCTTCGTGCTGTTTTTTTTCTTCACAGTGCAATTTGTCTTACATCATAAATAGGGCCCCCGGTTTTCCGTTTTTACTGTTTTTTACATATCAATACAGATGGAAATCTATATTTCCTTTGTCTGTATTTATATTTAGAAACAGCAAAATACTAGCAAATTTTACTGCGCTGCTGTCGGATATTTTGTTACCGGCATTCCAAATAAACAATTCTGCTGTCCCGTGTAAAAGGTAGCTCTTTGCGTTTCGGTGTTTAAGCCACTGAGCACAGGGGGGTCCTGAAGACACTGCCTGCAGTATGGTAAGAAGGGGTGAAAAAAACAACAAAGCCTTGTTAACTAGTGAATGGTCTTTTTAAAGACATGTGAAGTACTCTGGTGTGGCTGGGGGTCAATCACACTTTGAGATCTGTTTAGCGGCATGTGGCTAAATGTGTGTCGTTTTGGCTGAAAGTGCTACTGAAGCTATATTGTACACGACCCCGCATGGGTAGATCCCGACAGGCACATTTTACAGCAAGTAAAGGGCTAAAAGAGAGATCTTTGCTCCTCCAGTGACTGTGAAATGGATAAGAGGGGCATGGAACCAAAATGAATGATGACGGTCATACCGCAGCACCTTTGTGTCGGGCCAAGGGACAGGAGCCATGTTTGCAAAACAACCCTCAAAATGCGGACTGTTTTTCACTACTCACCTCCCTCGAACTCGCTATACTTCCACTGGTATTGTCTTGTTGCAATGGCTACCACCCAGTAGCAGCATTCATCTCCTTGTAACTCTGAGGCCCTTCGCTCCAGTAAGTCTGCTGTTGGAGTTGCTCCATCAGTCCAGCCACATGGGAAGTATAGTTTCAATAGGTTAAATATAGGAAGTCTAGTTCCTATTGGAGCAAAATTCCTGTGGCGTTCCTAGCAACCACACAGTCCACATGACCGCCCTTTACCACTGAGTTCTTAAATGGAAGTTAGACCAGGTGCCTGCTCTGCTGCGTTTCGCGAAGGGAATTAGAGATGAGGCAGCAAGAGAGTTGTGAGAAATGCTGTAGAATTACATGCCCTGTTCAAATTATTATTATTAAAAAAAATTTTTTATAGAGCGCGTAGTCACCCGGAGGTATCCCAGCGCTAAGATTCCTACGTCTGAGGGTCCGAGGGCAAGGAGAAGGGTGGGGAGGGGGGAGGGGAGGACAGAGTTCAGGGAGGACGAAGTTTTTTAGGGGAAAAGATGAGTTTTCAGCCGCTTCCTGAAACGTAAGTAGTTTGGTTCTGTTCTCAGGTCGCGGGGGAGTGCGTTCCAGAGGCGTGCGGTGTGGACCGAGAAGCGTCTTCCACCCGAGCGTGCCTTCTTGAATCTGGGGATGATGATAAGAAACTCCTTGTCCGATCGGTGGGATCTTGAGGCTTTATAAGGTCTAATACATTTTCTTCGAATAGGGGTGCCTTGATTTTGCAGCAGTTTGTGGGCCAGGCAGAGGGCTTTGAATTTCACTCTCTCCCTCACTGGGAGCCAGTGGAGGAGCTTCAATGCTGGTTTGGCCGAAGCTCTGGCAGGAGTGTTGGTGAGGATCCGGGCAGCGACATTTTGGATTCTCTGTAGCTTGTTCAGAGTTGCCTCAGGGGCGCCCAAGTAAATAGAGTTGCTATAATCAAGCCTGGAGAGTATCAGGCCTTGGATTAGTAGTTTTTGTGAGGTGGAAGGAAGTAAGGGCAGGATCTTTCTCATTGATTTCAGGAGCCCGAAGCAAGTCCCGGCTACTTTTTTTGCTTGCGCGTTGAACGAAAGATCGGTTTTGAGCCACACATCCAGGCTTTTTACTTCCTGTTTTGGGTCTGGGGGGGGGGGGCCCAGACAAGATGGCCAGATGTTCTGGGGGAGGGTGAGTCCTTTCTGACCAAGGAGGAGAATGTCAGTCTTTGACCCATTCAGTTTTAAGGCTGAACTGTTCATCCAACCTTGTATCTGCGTCAGACAGTTGAATAAGTCCGCAGGTTGTTGGCTCGGGTGGGATAAGGACACAACTAATTGTGTGTCATCAGCATAGCTGACGATGCTCACTCCGAACGGGATGACAACCTCCTCCAATGGGGACATGTAGATAATAAATAATGTGGGGCTCAGGGAGGAGCCCTGAGGCACGCCACATTGGAGGGGTGTTTCGGAGGAGCGGGTGTTATTCTCCCAGATCTGGAAGGAACGTTGGGCCAGAAAGGATGAAAGCCAGGATAGTGCGGTACCTTCCACACCAACCCTCTTAAGCCGTTTGATAAGGAGTTGGTGGTTGACGGTGTCGAAGGCCGCGCTGAGGTCGAGGAGGATCACTGCCACTGATCCTCCTTCGTCTAAGAGCACTCTGGCCTCCTCCACCGCCGCCAGGAGGGCGATGTCAGTGCCCTGCCCTGGGCGGAAACCTGTCTGTGAGCTTTTTAGCCGGTTGTTGGATTCCAGAAACTGTGATAGTTTCTTATTTGCCAATTTTTCCGCAATCTTGCTGGTCCCGGGGAGAAGGGAGATTGGCCTATAATTGGCCAAGTCCACGGGGTCCAAGGAGGGTTTCTTTAATAGCGCTTTGACAACTGCCGCCTTCCAGCTAGGGGGGACGACTCCCTGTTGGAATGAGGCGTTAATCAGATGGGTGAGGGGAGGGACGATGATGGGAGCTACTTCCTTGAGGGTCCGTAGCGGGCGGAGTCCCTAGGAGATCCGGTTTTGATGGTATTTAGCGTATTTTTGACTTCTTCGGTGGTTACTTGTCCCCACGAGGATAGGCGGGGGAAGGTAGGAGTGTTGGGGGAATCGTTTACCTCGCTCGGATTTGTAGGAGGGATTGAGTCGAGGATTTTTTGAATCTTTTCTTGGAAGAAGCTGGCTAGCTGGTGGCATTTTTCCTGATCTACCTTGGGGTCTGGGGGGTTTCTCGGTCCGGGGTCTGGAACCTTAAGGAGTTCTTTCAAGATGATAAAAGATTCTCTGCTGGAGCAAGCTGAATTTTCTATTCTTTCCTGAAAGAATAAACTTTTTGTCTTGCTAATGGAATTTTTGTAAGTTAGTAGGGATGTGAGATAGGCGTCCTTCTTTGCCTTGGACCTATCCTTCCTCCAGGAACGTTCTGTTCTCTTACATTCCTGTCGCAAAGACTTAAGCTCTGGAGTATACCAAGGAGCAGGAGGCACTCGTTTGGTATGTTTGAGGGTGACGGTTTTGGGGAGGAGTATGTCTAACGAAGATGTGATCCAGGAGTTGAACTGTTTATCAGCCGTAACAGGATCGGTTGAAAGCGTGGGGATGGAGTTTGAGAGAGAGGTGGCCCATTCGGTTGGTACAAGCTTGTGCCACCGTCTATCGGTGACCTAGATTTTCACGGATTGGGGGGGGACAGTAGGTGAGTCCCAAAAGATAGGGATTAGAAAGTGATCGGTCCATGGCAGAGGCAGGGGAGGCCCGGTGGTAATATTGGCGATATTGGTGAGGACGGGGTCTAGGAGGTGTCCCTTATCGTGGGTGGGTTCGTTGTTAACCAACCGGATCTTAAATGACATCAGGTCCAGAAGAAGGTCGGAGGCAGTCCGGTCAGTGGGGTCTGTGAAGTGAAGATTAAGATCACCTACGATGAGAAAATTAGAAGCGGAGGAGGCTGGTTGTGATACCGTTTCAGTGACAGCATTAAGGAATTTCCCAGGAGTGCCCGGAGGGCGGTAAATCAGTAGTCCCGAGAGGGAGTGTGCCGGGGAGGTTTGGATGGAGAAATGGCAGCTTTCGCAGTCATCAATGTTGGCGTTGTTGGTTCTACAGATAAGGTGTTCCCTGTAGATTATGGCCAACCCCCCTCCTCTCCCCCTGGGTCTGTGCAGGGCTTGAATGAGATAGCCTGGGGGAAGGGCGATGATGATATCCGAGTCAGAACTGTCAGAAAGCCGAGTTTTGGTGAGAAACAGTGCGTCCAGGCCTTGATCTTGTATCATCAGGTTGGTTTCATGTGCGTGCTTAGGGAGGGAACGGCAGTTAAGCAGCCCTATCTGAAGTCCAGGTTTGGCTGAGGTCTGAGTGACTGGGTTGCAGCGCGTGCAGTTGGAAAAGGGTTTACCTTCGTCGTGAATGTAGCGACACCCCTGGTTTTTTTCCGGTTGTAGAGCCAGGAGCATATCTCCTGTGTACACCAGACGATCGGGGGTGAATCCAACAGAGTTCCTGGTCCTGGGTCCGTCCGGGCCCGGACGGGCCCAGACGGGCTTGCCTTAGGCGCGCCTTCGGCGCGCTGCCGGCGCGCCCGCTGCGCCCGTCCGCTGCGCGCACGGTGGAAACACATGTTTTATAGGAGAGAGAGGGACGGGGGCGTGGCCTCAAGTGGGCGAGTACAGCAGAATATAGGTGACACAAAGTTAAAAAGTAGGCAGAGCTTTCTCCCGGCTTTTCGCCTCAGGAGGGTAGGAGGTTCTGTGTATAGCGCTAGTGATCAGCGCTTTATACACGAGGGCGGGGGCGTGGCCTCAAGTGGGCGTGGCCTCGCTGCACGCTGTCAATGGCGGCAGTCACTGTGAGAGTATCCTTCCTAAGACAGCGCTAAATCCGCTGTATATCAGGTTTTTTTTTTCTGGGAACGTCCTGGGGGTGCCAGGGATTCGACGCAGTGCAATTTTAAAAGGTAAACACAGAATATAGGTGACACAAAGTTAAAAAGTAGGCAGAGCTTTCTCCCGGCTTTTCGCCTCAGGAGGGTAGGAGGTTCTGTGTATAGCGCTAGTGATCAGCGCTTTATACACGAGGGCGGGGGCGTGGCCTCAAGTGGGCGTGGCCTCGCTGCACGCTGTCAATGGCGGCAGTCACTGTGAGAGTATCCTTCCTAAGACAGTGCTAAATCCGCTGTATATCAGGTTTTTTTTCTGGGCACGTCCTGGGGGTGCCAGGGATTCGACGCAGTGCAATTTTAAAAGGTAAACACAGAATATAGGTGACACAAAGTTAAAAAGTAGGCAGAGCTTTCTCCCGGCTTTTCGCCTCAGGAGGGTAGGAGGTGGATGCAAGAAATTATAGTTAAGAGTTCATACGTTTCACTTAATGGTCATCTGAAATAAATGAGTTGAGAATTAGCTAGGGAATCATGTAAAAGAATAATGGTCATTCCATAGGTGATGAAATGGAATAGCAAGGGCTGTTGCAACCCGGGGTAAGTGTCTCATTAGGCCCAGAGTTTTTTGTCAGAAGCCCCCGGGTTACCAAACACCAAAGGCTCTATAGGTATGCTTCGACCTTGCGCTTCTCTCTCCACCCTACACTGCCTGCCCTTTTTTTTTAACCAATTTTTAACCAATTTTTGTACTATTGTACTAGAAAACAAATAAAATTGTCAATTTAAATAAATGTGGAAGCATACTAGCTGTAGCGTCATCTTTTGCTTGTGGCAAAAATAAATGTGGATAAATACAGAAAAACTGCCCAAAAAATAAATATGGATAAATACAGACGGAAATGGCAACAAAATAAATTCCATAAAACCGGGAGCCCTAATCTTAAATAGCCTCATTCGTGCTATGATGTCCTTGGCGTTTACTTTTTTTCTGATAATAATTAATCTCTGAATTGCTACATTACTTTTTCACTTTACTAGGAGTTACTTAATGATTTTGAGCGAGGGTATAGACTTACTCTGATTTACAATGCATGCAAAGCAACTAGCTTCGGAGACTGTTTGAGGTGAGAGAACCCCCAGTTCGGTTCTTCAAAAAACTCTTTGTGAAGATATTAAACAGAATTGGCAAATGTGGGTCATCTGGACTCTCTGGTTTGATTGATCTAATGTTAGTGATCGATAAGCAATAGTTTGCTGCTGCTGTCTCTCAACTTTCATATGCAAAGAGAAGTACCCAGTAACAAAAGTGTCAGAAGATGTGAATGAATATATACACAAGCATTGGCAAATGCATGTGGTTTCGCATATGCGATTATTATTAACTTTAATATTTTATAAGTTTTTGCCCTGTGAGCAATAAAACAGTTGTGCAATATAAGTGAAAGTCACAACATAAAAGTATTAGGACATTTTTGGGGTCTCTGCGAAATCTATTGGTTTTGTCGATGATTTTTAGACATGTTCCACAGGAGCGCTAGCTGATGTGCAGCATGTCTTATAGTTAAAAAGAAAAGCGCTAAACCATATTGGAAACATGAGGCTGGAGTAAAATGGAAATAGTAAAGGGGATTGATGACAGCAACATATAACCCACTTCTAGACATTGATGCGATGACCCAATGCATTCTGGGTGATAAAGTAATGCTTTGTTTCCATAGATCTAATCAGACTCACACTTGAAAAGAGCAATTTGCAGGTGAAACATGCAGAAACGGAGGCAGTGTGCGTGGTTTCCTGGAGTTAGATGGTCACCCTCTTGCTGTTGCGACAACCTGCAACTTCTGGCACAAATTAAGCATATCTCCTAACAGTAGAATTAATCTCCACCCTCCAAGTTCACTCAAAGTATTCATATTTAAAAAGGTCCAATGCTGCTTTTCAAATGAAGTAATGGTAAGTTATAGTGCAATATATAGATGTATATGCTTTGTAAACATGTTACGAATTATAACTAGAGCCACATGAATTATGTGGGACGAGAGGGCCAAGGTATGGAATTATATGCTTAAAAAACATATAACAAATTATAACAAGGGCCAATCACTTATGTGGCATGGGTTGAGGAGACTGTGTGGTAAGAAAAGGCAAATTATATAGCAATGTGCTGCATAATTTGTGATACTATTACTTCATTTTGTTCCCATTGTTTTACTTGTTAACACTGCCTGGGCATTAATTGCATGTCATTAGTACCAGTTTAACGCCCAATTAGAATAATACAATACTGAAAGGTGACCAGTCAACCATTACAAAGGGCCTTCCACTGTGCAACAACATATGTCACTGCGTTCTTAGTAACTTTTGAACCGTTTCAGCTAGAAACTATATTTGTGTTCAAATTTGCAGGCAATGTAGCAGATGGTGGATTGAGTGGAAAGCAGCAAATCTATAATTATGCAGAAGTCGCCATGGATTATAACCAATTAGACTACAAATTAAATGCTGCCAACAGAGTAGTGAATCCTCTCCTGAAGCTATCTGACCTTTAAACATTCTAGAACGGAGGGGGTGTTTGGGAAGCAGAATGTTTTGTGCCTGGGATGAAAGCCCTTTAGGCATCTTTGTGAGGCCAAGGAAGGGGCTAGGGTATGATTAGCCAGTATCCAGTCTGTCCTGGCAGGCCACAAGGGATGTCAGTAGTTTAAATTAGCTATTTTGTGGCCAACATCAAGGTGATGTGGGCCCTTCCTCGAGGACGGCAGTTGGACACAGTTATCAAAAGCACACGAGGGGGGAAGAGGGATGGCAGGCGACCAAGGAAAGTGAACTGAACACCTGAGCCCCTGTTTTTTCTGGTGCGGAGCGCGCACAGCCATGGGTTCTGTAGAATACAACCTATGCGATAAAGAGTTTAAAGTATCTAGCCCTGTGGAACTGCCTATGTAACGCATGATTTTTGCACTGGAATATTTGTAAAGTGTTCTTTTAACACTCCTATTTGCCATTGCTTTTCCTAAAAGCAATTGTTGGGGTTTCTCGCCCAAAGCAGTTCTGCATAATTCATGTCAAGTTACTGACAAACGGTGTATCCATATGCTACAAACGTGCTAACTGTTTCTTTAAAAGCAGACTACACACCCCAGCACCACGCTGTTAAATTCTGTGTTTTCTCCCATTAAGTAGGGACAGTACGATATTTTTTTGGACGAAAACGAAACAGAACGGTGATTAGTCTTTAAAACGCCACTGCTTTTAATTACATGCATGTATTTACTTGTGTTGCAAGCAAATTATTTTGTTACAAAAACGAATCAACTTGGGATACAATAAAACTAAAGAGTGACAACAACAAAAATAGTTTGAAACAAACATAAAGACCACAATTATTTGCATGTCATAATCTGGAGGAAAAGGGTATCTAATTGGATGTGTGGCAATCTATCAATGCTTTGGCCTCAGTAAAATAAAAGAAATAAAAACTCCCTACGCCTGCTAAGCAATGCTTTTGTGTTCATAGTCATTCTCTGGCATTCATAGTGGAACAAAGACTAGACAAAGGAGTCACACATTCCGTGGGGCTTATATGTTCCAAGTACTCAGGAACAAAAGATTGTATGTCCTAGAATAATTCCATACGGTTGTAGCTGACGGCTCTGGTAGTGAGATGGAACATGGTTTTAATATAACGTGTAGTGTTCTGAGTGTGGGAATGAACACCTTTGCCTTGTTAAGATCTGCTGGCTGTGATTGCACTGTTTGATTCCATAGACCAGTGGCTGTGGGAAGAAACCTTAACGTTCCTAAGAGCACTGGTTCAATTAAAGTGTTTTCCAACCTAAACGTTCCTAAGAAAATGTTTTTTCGAACAAACGACGGCCAGAGGGAGGGGGGGGGGTCGTCAGGGGTGTTAAGAAACAGGCTATTGCCAGAAGAGGACATGAGCTACGTTATAGGACGAGGACTGCCAATCAATTGACATGGGAGGAGGGTGGGAAGACAACGACTTCCTCGAAAAGATAAAACTCATGAAACTAACTCGCCATAGCTTGAAAAAGACACAAAGTGGCACAGTCCTGCTACGAAATCAAACACACCAATAGGACTAATAACACAGGAAATGTGAGCTTCTAATAAAATACATCACATGATGTTGGTGGATTGCATAGGAAACACCCATGGACAGTTTAGTACATCTCTCAATACACTTTGACTAATTGTAATTGCATTTATATAGCACGTACTCCACTGACAAGCTGTCAAGCTGCTTTTTGGCGAGTAGCACGCTACTCCGAAACCCAAAAAGGGTTAGTAGTGGTCAGTATAGGGAAATAGTGAGACTATATGTCAATTTGAGTGGTGGACATGTGAGTCTGTTAGTTGGACTGAATAGGAGAATGTTGAGATAGAAGAGGGAAAATGCTAGAAGGTGTCATTTGGGAGATCATTGTAGTATGACCCTGGACGAGGTGTTAAAGTGCTTTTCGGCGAGTAACATGCTTCTCCGGAACCCAAAGAGGATTAGAGGTGGCCTAGTAAGAAAGCAAGAGTACCATTAGGTGAGCATAACAGAAGCCAATCAAGGAGGTCATGTAGGCACTGCAAGTGATATGGAGGCCTCTGACACTCATTTGGGCATAGCAGGGGGCAGGAAGCACTGCCAGGGGTCATTTGCAGAAGAGGAGCAAACTGACCATGTTTGCATTGGTTCTGGAACCTGATACATTGGATGCGGCCATAGATATCGTGAATAAGAATCCGTATGAAAATGGAACAGCAGTTTTCACCACAAATGGGGCTACAGCTCGCAATTACAGCCATATAGTGGACGCTGGGCAGGTATGATGGTGGCATTTTCTTCACTGTTCGCTGGGGCATTGCCACAATGACCTGCACTCAGTGTAAGTCAGTGATCGTTTTTCTGCCATGTGCCCAAAGACGTACTCTCTCCTGCGCTTGTGCCACAGACTTGCTGACATACTGCGCCTTTGAGTGTACAACACGGTGTTTGTATAGACTGCTGTAGCTTCCGCACACTGTTGTCTTGTTTCTGTGTGGGATTTGCTGATAAGACTTCTGGCATAATTCTCACCCGCGTTTTAACCTCAAGATGGCACCTGTGAAGAAACTGACCTGCTTTTTGAATGCCTCACAGCAGATCCATGGGAACCTTTACCGAACTACCTACCCCCTACCCCTCCCCGCTCTACTCCTCTCCTCTTTCCTGCTACTAACCTTTGCCCTCACCTGTCCTTGCCCTAGTCCCCACCCTGTTTACCTGTGAATTTCCAGCATCATTTGAGAGCTAGCTATTTTGTCTGATCCCCGATGGTAAGTAATAAATTTATTGTGCAGTTAATTAAAACCATTACAATGATTGACCCACTATTATAAACAATAAAACCTCAATTTTCTTTATAAAAAAGCTGATAGCCATAGTTAAACAAAAACATGCGTTAAGATTGGGAAGAAAATCCACACCCCCGGCCTCGGTAGTCCGATGGAGCTACCTGGGCTATAGGGGAGACAGGTCGGGGATTCCCTCCTTGGACATCACCTACCCAGTTGGTCTTTAGCCAGACTTCCTTTCGTCTCTCCTGTCGTCTCTTCCCGCTTCCTCCCTCTATTTATATCTCCTCTTCTCTCCTCTCTCAATGTACTGAGACTGAACTATTTTGTCTGATGCCCGATGGAGCTACCTGGTTTTGCTATAGGGGAGATGGGCCGTGGATTCCCTCCTTGGTTGTCACCTACCCAGTCGGCCTTTAGACAGATTTCATTTCGTCTCTCCTTGTTGTCTCTTCCCCTATCCTCCCTTTCTCACCTTCCCTGTTCCCTCCCCTCTACGCTCCATTTATTTTGCCCTCCATGTTATTTAAATGTTTCCCATTGAGACCTAGCTATTTGGCCAAAGCCAGGTGGAGCTACCTGATAGCTATAGAGGAGATGGGTTTTGGGACTTCCTCCTTGACCGTCACCTAAACAGCCGGTCTTTGGGCAGACTTTCCTTCGTCTTTCTGCCGTATCTCCCTCCCATCCTGTTTTTCTGCGAACCACTTTCCTCAACACTTGAGACCGAACTATTTTGTCTGGTGCCCGATGGAGCTACCTGGTTTAGCTATAGGGGAGATGGACCATGGAGTCCCTCCTTGGTCGTCACCTACCCAGTCGGTCTTTAGACAGACTTCCTCTCGTCTCTACGGTTGTCTCTACCCTTATCCTCACTTTCTCACCTCCCCTACCCCCCACTTCTTTTCTCTCTCCTTTCTCTCATCTCCTAATGTATTGCTGATTGTTTGATGTAATGTGTAATTGTTGATCTTTTCCGGTTATACTGTTAAACTACATTGTTGCACTTCTTTTCGTCCCTCCTGTCGTCTCCTCCTGCATCCTCCATCTATTTATGTCTCTCCCTTTCCCCTCTCTCAATGTATTGAGACTGAACTTTTTTGTCTGATGCTCGATGGAGCTACCTGGTTTAGCTATAGGGGAGATGGGCTGTGGATTCCCTCCTTGGTCATCACCTACCCAGTCGGCCTTTCGACAGACTTCTTTTCATCTCTCCGTATTGTCTCTTCCCTTATCCTCCCTTTCTTACCTCCCGTGCCCCCTCCACTACTTTTCTCTCTCCTTTCTCTTCTCTCCTAATTGTATTGCCTATTTTTGGGGGGATTTATTGTGTAATTGCTGAACTTTTTCTGTTACATTGTTGATTTTCTGTTACATTGTTGATTCTCATGTAAAGCGCTCTGATACCTCCGGGTCTAGCCAGCGCTATATAAAACTCTTTAAATAAATAAATAAAGGACGACAATGTGGGTGTGACACTGTCCATGATATATGGCCATCAAAGGGGAGGACAGTGTAGCTGCATATTTATTGCTGGACATGTACTGTATGGTCATCCCAAGGCTGGAAAAAAACACAAAAACCGCTAGGAGTGGCAAGAGCTGCCACATAGGAATTGTAGAGGAGTGGAAGCGTTGTAGCTATGTTGCAAATGTACAGCTAGACCATCTAGGCATCACTTTAGACGTAGAAGGACACCATGTGCATCATAACCAAGTTTGCATCAATCAGGATACACGCTGTGACATGTCAGCTTTGCACTGGACTCAAAATGGGGCCATTCCTAGAGCGTACCCCATAGTCATTTGAGCAGCCCTGAAGGAGTTACATGTGGCCCTATTGGATCACTGGGCCTGGAGGGCCCTGTAGAAGATGTACAACTTGGTCATGGCTGGGGACATCCAGCAGCACTCATACGGGCGTCAAAGAGATTACTAACATTGGGGCACGTCGGTATCTGGTGGGGGGAGGGGATGGGGCAGGCAGTGCCAGGAATGTTAGAATGAGTCAGTTCAGTAAAGCAATCGTTTTGTATCCCGAAATGGCCACATGTTCATAGCAGTGTGTAGGGTATGAGCACAGTGTCTTCTAAATGCCAAATATACTCAACTGTGAATGTCTGGGAACAAAAAACAAGGAATGGAAAATCAGGGGAGCCTTTTACATTGAGTCCTTCTTGGTCACGTCAGAAAATTAGAGCAAAATGTTTCTTACCAGGTCACTTGTAACTCCATGTCAGAACAATTATAATTCCCACACAATTTTAAGAAGAGCGTGGTTGTATGTTCACTGTTTTCTGTTATGCAGCCACACGGGAGTGAGGTGGATCTCCTCGTGTGTGCTGCTTGCGGCTGCTTGTGCGGGTCTTGCAGGCTCTGAGACCTCCACAAACCCAAAGCAGAAGCCTGTAACTCCACCCCAGATGCAAGACTCCAGCTGATGAGATGCAGCCGCTCTCTGGGACCCTGATTTTCCAGTCTGAAATGATCAATATTGTTAGAGGATGGGCAGTGGTTGAAGTGCCTGCCAGGTGAGGGCTTTAATTCTTTCAGATGGAACAAATGGCAGCACTCCCCAAAACTGAATGCAACAGTGTCATTTAGTGACCACATGGAAAATAGCAGCCAGGCTGGAAGAGGTGCTATTATATGACCGTTCCACACGCACCCACACTGCACCGGAAATTTCATGACAGACAAAAAAACAGAAGGTCACTGAATTGCCTTTATCTCAAGCTTGACAAATGATGCAGGAATAGGTTAAGCGTAGCATCACCTAATCATGTGAAAAGGTGAGGCAGGGACGATTTCACAAGGCACGCTGCAGATCGCAGAACGCTCGAGCCACCAGCGATGAAAAGGCTGCCTCTCTGCTATGTGCTGCTTGCGTATAGCTGAGGCACTGCTTTAGGAAACAAGCACCTGCCTCTGTTGCAGCTTTAGTACTAGAGTAGACCTCTGCTTTGGCTCCGGGGGCACCGGTGAGTGCTCATTGCCCCCGGTGGGGATTCGTGAGTGCCGTTGCAATTGCAGCGTGCAGCTCTTGGTTTCACTGTGGCTTTTACTCTACTGCAGCCAGGGGGAGATTATGAAGGATGAAAACACAGGAACTGCCGTACAGCTGAGGTGAACACTGGAGAGCAAGAACACTAAAGCGCTGACCTTTGTTGACATCAAGGGAGCAGCCTCACAAAGAAGTACGGTGGATGAAAAGGAGTGCTAGGGCCTTGGGTCACAGATAAGTGCAAACTCACATAACAACAGGAAATAGTGCGTGACAGCCAACAGAAAAGGAGAAAAAGTAGTGAAAATCACACAAACCAATAACAAGTCAGGGAGGTATGTAAGCCCCTTTTATGATTTATATTGAACACAATACATTTCACAAGCAGGAGAAACCTAAAAAGGCAAGACAAACTATAATGTGACTGGATAGGTTTGGGCTATTTCCTAAAGGTAAAGTGAGTTGAGATTGTAGATACAGAGAGTGATAGTTGATTCCAAGATGTAGCAATAAGGTAGTACATGGAACGGCCACCGAATTTAGCTTTTCTCATACTGCAAATGCAGAGAGGAGTTGCAAAAGCAAACACAAGAGTCTGTACCACTTGAACATGTTCTGCAGTAGAAATCATGAAGATAGATATAGAGGGTTTAAAAAAGTATCTCTTCCCAAGTGTGTAAGGAGTGCAAGTAACAGAAAAAATATGTAAGATACAAAGAACGGATTTCTTTTAAGACCCAGGGAACACAGTGCAGTATTCTAAAAATAATGTTCATCATCACAGCCAGTGAAAGGAAACTAAGTAAGGAGAAATGTAAGTATGGCGAGGAAGAATGTAATTGATCAAGGCTAAAGCATTTAGGGCCAGATGTAGGTAATCCCAGATTACCGATTCTTAAATACCGAATCATACCGATTCAGTATTTAAGAACAGGCAAATGGGATGTAGGTAATTTTACCCAAAAAAATACAGAATCAGTAAGTTTCGGTAATTACCGAATCGGTATTTACCGATTCGGTAATTGCCATTCATTCCTATGGGCCTGGAGGCCCATAGGAATGAATGTCAATTACCGAATCGGTAAATACAGATTCGGTAATTGGGGGAAACATTGAAGGGTGGCAGGGTGCCACTTTGACACCCTGTTGTACCCCTCAATGGTGTATGGATGCACATGTTGGAGACATACATGCCCTAAGGGCATGTATGTCTGCAACATGGCACTGAAGCAATTTGCATGAAATTACTTTTTGTTTTTTTTTCTTTATTTACCACCAACTTGTAGTTGGTGGTAAATAACGAATCCCAGAAAGGGGAAAGCACTCATTAGAGTGCTCCATACATTGCTAATTCGGTAATTTACCGATTCGGTATTTTAAGGAATCAGTAAATTACCAATTCCTTAAAATACCGAATCGGTAAATTACCGAATTAGCAATTTGGGCACCTAAATCTCAGTAGCCTAATTCCGGTTGGTAACGGCCGAAATTCGGTAATTTCGGCCGTTACCGACCAGAATTACGCTTCCTACATCTGGCCCTTAGAATCCTCACATAGAAAAAGTTGGAGGATCCAGTTAATGTGTATTATATTAGGCGAACGAAAATAATGACCTGGATTACTATGTAATGAGCAGAATGTGAAAGGTAGAGAAGTATCTTGTATAGGAGATGAATATAAAAGAAGCAAGAAGAGGAGACTTTACTAAAATAAGTTGAAACAGAGAGTGATTGCTCAAAAATATAAACAAGCTTTGAAGGATTCCCTAAATTTGCTGGCCGCCATTTAGTGGTCCAATAAGATTTCCCACCTCCATTGTCAGCGTCCATCCTAAGAGAGCTGGCACACATCGAAGCTACAATTTCTGTGAGACAATTCTGAAACTTTTTGCTATTATTAGAAAGACAGTTGTCAAGGTTGATGATTACAGGAGTAATATACGCATAAATTGTCAATGAAAAACAAATGGTCTGGATGAGTTTCACAAGAGGAAAGACATATATTATAAATAATGGAAGACTGAGGAAAGAGCACTGTGGCACTCCACACATGACATTCCTAAACCTGGACTGAAAAGGGGAAAGATGAATAGCTTTGGAGTAAATGACCAGAGAATATGAGATCCAGTTAAGAGGTTTATATATTTAATTATTTGCAGCTTTGTATATCACAAACAAGACCCACAAGGGTTGCATAGCACATGATGTGGGGAGCAAGAGTAAATACTGAGGGCCTCATTTATGAAAAGTGATGCATCACTGCGTGAAAACAGCGATGCATCACTTTTTATTGCGCCCTCCTTGCGGCATGCTAGATGCGTCATATTTACTGTATGACGCATCATGTCGCAAGGAGTTACAGATACGTCAGTATTTCTGACGTATCTGTAGGCCTAAAAATGACACATTGCAGAGAGTGTGTCACAAAAGTGATGCAACTCCAGAAATGGGTCATTTCAGATGGGCAAGTCCCATTTCAAATGTGCCTGTGTCAGTCTTATGCCTGCTGTGAGGCAAGCGTAGGATAATGACACATTTGCGTCCTAGAAGTGGCGCAGTGAAATCTCATAGATTTCACTGCGTCACTTTTATGAGGCTTACTTGCATGGGAACACCCACCCTGCATACATTATACCTGGCGCAGGTATAATGTGACGTAGGAGTTTACAAAGTGACGCATCTACCTAGATGCGTCACTTTGTAAATATGGTGCAACAAGGCACATTTTTACGCTGCTGGTGAGTCACAAAAAGTGACGCACCGGCAGCGTAAAAGCGATGCAAGGGCTCATAAATAAGCCCCTGAGTAAGTACTGTCGTCCAATATATGGACTAACATTGAATATGGAGAGGTAGGGTCCCTGAGTAAGAGTAGAGACTACTCCCAATTAGTGACTATGATATCCTATCTAAAATCCTTTAGTAGTACTCTCAGCTTGAGAGATCCACACTCCAATGCAACCAATCCCTCAGGTAAATACTTACATTTCATTAAGAAGTGACATGGGAATAGCAGAGTTTTAAGTTCCCTCGAGAAAATACCATAGGAAGGATTTGTCCTGACAGCTGGAGGTATGGAGTCCCAGACTCTTGGTCCATTCCCTGAAAAGCAGAGGCGGCACCTCTGCTAAGGCGGAGGAGCGTCGCCCCACTGCTTTGTGAGAAGTTGACAAAAGGAAAAATAAAATGATAATAATAAATGTTATTATCATTTTATTTTTCCATCCACGTTTCACCTGGTTTGGGGCTGCACGTCACTGGAACAGTGGTGGCACTCTCTGAAGTGCACATTAATGTATGGCTGGCCGTCTTAGGCCCGCCAAAGATTTATGCACACTTTGCATGTTCTCCACCCAGGAGAACATATCTAGGCCCCCAGTCCTTCTCTAAGCGCTGAACCATGGCGCTCAGACCAATCGCAATGCTGCAGTAAGGCAGCATTGTGATTGGCTGGCAGGAAATGGGAGCCTGGGCGCTTCCTGGCTCCTTCTTCCTTTCTTCTCCTGGACTCCACGGAAGAGCCGAAGAGAACGGAGAGGAAGCAGCTGGCCGGCGTGCACGTAATTGCAATTTTGTTTTCATTTAACCCCCCCTTTCCATCCCTATTCCCCCAACTCCGTCCCACCATCCCGTTAAGTATGGCCGCAACTGCTAAAAACGCTGGTTTCAGTTGCTTGATTTCTTTCTTGAAGGCTATTGTCAGATAGCTTTGTCATGAATGCTTCCAAAACAGGAAAGAAAGGACGGAGACTATGAGACACCATATTGAATGCTGTAGAGAGGATTAAAACAGAACAATGAGGTGGATCTACCTTCTTCCGCTCTGATTCCGAGTTTGTCTAAACCAGAAGCAGTGCTTTCTAAGGGCAAAACCTGATTATGCCAAACCCAAAATGAAATTATTCTCAGTGAAAGCAGATGGCTGAAAATTACTTTGTAATAAAAGATTTGTATAAAAATAGGAATAATTTCATGAGGGTTGTGCCTTCCTTGCAGTGTAAAGGGGCACATTTTGCTAGAAATGTGTCTCTAATTAAAATACTTTTATTGCCTTTACCTGTAAATAAACACGATTAAACACGCCATGACCTATCGAACCCTGGTAGATACACATGTGCACATAGGCAGTACAAGTGGTATAAATCAAAACTACATCTAAGGTGCCCTAATCAGGATGGCGGGAATGGTTGACCATTCTGTAAGGATGATATGACACAGGTACTATCTGAGAATATTGCAATTCAAATATCGTCCTACCTACTTAATATCAACTACTACAATATTGTGAAGGTAAGTTTTTATAGGTAGGTATAGATTTAATAATTCTTATTTCTTACATATATATACCTTAGTGATATATACGTATATCTTTCATGTATATAGATGTGAAGTCAGATACAATAAATCTTCACTTACCAATGTGTACTTACCATCGCATTATTGTGGTAGTCAATATTCTGGCTATGATTATTTTTAGGAAAATATTTTTGTGTTTGGTATTCTGACATTCTACCATGCCCGATTATCATGTTTGACATCTATATTCACGTAAGCAGTATCCACACCTAGTCCAGGGCACACCCTGACCATACCAAAATGTCATTACAATTGCTTGTATCAATGCTAGATGATCATTCGGTGCATTGAATAAATAAATCCCTCCCATAAAACTGTCAATCTGCTTGATAACCTCACAGCTTGCCTTCACTATGTGTCTTCCTAATCTACATTTCCTCAGTGCTGCCTATTCATCAGTATGTAGGGGTGCCTGCAACACTGGAATAGATACAATCAGTGGGCAGTACAATCATCTTGGCCAGTGCAGTACTTCCTGCACGTGACACAATGATGCTCATCCAGACCGTCGCTGACTTACGAAGAGTGGTGATCACTTTACTAACTCATTTTAGGTGTGTACCATTAGAGTAAACAATATGGACCTTGGTGCATGAGTTACCAAGTCGGTGTTTAACACTGGTAGATTAAAGCTGATGTACTCATGCCCCTGCTGTGTGAAACTCTAATTAATGTCTTCATAATGTGTTTAGCTCCACCAATCTTTAATTAATGTTCTTGTAATATGTTCCCAGTATTCCTCGAGCTGGTAGAAGGGAGTCCCTCCTGTGCCACACTTGAAAGAACATGTTCGTCTATTTTAGGTCAGTTTTGTACAGGGTTGTGGGTGTGAGTAACGTACAGTGAAATATAAGAAACTGTCAGGCAGATCTTCGCATAATGTGAGTAGTTCATCATGCGTTTCAATGTCTTGTATCAATCTTTAAACTGGGTCTCCTACCCACAGACTGCCTTCCACCTGTCTTTGATTGGCTATGATCCTTATGTAGGGTGCTTCTAAGTTGCCATATACAATTTCGTTATTACCCAACCATTTGGTGCACGATCTAGCAGTGTGGACAACATGTAGGACAACAGTGGAGCCCATGGTAACGTGGACCAGGTGTCCCTCGCAGCCAGAAGGTGCCTTTTCTATTGTATAAACTGCCCCTTATTGTACCTTGCAAAAGTGTGGGTGCTGCTAAGGGAATGCTTCACTATCTCGTAGGTCACCCATTTCCCTTCTTCCATTGGAACACATTTGTGACCGCTGCAGCCTTTCTAAAGAATAGTAGCCAGCACCATGGAGAAGCTGTTCTCATTCTGAAGCAAAGAGGCGCTCTGGTTAACCAATGCTGCATTCACCAACAATTACCTGTCCAGAATCCAGTCATCTGAAAACCAGCGGTAATTAACTGCATCTTTTGTGGTACCAAAATCAACAGTATATTAACAACTTTTCAATATCGACCTGCCACATTATCGAACACAAGATATTGACTGCATAATATAGCCAAGGGCAAGTAGATATGGAATTAGAATAGTAAATCCACCCTTCCCCTTGCATGCTTGCCTGGACAAAATTGTGCAGTTGGATATCTTGCACGTTCAATATTTTGACATGCAACTCTACATCTGTGTTCGCCCCCCCCCCCCTCCCCCCATAATAACTCTCTACACCTGGTACCAGCATGCTGAGCCTGGCATATGGTATAGGGGTATTGAGCCTCACCCTGCTTCATTTCCCCACTCCATGAGGAGGTGTTCAAAATGCATTTAGATTCTTTAAGCATGAATTTGACATAGGGGTGCCTGCAACACTGGAATGGATGAAACAATCATTTTGGCCAGTGAAACTCTTTTCTGAAAATGACAGAATGAGGTTCATCCAGAATGTCACTGGCTTACGAAGACTCACTGATCATCCTTCTCAGTTTAGGTATATACGACCGTAGTAAAGAAGCTGGACAACCAAATATCTAGAGGTGACAAATCAGGGCTGCTTGGGTTCAGAGTGGGACTCAAAGAGACTATCAATGTAGTCTGGACTTATCCATTTGACATTTAGACTTCACAAGCAGCAAAAGTATTGATACATTTCCAAGAGGCTTTCCACTGTTATTGCTGGGTCTCATCCTGCTACAAACATATTGTCTGCATATAGACTGCATGCGTCTGGGTGCTAACACCTTTACCCGTGCCCTCAAGAGAGACTTTCAAGTGACATGCTAGTGGTTCAATCTGAAAAAGGATCAGGCATAAATGATAACTCTGATAGATGCACTTCACCAGCAAGATTATGGTATTGACTTTGGGGTGTGTGACTTTTCACAATATACTTGTGAAATTCATGAGATTTGCAAAGTAGCAAATCATCTCCCATCTTTGTGACAGACAAAATTTCCAGAGTTTGTCTATTTTTGCAAGTGAGCTTTAAAGGTAGCCCATGCCTACCAAAGATGAGAATAAGGACAAAGTCATATTTCAGTCTAAAGGCCAAATGCAGAAACTGCATTTTGTAGTATTATTACTATTAAAAAAAGACTTATAAAGCACACAGCTACCCAAAAAGGGTCTCCGGGAATATGTAAAGTAGTACTACAGTAGTACTACTTACTTTACTATAAAGCGCAATCCACAAAACTATGAGTGCACATCTCCAACTCTTCTATCTTTTCAATAGGGGCAATCCTCAAACAAGTATGTTTTCTACTTACTACTAAATGTGGAAGGGACTGCGGGAGTGGCAGTTAAAAGGGGGATACCTGCTATTAAATATAAGGGGGTTAGGGAGTAATAAGAATGGGTTTAGGCAGGGCTAAGGAAGAAACAGGTTAGGGATGAACAGACACCCACCCACAAAAGAGTAAGCCAACTGCTATCCACAAACTGCACTTTTAAAGTTAATACACCCAAAAAGCTCCCATAGCAGTAGTAAATATACTCCAACTCAGACATTAAGTATGTCCAGCACCACACATGGCCAGCCACTGATACAGGAACACCCTCCCATGTATGCCCATTTTTACTAAGAGCCTGGTGTCGAAGAGACAGGAGCAAGCTATTAGGTAAAAGGTCACCTGTTCAGAACCGTTATTGTCGTGCAGATGGGACAATGTATGTAAATACTGTCACACTCTGTCACTCAACTGTTAGGTTTATATTACACTTGGGACACCTTGCACAAATGAATTTTCTCTGTACAAACTTTGTATACTGTGTAAATAATACATATCATATTTTTTATGTTTAAAAAAAATTGTGTTTCTGGTCCCTCTCTCTTTGACATCAGTATAACCCTCGTATCGTAATTGCGCATTTAGTATATTTACATACAGATATTTACTATTCAACAGGAACCTTCATGATTGAGGCACACAAGGTGTTCGGATCAGAGGTATTCCATTCATGGGTTCAGTTCCCACCTGTAGCTCCGCAGACTAAATTGTTCCACACATACATTGTAGCTGAGCCACCAGAAGAATACAATCCATACGAAGACATTAAAGTCCAGTTATCTTACCAGCAACACAGAAACTGGTTTAAAGGTGCCCTCCCAAACACAACATCTGTCGTAAGACTTGGTCTACTCAGCATAGAAGGAGCGGCCTGGCCGGTCTTAGCGAAATACAGTCCGCATCCTGAGATAGATACACTACCAGTGGAGGAAGTCCGTACAATATACAAAGACATAGTCCGGCTATACAGACACATTGTTCAGTTCATTATGTGAACATTACCAGTCCAACCTGCGAGAAATGCTCCAGTCAAACTCGGGTATAAAAATAATGGGTAACCTTGCCCAAGTCTCACCAATCATGTTGAGCAGCATAAAAGGGAAGACAGCAACAGTGGCCATTCACCACCGTCTAAGGGAAATGGCTCCTATAAATAAGGAATGAGAGTTACCAAAAGAAACCTATACAGCATTAGGTAGAGATAGTTTGGGAGCCAAACCAGGGAAACCACAAATGGCAGGTAGTCCCGACAAGGACAACTCGAAGCAAGCACCCTCTTCTTCTAAAAAGAAATGGGATAACAAACAATCTAAAAATAGTAACACAGAAAAGAATTCACGATCAAGGGGTGGGTCTCCCCAACGGGAGTCCTCTGAAAAGAGGTATGCCATTAGGAATTGTGATAACATTAGGAAACCTAATAAATATCAGGACTTTGATACACATTCCTTTTGTTGGTTCCAGGGCTCATCAAAAAACTCGGAGAGGGACGGGCGATCAGAACAAAAGACAGAAGACCGACCAAAGACAAAAAGGTAGACACATAGTAATTCAGATTACATTATCAAGCAGGAAGAACACCCTAAAGCAAAACCTCACTTAAAAAAAAGAAAGCAGCTAGCTTAAAAATGAGACATGCCCAGGTTACTGGGGACTCACCTTCTGAACAGGGAATGGGCTCTGACGATGCTAGACAGTGAGGCAGAAGTTAAAATAGCTCGCCAGAACCTGAAGGAATATCTGGTGACAGCAGTATTGAATGAACACATCACCGTGGAAACACCTGATACAAGAGTTAGTGTCCCACATCGACTATACAAAATTACACTCCACATAGAGGGGGACATCTCAAGAAAAGTTAAAGGTCTTTTTCCAGAGATCTTAACATTTGGATATGACATCCTTTTAGCAGAAAAAGATTGGCCGCCAGAATTTGTAATGGATTGCCCAAAAGGGGAGAGTGTAATTTTGCCTACTTTCTCTGATTTCTTTAAAACATTCATGCGCGCAGGAGTGGGCGCTAGCGCTAGCTCCGACATTATACTGCAACAATGTAGGGTGGAACGTGGACTCTAATCATCACGAAATCCCATAAAAATCTACTCCAAACCCACAAAGACAGTACCCTATTAAAAATGATGCAAAAAAACAGGTCAAAGAAATCTTAGACCAACTTGAATGCCAAGGTGTGATTGAGACTTGCACCTTCCCAATGAACAATCCATCGTTTCCAGTATTAAAATCTGATAACTCATATCGTCTAGTTTTAGATTCCCAACATTTAAACACATGCACATGAACATTTGCAGTTCAAAATGCACATAGTGCCGCATTAATGAATACAATTGTGCGGTAGAAAAACAAAACAACATTAGATATCTCAAATGGATTCTTCTGCCAAAATATAGCTCTAGAAAACAGATATTTGGCAGCATTTTTTGCGCTCGGCACTCAGTGTCACTTCTGTTGTTTGCCCCAGGGGTATAAGAACAGTCCGGGGCTATTCTTGGCAAGAGTGCCAGAATTATTACAAACATGCGACCAAGAGGCAGGGTCCTATGTAGATGACATTTATCAGATGGACGATGAATTACATGAACACTTGTGTAGGGTGATAAACATAATTATGGGGTTCGCCAACTTGAGCTACAAATTTAATTTCAAGAAATCAAAAATTGCCCATCTCAGAGTCCTATATTTGGGATATGAGCTATCAAGTGAAGTCAAGAGGCCCACAGCCAACTTTTTTTAGAAAAGTGCTTGCTGTTCACACCACCGAAGACTCTGAAGGGTTTGCAATCCATTTAAGGATTTCCAACTTTTGGCAGAACATATATTCCGGATTACGCAGAAAGAGTGAAACCTTTCTACGACTTAATGAATAACATTGTGTGGTAGAAAAACAAAACAACATTAGATATCTTGAATGGACTCTTCTGCCAAAATATAGTTCCAGAAAACAGATATTTGACAGCATTTTTTGCGCTCGGCACTCAGTGTCACTTCTGTTGTTTGCCACAGGGGTATAAGAACAGTCCGGGGCTATTCTTGGCAAGAGTGCCAGAATTATTACAAACATGCGACCAAGAGGCAGGGTCCTATGCAGATGACATTTATCAGATGGACGATGAATTGCATAAACACTTGTGTAGGGTGGAAAACATAATTATGGGGTTCGCCAACTTGAGCTACAAATTTAATTTCAAGAAATCAAAAATTGCCCATCTCAAAGTCCTATATTTGGGATATGAGCTTTCAAGTGAAGTCAAGAGGCCCACAGCCAACTTTTTTTGAAAAGTGCTTGCTGTTCACACCACCGAAGACTCTGAAGGGTTTGCAATCCATTTTAGGATTTCCAACTTTTGGCAGAACATATATTCTGGATTACGCAGAAAGAGTAAAACCTTTCTACGAATTAATCAGGCCTGATTTCACAGCACATCAGTGGACACAGGAACATACAGATATTATTCGTTCCATTCAGGCTGCCATGATAGCATCAAAACATTTGCGCACACATGTGAATTCTACCAACTTGGTGATTTGGCTGGTCCCAGGTTTATCAGGATATACATACGTCACTTTCAATTAAGGTAAGGCAGTCCCAATTGCATATAAATCACATTTATACAAAAAATGCTGAAATACTGACAGCAGTACAGACTGCTGTAGTGAGAGAAAGAGCACTAGCACAGGAGAAACGCATAATAGTTGTAACCCCTGTACCAACTTTAGACGCTGTTACCAAAGCGACATTCCATATGCAAAAGCACTGCATCCACGGTGGATACAATGGGCAAATTCTCTCACTGCAACAGACATAGATCACAAATCAATCCTACACTGACAACACAAGCGCTCCTGCAGTACGAGCAAGAATACCCTCTCCCGAATGAAATCTTGCCTCTAGAAAAATATGAGTACATCATTTACATTGATGGTTCAGCTCAACCTGCCATTGGAAGTAAACAACAGTATAGCGCAGCATGTGCTATAGTGAAGGGATATATGCGGGATGGTAAGTTCCATCCCAGCAACACAACTACACAATCTCTAGGAGATTGCACAGCATAGATGGCAGAACTAAAAGCCCTGAGCACTACAATATATAGATTGGGAATTCACCACACTGATAGTGTGCGATTCATTCTATTATGTGCAGTCCTTTAATGAATATCTTCATTACTGGGGCCATAATGGGTTTAGAGATTCTAAGGGTTGCACAATTAAGCATAAATTGGTATGGGAACAAGTGGCATAGCTGAAGGAATGCCTGCCACAGTCTCAAGTTATTCATACCTTGAGTCATCAGCTTGTTGGTGTACACGTTGAAGGGAATTCACTGGCTGATGAAGCCACCAAGGCAATAGTGCAAACTGCTACCATTGCTGCAATTATTCATTCTAGCATGAGGATAGATGGAGACTTGCTGACAGCTGTCAACACCTCGAAAAATGGCTCTGCTGTGCCAAAGGGTTTTCTACTCAAGTACTCCTACAAATTAGATATGCAAAATACACCCTATGCTCAAATCCCTGGAGTGGGGGATAGAGTTATACCAAACATGGATCGCAGATTAGGTTTGATTCTAGCTGTGCACAAGGGTCTGGGCTCAGCACATGTAGGAATCACTGCTACAATTTCATTACAGAAGCAGAGATACTGGTGGCCAAGTTTGTCTAAACAAACCAAGGGTTTTGTCCTGAAGTACAACATCTGCCAGCAGATGAAAGGTTCCACTGTAGCACGACCACCACAATCACATAACTAATTTAAGACAGACCTCTTGCATGTGTCAATTTGGACCACTGCGGCCCCCTAAATTCAGATGGGGTCTACATTTGGATAGGTGTCACTACAACGCATGCTTTTACATCGCATGCCTTTACAACGCGGTTTTTACCACGCAGTCCATTACAACGCATAATGCTTTTAGGCGCTGGATAGTGAATTATTTAATTTACTATTCCAACTCCAGTCTCCGTGGATAGCAGGGAAGGTGTTGGATAGTAAATTAAATATATTCCCTATCCTAGAGCGCCCCCTAGCGCAATGCGTTGTAATGGTATGCGTTGTAATGGTTGCGATGTAATGGTAGTGCGTTGTAAAAAATGCGTTGTAAGTGATGTTCCCCCTACATTTACATCTTGGTGGCAGTGGATTAATGCTATAGATTTCAATGGGTTCGACCTCAGCGCTCCGCTGATGCCTGAACTGTTATAAAGGATTTGCGAGTATTCATCAGGACATACGCAATTGGCATGTTACATTCCAATCGTGGCCCTACTTTTAGCTTACAGGCTTACAAGGAAGCCATGGGAAGTATCGGCATGGCCTTGCGGTATTCCCCCCCTACCATCCAGAGGGAAATTCAGTGGTGGAGAGGAAAATCCGGGGCCTGAAGCAATCCTTAACAGCAAGGATATTAGGTGCAGGCGGTAGTTATATATAACAATAACAGTACTTATTGCGCCTCTTGCTGGCAAAAAAAGAAAGAAGATTCATCTCCATTGATCGGATCAAACCACACTATGTGGCCAAATCTCAACAGTAGGATGCATGGGATCCTGAGTAGCCGCAGATCTCCTCTTGCTACTAAACAGGAAGTACAGATGGAACGACTAATAACATTTCAAGACTCACCTGCACAAAACGCAGGATTAACAAAGTACAGAGTACAAATCACACCAGTTGAACTTGAACAATATCCAAATGCAACTAAAATGCAAATTGCAATTTGGCCCAATAATGACATTGACATCAATGGGACTGCACAAGAAGCACCTGCCAGTTCAACAAACCCTACAGAACTACGAAAGATAGATCGAGCTGCGCCTGGGTACCTCAACTTTGATGACTTTTCTTCAGATCCAAGTGAACCTCAGCAAATGCCACCCATATCCAGAAAAGATCTATTACAACAATTCTATCTCTTACTGAAAAAGACTTACTTGGTGTCCCCTTGGTTACATCTTTGGTTTGTATTGGAAATACTGTTCCTGTTAATTTGGATTGGTATAGTAACTGTATTTTTCCTACTACTGAATGGACATTATCTCCCACACCACTCTGCAGTACAATCTGTGAACTTCGGTCCCAAAACCACATATGTCATAACACCGTGAACAGAGAGACCTGTCCCTAGTGAACATTACAGCAGTTCCAGTACTAGATGGTATAGTTTGGGATAGCGTTTCATACAATGTATTTGGGCCTACTGAATATTTGAAAATTCCACATGTATTTAAAATTTTATTGAATGATTTCAATACCTCAAGGACACTCTCTGATGATTGGGACACTGAAACTGTAAATTCTATGCTCTCAGATTTTGAACATTCTGCTGCATTCTCTTATAGGGAATTGTTTGAAGGTACACCTGACTTTGACAGTATGTATTGTTACCAACATTATGGTCATCACATTTTGCATAAAGCAAGTGTCCCATGCACTGTTAACACTTACAATCAATGGGAACATTGCCCAACTCAACCGAGAGGTAGTTCTGCCACATTTACACAGAAATGTGCATACTTTTCAGAGATCAATACAACAGACCCAACGTCATACTACTATAAGCTTGCACAAAGGAATGCAACTGCAAAAACAATTATGCTGACAAACACCAAGCTTATATATTCAGCACCTTTTCTCTCCCAACTGTCTATACACGGTTTTGACTATTGGATGGACACAATCAACACAAAATCCATCTGGGGGTTGAAAGATTGGCAGGTTCAGGGAACAGAGGCTTTATTTAGAGCTTGCCTCAGACCATTGCAGATAATCTTCCTGAACAGAACAGTGCAACAGACTAACTGCTACAGGTTTACAAAATAAAAACCTTGAAAAAACCACGCATCCCCTCACTCACACCTATTGAGGGTATATCGAATGATACACTGATAAGTGAGAAGGAACATGGTCCAATGATACAGAATGGTGCATACAGTTCATCAGCTCCTAATTGGATGGGATGGTTGGTTTGGCCGATCAATACAAATAGGTGTCAATCAAGATTCAGGGGTACCACCAGAGGGTTTAGTATCCATAGGCCAGACCCATGCTATACACACAGATGACCCAGGGGTAGTGACCAATGTTCCCTCTAATTTTTTTCCTCTGTGCGCTGCAGCCATGGTTTTGTGCGCCTGGAACCAGACCGCACGTGTGTGCAGCGCAAAATACCACTCCAAACTTTTGCTTAAAAAACTGAAAAGATGGTGTATTTCCACCTGCAGTTTATGCATTTAAATCCTAATGTACAACGGTGAGCTGTTAAGTATCAAAGAGCTGCATGCAAACTGTAAGGTATAGATTAGAACATTATAAATATTCCCCCCAGTCTTTCATTATCCTAATGTTGCAAAAAGGTTTCACTTGGGTGGAAATCAATTTTTATCAGTAAAGCTATGGTGTTACGTTTTAAATTCTCAGTGTATGCTTCTTCAGACCAAGAACTTTTAAACTATACTGTCTACCAGTATGGATGACATGTGCATCCTACAAATTCTATTCCTGTCTGATGTAACATTTTCTATACATTGATTTACACACTATGATGCAGTGTCTCGGTGTAATGTGTATGCAATGTAAAGTGCTTTACACCTTACACTGGTAGGCGTGGCGCTAATAAACAAAATTAATATGAAAGAGAGAGGGGTTATGGACTTGAGGGGCACTGTTAAATGTTGGTAATGAGAGTATCCCTAGCGGAGGTGGTCATTGGGGTGCCAACAAACATTGTAACACCAGGCGCCACTAATTATTAGTGCCTGTTCAAATGGCACTAATAATTACAGAGAAATTATGAAAACGTCCCACATTGCAATTTGAAACCTTGGCAGCTATGTTGCTGCATTTTTCTTTTCTTAATAGGGCTGGGCTGCAGGGTGTTTGTGTGCATTTGTTAAGGTTTTCATATTAATTACAGCTCATGATGGGTGCTGCAATTAGGATGAAAACTTGACCAAATGCTCAGGGACATCTAAAGGATTTTGAGGGGCCTTGGCCAAACTTATTTCTGGGACCCCTGATCAGAACAGCTTTGAATTTAGGATCTAATCTCAGCGTTTTGATGTCCAGGTCACCGACACTGCAGAGGCACACTTGTCCAAATTCTAAATGTGCTTCCATCTAATATTCAGGGATAGTGGTACGTGTTTTCAAAATTGTAACATAGCAGCCAGAAGGAAAAGGAGAGGAGACTAGTGAAAAACAGGATTTAGTGGCGGAAAAAGGGGGAGAGAGGAATAAAGGAGAAAAAAGTCAGGGCGCAATGACGAGAAATGGAGAAGGGGTAATGGAGAAATTGGTAAGAGAGGGACGGAAAGAGAAAGGCATCCAGAGGGTTTTGAGAACTGGGAGGAAGAACAGAGAAGGGAAAACCGGTAGGAGCGAAAGCAAAGAACAGGAAGCAAGAGGGAAATGAAGACAAGAATGAGATAGGGGGATGGGGAAAGTGGATAAACGTGGAGCGGGACAGGTATAAGGAAAAGGAAAAAGAAGAGAAGGAGATGGCAAGAGCAGCTGGGGAGTGGAAGAAAAAAGTACAAAAGATATGTCAGAGAAGACAGCGAGTGTGGAATGGCAATGCTTCAGAAGTGGCGTCTCTGCATATCAACATTGGGGTTCTATAAGGAGCCTTTTTCGCCATCTTGTCATTTCTAAATGCGCACTCTATGTAACCGTGCTCACCTGAACGAACTAAGAAGGGTGGAAGGCTGGTTAGGCCTTGCCAAGATTTTTAATCTTGCCAAGATGCAGGTCTTCAATTCCATACTCCAATACAGCATGCCTCGCAGAGCAGGGCATGAATTGCCCAGGCTTGAGTTAAACCCACTGGAATCTCGACAGAATTAATATTTAGTTCTAGAACTCCTCACATCTCATTAACATTAAAACCCTATTTGGATATATTGAATGCAGAAATATGCTCTACCTATAGCAGAGTGATTGTAAAATTAACAAAATGACATATTGGAGACCAGTATGCCATTGAAAATGACAGTAAAAAAGAACTGCAATCAAACTGACAAATAAATATTATGCATTGTATGGAATACAAGCATAGTGATGAAAATTGATTAACACAAGTGCATGTACAACAAATGTAACAAAGTTTATTGCTTGGGGGGCATGGCCTGCAGTGCAGCGGAATGGCCGCTTCTTGAGCGAGCTCCGCCGGTCGGAATTTCATCCTACAATAATCCTGCATGGGGAGTGCCCTCGCGCGACCCAAATCACATGTGGTTGTAGCGAAATGGGTCGGGACCGACTCAACTGAATCCTACGTCCCGGGGTGCTGAGACTCCGGAACCGGAGGGGGCGAGGTGCTGAGCCGAGCTGCGTGTGGGCGAGTGCGGAGCTCCGGGACCGGCTGCCTATTCAAATCGAGCCCGCTGCTTCGTGTGCCCGGGTCCGATGTGACGTCAGATCTGGATCCCGACTTGGCGGCTGATTGACTGGTTCCCCCCCTTGAGGGTGCACTACAATTGCCGGGCGGGGCGAGGCAGGTGAATGGGCCGGATTGCAGGAGGCTCGAGTGCTGCGAGGGAAGGTGGCGGCTGTGGTCCGGACGAGGTGGTGAAACTGCCCTGCAGCGCTGGTGGGCCGCGACAAGAGGTAACGCTGCATCGCCCATACCTGCCCTCCCTGGCCAGTGACACCTCCCATCATCCTGTGGACCAGGGGGCGCCTGGGACACTGTGGGGTCGCGCCGCAATCTGCGGCTGTGGGGGGTCCCGGTGGTCGCCATTTTGTGCAGATCCGCTCTGCACCTGGACAAGTGTGGAGAGCGGACGGACGGCTGAGGTCGGAGAGCGGTTTGCCGATCTGGTGAGGTGGCTGCATACTCCCTGTGTCCCTTGGGTCAAGACAGCACAGGGGGAGAATATCTGGACTCCGGCGGGCCTGTTTGAGCCAATCTGCCACACACGACTTTATTAGACACTGGTCTGCGGGGGACATTTTGTGTGCTGGGGGCCGCGGATACCACGGGATAGCGCTGCTGATTTGCGTATCGCCCTTTATGGGAGCACTTGGTGTGCACAATTGCGCGGACCTGTCAGCCCACTGCTAGTGCTGGAGCACGGAGTGCCTGGGGCGATCCAAAATTGTGGGGCGCGAAAAAGAGGTGAACGGAGTATATCATCCTTGAGCTCACACCCCATAGCTTGCTGTTGTGGGAGCTGCCGGCTGCCTGTGGTGCAGTTCCTCGGCGTGGTGCTTGTTCGCCCTCAGCTTGCCTGAAGTGCATTGAGCGGTCTCCTTGGTCTGGAGCCCAGTGAAGCGGGCAACATGGGGCGACATGACGCTCGGCAGGCAAAACTCACTTTCAAGAACAAGCAGGCTCCTAAGCAAGGTGACGCGGAGTCTGAGACACAGAGGGATGGTGCTGAAGACCAGGATATGGGTGACCAGAGTCGGGACCTCCGAACACTTATGTTAAATATGCGTTCCAGTCTACGTAATATTGATGCCAAATTTGATAATTTGACGTCCTAACTGGATACGGTAAAAACACAGGTCTCCACTCATGAGACGCGGTTGGACGTGCTTGAGAACCGTCACACAGAATATCACGAATTTCAAGTTGAAACTAAGGAGCAACTGCTCCAAATGGATAAGCTCCTTGGCATCTTACGCGCCAAAAATGAGGACTTGGAAGCTCGGTCGAGGCGAAACAACATACGCGTCACTGGAATTCCAGAGACGACCGCTATCGAGAAGATGGAGAAGTACATCGCGGACCACCTTCATGAGTTGTTTGATCCACACCTCTCCGCTGTGTTTGTGGTTGAAAGGGCGCACAGGTCGCTTGGCCCGGGGCCTCCGGTGGGGACTGCGCCGAGACCCATTATTGCCAAACTGCTAAACTACCAGGACAAGACATTATACTGCGTCTAGCTAGAGAGAAGGGCAAAATCATGCACAAAGGGAATAACCTGTCCTTCTATCCTGCTTTTACACCGGCAGTGCAGGCGGCGCGGCGAGAGTTCCTCCCTGCGAAGCGCATCTTATTACAGGCACAGATCCCCTATTCTCTATTGTACCCCGCAAAGCTGAAGGTCTCTGTGGAGGGGAAGCCTCACTTTTTCACAGACGCCAAATCAGCACTAAAATTTGCAAAACATTTGGGGGGAAAACCATCCAAGAAGAAGCAGCTGGAAGCGGAGGCGTCTGGAGATGCTCTGAGTGACAATGACTGACTTGGGTATCGTATGGTCATTGTGTGTTCCATGCCCTGTCTTTCACCCTGAGGACATTGCTGGCCTATTTGTTGTATTTTGAGTGGTCCAATGTTACTTCCACATGGAATCCTTGCTTGTGTTTTATATAGATCTTATGCGGGGAGTGCTGAGGTCTCCTTTGTATTTCCGACCACCTTGTGCGATGCAAGGTAGTTTGCCGGCATTGCTACGCCTCCAAGGGATGGGGAGGGTTGTTCTGTTACACATTGCCAGTCAATTAGTACCAGGGTGCAGGATTGTTACATCTACTGCTCAAGTTGTGTCTGATGCTGGGAGTGCTGGTGGAATCTTTGATGTACTGATGTATGGCTGCTTCTAATAAATTGACTTGTCTCACCTGGAATGTCCGCGGCCTAAATGATGGCAGAAAGGCCAGGCTGGTACTTGCATATCTCACCAGGCACAATGTAGACCTATGCTTATTGCAGGAAACACATCTAAATGGTATACCATCACGAAGGCTTCGCCATGGCAGGTGGGGAAATGTATATTCTGCGATTTATTCTCACTATGCAAGGGGGGTAGCGGTGTTGCTGCGTCGCGGGTTGGACTGGAAGGAGGGCTTCTCGCAGACAGACCCGGAGGGTCGCTATCTCCTGGTGCAGGGGCTCCTCTGTGGTACATCAGTCCTTATTGTGGATATAGATGGCCCAAACACCAACTCTCCCGATTTCTTTACTTCACTTTGGTCCAAAATCAAAATCATCGGCTTTGACACAATACTATGGGGCAGAGATTTCAATGCCATACTTGACGACCAACTAGATAGACGGGGTACGGCTAGGCCCCTGCACCCGGCGGCCAGAGCTTCTCTGTTGGAGATAATGGCAGAAGGCGATTTAGTAGACATTTGGAGACATAGGAATGTCGGGCTGCGAGAAGGCACTTGCATTACGGAACACCACAATGCCTGGTCTCGGCTTGATTTCTGGCTGCTATCCCGAGACATGGCTGCCTGCACAGTAGAAGTCCAACATCTGCCCCGTTCCCTGTCTGACCATGCCCCGTGCCTGCTACAGCTGGCACTGCCCAATATGTATAGCCGCGCATTTACTTGGAGACTACCTCCACACGCCCTGCTTGACGAGGCCTTCAAGGCAGAGATAGGTAATGATATTGATGATTACTTTAAGAACAACACAGGGTCAGTTGATACCGTTAAGGTGGTTATTCGGAGGCAGTGCATCGCCAGACAAGCGATGGTGCTTGAAGCAATTAGGAGCTCCCTGGCTTCCCTGGAGGCTGACATCAAGACACTTGAATCGCAGTATTGTGCTGACAAGAACCATGCTACATTAGGAAAGTTGAAGGCCAAGCTGTTAGACTATGCAGAGGAGGCACAGCGCGAGGTTAAATTCTTAGGGAAATATGCTGAGGCGAGGAGATATGGCGAAGGGGACAGACCCGGGCGCACTTTGACAAACATGGTTAGGCCTTCCAGATCAACAACTCACATACATGAGGTGAAGGACATGGCCGGTAATGCGGCGAGAGGGCAGGATGAGATACTAAGGGCGTTCTCTGAATTCTATTCCAACTTATATACCGACACATTGAGTGACTGCTCGGCGGGGTTGGGGTCTTTTCTTGAATCATTAACTAACAAACACCTCTGAACTCTTTATGAGATCAGAGGGCTAAGCACATGACAAGACTCTTAAGAAAAATACGTTAAGTTGCACGAGTTACAATGTTGCCCTAGGGGCGCAACAAACCATATACTAAACAAGTGGTATAAGGAAATCAATAGAAGGAATGGAGCTGTCCAGAGGCTGTAGGATCGCTGGGACTAGACTACCCTAACCTTAGGTAAGTAATAGGAGGCCCACGGGACGCGTGTGCAGAGTGGGAACTCACACGCGAGATAAGTAACAAAGTCAATAGACAGTACAAATTACGAAAAGGTCAATATTAGACAGTTCCGACTAGGTAGGACTAAAACGACTGGAAATCTGGATACTAGGAGAGTCAATCTACCCTTGAGCAATGAAATGCTCTTGTTACCTCACCCACGGGCTGCGGGTGCATAGGTGCGAATTCGTGTCGGGTTTCCGCGTTGAAGTCTATGGAGCCTGTAAGAAAAGATGCTGCAGGCGACCAGGAGGAAGATGTCCGGTGTGATCCAAGGGTGGATCAAGGAAGATGAAGACCTGAAAGCAGAGGGGACAATGTTCAAAGTCACTAGCCAGTGACTTGAGTGGAACCAGGAAGGAACCAGATGCTGTCGTCGCGATCAGGTGAAGAGTGGACGCTTGACTCTGCAGCCACGTGGACCAGGAGGTGTCTTTGACAACCAGGATGGAGGCACGAGCTGTCCCACGCAGGCTCTCGCTGTCGGCGGTGTTGGTTCCGGATTCGGCATCAACAGGCCTTGGCAAAGGCAACCCACGCGGTGAGTGGAAAAGGCGTCTGGTGCGGATCAGGAGGGTCCGGGGTGCTTCTCCTTTGCACGGAAGCAAGGGCCAGTATGGAGCAATCAGACCAGCGGTGTAGATGTAGTGGATCATCATCTAAGAGGCCACTAGCCAGCCAGCAAGTGACCAGACAATGCATCGAGCAGCAATCAAGCAAAAGGGCCCCACGCAGATCTCGTGGATGCTGGAGGGCTGATCTTCTGTGCAGGAGCTGCTCGGGCTGGGGCTTCTCAATCCCCAAAGCACTTCGTCGAGGATGCCTCTGAAGTCGTGCTGGAAGCGAAGTGCAGTTTCCACAAGATGGCCGGTCCCACGTGTCTCGTCGCACCCACGGATCTCAGCTGTGCTGCAGATGTAGGTAGAGGTCGGAGAGGTCTGGCAGTCCGGGTCTCGTCGGGCTCTGAAGTCTGGATCCTCGAGGGAAGACGACAAAGTGAACCGCTGGAATGCTTGATGGTGCCTGCTTGTGCAGGGTGGTCACTCCTTGGCCACAAGGGAGATTTCTTCAGTCTTCTGTGGAGCAGAATGTCGAAGTCCAGATTTTATTCTTTTAAAGTTGTTCAGGAATAATCTAACTTGGAATGGGACCAGCTCCTACCTTTATTCTCCTAAAGGGGGCTGTACTATCACTAGGTCCCTCCTATGGGTGGGACCAGGAAGGGGGGTGGTTACACCCCCTATCCTTCGTCTGGTTTCGCGCCAGAGCTGGGGCTGGAGTGCCCCAGCAACTGGTTTGAGCCGGTGTATGCACAGGGCACCTTGTGTGCCCCAGGCATGTCTCATTCCTTTCAGGCCTGTCCTACCTAATACACAAAATCCTGTCTGGGGTGGTGCTAGCACCTCCCAAGGCAGGAAACCCTTTGTCCACGCCTCCCTCGCTGGAAGGACTCCCAGCAGCAGGAGGTCAAACTTGTGTCTGTGGTGGCAGCATCCATTTTGTGATGCTTAGGCTCGAGTTAACTTTAACCGGGGTTCACAGTTACAGGCATGTCGTGTCCCTCTAAAAGGGTGGAATGCTACCCCCGTCGCCAGAATTGGCCAGGGGGTAGTATTCCAATTCGTATGACACCTTACTCTACATGTTTTGATAATGCTATGCCAAAGTTAGCAATTACCGCGAGGATTATAATGCACTTAAGAGTATATGGTATAGCGTTATCATGGAAACAGCTAAAGGACTTGGTTCCGAAAGCTGCAGACAGGCTCAGCTCATGCCAGAGCACTATCTCACATAATTCCAAGCACTCTGCCTCCAGGATTGTTAAGGCCTGCCATAGGAGTGACTTACAGGAGTATATGTGTCCATTTTAGGGTTAGATATAAGTATACTATATCTATAGCAAAGGGTGATTACACTACCTTGCCCCAGCTGATTGATCAGCCAGTTGTGTCAGATTTGGGTGGCCAGCCAGGGGTGGCATAATACATGCTGCAGCCCCTGGGAGGCCTTGGGTACACTTATGCCCTGGGTACCTATGGTACACTGTACAAGGACTTATAAGAATGACCCAATATCCAATTAGATATGTACCTAAGGTACATGGAGTCCATTTTAACAGAGAGAGCAGGAAGCCTGGGGTCCTGGATAGCAGGATCCCAGGCCAACTATGTCAAAAACCAGCAAATCACTAGGCAAAAAGTTGGGGGCAACCATAGTCAGATATCCACCTTCCTACATACCCCCCCCCAAACGAAAGGAGATAAGGCTATCCTTGTCCAGGTAAGCCTCTATTGCCTAAGTGGCCATATAAGGAAGGTCCAGCACTGGCATGGTTACCCCCTATCTCATGGTCCACTAAGCAATCCCTCACCCTAAGGGTATCTGAGGGTCTCCATCATAGGGAATCTCTACCTGTGGTGTGTTTTGGCAAAGTAAAAGGATGGTGCTGGGATGGAGTACTGAAGTGAGGCTCCACTAATGTTGGGCTCAACTTCCTCCAATCACTATCCACCATATATGCCTTTCTTTACAGGACTGAGTTGCAGTGTGCTCTCAGGGTCAACCTCTGGCTACCTAAAGCTGGAGGCTGGGTCCCTCTGTTTGGCTTACTGGAGGGACAGGTCAGGTTTGGGGCCCTTAGGTCCCAGGTTTGGCTGTGCCCAACAGTGTCCATCTGTGGGAGGTCCCTAACTAAGTTTAAGGGGGATCCCTCAGGAGAGTGTTTTATTTTCACCTGGCTAGGTCTGGCTAGGTCTGCTAGCCTTGGTGCCCTTAATCTGCTGATTGGGGAGTTCTTTTAGACAGGGGGCCCTTTGGGGTCCACTGGCCTCCTTGACCTCTACAGCCCTGGGCTGACTGAGGCAGGGTAGAGAGTCGCAGGTTACCTGCTCAAGACTTGGTTCCACCTTGGAAGGGTCCACTGACATCAGGGGTTCTGTCAGGCTAGGCCTGACTACCTCTGGGCAGTTTCTTCACAAGGGGTCAGATCAGTTCTCTGAGGAGGCTGATCCTTTCCTAAAGTCTGGTGGGAGGGAGATTTCTCTTCCTCCTCAATGCTCTCTGTTTGAGTGGAGTGATCCATAGTTTCAGGCTTCACAACACTATTATCTGTCTGAGTTTGGGCTGTGGCCATCACAGCCCCACTAACCTTTTCAGGAAGGGACTCAGTTTGGGTATGGGCTGTTACCATCACAGCCCTGCTAACCTGTTCAGGGAAGGTATCTGTCTGAGATTGGGCAGAGACTGGCACAGCCCTCCTGACCTGTTCAGGGAGGACATCTTGGACTGGGGCTGTGGCCATCACAGCCTCACTAACCTTTCCATGGAGATTTACCATTTTAAAATGGGTTTCTTGCTCTACCTCAGCCCAGGCTGAGATTTCTAAACCATTCCCCAGTAGACAATCTACAGGCAAGTTTGGTGACACTGCCACTCTCTTGGGACCAGTAACACCTCCCCAGCGGAGATTTACCACTGCCATGGAATGATCTCTCTGCACTCCATCAATGTTGGTCACCTGGTATGTGGCTCCAGGTAAAAGTTGCCTTGAGAGGACTAGGGTCTCAGTCACCATGGTGATGCTAGCCCCTGGGTCTCTATAGGCCTCAACTTTCAGACCATTGATGGGGGGCTCCTGTCTGTACTTTTCCAAAGTGTTGGGACAAGCAGTGAAGTTGGCAAACCCCATGCCATTTTCACAAACAGGAGTATCTGTGGTAGGGGACCTGGTTAGGCCAGAGTCCACCTGAGTTCCCCAAGTATACCCAACCAAATTCTTGGGGGCACTCCCACCACCTGGGGGATTACTACTAGTAGTAACAGGAGGTGTTGGAGTATTACCTGGAGGAATATTTTCCTTATTGTTGGCCTTGGGGCAACTGCTGTCAGTTTTCCAATGGCCTACCTGTTTGCAGGCATGGCAATATGGTTTCTTTTGGGTTTTGGAAGGATTCTGGGACCCACCCTCTTCAGAGGATGTTTGGGGCCCTTTTGTGGTTTGATCTGAAGATGTATTCCCACCCTTCTCTTGAGGCTTGGTTGATTCTTTCTTTTGGTCACCACCCTGATTCTTATGCCTAATCCTGGTTCTGACCCATTTGTCTGCCCTCTTACCCAATTCTTGTGGAGAGGTCAGATCAGAGTCTACCAGGTGCTGGTGTAATAACTGGTTCTAACAATTATTTAAGACTTGCTCTCTCATAATTAGATAATACAATCCTATGTAATCAGTAACCTTACTTACAGTAACCAGCCTTCCAAAGCCTTAGTGGCACAATCAACAAAGTCAGTCCAATCCTGAGACTGAGTTTACTTGGTGTCTCTGAACATCAACCTGTACTGTTCAGTTGTTAAGCCAAACCCATCAATCAGTGCATTTTTCAGCACTTGGTAATTATTAGCATCCTCAGCTCTAATAGTAAGGAGCTTATCTCTACCTTTACCTTCAAAGGAGAGCCACAATATAGCTGCCCACTGACTCTGGGGTACCTGCTGTACTGTGCAAGCCCTCTCCAAAGCAGTCATCCATTTGTGGATGTCATCTCCTACCTTACAGGAGGGCACTATATTACTCAGGTGTCTAGTATCAAAACTCCTGTCTTTATCTCTAGGTATAATGCTGCCACCAGTGGGTTCTAACCCACTCAATTTCTGCTCTCTGCCAAAGGCAAGTTTCTCTTTGGCAAGGGCAAGTTCTTCCCTTAGGAGCCTCATATTGACTTCCTTCATCTTTGCTTCATGTTCTCTTCTCTGAGGGGAAGTCATCCCTCTCTGAGAAGATGCCTGAGAGACATGGGAGTGAATAGATCTGTTAGAGCCTCTGGAGTGAGACCTATCTCGTCTATTCCCAAGGTTAGGCCTGCTTGTGGGCAGGACTGGGGCTCCCCCAGTTCCACCCTCATGTAGGCTTAAGTTGGCACTGGTAAGTCTACTGACTAAAGGTTGGCCATTGTCTACCTCCTCCTCAGATGAGTTCCCATCTTCCCTAACATCTACATCTACTGTTTCAGGGAGGTTAGACTCAGGGTCAACTTCTAAGGGGGGCATGCTTCCATCTGTAGGATCAGAGGGGCCTGGGTTAGAAGCCCTTCTAGCATCATATGTCTCTAAGAGACCTAACAGAAAAGGAAGGATAGGGTTAGAACCCTGTTTCAGTTTCCTGGAGGTACACAATTGTCTCATCTCCTGGAAGCTGAGTGCTGCATATCTTGAAAGGACCTGTGGAGGGTCACTAATCACAGGGGGAGCCACTGCGTTCTCTCCTGTGATAGACATGCTTTCTAGTGAGGTGTAAATGGTGCACTTACCTACACTATGGGTTTTCCTACTGATCCCTTGCTAATAGTTGTAGTCAGGGTGTGCTACTCCCTTTCTACTACAACAGCTGGTTCAGTAGAACCCAGAGTATTTCTAAGCTTGTTACATGTACCAATGGTACCTTATGTGATCTTTCAAATGATATCTCAAGATTATATTTGGTAAAAACAACAGCAAGCTCAAATCCCAACCGCTGCACACCAATGTGAGAAGTTGGCCTGATATATGATGCTCACTAGTTCTAGTGATCACCTTGTATCAGTGCAAACAACCCTTATGGTGATTGGTTGTAAGTCAACCTTATAGACCAGCTATCCTAATGGTAGCATGGACAAAGCAGTCTTAGGCTAAACTCTTTTGGCATGTGAAGCCAGCTGTTTTACCACATATAACCCCTTGAATACCAAATGAAAGGACACCACACAGGTAGTTATGCAAATAAACAATATATTTATTAACTAACAAACACCTCTGAACTCTTTATGAGATCAGAAGGCCAAGCACATGACAAGACTCTTAAAAAAATACGTTAAGTTGCACGAGTTACAATGGTGCCCTAGGGGCGCAACAACCCATATACTAAACAAGTGGTATAAGGAAATCGATAGAAGGAATGGAGCTGTCCAGAGGCTGTAGGATCGCTGGGACTACACTACCCTAACCTTAGGTAAGTAATAGGAGGCCCACGGGACGCGTGTGCAGAGTGGGCACTCACACGCGAGATGCGTAACAAAGTCAATGGACAGTACAAATTACGAAAAGGTAAGTATTAGACAGTTCCGACTAGGTAGGACTAAAACTACTGGAAATCTGGACACTAGGAGAGTCAATCTACCCTTGAGCACTGAAATGCTCTTGTTACCTCACCCACGGGCTGCGTGTGCATAGGTGCGAAGTTGTGTCGGGTTTCCGCGTTGAAGTCTATGGAGCCTGTAAGAAATGATGCTGCAGGCGACCAGGAGGAAGATGTCCGGTGTGATCCAAGGGTGGATCAAGTAAGATGAAGACCTGAAAGCAGAGGGGACAATGTTCAAAGTCACTAGCCAGTGACTTGAGTGGAACCAGGAAGGAACCAGATGCTGTCGTCGCGATCAGGTGAAGAGTGGACGCTTGACTCTGCAGCCACGTGGACCAGGAGGTGTCTTTGACGACCAGGATGGAGGCTAGGCATGGGCGAATTTTGCGAATTCGCAATTCACGAGTTTTGCGAATTTGCAAATTCGCAATCCGCAAAATCCGCGAATTTGCGGATTCGCGGATTTTGCGGATTTAGTGGGTAACGGCCGGGCGGGAAAACGCTGCACATCGCTAGTGTGAGGGGCAGGGCCAAACGGGCGAGGCTTATATGCGAGTTCACATGCCTCTTGTGTGCATAAAAGGACAGGCACGGATCAGAGAAGCTCGTGGTCACAGGAACTGCACAGGGATTGAGCTCGTTAAAGTCAATTATGCAAAGGCCTCCATCAAGCATCAAAGCTAATTTGCGACGATAGATATGGGGAGAGCGCACACCTACCCAGCCTCGACAAAACATACATTTTTGGGGGTGCTGATTAACTTTGCCATCACACCAAAGAGCGCCGGGGTCCCTCGAGTGACCTGTCCATCAAGTGGGTAAAGGGCGCGAAGACGGTGCACACACCACTAGTGTGTGGGGAGGGGCCAAACTGACGGGGCTTATATGCGAGTTCACATGCCTCTTGGGTGTATAAAAGGACAGGCACGGATCAGAGAAGCTCGTGGTCACAGGAACTGCACAGGGATTGAGCTTGTGAAAGTCAATTATGCAAAGGCCTCCATCAAGCATCAAAGCTAATTTGCGACAATAGATATGGGGAGAGCGCACACCTACCCAGCCTCGACAAAACACACATTTTTGGGGGTGCTGATTAACTTTGCCATCACACCAAAGAGCGCCGGGGTCCCTCGAGTGACCTGTCCATCAAGTGGGTAAAGGGCGCGAAGACGGTGCACACACCACTAGTGTGGGGAGGGGCCAAACGGACGGGGCTTATATGCGAGTTCACATGCCTCTTGGGTGCATAAAAGGACAGGCACGGATCAGAGAAGCTCGTGGTCACAGAAACTGCACAGGGATTTAGCTAGTGAAAGTCAATTATGCAAAGGCCTCCATCAAGCATCATAGCTAATTTTCGACGATAGATATGGGGAGAACCCACACCTACCCAGCCTCGACAAAACACACATTAATCTTACTAACTATTTTAGGATGGCGCCGGCAAGCTGCCAGCGCCATCCTAAAATAGTTACTAAATAAGCTTCATAATAGATAAAATAAAGCAGGTGCTCGAGCACCTGCTTTATTTTATCTATTAGTGCCTGTTGAAGCTAACTTTGTAACTATGTTAGTATGGCGCTGGCAGCTTGCCGGCGCCATCCTAAAATAGTTAAAAGTTCAACACAGTTGAACTTTTGCCCCCGAAATCCGCCGCTCGCGGATCTCGCGGATTTTCAGTAAATTCGCAGGAGTTCGCGGATTTACCGAAAATCAGCGAAATCCGCGAGCGGAACAGATTTCTTGCACATGCTTAATGGAGGCACGAGCTGTCCCACGCAGGCTCTCGCTGTCGGTGGTGTTGGTTCCGGATTCGGCGTCAACAGGCCTTGGCAAAGGCAACCCACACGGTGACTGGAAAAGGCGTCTGGTGCGGACCAGAGGGTCCGGGGTGCTTCTCCTTTGCATTGAAGCAAGGGCCAGTCTGGAGCAACCAGACCAGCAGTGTAGATGTCATGGATCGTCGTCTAGGAGGCCACTAGCCAGCCGCCAAGTGACCAGACAATGCGTCGAGCAGCAATCAAGCAAAAGGGCCCCACGCAGATCTCGTGGAAGCTGGAGGGCTGATCTTCTGTGCAGGAGCTGCTCGGGGCTGGGGCTTCTCAATCCCCAAAGCACTTCGTCGAGGATGCCTCTGAAGTCGTGCAGGAAGCGAAGTGCAGTTTCTCCAAGATGGCCGATCCCACGTGTCTCGTCGCACCCACGGATCTCAGCTGTGCTGCAAATGTAGGTAGAGGTCGAAGAGGTCTGGAAGTCCGGGTCTCATCGGGCTCTGAAGTCTGGATCCTCGAGGGAAGACGACAAAGTGAACCGCTGGAACGCTTGATGGTGCCTGCTTGTGCAGGGTGGTCACTCCTCGGCCACAAGGGAGATTTCTTCAGTCTGCTGTGGAGCAGAATGTCGAAGTCCAGAGTTTCTTCTTTTAAAGTTGTTCAGGAATAATCTAACTTGGAATGGGACCAGCTCCTACCTTTATTCTCCTAAAGGGGGCTGTACTATCACTAGGTCCCTCCTATGGGTGGGACCAGGAAGGGGGGTGGTTACACCCCCTATCCTTTGTCCGGTTTTACGCCAGAGCTGGGGCTGGAGTGCCCCAGCAACTGGTTTGAGCCGGTGTATGCACAGGACACCTTGTGTGCCCCAGGCATGTCTCATTCCTTTCAGGCCTGTCCTACCTAATACACAAAATCTTGTCTGGGGTGGTGCTATCACCTCCCAAGGCAGGAAACCCTTTGTCCAGACCTCCCTCGCTGGAAGGACTCACAGCAGCAGGAGGTCAGACTTGTGTCTGTGGTGGCAGCATCCATTTTGTGATGCTGAGGCTCGAGTTAACTTTAACAGGGGTTCACAGTTACAGGCATTTCGTGTCCCTCTAAAAGGGTTGAATGCTACCCCCGTTGCCAGAATTGGCCAGGGGGTAGTATTCCAATTCGTATGACACCTTACTCGACATGTTTTGATAATGCTATGCCAAAGTTAGCAATAACCGCGAGGATTATAATGTACTTAAGAGTATATGGTATAGCGTTATCATGGAAACAGCTAAAGGCCTTGGTTCCGAAAGCTGCAGACAGGTTCAGCTCATGCCAGAGCACTATCTCACATAATTCAAAGCACTCTGCCTCCAGGATTGTTAAGGCCTGCCATAGGAGTGACTTACAGGAGTATATGTGTCCATTTTAGGGTTAGATATAGGTATACTATATCTATAGCAAAGTGTGATTACACCACCTTGCCCCAGCTGATTGATCAGCCAGTTGTGTCAGATTTGGGTGGCCAGCCAGGGGTGGCATAATACATGCTGCAGCCCCTGGTAGGCCTTGGGTACACTTATGCCCTGGGTACCTATGGTACACTGTACAAGGACTTACAAGAGTGACCCAATATCCAATTAGATATGTACCTAAGGTACATGGAGTCCATTTTAACAGAGAGAGCAGGAAGCCTGGGGTCCTGTATAGCAGGATCCCAGGCCAACTATGTCATAAACCAGCAAAACACTAGGCAAAAAGTTGGAGACAACCATAGTCAGATATCCACCTTCCTGCACCCTGCACCCAGCGGCCAGAGCTTCTCTGCTGGAGATAATGGCAGAAGGCGATTTAGTAGACATTTGGAGACATAGGAATGTCGGGCTACGAGAAGGCACTTGCATTACGGAACACCACAATGCCTGGTCTCGGCTCGATTTCTGGCTGCTATCCCGAGACATGGCTGCCTGCACAGTAGAAGTCAAACATCTGCCCCGTTCCCTGTCTGACCATGCCCCATGCCTGCTACAGCTGGCACTGCCCAATATGTATAGCCGCGCATTTACTTGGAGACTACCGCCACACGCCCTGCTTGACGAGGCCTTCAAGGCAGAGATAGGTAATGATATTGATGATTACTTTAAGAACAACACAGGGTCAGTTGATACCGAAAGTGGGTTGTGGGAGGCCTTTAAGGTGGTTATACGGGGGCAGTGCATCGCCAGACAAGCAATGTTGCTTGAAGCAATTAGGAGCTCCCTGGCTTCCCTGGAGGCTGATATCAAGACACTTGAATCGCAGTATTGAGCTGATGAGAACCATGCTACATCAGGACAGTTGAAGGTCAAGCAGTTAGACTATGCAGAGGAGGCACAGCGCGAGGTTAAATTCTTAGGGAAATATGCTGAGGCGAAAAGATATGGCGAAGTGGACAGACCAGGGCGCACTTTGACAAACATGGTTAGGCCTTCCAGATCAACAACTCACATACATGAGGTGAAGGACATGGCCGGTAATGCGGCGAGAGGGCAGGATGAGATACTAAGGGCGTTCTCTGAATTCTATTCCAACTTATATACCGCCACATTGAGTGACTGCTCGGTGGGATTGGGGTCTTTTCTTGAATCTATTGAATTGGCTTGGTTTAATGATACATATCGGAAATATATGGACCTCCCGATCACAACGGAAGACATAGCAATGATAATAAAAAGTATGCCCCCAAACAAGGCGCCAGGCCCTGATGGGCTGACCACTGCTTTTTACAAAACCTATGTGGAGGTGCTTGCGCCTAGGTTGCTGGCGGTGTACGAGTAAGCGTTGGAAGTGAGCAGGCTACCTGACTTGATGAGAGAGGCCTTAATTGTTACATTACTTAAACCGGGCAAAGCAGAAGAGGAACTTGACTCTTATAGACCCCTTTCGTTGATTAACGTCGATTCCAAAATCTTCGCCAAAATTGCTAGCCGACCGCTTGCAGCCTTTGTTGCCCCTCATAGCCCTCCCCGATCAATCAGGGTTTATCCCGGGCAGCGCAACGTCACATAATTTGTGAACCATATTCTCTACTCTTCACTATTGGCTCCCGAGTGTCCACGCAGCGGTGGTGTTTCTGGACACCACAAAAGCGTTCGGCACTTTGGAATGGGCGTATCTGTTTACGATCCTTGCTAACATGGGGTTCAGCCCACTTTTCATAAGTAAGATCCGTCTGTTATACACCGCCCCTAGTGCCAGAATTCAGGTTAACAAGGTGATCTCTGATCCCTTTCCCATTTCACAGCACGGCTGTCCCCGCTGTTATTCACTATAGCGATGGAGCCGATAGCGGCCCGTATACGACAACACCCCACGGCGCTGGGAATTGGTTTTACCTCATGCAGCCTGTTAATCTCCCTATATGCGGATGACGTGACACTGTATCTGGTAGACCCCAAGGTCAATTTGGACCCGGTTCTGCATGAATTCATCCGCTTTGGAGGGCTGGCAGGAGTCTGCATAAATTGGTAAAAGTCAGTTATGTCCCCCTTGACGGACGGCCCCCCTGAGGTGGCCTCTGAGTTCCCATTGAGATGGGAGGATGAGGAAGTGAAATACCTAGGCATTTGGATAAGCAGGAATCTCCAAGAAATATGGAATTTGAATTATGGGCGCGCTATGTCTTGGCTCGAAGGCAAGGTGAAACTTTGGGCGAAGCTACCCCTGTCCCTTACTGGACGGATCGCCTTGGTCAAAATGATTGTGTTACCAAAATTTTTGTACCTTTTTGTTAATTTCCCGATCCCACTGACGTCCCATTTATTTGCTGCAGTAAAATCCCAACTCACCTCATTGGTGTGGATGGGGGGACAAGCCAGAGCGGCCTGTGAGGTGCTGTCACTGCCTTTGCTTTGCAAAAAGGAAGGTAACCCACACTTCTAATGGTTTAACACCATTCTGTTTACGGTGAACAGATAAACAAAACTTAATATGTTTATCAAGGCGATTATTTGCGCCGTTTTTATTTTTCAAATTTTGTAGAAAAATTGTATATGTGTACAGAGAAATCACACTGCCATTTACATAGTAACCAACCAAATTTAGCTACATAAATCATGAATTTACAAACATAAACAATATGAAAAACAGTGCATGAAAAGTTTTATATATACAACAAAGTGAACATGTATCATGAACGTGGGGAGGGAAAGATGTCAAAATATTTTTCAATAACATCAACAAACGCAATGAAGCAAACTTTTTCAAACCATAAAGCAATTATTGCCCAAGGAGCAGCCTTTCAATGAATCTGCATGAACAACAAAATAACCTCTCGGAAACAATGTTTGTAAGGTTATAGATTCCCAAGTGTTTTAGCGTATTTCCAAACTTAGGACGTAATCCTGTTCGCCTACGCGTTTTGAGTTTGCAGAGTATCTTCACAAACTCTCTTCAGGGCCAAATGAATTCTTTCCCCTGTTTCTCAACCTATTAGTGAAAACACAAATAATTGCGGACACTCATTATAAATTGCTCTCCTACGCCCACTCGTACCCTCTCCTATGTACAACTTAAAATTAGGGAAACATACCTCAGGGGACTTGAGGTAAGATCCGTATGTCCGGAATGTAACGACAGGATTTTTCGAGTCTGTGCGTTTTCTAAAAAGACACAAGTAGTTGTGTCAGAAATTGTGCTATTGGTGATTATTTGCCAGCTCATTAAGACCATGGGAGCAACCAAACAATTCCTACCTGGATACGTAATTCGGGAGGAATCAAGTGGATTCTTCAATTCTATGGTCAGTGTTTGGCGTTAGTTCAATTCGCAACCTTTTTGTCGAGGGAGGGTCCAGCAGCGGACCGGTGTCCCTTAACTGATCCTTATCTTTGTCTGTAAGTGAGAAAAGAAGGACCGGGCCCCCTTGTTTAGAAACACACCCGTTCGGTAGTCTATGAGTTGCGCGGCTCGTCTTTTGACAGCACGTACCTGCTAATGTGTCAGCATGTTCCACTTCCTCATTCCATCGGTTAGTGTGAGCGGCATACAGCTCCAACAGTCTCTCTAAGAGGCTCGCTGTTATGTAGCCAATCACGGGAGGAAGATTTTGAAAACCATCCGTGGTGCATTGTGGGACCTGTAGTTGAATTGCCTGTGAGTGAACTTCAAAGTCTAGAAATTTCACTCATTGAGTTAAGGCCCGTATTGATGGTGTCAAAGCGGAGTATCAGGTACGCCTCTTTGCGCAGGAGTGCTTGCTCTATATTGGGCGATCTATGTTGCGGATCTAATCCAGACAAGACCGTCCATTTGAAGTCCGTTTCTTTGTGGCTGGCAGCTAGAAAATGCTCCACCATTGGGACATTCTGGACTTTTTTCTTAAGTCTCGAGCGGTGTTGCGTTATTCTGACATTTACTTGTTGGCAAGTTTTACCTATATACAATTTGTTGCACGCACACAAAATCCCGTAGATTATGTTCTTACTCTTACAGTTTGTGTGTAAACTGTGTCTCCATTTGATGCCATTGTGGCGGAATTCATCACCTTCTACAACATTATGGCAGGCCACACAAGTACCACATTTGTGGTGGCCTGTCACCGGTTTCAGGTTCCATTTGGAAATGAGGTCACTCTTAGGTTTGTGTAAAGAGCTGTCAGCTCTGATGATTTGTTGTCCGACGCTTGGATTTTTCCTCATTGCAAAAATGGGTTTTTGCAAAGGGAATTCCATCCCCTCCAATAAATGCCAATTGCGTAAGATGATTTGGCGAAATTGGTTTGTGTGCGCCCCATAGGTAGTCACACAGACCAGTTTCTCCAATTCCTTTTTCTCCTTGATTGTTAGTAATTCTTCTCTGGGAGTGTATCGTGCTCTTTTCTTAGAGTGTTTTAAGAGTTTGTGGGGATATCCCCTTTTGGTAAGTTCTTGGCAGAAGTTGTCCGCATGAATATCAAACTCCTCAAGTTCAGAGCAATTGCGTCTGATACGCAATAGTTGGCCATAAGGGAGATTCTGTTTTAAACACTGTGGATGGGCACTCTTGTAGTGTAAAATGGTGTTTTTGTCTGTTGCCTTTTTAAACAGAGTAGTGGTTAACCTATTTCCCTGAGTGCAGACGGCCACATCAAGAAACGTCATCTTTTGGTTACTATGGTTGATGGAAAATTTGATGTCGGGGTGTCTTGAGTTAAGCCATTCATGAAAGGCTATGAGCTCTGTCTGGCTCCCCTGCCACAGGAGCCAGACATCGTCAATATACCTCAACCATTGTATGATGTTTGTGCTGTAGGGGTTGTCTTTATGAATGAACCTTTCCTCGTATTGGGACATGTACAACACAGCCATTTCTGGTGCGTACGGACATCCCATGGCTGTGCCTTTGATTTGAATAAAGAATTCATTTTCAAATTTAAAATAGTTGGTTTTCAGAGTAATGTGGGCCAGAGCTAAGATAAAGGCAGTTGGGACTCTATGTGGTCTTACACGTTGTTCTAAATACAATTCCATCACCTCAAGAGCCTCATCTTGAGGGATTTGAGTATATAATGAAGTGACGTCTAACGTCACCATCAATTGTGTATCAGAGTCGAAGGTCATGTCTTGGATTTTATTGATGAAGTCAATAGTATCTCTCAGATACGATTTGACTTCAGGCAAGAACGGCTTCAAGAAAAAGTCTATATATTTTGACGCAGGCTCCAGGGCTGAGTCACAGCCGGAGACGATTGGTCTCCCTGGTGGTGTAGTGCTGTTTTTATGCACCTTTGGTAGGAAGTAAAGGACTGGTGTTCTGGGGGACTTTTTGTTTAGAAATTCATGTTCCTTTGGACCAAGGAATCCATTCTCTAGTGCCTCAGTGGTGATTCTGGCAATTTTTTCTTGAATTTCTGTTACTGGGTCATCTTTGACCACTCGGTACCATTCTCGATTATCCACGTGAGTCCTTCCTTCTGAGAGATACATGGGGCGAGGCCAAACTACCACTGCACCGCCCTTATCAGCCTGTTTAATTATGATGGATGGATCTGACTTTAAATCTTTTATAGCCTTAAGCTGACCCTTACTGATGTTATGATGAATATATGTTTTGCTCTTCTCCAATTTCGTTAAAGATGACAAGACAGCTTGTTCAAAAGCATACACCTGTTTAGGTATATTTGTAGTGGGCAGGAATTTCGATTTTACTCTTAAACCTGTAGTTTCGCCACTTGTAGTGGTCTCTGCACCAGCAAAATAGGTTTTGAGTCTAATCTTGCGACAAAAATCCAGCGCCTCAAGTTTGAGTTTGGTAAAATCTGTTTGTCGGTTAGGTACAAATTTTAAACCTAAGTTTAGTATGGTACTCTCGTCAGCAGTGAGGGTTCTTTCTGAGAGATTAATTATTGTGGATGTGTCTAGCTCTTGTAGTATCTGTTCCTTGTTCGCATTTCCCATGGTTCTTTGAAGCGGACGTTTTGCTGCCCGCCTCTTGCTAAAAAAGGTTGATTTGAGCCCTTTTTGTTTTGTGGGCCTTGGTTGGAATCACTAGAAGACCCGGACGAAGAGGTCGAAGAGAAAGTGGTAAATCTGGACCTCGACCTTCCCTGGTATGAATTTAGGGCTCGTTTAGACTCAATAGTGGTGTAATAGTCCTCTTTCAGGAATGGGTAAACTTGCTCTATTTTAAACGACTTGGAGTCTTTTTCAAATTGAGCAGTTTTGGTGGTAATGGTGATATCTTTAAGATGAGGCTCTTGAGGTGATGGAATTGTATTTAGAACAACGTGTAAGACCACATAGAGTCCCAACTGCCTTTATCTTAGCTCTGGCCCACATTACTCTGAAAACCAACTATTTTAAATTTGAAAATGAATTCTTTATTCAAATCAAAGGCACAGCCATGGGATGTCCGTACGCAGCAGAAATGGCTGTGTTGTACATGTCCCAATACGAGGAAAGGTTCATTCATAAAGACAACCCCTACAGCACAAACATCATACAATGGTTGAGGTATATTGACGATGTCTGGCTCCTGTGGCAGGGGAGCCAGACAGAGCTCATAGCCTTTCATGAATGGCTTAACTCAAGACACCTCGACATCAAATTTTCCATCAACCATAGTAACCAAAAGATGACGTTTCTTGATGTGGCCGTCTGCACTCAGGGAAATAGGTTAACCACTACTCTGTTTAAAAAGGCAACAGACAAAAACACCATTTTACACTACAAGAGTGCCCATCCACAGTGTTTAAAACAGAATCTCCCTTATGGCCAACTATTGCGTATCAGACGCAATTGCTCTGAACTTGAGGAGTTTGATACTCATGCGGACAACTTCTGCCAAGAACTTACCAAAAGGGGATATCCCCACAAACTCTTAAAACACTCTAAGAAAAGAGCACGATACACTCCCAGAGAAGAATTACTAACAATCAAGAAGAAAAAGGAATTGGAGAAACTGGTCTGTGTGACTACCTATGGGGCGCACACAAACCAATTTCGCCAAATCATCTTACGCAATTGGCATTTATTGGAGGGGATGGAATTCCCTTTGCAAAAACCCATTTTTGCAATGAGGAAAAATCCAAGCGTCGGACAACAAATCATCAGAGCTAACAGCTCTTTACACAAACCTAAGAGTGACCTCATTTCCAAATGGAACCTGAAACCGGTGACAGGCCACCACAAATGTGGTACTTGTGTGGCCTGCCATAATGTTGTAGAAGGTGATGAATTCCGCCACAATGGCATCAAATGGAGACACAGTTTACACACAAACTGTAAGAGTAAGAACGTAATCTACGGGATTTTGTGTGCGTGCAACAAATTGTATATAGGTAAAACTTGCCAACAAGTAAATGTCAGAATAACGCAACACCGCTCGAGACTTAAGAAAAAAGTCCAGAATGCCCCAATGGTGGAGCATTTTCTAGCTGCCAGCCACAAAGAAACGGACTTCAAATGGACGGTCTTGTCTGGATTAGATCCACATCATAGATCGCCCAATATAGAGCAAGCACTCCTGCGCAAAGAGGCGTACCTGATACTCCGCTTTGACACCATCAATACGGGCCTTAACTCAATGAGTGAAATTTCTAGACTTTGAAGTTCACTCACAGGCAATTCAACTACAGGTCCCACAATGCACCACGGATGGTTTTCAAAATCTTCCTCCCGTGATTGGCTACATAACAGCGAGCCTCTTAGAGAGACTGTTGGAGCTGTATGCCGCTCACACTAACCGATGGAATGAGGAAGTGGAACATGCTGACACATTAGCAGGTACGTGCTGTCAAAAGACGAGCCGCGCAACTCATAGACTACCGAACGGGTGTGTTTCTAAACAAGGGCGCCCGGTCCTTCTTTTCTCACTTACAGACAAAGATAAGGATCAGTTAAGGGACACCGGTCCGCTGCTGGACCCTCCCTCGACAAAAAGGTTGCGAATCGAACTAACGCCAAACACTGACCATAGAATTGAAGAATCCACTTGATTCCTCCCGAATTACGTATCCAGGTAGGAATTGTTTGGTTGCTCCCATGGTCTTAATGAGCTGGCAAATAATCACCAATAGCACAATTTCTGACACAACTACTTGTGTCTTTTTAGAAAACGCACAGACTCGAAAAATCCTGTCGTTACATTCCGGACATACGGATCTTACCTCAAGTCCCCTGAGGTATGTTTCCCTAATTTTAAGTTGTACATAGGAGAGGGTACGAGTGGGCGTAGGAGAGCAATTTATAATGAGTGTCCGCAATTATTTGTGTTTTCACTAATAGGTTGAGAAACAGGGGAAAGAATTCATTTGGCCCTGAAGAGAGTTTGTGAAGATACTCTGCAAACTCGAAACGCGTAGGCGAACAGGATTACGTCCTAAGTTTGGAAATACGCTAAAACACTTGGGAATCTATAACCTTACAAACATTGTTTCCGAGAGGTTATTTTGTTGTTCATGCAGATTCATTGAAAGGCTGCTCCTTGGGCAATAATTGCTTTATGGTTTGAAAAAGTTTGCTTCATTGCGTTTGTTGATGTTATTGAAAAATATTTTGACATCTTTCCCTCCCCACGTTCATGATACATGTTCACTTTGTTGTATATATAAAACTTTTCATGCACTGTTTTTCATATTGTTTATGTTTGTAAATTCATGATTTATGTAGCTAAATTTGGTTGGTTACTATGTAAATGGCAGTGTGATTTCTCTGTACACATATACAATTTTTCTACAAAATTTGAAAAATAAAAACGGCGCAAATAATCGCCTTGATAAACATATTAAGTTTTGTTTATCTGTTCACCGTAAACAGAATGGTGTTAAACCATTAGAAGTGTGGGTTACCTTCCTTTTTGCAAAGCTAATTGGGCCCTTACCCCACTTCTGTCCGCGTGGGCCAAACTCCTTTTTGTTACATAGTTTAGGGCGGGTTGTCACCCGAGCGAGTAGGACTGAGACAATTTGTGTCTCTTGAACATTGTTGAATTGATCAATTCCTTATCAAGGGCACCTTCCTTGTTAAAATATGTCAGAGAATGAAACATTGTCATTTTCAGAAAGCCACATAAAAAATCTAATTGCCTCCAAACCCTTCTCAGGTCTTTCTCTGAGTACTTCTGCGAAACATCAGAATGAAGCAGAGAAATTAACTCGTCTCCAGAAGAAACACATAAGGACAGAATTACACGGATATTTCCTTCTACAACATTTGCAGGCCGGCACAATACCTTGGGGCCTACAAGTCAAAAATATACCAGTGATCTTTGTAGAAGACACTGAGTATAAAAAAGGTTTTAGCTATATTAACACCAAGTGTAGCAGGGACCTCATGGTCCATACAATAGAGACCGCTCAACGTTTATGCAGTGAGGAAGAGAAAGAAATCGAGGAACTCATAAAAGCAATCGCTGACAATAAAACTGAACTAGAGGCCAAAAATTTATTGGAAAAAATTGAAAAAGAAATTCAAACCTTTAAAGATATCACCATTACCACCAAAACTGCTCAATTTGAAAAAGACTCCAAGTCGTTTAAAATAGAGCAAGTTTACCCATTCCTGAAAGAGGACTATTACACCACTATTGAGTCTAAACGAGCCCTAAATTCATACCAGGGAAGGTCGAGGTCCAGATTTACCACTTTCTCTTCGACCTCTTCGTCCGGGTCTTCTAGTGATTCCAACCAAGGCCCACAAAACAAAAAGGGCTCAAATCAACCTTTTTTAGCAAGAGGCGGGCAGCAAAACGTCCGCTTCAAAGAACCATGGGAAATGCGAACAAGGAACAGATACTACAAGAGCTAGACACATCCACAATAATTAATCTCTCAGAAAGAACCCTCACTGCTGACGAGAGTACCATACTAAACTTAGGTTTAAAATTTGTACCTAACCGACAAACAGATTTTACCAAACTCAAACTTGAGGCGCTGGATTTTTGTCGCAAGATTAGACTCAAAACCTATTTTGCTGGTGCAGAGGCCACTACAAGTGGCGAAACTACAGGTTTAAGAGTAAAATCGAAATTCCTGCCCACTACAAATATACCTAAACAGGTGTATGCTTTTGAACAAGCTGTCTTGTCATCTTTAACGAAATTGGAGAAGAGCAAAACATATATTCATCATAACATCAGTAAGGGTCAGCTTAAGGCTATAAAAGATTTAAAGTCAGATCCATCCATCATAATTAAACAGGCTGATAAGGGCGGTGCAGTGGTAGTTTGGCCTCGCCCCATGTATCTCTCAGAAGGAAGGACTCACGTGGATAATCGAGAATGGTACCGAGTGGTCAAAGATGACCCAGTAACAGAAATTCAAGAAAAAATTGCCAGAATCACCACTGAGGCACTAGAGAATGGATTCCTTGGTCCAAAGGAACATTAATTTCTAAACAAAAAGTCCCCCAGAACACCAGTCCTTTACTTCCTACCAAAGGTGCATAAAAACAGCACTACACCACCAGGGAGACCAATCGTCTCCGGCTGTGACTCAGCCCTGGAGCCTGCGTCAAAATATATAGACTTTTTCTTGAAGCCGTTCTTGCCTGAAGTCAAATCGTATCTGAGAGATACTATTGACTTCATCAATAAAATCCAAGACATGACCTTCGACTCTGATACACAATTGATGGTGACGTTAGACGTCACTTCATTATATACTCAAATCCCTCAAGATGAGGCTCTTGAGGTGATGGAATTGTATTTAGAACAACGTGTAAGACCACATAGAGTCCCAACTGCCTTTATCTTAGCTCTGGCCCACATTACTCTGAAAACCAACTATTTTAAATTTGAAAATGAATTCTTTATTCAAATCAAAGGCACAGCCATGGGATGTCCGTACGCACCAGAAATGGCTGTGTTGTACATGTCCCAATACGAGGAAAGGTTCATTCATAAAGACAACCCCTACAGCACAAACATCATACAATGGTTGAGGTATATTGACGATGTCTGGCTCCTGTGGCAGGGGAGCCAGACAGAGCTCATAGCCTTTCATGAATGGCTTAACTCAAGACACCCCGACATCAAATTTTCCATCAACCATAGTAACCAAAAGATGACGTTTCTTGATGTGGCCGTCTGCACTCAGGGAAATAGGTTAACCACTACTCTGTTTAAAAAGGCAACAGACAAAAACACAATTTTACACTACAAGAGTGCCCATCCACAGTGTTTAAAACAGAATCTCCCTTATGGCCAACTATTGCGTATCAGACGCAATTGCTCTGAACTTGAGGAGTTTGATACTCATGCGGACAACTTCTGCCAAGAACTTACCAAAAGGGGATATCCCCACAAACTCTTAAAACACTCTAAGAAAAGAGCACGATACACTCCCAGAGAAGAATTACTAACAATCAAGGAGAAAAAGGAATTGGAGAAACTGGTCTGTGTGACTACCTATGGGGCGCACACAAACCAATTTCGCCAAATCATCTTACGCAATTGGCATTTATTGGAGGGGATGGAATTCCCTTTGCAAAAACCCATTTTTGCAATGAGGAAAAATCCAAGCGTCGGACAACAAATCATCAGAGCTGACAGCTCTTTACACAAACCTAAGAGTGACCTCATTTCCAAATGGAACCTGAAACCGGTGACAGGCCACCACAAATGTGGTACCTGTGTGGCCTGCCATAATGTTGTAGAAGGTGATGAATTCCGCCACAATGGCATCAAATGGAGACACAGTTTACACACAAACTGTAAGAGTAAGAACGTAATCTACGGGATTTTGTGTGCGTGCAACAAATTGTATATAGGTAAAACTTGCCAAAAAGTAAATGTCAGAATAACGCAACACCGCTCGAGACTTAAGAAAAAAGTCCAGAATGCCCCAATGGTGGAGCATTTTCTAGCTGCCAGCCACAAAGAAACGGACTTCAAATGGACGGTTTTGTCTGGATTAGATCCACAACATAGATCGCCCAATATAGAGCAGCACTCCTGCGCAAAGAGGCGTACCTGATACTCCGCTTTGACACCATCAATACGGGCCTTAACTCAATGAGTGAAATTTCTAGACTTTGAAGTTCACTCACAGGCAATTCAACTACAGGTCCCACAATGCACCACGGATGGTTTTCAAAATCTTCCTCCCGTGATTGGCTACATAACAGCGAGCCTCTTAGAGAGACTGTTGGAGCTGTATGCCGCTCACACTAACCGATGGAATGAGGAAGTGGAACATGCTGACACATTAGCAGGTACGTGCTGTCAAAAGACGAGCCGCGCAACTCATAGACTACCGAACGGGTGTGTTTCTAAACAAGGGCGCCCGGTCCTTCTTTTCTCACTTACAGACAAAGATAAGGATCAGTTAAGGGACACCGGTCCGCTGCTGGACCCTCCCTCGACAAAAAGGTTGCGAATCGAACTAACGCCAAACACTGACCATAGAATTGAAGAATCCACTTGATTCCTCCCGAATTACGTATCCAGGTAGGAATTGTTTGGTTGCTCCCATGGTCTTAATGAGCTGGCAAATAATCACCAATAGCACAATTTCTGGCACAACTACTTGTGTCTTTTTAGAAAACGCACAGACTCGAAAAATCCTGTCGTTACATTCCGGACATACGGATCTTACCTCAAGTCCCCTGAGGTATGTTTCCCTAATTTTAAGTTGTACATAGGAGAGGGTACGAGTGGGCGTAGGAGAGCAATTTATAATGAGTGTCCGCAATTATTTGTGTTTTCACTAATAGGTTGAGAAACAGGGGAAAGAATTCATTTGGCCCTGAAGAGAGTTTGTGAAGATACTCTGCAAACTCGAAACGCGTAGGCGAACAGGATTACGTCCTAAGTTTGGAAATACGCTAAAACACTTGGGAATCTATAACCTTACAAACATTGTTTCCGAGAGGTTATTTTGTTGTTCATGCAGATTCATTGAAAGGCTGCTCCTTGGGCAATAATTGCTTTATGGTTTGAAAAAGTTTGCTTCATTGCGTTTGTTGATGTTATTGAAAAATATTTTGACATCTTTCCCTCCCCACGTTCATGATACATGTTCACTTTGTTGTATATATAAAACTTTTCATGCACTGTTTTTCATATTGTTTATGTTTGTAAATTCATGATTTATGTAGCTAAATTTGGTTGGTTACTATGTAAATGGCAGTGTGATTTCTCTGTACACATATACAATTTTTCTACAAAATTTGAAAAATAAAAACGGCGCAAATAATCGCCTTGATAAACATATTAAGTTTTGTTTATCTGTTCACCATAAACAGAATGGTGTTAAACCATTAGAAGTGTGGGTTACCTTCCTTTTTGCAAAGCTAATTGGGCCCTTACCCCACTTCTGTCCGCGTGGGCCAAACTCCTTTTTGTTACATAGTTTAGGGCGGGTTGTCACCCGAGCGAGTAGGACTGAGACAATTTGTGTCTCTTGAACATTGTTGAATTGATCAATTCCTTAACAAGGGCACCTTCCTTGTTAAAATATGTCAGAGAATGAAACATTGTCATTTTCAGAAAGCCACATAAAAAATCTAATTGCCTCCAAACCCTTCTCAGGTCTTTCTCTGAGTACTTCTGCGAAACATCAGAATGAAGGAGAGAAATTAACTCGTCTCCAGAAGAAACACATAAGGACAGAATTACACGGATATTTCCTTCTACAACATTTGCAGGCCGGCACAATACCTTGGGGCCTACAAGTCAAAAATATACCAGTGATCTTTGTAGAAGACACTGAGTATAAAAAAGGTTTTAGCTATATTAACACCAAGTGTAGCAGGGACCTCATGGTCCATACAATAGAGACCGCTCAACGTTTATGCAGTGAGGAAGAGAAAGAAATCGAGGAACTCATAAAAGCAATCGCTGACAATAAAACTGAACTAGAGGCCAAAAATTTATTGGAAAAAATTGAAAAAGAAATTCAAACCTTTAAAGATATCACCATTACCACCAAAACTGCTCAATTTGAAAAAGACTCCAAGTCGTTTAAAATAGAGCAAGTTTACCCATTCCTGAAAGAGGACTATTACACCACTATTGAGTCTAAACGAGCCCTAAATTCATACCAGGGAAGGTCGAGGTCCAGATCTACCACTTTCTCTTCGACCTCTTCGTCCGGGTCTTCTAGTGATTCCAACCAAGGCCCACAAAACAAAAAGGGCTCAAATCAACCTTTTTTAGCAAGAGGCGGGCAGCAAAACGTCCGCTTCAAAGAACCATGGGAAATGCGAACAAGGAACAGATACTACAAGAGCTAGACACATCCACAATAATTAATCTCTCAGAAAGAACCCTCACTGCTGACGAGAGTACCATACTAAACTTAGGTTTAAAATTTGTACCTAACCGACAAACAGATTTTACCAAACTCAAACTTGAGGCGCTGGATTTTTGTCGCAAGATTAGACTCAAAACCTATTTTGCTGGTGCAGAGGCCACTACAAGTGGCGAAACTACAGGTTTAAGAGTAAAATCGAAATTCCTGCCCACTACAAATATACCTAAACAGGTGTATGCTTTTGAACAAGCTGTCTTGTCATCTTTAACGAAATTGGAGAAGAGCAAAACATATATTCATCATAACATCAGTAAGGGTCAGCTTAAGGCTATAAAAGATTTAAAGTCAGATCCATCCATCATAATTAAACAGGCTGATAAGGGCGGTGCAGTGGTAGTTTGGCCTCGCCCCATGTATCTCTCAGAAGGAAGGACTCACGTGGATAATCGAGAATGGTACCGAGTGGTCAAAGATGACCCAGTAACAGAAATTCAAGAAAAAATTGCCAGAATCACCACTGAGGCACTAGAGAATGGATTCCTTGGTCCAAAGGAACATTAATTTCTAAACAAAAAGTCCCCCAGAACACCAGTCCTTTACTTCCTACCAAAGGTGCATAAAAACAGCACTACACCACCAGGGAGACTAATCGTCTCCGGCTGTGACTCAGCCCTGGAGCCTGCGTCAAAATATATAGACTTTTTCTTGAAGCCGTTCTTGCCTGAAGTCAAATCGTATCTGAGAGATACTATTGACTTCATCAATAAAATCCAAGACATGACCTTCGACTCTGATACACAATTGATGGTGACGTTAGACGTCACTTCATTATATACTCAAATCCCTCAAGATGAGGCTCTTGAGGTGATGGAATTGTATTTAGAACAACGTGTAAGACCACATAGAGTCCCAACTGCCTTTATCTTAGCTCTGGCCCACATTACTCTGAAAACCAACTATTTTAAATTTGAAAATGAATTCTTTATTCAAATCAAAGGCACAGCCATGGGATGTCCGTACGCACCAGAAATGGCTGTGTTGTACATGTCCCAATACGAGGAAAGGTTCATTCATAAAGACAACCCCTACAGCACAAACATCATACAATGGTTGAGGTATATTGACGATGTCTGGCTCCTGTGGCAGGGGAGCCAGACAGAGCTCATAGCCTTTCATGAATGGCTTAACTCAAGACACCCCGACATCAAATTTTCCATCAACCATAGTAACCAAAAGATGACGTTTCTTGATGTGGCCGTCTGCACTCAGGGAAATAGGTTAACCACTACTCTGTTTAAAAAGGCAACAGACAAAAACACCATTTTACACTACAAGAGTGCCCATCCACAGTGTTTAAAACAGAATCTCCCTTATGGCCAACTATTGCGTATCAGACGCAATTGCTCTGAACTTGAGGAGTTTGATACTCATGCGGACAACTTCTGCCAAGAACTTACCAAAAGGGGATATCCCCACAAACTCTTAAAACACTCTAAGAAAAGAGCACGATACACTCCCAGAGAAGAATTACTAACAATCAAGGAGAAAAAGGAATTGGAGAAACTGGTCTGTGTGACTACCTATGGGGCGCACACAAACCAATTTCGCCAAATCATCTTACGCAATTGGCATTTATTGGAGGGGATGGAATTCCCTTTGCAAAAACCCATTTTTGCAATGAGGAAAAATCCAAGCGTCGGACAACAAATCATCAGAGCTGACAGCTCTTTACACAAACCTAAGAGTGACCTCATTTCCAAATGGAACCTGAAACCGGTGACAGGCCACCACAAATGTGGTACTTGTGTGGCCTGCCATAATGTTGTAGAAGGTGATGAATTCCGCCACAATGGCATCAAATGGAGACACAGTTTACACACAAACTGTAAGAGTAAGAACGTAATCTACGGGATTTTGTGTGCGTGCAACAAATTGTATATAGGTAAAACTTGCCAACAAGTAAATGTCAGAATAACGCAACACCGCTCGAGACTTAAGAAAAAAGTCCAGAATGCCCCAATGGTGGAGCATTTTCTAGCTGCCAGCCACAAAGAAACGGACTTCAAATGGACGGTCTTGTCTGGATTAGATCCACAACATAGATCGCCCAATATAGAGCAAGCACTCCTGCGCAAAGAGGCGTACCTGATACTCCGCTTTGACACCATCAATACGGGCCTTAACTCAATGAGTGAAATTTCTAGACTTTGAAGTTCACTCACAGGCAATTCAACTACAGGTCCCACAATGCACCACGGATGGTTTTCAAAATCTTCCTCCCGTGATTGGCTACATAACAGCGAGCCTCTTAGAGAGACTGTTGGAGCTGTATGCCGCTCACACTAACCGATGGAATGAGGAAGTGGAACATGCTGACACATTAGCAGGTACGTGCTGTCAAAAGACGAGCCGCGCAACTCATAGACTACCGAACGGGTGTGTTTCTAAACAAGGGCGCCCGGTCCTTCTTTTCTCACTTACAGACAAAGATAAGGATCAGTTAAGGGACACCGGTCCGCTGCTGGACCCTCCCTCGACAAACAGGTTGCGAATCGAACTAACGCCAAACACTGACCATAGAATTGAAGAATCCACTTGATTCCTCCCGAATTACGTATCCAGGTAGGAATTGTTTGGTTGCTCCCATGGTCTTAATGAGCTGGCAAATAATCACCAATAGCACAATTTCTGGCACAACTACTTGTGTCTTTTTAGAAAACGCACAGACTCGAAAAATCCTGTCGTTACATTCCGGACATACGGATCTTACCTCAAGTCCCCTGAGGTATGTTTCCCTAATTTTAAGTTGTACATAGGAGAGGGTACGAGTGGGCGTAGGAGAGCAATTTATAATGAGTGTCCGCAATTATTTGTGTTTTCACTAATAGGTTGAGAAACAGGGGAAAGAATTCATTTGGCCCTGAAGAGAGTTTGTGAAGATACTCTGCAAACTCGAAACGCGTAGGCGAACAGGATTACGTCCTAAGTTTGGAAATACGCTAAAACACTTGGGAATCTATAACCTTACAAACATTGTTTCCGATAGGTTATTTTGTTGTTCATGCAGATTCATTGAAAGGCTGCTCCTTGGGCAATAATTGCTTTATGGTTTGAAAAAGTTTGCTTCATTGCGTTTGTTGATGTTATTGAAAAATATTTTGACATCTTTCCCTCCCCACGTTCATGATACATGTTCACTTTGTTGTATATATAAAACTTTTCATGCACTGTTTTTCATATTGTTTATGTTTGTAAATTCATGATTTATGTAGCTAAATTTGGTTGGTTACTATGTAAATGGCAGTGTGATTTCTCTGTACACATATACAATTTTTCTACAAAATTTGAAAATAAAAACGGCGCAAATAATCGCCTTGATAAACATATTAAGTTTTGTTTATCTGTTCACCGTAAACAGAATGGTGTTAAACCATTAGAAGTGTGGGTTACCTTCCTTTTTGCAAAGCTAATTGGGCCCTTACCCCACTTCTGTCCGCGTGGGCCAAACTCCTTTTTGTTACATAGTCACTGCCTTTGCAGCAGGGCGGATTGGGGGCCCCAGACATGCACCTATACGCACTATGCGCTCAGGCTCCATTTTTACACTTCTGGGTACACCCCACCCCATTCCAACCACATGTGGCTGTAGAACACGACAATATGGCACCCACCCCACTTCCGGTGGCTATCTGTGCGAAGGCGAGACACCCCAGAGGAGAGATTGACACAGCCAAGACATTAAAATGGGCATGGTACGAGCTGAGGAAAAGGGCAGTTGTGCCACTCTTGTATGCACCATCGTTGTCCCTGGTCCAGAATCCCCTATTGCCCTGCATTGAGGGAGGCATTGGTAAGACCGTGCAGCAGAGACTGGGCCTCCACACGTTTGCTGATTTGTTTCCCAATGACGAGTCAATGCCCCCCCCTGTAGCTGAGGAAGGGAGTGAGGTTCCATTCTCGGACCTGTTCTTGTACCATAGACTGAAATCGGCCTGCCGGGCGCTGAGCAGTGAGTTTCGGCTGGCTCCTCCAACATTTGAAGCTTTGGAAACGGTAGTGAGCTCCCCTTCTCCACGTAAATTGATCCCTAGGATCTACCGGCAAATGCAGACAGAGGCACCCATAGTGCAGGTGACGGCCCTGGAAAAGTGGAACGATGAGCTTGACCCCCCGCTCACTGAGGAGCAGTGGTCCTTCTGTTGTGGGCAGCTCACTGAGCTGTCCCCTAATTACCGACTACGGTTGATCCATTTCAAATATCTGCACCGATTCTATAGGACTCAGCTTGAAACAGAATGAGGCTTCGTGAGGAGGATTGTTGCTGGAGATATCGGCACTCCCCCGCTTCATTTCTGCACATGGCATGGTCATGCAAAAAACTAGTGGACTATTGGTCCTCGGTGTTCGAGTCCATTAACAAAATTTTGGGGCGTGCTGACGCCCCGTCCCCTGAGCTGGCGCTTCTGGGATATGTAAAACATACTGCGCCCAAATCTCGGAAATTACATGCTATGCTATTGTTATATGCTAAGCGACAGGTGGCAGTGCACTGGGGAAGGCGGAGAGTACTGTCGGTCAAGAGCTGGCTGGCTGATGTAACGTATGGGCACACACAATTAGGCACCTTTTGGGAGTTGATGGGGCCGGCCTCTATACCACGCGACATCTGGGAACCGTTCCTCAAGTGGCAGCGGGAGAATCAATGTGAGAATGGGACTGCTGGAAATGTTGGCGATTAGACGGGTGGTTCATTCGCTACATGCTGCATTGGGATGTGTGTTGGGTCGGGGGGCACCATGTCAGACGGGTACTGTTGGGTGGGACTCGGGTGATTGGCTTGCGCTATTGATGATTTTTACCCTGTACTTGCTGAAGCCTTAGTTATGTGCATTGATGAATCGCTGAAATACGGACTCCGGATCACTGCAGCTATTTGAATGTATGTAATGTTTTCCCGCTGACGACACAACGTTCTGATGTGATTATTATTTTCAACTGTCACATGATGTCTGCACTTGTTTACATTATTGTAAATATATATGGACTGGCAATTGAGTTTTTTTTAGTTTGCTGTTATGTATGGTGTGAAATGCCAATAAAAAAAAGTTTATTGCTCATTCTAGGCTGATTATAAAGTGAGAAAATAAGAGGGAAAATAGCACAAAAATATGACAGTGCAGAACTTGAATAATTATTTCAACATTTTACTTTCTTCTGATGATTTTCTCGAACACACAACATGCTTCCATCGGACTCAAACGGAGGGTCCTTATGAAGTTACTTGCATCACTAAGAAATGGATGATGTGAAATTTGAGACAGCAAAAGACCGAATTTGGCCCATTATGAGCCACAATATCTTCAAACCAGACAGCCTGTGATAATTCAATTCAATTCAATTCAATTAATTTGTATAGCGCGCTACATACCCAGAGGGTCTCAAGGCGCTTGGAGAAGGGTGGGGAGTTACTTGTCGAATATCCACGTTTTGAGTTGCTTTCTGAATGCTAGGTGGTTCTGAGTGAGGCGAAGGTGGATGGGAAGTGAGTTCCAGGTTTTAGCCGCCAGGTAGGAGAAGGATCTTCCTCCCATGGAGGTTTTGTTGATGCGAGGTACAGCAGCAAGGGCTTGGTTGGAGGAGCGTAGCTGGCGGGGGGGGTGTAGAAGGAAAGTCGTGTGTTGAGGCATTCGGGTCCAAGTTCGTAAAGTGCTTTGTGTGTGTGGGTTAGGAGGCGGAATGTTATCCTCTAATTGACGGGGAGCCAGTGGAGGTTTTTCAGGTGACCAGAAATGTGGTCGTTACGCGGGATGTCTAGTATGAGTCTGGCCGATGCGTTCTGGATGCGTTGGAGTTTTTTCTGAAGTTTTGCGGTGGTACCGGCGTATAGGGTGTTTCCGTAGTCCAGGCGGCTTGTAACCAGTGCGTGGGTGACCGTTTTTCTAGTTTCGGTGGGGATCCAGCGAAAAGTTTTTTTGAGCATGCGAAGAATGTTGAAGCACGATGATGAGACGGTGTTGACTTGTCTGGTCATCGAGAGTGAGGAGTCCAGGATGACGCCAAGGTTCCGTGCGTGGTCTGTCGAGATGGGTGCTTTTCCAAGGGACTCTGGCCTCCAGGAGTCGTCCCAGGCAGAGGGGGAGGCTCCTAAGATAAGGACTTCTGTTTTGTCGGAATTCAGTTTCAGACGGCTGTGCTTCATCCAATCGGCTACTTCTTTCATTCCTTCATGTAGGTTTGTTTTGGCGGTGTTAGGGTCTTTGGTGAGTGAGAGGATCAGTTGAGTGTCATCAGCATAGGAGATGATGTTGAGGTTGTGTTGGCGTGCGATGGCCGCGAGGGGGCTCATGTATACGTTGAAGAGGGTGGGACTGAGTGAAGATCCTTGTGGCACGCCGCAGATGACTTCAGTGGCCTCTGACTTGAATGGTGGAAGGCGGACTCTCTGAGTTCTTCCGGTAAGGAACGAGGTGATCCATTCCAGTGCTTTTCCTTGGATTCCGATGTTTCTGAGGCGTTGTAACAAGGTGCTATGACAAACTGTGTCAAAGGCTGTGGAGAGGTCGAGGAGGATGAGGGCGACTGTGTCTCCATTGTCCAGTAGAGTTCGAATGTCGTCTGTTGCTGCGATGAGTGCGGTCTCAGTGCTGTGTTTGGCTCGGAAGCCAGATTGTGAGGAGTCGAGGGATTTGTTGGTTTCGAGGAAGGCGGCGAGCTGGTTGTTGACAGCTTTCTCGATTACTTTGGCCGAGAATGGAAGGAGCGAGATGGGGGCGGTGGTTTTTGAGTTCGGTGGGGTCCGCTGTGTTTTTTTTTAGAAGGGCGCTGAGTTCGGCGTGTTTCCAGCTTTCCGGGAAGGTGGCGGAGTCGATTGAGCAGTTGATGACGTCTCGGAGGTGTGGTGCTATGATGGAATCAGCTTTGTTGAAGATGTGGTGAGGGCATGGGTCTGTGGGGGATCCTGAGTGGATGGAGTTCATCAGGCGGATGGTGTCCTCAGTGGAGATTGGGTTCCAGTCATTAAGGATGTTCAAGGGGGGTGAAGGTACGGCGGAAGGTTGGGTGGGTTGGTCTCCGGGTTGGTTGTCGAAGCTGTTGTGGATGTCTGTGATTTTGTCGTGGAAGAACGAAGCTAGGGAGTCGCAAAGGGCTTGAGAGGGAGTGATGTCGTTGGAGTTGGCAGCGGGGTTGGTAAACTCTTTGACGATGTTGAATAATTCCTTGCTGTTGAGGGCGTTGTTGTCGAGTTGGTCTTTGAAAGCGGCTTTCTTGGCAGTCCGGATCAGTTGGTGGTGTATACGAGTGGCGTTTTTGAAGGCGGCCCTGGTACTGGTGTTTGGGTCTTTTTTCCATGCCTTCTCAAGGGACCGACAGAGTTTCTTGGATTTCTTAAGATCATCGTTGAACCAGGGGGCGTTTTTGTTGCCTAGTTTGATTTGACCTTTTCTCAGGGGTGCTAGGTTGTTGGCGCTGTTGGTTAGCCATTGAGTGAGGTTAATGGCTGCTTGGTTGGGGTTTGAAGAGTGGGCAGGGGGGTTTTGAAGAAGCGATGAGGAGATCTGGTCGATGGTGATTTTGTTCCAGTTTCTTCGTATAGTAGGTTGAGGATGGTTGTGGGTTGTGGTCTTTTTGTAGATAAAGTGAACGCAGCTGTGGTCCGTCCAATGGAGAGCTGTGGTGTGACTGAAGGAGATATGTTTGCTGGAGGTGAAGATAGGGTCGAGTGTGTGACCTGCGTCGTGAGTGGGGGTATTAACAAGTTGTTTGAGCCCGAGGTTGGCGAGATTGTCCAGAAGGGTGGTGGTGTTGCTGTCGTTGTTTTTTTCCAGGTGAAAATTGAGGTCTCCCAATAGAATGTAGTCCTCGGAGGGGAGGGCGTGTGGGGTGATAAAGTCAGTGATGTCTTCACTGAATTGTGCACGGGGTCCTGGTGGCCTGTAGAGGAGGGTGCCTCTGAGTGTGGTCTTGGGGTCGGTGTGGATCTGAAAGTGAAGGTGTTCGGCGCTAGCGAGGTTGACGTCTGAGCTGGTAGAGATGCGGATGGAATTCTTATGGACGATAGCGATGCCTCCTCCTGTTTGCTTGGTGCGGTCTTTTCGGATGATCTTGTAGCCTTCCGGGATGGCAATGGTGATGTCTGGGGCTGAGGAGGCGTTCATCCATGTTTCTGTTAGGAAGGCGACGTCCGGGGAGATGGTGTCTAGTAGATTCCAAAGGTCGATGGCATGTCTGTGGACCGAGCGGGTGTTGAGCAGGATGCATTTTAGGTGGTTGGTGTCAGGCCTCAGTTTGGTTTTAGTGGATGTGGAGTTGGTCTTGGTGCCGTCGAATTTGCAGGAGTTGCATGTGAAGGGTCCATGGGTGTGTCCAGGGGCGGCTTGGGCGCAGTTGGGGAGTCAACCGGGGTTTAGGGCTAGGAGGGTGGAGGCGGGGTATGTAATGCGGGTGGGGTGGACGGTGTGAGGGCCAGGGGTCTGGCGCTGGGCGCGGTCCAGGCGCGGACGGGCGTAGACGGGCTTACCTTTGGCGCACCTTCGGCGCGGCCGTAGCGCGTGGACGCTGCGCGTTGGTGCATCTGCCTTAAAAGGAGAGTGGAGGGGGGCGGAGCGTGGGAGGGGCAGCTGGGAGGCGGGAGCTGGGAGGAGACACGGGCTCACAGAAGGTAAACAAACACTCCACAAAATGGCAGCCCGGTACCAGAAACGAAACTGGGGCACAGCCGGAGTGCGAGATAAGGTACACCAATAATTAAAATAATTAAAAGACTGTGCAGGCGCTTTTTACCTTCCCTGCAATGCAAGGCCAATGTACATTAATTATTTAGGCAATCAAATGATATCAGGCGCGATAAACGCTCAAATAAGGCAAGCAGGCAGCAGGCATAAAATTAATAATAACGATACCAAGCGCGATACCAAGCGCTGCGTGCACTTCGAGGCGCTCAATCAGGGCAATCAGGCAGCAGGGAGCAAAGCGTCTGTTAGGAGGCACAGCGCGATGGGAGCGACCGCTGTGTGGTCAGAATAACTTAAGAGTGTGAATGGAGAAAACTGTTAAACAATTAATTGCTCAAAATGTGTGAGATATTGCATGGGCAAATACACTTATTTATGTCTCCTGTACACTTCTGGCTTCAAACAACTGACAGTGGGCATGCAAAACGGAAGATACTTTGCTCAAGGAAAGATCAGACCAGCGAGTCAAGAGTCGACCACTCAAAATCCAGGGGATTTTAGACACTCAAGGGGCTATTTTGGGCTCTGTGCTATTCCCCTTCTTTACAGCAACGTGGAAGGAACCACAATGTCACCTATTCCACAAGTAACTGGAAAACATAGGTTGCAGAAAATCATGGACTGTGACATTCAGAGGCAATGCCTAGGACACAGCAGACAACTACGGTATGTGTCTGCATTACCCTACATCTCATTAACATGTCCAAAAAGAAATCTACCCTGATGATCACCGAGATCACAGACTGTATTAAACATATACTAGCGCAATTATTTGGGATGCTGACCTAGCTTTCAGACCCAGCACAAACAAAGTGTTGGCTAGTGATAGAGGTGTGTGTGTGTGTGTTGGGAGGGGGGTGGAATCCGTATTTTGTTATGGTTGTCTTTGGGTATCTCAAATAAGCTAGATATCTAATTCTCTAATAGGGGTACATTTATTTTGTGCCCAGGCCTATTTACTGTTCTATTTTCTGACCCTGCCTTCCTCCAATATAAGTATGTCTCTTTTTGGGGGTCTGCTCTCTGACTTTGGCCCCTAAACGAGTCTTCGCCTTTGCTATTGTGTCTGCTGTGACATGTCGCCCTGCTCCAAGCAGCGTTAGTGCGCATTTGATTTGTTTCCAGTGACCGAGTGCAAGCTGCAAGCATGGATCCCTCCAGGTTTGCGCTGTGACGCACTTGTCTTTAGCTTCAACCCGAGATGAATCTACTACCAGTTTCAAGCGGGACTTCTGCCAATTACTTATCTTCGTATTCAGCCAACACTATAGATTCTGCATTGCAGATTTTTATTTAGCACTAAATTAAATTAAATTAGATTCATCTGTAAGCACAAAGACCTCGCGTCCGGCTATGTGTACTTTTCGGAGCGCTCGCGAGGGAATGCAAAACCTATACATTCCGTCAATCTTCCTGTTAATGCGTTTATATTTTTGATCTGGGAATTTAAGTGCTGCTGACAGAAGCCAGACAATGAGGCTGGAATCTATACTACTCCTCGTACCGTTTGCTGTATTCATTCACATTGTAAGTATGTATGAGCCTGTGTAGGTATTAGCCATCAACACACTTAGCGGCTGTGAGCAGATTATGTGCTTTTGTTTAAAGTATTCATGTTAATCGCAGATCGTGACGGCTCTGCAATTAACATGAATACTTAAACAAAAGCACACATTATGCCCTGCAGCCGGGCTCCTCATTCAAAAGAAGAAAGCAAGTGCCCATAGGCTGCCACAAGACTTCCCTGCCGCTCCCTCGTCTTTTGTTGGACTTGGTCTATTCCACCGCCCTCCGCAACATGGAAACACCCGTTTTTCGCGCCCTTGCTTTTAAAAATCGAGTGGCGTGAAAAACTGGTGTTTCCTGGGATGTGCTGTGTGTGCACAGCACTGAGCGCTCTGGGTAACAGAGGTGCGCGTACGCAATGCTCGTACTTATTGGGAACAGTGGTAGTGACTTCTTATAATGTTGGGAAGTTATGCCTAGAATGGCAAAAACCTCAACACTATCACAGGTGAAACAACACTTGTCCGTTCTGTCAGATAACATGGATATTAGGGATTTCTTCCTAGGTCCCAAGTAACTGTGTAAAAAACACTTCTTATATGCCATCTACAGTGAACTGTGGAAAGTCTCCAAATAGGAAACTGCTGAGAGATTACAAGAGATTGACCTAGAAAAGGCCTTGGCTGTGATAGACAACGGAATGACCACACTTTTGCCACGTATTTATTCACTGGGCAATATTGTGTCCTCAGCAATCAACATAATGGAACAAGACTTGTCTATTCTACCACATGGGCAATCTCATTTGCGCTCCATTATGCTTTTAGGCTGGACGCTACAATCATTGTGTTCTGGCCATGTGCCATGGCGTTACATTAACAGCACAAATCTCTTTTCGGCTTATAATCTGACCGACAGACAAATGACCCTGGCATGCAGAGATGCAAAGTACACCATGCTGCTCTATGAAAAATGAGAGAAGTTATCATTTACAGTAGCAGAGTCACTATCTATGGAATGGTTAATTTATGGCTATATCACACTACCAATCACGACATTCCAGTTCCAATACTGCCTTAAATACCTCTAGGTAGGCAGGTATGAAGCGTTGGGTAAAGGGTGCATACAGGAAACCTGGGAGTTGCTGTACAGATAAAAGTGTAGAAATAAGGACACTGAAGTTTTCTTAAGTGGTACAGACTGTGAGAAGGCTTTAAGTGGATCTTTAGTGTGCAAGGAGGTCTTGCTTCAAAGAACCTGTAATGCTTCAATAGAGAACTTATCCTGCTACTTGAAAGGCTCCCCAGCTGCTGTGATTCATCCAGTTTTCGAGTTACTCTCGAATGGGAGTTATTTAATGCTGAATGATCAAGGCTTTTGAGGGATGGTGCCAGGCATTGCGTATCTAGTCACAGTAAATCAGAGAGTTGTTTGTTGTAAGCAAGTATTGTTTCCCTCAGCTCGCTCAGTTAGGGAGGCACCACTGTGGCCTTCATTGAAGGTTTCCAGTATAAGGTTTGAATCACTGAGCAGTCTGAATGCCATGTTTTTTCAACAAAATGTGGCCTTGACTTCAGCCCAGGAGACTTTAGATCTCCAGGTTGCAATGTCTTTGGCAAAGATACAGGCTCTGGTCCGTGCGAACTTCCTGCTCCATTTCGGAGAAATGGTTAATCATATCTTTAATATGTCTGATACTTGGGGGATCGTACACTTATCTAAGCGTATTGGATCAGGTCTGTTAACCACCTTTCAGACCATCTTCGGAGCAATTCCAGCTTTTATACACTCTGTACTTGGAAGCGTTTTTGGAGGGCTTCCTCTGGTGTTGCTATCAGTGGCGGGCATGCTGGTTTTAATCCTTTTGATTTGCAATGGATGTCTCAATCCTTCGATATATGGAGAGAACAGTGCTAGAACAACGTTGTTGTGAGGGTATGGTATTCTACCTTATTATGCCTCGGTTTCGGGAGCTGAGTGAGCATTGGTTCCTGTCTTTAGACCAGTCTGGCTAGACTGTGTCCTGCCTGTGTTCCGTTGCCTCTTCTGCGGATGTGGATGCGTTTTGGACCTGTGTCTGACACTTCCATTGGTTGCGCCCCCAGACATAGACGTGCTCCTGGAGCCCTTGCAGGCCCATGTGTACAGTTGTCCACAGCGTATTCCCATGCATTTTGGAGCCTCTAAGGGATGCTTCCGCTCCTGTTGGAAGGGAAATCAGTTCTGCTCCAGAGGTACAGGCATCAGTTCCAAGCATGCAGGCATCTACTTCTTCCCAAGTGGCTGCTGTGGGTACCAGACATGACCATCTTTGCTCACTCAACATTTTATCGGGAGGGCTGGAGGGACTGCCACCTGCGGATGCAATGTTCAGCGATGTTGAGTCTCCAGCACATTTCATAAACAACCTGGTCTTTCCTGTGATGGGAACTAGTCCGCATTTTTTAAACATTTACCAAATTAAAGGTCAAAACTTACTTTATTTTTTCTCCTTCTCTGCTCTGACTGAGCATAGTGGCTTTCAAGGGGCTCAGTGTAATAATAACCACATACATGAGTTTAGAGGACCTTTTTTAACGCTTTTTAGGAAATGTCTTTTCTTTTTGGAAATTATTCAGGCTTTTAAAATTCTTTTAGTCTTTTAGCTATAAATGCTTTTTTATGATTTTCATGGCCTTAGCTTTATTATTATCTAGCTGACCCTGTTGACATTTTTGAGGAGTGGGTGCCATGTCCTTTAGGCTAGTCTTGTCATGTATGCCCCTTTTTACATACATTGTCCCATCAGCACTACAATAAAGGTTCTGAACAGGTGACCGTTTACCTAGTATCTTGCTCCTGTCTCTTTGACACCAGGCTCTTAGTATTCTATCATAATCCCTGTACCTGATGTATATAAACATGTCCTCAGGCACTGCTTAATTATTCTGTATAAGGGTCACCACTTTTGTCATCCTTGGCCATCAGCCCGCTGTGCATGATCGCATTGTTTTAGAAAACATTTATGATGGTCTCCAAAACATTTATGATTGTTTTCAAAACATATCGATTCTAGAAGAAACCCTGGCATTACCACTCTAGTATATAAGACCCTTATTTCCCCCTGGAAATGAGAGAATTCCTTCCAGGCTGACACTGAATCTTTGACACGTAGAGATCTGACATCCCTTGTGGGATGTCATCCTCAAAGCAGAGATGGGGTCCTTCATTCTCTACCATCTTTGGGGCGGGGGTTCTTCCCTGGGGTATTCTTGGCGGTATACATACATATATATATATATATATATATATATATATATATATATATATATATATATATATATATATATATATATATATATATATATATATATATATATATATATATATATATATATATATATATATATATATATATATACATGCTACAACTACATATCTAGGCTAGGTACATTTAGGCAAATTGCATAGGGCACGCATTTTAGGAGGATGCAAGAGCTAAGTTTTATCTGAACTATATATGTTCATCTTAGCACTCTGGTAGAAATATATCTATTGTTTACTATATTAGTACCTGCGACTTCTTTCGTATGCTTTTGTCTCCTGATTGTCGCAGCAAATATGTTTTACACAAGACTGATGCTGGACCAATAAATATTTATTAAAATGTCCTAACCACCAGCCTGTGTATTTTCTGAGAATAAGTAAGCATGAGTGACTGAGCGAAAAGTACTGTACCGTTTTCCACAATCAAAGAGGAATCGGGGTTGTCATGTTCAGCGGTTGCCAGAAACTGCCTACACCACTGTAAGATAAAGGCTGATGGTAGTTGCACTGTAGAGGTCACTGGTCTATCGGCTGACATGTCCTGTGGGGCTGTCTGGAAGTGATTTTGACACCTAGCCCTCAGTTTAGGCAATACAAAATGCGCAGGTCCGTAGGATTCCTAGGGACTACACGACAGCTTGTGCTCTCTCCTTAAAACATTGTAGAATTAGTCTATATCCAATTGTCACATTTACATTAACTGTAAGTCTCTGGTAAAGTGCTACTGCATAAGCATGTGCGGCAAATCCGTTCCGCTCGCTGATTTCGCGGATTTTCGGTAAATCCGCGATCCGCGAACTCCCGCGAATTTACTGAAAATCCGCGAAATCCGTGAGCAGCGGATTTGGGGGGCAAAAATTCAAGCCTGTTGAACTTTTAACTATTTTAGGATGGCGCCGGCAAGCTGTCAGCGCCATCCTAAAATAGTTACTAAGTTAGCTTCAACAGGAAGCACTAATAGATAAAAATAAAGCAGGTGCTCGAGCACCTGCTTTATTTTATCTATTAGTGCTTCCTGATGAAGCTAATTTAGTAACTATTTTAGGATGGCCCTGGCAGCTTGCCGGCGCCATCCTAAAATAGTTACAGCAGCCCAAAAATGTGAGTTTTGTCGAGGCTGGGCAGGTGTGCGTTCTCCCCATATCTATCGTCGAAAATTAGCTATGATGCTTGATGGAGGGCTTTGCATTATTGACTTTCACGAGCTCAATCCCTGTGCAGTTCCTGAGACCACGACGAGCTTCTCTGATCCGTGCCTGTCTTTTTATGCACACAAGAGGCATGTGAACTTGCATATAAGGCTCGCCCGTTTGGCCCTGCCCCTCACACTAGCGATGTGCACCGTTTTCCAGCCCTTTACCCACTATGGAGGACAGCTCACTCGAGGGACCCCGGTGCTCTTCGGTGTGATGGCAAAGTTAATCAGCCCCCCCAAAAATGTGAGTTTTGTCGAGGCTGGGCAGGTGTGCGTTCTCCCCATATCTATCGTCGAAAATTAGCTATGATGCTTGATGGAGGGCTTTGCATTATTGACTTTCACGAGCTCAATCCCTGTGCAGTTCCTGTGACCACGAGCTTCTCTGATCCGTGCCTGTCCTTTTATGCACACAAGAGGCATGTGAAATCGCATATAAGGCTCGCCCGTTTGGCCCTGCCCCTCACACTAGCGATGTGCACCGTTTTCCAGCCCTTTACCCACTATGGAGGACAGCTCACTCGAGGGACCCTGGTGCTCTTCGGTGTGATGGCAAAGTTAATCAGCCCCCCCAAAAATGTGAGTTTTGTCCAGGCTGGGCAGGTGTGCGTTCTCCCCATATCTATCGTCGAAAATTAGCTATGATGCTTGATGGAGGCCTTTGCATTATTGACTTTCACGAGCTCAATCCCTGTGCAGTTCCTGTGACCACGAGCTTCTCTGATCCGTGCCTGTCCTTTTATGCACACAAGAGGCATGTGAACTCGCATATAAGGCTCGCCCGTTTGGCCCTGCCCCTCACACTAGCGATGTGCACCGTTTTCCAGCCCTTTACCCACTATGGAGGACAGCTTACTCGAGGGACCCAGGTGCTCTTCGGTGTGATGGCAAAGTTAATCAGCCCCCCCCAAAAATGTGAGTTTTACCCACACAATCCGCAAAATCCGCAAATCCACAAATTCACAGATTTTGCGGATCGCGAATTCGCAAATTTGCGAATTGCAAATTCTCAAAATTCGCCCATGCTGATAGTACTGAATGTACCCAGGACCTGGGAATTAAATGCTACTAATGGGCCTGCAGCACTGATTGTACCACCCGTTTAGCTAGCCCTTTAAAAATGTCTCAGGTGGATCACTGACTAAATATCGACAACAAAAATATAGAATGGACAGAATATCGACACCAAAATATTGAAGGTCAGAATATTGACTCCAATCTACAAACAAGTAAGTACAAAAATATCGAAGACAAAATATTGTTTAAAATATAGTTTGTAAAAAAATATAATTTTTTAAAAATATGTTAACAGTAATATTAACTTAATTAAATAATCAATATAATGAAATAAAACATACTTAACATTAATTAAAAAATATTAAAATGAATAAATAATATATGTAATCTCTAAAAAATAAACTTATATCAGCGTTGGCTAGCGGGAGGGTAAAAATTACTATTCCCACTCCAGTGTGTGCAACAGTAGGGAAAGCGTAGTATAGCGAAGGGGTAAAAATTACAATTCCCACTCCAGAGAGTGCAACAGTAAGGAAAGTGTTGGATAGCGTAGTGGTACAAATTACTATTCCCAATCCAGAGAGTGCAACTGCACGGAAAGCGTTGGATAGCGGGAGGGTAAAAATGACTATTTCCACTCCAGTGATTGCAACAGTAGGGAAAGCGTTAGATAGCGGGAGGGTAAAAATTACTATTCCCACTCCAGAAAGTGCAACAGTAGGGAAAGTGTTGGAAAGTATAGGGGTAAAAATTACTATTCCCACTCCAGAGAGTGCAACAGTAGGGAACGCGTTTGAAAGCGTAGGGGTAAAAATTACTATTCACACTCCAGTGAGTGCAACAGTAGGGAAAGCGTTGCATAGCGTAGGGGTAAAAATTACTATTCACACTCCAGTGAGTGCAACAGTAGGGAAAGCGTTGGATAGCTTAGGGGTAAAAATTACTATTCCCACTCCAGAGAGTGCAACAGTAAGGAATGCGTTGGATAGCGTAGGGGTAAAAATTACTATTCCCACTCCAGTGAGTGCAACAGTAGGGAAAGTGTTGGATAGCGGGAGGGTAAAAAGTACTATTCCCACTCCGGTTAGTGCAACAGTAGGGAAAGAGTTGGATAGCAGGAGGGTAAAAATTACTATTCCCACTCCAGTTAGTGCAACAGTAGGGAAAGCGTTGAATAGCGTAGGGATAAAAATTACTATTCCCACTCAAGTGAGTGCAACAGTAGGGAAAGTAATGATTTAATTTTTAAATGAAAATAAATTATCAATACCAATAAAAAAATATTTCAAAAATGTTTAAGCGAGGAGCTCCGCATTCCAATAAACTATCCTGCTTGAATCCTGCATTTACTTGAGGCCACGTCCCTGCAAACCGCAGGGATTCTGCAAGGCTGAGAAGACCCTCTTCCCAATGAGATATTCCGGCCGGGAAGAGAGAAAATACACGCAGTGTGAAGCGTGAGTTCGAGCGGCGTACACTCTAGGCTGCGAATCCCCGGACTAAATTGTGCAGTTGGCTGACCGGAATCGCTGCCAAGCTGGGCGGCTGTGCCTGTTTGTCCCGGCCGGAGCCCCTTGATCTTGAATAACACCCCGCGAGGCTGCTGTTGGGTGAGGTTGGTCACCCGTGGCACGTGACGCCTAGTCCCAGCTTGCAGTTAGTAGCACAGGACTGGCGGAGCGCTTGTTTTAAGGCACACCACTGGAGATGAGTGTCCCGTGGCAGTAGCCTGTGGGGGAAGTCGGACCGGAGCTGAGGTGCTCACGGTGAGGTGTGCCTGCCTTGGGACGCACCACGAACTTTGGCGCTCCTGCGGCTAGATCTGGACTGCACAATTTTGTCGCCGCGTCTTGTAAGTGCAGTTGAGAGGGGGGCACGTCTCATCATTAACATCCCCCACCACTTTGCATACCGACTCACAACCTTTACAGCGGAACCTGGCTTTATTTTTACCTGCTGCTGGCTGCCGATGACGTTGGTTGCCTGGTCCTGCTGCCTCAATGGTGCCCCCCCTTCCTCACTGCTGCAGATGCCATTGCCGCTCAATACGGGCACGAGGTTCACATCAGGGATTTTGGGGTTGGTGCCCTTTGCTCTGGTTGGCTGGGAGCCCCCCTTTTTGATCTACAAGGGGTACGCTGAATTACGCAGGCCCCTACGCAGAGCGAGTTGTTGAGCCTGAGGCTGCGGTGATGCCCAAACTTGCCAGCTGAGTGCAGTTTGATCTGCTTTATGTGCTGGGCTGCTGCCCCGGTTGGGGGCATGACAAACTGACCACTTGCTGCCTCACTCTGCTTGGCCTACATCTGACGCGCAGTGCTCAAATCCTAGTTGTTGTGGGGCTGCTTCTTACGGTCCTGGTAGGTCCTACTGGGGCAAGCTGCAATGAGCAGAACTGATAAAACACACAAAAACTGTCTTTTGAACAACACAAACCCAGAGACCATTCTCGGACGTCTGAAGAAGAAAAGCAGGATGAAGAGCGGGAACGTGAGTCACATGAAGGTGATCTTAAATCCATGCTGGCTTCTATGGAAAAAAGACTGCAAAACTCGCTAACGGTATTGGGGACGAAGATTGACTCCCTTTCCTTTCGCATGGACCGGATGTCTGAAAGGATGGACAAGCAGACTGAACGCCTTGACATGGCAGATAGGCGCATCACGGAGGTGCAGGAAGCACAGACTGACATGGACACCGGCCACAAATGTATGGACTGAGCGCTCCACGTGTTACTGGACAAGACGGAAGACTTGGAGACGAGGTCTCGAAGAATTAACCTGCGGATTATTGGCTTGCCGGAATCGACCTCTACTGGCAATATGGAGCAGTTCATCGAAAAACTACTGACCACGCTACTGGGCTCTGATGCCTTCTCACCCATGTTTCTGGTTGAAACATGGGCCCGCACCCAGCACCTGGAGCCCATCCGAGGCCCATAATAGCAAAGCTACCCAATTATCGTGATAGGGATGCAACGTTAAGAATCGCAAGGGAGAAACAGTCTTTGCACTACGAGGGGTGTACACTTGCCATTTTCCCAGACTTTACTGTGAAGGTGCAGGAGGTACGTCCCCAGTTTGTGTCTCTCAAGAAGGAGTTAAGAGACCAAAACATTGATTATGCGATTCTTTATCCGGCTTGCCTGCGTGTCAACCACGAGGGCAGATCGCATATTTTCACAGACCCCAAGACACTGCAAAAAGCCATAAAAGACTGGGCAAAGGAGCGGAGACGTAGACCTGAAAGGTGGCCTTGCCAGGATCGGTTGGAGGCTCCCAGGAGGAACAGGACTGAACTTTCCGTTTGATGCACAGATAAGAATTACATAATTGGGGGGCAGCGCCTTGCGGAGCTAGACTATTGATGATGACAGCCTTTGTGTAGGGCGGGGTAGCTTTATGCACTCATTCAAGCTGCACAGTTATTCTGGTTTGCGTATATTGTCCTCACCGGCCTGTCCCTTTAGTGTTTAGTTGAGGGATTTAATGGCTTGTGCACTGGGTTGCACAGATGTAACACAGGCGGGCTGCGTGAGTCTTTGGTTAATGCTTAAAATATGCAATTGGATTGCGGAGGGCCGTCGATTGTTGCCCATTTAGCTGATGAGATACATTTGGCAACCTCCGCCCATGCGTGTAACACACACTTGGGGTTTTGTTGTTGTTGTTTTTTGGCGGTAGGGACAGCTCTTTTTTGGTCCACAGCATTGCAATGTTTGTTTTGTTTCAAGAGGTACTATGGGTATTGTTTTGTCAGGTCCTAGTTGGGGGATCTTTATGTGGGAAGGAGGTGGAGGGTTGTTGAGACTCAGACACTGCAGTACACACAATATTGGACACATTCACTTGTTGCATGGTATCATGGCACCACACGTTACTGAAGTATGGCAACGATGACCGACCCTAGCACATGTGTTGAGGGGGTGGTCGAGACCTTCCAGCGGACACACTAAGAGCACTCATGTGGAACGTTCGGGGGCTAAACAATCATAGAAAAGTCCGGAAAGTTCTCTCTTACCTGACGAGACACAATATAGATGTGGCCCTTCTGCAAGAAACTCATCTCCTGCTTAATTCCCCTATGCTGGGGTGCAGAGGCCTGCTAGGTAACATACATGCTGCTGGCTTCACCACACACGCTAGCGGAGTAATTACATGGATCAACCCTAGGTCTGCACTCACCATCGGCCCATTGTTTACTGAAATCAAAGGTAGGTATGTAATCACTAGGTGCTGTGGGAAGGGTATGGAATTACTTGTTGTTAATATATACGGCCCAAATTTTGATTGCTCAGATTTTTTTACAATACTAGCGGACAAGGTGGGCAGCTATGGTGAGGGTCACCATCTGTGGGGGGGGGGGTGACTTCAATCTAGTTGGGAGCCCTGCACTGGACAGGTCAGGGGGGTTTGAGAGAATCACTACTGCTGCAGCTAGAGAGATTGAATGTGCGCTATTTAGGTTTTTTTTGACTGACATATGGCGCTTGAAATTCCCACACACTGGTGCCTATACTCATTATTCTGCTTATCATAACTTACATACTCGAATCGACAATTGGTTCGCAGTAAGGCCACTTTGTGACAGGGACCAATCATGTCAGATGCTACCAGAAACACTTTCTGACTACTCGCCGATTCTATTGGTGCTTGAAGTCACTGATGTGGCTGATAGATTCCGGCAATATTATTCTGAACTGCATGCCTCTAGGAACACTGCGACTGACGAGGAGATCATTGATTACCTGTCATACATACGACTCCCTAGGCTTACTAATACACACAGGGAATTTCTCATGAGGCCCATAGAGAAAGACAAAATCCTTCTTGCCTTATCTAGCATGAGGGCGGGTAGTGCTCCGGGAACAGATGGGCATTCTACAGGGCATTCATAGATTTATTGCTCCCACAGTTGGCCATGCTCTTTGACGATATGTGCATTATGGGGCACATGCCACCATCCATGTCCGAGGCAGTAATAGTTGCACTTCTCAAACCTGGAAAATCCTCGGAGGACTGTGCATCGTATCGTCCTTTGTCTCCGCTTAATGTGGACACGAAGATATTTGCAAAGATCCTTGCAAACAGGATAGTCCCCCTGATCCCAATCTTAGTGGCACCGGAACAAGCGGGGTTTGTTCCTGGTATAAATGTAACTTACAACTTACGCACGGTATTTGGTGCCTTACAGCATATTAATCCGGAAACGCCCGCTATGGCGGTCTTCTTAGATATAGAGAAGGCATTTAATTCTGTAGAGTGGCCGTTCATGAAGCATGTTTTAACTAGGATGGGAGTGAGCCCAGTCTTATTACAACTAGTTGGTACACTTTACAGCAAACCCGCTGCCTGCATAAAAATTGGCAATATAGTGACAGGCTCCATTCGCATAACCCGGGGGAAGTTATGCTTTAGTGGCAGAACCTTTGGCCTGTGCGTTGAGGAAATATCATCAAAATCGAGGTATAAGCTTCCCGCGTTACAAGATTATAGTATCCATGTACGCTATGATACACTTCTATACATCAGACACCCAGAATCTAATCTCTAGGCTATTCTTCAGGAGGTGGTACGATTTGGTGGGCTATCGGGATTGCATGCCAAATACCCCTTGTTTTGAGCTTGACTACCCTCTGCAATGGACCACAGACGCCGTCAGATATTTGGGAATTAAAATACACATGGACTCTGACACAGTATTTAAAGAAAATTCCGGGACAAATTTTAGCAAGCTGGAAGACGATGTTGAGAAGTGGATTAAGCTCCAGTTATCCCTTCTTGGCAGATTATCCATCATGAAAATGGTGGTGCTGCCGCGGCTTCTGTTTTTGTTTATTAATATTCCCGTGGTGTTGCCATGAGCCTTCTTTGACAGTCTCACCTCCCTGATGGTTCGACTAGCGTGGACAGGTAAGCAGCTGAGCGTGAAGTGGCAGATTTTGGTACTTCCCTACTCTATGGGGGGACTAGGTGTGCCGGATTTTAATTTATATTATAGGGCAGCGCAGTGTTCACATGCATACTATTGGATGCATGGCTCCCTGGACATACCACACCTTTGCATAGAGTCGGAGATGGTTGCCCCACTTCCACTCCCTGCTCTGTTGTTTCAAGCTGCTGATCATAGGACTTGTATATTAGATTCTGTAAATGCCACAACGCATGCCTGGCACCATCTATTGCAATTACAGGCTGGCGCAATACTATATTCCTCATCAGCTTTATTAGAGTGGTGTATATGGTTGCCCCCCTGTAAAGAGAAAAGGGTCACACAGGCTCTTCAAGCTTTGGGTATACGTGAGGTGGAGAAGTTATTTGACGGTGGTGTTGCTAAAAGGTGGGAGGACTTTGATACCGATAAACCGGAACAGACTATATTGACAGGATTCCAATTTCACAGAACACGACATGCATTGAAAGAGCTATTGGGGGATGACGAACTAGAACCACCCGAACTAGCAGCCTTGACACTCACTATACGAGCGAAATCCCCAAAGCGCATAGTAGCGACCATTTACAACTCATCCATGTCATATAGAGCTAACCATTACACCAAATCACTCTAAGAATGGCAAATATACACTTTAAACACATATAATAACATACAAAACACAAAAAAAACGATATATATTATTGCCTGTATTATGTACTTCGATATTTTGACAGTCGATATTACTTACCTGCATTTCGATATTATTAACCACTATATTATGTCCATTTTATATTTCTATACTTCGATATTCTTTCCATTCTATATTTTGTATTTGATATTATGTCTAGTTACTGTCTCAGGTATGCCACTGCAGCCTGTATGTAGATTTTTAAACTGCCATTTTCTCCTTGCCAAATACACTTTTCCCATGTATAAACCTTTGTTTCTAATACGTATAAGTCACCTCTAGAGTAGGCCCTGAACAGACCAGAGGGTAGGGTGCAGTGTAGTGAGTAGGTTGGACATGTACTTTCAGGTTTTACATGTCCTGGTAGTGAACAGCTTACACCTTACAATTACGTTAAAGTTACCTTATCACATTTAATAAACTGTAACTTACAATTGAGATTATGTTGACAGGTCAGGTTTGGTGTCTAAAGATTTGTAATTAAAAGTCCTCTTTAATGGTAAAGTCGGATTTGTATTTACAATTCTGAAAATGGCACTTTTAGAAAGTTGTCATTTTCTTGACCTACCCATTTGGTGCCTTCAGCCAGATCCTGGGTTACATGACTAGGTGTAGATGGTTGTTGGTCTTTATGTTTTGCTCTCAGGTAGTGGGGGAAAGGGACGATATGTATTGGCAGATCACAAAGGCTCTCCCTGAACACTTTCACAAAGGGCTTGACACTAGTTTATTGTGACCCCAGACAAGGTGGGGCCAGGACAGGGAGTATGGGGTTGCCTGACACATCAGGAAGTTGGAAACGTCTAGAAGCTTCCCCCACTTCAAAGTGGGCACCAGGTATAAATATTAGACCTGGAACTCTGGACTCTGCCAGGAAGAAGCACTGCTATGCTGCTGAAAAGCCTGCCCCTCAGTCGCTCTGCTGATATGAAGTACTGCTGCCCTGCTGTGATGACCTGCTGTCTGCTTTCCTCTTGCATGGATGAGAAGCACTGGACCTACATCTGTTGAGCCCAGGACCCCAGAGTGACTCCAAGGGCTAGTTGGCTGGCATCCTGACTAGACTCTGCCATCTGTGAGTCCTACCCTGCCAAGGTCTGAAAAAGCTCTGCCAGCCGATTTGTGAACCCAACAGAACATATACATCTCTCCTGCTGCACGGCGAGCCCAGAGCAGAACAGACACATCACCTTTGCTGCATGGACTTTCCCGACACAAGGACTTTGCATCTCAGCCCGCAGCCTCAATAGGAACTGCTGCTGCACGAAGCATCCTCAATGCAGGTCCTCACATCACAAGCATGTTGTCAACTTCAGCCTCAACAATGATGCAGGACTTCACATTGAAGTCCACGCAGCTTCGTCAGAACCAACGTGTGCGCAGTGCATCCTTGACACAGGACTTTGCATCGCAAGCTCTCCTGATCAATGGCATCCTGATGACGACGCATGACCCTGCATCGCAGCCTTGCAATTCCTCAGGACCGATGCTGTGCAATGCACCTCCAATCCGGACCTCCCATCACCTTGACTGAGTGACATATCATCGATGCGGAACTCTGCAACTTTTTACAACCAGGATATAAGGTAACCTTGTTAAGTAGGCCTAACTAGGTACTTGTAGTGGACCTGTGCTCCATCGTGGTCATCCTGAACTTGTGATTTTGTACCGGTATAGCACACCAGATATCCACAGTTGGCTCTTTGTGCTTTTTGGCATTATTTTCACAGAATTTATAAACTTGTATATCTCCAGTTCTATTGATTGATTCTTTGCCCTTTTGGTCTTTATTTATTCATCAAAATTCACTCTATTTTTCTAAATTGATGTTGGATATTTTCTTTGTTGTGTTTTTACTCTATTACTGTTTGAACTGCTGCATAAATAATTTACACATTGCCTCTAAGCTAAGACTGACTGCTCTCGGCCAAGATAACAGAGATTTGAACACAGGTTAATTTGGGGTTTGCTTGTACTTCACTCTCACAAGGATTTTGGTTCCTTCTTGAGTAAGATTTCACCCATTTCAACCAGTAACCCAATTTCTTACAATGTTAAAATTCATTCATTTATTTTTAGTTTAGAAAGCTTTATTGAAGTAATAATCATAGCAAAACGTCAATACAGAATTTATGATGAGGAATGACAACGCTAGATTTAGTTTAACAATAAGCTACAAAAATGAATCACACCTCGGTTGAGAGTACTATGCAAAGTCAAATACATTTTTTAAGATTTTAAGAAGAAGGAAGAAGAAAGAAGAGAAGAGAGTAAAGCGAAAGGAAGAAAGGGAAAACAGGGGAAAGAAGAAGTAAAGAACCTAATACAAGAAGAAAAACAAGATGTGTAACAGTGAATAGGTACAGAAACAAAAGACACCTTAATAAATGCATATATATGCCTAATTACTTGACCTAGAAAGAAAAGAAGTTAAAGGCATCCATAACAGATCTTTTTTGTTCAGCAGGGCAGTAGAATAAGCGAAAGCACAGTCAAGTCTATGGTGATGACATAGCAAGTTCCACCAAGCTTGGAAGGACATTTTTAAAGTGTTTTTCCCAGTGGAAGTAATTATTTGAAGAGTGATAGAAAAAAATAGGTCAATATATTTACTCACAGTATTATGAACATTCCAAACAGAAGAACAACTGCCCAGAAACACATTACGTAACGTAACATTAGTAGATAACATTTCATTCAGTTTTAATCAAACTTGAGACCAAAAAGCTTTAACTAGAGGGCAAAGAAAGAACATATGAAGGAAATCACTATTATTGTTAGGACAAGACCAACACTTCGGGGAATCTATTAAGTGGAATTTGTACATATAACAAGGGGTGAGATAAAGTCTGTTGTAAAAATAATATAAGGTCTGTGTGGTGCTAGCAGAACGTGAGGAGATGTGAATTTTTGTCCACAGGGAATTCCATGTGCATAAAGGGATTACTAAGGCTAGATCTTTTTCTCATACGAGCTCTAATTTGGATTTAGTCCTGATTTTCGAGGAATGAGATAGTATTTTATAAATAGTAGAAGCTTTGAATTGAGTAGAGAAATCAATGGAGGCAGAGGGAGTTTGATCAGGAATGGTCGTGGGAGAACCCTGAAGAGAAAGACGAGTAAGAGATTCTTTGAGTAAAGGATAGTTAGGGGCATGAAAAGAAGAAACGTTGTAAGAGGTTTGGAGATCTGAAAAATCCATAAAAGATCCATCTTTCATTAAGTGTTGAGGAGTAAAAATACCCAGGTCAATCCATTCTTTCGAAAATAAAGTGTTTGTTAATCTAAATAGATTTATGATACCAAATTGGGGTGCGCAGAAAAGGGTCAACAGATGGGAAATGAGAGTGAAGCCGAGAGATAGTTATTGCTTTGGAGTGAATGAAAATAGGAGAAGAGAAACATTTAAGGGATTGGGACAGGCAAGCAGCAGAGATGAAAGAAAAAGGAGAATATTGAGCTTGTTCTAACAAGCTCCATGCTGTTAGAGGCGGCTTAGAGGTCTCAGATAAAGAAGTCCAGATTTGCTTTAGGGTGAAAGCAGAATGGTAGCAGCGAATATTAGGAAAATTAACACCTCCTAATTCTTTGGATAATTGGAGGTGAACCAATGAGATCCTGGGTTTGCGATTATTCCAAAGAAACTTGGAGAGAGAACTATTTATAACACGAAAAAAGGAATTGGGAAGAGAAATAGAAAGCATGGATGAGTAGAAATTTATAATAGGGAGAAGCATCATTTTGATGGTAGCTAACCTACCCCACCATGAAAGGAAAAGCGGAGACCAACCTTCGATAAGAACAGACATTTTCTTAAGGATATGTGCAAGGTTAAATTTGATGGTTTCCTTGATGGTGTTAGCATAGAGGATACCGAGGCATTTGATATGTTTAGAATTCCAATCAAAACCCATACTTGAAAACATGGATGGAAATCAAAACTTATTAAGGGGTAGGATCTCTGATTTATCTATAATAAGTTTATAGCCAGAGACTCTTGAGTATTCCTGTAAAAGTGAGAAAAAAGCTGGCAAGGATGTGGGTGGGTTAGAAATATATAAAAGAATATTTTCTGCATATGCAGTAAACTTGATATCTAGGGCCCGATGTAGGTAGCCCTTTACCGATCCGAATCGGCCGAAAATACCGATTTTCGGCCGTTTCCGATCGGTAAAGGGCTACCGAGATGTAGGGGCACATTTTCGGTAATTTTACCGAATCGGTATCATTACCGAATCGGTAAATATACTGATTCGGTAATATGTACCGAATCGGTAAAATATTTACCGATTCGGTAATATTTACCGATTCGGTAAAATTACCGAAAATGCAATGTAGGTAGGCAGTGTACCTTCTGCACATGGCTTACAGAATCGGTATTTTACCATGGAATACAAATCCATGGTAAAATACCGATTCCGGTGTGCATGCACATGTGTGCATGCACACCTATGTCATGTGACAGGCAGACCTGCCCTTAGGGCAGGTATGCCTGCCACATGGCACCTGTGCCTGTTTTGGGGGTGCCAGAGGGTGTCAAAGTGACACCCCCTGCACCCTTGTGAATTCTTTAATTACCGATTCGGTAAATACCGAATCGGTAATGCCTAATCATTCCTATGGGCTTCAAAGCCCATAGGAATGAATGGGCATTACCGATTCGGTATTTACCGAATCGGTAATTAAAGAATTGTTAAGGATTCGGTAACGAATCCAGATGTTGGGACCTACATACCATTTACCGATTTTGAAATACCGAATCGGTAGGATTCGGTATTTTAAAATCGGTAAATGGCATTTACCTACATCGGGCCCCTAGTGATTTGAATTGAAAACCCATGTAGTGAGGAGAACGTCTGATTGTTTCTAGAAAGGATTCCAATGCGAGGATAAAAAGAAGGGGGGAAGGGGGCAACCCTGTCGAGTTGCTCTAAGAAGAGGGAAGTAACGAGACTGACAACCATTTACCCAAACAGAAGTGGTCGGGACTGAATAAAGTAGTTTAATATATTGGAGGATAGGAGGGCTGAAACCATGCCATTAAAGTGCACCGAAAATGATCTCCCAGTTAACCCTGTCACATGCTTTTTCAGCATCTAACATGATGGAGGCTAAAAGAGAATCTAACTTAGAAGCCAAGTGGATGATAGTAAGGAAGGTGCGTGAGTTATCTGTAATGGAACGACCCTTAACAAATCTAGATTGGTATATATTAACGAGATCAGGGATAACTTTATTAATACGTAAGGCGAGTAGCTTTGCAAAGATTTTACAATTTGTGTTAATCAGAGAGATAAGCCTGTAATTTTTACGAAGAGATGGATCTTTGTCTTTTTTAGGTATCAAGCAAAGCATTGCTTGAGTGAAAGTACCATGTGCTGAACCAGTAGTATGGAAGTAATAATTAAAGAGAGGAGGTGAGGAATCAAAAGTGATTTAAATTGAAGGAAGAATTGAACAGAGAAACCATCAGGGCCCGGTATCTTATCTTTAGGCAAAAGGGAGATGGCATCAATAATTTCTTTTTCTGAGATGGGGGTCATTCAAAGAAGAGAGGTCAGCCTGCTTCCGAGGAGATCTAGGCAATACTTTGAAAAAAGGAATCAATAAAATCAGTGGAGGGGGAGGATTCTGGGGTATATAAAAAGGTGTAGGAATCAGTAAAGCAGTCAAAAATGTTGGCATCAGAGAGATGTAAAACACCCGAAGGATCCTTAATATCATGCACCCATATGCAAATCAATCCAGCCCAAACTGCCAGGTCAGGTCCTCCCTGGACTGGAAACAAGCATCCGAGGACCGGTTTCAGCCAGGATAGCTTGATTTCAGTGGCATGGAGAGAGCGGGACTCACATCTGAGCATACCCATCCCACTCTGGGTGACAAATGCAAAAAGAACTATTGATGGACAGAATGCAGAACAATATCATACATTCACCCCAGTACAGAGACTGGGCCTAAATCCATTGTTTTGTTTGCGTAGCACGACAGGTGATCATGGCAGAGCGTAATTAAGTCTCAATATTAATAGCCTTATCTGTGAAGAACTCAGCAAATTCTTCACAGTTCGGCAAAGACCCTTGACCCGGTGACAAGAGATTAGGATGACTATTAGCTTGCGACATGATGAGTTCGAACAGTTTTTTTTAATGTTTTTTTGCTTGGTCTAGTTGAGTTCTGAAAACGGTGACCTTGAAGCATCTGATGCATTTATTGTATATGCTTCTCAGGGATCTCAAATGGTAGAGATGTTCAAGGGAGGGATAGGATCACCACAACCTTTCTGCAAGTCTTAAATTTCTTCTTTTGGAAGTAAAACTCTCATTGAACCATGGTTTGGAGAGTTTAGAGGACATTCCTTTAAGCTGTAGTGGAGCAACCCAGTCTAGTACATGAAGCATTGAGTGGTTATAGTGGGCAGTGAGGACGTGGACATTGGACATTGCGAGGGAGGGGGCAGGATGTTATCGCACAGAGCAGTCAGATCTAGCAATTTGATGTTCCGTAGACATCTTTTCAACTGTTTTTGCTTGTTAGGCTGGGATCTACTGGCTCTTACCAAATCCAAGATGAGGAAGGTGATGCAATAACGGGCTGTCCAATCACATGGGAGGATCGAATCCAGGATGATGGAGTTGGGCTTACCAATGACAAGATCTAAGTTAGCTGCTTTGATATAAGTCGGGCTGTCACAAATTTGGATAGGATCTTTATTCGATGAAGTAGTATTCTTATTTACATTTCACAGCTTTTGTTTCTTTAAATCTTTTTATTTAATACAAACTCTCATACATTGTTATCTTACAATAACTCATAATTTCTATTCAAACCAGTTTCTCGAAGTGGACATAGACACATACATCTTTTGAAACAAAAATCACAATGTTGAACTTCAGTAACAAACAGCCCAAATTTACACAAAATGGAACAGTCGAAAGAAAAACAGCGCACTTGTTTATGACTCCCAATCGCATTTTTAAGGCTGTAAAGACAGCATAAGAACTAAAACTTCACAAAACATATTAATCCCGGCAAAGCAGGATATATACAGTAGTTAGGATACATTCATGTACATATTGCAAGATATGTGTTTGAAAAATTGTGTTACCTCCAGCCCACCACAAAAGTAAAGCTAAATGCAAACTTCCAAATTCAGCGTAATCTCTCCTGTTTCACGTCTAGATCACTGGATATCAGTAATGTTTACATAACATTATTAAAATTAAAATGAAAGATTTTCATCATTAACAGTTCTAGTTTATATGCTATAATGCCCCACTCAGTAAACAGTAAACAGTAAAACTTTATTTGATCCAGACCTCAACTGAGATCAACAAATACAAAATTAGAATAATTTTAAATACTCATAAAAATGCTTAGCTAAAACACTTTTGCTTTTTTAGGCTCACTACAAGATGGTCAGTAACGATGTTCAACCACCTACTCAAACAACATTAGAATGAATTTGGTAAAATAAAATCTTCGGATAGTACTTCTTGTTTAAAACAGCTTCAACAGATTATGACAAACATATTCATTAACCGGAAAGTTACACAATGTAATTAAATCTTGAGCAGAGAAAGCGTTATACTTTAATTGAATTGGGATTATGTAACGTCGTCGGGCCTTAACTTTGCTCTCATTAGGACAGATTAATAAAACGTGGAACAAATCTTGTTGGCCACCTTTGCAAAGTTCACATAAACCTTTAGGGTTATTAGTACCAGCCCAGCTAGCTAAAAAAGTGGCTAAAGGGAGTGTACCCAAGCGTAAAAGTAAAATACACCGCCTTACGCCGTGCTCTAATTGAAAACGCAAGTAAGGGACAGAAGTTTTGAATTCTTTTTGTTCAGCAAACCAGTTATAGTGCTTCAATTGACAACAGTGATCTTTATCAGATTCAAAACTGATTCTAGGGGCCAAATGTTTTAAAAACAATTTCAGGTGTGCTGGGGACCACTCCTGTAAAAGTGCAACCGTGCATTGTGAGACCTCCAAGGCTTTTACCATATTCTTATTAAAAGTATACCCAGGGGGTGTGGCGAAGATGGCGGCCTGAGAGGACGCAACTTCACAGAGCTCCTCGTCCCAATCCCCCATAGCCAGAGCCTGCCGAGCAGCAATTACCCCAATCGTGGCAAAAACAGCGTCCCACAGCAAGCGGACCACCGGCAGCAACCTTTGGTCGCATTCGAGAGCGCCAATGACCGAGGCGAGCCTCTCGGACCGAAGAGCGCAGCTGCCCCAGGCCCGGAACAAGAAAGCGGCGGCGAGCGGGCCGGCCGGAGACGAGCCACGAGCCTCAACAGTGCCTTGCAGTGCACCTCGCTGCGGTGGGTGGCCGCCCAGAAGCGACTCGGCCACAGTGGTCCAGTAGCGGCGGACATGCCTCAGTGGACTCGCGCCGGCTCCGGAGGGCCTCCGGCGTAGGGGTCGGCGGAGGCGGAGGGGCGCATCACACGAGGCCCAGGCTTGGGCCTACCTCCCGGATTCAGAGGGCCCCAGCGCAGAGGTGAGGAGCGGAGCGGCAAGAGTTGGGAGAACCGGAGCTCGGGGGCGGGCGATCGAGCCCCCGGCGCTGTGCTAACCTACCCGCGCGGAGCAGAGGGGCAGCGGGCCGACTCCTGGCGCGGGCCTCACAGCTGGGCCGCAGACTGAACCATTATATTCCGAGCCGGGAGGCAGCCAACAACCACGCGGCTTGGGGGACGGCGCCGGCCACACGGCGAGCCCAGTGCTCCACAACAGAGACGCACTCCCCTCCCCCTCCCCCCCAGGCGGACTCACTTTGACAGGCCGGCCGTCCCAGCGAGAGAGGAACCAAGTGATCAGGCCGGCGGGGGATGCACAGGAGGCCTGGGGAGAGAGAAGCGGCCTGCCATAGCGTAGCATACTACGCCCGCCAACGGGCCACACAAGGGGGTCCAGAGCCCGCGCTGTGGGACGGCACTAGGGAGCCGGGGAGAGCCGAGACAGGCCTTGGATTCGTTGTGGGAGCCAACGAGGGACACTGCAACAGCGAGGGGTGCCCACGAGGGGGAAACAGGGACATGTCCTCTACAAACCGCAGGGGGGGGGGGCGCACCATCCCCGAAATGCTGGTGAAAGGGGCTCCCAAGGGGGACAAGAGCCCGGATAAGCCGCTGTCGTTGAGTCAGCCTAAGGACAGAGAACGAGACGAGGGGGACGCACCGGCCACAAAATCATTCATGGAAGCTCTGTTCGCATCCCTCAAAGAGGACATCCAAACCCTCAGGCACAATATGGCGGGGGGCTACAAAGAGCTACGCCAAGATGTGGGCAAAATAGGTGAAAGAGTGGCTGCTGTGGAAGCCTCGGACCAAGCTAGAAGTGTGGAGGTGGAACAGCTGCAGCAGGAAATCCTCAGATTGCATGATCAACAGACAGACCTCCCGGCCCACGCGGAGGACCTGGAGAACCGTTACCGGCGGAACAATATTCGGGTGCGGAACGTGCCGCTTAAGGCGGAAGGGGGAGACATCACAGCATACCTACAGGATCTGTTCCGAGAGGTTCTGGGAGAGAGCGAGGACTTTGAGATCAGAATCGATAGGGCCCACAGGGTGGGCCTGGCGCTCAAATCGCCTGCCCCCCCCGGACATCCTGGCCTTCCTACCTGACTAACCCCTCAAAGAACGTATCTTGAAAGCGGCACGTCAGAACCAGCCTCTATGCTTCAAGGAGCAAACGATAGAACTCTTTCAAGACCTATCCACGATCACTCTACAGAAGCGGCGGGCATTTAAAGTGGCAACTACCTTTCTGCGGGACAAAGGAGTCCCATATTCTTGGGGGCACTCCTTCAGGCTGGTCTTCAAGTGGAATGGGGCACTCCACCAACTCAGGTCCTTGAGAGACACTTGTGCCGTCCTGGGCATACCTATGGAGGAGGGGAGTCAGAAGACGGCTCCGACCAGAGGCCCTCTTAACCATGCTCTCCGCGGTCACGGACGGACGGCTGGCAAACAGTGGGGAGGCGTCGCACACCCAAGAAAGGGTTCAAGCCGGACCCGGAGACGGTGGCGAGCGAACACGCGGTAGCGATTCAGAAGGTCACCACAGACACTACCGCCGGACCATGAGAAGACCCGAGCAATGGGGTTGACCATCACATAGCACTTTTGCCATGGGGGGGCGGGACGGGGGGCTCCAGGTCCGCCACAGCCACGCTTTCCCGTTCCCAGAGACTATACCACGGGCCTAGACTGGTGTCGAATAGGCCCTGGACAATGTTCACATGTTGGGGGTTTCAGGTCGGGGTTCAGGGGGGAGGGGCGGGCGGGAGGGGCTAGGATGGGGGGCTCAGTGTGTTCAACTCTTACAGGTGACAGGCATTGACAGGAGAGGTGGCTTGGGGCTAGGTCAAGGGCAGGCCGAACAACCACGGTCTTATGGCTGACGAATGCATCCGAGTTCTCTCCCTTAATGTAAAAGGGCTCAATAACCCAGTCAAACGGAGGGCGATCCTCTCTTTCCTCGAACACTCTGGGGCAGAAATCTGTTTGTTACAGGAGACACATCTGTTAGCGAAAGACTGGCACCGCATGAAAGCCAGGGCCTTCCCCCATCAATACTACTCCACTACTACAGAGAAAAAAGCAGGGGTGGCCATATTGATAGCTAGACACTTTAAAGGACGGGTGGGGAGCAAGGTGGCGGAAATCAAAGGGAGACTTTTGGCACATACTGTCCACATAGGTACCCTTTCGTTCACAATCGGCTCTATATATGCACCCAACACTAAGCAGGAGGCCTTCCTTAAGGGGGCGTTGTCCGAGGCACTGTCTGGGGACATGAGGCATGTTTTGGTAGGAGTGGACATAAATTTGGTTATGGATAATGAGGTGGACAGATCTGGGAGGAGGTTTGCGGACACAGGAGCGCTATCAGCAATGGGGAGGCAATGGTTGATAGATAGAGGTCTGGTAGACATATGGCGAGAGATACACCACACCGCCCCCGGATACTCTTTTTATTCACATGTGCACCGCACGTACGCCAGGATCGACCATTTTTTGGGCTCTACAGACCTGACCCCTATGATAAGGGACATAGGCGTCACACCAGCAGCACTATCGGATCACGAAGCAGTGGTCCTTCAACTAACAGTCCCGCGCGCACCTCCACATAGGGGCAGATGGCGGCTCAGAGAGAGCCTGCTCACCCGCAAAGGGGTGGTACAGCAGTTGTCCCACAGTATCACAAGCTACTTGGGTCAAAACGACACAGGGGAGGTGGCTCAGTCGACAGTGTGGGGGGCGCTCAAGGCGGTTCTTCGAGGCGACATTATGGCGATTGCAGCGGTGGATAATAAAGAGCGGAGGGAGAGGAGGCGAGAGCTGGAGGAACAGGTGCTTGAGCTGGAGAGGGTTCACTGCCGAACGGGCGCCCCCCGGATTTGGCGCAAACTGAAGGCGGCCAGGGCACAATTGGCGAGCCTGGACCTGGATAGGGCGGAATACGCGGCCCTCCGCCTTCGCCACACGTATTACGTGGGGGGGGACAAGACTGGCCGTCTGCTGGCCAGCAAGCTTAAACGCAAAAACCGTCCGCTCCAAGATTCCCGTCATCCGTGCAGACGGAGGAGATGGGGTCCGAGAGGACGACCGCATAGCAGAGGCATTCAGAGCCTTTTATGCACAGCTCTATGCGGCGGACCCGACCCTGGTGGAAGAGGAGGAGCGGGATTACCTTGAGACCATGGACGTAACCGCTATCGACGAGGTGGGCGCCCGTGCGCTGGATGCCCCCATACGCCTGGAGGAAGTTATATCAGCCATCGCCAGACTTAAACCCCTAAAAGCCCCGGGCCCGGATGGCTTCTCAGCGGGCTTCTATAAGACATTTTGCCCTCTTCTGGCACCGGTCCTCATGAAGTTATTCAACTCGTTTGGGGGCCCACGCTCGATCCCGAAAGAGATGCTGGAGGCGGAGGTCATAGTCCTGCCAAAGCCAGGCAAAGACCTGTCGCTATGTGCCGCATACAGGCCGATATCGCTCCTCAATCTTGATCTAAAGCTATTTACTGGCATCCTAGCCTCACGCCTAGGCCCATGTTTGCCGGGCATAATTGAACCGGACCAAGCGGGCTTCGTGCCCTCCCGGCAGAGCACGGACAACACTAAACACCTACTGCATGTTATAGACAAGGCTAATTTCAACGCCTCTGACGCGGCATTACTCTCGGTCGACGCCGAGAAGGCACTCGACAGGGTCGACCGGAGATATCTGGACAACACGCTGGCGAAATTCGGCATGGGCTCCCGATTCCGATCCTGGGTGGCCGGCTGTTACGCGCCACCCCGGGCGATGATCAAAGTTAATGGGGTTAGCTCCAAGCCGTTCGACATCCAACGGGGTACACGGCAGGGCTGCCCGCTCTCGCCGCTACTGTTCGCCCTGTACATCGAGCCGTTCGCCCAACGCGTTCGTGACAACAAAGACATCACAGGGGTCAAATTCGGAGGAGAAGAGCAGACCCTGAGTCTATACGTGGACAACATTCTTGTCGCGGTTGACGGCCCCCGGGTCTCGATACCAGCTTTTCTATCAGAAATGAATAAATTCGGGGAGGTGTCGGGCTTTAAAATGAACATACAGAAATCCGTGGTCCTCCCGCTGGGAAGCAACACCCGTCCCACTAACAGGGAGACACTGCATATTGCGGGACTTGCGGTTCGTACCACAATACAATACCTGGGGATTGAACTGACGCCCGCGACTGCTCAGACAGTAGAACTAAATTACACTAAACTCTTGTCACGCATTCAAGGTGACATCTCGCGTTGGAAACAACAACCGCTCTCGTGGCTGGGCCGCGTGGCGGACGTCAAGATGTCCCTATTGCCAAAGATCCTTTACCTGTTTCAGACTATCCCAGTCACCCCCCCCTGTGGGGATGCTGAAGAAGTTGCAGGACACCCTGCAACAATATGCGTGGGCTAGTAAAAGCCCCAGGCTAAGGCGCGATTTGGTCACACGGGTGACCGCTGAGGGGGGCTTGGGTGTGCCAGACCTACGGCGCTATTTTCAAGCGACACAGCTCAGGTATCTCTTAGAGTGGTCAAGGCCCTCTTCCGAAAAGCACTGGTAATTCCAGGACAGGGCTATGGCGGGCCTACCCCTCTGGAAAGTCCCCTTCCTGGCGCCTCCGGACAGACCGGCCTATCTCAAGAAATCACCTATCACTAGGACACTTCTTCAAGTGTGGGATGCAACCGCAGTCCCTAGAGGCCTAACATCCTTTCCATCCCCTATGACGCCCCTGTTGGACAACCCAGCGTTCCCTCCGGGGATGCCACCGGGCTCGTTCTCCCAGTGGCGGCAGTCTGAGTGCCGCTCAGCGGGTCACTTATTTGACAAACAAGGCTTCCTGGAGTGGGACACGGTGAAGGCGGATTACACACTCGATAAGCCACACCGTTACCAGTACTTCCAACTCAGACACTGGCTTACGCATAAGGACGTAGCACCCTTGGCTAGCCGCCCTCTCACCCCGTACGAGCGATGGATCATGACTAAAACATCAGACTCATGGTCAATCACTGAGTTGTATCAAATGCTATCCCCGCCACCAACAACGGCGAGATAGAGGCGCTGGGAGGAGGAACTGGGGCGCGCACTCTCGGACAAAGAATGGCAAGACATATATTATAGGGCCCACCACACAGCTAGAAACACGCCCAGCAAAGAGACAGCAGTGAAGGTTGCCTATTATTGGCATTTGACTCCAGAACGCCTGCACCAGGGGAACCTGGGTAAAGACCCCAATTGCTGGAGGGGCTGTGGGCACACGGGGACCATGCTACACTTGCTCTGGGAATGTGTTGAGGTGCAAGACTACTGGGAGGAGGTGCTTAAAGACGTGGACACCTACTTCGAGACTGAAATTCCCCGTTTCCCAGCCTATGCGATTCTGGGGCTCCCCAACAGACTTATGTTTCCACTCAAATCATAAAGGGGGAGGCAAACGGGATTGGCACTGGGGGCAGCGACCCAACACATCCTATCATTATGGGGCACGTCAAGAAAACCCACACACACGGGGTGGCTGCACAAATTGTGGTACATTATGGGGATGGAGCGGATACAAGCTTCACTCACGCAGACATCAGACACCTTTAGAGAAATATGGCAGCCATTCCTTTCCTTGCTTTCCCAAGAATTTACGGAGCTTACTTGCCCCAGGTACCTCAGGGTTCTGAAGCTAGCGGAAGAATTCCACGACACGACGGCCAAAGCGGGACGCAAGGTCTAGGCTGTGCCCAAACAGCCACCTCTAGAGGCACTTAGGAACACACCGAGGGGGGAAGGGAGGGGGAGGGTAAGTAGGGGTTGGGGATTGGAAATGGTTGGGGACTGTTGGGATGGGGGGGTTACAGGGAGGTTGGTGGATAAGAGTTCTAGCAGGCATTGTTGGGTTTGAATCCCGCCATACGAGCTTACATGGACACATGGCCACCTTCCCATAGACATTTAGGTGCAGGTGCCGTGCAACGCCCTGGGTGCATGCGTCTGCGCAACACTCATTTTGTCCAAATACTGTAATGTTTTGCTTTGCTGAACTCAATAAAAATAAATTTGATCAAAAAAAAAAAGTATACCCAGATGCTTCCTCTCTAAAAGTCTCCAATTTTAACAAATATCTTAAGGTGTCTGGGGCTGCATGTAGTAATTTGTAGGCCCACCTAATAATGTTAGATATTACTCTGGCAAAGATTCCCGTTACCGATAGCTCAAGACGTAGGGCTTGAACTGGGACCGACTGTGCCACTGTTATCAGTTTATGGAGTATGGTCCCTTCTTTTACTTTTAGAAATTGCCATGTTTTAATTTGTGAATATTCCATGGCATATGATAAGATCGGAGGGATTTTCATGCTGTAGACTTCCAGCATTGAAGTAAGTTTCTACTTCCTGTGGAAAGGTACAATCTCTGTAAAGCCCCAACATGGGAATCTGCCTTCTGGTTCAGGTGGCGAAGGTGGGCTTTATCTTGGAGGTTAGAAGTGAATGTACGACCCAAATACACATACTCTCTTACAGTCTCTATTGGTTTGTCTCCTAAAGACCAAGTATAATGCCCCACTCGATGTATGCTAGTAGAATATATATCAATAGCACACTTTTTAAAATATTGAAATCTCCCTATTGATATAAAACTTAGAAGGATATTAGTACCATTTCAAAACAAAGATTCTTTCTATTCTGCCAATTGTAACATGATTCTCAAAGGTGAAACCTGATCTCATAAGGCCCACTATAGAAAGTTACTCAATTCCATCTGAAACAGAGATTATCCTCTTACATTGAAGGCTTTCCTTCCTGCTCATCATGATCCCATAGAATCCAGCACTGTATAAATGATTATGCCTACACAGATCAGGAGCACCCACGTTGTGCAACCAGTCTGCAGTAACTAGCATAGGCTAACCATCATGTGTGAACGCCCACAATGTTGCCAATATAACAAAGCAAGCACCATCAAGCTTCTCTTGACACGAAATGGTCCAACACTAGTAAACTACTTTTCAAACTCAAATACAGTCCTAAAGGGAATAAATGAACCTTTGCTCAAATATGTGCATATAAATGTAAAATAAAATAAATACTTAAAAAACACAGGCTCACCATTTCATCATATTGAAATACCTCAACAACATCAGCTTCAGTATTCCATTGAAACACATTAATGTTAACCACTTATCACGTCATCCATGTCCTTCCAACCATAATTCACGTCATGATGCTATAAAAAATGATAGGCAGCAATCTGTAAAGTAAACCCTAAGATAGACCTCAGAAATAGCTAATACTAGTTCCAGGGTCACCTTCACATCCCTTCTCCGATATACTGAGAAGGAAACAACAAGAAAATTCCATCCATACTCCTGTTTCAACATTTTGGAGAACCAATCAGAATATCCCAAAAATAATTATGATGAAAGTAATAATTCAGATCAAATTCAACGGACCAACACCAAACCACATCATGTGTCAATCACCTGAACCTCTTCTAAAGCACATCACCATGACTGTTACTAGCCATTCAGTTACAAATCCTCCAGAAATGCAACGCTTTACACCAAACCCACACCAAAAAGCCAAAATCATATCCAATACTACAATTATAGTTAAAAACATAAATAAGCAGCAAAAGACAAAAATCAAGTAATATTATCATTAAATAAATGAAATAATATTAAACTAATTTGAAACGCTGGCAAGGATTAGGATCACTTAATAAGGATGAATTACTTTATTTACTAGTGGATAATCCAATATTCCCTTCCTCTACACATTACCAAAAATACATAAGAATTCACTTTCCCCACCGGACAGACCAATCATCGCAGGGATCGGGGGCCCGACAGAGAAATGATCCGAGTTTTTTGATATTTTCCTACACCCTCACGTGTCTCATCCCCCATCACACATTAGGGATTCTAAACATCTACTGAACATTCTTAATGAAGTAACATGGGAATACAGTATGACTCTTGTCACCATGGCTGTAGTGCCCTTATATACCAATATACTACACCAATTTGAGATCACTGCTGTGAAACATTTTCTCTATAGGAGATCAACTAAGTACAAGAATCATTCTGATATGTTGATTGTGATGTTCCAGCTCATTCTTGAAAATAATGTAGTTTTATTTGATGGAGGGTGGTATAAACAGAGCTGCAGAACTGCGTTGGGCTCCAGGTTCGCACTGTACTTCATCAACCTTTTTATGGGATGGTTTGAGTTGGTGCACATCTGGGGTACATCAGGTGCTAAAATGGCATAAACATATACACTATGGAGGTCGTTACATTGACGACTGCCTGAAAATTTGGACGGGCAGTACAAGCGAACTGATGGAGTTTCTAATGTTCATCAATGATAATGCCTACAACATGACCTTAACCATGGAGTACAACCAAGAAAGGATTGTGTTTCTAGATGTGGAACTTTACAGTAGTGGAGATTAGATTGAAAGCAAGATGTATAGAAAGGCTACTGCCTGTACCTCCTTGATCCAAGCCAGCAGCTCTCACTGGAGATGCCAAAAAGACTCAATACCATATCGTGAAATGGTGAGGGCTAGACGCATTTGCAGTACCGATATTTGATTCTCACACAACATCAAAGAAATTGAAGAATGACTCTTCTTACGAGGATATGTTAACAAAACAGTTTCTATGGCAAGTAAGAAGTCATGTGCACTGAAATGTACTGATACCCTTAAGGAAGTTAAGAGAGTTAAAAGTAACAAAAGGACAATGGTGAGGATGATCACAAACTATCATCCACACTCACACAAAGGTATACAGACAAAATATCGACTCCAAAATATCGACTGGACATAATATCGAGTTTTAAATATAGACTGGACAAAATATCGACTGGACATAATATCGACTACAAAAATATCGTTTTTCAGGTAAGTGAAGTAATATCGACTGTATAAAATATAGATAGCAAAAATATCGAATTTTTAATAATATATAATATTTTATAGTGTATTTTTATGTAATAATATGTGTGAATAGTGTGTATTAATGTTATAAAATATTTTATTAAATGAATTTTGTTTTTATAATATTTGCGTAATGTAATTCTGTAGCGGGTTGTGGGTTTATAGGGGAATAGGGTGGGAAGTAATTTAATAATAATTAATTAATTAATATATGTTTGTTAATATTTTTAATTAATAATTAATTGATAATTAATTAATATTAATTAGTTAATTAATTAATATAATTTTGAACATATTTTGTATTAGTAATTAATTGGTAATTAATTAATTGTAATTAGTTAATTACATTAATTAGAGTACATTTTTAATATATATGATTTTGTGTTATTTTTAAGTAATTAATTGGGAAAAAATAATATTAATTATTAAAATAATTACAGCTAATGTGCTAATATATTTACTTTATTGTTATTGTTAATTAATAATTAATTGGTAATTAAATAATATTGATAAATTTTGGGTAAAGGAGCATTTTTAGGGTTCAGGGTCAGTTTTCAGTTTTAGGGTAAAGGGGTATTTTTAGGGTTCAGGGTCAGTTTTCAGTTCATGGGTAAAGGGGTATTTTTAGGGTTCAGGGTCAGTTTTCAGTTCTTGGGTAAAGGGGTATTTTTAGGGTTCAGGGTCAGTTTTCAGTTTTTGGGTAAAGGGGCATTTTTAGGGTTCAGGGTCAGTTTTCAGTTTTTGGGTAAAGGGGTATTTTTAGGGTTCAGGGTCAGTTTTGGGTTTTTGGGTAAAGGGGTATTTTTAGGGTTCAGGGTCAACAAATAAGATTGTAAAAAATTATTTTTATTATTTTCATTTATTATTTAATTATTATAATTTAATTTAAGTATTTTTAAGTATATTTTAGTAATTAAAATTTAATATTAATTAAATTTAACACTGTTTTTAATAAAGTCGATATTTTTTACATCTATATTATTGTTAACGATATTTTGTACTCGATATTTTTGTACTTACCTGTTTGTAGATACAAACTCGATATTTTGACTGTCGATATTTTGTCAACGATATTTTGGCAAGTCGATATTTTGACCCTCGATATTATTTCAGTGATCCTCACACAAAGTATACAATATACTAAGACAACATTGGCACTTACTTACAGAAGACCAGACAGTAAGACCTTTCATAACTAATTCCCCTTGGGTTACATATTGTAGACGCAACACAATATGAAATATTATCATTCCCAGTTACCCCAAACAACAGATGTGCGAGACATGGTTACATAAGAGAGCCAAAGGCTCGGATAAGTGTGGGCAGTGCAATATGTTCAGACTGGCTATTGATGGCTTAGCTAAAATTTCTTACAATAAGTTGAAACAATTCGTGATATGCACACACATTGACTGTACTACTAAGTTTGTTGTATATGCCTTAATTTGTAAATGTAACCAAATATAGGTGGGAAGCACTATACGGTCTCTTAAGGAACGTGTTGCAGAACATTTCAGAGGACTTAAACAACATGATGACAGATATCCTATTACAGCACATGCAAAAGATTGTGAGGCTCAGGATGCATACCTGAGTTTTAGGTTTCATGGGATGGAAGCAATACGGAATGATGTAAGGGGAGGCAACGGGGAACTGAGGTTATGCCAATGTGAGGCATGCTGGATTATGAGATTGCATGCTGTGAAAATGGGACTGAATTTTGATCACAAACTTCAGTATTTCTTATGTACCTGACTCATTTGAAATAACTATTAGGATTTTAATAGTGATTAACACTCACTTTAACATATCACCTATCAATTGCATGAAAATGTCTCTGTAGTGTTACCTTATCTTACAGAAATTGATATAGGGTATAAAAACATATTGTATGTAAAGAAGAGCTATAAGCTCTGATTAAATGTGCCTATGTGGTATCCCTGTCCCCAGACCTACTTAGACTAATGGATAGGATTCATTAAATGACTTGTTTCTATGTTATCCTCTATCTATTAGTGGTAGAGTTTTCTTTCCTTTTTTTGTAAAATTATTTTCCCATCACTTTATCAATTGATTTTGAGACAAGAGATATATTTATATAGATTGAATGATTTAGTGTCTTTATATAGTGCCCTTTTTATATTCCTCATTTGGCGTCTTGAAAATGTAAGATTTTGTGCACCGAACGGATGGTATTCTGAACATAGAATGAATTGTTGCCTTAACAGTAATTTCACACATGACAGAGGACATTTTTTCTTGTAACGCTGGTCAGATAATATTTGGACAGATTCATTAAATACACCTAATATAAATTAATTTTGGATGTAAGGTTGGATAGTGAGGTACATATGAAACAGTTATATTAGTTCAAACTACTAGCTAGGTCATAGCCGCAATAATTAATCTAGGTTCTAGATAGGAAACAACTTTTTTTCATGTTATAGTTTCAGTTGCTTATCCCCGTAACACTGGATTTCAGCATAAATCTTGGAATGACAATTTATACCCCGATTACATGGAGTTATTTATAATCCTATGAATATGAGACAGTTAGTGAGTATGTCTGTGAACATATTTAGGTAACCACTTGGTTTATAACAATTTGGAAACTTTACTCTAGGTACATGTGAGAATAGCAACGTACACTAGGCCAGCTGCTGCTTTGGCATATACATATGGTTGGTTTTCTTTGTAATACTATATAAATGGACGTTCTGCTCCGATTGATTAAACTTTGTAAGGTATACGTAAGATACAATCCTTATATTAGACTAAAGTGTTAGTAACATCTCGCCATCACAAGATGGCGCAGCTGCAGAATCTTAAGATATGCAGTCCTTCCTCTATCAAACAGTATGTATGCATATAAATTACCACTCCAAGATGGAGCTGATGCAGCATGCCAAGATCACACGAATGGCTCAGCTATTGCAGCTCGATTGAAATATACTGAGGTAAGAGGAACAAATGTGTTATTTTGATACATCTTAACTTTGCCCTTTCAGACTCACGAGATATCTTCAAGTTAAAGTGACTACTATACACATGAACATTCTGATTATCTTTACTCCTGCTGTTCTTTGATCCTTGTTCAAGTACCCTCCAATGCTTCTGATAAGAGGTAAAGTAATTGTAACATGCGTACACGTTAAAATGATGGCACGGTACGATTAGTGCGAGATTATTATGATAATACACAACTTTGATGTGACCAAGATTTAACTCTATTGACGGCTATATACTTCCAAAATATTTACGATTTCAGAAAGTTGGAATTGGGGTTGTCTGGGTTTGATATTTTGGGTGTCACCGTCCCGTTTATTCTATTCCCCCTTTTTCTTATTATTTTAATTAACAAACAAACCTTGATTACAGGTTAAAGTAGCGATGATGGGTTATGATTATGATCAGGAAGAAATGGCACTCTAGCGTGTGCGATTCAGAGTTAAGATCACAGTTCGGGAGTACACGGTACAAACAGGTCAGGGGGAACAAACCAGGACAAGAAACAACCCCTGCAAACGGTGTGGGTCAAGACCCACACTACACATATAAATCCAAGTCCTCTGCAGACGTATCAGGATAATGGGTTTTGATGTCAAAACCAAATAAATGCAACAATATTTGAGGAAGAAGTAACGAAGTTCGACATCCAGGGTAACATATAGAATAGATTTATATTTCAATTTTGGTCAGTACAAAAGAAATAAACCAGCCGATATGTGTTTCGTCACACGGTGTTAATTCCAACCCAGCTGAGGCATGGGTAAACGTGCAAAGGTAGTGTAATGGGGAAGAACATACGATTCCCCTAGAGACTCTGCGTCAAGAAACAAGAAGACACCGGACGGTAGGATATCTATGCTGCTGTGAAGCGCTGTGAAGCTCGTGATAAAGGCGTTCTGTCAATCGGGTAATGGAGATTGACGGAACATCTTTACCACGCGCTTCACAGCAGCATAGATATCCTACACCATTTTGGACGAGAGGGGAAGGACAATACAGGCAGAAAAAAAGGGGGTTAAGGAGTAGCATCAGCAGCAAGCAGCAAGCAGTAGCGGACTGGACCAGGGGGGACAAGAGACCACCGCTGTACAAACCCAGTGTATCCTCTGAGATTTGGCATAGAAACAGAAAAAGAAGCAGAGGCAGAGACAGGCGCAGTTCCAGTGGACTCAAAGAGGCATAAAAGGCAACAGGTTAAAAAGGGCTAAAAAGGGCTGATAGAGGACGTCAAAGAAGGAAAGGTGTCTAGAAAACAAAGACGCTTTGTCAGAAAAATACCCAGGAAAATACCCAAAAGGGTGGAAACAAAAAGTAGGATAGGACAAGGGGTCTCCTATTTACACCTCTTGCACCTCTCCCAAACCTGAAAACGCTACTCAAGAAAGACGGAGCCTTCCACAGAAGCAGCTCCCCACTCATTCGGAGTGTGGGCAGAAGCAGTGAAGTCGCGCCGCGCCAACAGAAAGGTAGGACGCAGACTATCCTATCGAAGTAAGGAAGTGGCCGCTGAGGTAGAAAAAAGCGAAAGCAGGGGCTGTGCAGTACAAGGGCGGCAAGTGGTGCACGACGGCACAGAGAGTCAAACGGCACAGAAGCTGCAACAATATCTATTTAACTCAGCAAGACAAAAACCTTCTACTATCAACCCACTAATCCACAACAGAGCAATACCTATAGGGGGCCAGCCCGTCCCTGAAGGCCTCAAAACAACAGTGCTAACAGTGCGATCTTCACATAAGCTGGAACCTACTGAGGCCCCCAAGAGCCCGCAATCTCTCAACAGAGACAGAGAAGAGACAGGGCAAGAGAGAAAGGGGTACAGTTTAAGAAGTAACAATTTAGAGATAAAAGCCAGTACTCCACTCAAAGGGAAAAAAAAGGCCAGTCACCAGCCAGTGCCCTTTCCAGAGAGGAAAAAAGAAATATTAAAAGACACGTCTCAGGGCAACCGCAAGCGCCCCAATCCAGAGCAAGTCTGAAATCCACAGGTCGCAACGCCTTAAAAATCACTCCCTCACCCAGGTCTTATTTCAAGGTTCAGGATAAGGACAAGAACTGTACCCCTGAGAAAGCCTTGGACTGGGATAAGATACATAAAGACCCACCCAACACAGGCAGGATACAGGAGCTCAAAATGGCGGAGAACAAAAAACAGCATAAACAAAGTGAAGGAATACTCGACCTAACAGTCAGCAATAAATATCATACCCTCTCTGTCGACGAAATAGAAACAGAGGTAGAAAGAGAGATTGAGCATCGGCCTGAAGCGACAAAGACTTTTCCTGAAAAAAGCCAATAGGGTCGCGCAGAAACACCGCCGGCGGAACATACACCAACGACAAACGATATGGATACGGGTACCCCAGAAGCTACAGTAGCTAAGAGTGTCACCATCCCTGAGAATCTTCTAGAAGAGATGATGAAGGAGCTTCGAACTAAATTTGCTATCTCCGAAAAAAACCAGTCCAAAATACAGGAAATATGCGAGGTCCTGGACCAGAAAATAAACACCCTCATTGACAGGGTGACACACGTTGAAGGTGAAATCGAAGTATTAAACAAGAAAACAGAGGCAAACCACAATGAAATAACGAAACTAAAGACTAGAGAAACTGAGATCAGTGGAAAAATGGAATCCCTGGAAAGCCATGCCAGGAGTAACAACCTCAAAATCCTGAATATCCCAGAGGGACTCGAAGGAGAAGACATCAAAGGCTTCATAATCCAGCTACTAGAGGAAAAAATCCCATGGGCTAAGTCGGTAAATCTAAATGGAGACATCCAAAGGGTACATCGAGAGCCCTTGGGGAAGGGGAAGTTTAGAAAAAACCAGAGGAAAGTTTTAATCAACTTCATGACCTACTCATTGAGGAGCAAATACTTAGTGAAGGCCTTAAACCGGTATCCTACACGAAAGATGACTGGTCCTGTAAAATCAGATCTGATCTATCTAAAACAACCCAAGATAGACGATGGGAGCTTGGCCAACTTATGCCCCAATTGAGGGCCCTTGGAGCAAATGTCCAGATGAGTTTCCCAGCACTACTCAAAATCATGTGGAACAATAAAATGTTCAACATAAGAGACCCGAAAGTAGTGGAAGGGCTAATTGAACAAATTAAGACCCACCAGGAAGATCAAACGCGATCAAAACAGTAAATAAAGTATGCACTACCATAAAAGAGTGAAAGAAATGGGGAAAAAAAGGGGAAAGAATTAACATGGCCAAAATACCGGTGGGAAAATAAAATAAAAATGTAACTTAAATATTCAAAGGCAAGGAGCTCGAAAAGGGCATCTCTAATGCCCAGAAGGGAGAAGAAAAGGGAGGCTTCTCCAGGGTGGGGGGAAGGAAACTATACGCAAGCTAGAAAAAAGAAAAAGGAAAAAAAACAAAGCACACAGTGAGGAGCAAAATGGGGAAAAAACGAAAAAACACATTATAGTCCTAACAGCAATATCAAAGGAGTACAAAGGCCAAGTCGGGGGAGGAAAAGACAAGACCAACGAGGATGGCCATAAATAAAAGCAAAGAAAAATAACTTAAAATATTAACCTGGAATACAAATGGAATGAGAATTGAATCACGGAGAATGAAAATATTGGAGTACCTGAAAGACTGCAACAGCAAAGTAATCCTAATCCAGGAATCACATCTAACAAAGGAGGAGTGGGAACCATTTTGTAACAAGCATTTACAATGCAATGGTCTCGGCATTATTAAAGGTAGAGCTATTAGCATTGCTCATGAAATTTTTTTTTTTTATCATAAATAAATGGCATTGTCATTTACAATGCCAATAGCTTAATCGTTAAATCACGACGGAACAGGGGGCAGCAAGCACGACCGAACAGGGGGCAGCAAGCACGACGGAACGGAGGCAGCAAGCACGACGGAACAGGGGGCAGCAAGCACGACGGAACAGGGGGCAGCAAGCACGACGGAACAGGGAGCAGCAAGCACGACGGAACAGGGAGCAGCAAGCACGACGGAACAGGGGGCAGCAAGCACAACGGAACAGGAGGCAGCAAGCACAACGGAACAGGGGGCAGCAAGCATAACGTAACAGGGGGCAGCAAGCACAAGCAAGCGCAACGTAACAGGGGGCAGCAAGCACAAGCAAGCACAACGTAACAGGGGACAGCAAGCACAACGTAACAGGGGGCAGCAAGCACAAGCAAGTACAACGTAACAGGGGACAGCAAGCACAACGTAACAGGGGGCAGCAAGCACAACGTAACAGGGGGCAGCAAGCACAAGCAAGTACAACGTAACGGGACAGCAAGCACAACGTAACAGGGGGCAGCAAGCACAACGTAACAGGGGGCAGCAAGCACGACGGAACAGGGGGCAGCAAGCACGACGGAACAGGGGGCAGCAAGCACGACGGAACAGGGGGTAGCAAGCACGACGGGACAGGGGGCAGCAAGCACAAAGGAACAGGGGGCAGCAAGCACAAAGGAACAGGGGGCAGCAAGCACAACGGAACAGGAGGCAGCAAGCACAACGGAACAGGGGGCAGCAAGCACGACGGAACAGGGGGTAGCAAGCACAACGGAACAGGAGGCAGCAAGCACGACGGAACAGGGGGTAGCAAGCACGACGGGACAGGGGGCAGCAAGCACAAAGGAACAGGGGGCAGCAAGCACAAAGGAACAGGGGACAGCAAGCACGACGAATCATGACACTACTATCATGCTAATGACAGCAGGGTTGCTATTGGCTCAGGTTAGTCTGCTTCCTGCATCGCCCGAAGAGGACGGGGAGAAGCAGCAGCCGGCTGTTGAGTGAAATTCTCTCTTTTTTTTTTAAATACTCCTTTTCCTTAATGGCCTAAGAGAATCACTGTTTACTAAACTGTTAATTTCCCCAGGGTCTCTAAAATGGCGGGGTTCCCTTCTTCTGTAATGTATGTGGGGGTGTTGTGGCACATTAGCTCTGTTGTGAGACGCTTTCCAAATCTATCAGTACACACATTAGGAAGGCACGTCGTCCACATTTTTCCATGCTGTGCTGAAGGGTGACGCCAGGGGCGGGCGAAAGCACTAAACATAAAATACATAATTAAATAACTGAAATCCTTCAAAGTGCAGAATTCCCCGTGGCTCGTGAGCCGGCAGACTCTGCAACGCACATCTGAGGCCAACCACCGGAGCTTCCCGTCTGCTTAAAAGTAAAACCATAAAGTGGTTGTAGGCGGCAAGACTGCTGAGTGGGTTAATGCGCTTGCTGAAGAGGATTGTGTGTAAGCAGCAAGTCCCCGGTGGGCCTGGTCTGTCTGCACTTCGAGCCCTGACAGAACCGGCTCATCCTTTCAGCCTCTGCACCTCGAGGTAGAGAAAACGAGCACCTTTGAAAAGGTTACGTGACTTGTGGTGTGTGCAAAGTATTGCAGCACACAGGCACAGCCTCCAACCCAGCGCATACATGTATAAAATGTGTAAATATATATTTCCACTAAATGACGCATTTTGTAAGCCAAAGGTTGATACCCAACACTGTGAAAAAGAAAGCCATTGTAAAATGAAGGGGAGCACAGGTGGGATCAGACTTTTATTTGGGTGTCATAAGAAAGCGCTATTTTGTAATCCAACGCTTTCTGCATTGGCAGGAAGCTTTTTTCAGATCAGATCATATTATAGTGTTTCATCCCATATCTATCACATCATACGATATAGGGTACGGAGGCATAGCGGGTTTTGGTCCTGCTGATGACAGGTTCCCGCTCAGCCTCTCATTCTCTGCGGTTGATAAAATAAGTGTCCGTGAGCAGGGCAGGTGCACTGATTGATAGAAGTACTTTGAGCCTTCAGTGAGTTGCTATCATTAACAGGGATTCTGCACCAAAATGGCTGCTGCCGACACCGCTGCCACTGAGACCTGCTCGTGTATGGAGTAGGGCACAGGAAGACAGTGGTATCTCCGCGCCTCAGAGCACAGTGGTGCCGTTGTACTCATTGCCTTCTGCCACTGCCGAATCCCACTGCGATCTCTCACACGGTATGCGGCCTCCCCCCACCCACTTCACGACCCCAGTCAATACATTCCCGACACACAGTACTCACCTTGTAATTGTTCCTCACCCTCGCTGAAATGGCGGCGCTGCAGTGGTAGTGCTTCTCGCCGTGCATGCTCTCGGGAGGGAGGGCACACTCGAGCCGCAGCGGTAAGGGCAGAAGGGAACTTGGAAGGGGGATCGCAGGGAACCGACGTGAGCCAGGGGCATGGATGTACTCATTGCCTTCTGCCACTGCCGAATCCCACTGCGATCTCTCACACGGTATGCGGCCTCCCCCCACCCACTTCACGACCCCAGTCACTACATTCCCGACACACTCAGTGCTCATGGAAATTGTTGAGCATACACTATGCACAGTTTCACTAACCACGAGGTGATTGTACGCTCAGGGGCACCCGAGGTGCATGCAGCTGCACTTTTTTCCATTGGCTGCTCGCCCCATAGTCTCCTTAACATCGGCCAGTCAGGAGTGGGGGTCGCGTTCCTAACACACGTGTGTCTTCGGAAATACACGGATAGCAAAGTGCATGCAGCAGCGCTGTTCATTCATCCTCAGCAGCCCCCGAGATTCCTACTGAAACAGCAGAGCCAACCATGACAAGAACTCACCTTGTAATTGTTCCTCACCCTCGCTGAAATGGCGGCGCTGCAGTACTTGTGCTTCTCGCCGTGCATGCTCTCGGGTTGGGCAGAAGGGAAGTTGGAAGGGGGATCGCAGGGAACCGAAGTGAGCCAGGGGCATGCTCTCGGGTTGGGCAGAAGGGAACTTGGAAGGGGGATCGCAGGGAACCGAAGTGAGCCAGGGGCATGGAAATATGACCCCGAACTACACCGGATTGACCGGGGAGGGAAGGAAAGCAGAGATGCGGACTCCTCAACCGGTGAACCAAAATGGCGGCAGCAACTCCGAAATTTTTTTCGGATTTGGGGGCGTGGTTTTGATGTTCTGAGTGACAGGCAACGTCACTGTCTAAAGAACATCAAAAATTACGCCCCCAAATCCGAAAAGGACGGGGCTTGTTTGGAGTGACGCATCTCTCCTCCAATGGCTGGCCTCCGTTTAGGAAGCCAGCCAATGAAGGAGAGATGGGGCACGGAGGCGGGACCTTCGGCGCTACTCAGACTCATTAAATCTCCGGCCTAAGACTGCGCAAGCGCAGCCTTTTAGGCCTTCGACCTAAAAATGAGAGTTGGATAGAGCACTGTATAGTTACGAATCAAAACTGTAACATAAAAGGAGTCGCAATTATTTTAAAAAAATCTTTGAAAGCAGTGATTGAAACAACAGAAATTGACAGAAAAGGCAGATGGGCCATTGTGACAGCAAGAAGCTACAACAATGCATATACCCTAGTGGGATACTATGGCCCAAACTCCGATGACCCGGAACCACTAAAGAAGCTATATGCCACCCTGCTAGCAACCAACTCCCCAATAACAATGGGAGGAGATTTTAACATTATATTAAACCCCTCAGAAGAAAGACACCCTGCAAAAAAAAAAAAACTTGCCAGACATGAGAGAATGGGTGAGCCGATATATGAAAGACATAGGCCTGGTCGATGTATGGAAAGAAAAAGGAAACATAAATCACTGATTGACATATAAAAACAAAAGACTAGGGCACGCCTCCAGAATAGATTTTTTTCTTATTAGTAGGAGTCTGGTAGAACAAACGGAAAAGGTCGAACCGTTCCCAGCTCATATTTCTGACCACTCAGCGGTACAACTTATACTGATGCTTAAAACTTCACCTACTCCCCAGAGGTAGACTGTAGATAGGAGCATATTTCTAGTGGAGTCCTATAATGAAAAACATGCAGAAGAAACAAAACAGTTCCTTGATCTTAACAAGGCCGGAACCACAAAACAAACTGCCTGGGATACCTACAAAGCAGTTATCAGAGGGAAAACCCTCAACATAGCATCACACAGGAATAAAGAAAAGAAGATATTTGTCAAACAGACTGAAAAAGACCTACTATCTCTAGATGTGGATCTCAGAACTGCGAGGTGCAGCAAGTCCATCTCGGAAATAGAAGAAAACATTAGAAATAAGAAAACAGAGCTCCATGACTTCCTGGAAAGAAGAGTAAGAGACAAATGGGAATCCAGTAAACTTGCTCATTATGAATATGGAGAAGGATGTGGAGGATCCTAGCCTGGAAAGCAAAAACAGAAAGAACTAAAAATAGGATTACAAAGATACAAAGGTTAGACAACACAGGACTTAACGCAGTAAGCAGTATAATTAGGCAGAATTTAAGTGCTTCTTTGAGGATCTCCACACGGAGGACCTAATTAGCTCTGAGAAACAAATACAACATCTTCGAATGAATAAACTAACCCGGTGGCTTCACAGGAATAGAAGCTCGCTCTCAATCAAGAAATCTCGAAAGAGGAAGTCAGAGCTGCAATTAAGTCCCTTAAAAGAGGGAAAGCAGCCGGTCCAGACTCCCTACCAAATGAATTATATTTACATCTCCAAGAAACACTGTTAACACCACTTACGGAACTTTTAAACTGTATATTCCAAGATAACCAAAAACTCCCAAACTCCTGGAATGATGCAACATCATCCTAAAACCAGGGAAGGACCCAACAAAATGCGAATCATATAGACCCATATCCCTCCTGAATACAGATTACAAAATATATACACAGATTCTGGCTAAATGAATAGGGGCAGTAGCAGGGTCCCTAATCCACCCAGACCAAAAGGGTTTCAAGATACTGCTCCTCTATCGGTAATAACTTTTGACGCAGCAAAAGCTTTCGATCGAGTTAGTTGGCCTTTCCTTAATGCTACCCTAAGGAAATTTAATCTGGGTGATAAAATCGAAAGTGCTATATCAAATATCTACTCAAGCCCAAGAGCAAGAATTTTAGTAAATGATGCTCTTACTGACAACGTACTTATTAAAAGAGGCACTAGGCAAGGTTGCCCCTTGTCTCCCCTTCTATTTAACTTTTACATTGAACCTTTGGCTATCTTATTAAGAGGGGATGAAGAGATCCAATCATTCAAATATCTTGGATGGGAGAAAAAGGTAGCATTATATGCCAACGACCTGATGATATTCACTGGAAATTTAGCGATTTCACTCCCAATATTAGAAGATAACATAGCCCAGTTTGGAGCAGTATCAGGCTATCAGGTTAATCAAAACAAGACAGAAATTCTTGAGTGGAATACAGTCTCAGGAAACCCTCTTATCAAGGACAAGATCAAGTATCTTGGAATTGAATACACAAAAGATGTAGATGAAATAACCAACCTGAACTTCTCTAGGATACACAAAGAAATAAGACAACTACTAAAGGCCTGGTCAGGCCTATAATTATCATGCCTAGGAAAATCTAACTTAATCAAAATGACCATTTTACCGAAATGTACATACTTATTTAACTCCATCCCTCTGAGTTTTAGTACTGAACAAATCAAAAAACTTCAGGGAGAGCTATCATGCTTCATTTGGGCCGCCAAGGGTGTCAGAATCGGATGGAAAAAACTTAGAAAGAAACAAAGCACAAGGGGGAATCGCCAGCCCGGACATACTCGAATATTGTAGATCTTTTCAATTCAAGAACAGTAGGATTTTACTGACGGAATGGGATAACTGGCCCACTTACCTAAAGGCACTCGTAGGCTCCAAAGAAGATCACTACTTATACAAATTTGCCCTTCCGAAAAGTAAAAAATAAATAAAACTTAAGACGATAAAGGCCGCAGCTAGATCGTGGCTGGAGATAAGAAGAACACTAAAAATACGGTGTTTCAGCAAACATGCGCCAATCTGGGAATCACCAGGCACCCCTGAATGTTTAAAAGATGCACTATCAATCCCATTAAGAAAGCATAACATAAACCACTGGGGACAGCTCCTAGAAAATAACCGGATTGTGAAATGGGAAATTCTATACGAAGGAACTCAGGGTTCTATATCAAGATTTAAATTCTACCAACTAAACAGCTGGGTAAACACTTTAAAAGAAAAACTGCAAGGTGATGAGATCCTTGAACAAAAACTCCTGAACCCAGCTACCTTCAAAAAGGAGGTTTCTTACTGGTACTGGGCCCTTATAAGAGCTGGGGAGGTTTGTTTCTTTTGTACTGACCAAAATTGAAATATAAATCTACTCTATATGTAACCCTAGATGTCAAACTTTGTTACTTCTTCCTCAAATATTGTTACATTTATTTGACATCAAAACCCATTATCCTCCAACATGTGCAAAGGACTTGAACTTAATCCTTGATTACAGGGAGGGATTTATTTCTTTATACACTGAATTATATTTCAGAGATTACCTGAAACCTGCACTGGAACATAGGTATGAACATGGATTATATTTTCTGAGCAGTGCAAAATTTACATGGGAATCTTTACATACTTTCTGGTAAGGCCACCGTTTGCAATTACGTTTCGCTAATGCTGATTACTGAAGATGGGGTGATTGTTAGTACTGATATGATGTTTATGTTTGTTTGTTATTTGAATATACAGCATTAGGTTTGGAAGACTTGCCTGGAATAATAGTGTCAGGGTAAGTTTGTATGGATTATTTGGACAGTTGATACTCTACAGTGAAACTAATAAAACATTGCTTGGCCACATAAGATACCCAATTGCGATAGATACTAATAGTAGATCTCTTCGCCTCATATTGATTTAATCAAATGTTTGCATTTAGCAGTGCCTTATTCACACTGACATAGAATGTCACATCTTGATCCTTTACCCTTGAGCACTATCCTACCACTTAGCAAGTATCATCATGTGTAGAAATTCTAGCAATAGTAATACTATGTGTGAGGATACTAATACTTACTGTGGTGATGGCTTAGTAGATACAGGAAGAGCACAGAAATAATAATCATGAGAATATTGCCCCCCCTCTTTTGTAGCCCTGACAAAGTCGCTGGTTGAAATACCATTAGACGAAACATGTTTTGGCTACGAGTTTGTGCTTTCGTTGGATATATATGAAAATTTGGAAATAAAGCTTCAAGTTTGTGACGTCCGCTGGATATATATAAAAATTTGAAAACAGAAGTAAATAAAAGAAAGAACTACAACGACAACGATATTGTGTGGACTATCAAGTTTGATTCAATGTTGGGTGCTCACCACTGTTTCTGTAGATTAGTTTTGGGGAATTGTCCTCAAGTGTGGGAAGGGTTTTTTGTGGCCCCTTCTGGTTCTTGGAGCACCATTGCAAATATATTGCTTGAGACACTACAATACACTATTTTGCGCAGCTTTTACCCTGCCACTTTTTCTGATTTACTAAAATGAAATAATGTGCTAATAGAGATTCAAACTCACATTGAGAAAGACCACATCTCTTATGGTAGATTCTCTGAGATACCATTGCTCTAAATAAAATCAGCTACTTCTCAGATATTAATCCTCATCAGCTTTAATTGCAATAATTTTCAAATAGCTAGGTATTCAAACAAACTACCAAATATTCATAATCTTTCACCCAAATCATTATTCTTACGCTGCATCTCAGAAATTCATGCCACAGAAAACAAAATCTGATACCAATTCCATTAGAAGAAAAAATGGATTGTGTTTGAAATTAGGTTGTTGGTTGGCTAAGGTATGAGCCCAGGCCAGGCAGCAACCACAATCCTAGTCAGAGTAAGAAGCAGGCAAACCCTAACGTACCCTGTGATAACGCTCATAGAGCTCAATCTATTAAATAAAACAAGACAACAATCCTATAAATAGAACTTGAGAAATGAATTTTTAAAGAATAAACTGTAAAATAGTGTTTAGAAGCAATAATTGCTTTCTTCAGATATCTGGTCACGCCGGACTGGGACAAAGTCAAAAGTTGAGACTGACTGCAATGGCACACAGGCCGATACAAGGACCCAGAAAGGCCTGCTGAACAAAAGTACCTTGATCCTGGCTGCGAAGATGCGGGGTGCAGGCGAAGTGAAGTCAGTGTCGATCCACACAACAGGGGTGAAGTGCCGGTCTTGGTCCATGCAACAACAGTGATGTGTCAGCTCCGATGCAGAGATTTGTCATTGAGAATGCCGTCGATGGAGATGCACAGAACTTGTGCAGCAGTAGTTCTGAAGGCGATGCATTGGGTGGAATTTCCCAATGAAGGCGATTTGCCGGTCCTGGTCCCGCAACAGGAGTGATGTGCTGGTTCCGATCCACACAACAGTAGCGATGAGCCAGTTCTGTTCCACGTAACAGCGCCAATGTGCGGTTCAGCAGAGGATGCATGGGGTTTCTTGAAACAAGCATCCTAGTCCTCACTTCCAAGGGCCGGGAGTGGGGTGGCACCACTTGGCAGGGAAGACACACAGATGGCAGAGTGCAGGTGCAGAAGCAGGTACGTTGGAAGCCTTTTATGTCCCTGAACTTCAGATCAGGAGGTAAGCCAGCTAGCCTTTGGAGTCACTCTAGGTTCAAATGATGCAGGTTCAGTCTTTTCACTCTTGCGGTGGGACAGCAGGCAGCAGGGCAGCACAGCAAGACAGGAGTCCAGCAAATCAGCAGTTCAGCAGAATGGCAGTCCTTCAGTAGCCCAGAAGTCCTTCTTCCTTGCTGTCTTAACAGGTCCAGATGTGAAGTGGTGGTGTCAGAGGTCCAGCACTTATGCCCAGTTGTGCCTTGAAGTGGGGGAAACTTCAAAGACCGATCTTTGAAGTGCACAGAAGTCCTCCCTTCCTACCTTGACTCCAAGATCACTATAGGTGGGTATGCAGCCCTTTTTGTGAGGACAGGACACAGCCTATTCTGTTGTTAGTGAGGCTGGGTCCAGCTCCTTCCTACCAACCTCCAAGGATGGCCCATCAAGCCATACCTAAACTCCTATTGTGTGTGGCTGTCTAGGGATTACACAAAGTCCAGCTGTCAACCCCCCCCCTCCCTCTGCCCTCCCCCTTGGATATGCATCAGAGACAGGCAGCAAGCACAAAATGGCTAAAGTAAGAAAATGCCAACTTTCTAAAAGTGCAAAAAAACAATACATTCACCCCTTTACAGAGATCTGGGCCTAAATCCATCGTTTTTTTTGTTCCCCATGCCATTCCAGTTTGAACCCAGCCACATGCAAATCAGTCTTCACCTTGTGCCCAATGGGAACAGTCCAGTCCGAACTGCCAGGCCAGGTTCTCCTTGGACTGGAAACAAGCATCCTAGGACCAGTTTCGGGTTTTCAGCCCTCATCAGCCAGGATAGCTTGATGGAGAGCACAGCACTCACATCTGAGCATACTCGTATCACTGGTGGTGACAAATGCAAAAAGAACTATTGATGTACTGAATGCAGAACAATGTCATACATTCACCCCAGTACAGAGATCTCGGCCTAAAGCCATTGTCTTTTTGCTCCCCATGCCATTCCAGTTTGACAAGGCTCAAACAGTTCAAACAAGGCGTAATCAACAGTTGTGTTCATCCCTTTACACTTACTTGTTTTTCTAATTTTCACTTCTACCTAATATTGTGATAAAACCTCTTCAAGGATATCATAGTTTTTCTTTGTAACTTCCTCTAATTTAAGCTCTGAAATGTGTTCCTTAACTTTATCTATTTGAATGTGTAATTCTTTCATTTTATCCTCTGCTTGTTCACTCAACTGTTTCATAATATTCCTAGATGCTTTTTTCGAACTTCTCACTCATTACTAAAGGTGTCTCTAGATAATTCCTCACGTCCAAAAATGACGACACATTTCAAACGTAAATAGGTTTAAGTAGAAGACGGTGAGTAAAACACGATCAGTTGATCATAAATAAGAACAATAGGGCAAATATGGGAAGATCTATATAAATAAGTTTAAACATTAAAGGAGACTGCATTTTGTTTATCATGTAGTGATGCCATCTGTCTGGAATGAAATAATTTTAACTGTAGGTTGACTGTGGGCAACTATCACCCTGAGGTGCACCCATAGACTGTACAGAGCTTCCCATATTAGTCCAGGTAACAAAGTGCTACACCACCAAAAACAGAGACACTCTACCTAATGTGCAACTAGGACTTTTGCTGCTAATACGCTAATTTTTGCCAATTTAAATGTGTTAGGCCTAATGACAACTGCACTGACCAATCAGCTAAAGTTTAGGGTATTTCATAGCGTTCTGCACTATGCCTAATACCTGTAATGTTGCCCTAGCTGAGGGATATTCCCCAAGAGAGAAAGAGAAGGCGGGGAAAGTGTACACCATAGAGGGAATGAGCTTTTCAATAGAACCTTGTAAAGAGATTCCAACCCTGTACCAGAACCACCTTTAAATTGTGTAGTATTTTGTTTTGCTGTTTGATCAAACGATTTTATTTCAACTAAAAGATAAGCACCAGGATGGATTGAATGTTGTATTGTATGGAAATGTATTGTTTCTGCTCTTCAAATGTTGAGTTCTGTACTTTTAAACCCCACTCTACCTCCCTGATAAGCACTTGTCTGCTCACCTTCTCTACCCTAAGAGCCAAATGCCGAAAACGTTTACTTGGCCCCGTTTGCAGTGCCATTGTGCGATGAATCCCAGGACACCACTGGCAAATTACCACACCAGTAGCTCTTGTCTGCCCTGTGGTCTCCGAATGTGGATCAGTGCTGCAGTTATTATGGACACTGCACTTCTGGGTCTGCGTGTGTTCAGTGGCTGCAAAAAAGGCAAAATGATGTACCTGGGAGTCTGTTCAATCTAGAACAAATGTGAAAAGGTCATAATTCAGATCCTTCAACTACACTAGCTCCCAGTCACAGAAAATATATATTTCATGGCACTAGTGCAGTATTTCTTGCAAAACATTTTTCCAAATCACCTACCTCTCCCTCCTTGGGTTCTAGCTCTTACCTTCTGCTTCAAGTCCCTAAAGTACAGAACAAAGGAAAGGGTGGCCGGGAGTCTTGGAGCTTTCAGGGTAGAAATGTGGAACAATCTCTTTTAAAATTCGCACGCGGTCTCCCCCAATAAAATGTAGAAAGAAATTAAAAATCTAGATAGTCAATCCCTCGCAATCTCTACTGTGTCGCCAGCACACTTCCTGCACTCAGTAGAGGGGCAAATCGAAAGTGCTAGAGGCTCTTTGCAAGTGTATGTGTGCGCATGAGAAGTAACCCATGAATAACAATATTCATAATAAAACATTTTTCATACGGTTTTCATACCCAAATTATGCCCTACTACATTTTGTCATAACCGTTTCATAATACACCCATTCAGGGTGTACCCTGGTTGTTTGCTGATACACCAATTCACCATAAATCAATTTACACAAAAAGGTGATCGATGTAACTGTTAACATAGCAATGTGTCACAAGGTCTCTACACAGCTCATGGCCAGGCTTTCTTCCTGCTGGCTCCATCTGTTTGGAAATGCTGAGAGTGGTTGGCAAACAAACTGGCTTCAGTGCGACCGCCCGTCCAGTATACATGCGCGCAGATGGCATCAGGGAGGCTGCCTTTTTGCAGCAGTGCCTTGATGGGCCAGGCACTCCCATCTTGCCTGGGGTCATTCAACAGCTTCTGTTTGTTCTGGTGGCAGCCACTCTGTAAGGCAGTGAGAGGCAACCACTGCTCCCCATTGCAGCTCACTGGGAGAATTTCTGAGTTAAGTCTATGTGCAATATCTGGGAAAAGAAGCGCAAAGCTATGCTGTGCTGAAACAAAGCTGTTCATGATACAGTGTCTGGAAAGATAAGAGCATGATCTGTTCTGAGCACAACCTATGCCACGTCAGCATTCACATTCCCAAGAAAATGGAGAGTGAAATACAGAGGCATCCAGGAGTAAACCGGGGTGGAGTAAACAAGCCTGCCTGTCACAGCATGGCGGTAATAGCGCCAAAGCGGCTAATAATGGACAACTATTTTTAGAGCACACAGCTGCCAAAAATGGTTAAATGCGACTAAACACAGATGCCATGGCAACAGAGATATAGAGTCTCTTACATTTTGTTTGTAGAGGACAAAAAGATGAGACGTAATTTGTAGCTCCTAAAGTTACCAACGTATTTAATTATAATATATATTTATCTAGTGTAATTGTCACCAGGAACCATCGGCATGATTTTCAATTCAACAAAGACAAATATGCCTCTACTGACAAATAGCTTTATACAGACAGAAAACACAGGGTCCCTCTGAGAGAAATAAATTAACAATTGGGAGTTTGGAAAACCTTTGAACACATTTGTGTATATGGCCCTTATGAAAAAAGGCAAATACAGTTTAAACTAACGTTCTGCACTAGCCTGGGAACACAGCAGCAATTAATTAGTTAGATGTTCTTGCCTTTTTCATATTTTGGATAATTAAAAATGGTATTGGATTTGATTCTCAGATACACAATTCTTGAGACAATCACTTTCTTTGAGTTTAAAGCGATTTGCTCACTCTCACAATCCACATATCTGGACATTAGTGCTCACATCTCACAGGAGAAAGGTGATATCCGTGGGTATAGATGTTATGTGATCGCTCTCCTTTGCTCCACTTACCACTTGTGAAGCTGTGTATCTGGCTACCTTCAATTGGATCAACGCTTTTTTAGGGTTTATGTAGCTAGATTTCCAATGCCTAGATAAGACATCACCAGTGCTTTTTTATTAGGCTTGACGTCTTCATCAGAAGGCATGGATTTGAAGTTTTTAGTAGATGTTACTGATTTTGTGAAAATGTGCTCAGTTTCCATTAGCAATCCTCAAGGACCTTAACAGTGAAGTTGAAAATGCAATGAAAGAGCAAGTAAACAACTAAACACCACCAACTTCAAGGAAGCTCTGCTCACAAATAGCAATCTGGATTTCAACGGTATAAATTCCCGATGACACTGAGAAGACAAGTGATGTGCGTATAATCAAATGACTTGTCTGCAACTTCAACTTGGTCGACCAAAACAGACTACACATGAATAGCATGTGCGATTCGGACAAAGGTTCTAAACTAGATCTCATCCTATCTGCCCAATAAATCCCTAATAGAAAAAATAAAGAAAGACAAAAGAAGTATGGGAAATTCCTCAGGATTCAATATGGGCTAAAGAATATTTACATGAGGCCTCTAAGTATGATTCTGAAAGGTTCTAGTGTTGTAATGCATCAATATTCTGACAAAAGCCAACCATATTGGAAACTTCAACAATAGAAGACTAAGCCATCATAAGAAGAATCCACTCCCTTTAACTGAACTCATTGAGCTTAGAAGGCTTCTCCCCATCATCCACACCCCCACTAAATCCCTAGGTTCCCATAGACTTGATTCTTAGACTCATTCCACATAATAATAAAGTAAGAAAATCTGCCTATTTTCACCTATGCACCAAGAAGAAAATCTGCAACATCTCAAAACAGCTGTACACTATTTATGAAGCAAAAGACACAAAATTGATGGACGGAATGCAGAACAAATCAAAACATTCACCCCCAGTCAAGAGATCTGGGTTAAATCCATCATTCTTCTGCTCACCATGCCACCCCAGTTTAGACCTGGCCATATGTACACTATTTATAGGCAGACCGTATTTTGGAAACTCCATTCCAGCTGGAGTATCTCTATTGTCCATTGTGACACTCGTCCATACTACATTCAGCTGCATACTTCAGGATGTACACTTGCGGCCAGTCTAAGCCAGAATTCAATTTAAGATTGTCGCAGAGTCATCTATCAAGCCCACCACACCTAGTTGATCTCTTGCCCATCTCTGAAGGTCCACGATTGCTAAGAAGTTGAGATGTGCTCCTCTGGGAAGATCCTAATTTTAAGACCTTCTAGCTTGCAAGCAATGCTTCTCTGTGGCAGCCACCTCAGCCCGGAGCTCTGCCTCCATTCCGCTGAAAGTTATCTTCAATCATCATCTTTAGGAAACATCTCAGGTTACATCTTTTCATGCATGTCCTAGGCTAGTGCTTTGACATCTTGTTTGTTTAGGACGCTTATTGTCTCAATGACCATTACTACTTTCCTCAATTATCCCTCATCCTAATCTTTCATGTACAACCAGATGTGCTAAAAATGTCTTACTGTATAGTGCCCTGCAAATTTAATCACGCTGTGGTAAAAATGCTTTAAATAAATGAATCTGCATAATAAATAAGTAATTAAATAAGGCTCTGATAATGAAAATGTAGCTGCAGTTCCCAAAAGTGTGTTGATTCCAGTCCTTTTTGGAACTTTAGTGGGTTCTCGTCGGCATCAAGTATTTAAAAAGGGTTTTCATTTTCTCAGCTTTAATGACCCTAAAGCCATATAAATTAATGCCTGAAAGAAGGCAGAATCTCTCAAGCAACTTAGCTGATAAAAACAGGTATTAATCACTAGTTAAAAGAAAAGCTAGATTCAATTTTATAATCCGGTTTCACCCAAATAACTCTCAACTAACAACTAAAAGACAATGTCGTCTGACCAGCACACAACTCTATCTCTGCCAACCATAACCTGAATGTGTTTCAAACAAAGTCTCATCAGGCAGTGGTCTAAGCACAGCTGGCAGTCGGAAACATGAACCAAACATCCTCAAATGCCTTTGAAAGCATCTTTACCATCTTTCTGCTTGCTTGCTGGCTTGCTTGTTTCTGTCAACATCCCACAATCACCTCACTCTCCAGGGGAACCTTGCCTATCTTGGTGAGGATATTCTAAGCTTAACCAACTACTGGTCACAAATAAATGTCTCTAAATGAATAGCTGTTTTCTGGGTGAATTTAACATGTTTTATATGAGTAAGTATGACCTGTTACTACCAGCCGGCCCGCATATGACACCTTGGTGAAGTAGTGTATGATTTCTATACTGTGTCCAGGATGAATGCTGTACCTTTAGTAGGAGTGTAAGGAAACAGGATATGTGGTGTATGTATGTAATTAGCCTCCTTGTTTTTACAGGGTTAACTTTTCAGAGTGCTGGAAGGTTTCTAGCAGCAGCCTGCCTGTAAAGGTCCCTGGCACAAATGAGATTACCATGGGAACACATTAAATGAGGTTGGGAGTTGCCATGGAGCTCCAAGTCTATGCTATAAAAGTTTATCTTCGCTGCAGATGGGAAGATGACTGCCAGGACCCATTGCGTGGTCGACCCCTCGAAAGCACAAAATAAGCATGCACACGCTGATGCACACAATATCATATGATAACTACTCATCTGCAAGTAATGTGGCCTGGGAAGCTGCCAAAATGTGCTCTGTATGGACAACTGACCCCCACAAGTCAACGATAAGCAGCAAAGTTATTTAGGCCCAGCCATCCACATACATAACACAATACAAATATCTTTAACAGGATCAAACACATTTTACTTTTACATTAATCAACACTAACCATTTGTTAACTAGAAACTTAACTTGTATCTAGCAACCGTATACAATGAAACTCAACGGGTCACTGGAAACCCCAGAATAACATTGTACCCAGATCAAGATTATGAAGGTGCTACGATGACGTGCTGGTGGTAGAAGGTGCTATACAGCTTTGGATGGACTAACATACGGACTGAATTAGAAGCTCTTTCCTTCATCACACAGAGGCTCTCTGTTGATCAATCAATCAATCAAGGTGTTTGTTTAGCGAGACTACTCACCTGTAAGGGTCTCAAAGCGCTGTGGGGGTGGGGAGTTCGCAGGTTCCAGTCCATCAAGGAGGGGGTCTGTCAAAGACCCAGGTTTTGAGGTTTCTTGCAAAGATGGGGAGCAATGCTGTCTGTCTGAGGTGGAGTGGAAGGTCGTTCCAGGCTCTGGCCGCGAGGAAGGAGAAGGAGCGACCTCCCGATCTGGTCTTTTTGGTGCAGGGGACTGCGGCGTGGGAGAGCTGGGCTGATCATAGGGTACTTTGGGGTGCGTGGAATTTGAGTCTGCTGTTCAGGTATGCTGGTCCCGTATCGTGGAGAGCCTTGTGAGCATGGGTGAGCATCTTGAAGGTGACTCTAGCTTTGATGGGGCGCCAATGGAGTGTGTGCAGGTGCTGGGAGATGTGGTAGTGTCTTGGCAGGTTGAGGACTAGTCTTACAGTGGCGTTCGGATGTTCTGTAGCTTGCGGGTGAATTATTTTGTATATCCCGTTGCTGTAGTCGAGTCTGCTGGTGACAAGGGTGTGAGTGAGGGTCTTTCTGTGTTCAAGAGGGGTCCACTTGAAGGTCCTACAAAGAAGGCGGAGGGAGTGGAAGCAGGGGGACGAGACAGAGTTGATCTGGCGGTCCATTTTGAGCTCTGAGTCCAGGATGATTTCCAGGTTGCGTGCGTGGTCCGTGGGAGTGGTTGGGCTTCCGAGGGCAGGGGTCACCAGGTGTCATTCCAAGCATCGAGGTTTGGGCCCATGATGTCGGTGTTTAGTTGTGACGCGCGCTAACATCCCATGCAGAAGCTGCCAGCTGGTAGGCGAACTGAAGAAGAATGAACGAACGGATGATTTTTGTACAAATCCAGACTCACTCAGTGAAGAAAAAACTCTGCCATATGATATAACAATCACGAGCACACACAAACTGATTAATTCCACCAAGAGGTCCGGAGGACAGTGTTGCCCACAAGCCACAGCGCATCGCGGTTCAAGCCACGAAAACTACAGCGAGAGGGCCATTGCTTCCCTACGAACTATATACAGCTGCTCTGGGAAGCCTCAAAGAATTACAGTGAAGGCCATCTTCCAGTCCATGTCCTGAGGAGAACCCCCAAACAAAGTCCGGGTTCAAAACGTGTTGACCCTGTGCTGGAACAGAATTTAGAAAGGGTGTTACAGGACTGCAATACAGGATAGAGTCCCCCTGTTAATAGACCCTTGTAATTAAGAGGTTCCAGCATAGCCAAACAAGCAGGCTCGCAGAAAGGAGTGAACGGCCGCTTGTCTGTTTTCATGTTATTAGGACTGGTGCCCCATGGACTGAATGACTAGAGGCATTTTTTCTTTCCCTTTGTTTGTATATGGTGTTTACATAAATGTTTTTCATTTATATTGTTTGTGAAAAGTCTATTTGTACTATGGCGTTATATGTGAATGTCGCTATTTGAGTATGCTTTATGTTTGGATATATTTAAATGTTTTTTGCAAAATCATGAAATAAGTAAAAATTACTAAATGAAAAGTTTGCCCGCTTAGGATTATTGGCTAGGTGTGGTGACAATACATTGTACTAATCTATCTGGCCATCCTGTTGTTGTATAATAAATTAGAGTGGTCTAGGCCAGGTAGTAAATAGACCCAAGCCTTCTTTGGTCCCACTGGTATTTAGTTGTAGGCAGCTGTTTTTCCTCCATTTCGCCACGGCTTCCATGCCTTCTCGAAAGTTGTGTCTGGCGGTGTTGGATTCGTTGGAAAGGGAGAGGATGAGTTGGGTGTCATCTGCGTATGACACAATGTTGAGTCCGTAGGTTCTGAAGATAGGGGCGAGCGGAGCCATGTAGATGTTGAAGAGTGTAGGGCTGAGGGAGGATCCCTAGGGGACTCCGCAGGTGGTTGGCGTGGGGTCCAAGAGGAAACGGGGGATTCTGACCCGATGCGTTCTGCAGGAGAGGAAGGAGCGGATCCCGTTGAGTGCCTTGTCTTGGATCCCTGCGTCATGGAGTTTGCATATTAGGGTGAGTTGAGAGACTGTGTCGAACGCCGCTGAGAGGTCGAGTAGGATGAAGGCTGCTGTTTCTCTATTATCCAGTAGGGTGCGGATGTCATCTGTTGCGGCGAGGAGGGCGGTTTCCGTACTGTGTTATTTTCTGAAGCGGGATTGTGAGGAGTCAAGGATGTTGTGCTCTTTGATGAATGTGGCGAGTTGGCTGCTAATGGCTTTCTCAATTACTTTTGCTGGAAACTGGAGCAGGGAGATGGGTCTGTGGTTTTTTAGGTCGGTGGGGTCCGCGAAGGTTTCTTCAAGAGGGGGTTGATCACTTTATCACAGATGTCTAAGTTCTAAGATATTGGCACACATTTTGTGAAGCTCAGCAACAGGTCTACAGAGTTGGATGGGAGCACACAATTGAGCTTGAGGAACTTTCTGTATTATGATGCACCTTTTGGTGACTATTCACAATCCATCACAAGAGAAAATTCAACTGTGGTACACCAAAAAAAATGAAAGAAAACTAAACGACCACTCAGATCTCAACCAGAGCCATGTAACATCAGCCTCTGTGGCCATAATCACATACTTTAGATTAAGGCCCTCGTTTAGAGAGCAGGGGGCATACCATCTGTCCGCTTGCCAGGTCAGTGAAGGCTTTGACCTCTGCACCCTTCGCAGAGGAACACCCTCCTGATTTAGAACTGCCCTCTTGCCTAGCTGGGATCTCTAAGCACTAAGAATAATAACATTGTTGAGGGTGTCTGAAGGCTAAAGATTCTGTCCAGCAGGCACCAAATGTATTGCACCTTCTTTGTAATGTGTTTTGCTTTTAAAAAATAAACTTCCAAAGTTGGGATTTGTTAATAATGAGCAAAAGCATTGATGGGCTTGATGCACAGGGATTTTCTCCTTGTTTGATATTGAATGGTTTCTCCTTTCAGGATACCATGACTGACATAGGCAGTTCCAGGCAGGGAACTTTGGTGAGAAGGCTGTCATGATTATGTTGCGGTTCAAGGTAGACATGCCATCAGAATGAGAGTCTTCAGCAGTGTCCACCATCAGATGCCCTGTGGTTACCGCCCTCTAAACGGGGGGGAAGACTGCAAGCCTGCTGGATGGCTGAACCGCACCTTTATGGAAAGTTCACCTGCTGCATTAGACTCTTAATGAAGACCTAAATCTGTCTACTGCTAAAACAGATTTCAAAAGGTATTGGATTGCATGGTTGCAGAGTTGTAGCACAAGGCAAGGGTTGTGTGAAGATCAGACACAGTCCATGCAGGTAAGTGCGGTGGGCGGGGGTGAATCGATAGACGATGTAATAGGATTGATTGATTTCTTTAATTTTCCCTCTTCCGTCGTCTGTCAACTCCACCCCCGCGCTTACCTACACAGACCCCCCGCTGCTGAAAATGAGATGCTTGTTATTAACCACTAGAAAGTCTGTGGCAATATTAGTCACTATGCTGGGTCTGATGATTCATTGCACAAATGTGTCCTCTCCATGAACTGTGTTTGTCCTCCTGGTCACAGGTTGCGAGCCTTGTGAGTTGACTCAGTCTTTCGTACAAAAGAGATCCACACAATGAGTACATTGAGTTGAGTAACACTAAACATAAGTCATATGTGGAACTCGCTCCACTCGACCTTAAAGACTCAACCAAACTGTTCCAATTCAGGACATGAATAGATGACCATTCATGTCATCTGTGGTATATGGATGACATGAATGGAAGCAAAAACCTTCCATGTTCAGGCATCCATGTCATGTGTGGGCAACCAGGAAAAAATGCTGGCCCTTGCACAATGGAGCTCATTTTTGTCAAATGGTGGAATCCACAGCGCACTTTGAATTTTTCGAGCAACTCCTGGAGAGTGTCAGGTTTCATTGGCTTTGCACACCATGAAAAGATTTGAAAATTTAATGAGTGTCCTTTCAGAGGCTATGGCTTTTTAACAAATGTATGTGAAAATTGTTTTTAGAATGCACTGTTTGACCACATTAAAAATATTACTTATGGGAGAAGAAAACGCCTAGTAGTGGCGTAGCTTTCTCACTTAACTCGCTCACTGCAATTCAGAGCTAGTGTTACGCCCCAGAAGTTTCAAAGCTCAAGTCAGAACCATAATATAGACGGCATCTAAAATGGACCTTGTTCTGTGATGTTTTATTATATCACTCATGCAGTTATAATGGAACTTCAATAATATCAATTTGTTTATGTCTTCAGGGTTAAGGCCATGTGACATGACTTCCGGGAAAAAATCAGGGTCAGGTTCCTGTGATGTCATAAAGATTAAAGGATATGCAATGTCCCTTCTGCTACGCTTGACATTTTGGTGCAGTGACGCCCATGGTGGTGCCCAGGAGAGATAGCTTCATTTCAGATAGTAAAGACTGGGATGACAAGGGGTATGTGGAAATTACCAGTATGTAATCAGCATATTTATCTCACTACCAATTTGTGAGTGCTTGTCAAATTTGAGCTTCAAGGTCATAACAGATAGTATCAAATGTAAGGGTATTTGTTTTTAACAGTACTGATTGTCTGATTGACAATCTCCTGGTGGCTGCTTTCTTCATTTCCGCTAAGCAGGATATCCCCTTTAATATATGAAAAATAGCATTCTCCTGAACTAACAAGTAGCTTGTCCTTTTTCAACAATTTTTGAAAATTCTGCGTGGCCTGTGAAGTTGCCTCCTCCCAGGACTGAAACCCTTGATATATTCTGTGCTTGCATTTGTTGACACAGGAGTGCATTTGTCTGAGCTTTCACACCCCACGGAACAATTGATCAGGCTGTGGACTCTGGCTGGCACTTTGCCCCTCCATCTCCTCGCCTCTTCTTGGCACAAGGTAAGCCTATGTACTAATAATGAAGCACCATGAACACCAAATATAATTCCTTTGATTAGATCTGCTGTATTCTATTCCCCTTATTTCAGTTGTTCTTCCCAAACCTCTAAAATTTCCTGTGGCGTGCCAGCACTACACAAAGCTCTGTATAAATAAATTAAAAAACAAAGTAACATCACTTTGCAGTCATAATTTTAGGACTGGTGACCATCATTTTAGGACTGATAATAATGTGCCATCATAATACATGTAGTTATTTTTCTTTTTAGACATTGCTTTGCGGAATTATTAGCACAAGAGAATTGATCATGTACATTGTTCTTCATGTGTATGCCACAAAGACCTGAGAGGATTGCTGTGAGCACCCGATGGGATCACATTTGCGTTGAGATGCATGCAGTTCTAACTACTTCTCAGAGCCGGTGGTTCAAGTGCTTTGCTTCAGGTCTGGACCTTGTATATAGATGAGCAAGGCATATATTGTGTCAGAGTTCACAATTTCCATGAAAAACCGGCCAAATATAAATTTCACAACCTTCAAGAAGGTAATAGAGTAGGTGTATTCAGGGGCGGCTCCTTCGCAATGGTGCTCGAAGGAGCCGCCCCTGAATATTACACAGAAGGCCTTTGCAAATGCAACAATAACACTCATACAGTGTTTCTTTACAAGTCCAAAAGTGCCTCAATTTGCAAACATAGGCCACTTTTTCAGCTTTCTAATTCACTAATTAGGCCCACTTTTATTTTGATGCCCAGGTAAATTTTCTGTCCAAGTCTGTACTTCTATCCCGAGGTGGCATGCCTGACCAACGTCTTTGATGGCATTCTCTGGTTTGTCTCGCTAGCTGTGTTGGCCATGGGTGCTCTTGGTCCCTAGCCTGTTGGTTCACCTAGCCTACGGTCCCTTATCCCGCCATCATTTCTCTTGTGATAGTGTGCTTGCTTCTGCAAGATTCTTGCATTACTTTGGGATTTTGTCTGCTGTCTTCAAGATAAGGCCTTCTGGGTAATAGTGTTTACTTTTAAGTACTGTTCTTGTTCTGGTGTCTCGAGAGAGAGATTCCAGAATCATTCTTGAAGTCAGTTTTCTAGAGGACTTGCTTGTGTGTAGTCTTGCTTGACTAGTAATGACGTTTTGTTTTAGTAAAACCCAGCGTTGGATCTTAACTAATGGCGACGAGTTATGAAGACGTATCTGCTCCACTTCATGCAGTGCAGGAGTGATCCCATCTCCATTGGACGCAAGGACATTTTCTACAATTTCAACAAATCAACATGTTCATCTCACGGGACACTTCAAGAGGATAATTTCTGCTAGTTTTACGAGGATTTCTGCCTCCGCAGGTGTTGCTGTGATTTTTTAAGCTCTTCGACTTTCCTAGCAAGGCTCAAGAGCTGAGTGCGCATGCGAAACGGTGCTGTGCTGTTGCACGAGGTAAAGCTTTCATGAAAAAATTGAAACACCTAGGAACAGACGTGCATATGCTCATAGAGACAATGTTAAAGAAATGCATATGCTCCTACGCCACATCTTATGCGCGTTGGAGAGGTCATCGCCATGGGGATGTGGATGCAGCGCGCATCCTCATGAGCACCATGCGTCTTGTACATCATCATGAGCCTATATGCGCTTCCACATTCTTGCTGACTGCTGTTGACGACTGCTGGATTTGAACTTGCTGTAGGCCATGTTTGTGTTTTTTCACGGAAATCAACATTAAAACTATGGCCCAACAGACCCTAAAACAGGGCCACAAACAGCCAAAAACATGGCCCACACACTTACCTGTCAGACTAACTGGTCAGGCACTGCCTGGTTGATCTGAGGACCAATTCTATTCTGCAAGAAGCCCAAGTCTCAAACCTCAAAATTCTTAAACTTCCAGAAGGGAAAGAGGGAACAGACATAAAGACTTTTGTTGTGCAAATGCTAAAGAAAGAGTTGTCTTTAGATGAAACTGAGGAGTCGTTGGCTCGAGACATTCAACGGGTACATCGCGACCCCTTCAGGCTAAATCCAGATCGGGTTAAGCCAAGAAAGATCCTAATCAACTTTGCAACATACTCATTGAAGGAAAAAATTTTGCAACTTGCATTGAAGAAAAAGTCTATCTTGATAGACGGAGTACCAGTGGATATTAGGTCGGATCTATCTCCAGCTACAGCTAATAGGCAATGGGAGATGGGAAAACGCTTGACACCCTTAAGGGAGATAGGGGCCACAGCTCAGCTAAAATTTCCCGCCTTCCTAAAAGTTATGTGGAACAACAAAATGTACACATTTCGTACAGTCGAGGCAGTTGATGCTTTTTTGGATGTTACCCAAGTAGCATAGTAATAGTTTAGAAGCAGAAACCTGACCAAAAAAAAAAAAGAGAAAGAGAAAACATATATATATATTTAAAATGTGACATCACCACTGAGACGTCCACTGGCCTGGGCCATGGGAGTAATGGTTGGGTTTTCCGGGGTGGGAACTGAGAGTGTGGGGAGGGGAGGGGAGGGAAGAGGGTTAGGGAGAAAAAAAGAAAAAATTCCTCATGAGCTATCTTGCGGCATTCTAATTAGTAGGGAAATCTTGTCACTACATGATAAATATTATGAGCAGGGCTAATAAAAAGGAACTAAAGTTCCTCACGTGGAATGTTAACGGGCTCCGAGTCAAATCAAGGAGATTATTAATTCTTAAATACTTAGAAGATTCGCCAGCACAGATTATTATCTTGCAGGAAACACACTTAACAGAAAAGGAATGTAAGGACATATTCACTACTCAAAAATGGATTGGGAAGGCTATTTACACATCGCAAGATTTGGTTACAAAGGGAGTGGCTATTCTAATTAAAAAAGGTTCTGATATTGTAGTTGAAAACAGTTTGGTAGACAACAGAGGGAGATGGGTGATATGTAAGTTACGGCTGCCGGGGGAAATACTAGTAGTAGTCGGTTACTATGGCCCAAATATTGATGACCCCACAATTTTAGAGAAAATAGAAGTTGAATTATTGGACTTCTCAGGTAAAATTGTAATGGCAGGAGATTTCAACACAGTTTTAGATGCTAAGTTGGACAGATCCGGCAATTCTAGGGCAATAGTGAACAGTAAAATGACTGCTAAAGTGAAGTCACTTATGGCCCAGTTAGGGCTGTGTGATATTTGGCGACTTAAAGCAGCAAATCAGCCAGGATACACGTTCTGTAATAAGAAATATAAACATAGTTCGAGGATTGACTTTTTCCTGACAGATATTAGGATTAAAGACCAAGTTATCAGTGTAGAACATATAGGGGCACATTTATCAGATCATTCGGCTGTAGGTCTAAATTTAAGTCTGAAACCAGAAGATACGACCCCGGCCTGGAGATTAGACCGTACAATTTTAGCGGATTCTGAAATCTTAGAGACGCTTAAAGAAGAGATACAAATCTTTTTGGAGATTAATTTGGGATCGGCTAGGGAAGATATAGTATGGGAAACATGCAAAGCTTTTATGAGAGGTAAAATGGGGGCTCTAGGTGCAAAAAAACGCAGAGCATATTATAGCCAAGTCTCTGATTTAGAAAAAGAGATCCGAGAGGCTGAACTTATTAGGAACTCACAAGGAGTCACCATCCTAGATGGGTCAGGCGAGAAAAAACTTTTAGATTTGAAAATCCAACTCACTGCAACACTCACTCAAAGAGTTAAGGAGAGATGGGAGGCCAGTCAGTTGTCACACTTTTCATATGGAGAAGGATGTGGTAAGCTACTAGCGTGGAAAGCCAAGAAAGACGCCATACGGAATCAAATTAAGGAGATCAAGAAACCAGGGACAGATCAAGTTATTGCAGAAAATAAACAGATTGTAGAAGCATTTCAGCAATATTTTGCAGATGTTTATACAGAGGATCTCTGTCCAGATCAGCTTGAGATTGATTCCTGGCTGCCTCTAATCTCACCCCTTACAAATGAGGATATGTTAGAACTAAATAGGGAAATAACTCAGGAAGAGTTGATGAAAGTTATCAAGGAAGGTAAAAGAGGGAAAGCACCTGGGCCAGACGGTTTACCTGTGGAGGTCTATAAAGCTTTGGGAGATACAGTGGTACCCACGTTGTGTCTATTGTATAATAAAATCTTTAGAGGAGAAGTGGCAATCCCAAGCTCATGGAACGAAGCTACTATTGTTTTAATATTAAAACCAGGGAAACCTCCAAAAAGTATGGATGCATATAGGCCGATTTCACTCTTGAACTGCGACTACAAATTCTTTTCCAAAATCTTAGCTGATAGGCTAGGAAAAGTCATTCATAAATTGATTCATGAAGATCAAAGAGGTTTTATTAAGAAGAGGTACTTAAAAGATCTTACTTTTTCATTGATAGGCATGATTGATGTGGCCTCGAAATATGAATATCCCTTGGCAGTCATTGCGTTAGATGCAGCTAAGGCTTTTGACCGAGTCAATTTTGTATACTTAAAATCTCTTTTACATCATCTTAATTTAGGCGATAGGTTCACACAATCTATTTTTTCTCTGTATCATGCACCTACATCAAGAGTTCTAGTAAATGGAACCCTCACACTTCCCATCAGAGTAATGCGGGGCACCCGACAAGGTTGCCCCTTGTCACCGCTGCTTTTTAACATATATATAGAGCCTCTTGCATGCAAAATTAGAGCCTCAGCAGAGATACCTCCCTTTGTAGTGATGGATTGGTCCAAGAAACTTGGGCTTTATGCGGACGACATTGTTGTTTATTCCACTGATCTAGTTGGAACTTTGGAAAATTTAGTCAATACGACAAAGGAGTTTGGTAGGATTTCTGGATATCAGTTGAATCAGGATAAAACTGAAATAATGACTTGGAACCTTGATACTGAAGATGTGAAGACAACAAAAGAGATGAGGTACTTGGGAGTTAGGATTACTCAGAAAATCGAAGATATGGCTAAAACTAATTACGATAGGGTGAGGAAAGAGGTTGGCGAGATGTTAAAAAGTTGGATGAATCTACCCCTCTCAATATATGGAAGATCTAATCTTGTTAAGATGGTCATTGTACCTAAGATTACCTTTTTATTTGAGACTATTCCACTGAGCTTTAAAAAGGAATGGCTGGCGAAGTTACAAAGTATGATAACATCTTTCATATGGGCATCAAAATCTTCTCGAATTTCGTGGAGGAAAATCAGGAGGAGAGTTGAAAAAGGAGGTCTAGCGGCTTCAGACATACGAATATATGCTTGGGCTTTTTGTTTAAAAAACTGCAGGATGTTGTTGGGTACCCCTGTCAGCTCTCAGATTGGAAGCCTTTTTGCGATAATGCTGAAGAGATCAGGTTATCATGAGTTTGGTTTTTTGTATAAGTTTGGAGACCCTAAGTTTTTTAAAAAGGTGAAACTCAAGACACTGAGAGATCTTGCGGAGACATGGTATAAGATTAGAAAAGTATCTAATCTTGTGTACTTTAGCCATAATGCTCCGATATGGGATTCTCCTGGAGCCCCCTCTTGGACAAGAGATTTGCTTGCTTTAAGTTTGAAAATGGAACCTGATCTGCAAAGGTGGAAAGACTTGTTTCAAGATGGCAATTTAATTCCCTGGGATAGCTGCCGACAAAAGTGGGGCGCAGTTTTTTCAAAATATAAGTATCTACAGATTCAAAGTTGGGCGAGCCACCTGGAAGTAAGGATCGGAGTGGAAAATGAGTTTGAGTCAAAGCTGGAGATGGGGGCATTTGATAAGGAAGTAGCCTTCTGGTATTGGCGAATACTAGATTTGGAGGACGGATCATTTGATTTGCCAGAGACCCTGTGGAAGGAAAGCTTGCCAAAGATCGCCACAGAAGACCAATGGCAAGTAACTATGTGCATGCTATATAAAATTGTTAAACCGGCAAATCTGAGGCGAAATCTCTTGTTTACCATTCACAGGGCATACTGGTCTCCATACAGGCTTTCTAAATTTAAGGACGGAGGGATTGTTGGATGTCCAAAGTGTAAAGCTCCAAATGTTGATGACCTACATATGTTCGTATCTTGCCCAATTATCAAGAATTTCTGGTTAGACGTGAGTAATTCCCTCTCCAAAACTTTGAATCAACCCATTGAGGTAAGCCCTGAATTAATTATTACCGGGAGAATGGATTTACAAAATAATTTTCTGAATAATAATGTCAGACTTATTTTCTATGCTATGTTGTTGGCACGTCGAGAGTTATGTAAACTGTGGGTCTCACCATTTAGTCCCACTTTATTAGATTGGGTTTTAGCTATGAGGTACACGGCAAAGCTTGATATGCTAGACCCCTCCAAAAGAAACAGAAGTTTCTGGTTACCCTTCCTGCAAAAGTTTGGTTAAAATTAATTTTACGTTAAAGTCCAATGATTAAGCCCGTGCCTGTCTCGCTGGAATTTGTAACTACCCCAGTACGATTAAGAGAGATGGTGGAGGACACACATCTTGGGTCAGGCTGGGAAGAAGGACAGTTTAGAGGAATGTCAGGCCCAGAATATGTGGTGTTTATGCCCCATTACTCTGAATCCAGCACAAGAGATAATAAAAGCCCAAAGGTGGATTAGAGAGAAGAAAGGGCGGCAAGACGGCAAATGAGGATTAAATAAAAAAAAAAAAGAAGCCCAAGTCTAAGTGGCACAGTCAAAGAAAAGAAAAGAGGGGCAAAACAAGCCCACACAATCAGAAGGTAGAGAACATGGACACAAGGACCAGAAGGAACCCAAGAGGAAAAGGAGGGACCAACAGGAGCACCACCCAAAAGGCCAGAAGGCTGCAGAGCACAAAACATAGGTGGAACACCCAGAGACAATGGGAATGCTACGAGAGACAAGATCCCTTGATGAATGACAAACCAAACAAGAGGCCAGCAGGAAGGACGTCACAAACAGGCACCATGTCATAGGCCAACGCACCATAGCAGACGGTGCACCACAGGGGTCAAGACAGCCAAAAAAGATGAACAAGAACAGTGGCAATTGGCAGACCCAAGGCAAGGTCAGACTCAAGGCAGAAATGCAGTGAGAAACACCACTACCTGAAGCACCCATGACAGTGAAGAGGCAACTGCCCCATAGGCGTCAAGAGGCTTGCCAGCGAAAAACAGAACAAAATGTGCCAGGAAAACGGAGGGCCAAAAGCAACTTAGCAGGCAGAAACACTGTCTACAAGCCAATGTCATGAGGGCACCACAAACCCACACCAAGAACTGCAGCACCCACAGCAAAGCAGAAGGGAGCTAACACTGCTGCCCAATGCTGTGGTGGGCGGAAGAAAACTTGAATGACGCTTATGTATCTTTTATATATTTTGTTTTTTCCTGAAGCTAGCGAGGAAGCAAAAGAGAAGCTCGTCTTTTCAAGGGTGACTAATTATAGAGACTCATTTAGATGTTGGAGGCCAACCAAAATTGAAACACCAAACAAGTGGATATGCTGTGCTTGATAGCAATTCTACGCGCCCCTACGCGATTCCACGTTTCCTGGACAACGGAAACAATTACAGAACTCTGATTAAATAAATGTATTTTTATATTTATAGTAATTATATGGCCCTGCATTCATCCAATGGTTTCTTGGCCATAGAAAGCTAAATGGCTGAATATGTGTCACTGCAGCTGACTAGCAAGAAAGAGCATTCAGAAGTTTTCTAATTAAAAAACAGGAAAACTTCCCCTGTCCAGATAAAAATCTTTTATCGGGACTGGAGATAGGAAGCGCGAGGTTCGTTCATGGTCGAGTGCTCAGGTAATTACTGCCAGAGTGCCACGTGCGCATCGAGCTTCCTCCAGAGGCCACTCTAAAGCCAAGTCCTTCCTTAGTTTCACGTAACGAGGAGATGATGTACGCCTGTTGGCACTGATTACCCTTCTCCGAGTCTTCCAATTAGCACACTGCCTCTCGCGACGCGAGCAAATATTATGGAAAAGAATCTTACACTTTCAATGGAACACCGCAGGGGGCGCTTTTGTGCTACGTTGGTTTCGTGTACCAGTCTTCATGTCATAGCTGTGAGAGGCGCGCCAGCTTAAAAGAATAATGTATGGAGTAGAATGCATCTCAGCAGGGCCCGCAGTGGTTGGGCATGGAGAGATTAGTGCCTTACACAGGAGTCTTGTTTGCCACGTGGAGAAAGAAAGCATGCCTTCCACGTGCTACAAATGGGGATGTTTCTGCAATGGAAACCCTACCTGCTGTCACCAGTGCTTGTCTTGGGTGTGAGACACTAATGCATTCTGGGTGTTGTAGTGTTGTTTTGCTTTCATTGAATGAGTTAGATAACACACCTAAATAAATCGCTTTGCAGGTACAGAGGTCCAGACTAGTGGCTGCCCCCCCACTCGAGTGTGTGATCCTCACCAGTGTCGTCTTAACGCACGACCATGCAGGACGTTTGCCTGTAGCCCCACGAGCTTAGGGGCCCCATGCAGACCAGAATTTAACACTCATTTTCTGTTTAACATTTGTATTCCTGTGAGTGGTTGTGCAGGTAGGGCCCAGTGCACTGCTTTGCCCGGGGGCCTATAATGCTGTTAAAGCGACCCTGATCCTTCCTGAGGTGAGAGGGAAGCCTTTGAGCTGGTGACCAGTCTGGAAAGCACAGTGCGGCCTCCTTGGGTCTGAGTGACCCCCAGAGCTGGATGGACCCCTGGGGCCTTTCAGTGCCTTGAAAGATGCCATACTTTCTTCTCACTTGAAAGACCTTTCTGGTAGCTAGACTGCTCCTTCCCATATAATCTATAGAAACCCCACAGTACAATGTATACCCTGTAGCTGATGTGAATCAACACATTTGCAATACTAGCTTTCATACTACATCCCCCCGTACATGCCTCAGCGATTAGTCACAGGCGATGTTAGCAGTATGCTCCTGGCAAGAAGACCCTTCTACTCGCCCTGGCTCTGCAGTTATTGTCTAACCAGATATAATTTCAAGACAAGTCTCACTGGGGGTTCGATTACATATTGACCACGGTGTGAGATATTGCATCCTGCATTACTAAGTAAATAATAGGCAAATATTATTTCATTTTACTGTGCATGTGTTCAGTCAATCTTGCAAAGGCAGCTTGTACAGAAGATTGGAAAACACAGCCTGCTGACGCCCAGCAACAGGATGGTAACAAACAGATGGGAAATCAACCTACTGGTGTCCAGTGATGGGTGGGGGACAGCAGGGTGGCACCTGCTGAGTGATTGACATCCTTGCGGGGGAAGCTCCAGTTTCAGTGGTGGGGTGGCTGTATACATTTGAGTGCTACACAGTTCAAAGTTACATTTGGATCAAGTTAATAAAACAGTATTTTTGCTTCATTTTATTGACTACTCATTTTGAGGGCACAGCCTGCAAAAGCATGTGCTAGCGCATGTCTCTCACTGGTGAAACACTATTGTATCCAAAAAGGGCTTGGTGCCCGCCCGTCGCTTACAGTAGTGGCTCCTGGAGGGAGTGCTGCCGGGCAGTGACGCAGGGCGGTGGAGGGGTAGGGTGGCGGTAGTAAACTCCGGATTATGGCCCAACAGAGGTTAGTATACAAATAAATATATATAACAAATGTCATTGTTCGCGCTGCACCATATTTGGTGATGCAGCACGCGCAACAATGTTTTATTTATTTATTTATTTGTATTCTTACCTCCGTTGGACCATAATCCGGAGTTTACTACCCCCCACCCTGCCCCTCCCCTGCCCTGCGTCACCGCCCGGCAGCACCCCTTCCAGTGCTACTGATCGCTTACCATTTGTTGGCTTCACATCACTCTTCTTTGCAGCCTCCATAATTGGCCAGTGAATGCAAAACGTCATTTCTGACAATTTCTGTGGAGCAAGGACCAAGCACAGATCGATTCAAGCTAATCCATGCCCTCCAGCTGCTCTCTACGGAATTGAGGTACTTTTTCTTCCAGTGGTTAATTTGTAAAAAACATAAGAGCCAGCACTCTCGTCAGGAGGTCACTGCAGCTTGCACCACCCATTGCCCCTGCCATGCTGCCAATGATAGTAACAAGACAACTACTATCACACTCCTACAAGTGACAACTCGCAGCCCTGAAGAGTCTTGGGTCCAGTGCCCGCTCGACAATGCATTTGTCGGCGGGTTGTTTTCCTCGATGTCACCCTTCCAGAAAGGAAGGCTTAATACATTTTCATTTGAAAGAAACCATTCACACGGGTCTACCTTATTTCATTCTATGCATTTCTGCTTTTTACCTTTGATGGCATTTATTTATACCCAACATTACATGTGCGCAGGACTTTATTTGTATTCACTGAGAGGGCCTTTGCCACTCCTGCAGAGGTTTTGGGGTCTCCTCTGACCTTGTAGCACCGTTTCATTACTGCTGCTCTTCACTAACAGCCAGATTCATGAAGCCAAATTGCGATCGCAATAGCTGCGAAATAGTAATTGCGATCGCAAATTGAGTAAAAGCAATTCATGACAGTGAAAATAGCAAAATAGCGACATCGCTAAATACAAATAACGATTTCGCTAATAAAATCGCAGAATCCTGAAACCAGCCCATTTGCGATTTAGAAATAGCGAGAAACCATGGATTCTGCGAAATCAATTGCGAACTTGCTAAATAATCGCAATTGCCATTCAAGAAAAATCGCAGATAGCGAAAAACACGAAAATCGCTGTTTGCGAGGCGCTATTTAAGGAGAACCCAAACCAGGTGGTAACCAGCAAAGAAAAAAAAAAAGTTGATTAAAGTTAACTACAAACAGGTGCAGGCCTGACCAAACACACTAAAGGACATGCAGCTGGAGACTGAGGACTCTCACAATGCCAGGACTCTACATGGTGGTCAGGCGGCGTAGGCTACAGCGAGCAGCACAGAACAGGCGTAAGATCCAGGAGCGGATATTCCGTCAGCGGGTCACCCTTCTGGGCCAAACCAGGGAGCAAATCTATACCAAGAACCGCCAAAATGGGCCAATGATCATTAAGCTGATCCAGGACCTAGACCCCCTGCTGCAACATCCAACAAGGAGGACCAATGCCGTTCCCACCCATGTGCAGGTATTGTGCAGCCTGCACCTACTGGCCTCCGGAAGCTTCCAGGGGATAGTTGCCGTCGCAGGGGGGATATCCCAGCCCACCATGTCCCGCTGCCTAAGGAGTTTCCTGGATGCAATGCTGACCCGGCTACACCACTACATATCATTCCCCACCACCCAACAGGACATAAATGACACCAAGCTGAAATTCTACAACATTGCACATTTCCCGCATGTAATTGGATGCATTGACTGTACCCATATCCACATCTGCCCACCAGCACAAACGGAATACATGTACCGCAACCGCAATTCCTACCACTCCCTCAATATCCAGATGGTGTGCAACGCAAAGAATTACATCACGGACATAGTGGCACAATATCCGGGCAGCACACATGACTCCTTCATCTTCCGGCACAGCGGCATTCACACACAACTGGCCAGGGGAGACTTGGCGAAGGACACCTACTAGGTAAGTACACATGTCCCCAAATACTACACTGTGAGCATGTATCTGCGCAGAATAGGCACTCACCCTGTGCTTATTACCCTCAGGTGACAGTGCCTACGGTCTACGTGAGTACCTCCTCACCCCATACCTCAACCCTGCCACACCATAGCAACGACGTCACAATGCTGCACACATACGAACAAGAAATTGCATTGAGAGGACATTCGGCCTATTGAAGAGCCGTTTCCGCATACTGCACAAGACTGGTGGGGCCATCAAATACACACCTGAGGTCTGCTGCCGCATCGTGGCCGAGTGTGCAATACTCCACAACATTGCTACCAAGAGCAGGATACCAGTGGAGATATCTGGCAGTGAGTCTGAAGGGGACAACCGTCCCCCTCCACATGTGCGTCATGCACGCAGAGAAAATCCTGCTGAGGACACAGGCGCCGCAACCACATCACTATTAACTGTTTCTAGTGCACCCATTCCCCTCACAAAACACTGCACTCATGCATGACAAATGTAATAATGACATGAGTGTGATTCAAGTTAGACTATTACTCTTTATTGTTCATGCACAATAAATTGGCCTTTAGTAATTCTAGTATCTCATGAAGAGAGTATTACTCCATACCTCCCCACGCTGGGGTAGTGGGTTTGCAGGGGTGTACTGCATGGCCTCCCCAAGTCGTCTCTCTGTATCCTGAGGGACGGTGTTCGCCCTAGTTGCTGCTGTTGGCCTGCTGCTGCGGCGACGTGCAGGCATCGGTGGCAAGGATGCACTGCTGTTGGTTGACGCTGCCTCACTCGCTTCATCAGGCCCCTCTGCTTCTCCATGGGCAGTGGCCTGGCTGCCGAGCACTGCTGCGATAAGCATATCTAGAGACCTGGCCACATCCTGGCAACACTGCACCATCTGGCCCTGCATGGCGAGTGACCTGCGTGCCAGCTGTGATGTTGCATTCCCAACTACATGGTTAGATCTTGTGTAGGACGATAGGCGGGCCAGTAGTTGGCGCTGTCGTCGGCGGGTCATGTCCTGCTGGGCTACCAGCAGCTGGCTGTTCTCTCGGACTGCAGCGGTCATCTGGGCAATGTTTTGGCTTGTCGCCTGCATCTGGGTGAGAATCGCTGCCAGGTGACGCGCCTGTGTACGATGCACCGCCAGCATGGGGCGTTTGATGGCCAGGCCTGGATCAGGTATTTGAAGTGCCCTGCCGGTGCCTGCTGGGCCCTGACGCTGCTGGCACCTCAGTGCGCTGGTGTGTGATCTGGCACCAGCTGTGCGCCTCGTATGCCTCCTAGGCGCTGGTGGTGGGGCTTGTACCACTGCTGTGGCTGTTTTCTGCGGTGTTGGCTGCACGGCTGTGGCTGCAGGGGTGGCCCTGTCCGCACAGGGTGGTGGTGGTGGGAGCACTGCTGGTGGCTGTGATGGGCCGGGTCGTTGGGAGGACTGGCCCTCACCCTCAGTGTCCTCCTGGCTCTCGGCGATGTGCAGGGCCTCGCTATCTGTGCTGGCTTGCTCAACTGCACCTGTAATGTGAAAGAGTGCATGATTAATGTTATGTATCTTGCACAAGCAATGTTGATACATGCATGCAGGCTTGCTTTCCCTGACTGGCTTTTGGATTTACTTTGCATTTACTGCTCTGGCTGTGGTGGGTTAACTGGGGGTACATGATTACACCACAACTACCACAATGCAATGGGGCTTTTTTGGTGTGCATGGGCTGCGTTTTTGGGGATGTCATATTGATAGCTCAGGAGACATGGGCATTGTTGGGGGACAGGGTCGCAGTCGCATGGCACTTACCTTCAGATTGTTGGCTGGGTCGAGACGAGTCCAGCTGAATGACCCCCCACGCAGGCTTCTGGTGCAATGGTGTCCTCTATCAGGTCCTCCAATGGGGTGTTCGGTGTGGCTACAGGTTCCCCTCCACCGGTGGCCAGTCGCTCCCCAAGCCTCTCCGCGATACGCTCCTTAGAACCACCTCTCAGGTCGTACCAGCGCTTTTTTAGGTCATCAATTGACCGCTGGGTCACCCCAACCGAATTGACCTTAGCACGGATGCGCTGCCAGATCCTGCGCTTATCTGCCTCTGGCACCCTCCGGGAGTCTTTTCCGAGCATGATCCTTGCAGACCCCCTCAATTAGATGCTCCAGTTCAAGTTCTGAAAACTTGATTTTGCGCTTTCTCTCCCGCCCACTGCTCCCTGCTGCATCCTGGGACATCTTGGAGAACTCTTTTGCTGCTGGGGTGCTGCACAGTGTAAGGTTTGGTGCTCCTCAGTATCCTGCTGCCACTCCCTGGCTCTGTGTTCTGTTTGTGGGTGTGGTGAGCCTACTTCCTGATTGTGATGTCATCAGTGGGCTCGAAATGCGACTTCCCATTTTTGCTATCTCGCAGTTAGCGAGATTGCAAATTGTGATTTGGCTAATTGCGAGGTTGCAATTTCTACATTGAAAATAGCCGATTCTGCGATTAATATGCGATTGTGGCAAGATCGCAATCGGCGATTGCGATCGATTGCGATTCGCTTTTTTGCATCGCATTTCTACATGAATGCCATTCTGCGATTCGCTATTTTTCGCAATTTGCTAATCGCAGAATGGTACCTTCATGAATCTGGCCGTAAATTCCTACCGCTACCAGCCCAGGCGCCATTCTTCCTGTACACTTAGAAACCCTACACAGAACCCTCAGCATCTCTTCACGAGTTGGTCTGTAGTACTTTTGTCAGGCTTGATTTAGTCTGCGTACTCCCCCTTTCTGTTTATGGGCGGCTTGAGAGGTATTTTTTATATGGCGCTTCCTGCCTCCAAGGCCACTTCAGAGCGCTGATCGGTTAATTAGCCACATATTTCACTCCCAATATCGATGCAATTTTAGGTGAGCTGGTACTGTAAGTCTTCTGTGTTTTTGTTTTTTTAATCCCACTTCGCTTTGGGAGGGCATTGAGGGTGAAGTTGGAGAATTTTAATGATTCCCCCTTATCCAGGATGCTGGGCGAAAATGTATATATATATGTTGTTTGCTCACCCCAGATTTATCTGTGGCGTTGGGTGGCATTTAAAATGTAACGTGGTCATAAATATGTGACCCAGGTTTTGACACTACCCCGACATTCACTTCATTTCAGTGGCTAATTGGTCACTTTGACGGATTGGTATTGACATCTAACCCCTTGAGTGTCAAGGTTATAGTGTAACCAAGGAGGCATTGCTCAACACCCAGAGGAGGCATCATTTCGGTGCAGCCGCCGGTACTCAATATTACTGATTGAATCGAGGTGATTTGAAAGTGCTACAAATCATCAATGCAGTACTGTTTCATATAACGTCAGCGTGAGAAATGCTGTACAGCACGGCTAAAACTCATTGGCAAAGAGTGGTGGCCGCTGCCTATCTAGGGTGGTAGGACAGACGGAAGGGGTTGGGGGAGGACGGTTGGGCTGTAATATAAAATAAAATAAGATTTACCTGCCGCGCCGCTCTTGGCTGCCTCGTTGCAGCTCTTGTCCGGCCCAGATGTGGATGGGCCTCAGGGCACGGGCTCCAGACCCAATCCAGACACTGCTCTCATGCTATGAGAGCAGAGCCATGATCAGTCTGATCGGCCTTGTTTGCCGCTCAGACAATGCCTTTGGAGCCTGGGGCTTTTCTCCAACCTAGCTGTGCACACCGCTGGGTTGGAGAAACATAAGTGCACATGTCTGCATGCAGGGCACAAGTCCTAAATAAAGAAGAGGGGGGACGCTCAGACAGGTAGTGAGGTCACGACAGGAAGTGACGTCACGAAAGATAAAAAACATAGAAATACAGCAATAATCACGTTTCTGTGGGCCCCGGTGCCACTGCACCAGTAGCAGCTACGCCCCTGGGTGTATGGGGGGGTGAATGAAGTCACGGGAAGAGAGGAGTGAATGGACGAGAAATGGGGAAAGGATGCGCGCCTCGTAGTTAAGAAAGTGTGAAGGCTTAAGGAGAGGGAGTGAGAGGGGGGCGTGAGCAGGTCATGAACAGAGCACGAAGGGGGGATGCGGGAGGAGCATCTGTGCAAGGGTAGCGTGGAGAGAGATGGACACAGACTTCAGGCAAGGGAGCATGAGATGGGTAGCTAGTGAGTGGGCAGGGGAGGGTGACAGGAGGGGTGGAGAGGGGAGGAAGCAGGATGCGATGAGTACGTCAAGGTTGGGAGATCGGCGGGGCGGCCGGTCCTGTAAGTGACGCCATCATTGTCCAGTCCAGCTTTTGGGCAGGGGGGACGGCGTCCACCCGGTAAAACAAGTGGGGGGACGCCGTTCACCCGCGTGGTACACCGACTCGAGCTCTGGCTGCATGGCTGGCCTAGGGCAGCCGGCCGAACAGACATACACAGTTAATAATAATAATTTTGACATAAACATCTTAACCAAGTATTTTTGGGTATTTTTTCAGAATTTATACCCACAATTGCTCATTATTTCTATGCATGTTTCTGATTGGTGATTTTTAGCCTTTATTTCTAAGTAGCTGCCCTTTTAGATAAGACTTCCGTGTTGAATATATTCTCCTGTATCTTTACTGGACACTGCACACAATTCTGCTGATTGTCCTATGGTTTTTCAAGATGAGATCCAGCTGGAATCAAATCACCTGACCTGTCGTGCAGTTGGAAATTCCAGAAAGTTACTTTCCATCCTAGTAGGTTTTCCAAAGTAACAAAATGTGTTTTGAGTTTTTTCATTGTTTCATTTTTTTTAAATGCTCTACACTATTTTAGTCCTGATGATAAGCCAAAAAAAAGCGAAGCTGATCCGTAGATGTATACTGCCTAGTGGGAGAGAAGGTTCAAAAATGAAAAGAATACCTTCTTACTAAAAAAAATTCTACCAATATTTTGGTTGCCTTTAATGAGCTGCTGCTCTTACTAGGGGGTATATTTACAAGGATGGGGATAAATAAACGCAAAGTGTCTATCATTGGTTTATATCTCACTGTTAGCACGTTATTTACAACGCATTTCCCCAAGGCGATATAATTACCAGCGATAGCAGGGAAATCGCCATTTTGCAGGTAACGTTGCTGGTTTTCCAGCAATGTTCTCTGCAAAACAGTGATAACCTTACTGATACGACCCACAGGGTCGTATCAGCACAATCCACCCCCATATTAGGTATGCCTAGGTCTGCATTTTAGAAGACGTTAGTTTTCGGCAAAAACAGCGGTTTTCGCCCAAACCTAACTTCTGCTAAAATGTGTTAGCAACCTTGTAAATATCGCGATGTGCACATAAGCGATATTTACAAGGTTGTACTGCCCTCATTAGAGATGCAAAGGGAGGCGTCGGTTAAAAAGGGTGCTAACATGCGCTAATGCTTTTTAGCACCCACTTGTAAATTTTAGGTCGAGGTAATATCCGGTCTGCCGAAGGCAGACCGGAAGTCTGAGATTTATTGTCAGTAAGAGGGCTGCTTTATCCCTCCCTCTTTTTGGCTCTCCCTCCATTGGCTGGCTTCCTAAACGGAGGCCAGCCATTGGAGGAGAGAGCCGTCCCTCCAAAGAAGCTCTGTCTTTTTCAGATTTGGGGGCGTCAGTTTTGCTGTTCTTTAGACAGTGACGTAGTCTGTCACTCAGAACCACAAAACCACGCCCCCAATTCCAAAAAAATCGGAAGCTTGCAGCCGCCATTTTGCAGCTGTCTCTCCGAGCACCTACAGGCTCGCACGGAAGTCCGCTCCCCAAAAACTAGTAAATAATAAAGAGTCACATTCTTGTCTTTATTTTACAGAACTTCCGGCTTCGCACGTGTAACAGAGGACTCGCCAGGAGTCGCGTGGGCGTGAGGTCACTTCCCCTACTGTTCAGCGCGCTTCTGTACGATAGTCCTCCGTGAAGCTCCAGTCGGGCCGAGAGGGACGTGCTGCAGTCATGGTGAGTAGGGATACGAGGGTTCTGGGTGGGAGGGCGTGAAGGTGTAGTGTGTTCAGCTCAGGGATATCGCCGAAGAGGAAGTTACGATAACGTGGAGAGTGTTTCTTGGGCGGAGGAGTGTGCAGTGATGGTAGGAAGGCAGGGAGCTATGGGCTACTGGACTCCACGGATCAGAAATTGGAGGTGAAGAAGGATTTACACCAGGGAGCAGGAAGAGACTGGTGTGGCAATAGATGGGATGGCGGGGCAATGCTCAAAGAGCAAGTTAGTAACGGGATGAAACTGCAAGCAGATGCACGCGCTGGAGGTGACCCGCCTCCCGTCTCGTGGAGCCCTTAGGGTCTCTGTATGCAAGTCCTCGGTGGGAGCCCCCTCCTCTCCTCCTCCATCAGTGCGGCAGCGCATGCCCTGCGCTTCAGCTGCGTGCTAATGACTGGGCCTGTCCTGTAATTAAAGCCGAGCTGCTGGCAGCAGCCCCTCTCAGACAGCCTCACTCCACCGGGGGGCTTCTCGCATTAATGATGCCTGAGGGAGGGGACGGGGATGGCGCCTCTGGAGGGAGTGCAAAAGGAGGTCGCCTTATTACAGCGCCTGAAACACCTCTTTGACGTGCCGGCTTTGTCAGCACGACTGGCCCACCTACGGCGACTCGCTGGTCAGGGCGCAAGCTGGCCCTTTGTCAACTTGTCGTTCCTTGCGACCTCCACCCCGAGGCACGGCCCCAAAAATTAACTTGCACCGTGACTGAAATTACGCATCTCCAGGTCCATTGGAATTATGCGGATTTTCAGCTGCGCCTTTTCCCACATAATTATGGATTTGCCACTCTTTCCACATAATCTATCATCGTCTGCACAATATGCAGATTTAAACAAAAAAAAGTTTGCTTCTCGCTCAACCAGATATAACGTTACCAAACAAGCTAAAACACACGTTGCTGTGTAGTGACAGGCCTTTTGTAGCACGGAGGCTGATTGCTTTTCAGTTGCTAATTGGTGTGTTTAGGTAGAAAACTGATATTAATATGGTGAAATATTTGCCTATAAAGTGTTAACATATGCAAAAATAGCGAATAAACACAGCCTCAAATGCGCTGCATTACGTCGCATTATTTTCCTTTTCTTGGGGCATAATTTTGTCAATAGCGCTGCACAAATTGGACCTTCTTGCCACATAATTCCACGAGCCCTGCCTATCATGTATCATAAATGTAAACCACAAAAGTATATGGGGAAGAATAACTATCACAAGTTTATGTATCTTAATGACACAAGCAAAGTATTGTCCCAGACTGCTGCACTGGCGCTGTGCGGTGCCGAACGGATGTGATTATGTAACTAGAGGCAGCAGAGTTTAATTTGCAATTTTTTAAAATGTGTTTTTCATAGGATCCCGCCCGCCAGCATGGCTGAATCTGCAGTCATGGTGAGTAGGGATACGAGGGTTCTGGGTGGGAGGGCGTAACGGTGTAGTGGGTTCAGCTCGGGGATATCGCCGAAGAGAAAGTTACGATAACGTGGAGAGTGTTTCTTGGGCGAAAGAGTGTGCAGTGATGGTAGGAAGGCAGGGAGCTATGGGCTACTGGACTCCACGGATCAGAAATTGGAGGTGAAGAAGGATTTACACCAGGGAGCAGGAAGAGACTGGTGTGGCGGGGCAATGCTCAAAGAGCAAGTTGGTAACGGGATGAAACTGCAAGCAGATGATGGGAGCGCAACACTATAGTTTGTGGTGAGGCGGGCAGACAATACAAATGTTGTACGGTCACGGCAAAGGGGTGCGGAGGTGAAGGGATTCACACAAGACCGCCGTTACATGGGAGAAAGGCGAAGGGGTCTTTTGCGGGAGGAGGTGTTTCCGTGCTGCTGATCTGTTACCAAAGGCTAATTAACTAATGACTTTCTTAAACGAAGACGTCCTTGCGTATTCTGTGAGTTTACCTAACATGGGCCCAGCAATCCTTAAACTCATTCTACTACTTATCAATCGCCCATCACTGTATTCTACTAACATTCCACCCGCTAGTTATTGTGCGTGTCACACTGGTGTTGTTTTGTACCGTGCGCTGGTACATTAAAGTAATAAAAACAAGCTAATAGTATTGCTTTACTACAGAAGCTAAAGACCAAGGCTATCAAAGGAAACCTAGTCCATTCTCTAATCAAATTTAGAGTGCGGTCATTCCCAAATTTAGAGTGCTGTCATTGCCAGTAACTGTTACTGATGTATCTCTCTCCTTTTGTTTCAGACTGAACCTGAAGTGAACCCCAAGGCCTATCCTTTAGGAGATGCCCAGCTCACCAAGACGCTTCTGGACCTGGTACAACAGGGTGCCAACTACAAGCAGTTGCGCAAGGGCGCCAACGAAGGTACTTTTAATGGGTTTTGTTTGTTAGTATTTATCGACATCTTGCAGAGCTATTGTACTTGAATTGAGTTTTACGTAGGAAGCCATTTCAATGATACTTAGTACTACAGCTTCTAGTTTTGAGTTTGGGGGGGGTCATGACTCTTGCCACACCTGCACGTGGCCACTGGAGCGCAGATGTGGAAATAACGTTTTTGTGCTCTTTAATTCTGTCCACTTTACCCAGGTTGTTTTTGACAATCACCGGAAGTCAAGTTTTGAACATGAGTTAGACTCCCAATTCTTATTCTGCGGATTGCAAGCCGGTGGGATGTTTGGGTGTAGCTCGTACTGTGCAGGGTTTGCAATGTCAGTGTTCATCATCACACAGTATGACGTGTTAACTGTTTATAAAAATAAACTGTACTTTGCAGTGTTTACATCAATTGTTTTGGTAGCACTTGCACTGTGAAGAGAACCACTGCTAGATATTTTGGAAATTAAGTGTGGGTTTTGGGAAGGGATCTTAATTTTGAGTGTTAAGACCTCAAGAAGGGAGTGATTCTGGTGCGAGGTGGATGTTTGGGAAGACATCTGAAGATCTGTCCATGCCTTAGTTTCCAATTAATAATAAGATGCTTTAACGATGGCATGCTCTGTCCAATTTTTTAAGTCGAGGTAATATCCGGTCTGCCGAAGGCAGAACCGCACTCTCTTCCCCCACACCACTCTCTTCCCCCACACCTCTCACTATGACACTCTCTCTCTCCCTAACTCTCTCACTAACACTCTCACTACATCTCTATCTCTCACTACCTCACTATCTCTCACTACCTCACTATCACTCACTATACTACACTCTCTCACTAACTCTCTAACTCACTACTCAACTCTCTTTCTCACAGCAACACAATATCACTACAACAGTAACTATCTCTCACTCTAACACACTACTCAAAATTCACTCTCTCTCTATCTCACTACCTCTCAATCACTACATCACTCTATCTGTTTCCATCTCACTCTCACTACCTCACTATATCACCACACACTCTCAAAAAATAATTACATCACTCTCTCACTACCTCACAACTTCACTCTCTCTTTCTAAATTACTAATTCACTCTATCTCACTACCTCACTCTCAAATACACTAAGTCACTTACACTCTCTCTTTCACTACCTCACTATCTCACTACATCACTCTGTTTCTATCTTAATACCTCACAATATCACTAACACTCACTACTTCACTCTCTCTTTCAATACATCAATCTTTCACTATCCCACTACCTCACAACTTCACTCTCCATCCCTACCTCACTCTCTATCTACCTCACTCTCTCACTACATCACTCACTCTCTATTTCAATACCTCTCTATCTCGCTACCTCACTCTCTCTCTGCTAATGCAATATGTCTAATGCAATATGTAACACATATGCAAACACTTAAGCTATTGACAATAGAAATGACAATAACATTTACTTAGGGATAAAAAAATTTAAAAAAAGTCATAATTACCAATGCCAATAGCTCTACCTATAATATTGCATAGACCATTGCATTGTAAATGCTTGTTTGGCTTTAAAAGCCAAAAAAGCAGAGCTAAAGCCCTTGTAAATATGCCCCAAAGTGCTTAATTTGTAAAAACAAAAATGTGTCTGGGTTCTTATCAGGAGGCCACGGCAGTATGTACCAACCATTGCCCCAGCCAGCACTGCCAATGACACTACCAACACAACTGTTAACCATCACACTACTGTAAGTGTGACAACTCAGACTATTCCAGGCTACCCCAGGCCCCCAAAGCCATAAGAATGGCTTGGGCAGCAAGTATTATTAACTTTCAATATATATTGATTTATTAAAACTACAGTTGCTGTGCTTACCTCTAAGTAAGACAGACAGTGCCACCATGTGGCAGAATGTCATTAGTGCTGGTGTTGTCAAAAAAGAGCTGGAGCCTGACACCAGAAACCGCTGGGTCAAACTATGCACTGCTGGTACTACTTACATGTATTATCATCATGTGTTTGTTTTTAATTTCTCTTACAATCACATATGCACTAGTGTACTGTGTTTCACTCAGCGTAATTCAATGGAGTTACAAAAAAACTCTGCAAGAGTCCGCAGAGCTCCGCCAGTGGGCAGAAATATGCATGTTGTGCTACTCCCACTGCAATTTAGTGCTGTAGCGGGAGCAACTCCAAAAAATCAAAGTGAACAACAGCACGCGGTACACAAGAGCACATGGCCATTCGAGTTGATTTTGCTCCTGTCTGAATTGAAAGTCTACTTGAGCAGTAGCAACTCTACTGTACAAACAGCCCTCTGGCCGCTTGTGACTGCTTGTGTTAGAATACAATGCAATGCAATATAATAGGAGTTATAAAGCATGAGGCTGCCTCCGACGAGGGGTGCCGGTACTAGTGGTCCTATGGTGTTCTGAGGATAGATCCAAACCCGAAGTGGGGTAATTATTTATCAAACAGATATGTTTTCAGAAGTTTATGGAAGGCTGATTCAGAGGACACAAAACGGAGAGTTGAAGGTAAAGGGTTCCATAGTTTGACAGTTAAGTAGGAAAAGGAGTGACTGCTTCCTCTCACTTTACTAATCCTTGGGACACATAGAAATGTGTGTCCATTGGAGTGAAGTGCTCTCTCCTTCTGGTAGAGAAGCTGGCTTTTTCTCAAATAGCCAGGACCATTATGCTTGCATGCTCTGAAGGCAAATGTACATTTTGTACAGCTAACAATGGGCAGCCAATGAAAACTGCGCAAGGAAGCCAAAACTGAGACACAAGCAGGTAACTTCAGAATCAGTCAGGCTGCCGCCTTCTGAATGATCTGCAAATGGTGAAGCAGATATGCTGATTAACCTTGATAAGGCCGGGTTCCACTACAGAAATTTAACATGGAACCTCAGGTCGAAGTCTCTTTTTAACTGCTGAGAAGTGTAAGGGGGAAAAACAATGCATCACAATTTAACTTTCCAAACCAATCAGGACTTAAGGACCACAGACTCCAACTCCACTTTAGGGAGTTTATTAGAAAGTCAAAAACAACTGAATATACAAGCACCTCAAGACGAGGTTGTACAAATACATAGGAACTAATACAAAACCAAGACCCTTGATTAATCTGCTCCGGTGAATCATGAAGAGAATAAACAATTCCAAAAATAAAACACAAGCAAGAACTGCTCCAGTATTTAAGTCAGACTTCATCTGTTACCAATAAGAAAAAAAATCATTAAACTATCCTTACATTTTATCTAAGGTGACATCCCTGCTTAGCATTTCCCAGGCCAAATGAGTAAAAAGGTTCAGCTTGTGAAGACTTCCCAAGAAGTACATTCACAGAATAAATAAGTAGCCAAAGCTACAGATCTCATTAAATGATGCTCCTTAGGTTGATCCCCTGACTCCTAACTCATTCTGTCTCCCTGTACCTCTCTCAACCTCTCTCTCTCTCTCCTTCTGCCTCCCTAATGCTCCTTCTTCTGACTCTCCTTCCTCGGGGCACTTTCCCTAATACAAAATGCAAAAAATATAGAACATGACCACAGATCACCTTACTAACGGACACCTTTCCTAGGTAGTTTTCCGCCGTCTTCTCCATGGGGCTTCAGTCAACCTTGAATCCCAGGCCTCCTCAGCGAGAAAGAACACCGTCTCCCAATTATCGACATTCCTTATACAATGCTGCACATCTCCTCCACGCCTAACTCCTAAAACAAAATGCGTTAGTTCTAACTAACAAAGACAGCTTCTCCCACCTGCAACTGAAATGTGAGAACAGAACAACCTTGCATACACATGAAATTCCAAATGTAAGAGCACACCAGGAAAAAATACATTTCCAGGCCTACACAGTTTAGCCCATGTAAGAATAAACGAATAGACCTTTCATATTACAACGTGAACATTTAATTTAGGCATTTACACATCAAAATGTGCATTCAATTAATAATGCTTTGCACTACAGCATCTACAATTAATACACGTTAAACGCTTCACATTATTTCTTCGTGCAATCTTCATCTGGGTGCACCTTTAGACTAAAATGCATTTCATTACACAGAAACTTTTCGTTAAGCAATTGCAGTATACTAAAGATTACATTTTCAGTCATAATTATCATTACGTTTCTATTTGCATGGCACAAATACATTTAACATCACCTCATTATTACAACACGTTCTAATAATCACACGTTAATACAACACAAGAATATATGCGGGTGCGGACTATCCATGATTATGATACACCCCTACAATTTTAGAGCATCATCACACTCTATCAGTTCCCCCCTCTGATGACTAGTGTCATCACAATAAATCACACTCCCAGGAGAAAGAAGTGACCTAAACAGAACTTGTAGCCATCCCTCCCTGTCAGAACTTCTCTAGGCTCTTAATATTCTTGTAATGACTGTCCTGCAGTCTTTCCACCCTCCTCTCTTGCTCTCTAAGAGATCTTTCAATTCCATTCGTCCTATGCCACTTATAAAGTCTCACTAATCCCCACAACAAAATCACACACACCACCACTATAATTATAGGTTTCAAAATGTAACCAAGAATTCCCTTTCCTAGGGATGCAAACCAACTTCCTACCTTACCTAGGGCCAGATGTAGGTAAAAATCAAATTGCGAGTTGTTAATAGCGACTTTTACTAAATAGGTATTAAGAACTCGCAAACTCCGATGTAGATAGAAACCCGTTAAAAGTTAGCGATTCTGTAATTATCGCTAAATCAATACCGAATCCGTATTACCAAATCGGTATTTGTGAAATCGCAATTTAAAAAATAGCAAATTAGCGAATCTGCTATTCTGGTCCACCCTGATGACATCACAACCACACAGTGGCCTGACACACGCTGTTTCACTGAGCCAGAGGCTGTAGGAGAGGCAGAGAGCAGGATCGCACACCCAGGAGCTGCTCAGTAATTACCAAGCATACACCAAATACAAGTATGGACACACAGGAGAAGGGAAAGGAGCCATAGAGAGGAAGAGGAAACACAAATTCAGCGAAAAGGAGTTGGAGGTATTAATTTAGGAGGTGGTAAAGACTCACGACTAGTTGTTTGGGAAGAAGTCTCTGTATGTTCCTGAATTGCAGAAACATAAGATATGGCTAGAAATCCAAGGAAAAATAAATGCCATTGGTGTCACCCAGTGCTCCATTGATGAGCTGAAGAAGCCCTGGTATGACCTCCGCTCCTTTGCCAAGGAGAGAGTGGCTGACAGGCTCAAACAAGCTAATCAGGCAGGTGGCGGGACAACCACTGCGCCTGAAACAACACCCCTGGAAGAATTGGTGGAGTCCACCCTCCAGCCTGAGACCATCATTGGCATTGGAGACGCGGACAGCTCAGCCAGAGGAAACAACAGACAAGGTAAGATGCATGCACAGCATAGTGTGCCCCCAATCAGCAAGTATTAATCCCACTCCAGTCCATAATTTGCTAAAAACCAGAAATGCATCTTAGGAGACGTAGTCCTAATTAACACATAGCATACCAGTGAGTAAACGGAACCCAAGTGCATGTGACCCACATCAGTAAATAAGCAAGCTGGGGACTGTCAGTTTGAATGGCAGTTATGCAATATATTGAAACACAAAAGCTGCAAGGCAGGTCAGTAAATTGACATTCTGTACCCACAGGTGAACATACACCCCAGACTGCTGTGAGGTAGTCAGAAGAGGCACATAGGAGACAGGACAATCAGAAATAAGAGACCCTGTCACCCGCAAATGTCCCACCGCCACTGCCACCACCACCCAGACCCAGGAGGTACACAGTGGGTAGCCTTCAGGAGAAGGAGGGGTCAGAGGATGAGAGCACGGGAGCCCAACAGACCATGCAGGAAGAGTCAGAACAGACTCCAGAGACGTAGTCACCCATGGAGCGTTGTCCCACAAGTGCTCGACGACACAGATCAAGGGCACACAGTCCATATGGACAGGGTAAAGATTCCACTGTATTTGCAGGTCTGGAGGGAAACATTTTGAAGGTGCAGCGGCTGCAAGGGAAGACAATGCAGTCAATGTAACGCCAGATGGTGGCCATGGACAAAACACATGAGGGACATGAAGGAGAGCATAAATGGTCTCAACAACACCAGTGCAGAGGGCATGCGGGACATGGCTGGGGCTCTAAGGCTGTTATGCAGCAAAATGAATAATGGAATGTGGGGCAAGGCGCAGGGACAAACAGCGCATGGAAGGGTAAACAACGGCGGTGAACCACCTATGCAATGCCACCTCTCTCCTTAGCAGAAGCTCAGTGCCCATGCAGTTAGAAATGGCCCACTGCAACCAGGATGTTGCTAGGGTATCGGTTACTGTCACCACTGCATTAGAAGTGCTCCAGACAACACACATCGCTGCCACAGGTTCTGGGGATGGTGGTGATACTGAGGAGGTAATAAGCCACAGCAGCAACACTCCACCTATTACAGAGTCCAGGAGGCGCAGTGCAAGGCAAGGTACAGCCGCAGGACAGTCCTCTAGGGAAGCCAGTGTGCAAAGTGCGCGGAGCAGTGCTGTGTGTGGCCGCAAGAAATGAAAGCATGCTTCAGCTGACATTGGGAGATGGGTGAAGTAGCCCATGTAACCAACTGATAAGGGATGACAATGAGCATGCAGTGTAATAATGCCATGCTGGGATTGTTGAAGCACTGAGAGGCCAATAAGGTCCGGCGGTGTGCATTCCTATTGCCTGATGTAAGGTCAATAAAACATTGTTACACAATTGCAATTACTCGCTTTGTCTCATTACTTACTCAGAAAGAGTTGAGTGTGATCTCTGCACATCTGTGTCTCCAATCTGGTGCTGCTACTGATGGAGCAAGGATTCGCACGTAAAGCGCCTTGCCCCAGTGCAAGAACCTCGCCCAATGTATAATACTACTAAAATCATTGTTTGTCATTTATTTTACGTTTTCCCATACACGCGGGTGTCCCCAGGATGCTTGCTCGTATGTCTTTTCCATATTAACGAAGCTTGCACTAACGAATCGGCTGCTTTGATGCCATTCAGTCTGCGCATGCGTCGGTCATACCCATGTGATGTGACGCACTCGCATTCTGGAGGGAATTTGTGCTCATGCGCACTGTTGCAAAAATGGCCGCTTGACTCTCACCACGCTCTCTGCTTGCTATTGCTGCTTCAGCCTATCTGTCTTTTCGCACTAAACATTAATGCTATAGTCATTATAAAGTAAGGGTTGGATAAAATGTTATCATGGTATACAGTGTGATCATTTTATATGTGATTTTAATTTGTTCTCGCTTACTTTTCATGTACCGCGTCTCTGGGGGCTGGGAGTGCTTAAGCTACGCCATATTTGAAGCTCCTCTGGGTATTGCCATGTGACCTGGGAGAAACTCGACTGCGCAGACGCTGAAACCAGCCAGCTGGCTCCCGAAGCCAAATGCGCCTGAGAAAACCAGCACATGATGAGGACACTCACCTTGAGAATAACTGACTATGTTGCGATGTCCTGTGCTCTCAGATTTTCTATTGTATTCTACGGATGGGAACGTGAACCTAAGGGGCGGATAGAAAAATTTAAATTTCATGGTGGGAACGTTGAATTTTAGGAGGTGGTAATGACCGCACCACCTCTCCTGACCAATCAAAATGTGGGAAACTGTCACTTGCAACATTAGTGGGTGGTCTGAGGGACCCCAAAATGGTATAACTACCCTAGTTTAGCTTAGGAAAATTGTCCGACTTGTCCGAGTAGCAGACCTGTCACTGACCCTACGATCTCAATAGGTGCTCAATCTGAAAGTGCTGCGGAGCACTTTGTCCATACTTTCCACAAACTCCTAAGGGGTGGAAAATCCTAAGTGCTGGCGAAGCACTTTGCTGGGGAATTCGAAAATCCAATCGGGGTTTCTGGCGGATTACTTGCAGAAGGGGGGTAACGCAGGCGTTGCTGTCCGAAGCTGTGGGTGTTGGTCGTACCCTGGGAGGCCCAGTCCTTTGACCCGAACCTGAGGGGTATCCTGTCCTGATCTGTCCGTGGGCTGTACCTGTTCGCATTCTGGTATTCCTTTTCTGAGGGTCCTTGTCCCCGTCCTTCCAACTGACCCGTGGCCAGGGTTAGTCTTCTCTCAGACCTAGGTAAATATTAACCTGTGGGTTTGCGTCTCTCTCTCTCTCTCTCTCTCTCTCTCTCCGTTTTTTTTAAAGCACTCTTGCCTGTGATATTGCTCTATCACTTTGAGAACAAGTTATATGCATTTGTTGTAGAATTGTTCCACTTCTCTCCCCACCTTTAGAAAATTGCCAAACTGTTATGTTTTATTAGTATGTTCCAGTTTTTCCCTTTCCTTTAGCTGGTTGTAGTGAATTTAGTAAGAATAGTTTAAGCGCTTAGGTTAAATACATGTTCTAGGTCCCAACACCGTCCTATTGTTCCTAGCATAAGGTTGCAGTGACTAGTTCTGTTCTAAAAATCCTACCTTTAGTCTTCCCGTATATTCTAATGGTCATAATTCTAATACAAAGTTACTTATTAGTGTTGATTTTGATGTTTGATATATTATTCTGCATATCGCTTATTGTCTTGGCATCTTCTCTTTGAACCTTTATATAAAGTTTTAAACTTCATCAGGTGTCTGTGGTCATTTTACAGAAATTGTGGATAAGTATGTACTGAAATATAAAGAATATATCTTTCTAGGTTCCCTGTCTACTATTTTCCCTTATAGCTCCAGGTCCGTCGGAAAGTTGTACTTGTGGTAAGTCAGGTACATGGTAAGAAGAGGTGTAACCCAAACCCTAATTACTCATAGAAGCGTGTAGCGTAAGCCATCACCCGTTTCACCCAAATGTCAATGGTGTATTAAATTTTTATGCACGCCAGGGCCCAGTGCGTGTAGGTAATTGGTGAATACGGTGACCCGGGTGAACTGCGCGCTCTATCAGTAATTTTCTGGTAGCAGTAGTATGGTTTGGACTAGTTAGATTAGGTAGACAGGATAAACAAACCGTGAAAACAAAAGTGTGCTGCTGATTTTCTACTATATTGGTCTAAATGTTTTGAAATGTTTAAGGATTTATATGTAAATGTATATGATTTTGCATTGCTGCTATAGATATTACATGTTGAATTAACCCAGAACTGTTTGTAAGTGTTCAGTGTAGTCCGAATCCCCGGGGAAGTATTTGGGTAACGGTGAGCAGAATCCGGTTAGCTGTTGAAGTCACTAGGGTTTGAGTCATTAGTGCAGGGTTAGGAATAACTGGAAGCACTAATTAGGATCTTTTGTTGTATCTGAATAAATGATAGCTACGAGTCCGGTATAAAACTTTCATTGCGATATCACCTAGTAAGGGTCGCATACGGAAGGAGTAGTAGGGTCTCCGAGGCTTGACTGGTAAGTAAAATAGTTCACTGGTGAAATCCCGGCTCAGTACATATCCCTGACGAAAGTGGATGAGTCGGAAGAATAACGGGTTCTATATTACTCGCGTGTGAGGTTAGGCAAAGAAGTCTATCCAGAGTGAATGAGAAGTAGACAGAAGTGGTTTACTTGCAGTGAAAGAAAGTTTTTCTATCTCTTTAGAACGCTCAGACATAGTGGCAGACGTTGTGTGTTAGTAACTAAGTTTTATATTCGCACTTTAGGAAAAGTTAAAAGTTTCCGTTACCTTGTGAAGGAGGGAGTCAGTCGGAGAGCTGCTCTGACGTCACTCCGTGCCGCGCTGGTATTGGTCAAGACAGCGGGTGTGTAGCGGAGCTGAATTTGTGAAGGAGGGGTGAGTGCCGAAGCGTGAGACTCTGTCTCGCGAAAAGGCCGCGCACCCATTGGCTAAGGATTTTGTATTCTCTGACCTGATTGGGTAGTGCGAAAAATAAGTCGCGCTAGCATTGGAAGCACAAAAGTAAACAAAATGAATCAAGCCGAGCTAGAAGCGAGTCTGGAGAGTTGTATGTGGTATCCAGATTTCATACCGAACCCAAAGTACCTAGGATTTCATAAGGATCAGCTTATACGAGGTAGACCGCACATGATGTATGGAGTAAAGAGGAAATTGTCATTTACTGACAAAGTAAAGAATTTTTTCAAAACCGACAAGCCCATTAGAACGAGGGAAGGCGTTCTCAATCCCCCGCCAAACACCCCTGCTTCTTTCATGTTGTTTGATAAAGGGTATCACACTTGTGTCTGGTTAGAAAATTGGGCAAAGTATACTGCCGAGGACGGAGTCTTAGCATTCCCTGTTGAAGGTACATTTAATGGTCAGATTTTGTTTAATTTAAGGACCCGCATGAATGAATTACACCCTAGACCTAGGCTGACCCAGTACGAAGCTCTGGAGGAATGGGAGATTGAGGCTGCAGAGCGAGATAAACCCCGAATGGATAAGGGAGTGAGTAAATGGTATCCTAGGCTTCCAACGCCAACCAAAGAGCAGAAAATGAAACAGTGGAGGCAATCTATGTTGACTGAAGAATTATTTCCCATGATGGGGGTATTAGAAGAAAAGAAAGGAAAATGTAAAGAAAAGACCCATCACATAATGCCCGCAGGGGACTCAGAGGATGAGCACCTGGAAGATTTGTTAATGAAAAATCCACCTCCCTATGTTGCAGAGTCAGAACCTGTGCATTCTCCAAACCCTTTTTCAAAATATCCCAGATGTAGGAGGGATAGTGATACAGATGGAACAGGTACAGACAGTAAAACCAGTGACAGGGATGGGTTTTGCAGACCTAAATCTGCGGTCCCAAATTATCAGCCGTTCGGAGAAGGTCCACCCCGATTGGTCACTCCGACTGCTCCAAGTATTTACCCTTCCTTGGTACCTCAGGTATTGCACGACAATTCAGCAGAAAAGGCTCTAAGAGAAAGAGAAAAGGAAGCTCTGGCTAGACAGCGAGATGATTTGGTTCGAACTATTGCCCAGATACATCCCCATCCTGATTCTCTGACTATTCCAGTAACTATTGGCCCAGCTATTCCACTATATAGAAATGACCTGACTAGTCCCCGTCCTCCTGTTATCACCCCAGTGCTGCCCACTCCTAGCGTCCCTACCCCGAGGAAAGAAGTATTCATAGATGAAGATCAAGAAAGTGAATGTGAGTCTGTGGTGTTGATGGATTTGCCCATTAGAGAGCCTAGGGCTAGTACTGCGGGGGCAAAAAGTCAGACTAGATCCAAAGAGGTGTCGATTGAAGGTGCAACTGGGGTTAGGAGTGCTACTGTAGTATCCCCAGAAGAATTAGACAGATGGACCAAGGAACTGGAAAAAGAGACCACTCCCCAACCCAAAGCATTAGAAATATATAAATTAAGAATAGAAATAGAAGAAATGATGGCTGGAAATGTGGGGGTGGAACGTCTGAGCTCCTACAATGAAGAGGAATTATTGTTCATCAGCAAAAATCTTACCCGAAATGCTAGAATGCTTCATGAAAGGATAATGGATACCGCCACAGAAATGGGAATTGATGTTAGTCGCTCCAAAATTCTTCAAAAACCCTACCGAGTAGACTTTTCAGACAAAGATTTAGAAAACCTAAATGTGATGGGAAAACAGATCCAAGTAAAGGAATTGTTAAAGCTTTTGCAAAAATGGGGAGAGGTGGGAAAATGGAGAACCCGGTGGGCAAAGAAAAAGGAAGACAGTAGAGCAAAATCACAAGCGTCAGAATATATGCTAAAGGAAGTAACTCCCGCAGAAAAATTGTGTCCCATGAGAGAGGTCCCGGGAGGGAAATATGTCCATGTCCCTTGGTCCAGACAGGATATTGTGTCATTTACAAATGACTTCCCGAAATTACGGGAGAAGCCTGTTGATTGGTACAGGCAGGTAGAACGCTTCATAAAAGTTCAGAAATGTCTGCTGAAAGACCTGGATGGGTTTTTCGACATTGTGGTCCCTGTAGATCTGTGGACCGACTGTAAAATTGAAATTGATTGGCCCAGTGAGGAATTTCCCAGAGATGAGAAAACAGGAGCGCCTGCACCTGAAGTAATGAGGAAGTATGAACAAGTCATACAATATCTCAAGAAAAAGGTTCCCGCAAAGGAAACAGACTGGACCCGAATAGATAGAACCACCCAAGAACGTGATGAAACTGTTCACTCCTATTATGAAAGGCTACTGCAAGTGTTTAAAACATACAGCGGTATCGATAATGTGGACATGAAAGACATGACACATTTCAGTTACAGATTTGTGCTAGGATTAAGGCCCGAAATCTCCCAATGGATTAGAGACAATAAAATCAGTTGGCAGGGAAAACCAATAGATGATGTCCTGAAATATGCAAAATACTGCGAAGATGAAATCGAAAACAAAAGGAAGGCCCTCAAGGAAAAGGTCATGTGGGCACAGGTGAAGTTGGCTGAACAACAAGAACAGCAGTTAAGTAACTTGAATTCTAATAAGAACTCACAGAATGCCACCGGTGGGGGAGGAGGAGGAAAGCCCCGAACTAAAATGAGTAGAGAAGAGGCTATGAAAAAATTCCCTTGTCACGGGTGCGGCCAGATAGGGCATTGGAGAGACGAGTGTCCACACCTGCAGGCCGGTAATGCCCCTGTAAATGGTTTAACCCCACAGGTGCAGAAAGAGGGGACGAGGAAGAACCAGCAACAGGTAAAGCTACCTCGCGCTCCTAGACAAAATTTTAAGAATCAGGGTCAGCAGAATGAGAGGGTGGAAGTATGGGAAGTCGAGAATGAAAGAGATGCAGTCATTCCACAGTACTTGTTAAATGACACCTTCCTCTATGAAAATCAAGATTGACGGGGCCTGAGAGGGGAGGATGAGGAGTGCGTGCTTGGCGCCTCCTTACCGGTAGACCAGACTGGACCATACATTGAAGGAAAGGTTGAGGGAAAAGACGTCACCTTTCTGTTGGACACTGGTGCTACCAGATCTACTGTGAGGACAGTGGATGTTCCTAACCTACCCCTCTCGGGAGAAGCGATCCAAGTAGTGGGCGTCTCAAATCAAATAATAAGTACTCCCGTAACCGAACCAATGGAAATTTCCATAAGTAATTTCAAAGAAATGCACAGATTTGTGGTCTGTGATTCTAGTCCTGTGAATCTGCTAGGACGAGATTTGTTGTGCAAGATGCGTTGTACCATTTACTGCACACCAAATGGCGTCGAAATTCAGACCCCCGATGAAGATGGCCTGTACAAACTGATGTTAGTCAGACAAGATGCTGATATCAAACCGTTAACAGTTGAGGATTTGCCTGAAGAACTTCAGTTAAGAGTAGTCCCAGAAGTGTGGGATTTCACAGGAAAGGATGTTGGCTTGATGGCGAATGTAGACCCAGTTAAAATATCGATAAAAACGAATGCTGTATATCCCAAAACCCGACAGTACAAAATGAGTGCAGAAGTGAAAGCAGGAGTAGCGACTGAAATTACCAGGCTGCTTGAAGCGGAAATAATAGAAGAAGTGATGAGCAGCCCCTGTAATTCGCCTATCATTGGGATCAAAAAGCCTAGTGGAAAGTACCGGGTAGTGCAAGATTTGCGCAAGGTAAACCAGATCGTCGTGCCTTGCTGTCCTATTGTGCCCAACCCTGCTGTGATACTATATCAGATTCCCTGGAATGCAGAATGGTTCACTGTCATCGATCTGTGTCATGCATTCTTTTCCATCCCATTGCATCCAGAAAGCAAGTTCCTTTTCAGTTTTGAATTTGACAGTCATATCTATGTCTGGAATCGTGTCCCTCAGGGGTACACTGAAAGTCCATCGATTTTCAACCAAATACTAAAGAAGTGCCTTGAAACTCTAGTGCTGCCGAGAGAGTCTGTTTTGGTGCAGTACATAGATGACCTATTGGTGGCATCTAAAACCCAGACCGACTGTGTCACCGACACCATTGCGTTACTGAATCACCTAGGAAAGGGAGGACATAAAGTGTCACCTGACAAATTACAATTTTGCAAAAACTCAGTGAAGTATCTGGGGCATCAGATAGAAAAAGGAATCAGGAAAGTTACTACAGAAAGAATCAAAATAATAAAAGCAATGGAACTGCCCAGAACTCAGAAAGAGGTGAGAATGTTCCTAGGAGTTGTGGGTTACTGCAGACAATGGATTGTAGGATTTGCCGCGCTAGCAAGACCCCTGATAAAAATGACCAAGAAAGGAGTAGAAGACCCCGTCAGCTGGGACAGTGAAAGCATGAATGCTTGGGTAACATTGAGAAATTGTCTATGTACTGCTCCTGCATTGGGTATGCCTGACTACTCTAAATCTTTTGAGCTTTTCTGTGACACAAGAGAGAATTGTGCTCTTTCAGTCCTGACCCAGGAGCACGGATCAATTAGGAGACCGGTGGCCTATTTTTCAGCCACCCTAGATCCGGTGGCTGCTGGATTACCGGGGTGTCTGAAAGCAGTTGCTGCTACTTGCGTCAGTCTGGAACAGAGTGAGAACATTGTCATGGGACATCACGTCACTGTATATGTTCCTCATTCTGTTGTAATCCTGCTGACTAGAACCAAGACCCAGTACCTCACACCTAGTCGGCTGACTAAGTATGAAAGAATTTTGATTGGTGCTGAAAATGTAACCATTTCTCGGTGCAATGTCCTAAACCCAGCGACACTGTTACCTGTCCCTCTGGATGTAGACCTAGAAGAGGAAGGGGAACATAATTGCATCGATTTGACTGAGTTCAGTACAAAGCCCCGTCCAGACATTCGTGAAATAGCACTACTCGATGGGGATAAGACAATGTTCGTGGATGGCTCGTGTTTAAGACATGAGAGTGGGGGCCTGAGTGCTGCCTATGCTGTGGTTACATTGACAGAAACGATAGAAGCATCTTACCTGAGCGAGGTGAAATCTGCACAAGTGGCAGAGCTCATCGCGTTGACTAGAGCATGTAAGAGGGGTAAGAACAAGAGAATAACTGTTTACACAGACAGCCAGTATTGTTTTGGGGTTGTTCATGACTTCGGCCAATTGTGGTTGCAAAGAGAATTCATGACTTCCTCAGGCACCCCTATCAGAAACGGAAAGGTGGTGCATAACTTACTGGAAGCTATCCAATTGCCCAAAGAATTGGCTGTGGTCAAGTGCGCGGCTCACAGATCTGGAAATGATGATGTGACTGCCGGTAATAGGTACGCTGACCAAATTGCCCAGTTCTGTGCCCGACATCAAATGTCACTCCAAATTGCGTTGTGGAGTGGAACCAGCTGCCAACTTATGTTGTTTGAGAATGTGTCAACGTGGGAAGAATTAAAAGATTTGCAACAGGCAACAGACAGACAAGAGAAAGGAAGGTGGGCCGCAAATGGGTGCAAGTTGAGAGATGATGGTGTGGTGGTAAATCCGACTGGGGTGCCTGTACTGCCTGATAGCTTGATCGACCCCATGATCAGAATGATACATGAACCAACACATATGGGAAGAGACGCGATGTGTCGAGTGTTTGACAAGGTGTTCTGTAATTCAAAGTTCAGGAACCAGGCGGAAAGGCTTTGCCAGAGGTGCCTAGTGTGTCAGCAGTTCAATGCAGGGAAAAAGACTGTGGTAGAACAAAGTACGGTTGGAAAGGCAATAGGTCCCTTTGTCAGAATGCAGGCAGACTTTGTAACCATGCCTAGGTGCAAAGGGTATAGATACATCCTGGTCGTAGTCTGTCTGTTTTCCCGGTGGGTGGAGGCCTATCCCGCAAAGAAAAATGATGCCATAACCACTACCAAATTATTGCTCAGGGAGTTGATACCTAGATTCGGAATCCCAGAGACGATCGAAACGGACCAAGGTGGGCATTTTGCCAACGATGTCCTAGAAGAACTCTGTAAAGCATTCAAAATGAAGCAAAGACTGCATTGTGCCTACCGTCCAGAGGCTTCTGGGGTAGTGGAACAAATAAACGGCACCCTGAAATCCAGATTGGGAAAAATGTGTGATTCCACAAAAATGAACTGGATAGAGGCTTTACCCCTTGTGCTGATGAGTTTGAGGAGTATCCCGAACAGAAAAACTGGCCTGAGCCCCCATGAAGTGTTGATGGGAAGAGTGATGCGACAGGCATGGGTACCCGGACACAAACTGCTAAGCATTTCTGATGATATGGTACTAGAATACTGCCAGCAGCTGGGTGACCAAGTGCGTTCTCTCTCTCAGCAGATTGGAGAGACAGAAGACGAGTGGCCAAAGACTCCAGCACACAACTTGCGACCAGGAGATTGGGTGGCGTTAAAGAAACACACCCGGAGCAGTTGCCTGAAACCCAGGTGGGGAAAGCCACGACAAGTGATCCTCGTCACTACAACTGCTGTAAAGTGTGCGGGCGTACCGAAGTGGATCCACGCCAGCCACACCAAGCGGGTAGCTGGAGAAAACGCGACTGAAGCTGAAGGCAGCACAGCTGAGGAAACTCCCGAGGAGGAGAGTCCAGAACTAGCTGACATCGAACTGCCGAGCACAAGTCGAGACGTTGAGTGGTTCCCTGCCGACGACCAGGTTCATGATCCAATACGAACCAGGAAATATTCCTACTTAGACAGTGAGTGGGATAGTCCAGGTGAGCTAGAAATAGACGAAGCAGATCAGGTCAACGAGAATCACATCACACCTGATCAAGAATTAGGCCAAGTAGGGTCAGACAAGGACACCGAAACTCTTCCTGAGACTCCAGGAAGTGGAGAGGGACAGTTAGAAACGAGAGCTGACGTTCATGCAGAAGAAAGCGAAGAGATCGAAGAGCATGAACAGGAACAGATAGAACTAGATCAAAGTGCTCAGACAACGGAAACGACAGTAACCAGAAATAAAAAGCAAATGCGATTTGAATCTGAGCAGGGTCAGAATAGGGACCAGGCAGAAGACATAGATGAAAGACCTGGAACTAGTCAGACAGGCAGGAAAACAGAGGTGCCACAACAAAAAGTAAAGAGAGTGCACGAAGAAGGGCAAGTTTCCTCAACTACTGGGAGGAAAGGAGGCAGAAGTGCACCCCGATACGTCAAAAGACTAAGGCTCAGACTAAAGACAGTTGAAGAGAAACTGAAAGACCGGAAAAGGGCTGAAAGTGAAAGAAGGGCAGCCCAAGGAAAATCGCTGAGAAAAAGCGACAGACTAAAGAAACAGAACCGACTGTATCGGAGCCCTGAGTGGACTTACTTTGTGTTGGAGGAAATAGACGAACCCCACCACAGTGGCATCAGTGACGACGAATCCATTGCTGATCGGAGTTCGGACGAAGACCCTCCTTGAGAGAGCCCTGAAGTGAGCCTTTGGTGCAAAGAAACGAAGAGGGGTAGCAAAAGCCACCTGTAAGCTAAAAATGTCTGATCCGAGTGTCTCTGGGAGGTCCCGATGTGGGTGTCTTAAAACTTGCTGTAAAATATGCTTGTGTAGTATAGCCATGCTAATAATAATGTGGATAGCGCTAACTGTTTTTCTACCTTTTATGATAAGCAAAAATCCAAACTTGTCCCCTACTGAACCAGAAGCAGTAGACGTAGGGGTTGTACCGACTGTAGAAACACCACGAAATTTAGAAAGACGCGACAAACAGGTAGGCTTGACACATACACGACCTAATTTAGAAGCATCAGATGAGGATGAACTACACTTTCACAAAATGAAAAACCGGACACATTTGAATGTTTTTGCTAACTTGTTAGTGCATTACGTAGAAGCTATGGAAATAGAAGACTGTTATGTCTGCATGAAGCTACCTACCTCAGTGGCTGAAGGCGTGACATATCATCATCTCCCTTTAACCTATGGAATTTCCTGCAGTATCTTAGCTAGCTTGTTTTATAGAAGCACTTTACAGTACTATTATTCAAATGATGACGTAGTATTTTCTGAACTTCCCATTAGAGGACATTTGAACCGTGTACATACTACCAGTGACGTGACCCGTTATATGGGAGAATATTTTCTGACTATAGGGAATATAAATTTAGATGAAGCTAGACAATCTAATCTGACCTGTTCTCTACATGAGCAGGAAAAGATGTTCATTAAGATGGCAGACAGAAGGAGAGAAAAGTTTCAAAAGAAAGCAAATGACGAAAAGGATAGAGTCCCTAGGTGGGCTGAGCACATGGATAACACCTCGCAAAGCGAAGCTAATCCTGCCTTGTTGCTGGATTTTGAACGAAAGGGGAAACTATGTATCCATAGGGAAAAGACAGAGTACTATAACAATGTATTCATCGGTTCCAGCGAGTGTGAACATAATTACAAGGTAATTGGAGGTTGGGGTTTCAAAAATGGGTCAGAACCTGTGTTTCCCGGAATATATTATATATGTGGGAACAGGGCTTATTTCAAATTGCCGGATCACTGGTATGGAAGCTGCTACTTTGGCATTGTTTTCCCGAAAATATACCATGTGAATAATGCAGCTGGAAGCGACGAAGAAACTAATGGCTTAGTGCGTAGTAAACGTGAAAGTGTAGGTGAAATTATAGGTGATATTTTTAGTGCACTGATACCTGGAATGGGGGTAGTTCTGAACACTCATAGAATCTGCAAATTGTCTACAGTAGTGGACCGGTTATCAACGGACACTGCTGCTGGATTCCTGATGGTCAATACCGAAATGGTTGCGATCAGATCAATGGTTTTACAAAACCGTCTTGCCCTTGATACCCTATTAGCAAAAGAGGGCGGAGTCTGTAGAATGCTGAAAGCGCAACATTGTTGCACTTACATTCCAGATAAAAGTATCGAATTAAAACAATATGTGAAGAACATAACTAATTTGGAGAAAGAACTCAAACCATTGGAGGTTGACAGTGCCTGGACGAGACTGACTGGAGGTCTCTCCTCTATAGGTAGTTGGTTTACTAACCTAGGTAGCAATATTTTGTGGAAAATACTGATGCCAATAGTTGTGATAGGTATAATTGTATTGATCATTTTTATCTGCTGCAAATGCCAGAAGTGCAGAAAGAAATATACAGTGAATCAGAGGGGGGTGAAAAGAAACATTGATGAACTAGAATTAGAAGAATTAAAGAGTGCCATTTACAAAAAAGCAAAAAATCACCACTCTCATAGAGAAGCTGAAAGGAAACTCAACAATAAATTTGTTGAAATTGAAATGAGTGATGTGGATGAATGAGAAAAGTTGGCATCTGTTTCCTTTATGTAGTGATGATAGTAAATATCATCAAAGAGGGGATTGATGGAGCATGGATTCGCACGTAAAGCGCCTTGCCCCAGTGCAAGAACCTCGCCCAATGTATAATACTACTAAAATCATTGTTTGTCATTTATTTTACGTTTTCCCATACACGCGGGTGTCCCCAGGATGCTTGCTCGTATGTCTTTTCCATATTAACGAAGCTTGCACTAACGAATCGGCTGCTTTGATGCCATTCAGTCTGCGCATGCGTCGGTCATACCCATGTGATGTGACACACTCGCATTCTGGAGGGAATTTGTGCTCATGCGCACTGTTGCAAAAATGGCCGCTTGACTCTCACCACGCTCTCTGCTTGCTACTGCTGCTTCAGCCTATCTGTCTTTTCGCACTAAACATTAATGCTATAGTCATTATAAAGTAAGGGTTGGATAAAATGTTATCATGGTATACAGTGTGATCATTTTATATGTGATTTTAATTTGTTCTCGCTTACTTTTCATGTACCGCGTCTCTGGGGGCTGGGAGTGCTTAAGCTACGCCATATTTGAAGCTCCTCTGGGTATTGCCATGTGACCTGGGAGAAACTCGACTGCGCAGACGCTGAAACCAGCCAGCTGGCTCCCGAAGCCAAATGCGCCTGAGAAAACCAGCACATGATGAGGACACTCACCTTGAGAATAACTGACTATGTTGCGATGTCCTGTGCTCTCAGATTTTCTATTGTATTCTACGGATGGGAACGTGAACCTAAGGGGCGGATAGAAAAATTTAAATTTCATGGTGGGAACGTTGAATTTTAGGAGGTGGTAATGACCGCACCACCTCTCCTGACCAATCAAAATGTGGGAAACTGTCACTTGCAACATTAGTGGGTGGTCTGAGGGACCCCAAAATGGTATAACTACCCTAGTTTAGCTTAGGAAAATTGTCCGACTTGTCCGAGTAGCAGACCTGTCACTGACCCTACGATCTCAATAGGTGCTCAATCTGAAAGTGCTGCGGAGCACTTTGTCCATACTTTCCACAAACACCTAAGGGGTGGAAAATCCTAAGTGCTGGCGAAGCACTTTGCTGGGGAATTCGAAAATCCAATCGGGGTTTCTGGCGGATTACTTGCAGAAGGGGGGTAACGCAGGCGTTGCTGTCCGAAGCTGTGGGTGTTGGTCGTACCCTGGGAGGCCCAGTCCTTTGACCCGAACCTGAGGGGTATCCTGTCCTGATCTGTCCGTGGGCTGTACCTGTTCGCATTCTGGTATTCCTTTTCTGAGGGTCCTTGTCCCCGTCCTTCCAACTGACCCGTGGCCAGGGTTAGTCTTCTCTCAGACCTAGGTAAATATTAACCTGTGGGTTTGCGTCTCTCTCTCTCTCTCTCTCTCTCTCTCTCCGTTTTTTTTAAAGCACTCTTGCCTGTGATATTGCTCTATCACTTTGAGAACAAGTTATATGCATTTGTTGTAGAATTGTTCCACTTCTCTCCCCACCTTTAGAAAATTGCCAAACTGTTATGTTTTATTAGTATGTTCCAGTTTTTCCCTTTCCTTTAGCTGGTTGTAGTGAATTTAGTAAGAATAGTTTAAGCGCTTAGGTTAAATACATGTTCTAGGTCCCAACACCGTCCTATTGTTCCTAGCATAAGGTTGCAGTGACTAGTTCTGTTCTAAAAATCCTACCTTTAGTCTTCCCGTATATTCTAATGGTCATAATTCTAATACAAAGTTACTTATTAGTGTTGATTTTGATGTTTGATATATTATTCTGCATATCGCTTATTGTCTTGGCATCTTCTCTTTGAACCTTTATATAAAGTTTTAAACTTCATCAGGTGTCTGTGGTCATTTTACAGAAATTGTGGATAAGTATGTACTGAAATATAAAGAATATATCTTTCTAGGTTCCCTGTCTACTATTTTCCCTTATAGCTCCAGGTCCGTCGGAAAGTTGTACTTGTGGTAAATCAGGTACATGGTAAGAAGAGGTGTAACCCAAACCCTAATTACTCATAGAAGCGTGTAGCGTAAGCCATCACCCGGTTCACCCAAATGTCAATGGTGTATTAAATTTTTATGCACGCCAGGGCCCAGTGCGTGTAGGTAATTGGTGAATACGGTGACCCGGGTGAACTGCGCGCTCTATCACTACGACACCTGCTGTGTGGTGCATGGCTGTGGACATTTCTCATCCTCTGATTCAGTGAGTTCCACGGGTGTTCCCTTCTTTCTGGCCAGGTTATGAAGCATGGCACATGTTGCTAAAATTTTCCAGCAGATCAGAGGGCAGTACTGACGTGCACCTCCACTTTTGTGGAGGCAGCGGAACCTGCTTTTCAGGAGTCCAAATGTATGCTCCACCACATTCCGCATAGATTTATGGGCCACATTAAGTCTCCTCTCACTTGGGCAAGATGGGTTGAGATATGCTGTCAGGATAAATGCCCGCACCGCATTATTCACAGTCAACAACAGATACATCCATGGTATACATCAGGGTGTGTCACATTAATTTACCTAGCAGGTATCCTTCTCCAAATTCACCCCCAGCCAGTCGTGTGAAGATCCCACTGTTCCTGAAAATGTAGGAGTCATGCGTGCTCCCTGGAAATGTTGCAACAATATCGGTGATGATGTGAGACGCATTACAAATGACCTGTACGTTGCTTGAATGTGTTGATTTACGGTTCCAATATATGTACTCAGTAGCCAGGGGGGACAGATTGGAATATGTGTCCCATCACTGCACTCTATAACATGTGGGAACTGGGACTTCTGATAAAAATCCATCTTTGTCTTACATCTGTGTGCTGGGGACCCCGATATAGTGGTGCATTATTTGCATCATGGCATCCAGGAATGTGTAGAAAAAGCGTGACAGGCAAATTTGTGAGACACCACCAGCCACAGCTGTAACCCCCTGGTAACTTCCTGATGCAAGTAGGTGCAGGCAACAAAGGACTTGTACATGTGGTGGTATTGCATGCGCCCTTGGTGTCTGGTGCACCAGGATTGGGTGCATGTCACGTATCAGGTCTAAGATGTTGGTGGGGTGAAGCCTGTACCTCTCATGGATTTCTGCCTCTGTGAGGTGGAATAGTGTAATGCGCACTCTGTATTAGCGTTACTGTTGTCTACAGATCCTCAGTGCTGCTGCTTGCATCTGCATCCACCTTGCAATGACATAGGGGGCCGCCACTGTGTTCACGCTGATGCATTCTGGGGCTGTTTATATGCAGTGCACCTGGCTACCACCTGCTTTGAGTCAGTGTTAATTTGCGACTCCAAATAGCGATTTTACAAAAAATCGCAATTTGCGAATTTTTTGTACATTGGTTTGCGACTTTGTATTGCGATTTCTAATTTAGCGAATCACAATATAGAGAGTCGGTGTGACATATTCGCTAACTGTTTTCCTTTATTTTTAGCGATTCTTTATGTAGTGTAGTTCCTAGTTTCCCACTATGCCCTGCGCATTGGAATAAGATAAACAGTAGTATGGACGTGGAACTGCGGATATTCCAGGCCTCCACTGACTATGCTAAACTTAATTGGGTGTGTTACCAACTAGCTCAGAGGTCACTGGAAACTTTCTTCTCTGCATGGGAAGTGATCAGCTTCCCTGGCACAGACAAGAAGGGATTCAGCTTTCCAACAAGCGTGCAACATGACACCTTTGCTCCTCAGATCAAGAGTCGATCTCTAGGGTCGTGTGAAACAATAGACATGTATTTCACTCAGTCAGGTTAGTGCAGTTTACTTTCACGAGATGTAGAGAATAGAGAGACGGGCGTTTGTCAATAAAGGGTTAACATTTATTGAACAGTCTTTCTTCTCGTACAAGAGAAATGTATTGCCACAATTGCAAGACTTGTTATTATAAAAAGTACGTACAGTAAGATAAGGATTGCGAAATAATACTGTAAAATCATTGATATAGTTTCTTAGCCAAACAATGGTTTAAAAGTAATAAAACATATATACAGTCATATATACATTAGGCTAAAATACTCAACTGGTGCTTCTAACTACGCCTACCCCAGTGTGCCTGACCTAAGCCTAACACGTGGAAGGGGAGTAAGTGAGTAGCATTAAGTTAAGTTGGTTTTGCCAAGGTTTGCTTCAAGAATTCTCATCTAAGGGTTTAGTCAACACCATACCTCTGAATAGAATGATGGAAGTCTGGTATTTCCTTCAGGGGGCACTCGGTATCCCAGTCACCCGCGAGGGCAGACCGAAAACGCTGGAGCTGGATTTCTCAGCAGAAGAAATGCAGCGCCTCTCTTCAGCGCGTCGAGGAAGGAGGGGGGACAGCGTCTGCGGGCAGCTTGGAATCTGCTGGGCTCTTCGCAGAGGGACGGCTGTTCAGCTCCTAAGCTCACCACACCATCGTTCGCGCTTTAGCAGCGATAATGGTATCAGTAGCTTCACCAACAGCAGCGGGGCAGCAGGCTGCAGCGACAGGGTGGTAGCTTCACCAACACGGGGTCTTGCAGACAGCTAGCAACAGGCAATTGCTTAAGGCAACGTTGGTAATATTTATACCTGACAGGTGCCTGGTTTGACGCAAGTTTGCTGGACATAAGACGTCAATTAAAGATGTCACTAGGAAGTGATAGCTATCAGTTGCTCATTAGAGTTCCATTACTAATCAAAACACAGCAAGCGGGATTTCCAGGTTTGCTGAGTTTTTATCTTGTTGAAGAACTCGGAGTGTTAATCTAGGAATATCAGATAGTGACTTCTGCTCTGTCATTGCACTAATTGGTTGCAAAGGAAGTGGCAGAGAACTATGCTGGAATGTGGCTCTGTTCGTGTGAGGCCAGAGATGACTTTCTGAATATCGCACTTGAACGGTTATGCCAATATAGGGAATAAATGGATTTATAGCCGAATAGGGGCATAAGGTCGCAGTATCGATCAGGAACCTAGATAAACACGCAACACCCACTCCACGTTTTCATGTCCATCAAATTACTAAAACTAGAGCAATAGGATGCATGTGTAACATTGCCCACTCCAAAATACATAAATGCATTTGAAATAGGCGTATTTGTAATACGTGAAATTTAGGTACTGTACGTTTTTGAAGCATAGAAATCATTCAAAAATTATAGCATATGAAATCAATGAACGATTATGCAAAAAGAATTACACATGAAGTATCTCTGAAACAGAAGAAGGGCGAGATAAATCATCACATATAAATGCATTGCAATGAATGTGCTAGAGGCTGATGTAAGTTGTTATGTCTCTAGATGTGTTCAGAAATAGAAGTTGAAGCTTCTGTTCTCTAAGAATAGTTTTTACGTTAAGCAAAGAATTGTTCGTGCCAAAAAAGGGTCAATATTAATCCAATTCAAAAGAATTATTGCTTGAACGGGGAAATAGAGTTCCAACGCTTTCTGCAGTTTTTGTTGATCAAAACTGAAGGCCGAATTCAGAGTTCCTGGGAACGCTGTGTGTCGGAAAGCTTCTCAAAAGTTATTATTTTTGTACGGATGAGAACATCGTATCAGACAGGCTCTCAAAGAATTGGTCTACAAAATCAGGTGACAGTTCAACCAAATTCGATAGTGCTGTAACTTGGCAGGTGTGAGAATGATTGCTGTCATCATAGTCGCGTTCAGCAATGCTCACAGAAGGTCATACCTGGGTGATGCTACTTTTGTCACTCGCTCCACTGTTACCACCTAGTCGTAGTACAGGAGTCTCAACGAATGCTGTCATCAGGATTGGTAGCCGCTGGGGACAACACAATGCGTGAGCCGTTATTGGACTGAGCAAAGTATCGACGTCCATTGGTACTGCTGATGGAAGTGAAAGACAGATGTCCAACACGCATTCATCTCCGCATAGCATACATCTTAGTACCGGTAAGATACAGTTCTGCCATATAGGTCTGAATGAAAGGAACCAGGTCATGTTTAGATCTCTCAGCCTGGCCAATCCAAGGACGTTAGTTATCCTGTCCCGGTAGCGCATTGCTAGGATTGTCTTTTCCATTCCCATGGGAGCTATGCCTGAGTTTCGGCTTGCCATAACGAAGCAGGAGGGTCAAAAATAAAATCCCTGCTACAAGTCCCAAAAATATTGTTATGCCGCCAAAAACAGAGTGGACAAAATTAGGAACGATTCCCAAAATTGCCTGAAAAGGTGTTAGCAGTCCCGTAAAGACTGACTTAAATATGCCTGGGATGCTTGTGGCACTTGACATGTTAAGGAGTTGGCTGAGCATTTCTACGAAATGCACGGGGCAATTTGTTGATAAAAGTTCATGAACTTCAGTAGCTGTCCTTGCAACTAGAAGATCATACGTCTCTTTTGATGACGTTATAGGCACTGTTGTCTGCAAAAGCACAGATTTCATTTTGCTTAAAGTATCAATTCGTATAGAATAGAGATTCAGATGAGGCCAGATGGGAGTCACTGTGTCTGCAGGCCCACTCGGGAACAATGCTTGCATACAGCATTTGACCATGGATGTTACACTTACTAGATAACTTTTCCCTGTCACTAGGCTACAACATCTGTGATCCGTTCTAAGAATGTAACTCCCGTTTTCAAGTTGCATAAAGAAGGGCTCTATCTGAGTTGCATTTTCAGGTATTGGCTTTGGTATAGACGGTTTGTTAAGGTCTTTGATCTTAGCTAGGCCAAGACAGGATGTTTGGTGTATTGTGTCATTTAAAAACAACATTTATTCTGGTATCATGCAGGTTCTAAATAGTGCTTCAATGCCTTGTACCTGCCAATCTTTTGTACCCCAAATTGTTTTTGTTTCAATGTTATTTTTCCAATAATCAAAACCAAATGTCATCATTTTATCATAAAATGCTTCTGAATATATCAATTTAGAATTTGTCAGCATTGTTTTCATTCCTGTTTTATCTAACAGTTTGTAATAAAACGTTTCTGCATCACTGGTGTTAAACCCTGAGAAGTATTTGAATTTCTCAAAAAATGCTTTAGAACTGCTTTTAGGTGGTGTAGCACAATGTTCCCATTGATTATACATAAAAACATTTCTAGGCTGTGCAGATTTATGCAAGTAATGATCACCATAATGTGTGTAGCAGAATAACTGCTCATAACTAGATGAACCTTGTAAATAATCATGATCTGTGAATCTAGCTGACATTACTAAATCAGACATCATGTCATTAATACTGTTAAAGTCCCAATCATCAGAGAATGTACTCGGTTTTACAAAGTCACTTAAGGAAACCTTCAGTTGATGAGGATACTTCAGGATTTCGACCGGACCATATATCTCATAGTCAGTTTTCTCCCATACTATCCCACCAGGTATTGGAATTGCTGTGACATTTACTGTTGACAGTTCTCTTTTCTTCACGTGTGATGATCTGTGTGGTTTCAGGACTAGGTTGATGTTCTGACTTGCTGTGTCCATTGTAATATATTTTCCCTCAATGAATTTTCCCAAACAAAGTACCATGATGAGCCAAAGCAGGAGGAAAAATACACCTAGACCGAACCAGAACTCCAACCAAGGTGAAATAAGGTAGATTTCCTTTAGTTGATGAAAGAGTTCCGTTGCTTTTTCTTTAAAAGTCTTTTTTGTTTCTGGCATCACTTCGGGGTCGTTTTGATCTTCAGAGAAGTTGTCGAAGTTGATTAAATAACCAGAGGCAGTTCTGTCAATTGATGGGATTGTTCTTTCAATCTGTCTCTCGGTAGCATTTTCTGATGCCACATTAGTGTAGACTGGTGTTGTTTCTTGACGAACTGTTTCAATCTGTGTTTCAAGAGGCACGAGTTCCAAGGCATTATTGCATAGTCCTTCACTGTGCACTGCAGGCTGATCGAATGTGATGAGTCTTTCAGTTTGAACCTCTTGGATTGTTGCAAGTTTGGGTATTCTGTTGTTTCTTGGGAGTCCACTGGGCCTACTGTTGATTATAGGCCACATGCTTGTGGTTTTACCAGGTCGATAGACACGACTCTGTTCTCCTTTTTACCAGCAAGGGGCGGTAGTACAACTGATCTTGTTCCGGTGACTGCCAAGACAGGTACTGCTTTTCTGTAAGAAGGCCCAAATTCCTTCTTCACCGCGATCTTTTCTCTGACTAGATCCCCAATCTTTGGAATCCAGACAGGCCTTGCTGGGGCTGTTGCTTGTGGTGCCTCGTCAGTGGTATCTGGCTGTTGCTTTAACTTTATGTTGCTTAAGGATTTTCTTGTTTCATTCAGTTCCTGTAAAACAGCCAAACGATCCTTTATATAAAAGTGCGTTGTTTTTTCTTGTACCACTGACATCTGACTATCGAGGTCCTGAATGTTCATTCTAATTCCGAACAATAGTTCGTATGGGCTGAAACCTTTTAGAGAATTTCTTGGCAAGTTATTAAGACTAGTATGGACACTTATTAAATGTTTGACCCACCCAGCGCCTGAACCTAATACCTTCGCTGTTATAGATCGCTTTATGTCACGGTTTTTTCTTTCTACCACACTATTCCCTTCGGGGTGCGACGGACAAGAATACCGCAACCCAATTCCCATGCTGGCCATGGCCTCCCTATAAGCTCGAGAGCTAAAAGCAGGACCCTGGTCAGAATGGAACGTGGTAATTGCGTATGTGCCGATATGGACTCGCAAATCTTTTATAACCGTTCTAGCGTCAGCCGAGCGCTGGAGGCCTTATTTTTTAAGTGTGTTTAGCCTTAACTGTGTACAATGGGACGCGCTTCTCTTCTTTGATTGCGCAGATAGACCGCCTTATGCTGTCTAGCAGGGTACCTGAAACTACACTGGCCTGTTCATTACTGCGATCTCTGTTGCAGTCTTCACAATTTTGAGCAAAACATTGTATATCTATGCTCATTCCTGGCCACCAGTACTCTGATTGTAATTCTTTCAGAGAATCCTTAATTGTTTGATGTCTCAGACCCAACCCCATGTGTGCTTCCAGTAAGAGGAAGCCCCTCCTGCTCGGAATTACTCTGTTCCCCACTCCAGGGATTCGAGCAAAAGGAACGGAGTTTGCATCGATTACGTATGCATAATTGAGTGGATAGTTTACGAGTAGTGCTGCACAGTCACCTTTTACGGTCGTTTTTACTGCCAGCATGGTTTCCCCGTCTATGTATTTTTCTGTACGCTTTTTTGTGGCTACGGAAGCCGGTTTAGTTGCTTCCGCTGTGGCTGTATTAGCCAATGAATTCCCTGCAACGTGAACGCCATCACGTTGAAGACTCTGTGCGTGAATCACGTGAGTCTTTTGTAGTTCTTTGTGTAAAAGAGCTACCTGTTTCCAGAGCAATTTATGCTTTATTGTGGCACCTGTGTCATCTTTGTAGTCGTTTTCAATCCACCTCTGCAGTTTATTGTTGTAAGAGTTGACGCAAAAATGAGAATCGCACACGATAAGTGTCGGGAATTCACGTTCTGCATTTTCGAGCGCCATCTTTAAACATCTGATTTCAGTTCTCTGAACCGAACAGTTTCTTACAGATTCCGTTTTTGTTATTTTCGGCCTGAATTTACCGCACAGCCAACGACCTTTAATAATCGCACATGCTGCATCGTAGGATTTTCTCTCTACGTTGAAATGCTGTACAAATCCATCTGTATAGATTATACAGGCATATTGTGGGAGAGGCAGAATTTCGATTGGCAGAGGATATTCTTCTTCATATCCTAAATCATTCAGTTCTTCGAATTGCGGGGCGAAATAGTATTTCACATCTTCCGCTCCTAGAGAATCTACACACTGTATCCATTTCGGATCCAGTGACACTGTAGGCAGGTTTATTGGGCTGAATTGCGCCTCGAAGGCGGATTCCGCTGTAAGGATATTAATCCGTTTGCCGTGTGCTAGTTCTCGTTCATTTGCTAATGCGATTTGCACTGCTTTCACAGTTCTTTCTGTGTGACTGAATGTTTTTTCTGCTTGTGTGTACAAGTGTGATTTAACTGAAATTGGTACCTTTTCTCCCTCATTAGAGGTTAGGTAAGTGAATTCGCATCTTCCTGGGATGACTCGGATTACAAGATCGCGTGTATTGTCACGTGTATCTAATTTTGTTTTTGCTAACATGTCTGTTTGCAGTGATCTCAAAATTTCTGTGTGCTTTTGAGTCCAATTGATTTGTTTAAAATCAGGTTTAATTAGTTCGTAGAGAGGTTTAACCATCTCTGCGTAATTTAGTATGTAAGTTCTTCCGAAATTCAGAAAACCTAGAATGGATTGTAAATTCTTCAGCGTTTTTGGAGCTTGGAGTACAGCGCACTTCTCTAAGAAGTTGTCCGCTAGGCTTTTCCCTTCACTTGATAATTCGTACCCTAAAAATAGTACCGTCAGATGGGCAATTCGAGACTTTTTAAAGTTGAAATTGTAACCCTCTGCTGCGAACCCAAGTATAATGGTGTTCACTCTTTTCAAGTGAGTATCCAAGTCGTCGTCTGTGAGATAGATATCATCTACGTAAGATAATTCCTCATCATCACAGATGTGTAGTAACTCTGTTACCCTAGCTGAGAATAGTCCTGGGCTGTTCTTGAACCCCTGTGGGAGTCGACAGAATTTTTTCTGCGACCCAAATGCGGAGAAAGCGGTCAAATATCTGCTTTCTGGTGCAATGTTTTGACAAAAGAAACCATTAGATATGTCTAATGTCGTTTTGTATTTTTTCCTAACTATGTTATTCATTAGGGCTGCACTATGCGAATTTTGTACTGCAAAAGTTTTGCAACATGTATTAAGGTGTCTGTAGTCCAAAACTAGACGATATGAATTGTCTGGCTTGGAGACAGGAAACAAAGGATTGTTCATTTGAGAGGTGCATGTTTCAATCACCCCCTGGTACTCAAGTTGATCTAAGATCTCCCTGACCTGTTTTTTAGCTTCTTGCTTTATGGGATACTGCCGTTGGGCAGTTGGTTCACTTTTTAATTGGATTTTGTGAGGAGGAGAGTCCTCATCCCATCCTACATGATTTTTATACAATGCCGGAGCCTGGGCTACTGCCCATTTCCTTGCATATGTATATTTTTTGTGAATCGGAATGTGATTCGAGAAGGCAGGCATAATCACTTCTTCGCCACGAGGGCACTCCCTGACAAATTCTGGGGGCCAATCTTTTTCAGCTAACAGAATATCATAGCCTTTTGAGAGCTTATCCCAAAATAGACCCCTTATTTTCCTAGTCTTATCACCCTCCATACGCAATGTTATTTCGTATATTTTATGGGGCTCGCTAAGTCTGGTGTCGGCAGTTTCAACCTGAATGTATTCATTCGTGTCCACTGTCTCCAGATGACTCATCAAGATCTTGCGCGCTATACTGATTTCTGCTGCACTGTCCAACATTGTCAATGCCCACTCCCCGTTTTTCAACTGTGTCCTCAGTATTCTCGGCATGGTTGATTACTCTAATACTGGCTACCTTCTTTTTTGAAAATTTAGATTTTTTACTCTGAGCAGGTTCCTTGTCTTTGGACTTGGTGTGCTCTCCTGGGTCTGACCGTCCTCTTCTTTCCGATTTCTGTGGAAAAGATCGAGAGGGACGTGTATCAATACTTTGATATCTATCAGGTTTTTTCAGATTATCCCTATTTCTAAGGTTATATCTTTTCTCAGAGGGCTCCCTCTGGGGAGACTGGTGTTCTCGAGTCGGAGTTCTTTCCCTCCGTCGAGGAGACCTTCCTCTGGACTGGAAAACTTTTTCCTTGGGAGTGGATTGTTTATTTCCATCCCAGCTCTTTTTAGGAGTGTTTGAATTATTTTTAATAAATAATTTTTCAGGATTTTCGAGCAGTTGGGGCTTTACTGGTTTCCCACCCAAGCTGTCTCTACCTAATTCTTCATAGCATTTTTCTATGATTCTGGCAAGCTCAACTGGCTCTTTTATATCTGTTTCCTTCAACTTCTGGCGAATCGCCACAGATGCTGCTTCTCCTTTTATGTTGGCTAATAATATAGCCGAGACCTGCTTGAAGTCTTTCAGTAATTTCATACCTAGATTTAAAGCAGGCTCTGGACCGTATTCAATTTGAATCTGTTTAGCACTTCTGGTATTACCGCCATAGACGGAACACCGTGTGTTTTTTTGTAAATGGAAGCAAAGACTGTACCCCAAGTGTCGCAGTCCTCCACGTGTGGTGCGATTCCCATAGGAAGGCAGATGGTCAAGATTCTGTGTTTCTCTATAGGGGTAGTATCAGGAAATACTGCCTCTATTTGAGTGATTTTCTGTGCTAACCAGAAAGGAATTTGTTCCCGTTTTACGGGTGTTTTACCAAGACATGACGGTATGTTCTGTGGTGTAATTTTATTAGTGTTCCCCTGATGGGGGGTCAGCTGTGGTACATTAACAGCTGGCTGGACTGTTGCAGTCCGCATTACATATTGGACTAATTGCCTATGTATTTTAATTAATGTTTTTAGCTGTTCTAACAGCTCTTCTTTAGACATTTTTACAATGTCCGGATGTGGTGTGTAGCTGGCTAGAACCGGCCACGTGGCTCCAGGTCTACCTAGTGGACCGAGCCTAGTTATGTGATCATTATGTTTTAGGGCGCCATTAAACCAGAGCAGGTGCTCTTGAAATTTAAATGGAATTTCAATCTCCTCGAAAGGAGCGTACTCTTCCGGAGGTTCCTCTATTTTGTAATAGTGAAACTCTTTTGTTCTAGCGTTTGCCGCTGGAAAGTTTATCCATGAATAGAATACCTCTGTCTGCCGATACTCGTGAGCCTCTATCACGAAAATTACTGTACCACCTTGAGGTGTCAGTCCGTTTTCTATAAGTTTTAAAGTTATAGATTTTCTTAAGTGGACCGGGATGATAATAGCATCCGGGTCTGTGTGTTCGGGACCTTGCTGAGTCGCATCTACTGCGGCCCCAGTGGTTCCGTTTTCTCCTGGCATTGTTAAAATGCAAGGTTTGCAGAGTAGGTCTCCAAGGAGACAAAGATTAGGTGCACAATATTTCGGAACACTGTATCCTTCAACGTTGAATAAACCAGAGCTTTACATAGGAATCTCTTCCTACTGAGGTCGGGCGGATTTTAACCTTTCACCCACTCCAGACGTAAGTGGAGTATTTACGGGAGAAAGGGGTCTGTGAAATATGCACGACTGAGTTACTCTAACGTCTTGCGTTAGTTTATCGCCTTACCAAACGTTGGGCGCCATGTAGTGTAGTTCCTAGTTTCCCACTAGGCCCTGCGCATTGGAATAACATAAACAGTAGTATCGACGTGGAACTGCGGATATTCCAGGCCTCCACTGACTATGCTAAACTTAATTGGGTGTGTTACCAACTAGCTCAGAGGTCACTGGAAACTTTCTTCTCTGTATGGGAAGTGATCAGCTTCCCTGGCACAGACAAGAAGGGATTCAGCTTTCCAACAACCGTGCAACATGACAACTTTGCTCCTCAGATCAAGAGTCGATCTCTAGGGTCATGTGAAACAATAGACATGTATTTCACTCAGTCAGGTTAGTGCAGTTTACTTTCACGAGATGTAGAGAATAGAGAGACGGGCGTTTGTCAATAAAGGGTTAACATTTATTGAACAGTCTTTCTTCTCGTACAAGAGAAATGTATTGCCACAATTGCAAGACTTGTTATTATAAAAAGTACGTACAGTAAGATAAGGATTGCGAAATAATACTGTAAAAGCATTGATATGGTTTCTTAGCCATACAATGGTTTAAAAGTAATAAAACATATATACAGTCATATATACATTAGGCTAAAATACTCAACTGGTGCTTCTAACTACGCCTACCCCAGTGTGCCTGACCTAAGCCTAACACGTGGAAGGGGAGTAAGTGAGTAGCTTTAAGTTAAGTTGGTTTTGCCAAGGTTTGCTTCAAGAATTCTCATCTAAGGGTTTAGTCAACACCATACCTCTGAATAGAATGATGGAAGTCTGGTATTTCCTTCAGGGGGCACTCGGTATCCCAGTCACCCGCGAGGGCAGACCGGAAACGCTGGAGCTGGATTTCTCAGCAGAAGAAATGCAGCGTCTCTCTTCAGCGCGTCGAGGAAGGAGGGGGGAGAGCGTCCGCGGGCAGCTTGGAATCTGCTGGGCTCTTCGCAGAGGGACGGCTGTTCAGCTCCTAAGCTCACCACACCATCGTTCGCGCTTTAGCAGCGATAATGGTATCAGTAGCTTCACCAACAGCAGCGGGGCAGCAGGCTGCAGCGACAGGGTGGTAGCTTCACCAACACGGGGTCTTACAGACAGCTAGCAACAGGCAATTGCTTAAGGCAACGTTGGTAATATTTATACCTGACAGGTGCCTGGTTTGACGCAAGTTTGCTGGACATAAGACGTCAATTAAAGATGTCACTAGGAAGTGATAGCTATCAGTTGCTCATTAGAGTTCCATTACTAATCAAAACACAGCAAGCGGGGATTTCCAGGTTTGCTGAGTTTTTATCTTGTTGAAGAACTCGGAGTGTTAATCTAGGAATATCAGATAGTGACTTCTGCTCTGTCATTGCACTAATTGGTTGCAAAGGAAGTGGCAGAGAACTATGCTGGAATGTGGCTCTGTTCGTGTGAGGCCAGAGATGACTTTCTGAATATCGCACTTGAACGGTTATGCCAATATAGGGAATAAATGGATTTATAGCCGACTAGGGGCATAAGGTCGCAGTATCGATCAGGAACCTAGATAAACACGCAACATTTATTTTGTGATTCGGTTTTTCTATCTCTACATTTCACATGGCTCATTTGAGATCGCAAATGTGGGAATTCTGCACATTTCTGCATTTGCGATCGCAATTTGTCTACCTACATCTAGCCCCAAATCCATTTGCAACCTTTTCCCAAATTCCTTCTGTGGCTAGGTCATGCACCTCGCTTATCTACCTCCTCAGATCTTTACTGTGGTCAGGTATAGAAGTGCAGCACTGTTGGACCTTCAGCATTTTACAGAGTCCACCCTACTTTGCTAGTAAAACATCTAAAGCAAGATGATTCTTTATCACCATAGCTCTTATCAACACCACCTCTCCATCTACAAGCAACAACGACTGAGCTGTGTTTGCTGACAACTTGTCCACAATGGTTGACAACTTCCTAATCTTGATATCATTCAGGACTACTCCCACATTCGGAACCAATGCCCCAAAAATATCTCCTACAATCTTTCATGCACTAGCACCTTGCTTCCCCCTAGAGTGTAATCCACCTTCCAAATGGTCCAAATCTTCCACATGATAGATCTTAGGAAACACTACTTCCACATAACACGTGCCATACCAATTCAATGGCAGTCGCACAGATGCATTTTTCCCACACAAAATATACATTTGGCACCACTTGAATTCCATCCTGCAAAAATTTATTTGCTAAGGCCTCAATGGTGAAAGTATGATCGCATGCACTCTCTCCCACAAAGTCGCACACATAACTTCCGTCTCTGCTCAAAATCCAACGCAATTGGACCACTTCTCCCGTTTACCTTATGGGCTAACTTACTCCTCAGTCCACTCAACTTTACCTCCCTTGTTGTAACTATTCCGTATTAGTTGTCTATGCCTATCTTCTACTTCATCTATACATTTCTTTTCTACATCCGTTAGTGAACATGTTAAGTTATGTCGGTGTGCATAAACTCTATCTAGGGTTACAGTAGGTGTGAAATACTTCCCTATTCTATCTTCTTGTTTATAATAATCATACTTATTCAAATGCTTATAAGCTGGACCTTTTGAAAGCACTACATCATAGTTTGAAAAATAATACTCATAGTGAGCCTTGTCATAAAACATACTAAGCAATAAACTATAAGTAATACCATACATCAAGGGAAGATGGTGATATTGGATACGCTCCTCCCCAGACGTAGGCAGCTGCATACACACATAACAATCTCTCACATCCATCGTACTCACGTACTCATATAGTAGCTTTGCATATGCATTAAGCGTATAATCTCCTCTAGACCAATCTACATACAACATTTGACTAGTTTGATCTAGCATTACCTTTTCAGCTCCTACGATACCCTCTTTTGTGCTAGAAGTAGTAAGTGTGGAAGTCCCTTGTACCCTCACTTCCCCAACTACTGCATCATATAGAAGAATTATAGATACAACAACAACCACTACTATTGATTCTATCACTCCTACAGTACAAGTACATTTTACCTTCTTAGTCCTATGGGTCGAATTTCCAGACTCCATTTTCTCTTGTCGTGGCAGCTCAATAGGAGGATACACAAAAGTCTTTTCTTTCCACCTCAAATTGCTGCTCAAAATTTCAAACAAAGTACATTGAAATCCTGAGAATTTGTTCAAAGTTCAGTTCCTCTGGATTTATTTACACAGTCCAAAAAGACTTCCCTAGCACTCTTTCTTCTTCTACTGGAAAAGCCCCAATTTTATTCTTCTTCCACTCTGACCTAGGTTATCTTTTTTGGGACATTTATTTACAGTTCTCAGTTCATTCACAGTTTCTTATAAGCTCCGATCCAATTTCGATTAGCACTCGCTACAGTATTTCATGATGATTTACTGCTGCGATTTCCTGATCTCGTGGCTGATAAGCAAAAGTCTGAAAAGACAATTCCTGAAGGATCAAAATCCGCTCCTTGCTCAAGACTGGAGGTCTCGGAATAATGATTGTCAACAATCCTTCTATCTCCAGTCCAGGAACTATCAGTCCCACCTCAATTTTCAGCTTGAGTGTTCTGCTGATCACTTGCGAAGACCTCAGTCTTCCGGTCTCCAGTATTCCTGGTATCTATTACCAGATAACTCCACTCAGGAGCAGCATATTTTTGACAAGACACTCTTACTCTCCTCGATCTCCTAGGACCCTCCTGAGCTTGCTCTACTTCACTCAGTTTGGATTCTGAAGGGTCTGACACCGGAGCAAGATCTCTCTCCGGAGCTAATGTCAGATTCAGCCTTCTTCATCTGCTAGGCCACGATTCTTCTATGGCGTCAGCTTTTCTCCTCTGCCCCTGACCAACTTCCACACCAGTTACTTCAGCTGAGTCTGACTCTATATCATCCACAACGTTACCTTTTCCCTCAGAGTCAATACCTGGGTCTTGTGTAGCGTAACCCTCCTCATGTTGTTCCCGCGGACCAGCTTCATCAGCAACCACCACAGCTTGGCTTGCCCTCTCAAGTGGCCTCTCTGCCACAGCTGGATTTTCTTCTACAAGAGGGGCTGTTTCTTCCAGGGGTTCTGGAAGTCTGCTGTGTGGGAGGTGTGAATTCCGTTCGGGAATCCTCCACACTTCACCGCCGTATTCATCACCAAGATTACCTGGTAAGGACCTCTCCAACGGGCATCAAAGCAGCTTTTTCTAACATGCTTATGGACAAGCACCGAATCGCCTGGACACAGGTCATGGTAGAGGTCTCTCGAGGTCGGGGCAGTGGGAGCTTCCACCTAGTGAGACACAGAACGGACCACATCAGCCAGTCCCTTGCAATAGTCAAGGATCAATTCCTCTGGGATGTTTATCAAGGCTGTCGATGGCACTGCTGGTAACCTCCTAGCCCTCCCCATCAGGATTACATGTGGTGAAAGACCTGTTCTCCTATCTGATGTACTGCGAACACTCATCAACACCAGGGGCAAGGCATCCGACCATTTCAAAGACGTAGACAAACACACTTTTGCCATCTTCATTTTCAAAGTCTCATTAATCTGTTCCACAATACCAGAACACTCTGGTCAACGTTCAAGCCAGCACAAAGTAACTTCATGATTTTACTGTGGGAATGTGTTCCTGTATTTGACTCCAATGAGGTTGAAAATCCGAATCTCGGGAACAACTCCCTAAGCAACAGCTTTGCTACTGTGAGGCTATCACACCTTCTCAGTGGATAAGCTTCCACCTCCACCCACCGTGAGAAAACATACACTACAACCAAAATATACCTTAAGCCATTGCACCTAGGCATTTCAATAAAATAGAGCTGTATTCTGTTGAAAGGTTATCCAAAACTCTGAATATGACTCAAGTCAACCACAGTTTTCTTTCCAGCATTCATCAATTGACACGTGACACACCTGTGACACACTGCTTCAGCAAATGCTCAAAACTGTGGATTATACCACGTCTGCCTGAACACTCGCACCATAGCATCCCTTCCGAGATGCACTGCTCCATGGATCTGTCTCGCCATAGGGCTTAATAAATCATCTGGCAATACTGCTCGACCATCATTTGAAATCCAAATCCCTTCATCTCCTATTTCACACCCTGCTCTGAGCCACAAAGCTCTTTCCTCTTCTGGAGCCTCTCCCTGCAGACGCTTTAGCTCATCCCAGGTGTCTGCCGTGGCTAACATTATGCTGAGCTCGGTTCTTTCTGGGCTCTCTCCTGTATAATCTCCAGTAAAAATGCACCCTTGTTTGGCGCAAAAATGTGAAACCTCATCTGCATACTTGTTACCCAGAGAAAGACAAAGTGACTTCCCTTCCCCTGAGCTGTACATTTTACTACCTCAATTTCTTTTGGACGTTGTAAAGCTTCTAACAATTGTCTTACATATTCCCCGTTCCTGATAGGAGATCCTGATGGCGTGAGAAACTCTCTCTATGACCATAGCTGTCTGAAATAATGAACCACACCGAATCCGTATCGACTATTGGTGTAAATGGTGATTCGGATTTGATCAGCAGCCAAACAAGCATGAGTCAGAGCAATAATTTCTGCTACCTGTGTGGAGTATACTCCCTGTAAACAAGCAGCTTCCGCAACTCTAGAAATGGTACATACAGCAAAAGCTGCTCTCAAGTGACGGACATTGTCTCTTAGGCATGAACCATCTACAAATAAAATTTCATCAGACTCAGGTAGAGGTTCATCTACAATGTCAGGCCTTGGTGTGGTGCAAAATTCAGTCACATTGAGTCAGTCATGGTCCTCATATTCTTCATCAGCAATATTAGACAACAGCATTAAAGTAGCAGGATTTAAAACAGTGCATCGCTTCAAAGTCACATTTTCCGAGGCACGTATAACCTGCTCATAAAGTGTGAGTCTGTTATTTGTCATATGTTATGTCTTGGTTCTTGTCATCAGGAGCTCAACTGAATGTGGAACATAAACTCTAAGTGGATGACCAATAACAATACTTTCACATCTTTCAATGCTGACACCTGTTGCAGCAACAGATTTGAGACATCCAGGTCAACTCTGAAGCTACTGGATATAATGTAGCTGAGAAATAGGCAACTGGTCTACGGACTCCTCCATGACTTTGAGTTAAAACTGACAAGGCGCAACCTTCTCGCTCATAGCAGAACAGTGAAAAACATTTGTTATAGTCTGGCATCCTCAGAGCTGGAGCACGACATAGATCCTCTCTCAACTCCAAGAATGCTACCAGCCAATCATGAGCCCATAGTACTGGATCACTCACCTCCTTATGTGCCAGCCTCTGTAAAGGCTTCGCCGCCTTCAAGGAAAAATTTGGGATCCACTGACGGCAGTATCCAACCATTCCCAAGAGCATTCGGACTTCCTTCTGTGTGGTGGGCCCAGTCAATTTCATAATCGCCTCAATTCGATCTGGCGACACCTTCCTTTTGCCTTTTTCTATTCTATGACCTAAATTCTGAACTACGGGTAAGCAGTACTGTAACTTTTTTGGGGATACCTTGTGCCCATTCTCTGCTAGATGGTTCAATAAGGCATCAGTATCAATCCTGCAAGCATCCTCAGTCTCAGACGCTATTAAAAGATTGTCAATGTACTGTATGAGAACTGAATTCTGTGGCAGTACGTGACTCTTAAGATTCTTTTTTCAAGAGCTGATTAAAGATCAATGGACTCTCTGTATACCCTTGCAGGCTACCACACCATGTTAACTCACGATCTCCCAGCCGGAAAGCAAACAACAACTGGCTTTCCTCATGCAGAGGTATCGAAAAGAACACCTGACACAGATCAATCACAGTTAACAATTCAGCTTCACATGGGATCTGAAACAGGATCACTGATGAATTCGGTACCACTGGACAACATAGAACCACAATTCTGTTGACCTTTTGCAGATCTTGCACAATCCTATACTTCACATTCGGTTTCTACAATGCCATGATTGGTGAGTTACATGGACTCCCCATTATCTCCTTCAAAATTCCCTGTTCAATCATAGACTCAATCACAGGTTTGATTTCTGCAATCATCTCCGGTGACAGATTATACTGAGGTGTTCTTGGAAACTCAGCATTAGGTTTAACTTGGTTTTTAACTGGCTCCACTCCTCTAATCAGTACTACCTCTTCCCCTGTGAAATCCCATACGTCCAAAGAGACAGAGTCTCTCAGGTTGAGCAGGAGTTCCTCAACTGTCAGTATAGGAAATTCTTCTATATATAAAGTCTGGTTTACCACCTTGAAAGTAGCATCATCATCACTAGTCTGCAGCTCTACTCCTTTGGGTGTGCAATAGATGATGCAGTTAAATTTACACAAGAGATCACGACCCAACAGACAGACCGGACTTGGAGTCACACACCACAAATTGGTGGCGATCATGGAAGGTCCCTATTCCTACAAGTATTGGTTCACTCAAAGGATTAGTCATTTTCCTGTTCGCCACCCCTAGAACTTGAATCGATTGTCCAGAGAGGGGTAAATTAGGAACTACTGCAGACCTCACAGTAGAGTGAGTAGCACCCGTGTCAACTAAGAAGGTAGTTGGGTGACCATCAACATCCGCCTCTACATACGGTCCTCTCTGATCTACCTCCAGGACTGCTCCCAGAGTACAGTCTTCCTTCCCCCTCGGACACCGTCGCTGCAATGGGTCTGAGCTGAGTTCGTCAAAGGTCTCAATAAAAGGCATTGGCTGGTAAATTCTAGTTCCCTGTGTAATTCTCGGTGGCTTTGGAACTTGTACCTGCGGACCCATCATCCCCCATTGTACCGATCTGGGCCTCGTCACTGTATTAGACGACCTTAGACTTTAGCACCATTTCCTCCTGCTGGATCTGATTAGCTGGATTTGATCTACACTCGTGCTTCCAATGCCCGATCTTATGACAGTTATGACATGCAATAGCCTTCTTTAAGGGTGCAACATCTACTACTCCCTTAGGATCTATGGGTTTCCCTTTTCCCTGACCTGATGCATTCTGAGTCCCTCCTTGATTATTTCCCTGTCTTCTTCCTAGCATTCCTCCATTGGTCTGGGCCTAATCTTCCTTCTCTGCATTCTGCATCTGGATCAGCATCAGCTTATACTTAAGCTTTTTATGCTTTTATGCTTTATCGCTACAGTATCTGGCATATCGCAAGATTTCATCCACAGATTTATTCTGCCAGCAAATCCATTGCTGCTGAATCATAAAGCTAACTTCTGGTCTCAATCCTAACACAAATTTAGAGACAAACTGTCCCATGTCCTTTGGATCAATGGTATCCAACCCACTGTATTGCTTGAAGGCTTGTAAGAGCCTCTCATAGTAGGCATGCATTGCACAGTCTCTTTTGGCTCCTGAACAGTTCTGTCTATCTTAACCCAATCAATATCTTGTGGCGAAAATTTAGATTGTAACCATGTGATTACTTGTTCGTACTTTTTCATAACCACAGGTGAAGGACCATGTGTAACCGAATCTCGCTCAGGTTCTAAAGACGGCCAATCAATAGCAATTTTACAAGCTGACCACAAATCACTTGGTACCACAATATCAAATGATGGATTCAAATCAATCCACAGTACTTTTGAAATTTTGACAATCCAATCAACTTGCTTGTACCATTCAACAGGCTTTTCCCTCAGCCAAGGAAAATCATTGGCGAACGCTGCCAAGTCACCTTCACTCCAAGGCACATACCCTCCACTTGGTACTTCTCGCAACGGGAAAGCCTCTACTCTCATCGTTCCTCAATCTGAAGGTGGTGTTTCCCCTATTCTTTTTCTGGCACTCTTTTTCTCTGACCATCTTTCCTTCCATTTGTCAAGCATGCTCCACGCGCATATTCCTATGATCAATTCTCAAATAGGTGTTTTAAAACCTATGACTCTTTTCTCTTCCAGTTCCTGATCACTGTAATTTAGCCTATGATTCCCCTGTAACATTTTCGTTTTAGACAAGTCTACATCATACCTCTGTGCCAACTCTGTCAATTTCTCATGTGCTGTCCTTGCCTTGCAAGTTACACCCTTTGCCACAAACAGCAATTTGTCTGGCTTATAGAGTTTGATCCTTTCGAAAGGCAAATTTTCACTAATTATCTCCTCCACTTCTGCCTTTAATTTCACCACATCCAGCACCTTGCTCTCAGATGAGCTTTAATTGTCCCTAGACTCCACACTCTACTCAACTCTCCACTCTCACCACCCTGATCCTCCCGCTGGTTTCCTTCCATTAAGTTCTGTGAGACCGATTTACTCCCCGAAACTCCCTGATTATTATTTTCCATCATCCTTCCACTCGGGCCTCTCACTGGGGGTTTCCACATCCTCAAGTCAGAACCACCTGCCCCCTAGAGGACTTTGCTGTGGCTGGCAATGTGGTACTTCATTCTTTGGGCTTTGAAGGGTGACCATACCCTCCACTTGGTACTTTTCGCAACGGGAAAGCCTCTACTCTCATCGTTCCTCAATCTGGAGGTGGTGTTTCCCCTATTCTTTTCCTGGCACTCTTTTTCTCTGAACATCTTTCCTCCCATTTGTCAAGCATGCTCCACGCGCATATTCCTGTGATCAATTCTTAAATAGGTGTTTTAAAACCTATGACTCTTTTCTCTTCCAGTTCCTGATCACTGTAATTTAGCCTATGATTCCCCTGTAACATTTTCGTTTTAGACAAGTCTACATCATACCTCTGTGCCAACTCTGTCAATTTCTCATGTGCTGTCCTTGCCTTGCAAGTTATATCCTTTGCCACAATTAGCAATTTGTCTGGCTTATATAGTTTGATCCTTTCGAAAGGCAAATTTTCACTAATTATCTCCTCCACTTCTGCCTTTAATTTCACCACATCCAGCACCTTGGCTCTCAGATCAGCTTTAACTGTCCCTCGACTCCACACTCTACTCAACTCTCCACCCTCACCACCCTGACCCTCCCGCTGGTTTCCTTCCATTAAGTTCTGTGAGACCGATTTACTCCCCGAAACTCCCTGATTATTATTTTCCATCATCCTTCCACTCGGGCCTCTCACTGGGGGTGCCCACATCCTCAAGTCAGAACCACCTGCCCCCTAGAGGAATCTGCTGTGGCTGGCAATGTGGTACTTGATTCTTTGGGCCTCCAAGGGTGACCATACCCTCCACTTGGTATTTCTCGCAACGGGAAAGCCTCTACTCTCATCGTTCCTCAATCTGGAGGTGGTGTTTCCCCTATTCTTTTCCTGGCACTCTTTTTCTCTGACCATCTTTTCTCCCATTTGTCAAGCATGCTCCACGCGCATATTCCTGTGATCAATTCTCAAATAGGTGTTTTAAAACCTATGACTCTTTTCTCTTCCAGTTCCTGATCACTGTAATTTAGCCTATGATTCCCCTGTAACATTTTTGTTTAAAAAAAGTCTACAGCATACCTCTGTGCCAACTCTGTCAATTTCTCATGTGCTGTCCTTGCCTTGAAAGTTACATCCTTTGCCACATACAGCAATTTGTCTGGCTTATAGAGTTTGATCCTTTCGAAAGGCAAATTTTCACTAATTATCTCCTCCACTTCTGCCTTTAATTTCACCACATCCAGCACCTTGGCTCTCAGATCAGCTTTAACTGTCCCTCGACTCCACACTCTACTCAACTCTCCACTCTCACCAACCTGATCCTCCCGCTGGTTTCCTTCCATTAAGTTCTGTGAGACCGATTTACTCCCCGAAACTCCCTGATTATTATTTTCCATCATCCTTCCACAAGGGCCTCTCACTTGGGGTTCCCACATCCTCAAGTCAGAACCACCTGCCCCCTAGAGGAATCTGCTATGGCTGGCAATGTGGTACTTGATTCTTTGGGCCTCGAAGGGTGACCACTTCCATTCGCTGTGCCGTTCCCTCCAGAACCAGTACCCTCTCCCATTACTGACCGTACTAAGCTTCCATTTCCTGTCTGATCTGGATCGTATACTGAGACCATAGGACCAATGGTGACTGGCACTGTAAGAGCTTCTGGTAGTCTGGTAACTGGGTTAACCTCCTTTGCCTCCATTCCCCTCGAATGTTTTGTCCTCATTCCCTCTGCTCCTGCTGAAATCCTTCCTCTTACTCCCTCAGTAGGGTTCACCTGTGGCTCCCCTGTTTCCAATATAGGAGCTCTATTTTCTCCTTCCGAATGTAGGTTATATGGAGATGGACGTTCTGTGAACAACCTCTCCAAAAGACTGTTGTCTGTCTTGCAATCATCTTCCTCTTCTCTTCTCTTTTGGGTGTCTTCCACCTATACTAGTAGCAAAAATAGTCTATCTCCCTCAATGGAATCTACCTTCCATCTCTTTACAAGAGTGTCCAATCGTGCATCCTGAAATGCCCTAATAGACTTTTTCACCCTTTCCTGACTTCTATCTCTTTTTCTTGCATGCGCTGCTCTGATCCATGCATCAAGCGCCTCAAACTGAGTTGGTCTGGCAAAGGTCGCAATGCTGCCATCGCCGATTTCCAATGGTACAACACATCAAATCTAAATGAGCCATAGCGTGAAAAATCCAAATCTCCTTCCTTTTCAGTCATCTTTTGTCAATTCTGAAGCCAAAGTATTCAATGGAGCCCTACATTTGTAGCCATATAATGAGCTGGGGCATCCTCAGGTGGAGCTTCTTCCCCAATTCGAGTTACCACTTCTCTATCTCCCCTACAGAGATCTTGCAATAATCTAAAACATTTCATGGTCAAATCAACTATTTTACCCACAGTGTTTTCGTTTGATTTTCTGATGTCAATCCACCAATTCCAGTGTGGTGTTACACTAATCAACCTATCACAGCCCGGCACACTTTGACGTCACTCTTCCTCTGCATGCAGCAGTTCTGCTCCTTCACAATTCATCTTCAAACACTCTTGCAGGTCTCAGTCATACAAGTAACTGGCTAGCCACAAAACGACTGAACAATCACTTGATCGACTGTCTGTCCACTACACGACTGGACGGTCACTCGTAATTGTCTACTTCAATCTGACAATTGCCTGTCCGCGAAACGACCGGACATCTGCCCTCAACCATCTGCACACAAACGGCCGGATGGTCACATAAGCTTGATGGGAACCAATAACTCAATTTTACACGCACAGTAACCCACGACCTGCGTTGGTCACTCAAACACACACTCTCTCGTTCCCTATCTCGGGAGGGTCTGTCAATGACGTCTCATGACTCCCACAATCAATGGTCGACAATTACGGCTCTGGGTGTCTTCTACACCACAATCTATCTATCCAGGGATCTTAGGCAACTCGTCGAGCCTGAAATCAAAATCTCATGGATCGCGCACGCTCGCAGTCCGAAACCACAATCACTCAACTATCATTCCAACTCCGCAAGACATCACACAATAAAATCATCACCGCAATCTATCAACATCCCTGTTCATACTCACTCCTCTGTGAACTGCTGTTTCCGCCACACTGTCACTCTCTGTCGGTCTACGCAAAACGGATGTATGACGTTGCAACGCATACTTTTACCACGCATGCCTTTACAACGCGGTTTTTACATCTCAAACCTTTACAACGCATAGCGCTTTGGGGCGCTGGATAGTGAAAAGTTTAATTTACCATTCCAACTCCAGTCCCCGTGGACACTAGGGAAGGTGTTGGATAGTAAATTAAACGTATTCCCTATCCTAGAGCGCCCCCCAGCGCAATGCGTTGTAATGGTTTGCGTTGTAATTGTCACGTTGTAATGGTAGTGCGTTGTAAAAGTTTTGTTGTAAAGGTTGTTCACCACGCCAAACACTGTCCTTCTCCGCTCCCGATCTTCTGGACAACCGTCTCTTGGGCTCTATGGGGTTTTCCTCACCTTTCCCTAACTCTCCCCTTACTACAGAGGTAAGCGTCATCTCGCTACCAACTAATAAGGCCGGGTTCCACTACAGAAATTTAACATGGAACAATTTAACTTTCCAAACCAATCGGGACTTAAGGACCACAGACTCCAACTTCAGTTACACATCAAATTATGCATTCAAGTTAATAATGCTTTGCACTACAGCATCTACAATTAATACACGTTAAACACTTCACATTATTTCTTTATGCAATCTTCATCTGGGTGCACCTTTAAACTAAAGTGCATTTCATTACACAGAAACCTATCGTTAAGCAATTGCAGTATACTAAAGATCATATTTTCAGTACATGATTATCATTACTTTTCTTTTTGCATGGCACAAATACATTTCTACCATTTAACATCATCTCAATATTACATCACGTTCTAATAATCACACGTTAATACAACACAAGAATATATGCGGGTGTGGACTATTCATGATTATGATGCACCCCAAGTAACTGAGTGTCGTCGGCATAAGACACGGTTTCAAAACCGTGTGATCTAATGATGGCAGCTAATGGGGTTAGATAGAGTTTAAACAACATGGGGCTCAGTATTGAACCTTGTGGGACTCCCACGGTCACTGGGAGCTTGCATGCGGAGATGGTATCCACTACAACCGTGGTATATCTGTCTGCCAGATAGCTCTCGAACCAGTCGAGGGCTTTCCCTCTGATTCCCACCTCCCACAGTCGATGTTTCAGTATGCTGTGGGAGATGGTATCAAAAGCGGCCGACCGATCTAAGAGGACCAGAATAGCTGATCCCCTATTGTCCAAAGTGAGCCTGATGCTGTCAACAATCTCAATATCGCCGGTCTCCGTACTGTGGGCGGTCCTAAAGCCAGACTGTGATTGGTCCAAGAGGCCGTTATGCTCCAGATGAGCGGTGAGCCTTTTATTGACTAGATATGTTCTAATACCTTCCCAAAATAAGGTAACAGAGAGATGGGATGATAGTTGGTCAGTAAATTGGGGTCTGCTGAGGTTTTTTTAAGGATGGGCTTAATTTGGACCTGTTTCCATCTGGTTGGGACCTTGGTTTGTCTTAGCGATATATTGAAGATTTGGGTTAAGGCCTCTACTAGAAGGGGCATGATCTTGGAACAAGCTCGCAGAGGGAAAGGATCGGCGAGAGAGCCAGATTTGCTCTTAATTAGGCCTTCCAATACTTCGGTGGTGACAATTGGTTCAAATTCCTGCAGCACTGGGACATTGGTTGTTTCCAAGGCAGCTGACGTCATAGATGCTTGCATTAGGGGCATGGTATTGATAGAGCAGTGGGGGTCTGGATCTTGATCAGAGAAGGATGAGTAAATGGTTTTAATTTTGTTATGGAAGAAAGACGAGACAGAGTCAACCCACCCTTGAGTAGGGGAGAAGGAGGACTGTTCCGCCAATGGAGAAGGGAATTCCTTTAGGATTTTATAAAGTTCCTTACTGGAGTGAGAGCCATTATTTATTCGGTGGGTTGTAGTGTAGTTCCTATTTTCCCAATAGGCCCTGCGCATTGGAATAACATAAACAGTAGTATCGACGTAGAAGTGCGAGTCTTCCAGGCCTCTACTGACTATGCTAAACTTAATTGGGGTTGTTACCAACTAGCTCAGAGGTCACTGGAAACTTTCTTGACTGAATAGGAAGTGATCAGCTTCCCTGGCACAGCCAAGAAGGGATTCAGTTTTCCAACAACCGTGCAACATGACAACTTTGCTCCTCAGATAAGAGTCAATCTCTAGAGTCGTGTGAAACAATAGACAGTTATTTTACTCAGTCAGTTGTTGTGCAGATTACTTTCACAATATGCAGAGAATAGAGAGACGGGCATTTTCAATAAAAGGTATTATTTATTGAACAGTCTTTCTTCTCATACAAGAGAAATGGATTGCCACAATTGCAATACTTGTTATTAGATAAAGTGCGTACAGTGAAAAGAGTATTGCGAAATAATACTGTGAAAGCATTGATATGGTTTCTTAGCCATACAATGGTTAAAATGAATAAAACATATATATAGTCATATATACATTAGGCTAACATACTCAACAGGTGCTTCTAACTACGCCTACCCCAGTGTACCTGACCTAAGCCTGACACGTGGAAGGGAGTAAGGAAGTAGCTTAAGTTAAGTTGGTTTTGCCAAGGTTTGCTTCAAGAATTCTCTCTAAGGGTTTAGTCAACACCATACCTCTGCAATAGAATGTTGGAGGTCTGGTATCTCCTCGGGACTCGATATCCCAATCACCCGCAAGGGTAGGCTGGAAACGCCGGAGCTGGATTTTCTCGGCAGGAGAAAAAGACAGCGTCTTTCTCAGCGCTTCGAAGAGGAGGAGGAGGGGCAGCGTCCGTGGGCTGGTTGCATCTGCTGGGGACGGCTGTTCAGCTCCTGTGTTCACCACACAATCGTTCGCTCGTTCGCAGTGATAGCATCAGCAGCGATAACGGCAGATAGCAGCTAGCGATGGTCTCATCCGAGTTGGGATCAGCTTGCAGCATTCAGCGTTTGCTTAAGGCAACGTTGGTAGTATTTATACCTGAAAGGTGCCTTGTTTGACCTACGTTTTTGGACATAAGGCGTCAATAAAGATGTCACTAGGAAGTGATCATCTCTTAGTGCTCATTAGAGTTCTATTACTAATCAAAACATAGCAAGCGGGGATTTCCCAGGTTGCTGAGTTTTTATCTTGTTGAATAACTCGGAGTGTTAATCTAGGAATCTTAGATAGTGGCTTCTGCTGTGTCATTCACTAATGAGCTGCAGAGGAAGCTGCACAGGAATGTGGCTCTGATCGTGTGAGTCCAGAGACGAGTTTCTGAAGTATCACGCTTGAACGTTTATGCCATTATAGGGGAATAAATGGATTATAGCCCTATAAAAGGGCATAAGGTCATAGGGTTGATCAGGGTCCTAGATTAGAACGCGACACCCACTCCACGAATTTATGTCCATCAAATTACTAAAACTAGAGCAATAAGATGCATGTGTAACATTACCCACCCCAAAATACATATCTGTATTTGAAATAGCCGTATTTGAAATACGTGAAAATATAGGTACTGTACGTCTTTAAGCATAGGAATCATTCAAAAAATTATAGCATATGAAATCAGTTGAACGATTTTGAGAAACAATTACACATGAAATATCTCTTAATACAGAAAAGAAGGGCGAGATAATTTCATCACATATAAATGCATTGCTGTAAAATGTGCTAGAGGCTGGTGTAAAGTTAATATGTCTCTAGATTTATCTAAATAGAAGTAGAAGCTTCTGTTCTTTATGAATAGGCCTACTTTAAGCAAAGAATTTCGTGCCAGAAAAAAGGGGAAAATATTATGAAAAATAGTTCAATCCAAAAAATATTTTCTTGTGAACGGGAGAATAGAGTTCCAACGCTTTTAGCAGTTTTTGTTGATCAAAACTGAAGGCCGAATTCAGAGTTCATGGGAACGCTGTGTGTCGGAATGCTTTTCAAAAGTTATTGTTTCTGTTCAGGGGAGAACATCATATCAGACAGGCTCTCAAAAAATTGGTCTACAAAATCAGGTGACAGTTCGACCAAGTTCGATAGTGCTGTGACTTGGCAGGTATGAGAATGATTGCTATCTTCGAAGTCTGGATCGGCAATGCTCACAGATGGTCGTACCTGGGTGATGTTGCTTTTGTCACTCACTCCACTGTTACCACTTAGTCGTAGCACAGGAGTCTCAACAAATGCCGTCATCAGGATTGGTAGCCGCTGGTGACAACACAATGCGTGAGCCGTTACAGGACTGAGCAAAGTATCGACATCCATTGGTACTGCTGATGGAAGTGCAAGACAGGTGTCCAACACGCATTCATCTCCGCATAGCATACATCGTAGCACAGGTAAGATGCAGGATTGCCATATAGGTCTGAATGAAAGGAACCAGGTCATGTTTAGATCTCTCAGCCTGGCCAATCCAAGGACTCTAGTTATCCTGTCCCGGTAGCGAATTGCTAGGATTGTCTCTTCCATTCCCGTCGGAGTCATGTCTGAGCTTTGGCTTGCCATATCGGAGCAGGAGGGTCAAAAATAAAATCCCTGCTACAAGTCCCAAAATAAGGGGCATGCCGCCAAAGACTGAATGGACAAAATTTGGAATTAAGCCCAGGACTGCTTTGAAGGGTGTTAGCAGTCCCGTGAAAACGGTCCTAAATATGCCTGGGATGCCTATGGCACTAGACATGTTAAGGATTTGACTAAGCATTTCTACGAAATGCACGGGGCAATTTGTTGATAAAAGGTCATGTATCTCCGAAGCCGTCCTTGCAACTTGGAGATCATACGTCTCTTTTGATGACGTGATGGGCACTGTTGTCTGCAAAAGCACAGACTTCATTCTGCTTAAAGTATCAATTCGTATAGAAGAGAAATTCAAGCGAGGCCAGATGGGAGTCTCTATGTCTCCGGGCCCGCTCGGGAACAATGCTTGCATACAGCATTTGACCATGGAAGTTACGTGTACGAGATAGGCTTTCCCTTGCAAAAGGCCACAACAGCTGTGATCCGTTATTAGAATGTAACTCCCATTTGCGAGTTGTCTAAAGAAAGGCTCTATCTGCGTTGCAGGTGTGACATGTTGGTGGCATGAAAGGTTGTTTGTATTTCCTTCACAGGCTCCGTGTAAATTAATACCCTGGCACAAAAGTATACCGCTTAGTGAATGTTTACAATTTTCACCACTAAGAAATACATTTTTGTTGCTGTCACTATAGCATGTGTGTGTGTATGGTAATTTCCATGCTGATTTAATGTAACCTTTACCCAATCGTTCATACTCGCCAGTAGGTATGTATTCAAGGCAATTTTTAAATTGGAAAGTTGTTATCGGAATTGTGATAATCCCGTGTATTATACATTCAATGACAGGACTTTCTGACATTGTCAATGGTAATCTCTCAAGTTTTTCGATGCTCAGGATTGTATAGTCTGCTCCTTTCTGTGTCCAAGCTGATTTGTTTATCAGTAAGGTTAAAAGATGGAAAACAATGACGTTGTGTTGATTAAACGCCAAGGCACATAGCCTGAACGAAGATTTTTCAGCGTCCAGCCTAACTGTACAATAGAACGCAATTGTGACTGGCCATGCTGTAACATTAGGAAGTCTCTGTCTATTATATCAAAGGCAGATGATACAATACTGTCCAGTGAATATATTCTGGAGGACAGAGTCCTTAACCCATTGTCCACTACAGAAAGTGATTTTTCCAAATTAATACGATCAATTTCTCGTATTTTCTCTGCAGTTTCAATTTGCATAATTTTCCATGCCTCGTTGTATGCTGCATATATACTGGTCGCTATGAAACGCTTTTGACTCTGTTTGCGTGGTCCCAGAATGAAATCTCGCAAATCAGCACCATCTTTAAGTAAAGACATGTGTTGCTTAATTTCAGCCAGTGTGGAAGTTTGTAGCCATTCAAGGCAGAGTTTCCCTACACTGTATGTTGTTACTATCCCTGGATGTTGTCTCTGGGAATATCTAGGGTCTTGTCTGGACATTTTTAACCCCTGTGTTTTATTCAGGAATCTATCTTGACAGTTATTCGTGTCAATAGGCCAGATTAACCACTTTTTCCAATCAGGATGTGTTCTGTTTAGATGTAAAATTTTGGATACGTCTATCTCAATATCTGTTGTTGCATTATCAGGTATTGGCTTTGGAATAGACGGTTTGTTAAGGTCTTTGATCTTAGCTAGGCCAAGACAGGATGTTTGGTGAATTGTGTCATTTAAAAACATCATTTGTTCTGGGATCATGCAGGCTCGAAATAATGCTTCTAGGCCTTTGTACCTGCCAATCTTTTGTACCCCAGATTGTTTTTGTTTCAATGTTATTTTTCCAATAATCAAAACCAAATGTCATCGTTTTTTCATAAAATGCTTCTGAATATATCAATTTAGTATTTGTCAGCATATTTTTCAACCCTGTTTTATCTAACAATTTATAATAAAACGTTTCTGCATCACTGGTGTTAAACCCTGAGAAGTACTTGAATTTCTCATAGAATGTTTTAGAACTACTTCTTGGTGGAGTAGCACAATGTTCCCATTGGTTATACTTTAAAACATTTCTAGGTTGTGCAGATTTATGCAAGTAGTGGTCACCATAGTGTGTGAAGCAGAACATCTGCTCATAATTAGATGAACCTTGTAAATAATCATGTTCTGTGAATCTAGCTGACATTACTAAATCAGACATCATATTATTAATACTTTCAAAGTCCCAATCATCAGAGAATGTACTAGGTTTTACAAAGTCACTTAAGGAAACCTTGAGTTGATGAGGATACTTCAGGATTTCGACCGGACCATAAATTTCATAGTCAGTTTTGTCCCATACTACCCCACCGGGTATTGGAATGACTGTAACATTTACTGTTGACAGTTCTCTTTTGTTCACGTGGGATGATTTGTGTGGTTTTAGGACTAAGTTGATGTTCTGACTTGCTGTGTCCATTGAACTGTATTTTCCCTCAATGAATTTACCCAAACAAAGTACCATGATGAGCCAAAGCAAGAGGAAGAATACTCCTAGTCCGAACCAGAACTCTAACCATGGTGAAACAAGATACATTTTCTTTAGTTGATGAAAGAGTTCCGTTGCTTTTTCTTTTAAAGTCTTTGTTTTTGGCATCACTTCGGGTCGCTTTGATCTTCAGAGAAGTTGTCGAAGTTGATGAAATAGCCAGAGGCAGTTCTGTCAATTGTTGGAATTGTTTTCTCAATTGGTCTTTCGGTAGCACATTCTGATGCCACTTCATTGTAGACTGGTGTTTCTTGACGAACTGTTTCAATCTGTGTTTCAAGGGGCACGGATTCCATGGCATTATTGCATAGTCCTTCTCTGTGCACTGCAGGCTTATCGAATGTGATTAGACTTTCAGTTTGAACCTCTTGAATTGTTGCAAATTTGGGTATTCTGTTGTTTCTTGGGAGTCCACTTGGCCTACTGTTGATTAAAGGCCACATGATTGTGGTTTTACCAGGTCGATTGATACAACTCTGTTCTCCTTTTTACCAGCAAGGGGCGGTAGTACTACTGATCTTGTTCCGTTGATTGCTAAGACAGGTACTGCTTTTCTGTAAGAAGGCCCAAATTCCTTCTTCACCGCTATTTTTTCTCTGACTAGATTCCCATTCTTTGGAATCCAGACAGGGCTGTTGCTGGTGGTGCCTCGTCAGTGGGAGATGGCTGTTGCTTTAACTTTATGTTGCTTAAGGATTTTCTTGTTTCATTCAAGTCCTGTAAAACAGCCAAACGATCTTTGATGTCAAAGTCTGTTTTCTTTTCTTGTACCACTGATACCTGACTATCGAGGTCCTGAATTTGCATTCTAGTTCCGAACAATAGTTCGTATGGGCTGAAACCTTTTAGAGAATTTCTTGGCAAGTTATTAAGACTTAACTGGACACTTATTAAATGTTTGACCCACCAAGCACCCGAACCTAATACCTTCGCTGTTATAGATTGCTTTATGTCCCGGTTTTTTCTTTCTACCACACTATTCCCTTCGGGGTGTGACGGACAAGAATACCGCAACCCAACGCCCATGCTGGCCATGGCCTCCTTATAAGCCCGAGAGCTGAAAGCAGGACCCTGGTCAGAATGGAACATGGCAATTGCGTATGTGCCGATAAAGACTTGCAGATCTTTTATAACCGTTCTGGCGTCAGCCGAGCGCTGGGGCCACATTTTTTAAGTGTGTTTAGCCTTGATGATATACAATGGGACGCGTTTCTCTTGTTTGATTGCCCGGATAGATCGCCTTATGCTTTCTATTAGGGTTTCTGACACTAAACTGGCCGGTTCTCCACTGCGATCTCTGTTGCAGTCTTCACAATTTTTAGCAAAATATTGGATATCTACGCTCATTCCCGGCCACCAGTACTCTGATTGTAATTCTTTCAGAGAGTCCTTGATTGTTTGGTGTCTCAGACCCAACCCCATGTGTGCTTCCTGTGTTAGGAAACCCCTCCTGCTCCTGTTTGGAATCACTCTATCCCCCACTCCAGGGATTCGAGCAAAAGGAACAGAGTTTGCATCGATTATGTACGCATAATTGAGTGGATAGTTCACGGGTAGTGCTGCACAGTCGCCTTTTACGGACGTTTTTACTGCCAGCATGGTTACCCCGTCAATGTATTTTACTGAACGCTTTTTTGTGGCTACGGAAGCCAGTTTAGTTGCTTCCGCTGTGGCTGTAATAGCCAATGAATTCCCTGCAACGTGAACTCCATCACGTTGAAGACTCTGTGCGTGTATCACGTGAGTCTTTTGTAGTTCTTTCTGTAAAAGAGCTACCTGGTTCCAGAGCAATTTATGCTTTATTGTGGCACCTGTGTCATCTTTGTAATCGTTGTCAATCCAGCTCTGCAACCTATTATTGTAAGAGTTGACGCAAAAATGAGAATCACACACGATTAGTGTCGGGAATTCACGTTCTGCATTTTCGAGCGCCATCTTTAAAGATCTGATTTCAGCTCTCTGAGCCGAACAGTATCTAACTGATTCAGTTTTTGTTATTTTCGGTCTGAATTTACCGCACAGCCAACGACCTTTAACGATCGCACAGGCTGCATCGTAGGACTTGTTCTCTACGTTGAAATGCTGTACAAATCTATCTATATAGATTATACAGGCGTACTGTGGGAGAGGCAGAAGTTCGATTGGCAGAGGATATTCTTCTTCATATTCTAAATCATTCAGTTCTTCGAATTGCGGAGCGAAATAGTATTTCACATCTTCCGCATCAAGAGAATCTACGCACTGTATCCATTTCGGATCCAGTGACACTGTAGGCAGGTTTACTGGGCTGAATAGCGCCTCGAAGGCGGATTCCGCTGTGAGGATATTAATCCTTTTGCCATGTGCTAATTCTCGTTCATTAGCTAATGCAGTTTGCACTGCTTTCACAGTATTTTCTGTGAGACTGAATGTTTTTTCCGCTTGTGTGTACAAGTGAGATTTAATTGAAATTGGTACCTTTTCTCCCTCATTAGAGGTTAGGTACGTGAATCCGCATCTTCCTGGGATGACTCGGATTACAAGATTGCGTGTGTTATCACGTGCATCTAATTTTGTTTTTGCTAACATGTCTGTTTGCAGTGATCTCAAAATTTCTGTGTGTTTTTGAGTCCAATTGATTGGTTTAAAATCAGGTTTAATTAGTTCGTAGAGAGGTTTAACCCTCTCTGCGTAATTTAGAATGTAAGTTCTTCCGAAATTCAGGAAGCCTAGAATCGATTGTAAATTCTTCAGCGTTTTTGGAGCTTGGAGTACAGCGCACTTCTCTAAGAAGTTGTCCGCTAGGCTTTTTCCTTCACTTGATGATTCGTATCCTAAAAATAATACTGTCAGATGGGCAATTCGGGACTTTTTAAAGTTGAATTTGTAACCCTCTGCAGCGGACCCAAGTATAATGGTGTTCACTCTTTTCAAGTGAGTATCCAAGTCGTCGTCTGTTAGATAGATGTCATCGACATAAGATAATGCCTCATCATCATATATTTGTAGTAACTCTGTTACTCTGGCTGAGAATAGTCCTGGGCTGTTCTTGAATCCCTGTGGGAGCCTACAGAAATTTTTCTGTGACCCCATTACTGAGAAAGCGGTCAAGTATCTGCTTTCTGGTGCAATGTTTTGACAAAAGAAACCATTAGATATGTCTAATGTCGTTTTGTATTTTTCCCTAATTATATTGTTCATTAGGGCTGCACTATGCGAATTTTGTACTGCAAATGTTTTGCAACATGAGTTAAGGTGTCTGTAGTCCAAAACTAGACGATATGAATTGTCTGGTTTGGAGACAGGAAACAAAGGATTGTTCATTTGAGAGGTGCATGTTTCAATCACCCCCTGGTATTCAAGTTGATCTAAGATCTCCCTGACTTGTTTTTTAGCTTCTTGCTTAATGGGATACTGTCTTTGTGCAGTTGGTTCATTTTTTAACTGGATTTTGTGAGGAGGAGAGTCCTCATCCCATCCTACATGATTTTTATATAATGCTGGTGCCTGGGCTACTGCCCATTTCCTTGCATAAGTATATTTCTTGTGAATCGGAATATGATTTGAGAAGGCAGGCATAATCATTTCTTCGCCACGAGGGCAATCCCTGACAAACTCTGGGGGCCAATCTTTTCCCGCTAACAGGATATCATAGCCTTTTGAGAGGTTATCCCAAAAGAGACCCCTTATTGTCCTAGTCTTATCACCCTCTATACGCAATGTTATTTCGTATATCTTATGAGGTTTGCTAACTCTGGTGTCGGCAGTTTCAACCTGAATGTATTCATTCGTGTCCACTGTCTCCAGATAACTCATCAGGATCTTGCAAGCAATACTGATTTCTGCTGCACTGTCTAACATTGTCTGTGCCCACTCCCCGTTTTTCAACTGTGTCCTCAGTATTCTCGGCATGTTCGATTACTCTAATACTGGCTACCTTCTTTTTTGGAAATTGTAACTTTTTACTTTGAGCAGGTTCCTTGTCTTTGGACTTGGTGTGCTCTCCTGGTTCTGACCGTCCTCTTCTTTCCGATTTCTGCGAAAAAGATCGAGAGGGACGTGTATCAATACTTTGATATCTATCAGGGGATGTATGACGTTACAACGCATACTTTTACTCCGCATACCATTACAACGCGGTATTCACAACGCATACCATTACAACGCATAGCGCTTTGGGGTGCTGGATAGTGGTAAGTATAATTTACTATTCTAACTCCAGTCCCCGTGGACCCTAGGGAAGGTGTTGGATAGTAAATTAAACTTACCTCTTATCCTAGAGCGCCCCCCAGCGCAATGCGTTGTAATGGTATGCGTTGTAATGCCTGCGTTGTAGTGGTAGTGCGTTGTAAAAAATGCGTTGTAACAGGTGCATACTCTATCAGGCTTCTTCAAATTATCCCTATTTCTAAGGTTATATCTTTCTCAGAGGGCTCCCTCTGGGGAGACTGGTGTTCTCGAGTCGGAGTTTTTTCCCTCCGTCGAGGAGACCTTCCTCTGGACTGGAAAACTTTTTCCTTGGGAGTGGATTGTTTATTTCCATCCCAGCTCTTTTTAGGAGTGTTTGAATTATTTTTAATAAATAATTTTTGAGGATTTTCGAGTAGTTGGGGTTTTACTGGTTTCCCACCCAAGCTGTCTCTACCTAATTCTTCATAGCATTTCTCTATGATTCTGGCAAGCTCAATTGGTTGATCTGTTATATCTGTTTCCTTCAACTGCTGGCGGATCGCCACAGATGCTGCTTCTCCTTTTATATTGGCTAATAGTATAGCCGAGACCTGCTTGAAGTCTTTCAGTAATTTCATACCAAGAGTTAAAGCAGGTTCTGGACCGTATTCATTTTGAATCTGTTTTAGCACATCTGGTATTACCGCCATAGACGGTACACCATGTGTTTTCGTGTAAATGGAAGCAAAGACTGTACCCCAAGTGTCACAGTCCTCCACGTGTGGTGCGACCCCCATTGGAAGGCAGATGGTCAAGATTCTGTGTTTCTCAATAGGGGTAGTATTCGGAAATACTGCCTCTATTTGAGTAATTTTCTGCGCTAACCAGAAAGGAATTTGTTCCCGTTTTACGGGTGTTTTACCAAGACATGATTGTATGTTCTCTGGTGTAATTTTATTTGTGTTTCCCTGATGAGGGGTCAACTGTGGGACATTAACAGCTGGTTGGACTGTTGCAGTCCGCATTACATATTGGACTAATTGTCTATGTATTTTAATAAGTGTTTTTAGCTGTACTAACAGCTCTTCTTTTGACATTTTTACAATGTCCGGATGTGGTGTGTAGCTGACTAGAACCGGCCACGTTGCTCCTGGTCTACCTAGTGGACCGAGCCTGGTTATATGATCATTGTGTTTTAGGGCGCCTTTAAACCAGAGCAAATGCTCTTGGTATTTTAATGGGATTTCAATCTCCTTGAAGCGTACTCATCCGGTGGAACTCCAACTACATAGTAGTGGAACTCGCGTGTTGCAGCATTTGCCGCTGGAAATTTTATCCATGAATAGAATACCTCTGTCTGCCGATACTCGTGAGCCTCTATCACGAAGACGACTGTGCCACCTTGTGTGGTCAGTCCATTTTCTATAAGTTTTGACGTTATAGTTTTTCTTAACTGTGCCGGGATGATTATCGCACCCGGTTCAGTAATTACCTCGGGACCCTGCTGAGTCGCATTTACTGCGGCTCCAGTGGTTCCGTTCTCTTCTACTGACATTTTATTGTCAGAAAGGTTTTGCAGAGCAGGTCTCCAAGGAGACAAAGATTAGGTGCACAATATTTTGGAACACTGTATCCTTCAACGTTGAATAAACCAGAGCTTTACATAGGAATCTCTTCCTACTAAGGTCGGGCGGATTTTAGCCTTTCACCCACTCCAGACGTCTATTGGAGTATTTACGGGAGAAAGGGGTCTGTGTGAAAAATGCACGACTGAGTTACTCTAACGTCTTGCGTTAGTTTATCGCCTTACCAAACGTTTGGGCGCCATGTAGTGTAGTTCCTATTTTCCCAATAGGCCCTGCGCATTGGAATAACATAAACAGTAGTATCGACGTAGAAGAGCGGATCTTCCAGGCCCCTACTGACTATGCTAAACTTAATTGGGGTTGTTACCAACTAGCTCAGAGGTCACTGGAAACTTTCTTGACTGAATAGGAAGTGATCAGCTTCCCTGGCACAGCCAAGAAGGGATTCAGTTTTCCAACAACCGTGCAACATGACAACTTTGCTCCTCAGATAAGAGTCAATCTCTAGAGTCGTGTGAAACAATACACAGTTATTTTACTCAGTCAGTTGTTGTGCAGATTACTTTTACAATATGCAGAGAATAGAGAGATGGGCGTTTTCAATAAAAGGTATTATTTATTGAACAGTCTTTCTTCTCATACAAGAGAAATGGATTGCCACAATTGCAATACTTGTTATTAGATAAAGTGCGTACAGTGAAAAGAGTATTGCGAAATAATACTGTAAAAGCATTGATATGGTTTCTTAGGAATACAATGGTTAAAAAGAATAAAACATATATACAGTCATATATACATTAGGCTAACATACTCAACTGGTGCTTCTAACTACGCCTACCCCAGTGTACCTGACCTAAGCCTGACACGTGGAAGGGAGTAAGGAAGTAGCTTAAGTTAAGTTGGTTTTGCCAAGGTTTGCTTCAAGAATTCTCTCTAAGGGTTTAGTCAACACCATACCTCTGGAATAGAATTTTGGAGGTCTGGTATCTCCTCTCCGGACTCGATATCCCAGTCACCCGCAAGGGTAGGCTGGAAACGCCGGAGCTGGATTTTCTCGGCAGGAGAAAAAGGCAGCGTCTTTCTCAGCGCGTCGAAGAGGAGGAGGAGGGGCAGCGTCCGTGGGCTGGTTGCATCTGCTGGGGACGGATGTTCAGCTCCTGTGTTCACCACACCATCATTCACTCGTTCGCAGTGATAGCATCAGCAGCGATAACGGCAGCTAGCAGCTAGCGATGGTCTCATCCGAGTTGGGATCAGCTTGTAGCATTCAGCGTTTGCTTAAGGCAACGTTGGTAGTATTTATACCTGAAAGGTGCCTTGTTTGACGTAAGTTTTTGGACATAAGACGTCAATAAAGATGTCACTAGGAAGTGATCGTCTCTTAGTGCTCATTAGAGTTCTATTACTAATCAAAACAGCAAGCGGGGATTTCCCAGGTTGCTGAGTTTTTATCTTGTTGAAGAACTCGGAGTGTTAATCTAGGAATCTTAGATAATGGCTTCTGCTGTGTCATTCACTAATGAGCTGCAGAGGAAGCTGCACAGGAATGTGGCTCTGATCGTGTGAGGCCAGAGACGAGTTTCTGAAATATCACGCTTGAACGTTTATGCCATTATAGGAGAATAAATGGCTTATAGCCGTATAGGGGCATAAGGTCATAGGGTTGATCAGGGTCCTAGATTAGAACGCGACAGGGTGAGGTCGGATTTTTTTGCCGATTTTATATTTTTTCTATGTAGTGGAGATTGGCTAGCCTATAGCTGTTCCGATCTTTATCAGTTTTGGTTTTCCTCCACTGACGTTCGGCTGTACGACTAAGATGCTTATCAATCTTCAATGCAGCCGTGAACCAGGGAGATGCTTTACTCTTTACCTTTACTTTAGTAAGCCGTACAGCTTTATTCAGGGTGACAATGATGGAAGTTTCGAGCACACTTGCTGCGTGTTCTACTGTGTCTGAGTCTGAAATCTGCTGGGGCGTGAAATGGAATAGAAAGTCAGCGCCCTGCCTGAGTTTAAGTGCCTGAGGGGGCGGGGCCAGTATCGTGACGCAATCCTCGATCAGGTGAGGCTACCAGATGGCCACAGGTCCCTCCGCTCAAGCGGCACTTGCCGTGGCTGACCGGGGACTGGCTAATCTGGGTTAAACAGCAGGTAAGTGGAGCTTCAAACAGCAAATTGTGACAATTTAAAAACACACTTTCTTAAAACATCAGGGTAAATAGAACATGAGGACGAGAATTCTGGCAAGGGTGCTAGCGCGAGCTGCAGCAGACTGTCTTCCAAAATAAACAATTAGCTGCCATTCATCCATTCATTGACAGCCCTCATCATCCCTTGAATGCAGTCACTGCACCCACCTCCTTCTCTTGGAATGAGAGCATCAACTGTGTGTTGTCTGCATAAGAAAAATGATCCTTATGCCCCACACCTCCACTAGTTTAGCTAAAGGGGCCAGGTTAATATTGAAAAGCGTTGGGCCCAGGGCACAACCCTGAGGTACCCCACAATCAAATTGTTTAGCTGTGGATGCAAAGGGAGGGAGAAAGACTCTTCGAGTACAGCTCTCCAAGTAAGACTTCAAATAGTCCCAAGTGGGACATTGGTTGCCAACATCCCATGATCTATCCAGGGGAATAGAGTGGGAGACTGTATCACAGGCTGCTGACAAATCAAGGACAACCATGGCTATCGAACCCGGATCAAGATTGACCAAAATGAATTTAACAACCTCCAAAAGAGCGGATTCCTTGCTATAGATTGCACAGAATCTCGATTGAGTGTCGTGGAGTTGTTTTTTATCTTCCAAGAAGTTGGAGATTTGTATATTGACCCAAATCTCTCACATTTAAAAACCGGAAGTAGGAAGATAGGTTGAAAATTGCTATGTACCTTGGAGTCCTCATTAGCTTTCTTCAGAAGACGTAAAAGCATAGCCTGCTTCCAAATCTCTGGCACAATCTCTGCCTCCAGCGAAGTAATCATCAGCGTTTGAAAAATGGGGTTTATAAACAGTGCAGCCAAATTGAGGATATCTGGGGGGCGGGGGGGGCAGGGGTCCATTGGGGGGCAGGGGTCCATTGGGAACCAGACTTGCAGCTGGTCAATAGGGTGGAAGAATTTATAAGAGTCAGGAAGGCTATGGTCTCTTATAATGGGCCAGAATAGATGTTTCTGGTGATGATGGGCATTAGAGCTTCTTATGGGGGAAACATGTCATAAATGATTTGGATTTTAATATTAAAAAAGTCAGAAAGTCGTGGATGTTGGAATCAAGGTATTTTACAAAGTACTAGGTGACAAGAAGGAGTCTGCGATGTTTATTAGCCACGCTAGAAAGATAAGATAAAATTACGTGCCTTGCACACTGAACTCAGCAAAGGATTTAATACTTTTTTAGAAAGTTACTTTTGCATCTGGGGCACAGGATTTCCTCCACCTGCGTTCAAGGATTTTGCAGCGTGATCTCTTTTTTTTTAGCGCATCATTAAACCAAGGTGGGAACAGCCATTACAACGCAACTTTTAGTACGCGTTGCTATTACATCACATGCGTTACAACACATGCGACGTTACAACGCGTAATAAAAGCTACACATACCATTACATTGCATGCGCTTGTACAACACATGCGATGTAATGGCTATCCACGTCATTGTGTGGAAACTGAGGCTGTTTCCTCACAACGATTTGCACCTCTGACGACGCAGGAAGCAGGAACTGGGAGCTGAGACGGCGATGCTGGAACTACGAGGAAAGAGGTAAGGCTGAGTGGGAGTAGTGTGGGTAGTGTTGCAGTGTAGTAGTGTTTTAGGGTTTAGGGTAGTGTGGGGGTGAGAGTAGTGTTGGTAGTATTGTAGTGTCGTAGTGTTTTAGGGTTTAGGGTAGTTTAGGGGTGGGAGTAGTGCGGGTAGTGTTGTATGTTTTAGGGTTTAGGGTAGTGTAGGGGTGGGAGTAGAGTGGGTAGTGTTGTAGTGTAGTAGTGTTTTAGGGTTTAGGGTAGTGTAGGGATGGGAGCAGTGTGGGTAGTGTTGTAGTGTAGTAGTGTTTTAGGGTAGTGTAGAGGTGGGAGTAGTGTGGATAGTGTTGTAGTGTAGTAGTGTTGTAGGGTTTAGGGTAGTGTAGGGGTGGGTGTGGTGTGGGTAGTGCTGTAGTGTCGTAGTGTTTTAGGGTTTAGGGTAGTGTAGGGGTGGGAGTAGTGTTGGTAGTGTTGTGTTTTAGAGTTTAGGATAGTGTAAGGGTGGGAGTAGTGTGTGTAGTGTTATAGTGTCGTAGTGTTTTAGGGTTTAGGGTAGTGTAGGGGTGGGAGTAGTGTGGGTAGTGTTGTAGTGTCATAGTGCTTTAGGGTAGTGTAGGGGTGGGAGTAAAAAATTCCACCACACATAACTGGGAGAGCAAGACTAACACAGTCACCACATTTCACCAATTCCTTAAGCAGAATGAAACATTGCAACCACCCCTACTTCAGACTCACTATGTTGTAATGCCTATTTATTATTGTATCACATAGATGCTTCTTTAGAAGATTCATGAAGTTTAATTTGCTCCAGAGGAACCATTATTTTGTTATTGTATTATTTACCCAAGTGTTTAATAGATTACACTCTTAAAGACTAGTGTCAAAGTCGGGATGCCTAGTCAAGGATCTCCTGTAACGGACTGATGGAGCGCTCCAGGTCTTAACTGTTCCTGGTCTGCGAGAGGTAAGGTCAACCCTTTCTAGTAACTACACTGCTGCTGATGTAGAAAACTTCCAAGCAGGAAAGCGCCTCCCAGAAGGAATGCCAATGGCGGAAAAATCCAGAGGGTAAAAAGCCTCCAATAAGGCAGTGGAACACTACAGGAGGAAAGCAGGATGTAGAACCAAAGGGATCCAAGCAGTTGGAGGCATAGGTATAGAATGACATGACTTCAAAAATCATGACTTGAAATGCTGGAGAAGAATAACAAGTAAAAACAGGAGCAATGAGCCCTAGGGCAAGAAGCACAAAGCACTGCAACACAACAAATAGGCTGGAGAGACTTCTTTATATAGGCCCCCAAACAGGAAATTACTAAGAAGCCATCTTGGTTAGGGAAAAGGAAATGGATGAAAATGCAGGGGCATCCATCTTGTATTGCGCTTTATTTGAGCCTAGGATCCCTCCTAGGGAATTCTGGGAAGGGAAAAATCTGGAGGAATGTAGAAGCTGATGGCGTTCTACAGTAGCAGCCCTCCTCAGGCCACAGGAAGAGGCACGACTACACCAGTGGGTCAGTCATTAAAGGTGAGAGTAAGCATGCAAATCAGTGACCTGCCGGTGCCTAGCACATGCTCAGTGCCGGCATCCTGAGGTACGTCCCGCCTGCACCAGATAAGAGCTCAGGCATTGTGATCAGGTGGAACACAAGGGGATGAGCCACAACTAGAGAACTCTGTAATGTATGCCATTCTAAAGTACAATAACTGACCCCTCTTCTCACTCCCACAACTGCACACTTTAGAACCAAATTGCAAAAAAAACGCTTTCATTAAATTTTTCAGATACTGAATGGTCCAATATTCTAGTGTTCAATTACAAAGAACTTAGGCAGGAATGTAGTTCAGTTTTTGTAAAATTCTTAATTAGTGGCACTGGTCCCCAGGTAAGTTGAATGGAGCCCACAAGAGTCCCTTTACTAAGTGCCAGAAGTATAAACACCAAGATTGTGATATACTCGTTTTCAGTGTTCTTGCTCAAGCCTGACACAACATCGCTCACAAATCAGGTCATTTCTGTCAACATCCTTTGGTTCACACTTTTCAATTACTGCCTCGCTGGGTATGCTACATGCAAAGTCGGAGATCCCAGAAGTAACATCCCACAGTGGACGTTTATTTGCAAAGCTGCGCATTTTAAGGCTCTGGAAAACTTTAACAGTATCGGCTTATACCATGAGGTACATGGACATGTTGACCATTGCAGAATAGGAATGTATTATTTGTAAACTCAATTGTAAATCGGATATTTTTGAGACTATATGTGGTTGCTTTCTCAGTGACTCGCAATAATAACCTTTTAGCTGGGTTTGTCATATGGGATAAATAGGCACAATGATCTAATCTGGAAACCCAACAGTGTTTGTAAGGAACTTAAATTACATTAGGTTATAAATTTAAAAAAGACATACAAATATGTTGCCATGAAATAATATTTGTTATTTATAAATAAGTTTTTAGCATTAGGTTAAATTGATATATAATTTAAAAATAATTCAAAATAAATTAAGTAGGAGGCGCGCGGCAGCGGCGAAACAAGATGGCCACTGCTTGAAGAGCTCCGGCAGTTCGAGCTCCGCTCATCGATGGAGGAACCTCATATACGCAGCATATCTTTACTGCATCTGCGGTTTCTGATGCAGGAATTGTTCAGGAGCAACACGGCAAGTTTATAGACCTTGGGAAGGTCTATTTGTTCTTTTATTAGCTCCGTGAGTCTCTGCCTCACAGCGGCCGCCATTTTGTGATCTCCTTTAGCAGCACTCCACCCGACCACGATGCAAATTATTTCTTGGTAATTTCTGCAGCATTTATCTTCTCTTCAAGACTGAGTATGAAGCACTTTCATGTACCAATGAAACAGACTTGTCTAATATAGTGACTTTTAAGTTGGGAGGAGAAACTGGTATGTAGCTGGATAAGTGCTCTTTCCCTACTAAATTTGTTGGAACCAGCTTTTGTTTCTATTTTGGCAGTAATGTCATCTTTTTAGTGAAGATGAGCAGGCATTTTTTCTCTCTTTTGCTGTAACAAAATATTTTTTTAATGCACACCTGTCTCTGAGTAGCTTTGGGCAGTTTGCTATTGGTGCATTCTGCTTTCTATTTAACGCTCATATTTGGTGATATCTCATTGGTCATACTTTTTCGGTTCTTCCTCACTTTTCCAACAATGCTGTCTTTTTGGCTGGCTTTTGCATCATCTACGGTTGCTTGTCTATCGTCACTATGGATTCTCAGCATCCACATAAATCACAATGGGCTTCTTCTGGTGGTCAGAAAGACGCAGCTACTTGTTCTGGTAAACGCATTAAGAAGGACTAAATCTCTGCTCCTCTCACATTGGAGGATATAATGGAGGAATTATGTCTCATTCGTCCCTTCATGACTGATACTGCTGCAACCCTTCAAAGATTAGATGAGAAGTGGTCTGGCCTTGATTCGTGGCTTTCAGAAGTGGAGCAAAAAGTTAGCAATGCCCAAGATGTTCTTGCCAGAGTTGACTCCCTCACCAAAGAAGTCAATTTGCTAAAAAAATCAACAGAGGAATTGGAAAATCGAAATCGGCGTAATAATCTAGGCATTTATGGTATTCCAGAAGGTTCCGAAGGATCAGATATGATTACATTTTTGAAAATACAAGTCCTTCAGATAGCTGGTCTTCCAAAATCCATGGACTTTAACATTCAAAGAGCTCATCGGTTGGGTCCACAGAGTGCCTCCTCCTCATCTAAACCAAGAGGTATAACTGATTACTTTCTTCTCTACTCGGATCTCATGGCAATCCTGAACGCAGCTGAGCAACACAAACAGATTCTCTGGTCCGGCCATAACATTTTCTTCGGTAAAGATGTCTCCAAGCCAACTGGTAACAAGCGGAAGGAATTCCTTGACCTTAGGTCTGCATTGAGATCCATGAATGCCCGCTAGGGCTTAATACATCCTTGCCTCTTCAAAGTAACATATAAAGAACGAACTTTGAGCTTTGATGATCCTGCTGAGCTCCGAAAGTTCATTCATTCACACAAAGGAGAACTCATGGAACTGAGAAAGCCTTAATGGCCTTATGTTGTTGTTTTTTTTTTGTTGGTCTGTTTTATTGTGAATTAATTTGTTTAGTGTGATTTAGTTTGTATTCTGTAATTTATAACTATGTCTTTTTGTTATCTCCCATATTTCTTAGGGGGCCCCTCCACGGATTTGATGTTGCTGTTCCTCACCTCTGTTGCCCCCTTGTTTGTAATGTGTGATTCGCTATGCTACAATTTTCTCTACTGTTTGGTGAGTTCCCTTACTCTAGTTCCATTAGTTTGCCTTTTTGTCTTTGGGATTACTTTCCCACTCCTATATTTATTTGTAGGAGGTAACCTTGTTCTTTTTTCTGTGTCTCTTTATCTGCGTGGTTGTCTTGTTCCTCGCCGCCACCCTCACACGTCAATGTTCTTCCTCACAGTGTTCTTTATGACTAAAGCCTTCAGGCTTTTTGTCATCTTCTTTCTGCTATCTCTTCTTGAGAGACTATGTTATCCACTCTTTCTTTCTCTCTTTCCCCTCTTCGCTAGTCAAAAAAAAAAATAAAATAAGCTTTATTCGATTATCACAAAGATATCATAAAAGCATACATTACATTAATCAATTTATAATTAAAATCCAGATATAAGTCTGTAAAAATGTCAGGAGAAAAACGTAACTTCAAGGAACAGAGGAGTTAACACTTTCTATAAAAACAATATTAAAAAAGTTCAAGGAACAATAAATAGGTATACAAATTCATATGTCACATCATAACGAGTTCCTAAATTTTAGCAGCAATTTCAAGAACTTTTCCATAATAAGTATCACATCCCTATTCTCCAGTTGTTGTAAACGGTCAAAAGCGTCTTTACAAGACCGCAGACACCAGGTCTTCAATAGTGGTTTCAATAAGGATTTTCTAGGAACTAGATAGTATTTACAGAAAAGTATAGAATGGATGTTGGATTGAGATGAAATATCATCACATGGGCAAGGGGGCAGGTTACGGGACCAGTCATTACAGGAGGGGAAGGTAATTAACCGGAAAAAGGAGCCCAGTCTGAGTCTAGAGAGGAGCATTCTTGAGAAACAAGTAATGTCAATAGCGCGATATAATTGTAGTCCCTGGATCATGGTAATCCTTTGAAAAGCCAAGACAGTTTTATTGTCCTTTTGCGTAGTCTATTTTTTGGCTTCCAAATGATCCATTAAAAGCTTTCTCAAAGCTTTCCTGGAAATTTGCTCCAAACTCAGTGGGTCGGTAAAAAACTCTGGGCGGCCAATTTCAGAACAGAACCTTTTGACGAAAGACATCCATTTTATATGTTTAACCCCCTCCAATTTTTGGCAATCAGCAATTACTTCTCGATTAAAAGCCGTCTCTGTAGTAGTCCAAATCTTATGCCATAAGAGAATGGGCTCAGTCTTAATTATATCAGAAATGAACGGTAGCCCCAACTCTATGTGAATCAGATAAGTGGACGTTGACTTCGGCATCCCTAGGAGGTACCTTAGGAACCGATTTTCATCCTTCTGGATGGATGTTATAGTGTCGATCCCCCAGAGACCAGCCCCATAGATTGTCGTTGATACACACTTTGCTTTATAGATGGTAATAAGCTGCTTGACTGGTCTCCCCCCTATTTTGCTAGCAAAGTCTCGAATTGCGCCAATCGCTCTAATAAAAGCAAGCTTCCTGGCTTTTACAGCAGACTGCCAGGTCACCTTTCTATGGAAGCAAATACCCAAGTATGGAAATTGTTCTACTGTATCTATCTTTTTTCCTTCAATAAATATCGGGCATGGGATTTTCTTAATTCCCTTGCTGCAAGCCAAGAAGAAGGTCTTACCAATATTTACTTTCAAACCCTTTTCTTGCATGAAGAGAGTGAATTTAGTGACAGCCCTTTGCAGCCCCAACCTTGTTTGAGACAGTATAGCCGCATCGTCTGCGTACAACAGGATTGGGACAGCATGACCCTCCACCTTAGGGTAGTCACATTCAGAGCTCCGCATATGGTCACTAACAGCATTTATGTAAAGAGAGAAAAGCAGGGGGGCTAGAATGCACCCCTGCCTCACACCTCTAGCAATGGTGAATCTTGGGGAGCATTCTCCTCTCTGACCGTACCGCACCCTAGCCCCCGCATCTCTAGACAAAGCAATAATAAAATTAAGAATAGGTAAATTTAATCCCTGGTGCTCAAGAATACTCCATAGCTGGTTATGGTCGACACAGTCGAACGCTGAGTTCAAATCTATATAAATGTGACAAAAAGATTACCATTTTTAGCCTCAACATATTTCGATATTAAAAAATATAAATTCAAACTCTGTTCGACTGTGCCCCTACCAGTTCGGAAGCCATATTGGAGTCTAGAAAGAACATCTGCCTCCTCTATCCAGTTATGGATGCGTTTTAAAATGATGCGTCCCGCAACCTTCATTAGAGCATCAAGCAAGGAGATAGGACGGTAACAAGAGGGTACATGCCTATCTCCTTTTTTATATATAGGTACCACAATGGCCTCTGACCAAGTTGGAATTTGACCATAAACATTTGCACAGTTCATGACAGAGGTTAATAGCGGGGCCCAAAAATCTATTTCGGCCTTGAAGACATCCACTGGGATGGCATCTGGACCGGGGGCCTTACCAGAAGGGCTCTCTCTAATGGCAAGAGTAACCTCATCGCAGGAAAAAACGATATTAGGGGAACCCTCTCTCTGGCCCATTGTGGAACTATTGGAGGAAGGAATAGGGTCCGATGGAGGTATGCCGGAAGGACTTGGTTTGCTATACAGCTGTTGGAAGTATGCAGCCCAAGTATCTCCATCAATTGCCAAATCTAGCCTCCTCTCAGGCATTTTAACCCACGGAAGTGGGGCATTGACAAATTTCCAGAAGGCTGAGGAATCACGGCTTTCACAAGTTGACAACAATGTCTGCCAAGCCTCCGCTTTCAAAGATTTTATCCTGCTCTTTATGGCAAGACGGTAACAGGATCTAGCCTGGCGTATCTCAGATAATGACTTCGGGGTGGAATGTAAGGCTTTCTTCAAAATTTTTAGTGCTCTAGTGCAATCATTATCGAACCATCCTTTAGGTATGGAAGGACCTGGCTTGAACTGGCGGGTAAGTACGTTTTTTGAGGTTTCTTGTATTTTTAAAAAAGATTTTAGAATTTTTGGGGGGTGTTCAGTCGAGGACAGACAAGTGTGCACCTCTTCCCACCTCATCTCTAATAGGTTCTTAAGGAGACTATCAGGGTCAATTTTTTCCCATTTAAGGGTATAGCCGTTTGTCGCCCCTATTGTGATTGGTTGATCATAGCTTATGGGATGCGAATAGTGGCAAATGGTAGAAGATGGTAAAAAAATAGAAAGGGCTAAGGGGTAATGATCACCATATATCTGGTCTAGTGTATCCCATGAGGATATCAGGGAAGCATGCATCTTAGAAAAGAGTACGAAATCAATAATAGAATTTGAGCCTCTTTCATGAAAAGAAGGTTTAAAAGGTCTCAGTGGTGAACATAACTCATTTGCAAAGGCTAAATTAAAATGTGCTAAAAAGTTATTTAATACCTCCCCTGTTTTTGAGTGCATAAAATGATTTGAGATATCATCAGTTTTCTTTTCACATGTGGAAGTAAACTCACATAGTCCCCTTGAAGCATATTGGCAGGTGTAACAATTAAAATCACCCATAAAGGCAATAGCCCATTCACCCCCAAACAGCTCTTTAACGGAAACAACAGCATGGGTCAATTCATTTAACACATTCTCCAATCCCTGTAGTGGCATGTTGTTATAAAAATTAATTATTAACAGGTTCAGAGATTTACCCATTTGAATGGAAATTATTTGACATGATTCCCTGAGGAAATGTTTCCGAACACTCAACCCCCCAACAACATTTACATAGATACACAGCCCGCCCCTATTTCTTTCTTGTTTACTCTGTAGCGCCGGTGAGTGGAAGGTCTGAAAGCCCAGAAGATGGACCGGGGTTTGCGCCCACGTCTCCTGAAAGCATAAGACTGAGAAAGAGCTAACCACATCAAGCCAAGATGGTAAAGCTATTTTAGTGGAAATACCAGCCACATTCCAGCTAAGAATCTGAATTTGGGGAAATGTGGCTCGATTCCCAGGATGGTTATAGGGTACCTCTGTGTTATTTACCTGATTTGCACAGGGTAGTATGGTTAAGGGGTCCGAAAAATCTACCCGGCTAACTGACACACTTACATCTAAATTGGAACACAGGGAAGCACTATTTAAAGGTTACATCAGAAGTTGTACCAGTTACATTCCCCTTTTCATAGCTATCTGCATCTAAGGTGGGGAGTCATTCAATATCGTCCAGGCCGGAAAGAGGCGCATATTGGTTGTAACAAGGAATATTCCACTGGGGTATTATAGGTGGCAGACAATGACCGTAACCGGCAAAGCCATGTGGGAAAGAACGAAGAAATGTATTTTCCATACCTCTTGGCCTAGAGGGGTAGGGGTTATATAATTGTCTTTGGTGCTGGGGAAAAGAGTAGTTATCATAGAGCTGTGTTGGGCGATAAGTTTTACGGGGCATCAAGGCTTCAGGGTAAAAGTAACTCCAAATTTTGGGAGTAATCGACCCCCTGTTATAATCTGAGCACCAGTCCCTAATGTGTGAGATAACTCTACAGTCTTTAAAGGTAACAATTACAACATCGCCCTCAATGTCCTTTGGTCGCACTCCGACCCAATTTGTCCGTCGCACAGTAATGATCACACCATTTTGGTGAGGTGGCAGTGGCCTGTTATTACATAGCCAATAGATAACTTTAGTTTTTTAGGCTAGTGTGATTTTCAAGGGATCCTGGTGATAAGGTCGAGACCCCTGTCAATATGATGACATTGTTAGAAGCATCTGGGGGTAAATCCACGTTTCTTTCACGTCGGATTCTTGTTGTTTTAGTTTCACCCTTGTTCAGCTGGGAAAGGGTCTTTTTATTCCCTATTCTAGCTGATTCCACGAGTGCATTTATTTGAGAGGACTGTGACTGGAGTTTTTGAGGCATCGTCTTAGTAACAGTGGGGGTCTTAGTATTCACTGGTTTTACTTTAGAAGAAGGCATTTGTGCAATAGGTGTGTTTACTGCGGGTGTTGTTATAACCTTAGTTGTTACTTTTTCTACCTCCTTTGAGTTTATTGGTTTTACTACATCATTTCTTATTGGAGTTTTTAATTTAGAACCTTCGACAAGTGTATCCAGATGGGCGCCTAGTCTCTTAACTCTCTCTACTATTGGTAGCAGCAAAGCTTTCGGAAGGTGTTCCATCGCATCAACAAAGTCTTTCAAAGATGGTGGAACATGGGAAGGGTTTATAATTGATGAAGTAGTCGGGACCCCTTCTACAATTTCGAGTAGTTCTTTTCTCAGAGAGACTTTAGAAGGCAAGAGTTTACAAGCAGGGCTCGCTGTTTTTCCCATGCCTCTTTTCCTTCGTTTTTTTGGGAGGCGAGCGAATAATTTCCTGTTTGTTTTTAGGAGGATTATTATCAGTTAATGATTTAGGATCCACAGGAGGAGGAGGTCGTATTTGCACTTGCTGATCAGCCCCTGAGCCTATTTGCACCCCAGAAAGACTTGGACTAGGGTGTTCAAGAGCCTTTGGAGCTATGGGGGTATTAAGATCAATAATTAGATTGCTAGGGGGAGGTAGGCCTGACTGAGTGGCAACGGATGTCTACATATTGGCATTTTTTGGGGACGAGCTAACTTGGAAGATTAAAGGAATACTCTCAGTATTAAACAAATCAGCATCTGTATTTTCCATGGAGGCGTTATCTAGATGTAATATATCTGTGTCCTTGGGGATAGAGGCAATAGCAGTATTTTTTAATAGTTCGATAGAGAGACGACGTACTGCACGTCGCTCAGCCAATGCAATATCTCTATCGACATCTGCAATTGCTCTTGAAAAGTATTTATCCAGTGGGCCAAGGATGGATACTCCTACCCTGGATGGAAGGTCATCAACTACAGGTGTAGACATTTCTGGTGATATGAGCTCGTGTGTGGAGAGATTCTTTGCAACCAGGATCAGAATGTAGGAGTTAGAGGGTATGCCCAGCCAAACCTTGTTTGGCCTTGGAGGGCCGTAGAGGGCCCGCCCTTTGCCCGGGCTTAGCCCCGGGCGTCCCGCGATGCTGAGGGCTCTGGCACTTATTGGCCCCTCCTGGCGCTAAGCACGCGTCAGGGCAACGCGCCGCCGCAAAGGCTGCCGGGATGTGTAGTCCCGGAGCGGCGGCGCGGTTGGTGGCGGTGTGACCTGGTGCGCTCCTGCACTCGTCGGAACCCGGTACTGGAGCACTGGACGATTCAGCCTGCTCTCTCCCGCTGCCTCGTATCCAGTGAGTGTTTTCAAAGTTATGGTCTCCCCCCCGCTCCACCGAGGGCTCTGGCACTTATTGGCCCCTCCTGGCGCTTAACACGCGTCAGGGCAACGGGCCGCTGCAAAGGCTGCCGGGATGTGTAGTCCCGGAGCGGCGGCGCGGTTGGTGGCGGTGTGACCTGGTGCGCTCCTGCGCTCGTCGGAACCCGGTGCTGGAGCACTGGACTATTCAGCCTGCTCTCTCCCGCTGCCTCGTATCCAGTGAGTGTTTTCAAAGTTATGGTCTCCCCCCGCTCCACCGAGGGCTCTGGCACTTATTGGCCCCTCCTGGCGCTTAGCACGCGTCAGGGCAACGCGCCGCCGCAAAGGCTGCCGGGATGTGAAGTCCCGGAGCGGCGGCGCGGTTGGTGGCGGTGTGACCTGGTGCGCTCCTGCGCTTGTCGGAACCCGGTGCTGGAGCACTGGACGATTCAGCCTGCTCTCTCCCGCTGCCTCGTATCCAGTGAGTGTTTTCTTTTTTTTTTATCCTCATATTGCGGGTTAGTAAAAAGAATGACAGGCGTTTGGGAGACCAACAGCAACCGAACAAGGTGTTTCACAAAGGCTGCCCCTGTTCGTCTATCTGGAGGTGCAAGGGGTAAGCCTCGTTCTTGGTCTGATCAGTTCTCCACTGCACACCTCCATCTTACTCAATAATTCCATCGTTTCGGGAGATCTCTGACCCATTGGATATTTGACAGACTTCAAGTCATGCCAGGAATTATTGTCCGCTTAATCATTGGAATCAAAAGAAAAAAGAAGAAAGAAAGAAAAAAGAAAAAACCAGCAAAGGGACCTCTGGCAAGGAGAGATTATAAGTTATTGTCTAGATTCGATATAATTTTCCAAGATCTCCCAGTGTTTCATTTTTTTTATTTGTTTCCCTTTTCTATCTAAACTACTAATTCTTATTACAGTGTTTAACCAGCTTTCATGTGTTGGGGGAACTGGTTTTGTCCAATTAATACATATCTCTCTACGTGCTAAAAGGATCATAACAAATAGTAAGTTTTCTTGATGTTTGTCTAACTTTATCTGGTTAAGTTGAGTAGTGCAGTGTATCCCAAAAATAATTAAAATAATACTCACAGTTATTGGAGTTGCCAGTATTGCGGTTAGAGTCTTACCAATTTCTTGCCAGTATTGTGTAAGCGAAGGGCACCCACCAAACATATGTATATCATCCGCCTTTTCCTCTCCGCATTTGCTGCACGGTTTTACTGTAGCTCCTTTGAATTTTGATAACTTTTTAGGAGTCCAGTACGCTCTATGTATAGAGAAAAGGTGATTCCTTCTTAGTGGAGCGGCCTTTACACATGACCAACATTTTTCTACTGATTTTTTCCAGATATGACAAAGCTCTGAAACTTCATTTTGTAAGTCTTTCTTCCATGTTTTTTCAGCAGTTGTTGGGTCTTCTTTTTCTGTTTCAATTAGTGCCCAATACCATTTTGATACTTCTTTCTTTAATACTGTTTCACTCATCATCTCTGGTTCTAGATTCTCCGGGTCTAATGCTCCCTTTGGAATGGTGCTTACCCAGCTGCTCAGTTGGTAATATTTAAACTTCGAGATTTTTCGATCTGTAATTATTTGCAAATGGTCCCATGATAACAAGAAGTTTCCAGATAGAAGTTGTCCCCATTTTTCAATTCCCGCTTGCCTAAGTGGTTTTGATAAAGAGTCTTTTAAACAGTCAGGGGTGCCTGGAGAATCCCATATTGGAGCCATATTACTATAATATGGAATCTGTGTGACAGATCTAATTTGATTCCAGATCTTAATGGCATTGTTCAGAACCTTTAGTTTGACTTTTTTGAAAAATTTCGGGTGGCCAAATTTGAAGAGGAAGTGATCTTCACCATTTGTCAAGTGTTGCAAATGTATTGGATATGCTTGATGTGCTTTTAGTAAGACTCTGACGTTTTTAAATTGAAAGGATCTGTAATATTCATATATATCCGGACTTGCTATACCCCCTTGTTCCTTCTTTCTCCTGAGTTTATTCCATGAGATTCTTGTACTCTTTAATGACCAAATAAAGCTAGATATTTCTCCTTGTATTTTTTTTAGGGCTTCCTTTTTAAATTCAAATGGAATATTGTTAAAAAGATAAGTGAATTTTGGAATAATTGACATTTTAATTATATTGGATTTACCTAAGAAGCTTAATGGTAGACCTGACCAGATTTTCAGGAGCTTTTTCGTTTCGTTCATGACTAGGTTGAGGTTTGTTTCTGCTAGTTTTTCAAGATCTTGTGTTATGGTGATTCCTAAGTATTTTATTTTATCCTTCAAGAGTGGTGAAATTAATTGTGAGTTCCACCTCATTATCTCCGTTTTATCAGTATTTACCAGGTATCCTGATACTTTACCGAATTTGTTCATTTCTTCATCAATTGCCAGTTTAGAATAATTATAATTGTCCGTGAACACCATTAGGTCATCTGCGTAGAGCGCTACTTTCCTTGTCCAATGTAAATATCTGAAAGGTGTGATGTTAGTATTATTTCTGATAGAGCATGCCAGGGGTTCAATATATAAATTAAAAAGTAGCGGAGATAAGGGACATCCCTGTCGTGTACCTCTTTGGATCTCAATATTTTCCGTGAGGTTGCCATTAACAGCTACCTTTGCTCTTGGGCTCAAATATATTTCACTTACCATGTGTGTAAAGTTAATCCCGAAGTTACTTTTCTCTATGCTTTTGATTAGAAAAGCCCAGTTAACACGGTCGAAGGCTTTAGCGGCATCATATGTGATGAGTGTAAGGGGAAGATTTTCCTGTACAGCTATGTCAATTGTTGCTATTAGTTCATGTGTAATTTCTTGTATCTGTCTGCCCTTTATAAAACCCGTTTGGTCCGTATTGATTAATTTGGCCATAACCTTGGATACTCTTTTCGCTATTATGTTCATGAAGATCTTATAATCGCAGTTTAGGAGCGATATTGGTCTATATGATGCGCAGTTCTTTGGGTTTTTTCCTGATTTTAGTAATATGCTTATCGTAGCATCGTTCCATGAGTCTGGGATCTTTTCATGTTCCATATAAGTCTTATTCATCGTTTCAGTTAAAGGTTCGATTAGTGTTTCTTCCAGTGCGATATAAAATTCATTGGGCAATGCGTCAGGACCTGCAGCTTTACCTTTCTTTAGATGACTTATGGCGCTCCTTACTTCTTCTGCTGTTATTTCGGAATTCACAGATTCCGCTTCTTCCTCTGTCAGACGCGGGAGTTGGATCTTCTCAAGATAATTTTTAATTTCTTCTTCCGTTGGGTTTGTGTCTTCCTTATATATTGAAGTAAAGAAGTTGAAGAATTCCTTTCTTATTGCGGCATCATCTGAAAAAATGGTTGATTGATCTTGGTTATATATGTTTAATATATTGTTTCTGGATTGATCTGTTTTAATTTTCCAGGCTAGGAGTTTTCCACATCCTTCTCCATACTCATGGTTTGCTAATTTACTGCTCTCCCATTTCTCTTTAACTATATTCTCTAGATAAATTGACAGATTTTCTTTTGAGTTACGAAGTTTTTCTTCCAGTTTTTCCTTTTGTTCTTGCGGGACATCACATTCTAAATGTAATTCATCTTCTTTGATTTCCATTTCCATTTTTATGATTTCCTGTTTTTTTGATTTGTGTTTATAAGCACCCAGGCTAAGCAGTTTTCCTCTGATTACCGCTTTGTAAGCATCCCATGTCATTCTTTTTGTTGTGCTAGTTGCGTTATCTTGAAAATATTGTCGGGTAGTTGTTATAAGTTCTTCCACGCATCGCTCGTCCCTCAGAATTGTACGGTCAACAGTCCACCTGCTAGGCATTTGTGGTTGCGGAAGTGTTATATTTAGCTGGACGGCAGAGTGGTCCGATAGGTGTGCGGGTAAGTGTTCGATACTTTTAACTTTATCTTGCAAATTTTTGTTTAATAGAAAGAAATCTATTCTTGATTTATGCCCTATTTTTTTATTGTGTAGGGTATATGGGTAGTTTTTTATTCCTTTTAATTTCCACATGTCTTCTAGCAATAAATCTTTTTTATAGATCCCTAACCACTCCCTCATCTTCGGTAAGTTCCATTGTTTTGTTGGTGGGGATCTATCATTTTTAGGATCTCCTATGAGATTGAAATCCCCTCCCATTATGATTGGAACTGGGTATGTTAGGAGTTCGGAATAAAGTTTTTTGAGTGGCTCAGCGTCGTCCCTATTGGGGCCATAATACCCCACAATAGTGAGAATACGTTCTTCAATTCTGACTTTGGCGATTGCCCATCTGCCTTTGCTATCCGCTTTGTCAACTTCTATTTTGGCGTTGAGAGATTTCTTTATAATAATTACTACCCCCTTTGTATTACACTCTTGCGTTGTATGTATGCTTGCTCCAATCCAGTTTAGGTTTTTTGCTAATTGGGACCATTCTACATTTGTTAAATGAGTTTCTTGTAAGATAATAATTTCACTTTCTATTTCTTTGAGATATTCCATAATTCTTCTTCTTCGTGACGGTGTTCTAAGCCCATTAACATTCCATGTTAGGATTTTTATTGATTTCTCTTTTGCCATTTTTAAGTTGATTTTTCATTTGAGGCAGCATTTAACTCCCTTGCCAATCTTTTTATATTCCAATTTTGAGGATTTATTTTTGTTTTTTTCCCTACTTTGCTCCCCACCCGTGTGTATTTACAGTCCTGCATTTTGCGAAATCCTTTGGTTTCCCTCCCAGGGGAAGCCTCCTTTTTTCTTATTCCAGGTGTTATTTCACCCGGTTTCGTGCTCCGTTTTCTCCAGGTAGTTTCTTCTTTTGGGTTTAAATTAGTGATTGCTTTTCCCCATATATGTTCTAGTTGTCTGTTTTCTAGGCCTCTGAGAACTTTTGATTCATTCTTGTTTATAATATATCAAGTGTGTCAAGTTTTGTTCCTTCAGCTCTTGATTTGGTAGTTTATTCCTTATTTAGTTTGTCAATTTCGATTTGATCTCTTATTAATTGAATAAGATTCTCTACCTCCTTTGGGTCCTTTAGGTTATGCATTTTGTTTCGCCACATTATTCTGAGGGAGGCAGGGAATTTTAGCTGTACGCTTGCTCCAAGTGTTTTTAACTCCTGCATATATTGCCCCAATTCCCATTGCCGGTCTTGTGTAATTTTGCAGATATCTGATCTGATGCGAAATGACCAGTTCATTTTGTTGAAACTCCCAGTTTTTAGACCCTCACTCAGTATTTTTTCTTTCAGGGTATATGTTCTGAAGTTTACCAAGATTTTCCTTGGAGTTTTCTTCTCTTTGCTCTTCCTAAAAAGGTCTCTATGGACTCTTTGGATGTCCTCCGCTAAGTCATATCTTTTGTCCATGGAAGAAATTCTTCTAGTAGAGAAATTACGTAAGCCTTGATATCCGTTCCCTCTGAGTTCTCAGGGACGTTCAAAACGCGAATATTATTTCTTCTTCCTTGGTTTTCCAGAGATTCAAGTTTCTCCTTGACTATTTTATCGTTGTCCTTTAAGTGTCTTATCTCTCTTTGGGTGTTGTCTACTCTTTTACTTAGGGAGCCTAACTCGCTCTCTACTGCTGTAACTCTGACCCCTAAGTCATTTATTTTTTGGTCTAGACTTTCTACTGCTTCTTTTATTCTGTTCTGGTTTGTCTCAGAGATTGCGAATTTTTCTCGCATTTCCCCCATTATTTTTTCCATCATTTTATCCAAACACAGTTCTAAAAGGTTTCCTGTCACACCTTTGTCTATGGATTCTTGCTCCTCTTCGTAAGTCTCTTGGGACTCTTGGGACTCTTTGTCCTTTACGATTTCAATTTGTGGTAAAGCACTCGTGCTTGGTTGAGTTAACGAGACTAGATGTGATGACTGAGTTAGTAACAGAGGTTGTTCCATTGAAGAGGTCATATTTGTAAAAGGATCTGGAGGAGATGCCGACTGCATATTTCCTCCTATCAACACCTCCTTAACTGCAGGTTCTTCCACTTCTTTTCCAAAATTGTGATTGGTGCTCTGAGTACCTGCTGTTATGCTCGAAAACTGTACAGGAGATATATCTGATGTGCTTTTTGTATTCGTTGTGTCGGTCGTGTTAATAACCCGACCGTGGTTTCCTCCTCTCACTTGCACCACTTGTTGTATTTTAAAATATGACCTCAATGAAGGAGTAATCTTTATTTTCTTCTCTTTGAATTTTTTTGATCCTCTACTTTTTATACTCTCCGTTAATTCCTCTAGTCGTGGGGGGATTTTCACAGATTTTTTGGTGTTCTTGGGGGTCATGCACTTCTTCTTTATTGGCTGTAATAGGCTCTGTTTACTTAAGTTTTGATTCCTGAGACAGTATGCTGATTTTCTTACTCCCTCTTCTGATCCTTCTTGCGCAAGAGGAAGGGTCCCTGAGAGGGTTCCTGTTCCCTTCCTTGCTCTGGATCTTGTAAAATAATTGATGTTAGGAGGGGTTTCCTCTTTTTTGCTTTTATTACTTTCGCTTGCTCCTAGTGTTGAGGCAGTGTGATATTTGTGAATTTTTCCAGTGGTTTTAACTAGTAGGTCCGTATTTTCTTGAATTTCTGGTTCTAGTTTGGCTAGTTCAACTTCACCAGTGCAACTGTATTCTCCTTTTTTTGCCACTGCAAATGGACAGAGACTTTCGTTTACTTTTTTACTCATCCAGCAGATATATATTGACTTTTCCGCCTTTGCTTTATTCTCTCTGCAACAGTATCCTTTGTCGCAAAATATGCCACATGCAGACCTTTGAGTAAGGAATCCCGAGTTAATATTTTCCCAAAACACCCTATCCTCCACGCAGGAAGAAACCAGTGAGTGTTTTCAAAGTTATGGTCTCCCCCCGCTCCACCGAGGGCTCTGGCACTTATTGGCCCCTCCTGGCGCTTAGCACACGTCAGGGCAACGCGCCGCCGCAAAGGCTGCCGGGATGTGTAGTCCCGGAGCGGCGGCGCGGTTGGTGGCGGTGTGACCTGGTGCGCTCCTGCGCTCGTCGGAACCCGGTGCTGGAGCACTGGACGATTCAGCCTGCTCTCTCCCGCTGCCTCGTATCCAGTGAGTGTTTTCAAAGTTATGGTCTCCCCCCTTCGCTAGTCATTTCTTCTCTTCATCTCTAAATTGACAATTATGCTTTCTCTCCCAACTTCCTTTCCTCTTTCTTTTCTTTCCTTTCCTTTTCCTCTAATCCTTCCTCAGTACCTTTCTATACTGTTTTTTTGATCTCTTTTTACTCTTTCATAACAGTGTTTATATATTCTCCTCTTTACTCACTTGTTTTGTTGTACCAAGAAATTTTAGATATTCTTTTTCCTTTTTGCTATTCTCTTTTTCTCATTTACTTCCATTTTTCATACTTGTATCCTGATTTATTTCTTACACCCCACTTTCTAACGATTTTTCATACTTTATTTACTAGTTCTCTTGCACCTATCATGCACCATGGCATGTTGAGCAAAAACACAATGGATTTAGACCCAGATCTCTGTACTGGGGTGAATGTATGACATTGTTATGCATTCTGTCCTTCAATAGTTCTTTTTGCATTTATCACCTCGAGTGGGACGGGTATGCTCAGACGTGAGTCCCGTGCTCTCCAGGCCACTGGAATCAAGCTATCCTGGCTAAAGAGGGGTGAAACCCCGAAGCTGGTCCTAGGATGCTTGTTTCCAGTCCAGGGAGGACCTGGCCTGGCAGTTCGGGCTAGACTGTTCCCATTTGGCGCAGGGTCAAGACTGATTTGCATATGGCTGGGTCCGAACTGGAATGGCATGGTGAGCAAATAAATGATGGATTTAGGCCCAGATCTCTGTACTGTGGTGAATGTATGACATTGTTCTGCATTCTGTCCATCAATAGTTCTTTTTTCATTTGTCACCCAGAGTGGGACGGATATGCTCAGACGTGAGTCCCGTGCTCTCCATGCCACAGGCCTGGCTGAAGAGTGGTGAAACCCCGAAACTGGTCCTAGGATGATTGTTTCCAGTTCAGGGAGGACCTGACCTAGCAGTTCGGGATGGACTGTTGCTATTGGGCGCAGGTTTAAGACTGATTTGCATATGGCTAGGTCCAAACCGGAATGGCATGGCGAGCAAAAAAACGATGGATTTAGGCCCAGATCTCTGCACTGGGGTGAATGTATGACATTGTTAAGCATTCTGTCCATCAATAGCTCTTTTTGCATTTGTCACCCCGAGTGGGACGGGGATGCTCAGACGTGAGTCCTGTGCCCTTCATGCCACTGGAATCAAGCTATCCTGGCTGAAGGGGGTGAAACCCCAAAATACTGACTGTCCCTGGTTCAGGTTTGTTGGACTGCCCCTATGGTTGGTAATGCCCATTAAATATGGCTGCATGTCTACCAGTGAAATGGCCAAGCTCCTAAGTGAACACAGGGAGACGCAGTGTGTGCATGTAACCGCCTTTGGTAGCGGTCAAAACTAGATTATGTCTTTGCTAGCATGAGTCCCAATACACAGAATCCAGCTCTACAACTGGCAGAGGATCAAAATGATTTCTCCCGACGACTGCAGATTACCACCGTTTTTCCCAGATGGTACTTTCCTCACAACACAAGCTATAAGAGCGGATCCCTGTTGTATAGCGCTGGATGTCATCATGGTCCATAGACTTCGTGCTACTTGTAGAAGAATATATAATACATTCCTTGATGCCCTGCAGTGTTTCATGCTCTTGAAGCAAAACTGGGATCATCGTCTCCAAAGAGATTTATCAAACAACTCCAAACCACTTTGTAGGAGAAATCCCCTGTGTTTAGGCCAAGAGTGAGATCAATCTGGCAACATAACTAAGGCACTGAAAAAATGGATGAAAGGTGGCATTCTGCTGCACTCTGACAAGTGCATTCTCATCTTATTACTGATTACACTTCAAATACCTTCATAGCATGCATCACACACCTACCTCACTATGTAAAATGGGACAGGTAGATGGCACTTGTATGAGGTGCAGTGCGCTCAATGCAGATCTTTTGCATTTGGGATGGGAGTGACCTGGGAAGACTTCTTTCTGAGCTTCAGCGCTTGACATAGTAGATTGAATTACCAATTTTCATTTGCATAGGACCCAGCCAATGGCACTGTTGTGGTATGTCAAAGATGTTCCCAAGGGACAGACAGCGATGCATTGGGGATGGTGACCAGTCCCCTAGATGTAGTGCTGGATACACATCATTATCTATTGCCACAAATAGCTTGATCATTATTGGGAACGTATGTCTCCTAAGTCGACACCGAAAGACATTTGTGGACCATTTGTAGCGTATGTGTCTCTGCAAGAGCAAATGGAATCCCTGGACACCTCAAGGGATTCCTCGGTGAGCCCTGAGGCAGGCTGGGCGGTGTGGTGTGGGAGAGGGCCATCGGAGGCCCTGTGATGTCTAATCAAACATACTATTGACTCCCGCTAATGAAGCCTGTTACGGCAATGACAATCTACTGACCTACCGACCATTGATTTGTGTCCTCTTGGGGAAGCAGCGCGATCGACTGCTAGGAATGAAGGTTGGGGGATCTTTGGACCATTAGACAGGGAGGAGAGCTGAGGAGCTTAGTGACTGTGATACACTATCCATGCGATTAGAATGCATCTCTCAATATATTGTAGTGTGACACTTTAATTATGTACTTAATTGATGTGTAACCTTTGTTATCATGATGTATTTGGGGTAGTTTGTTACTTTGCTTAACAATTAAAATATTATAAAATATGCAGCCCTGTCTTCATCCTTACTCACTTTAGTGTCTGGCTTTCCCCATCTAGCCACAGAAATTCAGGCAATACAATTCCACTGTCTAGGGAAGCTGTATCCGTCCTCTGTCTTATTTCATGCTAAACAAAATTTCATGCTAAACAAAGGGCTATCCAAAATGGACTTACTGGTCTCAGTAGTAAGACTCTCACTAAGCACAGATTACTACTACCACACGTGCCCTACACTATATGCACACGGAATGTCAGCACATGGAATGGAGTACACATACAAAGCAGAACTGTACCCAGGATGGCTCAGTAGGCTGTGTTATCTACTTAGACAAAGAAAAAAGTCTGGTCATGCTTAGGATTCCCAAAAAGTTAGAGCGCTGGCATCACCGCTTTATGTGGCTTACCCAAGGCATGGACAGTAGTTCTATGGCTGCTGTGAGGGCATGGTCTGGGAGCCTCTGCAGGTGCCAGAACAGGTTCTGGAAGTTGCATTACCAGGGACAAGTCTAGGCCTCAGCGCACGCGCAAGTTTAGTATTACGTCAAGGCCCGACAAAGAGTCAGGGTACCAGTTTCCAGGGGCGTAGGAGACACAAAAATTCGGGGGGGACAGGGACAACCTTGTGGACTTTCCAGTGACCCTATACAAATCACTGCCCGTTAAACAAATACAATCGCATACCTTCGAAGTGAAATATTGAGAAAAACAGTTTTCACAGTTTTCATGTATGCTTTATTGTTATGTACATTCATATAGTAATCAGACCAAATGTTAAAGAACCATGTATATGAATCTTGCTGCACCAAGCAAACATAGGTCGCTGACTTAGGGTGGGGGCGTCGTGTTTGCAAGTGCATTATGATTTGAAAAGTACCTGCTGCTGCATTCCTGGTCTCCAACAATTTTCAGGCAACAATAAAAATGTGAAGATAACTTTGGTGCTTAAGGTTCTTTATTGAGAGAGATCGGAGGTTTTGTCTAGAGGAGGTTTTGACTCTTGGTAAGGTAGACACAGTGGGTTAATATGCCTGCTGCAAAGATGTGTAGCACGCAGATCACAAAATGCACATCATGTAAATTGGTCAGTGAGTTACTGCTTTTGTCGAGAGATTATTTTGGTATTTGCAGTTTATAAGGTAAAATCCTAACATTGAACAGTGAGCTATTAACCGTCATCAAAGAGCTGCATGAAAACTTCAAGGTATAGATGAGAACATTATGATTTCTCCCCAGTCTTTCCTTATCCTAAAGTTGGAAAATGGGTTCATTAGGATAGAAATAAATTCTGATTATTAAAGAGAACCCCCCAACCATGGTATTATGTTTTAAATTCTGAGTTTGTGCTTCTTTAGTGTTGCAAAGCCATCCTGTGCCCTCCCCAAAGTTTTGCTGGCTGGTACTGGTAGTACCTGACTCTGACTGACCCTGGCCTCTGCCTGAACAGGCACAGGGCCAGTGCTATTCTGAAAGTGTTGCTTAAAGATACTGTGAAACACCTACATACACTAGAGTGCACTATGGATTAGGGTACCCACATGATTGGCATGACCTCTCCTATAAGGCCCTGGAGCAGAAACCCCTGAGCCCTTTTCTGAATGTGGATCGAGGCCACAAATTGTTTTGCAAATGGATTTCGGATGCCCTTGACTCCCTTATACCCATGCGCTGGTCGAAAGGTCGTTCTAAGGTAACCAGCCCGTGGTATAATGACTCCCTTGCCGAGCTTAAAAAAACCTCCCGGAAAGCTGAGAGGGAATGGAGGAGGTCTTATGATCCCGTCCTGAAATCCTCGTACTTTGCCAAACTCAAGATCTATCACAGGGCAATCTGCAGAACTCGTGCCGCATTCTACGCACAAGAATTCCAAACCAGTACCAACCCCTCTAAATTAATATTCAAGGTCCTGAAAGACCTTATGAATAAAAGAGCTACTTCGGCAGAGATCTGCACTGACTCTCATTGCGAGAATCTGGCATCCTTCTTTTTGGAGAAAGTGCAGACTATATACCGAGGATTTGACCTGTGTATACCGGATCCAGAGCTAGTTGGCCCTAACCTCTTGAGCTATGAGACTTTGACCTGCTTGCCTGATTTGTCTATGGAGGCTTTTGACAAACTGAGCCTCAAAATTAAATCAGGCTCCCCTCTGGATCCGCTGAAACCAGCTCTCATTAGGATGCTTTCCCCTCTGTGTCGGGTTCCGATACTTACTTTGATCAACCTGTCGTTGTCAACTGGAATGGTACCCTCCTCGTGGAAGCAGGCGGTAGTCACCCCAGTTTTGAAGAAGGCAAACGCAGACCCTCTTTTACCTGAGAACTACCGCCCCATATCTCTTCTTCCTTGGACTGCTAAAGTCACCGAAGCCCATGTTAATTCTATCCTGTCTGATCACCTTGCTCGTAATCAGATACTAGACCCTAGTCAAAATGGCTTCCGGCCGGGACACAGCACCGAGACCGCTCTGCTCTTTATGATCGAGCATCTACGTCTGGTGCTCGACTCCGGACGTACGGCAGCGCTCCTGCTATTAGATCTGAGCGCTGCATTCGATACTGTGTCCCACCGTGTATTGATTCAGCGCCTGGAGGAAGCTGGAGTAGCAGGGACCGCCCTTCAGTGGTTTCGATCTTTTCTCTCTGATCGAACCTTTAAGGTGGCTATACCACCCTGCCAGTCCACCATTCATCCTTTGGATCGGGGGGTCCCACAGGGCTCCTCGTTGAGCCCTACCTTGTTCAACCTTTATGTGAAACCGCTAGCTGCAATCGTCAAACAGTGGGGTCTGACGATGACCTCATATGCTGACGATATGCAGCTGGCGGTGACACTGAGTGGAGACCCTGAAGTGGATGCCCCCAGATTCCGAGCAGGACTTGTGGCAGTAGCAAATTGGTTGAGAACCAATTGCTTACAATTGAATGCCAAAAAAACTGAAGTCTTGGTCTTGGGGAAACATGCTGAGCTCTGGGGAGACCAGTGGTGGCCTCCAGAATTGGGCATCACTCCCATCCCAGCTTCCGAAGTAAAGAACTTAGGAGTCTGGCTGGATCCGGCGCTCACCTTCACGGGTCATACGAAGAAGGTTGCTGCCACCTGCTACGGTATCCTGCGAGGCTTAAGACCGGTCCTCAAGTTCTTTGACCCTTCCACCCGGCAGCTCGTGATCCAAGCCTCGGTGTTATCTCGGCTGGACTACGGAAGTGCGCTGATGTTGGGGGTAAACCAGGCTGAGGCAACTAGGCTACAAAGGGTACAGAATGCTGCGGCACGGGCCATTGTTGGTCTTCCCAGGCATTGCTCTGTTTCCAGCACCATTTCTGCCCTTCACTGGCTGCCAGTCAGACAAAGGATTAAGTTTAAATCGCTCTGTCTGGCCTTTAAAATCATGAAGTTTTCCTCGCCGCCTGCACTTGCCAACTTGCTCATCCCCTACATTCCTTCGAGATCCCTGAGATCGGAGGCTCTTCATCTTGCGGTCTGTCCCCGTTTTAAACTCAGCAGAATGGGTGGCCGCTCCTACCGAGTGCTTGCCGCGGGGTTGTGGAACTCACTCCCAGTGCACATTCGAGCTTTGAACAATCTGTCCGCCTTCAGGCGTGCTATTAAAACTTTTTTGTTTCCTGTACTTGGGTAGTTGTTCCTTCTTGTTTTTCTCTCCTTCTGCGTGTTGTGTTATAGTATCTGTCTATAGCGCCAGGACGCCCCTTTGCTGGGGCAGCTGCGTGCTGTATAAATGATATTAACATAACATAACATAACTAGTTCATAATAGGGCAGGGAGGTTAGAACTACCTTTAAGTTCCTAGAATATAATAGGGCATGGCAGTTTAGAGGCCAGCAGCCCTTTCTCCGTTTGCATGTGTGCACTTCTGAAGCCTGAGATCAGTTTAAAAGCAGCCCTGTGTTGTAGGACTGCTTTTAAAATGCAAATTGTGCCCAAACTCGACTTTTGGGTTTAGGGAACTTATAAATTGATCAACTCCAATGCTGGGGAAAAAGTAAGATAATTGGAAAAATGTTTTCATCTTAACTATGGCTGTATGATATTTGCCACATAATGCATCATCTGCTGCATAATCTAACAATTTGACCAAAAACAATTTTGTAGCTCAAACGGATCAAAAATTACTAAAAGAAATGTGACTTATGTTCTGTGAAGTGCAGGGCCCTTTGCCAAGGTTGACTGGTCACCTTTCCCTCTGCTGCATTTGTATGTTACATAGGTACTAATGAGGCAAAAGCTTTGCAGAGGCTGTTAGTATGTATAAATATGTTACAATAATGATTGATTGATTGAGCTTTTATTCGATATGCAAGATATCTTGTAAGCGTACACAAAATACAGCCATTTACAAAACTACAAAAGACATTATTTAAAAAAAGCAATATTAAATGCACATTTAAAAAAAAAGATAAAAGGACATATAATGCCAGAATAAATTAGCTAAAAGTGGATTAAACCGCTATTGACAGTCTCTTGCATCGAATCAACCAAAACTGTTTTAAAAATTTGGCTATACCACAGACGATAGGGGGGGAAGTGTCCGTCATTAGGATGCGCAGGGCTACTAGGTAACTACGTGTGCCCATATTGCGGCAAAGGGGTTTAAGCCAAAAACGTCTGGGATTTGCATAGTCCGGACATTCAAATAGGATATGCGTAATGGACTCTATCCTAGTAGGACAACATGCACAAAAAGGGGACGTGTGAGCACCTGATTTCCACTTAGACACCAGAGCCTCAACTGGAAGGGAGCCCACTCTAAATTTAAAATACAGTGCTCGATCGACTGGAAGAGTAATTAGGTCCAGATAAGGCTCGTAGACTACTGCATCTTTTACTGTTAAAAAGGCAGCTGTGGATTTACAATGTTCAGAGTTTGTAACTAGCTGTTCCGCAACCCAATTCCAGTAATGTCTCTTCAGAACCTCTTTTGGTGGAGCCGATCTTGATAACCAACAATCCCCCAGTCCAATTTCCTCCAAGAGTTTTTTGGTGTCTCTCAGCCATCTAATTTTTGCCCAACCGCCCAAGCTCATTATCTCCGCCAACCCTTCAGCATACGATTTTAAATCTTCACCCCTCCAGATGCGTGTCCATAAAAGGAGTGGGCGAAGCCGGGCTTGGTCTTTAATGTTCTTACAACCTGTGTCCAGGAGCACAGGTACTGTTGGGGTGCTCGGAGGGATGGCGATTAAGGATTTCAAGAGCTTGCTCTCTGCTGTTGCCAAGGAGTCCAGACAGCAATGCCCCCACAGTTCGGCCCCGTACAAGGCTGATGTTACTACCTTAGCCTTGTAGATTTCAATTACTGGTGTAAGCGACCTCCTCGGTGATGCCCGGAATTCCCTCAGGAGGGCACCTCCTACTCTCTTGTGGTTGAGGACCATCTTAGCAATGTGAGGTGACCAGTTCATGCTATCCGTGATCCGAATTCCGAGGTAGTCAAATTCGGATACTTTCTCCAAGGCAACAGAATCGAGAATAGGAGGGCGGCCCAGTTTCCTTGGAGGATTTAGGACTAAAAACTTAGTTTTGTCCACGTTGGTTACTAGGCCCTTTGCAACACAAAAGTTCTGGAAACGGGTTAGCAGTTTCTGGAGGCCTTGCGGAGTCTTAGAAATCAAGAGCGTGTCGTCCGCAAAAAGCAGGGTGGGGATCCGCACTCCTCCGAGACAGGGGGCGTCGGCTGGTTCTTGCTGGAGATATTCCACCACCCCATTCACATATAGTGAGAAAAGGGTGGGCGCCAGAACGCATCCCTGTCTCACACCCCTAGACACTGGTATTTTCTCTGTTAGCTCTCCATTTCTTCCCCAGCCGACCTGAGCAAAGGTGTGGGCATGAAGGCTAATAAGGAGGGACAAGATGTAAGGAGGCAGTCCCAGCCCATAAAGCACCCTCCATAGCTCCTCCCGGGGGACTAGGTCAAAGGCAGTCCTCAGGTCTATAAAAGCCAGGTATAGACTGCCCTTGCCTAGCTCCACCACCTTCCACCCAAGAAGTGCCAACCTAAACACCTGCTCTATCGTCCCCATTCCTGCCCGAAAGCCTGCCTGGAAGTCTGCTAATATTTTATTTTCCTCCACCCAATGGAGAATCCTACCAAGTATAGCTTTTCCTGCTATCTTTTGGGTGGAGTCTATCAGGCTTATGGGGCGGTAGTTCCCCGGGATTTCTCTGCATCCTTTTTTATAGATCGGGACCACCACCGACCCCTTCCAGGAATCGGGCACTGGCCCTCCCATCATAATGTCATTAAGGAGAGCTGCAATAACCCTTCCCCACGCCACTGGATATGCCCGCATGAGATCCCCCGGCAGACCATCTGGACCTGCTGCCTTGCGGGGGCCTACCCACCCAATTACCTTTTCGATCTCTAAAGGTGTAAAGAGATTATAGGTATGGGGTTCGGATACCAGTGGGGAGGTCACCCTGACATTTAGTTCCCCATCTGGCGGGAGGTATAAAGCCCCAAAGTGTTTTACCCAGCTTTGTGGGGGAATATTACAGGGTCTCATAGTTTCCTCGGGCCTGTTCCGGGAGCCTACAAGGTTCCAAAAGCCCCTTGAATCCTTACTTTTGCTAGCATGGAGTAGGTCCTCCCAAAATTTCTCTTCCCACTCCATCCTAGCAATTTTGAGGGATCTATTGTAGGCCTTCCTTGCTTCCAGTGTATCGCTATGAGTTTTGTACTTCACTGTCTCTACAAGAGTTGTTTTACGTGCCCTACATGTTTGTGTGTACCAACCATTACCTTGCTTTTTACCACGTTTGTTTCCTGACTTGCTAGAAGGGATGGTAAACACGTTTGTCAAAGCCTATACTAGAGAGACAAAGACCCCACTCACCCTACCCACCCTTTCCGAGGAAAACCCCAGATTTGACACTGCTTGATTTAAGAGGGTTGAGATTTCTCCAACCCTTTCCTCTGAGAGGACCAGTTTAGCCCATTTTAGGCGCCTTCCACAGAGAGAGACTACAGACTCATCAGGGGGAGCTACTACGGGGTTATTGGGACCCTCTTTAGGAAGACACCACCACTGGGCCATGGTTAAGGAAAGTGGGTTGTGGTCACTTTCAATTGTTGGGACCACAACCATATCCCTCACTTGGCTCCAGAGACATACATCTAGTAAGATATAGTCTATTCTAGAGGTGTGTCCTGGTCTGTTATATGTATGCCCCCCCCCTATCCGAAGTTGTCCTTCCATTTACTGCCCTTAGGTTTAATTCAAGGCTTAGTGAGTATAGCTGTAACGCCACCTCTGACCATCTCCTAATGGGTGGGATCTCTAGAACAGGAATCCCTATCCTAGTGTCCTCCTCGTCCTGGTCTAGGGCAACGTCCGAGCCCAAGGGCTCGAACGTACAGTTCATATCACCCGCAACCAGGATACATGACTTGTGTGGGGTTGTATTCAAAAGGGTCTCTAGGAGAGATAGTACAGAGGACTTCCTCCCGCCCTTAGTCCCTCTGGCGTAGACATTATAGACATTTAATATTATTCGACCCCTTAGGTCTCTTAAAATAGTATTTTGGATATCCGGACAGCCTGACTGTGCCTCCCCTATTCTGCAGTCTAAGGAGGCTGCTACCCATATGAGCAGGCCACCCGAGGGGCGTCCTCTCCCTGTTTCCGAGGTTAGAGCAGGCACAGAGTAGGAGGTCTATTCTAATAACAGCTGCAGTATCTGCAACTGCAACTGTAATTTCCCTCGTGTCGCCCTCCTCCAGTCAACAACTCCCTGGCACCCAAGGGGGGTTCAGGCCATTGCCCCCAAGGTCCCCAACCCAGCGTGTGTTCCAGTTTTGACAAAAACCAAGAGTACTAGGACCCTCCCATGGCGACATAGCATTTTGCCTTGGGTAGAAAAAGGTTAAGTCCACTACTTTAACCCCTGCTGAATCCATGTTTTTTATAGGAATACAGATGGAGCTCACTACTCTGGGGTCTTGGAAGTTTATTATTATACAGTCCCCCTCCTGTGTTTTTTTCCCCTGCCCTACCCACCCTACTCTTCGAACACTTAGGATAAGCCCATCCACGCCAGACGGAATTGGCTTATTTGACTTTAGCCAGTGGATGCACTTATTCTTAAGAGATTGGTGGTTCTCCAACTGGCCTTCCTTCAGAGGGGGAACATTTACTAAAACTGCGACAAAAGGTTGGCAATCTGGTGGGAGGTTTACAGGGGGGATCCGCCGTGTGAGGTTTCGAGGGGCCACTGTAGTAACAGCTGGAGCTATAGATTGGGGAGCAGTTTTGGCGACCATTCCTGTCCCTGCTCCCTTGACTTTATCTTGTATACCAGGTGTTTGGCTAGCTTTTACTTTACCTCTGCTTGCCTGGGGCTGCCCTTGTGGAGGTGGCTTAGGTGTAGTTTTGGCAACTTCTATGGGTGTTGACGTTCCCTTGGGTTGGGGCCCTGCTGTAGGTGGGGAAGGAATTTTAGGTGCTAGGGCTTGCACTCTGCTAGCTTCAGCCTTATTTGACCTATTTGGAGGATTAGAATCTACCTGTGGTGGTAAGGAAGCTACTGGGGGCGCCCTCCCCTTTGGTCCCAAGTCCTGGTTGTCGCTCACTCTTTTTAGCGGTTTAAATGTGGTTTTAAGTGAGTAGAACCCATCGAGGGTTGATTGCTCTAGTTTATCTATTCTAGCCCCCAGGCCCTTAACCTGAGTCAGCAAGGGCATCAAGAGGCTATTTACCCTCTCCAAAATGGTATCAATAATCATGGGATCGATAAGTTTGGGAACATTATCAGTACCATTACTAGTGGGTGGGCAGTTATTTAAACCCATGTGTGAGACCACAGCATCCCCCTCCACCTCAGCCTTATCCTCTGGGAACAGGCCCTTTGCGTCTTTCCCACCTTGGCCAAAAGCCTTTCTTGTTTGTTTGTAGAGCGCGGCCTGTCTCACCAGCCTGCCCTTAGTATGGTTACCTGCCTTTTTGCTTTTAGCCCTTTTATTCTGCCTACTTGCGTCAGTTACAGATGGCACCCCATCTGGGATTACTATGGTGGGGTGGGCGATATTGGCAATGGTGACTGAGTTGTAGCTTTGTTTAAGGGCGTGTGAGGTGCAGGTGGAGGTGATGTGTTTGTGCCACCCTCTTCCTCAATTGCAAAAACAACAAGTGATGGACTGAATGTGGATCAATGTCACACACTCCCCCAGTCAAAAGATCTGGGCCCAAATCCATCGTTTTTTTGCACTCCACACCACCCTGGGTTAGACAATGGCGATATGCAAATCAGCTCTGACCCTGTTGCCCCATGGGAACAGTCCAGTCCGAACTACAAAAGCCATGTCCTTCCCAGAACGGAATCAAGCATCCGAGGACCGGACCGGTTTCGAGGTAACACCTCTCATCAGCCCGGCTAGCTTGACTCCAAGTGGTGTGGAGTGCCTGGGACCCACGTCTGGGCATCCCCAGCGCACTTAGGGCGGCAATTGCAAAAACAACAAGTGATGGACTGAATGTGGATCAAAGTCACACACTCCCCCAGTCAAAAGATCTGGGCCCAAATCCATCGTTTTTTTGCACTCCACACCACCCTGGGTTAGACAATGGCGATATGCAAATCAGCTCTGACCCTGTTGCCCCATGGGAACAGTCCAGTCCGAACTACAAAAGCCATGTCCTTCCCAGAACGGAATCAAGCATCCGAGGACCGGACCGGTTTCGAGGTAACACCTCTCATCAGCCCGGCTAGCTTGACTCCAAGTGGTGTGGAGTGCCTGGGACCCACGTCTGGGCATCCCCAGCGCACTTAGGGCGGCAATTGCAAAAACAACAAGTGATGGACTGAATGTGGATCAATGTCACACACTCCCCCAGTCAAAAGATCTGGGCCCAAATCCATCGTTTTTTTGCACTCCACACCACCCTGGGTTAGACAATGGCGATATGCAAATCAGCTCTGACCCTGTTGCCCCATGGGAACAGTCCAGTCCGAACTACAAAAGCCATGTCCTTCCCAGAACGGAATCAAGCATCCGAGGACCGGACCGGTTTCGAGGTAACACCTCTCATCAGCCCGGCTAGCTTGACTCCAAGTGGTGTGGAGTGCCTGGGACCCACGTCTGGGCATCCCCAGCGCACTTAGGGCGGCAATTGCAAAAACAACAAGTGATGGACTGAATGTGGATCAATGTCACACACTCCCCCAGTCAAAAGATCTGGGCCCAAATCCATCGTTTTTTTGCACTCCACACCACCCTGGGTTAGACAATGGCGATATGCAAATCAGCTCTGACCCTGTTGCCCCATGGGAACAGTCCAGTCCGAACTACAAAAGCCATGTCCTTCCCAGAACGGAATCAAGCATCCGAGGACCGGACCGGTTTCGAGGTAACACCTCTCATCAGCCCGGCTAGCTTGACTCCAAGTGGTGTGGAGTGCCTGGGACCCACGTCTGGGCATCCCCAGCGCACTTAGGGCGGCAATTGCAAAAACAACAAGTGATGGACTGAATGTGGATCAATGTCACACACTCCCCCAGTCAAAAGATCTGGGCCCAAATCCATCGTTTTTTTGCACTCCACACCACCCTGGGTTAGACAATGGCGATATGCAAATCAGCTCTTCCTCAATGCCACTAGGAAGAAGCGCGGCCAGATGTTCCAACCTGTCTATGTTTTGCCCTATTTCTAGCAACTGGGGTGGATCTATAATGCAGCCCGGGACACCAACAGGGGGGGCAGATTGGTCCCGCTCACAAGCCGGTGTCAAGGCCTGTGCAACGGCCCCCAAAGATGAGCGTCTGGAAGGGAGATAGACCTCTGATAGACGGCGTTCGGACATAGCAATCTCCTTTTCTATGACTGCCGCCACTCTGATGATAAAGCGGTCCATAGTTCCGATCACTGGGCTCCCACCAGCAACTCCCCTTTCGCCCTCACTCCTGAGCAATTTGCCAGAACGGGTTGACATGGTTAGGGGTAAACTCTAGGGAGTCACACACGGCCCACCTGTGCTCGGCGCTGGATGTAAGAGACGTGGCCCAGCCCAGCCTCTGTCAGCTCCTGACTGCCACAGACTGCCCGCCCTTTGCTCGGGCTTCGCTCGGCGTCCCGCACGCGTCCCGCTGTGCGTCAAGAAGGTCGTTAAAGTATGTGGTTGTGGGCGGGGGGCGCGTCTCCCAGGAGGCGCAGCCGTGCGCACCTGGGCTGCTGCAGGGACTCCTGGGCTCTGTAGTCCAGGTGATGTTACGCCCTCCTCCTTGCCGCCTCCTGACTCCAGTAAAGTCCTTAGTGCCTGGCCCCTCGCTGTAGCCCGCGATGCGGCACCCGCGATGCGGCACCTGCGATGCGGCACCCGCGAAGCGGGTGCGGCGAGCTGTGGCAGAAGCTGCGGTGTCCAAGGGGGTAAGGGTCACAGGTCAGCAACAACGATCCGTGGCTCCTTCACCTCTCCCACAACAAAGTTTGAGCGTCCCACCGGCTGTTTGGAGACTGACGCCTTTTAGCGCTTGGTTGGGCAGGGGGCGTGTCTCCCAGGAGGCGTGGCCGTGCGCACCTGGGCTGCTGCAGGGACTCCTGGGCTCTGTAGTCCAGGTGATGTTACGCCCTCCTCCTTGCCGCCTCCTGACTCCAGTGAAGTCCTTAGTGCCTGGCCCCTCGCTGTAGCCCGCGATGCGGCACCCGCGAAGCGGGTGCCGCGAGCTGTGGCAGAAGCTGCGGTGTCCAAGGGGGTAAGGGTCACAGGTCAGCAACAACGATCCGTGGCTCCTTCACCTCTCCCACGACAAAGTTTGAGCGTCCCACCGGCTGTTTGGAGACTGCCGCCTTTTAGCGCTTGGTTGGGCGGGGGGCGTGTCTCCCAGGAGGCGCGGCCGTGCGCACCTGGGCTGCTGCAGGGACTCCTGGGCTCTGTAGTCCAGGTGATGTTACGCCCTCCTCCTTGCCGCCTCCTGACTCCAGTGAAGTCCTTAGTGCCTGGCCCCTCGCTGTAGCCCGCGATGCGGCACCCGCGAAGCGGGTGCGGCGAGCTGTGGCAGAAGCTGCGGTGTCCAAGGGGGTAAGGGTCACAGGTCAGCAACAACGATCCGTGGCTCCTTCACCTCTCCCACAACAAAGGGCAGGGAGGTTAGAACTACCTTTAAGTTCCTAGAATATAATAGGGCATGGCAGTTTAGAGGCCAGCAGCCCTTTCTGCGTTTGCATGTGTGCACTGCTGAAGCCTGAGATCAGTTTAAAAGCAGCCCTGTGTTGTAGGACTGCTTTTAAAATGCAAATTGTGCCCAAACTCGACTTTTGGGTTTAGGGAACTTATAAATTGATCAACTCCAATGCTGGGGAAAAATTAAGATAATTGGAAAAATGTTTTCATCTTAACTATGGCTGTATCATATTTGCCACATAATGCATCATCTGCTGCATAATCTAACAATTTGACCCAAAACAATTTTGTAGCTCAAACGGATCAAAAATTACTAAAAGAAATGTGACTTATGTTCTGTGAAGTGCAGGGCCCTTTGCTAAGGTTGACTGGTCACCTTTCCCTCTGCTGCATTTGTATGTTACATAGGTACTAATGAGGCAAAAGCTTTGCAGAGGCTGTTAGTATGTATAAATATGTTACAATAATAAAGTATCATAAAATGCACCGCATCACACTGCAGCCTTTTTATTGTTGCATCATTTAGTCAACACTGCAACATAATTTTGGCCTCCATTGCTGCATAACTCACTCCTCTCCTCGAGCCGAGTGGTCGCTCCCAGCTGCCCCTGCTAGCATTGGTATCGTAGCGCTGCTCTGCATTGGAAGCTGCCATATATTATTGCCTGCTGCCTGTTTAACTGCCGCTTTACTTGTATTACATTGTGTAATTTATTTTGTGCTGTTTTGCCCTTGGTCGCGCGTCTGCCTGCAGCGCTACGCTGTGCTCCCCCCTCCGCCTCCATTTTGATTGTTATTGTGGTCCTCGTGTGCCCGCCCCGCCTCCCAGCTGAGACGCCCTCCCACTGACCTAAAATAGCGCTTCCCTGCCTCAGAGCGCCGTGACTCACTCCTCTCCTCGAACCGAGTGGTCGCTCCCAGCTGCCCCTGCTAGCATTGGTATCGTAGCGCTGCTCTGCATTGGAAGCTGCCATATATTATTGCCTGCTGCCTGTTTAACTGCCGCTTTACTTGTATTACATTGTGTAATTTATTTTGTGCTGTTTTGCCCTTGGTCGCGCGTCTGCCTGCAGCGCTACGCTGTGCTCCCCCCTCCGCCTCCATTTTGATTGTTATTGTGGTCCTCGTGTGCCCGCCCCGCCTCCCAGCTGAGACGCCCTCCCACTGACCTAAAATAGCGCTTCCCTGCCTCAGAGCGCCGTGACTCACTCCTCTCCTCGAGCCGAGTGGTCGCTCCCAGCTGCCCCTGCTAGCATTGGTATCGTAGCGCTGCTCTGCATTGGAAGCTGCCATATATTATTGCCTGCTGCCTGTTTAACTGCCGCTTTACTTGTATTACATTGTGTAATTTATTTTGTGCTGTTTTGCCCTTGGTCGCGCGTCTGCCTGCAGCGCTACGCTGTGCTCCCCCCTAAGCCTCCATTTTGATTGTTATTGTGGTCCTCGTGTGCCCGCCCCGCCTCCCAGCTGAGACGCCCTCGCCCCTCCCCCTCCTCTCTCCATATATGACAGGAGTTCCCGTGCGCAGCGTTTACGCGCAGCGACCGCGCCCAATCCGCGCCGAAGGTGCGCCAAAGGTAAGCCCGTCTACCCCCGTCCGCGCCTGGACCGCGCCCAGCGCCAGTCCCCCTGCCCCTCGCGCTGCCCAGCCCTCCCGCATCACCTACGATGTCGCCACCCTCCTAGCCCTCAACCCCGGTCGCGCCCCCAACTGCGTCCAAGCCGCTCCTGGACACACCCATGGACCGTTCTCCTGCTACTCCTGCAAATTCATCGGCACCAACAACATTTCCGCTACGACCACACCACAGATTCCTGACGCCAACCACCTACAATGCATCTTGCTCAACACCCGTTCGGTCCACAGACACGCCATTGACCTCTGGAACTTACTAGACACCATCTCTCCTGACGTCGCCTTCCTTACAGAAACATGGATGAACGCCTCCTCCGCCCCAGACATCACCATTGCCATCCCTGAAGACTATAAGATCACACGCAAGGACCGTACCGGACACACAGGAGGAGGAATCGCTATCGTCCACAAGAAATCCATCCACATCTCTACCAGCTCTGACGTCAATCTCGCCAACTCTGAACACCTTCACTTCCAGATCCACATCGACCCCAAGACCACACTCAGAGGCACCCTCCTTTACAGACCACCAGGACCCCGCTCAAAATTCAGTGAAGACATCACGGACTTCATCACTCCTCACGCGCTCCCATCTAAAGATTACATCCTTCTGGGAGACCTCAACTTTCACCTTGAAAAGAACAACGACCGCAACACCACCACCCTCTTGGACAACCTCGCCAACCTCGGACTTAAACAACTGGTCACTTCCCCCACCCACATCGCAGGTCACACACTCGACCCCATCTTCACCTCCAGCAATCATGTCTCCTTCAGCCACACTACGGAACTCCTCTGGACTGACCACAGCTGCGTTCACTTCACCTACAACAAGCCGAAACCCACCAACCACCTCCAACCAACTCTGCAAAGAAACTGGAACAAAATCACCATCGACCAGATCTCCTCATCGCTCCTTCTAAACACCCCAGCCCACTCTTCTAACCCAGACCAAGCCGCCGCCAACTTCACCCTCTGGTTATCCAACACCGCCGACATCCTAGCACCACTGAAAAAACGTCAAAGCAAACCTGGCAGCAAGAAGGCCTCATGGTTCAACGATGATCTTAAGAAGTCCAAGAAACTCTGCCGCTCCCTTGAAAAGGCCTGGAAAAAAGACCCAACCACTAGCACCAAAGACGCCTTCAAAAACGCCACCCGCACACACCACCAACTAATCCGAAAGGCCAAGAAAACAGCATTCAAGGATCGACTAGACAACAACGCCCACAACAGCAAGGAACTCTTCAACATCGTCAAGGAATTTACCAACCCCTCGGCCAACTCCAACGACATCACCCCTTCTCAAGCCCTCTGCGACTCCCTGGCTCTATTCTTCCACAACAAAATTGCAGACATCCACAACAGCTTCGACAACGATCCCGGAGACCAACCCACCCAACCATATGATGAACATCCTCCCCCCTTAAACACTCTTAACGACTGGAACCCAATCTCCACTGAGGACACCATCCGCCTGATGAACTCTATCCACTCAGGATCCCCCACAGACCCATGTCCTCACCACATCTTCAACAAAGCAGACTCTGTCATAGCACCGCACCTCCGAGACGTCATCAACTGCTCATTCAACTCCGCCACCTTCCCGGAAAGCTGGAAACACGCTGAACTCACCGCCCTTCTGAAAAAACCCACAGCGGACCCCACCGAACTCAAAAATTATCGCCCCATATCGCTCCTTCCTTTCCCAGCCAAAGTCATCGAGAAAGCTGTCAACAACCAACTCTCCGCTTTCCTAGAAGCCAACAAATCCCTCGACTCCTCACAATCTGGCTTCAGAGCAAAACACAGCACTGAGACCGCCCTCTTCGAAGCAACAGATGACATTCGAACTCTACTGGACAATGGAGACACAGTCGCCCTCATCCTCCTCGACCTCTCTGCAGCCTTCGACACAGTCTGCCACAGCACCCTTTTACAACGCCTCAGAAACATAGGAATACAAGGAAAAGCACTTGAATGGATCACCTCGTTCCTCACCGGAAGAACCCAGAGAGTCCGCCTTCCACCATTCAAGTCCGAGGCCACTGAAGTCATCTGTGGCGTACCACAAGGATCCTCACTCAGTCCTACCCTCTTCAACGTATACATGAGCCCCCTTGCGGCCATCGCTCGCCAACACAACCTCAACATCATCTCCTACGCGGACGACACTCAACTGATCCTTTCTCTCACCAATGACCCCAGCACCGCCAAAACCAACCTACACGAAGGAATGAAACAAGTTGCCGAATGGATGAAACAAAGCCGTCTGAAACTGAACTCGGATAAAACAGAAGTCCTCATCTTAGGCACATCCCCCTCTGCATGGGACGGATCTTGGTGGCCGAAAGCCCTTGGAAAAGCACCCATCCCGACAAACCACGCACGGAACCTAGGCGTTATCCTGGATTCTTCACTCTCAATGAACAGACAAGTCAACGCCGTATCCTCATCCTGCTTCAACATTCTCCGCATGCTCAAAAAAACATTTCGCTGGATCCCCACCGAAACCAGAAAAACAGTCACCCATGCTCTGGTCACGAGCCGACTGGACTACGGTAACACCCTCTACGCAGGTACCACCGCCAAACTCCAAAAGAAACTCCAACGAATCCAAAACGCCTCAGCCAGGATCATATTAGACATCCCGCGTAACAAACACATCTCTGGCCACCTGAAAGACCTCCACTGGCTACCCGTCAATAAGAGGATCACTTTCCGACTGCTAACCCACGCACACAAATCACTCTACGACATCGGACCAGAATGCCTCAACTCACGATTATCCTTCTACACCCCCTCCCGCCAACTACGTTCTTCCAGCCAAGCCCTCGCCACTGTACCCCGCATCAACAAGACCACCATGGGAGGCAGATCCTTCTCATACCTGGCAGCTAAAACATGGAACTCACTCCCCACCTACCTTCGCCTTACCCAGAACCACCTAGCATTTAGAAAGCAACTTAAAACGTGGATATTTGACAAGTAATCCTCCTCTCCCCCCCTAAGCGCCTTGAGACCCTCTGGGTATGTAGTGCGCTATACAAATTACCTGACTTGACTTGACTTGACTAGTGGCCCGAAAGAAGGCTGCACATGTTAAAAGTGTTTGTGCATGAAGCAGAAACCATGAAGTTTGCAAACTTAGGGGCTGAATACGAAGGCAGGAGGACTTCAGTCCGTCCGCCATCGAATCGGGGAATGGGACCGCTGGCCTTCAAGGTGGCGGCCCCACAATAAGCATTACAATGCGACCGCCACTATGGCGTTCGCCGTGCCTATCTTTTACATTGCAGCTGCTGGCTGCATCATCTGCCGTAATGTAAAAACTTTATATAACGAAACGAAGGCCAATGCTGGGGAATCTTCTTAACAGCCAATAACTCACCAAAATTGTTAATGAGTTAAACAAAAAACAACCTGTTCACAGTATAGCATTCTACGAGATTTATTCTCTTTTGTGAAATTTTCATGTTTTTGACACAATATTATTAGTGCATGGGGATACAAAGAATTTTTATACACTATATACAAACATGTACACCAATTACAAAGAACATTTTATACATTTCATACACACTTGGCCACTTCAGTCATACAAACAACAGTCACACAAAAAGCAAAAAAACAATAACAAAGAATGCCCACGTATTGGTAACGGATAGCTGGAAATAATCCTGTTCTTGATAATCAGTTTTTAAAGTCTGTATAATACAAAGTTCCACCAAAGGGTCTTTTATCACAGTCAAACGAGCTGTTTTATGACATCAGTGAAAAACCAAATACGGGGCAAGCCTTGCTTGTTTGTGTGACTGAAGTGGCCAAGTGTGTATGAAATGTATAAAATGTTCTTTGTAATTGTTGTACATGTTTGTATATAGTGTATATAAATTCTTTGTATCCCCATGCACTAATAATATTGTGCCAAAAACATGAAAATTTCACAAAAGAGAATAAATCTCGTAGAATGCTATACTGTGAACAGGTTGTTTTTTGTTTAACTCATTAACAATTTTGGTGAATTATTGGCTGTTAAGAAGATTCCCCAGCATTGGCCTTCGTTTCGTTATATAAAGTTTGGTTGGACTCAGCCTTGCTGAGATAGGAGTCAAGACCCTTGTTTGATTCTTTGAGTAATGTAAAAACTGACATGTTACATATATCACTGCACTACGTGGCAGGCACAATGCAGTGCCTGCCACATGGAGCAGTGATGTGTAGGTGGGCTTCTTAGATGCCCCCCAGGTCCCATGTCTGGGGCCTGGGGGAAAGGGGCCCACTATGGGCCTCCAATGTCCGTTTCCACCAAAATTTCATGGTGGGTGAACTGCCATGGATAGGCTGGTGGGTAAGGGGTATCTTAATCCTTACATTGGTGCCTGGTAGGTACCACCAGCATTGTAGGAACCACAAGCCCCTCTGCCACACTGGCGGGCTCCAGGAGCCAGTCAGGTGCATGGTGGTTGGTCTTTCCGACCACCAGGGAACCACCCGCCATTTTAATATGGTTGGCGTAGATGCAGTCACCGATGGCGGTGGGACCGCCACTGACAGGGTGATGTGGCAGTTCCACCTCCATTATAATCACCCCCTAAGTTTGGTGTGCATGCAAATCCTACATTGCCAACCCCCTGGTAAGTTGCACCACTACTGCTGAAAAAGACCAATGGAGGTACCAATGGATGCGGTGGACTGGCCTCAAGGATCTTGTGACCTCAGTGACAGTCACTGTCAATCTAGGGTGCGCTTCTTCGTATGCCTGCTCGCAAGACTGGAGGTGAACTGCAGTATGGATTGTGGTGGGCAGGCCTTCAAGATTAACTCACACTTGCCACTGTTGGGTTCCACCTGCGGGTGCTAAGACACCAGGGCTTCTAAGGTCTATCGGTCCTTTTAAGGTGTAGCATCGGATTGAGCTCGGTCAGGAGTGGGGTCTGGTGGACTGGTCATGAAGGCTGAAAATGGTGCGACAGTTCCAAATTCAGCAGCTCTGGCCAGAGTGCCACATCCTCTCCCACACTGAACACCATAGTGCCCCACTGAGAGAAACTTGCACTGCCTTCAGCTACAACTCAATTGTGCTGCAACTAAATTCAAATTATGCACTAGACAACATGCTGACTGGAAAAAAATTAAGAACACCCTGAAAAGAGCAAACACTCATAAGGAATGCAAGAATAAGCAAATCATGTGAAATGTATTCAGGAACAACATGGTTACCTTAACAGTTTTAAACTCATTATTCAGAAATGTAAGTGATTTTTCCTGAAAAATTCAGGACATGGCTACAGGACCAGGAAGGGACCCGTTTCAATGTCCATTGCTTATATCCTTTCAAAATGTAAGCAGTTTGGTTTAAAAAAAAATCATATCCCCAAACACAGAGCAGCAGTACACATTTTATAAGCTAAAATATTTAAAACAGTTGAAAACGATTGTATTAAACATTTCCACTTCACCCATCAACCAGGTATTGCAGTCCCTTTAGGAATGGTTCACTTCTCCACCATGGGAAAACAATGTTGTTCAAAGAAGGAAGAAAAAAAGAAAGCCCTTTCACTGGCAAACTCTGTAAAGTGGTTCTAATATGTGTGGATGTAAATAACAATCTGGCCTGTCTCCTGACCACTCAGTTTTGATTAATTTAGGTATTTCATTTTTTTTTCTCTCCGTCCCAAGGTTTTTCTTTGGAATTATAAAACGGTCAGTAAATGAGGAAATATCCAGCCAAAGTGTCCGCCTGTTTTGGATCCATTTCACAGAGAAACAAATAAAGAAAAGGAGATGCAAGACAGAGTACATAAGAGCTCTTGAAATCAGAACTTAAGCAGGAGCGAGACAGAGACAGAAATGGGTATGAAGGAAAAGAGACAGTTTTTTCCCCTTCTCTGCTCTTCCCAGGCCTCCGAGCCTTCCTGCAGCATAACAAAGGGCAGAGGGCGGGTGGCCTCTTTGGCTCCAGGCAGGTCAAGTGCAGGGCCATTAGGTAGCGCTTTCACGCTAATGGCCCTGCCACAGACAGGAGAGAGAGGGGAAATTCTTTTGTCCCTCGTCCCCCCCACCCTTGTCCCCCGTGTATCCCCCACTCCAAAATCTGGGGGCGATATATCCCCTGTGTCCCCCACACTTCCTACGCCCATGACAGTTTCACATTCAGTCAGGCTCTCCAGCCAGGAGCACATGCCAGTTCACAATGCAGGGGAAATTCCCATCACAACAGCCACCACTTAGACCTGATTCTTGAGGTTAAGTCTGGTGTCTAGGTTCATTCCTAGATTTCTCACAACTATTGCTGCTTCAGGGCAGGTACTCATTGATCCCGGCCATAATTTATTGTGGATGAGCAGAAATTCAGATTTAGAAGCCCTTCATTTTAGGCTCATCGAAGCATGAAGATTCTCTAATGCTGGTGAAATTCCGGTAACATAATTTGCCAAGTCTTCCTAAAGATTAAGGATCAGTTGGGTATTTTGTATTCTTACTTATGTAATCCCAGAGTACCAATGGAGAACGCTAGTCAGAAGTCTCAAATATAGGTGACAAAGAGGAATATTGGAGTGATCCTTTCAGAGCACACCAACACAGCGGTTTGAGGTCTGATGGAATCCCTCCGAATTTAACCTTCTGAGTTATGTTCATGATGAAGGATCGTATCAGCAGTGCTTTAAATGGGCCGGTACTCACCGGTACTGAGTACCAGCACTTTTTAATTTTTGCCCCTTGAGTACCGGAACTTCTCCTAGGTCAAGGAGAGTACCGGTACTCATGGGGGGCCTTGCCTGAGCACACATGATGCTCTTCATTTTCTCGAGCCTCCGTAGCACTTTTCACACGAGCCGCTTTTATTTTCCAATCCTGACTTGAGATCGCACAGGATCGGCAGGACAGCAGCTCCTGTTACCGGGATACAGCAATCTTAGCGTGATTTCATTGCAACTCTACCAGCAGTGGTGAGGCGGCAGGGGGTTTTGTTTACCCTTTCATCCTGCACAGTAGGAGTTGAGAGTCCACCATATAACGAATGGACGAGGGCGTGTGGTGCATTCTTCAGGGCAGTACAGCTTTTTAGCATGCCCTTGTTTTAAATTACTGTAAATAAATGTTCATCAGCAATTTAAATTAGGCATTTTACTTGAATGTAAATCCCTGCCCTTGCTGCCAATTGTATGATTACCTTCAAACGAATAAAACACTTTAAGGACCAACACCATTTTTTTGGTTTGGTGCATTTAAACTGCTTGTTTCATTGGGGAAACCACGTTTAACCCAAATTCGCCAGGCAGCTTCATGCAATGCTTTAGACTTTCAGGCAGTTCTAGATTTTAGCTGGTAATGCTTTTGCATGCTGGGACTCGTAGTTCTCCTTTCTCATAAGTAAGGGTTTCTAAAAATGTGAGCATGCAAAGCTTTGATGGCAAAATTCTGAGACGGTTTTAAACATACCCTTATTAGTAAATGCTTTATAAATGATTATTAGGGCCATAACCACAGGACAGATACTTACGATTTTTTTACTTTGCACTTGGATTTCTTCCATAGAAAGTTTGGAAAGGTTGAAAACCTAGCCCCGCCCCTAGCTCCGCCCTTAGCTCCACCCCTTGTCCCGCCCCACATTCCACCCCCCAGACCACTGCTCCTTTTGGTGAGTACCTGCACTTATTTTTTTCCATTTAAAGCACTGCGTATCAGTTGCAGTAATGTACCATAGATAAGAAGGATATGATGTTCAATGGCATCCAAGGGCACAGAAATATCCAATAAAATCAGAGTTCCCATTCCTCCTCATCGAACATCACAAGAAAGTTGTCAATTAACAAGATGATCAATGTCTCAGCTCCTAACATGGGCCTACAACTGGCTTCAGCATCGCCCATCAGCCCAACAGCATCACCAGAGCTTTGAAGCTGAGACATTCGCGGCTATCAAAAAAAGGTGGGTGGTTCCTTGTGTGGGTCTGGTTAGGCATTTACACCGCCCGCCCATTGAGTAGCATAACCTGATGATGAAGCCTGCCACCCCGGCGGGTGAGGGTCTGTGCAACCTGTAAGCGAAACTCCCATTGACCTGCAGTGGTTCCTGGTCCACTATTGGGGTAGGTTGAATCTTCATTTTGGAACTGCACACATTTTTTTGATAACGGTTAATTTGTGAGGATGTGTGCTGGACCATCGTTCCTCTCAACCCTCTTCTCTTTTTTCTTCTGCTCAGACATGACCTCCTTCGTAGGCAACTTTGCTAACAAATTAGTTGCTACATTTTCTGTGTATTAAAATGGTCTTTTTAATAGCACATAACAGCATTACATTATCGAGGCACAATAGCAGAGCATAGAGACGCATCCATGATATGCATAATTGATGGTGCTACAGAGTGCTTCATTGGATTGACCCAGTGAGCATGACCTGCATCCAATAAAGACACTGGAATGCTAAGAATTCATCACAACATTTAATGGACAAGGGCTTAAAGTCCGAGAAACTCTCCTTTAACATCAACTGACCCTTGGCGTCTGCTGATAGGAGTGCACTCTTCTGAACCCTATTCACTAAATTGTGTTTGATTTTTCCAACCTTGTACAAAGAAATGGATAGGCAGGCTGTCTGCCAGTTCTTGCTTGGGATTAACCTTGCGAAAGGTGTCTGTTGGGTTTGTAAGAGACGCTTGCATCTTTAAAAAAGTTATTGTGGCCCTGCAGCCATAATTCCCTGAGTGTAAAATACTTTTAGTGCAGCTCTCACCATATAATTATACATATGTGTTTAGAAAACCTGTTTTTGTCCTTTGCAGCACAAAACATTCCTGCCTGCGGGCACCCAGCTCTAGGCTGTCGAAAGGGTGCCAGTGCAGGGGGAAAGGCAGTGGCATAGCAGGGGACAGGGTGGGCACGAGTTTTTGGGGTGCCAGTCTTTTCCCACTCTTACCTGTCGTCCATCGGGGGTGGCAATTGGCAGAATCTTGCCAGCATCCTTCCTCTCCCCCTCGCTCTTTAATGCGGCGCGGGCGGCAAACGCAGGGACCACCACGGGTGGTCAAAGGGCTAGCTACGCCACTGGGGAATGGGTGGATGAATACGGTGCATTCCTGTCCTTTCCCTGTGACGCAGGGCAGTGCAGCATTGCAGTAAATATGCCCTTTTGTTTCCAATAGAATTGTCTATTGTTTTAGCACAAAGGCAAACGGATGCATAATTTTATCTTTTGCTGACCTTTTCTGTTCATAATGGTAATGTGGCATAGAAGACCACTGCGGGCTTCCATGCCAGTGGGCTGGAATTCGGCTTGGACCCCTCCCCCCCTCTCTCGCCACCCTTGAACCATATGGTTTCTGCCAGACACATTTCGACTATTTTCAGCATCCAAAGGGGCAGATTTACAATCCCCTTGCGCCTCATTTACGCTGCCGTTGCGTCACTTTTGTGACGCAGTGGCGGCGCAAATCCTGGTCCATGGTGCGGGGGTACTTTCGTGGTGCATCTGGGAGATGCGTCACGTTGTAATGCCCTTTGCCACATGTAGGAGTTCCTGTGCAGGGGGGGCGTTCCGGCGCAGGAACGCCCCCTAAAAGTGGCTGAGTGAAATCTACAAGATTTCACTCAGTCACTTTTAGGCCCATGCTGCGTCAAAACCCTGCGCCTGCCTGAAGCAGGCGTAAGGATTTATGCAGCATTAACTAGGTAGGGCCCCAAGAGCATTGCTGGAGCTGCGTCGCGCTTGCGACGCAACTCCAGCAATGCGTCACTTTTACAGCACAGATGCACCACGCATCTCTGCAGTTTTTGCCCCATGGTGCGCAGCATTGTAAATGTGGCGGATCCATAATGGCGGAGCTGTGGCGCACAATAACTGACGCATCCCTGCTGATTTACAGGGATGCACCAGTTATTGTAAATATGCCCCAATGTGTCCAGGTGAAACACCCTGAACTATACGCTAGCATCGGACTGTTAATTAGGAACTAGCTGTCTATTTTATAATGAACCAAGGTAAATTAGAATTTAGGTTACAGAGATTGCTGTAAAAGTCACGATTTTCACGTGAATGTGATGATGCAAAAAAGTTCATCACGTTGGATATTTTTCCAAGCTGCCTAAATACATGCTTAAAAAAAAAAAGAAGTTCAATCATCCCTGCTTCAGTGTTAGATTCAGTCTCAAAATTCTCTCACTTGATGGAGGAAGTCTCATGATCGGCTACCAGTCTCACACCCGTCCAAGCAAAATAGTATATCTGAGCCCACGTTTCCTTTAAATATATTCAATATTGCAGAAATCATCAACATGGTATAGATCTAATAATATTACCTACCTAATTGTGTCCTGGGTGGACGGCAAAGAGATTACGAAAATGTTATGCCATGTAAGCCCCTCAAATGGCCTTGTATATAGTAGCAAGCGGTTCTCAGAATTTAGCAAATCATTTTCCAAACTTGGGCTAACATTTAAAGAACACAAAGAGCCAGAAACCGTGGGCAATGCCATAAAAAATGCATGGGTGTTTTGAAATAACCATGTTTACAGAAAAATGCTTGAACATCCATGGCTCCTCGATGACCCCAAGCACCCGCAGAACCGCTGCTTTTCTCAGTGACCACTAGATGGCAACACTGCTTCACAAAGCACTGGACTTTTCTTTAAGATTGATATGCCTATTGAATAAGTATGTTCAGATGCAATGTCAAAGCCGCAGCAAACACTCGTTCCACTAAAAATAACATTTCTCGGAAATGTAATGTGTGGGTAGACCAAGCATAGACATTGATATGCACCATTTTCGTGCCACTTTTTTAATTGTGTGCGGCTTTAGGTCAAGCGCTTGGCACACAGTAAGTAGCTTTGATAGTGACATGAGACGGGGTAGGCGACAGGCTGCAGGGGCAGACTTATGTGATGCTTCTGAGAAGTCAGCAGCAAAGGTCTGAGCATGCAGAGAGTTCTGGGAAAGAATGCATATATAACTGACAAAAGACAAGGCAACCTTTGCATTTAGTCAAAGCCTCAGAAAGAGAACAACAGTTCTGGCTCAAGAAGGAATGTAAAAGCTGACCAGCACTAGGGGTCCATTACGATGGCGCACCGTAACGGAATGAGGGACCGTCCACCAGGGGTGTGGCGGTCCCGCACCTGCAATTAAGATGCCACCGCCACCGCAGTGGCATCCCCTATTCCCAGCATTGTGGCGAGGGGTGCTCACAGCACCGCCCGCCACAATGCTGGGAATGTGCATTGGCATGCACAAGGTGACAGGCACCACGTGGTGCCTGCCACCTTGTCCATGCCAATGCAGGGGGGTACCATAGGTACCCCCAATGTGCACCCCACACCACCCCAATTTCCTGGAGGCCCGCTACGGGCCCCCAAAGGCAAAGACCGCTGTGCCGCCATGGAAAGGCTGATCCCCGCTGTAATCCTAATATGGATGGCGGTGTTGTGCAGACACCATATTAACCATGTTTTCCACCCGGTCGCTGAATCGACCGGCTGAAATGCGGCGGACCCCCCCAGCCATCCTAATATGGTGGGTTGTCTTTGAGGTGTGGATGGCGGGCGGATTGCCCCCGCCGTGCCAGCGGTGACTACTGTCGGCCCAGCGGGGGAGAGCCGCCCGCCATCCTAATAGGCCCCTTTGTGTGTGGTCGAACCAAAATGTCTACTCCTCAACCTCACTAGGTTGCACCACAGAGCAGTCCTGGTTAATAGGGACAGCATGATTCACGCAGCACAGATCTAGTGTTGGTACAGGAAACAGGTCAGTTCTCAGCAACATCAGCGGAAAACTCAGCAACGCAGCAGGCGCGCCGCGTCAAAGGCAAGCCCGTCTGCGCCCGTCTGCGCCCGTCTGCGCCCGTCTGAGCTTGTCCGCAGCCGGGCGGGGCTAGGGGCCAGATTCCCTGTTGGATTTGGGCCCGTCTTTCATTATAGTGCCCAGACACTTCACTCACTCTGCCCCACTCTGAAAACGCAATGTAAGCACAGTATAATTTTAGATAGTAAACGTTCGTAGTACTAACACTGCTCATTTGTGCCGAAGGTATTGATGCCAAATAGGAAAGCAGGTTCTCGGCTCGTCCTCTCCCTGATTAATTGTAGGTCCATGAGGAAGCACAAGTTTGAGATACACGATCAACTCATGGAAGGGCAAATAGATGTTCTATTTGTCACTGAAACTTGGCTTGACACAGACTCTCCACCAGATATACTGGAGGCTCTCCCTGTAGGATATGGGATAATGAGATTGGATAGACTATCAGGCAGAGGAGGGGGCATTGCTATTATACACAAACACTTCATACAAAGGCTCTTTCGAGCCAGTTGCAATTGAGGACAGTGAATCAGGACTACTTACACTTAGAACGGCCACTAATTATGTTATTAAAGGCTTATTGGTCTACGGCCCTCCGGGGCCCCACAGCAGTTTTTCCCGTAGTTTAACTGATTATCTGGTGCAACTGTCTCTAGGTACTGATAATAAGGAAGGCTCCTTCTGTCTGGTTATCGGCATGGTGGCCTCAAATGCTGGGCCTGACCCCCACACATTGTGAACAAGCAAAAAACCTCGGTGTTTGGGTGGATAACAAACTGTCCTTCGACTATCACACCAGACGGGTGACAGGTGCGTGTTTTGGCATTCTAGGAGGTCTTTGGACGACCTTAGATATTCTCGCCATTGTATCCAGAAAGATCATGGTGCAGGCTTTGGTAAGCTCGCGCCTGGACTACTGCATTCTCCTGTATTTGGGCGTAACTGACAAGTGTATACGGAGACTGCAGGTTATCCAGAATGCAGCGGCAAGACTTGTTCTTATGCTACCTGGGAGAGCGTCTGCTGAGTAAGCGCTTGCCTCCCTTCACTGGCTCCCTATTCGGGAGTGATGGGGCTCAAAAATAATCAGCACAGGAGGGGAAAAGCCATAGCAGCCAAGGTGTTAAGGTGATGTGTGTGAGTCACCGGATCCTACAGAAAAGGGTCCTGTGTATTTACACAGCCTTCTTACTCCCTACGCTCCTACTCGACTGCTTAGATCAAGTGGGAGAGGGGTGGTGCACATCCCTAAGATCAGGAGAGCTAGGATGATTGGCCGCTCGTTTCGTTATGTGGCTGGCCCGGCTGTGGAACACCATTCCTCAGATTCTCAGATTGGAGGAATCCGAATCCATCTTTCGTAATGGTCTGAAGACCTTTCTATTCCCCGTAGGTTAATCTGGTGTGTCATCTGGTTTCTTTTTTCTGTTGTGGTGTTGATGCTTGGCTGTTACCTTAGCGCGGGGACAAACTGGGTCAGTGTAACCAGGTGCTTTATAAACTCAAATAAATAAAAAAAAGTCAAGGAATAATGCTGCTTTGTCACTAAAATTTGACAATTTAGTATCCGTGTGCTAAATAAGTCCCCAACAGTTAGTGGATGCAACTATAAAATCTAATATAGAGTTGGAATTGCCTCGAAAAAGTTTTTTTTCAAACCTTCTGCCTATACTTTGTTGTACACTTCCCAACACTTTGATGCTAAGAACTTATCTAAAGGGTTTCCATATTCATTGTGCGTGAAGTGGACTAGTGGGTCTTCGTCCATAGCAACCATGCCACAAACCGTTGCCTATGTATTGGGCCATAGTTGGGAGTTAACATCACCTAGCCATATGATGTTAAGTTCTTTGCACAGCAGAGACCCTGTGAATTTCTCCAATTCTTTTTCTAATGAATCTATAGCAGTTGCCATACTGCCATCAAAACTGTTGTTATAGTAATTTATTAGTATCTAGCACTGATGGTGACCTCCTTCAAAAGCTACAAGATGGAAATACGGGGAGGAATTTTCAAATGTAAAGATCGTAATAGGTAATATGTTCGAGATTAGGGTTACTAAACCCCTTTAGGTCTTCCTGCCAGAGGCGGGGACTGAGCTGGTTTGGTAGGTCTCGTTACCATTTATAAATATTGGGTCCAAAGCCCATGTGTCCTGAAAACATATGATATCTTGATCTTGCCATAGATCTAACCACTCCACCTAAGCCAACTTTGATGCAAGGGGGATATATTTAGCCACGTGATATTCCACGTGGCTAAACATATCCCCCTTTTTTCATGAAGCGTCCAATCTACTGGGAACCGTGCTCCTGGGTTACTTGGTAGAGCATTACTACTAAGTAAAATGTCATTTGCTGTCCCTCTAGGAGGTTTGGTCCGATACTCGGAGATCTGTGCAAGTGGAATGTGTGGAGGCTCACTAGCGGAGCTTGAAATACCTTCTGCCTCCCCCAGGGGTAGTCAGTCACAGGCCTCGAGGTCATACAGGGGAGCACATTGATTTGCTAACTCGAGCCTCATCCTCATTCTATAGAGGGATCCCGTGATGGTAACAAAGGGGGCCATGAAGAATTGTGTAAAGGTCTCAGACTGTGGGGAGGTGGGCATAATATGGGTCTGTAAAATTTTGGCAAAGGAAAAACTGAAATTTGTATGGAGAGCAAAGGGGCATTTGTGGAGGCTCACAGCAGGCTTCTTACACATGCCATTTGTTAAAGTTAACAACACAGTCACCGTTAATATCTTTGGCAAAGGGGCCCACCCATCCAACCCTCCTGGCCAATATAGTAAGCTTATCCAGACTGGTTTCCCATAGACGTTAGCCTTTGTGCTGCGTGCTGAACCAGTGTAAAGCTTTATTCTTTAACTGGACCGTGGATTCCCTTTGGTCCATGCTTAACAGGGATACATTGGCCAAGACTAAAACATAAGGGGGCGCTTCTGGGGGGAGGGGAGGTCTAGTGTGTGTAGCTGGCTTATTCCTACTGGTAGAAACTCTGCAATCAAGGTTGCTTTTCGGCCCCACCCTTCTCTTCCGCCCATTGTTTGTGCATTCGCCTGGGTGGCCCGAGGGGGAATTTTATGATGGCCCTGAATGGAATGGGATGTGGTTGTCAACAGTGGCAGCGGTGGGGAGGAGAGAGTATGCTGAAGGATTGTGGGTAATATCATAGTGTCTGAGCAATTACCCTGGTTTACCTGCTTTGAGTTTTTGCCCCTCCCCTCTAGACCGTGCTGGAACCCCCAAGGATCCTGGGGCGCATTCTACTACAGTGCGGTGGGGCTGACAAGTAGGAAGTCCGCAAGTTCCAGAAAAAAAGCGCCCATTAATGATGAGATCTATTTTCCCCTCTAACTTTCGCCAATCTACAGTTTAGGGACTTCAGTAGGGCACAAATCATCTGTTCCAATTTCGTTATCATATTCTCATATATTACCATTGTGAAGTCTTTTTCCACAGGGGCACTGTCAGTACCAATGCATCTTGAGCAGTTTTCCTTGCTCTTGTTGTCCTTGTCGGTTTGGGTTGCTTCTTCCCTGTTTTGTGCTTCCTCTTAACCACTGGGGCAATTGCAAACTCATTAGACACAGGAGTGTCCCTTGGGCTTTAACAGTCAAAGTCAAAGTTGCGGGCCAGTTTGGGGTAACGATAAGTTCAGCCTCCTTGGTCAATGAGGAGTGGGGGGTAAAGGGGATTGTAACAGCTGGCCATTTCTCCTCCCTTCCTCCAAGGAGAGATGACGCTCTGGAAGCTCCATTTTATGCTATATCACATGTGCGACTTTATCCAAGAAAGAGTAAATAGTGTTGACTATTTCACACCCCATGGCTTGCACTGGAGATTTGAGCTTACCCATCTTTTGGTAACCGCTGCACCATTGGTTGCTTAAGGTAGTTGAGAATCCTTGTTTAGAAATCCCCAAGTAGAATGAGTTAGAGAGGTGGCCCAGCCCAGCCTCCTCCAGGCGTGGACGGGCCAGCCCTTGGCCCGAGCGCACAACGCACTTTTGAAGGTCCTGCGAGGTTTGGGAGGTGGAATCAGGGAACCGGAAGTGATTTCAGGGGGAGATGGCAGTTCTAGTCCACTCCTCTCCACACCCCAGCAATACACCGCAAAGCAGCTCTCCCCTCAGCTCTTCTAAATGCAGGTGCACAGGTCTCCCCTCAGCTCCCTTCTGTGCAGCAGTAAAATGGCCAAAAACGGGAACACAAACTCGGGCACGCAACAAGCTTTTGACAGTCCTGGGAGGCCTATCATATTCAATGAAATCTCTAAGAGAGGCCCACCTCCATCAGGGAGAACACATATTACAGTCCCAAGTTATAAAAGAGGGGACAAATCCAACCCCCAGAACTATCGTTCCATCTCTCTTCTGGATTCCACCGCCAAACTTCTGGGGTGGGTTTTACTGAACAGGTTAGAAGACTGGGCAAGAGAAAACAATGTCCTTATGCCATCTCTTTTTGGGGGGGGGGGGGTGCGGGGGGGTTTAATTAATTTCAGGAAAGTTACACTGATTCCAAAGAAATATAATCATACAACATAGTATACTGGCTAATACAAAAAGAAAAAGAACAGCAAAAGGAGAACCACAAAGAAAGAATAGAAATAGAAAAAAAGAGAAAAGAAGGAGAGAACGAAACAGAGTCCGGAGAATGACAAGGAGAAAAGGGGCCAGGGGGAACCAATGGAGACAGCCATTCATAAGATCAAAAACGACAAATATTATATCATACATTTACTTTAAGCTTGATGACAGAGGTCACCCCTAACCTTGCTGCTCCACCAGAGGTCCCCAGATTTGCAGCCCTTTTTTCCTGGCTCTACTTCCCTTGCCCTTATATAATGCCATCTCCAGACTAAATATATGGAAAAGTCTGGCATTACAAGCCTGAAATGTCGGGATCCTCATCCTTCCACTTAGAAGCAATCAATATGCGTAGGCTTGCTGTCACCATAAAACAAAAATAGACTTGAGATATTTCTAGCTGCAAGGACTCGTCCCAACCAAAAAGAATTAAAGTTGGAGTTAATAGGGCTGCTCGCCCTGTAACCTTATACAGGAAGGTATCTATCCCCTGCTTTACCGCACCCAGTTTACAACACTCCGCAAACATATGGGCCATTTCGGCCGGATCTTGCCCACATCTTGGGCATTTATTGGTCTCCCTTTACCCCCATGCCCAAGGTTTAGCTGGTGTGAAGTATAATCTGAATATTGTTTTAAAATGTTGAGCCTTTAGGTTGGCAGATAAGAGAACCTTCTTAGACAATTCTAGGGACCTACATAGATCCACATCTTGATTTCCTAGTTTAACTGCCCACCCGCTTTTTATTTTAATTATATCGTCATCACTAGCTTCCATCAACATAGCATATACTTTTTTTACTTGTGGTTGTTTATGAACTAAGATATCTAAAAGTGGGAAGCATGACTGAGTAGTAAGATGTGAAGTAACTGATTTAATTACTTCCCTAACCTGTAAATATTTAAATAAGCATCAGGATCTATCCCGAATCGGTCCTGAATCTCTACAAATGACATAATGCCATGTGAATTAACAATGTCTCCAAAATAGTTAATTCCCACCTGTTCCCACTTGCTACCAATTTTATCATACAGGGAGGCTGAAAAGAATGATGAGCGCCATAGTAGCAGGTAGCGTTGGATTTTCGGAATTTTTAACAGTTTACTAGTTCTCTGCCAAACACACCAAGCTGCTCTAAGAGGTTTAAAACGAGTTCTCTTGTAGTAACTACTCTCCAATTGTCTAAGTAATAACCCTGGTGCTAAATTGCCCAAAGCTAATTCAAAGATGGAAGGTGGTGTCTCCACATCCTGAGCTGTTGTTATTGACTCTGGTCTAAGTAAAATAGTCATCTGTTGAAACGTAATAGCCCAGTAGTAATAAAAAATATTTGGGACAGCCAATGCCCCTCAGTTTTGTGGTAGGGTAATTAATTTCAGAGATCTCCTAACTTTCTTGTATCCCCAGATAAACTGCGAAAAGATCGCCTCACTTTTTAAAAAAAAGAGATTAGTCGGTTCTAGTGGTATACAACGTAACAAATATAATATTTTAGGGAACATACAGCCTGATTCATGAAGTAAAATTGCGCCCGCAATCGCTGCGAAAATGCAAATGCGGGCGCAATTTCCGTAATCGGCATTCAACATCAAAATAGCGAATTCGCAAACACAGATTTGCGAATTCGCTAATATATTCGCAGAATCCCGGCAGGTGAGCATTAGCGAATCGGAAATTGCGACACACCACGGATTCTGCGAAAATAATAGTGAATTCGCTATATAATCGCAATCGGTATTCAAGAAAAATCGCTATTAGCGAAAAACCCAAAAATCGCTATTTGCACCGCGCAAAATAAGGACAACTCAAAGCAGGTGGTAACCATAAAAGCCATGCAAAAAAACTTTCAAAAAACCGTTGTCCTATCACCAACAGGTACTGGCCTGACCAATCACACATAAGGACCATCATCATCAGCAGCATTAGGAGTCCCACAATGCCAGGAATGTACATGGTGGTGAGGCGTCGAAGGCTAGAGCGATTAGCACGGAGGAGACGCAGGATCCAGGACAGGATATTCCGCCAGCGGGTCACCTTGCTGGGCCAAACCAGAGAGCAGATATATGCTAAATACAGGCTGAATGGGGAAATGATAATGCAGCTAATACAGGACCTTGACCCCCTGATGCAGCACCCAACAAGCCGTACCAATGCGGTGCCTACACATGAGCAGGTATTGTGTAGCCTGCACCTCCTGGCCTCCGGGAGTTTCCAGGGGATTGTAGCGGCTGCTGGGGGGATATCCCAGCCCACCATGTCACGCTGCCTCCACACTTTTGTTGACGCCATGCTCACCCAGCTACACCGTCACATCAAATTCCCCACCAGCCAACAGGAATTGGACATGACCAAGCTACAATTCTACAATGTAGCCCATTTTCCACATGTGCTCGGATGCATAGACTGTACCCACGTCGCCATCTGCCCACCAGCTGGCATGGAGTATATGTTCCGCAATAGAAAGTCCTACCACTCCCTCAACATCCAGATGGTCTGCAATGCTAAGACATACATCACTGACATTGTCGCACAGTACCCAGGGAGTACCCATGACTCCTTCATTTTCCGGCACAGCGGCCTCCACACACGACTGGTCAGGGGAGAGTTTGGGGAAGGACACCTACTTGGTAAGTACACTTTGTTGAAAATGTCACATTGCTAATATGTAACAGCGAAGCACAGGCAAACACCATCTGCTCCTCTCATTCAGGTGACAGTGGCTACTCCCTCCGTGAATACCTCCTGACCCCATACCTCAACCCTGCTACACCCCAGCAACGGCGCTACAATATTGCACACATACAGACAAGGAATTGCATAGAAAGGACATTTGGCCTGCTCAAGACAGGTGGGGCCATGTATTACAGTCCTGAAAAGTGCTGCCGCATTGTGGCTGTCTGCGCAATACTACATAACATTGCAACCAAGCGCCGGATACCTGTTGACATCTCTGGCAGTGAATCTGAGGGGGACAACCGGCCACCTGCACATGCGCGCCATGCACATGGGGAGAACCCAGCAGAAGGGCACAGACGTCGCAACCGCATCACAGTGAACAGTTTCTAGTACAACCTCTTCCATCACCCCACAAATCAACAATGCATGCAAAATGTAATGATGACACAACGCTAATGTGTGTAGCAAAATAAATGTATTTGTTCAATTCACAAAAATAAAAATAAGGTTCCAGTCCAAATAACTACAACAAACAGTATTACAGCATACTGCTGTGTATCACTACATGGCAGGCTTAATGTCAGCCTGTGCCAATGATAGTCTGAAGTTCTCAGGAGCGCCTACTGCGCGTTGCGCCCAAGCGCCTCTGAGGGGGCACCCTCCTCCGGGGCTTCAGGCCCTGGCGTGGGCCTGGTGCTGCGGCTGTGTGGTGAGACCTGTGAGGCAGAGTGAGAGCTGACACTGGACGCCCCCTCACTAGCATCATCACCCCCCACAGTGGATGGTATTGCTGGAGGGTGAAGTGCAATGACGGCCGTGGTGAGGTGCTCCAGCACCCTAGTCATGTCCTCACTGCACTGTACTAGTTGGTGCTGCTGGGTCAGGGAGCGCCGCGCCAACAGAGAAGTAGCATTTGCTGCTACATAACTTGCCCTGCTGTAAGAGGCCAGCCGGCTCATAAGTTGGCGGTACGCCGGCGTGCTCCACTGCGCTGTCTCGACATGGCAGCGGTGTTGGCCTCCATGGCTGCAGCCATGCGGGCCATTCCCTCACCCACACCTGCCATGGCTGCAGTCATGTTGTCTAATCGTTCACCCACACCTGCCATGGCTGCCCTCATGCCGTCCATGTGGCCTGCAACTGTGGCCACATTGCGCCCTATCATATGGAGCTGCAGCTGAATAGCTCCTTGCTGTTGTGCCTGGCGCTGGTGAATCCGCAGCATGCGTCTCTCAACGCTGAGCCGCGCCAGTCCCTGTTCATTGGCCCGCCTGCTTGCTGGAGTGGAGTGCTGGCGTGACCTGCCACGCCTTCCCTGCTGGCCTGAGTGTGTGGCTGGCCGCTGTGTGGAAACTGGCGCAGCCCCGGATGTTGAGGCGACAGCTGCTGGGGGTATGACTGCAGGTTTTGCTGGTGCGCCAGATGCAGGGGGTGTGACTGCTGGTGTGGCTGGTGTACAAGATGCAGGGGGCACAGTGGTGACGGCCCTGGCTGCGGCTCTAGGTGGAGCAGCGGTAGCAGGAGGCACAATGGTGGCTGGCCTGGCAGCGGCTGTGGGTGCTGCACCAGTCGCAGGGGGGACACTGCAGGTGGTTCTTGCTGCTGGTGTTGATGCAGCGGCAGGGGCTGGTGCCTGGGTTGGTGGTGGCACCTCCTCCTCCTGGACCCCCTCATCGATTTGCAGCCTTTCGCTGTCGCTGCTTTCGCCACCTGTGGGGGTAAGTGGTGGATCATTAGTTGCATGTATCTGGCAGACGTGCAGTTGCTACATGCATGCTGGGTGACATTCCCTGAATGGCAGTGGCTTTGTGTTCTTTGGGACCTGTCTGGCTGCATTGTGGTACTACAACATTGTGGCCAGACTACATCTCCCACAATGCTTCAGGACATTCCTTGATGTGCAACTATGGCATGCCTATGGGACATTAGGGGAGCCTATTTGGTCATGGACATCCATAGGGGGCAGGGTCGCAGTCGCATGCCACTTACCTTGGGTGTCTTGGGTGGTGTGGGATGAGTCTAGTTGTGTAAATCCTACACAGGCCTCCTTCTCCAGGGTGTCCTCCACCTGGTCCTCCATGGCAGTATTGGGTGGGACAGTTGGTCCTCCTCTGCCAGTGCCCGAGGACTCCCCAAGGCGCGCCGCCACCTTCTCCTTGGCACGGCCTCGGAGGTCGTACCAGCTCTTCTTTAACTCCTCGAGGGACCTGTCCGCCACTCCCACGGAGTTCGCAGTCGAGGCAATCCCCTGCCATATCCTGCGCTTCTCCTGTTCAGGGACCCTCCTTGAATCTTTGCCAAACAGTCTCTCATGGTTTGCCACCACCCCCTCTATCAGGTGTTCTAGCTCCTGCTCCGAAAAATTTAATTTCCTTTTGCGCCCAGACGAGCTGCTGGTGCCATGTGCAGGTTCCTCAGCCATTGTAGCAGGGTTGTGGTTCTGTGGTTCTCTCCTGAATAGCTGCAGCTCTCCAACTTGCTCCCTCTCTGTCAGCCTCACTGTGGAGAATGGTGGTGGGAACCGGCAGCTTCCTGGTTGTGATGTCATCACTGGGCTCGAAATGCGACTTCCCGTTTTCCCGATCTCGCGAGTTTGCGATCTCGCAAATAGCGATATCGCTATTTGCGAGTTCGCAATCCCGGCGCGGGTAGCCGAAAATAGCGATTTTTCTGCGATTATCGGTCATCGCTAACGGATTTTGCGATCGCGTGCGAATCGCTTTTTTTATCGCAATTCTTCATGAATTCGGATTTGCGATTTCTGAATAGCGATTCGCTTTTTTTCGCTATTACAGAATCGCAAATGCCGATTTTCATGAATATGGCGGATAGTCATTTTTATGATGTTCGCCCTACCAATAATAGATAAATGCAGGTGATCCATTCTTTTTAAGTCAGCCCCTAATTTACTAATAAGAGGGTCTGCATTAATATTCAAGATTGTCCCGAGATCTGCTGCATTAGAGATCCCTAAGTAGGTGGCTACCTCTGTCCTCCTAGAATCCTGCCAGGTAACTGACTTAGGGCAAACAATCTTAGTTTTATCAGCATTTAGCCCATACCCAGATTGCTTCCCAAACTCCAGAATCAAGTTTTCGATTCTTCCTATCGCCACCTGAGGGTCAGGGGTGATAACCGCAATGTCATCTGCGTACGCTAAAACCTTAGTACTGTACCCCCTGACCACTAACGGCTTAATTACCGGATCGTTTAATATCGCTCTGATAAGCGGGTCTAAATATAGGGTGAAAAGGATAGGGGAGCATGGGCAACCCTGCCTTGTCCCCCTTGCGATCTTGACCTGCCCCGACTCCCACCCCATCAGTTGTATTTTTGCATATGATTGAACATACATAGCTTAGGGCGGTTAAAACACATGGTCCTAAACCATGTGACCTTAAGTTCTACCAAAGATAAACCCACTCCACTTGATCGAATGCTTTTTGGGCGTCCAATAATATTAATGACATATCTTGCCCTGAGATCTCTGCAATATTAAATAGTGATATTACCCTATGAATGTGATCGGTCGTGCCTCCGCCCGGGATAAAACCGCATTGCCACGGACTTACCAGAAAATCAATAATCTTAGATAGCCCCAGCGCTAGGATTTTAGAATGTAAATGAAAATGTACAGGAATTTATATAGCGCAAATCACCAACCGGTCTCTAAGCGCTTGCTTAGGGAACCCGTCCTGGTATTCCCCTGTGAGATAACCCCGGCAGGGTATCCACAAGGTGAAAGCCAGGCATCACGCCGCGAGGGGCCGTTGTGGAGATTAAGCAAGCTATTGCCCAGAGTCGCAGAGTGTGAACCCGTGAATCGAGTAGGCACCGGAGCGAGAATTGTCGAGTCCATGGACATTTTAGGACTCAAGACCCCACCGAGCCAGGAATTGAACCCTGGTCCTGGGCTGACCTCTGCTTCCAGGTCTGCCTCCTCTAACCAGTGAGCCACACTTCTCCTCATCAGCGTAATTGGTCTATAGGAGGCTGGATCTTCCGCAGCCTTCCCCTTCTTCAAGAATATGGCTATACTAGTCTCCTGCCATGATTTGGGTAGACCCCTTTCTGCTGTACTGCTAAAACAGATCTAACAGTAGAGGGGTTAGTTCCGTGTGCAAAGCTTTGTATATCTCCATAGGTAACCCATCTGGGCCTGCCGCCTTTCCTGAAGCCATTAATGATAATACCTCGTTAACCTCCTCCAATGTGATGTCTGCTTCTAGTTCTTGAGTCAGAGGCGATATTCTGAGACAAGCGCCTGCTACTGCTGGGACGCTAAGCCTAGACTTATAAAAGTCTTGAAATATTTCAACTATCTCTTGAGGTTCATTAGAAATTATACCATCCTTCCTTTTCAGCTTCGTGATGCAACTTGCAGCTGCCCTTTGTCTAATCCGAAGTGCGAGATGCTTCCCTGTCATTTCTCCATATTCATAATAATCTTGCCGACCAGTTTGGAACCTTTCAGCTATTACTTTATTATACACCCCATTTATTTTAGCCTTGGTACTAATTACTTTTAATTCAACATCCGATTGCAGCTGAGTCTGTTTTTGTGCGATAGTTGCCATATGTTCTAACTCGTATCTACTCAGCTCCTGCAAAAGCGTACATATAACCTCTTGCTGTTTTTTCCTATGGAACCCTACGAAGCTAACTACCTCCCCCTATTTGCTTTATAAGCATCCCATACATTTTCCCTTGAGGTACTGTACCTATTGGCATAAAAAAAACTCGATAGTCCACCCCTTAATATGATCGATAAAGCCGTTAGTAGCTAATAGTTTCCTGTCGAAGGTCCATTTTACAGTGTTTTTTATGTACCAGGAATTTCAATATCCAAAACCAAAGGATTGTGGTCCGAAAGAACCTAAAGTAGCTTTCTGATCAGTGCGTTTTTTACTAGTGAAGTGGGAATAAAGAAATAATCTAGCATTACATATTTTCTGTGTGGGCATGAATAATATGTGTATCCTGGATCTTCAATTTTTTTAATAGGCCATATGTCTACCAGCCCATGACTATCAGCTAATGCCTGTAAGGCTTGAAAGACTTGTGGCTTCCTACCTTGGTACCCATCCCTACCCACCCTGCTTGCATCAATATGAATATTAAGCATGGGCGAATTTTGCAAATTCACAGATTTTGAATTTGCGTATTCACGAATTCGCAATCCGCAAAATCCGCGAACTCTCGCAAATTTGTGGATTTCTTCTTTTTTTTTGTGTTCGCAAGGGTTTATGCCAGTTCGGAAGGGTTTTGTACCAGTTCGCAATTGCGAACTTACTTGTCGGCTCGCAACGGTCGTGACTATGTTGTTTCTACGTCTGGTTCATCATCACAGGTTCACAGCACCCTCTGTTTCACCACTGCCACCCTCTGGTTCACCCATGCCACCCTCTGGTACATCACTGCCACCCTCTGGTTCATCACTGTAGATTATAGGGGGGAAAAGCAAGCACACCCGCCCTGCTTCAACTGACATGAATTCATTTGGGGTTGATTAATGTGTCACTGAATTTAAACTTCCAGTCTGGCACCTTCTTCCTTATCTGTAATTTGCTTTCTGTTGCAGTGCAAATTTTTTTCACAGGACCTTTGTGGCCTACTTGTAGCTATTCTATGAGCCTGCTGTGAGGGTCAGAGCAGGGTCATAGAATAGTTGCAAGTAGGCAACTGAACTCTGGAGGAGCCCCTCAGGAAGCACTACAGGGAATGGTTACTGATGATGAGTTTGAACTTTTGCACCTGCTGAGTGCTTTCAGTTTTGCAAAACTCGTTTTTCTGCAATTTCGCGGAATTCGCGGGCGCAAATTTGCGCGAGATCGAATTCGGAAGCCGCAAATTCGTGCGAATATGCGATTTGTTTTTTTGCGGCGTGTTAGTTCACAAGGTTTTGTGTGTTTTAGCGAGCCGCTTGTAGCGCAACCACGCAAAGTTACCCTCACGGTCGTTCACGGGCGCGGCCATCTTGTTTGCATGACGTATTTCCGTTTCCGGGCGCGATGTGTAATCTCGCAAAGTGTGCGGCTCGGTAGTACAAGTTCGCATGTGATCGCGAGGGAAATCTCACGCGAACTTACCCACGCGGTCGTGAACGGACGCGGCCATCTTGTTTCTCATTCATTGCTATGGTTCTGGGCATGCTTTCTGTATCCTCTCTGAATCTCTGCCATCCTTTGCTTGTTTGAAGTTTTTTTTATCTATTTTACTTATTATCTATCCCTCTATTTTTCTAGCTCTATATTTTTGTGTTTTCTGCTACTTTTGGTTAATTTTAAGCTACTTTTTTAAACTCTTTTCTTTTCTTCTTCCCTATTCCATTTCTTTTTTTTATTTAGCTTCCTTTCTGCCCAGACCATGGTAAAGGGAGCCGGGAAGCATCCTGAGAAGGGGAAGGGTCCCGCACCCCGTGCCTGGCTCTCGTGTGGGCGTTTGAGGGGGAGCAGGTCACAGCCCGGTAGATCTTCAGCGCGGAGGAGGTGGCCGCACTAGTTTTTTATGTTCAGCGCCGCCTCCCCAGGACCATCATGGCAGGAGGCAAGATTGCTAGCGGGTACGGGATCCGGGAGTGCCGGAAGCGGTGGGAGAAGGTGTGCCGGGCCATGTACCAACACTCTCGGGTCCGGCGCACCTACAACCAGGCCACCCACCGTTGGATGGATGTCCTGGACCGGGAACGCGACTTGATCGACCTGCTCGGCCTTGAGATCCCCGGGCTTGGTGAGTAGTATTAGCTATTTCTTCACTACTCTGTTTTCTCCTGCTCTGTGTGTTATTATATTGCAAATTTTTGTTTTTTACCAAGAGCAATAATGGTGCTGATTAATTTGTAGGTAAATTATATTTCAAAATCTTCTGTGCATTTCAGGTGCACTGCTCTCCTTCTCAGTAGCGTTGCTACTATGCTTATTTGTTTTCGATTTTGTGTTCATTTCATTGGCCTGAGAAATTATGTATGAGTGTAGTTTAAAGAACTGTGTAATGCTAGACACTAAGGGTCAGGTTTTTAATTACCGGCACATCCCTGCAAAGTAGCAGGGATGCGCCAGTAATTGTGTGCCACGCCACAACCACCCATGGTGCGCCGTATTTACAATGCGGCGCACCATGGGCCCAAAACGTCACCGAAGCGTTACGCATCTGTGCCGTAAAGGCGGCGCATTGCTGGAGTTGCGACGAAATGATAGCGCAGCTCCAGCAATGCTCTGGGGTGCCCTATCTCCCCAATGCTACGTCAAGCCGTACGTCTGCTTCAAGCAGGCGCAGGGTTTGAGTCACGCATCATTGTCCTAAAAGTGACTGATTGAAATCTTGTAGATTTCCCTCAGACACTTTTAGGATGCGTTCCTGCGCAGGAACGCCCTCCCTTGTGCCGGAACGCCCCCTGATGGCGCAGGGCTTTACAACGTGATGCATCTCGCATATGCGTCACGTTGTTAATATACGCCGCACCATGGCGCCTCTTTGTTTCTGCCGCTGCGTCACAAAAGTCACGCAACAATGGAGCAAAAGAGCCGAAAGGGGCTTCTAAATCTGCCCCTACAGACTCAAGTCCAGTCCTTCCTTTATACACCTGGCAATAAGAAGAAATAGTGGTGGTGGATTGATAGTTTGAGTATTTTAATGACTGGTTAATGTAGTAGGAAACTTTTTAGTGTTGTCGCTGATCTGCAATCACGATGGACTTTGTCTGTCTCTTCGTGTGCTGCTGACTGCTGCCTGCAAGTCCTAGGCGAATCTTTTTAGTAGTTTGTTTAGTGAGTTACATAACTTTCCAAGTCTACGGTCCGCAAATCAAGCAATACTAATATCGTAGTAGACCACATGAGATAGGTTAATATATCCCGTGGAATACTTGTCTATTTGTTATTTCGCCAAAATATTTTGTTATTGTTCTTTTGAAATGTTTGATTTGGTTGACAAATATCATCCATGTTTTCTGGTCTTTCTTTCTTTCATGTTGTACGTCAGCTCCCCCCAGGGGCAAGAGGGCATTGGAGGAGGCTGCAGCTGCTGCTGAACAAGGCCAGGATCGGTCAGGCGAGGGCTCCTTTACTGGCCCCGGTAAGTTTTAATTTTAATATAACCTGTTTTTTCCTAGCATTCCTCATTCGATTTTTTCTAAATCGTCTTTGATCTTCTTGTAGACTGTATCTAAATTCTTATCCTGCCTCGACTATGACTCCCTGTGGTATTACTAGATTTTTCTTATTAGTCTGTCTGTGAAGCTTACTAAGATTGCACATTTGGCAAAAGGTGTAAAACGAAACTCCCATTCTAGTCAGCAATAGCTCTATGCACTGAGTGCAGTCCTCTGGGATTGTCCATAATGTCTTTTCAAGTCTTCAAAATGTTTATGCTTTGACATTTACCAACAATAAAAAGATGAATGACCACCAAGAAAGAATAAGATACTACTTTACTTTTAGTTTGGATAGGAGGACAATCCATACTACTACTGTTGCAGGGACAAATCTGCACAAACAGAACTATGGACACTAAATAGTGCATTGTTTATCAATTATAATAGGCACAGGTAGACTTTCCACATACCTCAGTGATATCAGACTTTGAAGAACCCCCAATCTCCTTACTGACTAGATAGTGTGGCAGAGTCATTTAGCTCCCGAATTCATCGATGATTGATCCCCAATGATGATTATCCAACACAGGACAAGAATATGGAGTCAGAGTCCAGAAGTGTCAGAGGCACGGACTCATGCTTGCAAATTGCAAAACCGTTTGCTCATTCACTCATGACCAAAAACCACAGAGTCTATTTAAGTTTTAAAGCTTTATTAAAAGTAAAAATATTTATTAAAATCAAGCTTGTCATAAAACATAAGTGGTTGATTAAAAATGGAAAAGTGCTTATAGTGATTTATTTCACACATGTATTGTGGGCGAGCCGAGCCCTCACCTGGTTTGAACTTTCATTTTTCTTTTTGGTGCTGAATCATTGGTCCCTTCGTCCTAGTTATGATGATTTGTTCTTAGAAGTGAAGCTTCTGTCTGTTATGAGAAAAATGGTGCGTGTTAAAAAGCAAGCATTCATCAGTTGTGCCAAAAAGTGCAGCAAGACAACACCCTTCCCTGGAAAAAGGGACATTTTTACTTTAGAGTAGACAGTCACAAATTATTAGATTGGTTTCTGTATTCACATTTCTTCATTCCTAGACAAAATATATTGAGTGGTGTATGTCTATTACATCTAATATTCTTAAATGTACTTTGTAGGTGGAACATTTGGTGCTGGGCTCAGAGCGGAGGTGGAGGAAAGCTCTGGGGAGGAGGAGGTGCAAGTGCCGGACCAAACTGCTGTGCGGGTTGCCACAGTAGTGGCGGGCAGTGGTAAGTTCTTATATTCCTTACTTATTGAGATTGCAGACTGCATAGTGTGCTCCCCGTGAGAAAACGTAAGGTTTGTCCAAATGAGAGACATGAAGAAGAATGATTGACATATAGTTTGAATGGATGGATGCCTGGATCATGGTACTATCTGACTCTTAGATAGCATCTGTGTATCTAGAGAGAGTAGACGGTCACTGGATGAACTAAGTGTTACTTTGAAGAGCATGTAACACCGCACCCGCACGTCCGTCCCAGTGTAGGATAGGCAAGGAAAAGAAGTTGTAATTTTGTCCGAATACTACCATGAATAGTAGCAGTAGTTTGTATTGCAAGCACAGCATATATCCGGCTATTACGATGGCCACTCACTACCTCTGTTAATAAGTTTAGTAGAACTCGGTCAGTCATGTGTGGATGTATCACTGTTCACTCAATAAAAAGCAAAGCACCTAAAGTCATCCATATGTAAGCAAATACATACCATGTGCAGTGATAGATTATCAGATTATTTATCTTCTTCATTTTCCTTTTCTAGTATTCATTGGCACTATAGGGCGAAAGTTAAATTAATTAAGCAGTAGCCCTTATAACAGAGTTTTCTCAGTGACACCCATAATAGAAAAGTAAGAGCATCATCACCTGCATGTACTGGACTGGTACAGTAACGCAAGTCTGTGTGACTCATCATGGCGGGCGTCTGTTTTTCTCGGGTGCAAGTTGACTGCGCTGGCAACATGCCGGCTTGCAGAAGTTAACATACCAATTTTGCTAAACAAGAGAGAAGAAGAAGAATAAGACTGGGGTACTGTCATAGTCGACTCTAATGGAGTGAGTCCATAGTGCTCGTAGAATTGATTCCTTAAACTCCTACTAATGTTAGAGCAAGGATGAAGAAGTGGGAGGTTAGATAGATACTGGCCACAATAGTTATGTACTGCACTTGCATTTGCTAGTTCTACTGTGACTCAACTTTCTGCTGAATCATTTTGTGTTAATCTTAAAGAGCATTGGTTACAGACTATGTCTTTTTCTTTCTTCATATAGATGCTCCTTCCAAACCAACATGGAAGGAGCTGGCTAGACGGGCCCGGCAACGGAGGCTAGAGGCCACTGTCGCCGAATATCGGCGGCTGGTGGCCCAGGAGGAGGAGGGCATGCAGAGTACGTCTACAATATCTACGGCGACACCTGCATCCTCCTCCGCGCTCCCTGGGTCAGCCAGTCAGCGTAGCAGGTCTCCAGCGGTACAGAGCCGGGGTACCGCAACCACCCGCCACCGCCGAGCAGCAAAGCATCAGCTGCCCCCCACAGCAGTTACAAAAAAAGGATGCACCGCCTTTCCCTGAGGGTCTCCTATCTCGAGCAGGAGCTCCTGAACACCAAAACCCTGCTCGAGACCCTCCGCAAGGAGCATGCCGAACTGCCCAGAAAGTCAACAGCAGCAGCCAGCAGTAGGAGGAGACTGTCCCTTGCCCCTTTTTTAAAGACTTCTGGGGGGTGGGAATTGGGGTTAGGGTTTTTTGGACTTTTCACGGACATTCGTTGGGTTTAGGCAGTGGGGGTAGGTTGGGTCTTGCGGGAGATTATTTTTGTTAGGGATATAAATATACTTTAAACTTTATCTTAGCATACGTGTTTTTTTACTGCTTTTGAGGCTGGTGGGTGGGGGTTTAACAGTAAGTTTGTTTTCCTGAAACTTAAGTGGCATCTTGATTCAAGTTGAGTAATTAATTGCCCAAATGTTTTCAAAACTAAGTGCCTCTCACAGAGTAAGTGAATTCAATCAATAGTCCTAGGACTTTACTAGTACTAGCGTCAGTCTCTCGTCTCTCCTAATACTCCATTATACTTCCTCCCCCCAAACACTTATCTTACCTGTAATTTGTGTTTGGAAATAGAGCTAGGCACAGGGCTGGCTGCACGGCAAATGGCGATTAAGGTTGGCAATCTTGGGCAGATGAAATGTCATCATTGCGGTGGTACTAGTGGTGTTACACAGTGGCAGTTGCAGCATCTGAAAAAAAAAGAAAATTAAACCTTGTTTGTCCTTACCGTAGCATTAGAACGGTACAATAGAAAATATAACAGGTGAAAGTACACTAGAACAGTGCCACAATGTAGCCTAACAAATGGTAAAGTATTGAAAGTATAACTAGTGCTTGCGTTGAATTTCTTTGATATTGGCTACTACTACAAGAAATAGTACCGAAGGTGAAGGACACAGCAGCGTAATAATTTGCCACGTCTAGGAGGAGGATGTTCTTGATGACCAATCAAGTTGATGGCGCACATGAAAATCTGCTTTCATTTGCCAATAGTGACTGAGTGTCAAGCTGAGTAAGAATAGAATATATCCTTGGATTCCTTCACCAGCCTGTTGCTATGACGTTATCCTCCCCAGCAAGTGTATGGAATTATTGCTGTCATTTAGTCACACATCAATCAAAACCACACAGCCCGGGGGAAGAGGGTTAGGGTTTGGAAAATGGATGGGAATGGGGGATTTTGGGAAAGTTTTGTTGAGAGAAGAAAAAAAAAGCACAGCATGGACAAACAATAATTGAAGATAAAGAAATCTTTGGGTACAAAGCTAACCATAAATCTTTTAAGTGACATAAAGGAAGTGCATGCACTACTGCATGCACGGTTACTGAAACGTAAGTAGTACTTTCGACAAGCGTGAATGAAAGAATGAGACAGTACAGGGCTGCAGTACTAATTATGCGTTTTCACTTGCCTATCTCGGCACTCTGAGAAACACTTCTTACATTAAATTAGGTTTAAAAATAGCACAAGTAAAACCTATAGAATGGCTGTAGGGATGCATTTAGAAGCAGAGATCAAAGAAATGCAGAGTCACACTCATAGAAGTTCACAGCAATAGCATTACTTAAAAGATAATTAGAAAAGAACGGATACTGTATTTGTATGTTGTTGTAGTTGTCCTGTTGAATTTGGTAAGTTGCATGCATCAAACCATTCCTCTTATTAGCGGGACTCCTCCATTCCAGCTGACGCTCCTTCCATCAATGTTGGTGACCAGAAGACACCCTGTCCACTGCCTGCCTGGTGGATGCTGAATTGCGGCTCGCTAATGTGAAGCCTGACTTCATCCTTTTTCCCCATTGCACAGACTGAAACCCGGCCTTTAATTATTGATGGAAAAACAGGAAGTGATATTAGAACACCACTGACAAATAAATATAAGGTATGTACGCTGTGTAGTGCAAAAAGTCACACTTTGAGTTTCATAATAGACAGTACAATATTTTTGAAAGTGCGTACTCTGTCTGAGTCTCCTTTTGAAGGATAAATAAGTATGGGGGAATTAACTTAGCGGATCTTTCCCCTCAAGCTAGGTGTACTGTAAACCTTGTTTTAGAACAAAATTAGACCTTCCCAGCAGTGCTCCCAGACCCTTACTAAACCCAGTATAATGTAGAAGACCCCCAATCAGATCTCAAAAAACGAGGCCTAGTAGAAAAATGGTGACAAAACGTACTTTGAAAGTAAAGTAGGCCCAAATATCCCTCCTTACCCACTGTGGATTGTATTCAAACCACTTGCAAGCAAGCAAAAGTATCCATACCCAGCATCGCTCTAAGACTCGCAAACCCCCCCCACAAACAGCCCTCCGCCCAAACACATGCAATACAATACTGCTAACCCTAACGAGCCCTAAGTTAAGAATAGTGGCAAACGCTTTCTTTAACTATGCCAAATCCCCCCTTTCCCACCATGGATTTTCTTCAAATCACTTGCAACCAAAATTACACATTCCCACAAGTGCTCCCAGAACCCAGTTGCAAAAATCTAGAACACCCCCAAACACATGGAATACTGCTGCTAGTGCTAACCCTACTGAACCCTAAGTTACAAAAAATGCCAAAAGGCTTTTCAGCATGGATTTTGTCCAAACCACTTTAATCCGGTATTAGACCTTCCCAACAATGCCCCAAGACCTGCCAACCCACCCACAAAGAAGCACAATACCCCCAAACAGCCAAAAAGCAAAAATGGAAAATCTCATACTTACAATATTTTTCGGCCTTCTTTCAATTCTGTCCAAACGCGCTGTGCAGCTAGGCCATAACTCCAGTTTTCCACCATGGATTTCCTGAAAAACAAATGCAATCAAAATTAGACTGTGTCAGCAGTGCTCCCAGACCCCAAAACCCACCCACAAACACCCGGAACCCTCCCAAAGAGCACCTCAAAGACAAGCAGGTCAGCAAAAACTAAAACTAAAAAAAAAAAATCTCCTCCGATTTTGTCCAAACCACTTTTATCCGGTATTAGACCTTCCCAGCAATGGCTCCAGAGCCGTCTAACTAGGCGAAAACAAGTAGAAGACCCCCAAACAGCCAAAAGCAAAAGTACAAAAATGGGGACTTAGTCATTTTTAGGCCAATTTCCAAAATCACTCCGCGCGCGCTCTGCAGCTAGGCCCTTACTCCCCTCTGCCACCATGGATTTGCTTCAAACGTCTTGCAATCAGAAGTATCCATACCCAGCAGTGCTTACTTACAATATTTTTCGGCCTTCTGTACGCGCTGTGCAGGTAGGTCATGACTCCACTTTTCCACCATGGATGTCCTAGAAAACAAATGCAATCAACATTAGACTGTGCCAGCAGTGCTCACAGACCCCCAAACCCACCCACAAACACCAGGAAGCCCCCCAAACAGGCCCCCGAAAACATGATAGTGAGCAAAAAAGGCAAAAACAGAGCAGAGCCGTCAACTCACCCGCAAAGAAGTAGAACACCCCCACAAGTGCAGAGTCTTTCTTCATGGGGCGTAATCTAGCCCTCTGCTTTGAGGGAAATAGGAGTCTGGAGGAGGAGGATAGAGGAGCATGTTCTTGTGAACTTGTGAACCTGAGGAATGCAGACTGCGGCACCTTCAAATCAATAAGCAAATAAGTGAAGACAGTTCTGCTGATGGGCTTGTTTTTGTGATTAGGTGATTAAAGTTTTTATTTATGTTGACTTTGCAAAACAAAGAAAGACATACACAAAGGAATAAAAGTGAATAAGGACGAAAAAGAAAGTTATTGATTCATTGGCTCATTTTCAGGGCTCAGTGTCAGGGAAGAAGAGTTCGTCCTCATACTTTGCGAATTCAGGCGGGAGTAGGTCACCTAACAGAGAAGAAATTCCCTCATCTAAATTGGTGTCCTCCTCGTCTTCTTCCGGCGTGTATTCTCGTACTTTGTAATCTGGTGGTATGAGGTGCTGATTCATCTTGATCATTGTTAACCTCTCCACATTTTTGGGCGAGAGGCGGGTCCTTTTGCAAGTTACAATGCCACCAGCAGCACTGAAAACACGTTCAGAAGACACGCTTGCGAGTGGGCAAGACAAGTAGTTTATAGCCAGGTTGGAGATCTCTGGCCACAATTCTTTTTTCCCATGCCAATATGCAATGGGTCATCATGAACATAGACCTCTGTTGAGTCATTCAGATAGTCCTGCACCATCAACTCAAGGTTCTCCACGGTTCCTCCACTTTGCTTACTTTTTGCTGGGACCTTTTGAGAAGCAAACCCAAGCTGAGTTAGTCAATCCTCTTCTTCACACAATGTTACTGTTGTGTCTGGTGCAGATGATCCGGTTGCTGGTGTCTTTAACGGCTGAGAGGTCACTTCTGCCACAGCCACAGGTGCAGAAGTGGATTCTTTTGACTCCGGATGGCCTGCTGATGCTGATGTACTGCCTTTTCCTTCAATTTCCTGCCGTTCTCTTTCAAACCCCATGGCTGACAGAGCTAGCCAATGTTTGTACTTTAAAACTTCTGCGTCACCAAAAGGAAAGAATGCTCTGCCTGCCAGTGCCTTTTTGTAGCGTGGATCCAGAATAGTAGCACAAATGTAATGCTGTTCTGTGTGGATCTTTTGAAGACGTTCATCGCACAGTAGGCGCTGTAATAATTTCTCCGCCAAATCAAAAGCTTCTTGCTTTTCTTCATCTTTTTGAAACATAGAAGACACTGCCTTCAGTTGGTGCTCTAGCATGCACAACAATGGGATAGCTTTTCCCAAATTACAGTCCTCCCTGCTGACTGCACGCGTGAAGACCTCAAAAGGACGAAGCATGTCTGTCAGGCTTTTAACTAGCTGCCATTGCTCCGCATCTAGCCTCAGGTCCTTCATAGCTGTACCCAGTGTAAAGAAATACTGATTGACTACCGTAAACTGCTCATACAGACGCTCAAGCATGTAGAAGGTTGAGTTCCAACGTGTTGCCACCTCCTGGATGAGTGCTTTCACTGGCAGTCGACGTTCATGTAGCAGGCCCCTCAGATGCTTCCGGGCCTTAAAAGAATGGCTGAAATGTGTGCACATTCTTCGGCAGGTGGTCAGTAACTCGCACACTGGACTTTCTTCACTCAAGAATTTTTTAACAACCAGGTTTATACAGTGCGCCAAACACGGCACTCTGAAATAGTTACCCATATCCATGGCCTTAACTACATTGGCGCCATTATCCATGGAAACATAACCAATCTTGTGTTTTCTTGGGGACAGCCATTGAAAGACCTTTGTGTTAAACTCCTGCAAAATGTTTTCTCCTGTATGACTTTTCTCCATGCCAAACATGGCTAGTGTTGCATTTTTCCAAGCAGCTTTAAAAACGTTGTCCGGGTCAACACCTGCCCGTAGCTTTGCTGTAACTCCTGAAAAAGAGACCCAGTGTGCTGTGATGCACATGTAATCAGTGGCTGCACAACTGGTCCACATGTCTGTTGTCAGATGTATAGTGTGAACAGCACTCTTCTGCAAAGCTGCCTCAATCACCTCCAGCACATCTGCATGTAGTGCTGGAACCGCAACTCTGGCAAAATAGAACCGGCTAGAAACCTTCCATTTAGGGCAGAGCGTTGCCACTAATTCAAGAAAACCAACCCCTTCCCCAAAAGAAAAAGGGAGAAGGTCCAGAGCTAGTATTTTAGCCAGCTTAGTGTTATACAGATGGGTCATTGGGTGGTTGCGTTCAAATGGCGCTTCTGAAAACAACATGCTTCTAATGGTGGGCTGGACCATGATTTTACAGGATGATGATGATGACTTCTTCGACCCAGTTACTCTTGGTGATGATGAACTTTTTCACATTGGTGTCTCACTCTCTCCCACACTCTTAGTGTGGCTCACAGGGGGTGTGCTGCTGACAGGGGTACTGGGTGTAAGTGAAGAAATGTTTGACGATTCTTCCTCCTCGTCATCATCAGATGAAACATCAACGAGATACAGTTTGCTGAATTCCAATTCGGGCTTCCTTGATCTCCTTTAGGTGCGCATGCCATTGGACAGTGTGCTGTCTCTCAAGATGACCTCTCTGGCCTCCGGTACCATAGTTGGTACCAAGCTTACCACAACTCACTGCAAGCTTACAAATGCTACAAATGGCCATGTTTTCCCTTTGTTGTGCAAACACTAAAGAAGTCCCAAACTGCGGACTTCAAATGTCTGTGGGGGGCGGAGGAGGCGATACTGGTCATGCTGCTAATGCCAGATGAAGTGGAGGATGTGTGTTGCCGAACTTTACTACGCTGTGCACTTGCAGCACCACTAATTGAGGAAATAGAGATCGAGGTGGATGGAGGTCCCTTCTGGCGAGAAAAAAATATGGAAGCGGTAGGTGGTGGTGTACTAGTTAACTCCAATGATGGTAGTCCCATTGCCTCCTCGTCGACAACATCACGCTCAGCAGCTTTTCGGGCTAGGGTAAAAATGTCTGTTTGCTGCATGCCCGCTGAGGCTGGAGTGGCATGTATGATGACTGCGTCGTCGTCGTGAGAGTGTTCATCAGCAGGAGTAGTATATGCCACTTCTTCAGCATCATCACACCCCATAACTATGAGACTTTTGGGGCCCTTCCTTTTACGCTTAGCTAGCTTTGTCAGATCATGGTGTGCCTCACTCTCAGACGGCTGTGGTGGTTCCCAATTTAGATCCATATCATCAGAAGGAAGGGGGCTTGAAGAAGATGTAGATACCATCCTTGATCTTTTCCTTGCTAGGGATGTGGAAGACAATGAATGATCAGGAGGAGTGGCTTCCTCAAATGATACCTCGGCTTGAATGTCGATTTCCTGATGTGCCCCTACTTCGGGAGGAACAACTATTGTGGGCACCTGTGCCGCTCCCTGCACCTCTGCTTGCGCATCTCCTTGCGCTGCTTCTCTTTCCACATGTACTTGGGCTTGTACTTGCACATGTGGTTGTTGTTGCGGCTGTGGTTGTTGAACACTCGTCAGATGAGTTACAACAACCTGTGTTGATTGAGGGACATTGCTGCTACTTTCTTGCGATGAGCCAACATCACTGGTCGATGGTGATTGAACAACTAGACTGGCTGCCTCTAAAGCACTCAAGGGCTTGGACTTAAGTTGGCGTGGTGGTGGTGGCACTGAGCCCAATGGAGCGGGGGTGTTGCTCCCAGCTTGGTCCCCAGCAGACCCCACTGCTGCTGCAGGCGTACTTTTTTTTCCCAAAAAATGCGGCGGTCGGCACACCATTCTCCTTGGTAAGTGGCGCCACTTGCTTCTTCTGCTCCTTACTGGCAACTTTCATGCTAGAGGAGCTACGGGGAACTTTTTTGGGGGCCATCTTCAAATGTCAGAACAGCAGGCCGCAGTTGCACGAGTTGCAGAGTTGTCTTGTCTGTGGCCACACATGACGTCGCGTGACGTTATGCTGCACACACCGCTGCAGGACTTCTTCCTGGCACTGGTGGTTCTCTTGTGCACCTAAAAGCAATGGAAGACAGAGGAACATCAGTTATACACCCCAAAAAGTCGAAAAACACACAAAAATCAGCACAATCCCATGCCATCCATGCCCTCAATGATGTTTAAATTCAAGACACCCCAAAGAAAGACTAGGCCCATGCACCACTCACTACCCCTGGGCATAAAGGATGAAAGCTAGGCAAAATGGGTGCAGGCCTGAGAACACTGCCTGCCTTCAAAATGTCCCCTTGCCCCCCAGCACATGGCCAGGGCCTGCCTGTACCAGCACTCAAAATGGCCCCCACCCACATGGCCAGTTCCCAACAGCAGCCCAAAAAATCGAAAAACACAAAAAAATCAGCACAATCCCATGCCATCCATGCCCTCAATGATGTTTAAATTCAAGACACCCCACAGAAAGACTAGGCCCATGCACCACTCACTACCCCTGGACATAAAGGATGAAAGCTAGGCAAAATGGGTGCAGGCCTGAGAACACTGCCTGCCTTCAAAATGGCCCCTTGCCCCCCAGCACATGGCCAGGGCCTGCCTGTACCAGCACTCAAAATGGCCCCCACCCACATGGCCAGTCCCCAACAGCAGCCCAAAAAATCGAAAAACACACAAAAATCAGCACAATCCCATGCCATCCATGCCCTCAATGATGTTTAAATTCAGGACACCCCACAGAAAGAATAGGCCCATGCACCACTCACTACCCCTGGGCAAAAGGCCCCAACAGCAGCCAAAAAAAATCGAAAAACCCACAAAAATCAGCACAATCCCATGCCATCCATGCCCTCAATGATGTTTAAATTCAGGACACCCCACAGAAAGAATAGGCCCATGCACCACTCACTACCCCTGGGCAACAGGCCCCAACAGCAGCCAAAAAAATCCCAAAACACATATAAATCAGCACAATCCCGTGCCATCCATGCCCTCAATGAGGTTTAAATTCAAGACACCCCACAGAAAGACTAGGCCCATGCACCACTCACTACCCCTGGGCAAAAAGGATGAACGCTAGGCAAAATGGGTGCAGGCCTGAGAACACTGCCTGCCTTCAAAATGGCCCCTTGCCTCCCAGCACATGGCCAGGGCCTGCCTGTACCAGCACTCAAAATGGCCCCCACCCACTTGGCCAGTCCCCAACAGCAGCTAAAAAAATCGAAAAACACACAAAAATCAGCACAATCCCATGCCATCTATGCCCTCAATGATGTTTAAATTCAAGACACCCCACAGAAAGTCTAGGCCCATGCACCACTCACGACCCCTGGCATAACGGATGAAAGCTAGGCAAAATGGGTGCAGGCCTGAGAACTGCCTTCAAAATGGCCCCTTGCCCCCAGCACATGGCCAGGGCCTGCCTGTACCAGCAGTCAATTCAATTCAAATAAACTTTATTTCGATTGATTTTACAATCATAAAAGTGCATGATAGAAAAACATTTAGATCAAATTTGTAAAAAGTTATTGTATGTACATTGTTTATTAATACATCAAATTTGTAAAAAAGTTGTTATATATACAATGTTTAACTAATACATGAACAAAACAGTGAATTCCGTTTTTAAAAAGAGTATCGCCTATGCATGTAACACGGGTTGACAGTTAAATGTCAATTGTGCGTATAAAGGTTTACAATACAGGAACAGCCAATTGGGATCGGGTTTTCAGACATGCCTTTAAAAAACAAGCTATACACTTAGCAACAAATTGCGTGTCTAAGAACTGTAGTGCCAAGAGAGCAGGTCTGCATCTTCTCAGTCCCTTTTGGCGGAGAAGTGGGACCAACCAGCGTTTACGCGGTGACTCGTAGAAACTACAAAATAAAATTACATGCAAGGTAGACTGAGGAGTTTTGCCGTCGCAAGGGCATCTAGTTAATTCACGTGACCAGTCTGAAACCTCGGGGAACGAGACAAGACGATAAAAGAAATCAAAGCGAAATCTAGTTAAAACATATCTATCAAAGTTTGACAAATAAAATGACAGATATGGTTGAATGCCAGAGGAGGATTGAATCGTCATTAATTGGCTGTTTGAATGTTTACCAATTTCTGACACATGCGAAGATCTCTTAAGTGGGTGGCACATAGATTTTTCAGAGTCTTTCTAGACATGTCCATAAGTAAGGAAGGATTAGTAAAAAAAGCTAAACAATTCAGATCGTTCAGAAAATTAAACACATAAAGTAGCCAAGGGATCTTTTTCCAGTAGGTTAGGGATAGACAATCGTTTATTAATGACCGAGTGAGATGGCATTGCTCTTTTGTCCATATACGGTGCCAGAGGAGGATCGGTTGGTATCTAATGATGTCAGTTAGATAATCCAGACCGAGCTCGATGTGGCTTCCGTAATTTGGAGCACTTCGAGGGAGGGCTAATACATATTTCAGGAAATCATTTTCAATTACTTGGAGCTCTCCGGCAGGAGCGTAGCCCCATACGCCCGCTCCGTAGGTTGCCACACTCAGACATTTAGCTTGATAAATTTTAAGCAACTCATCGGGCGCCGGCTTGCCCAACTTCCTGGAAAAAGAAGTCAGCGCCACAGTTGTGCGCTGGAACTGCATTTTTTTACTGGTAATAGCAGGTTTCCATGTGATATGATCATCAATAAGGATCCCCAAGTAAGGGTATTCCCTAGCGTTTTCTAATCTGACATTATCTATAAAAAGAGGTTTGCGTTTCTGGGCTTTCTTACCTATATACATCACAAAAGTCTTGGACTTGTTTACTTTTAAACCAAGCGAAAGCATGAATTGACAGTACTGGTCCAGTTGGAGTTGGAGCTGGTTTAGGGTTCTCGCCAATATGACAGAATCGTCAGCATATAATAGTGCTGGAATAGGCTGGGTGTTTATGCAGGGGAGATCCTTGTTGTCTTCCAGCATCGCTTGCTCCAGGCCGTTTGTATAGATATTAAATAAAAATGGAGCAAGGACGCACCCCTGTCTGACGCCTTTTGCTATGCTGAATGAAGCCGATAACTCTCCATTGATGCCATACCTCACACATGCTTTGGCATCCGTGTAGAGTTCTCGGAGGAATTTAAGGAGTGGAGGATCTACTCCCAGGTTGCTCAGAATCTCCCACATCTTGGAGTGTATTACGCAGTCAAATGCGGAACTAAGGTCCACATAGACCAGATAGAGGTTTCCGCCTTTGGCCCTAGCATATTTACCCATTAACAGTGTCAAATTAAGGGCCTGTTCCACAGTACCCAGTCCCTCTTGAAACCCAAACTGGAGGTCGGTTATGATCTTCTTTTCTTTGGCCCAATCCTGGAGACGCTCCAGGATTAGTCTCCCGGCGACCTTACCCAGTGAGTCCAAGAGGGAGATGGGTCTGTAGCAGGCTGGGTTATCGCGTTCACCCTTTTTAAAAATGGGTAAAAGCACAGATGTAGACCAGGAGTCAATTAGGCCGGCCTGGGAAACTGCGGTCATAACTTGTGTGACAATTGGGGACCATAAATCTAAATTACTCACAAAGATGTCAAGGGGAACTCCGTCAGGGCCAGGAGCTTTCCCAGTCTTCGAGGAAGTCAATGCAGCTGTGACCTCCGCAAGGTCGAAGTGGAGGTCGATAGGATAAATATTATCCGTGGTAAGGACTTCCTCTTCAGTTTGGGAAGTTAAGGTTGCAGAGGAGGAATCCCCAAAAATTTGTGAGTAGTGAGCCACCCATTTTTCAGCAGATACTGCCACATCTAGGTGACGGACGGCTGTAGCATCCTCTAAGAAGGGGGACTTAACTGTTCGCCAGAATAGCGAGCTATCCTTACTTCTTGTACTCTCGTGCAGTTGGGTCCAAAGGTACTTTTTTATTTCCCGTTTACGGGTTTTTTGGGCCAGTTTGTACTTCCTTCTTAGTGTGGCTATTAAAGCCACATCCCTATCTTGATTATGAAGTGCTCTTTTTAGCGCGCTGAGGGCTTTGCGGCAGTGGGTGTCGAACCACCCCCGGGAGTCCTTGTCATGGGCCTTATGTTGGCGAGTGAGCTCCTGCTGGATAGCTTTTAGGATGTCAACAAAACTAGAGAGGATCATATGAGGAGATGAGGTCTCCGCTAGACAAGTTTATTAGGGGAAGAGTTTTTTGAATGATCTTTTTAGTAACCTCATTAGGATTTATCTTTGACCATTTTGCTGTGTAGCCATTAATTTTGTCCATAGCCAGAGATTGCTGGGTTAAGAGACTAGTCTTAGTGTGGGCTGATGAGGGTGAGTTAAGGATAATGGTAATACTGTTAGAGTAGTGATCGCTTGAAGGATCAGTACCAGTTTTAAAGTGGATTAGGCGATTCTTTAGGGTTTGCGAACACAGGATGTAATCGATGGTGGTGGAAAGGCCTCTGCCGTGAAAAGTCGGCTTAAACTCGACAGGGGGATACACTATTTCATTGGCAAACTCAAGTTCTAAAGAAAATAGACATTCATTCAAAGTGATACCAATATTAGAGTGAGTGAAATGTGTAATAGGGGAATCATTTTCATCTTGAAGCCCGCAGATACCGTTTTTATAATTGCTACACAGATAAACATTAAAATCACCACCCCACACAACATAACATTGTGACTGCGAGAATTTTGCTTTCTGTTCGTGAAGATATATGGTGATATCTGACAATGCTTTTACACACTCAGAGGGGGAGGAATTGTTATACATATTGATGAAATAGTAGATGGAGGTATTATCAAAGGCTAGCTTTAGGATTTGAACAGTTGGAGACGCTAGAGATACCTCTATAGTCGTGGGTGACATTTTATTAGAGAAATAGATTACTAAACCACCCTTAGGTTTTCCATGAATGGACGGGCTGGCGGGGATGTGAAAAGTTTTATAATCCTGGATGTGGATGGGGTCGATAGCCCAGGTTTCCTGGAGGCAAGCTATTTTGTGCTTGTTGATGACATCGGTCCATGACTGGAGGTGGATCTTGGATCTGAGGCCCGCTACATTCCAGTAAATAACTGGGAGATCCCATGTTAGGGGTAGGGTGGAATTTAAATTCTGTGTATTAGCGGAGGGAGATGGGGCTCGGGGCAGGGTGTTTGGGAGAAGGGTGGGAGAAGAGAGATGTATTTCACTTAAGGCTGAGTTGTTGAGTAGTTGCCTCTTAGGTGACTCTTCGGGAAGGGATGGGTAATCGTGTTTGAGTACTTGATCCGGAAAGGTTGCCGGATAGGGGGATAGTTCCATCGGGGGGGTAGAAGGCTCTACAAGAGAGCCAGGAGGGGATGTGGGAGTTGCTCCTGCCATCAGTGTTCCTCTGGAGATAAAAGTAGTTTGAATTTGGATATTGATTCTTCTTTTAGTATATGTGGAGGGAGCTGATGGTCAGTCAACCATATCAAGGCATTCATATCTGTTAGTTAGGGGTGGGCCTCTCCAATTTGTGAAGGGACCAGGAGCTGGATTGCTGAATCCGTAACCTGCCCAGTGGCCCCGGTCTCTATTCCCGTCCCAATTCCCCGCCCTTGTCCAGCTCCAGGGGGGACCAACATTCTGTCGTGGAGCCGGAGGGTAAAAATATGACAATCTATGAGTGACTATCCCTTCAGTGGATGTGTGGTCACTCCAGGAGCAGATATGCTCTACTGTGTTTGGGTCGGCGAAGTTCACTATAACGCAATCACCCTGGATGTTTTTGGGCTCAGTGCCTAGCCAGGGGACTCTACGCACAGTGGTGACTCTATTGTCCCAAAAAGTTGGTAATGGTCTAATATTGGACAGCCAGTAAATTACTTTGTTTTTTAGTGACCAGACCGGTTCATCCTGATTGGGAGAAAGTTCCGGAACACCTGTCATAATTACTACGTAGGGGGAAGCTTCGGGGGAAGATGGATAGGATAACCCCTCCTCTTTCTATTTCTCGGTATGGTATTAAATCCAACAGGGTGTTTTGGGAGAGTGGGGGCCGGGGTAGGTAGGGCTGAAGAAGGTTTTGATTGAGTAGAAGTCTGAGTCTTAGAGTGGGTAGGGGGTGGGATCGATATGGGATTGGATGGATTAGGAGGTGCTTGGACCTTAGTTGCAACTAATGGTGGCTGTTTTTGTAGCTGTTTCTGTAGCTGTTTCTGCGGTGCCTTTTGGTTCGTATTAGAGGGATTTGATACAGTCGAACCTGTCTTAGATGATTTTGCATTCTGAATGAGGGGCCTCCCTTGAACTGGGTTAGTGTCTTTGTTGGTAACTTTGCTAGAGTTTAGAACTGAAGACAGTTGGGTTAGTTGGGTTTCAACTTGATGTAGTGACTTTTCTATAGGTTTTAGGTAGAATCTAATTAGATCACCGATCTTACTAAGGAGTAAATTGTCATTACTACAGGTGTTACTAGTTAGATTACCCTCATTAACCATACCACCTTCACTGTCATAGCTACTAGAGCTGAGGTTAATGTTATCAGTAGTGTGATTTATTGTTTGTGCAAGTGAAGAGGTAGGCAATTGGTGGGGAGTTAGGACGAGATCGATGGGCTGTATAGGTAGAAGGGAGGTGGAAAGGGTGGTGTGAATAGTTTTGGGGGGAGAGTTAACAGAATGATGAGGTTTGTTAATTTTCCTCTTCATCTTTTTGGGGATTGCTCGCTCACGTAGACCCCTATCTGCAGATGGAGTGGCAGCCACGCTAGTTTGGCTTGCGAAAATGGCTGGTGATTTTTCCAGTGACTGCAGCAGATGTGATTCGGAGAGGTCTAGGGATGCGGACAGATCCACTGTACAAGGAACTGTATGAATCTCCGCATGCTCTATCAGTGGTGGGGGTAACTCTGCGGGACGCTGAGGGGTTTTTGCTGTAGCCAGTAAGCCCATGGAGGAGCGTCTGGCGATAGCCAAGTCCTGTGATACTCTCCGTTCCAACATGGTGATACCCTGCTCAATGGCCTCATTGGCTTTGGTGATAAATTGGTCTATTGGGCCAATAACTTGAGCAGCAGCCTGGGCCTGTTTTTTGACAGTGTTCCTAGTGGTTCTGGGGGACATAATACAATATGAATTGTTACAGGGATAGCAGGTTAGGGGTGTTGACTAAAAACTAAGAACAAGTTATTTAAAATACGTGCAGTAACAACAATCAAAACCAGCAGTCAAAATGGCTCCCACCCACATGGCCAGTCCCCAACAGCAGCCAAAAAAATCGAAAAACACACAAAAATCAGCACAATCCCATGCTATCCATGCCCTCAATGATGTTTAAATTCAAGACACCCCACAGAAAGACTAGGCCCATGCACCACTCACTACCCCTGGGCAGAATGCCCCAACAGCAGCCAAAAAAATCGAAAAACACACAAAAATCAGCACAATCCCATGCCATCCATGCCCTCAATGATGTTTAAATTCAAGACACCCCACAGAAAGACTAGGCCCTTGCACCACTCACTACCCCTCGTCAAAAGGCCCCAACAGCAGCCACAAAAAATCGAAAAACACATAAAAATCAGCACAATCCCATGCCATCCATGCCCTCAATGATGTTTAAATTCAAGACACCCCACAGAAAGACTAGGCCCATGCACCACTCACTACCCCTGGGCAAAAGGCCCCAACAGCAGCCCAGAAAATCGAAAAACACATAAAAATCAGCACAATCCCATGCCATGCATGCCCTCAATGATGTTTAAATTCAAGACACCCCCCAGAAAGACTAGGCCCATGCACCACTCACTACCCCTGGGCATAAAGGATGAAAGCTAGGCAAAATGGGTGCAGGCCTGAGAACACTGCCTGCCTTCAAAATGGCCCCTTTTCCCCCAGCACATGGCCAAGGCCTGTCTGTACCAGCACTCAAAATGGCCCCCACCCACATGGCCAGTCCCCAACAGCAGCCAAAAAAATCGAAAAACACACAAAAATCAGCACAATCCCATGCCATCCATGCCCTCAATGATGTTTAAATTCAGGACACCCAACAGAAAGACTAGACCCATGCACGACTCACTACCCCTGGGCAAAAGGCCCCAACAGCAGCCAAAAAAATCGAAAAACACACAAACATCTGCACAATCCCATGCCATCCATGCCCTCCATGATGTTTACATTAAAGAGACCCCACAGAAACACTCGGTCCATGCACCACTCACTACCCCATTGCAAAAGGCCCCAACAGCAGTCAAAAAAATCGAAAAACACACAAAAATCAGCACAATCCCATGCCATCCATGCCCTCCATGATGTTTACATTAAAGAGACCCCACAGAAAGACTAAGTCCATTCACCACTCACTACCCCTGGGCAAAAGGCCCCAACAACAGCCCAAAAATCGAAAATTCCAAAATTGTAGTTGCAGCAACTGTAATACCCTAAACAAACTTACTTTTGAAATTTCTAATCCAAAAGTGATTCAAAGAAAGTCAAAAAGGCCTCAAATTCAAATATCCAGCAGCATCCACATACAGTAATCCTTCCAGGTCAAGATCCAAATGAAAGTGACCAGCACGTGAAGAAAGCACTGGGAGGAGCCTACAGGACAGGTACAGGAAGTTGGAGACTGTGGGGCACTTCCTTCCTCCCACACCCCCACACCCCTCCCCAAAATGGAATCCTTGCTAAAAAAAGTGCAGGCAAATGTCAACCTGAGGAGTTATTCTGATAAAAATCATCATTTTCAGAAGGTTTATGCTGCTTGCTGGTGGATTTCTTGTGCAGAATTGCAAATTTTGCAATTTCGTGAGTGGAAGATTGTTGCTACCCGCCGCATCTACGTGTTCGCAATTGCGAACTCCCGCGATGCGTGCTGTGCAAGGTGGCAAGCCGCGATGACGTAATCGCGGTCGCCAAACTCCCGTGGGATCCGGCAGCAAGATCCAAAATGGCGCAGCACACGCAAAATATCGAAAAGAACAACTCTGCAAACGCTGAATGACGGTAAGTGAACGCCGCGCGCCGCAATATTGTATCACCAAGCAAAAAAATCAGCTGCGTGCGAATTTACGGATTTTCGGCAAATTCGCGAGAGTTTGCGGATTAAGAATTTACGCAAATTCCGCGAGCGGAACGGATTTTACGCCCATGCTTAATGAATATTAAAATCCCCACATATAATTAGTGGGGCAGGCCAGGAGGCAAGCTCAATTTCTAGTTCTGCCAGCAGATCTGCGTCATCTAAGTTTGACCCATAAATAATGCAAAGTGTACCAAAGCTGTAAATTAGGGCAATTGCTAACCTGCCCCATTTTTCAGATAATGTCCGTTTACTAGGTGGCAGACGATTAGATATATGAATTGCAACCCCTCTAGTATTAGAGGTCTGTGATGAGCAAATTGCTTGTGTAAAACCTGGAATATAATTAAGACCTCTCTTATGCCAAGGGATATGAGTCTCCTGCTGACATATAAAGTCCAAGCCCAAAGTTCGCAATACTTCACCAGTCCTACCTCTCTTCACTCGATCATTCAGCCCCTCAATGTTAATTGTGCAAAAAGTTAGCTTACCTATCCCGGCCTTTTCCTTGGTACCTTCTTTGCCTGCTTTGCTTCTTAAACCTTTCCTTCAAATTACATGAAGCACAGAACTTATTTGTAATACAGTGGTTTATTTTACTGAATTTTCTTTATATTTTTCTCCTCCCTGTCCCACTCCCACTACCCCTCCCAGGTCTGCCCATCCCCCTCCCCCTCTCCCCTCCCTGTATCGTGAAGCAATAGACCTGACTCGGTCTGTGGGTGATGGTTGGTGGTATTTCCTTGCTAGGGCGACATATAAACAGAAAGAAAAAAGAACAAATATTTCCCCCCCACTTCTCTCAACCCCCCCACGTTCTATTCCTCCACATTTACTAGAGCCCCCCACTGTGCCAGCATTTTACAGCCCAGTAGTCAAAAGGAAAAACTTAGACAGTCTTGCTACCAGAAGATGGTGTTCTATAGGGGTCCTGATTAATCTTTATTATATACTGTCTCCTGGCTTCCCTCAATCTGACACCCCTCGAGAGTCATTTGCCCCCGCAGTCTAAAAACTCCTTAGCCTTGATGTCTTAGGTGAAGACTCTGACACGATCATTCCGTACGACTTTCAACCGGGCCGGATTTAGTAAAAAGGCTTGTGCCCCCTTTTCCTGAAACTGAGTAATCATTTAGCATAAGCACCATCTTCGTTCCACTGTGATGTGGCAAAAATCGGGCCTGGTGAAGAAAGAGAACCCATCAGCCGCCCATTGTGCATCTGGTCTGGTATTCTCAAACACGTTTTGCCTCAATAGGAAGTTCCCGAAATAAACTAAAATTGCCTGAGGTTTGGCATTGAGATGGAGTTGCTGACGTATATTGAATGGAACTCAGTGCGCCCTCTGGATTTCCTAGGACCACTCCACCCTTCTAACTCTGGGAAGGATTTTTGCAACAGCAGTACCATAAATTCTCGTAAGTCTGATCCCTCCTTCCCTTCCAGGATACAGAGGAATCGTAAGTTGTTCCTTCTTTGACGATTCTCACTCTCTTCGAGTTTCGATTGAATTTCTACAAGTTGTGCCTCATGCACCTCTACTTGCCCCTATGATCCAGCGAGTTCCACCTCTAACGTTGCAGTTTTTGACTCTATTCGCAGATGTTATTACAAGTTCTTCCATTTTTTCTGACAGCCCCCTGAAGTTTCCGTGCTACATTTTGTGCGCGTTTTCTCTCCATGCGGGCTTCCTCACGATGTGCTACAACGCACAGCAGAATTGATTCCAATGTGGGGGGTGCCTGGGTTACTGCTGCTTCCTTGATTAGTTGATTTTGGATCCCCACCAATTGATCCCCAAGGGAATAGTCCCACCTCAATTTGTGCGGTCTGGGATTCTCTACTCTGGGGGCTCTGGAGTTTTTCTTTCGGATAGTTGGAGTATTTTGCCTGCCACTAATTCCTTTGTCAGAGCCACTGTCCTCCTCGCTTGATTCTATATTAGATCCCGTCTCTGATTCCAGACCTGACCAAGTGGCATCTGACAGGGAGTAAAAATCATTAGCTTCTGAGTCGATGTCCTTCTCCCCTGGCAGCCTATGTACCCTTGTAGACCCTAAGGGTTCTTTCTTCGTCCCTTTCTCAAGCCTTTTTATCCTTGACTCTTGCCCTTTAGGATATTGCCTGACCCCACCAGTTTGTTCAATCATGCTCCACCCGGCATCTCCTGGGGTCTCCCCCTCATTTGTGGGCTCTCCTAGAGCAGTAGGATCCACTTGGGAAGATGGATCTACTCCAACCTGTTGTAGCTCACTGCCCCCAAAGCTCCCTGCATGAAGCGCATTAGAGGCATTAGAGGCAGAAACACTACTTTCACCTATGACCGGCTCAACAGTGAAAACCTCTATGGAGTTCCCCTGTGTTTCTTCTGGGGAACCTATATCTCCTATGACTCCTGCATCCCCCTTTAGCTCTGGGGATAATGCAGTTATAGTCTCCAGTAATGCCCCCTGTGGAATCCCACGAAATGTCTCAACATCATTCACCGCCTCCTCCGGCCCCAATGGTGGCTTACCGATGACTTTCCTTCTCTGACCGCCAGCTCCTGGCTGCTCCTCCATCCGCATTGCTTGAACGCCAGGCCCCTGGAGCAAGTCAATAACAGACCGCGGTGGCTGAGGCTGTGAGCCCACGCTCCTCCCCTTCCCGTCCGAGGGAATCTCAGCACGGGGCCTCCTTCTACGTTCCTGGGCTAAAACAGGAGTCGTCTCCGCCTAGGCTGCATCCCTCCAGGGTGAATAGAGCTGTCTAGTCTATGAAGTCGCCCCTCTTCCTCTCACGCTGAATTTAGGCGGCATCGTAGAGACGGTCCGAACACCACTGCACGGCAAGCCTCGAATCGCGGTCTGAGAGAGCCCTCTCTCAAACCCCCTGCAGCCTGCGATCAGCACCTCTGCTATCGCCGTCAGCGCGGATATCCACTCCTTGGTACCAGTTACCGGAACTTTGTATTCCTCAGCTTAGGAGGCCTGCCTTCTGGGGTGATGGAAAGCGGGGGTTAAATCAATTAGCCAAACTCATGTCACCCCCTGTGGGAGCCACCTACAGGCATCTCACACGGCTGCCATCTTGCTTTCGGGCTTTTGTCCTGATGCCATCTCAATATGGATTCCAGAAGGGCACAGGCATGATTAACCAGTGCTTACATTTAAGCTTGATCATCTCTAAGTCAGGGCCGGCTCTAGGCTCATGGTGGCCCTGTGCAGGGAGCGTAGGTGGGGGCCCCGGAAGAGGGGGTCCGGACGGGGCGGAGCTCAGGAAGATGTTTTAATAATAATACGTCGGCACTGGGGTAAGGGTAGTCCCAGTTGCAAGAGAACACTTTCCTCCGGTGTGTCTAGCAACTAGGCCTCCACCCCCCACAAGCGCGGTGGCACAGCGGGATGGTTATTGTCCCCCTGTTTAGCTCCCTGGCAGTATTAACACTTTCTGCAGATAACCAACCCTCACACCTCCAGCCCTTTATGAGCTGTTAAGAGGCACTTAAGGAGAGGGAGGGGCTGCAGCTAGAGGAGCTGGGGCATCTATTGAGATGCAGGCAGCCCTGAATGTGGATGTCTGTGCAAATTATTAGGTGCCTCGCAAATTTGCTTTCTGCCCAGGGCCCCCAGAATCCTTGAACCGACCCTGTAATGATTTAATGCAGCAGATATTCTTGGAAGTAGTGTTTTGGGCTAGGCAAAAAATGAATACATATACTTAAGACTACTGCCCTTTTAGAAGCTCAGCTCTACCAGGGCATGAAAATGCATGATGGATTTGTGGATATTCTGCAAAATAGACAAAACTCTGGGATGGGTAAGGAGAACCGATACACACGTAAAGGAATGAGACTGCATTATGCGCACAGAAAGAGTTTGATGAGCAACGCTGTTAGCACAAGCACCACTTTAAATATCGGGTGTTCCCGCAGAGCCCAAAATAAATGAAGTTATTCCTGCCCTACATTACACATACCTGGGTGGAATCAGGGCTCCCGTGACCAGACCTCTGTTTTGAACAGAAGTAAGCACATGGTTGGCAGTTCATACCAGTGTCTCATTGGCTCTCAGTGACCCTCTGTCTAAATAAATTCACTGCCCCGAACTCCCCGGGGTCTCGCGCCTAGGAGTCTGGGAGCAGACCACCTCTATCTGCTGTCTCGGCCCTGGATCAAATAAGGAAGCCGGCTGCAGCGTGGGCCTGCATTGATACTGTGATTAGATCAGAAGATACTCTCTCCACAAAAACGAACATAGCTGCCAAAGTTTCAGATTGCTATGTGTGACATTTATATAATTTTGGTGCAATTATAAGTGACATTTCAACGACTATTAGTGACACACACTGTCTCCCGAGCAAAATCAAACAATTAAGACGATGGAAACATATATATATAAACAATTACAACCATTTGAACAACGAGAAACTCTAAGCAGATCTTAAAAGAGTGAGTTCTGGTACCTGCAGGTCTGTGGGTTGATGCAGGGCTATAGCGGTTCCCAGGGCATAAGAACATAACAAGGACTGTTTTAAATCGTTTCTTCCACATTTATCTAGCTTTTCATTTATATCACTCAACAACACTAATGCAGGTTAGCATTTTAAGTGCTATAGTGCTTCGGGATTGTGAATTCAAAAGCTGAAACGCTAAATATAATACAGAACTTGCTTTAAATTAATTTAGAAAACAGCCACTGTACTTGGCACCTCTTCAAGCAAAACACCAGCATTTTCCTCGTAAAGCTCAAGGTTAGCACATCTCAGTATCCGCATTACAATATTAACTACTTGTGAAGACATTCTCTTACCATCATGCAGGTATGCTTCATGTCAAGTGCCCGCTAACGACCCTGGACACCTTCAGAAGCAGAAGATTAGTTGCCGAGCTCCTAAACCCTTTGAACCAAATACTGAACTTTCTGGCTGCGCTCCATATTTACAGGCCGCAACTTTGGTCTGCAAGGCTGGCTGAAGGCAGGCTTAGGCTGCGAGCTACTGCGGAGGTCGTGGCAATTAGAGTTTGCCGCCCGGCCCGCCTCCTGTGATAACATTCAGGCCTGCCCGCAGTCCTGTCATGCTTGAGGTCTGACATGGCTTAGCCATGACTGTCATGGCTGTCAACGTGCCCAGTAGCATGTAGAGGTATTTCAGCCAATTCTGGTTTTTCAGCCATTGGCAGTAAGCGTTCTCTGTCCTACATGTTCATATTGCCTAGAACAGGTCAAAGAAAACAGAGTACGGTTTGCTGAAAAAACAGGATGGATTAAAAGTTTCTAGAATGACTTGAGCAACTGACAGCTACACTTGGGTAGCACAAGGAGATACAAGGATTATAATCATAAACTGTCTTTATATAGTGCGGACGACCCCTGACGAGGCTTTGAAGCGTTTAACGTTGACATTTTCCTTTGGTGTATGTATGCAGTGTCGGACTGGATATGGCGTAACTGCCAGAACACCCAACTATGGAGCTAGGCAACCAGGTTCGAGTCTCGGTGTTGACTCAACATCCTGTGATTTGGGGCAAATGACGTAGTCTCCCCGTGCCTACCGAAAAAAGCATGTGTCCTTGTGTGATGTACCTGGGCTCATGTAAAGCGCTCCAATACCATCGGGTGGATTTCTTGCTATATTAAAATGCAAAAAAGAATAAAAAATAGGACTGGGCACAAAAAAAGTGTCCTCCATTAACAAATCAGCTAACAAACATTTATCCGATTTGCAAATCAGGGCAGTTGTAAAGATAAGCTGCATTAGTGATGTATAAGGTGTGGGAGACTGCGACTCAACCAGAAACAGCCACAAAGCCAGCCCGTGCACTGATGTGTGAGCCCAGACCTTCTGGCACTGCCTTTTTGCCCTAACGGCCAGTTCGAGCCTGTATGTACGTTTGTATACATGTATTGTATTGTATTGTAATTGCATTTATATAGCGCTTACTACCCCTGACGAGGCGGAACCCATAAAGGATTAGTCGTGAGTTAGTGTAGTGAAATGTGAAAGTTATTTGAGCGATGGATATGCGAGTCTATTATTTGTATAGCACGGACCTGGCCTAAAGGGCAGAGTGAAGCTGCACAGGTGCAAAATCAAATTCACTGTATATACTGCTTGTGGAAATAGTGCGCCTTCAACTGTGCAAAGCTCGGGAGGGTTGTCTCATATGATGTGGTGCTCTACACTTCTGACAGGACCCCAAGAATCCTGCATCCGGATCCAGCACCACCCACCCTGTGATCCTGGGCAGTTTACAAATCTACCTAAATCTCTTCTGCTGCGAAGTTGGAGCTCTTCAAAATGTCTGAAGTGCTTTATAAAATGCTGTTTACATTAATTCATCATAACAAGGAGCCGCGTCACTTCCTTTCATAGCCCCTCGAGAAAATGGGGGGCCGGTCTTCAAGACTTATCACTTACTGACGTTAGTCCGACGTTGCAGCGGTTTTTTCCACGTTCCTTCCTATCTAGAGCACATATTCGGAAGTCATTTCGAATGAGAAGGAAGGGCATCGGATTGATGCAGTCTGACCATTATCTTCATTCAGCAGCAAGCAGACTAAAGTCAGACCTCTAAACTTAAGCACAGGGGCGTAACAAACGCCCCCGCAGACCCCGCAGTGCGGGGGGGGCCTCACTCTCTACAGTTAATGAAGGGGCCCCCAGGGGTCCCCGGCCCCCTCAGCTTTTCTGAGAGCTGTGAGAGAGGTCTGCACTGAAGCAAGCCTCTCTCTCTCTGCATCTGAAGCAGGTGCAGCCTGCTCGGAGCCCTTCGCCCCCTCCCTCTGACTGAAGAAAAACAAAGTATCAATATACATTGTTTCTCTTCAGTCAGAGCCAGAGGCAGTCCCGGAAAGAGGATGGGGGCACCAGAGACAGCAGTCTCCACTGCTCCTCTGAGGCAGCACAGAGCCCAGCCCCCACTCTCTTCTCTCAACAAAGCGCACCCCACAAGAAAAGAGAAGAGACAGGGACAAGGATGGGGTGGGGGGCCCACCCCACAAGAGAAGAGAAGAGACAGGGACAGGCCCCCATCCGAGAAGAGACAGGGACAAGGATGGGGTGGGGGGCCCACCCCACAAGAGAAGAGAAGAGAGGGTGGGGAGCCCACCCCACAAGAGAAGAGAAGAGACAGAGACAAGGATGGGGTGGGGGCCCCACCCCACAAGAGAAGAGAAGAGACAGGGACAGGCCCCCATCCGAGAAGAGACAGGGACAAGGATGGGGTGGGGGGCCCACCCCACAAGAGAAGAGAAGAGACAGGGACAAGGATGGGGTGGGGGGCCCACCCCACAAGAGAAGAGAAGAGACAGGGACAGGCCCCCATCCGAGAAGAGACAGGGACAAGGATGGGGTGGGGGGCCCACCCCACAAGAGAAGAGAAGAGAAAGGGACAGGCCCCCATCCGAGAAAAGACAGGGACAAGGATGGGGTGGGGGGCCCACCCCACAAGAGAAGAGAAGAGACAGGGACAAGGATGGGGTGGGGGCCTCAGAGAGCAATAGAAGAGACAGGGACAAGGACGGGGTGGGGGGCCCACCCCACAAGAGAAGAGAAGAGAAGAGACAGGGAAAGGCCCCCATCCGAGAAGAGACAGGGACAAGGATGGGGTGGGGGGCCCACCCCACAAGAGAAGAGAAGAGAAAGGGACAGGCCCCCATCCGAGAAGAGACAGGGACAAGGATGGGGTGGGGGGCCACCCACAAGAGAATAGAAGAGACAGGGACAAGGATGGGGTGGGGGGCCCACCCCACAAGAGAAGAGAAGAGACAGGGACAAGGATGGGGTGTGGGCCCCACCCCACAAGAGAAGAGAAGAGACAGGGACAGGCCCCCATCCGAGAAGAGACAGGGACAAGGATGGGGTTGGGGGCCCACCCACAAGAGAACAGAAGAGACAGGGACAAGGAAGGGGTGGGGGGCCCACCCCACAAGAGAAGAGAAGAGAGGGTGGGGGGCCCACCCCACAAGAGAAGAGAAGAGACAGGGACAACGATGGGGTGGGGGCTCCACCCCACAAGAGAAGAGAAGAGACAGGGACAAGAAGAGACAGGGACAAGGATGGGGTGGGGGGGGCACCCACAAGAGAAGAGAAGAGACGGGGACAAGGATGGGGTGGGGGCCTCAGAGAGCAAGAGCAAGAGACCGCACAGAGCAGTGCTCGGGACCCTGACAAGGGTGGGAGTGGGGGCCCCCAGACAGAGTATTCTCCAGGGCAAAGCTCACATGAGAAGGGACGAGGCAGCAAAATGGTGCCCTCAGGTAAGCACGCTTGTTAGAACACACCATGGGCGTCCGCAGGGAGAGGGAAATGGGGGCCGAGAAGGGTGCAAGGCAGAGGGGGAGAAGGGTGCACGGCAGAGGGGGAGAAGGATGCATGGTAGAGAAGGGTGCAAGGCAGAGGGGAGAAGGGTGCAAGGCAGAGAGGAGAAGGGTGCAAGGCAGAGAGGAGAAGGGTGCAAGGCAGAGGGGAGAAGGGTGCAAGGCAGAGAGGAGAAGGGTGCAAGGCAGAGAGGAGAAGGGTGCAAGGCAGAGAGGAGAAGGGTGCAAGGCAAAGAGGAGAAGGGTGCAAGGCAGAGAAGAGAAGGGTGCAAGGCACAGAGGAGAAGGGTGCAAGGCAAAGAGGAGAAGGGTGCAAGGAAGAGAGGAGAAGGGTGCAAGGTAGAGAAGGGTGCAAGGTAGAGAAGGGTGCAAGGCGGAGAAGGGTGCAAGGCGGAGGGGAGAAGGGTGCAAGGCAAAGAGGAGAAGGGTGCAAGGCAAAGAGGAGAAGGGTGCAAGGCAAAGAGGAGAAGGGTGCAAGGCAGAGAAGAGAAGGGTGCAAGGCAGATAGGAGAAGGGTGCAAGGCGGAGGAGAGAATGGTGCAAGGCAAAGAGGAGAAGGGTGCAAGGCAAAGAGGAGAAGGGTGCAAGGCAAAGAGGAGAAGGGTGCAAGGCAAAGAGGAGAAGGGTGCAAGGCAGAGAAGAGAAGGGTGCAAGGCAAAGAGGAGAAGGGTGCAAGGCAAAGAGGAGAAGGGTGCAAGGAAGAGAGGAGAAGGGTGCAAGGTAGAGAAGGGTGCAAGGCGGAGGGGGAGTAGAGTGCAAGGTAGAAAGGAGAAGGGTGCAAGGCGGAGGGGAGAAGGGTGCAAGGCGGAGGTGAGAAGGGTGCAAGGCAGAGGGGAGAAGGGTGCAAGGCAGAGGGGAGAAGGGTGCAAGGCAGAGAGGAGAAGAGTGCAAGGCAGAGAGGAGAAGGGTGCAAGGCAGAGAGGAGAAGGGTGCAAGGCAAAGAGGAGAAGGGTGCAAGGCAGAGAAGAGAAGGGTGCAAGGCACAGAGGAGAAGGGTGGAAGGCACAGAGGAGAAGTGTGCAAGGCACAGAGGAGAAGGGTGCAAGGCACAGAGGAGAAGGGTGCAAGGCACAGAGGAGAAGGGTGCAAGGCACAGAGGAGAAGGGTGCAAGGCAAAGCGGAGAAGGGTGCAAGGAAGAGAGGAGAAGGGTGCAAGGTAGAGAAGGGTGCAAGGCGGAGAAGGGTGCAAGGTAGAGAGGAGAAGGGTGCAAGGCGGAGGGGAGAAGGGTGCAAGGCGGAGGGGAGAAGGGTGCAAGGCGGAGGGGAGAAGGGTGCAAGGCAGATAGGAGAAGGGTGCAAGGCGGAGGGGAGAAGGGTGCAAGGCGGAGGGGAGAAGGGTGCAAGGCGGAGGGGAGAAGGGTGCAAGGCAAAGAGGAGAAGGGTGCAAGGCAAAGAGGAGAAGGGTACAAGGCAAAGAGGAGAAGGGTGCAAGGCAAAGAGGAGAAGGGTGCAAGGCAAAGAAGAGAAGGGTGCAAGGCAAAGAGGAGAAGGGTGCAAGGCAAAGAGGAGAAGGGTGCAAGGCAAAGAGGAGAAGGGTGCAAGGAAGAGAGGAGAAGGGTGCAAGGTAGAGAAGGGTGCAAGGCGGAGGGGGAGAAGGGTGCAAGGCGGAGGGGGAGAAGGGTGCAAGGCGGAGGGGGAGAAAGGTGCAAGGTGGAGAGGAGAAGGGTGCAAGGCGGAGGGGAGAAGGGTGCAAGGCAGATAGGAGAAGGGTGCAAGGCAGATAGGAGAAGGGTGCAAGGCAGATAGGAGAAGGGTGCAAGGCGGAGGGGAGAAGGGTGCAAGGCGGAGGGGGAGAAGGGTGCAAGGCGGAGGGGGAGAAGGGTGCAAGGTGGAGAGGAGAAGGGTGCAAGGCGGAGGGGAGAAGGGTGCAAGGCAGATAGGAGAAGGGTGCAAGGCAGATAGGAGAAGGGTGCAAGGCAGATAGGAGAAGGGTGCAAGGCGGAGGGGAGAAGGGTGCAAGGCGGAGGGGAGAAAGGGTGCAAGGTGGAGGGGAGAAGGGTGCAAGGTAGAGACGGGTGCAAGGCAGAGGGGGAGAAGGGTGCATGGCAGATGGGATAAGGGTGAAAGGCAGAGGGGAGAAGGGTGAAAGGCAGAGGGGAGAAGGGTGCAAGGCAGAGGGGAGAAGGGTGCAAGGCAGAGGGGAGAAGGGCGCAAGGCAGAGAGGAGAAGGGTGCAAGGTAGAGAAGGGTGCAAGGCGGAGGGGGAGAAGGGTGCAAGGCAGAGGGGAGAAGGGTGCAAGGTGGAGGGGAGAAGGGTGCAAGGCAGAGGGGAGAAGGGTGCAAGGCAGAGGGGAGAAGGGTGCAAGGCAGAGGGGAGAAGGGTGCAAGGCAGAGGGGAGAAGGGTGCAAGGCAGAGGGGAGAAGGGCGCAAGGCAGAGAGGAGAAGGGTGCAAGGTAGAGAAGGGTGCAAGGCGGAGGGGGAGAAGGGTGCAAGGCAGAGGGGAGAAGGGTGCAAGGCAGAGGGGAGAAGGGTGCAAGGTGGAGGGGAGAAGGGTGCAAGGCAGAGGGGAGAAGGGTGCAAGGCAGAGGGGAGAAGGGTGCAAGGCAGAGGGGAGAAGGGTGCAAGGCAGAGGGGAGAAGGGTGCAAGGCAGAGGGGAGAAGGGTGCAATGCAGAGGGGAGAAGGGCGCAAGGCAGAGAAGGGTGCAAGGCGGAGGGGGAGAAGGGTGCAAGGCGGAGGGGGAGAAGGGTGCAAGGCGGAGGGGGAGAAGGGTGCAAGGCGGAGGGGGAGAAGGGTGCAAGGCGGAGGGGGAGAAGGGTGCAAGGCAGAGGGGAGAAGGGTGCAAGGCAGAGGGGAGAAGGGTGCAAGGCAGAGGGGAGAAGGGTGCAAGGCAGAGGGGAGAAGGGTGCAAGGCAGAGGGGAGAAGGGCGCAAGGCAGAGAAGGGTGCAAGGCGGAGGGGGAGAAGGGTGCAAGGCGGAGGGGGAGAAGGGTGCAAGGCGGAGGGGGAGAAGGGTGCAAGGCGGAGGGGGAGAAGGGTGCAAGGCAGAGGTGAGAAGGGTGCAAGGCAGAGGTGAGGAGGGTGCAAGGCAGAGAGGAGAAGGGTGCAAGGCAAAGGGGAGAAGGGTACAAGGCAAAGGGGAGAAGGGTGCAAGGCAGAGGGGAAAAGGGTGCAAGGCAGAGGGGAGAAGGATGCAGGGTAGAGAAGGGTGGAAGGCGGCGGGGGAGAAGGGTGCAAGGCAGAGAGGAGAAGGATGCAAGGTAAGTGTCACTTATAACAGCTGTATTGGTGACAGTGGCATAACAATCGCCCCGCATCCCCTGCAGAATGGCGGGTCGCTGGCCTGAGAGCTCTAGACTGGCACGGAGAATGGGAGGGGGGCCCCCTCCATGTAGTTTGCAGGGGGGCCCCCTCATGTTTTGTTACGCCACTGCTTAAGCAGTCTGGCTGTTTGTGGAATTGCCAGGAGATGTTGATTTTAGAATTTCCGAGAAAAAAAATCTCGAAAACAATCTGCCCCAAATGTGGGACGGATGCATACAGGCGGCTGTCGACGGCTGTTTCTGATCTTTGAACGCGTTCAGAGGGAACGTATAAAGTCAGCGGTATAAAGTCAGATTCTGCGTTGAACTGTCCTTTAACGTAATCTGGTTTATGCCTGTGGACCAAGATGCATTCATGGTTTCGGGGCATTTGTGATCTTTTCCTTTACTGTGCTTATTAGCGCCTCTAAAGCTGTATTTTGTGGGCACCATGTGTGCTGCAGGCCCTGCCCGAGTCATCTTGTAAACACACGCGGACACCTCACAGGCAACACGGCACAGCTCGCGCTCACAAGTGGGCGGGGTCTGCGAGATGGCCTGTGCATTTTCATTAATATTGAGCTTGTTAACATTAGGTTCATCTCAGCACTAGCTGATCATAATCAGTTTTTCTCTTCCGGGACATGCGAATGCAAGACATATTATCTTAAAAAAGGGCTTTTGAGCGTGCTTATTGCTTACCAGTTGTGTGCCCCATGGAGGTGGGGGCATCCAGTGTCAGACGGTCTGTCCTGGCGGCCTCTGATATACTAAATCCGTCTTCTGCTGCGGTAAAATACTGAATTCAGGGAAGGTGGGTAGGGGTTAGTATCAACAGCTGGTATGCAGCCACGAGGTGGTCCGGACCAGTGCGAACTCACGGCCGCCTCTTTAATTAACTGCAGTGCTCCCTCCGGGCATGATTATGTGCACGATTACGTGCCGCGCTGCCCCACAAACTAGCCAGCCGCCTTTATTTCTAACACCCAAAACGAATTCTCCTGGCGCCCAGGCAGCAAGCAGGATATGACGCCCCCCACAATGACGTCAGGTTGACAGGAAGAGCTGCGCCGCGGCCGTTGTAATGTTGAAACATTGTTTCAGTTGTGCTAATGCTGCGTTAGAGCAGCTGCGAACCTCAATCCTGCTGGAGCAACGTGTGTAAACCACTGCCAGGCAGTGCTGCCACAGGCTCTCACTTTTAGTCACTGCTTAAAACAACAACGCTCACGCGTCGCTGCCATTGCCCGGAGGCCGCCAAATCCTGTCAGGGGGCCGCCGTCGTCGTGGCGGCCCCTGGGGTTTGGCGGCCCTGTGCAGATGCACACTTTGCACATGCCTAGGGCCGGCCCTGTCTAAGTACACCAGAGCAAAGAGAGGGAACATATACATGGCCATTATGGAGCTCTCGTTGGCGTTTGGCTGCTTAGCTCATCCAAAATTGTGGGCAATCCTGGCTGCGATGGAATAGATTCCAGGCTGATTACTTTGAGACACCAAATGTACTCACAGGCGATGGCTTCTGTCTGCTACGGAAGGGATGGGAAATGCATTAGACATTTTAAGATCATGAGAGGAGTCAGGCATGGCTGCGTCCTCACCCAATTTCTATTCTCACTTTATACAAATGGGGTGGAAGCCACCCTGAAAAGGTGTACACCTGATGTTCCTTCTTTCCCCTTGTGCCTACTACCAATCATGGCCTATGAGGAAGACGCTGTCCCGATAGCTAGGACAGGTTTAGCATTTAACGCCTAATTGACACCTATGTGAGTTTCATGTCATCCATGTATCTTAAAGTATACAAGTCAAAAACCTTTATTTTAGTGTCAGGACTACCTCCCCCTAAAAAATATTTCCTCGTTCCATATTGGGATTCGTTATTTAGGAGTTGTTTTCGACACCAAACAAACCTGGTCACACATGGTGCGTAGTAGGGCCCAAACAATGGAGCACACTATGGCGGCTGTTTCCAGCTTCACAAAAAAATTAGGCTCAAAGTCCCTAACAACAATAAAAAAGATCTATAATGCCAAAACGATCTCGGCAACAACATATGGGGCAAGGTCTGGGGCATAGTACCAAAGGATTCCCTACAGAAGTTAGAGAAAAGGTTTTTTAAGAGGATTACCTCGCTCCCTACCTCATTCTCAAACTATGCTACTTACTCATTCAGAGCTGGATTTCCCCTATGTGTCTGACATAGCGAGAGTAGCCGAATCATGCTGTGGTATTCAATATGGAATAGGGACACAGTGGATCTAAAACAGACCATCATACAAAATTGCCCTTCACTGGACACAGCACATAAAATCCCCTGGTTGGAGTATGTCATATCAACCTTGTACTCGCTAGGACTCCCAGAATGATATGTAAATCCCAGCTCATGCGCCAGGTTCCCAAAAAAAAGACTAAAGGCCCTATTCTTGGACAAGTTAGCCTATGAAAGAAAGGAATCCCAGTAGTTAAAAACAACTGTAAAAATCTATTACTTGATTACATCGTTAATAGAGGGTGAATATTCATATTTGGATGCCATAAGGAACCTGCACCACAGGTTTATCCTTTTAAGGTTCCGCTTAAACCTAATTTCTCTAATTCTGGGCTTTCCTTTAAAAAAGTATGCCTTTAGTGAACTGACTACTTGCACGTGTGATAATCTATCTGTCCAGTCTGACCTCCACCTCTTCTTCTTTTGTCATTTCTATAAGGAACAGGGAACTAAATATATAACACCTCTTTTAAGACGGCATCATTTTAAGCAGTTCCGTGTCACTCTGTTCTTTGTGAAGAAGCTTCATGACCCTATTGTATAACCCTTTTGTATGCTTCTGCGTAGCTTCATTCCTTTCGGTCTGTAAACGAAGGAGACACTCGCTAGAATTGGAATCTCATGCTAATATTTAGTCTCATACTCAGTTTCTCTCTAGAAAATTTTACAAAATTTACTTGAAACAGGTTTGAAGAGATCTAGGATCTGTTTAATATAAGTAATATTCTTAAATGGTTTTATGATTTATATAGTCCATTCCTTTTTCCCCAAATGAATCTGTTTTAATTATCTTCTTTAACCTATGCATTCATGTGGTAATCTGGGGGAACTGGCATCTTGCATTTGACCTTCTATTGCGTCCATTGCAGGAACTACAGACATTGAATTGCGTATTTTGCACTACCCAACCCTACACCCCTATTGTTTCGGGGTTTTATCTTGCAAATTGCATCTTACTATCTTAATTGACAGCTTTTAGTAACTTTATTGTATTATACTGTATTTAGAAGAATGATATTGTTTTCTTTTAACATGTATACTTTGATGATCTATGCTTTCAGATTAGATCAATTAAAGTTAATGACATGGAATGAAAAGCCATGGTTTAAGAGCTTTCCTGAACTGCAGAAGGTTGTTCAGCTTTTTCAGTTCAAGAGGGAAGGAATTCCATAGCTTAGCTGTGCTGACCACAAACTGTCGCAGGGATTCTGCTCCTACACAGAACTGTGCATAGAGACTTGGAACCTCAGTGAATTAGGGTGTGCCAAAACTCACCTTAGTATCCAAAATCCCCTACCAGACTAGCAATCAGTGTCTCATTGGTTCTTACACACCCCCAATGAGTAGACAACCCGGAACATGAACTTAAAACACCTCAGATCACATGGAACACATGAACACTCTTTCATTATACTAACATACCAGTCCAGAACGAGGAGTAAATGAGGAAATGTGCAAGTTTGAAATATTTATTTCTAATGCTGTGTTCTCAGGTGCAGTATCTTAGCTAATACAAGCAAACATATTATAAGCAACAAGGTTATCAGCATAGTTACTATTACATAAAATACAAAGGGAGAAAGCATGTTAAAATGCTAAAAGGAAGAAGGCTAAATTACACCTAAGTCTTACCCTCCCTTGCTAGAATATTATATTATATCTAAAGAAGGTCTCCTTGGGTTTTAGCAGGGCGGCCCCATACCTCTGGTCTTAGTAGAAAGGGATCACATCATCTTCTACACCAACTCTCTGTATGCGAATATTCATCAAGTGTGTGTGCATGCTCTGCGCAGTGCAGTATTAAATGCACCAAATGCCGGAGTTGGCCACAGCTGCATATGTGTTATGTCTAGGAAGTGCGCTGATCAGACCGAACAACAACCACTGTGTTGAAATAACCTTGAAGGCCTCGGCACTCACTGTATAGACATAGCTTACCAAGCAAAGCTGACACTATAGGAAAACATATTATTCTCGTGTGAAGCAAAATATTCTACTAGGCTCAAAGCACTAATAACAATATGCGCCGTGTGCAGAAGCAGCAGAAAGGAAAAATGGCGTTTAAACTTCTAATAAGCTCATGTTAACTTAACACAGTATGAAGGCAAAGCCTATCTCCATGACACCCTCCCTTGATCCGAGCACGGATAAGGTAAGATAAGATAAGATAAGGGGCAAATTTAGGAATGCAGAGTTCAAGAACAATAGTCTGAACATAAGTATCCAATTTGTTCCTAGAACAATAGAGATAAAAAAAATTTGAGCCAAAATCTCATAGTCTGTCAACAGTTGAATTTGTCAAAAAAAATTAAAACTTAACCTCCGGACATAGCGAAGTCAATAGGTCTGAGCCAAAAAAATATTGATGAAATAGTTAAAAAAATATCCGATGTCCAATAAGTGGCGTCGGTCATAGAGGAGAGAGAGTAGAGATAACTCATCCCAATAATGAATATGCAAAATATGCAGCAACAGCCTCCAACAGGAAGTCACTGTTCTCATCCGAAAATAACTCGGACATCCAATTTAACATAGGGAAAGAACATGTATGTTCCTCAATTACCGGTCCCTCTAGCACCATCAGATGACAACTCGGTGGGTTTTCAATGAAGCTGCATGCCACAAAATCTTGCGCCGCTGCAAAAACATTCCAATGACCCAGTACTCCATGCATCGCTGCAAAGGCCATAAGCCCCCCATCAGAAAAAAGCAATTCATGAGCAACTAAGGGGCTCATAAATTGATTATAATCCGCATCGGGAGACACCGTATTGCAGAGACACAAATTCAGGGCCCATTCAAAGTCGCAACTCAGGCAATGAAAGACAGGCTGGACGCATGTAAAGTAGGAAAATCGAAACGATAATCCATAAGCTGCACTTAATGTAGCAAGAGGCAGCTCTCCATAGTACTCAAGCATTCGGGCACGAAGGAGCCCCAGCCGAGACAGCAGTAAGGGAAATCCACCAAACAGGCTGGAAAAAATAGAATGAAAAAATGCTGGAAAGACACCAAATATAGTCTGAAAAGAAGTGACAAGGCCACTGCTTACGACTTTAAAAAAGTGAGCCAGCCCAGTTGTGGAGGATGCATTGAAGATAGTGTGAATGAACTCACTGAAATGCAATGGCAAATCAGTATTCAATAAAGCATGCACTTCTGTGTGGGTGTTAGCCACATGAAGGACAAATGTTTCACGAGCAGATGTGAGGGAAACTTCTTTTTGAGACAATAGAGTTCTTATGCAACTCATCTTGTTGAACTCTGCTTTCAAGGTCGGAATCTTTGGGCCAGATGGAATCATCAAGTCTCCCATGCGGAGGAGGACACATTACATTTTTACAGCAAACCACCCTTTCACTGTTGATAACAACATAAGCAATTCCTGCTACTAACCCACAACAATCTTCATTATTTAAAAGTAAATAACTCCCGTTTGCCAGTAATGTGAATGTGGGTACGATAGCAGGCACAGGTGCACCTTTCAAAATACCGGCCAAATTTGTCTCATTCTGATAACAGGAGCCGTGCAATTGGATATGTCTACACATCAACGAGTGATCCGGTGTTTCAGTGCAATCTTCACCATTCAAATAAACTTCCTTTCCCTCCCTAAGGCCAAGCTTCATGGAGATAAGCACTGCCAAGAGGCTCATATCTACCAATGGAAAAGTACTTCATACATCCCTCAAACTTGAATAAAGGAAACGGGATAGTTATTAAACCGTGGATAAGCCACGTTGCAGTATTGGCTTCTGCCACAGAGAATGGTAAAGGTTCCAACCTTTCAATGTGTAACATAGAAAAAGATGCATCTTTCATCGACAGTAAACATTGCTTGTCAGTCAAATTAAACGGGGCAAACAAGGACGATGTATTCATGGAATGCCAAGGCACTTTTCCTGCCTTTAAGGTCTGTAGTGTCCATGCAAACTGCATAATAGAACGCAATTGATTTTGACCGTGGTACAGAACAGACACTTCATCTTGCACAATATCAACAACAGATGATACAATATTGTCTAATGTGTAAATGCGGGAAGAGAGCGTGTTTATGCTATTATCTACAACCGCTAGCACTTTTTCTAAATTGGCTTGATCTATAGCCCTAATGCGGGTAGCTGCGTCAATCTGGGATGTTTTCCAGACTTCGTTGTAATTGGCATATATCCATCTTTTAGATCTTCCGTTAGACGGGCCCTTAATAAAATCATTCAGATCAACATCGTCAGTCAGGTTAGACAAATGTAGTTTAAATGACGCCAAGGTGGAATGTTTGAGCCAATTCTGACACAATTTGCCGACAGAACAGGTAGTCACAGAATGGCCAGTTTCAAAACGGCAATCCACCCTGACCTGTGTAAATCCTTCTGCTAAACCCAGAAAACGATGCTGGCAAGAATCAGCACTTTTGTGCCAGAGCAACCAGCCTTTGGGATCCAAACTGGAAATGTTAAAGGAAGAATTCAACAACAGAGTTTGTAACTTTATCATTGAAAATTTAGTGGCATTATTCTAACCGGAATATTCTTCTAATTCAGGAAAAGAAGGAGCATTCAATGTTTTAGTAGTAGCCAATCCAAAGCAAGTTGTGGTTCGGGATGAGGCATGCACGGTGAAAAGCCTCAGTGCCTTGCACTTGCCAGCTTTTAGAACCCCAAACTGATTTAAGGTCAATAGTATCCTTCCACAACTCGTAGCCCCCAACACCCAACTGGTCTAGAAAGGACTTCGAATACAATAATTTGGTATCGGTAAGTCTAACTTTGGATGTGGACTTTTCAGCCATTTTAAAATAAAATGCATTGGGATTCGACTGATTAAAATCAGTAAAGTAAGTGAACCTTTTCAAAAAGGAAGCAGAACTGCCTTGTATAGGAGCTGGACAATGTTCCCATTGCGTATAATTCACATTGTTCCTCCTGGTATTAGCTTTATGGAGGTAATGATTGCCAAAATGTTGGTAAGAATATAAATCAGCGTAATTAGCAGATTCTAAATACAAATCTTCAGCACCAAAGGCAGCATAATATTTCAAATCAGAAAACAAAGCTTCTATGGCCTGAACATCCCAATCATCAGAACGTATATTTTGTTTAATTACATCCCCCATAGAAACTCTAAGCACATTAGGGACATTTATAACCTCAGTGGGCCCATGGATTTGAAATCGAACAGAATCCCACACAATCCCATCTAAGACAGGCCAATCAGTGATGTTAATAAAAGCCAGGTCCCTCTTCAGTCTGTGTGATGAGGAATGGGGAGCCAATGTTCCATTGATATGTCAGATGCATGTTCTCTCCTCGACATAGTGTCCATTCGCGAGTCGGAAAACATACCCCACAAAGCCAATTGACATAAAAAGGTCAATTGAAGAGAGAACCAGCCAAATGTAGGTCCAAGGGGAAATCCAAAATGTTTTTTTAACAGTCTTGCCAAAACAGAAATTCTTGAATGTTTCCCCGATGTGTGTGAATCAGTGTCAAATGAAAATCTGGATTCCGTAGCCAAACGAGTTTGCAAATCAGGCATCAATAAGTCAGTTGGGTATGTGTAGTCTGTTTCATTAAGTTGAGTACCAGGCAGTGTACTCAATAAAGGACTAGAAATTGTAGGCATCTCGATGGCAACAACAGGCATTGGATTAGAAGCCGGAGCCAAAACAGAATTTCTCAAAATCGAAGGACACGAGACCACCGGTGTCATATTAAGATGAATCGGCCACTCTGTGTATCTTGACATTGTCAATGGAGATGTACCTTTTTTCCTTGCGACTTGGAAGTGGTGGTAAAATGACTGTTCTAGTGCCCTTCACACCAAGCATGGAACCGGAGCTCGATAAGAGGGACCAAATTCTTTCTTCTTTTCGATCTTCTCTCGAACCAGTTCTCCAACTTGGGGTAACCAGCCAACTACCAGGATCTGCAGCGCATCATCCGAGGTGGAGGGCAAATGTTCCTTTGCAAGACTGTCTCTTGTCTCTTGTAGATTCTGTAAAACATTGCAATGTTCATCTACATAAAAGGAGGCAGCAACAGCCGCCTGGTCTAGACCGTCAAAGTCCGGTACAAACATTTTGATACCAAAGAGCATTTCGTATGGGGTACGCCCACCCAGAGACCTTCTAGGGAGATTATTAAGAGCGTGCTGCACGCCATTGAGGTGGGCCAGCCAGTTCCTGCCAGTGCCTATAACTCTAGCCGTCAAAGACTGCTTTAAATCTCGGTTCATTCGTTCCACAACACTATTACCCTCAGGTCGGTATGGATACGAAAACTTGACTTGGACCCCCAACAAAGACATGGCATCCTTATACGCCTTAGAGGCGAAAGCCGGACCCTAATCCAAATCGAAGGTACCACAGGCAAAAATCCCCACAAAGACACGCAAGTCTCTTATGACAGTTCGTGAATCAGCGCTGCGGTAGTGCCACACCGACACAAAGCGTGTGCATGAATTGACTGCTACTAAGATGTACTTATACACAGTATCAGAAGAAAAAGGACCGCAGTGGTCTAAATAAACACATCCAAGTGCTTTATTAGAAATGTACAACTGTGTCTGGGGCGGACGCATAGCAGTTGAAGGCTTAATCTGCTGGCAAATGTCACATTGAAGCACATAATCAAACGCCTGCTTGTACAGTCCCCGCCACCAGAAACGTTGTTGTAACTGAGCTACAGTAGCCGAAACGCCCGCATGCGCAGACACAACACCTTCATGGGCTGCCTTAAGCAGTTTTGGCCTGCAGTCCGCGTTGCGAATTAACCTTTCACCAGCGTCAGGTATTTTCACATAAGGAACTTTATCAGGACTTAAGTGGTATGAATACTTCGAAGGGAATCCCTTAGGATATTTACTTCCCCTCTCAGTTGCAGCAACAGCTACCAAGATATCATCATCGATCTTACTTTTGGAACGTGTAACTGCTGCAACCAAATATGTTGATACTGCTGATTTCGCGGCTTCATCAGCCATCGAATTGCCAACAGCGTGGACTCCCACGTGCTGATGACCGAGAGTGTGAATTACAAACACGAGTGGCAACTGTTCTTTCAATTTCAGCCACTCGGACCCAGATAATTTTATGTTTTATTGTGCTACCTTTGGAATCACGAAACTCATTCTGAATTCAAAAGAACAAGTTTTCATTGTAAGACTGGACACAATAATAAGAATCACTCACAATAAGAGTTGTCACACTAGGATCTGCATACTGCAATGCAAGCATCAGAGCACTATGCTCTGCCAATTGTGCGGTGCAGTCCCCTAAAGTCTGCGTGCGCACGACTCTGGACTTGAACTCATCATTCACCATGGCGCCTACCACAATGGCGCAACTTGCGCTGAACCATCAGTGTATATGATGCAATGGAAATCCTCCAAAGGCCGCATAGCCAAAGGCGCAGGATGAACAAATTCATACTGCAAAAATTCCTGCAACTGTAAGGAGCCATCAAAAATAAATGTGACATCTGGAGATGTCAATGATGCTGCCCATTGTATCCACCGTGGATGCAAAGCTTTAGAATTTGGTACACTGGCCTTCGTCACTGCCTCTAGTGCAGGATACGGGGTAACAACCAATATGCGTTTTCCCTGCGACAGTGCAGGTACCTTAAGAATCGCCATTTGCACAGCTGTCAAAACGCTTTCCACAGAGGAAAACCGTATTCCAGCCGAAGTGTACAAGTGTGACTTGTAAGCAATAGGTACTGTGTCTCCTTCGTTAAAAGTAAGGTACGTGAAACCCACCGCCCCAGGTATGATTCTTATCACCTAGTTGGTGTGGTAGTCACGAGTCAGTAAGAATTTAGATTCTAGAAGATCAGCCTGCAAAGATTGCAAAATAGCTGAATGTTCTGGCAGCCAGCAAGATTTGATAAAAGTAGGTTGTATCAAAGCATACAAAGGCTTGATACGGTAGGCATATCCAGGAATGTATGTACGCACTAAATTCAAAAATCCCAGCAAGAACTGTAATTTTTTCAGAGTTGTAGGAGCGCGCAGTTGTGCGCATTTCTCCAAGAAGTCAGGGGCCAATCCTTAACCCTTCATTGTTGAGCTCATAGCCCAGGAACAACAATGTGTACTCTGCAATGTGAGACTTTGCAAAGTTGAACTTGTAACCAAAGTCCGCAAAGTTACAAATTATGCAGTCAACATGACACAGATGCACCCAAAGCTCGTCGTCTGTGAGATATATGTCAACCAGATACGAACATGCATCCGTGTCCACTCTCTCCAAGAGAGAGACAATACGGGCAGCAAACACGCCTGGACTATTCTTATAGCCCATCGCTAGGCATTTAAATTGGCGTTCTTTGCCGCCACAGGTAAAACTGGTCCATTGGGAACTCAGTCCATCCAAATTGTGGGCAAAAAAAACGCTGGAAATGTCAGGTGTGGTTTTAAACCATTTACGCACAAGACCATCCACAAGGGCAGAGCAGTGGGTATTCTGTACTGCACAGGTACGGCAATGCGAGTTCAAATTCCGGTAATCCAATACCAAACGGTACGAACCGTCTGGCTTGGTCACAGTAAAAAGAGGGTTATTCATCGGTGACACACAAGTTTCAATTACGCCTTGATATTCCAATTGTTCAAGGATTTCCGTGACGGAAGCCTTAGCTTCACGTTCGGATGGGATATTGAGGTTGAGGCTGTGGCATAGACCGTAAAGGAATCTCGTGGTGAGGGGAAAATTTATCCCACCCACAATGTGTATGGTACAAAGCCGGCGCAAGAGCCTTAACCCACTCTTCTGTAAAATTCAGCGCATGCTCTTTCGACACCGTGTACGCAAAACTAGGGAGGATTACCTCCTCCCCTCTCTGAGCCGCGAGCACAAAAGGTCGGGGCCAGTCAGCCTCCGCTAACAAAATGTCATAGGTAGTTGTAAGATTTTCCCCAAAGACCCCCTTAATGGTACAATGTATGTCACCTTCAATTAAAAGTACTATTTCATAAAGTCTATCAGGGGGAGCTACTCTAGTGTCAGCTGTTTCCACAACAACATGTTGGTCAGTCGCTGTCACCTTCAGTAGTGGACGCAGGACCTCTCGCACTATGGTAATCTCTGCCCTGCTGTCCAACAATGTCAGTGCCCATGTCAGATTCCGAAGCCGCGTTCTCACTATCTGTGGCATATCTCACTGTTAAAGCGGCAACTTTCTTTTTCTGAAACTGGGATCTTTTCGGTGTTGAATCGTCCTGATTGCCTTTACTGTCTTTGGGGCGGGGCTGGTCGCGTCCCTGCTGGCCACCCCGACCTATGCCGCCTCCTCCACCACCGGTCGATGAGGCCGATGAGTCCTGAAAAGAACGAGGAGAGCGTTGTTCAGAAACCTGAAAACGATCAGGTGATTTTATCGTCGTGCGATCGCGCAAGTCATAAACACGTTCTGTAGACGCAGGCACTGGAGATGCAGGACGTAACTCCTGTTTCTGCTGTTGTTGTTTACCCTGTTTTTTATTTTTGGGCCAATTTTGTTTTTTAGCCTTTGGCTGTTCGTCTGTTTCTGACTTTGGCCCTTGGCGTTGCTTTTTCTCTTTAACAGAGAAAGGCTTGACACCTAAACTATTGCGGCCCACGGTTTTATAAGCCGCCACAATAATTCTTGGTAACTGTCGGGGTTTATCAGCATCGGGAACCACCAGCAAAGCATTAGACACCTGAAAGCTTACCGCATCTGTTATGTTATGTTATGTTACTACGTTTTTGTATAGCGCAAATCACCACTGGTCTCTAAGCGCTTTAATCTCCCTTGACATTAGCAAGTGCGAGATCAGAAACTACGTCAAAACTGCTGCATAGGCGCATACCAAATTCAACCGCTGCCTCAGGTCCGTGCTCATCTTGAACCCGCTTAATGACTGACGGAAGGACAGTCATTGACGGAGTGCCGAAGCACCTCATATACATGGCTGCAAAAATCTTACCCCAAGACTCACAGTCACCAGCTTCTGGGATCAAGTCTTTAGGCATACTAATTGTCAGAATCCTGTTTTCTTCACCAGGAGTCGTGTTAGGAAATACTGATTCCAGCTGGTCAAACTTCTCGGCAAGCCAGAAAGGAAAGTCATCCTTATTCTGGGGGTGCTTGCCCATCACTGCTTTTACCATTACAGGGCTAAGCTTCATACCGCCCTTTCTGGGCTGAAGCGCCGCAACACCTTGGGCCCGCCCGGGAGATTGCGGGTAATGTACTGTAGTAACGACCTAATAACGCTAACTGCGACTGTATGTAGTCATCTTATATCTGCAAGGGGGCAGGCTCCTGCTTGAGGATGCGGTGTAAATCCAGCCAAAACAGGCCAAGTAGTGCCTGGAATGGACAAAGGATCTAATCTCGGAGTCAATAAAGTGTGGGGTAGGGCGCCATTAAACCAAACTCAGTGCTGCAAGCATTAATCGGAACTTCCTGTGTCCTATACGGAACATATTCCTGTGGCACTACAATGGGAGTGTATGTGTTGAACACATTAGTATTTGCATTCACTACTGGGAAGGTCACCCATGAGTAGAAAATCTCAAAAGGGTAAGCCACTTCCGCACTCACAACCAAATTTACTGCCATGCCATAAACGGGGACGTTATAAGTCTGGCTTTGCTGCAAATCTAAAAACAACATGGGCACTTTTGGCCATTTTTGCCTGAACATTCAACATTTCTTGTGACCATGTACCGTTCCCGGCAAACGTTATCCCTAAATAACAGAATTTATCCACAGTCTCGATTTTCTGTCCTTCTATAAAAAAGGTTTAGGTTTTTTCCTGTTTTGGCCACATACCATAGCATACGTTTTACTCTTATTAATGACCATTTTCCTCCTGGTCATAAAATCGACAAATGCATCAAGAAGACGCCGGAGGCCGATTGGGGTTCTAGATAAGAGCACGGCATCATCCGCATATAGCAGCACCGGTACATCTATGCCATCCGCCTGTGGTGCATCTGATTTAACTCGCTCAAGAACTGTGTCAACCTCGTTTATAAAAAGTGTAAATAATAAAGGGGTTAGGACACAGCCCTGTCGGATGCCACATCTTACCTTGAATTTGGGGGTACATTCTACTCCATGACCAAACCGAACAGATGTTAACAGTCTTTCATAGAACCTTGCCAAAAAGAAGATTATTGGCTCTGGAGCACCAAGACCTAGAAGGGTTGGCTATAGGATGGAATGGTCCACCAGATCGAAGGTGCTACTGAGGTCAGCAAAGCACAGATAAAGTGACCCTCGCTTGGCACAAGTATATTTTCCAAGTAATAGGTCTAAATTAATGCATTGTTCAAGGGTACCGCGCCCTTTTCTAAAACCGTATTGCGATTCTGCTAAAATTCGGTTATCCTCTGCCCATTCTTCTAATCTTACTAGCAAAATCCTACTCATTATTTTAATGGACGAATCTAATAACGAAATTGGCCGGTATTTTTCGGGTCCGATTTTGCCCCCTTTTTATAAATTGGAATGATGGTTGATTCACCCCATGTAGCGGGGGTTCCTTCCATAACAGCAGTATTGAATACAATATTCAGGAGAGGGCTCCATAAAACGAGTAATGCTTTGTATACGTCAATAGGGACCCCATCCGGGCCCGGGGCCTTTCCTCCCTTGCTGCTTTTGATACCTTAATCCACTTCCTCCAAAGTTATATTTAGAGGTATATTTGGCCAGGTAACTAATTTGTTAGGATTATTGCCAGTATCTGTTTTAAAAATACTCGAAAAGTGGGCAACCCATGTCTCAGTATTCACATTTGATGACAGTTCAGGCATTGCTTCATCTTTTCATCTTTTAAAAAGGGGGAATTCACTGTGGCCCAGAATAGTTGGCAGTCTGAAGTATCCGCGGCCTGGTTATGTTTATTCCAGGCCACCTGTTGCAGTTCTCTCTTCCTCTGTTTAAGGAGATCTTTATAATCAAATGTTAGCTTCCTTAAAAGCATCGTGTGCATGGGCTTATTTGCCAACGCTTGTTTTAACAGGGTAAGTGAATGTGTACAGGCATGATTAAACCAGTCCTTATTCGATATAAATTCCTTATTGGATGCTATGGTCAGAATAGAGTCAATAGTATTATTAATTTTGCAGAAATTCGTTAAAATCAATGCAGGAGAGCTATTAACATCCAGATTCTCAATTATCTCTGCATAGCTACCAGTAACTATATTTTCCATTGTTCTATCCGGGTTCACTCCTTTCCATTTGATTCTTACCCCATTTGGTCTTTATGGTGCAATATGGTCAACAATTGCTGATGTTTTAATGGGCATGTCTACTTTCATTATAATACCGTTATGGTCACTAAGCAGGGATTCTTCTATCCACAGGGTGGTGCACTTGAAAATAATACAGGCTGATACCAAAACGTGTTCAATAGTGGTATTAGCATTTCTTCCCGTAAAAGTGGGGATCATATTCCCCAATCCGTCCCTCGCACACTGTATAATATCCAGATCATGGTTAACCATGAAAGTGAGTTCCATCATCTCCTGAATCATTTCTAACCCCACATACCCTAGTGTTAGAGAGCGAGCAGGTGGAAATATTAAAATCCCCCCACCCAAATTATATCAAACATAGCATCCTTACCCACACTAAGCTTGGCAATTACATGTTCCAGTACAACTTTAGACCGAGAATTATTATACAAATTGATTAGGAGAACTTCACGTACATGTTTTTGATGCAACCAGAGTACCTGGGAGTGACAACCAATATTAATATGCCTTTTTACTGCCATACTCAAATTAATTGACATTAAAATTAAAAGACCCCATTGGCTCTTCCGGCCACTGAGCTAAGAGCCGGCAAGTCATATGAAACAAACCGTTCAAAGCAAACAGATCCTATACACCAAGTCTTCTGTAAACAAATGATATCATGGGAATTAAGAAAATCTGACCATCCTAACATTTCCCTCTTTTTGGACAGTCCAGCAATATTCCAGGTGGCTATTGAAACTCCTCTTTCTAGGTGAACTACTCCTATATCTATGGATTGGCCAATGGGATTGTCACGGGTCAGACTTTGCTCTTGGTCCGCCTGAATTACATCTGCTATATACACAGACCCACTTGCGCTTGTATGTCCCACAGTGTCCAAATCCACAGAATAGTTCTTTCCAAGATTTTCTCTACCCCTACTGTCCGGTCTTTCTATTTTATGGCTATCTGGATTCAGTCAATCATTCTACTCCAAATTACTGAGGGATTGAAAATGACTGTAAACAGGTAAAGTGAAATTAAAATACGGCTGAGAGGATATTGTTCTATTAAATCTTTGGGGTTCCTGATTTGGCCCACTAGACAGTCCTTGTCTAAGATGGTTATAAAAGAAGGCAAGTGGTAATATGGAAATACCATGGTCATTAACTGGCACGGATATCACTCTATCCAGAGAGATTCTTGCAAAATGCTGTTTTTTAAAATTGATGATAACACAGTCTCCCTTTATAGACTTTTTTAAGGGGCCTATCCAATTGACTCTTCTCGAAGTGAGCATCTGATCTGCGTATTTCATTGGAAAACCGTAATTATGATTAAGCCAATGTATCGATTTATTCTTAAGTGAGGCATGTGACTCTGTATGTGTCATACTAAGTGGGGGGACGTTCGCTAATACTACCACATAGGAGGCACAATCGGGGGCAAATTAACAGCACTAAAACGCCCACCCTCTGTTACCCCTTTCTCTGCCCCTGTAGTGTCCTCAGGTATGTCTTGCATACTACTGGTATCACGATTGGCGGGATCATGGGTCTGGTTACCCCCAGCTAAGTGCTTGGTAGTAACACGGGGTACAACATTGTCTCCCGTGGTTGTAACCTTAGTTGTATGGTCAATAGGAAGTCCCATAGGTCTAGCAATTCCTGATTCACTTCCAGAGCGAGGGAAATCACTACAATTATTAGTGGTTACTTTGAGTAACTCATTCTGGGTAGTCAAATCTCCCCTCATCCTAGTCACTTCTTCATAGATGATATCTATTTTGTCATATAGGGGTTTAAGATATGCTTCGATCTTTCCTGTCATCACATTAATAATCTGGGTTACCAAAGTATTGTTTACGGTCCCCATGCTGGCTGTTTGTTCACCCAGGGAAACAGTGGGGGTAGGTTTCCTAGCTTTTCTTATCGCCCCCTGATTGGCTATAGTTTTCTACATCCCCGTCTTTTTCTTGGTGTTGGCACATCAGTAGTAGCCATCGAATTATGGGTATCTTTGGGGTCTTGGATTCTGGTATAATGTCTACACGTTCTACAGTATCAGTGTTATCTAAGCTAATAACGTCACTAGACTCCACAAGGGCTCCGGTCAAACTAGCTGGATTGGGTAAACTGCTAGCGCCTAAGGAAATTCGGCGCTCCGCCCTGTCAATTTCGACATTGATGGCGCTAACCGCCTTCACCAGGAATGATTCTATGGTTAGGCCCGCGGATACGGGATTATTTTTAGTACCTTTACCCCTTGACACGTTTAGAATAGCGTGTAAGATACTTATATAAGTAACAATGGGGCAGACTCAAGTTGTAACATGAATCATTAAAATTAGGGTATGAGCCTACACAACAAATCCTATAAACTCATATGTTATCCCATTTGTTAAGTATGGATAAAAAGCAAGGATTTAGCATTTAACATTAAAATGAACCAATGTATCTAGCACTCGTAATCAACGAACAAAGACTTATTGAAAGAGCAAGCCTGCTAAATTTCTGGAGTTTTTAAAACAAAATTAAAACCTAACAGCAATCACAAACAGTTGCGACTAGCAAACATATTCACATCAGTCCATGGGCGGAGTCCGTTTACTCACTAAGTTTTCAGGAAGTCCAGTGTTAATGATTTTGGGGCGCGACTCCCAAATGGGGTGGCCCAGCCCAGCCTTGTTCTGCCTCGGATGGCAGCAGACGTCCCGCCCTTGTCCCGGGCTTCTCCCGGTGCCGCCCGCGCACGTCCCGCGTTGCGTCGGAGAAGGCGGTGCTTTAAGCGCAATGGCAGCACCTCCCCCAGCAGCAGCAGCTGTGTCAGATTGGGCTCGAGTGGCAGGAGGGGCAGTAAGGTGCACCCTGGGACCACAAATCCCACCATGGCAACAGGCACACAGGAGGTCAGAACGGGCGTCTTCCTCCACACCTCGGCACAGCAGCAGGTCAGCTACACAGGTCCGCGAGACACAGGGAAACAGTTTGGAAGGGCCCCGCGCTGTGTGGGGGAAGGTGGCACTTTAAGCGTGATGGCAGTGCCTCCCCAGCAGCAGCAGCTGTGTCAGATTGGGCTCGAGCGGCAGGAGGGGCAGTGAGGTGCACCCTGGGACCACGAGTCCCACCAGGGCAGCAGGCACACAGGGAGTCTTAACGGGCGTCTTCCTCCACACCTCTGCACGGCAGCAGGTCAGCTACACAGGTCCGTGAGACGCAGGGAAACAGTTTGGAAGGGCCCAGCGCTGCATGGGGGAAGGCGGAGCTTTAAGCGCGATGGCAGCGCCTCCCCCAGCAGCAGCAGCTGTGTCAGATTGGGCTCGAGCGGCGGGAGGGATAGTGAGGTGCACCCTGGGACCACGAGTCCCACCAGGGCAGCAGGCACACAGGAGGTCAGAACGGGCGTCTTTCTCCACACCTTGGCACAACAGCAGGTCAGCTACACAGGTCCGTGAGACACATTGAAACAGTTTGGAAGGGCCCTGCGCTGCGTGGGGGAAGGTGCCGCTTTAAGCGCGATTGCAGCGCCTCCCCCAGCAGCAGCAGCTGTGTCAGATTGGGCTCGAGCAGCAGGAGGGGCAGTGAGGTGCACCCTGGGACCACGAGTCCCATCAGGGCAGCAGGCACACAGGAGGTCAGAATGGGCGTCTTCCTCCACACCTCTGCACAGCAGCAGGTCAGCTACACAGGTCCGCGAGACACAGGGAAACAGTTTGGCTGTGTTCTCAGGCGCAGTATCTTAGCTAATACAAGTAAACATATTATCAGCAACAAGGTTATCAGCATAGTTACTATTCCATAAAATACAAAGGGAGAAAGCATGTTAAAATGCTAAAGGGAAGAAGGCTAAATTACACCTAAGTCTTACCCTCCCTTGCTAGTATATTATATTATATCTAAAGAAGGTCTCTTTGGGTTTTAGCAGGGCGGCCCCATACCTCTGGTCTTAGTAGAAAGGGATCACATCATCTTCTACACCAACTCTCTGCATGCAAATATTCATCAAGTGTGTGTGCATGCTCAGCGCAGTGCAGTATTAAACGCGCCAAAAGCCAGAGTTGGCCACATCAGCATATGTGTTATGTCTAGGACGTGCGCTGGTCAGATTGAACAACAACCATTGTGTTTAAATAACCTTGAAGGCCTCGGCACTCACTGTACAGACATAGCTTACCAAGGAAAGCTGATACTATAGGAAAACATATTAAAGGCTCAAAGCACTAATAACAATATGTGCCGTGTGCAGAAGCAGCAGAAAGGAAAAATGGCGTTTAAACTTCTAATGAGCTTATGCTAACTTAACACAGTGTGAAGGCAAAGCCTATCTCCATGACAAAACCTACTGCCTCTCAATGGAAATTTGTAACTTTGGGAACCATGCTTTTTTTTAGTGGCCATAAAGTGTAGAGTTCTAGTGGGGATGCAGCAAGAAAAGTTATGAATTAAATAATCTGGTCCTATATTGTGCACGGTCTTAAAGGTGATGCACAAAGCCTTGAAGGCAATTCTTTTTTAAAAGGAAGCAAGTGCTATTTTATTAGTGCTATGGTTGCTGAATGATGGTTGGGTAATCCAAACACCAGACGTTCTGCTGCATTTTGCAGTTTTTGAAATTTGATTAGCAGCTTTTGTTGCATGTTTATATACAGTTCATTGCAATAGTCCAGTTTAGACAGGGCTAGAACAGTAATGACTGCTTTTTGGAGATTATTAGGTATGAAAGGTAGCATTTTCCTAATTGTTTTTATGATGTAAAAAACCAAGAAGGCAATTTGTTTGACCTGTTAGGTGAAAGTCAGTCGGCTGTCAAAGATGACCCGCACATTTCTTACTTTTTCAACTGGTTTGGTCTTCTAGCTGGGGCCACCAGCTAGAAGACCAAAAAGATGTATTATTTCCTAAAAGTAGAATATCTGTTTTTACTGAATCGAGTCTCAAACAATTGGCGTTCATCCACTCTCCAATGCTTTTCATGCAGTTGTGGAATTTGGTGGCTGGGTTATCTGGACTGTCTGAGACCAAGACCACAATTTGGGTATCATCAGCACAGGAAATAACTGAGAATCCAAATCATTTTATAAGTTTGGTCAGGGGTAAGATATATAATTAAAAAAAAGTAGGGCTTAAAGTAGCACCTTATGGAACAGCACATGGGTGGGTGAAGAAGTGGGATACAAAATAATCAGTTACCACATTCTGCTCTATTTTTGGCAAGAAAGATTATAAAAAGGCAAGGGCTGAATCTCTTATCCCCAAAGAGTAAAGACAGTCAATCAGAATGCTGTGATTGACCATGTCAAATGCTGCCGATAGATGGAACAAAATTAGGGCATCATTTTTGCCTATACCAATATGTGCACTTATATTATCTGCTGCAACAATTAATGCAGTCTCTGTGCTATGTTGACTCCTAAAGGAAATTGAGTTGGCTCCTAACGGAAATTGAGTAGCATCTAGAAGACCACTGGCATCAATAAAGCATGCCAATTGTTGGTTCATAGTTTTGTCTATGATTCGTGCTGAAAATGGTAGCTGAGATATGGACCAATAGTTGCTCAGATCAGATGTTGGAAGATTCGTTTTTTTAAAATTAGGGGTAGTATGGAAGCTCTCTTCCAAACAATGTTGAGGTACCCTGGGGCTAATTTACATTGTAAAAGTGATGCACTGGTGGCGCAAGGGGCCTGTAAATAACCCCCCTGTATGGAACATCTATTTAAAAATATTTATTAGTTGACCTGAAATTAATTCAGGTATTTGATGAAGAATCTTAGGTGGGCATGGGTCCTCGGGGGAACCAGATTTCGTGGATTTCATCAGTTTGAGTACTTGCTCAAAAGTGAGTGGGCACAAGGAGGTTAGGAATTCTAAATTAGCAGAAGAGCATGTATCATCAAATAGAAAAGATGAACTTCTCTATTTTACTAAAAAAAGCTGGGAAACCCCCCCATACTTTGGTTTACAAAAAAGAAGCCAAGGTATTGCAGACATTCTGGTTGACAGTGTTTCTAATATCAGAGATATTAGATAGTGATTTCACAGTTTTAAAGCGTTACTTAATAGAGTCTTTGGCAGACTCAATTTTTTGAGTGAAAAAGGAGGATTTTTCTTAAAGAATCATGTTCTTATGATCTTTCAGAGATTTTTTGTATGCATCTTTGTCAGAATGTCAGAACTATTTTAGTACTGCCTCCTTTGTCTTTCTCGTTTATGGCACAATTTTGTGTGTGTGTTAAGCCTATCGGAATACCAGGGTTCCAAAAGTATTAGGTTGTGTTTTGCTGATTTTGTCTCAGGAACTAGTTGATTTGTGGCATTATCTAACCAGGAATAGTAGTTGGCCACTGTTTGATCTAACTTTCCAACATCGGCTAGTATTGTTTTGGTGTGGATAGATAATAGATTTAAAGAGTCTTGTTTATGCCATGGGTGTATGCTTTTGATTTTTTGCGGTAATGTAGGGGGAGCTGCATTTCTGTGGGTGCGATGTCACATCACCACTGAGTGATCGGGCCAAGAAATAGTAAGACCTTGTGAAATTGTAACAGGGGGTTGTCAGAGCAAATCCAATCAATGGTGTGTCCTGCCACATGGTGAGGCCACTGATTATCTGATTAGACCTAGACTAGCCATGGTTTACATTAATAATACAAAGTCTTTTTCTGAACGAATCTCGAGGTGGGAATTAAAAATCACCAAGTAAAGAGTAATTACTAATTAGTGGTATCAAATCTGGATTCTACACCAAAACTGGGCAAATAGCGATCTGGAACTCCTTGGCCAATAGATATGGAGGCCACTAAAAATGTTTATGGCTTTTAATATGATTTTAAAAGCTAGAGCTTCATAGTCGGCAATGTGAGGAACAGGAGAAAAAGTGGCACTAGAGTGGCTTTTATAGACAATAGCAAGACCTCCACATCTTTTATTTGGATGGTCTAATCTATAGATAGAGTAGCCCGAAGGTATAGCGGCTACAAGATCAGGGCCAGCTGATGGATTGGCCCATGAATCTGTTATAAAAGTTAGGTCAACTTTATTGGAGTCTATAAAATCGTACAATTCTTGAATTTACTAATGTACATTCCACAGGCTTTTGCGGAGGAGCCGTCCCTGTTACTGAACCATTGTGATCGAAACGAGAACAGCTGTGGAAACCTCAACAGAGGTCCGCTCACTTTCATTTTTATTCAGACCTGTCAAAAAAACATGTCGGGCAAACCTCACAGTGAGTAAATCCTGCACAACTGAAAACGGAGTTTGAAGAAATGGAGAAGGGACATGTGGGAATGGATTTTCTAGAATATTATGGGGAGAATGAGCTACTTACCTGAGTAAGGAAGCTGTGAGAGCGGAGAGAGAGGTGCATACATGGATGGAGAAGATGGCAGACGAATGTGGAACTGACATAACATAGCAGACGAAGTTGCGGAAGAATGCCAGTATGGCAAGGACCGAGAAGGAGCTACGGTTGTTTAAAGTTAAGAGGGCTGATGACCCATGTGAGGGAACTGATTGAAAACACCAGGGAATGGAGTGATATTGAAAAATGTAGGAAGTTATGGTTGAAGAAAGAGAAGGTCATGGTAAAGTAAAAGAGAGAAGCGTCGAAAGAGGAAGGAAAGGCATGGGGGAAGAAAAGGAGTTTCCCTTGTGTGAAGTACAGGGAGGAGCCTATGTACATGAGCCGCCAATGCCTGTGACACCACTCTGCAAGAGGGGGACTTCAAGCCCCATAATTGTAAGGACCAGGAGGCGCCGCGCCGTCCTTTCTGCGCACGGAAGTGATTAAAAGCACCTTGTGTCTCCCACAGCGCGGGCGTGCCATGCACGAGCAAAGCCCGGGCTGAGGGCGGGCCTGTCTGCGCCCGTCAGAGGCAGGGCTGGGCCACCCCTCCTTCAAGTTGCAAGTCCTTCCTCAAAGATTGTTGCGGTGAGTGTTTTGTATAACTAAAGGAGGGAGGAAGAAGCTTTGATCAATTCAGCTTCCTGTCAAAGGTTAGTAATCAAAGGGGGAATGGATCACTTGTACCTGTAATTCCAGGGTCAGGTGTGGTAACCAACATTAAAAACCTCAATCACTTACAGGAGTGAGGGCGGTATATCATGATTTACTGCCTCTAGAAAAGTAAAAAGCATCATCATTGGGTTTCTTCAGGACCTACGAGAGAATATTGGGTCGCAAATATTGTAAGTACCCAAAAAAGGTGGTTTATTGACTCACCCTTCTTCTTGATCACAGGTGAGTGGTACCTGTAACTGACAAAAGTAAACAAAACACAGACTTTCAGATGTATTTTGCACCAAATACATTAGTTATTAGTAAAGTGGTGTTGAGCTAGGTGGGAAAGGCCAAGCGAACTATCCTTGACAGAATCACACAGTGGTGATATAACAAAAAAGGTACAAGATGTGGTACCAGAACAGTTAACACTGAAAGAAAGAAATAAAGCCCACAAGATTCAACAACTAACAGCACCAACTTATCCCAGCTACCGTTTGGTTACTTTTATAAACCAATCCATGCGAATCCATGCCCCCCACAAATGAACCTCTCCTTCCCATTATAAATAACAGGTTTGCAGCCTTGTCTAAATTGGACTCTCAGGATTGACTACTGTCATCACTGAAATCTCCTGATATTGCTCATGGGCTCGTATCTCCACCACCAGTAACTGAGACCACTGATTCATATGCCCCACCTAGGGTTCTGGCCAATTTGGATCCGAGCATTCTGAGCGGGAGTGTGGCTTGCCTTTAGCCTAGATTGTGAGATCAGGAATGGCTAAAATTGATAAGACAGCTGGACATAGTCATGTTTCAAGACACATGGGCAACCCAGTAACTATATATTGACGAGTTTGAATGCTACAACATCGTATCAACAACCCCTAAGTTTGACTGACTCTGGGGGGGGGGCTTATCATATCTGGGGAAACATAGCTGCAGGTAGTAGTGTCAAGGCTGTATGGTCCAAAAGTAACAACTTTCAAGTCCTATTGTACAAAAGGGGCGTTTCTCTCTATAATCAATTTCTATATTAATGATTTCTACTCGACATCAAATGACAATTTTATATATTTGAATTTATCGCCAATCTTCAGCATCATAATGAATTTACTAACACAGTAGGTATTTGCCTAGGAGGTAATTTTAATGCTAAATTACCATACACTCGGACCAGCACAAGGCAAGATAGCAGTAGTCAAACCTGCCGCAGGGGCGAGGAACTAGCGGAACATTTAACCAATCATAACCTAAGCAATGTAATGTAAATTGCTGCTGTAACAAAAGACAACAGTTCTCCTGGGCCTACATTCAGAGGAAGGGGTTGTGCTTCTATTACAACACTCCCTAGCACACGTAATATTTTGATACAGGTCATATGAACCAGTGTTTCCTCCAATTGTCAAAACATAGTAGAAATGGATTCTTTTCTTTGCAGTTCAATTTCAAGTTTATTCTTGTGCGGTATGTTCTGGAAACTTTCACACAGCCGACACGTGTTTCATCGTTTTGGGAATATTACCCACGACTTTTTCGAGGCTATTTCCAGTTCTGTTCTTTTGTATGTGTAATGCGGTGATAATTCCAACCCGCATGTGGGTTCTACGGGGGCGTCTGTGTCAATTCTTGGTTCGTGTGTATGGCCTTTCTATGGCTCCAAAGTCGGTGAGGGAAGCTTTCGTTTTCCTTTTCGCTTATCCAGAGGTCCACCGTTCACTCGTAGCAAAATCCGCTCCTACTACTGATTATGTTTTTATTTCTCCTGTTTTAGAGGATTATTTATTGAGAGCCGAAGTCATCGCCACAATTCATGGGGATCACAACCCAATCCAAACAGTGTTGAGACTATCCCTCAGGCCAATATTCAATATAGAATGTGGTGTCAGGAACTTATCACCCTCCACTGACAACTTACGATTTGTTTGGCGGGGTGTTAACAATTCCAAATTGTTTTGTATGTTGGCAAAGGACAACTGAAACCTTATTAACTCTTGTTTGCGAGCACAGGATCCCTACCCGAGGCTGTCAGCGCTTTCACTAAACTTTGTGCAGCTATTAAAACCCTACCATTGAAGCCCATATCGCCCGTGCCAAGCGGGCCCAGATGGTTTAACCGCAAGTGCTCAGAGGCCAATAGATTGCTACGCAAGGCCCTGTGATCCGCCCGAGGTGTAATTCGCTTGTTAAATTGTCAAGGCAGAATTATAAGCTAGCAACAACCAAAAGGAAGGAAGAAATACCGAAAGACCGCTGGGAAGCACTTGACAAAGAGTCCAGTTTAAAAAATTGGGAACACATTCTGGGTTGCTGTAAAATACTTCAGGTGAAAATTGCAAAAAACACAGTTGATGGACAGAATGTAGAACAATGTCATACATTCACCCCAGTACAAGGATCTGGGCCTAAATCCATCGTTTTTTGCACTCCACACCACCCTGGGTTAGACACTGCTATATGCAAATCAGCTCTGACCCTGTGCCTCATGGGAACAGTCCAGTCCGAACTACCAAGCCATGTCTTTCCCAGACCGGAATCAAGCATCCAAGGACCGGTTTCTGGCTATCAGCCTTCTTCAGCCTGGATAGCTTGACTCCAGTGGTGTGGAGAGCCTGGGACTCATGTCTGAGTATACCCAGCACACTCGGGGTGAAAATTGCAAAAAACACAGTTGATGGACAGAATGTAGAACAATGTCATACATTCACCCCAGTACAAGGATCTGGGCCTAAATCCATCGTTTTTTTGCACTCCACACCACCCTGCGTTAGACACTGTCTATATGCAAATCAGCTCTGACCCTGTGCCTCATGGGAACAGTCCAGTCCGAACTACCAAGCCATGTCTTTCCCAGACCGGAATCAAGCATCCAAGGACCGGTTTCTGGCTATCAGCCTTCTTCAGCCTGGATAGCTTGACTCCATTGGTGTGGAGAGCCTGAGACACACGTCTGAGTATACCCAGCACACTCGGGGTGAAAATTGCAAAAAACACAGTTGTTGGACAGAATGTAGAACAATGTCATACATTCACCCCAGTACACGGATCTGGGCCTAAATCCATCGTTTATTTGCACTCCACACCACCCTGGGTTAGACACTGGCTATATGCAAATCAGCTCTGACCCTGTGCCTCATGGGAACAGTCCAGTCCGAACTACCAAGCCATGTCTTTCCCAGACCGGAATCAAGCATCCAAGGACCGGTTTTTGGCTATCAGCCTTCTTCAGCCTGGATAGCTTGACTCCAGTGGTGTGGAGAGCCTGGGACTCACGTCTGAGTATACCCAGCACACTCGGAGTGAAAATTGCAAAAAACACAGTTGATGGACAGAATGTAAAAGAATGCCATACATTCACCCCAGTACAAGGATCTGGGCCTAAATCCATTGTTTTTTTGCACTCCACACCACCCTGGGTTAGACACTGGCTATATGCAAATCAGCTCTGACCCTGTGCCTCATGGGAACAGTCCAGTCCGAACTACCAAGCCATATCTTTCCCAGACCAGAATCAAGCATCCAAGGACCGGTTTCTGGCTATCAGCCTTCTTCAGCCTGGATAGCTTGACTCCAGTGGTGTGGAGAGCCAGGGACTCACGTCTGAGTATACCCACCACACTCGGGGTGAAAATTGCAAAAAACACAGTTGATGGACAGAATGTTGAACAATGTCATACATTCACCCCAGTACAAGGATCTGGGCCTAAATCCATCGGTTTTTGCACTCCACACCACCCTGGGTTAGACACTGGCTATATGCAAATCAGCTCTGACCCTGTGCCTCATGGGAACAGTCCAGTCCGAACTACCAAGCCATGTCTTTCCCAGACCGGAATCAAGCATGCAAGGACCGGCTTCTGGCTATCAGCCTTCTTCAGCCTGGATAGCTTGACTCCAGTGGTGTGTAGAGCCTGGGACTCATGTCTGAGTATACCCAGCACACTCGGGGTGAAAATTGCAAAAAATACAGTTGATGGACAGAATGTAGAACAATGTCATACATTCACCTCAGTACAAGGATCTGGGCCTAAATCCATCGTTTTTTTGCACTCCACACCACCCTGGGTTAGACACTGGCTATATGCAAATCAGCTCTGACCCTGTGCCTCATGGGAACAGTCCAGTCCGAACTACCAAGCCATGTCTTTCCCAGACCGGAATCAAGCATCCAAGGACCGGTTTCTGGCTATCAGCCTTCTTCAGCCTGGATAGCTTGACTCCAGTGGTGTGGAGAGCCTGGGACTCACGTCTGAGTATACCCAGCACACTCGGGGTGAAAATTGCAAAAAACACAGTTGATGGACAGAATGTAGAACAATGTCATACATTCACCCCAGTACAAGGATCTGGGCCTAAATCCATCGTTTTTTTGCACTCCACGCCACCCTGGGTTAGACACTGGCTATATGCAAATCAGCTCTGACCCTGTGCCTTATGGCACAGTCCAGTCCGAACTACCAAGCCATGTCTTTCCCAGACTGGAATCAAGCATCCAAGGACCGGTTTCTGGCTATCAGCCTTCTTCAGCCTGGATAGCTTGGCTCCAGTGGTGTGGAGAGCCTGGGACTCACGTATGAGTATAGCCAGCACACTCGGGGTGAAAATTGGCAAAAACACAGTTGATGGACAGAATGTAGAACAATGTCATACATTCACCCCAGTACAAGGATTTGGGCCTAAATCCATTGTTTTTTTGCACTCCACACCACCCTGGGTTAGACACTGGCTACATGCAAATCAGCTCTGACCCTGTGCCTCATGGGAACAGTCCAGTCCGAACTACCAAGCCATGTCTTTCCCAGACCAGAATCAAGCATCCAAGGACCGGTTTCTGGCTATCAGCCTTCTTCAGCCTGGATAGCTTGACTCCAGTGGTGTGGAGAGCCTGGGACTCACGTCTGAGTATACCCAGCACACTCGGGGTGAAAATTGCAAAAAACACAGTTGATGGACAGAATGTAGAACAATGTCATACATTCACCCCAGTACAAGGATCTGGGCCTAAATCCATTGTTTGTTTGCACTCCACACCACCCTGGGTTAGACACTGGCTATATGCAAATCAGCTCTGACCCTGTGCCTCATGGGAACAGTCCAGTCCGAACTACCAACCCATGTCTTTCCCAGACCGGAATCAAGCATCCAAGGACCGGTTTCTGGCTATCAGCCTTCTTCAGCCTGGATAGCTTGACTCCAGTGGTGTGGAGAGCCTGGGACTCACGTCTGAGTATACCCAGCACACTCGGGGTGAAAATTGCAAAAAACACAGTTGATGGACAGAATGCAGAACAATGTCATACATTCACCCCAGTACAAGGATCTGGGCCTAAATCCATCGTTTTTTTGCACTCCACACCACCCTGGGTCAGACACTGGCTATATGCAAATCAGCTCTGACCCTGTGCCTCATGGGAACAGTCCAGTCCGAACTACCAAGCCATGTCTTTCCCAGACCGGAATCGAGCATCCAAGGACCGGTTTCTGGCTATCAGCCTTCTTCAGCCTGGATAGCTGACTCCAGTGGTGTGGAGAGCCTGGGACTCACGTCTGAGTATACCCAGCACACTCGGGGTGAAAATTGCAAAAAACCCAGTTGATGGACAGAATGTAGAACAATGTCATACATTCACCCCAGTACAAGGATCTGGGCCTAAATCCATCGTTTTTTTGCACTCCACACCACCCTGGGTTAGACACTGGCTATATGCAAATCAGCTCTGACCCTGTGCCTCATGGGAACAGTCCAGTCCGAACTACCAAGCCATGTCTTTCCCAGACCGGAATCAAGCATCCAAGGACCGGTTTCTGGCTATCAGCCTTCTTCAGCCTGGATAGCTTGACTCCAGTGGTGTGGAGAGCCTGGGACTCACGTCTGAGTATACCCAGCACACTCGGGGTGAAATTTGGCAAAAACACCGTTGATGGACAGAATGTAGAACAATGTCATACATTCACCCCAGTACAAGGATTTGGGCCTAAATCCATCGTTTTTTTGCACTCCACACCACCCTGGATTAGACACAGGCTATATGCAAATCAGCTCTGACCTTGTGCCTCATGGGAACAGTCCAGTCCGAGCTACCAAGCCATGTCTTTCCCAGACCGGAATCAAGCATCCAAGGACCGGTTTCTGGCTATCAGCCTTCTTCAGCCTGGATAGCTTGACTCCAGTGGTGTGGAGAGCCTAGGACTCACTTCTGAGTATACCCAGCACACTCTGGGTGAAAATTGCAAAAAAACACAGTTGATGGACAGAATGTAGAACAATGTCATACATTCACCTCAGTACAAGGATCTGGGCCTAAATTCATCGTTTTTTTGCACTCCACACCGCCCTGGGTTAGACACTGGCTATATGCAAATCAGCTCTGACCCTGTGCCTCATGGGAACAGTCCAGTCCGAACTACCAAGCCATGTCTTTCCCAGACCGGAATCAAGCATCCAAGGACCGGTTTCTGGCTATCAGCCTTCTTCAGCCTGGATAGCTTGACTCCAGTGGTGTGGAGAGCCTGGGACTAGCGTCTGAGTATACCCAGCACACTCGGGGTGAAAATTGCAAAAAACCCAGTTGATGGACAGAATGTAGAACAATGTCATACATTCACCCCAGTACAAGGATCTGGGCCTAAATCCATCGTTTTTTTGCACTCCACACCACCCTGGGTTAGACACTGGCTATATGCAAATCAGCTCTGACCCTGTGTCTCATGGGAACAGTCCAGTCTGAACTACCAAGCCATGTCTTTCCCAGACCGGAATCAAGCATCCAAGGACCAGTTTCTGGCTATCAGCCTTCTTCAGCCTGGATAGCTTGACTCCAGTGGTGTGGAGAGCCTGGGACTCACGTCTGAGTATACCCAGCACACTCAGGGAGAAAATTGCAAAAAACACAGTTGATGGACAGAATGTAGAACAATGTCATACATTCACCCCAGTACAAGGATCTGGGTCTGAATCCATCGTTTTTTTGCACTCCACACCACCCTGGGTTAGACACTGGCTATATGCAAATCAGCTCTGACCCTCTGCCTCATGGGAACAGTCCAGTCCGAACTACCAAGCCATGTCTTCCCCAGACCGGAATCAAGCATCCAAGTACCGGTTTCTGGCTATAAGCCTTCTTCAGCCTGGATAGCTTGACTCCAGTGGTGTGGAGAGCCTGGGACTCACGTCTGAGTATACCCAGCACACTCGGGGTGAAAATTGCAAAAAACACAGTTGATGGACAGAATGTAAAACAATGTCATACATTCACCCCAGTACAAGGATCTGGGCCTAAATACATCGTTTTTTTGCACTCCACACCACCCTGGGTTAGACACTGGCTATATGCAAATCAGCTCTGCCCCTGTGCCTCATGGGAACAGTCCAGTCCGAACTACCAAGCCATGTCTTTCCCAGAACGGAATCAAGCATCCAAGGACCGGTTTCTGGCTATCAGCCTTCTTCAGCCTGGATAGCTTGACTCCAGTGGTGTGGAGAGCCTGGGACTCACGTCTGAGTATACCCAGCACACTCGGGGTGTAAATTGCAAAAAACACAGTTGATGGACAGAATGTAGAACACTGTCATACATTCACCCCAGTACAAGGATCTGGGCCTAAATCCATCGTTTTTTTGCACTCCACACCACCCTGGGTTAGATACTGGCTATATGCAAATCAGCTCTAACCCTGTGCCTCATGGGAACAGTCCAGTCCGAACTACCAAGCCATGTCTTTCCCAGACCGGAATCAAGCATCCAAGGACCGGTTTCTGGCTATCAGCCTTCTTCAGCCTGGATAGCTTCACTCCAGTGGTGTGGAGAGCCTGGGACTCACGTCTGAGTATACCCAGCACACTCGGGGTGAAAATTGCAAAAAACACAGTTGATGGACAGAATGTAGAACAATGTCATACATTCACCCCAGTACAAGGATCTGGGCCTAAATCCATCGTTTTTGTGCACTCCACACCACCCTGGGTTAGACACTGGCTATATGCAAATCAGTTGTGACCCTGTGCCTCATCGGAACAGTCCAGTCCGAACTACCAAGCCATGTCTTTCCCACACCGGAATCAAGCATCCAAGGACCGGTTTCTGGCTATCAGCCTTCTTCAGCCTGGATAGCTTGACTCCAGTGGTGTGGAGAGCCTGGGACTCACGTCTGAGTATACCCAGCACACTCGGGGTGAAAATTGGCAAAAACACAGTTGATGGACAGAATGTGGAAAAATGCCATTCATTCACCCCAGTACAAGGATTTGGGCCTAAATCCATCGTTTTTTTGCACTCCACACCACCCTGGGTTAGACACTGGCTATATGCAAATCAGCTTTGACCCTGTGCCTCATGGGAACAGTCCAGTCTGAACTACCAAGCCATGTCTTTCCCAGACCGGAATCAAGCATCCAAGGACCGGTTTCTGGCTATCAGCTTTCTTCAGCCTGGATGGCTTGACTCCAGTGGTGTGGAGAGCCTGGGACTCACGTCTGAGTATACCCAGCACACTCGGGGTGAAAATTGCAAAAAACACAGTTGATGGACAGAATGTAGAACAATGTCATACATTCACCCCAGTACAAAGATCTGGGCCTAAATCCATCGATTTTTTGCACTACACACCACCCTGGGTTAGACACTGGCTATATGCAAATCAGCTCTGACCCTGTGCCTCATGGGAACAGTCCAGTCCGAACTACCAAGCCATGTCTTTCCCAGACCGGAATCAAGCATCCAAGGACCGGTTTCTGGCTATCAGCCTTCTTCAGCCTGGATAGCTTGACTCCAGTGGTGTGGAGAGCCTGGGACTCATGTCTGAGTATACCCAGCACACTCGGGGTGAAAATTGCAAAAACCACAGTTGATGGACAGAATGTAGAACAATGTCATACATTCACCCCAGTACAAGGATCTGGGCCTAAATCCATCGTTTTTTTGCACTCCACACCACCCTGGGTTAGACACTGTCTATATGCAAATCAGCTCTGACCCTGTGCCTCATGGGAACAGTCCAGTCCGACCTACCAAGCCATGTCTTTCCCAGACCAGAATCAAGCATCCAAGGACCGGTTTCTGGCTATCAGCCTTCTTCAGCCTGGATAGCTTGACTCCAGTGGTGTGGAGAGCCTGGGACTCACGTCTGAGTATACCCAGCACACTCGGGGTGAAAATTGCAAAAAACACAGTTGATGGACAGAATGTAGAACAATGTCATACATTCACCCCAGTACAAGGATCTGGGCCTAAATCCATCGGTTTTTGCACTCCACACCACCCTGGGTTAGACACTGGCTATATGCAAATCAGCTCTGACCCTGTGCCTCATGGGAACAGTCCAGTCCGAACTACCAAGCCATGTCTTTCCCAGCCCGGAATCAAGCATCCAAGGACCGGTTTCTGGCTATCAGCCTTCTTCAGCCTGGATAGCTTGACTCCAGTGGTGTGGAGAGCCTGGGACTCACGTCTGAGTATACCCAGCACACTCGGGGTGAAAATTGCAAAAAACACAGTTGATGGACAGAATGTAGAACAATGTCATACATTCACCCCAGTACAAGGATCTGGGCCTAAATCCATCGTTTTTTTGCACTCCACACCACCCTGGGTTAGACACTGGCTATATGCAAATCAGCTCTGACCCTGTGCCTTATGGGAACAGTCCAGTCCGAACTACCAAGCCATGTCTTTCCCAGACCGGAATCAAGCATCCAAGGACCGGTTTCTGGCTATCAGCCTTCTTCAGCCTGGATAGCTTGACTCCAGTGGTGTGGAGAGCCTGGGACTCACGTCTGAGTATACCCAGCACACTCGGGGTGAAAATTGGCAAAAACACAGTTGATGGACAGAATGTAGAACAATGTCATACATTCACCCCAGTACAAGGATTTGGGCCTAAATCCATTGTTTTTTTGTTTTGCACTCCACATCACCCTGGGTTAGACACTGGCTACATGCAAATCAGCTCTGACCCTGTGCCTCATGGGAACAGTCCAGTCCGAATTACCAAGCCATGTCTTTCCCAGACCAGAATCAAGCATCCAAGGACCGGTTTCTGGCTATCAGCCTTCTTCAGCCTGGATAGCTTGACTCCAGTGGTGTGGAGAGCCTGGGACTCATGTCTGAGTATACCCAGCACACTCGGGGTGAAAATTGCAAAAAACACAGTTGATGGACAGAATGTAGAACAATGTCATACATTCACCCCAGTACAAGGATCTGGGCCTAAATCCATTGTTTGTTTGCACTCCACACCACCCTGGGTTAGACACTGGCTATATGCAAATCAGCTCAAACCCTGTGCCTCATGGGAACAGTCCAGTCCGAACTACCAACCCATGTCTTTCCCAGACCGGAATCAAGCATCCAAGGACCGGTTTCTGGCTATCAGCCTTCTTCAGCCTGGATAGCTTGACTCCAGTGGTGTGGAGAGCCTGGGACTCACGTCTGAGTATACCCAGCACACTCGGAGTGAAAATTGCAAAAAACACAGTTGATGGACAGAATGCAGAACAATGTCATACATTCACCCCAGTACAAGGATCTGGGCCTAAATCCATCGCTTTTTTGCACTCCACACCACCCTGGGTCAGACACTGGCTATATGCAAATCAGCTCTGACCCTGTGCCTCATGGGAACAGTCCAGTCCGAACTACCAAGCCATGTCTTTCCCAGACCGGAATCGAGCATCCAAGGACCGGTTTCTGGCTATCAGCCTTCTTCAGCCTGGATAGCTTGACTCCAGTGGTGTGGAGAGCCTGGGACTCACGTCTGAGTATACCCAGCACACTCGGGGGGAAAATTGCAAAAAACCCAGTTGATGGACAGAATGTAGAACAATGTCATACATTCACCCCAGTACAAGGATCTGGGCCTAAATCCATCGGTTTTTGCACTCCACACCACTCTGGGTTAGACACTGGCTATATGCAAATCAGCTCTGACCCTGTGCCTCATGGGAACAGTCCAGTCCGAACTACCAAGCCATGTCTTTCCCAGACCGGAATCAAGCATCCAAGGACCGGTTTCTGGCTATCAGCCTTCTTCAGCCTGGATAGCTTGACTCCAGTGGTGTGGAGAGCCTGGGACTCACGTCTGAGTATACCCAGCACACTCGGGGTGAAAATTGGAAAAAACACAGTTGATGGACAGAATGTAGAACAATGTCAAACATTCACCCCAGTACAAGGATCTGGGCCTAAATCCATCGTTTTTTTGCACTCCACACCACCCTGGTTAGACACTGGCTATATGCAAATCAGCTCTGACCCTGTGCCTTATGGGAACAGTCCAGTCCGAACTACCAAGCCATGTCTTTCCCAGACCGGAATCAAGCATCCAAGGACCGGTTTCTGGCTATCAGCCTTCTTCAGCCTGGATAGCTTGACTCCAGTGGTGTGGAGAGCCTGGGACTCACGTCTGAGTATACCCAGCACACTCGGGGTGAAAATTGGCAAAAACACAGTTGATGGACAGAATGTAGAACAATGTCATACATTCACCCCAGTACAAGGATTTGGGCCTAAATCCATTGTTTTTTTGGACTCCACACCACCCTGGGTTAGACACTGGCTACATGCAAATCAGCTCTGACCCTGTGCCTCATGGGAACAGTCCAGTCCGAATTACCAAGCCATGTCTTTCCCAGACCAGAATCAAGCATCCAAGGACCGGTTTCTGGCTATCAGCCTTCTTCAGCCTGGATAGCTTGACTCCAGTGGTGTGGAGAGCCTGGGACTCATGTCTGAGTATACCCAGCACACTCGGGGTGAAAATTGCAAAAAACACAGTTGATGGACAGAATGTAGAACAATGTCATACATTCACCCCAGTACAAGGATCTGGGCCTAAATCCATTGTTTGTTTGCACTCCACACCACCCTGGGTTAGACACTGGCTATATGCAAATCAGCTCTGACCCTGTGCCTCATGGGAACAGTCCAGTCCGAACTACCAACCCATGTCTTTCCCAGACCGGAATCAAGCATCCAAGGACCGGTTTCTGGCTATCAGCCTTCTTCAGCCTGGATAGCTTGACTCCAGTGGTGTGGAGAGCCTGGGACTCACGTCTGAGTATACCCAGCACACTCGGGGTGAAAATTGCAAAAAACACAGTTGATGGACAGAATGCAGAACAATGTCATACATTCACCCCAGTACAAGGATCTGGGCCTAAATCCATCGCTTTTTTGCACTCCACACCACCCTGGGTCAGACACTGGCTATATGCAAATCAGCTCTGACCCTGTGCCTCATGGGAACAGTCCAGTCCGAACTACCAAGCCATGTCTTTCCCAGACGGGAATCGAGCATCCAAGGACCGGTTTCTGGCTATCAGCCTTCTTCAGCCTGGATAGCTTGACTCCAGTGGTGTGGAGAGCCTGGGACTCACGTCTGAGTATACCCAGCACACTCGGGGTGAAAATTGGCAAAAACACAGTTGATGGACAGAATGTAGAACAATGTCATACATTCACCCCAGTACAAGGATCTGGGCCTAAATCCATTGTTTGTTTGCACTCCACACCACCCTGGGTTAGACACTGGCTATATGCAAATCAGCTCTGACCCTGTGCCTCATGGGAACAGTCCAGTCCGAACTACCAACCCATGTCTTTCCCAGACCGGAATCAAGCATCCAAGGACCGGTTTCTGGCTATCAGCCTTCTTCAGCCTGGATAGCTTGACTCCAGTGGTGTGGAGAGCCTGGGACTCACGTCTGAGTATACCCAGCACACTCGGGGTGAAAATTGCAAAAAACACAGTTGATGGACAGAATGTAGAACAATGTCAAACATTCACCCCAGTACAAGGATCTGGGCCTAAATCCATCGTTTTTTTGCACTCCACACCACCCTGGGTTAGACACTGGCTATATGCAAATCAGCTCTGACCCTGTGCCTTATGGGAACAGTCCAGTCCGAACTACCAAGCCATGTCTTTCCCAGACCGGAATCAAGCATCCAAGGACCGGTTTCTGGCTATCAGCCTTCTTCAGCCTGGATAGCTTGACTCCAGTGGTGTGGAGAGCCTGGGACTTACGTCTGAGTATACCCAGCACACTCGGGGTGAAAATTGGCAAAAACACAGTTGATGGACAGAATGTAGAACAATGTCATACATTCACCCCAGTACAAGGATTTGGGCCTAAATCCATTGTTTTTTTGGACTCCACACCACCCTGGGTTAGACACTGGCTACATGCAAATCAGCTCTGACCCTGTGCCTCATGGGAACAGTCCAGTCCGAATTACCAAGCCATGTCTTTCCCAGACCAGAATCAAGCATCCAAGGACCGGTTTCTGGCTATCAGCCTTCTTCAGCCTGGATAGCTTGACTCCAGTGGTGTGGAGAGCCTGGGACTCATGTCTGAGTATACCCAGCACACTCGGGGTGAAAATTGCAAAAAACACAGTTGATGGACAGAATGTAGAACAATGTCATACATTCACCCCAGTACAAGGATCTGGGCCTAAATCCATTGTTTGTTTGCACTCCACACCACCCTGGGTTAGACACTGGCTATATGCAAATCAGCTCTGACCCTGTGCCTCATGGGAACAGTCCAGTCCGAACTACCAACCCATGTCTTTCCCAGACCGGAATCAAGCATCCAAGGACCGGTTTCTGGCTATCAGCCTTCTTCAGCCTGGATAGCTTGACTCCAGTGGTGTGGAGAGCCTGGGACTCACGTCTGAGTATACCCAGCACACTCGGGGTGAAAATTGGCAAAAACACAGTTGATGGACAGAATGTAGAACAATGTCATACATTCACCCCAGTACAAGGATTTGGGCCTAAATCCATTGTTTTTTTGGACTCCACACCACCCTGGGTTAGACACTGGCTACATGCAAATCAGCTCTGACCCTGTGCCTCATGGGAACAGTCCAGTCCGAATTACCAAGCCATGTCTTTCCCAGACCAGAATCAAGCATCCAAGGACCGGTTTCTGGCTATCAGCCTTCTTCAGCCTGGATAGCTTGACTCCAGTGGTGTGGAGAGCCTGGGACTCATGTCTGAGTATACCCAGCACACTCGGGGTGAAAATTGCAAAAAACACAGTTGATGGACAGAATGTAGAACAATGTCATACATTCACCCCAGTACAAGGATCTGGGCCTAAATCCATTGTTTGTTTGCACTCCACACCACCCTGGGTTAGACACTGGCTATATGCAAATCAGCTCTGACCCTGTGCCTCATGGGAACAGTCCAGTCCGAACTACCAACCCATGTCTTTCCCAGACCGGAATCAAGCATCCAAGGACCGGTTTCTGGCTATCAGCCTTCTTCAGCCTGGATAGCTTGACTCCAGTGGTGTGGAGAGCCTGGGACTCACGTCTGAGTATACCCAGCACACTCGGGGTGAAAATTGCAAAAAACACAGTTGATGGACAGAATGCAGAACAATGTCATACATTCACCCCAGTACAAGGATCTGGGCCTAAATCCATCGCTTTTTTGCACTCCACACCACCCTGGGTCAGACACTGGCTATATGCAAATCAGCTCTGACCCTGTGCCTCATGGGAACAGTCCAGTCCGAACTACCAAGCCATGTCTTTCCCAGACGGGAATCGAGCATCCAAGGACCGGTTTCTGGCTATCAGCCTTCTTCAGCCTGGATAGCTTGACTCCAGTGGTGTGGAGAGCCTGGGACTCACGTCTGAGTATACCCAGCACACTCGGGGGGAAAATTGCAAAAAACCCAGTTGATGGACAGAATGTAGAACAATGTCATACATTCACCCCAGTACAAGGATCTGGGCCTAAATCCATCGTTTTTTTGCACTCCACACCACCCTGGGTTAGACACTGGCTATATGCAAATCAGCTCTGACCCTGTGCCTCATGGGAACAGTCCAGTCCGAACTACCAAGCCATGTCTTTCCCAGACCGGAATCAAGCATCCAAGGACCGGTTTCTGGCTATCAGCCTTCTTCAGCCTGGATAGCTTGACTCCAGTGGTGTGGAGAGCCTGGGACTCACGTCTGAGTAAACCCAGCACACTCGGGGTGAAAATTGCAAAAAACACAGTTGATGGACAGAATGTAGAACAATGTCATACATTCACCCCAGTACAAGGATCTGGGCCTAAATCCATCGTTTTTTTGCACTCCACACCACCCTGGGTTAGATACTGGCTATATGCAAATCAGCTCTGACCCTGTGCCTCATGGGAACAGTCCAGGCCGTACTACCAAGCCATGTCTTTCCCAGACCGGAATCAAGCATCCAAGGACCGGTTTCTGGCTATCAGCCTTCATCAGCCTGGATAGCTTGACTCCAGTGGTGTGGAGAGCCTGGGACTCACGTCTGAGTATACCCAGCACACTCGGGGTGAAAATTGCAAAAAACACAGTTGATGGACAGAATGTAGAACAATGTCATACATTCACCCCAGTACAAGGATCTGGGCCTAAAGCCATCGTTTTTTTGCACTCCACACCACCCTGGGTTAGACACTGGCTATATGCAAATCAGCTCTGACCCTGTGCCTCATCGGAACAGTCCAGTCCGAACTACCAAGCCATGTCTTTCCCACACCGGAATCAAGCATCCAAGGACCGGTTTCTGGCTATCAGCCTTCTTCAGCCTGGATAGCTTGACTCCAGTGGTGTGGAGAGCCTGGGACTCACGTCTGAGTATACCCAGCACACTCGGGGTGAAATTTGGCAAAAACACCGTTGATGGACAGAATGTAGAACAATGTCATACATTCACCCCAGTACAAGGATTTGGGCCTAAATCCATCGTTTTTTTGCACTCCACACCACCCTGGATTAGACACAGGCTATATGCAAATCAGCTCTGACCCTGTGCCTCATGGGAACAGTCCAGTCCGAACTACCAAGCCATGTCTCTCCCAGACCGGAATCAAGCATCCAAGGACCGGTTTCTGGCTATCAGCCTTCTTCAGCCTGGATAGCTTGACTCCAGTGGTGTGGAGAGCCTGGGACTCACGTCTGAGTATACCCAGCACACTCGGGGTGAAAATTGGCAAAAACACAGTTGATGGACAGAATGTAGAACAATGTCATACATTCACCCCAGTACAAGGATTTGGGCCTAAATCCATTGTTTTTTTGCACTCCACACCACCCTGGGTTAGACACTGGCTACATGCAAATCAGCTCTGACCCTGTGCCTCATGGGAACAGTCCAGTCCGAATTACCAAGCCATGTCTTTCCCAGACCAGAATCAAGCATCCAAGGACCGGTATCTGGCTATCAGCCTTCTTCAGCCTGGATAGCTTGACTCCAGTGGTGTGGAGAGCCTGGGACTCATGTCTGAGTATACCCAGCACACTCGGGGTGAAAATTGCAAAAAACACAGTTGATGGACAGAATGTAGAACAATGTCATACATTCACCCCAGTACAAGGATCTGGGCCTCAATCCATTGTTTGTTTGCACTCCACACCACCCTGGGTTAGACACTGGCTATATGCAAATCAGCTCTGACCCTGTGCCTCATGGGAACAGTCCAGTCCGAACTACCAACCCATGTCTTTCCCAGACCGGAATCAAGCATCCAAGGACCGGTTTCTGGCTATCAGCCTTCTTCAGCCTGGATAGCTTGACTCCAGTGGTGTGGAGAGCCTGGGACTCACGTCTGAGTATACCCAGCACATTCGGGGTGAAAATTGCAAAAAACACAGTTGGTGGACAGAATGCAGAACAATGTCATACATTCACCCCAGTACAAGGATCTGGGCCTAAATCCATCGCTTTTTTGCACTCCACACCACCCTGGGTCAGACACTGGCTATATGCAAATCAGCTCTGACCCTGTGCCTCATGGGAACAGTCCAGTCCGAACTACCAAGCCATGTTTTTCCCAGACCGGAATCGAGCATCCAAGGACCGGTTTCTGGCTATCAGCCTTCTTCAGCCTGGATAGCTTGACTCCAGTGGTGTGGAGAGCCTGGGACTCACGTCTGAGTATACCCAGCACACTCGGGGGGAAAATTGCAAAAAACCCAGTTGATGGACAGAATGTAGAACAATGTCATACATTCACCCCAGTACAAGGATCTGGGCCTAAATCCATCGTTTTTTTGCACTCCACACCACCCTGGGTTAGACACTGGCTATATACAAATCAGCTCTGACCCTGTGCCTCATGGGAACAGTCCAGTCCGAACTACCAAGCCATGTCTTTCCCAGACCGGAATCAAGCATCCAAGGACCGGTTTCTGGCTATCAGCCTTCTTCAGCCTGGATAGCTTGACTCCAGTGGTGTGGAGAGCCTGGGACTCACGTCTGAGTATACCCAGCACACTCGGGGTGAAAATTGCAAAAAACACAGTTGATGGACAGAATGTAGAACAATGTCATACATTCACCCCAGTACAAGGATCTGGGCCTAAATCCATCGTTTTTTTGCACTCCACACCACCCTGGGTTAGATACTGGCTATATGCAAATCAGCTCTGACCCTGTGCCTCATGGGAACAGTCCAGGCCGTACTACCAAGCCTTGTCTTTCCCCGACCGGAATCAAGCATCCAAGGACCGGTTTCTGGCTATCAGCCTTCATCAGCCTGGATAGCTTGACTCCAGTGGTGTGGAGAGCCTGGGACTCACGTCTGAGTATACCCAGCACACTCGGGGTGAAAATTGCAAAAAACACAGTTGATGGACAGAATGTAGAACAATGTCATACATTCACCCCAGTACAAGGATCTGGGCCTAAAGCCATCGTTTTTTTGCACTCCACACCACCCTGGGTTAGACACTGGCTATATGCAAATCAGCTCTGACCCTGTGCCTCATCGGAACAGTCCAGTCCGAACTACCAAGCCATGTCTTTCCCACACCGGAATCAAGCATCCAAGGACCGGTTTCTGGCTATCAGCCTTCTTCAGCCTGGATAGCTTGACTCCAGTGGTGTGGAGAGCCTGGGACTCACGTCTGAGTATACCCAGCACACTCGGGGTGAAATTTGGCAAAAACACCGTTGATGGACAGAATGTAGAACAATGTCATACATTCACCCCAGTACAAGGATTTGGGCCTAAATCCATCGTTTTTTTGCACTCCACACCACCCTGGATTAGACACAGGATATATGCAAATCAGCTCTGACCCTGTGCCTCATGGGAACAGTCCAGTCCGAACTACCAAGCCATGTCTTTCCCAGACCGGAATCAAGCATCCAAGGACCGGTTTCTGGCTATCAGCCTTCTTCAGCCTGGATAGCTTGACTCCAGTGGTGTGGAGAGCCTGGGACTCACGTCTGAGTATACCCAGCACACTCGGGGTGAAAATTGCAAAAAACACAGTTGATGGACAGAATGTAGAACAATGTCATACATTCACCCCAGTACAAGGATCTGGGCCTAAATCCATCATTTTTTTGCACTCCACACCACCCTGGGTTAGACACTGGCTATATGCAAATCAGCTCTGACCCTGTGCCTTATGGGAACAGTCCAGTCCGAACTACCAAGCCATGTCTTTCCCAGACCGGAATCAAGCATCCAAGGACCGGTTTCTGGCTATCAGCCTTCTTCAGCCTGGATAGCTTGACTCCAGTGGTGTGGAGAGCCTGGGACTCACGTCTGAGTATACCCAGCACACTCGGGGTGAAAATTGGCAAAAACACAGTTGATGGACAGAATGTAGAACAATGTCATACATTCACCCCAGTACAAGGATTTGGGCCTAAATCCATTGTTTTTTTGTTTTGCACTCCACACCACCCTGGGTTAGACACTGGCTACATGCAAATCAGCTCTGACCCTGTGCCTCATGGGAACAGTCCAGTCCGAATTACCAAGCCATGTCTTTCCCAGACCAGAATCAAGCATCCAAGGACCGGTTTCTGGCTATCAGCCTTCTTCAGCCTGGATAGCTTGACTCCAGTGGTGTGGAGAGCCTGGGACTCATGTCTGAGTATACCCAGCACACTCGGGGTGAAAATTGCAAAAAACACAGTTGATGGACAGAATGTAGAACAACGTCATACATTCACCCCAGTACAAGGATCTGGGCCTAAATCCATTGTTTGTTTGCACTCCACACCACCCTGGGTTAGACACTGGCTATATGCAAATCAGCTCTGACCCTGTGCCTCATGGGAACAGTCCAGTCCGAACTACCAACCCATGTCTTTCCCAGACCGGAATCAAGCATCCAAGGACCGGTTTCTGGCTATCAGCCTTCTTCAGCCTGGATAGCTTGACTCCAGTGGTGTGGAGAGCCTGGGACTCACGTCTGAGTATACCCAGCACACTCGGGGTGAAAATTGCAAAAAACACAGTTGATGGACAGAATGCAGAACAATGTCATACATTCACCCCAGTACAAGGATCTGGGCCTAAATCCATCGCTTTTTTGCACTCCACACCACCCTGGGTCAGACACTGGCTATATGCAAATCAGCTCTGACCCTGTGCCTCATGGGAACAGTCCAGTCCGAACTACCAAGCCATGTCTTTCCCAGACCGGAATCGAGCATCCAAGGACCGGTTTCTGGCTATCAGCCTTCTTCAGCCTGGATAGCTTGACTCCAGTGGTGTGGAGAGCCTGGGACTCACGTCTGAGTATACCCAGCACACTCGGGGGGAAAATTGCAAAAAACCCAGTTGATGGACAGAATGTAGAACAATGTCATACATTCACCCCAGTACAAGGATCTGGGCCTAAATCCATCGGTTTTTGCACTCCACACCACTCTGGGTTAGACACTGGCTACATGCAAATCAGCTCTGACCCTGTGCCTCATGGGAACAGTCCAGTCCGAACTACCAAGCCATGTCTTTCCCAGACCGGAATCAAGCATCCAAGGACCGGTTTCTGGCTATCAGCCTTCTTCAGCCTGGATAGCTTGACTCCAGTGGTGTGGAGAGCCTGGGACTCACGTCTGAGTATACCCAGCACACTCGGGGTGAAAATTGCAAAAAACACAGTTGATGGACAGAATGTAGAACAATGTCAAACATTCACCCCAGTACAAGGATCTGGGCCTAAATCCATCGTTTTTTTGCACTCCACACCACCCTGGGTTAGACACTGGCTATATGCAAATCAGCTCTGACCCTGTGCCTTATGGGAACAGTCCAGTCCGAACTACCAAGCCATGTCTTTCCCAGACCGGAATCAAGCATCCAAGGACCGGTTTCTGGCTATCAGCCTTCTTCAGCCTGGATAGCTTGACTCCAGTGGTGTGGAGAGCCTGGGACTCACGTCTGAGTATACCCAGCACACTCGGGGTGAAAATTGGCAAAAACACAGTTGATGGACAGAATGTAGAACAATGTCATACATTCACCCCAGTACAAGGATTTGGGCCTAAATCCATTGTTTTTTTGCACTCCACACCACCCTGGGTTAGACACTGGCTATATGCAAATCAGCTCTGACCCTGTGCCTCATGGGAACAGTCCAGTCCGAACTACCAACCCATGTCTTTCCCAGACCGGAATCAAGCATCCAAGGACTGGTTTCTGGCTATCAGCCTTCTTCAGCCTGGATAGCTTGACTCCAGTGGTGTGGAGAGCCTGGGACTCACGTCTGAGTATACCCAGCACACTCGGGGTGAAAATTGCAAAAAACACAGTTGATGGACAGAATGCAGAACAATGTCATACATTCACCCCAGTACAAGGATCCGGGCCTAAATCCATCGCTTTTTTGCACTCCACACCACCCTGGGTCAGACACTGGCTATATGCAAATCAGCTCTGACCCTGTGCCTCATGGGAACAGTCCAGTCCGAACTGCCAAGCCATGTCTTTCCCAGACCGGAATCGAGCATCCAAGGACCGGTTTCTGGCTATCAGCCTTCTTCAGCCTGGATAGCTTGACTCCAGTGGTGTGGAGAGCCTGGGACTCACGTCTGAGTATACCCAGCACACTCGGGGGGAAAATTGCAAAAAACCCAGTTGATGGACAGAATGTAGAACAATGTCATACATTCACCCCAGTACAAGGATCTGGGCCTAAATCCATCGTTTTTTTGCACTCCACACCACCCTGGGTTAGACACTGGCTATATGCAAATCAGCTCTGACCCTGTGCCTCATGGGAACAGTCCAGTCCGAACTACCAAGCCATGTCTTTCCCAGACCGGAATCAAGCATCCAAGGACCGGTTTCTGGCTATCAGCCTTCTTCAGCCTGGATAGCTTGACTCCAGTGGTGTGGAGAGCCTGGGACTCACGTCTGAGTATACCCAGCACACTCGGGGTGAAAATTGCAAAAAACACAGTTGATGGACAGAATGTAGAACAATGTCATACATTCACCCCAGTACAAGGATCTGGGCCTAAATCCATCGTTTTTTGCACTCCACACCACCCTGGGTTAGATACTGGCTATATGCAAATCAGCTCTGACCCTGTGCCTCATGGGAACAGTCCAGGCCGTACTACCAAGCCATGTCTTTCCCAGACCGGAATCAAGCATCCAAGGACCGGTTTCTGGCTATCAGCCTTCATCAGCCTGGATAGCTTGACTCCAGTGGTGTGGAGAGCCTGGGACTCACGTCTGAGTATACCCAGCACACTCGGGGTGAAAATTGCAAAAAACACAGTTGATGGACAGAATGTAGAACAATGTCATACATTCACCCCAGTACAAGGATCTGGGCCTAAAGCCATCGTTTTTTTGCACTCCACACCACCCTGGGTTAGACACTGGCTATATGCAAATCAGCTCTGACCCTGTGCCTCATCGGAACAGTCCAGTCCGAACTACCAAGCCATGTCTTTCCTACACCGGAATCAAGCATCCAAGGACCGGTTTCTGGCTATCAGCCTTCTTCAGCCTGGATAGCTTGACTCCAGTGGTGTGGAGAGCCTGGGACTCACGTCTGAGTATACCCAGCACACTCGGGGTGAAATTTGGCAAAAACACCGTTGATGGACAGAATGTAGAACAATGTCATACATTCACCCCAGTACAAGGATTTGGGCCTAAATCCATCGTTTTTTTGCACTCCACACCACCCTGGATTAGACACAGGCTATATGCAAATCAGCTCTGACCCTTTGCCTCATGGGAACAGTCCAGTCCGAACTACCAAGCCATGTCTTTCCCAGACCGGAATCAAGCATCCAAGGACCGGTTTCTGGCTATCAGCCTTCTTCAGCCTGGATAGCTTGACTCCAGTGGTGTGGAGAGCCTGGGACTCACGTCTGAGTATACCCAGCACACTCGGGGTGAAAATTGCAAAAAACACAGTTGATGGACAGAATGTAGAACAATGTCATACATTCACCCCAGTACAAGGATCTGGGCCTAAATCCATCGTTTTTTTGCACTCCACACCACCCTGGGTTAGACACTGGCTATATGCAAATCAGCTCTGACCCTGTGCCTTATGGGAACAGTCCAGTCCGAACTACCAAGCCATGTCTTTCCCAGACCGGAATCAAGCATCCAAGGACCGGTTTCTGGCTATCAGCCTTCTTCAGCCTGGATAGCTTGACTCCAGTGGTGTGGAGAGCCTGGGACTCACGTCTGAGTATACCCAGCACACTCGGGGTGAAAATTGGCAAAAACACAGTTGATGGACAGAATGTAGAACAATGTCATACATTCACCCCAGTACAAGGATTTGGGCCTAAATCCATTGTTTTTTTGCACTCCACACCACCCTGGGTTAGACACTGGCTACATGCAAATCAGCTCTGACCCTGTGCCTCATGGGAACAGTCCAGTCCGAATTACCAAGCCATGTCTTTCCCAGACCAGAATCAAGCATCCAAGGACCGGTTTCTGGCTATCAGCCTTCTTCAGCCTGGATAGCTTGACTCCAGTGGTGTGGAGAGCCTGGGACTCATGTCTGAGTATACCCAGCACACTCGGGGTGAAAATTGCAAAAAACACAGTTGATGGACAGAATGTAGAACAATGTCATACATTCACCCCAGTACAAGGATCTGGGCCTAAATCCATTGTTTGTTTGCACTCCACACCACCCTGGGTTAGACACTGGCTATATGCAAATCAGCTCTGACCCTGTGCCTCATGGGAACAGTCCAGTCCGAACTACCAACCCATGTCTTTCCCAGATCGGAATTGAGCATCCAAGGACCGGTTTCTGGCTATCAGCCTTCTTCAGCCTGGATAGCTTGACTCCAGTGGTGTGGAGAGCCTGGGACTCACGTCTGAGTATACCCAGCACACTCGGGGGGAAAATTGCAAAAAACCCAGTTGATGGACAGAATGTAGAACAATGTCATACATTCACCCCAGTACAAGGATCTGGGCCTAAATACATCGTTTTTTTGCACTCCACACCACCCTGGGTTAGACACTGGCTATATACAAATCAGCTCTGACCCTGTGCCTCATGGGAACAGTCCAGTCCGAACTACCAAGCCATGTCTTTCCCAGACCGGAATCAAGCATCCAAGGACCGGTTTCTGGCTATCAGCCTTCTTCAGCCTGGATAGCTTGACTCCAGTGGTGTGGAGAGCCTGGGACTCACGTCTGAGTATACCCAGCACACTCGGGGTGAAAATTGCAAAAAACACAGTTGATGGACAGAATGTAGAACAATGTCATACATTCACCCCAGTACAAGGATCTGGGCCTAAATCCATCGTTTTTTTGCACTCCACACCACCCTGGGTTAGATACTGGCTATATGCAAATCAGCTCTGACCCTGTGCCTCATGGGAACAGTCCAGGCCGTACTACCAAGCCATGTCTTTCCCCGACCGGAATCAAGCATCCAAGGACCGGTTTCTGGCTATCAGCCTTCATCAGCCTGGATAGCTTGACTCCAGTGGTGTGGAGAGCCTGGGACTCACGTCTGAGTATACCCAGCACACTCGGGGTGAAAATTGCAAAAAACACAGTTGATGGACAGAATGTAGAACAATGTCATACATTCACCCCAGTACAAGGATCTGGGCCTAAAGCCATCGTTTTTTTGCACTCCACACCACCCTGGGTTAGACACTGGCTATATGCAAATCAGCTCTGACCCTGTGCCTCATCGGAACAGTCCAGTCCGAACTACCAAGCCATGTCTTTCCCACACCGGAATCAAGCATCCAAGGACCGGTTTCTGGCTATCAGCCTTCTTCAGCCTGGATAGCTTGACTCCAGTGGTGTGGAGAGCCTGGGACTCACGTCTGAGTATACCCAGCACACTTGGGGTGAAATTTGGCAAAAACACCGTTGATGGACAGAATGTAGAACAATGTCATACATTCACCCCAGTACAAGGATTTGGGCCTAAATCCATCGTTTTTTTGCACTCCACACCACCCTGGATTAGACACAGGCTATATGCAAATCAGCTCTGACCCTGTGCCTCATGGGAACAGTCCAGTCCGAACTACCAAGCCATGTCTTTCCCAGACCGGAATCAAGCATCCAAGGACCGGTTTCTGGCTATCAGCCTTCTTCAGCCTGGATAGCTTGACTCCAGTGGTGTGGAGAGCCTAGGACTCACTTCTGAGTATACCCAGCACACTCTGGGTGAAAATTGCAAAAAAACACAGTTGATGGACAGAATGTAGAACAATGTCATACATTCACCTCAGTACAAGGATCTGGGCCTAAATTCATCGTTTGTTTGCACTCCACACCGCCCTGGGTTAGACACTGGCTATATGCAAATCAGCTCTGACCCTGTGCCTCATGGGAACAGTCCAGTCCGAACTACCAAGCCATGTCTTTCCCAGACCGGAATCAAGCATCCAAGGACCGGTTTCTGGCTATCAGCCTTCTTCAGCCTGGATAGCTTGACTCCAGTGGTGTGGAGAGCCTGGGACTAGCGTCTGAGTATACCCAGCACACTCGGGGTGAAAATTGCAAAAAACCCAGTTGATGGACAGAATGTAGAACAATGTCATACATTCACCCCAGTACAAGGATCTGGGTCTGAATCCATCGTTTTTTTGCACTCCACACCACCCTGGGTTAGACACTGGCTATATGCAAATCAGCTCTGACCCTGTGCCTCATGGGAACAGTCCAGTCCGAACTACCAAGCCATGTCTTCCCCAGACCGGAATCAAGCATCCAAGGACCGGTTTCTGGCTATAAGCCTTCTTCAGCCTGGATAGCTTGACTCCAGTGGTGTGGAGAGCCTGGGACTCACGTCTGAGTATACCCAGCACACTCGCGGTGAAAATTGCAAAAAACACAGTTGATGGACAGAATGTAAAACAATGTCATACATTCACCCCAGTACAAGGATCTGGGCCTAAATACATCGTTTTTTTGCACTCCACACCACCCTGGGTTAGACACTGGCTATATGCAAATCAGCTCTGCCCCTGTGCCTCATGGGAACAGTCCAGTCCGAACTACCAAGCCATGTCTTTCCCAGAATGGAATCAAGCATCCAAGGACCGGTTTCTGGCTATCAGCCTTCTTCAGCCTGGATAGCTTGACTCCAGTGGTGTGGAGAGCCTGGGACTCACGTCTGAGTATACCCAGCACACTCGGGGTGTAAATTGCAAAAAACACAGTTGATGGACAGAATGTAGAACACTGTCATACATTCACCCCAGTACAAGGATCTGGGCCTAAATCCATCGTTTTTTTGCACTCCACACCACCCTGGGTTAGATACTGGCTATATGCAAATCAGCTCTGACCCTGTGCCTCATGGGAACAGTCCAGTCCGAACTACAAAGCCATGTCTTTCCCAGACCGGAATCAAGCATCCAAGGACCGGTTTCTGGCTATCAGCCTTCTTCAGCCTGGATAGCTTGACTCCAGTGGTGTGGAGAGCCTGGGACTCACGTCTGAGTATACCCAGCACACTCGGGGTGAAAATTGCAAAAAACACAGTTGATGGACAGAATGTAGAACAATGTCATACATTCACCCCAGTACAAGGATCTGGGCCTAAATCCATCGTTTTTTTGCACTCCACACCACCCTGGGTTAGACACTGGCTATATGCAAATCAGTTGTGACCCTGTGCCTCATCGGAACAGTCCAGTCCGAACTACCAAGCCATGTCTTTCCCACACCGGAATCAAGCATCCAAGGACCGGTTTCTGGCTATCAGCCTTCTTCAGCCTGGATAGCTTGACTCCAGTGGTGTGGAGAGCCTGGGACTCACGTCAGAGTATACCCAGCACACTCGGGGTGAAAATTGGCAAAAACACAGTTGATGGACAGAATGTGGAAAAATGCCATACATTCACCCCAGTACAAGGATTTGGGCCTAAATCCATCGTTTTTTTGCACTCCACACCACCCTGGGTTAGACACTGGTTATATGCAAATCAGCTCTGACCCTGTGCCTCATGGGAACAGTCCAGTCCGAACTACCAAGCCATGTCTTTCCCAGACCGGAATCAAGCATCCAAGGACCGGTTTCTGGCTATCAGCTTTCTTCAGCCTGGATAGCTTGACTCCAGTGGTGTGGAGAGCCTATGACTCTCGTCTGAGTATACCCAGCACACTCGGGGTGAAAATTGCCAAAAAACTCAGTTGATGGACAGAATGTAGAACAATGTCATACATTCAGCTCAGTACAAGGATCTGGGCCTAAATTCATCGTTTTTTTGCACTCCACACCACCCTGGGTTAGACACTGGCTATATGCAAATCAGCTCTGACCCTGTGCCTCATGGGAACAGTCCAGTCCGAACTACCAAGCCATGTCTTTCCCAGACCGGAATCAAGCATCCAAGGACCGGTTTCTGGCTATCAGCCTTCTTCAGCCTGGATAGCTTGACTCCAGTGGTGTGGAGAGCCTGGGACTCACGTCTGAGTATACCCAGCACACTCGGGGGGAAAATTGCAAAAAACACAGTTGATGGACAGAATGTAGAACAATGTCATACATTCACCCCAGTACAAGGATCTGGGCCTAAATCCATCGTTTTTTTGCACTCCACACCACCCTGGGTTAGACACTGGCTATATGCAAATCAGCTCTGACCCTGTGCCTCATGGGAACAGTCCAGTCCGAACTACCAAGCCATGTCTTTCCCAGACCAGAATCAAGCATCCAAGGACCGGTTTCTGGCTATCAGCCTTTTTCAGCCTGGATAGCTTGACTCCAGTGGTGTGGAGAGCCTGGGACTCACGTCTGAGTATACCCAGCACACTCGGGTTGAAAATTGCAAAAAACACAGTTGATGGACAGAATGTAGAAGAATGCCATACATTTACCCCAGTACAAGGATCTGGGCCTAAATCCATTGTTTTTTTGCACTCCACACCACCCTGGGTTAGACACTGGCTATATGCAAATCAGCTCTGACCCTTTGCCTCATGGGAACAGTCCAGTCCGAACTACCAAGCCATGTCTTTCCCAGACCAGAATCAAGCATCCAAGGACCGGTTTCTGGCTATCAGCCTTCTTCAGCCTGGATAGCTTGACTCCAGTGGTGTGGAGAGCCTGGGACTCACGTCTGAGTATACCCAGCACACTCGGGGTGAAAATTGCAAAAAACACAGTTGATGGACAGAATGTAGAACAATGTCATACATTCACCCCAGTACAAGGATCTGGGCCTAAATCCATCGTTTTTTGCACTCCACATCACCCTGGGTTAGACACTGGCTATATGCAAATCAGCTCTGACCCTGTGCCTCATGGGAACAGTCCAGTCCGAACTACCAAGCCATGTCTTTCCCAGACCGGAATCAAGCATGCAAGGACCGGCTTCTGGCTATCAGCCTTCTTCAGCCTGGATAGCTTGACTCCAGTGGTGTGTAGAGCCTGGGACTCACGTCTGAGTATACCCAGCACACTTGGGGTGAAAATTGCAAAAAATACAGTTGATGGACAGAATGTAGAACAATGTCATACATTCACCTCAGTACAAGGATCTGGGCCTAAATCCATCGTTTTTTGCACTCCACACCACCCTGGGTTAGACACTGGCTATATGCAAATCAGCTCTGACCCTGTGCCTCATGGGAACAGTCCAGTCCGAACTACCAAGCCATGTCTTTCCCAGACCGGAATCAAGCATCCAAGGACCGGTTTCTGGCTATCAGCCTTCTTCAGCCTGGATAGCTTGACTCCAGTGGTGTGGAGAGCCTGGGACTCACGTCTGAGTATACCCAGCACACTCGGGGGGAAAATTGCAAAAAACACAGTTGATGGACAGAATGTAGAACAATGTCATACATTCACCCCAGTACTAGGATCTGGGCCTAAATCCATCGTTTTTTTGCACTCCACACCACCCTGGGTTAGACACTGGCTATATGCAAATCAGCTCTGACCCTGTGCCTCATGGGAACAGTCCAGTCCGAACTACCAAGCCATGTCTTTCCCAGACCAGAATCAAGCATCCAAGGACCGGTTTCTGGCTATCAGCCTTTTTCAGCCTGGATAGCTTGACTCCAGTGGTGTGGAGAGCCTGGGACTCACGTCTGAGTATACCCAGCACACTCGGGTTGAAAATTGCAAAAAACACAGTTGATGGACAGAATGTAGAAGAATGCCATACATTTACCCCAGTACAAGGATCTGGGCCTAAATCCATTGTTTTTTTGCACTCCACACCACCCTGGGTTAGACACTGGCTATATGCAAATCAGCTCTGACCCTTTGCCTCATGGGAACAGTCCAGTCCGAACTACCAAGCCATGTCTTTCCCAGACCAGAATCAAGCATCCAAGGACCGGTTTCTGGCTATCAGCCTTCTTCAGCCTGGATAGCTTGACTTCAGTGGTGTGGAGAGCCTGGGACTCACGTCTGAGTATACCCAGCACACTCGGGGTGAAAATTGCAAAAAACACAGTTGATGGACAGAATGTAGAACAATGTCATACATTCACCCCAGTACAAGGATCTGGGCCTAAATCCATCGTTTTTTGCACTCCACATCACCCTGGGTTAGACACTGGCTATATGCAAATCAGCTCTGACCCTGTGCCTCATGGGAACAGTCCAGTCCGAACTACCAAGCCATGTCTTTCCCAGACCGGAATCAAACATGCAAGGACCGGCTTCTGGCTATCAGCCTTCTTCAGCCTGAATAGCTTGACTCCAGTGGTGTGTAGAGCCTGGGACTCACGTCTGAGTATACCCAGCACACTTGGGGTGAAAATTGCAAAAAATACAGTTGATGGACAGAATGTAGAACAATGTCATACATTCACCTCAGTACAAGGATCTGGGCCTAAATCCATCGTTTTTTGCACTCCACACCACCCTGGGTTAGACACTGGCTATATGCAAATCAGCTCTGACCCTGTGCCTCATGGGAACAGTCCAGTCCGAACTACCAAGCCATGTCTTTCCCAGACCGGAATCAAGCATCCAAGGACCGGTTTCTGGCTATCAGCCTTCTTCAGCCTGGATAGCTTGACTCCAGTGGTGTGGAGAGCCTGGGACTCACGTCTGAGTATACCCAGCACACTCGGGGTGAAAATTGCAAAAAACACAGTTGATGGACAGAATGTAGAACAATGTCATACATTCACCCCAGTACAAGGATCTGGGCCTAAATCCACCCCGAGTGTGCTGGGTATACTCAGAAATGAGTCCCAGGCTCTCCACACCACTGGAGTCAAGCTATCCAGGCTGATGAAGGCTGATAGCCAGAAACCGGTCCTTGGATGCTTGATTCCGGTCTGGGAAAGACATGGCTTGGTAGTTCGGACTGAACTGTTCCCATGAGGGACAGGGTCAGAGCTGATTTGCATATAGCCAGTGTCTAACCCAGTGTGGTGTGGAGTGCAAAAAAACGATGGATTTAGGCCCAGATCCTTGTACTGGGGTGAATGTATGACATTGTTCTACATTCTGTCCATCAACTGTGTTTTTTGCAATTTTCACCCAGAGTGTGCTGGGTATACTCAGACGTGAGTCCCAGGCTCTCCACACCACTGGAGTCAAGCTATCCAGGCTGATGAAGGCTGATAGCCAGAAACCGGTCCTTGGATGCTTGATTCCGGTCTGGGAAAGACATGGCTTGGTAGTTCGGACTGGACTGTTCCCATGAGGCACAGGGTCAGAGCTGATTTGCATATAGCCAGTGTCTAACCCAGGGTGGTGTGGAGTGCAAAAAAACGATGGATGTAGGCCCAGATCCTTGTACTGCGGTGAATGTATGACATTGTTCTACATTCTGTATATCAACTGTGTTTTTTGCAATTTTCACCCCGAGTGTGCTGGGTATACTCAGACGTGAGTCCCAGGCTCTCCACACCACTGGAGTCAAGCTATCCAGGCTGATGAAGGCTGATAGCCAGAAACCGGTCCTTGGATGCTTGATTCCGGTCTGGGAAAGACATGGCTTGGTAGTTCGGACTGGACTGTTCCCATGAGGCACAGGGTCAGAGCTGATTTGCATATAGCCAGTGTCTAACCCAGGGTGGTGTGGAGTGCAAAAAAACGATGGATGTAGGCCTAGATCCTTGTACTGCGGTGAATGTATGACATTGTTCTACATTCTGTATATCAACTGTGTTTTTTGCAATTTTCACCCCGAGTGTGCTGGGTATACTCAGACGTGAGTCCCAGGCTCTCCACACCACTGGAGTCAAGCTATCCAGGCTGATGAAAGCTGATAGCCAGAAACCGGTTCTTGGATGCTTGATTCCGGTCTGGGAAAGACATGGCCTGGTAGTTCGGACTGGACTGTTCCCATGAGGCACAGGGTCAGAGCTGATTTGCATATAGCCAGTGTCTAACCCAGGGTGGTGTGGAGTGCAAAAAAACGATGGATTTAGGCCCAGATCCTTGTACTGGGGTGAATGTATGACATTGTTCTACATTCTGTCCATCAACTGTGTTTTTTGCAATTTTCACCCCGAGTGTGCTGGGTATACTCAGACGTGAGTCCCAGGCTCTCCACACCACTGGAGTCAAGCTATCCAGGCTGATGAAGGCTGATAGCCAGAAACCGGTCCTTGGATGCTTGATTCCGGTCTGGGAAAGACATGGCTTGGTAGTTCGGACTGGACTGTTCCCATGAGGCACAGGGTCAGAGCTGATTTGCATATAGCCAGTGTCTAACCCAGGGTGGTGTGGAGTGCAAAAAAACGATGGATTTAGGCCCAGATCCTTGTACTGGGGTGAATGTATGACATTGTTCTACATTCTGTCCATCAACTGTGTTTTTGCCAATTTTCACCCCGAGTGTGCTGGGTATACTCAGACGTGAGTCCCCGGCTCTCCACACCACTGGAGTCAAGCTATCCAGGCTGATGAAGGCTGATAGCCAGAAACCGGTCCTTGGATGCTTGATTCCGGTCTGGGAAAGACATGGCTTGGTAGTTCGGACTGGACTGTTCCCATGAGGCACAGGGTCAGAGCTGATTTGCATATAGCCAGTGTCTAACCCAGGGTGGTGTGGAGTGCAAAAAAACAATGGATTTAGGCCCAGATCCTTGTACTGGGGTGAATGTATGACATTGTTCTACATTCTGTCCATCAACTGTGTTTTTTGCAATTTTCACCCCGAGTGTGCCGGGTATACTCAGACGTGAGTCCCAGGCTCTCCACACCACTGGAGTCAAGCTATCCAGGCTGATGAAGGCTGATAGCCAGAAACCGGTCCTTGGATGCTTGATTCCGGTCTGGGAAAGACATGGCTTGGTAGTTCGGACTGGACTGTTCCCATGAGGCACAGGGTCAGAGCTGATTTGCATATAGCCAGTGTCTAACCCAGGGTGATGTGGAGTGCAAAAAAACGATGGATTTAGGCCCAGATCCTTGTACTGGGGTGAATGTATGACATTGTTCTACATTCTGTCCATCAACTGTGTTTTTTGTTAAATGCTTCAGGGCAACAGGACAGCTATTAGCCCTGATAAGCTGTAACATAACAAGTGAAACATGGGAAAACCACTTCTCTATGATTTATACTGCTCCTGCACAAGACGTAGACCCCCTTTAAGCACAGGTCCCCATCCAGGATCTCAATATCATAGTCTGAGGTCGGGGAAGCCATCAACCAGAGCGTAGGCAACAAAACCCCAGGTCCGGATGGGCTACCTATCGACATCATCAAACATAAACCCGTTTTTTTGGTGCGGCTCCTGTTGAATGCTTTTAATAATTTAACCAATTCCCCGTGTCCTAGCTCATGGTCAACAATCATCATTGTCCCTATCTTTAGAGAGGGCGATTGCTCCCAGCGCAGTTGTTACAGACCAATTTTCTTGATAGACAACACCCTAAAAATTATAAGTAGTGTTTTATATAACAAGCTTTTAGATTGGACTAAGGGAAATCGTACTTTAGAGTCATGTCAACTGGGATTCAGGAGCAAAATAGGCACTAATGAACAATGTCTTAATCTTAATTTAATTATTGGGAAATACACTATAGCTCTGCGATCACCAATATATTTGGCTTTTATGGACCTGACCTCTGTTTTTGATTTTGTTAACAGGTCACGTTTAAGGTCCATTCTTTTAGCTTATGGTTTGGACGACGTTTTGATGAATTTTTGGCATATTTACAAAAAGACCTGAAGGCAAGGGTTAGGAACAGTGGTGGGGGTAGATCACTGACAGAAAAATGTCGAGCTACAAAATATCTACACAAAAATATCATTGTCCAAAATATCAAAGTCCTGTCTTCATGATGGTCGCTGCAAAAATATCCCCCAAAAAATATTGTTGTTAAAAATATCGTTTTTTTAAAATGTTTAAAAAATAGTGTAAACTAATGCAAATAATACATATAATACAAAAAAATAGAATTATAAAAAAGAAAATTATAAGTAATAAATATAGTATAAAAATAAATTAAACATACATATATAATATATATACATTAACTTAATATATCTAGTAAATAATTATTTTAATACATTATAAAAAAGTTCGTAATATATTAAAAATTATATATGTATATATAAATTCACTGAAAAAACCATAGGTTATAAACCATATATAGTTAGGGATTAGCATTTACAAAACCTTATTTTACTCGCACAAAACCATTGAAATTCGCATATTTAGTTAGTTGCACTAACTATATATCGCGCAGCCGCAATCCACTGCTGATGATGTCACATATTACATCATTCATGACATGGTCAGTGACATCACTGATGACATCACTGATGACATCTCAAATGACATCACTGATGACATCACTGATAACATCTCAAATGACATCACTGATGACATCACTGATGACATCTCATTTGACATTACTGATCATATCACTGATAATATCATTTATGTGATAATATGATGAACCTCTTCAGACTCTAATATAACCTTAGATACAATCAGTGTAAACAGACACTCACAGACTGTCACTCATCCATGGAGTTACTCACACACCTAGTCAGTCATGCAAAGAATCAATCACACCTCCATTTCCTCAACTATACAGTTATACACACCTTACTTATTCAAACATATACTAACACATATTTACTCTCTTATACAATCCCTGATACAAGTTCACAATGATCCATACAGCCACTCACACATTCACTGGCTCTTATGCACAGGTATTTATATATGTCAACTCTCACATGTACTGTGTTTTACATATGTACTTACTTTGACATGTAGCACTGAGATATCCATTCACTCACCAATACACTCATGCACACAGTCAACCACCCATACAGCTGTTTCCACATGCACTTTTGAACCCATACATCTAGTGAATCAACTGCTCACACATCTATGCACAGAGTCATACACCTCCCAGCCACCCACACACACACTCAGTCTCCCATACAAATACTTGGGCAACCAATCAATAACCCATATAGTTACTCATATAGCTACTGATCAACACATGCAGCAGTTTACAGAACAACAGACATAATGATGCACAAATTAAGACAGTTTAGTCACTAACCCATGCACTCAGTGAGACACATTTAATCATTCTCTCATACAGTCAGTCATGCACCTACTGAATCCTTCATCCAGACACTTATATATCCACTCATTCTTCAATATGTAAGACATAATTTAACTTTACAGAAACATACAGTCACTGGATGATGTCATCAGTGATGTCATCAGTGATGCCATTTGAGATGTCATCAGTGATGTCATCAGTGATGTCACTGACCATGTCATGAATGATGTAATATGTGACATCATCAGCAGTGGATTGCGGGTGCGCGATATATAGTTAGTGCAACTAACTATATATGCGAATTTCAATGGTTTTGTGCAAGTAAAATAAGGTTTTGTAAATGCTAATCCCTAACTATATATGGTCTATAACCTATGGTTTTTTCAGTGAATTTCCAAGGTTTTGTAAATGCTAATTCCTAACTATATATGGTCTATAACCTATGGTTTTTTCAGTGAATTTCAATGGTTTTTTATTAGCAAATATCAAAAGATGTAAAATGTATTCCTTTTTTTTTCTTCACCAAAGTACGCTCCCCGGTTAGCTTACCGGTGCGCGTACCGAGCGCTCCCCCCGTGAAATTATTAATTTTTTTTCTCTTAATTTTTGCATGTATCAGCATCCTAATCCTCCCTCCGAAAACCTAGAGGGTCACAAAGTGTCTACCGTGCCCCCTTCTACCCATTCCGTACATTGTTTGTCCTCCATCTTATGTCTCAATTCTACCAATACACAAAATGGAGGACTCCCGTAACGCTGCCGGTTCGCGTACCGGGGAGCGCACCGGTAAGCGCTCGATAAAAAAAGGTGGGAAAGTAATTTACAGAAAAACCACTACAGACACTTTCATCAAATATAGAATAGCCCCTACTACATAGCAGTCCCTACCATTTCCCCAAATTTGATGGAATTTCATTGTGAAAATTATGCTGTAAGCCTGATTAAATATCCTGAGGTAAATTACCTAACCAAAACTCTTATGAAGTGCCAGAATTGACAACCAATCAAAATGCTACTTTCAATATCTTCTATTATTTCATGACATTTGATTGGTTATGTACCTGAATATATATAAAGAAAGAGAGAGAAACACAGCCATTTTGACTACTACTTCTTGAAGTACATATCAAGTACATTTCAACTGATAACTTGAAGTTCTATTTGAAAGGTAAGATGTTATTTTAAAAACTGTTCTGTACTGTAAGCTAATTAGGAAAACATTTTCTGATAGTTATATACTATCCCTCTGTAATACTTATAGAATAAAATAGACTTCTCTGTTTTAGTTATGGATGGAGTTAGACTTGTCTTGTATAATTAAGAATTGACTTAGAGTTTATTTCATAACTTTTTTGATATTTCTACTTCCAGTTTGATACCATACACTGCCCAACGAAAAAATCACTGTTTAAAAAACCAAACTACCTGTCTGTACTTAAACCCAACAGTGCCCTATCTGTACTGATATATTTTTAAAAAATTCATTTTACAGCATACAAAATGGAAGGAGAGCAGAAAAATAACATGGAAATTGCAGAATGCAACTAAGACAAAGAAAATGATTCAGAATTCTTTGATGAATCAATGGGCATAGAACTTCTGCAATGTGTTGAAGCTGTGGATTTCTTAATTGAAAATGAGTCAAAATATGACCAAGAATTTTTAGAAGTTCTTTTTAATTTTGAAAATAAATCAGAATAATAAATTTATATATAATAATTCAAAAATTGTTTGAGACATTATTCATTTTTATATGTATTTTTTAAACTAGTAGCAAATTGATTATAATGTAAAATCAGACTTTAGATATACTGTGCAACTTTTTTGTGTTACATAGTAAGTTTGCTCATAGTTACTTCCTTTCTTCCACTATATTATCTCCAATGTGTATTTAACATCTCTTTATCATCTCCTGCCTCCATGGTGTTTCTGCTTTCCTGACAGACTACGCTATGAATTCCATATACCACAATAACTTCTGAAACAACATGCAAGATATTTACAAAGAAAACGGTGCATTTTTATTTTTAGACTCTGCATTGGTACCTACATGTTGGTACTTAAATAAAAAAAAACAAAAATAACAATCAATAAACATACAATATTTGAACATTCTTTCATGCTATTTTCCAAATATTACGCTTCCCGGACCGCTTCCCGGTGCTCGTACCGAGCGCTCCCCCCGCAAAAAAACGATATAAAAATTATTATTTTTTAACCCCGAGAGGCCCTTTTAAAGCCCCCTCATCAAACCTAGGGGGTCAAGGAGGATGTACTCTGCCCCCTTATGCTCATTTCCCACTTTGTTTTTCCCACCTCTTGTGTCTCGATCCTACCAAGACACAAGATGGCGGACGCTCTTGACTGTTTAGAATGTTTACAGACACCGGAAAGCCAATCAGCTTCACTTCGCGAAGTTCCGTTACGCGTCAGGTACGCGAACCGGTGCGCTAACCGGAGCGCTGTCACAGATATATCTGTTTTTTAAAACGTTAATTTCTCAAAATCCACTGGAGCACATATATTGAGACATAGCAAAGGCACGTCAGGCAAACCATATCTACAATTTTGCCAAGTTTCGTGTAAATCCATTCAGCCGTTCGAGATAAAAGTTTGTCCAACTGCCCTATGGAAAACTCAATGTTAAAATCGCGTTTTGGGACCCCCCTTTTTTCTCGGCCCCCCCTTGACAAAACCCCTCCAAATTTCCAAGGGATGCTCAGAAACGAAATGTGCCATTTTCCTAATAAATTTCAGCCAATTCCGTCCATAAACGCCAAAGTTATTCGACATAGAATTTTCAAAAATCCCATAGGAAAAAAATCCTAACTATATATACCTACTGGCGACCGCCAGTAGGTAATATATATATATATATATATATTGTCGCTCCAGGTTGTCAGCAGCTTGATTTATGTGTAGGTGAGGACGGGGATCCGCTTGTAGATGCCGCTCCGTAATGGATCTGCCCGACGCCTTTCGAAGCTCCATCTGCTTCTCTTCAGGGGCTTTAACGGAAGCGGTGTGCGCAACCGCTAACCCACTTCTCCATTTTCCATATGACACAGCCACTGATGGGAGGCTCAAATGAGACTGTGTATTATGACGACCGGGCGGAGAAGCAGCGGACGGTCTTTCCGTCCTTCGCGGACCCCCCAGCCATTGTAATATGGCTGGGGGTCTTTTCTGCACGGATGGCGGGTGGATCGCCCCCGCTGGGCCGGCAGATCGCCCCCGCTGGGCCGGCAGTGACTACCGCCGGCCCAGCAAGGGCGAACCGCCCGCCATCCTAAATGGGGCCCTAAATTACTTCCCTGCCTACTCCCCTATCATCCCACAACCAGCTCTTTAAAAAAATAACACAAGTAACATAATTAATAATCAATTATTAACTATGAATAACCACATTATAAATAATAAAGAATACAATATTTACCACAATGAACAATATACCATGTTAAATGCATAAATATTAAATAATAAAACATATAAATTAATTAATTATTATTACAATACTTCCCACCCTACTCCCCTATAAACCCATATCCAGCTCCTAAAAAAATGACACAATTAATATATATACCAATGAATTATTAATAATTAACAACCAATTATTAACTAATTTTCAACAAATCAGTTACCACAATTAACAATATAATATATTAAAAACCTAAATATTAATTAATAAAAATTAGTAATTAATTAATTATAATTAAATTACAACGGAGCAAAAACACAAAATGTAATCAAAAAAATAAACACGAAATTTACTTTAAAACAAAATAGGAACTTCAAAAAATTTCACACATATAATCAAAAATAAATGCAATACTAACACCAAAAAATAGAACACATACATTTAACATACACACTAAAATACATAACACTAAATAAAACGACAATATTTTAAACAACAATATTTGTGCAAAACGATATTACTTACTTTGATATTTTGGAAAACGATATTACTTACCTTCAACTCGATATTCTTGTCAACAATATTCTGACAGTCGATATTTTTGTATCCAGATATTTTTGACTCGATATAAGTGTAAGTCGATATTTAAAACTCAATATTTTGACTGTTCACCAGTGGGGTTGATGTCTCAAATGGCATCAACATTAGCAGAGGGGTCACACAAGGATGAGTTTTAACCCCCCTTCTTTTTATTATTCATATTAATAATTTGCACAAATCACTGATCATGCTGACCAATGATGTCCCAAGAGTTAAAGGCAAAATACTTCCTGTGTTATTATATGTCGATGATACAGTTTTAATGGGCCATACGCTTAATGCACACATTAGTTCAGGGATTTGTTTATTTTATGGCCAGTTTAGATTTATGCACCAACTTTAAGAAATCCTTTATAATGTCCTGTGGGTCAAGAAAATACTTATTAAATTCCATATCTATGGGTATTCAAAAATTAAAATGCACTAGCACTTTTCCTATCTTGGGTTGGTCTTTGCTGCAAACAGTTCCTGGTCTGAACAATAGGGGGGTTATTAGGATGGCGGGCGGACTTAAGTCTGACCGCCACCTTTGCAGTGCTGGGACTGGTCGCCAGATATGCATTCCTCAATGGTGAAATGCCATGTTGTGCATTGCCATCCACTATGAGGAAGGCACCGCATGGTGCCTGCCACCTTATGCATGGCAATGTAGCGGGGTATACCATAGGTACCCCCCAAGTGCAGCCTCCCACTCCTCTGGGGGCTCGCAATGGACCCCCAAAGTAAATCCCCCACCAGCCTTTCCTGGCCGCATCAACGCCAAAGAAAGGCCTTGAATTCCACATATCCTAATATGGATGGCGGTGCCTACTAGTCACCGCCATCATATTGTGGCCCAAATCCGCCCGGCCAGCAATCGGAACAAATGCCGACTGGCGAAAAAGCAGCGGATGCACTTTGCATCCGCCGCAATACCCCTGCCATTATAACATGGCGGGGGTAAATCACTGTGCGATGGTGGGTGGATCGCCCCTGCCTGGACAGCGGTTGCGATCCGCCCGCCATCCTATTCAACCCCATGGTGTTTTGCAAGAACAAGTTCTCAAAAGCCACCAATTCTATTCTTAGTCTCCCCTGGCCAAAGAGAACAGGGGCTATTTTAGCAATCCTAATTTTTTTTAAATCCCAGTGCATTCCCATTGTCACTTATGGCGCATAGGTGTAGGGCATTGCTAAAGGTCATAGCATTCAGCAAGAAGAAAACAGATTTCTTCAAAAACTTTTGGGTGCTCCGATCTCCACATTGCAATATGTCTGTCACAGTGAACTGAAACTAAGTTATATTGTGGACTATATAGGAACCCACCCGTTTTATTTTGGTTTACCATATGGCAAAACCCAGCAGCATCTCTCACAAGAGAGATTATAGGCGGCTGTATTAGCTGCGAGAAAGGGATGGATATCCCGTGGCTTGCCAGGGTGAACCAGAGCCTAAGCAGGACAAATTATAGTAGGCTAATCTCAAGTCCAAGCACAACTGAGATTGTACACATAAAAGCCCTCAGGACAGCACTATACACACTTTATAGTATGGAAAGATTGGAGAGGGAATCTAAGAAACTGAGGGGTCTATTATAATGGCAGGCAGATCGCCACCACTCGTATGGCGGTGGCAATCCGCCCTCCATTATACATCGCCCTACTCCCATTTCCCCCGCCATATTACTATGGCGGGGGGACCTCAGTTGATGGAAAGACCGTCCTCTGGTTTTCCGCGGATCACATAGGTAACAGGGTGGAAAAGGGGCCTGATATGATGGCCGTATCTGCAAGATACCACTATCCATATTATGATGCAGGCGGGAAGCAGCCTTTCCGTGGTGGCGTTGCCACCATGTAAAGGCATGCGGCACATGTCTGTTGGGGCATGTTGGAGGCCACCAGGCTGTTGGGGGGTGGTGGCCACATGGGGGTACCTATGGTACCCTGCTGCATTTGCAAGCACAACGTGGCAGGCACCACGCAGTGCCTGTCACGTTGCGCATGCAACTTTGTGGCGGGTGCTGAATACAGCATCGCCCGCTATAATGTTAAATATACAGAATGCGACCGCCATGGTGGCAGTCACATCCTGATAGGCACAGTGGGACCGCCGCATAACTAGCGGCCGGTCCCGTTGACAGTTATGTCCGCCCGCCATCGTAATAGACCCCTAACTGTTGCTGATTTTATGACCATTGAGCACACTGGGTACCCCTTGCCTATCTATGTTACCTTGCCAATATGTCACTGGGAGAGGGGTCTCTTCTTCCGCTGAAGGGGTGGTCCAGTAAAATATTTGCTTTGTTTTGCCTTGGGTACAATGTAAATCTCGACTCTGATGGAGCAAGGTTTTGTACGTAAAGAAACTTGCTCGGATGCAATCCTCTCAAATAACATGTAATAATGTAACCAACATGGTTGCAATACTAATATTTGCATTACACACTTTACATTGATATCCGGGAGAAGCTTGCCTATGTGTTTGAATAATAAGTAACCAGAGTATCTAAAAGATGGCTGCTGAAAACACAGGAACTTTTCGGCGCATACGTCTACTGCATCTACGTAGTAGGACGTCTTTCGCTTTTGGTGGGAAACCTTTGGAGCTGCGCAATAGCCATTAAGATGGCCGCTTGAAACTTGCATGGTAATGCGCATGCCATGCTTAAACTAAACCTTGCATGTTTATTAAATTGCTTATGCAAAAAGATTAAATAACTTAATGGAAATAGAGTAGGAATAAGTGGTATACAGTGCATTAATTAAACGCTCTAGCAAAAGAAGCGCTTGGGAACTTCACCTCTCGACCCGGAGAAAGGAAGGAAAAGAAGACAACATTTGCATACATATAAAATGCAGGTGGGAATAAAGCTTGGGAAAGTAAAATTAAAGGGCGAAATATTGAACAATGAACTAAAGAAAAACCATTACATTAGTATGGTGTGATGACCTCTCCCCATCCCAATTTTCCAATCAGAAATAGGGGTTTACACGAATATTGAAACATTGGGGGGTGGTACATACACATAAAATAGTATAAGTAAGGTAGGCTTAGTCAGTTAGATGTCAGACTTGTCACCGACCCATCACTGAAGCAGACGACGGCGGATGCCGCGGAGGTCAGAGACGCTGTCCGAGCACTCTGATAGAAGAATTGGGAGAAAAGAGACGGAGAGAGAGAAGAGTTGGAGAAATTGCTGAAGAACACTAACCTGTCCATTTAGAATGGGAAAGGATCGAGGAGAGCAGTACAAGAGCGGGGTGCGATGCTGGCGTTGCACTTAGAAGAGGTCACCTATCCTGTGCTGAACCTGTCCTGATCTGTTTGCTCCTGACTATTCTGGAGTCTCCTTTCCAACTTCTTGGCCAGGGGTTGGTCTTCACACCATTCTAGGTAAATATAATTTTGTGTGCTATGTCCTTGTACGGTTTCTCTTTCCACCCTTACCAACGTCATGAGATTTTACTAAGTCTATGTGTTTTAATGTTGATCATTTTTCCTTAAGAAGTTGGTGTATGACATGTATTGGTATCTGACTCACAAAATGATTGCATAGATAAAGCTTTTAAACTCTCTCTCTTGAGTCGTGGTCATTCAAAGAAATAAAGGTAATTCCATTCTACCTAAACTACTAACTACCTGATCTATTGACCAGAGGAAATTAAGACGCAAGGGTATAGGGTCATAAAAATTGGTAAATGAAAGATTTCATCATGCAGGAGAAACAAAATTTGATTCCAGTGGGAATGGCCGCTTTATGTGTGAATGTTTATTGGCCCAGGTGAGTATGGTATTTATGAGTAAACCAAACTAGTGCGCTCCGCTGGATCAACTCCCTGCCTTGTCCGTGTGACGGACAGAGTGGCCAAAGAACCCAACACTTTTTTATTTTTTTGCTAATTTTTTTAAAATATGCTAAATGGCTTTTAATACTGTTTAAAAAAAACCCTGCCCATCAATTTAGCAGATGCATACACCAGCATTCTCAAATTGGAAGATGAGCTAATTATTTATTTATTTATTTATTTATTTTTAGAGTTTTCTATAGCGCGAACTTGAACCGATTAGGTTATCAGAGCGCTTTACATAGCACCAGTTCCGTTACATGTTATCACAGTAGTTTACATAGAATCAGTTACGTTGCACATTTCAGGATCTTGAACCTATTATGTTATCAAAGCGCTTTACATAAGACAGCATTCGATGTCCAGTGCCCTCCTCCGCCGTAAAGCGGGGGACCACTTCCAGCCCTCCGAAGTCGTCGAGCTGTTGGGACTAGGCTCCTGGAATTTCAGCTGCCCCTTTGCAACTAATTAGTTTGAAGTCATGACAGAAATATCAGTCCCAGCATATCAATCGGTGCATTACAGGTAAAAACAGGATATAGGACCACTACGAAAGACCAAACGGAGTAAACTGTGGACACCCCGGAATATATGAGGAAGCAGTCGGTGCGTTACAGGTAAGAAACAATTTCATAACAGGTTATAGGGCGAGTACATAGAGAAACATATTGTTGTACATTGTGAGGATCCGAGAATATATGTTGTAGCAGTCGGTGCATTATAGGTAAGGACAGTTGCAGAAACAAGTAAATGTAGAAAGGCTGCAAAAAAAAAGAAAAAGGCAGACACTATCACAAGATACAGGCAGGTAAGGAGCGCGGTGGTAGAACTTAGACTATGTGTCTGGTCTCAGCTCTTGTTCCAAAAGTGAGATTGAACTAGTCCATGATGGCCGCCACTGCGACAGAACAGTCTAAGATGGCCGCCAAGAAGGGGAATCATAGTCCTCTGTTTGTTGTTATTGCTTTGGCCCTGTGTGGAGGAGATATGCCGAGGAGCCTCGTGGGCCTCTGGAGGTACCGGCAGAGATTTATGGTTTCAGTTGGTGACCCCTGCCCTTGTGAGCAATGGCGGTTTAAAAATGTGAAATGAATGGAGTAAATAAAGTACCTTATGATTATTTTCAGCTCAGTGGCGCCTTAGAGCTTAGAGCTTAGGATGTAGGATGTAGCCCTTGCAGCAGCATGAGAGGGAAGGGGGGGGCAACCGGGTGTCACGTCCGCCAGGGCTCCTAGGCTGTTCACGCAGCCCGTTGTTGTTGTTGGGGGAGGGGTCCGGTGTTCGTCTCGCCTTCGTTGTCTGCTCCGATTGGGGGTGGGGGAGGGGTCCGGTTTTCGTCTCGCCCTAGTCCCGGTGTCGGCCGTTGATGCCTCGGGGCAGCCACCACCACCGACCCGAGCCTCCCACAGCCCTCCACGCCGACGGGGCTCCCCTGCCGCAGTGCGGACCGGGCACCGCGCCGATCCGTGATCCGCAGCCCCTCTCCGCTCTCCGATGCCGCCGAGACTGCTCCGGGACTTCCGCTACTGTCACATCGGCTCGGGTGAGCAGCGCCTGCCCGCCCGACTCGCCCCCGGTCTCCGCTCCTCCTCCCTGCCGCTCTACAGCCCGAGCTGGCAACGGGCGGCCGCCATGTCAGGTCCTCGGCACCCAGCAATCACCGCTCCACAGGCACCAGCAGCGATCGGGGCAGCCCGGCAGATGCCCCGCACCCTCCGCCACAGTTCGGAAGCGTGTGCGTCGCGGGGGGCCCCCCAAGGACGCCGGGCTCCAGGCCGGAGCAGCGCGCGGGCCGGGAGCCGAGACGGTCCACGTCCGTCCCGTCTCGGCTCCTCCTTGTATTTACGTTGGCACCTTCCTGAGAACCGCTGTAAGGGCTGGCAAAATAATGAACAATCATCAAAGAGCATTTTGAAATGTAAGGGTTCTTTTAAAAGTTATTCATATGTATTTTGAAATAATTTGCTTTTTTGGATATGGTCCTATCCGAATAAGGTATTTTGACTTGACATAACTTGACATGGTCTTGAAATTACCTTTTCCATTTTGCAAACACTCTTCCAAAGCTTAGAGAGTATCAAGATAAATGGTACACTCAGATGGAACACACTGTGACTATTTCCAAGATCCTGTGGAAAGACTTGGAAGTGTTGTTTGAGGTAGCAGTCCCAAAGGATCTGTGGGCAAAGTGTAAGAGGGCAGTTAATTGGCCCACAACACATAACCACCTCAAGTGGCAAAGACAAATGCCTCTTCGCCCTTTGTTCTTAGCATCCTTTGTGTGTGGTCTAAGGCCAGAGATTAACAGTCAAATCACCCAGGGTGTCCTTTTTTGGCAGAGCGAGCCAGCTGACAAGATCTTACATTACGCAGTGACACATTAGAGGCAAAACACAAAGGGCTTAAAGAAAAGGTTAATATAGCCCAAACACAGTTAGCACAAAATGGAGGGGTTAAGGGATTTCAGGTTCTGTTCCAAGGACCGGAGCTAGACCCCAGTTCGGAGCAGTGATGCAAGGAGGGTTTCTTCGAATTACAATGGAAATGTTCCAGGAATGAGGAGATGTCAAGGAAATATGACAGGAACAAGAATAAGTTCCCTGAAGAAGGTTACGTTGTGTCATATCTGCAATTAGGTGGGGCTTTGGAAGCTGGAATGCTGTAGCAATCTGGAATGTATTGAGGCAGATTCCCAAGGGATGAGTTCAGCAGGACAGGGAGAGCTTCCTCCAGTACCTCGACCTCCCATGGCAGCCCGAAATCCTGTCAAAGTCCTTCAACCTGATGCAAATGCAAGGAGGGAGTCACCATTTTCAGTCAAACCACAGGATTCCCGAGAACTCGATGGTCAAGCAATGAGGTCAAGTTCCTATAATGATCGAGATCTCCCTAGATTTCAATTAAGGCCAATGAGGTGTCTGAGGGGGGCTATGAGGAGTGTGTGCTCAGCACAGTCCTGAAAGTGGACCATACATGGATGGAGAGGTTAATGGGCATCACACATCTATCCTGATAGACACTGGAGCCACTCATTCAACAGTTAGAACAGTTGAGGTCCCTAACCTACTCCTTTCAGGAAAGGACGTCCAAGTTGTAGGCATTACAAATCAGCAATGAACCAATCAAATCACCACACCTGTACCAGTAAAATTAGTAAATATGAGAGCGAATTATTGATTAAAGGTGCCAAGCCCCTTAAGATCACTCACTGATCTAATGCTGTGTCACATGTATAAAATGACCCCAGAGGCTATTGCAGAGATCAACCCATCATTGAGAGTATGATAGAACAAGGCATCTTTAAAGAGGTTATAGGGATTCCATGTAATTCCTCAACCATGGCCTTACAGAACTCCAACAAAAAGTGGAGGATCGTACAAGACTTCCAAAAGATCAACCAAATTGTTGTTCCATGATATTTTGTGGTACCAAATCCTGCCATAATCTTGTTCCGAATTCCTCCAGAGGGTGAGTGGCTCAAGGTCATTGACTTTTGCCAAGCTTTCCTATTGGTGCAGTTGCGCGAAGACAGACAGTACATTTTTGTGTTCTGGTTCCAAATAAAGACCCTATGGGTGGTGTTGCCCCCACAAGGATATACAGAAAGTCCATCTAGGCTTTGTGTTCTTTTGTCACAAAAAAGATGTGTGTGCTTTGTCTGTACTAACACAAGCCCATGGGGAGACTAAGGGGGTGATTAGTATAGTGGACGGATTGCCACGGTCTGTATGGCGGTGGCGATCCGCCCCCCAAAAGTCAACCGCCTGCATGACCCCCCCCCCACATTACGATGGTGGGAGGGATCCCGGTGGACGGGAAGACCGTCTGCCGGTTTTCCACCAGTAGGCAATCTACCTGATTGCCTACCAGGCGGAAAAGCACAGCAGGCACCGCCATCCATATTACTATGATGGTGGAGAAGTGCCTTTCCATGGCGGTGACTCCGCCATGGAAAGGCATGTGTTTTTTTCTTCGGGGGCCCGTTGTGGTGTTAGATGGGTGGGGATCACATGGGGGGTACCTGTGGTAACCACCTGCATTTGCAGGCAAAAGGTGGCCGGCACCGCACAGTGCCTGCCACGTTGTGCATGCGAATGCGAGACATGCCTATATTGCATTTTGGCAGGTCCTGCTTCCAGCACCGCCCGCCACAATGCAATGCATGCGGGATGCCACAGTGGCGGTGGCATTCTAATTGCTGGTACGGGACCGCCACACCACTGGGGGGCGGTTCCAACACCGCTAGGGTGCCGGGCGGATGTAATCCTAATAGGCCATCCTAATAGGCCCCTAGGAGACCCATTGGTTACTCTGGATCATGGCGCTGCAATGTTGCCTGGGTGTTTCAAAGCAGCTGCAGAAGTGAGCCTTAGCATACAGCAGACTCAAGGGATTGTGATAGGCTACCCTTTAATTGCAATGTTGCCCCACTCCATTGAAGTCCTTGTGACCTGCATCAGAACCCAGCATTTGAGGCATAGCCACCTAACATGCTATGGGAGAATCGTTTTAGCCGTGGAAAATGTTTCCATCCAGATATGTAACACACTAAACCCTGCTTCTCTAGTACCAATCCCAAAGGGAGATGATAAGGGTGAGTTTGAACATGATTGCCTCAGTGTCACAGAACTGTGGACAAGACCTGACAAATTGGATGTTCGCATTACTGAATCTAACCATGCTCTCTTTCTTTATGGGTCATGTCTATGGGACTGACATGGGGTCTTAAGGGCCGCTTTTGTTGTGTGTACATTGAGCAGGGTTGTGGAAGCATCTTACTTGCGCTATGTAACACCTGCACAGTTGACTGAACTAATTGCCCATACACAAGCCTGCTGCTTCTCAGAGGGCTTGTGAATCACTATTTATATTGACAGCCAGTATGGATTTGGAGTTGTAGATTGTCATGGTGATCTGTAGTTGCAGCAAGGTTTTTTTTTACATAGGTGGCACCCCTATTGAGAATGGACTGTACATTTCAAATCTATTAGACGTCCCACAAATGTTGTGGGATATCGCTGTGCTGCATATAAGAACAGTAATGATTTTGAAAATAGATTCAACTGTTAATGCAGATGAGATTCCTTGCTAATGCGCTCTTGAGTCCAGCACATCCCATTTGGATGACCCATGTAATGTTGAAGGAGAAACTCTTTCCAATATGTGGCTAATTCCTGTACATACCTTTGATGAGCTGAGGGAACTACAACATACTGCCCCACCGTTGGAAAAGGCTAAATGGGAAAGGATGGGGTGTGTAAGAAATGCCAATGACATTTAGGTATCAATCAATTCAATTAATTCTTTATTCGGATACAAAAATATCCATCAAAGTACAAGATAAAAGCACAATGCATACGTAGTTAGGAGGTTGAAAATCAATAAGTGCAATAGACATATTACTGAAAATACACAAAATTATATACATAGTGCAAGAGTCAATTCGGTAAATCAGTCATAGGCCCCAAATTTAATGAATAATTCAGAAGTAATAAGAATATAGTATTTAAAATATAGCAGCATAAAATATTAAAATGCAGACACTTTGACGCTTGAAAAAACCAATAAAATTATTATGCGGTCCATATATAAATTGAGTCGAATACCGGGCATACAACCAGAACTATCTATACTGTATTCTTGGAAGCACGGGAGCAGATGGCCAGTCTTAAGCAGGTACTAACACGAAGAGTTAAATTTTCCCCGTTGAGCGTAACAATCTCCCTATATGCTTCCCTAAAATCAGTAATATTGTGAGCCTTAAAGAAAGGGATCAGCAGCTGCTTGCTATATATTTGATAAAAATCACACAAAAATAAAAAGTGTAACATAGATTGGCTGCCACAATTTTCACAGGGGCAGTGCATTTGCTCAAGATTAGTATTGAAGCCTAAGGGAAAACAGAGTGAATATTTTAGGGTACCAGAAAGAGCAGGCTTCATTCCCAGCGATTAGTCACCTTTAAGAGATAACTAGCTGGAAGTTTTGTGGGGGGCCGTCTGCACCTACCATAGTTATATACCGGGCAACTGAGGGTTTCACATTTAGGAATCCAAAGAAGAAAACCCCCATTCTCCATGATTCCCTCCTGCCTGCAATGGTACAGTACATGCATGATCCTACACACTTGGGTAGAAATGTCATGGTGTCTACCTTTAGCACCTATTGGTTCAATCCCCATTTCTGATAAATGGCAGAGAGATTTTGCCAGAGATGCAGAATGTGGGCAAGAGAGTTGCTGTGGCCATGAGCGACACTGGGAAGTCTGATGGTGCCTTCAACCAAATTGACTTTGTGGAGATGCCCAAATGTAACCAATTGAGGTATATCTTTGTCATCGTGTGCCTGTTTTAATGATGGGTTGAGGCCTATCCCACTAGGAGATGTGACAGCCTAACAGTCACCAAGCTATTGCAGTGAGAGCTGATACTGCGATTCAGGATGCCAGTTCATCTTGAATCGGATCGAGAAACTCATTTCAAGAACAAGATAATGTAGTTATTATGTACAGCCTTAGGGATTCCACTGTAGCTACAGACCTGAGGCATTAGGTGTTGTTAAAAAGGACTGAACGGGAGGATCAAAGCTAAATTGGCTAAAGCGTGTGCTTCCACATCGCTGATGTGGCCTAACGGTCTTCCTTTAGTGGTCAGGAGTATCTGAAGTAACCCCTATATAAGAACTAGATTGTCTTTCAATCAGATGTTGAATGGAAGCGTTAGGTGAATACCCTATGTCCCAACAACAGCCCTTGCAAATATCACAGATGACCTAGTCCTCGAGGACAGCAAGGGATTGTCTGATGTGGTGCATTCTATTTTCCATCAGGATGATGCCGCTACTCTAGCTGCCCAAGGGTCCCCAGGGCATGATCTGAACCCTGGTGGCTGGGTTCACTTCAAGAAGCATGTCAAGAAGTGCTGCCTGGAGGAACACTGGAGAGGACCCTACCTGGTGATCCTAGTCACTGACACAGCTGTTAAGTGTGCTGGTCTGCTGACTGGCTTCACGTCTCCCATACCAAGAGGGCAAGTTACGAAGAGGAAGAAGTGGAGCCAACACCCAGAAATTCCTTGACCTGCCCCAGGTTTGAGGTGCCTGGGTCGTCTGAAGAAGAGGGAGACCAGACTGAGAGTCCAGAGTCCCCATCAGAGGAGCCTCATTAAAGAGCCAGACTACAATGAGAATGCCATTGTCCCAGCAACCATGTGCTACTCACTACTGGATTAAGAATGCACCTTCACAGGACGCTGAAAACTTGTGGAAGGCTGAGACCAATCTACCTCAGCAAATCTCACATGGAGTAGAGGCTAGGGCAGGATAAGGAAGCTCGTCCTCAGAGAGTGAATCTGCTGTATTAGAGTCGGAGATCTCCAGCACCTCCAAGGGTCGAGGCACAGCTGAAGATGGTTGACCAGAGACTACAGCAACCAGGAACATACAGTTGATACCCAAGAAGAGGCCACACATGATCAGGCGTGACAGTGAGGTAGATGAGCTGAAACAGTTTGACCAGACTGACATTGCAGACTAAAGCCTAGATTCAACCTGTACGGAAGTATGCAGGTTCAGACTGAACATACCATGCCAAGATCAGGTTTGACTGTCTGACTGATGTTGATGACCCTCCTTGAAACAAAAGGACGACAGGGCAGGACGCTTTCAATTGACAACACTTAAGAGGATGGATAGAGAATTAGGGCAACAGTCAGAGGACAATCATTCTTTCAGGCCTCCAGTTGGCACAGAATACAAATCCCGGTCATTTTCAAAATATGGTATCGAATATAGCATAATAGCTACAGAACTAACTGCTCCGCTTAATATTTCCTTGATCTGATTTAGATTAACATGATGCAAGCATGCTGCAAAATGTAGCTTATAATTATGACAGTTGCGATCTCTGTTTATATGCTTGGATGGCTGTTAGATATTTATTTGTTGGGAGGAGATATCTCTCATACATCAGTCAACTCTGCCTTTGAACCTATAGTTAGACCTCCGCCTCTGTGTAGGGTGACTCAACTTACCCAGCACGAGGGTGTGTATAGTTAATGTATATTAACAAATGTTAGCCGAATATGCAAAGGTTGTAGAGGTGGAGGATTGCTACATCTGCTCCTATCTTCACATTTCTCCATCTGAAGAGCAGCATATTTTCACTTACATATGTTGTATTCCTTCTCTTGCTCTGCATCCTTGAATCATTTCTATAGCCACAATTCCAACTGTTTCACTCTGATGATCCATTGGAGGAGGTGCCAATTGTTAATGGTGATAACTTCCATTTGTGGGCTAGTAAACGTATTTCTTATCAAATTTTTAAGTCCAGGGATCGCAAAAGAAGGCAGAGTTTGTAAAGTAATTTATGCTCAGGAATGTTCTGCATACACAGTGCATGTAGATAAGCAGCTTGAAGATTACGCTCCTAACACAACAAACATAACTCATGAACTAACTGAGCTGGAGGAATTAGGCACATAGGAAGGATTAGGATCAATATTTGGATCCATTGGAAAGGGATTTGCTAAGATAGGGGAATGGCTTGGTAGTGTAGGGGAGGAATTCTGAAACTTTTTTAACACCTCTTTTGCTTATATTTCTTGGCATTGCTTGTGTGTTTGTTTCCTTGAAATGTTGCAAAGGAATTTCACCATGTAATGGCATGGATTGTGAGTATTAGAAACTGTCAGCAATGATAGGGAAGAAAGAGAAAGAGACTTGATGTAAAATGTGAAGAAATTCGAAATGACCTTTATGATACCCTGAAGGTCTTGGGCGAATCAAACAAGAAGCACCCGAACTTGTGAGTGACGTTTTGTGATAAAGGATTGAAGTGATGATTTGAAATCATTGAGGTGTTGTGCGAGTTGATCCTCTTTCACTTTAAATGCATCACAATTTGGGCTTATGCTGACTCACGTTGTGTTTACAATGTCCTCCATCTTGTCTCAACATCACCAAGTACACGTTATTGATGTGTTTCTTCCGTTCCAAATAAAGAATTGCAAGACTCACACTAATAAACTGAGAACAGTTCCCATATACCTCTTTGCTATTTACCAAGGACACTTCAACTCTCTCAGGCTATGTGGATACAATAAATCCATTGGAACGCCAAATTAACTGAGAATGTTTGCATATTTAATGTAGCGCTACCATGACAGAATCTCCAAATGTATTCTCCAGTAAAATGTTTCTTATTGCTTGTTCCCTATTGGTGCATGTCCTGAGAAACATGTACCCATGTAGAATATATGACTGTCTTTGTCTAAAGTCCTATAAAAGGATGTAGATTTCTATGGGGAAAAGACTCCCTTTTCCTCACACATAGAAAGGAAATCTATGGCGGATTTCACATACAACTGTGCTGAGTTCTTTTGCAAAATTCCCTAATAACATATATTTTGTAACCTGCCTAGATTGCTTCATTAATATTATTATTTATTATTATTCATAATTACATTTATATGGCGTGGATTTCACCTTAAAGGTATCATGGCGGTCAAGTGACCTTCTCACTAATCTTTTAGAGAGCCAAAATGTAAGGCTACCAACAAAGGGACTTTCTTAGACAAACATAACTAACAGGAACCAGGGCTGAGTATATTATTCCTTATGTCGTCTTTTAACTTGGGAAAGAGCCAAGTTATCATATTCATCCTTAATATTTAAAGACTTTTACTGGCTCTTAAACTAGCCAACAGCTTATTCCAAATCTGAGCTGCCTTTACTGTGAAGCCTCAGGCACCCTAAATCACTTTTTGAAATTTTGGCATGTAAAATAAATTAGCAGGAGAAGAACGTAGGTTCCTCATATGAACTAAGGTGTCCATTACGATGGCGGGCGGACAAAATCCGCCCGACACCATAACGGAATGCGTGACCATCCACCAGGGGTTCAGCGGTCCCGCACCTGCAATTAGGATGCCACAGCCACCGTTGTGGTGGCATCCCCCATTCCCAGCATTGTGGTAAGCGGTGCGCATAGCACCACCCGCCACAGTGCTGGCCATGCACCTTGTGCATTGGCATGCAGAAGGTGACAGTCACAGCGCAGAGCCTGCCACCTTGTCCATGCCAATGCAGGTGGGTACTATAGGTACCCTCCATGTGCACCCCTACCCCCCAACATCCTGAGGGCCCGCTATGGGCTCCCAACAGCAAAGACCGCATGCCTTTCCATGGCCGAGCTGCCACCACGGAAAGGCTCATCTCCGCCCTCATCATAATATGGATGGCGGTGTCTTACAGAAACCGCCACCATATTGTGGCAGTTTTCTGCCCGGTAGACGTGTCAACAAACAGAAAAGTGGTGGATGGTGTTCCTGTCCGCCGCGGACCCCCCAGACATCTTAATTTGGCAAGAGTGAATCCTGGATCAATGGCGGGCGGATCGCCTCACAGGGCCGGCGGTGGCTACCCCAGGCTCTGCGGAGGCGACCTGCCTGCCATCCCAATGGGCCCCTAAGTGTTTACATTTATTTTGCAATAGGCTGGGTCCTTTTTCTTTTATTGCCTTATAGACAAAGTTTAAAGACAATGCTTTCTATAAAGCTTTGAACCTACAACCTTTGTCTGTCATTTTTATAAGAATGTTCATCATCTGCTCCTGAACTAAAAGGAGCGACGGCTCCAGTCAGGCAGCACCAAAGTCCATTGTGGAACCACACCACTCCTGGTCCTAGTTGTTAGTGCGCCGCATGAAGGGTATTTGAGGAGGAGTGAAGTGTGTCAACAACATACTGTCAGTGTTTCAGAGGGTTCTGGCTGATGTTAAGAAACACCTTTGCATCCATAAAAGCCCAACGTTTTGCATCACTCTAATGCATACTTTGAGTCCGTGTACATGGTTACAACCTTTTCCTTGGCTCAAATGCAGGCTCTGGTGAGACCTCTAAGCTCTGAACCCTGAGCAGTTTTCACATTTGACAAATGACAACTTTCCACAATCCTGGTTCTTGTGGGCAATTTCTGAATAATTTATAATAAAGAAGAAGAATAGCAATTAACACTGAAAATAGGATGTCGAAGGAAAAGCACACTCTGGAAACCAAATACTGTACAAGATAGCTTCTGTATATAAGCTGTGCTATGTGTTTCAAGTGAAAAATAGAAACCACATAAAATGTAGTGACCAATTACGTTGTACAACATGGCCTCTTAATGCTTGAAAACAACCATTGTTTCCACATGCTCAGCCAGAGACGTTTTAAGGCATGGGCAGAGTAGGCTCTGGCCCAGGGCCCCAGCCTTACAAGGGGCCCCTTGATAGAGCCAGCTGTGTTATGCAGAGTCTCTTTTCCTAAGTGACCGTGAATAATTTTGAAACAGATTGTTGTAAATAGCATTTTTCTATCATTTATTTTTAATTGTGAGAGTCTATTACAAACATTTTGCAGACAAAATACTTTTGTTTCAGGCAATATCCATATACAAAGATACTTTTGGATCAATACAGGATCTGACATATGAGGAAATGGGAGAGTGTGACACAGATAGTTTGCAGTAATATTAGTGAGATCAGGGGCGCTCCCAGCCACCTCCACCATCTTAAGTGGGGTCAAAGTGTCCTCCTGATCCCCAGTAAGCTCAAATGGGAGCTCCCGCTGTTTCGAGTCTGTAGTTTGACCCACATTCCACACGCTGTGAGTAAAGCGCGGGGGAGGGAATCAAACACCACCGCTGTGGGCAACCCAGCCGGGCCGTGATCCTAAGTTTGAACCAGGGAGGCCCGGGTGCAGCAGGATCCCCGCAAGGGCGGCCGGTCTAGCAGGGCCGCAGTGGGAAAAACAAATATTCAGCACCTCTGTAGTCAGAGGCTACAGGCAATCATCTGGCCGATCCAGGCCGCAGCGCAAGGGGGGACACAGAGTAGCAGCAGTTGAACCATGGTGCATAAGTGCCTGCAATGTAAAGAGGATTGTTTTTGTGCAGGAAAGGACACTTACCTGCACAAAAAGTCAATACCCTTGGCATTTTCCTCTTTCTATGTGCACTGCATAAAAAGAGGAAGTAACAAGGAGAAATAAAGAGAGCTCTCCTAGTGTCCCAGGGGTTGGAGGTTTTGCTCCCTTGCAGCTTTTGGTGATGCCATGTGGCCTGCTGTATATCTGTGGTTTTTTCCTGGGGCACTCTTATCTCTAAAGATACTTCTTTGATGTGTGCATTAAGATGATGCAGTGGCTGTCGTCTTTGCTGGAGAGGACTCAGTGGAAGATGTTGTGAAGACGTCATGTACTGCTTTCAGCAGAATATATCACTTTTAGATTAATCACAGGTGCTCTGTAATCTTAGGGTAATTAATCTCTGCCTTTTATGATTATTGTTTTCACAATATTCTCAGATTTCTTTCAGGGAAAACTGAGGTAACCGAGACAACGGAGCGACAGTTAAGACCGCACACCCTTGCATTCCTAAACCTAACCCTTTCAGTACAATATAATTTCATATCTTACACGCTCCATTACAATGGTTCTAATCATAATCCTTGCCTTATGCATATTATTTGCCTTTGCCTTTCCCAGGTGTTTTCCTTTCATGGCATACCGCTGATGTGGTGTGCAGTCTATCTGCTGCATTTGCTGTAGTACGCCTGTTAGTGTAGCAAACACTGGCATGTTGTGACTGTGCTTCCATGTACATCAGGGCTTCTGCACATCAGTACAGCCATGAATATCCACCATTAAGTTTCCTTGTGTTGCAAGCTAACTAAGTACCTCTGTTGCCACTGCACATAACACCATGCACCAACAGACCAGTTCACCTTGGTATGAACAACAGTGGGCAGCTGAAGAGTTGCAGCACCCAAGTGTAGGTCGGGAGCTTGAAGCCAGTGTGTTCTTGCACCCATGGGTGTCATAGAAGCCTTCTGTTGATGTGCCCATGGATTTTGCTCTGGGGTACTTCCTGTAGGCACTCAAATGAACCGGCTGGTTTGTTGTCATGGCAACAATCGAACTACTGCATACCTCTCAGCCAATGTGCTAGATGGGTAGGAAGCACCTGAGATCTAGGCATGAATGGCTGGTTGGGATGTAGGCAGAAGAGATGCAATGTGGGATATTCTTAAGTATTGCCACCGCTGGATCTGCAAGGGAAAATTATTAGGACAATTGCAAATGAAACCCACATTTCTATTGTACATATTTAGAAGTACAACCCTTTAGAAAGTAAATGCAGGGACAGTGGTTGTCCATGGTGATGTGGTCTGACAGTGGGCAGGTTAGGTTTACCCACATGATATCCAACAACCCTTATGTGGTAGGCATAATAGCTAAGGCCAAATGGCTAGGTTGCTGGTGACCAAATGGCAGAGTGGCTGTTCAATATCTGGAGTTAGTGGTGAATCTGACAATGTCACAGGATGCCAATGAGATATTGGAACAGAGTGACACTGAGTCAATGAGAGACAAGAACATGAAGCCATAGTGACCTATAAATGGGCAGGCAGACTTAGACAATGAGACTCAGAAACAAAGCTACAGGAATAGGGTCAAGGAAACAGTATAAGGGAGACAGGGACATTGGGACAGAGAAGTGTGAAAATAGGGCCATGGAGAAACTGAGAAATCTAGAGAATGGAAGTGAAACAGGGAGTTGTCATGTGATATGTCATGTGATATGGAAAAAGGATTAGGGACACTAGAGTGCCGTGAGACTTGCAGTGCAGCAAATAACATAGTGAGGAATTAGTGAAGCCACTGTGAGATCCAACTCCTAAAGGAAGAGGTCTTCCTCTTCCATGCTTTGGTATTAGTCATCAGTCTTGGCACAGCAGTGCTGGCCATAGCACTCAGCAAAGTGCATCAAACACAACATGTGTATTTGTAAAGCACACGTTCCCCCAGAAGGATATATTGCCGCTGAATAACAGATGTTTATTGTTACCCAACTCAGTGGTGCCTATTTTATCAACCTCAGAAGGATGAAAGGCTTCAGTGGAACCGCCGGGATTTTAACCTGTGACCATGAGGTCAAACACAGACCCTTATTGTAGACACATTAGTCCACTAAGCCCCGAGACCCAGCTGGACTAGATGGGACTTCAGCTATGCCTCCCTGCTATATGTAACGTACATAATGTATTAAAAAAGTCAACAATTTGGGTAAGAGTACAAGACAACACGTTATACATGCTGTACAGATCACTTGTATACATGAAACAAAATATTTAAAAAAAACAAGACACAATAATCATGTGTTTTATTACGGCGATTGCCCCTAGAAATGGGACATTTAATCTCCAGGGTGTGGAATTTCAACTGTGCGCCTTGCTGTGTGTCAGAGAAGCGGTGAGCCGAGAGCCTGGGAGCCGTGGAGAGCCCGCTGAGAGCTCCACCCGCCCGCCACGGAAAAGTTCCCTAGGCCGTTGCCCTTTGCTAGTTGACGGTCTGCTAGGGTGCAGACTCCCCGCTGAGGCAGCCGGTCCCTGAGGGTGGAGGATGGTGAGCGGGGTCACGGCGCAGCGAGCAGCAGCGGGGGCCAGCCATTTGAGTCTCCTAAAAAACATGGTGGTACAGAGTGATACTAAGCCACAGAAAACTTACGGACCCGCAGACTCACAGTGCTGATAAAGACAAGGATTTGCTGAGGGGAGTAGTGTGAACTGCGGTGAAAACAACGAAGGCAGCAAAGTTAATTGGCAGGGAAAAGAGAAGCGGAGCGGTGAGGAGGAGGGGGGTGACGAACTTGAGCAAATACAGGGCTAAAGAAGAACTGAGAAGGTCTCAAGGTCCCTCCCTCCCTCCTTACTCTCATCCTGCAGCTCAGCTGTGCTCTGCCCTGCCCTGTGATTAAGCCTTCAAGCTACTGAACGACTGATCCATTACCAAACCACCAAAACCATTAAAACAATCAAAACCATTAAGATCTTGTTTGGAATCCTGTCTGTTCCCCGCTTAATCCCCCATCCCTGCCACAACTTTGCTAAGATTCTGGATTTTGTCTGGATTTGGATTTGGTAAAAAACTCTGTTAAAATTAAAATCGCAACTTTAAACCATCCCCTGAGAAAAGACCTGTCGGCCTCGTTGGACCTGTTGGAAATTTATTGGAGATAGAAGGTGCCAGAGGTGCCTGAGACAGAAGGTCCTTTGCCCCTAGAGCCTTGTGCTGGCAGCCAGTAATTCAATCTCCTGCCCGAGCTCATGAGACTGTGAGATTGTGAGCTGTGCGTTGGAGATTGGAAACTCGGTGCTCGGTGTTGCATGAGCGGCACAGTGCCGTATCAGCGCCCTAGGTCATTGGAGCTATTCCTCTATGGCTGCGCAGGGCGGCTTGGCTAAGGGACTAGTAATATAAGAACTAAGATATGACTGCAAAACAATTATGCTCTGGAAGATTGGTGTACACAAGAGCTTGCAAAAAAACTAGAGCTAATCCTCTAAGGAACAACTCACTGCAAATAAACATTTTGAAGAGTTTTAATAGCATCCCTTCCTTTTTTCCAAAAAAAGAAACATGTTTAAAATCTGTAGGGATGTTGGAGTCTCCCCCCCAAAAACATGAAGATCGTGTAGAGGCTAAAGTTATTCCTGAAAAACCATTGCCAATAGTACCCTCCACACTACCGCATAAAATCGTGGGAGTGTAGTCTACATATTGCCAACACTCGGAATCTAAGGTGGCTGACTCTTTGTTGGCAAATCTAACCACCCACTCACCTGTAAATGGAATCTTTGAACACAAAAGAATATCTGAACTAGTGCCAAAAGCGGGAGAATACATAATGGAAGATTTCACGGTACCTGACATATATCTAGAGTAGTCTCCTAATATGTCTCACGTTTTCAAACTAGAATCATCCAGGATTCTTATTCCAGTCACTTCACTTTCCTCCAAGGATCATCCTTTTAAAATGCAACTGTTGAGTAGTACTCCCAGTGGAACAAGCTTATTAGATTCACGGGGCTCATTAACTCCTGAACTATTCACGAACTTTCTTCCCTTAATTAATAATCCAAAGTCAATAATGCTGATGTCGGAATCATTACTTTGCCTGGAAAGAGTGCTGGCTTCCATTTTAGCCTTAATGAAGAAATCACTAAGGAACTGCGATTCTATCTTGGACTCTGTTTTGGCCCTGACTAAGTTTATAGCCTCCGAACAAAAGTTATTGCCGGGAAAAGCAGGCGTACTTCCCCTCAGTATTCCAAATTTAGAGAGGGGATCTCCCATTCCCCTCCTTTTGGAGGAAGACTCCGACAAGCTATATACTACTCAAACAGACTCTCTTCCACATGTTAAAGGGCGGGACTTTGGCATCGAGGCTGGTAAGCCTTTCCTCAGTAGAAAGAATAATACCAAATGAAAGAAAACGAAGATATACTTGATAAGTTACACTCCTCTACTTTACAGCAGCTCTTCGATTCAGAGTCTTTAGCTAAAGTGGTTGTACCTACGTTCCACCCTCAAGCTAAGACTGAAAATACAAACTCAAGTACAATTCAAAAGGTTTTCCCAATTTTCCAAAAGAAAGCTGTGAATTCTTCTAAGCAGCCTCTAGAGGAAGGACTAAAGTCAGATCCCCTACTATTAAGGAAAAGGCTATCAAGAACAAATGTAACAACGCCACTAAGAAAAAGAAGGAGGAAATAAGGGAAAAACGTCGAAGAATAACAAAAAAAAAGACAAAACGTTACGCTTCGACCCTAACCTCATTCAGAATATGCCATCAAATCTGGAATCAAAGGTTTTGAAGGAAGAAGATGGACAAACAGAGTTCAATCTATTGGGTCCTTGTTCCTTTCTTCTGAACTCAAGTGCACTAATTAAATCTACCCAAGATGCAATGATTTTAGATATAATTGTTCCCCCTACCACTCAGTGTATTTTGAACCCCAATGCTTCTCTATTTGCTTCTTCTTTAGGTAATAATGTCATTTATAATCCCAATGAAAATATTTCTGAGATATCCAATCTAGTTAATAGATCACATCCTACCCCTTATAGCCTGGATTTTTCATTTAACTTTGACCATGAATTATTTATGAATAGGACCTTTCTTTTGGGTTGCTTTGCTGAAATTTCAGACCTTCAGATGATCGAAAGCAATGATATCGCTTTGGTTGATGTTCAGAAATATAATAAGTCTAGGGGTGCAAGAGTACCATTTGCATCCAAAGCTATCTACGACCTGATAATAGCACACAGCGATAAACTAAGCTGGTGTGGCATTGATGTTTTAATACCAGAAGTGTAGTTTCCATTAAAAGAAGTGTCCCAAAATACGATGACTAACATCGATATAGAAACCTCCGTAAGAGGCAAACCTTTCTCGGAGCAAAGAGAGTATTTTGCAGGTTTTCCTTGGTAAAGAAGGTAGGAGGGTTTCGCTCTACACAGAGAAAAATACTCAGCATGTGCCTCCTACAGAGGACGAAGATATGAAATGGAGATGGGTTGCAGGCATTCATATTTCAAATAGACCCCTGTGGGAACTCTTCCTAGCAAGGATATTAATGTGGTATCCTGGAATGCAGCCGGCTTAAGCACTAATAAAAACAAACTTTCATTCTTGAAAGAGCAAAATTTCATTATAATTTGTCTACAAGAGACTCGGATAACAAAGAACTGGTCCACTGAAGATTATATTGTGCTGAGCTGGCCTTCTCTCCCTGTGAATAGAGGTTATGCTAAAGGAGGTATTGCTATTTTGCTAAGTACATGTCTTAGCTGGTCATATAAAGACATTTTGCATGCTTCTAACTTAATTCAGGTGATTACGTTACATCATAAGGATGGCTTGGATCATTTGAATTCCTTGCTCATCATAAATGCATATTTACCTCCCAATGCATCTTGTTCTTATTTATTAAAAGATCTATTATTTTTTATCTCCTCCACCTAGGAAAGTGAAGACTGCAGGTCCCTATTAATAATTAGTGGGTGATTTGAACTCTAAAGTCTCATCTCATATTATAAGGGTATTTTCCAACATCGGAAAAAACGAAGCCCTAAATCTCTCCATTGCACAATTTCCTAATAAAAGCGAGACAGACAAAAGAGGAGTCTTATTACTCAAAGGTTTGAGAAGTTTAGATCTCATAATCGCCAATGGGATGCTAGAAAAGGACATACCAGCAAATTACGCTCATAAGGCGCCAACTGGAAGATCTATTATAGATTATTTAATTGTTTCTGCAGATTTTCTCTGTAAACTTACAAATATGGAAGTCCTGGGAAATGTTTTCAGTGACCATGTGTTAATTTGCTTTACATTTGAATTCACTTGTGCTGAGGTAGAGCCCTGGATCTTTAAAGGCGACTCAGTAGGGTTCAATGTAACAAATGGTAGGATTCACTGGAATACTCAAGCGACCGCTAAATTTAAAGCGTAATTAACAACACTAAGAAGACATCAGCAGCACTTAATATCGGTCGAGTGTGATTCTACCCAATTAGATTTACTCGAAGCCTTCTCCCATAATATAGGTCTCCTGGCTAAAAGCTATATATTAACACAGTTAAGCAGAGGTCATTTTTTAACCCATTGCTTACTATAAATATGGAAATAAATACATTAGTGAGGGCCCAGTTCCTACATTTTTCGTCTGAGCGAAGCAAATTAATAAACCTACTAAAGAGGAAAAGACAGGAAAAAATGCTCCCTAAAACAAATAAAAGAAGATAGTGCATGGATGCAGCTAAAAGAGGCAGCCTCAAAAAATAATTCCAAAAATTACTGGGAAATAATCGCCGATTGCTGTGGTACTAGAGTGAAATCTCTCCTTATACCCATAAAAGAAGAGGAATGGAAACTTCATTTTTTAGAACTGTACTCTGCAAATTTTAATTCAACCAGATTAATCATTGCGGCACCTGATCAGTTTAAAACCCCTGTATCCAACGATGGGGTAGATTATGATGGCAGTGAATCCGCATCCTCCGGGCCGGTGGAAGCCACCGCCGGCCAGGAGGATGAGGATTCACTGCCGCGGTCCTTGAAAACACCCACCACCAGATTATGATAGCGGTGGGATCAGCGGCGGATGGCAGGCGCTGATCCGTGGGGTGTGGACCACAATATGGTGGCGGTGTCTGCAAGACAATCCCAGCCATATTATGATGGGTGCGGAGACATGCTTTTCCGCGGCGGATATTCTGCCGTGGAAAAGCATGTGGACCTTTGCTTCAGGGGGCGCCTTGCGGTTGTTGGGGGCTGGGGGGTGCACATGGGGGGTACATATGGTACCACCCTGCATGTGCATGCACAAAGCATCAGGCACTGAGCGGTGCCTGCCGCTTTGTGCATGCACATGCAAAACATGCATTTTTAACTTTGCGGCGGGTGCTGCTTTAAGCAGCACCCGCCGCAATGTTAAATATACAGGATGTGACCGCCAGGGTGGCGGTCACATCCTAATTCTTATGGAGGGAACGCCGCTGCCCCTGCGGACCGCCCTTCCACCTTGGGGGTGGCAGACGGACGCAGGTCCGTCCGCCATCCTAATCGACACCTATGTACATTGAATTAATGAAGTGGCTGGAGCTATTAAAAGAGATACATAAGAACGTTTGCAGCTGAGGTGGTCACGTGGAGAAAGGTACTGCCACACAAAACTTTAAGTAGTGTGGCATTAACATGTAGATTACGTATGTGCATTCAGTGCATGGGATGAGCAAAAGTGTGCTTTTTTACTTTTCAGAGTCAACTTCTCAGTTTAACACATAACTGAACACTCAGTAGAAAACACACCTAAATGTATGGCGCTACCAACACCTATTAGTAAGGATCCTTCACAGGTATTACATGAGGCGGAGAAAACTCCGAATATTGGTATTACATATACATCGGAATATATACGATCTTTAAGAATCCCTAGGTCGCCTCTTTGCACTGTACTAGAATTAGGAAAGCGAGATGTTTGCCAAAATTGTAATATCACTACTAATCCAGTGGGAACTAAAACTAGTGAAGTCAGAGCTTGTAAAATATCCTCTGAGAATACATCTCAGTCTTTTTCCTTTCTGAGTTTGAATTGTCGTTCTCTTCCTGGACATAAGACAGAGATTTTTAATTTGTTACTTGATGAGGCACCTGATGCCTTATTTTTGACAGAAACTTGGCTTCAGGACAGTTCTGGTCCTGACATTGCAGCAGCTCTCCCGGGCTCATATGCGATTGTCAGACAGGATAGACCATTGAAACTAGGTGGAGGTCTAGCTATTATTTTTAAGAAAAACTATAATTGTGAATTTAGCACACTTCCATGCTCTGGTTGTGAAGGTGTTAATTTTAAGCTTATACTTGCTCCCAACTACACCTTTTCAGGTGTCCTTGTCTATCGACTGCCTGGCGCAGTATCTAAGTGGCAAACCACCTTTTCAGACCTGCTCAGCCCTTTGGTAATGAAGGCGGCAAGCTTAAATGACTTAAATGTACACTTGGACAAAGAGGATTGTATAACTGCTATTGATCTTATTGCCGATTTAGCTTCCCTTAACCTAAATTTGAGAAATACCGGACCCACACATCGTGCTGGTCACCTATCGATCCTGTCTTTTCCAATATTACAGTCATGATTATGTTCCCCGCCCTACCTATTCCTTGGTCTGACCATTTTTTTTATTAAATTCTCTATTCAAATAAATATGGGACAAAATGAAAATACTTTGAACACTAATCAATACATTAGGAAGTGAAAAAAGTTAGATATTGATGCTCTAAATGCATTCCTTGAAGCACATACCCCACGAAGACAGAGGCTAAAAATGTTTCCCCACTAGTACAGAAATGGCTCATGACAGCCATTGATACATGCCTGCCCAAAACGAAATTAAGAGGTCACGCCCATCGCCCCCCTGCCCCCTGGTTCAGTGATATTTTGAAAAAAGAGAAAACCAAATGTAAAAGCGCTGAGCGCAACTGGAGAAAAACTTATTCCCTTGAAGCCAAACAAGAATATAAAACTAAACTGACATACTACCAGATGCTGTGCAGGAAAGCAAAAACAGAATATGTTTGTATGACGATTACGGATGCTCTTAACCAATCCAAAACATTGTTCAATATCGTTAAAGAACTCGCTTGGTCAAATACCGTTCAAACACCTCCTGATTTAAACAAAATGCAAAGTGACCAATTAGCTTCCTTTTTTGTAAATAAAGTGGATAAAATTTACCAGGGTATTGAACGTATACAAAAGGACCAAAATCAGTCGAACACGACTATCCTTAGTAGCCCAACCGAGGACTTATGCAATAATATTAATGTATCAGATTCACGTGTCACTGTTAACATGCACGCTACACTAGAAAGCTGGCCTTTGCTGAGTGTTGATTCTGTCATCGACTTACTAAACACGATCAAATCTGGCTCACCAAAAGACCCTCTACCATGTTCTATTCTAAAGCAATTAAATAGGAACGCCATGACTACGATCACGGACCTTCTAAATGCTTCCCTTCAGGAAGAACATGTTCCAGCAGAATGGAAGCATGCAATGGTTCATCCATTGTTGAAGAAAGTTGGAGCTGATCCAAACATGCCCTCAAATTTTAGGCCAATTTCTCTTCTGCCTATTTTTTCAAAAAGTTTAGAAAAACATGTTCATCAGTCCCTCACTGAGTTTATAAGGACACACGATCTCTTGCCCCCGCAACAATCTGGTTTCCGCGTAGGCTTTTCAACTGATACTACGTTGCTTGGAGTGACAGAGAACATCCGCGCCATGATGGATAGAGGAGAAACGGTTGCACTCGTATTATTAGACCTTAGTGCCGCCTTTGATACGGTGTCACACACGGTACTTTTACGAACACTCTCCTCTATAGGTATTCATGGCGCTGCTATAAACTGGATTAAGTCCCTGCTAAGCAATCGTACGTTTCAAGTCTTCTCCCATTCTGCCTGCTCAGAGACTTTAACTCTTAAGCATGGAGTACCGCAAGGTTCAATTCTAAGCCCATTGCTTTTTAACTTATATATGAGTCCACTTGCCAGAATAGTAGAAGAGGCAGGTTTAAATATGTTTTCCTATGCTGACGATTCTCAGCTCCTTTTCTCTCTCTCTTCAGCAGAAAGCAATCATCCTTCCACGTTAAAACTAGGACTGGGTAAGATTGCGGGATGGATGCAAGCTAATTTTCTAAAAATTAAACGGCGAGAAAACAGAGCTAATCTTTCTAGGAAGAAATAAAAGAACTATGGGGACCCCAGCACTGGCCATCTGAAATGGGCCCTCTTCCGATGCCAGTCCTACAGGCTCGAAATTTAGGTGTCATCATTGATGAATCTTTGAATATGCACCAGCAAGCCTTTAAGACTTCAGCCACCTGTTTTGCAGTCTTAAAATAGCTTAAAAAATCTGTTGGATGCTACCTGATTGTGCAAAAAAAACAGTTATTAATGCTTTGGTAACTTCAAGGCTTGATTATAGCAATGTGCTATATTTAGGGGCAAAGAAAACTACGATCAGAAGGATGCAAATGGTGCAAAATGCGGTGGTGAGACTCTTATTCAAAATTCCTATGTCTTGCTCTACTTCTAAATACATTCGTGACCTACATTGGCTGAAAGTCGAAAATAGGATTAAGTTTAAATCCTTGTGCTTCATGCATAAAATCTCAACTGGCACTGCCCCAAAATACTTGCAGAAACTTGTCCGTCCTTACCAACCATCTAGGACCCTAAGGTCAGCAACAGCCAATAACTTCGCCTGGCTATTTAACATCTAATATTGCTTGGCACTAGAACGCACTTCTGAATTATCAAGCGCCGGGAAACCCTTTGGTGGGTAGCTGATTTGCGCTATATAAATTAAATAAATAATAAAATAATAATAAATGTATACTCTATGGGTGGAAAAAAGTGTGCCTCTTTTATTCTGCGCAAACCAGCTATGTTTTAAAACTTGTCTTCATTTTCCAGTTTACTCTGTTCAGATGACAGAGTTTTTGACAACATGGTTTTGCAACAAGAAAGAGTCCCTTCAGAACAGGATTTTACTCTAAGGACCATGTAGTAAGGAGGTCAATGCATGAAGGTTGTAATTGATGATTTATTCAAGCAGATAACATGTTGAATAGTTCCATACAACAGGTAGTTCATTTGCGAAGGGGAGCCTAATCAGCCCATGCTCAACTGTCACTTCACCTCTCTGTGTCCAAACATTCCGAGGCACATCAAGACTCCAACATTCTTTTTAGCACAGACCACAAGCACTGGCTGAGCAGGAGGTGAAAAATACATTCATTACGAATGCAGGATACTACATATCCTCTTTCCTTACACAAGGGAAGCACAAGTCCTGTATGCGAATGATTTAAACGAGAGAGAATCAAGGAAGAAATAACCAAGTAGGACAACGGTGGAACAGGAGCAAAGTCAAGGAAAAGTATATGAAAGGCAGAGTGAGAAGACAGGCCGAAGAAGACGAAGAGGAAGCAAAGAGTAAGTATACACAAAGGGGAAAGACCTAAACTCTACAACAACGAACAGAAAAGGGAAGCAAGGAAGTGAACAAACAGGAGAGCGAAGAGATAGGTGAAAGAAGCGAAGAGTGAATCTACATGAATGGAAATGACGCATAGCCTCCAACAAGGATGTAGAATGGAGAAGGAAGGAGAGATAATGAGAAGAAACACAAGAGAACAGAAAGATTTAGACTACCCCCGAACACTGGCCAGAAGGCAAGTAAGGAAGGAAGAACAAGGCACTACACGACTAACACACCAGGCAACCAAAAGATACATGAAATGTGTGGTATTCGTGTACGTATTGTATGTGTGGCGCGTGTGTGTGTGTGGCGCGTGTATGGTATGCTAGTGTAGAGCGTGCATGGAGTGTGAGTGTGGAGTGCGTGGTAGAGCATTTGTAGAATGCAGGTGGGAGGCAGTTGCTGGAGGGAGAGGCGGAGGAGGTCCGGTGTTCATGTTGCTGTATTACCTGATACTATCTAATAAAGAAGAAGACTGACAAGCAACCCTGTCTGCGCGTATCTACTTACAATATATGGCGACGAGCGGGATTCAGCGACAGCAACATTGAGCACAAATTTTTTTTACTATTTTAACTTTATTGTTCATTCAACTGTGGCTCAACTACCTTCAAAACGATACGATTCAACTAAACCAAGCGGCGATCTCCTCGACGAATTGGTATGCTTTTCTTTTAAAAAAAAAAAGGAATTGTTTTTACCTTCAAATACACTATTCCTTATAGTGCATCTTTCAAGTTGTTCTCTGAACCGGCAGCAGCTCGCGCGGGTTGTTTCCAGGCAAGCAACGCTACAACGTCAGTACTACGTCGAGTGTCACCACGTAGTATCGTCAACACGCTCACGCTGATTGCTACGTACAGCGGCCATTTCTGTTGCTTTCGTTGCATAGCAACGCGTTTACGGAGCAACACACCAAGTACGAGATGCGCTAAGGAAATAACGCGCTTTGGGAAAGAAGCAAATTAACAGTATTGTGAGTGTTAATTTTAACGCCGGTTGTTTTTTTTTTCTCTGCAAATTACCAGTTTTAACACCGTGTAACCGGCGAACTGTTAAGCAACACAACCAGAGGTTAAGTACCATTCTAATTTTGAACTTTGGCGAACTATTTGCGCAAGCATTAGCAGTTGAGTGAGCAACACAATTAGAAGAAGTCAAATATTAATATTCCATTTTGAACTTTGGTGAACTTTTTGCGCAAGTACTTACAAAAGAAGTTTTTTTTTGTATGGTTATAACGTATACTTCATTGAAATGTCTTCAATTCATCCACCACCATTTTTTCTAGCAGAATCTGGTGAACCTCCCATTGCATGGGACTTATGGTTAGACATGTTTGAAGCTTATGTAGAAGTTTTAGCTGAAGAGGAGTCTTCACAAGAAAGGAAAGTGTCATTACTTAAACATAGATTAGGTGCTGTAGGATTAAGAGAATTTAAAAATCTTCCTAAAATTGAGAATGCTGGTGATATGGGGGTTTACCAATGTGCTGTCAAACAAATGCAAGAGAGATTTGGGAGGAAAATTAACGTAGTGATGGAAAGGTTCAAGTTTTATTCAAGGGCTCAGAAAAGTGATGAATCCATTGACCAATATGTATCAGCTCTAAGAGGGTTGGCTGTCACATGTGAATTTGAGAGCATGACATATGACCAAGTGTTGCGTGATCAGATTCTCATGAAGACAAAATCAAAGAAAATTCAAGAGAAACTATGGTCATCTGGAAGCACTTCTTTAAAGAATGCTATTGAGGTAGCTAGGGGTGTAGAAATTTCTGATCAGTGCATTCGTGAGGTCAGGAATGAAAAGAATGACTCTGAGTCTAATTCCATTAATGCTGTAAATAAGGGTGACATGTCTAAATTCAAGAGTGATAATAAGGTAACAAATGTTTCTTCCTATCCTAGTAAGAAAGGAAATGAAAAAAGTTTTGAAAGAAATAATGACCCGAAAAAATTTGCATGCTTTAGGTGTGGGTCTTCTACTCATTTAGCCAATTACAAATGGTGTCCTGCTCTTGATAAAATTTGTACCAACTGTAAAAAGAAAGGACATTTTACCAGAGTATGTCGGAATTTCAAGGCTAAAGTTAACTACTTACAAGATATTGAACAGGATGACATTAATTGCGTCCAAGATGAGAATCAAGATGATGTTTTCCATGTTGTGGGTGACATATGCAGCATTCACGATGAAATTGTTAAAGGGGCATGCAGAGTTAAAAAGTTACCATCTTGTTTCGTTAATATTGATGGGCTAGAAGTAAAGGTCATGGTGGATTCTTGTGCCTGGTATACTATTATGGGTATGGATTCATTTAAATCCTTATGGCCCAGCAGGCCATTATTAGGTCCTGATATACATCCTGGAGGTTACACTGGACACAGAATACCGTTAGAAGGGTTTATAGTAGCCAAAATAAGTTTTGGAGGTAATTCTTGTCAGGGAAAAATTTACGTGGCCAATAAGGGTGCAACAATTTTGGGATGGCCACACATTTACGATTTGGGTATGAAAATTGACCCTAGACGAGAATTCCCAGTTTATTCTATTCAAGATGAGTATATTGAAAAAGATGATTACTCGAGCCTTCCAGAAAAATTTTCTGATGTATTCTCAAGTGGAATTGGTAAAATGGTAGGATTTAAGCACAGAATAATTCTAAGGGATGGCGTATGTCCTGTTCGGCAAAAACTTAGAAACGTTCCGATCAGTTACAGAGAAAAATTGGGCGAGATACTAAAAAAACTGTGTAGTGATGGTATTATTGAACCGGTTGAAAGCTCTGATTGGGTTTCACCAGTAGTTATTTCGCTTAAATCCAATGGCGATTTGCGCCTGTGTGTAGACCTAAGATGTCTAAACGAGGCTATTTGGGTCGACACATTCCCTCTTCCAAACTTGCAAGAATTGACATCATCTGTGGGTGGTTCTTCTTGGTTTTCCAAGATAGACCTAACTAGTGCGTACCATCAAATCGTGTTAGAGGATGATTCCAAACATTGCACTGCCTTTATTACCACAGAAGGGATGTTTAGGTATAAGCGCATGCCTTTTGGGCTCGCTAGTGCATCTGCAGTATTCCAAAGGGAAATGTGTAGAGTTTTACAGGGGATCGATAATGCAAAAGTGTTTCAAGATGATATCTTAATATTTGGGAAAAACAAAGAATGTCATGACAAAGGCTTGTTTGCAGTTTTGGAAGCATTAAGAAGGAGTGGACTGACTATCAAGAATGAGAAATGTGTGTTTGGGAAACCTGAGGTGGAATACTTAGGTCATGTCATATCTAAGGATGGCATTCGACCCAAGATTAGCCATGTTGATGCCATTTTAGCCGTCCCAGAACCTACAAGCAAAGAACAATTAATGTCATTCCTGGGACTGACAGAATTTTATTCACGATTTATTGAGAACTATGCTTCAAAAGTTGAATCGCTAAGATCCTTACTAAAGAGAGGTGTTACATTTTCATGGGGTGATCAACAGAGAATGTGTTTTGAGGAAGTGAAGAAGGAAATAGTTTCCACACCTTGTTTGAAACCTTTTTTACCAATGGCAGAATGTGTTCTATCTGTGGATGCGTCTGGGTATGGCATTGGTGCTGTGTTTTCCCAACGGTCTAAGTCTGAAAAATGGGTAGTAGCGTATGCTTCACGTACCCTAACCAAAGCAGAACGGAACTACTCCGTTATAGAAAAGGAATTGTTAGCTGCTTCATGGGCAGCTGAAAGGTTTCGAATGTATATATGGGGAAGGAAGTTCAAAATCTGTACTGACCACAAACCATTAGTGAACATTTTGAGGCCTGAGGGCGGGAAGAATTTAACACCAAGATTGGCTCGGTTGGCTTCAAAGCTGCAAATGTTTAGTTTCGACATTGAATATATTCCTGGCAAGGACAATGTTGTGGCTGATGGTTTGTCTAGACTACCCAATGCAGGTATGTCGGATTTGAAGACCAACACTGATTGCGAAGTGGCGTTTACCGCTAAGGACGTATTCCTTATTGACGCAGAGAATACTGTTAGTGGTGTTTCTGAAGCATCTTGGGTGAGTGAGATGGAGAAGGATGTGGTCCTGAAAGAAGTTAAACAGTTTATAGTTAAAGGATGGCCTAGAGAGTCACAATTACGCGGTGAATTTATTGCCTTTTCCAAGATTAAGGATGAGTTGTGTATTGTTAATGATCTCATCTTAAGGGGTGACAGAATTGTGCCTCCAGTTGGGTTAAGGAAGGACATTGCTGAGAGAAGCCATTTGGGACATGGGGGCATGTCTAGTTCAAAGAGAAGGGTAAAGGAGTGGTTTTGGTGGCCAGGTGTGGACTCTATGGTGGACAAACTAGTTAGGGATTGCAAAATTTGTAATAACAGTGATAAAGTAGCTAAACCTCTGAGTGTACCATTGACCATGGTGGAGCTTCCTGAGTATCCATGGCAGAAGGTAGCTATCGACTTTATGGGACCATTTTCAGCCTTGTCCTCTGCAGACTGTTATGCCATCGTATTGGTGGATTACTATTCGAAATGGCCCGAGGTAAGAATGGTGAGCGGGATGACAACGGATGTTGTCATTGAGTTTTTAGAGGATGTGTTTTCGAGAGAGGGTGTACCTGAAATGTTGGTCTCCGTCAATGGGCCCCAATTTGTTTCACGGAAAATGGATGAGTTCTTATTGGCAATGGGCATTAAGCATATTAGGTCATCCCTGTACCACCCAGAGGGTAATGGCCAAGTTGAGCGCTTCAACAGGGTGGTCAAGGAAGTGATTGAATTGGCATTAAGTGCAGGGTTACCCTGGAGGAAAGCCTTGCAAGAGAGGTTGACTGCCTATCGTGTAACTCCTCACTCAGCTACTGGGAAGACCCCTTTTGAAATTCTAAGAGGCAGAAAGCCATTTGCGGGATTAGTTCCCTGGTGGTTGAGAAAGAGGAATAATAAGATGCAATGTGACTCTAAGAATGTTGATGAAGAAGTCAGATCTGAAGTTGAAAAGTATCAAAACCGCAATCAGCTGTGTCATGGGAACAGATGTAACTGGCCTCTAGTTAAGGTAGGTCAGATGGTTAGGGTAAAGAACCCTAGGAAGGTATTGAAGGGTGAAAGTGTCTGGTCCAAACCTTTAAAGGTGGTTAAGGTTTTTAGTGGTGCTGTTGAGTTGGAGGATGGCAAAAGGTGGAACTTTCGTCAATTGAGTTTTTGTAATGAGAGGAGGGGTGTGGTTGGTGTACATTCCGATGATGGGTCTTGTAGTGGTTATTTGTTAGGTGATGATTTTGGTTTGGCTAAGGACTTGAGGCTGACCGGTAATGCAGGTTCGTGTGAACCTAGGGATGTTGTTGACGCTCGTGATGTTGGTCCTTCTAGTGCTAGGAATGTTATAGATGCTGAGGGTGTTGTACCATTTCGCTCTGATGTCGACATTACTGGTGAATGTCTCCGCCGGGGCGATAGGGTAAGGAAGATGCCAGCTAGGTTTTTGGATTTCAAGTTAGGGTGAACTTAAAGGCGGTTCCTTAGCTTTTCAAGGAGGAGGGTGTGTGGTATTCGTGTACGTATTGTATGTGTGGCGCGTGTGTGTGTGTGGCGCGTGTATGGTATGCTAGTGTAGAGCGTGCATGGAGTGTGAGTGTGGAGTGCGTGGTAGAGCATTTGTAGAATGCAGGTGGGAGGCAGTTGCTGGAGGGAGAGGCGGAGGAGGTCCGGTGTTCATGTTGCTGTATTACCTGATACTATCTAATAAAGAAGAAGACTGACAAGCAACCCTGTCTGCGCGTATCTACTTACAATAAAATGTATGAAGAAGGATCACCTCTAAGACAATGAAGAAAAAGGAGGAAACTACGATGAGGGAGAGACTGGAGACAAGGGATGACAACAACCAAATGTAGTCCAGATACCAAGGATGCAAAGAATGTGTAACATCACGGGGAGAACTGAATGGATGAGAAAACAGAGACAGAATAAAATACAAAAGAGTATACTTCTAACTTCCCCCACTTACATAATGATAGATAAAATGATTAAGAGAAAAGCGTAGAATTTTCAACAGTGTGAAATTACGTAAGTTTGACATTTAAGAAAATGGCAGCAAATGTAAAAGTCTGGGTTGGGACAACCCCCAAGTTGAGGTCACATATTGTGAAATGTGGTAATGGGACTATAATCCATAAAACGCTCTGTGTGAGGGTAGCTGTGTGAATGCAAGTGGGACTGTGACCCAAAAAGTGGTGCCCTGTGTAAGGGTACCTGTGAAAATATAATTGGCACTGTGGCGCATGCAATGGTGCCCTGTGTAAGGGTGAAGACCGTAAGTAGCACATGAAGGTAAATGTATGTGAGGAAATGGGGCTAACCCCCTTCTCATCCCTATGAGGGAAGAGTAAAATGTGAAATGTACACGTGAAATGAACAATAAACCAAAAGAGGTAAGTACCCCGAGTCCTTGAACGTAACACAATGAGCCAAGAAAATCCACCCTACATTTACAAGCAACCCAAAACAAATATGCAAGTGATGTAAACACGGCAAAGAATGCAGTAAGCTCAAGAAACAAAGGCATTATTTTTACTGTGAAGTTAAATGCTGGTGACCACGGTAGTGGAAGAGTGTATCATTGAGTGGCCGTGATGAACCTTGGCAGTACTCTTTAAAGATGCACAAGATGTGCATACATTCGATGTAAAGCATGCTGAACAAAAAAAACATTACTTGCGTAGCCGGCCTGACTTCTCCATGTACCGTGCGGTGCATAGCAAGCAAGGTGTAGGAGGGGGAGTCAGAGTTGTGAGAATGACTGAAAACAAGCCATGCAGAGGTAACGTGTGTACGTTCACTTGTAGAAAGTTCCCAGCTACTCTCACCTCATGTGATAGATGGCGGAGGACTCAGGCAGGCTGCTGACTCTGCTGAACGGGAATACCCTGACCTTGGATATGGAAGGTGCAGGGCACAAGTCCTGAAAAAAGAAGTGGGGGGACTCTCCAAGGTAGGCGTGGTCACAGGAAGTGACATCACGACAGGAAGTGACATCACGTCAGGAAGTGACATCACAACAGGAAGTGACATCACAGCAGGAAGTGACATCACATGTAAGGCAGATCTATCATTTGCATATAATGCAAGATTTAACAATTGAAGCTGCTTGGTACTTAAGCCTGTGACTTAAGGTCCCTGTATGGAGGAATTAGCAGCCCAAATGTGGATGAAGTTTGGCGAAGGTGACATCAACACATTTTCAAAACACTACAGGAAAGTTTGACTGCTAGATTTTGTATACATTACAGGTTCCCAGAGAGGCTGCTTCCCACACTCGACAATGACTATTACACACACTAGGGCTCCATATTCACGTTATTCTATTGATGAGTGTTATATGTTATCTCCCCACCTATTGTAAACTAGCGACTCTGTATTACATAGTTTTGTCCCAGCTGCCTCTCTCTAGCTGTGGCTAGATTTATTTATTTTATTTATAAAGTTTTATATAGCGCGAACTTGATCCTGAAGGATATCAGAACGCTTTACAATTTGCAGCAAAGGTAACAAATCAGAACATTAGTCTAACATTGGGAATCTTGGTTGAAGACAATGGAGCTGCCGGGGCATTAACTTGGGTCAATGCCTAAATTTTAGATATATTAACTGGCCATTGTATTAATTTTAGCAGATTTATTTATTTCTATTTATTTTAGGAAATGTATTTAGTTTTGGTATATTTTAGTTTGACTTATTTGCCTTCATTTACTTCAGTGCAACAAAATATAAACATTGCTTTACTTTGTATTAATACTGTTTATTTTTGTGATAGTTCCTAAAAAAAGGGCCGAATATGACTCATGCATTGTAATGGTTGTTTCCCCCTTTACAGAGACTACTTACTATAAAATCGGGGTGGGCCTAGCTCATGATGTCATTTTGTGGGGACCCCTTGAAGAAAGCGGGCAGAACCTTTGCAAAATGTTGTGCCCCCCTATCCAGTAGTGCAATTATCCAAACACTGACAGGATTGAGCCTAAATTAAAAATATACTGACATACGTAATGCCAAGTCAGACGTCATCATGGAGTCATGTTTAAATGAACAATCCAGCGCCATCCTACACCTCCCCATTCCACAAAATTATACAATTCAGACCGACAACACAAACTAGAAGGGGGCGTTGCTGTCATCATTAAACATTCCATGTGGAAACAGCGACACACGGAAGAACACACAAGGGTACACCATCATACTACTTACATTTTGTAGCCTGGTGTCAATTGTTCAATGCAGGGCTTTATTTGTGCCAGTGCTTAGCGCCGGCACTTAATTGGCAGGGCCGGCTCTAGTGGTACTCTGATTCTACACGCACGAGGCGCACAGTGCATGTAAAATGTTTTAATTTAACTTACAGCACACTTGCTAGTACTAATACTTAATTAACTCCTCAAGTCTCGTGCAGCCGCATCGCATTGTGTTTAGTTTTTCACATCTCAGTTTACCCTTAATTGTTCACGATCACTTGAATAATGAAATATTCTGAGTGAGAGAGCTCTTTGGCAGCACTCTGCCAGGTTTCTCTCTTGTCACTCTCATGCTGCTGTGTTAAAGAGCCTCGGTTCTACCGCACAAAGAATTAGGGTGACCAACTGGCATTGGTGCAAATTCAGGACGGTGAGTGTAAAAATTCAGGACAAAGGGTCAAAATTCAGGACACAAATTCAGGACAGGAGGTCAAAATTTAGGACAAAACTTCAGGACAATAGGTACGTTTTACAGACACATCAGAGGTCGCGCAATAGTATATAAGTAAGCCCAGCCATTTCCAAAAGTATTCAACCATTTGCAAACCTATCCATCATGTATCCTTCCATGTATCATTTCACTCATCCATCCCTTCATCCATCCCCTCATCCTTCCTTTCACTCATCTCCATTATCCATCCATCTATCCACCCTTTCACCCTATCCATCTGTACACTTATCCATCCACTCTTCATCCCATCCATCCATTCACTCATCCATTCAGTCATTTACCCTTTCACCAATCCAGCCATCCTTTCACTTACTAATCCTTCCACCCATCCACTCTTTTAGTCATCCATCCATCCTCCCTTTCTCTCTCCATCGACCCTTTCACTTAGCCTTCCTTCCATCCATCCATCCACCCACCCATCCATCCATCTACTCATCCACTCATGAATCCATCCATTGCCCCTATCACTCATCCATCTATCATTTCACTCCTTCACACATCTATTCATCCTTTTGTCCATCTACCCTCCCTTTCACTCACTCATCCATCCTTACACCCACCCTTTCACTCATATGTCCATTCATTCACCCTTGCACTTATCAATCCATCAATCCATCCATCATTTCACTCATCCACCTACCCCCATCATCCACCCACCATCCGCGCACCCACTCATCCATCCTTTCACCCACCCACCATCCAATCCACTGATCCATCCTTTCACCCATCCACCATCCACCCACCCACTCATCCATCCATCCTTTCACCCACCCACTCATCATCCATCCATCCATCCTTTCACCCACCCACTCATCATCCATCCATCCATCCTTTCACCCACTTATCCATCCATCCATCCCTTCACCCACTCTCCATCCATCCATCCTTTCACCCACCCATCCATCCCTTCACCCACTCTCCATCCATCCATCCATCCTTTCACCCACCCATCATCCATCCATCCATCCATCTGTCCTTCCCTTCATCATCCATCCATCCATCCCCTCATCATCCATCCATCCTTCCCCTCATCATCCGTCCATCCTTTTCCCTCATCATCCATCCATCCTTCCCCTCATCATCCATCCATCCTTTTCCCTCATCATATATCCATCCTTTCCCCTCATCATCCATCCATCCATCCTTCCCCTCATCATCCATCCATCCTTCCCCTCATCATCCATCCATCCTTCCCCTCATCGTCCATCCATCCACCCTTTCACCCACCCCCTCATCATCCATCCATTCCCTCATCATCCATCCATCCATCCCCTCATCATCCATCCATCCACCCTTCCCCTCATCATCCATCCTTTCACCCACCCCCTCATCATCCATCCATCCATCCTTCCCCTCATCATCCATCCATCCATCCATCCTTCCCCTCATCATCCATCCTTTCCCATCATCCATCCTTCCTTTCATCCATCCTTCCCTTCACCCATCCATCCATCCCATCCATTTATCCTGCCCTTCATCCATCCATCCTTCCCCTCCATCCATCCTTCTCCTCATCCATCATCCTTCCCCTCACCCATCCATCCATCCTGCCCCTCATCCATCCATCCTTCATCCTTCCCCTCATCCATCCTTCCTTTCATCCATCCTTCCCCTCACCCATCCATCCATCCCATCCATTTATCCTGCCCTTCATCCATCCATCCTTCCCCTCCATCCATCCATCCTTCCCCTCATCCATTTATCCTTCCCCTCATCTATCCATCCTTTCCCTCCGTCCCTCATCCTTCCCCTCATCCATCTTTCCCCTCATCAATCATCCAGCTACCCTTCCACCCATACATCCAGCTATTTACATGTTCTCTCCATCCTTCCCCTCACTCATCAATCCATCTATCCTCTCTCATTATCCATTTATTCAATCTTTCATTCATCCATTCACCCTTTCACTAATTCATCCAGCCATTCACACATCCCTTCACTTACTTACACGCCGACCTTTCCATATTAATTTTGAGCTGAGCCCTTTTGAGAAGAGGCCCATCAAGAACTTCACCCTCGCTGCAGGGGCCGTTCCAGGACTGGGATAGAAGCCACCCAGGGCGGAGACAGGATCCACCACGGGGGGGACAGGAGCCATCACAGGTGGGGGTGGACTGGAGCCACAACATGGGGGGACAGGTGCCATCACTGAGGGGAGGGCAGGAGCCATCACAGGAGAGGGAACACAGGGGTGGGCATGCAGTATTCTAGTATCATCTTGGGCTCCTCTCCTGCACAAGACAGCGAGAAGACAGGCTCTCTGTCCAAAATGCCATCCCCCACTGTGATATACAGTACTTACAGGAGATACTCCGAGAGAACTGATTGAACTGATTGTCCTCCATACTTTGTTATTCAGTGTGGGTGCGATTGTGCCATTTCTTTATTTTCTTACATTATAGCCTGCATGTTTGAAGAACCGAGGTTTGCTTACAATTTAGTGACAGTAATTACGCTCTGTGAAGAGAACCACGTGCTGCCTCGTTGTAATCAGGGCTGTAATCTGGCCGAGTGTCGGATGTTTGGGGCCCTGGGTGGAAATGGAATGTGTGAGCCCCCTTCTAAATAGCAGATACAAGACGCATTCAGGGCTGTTTGCATGTGATTAGATGTCACTGCTCCGAAGCTGCCGCCCCTCCCTCTCAGTCACCTTCGAGCACCTTTTAACAGCTCATCAAGGGCTGGAGGTGTGAGGGTAGCCATCCCGCTGTGCCTCTACAGTGCTGCTGGGGGTCTGAGCTTTCATACAGCATCGGAGTCAAGAAGGGAGGTGGGCCAAGCTGTGCCCGTTTAAAATTACGGACAAATGCGGAAATGCTTTATTTACTTTGTGCGCGCCGCGCTCCCGTTTTTTAATGGTGGACGCGGTTTTGATTTAGCAGGGTGGACGGCATCCACCCTGAAAAACCCTTGGAAATAAGTGGGGGGATGCCGTCCACCCGCGTGGTACCCCGACTCGTGCCCTGGGAAGGTGCCTTCACCGTCGGCATCCTTCCGAAAACGCTGCCTGCTTTCCGTTCTAATGACAGAGAAACTTGGAGCTCAGAGGATGTTGATAAAAGACACAAAAACAGCGGGAACACAAAGCTGTACAAGTAAGGAAAATAGATGTGTGGATCCGGGGCCTGCTGTCGCCAACCACAAGATGGTGGCACGTACGATGTGCAAGACCGGATGGCTCCCGGCACGTTTGTGCACCAAACAATGTCCTACAGCCAGATCTTGTGTGTTGGCACAGAGGTCTATCTATGTGGAGAGAATCCGCGCGACTCTGCTGAGGGAGGTAAGATGCATGCATAAATACAAACGGCAAAATAACGGATTCAAAGTCCAAGCAGCAGCCTGGTCGTTGGATTCTGAGGAAAACCCATGTAGAGAAAAAACTCACCCTGGTGGCGTTGTGAGGGGATGTGTAAAAAGACGTCAAGGAGGAATGTATGCAAGAAGCACACACTAGAATACCTGACACGATAGGCAAACAGACAGGAAAAGTTTATCTTGGCAGTGAGGAGAAGACCAGGTCAGCGCAATGACATTTAGGCATTCCTCTTCTGACAACAACATATAATGTGTCCAAAGTGTCAATTACCTCAAACGTTATCCCTCACAAGTATACAGCAGAATTGCGTCTCACGAGCCTAGGAACACTGTAGATGGAGGCTGATTCCAGCACATGTATGAGGCAAAGATTGAAGCCTTTACACAGGAGATGATGCCACCCCAGAAGTATGTCATGAACCAACACAGCAGCCAGCACTAGTGCAACCCCCAACAAAAGTCAGCAGAATGTGCACAGGATCACACAATGCAGGGAGCGCAGTCCAACAGCGTCAGCCACACAGTTCCTAGTCGGACAATGGAAACTCCCATACTGTTTAATGTAGAATGGCGAGAGACCTTCCACGACCACATCCTCTTACCACAGGTTTGAATTAGTGGTGGAATAGACAGGTGACTGAAAGTTGTAAAAGGCGTACTACAGGCTGAAGTGGTAAATCCAATGTCCAAATAATGTAGAGTAGATGAACACATCACGCCTGGGCTAGGGCTGTCCAATGGTGAGGACACTGGTAGGGCTGAACGGCGTAGTGCTTCATCTTACTTGTATTGTCGTCTTCCTTTCTTATCTGTGAGGAAAATCTTTCTTTCTTATAGACGTCTTTGTATCTTCTTCTCAGTTTTTCTTTCCTGTGGATACCTCCTTGAGTGTTTCTTGCTGCCGTCATAAGTAGGCTGTAGTTCTGTTGTCTCCAGGTCCTCTTTTGTTTGGCAGGTCTCTGAAGTACAGACTTAACACGTGGGTTCTTCGCCAGTTCGTCGCCAAATAAATGTAGTAAGGAGGTCCACACAGAAATGTTGTAATTAAAGATGATTTATTCAAGCGGGTAACATGTTGAATAGTTCCATACAACAGGTAGTTCAGTTGTGAAGGGGAGCCCCACCAGGAGCAGCCTGTCTGCTGCTCAGCCCATGCTCAACTGTCACTTCACCTTTCTGTTTTCCAACATTCCGAGGCACATCAAGACTCCAACATTCTATTGAGCACAGAGCACAGGCACTGGCTGAGCAGGAGGTGTAAAAATACATTCATTACAAATGGAGGATACTACAGATCAGCTATATCATTCTCTTATGCAGCGCAATGCAGCAAACCACCTTTCTGAGCTGTTCTGTGTGAAAGGGAAAGGGTAGGAACTCATTGTATTTACTATTATACAGCGCATTCCTGTCCTGTCCTAGGGATAGTGTACTTATGGCTCCCTAGGACAACAACGCAGGCACCCTTGCGTCATGGTGCAAGTTGCACGAGTTTAAGGCAGGGTTTGAGTTTGTTTAGGAAGGAACACATTCCTGCAAAAAAAACCCTGAGAGGCATTTTCCTCTTTCTATGTGCGCTGGCGAATGCAGCATGCATGAAAGAGGTAAAAACAAGGAGCAATAAAGATATTTTTCCTTGTTACACTTCACCTGGGGAGGTGTAACAAGGAAAAGGCATTCCCAGGTCTACCACTAATGGTAAATCTGGGAATGTGCCACAATCCATGGGTGGATGCATGGGAACACTCACCCTCCACCTATGGAGCACAGGCCACGCAAGGAGGCCTTGTGTGGCTTGATAAATGTCACTTAGGTTTTGCATCACACTTGTGCCCCTTTGCATAGCCCTTTTACCCCTTTGTGTGGCGCAAGGGCTACTCAAAACCTTGATGAATCTGGCCCTAAATATTTTATAGTAAGTGTCTCTTTAAGAGGCTTGTTAAGACCGAAGATATCAGACATACAAAAATGTGAGATTCAAATTCTGAGATTTTAGACTATTATGAGTTAGATGTGAATTGAACAAATAATGGTTATGATGAATAAAGAATAATTTACTTTGTCGTCCATGTGACTACTCCTGTTCATTAAAATGTCCACTAGTTACTCAATAATTAAAGTTCAGCTAAACGTATGAATGCACAAGTCATACATTGAACAACTCTGGCAAATCGGTCTTAGCTAAGTTAACCTTAAACTTTGGCGAGTGGCTGGATTTGTACCAGCACAACTGGTAAATTAATGTCCTTGCTGGTATAAAAAAAGGAGGCAAACTACTTAAAGTGATTATTTATTCCCCTTATCAGTACATACTTTAAACAGTAAATATGAGAAGAAAGCTCTTTAAATTATATTAAAGTAAACAAATACAAAAAGGTCGTGTGGAAACTGACCACAAATGATTTTCTATAAAGTTCTGTTTCGGGATCATGACCGGGCCTTTGCAGTACCTTAAAATGTGAAAAAATGGCCAGTATTTTTTTTCTGGAAAAGGTGGCAACCGTAACTTCATGTGAAGCATTTATGAAGTATTTCTGCTAGCAATCACTTCTAGTTAAAACGTGCACACTCTGCAGCAGAGGATAACATTTGTTTTCAGTGCTGTAAATCTATAATTACGAAAAGGAGGCAGCCAATTCCATTGGCCCCACCTGTTGTCCAATCTGCTCCTGACTGTTTGATATTTTCACTTACTCACCCAATTAGAAAGTTGAAGTCATAATATGTCAGGACAACATCAATTCCAAAACCAAATCTCTACGGGGTAAACGCATTCTTTCATCATTCTGAACATATTAACATGAATAGCAGTCAGTTTGTTGATAATTAAACCACCTACCTGACTGGAAAATTGAAAATCTCACGTTCACAACAGGGATCACGAAGCGCAGAATCCCTCCTGGTGTCTCCAACCTTCAAACAAGAATGTTACATGAAACAATCAATCTCAGGAAGAGCAACAAGGATCTGGTACTACCCAGTGGTGGGCGGGATGACTCGCAGGTGGTGAGGCAGGGCGGGTGCAGTGCGGGGGTTGGGGAGGGCGCACTGTGGTGAGAAATGGAGAAAAAAGACATATTTATTCACTTACCTTGCCGCCGGTCCTGTGTCTCTCTCTGCTTCTGCTCTCCTTGTGGGACAGAAAGCCGAGAAGAACAGCCAGGCTTCCCTGACCAATCACAACGCTGCAATACAGCATTGTGGTTGGTTTTGAGCATGCTGGTTCGACACTGCACTTGGGAATGGGGGCCTAGGCATGTTCTACATGCAGGCTGTAATGCAGTCTGCATGGAGAATAGGGAAAGTGCACATGACTGGTTTGGTGGTCCGAGAGGGCCGACCAAACAGTCATTGCACACTTAGCAGTAGGTAAACCACTCCTCCCCTGCTCTGAGAGCAGATCAGCCTCGCCCACCCACCCGCCTACGTAGGAAATATAAAATGATAATAACTTAAAGTTATTATTTTATATTTCCTTTGCACTTCACAAAAGCAGTGGGGCGACGCTCTTCCTCCATAGCGGAGGAGCCACCACTGTAACTACCTTCCTCCGACCCTTCGTACGAGCCCTGGCCATTCTACATTTAATTAATAACTGAAGATCCTTCTAGAAGGATAATGGTTAAGATCTCATTCTCCTGCATGTTTACGATAGACATTTGAGGGAAGTTTCTATTTGTTTATCTCTTTTTTTGTCGTTTTAATTGTGTGAGTGTGCTAATTCCTGTTAAGGAAAAGCTTGTTCTATAACCAGGGGAGGCTCCTCCGCAATGATGGAGGAGCGTCACCCCGCTGGCTCAGAGCCAGCAGGTGAAAAATAAAACGATATTCTATCATGCGTAGGGAGGGATGAGGCCGAGGCCATAGGAGGGAGGAGGAGGACTGGTTTGTGCACTTCTAAGTGCACATGTGTGTTTGGCCAGCCATCTTAGGCCGGCCAAACACAGATGCTCACTTAAGTTTCTCCAATTCGGCTGAATTGAACAGCTGGGCTGGAGAAACAGCACATACTCCTGCACTTGAGCGGAGCGTCAAATGAGCCTGCTCAGGCCAATCACAGGGAGTCTGTAATGCTGCCCAGAGTGCCTGCTGGGACAAGGATAAACACTGAAGCGCAGCTTCAGGTAAGTTCCTGTTATAAAAAATTATTAGTAAAACCCCCTGGCCACCCCTCCCATGCTCCACCCACCCTTCCATGCCCCCTCAACCCGCCTCACCACTTTTTCTTTGTGGTGGCTGCCACTGTCTATAACAGGTGGTTACACAGATGTGGCACAGTATTCCATGGACCAAAGCATGAGGCTCCATCTGTTGGAACTGCACCACATACTTATGGTCTAATTGAGGCTGCAACACTCAACCTTCATGATATGCATAATGTTACATCTGAGACCATAACATCCTGACCTTTTCATGTACATCAAACTCCATGTAAGGCGTCAATGACCAACCCCATGGTTTGCACGAGATTCCATCTGAGCCTACTGCAGGTCCAGCTCTAGTCTAGCTATCCCTGTACAGCTGCAAAGCAAACTGCTTTACTCTTTATATTTACACACTTTGACGATCAACAGCATGGTCGACACCATTACATGGTGATTGCATCAACAAAAAATAATACTAAAGCATTTCACATGTTCAAAAAGCTTTCAAAGATATCCCGATTCCCACAAGGCTTTTACAACTGCTGGGTCAGAAAATAAGCTGTAAAATAGATAAGGAAAAGCATTTTTTGATCATTTAAAAGAAAGATGGGAACTTAGGGGTCCATTACCATGTCGGGCGAATCGCCATGGCCATGGTGGCGGTGGCGATCCGCCCGACAGAAATGCCCACCCGCAACCCTTTTCCCCACCACATTACAATGGCGGGGGGAACAGCAGCGGAGGCAAACACCGCCCGCCACTTTTCCGCCCCAGTCGCCTTGCTGCCGTGGCGGAAAAGGGTTCATATGGTGGCGGTGTCTATCAGACACCGCCAGCCATATTTGGATGCATGCACATAGGTGCCTTTCCACTGCAATTATGCCGCCATGGAAAGGCAGGCGGTCTTTCCCCTGGTGAAGGCCGAGGTGGGGTTGCACAGGGGGGGTACCTATGGTACCCCCCTTCATTTGCATGTACAAAACAGCAGGCACCGCACGGTGCCTGCCGCTTTGTATATGCAAATGCGAAAATGCATTTTTAGCATTGTGGCGAGTGGTGCAGATTGCACCGCCCGCCACAATGCTAAACATGAAGGATGTGGCCGCCACTGTAGCGGGCACAACCTAATTCCCCCAACGGGACCCCCGCCCATATGGCAGGCGGTCCAGAATACCGATAGGGTGGCGGGCGGACAAAGTCCGCCCGTCATCCTAATGATGCCCTTAGTATAGAAATTTCAATAGGAATCATCAACAGAATATGGAAGGACAGTTCTACTTATGCTAACATCTTGCCCTGGTTCTATTCACACTTTTAAAAACATCATATATGCATCTCAGTTTAAAACTATGAATAAGGTGAAGGACCAGTTGAGAAGGAAATTGCACAAATGTGGAGGAAGATGCAGCAGCAGTAAGAATTCCAATTAAGTGATTGGTAGAGGGATACAAATAGAAAGAGCGGCAATATAGCGACAATATAGAGAACCCCATAGTGTGTTGGGGCACACTAAGGTCCTTGCCACACTGGATGAGTATAGATATCCTCATGCCATCCATCGCTGAAAAAAATCCCTTAGGGGGCAACACACATTCTTAGAGCCTCTGTATCCTGCCTGGTACTTCTGTTCCTTGGTGATAACGATACCAGGGGTAGCAAATAACCCAGGGGTGCATTGGAGTTGCCAGGTGATTACAAGTGGGATCATGAAGTTCCCCTAACAAAGAAGTTCCCCTAACAAATGAACAATTACTGGGTAAAAGCTGCACTTTTGTCTCTCATTCCCCCGGTAATTCCTCATTACCACCATTTTAACTGGAGATTTTGCCAACCAAATCTCTGCCAAACAAAATGGTTTTTACCAACCCAATCGGAATCAAGAAGAACCTTGAAATTGAGGCCAATACCGTTGTAAGCGCATACATGATTTGCAGCGAAGACAAACAATGCTTCTAGGTACTTACCCCATCTGCTCAACTTTTGATTAAGATCACACATTGCACACAACTCTTTGAGCGATAGCACAGGCACCAGAGCTAAGGCTAGTGGCTAGAAATAGGCTCACATCTGCCAGTCAATGGTTGGTACTTGTCCTTGCTGTTCCCATCTATGAATTTTACATCTGTCAGTCATAACACAACATTCTTGCAGTGCCGAAGCTTTCCTTTCTTATCCTAAGATCTGTGCATGCTGAGGCCTGGATTGGAAACCCAAATCAACCCTGGAAAGAATGTTCAAACCAGCCAAACAGGCTGTTTCTAGAATAGGGCCATGAAGGCATGGTTGCGTTATGGCTGCCCATCCTGCTCTGGAAGCAGCCTCCAAATATGCAATCTGCCAGGGAAAAGCAAGAGTTACAGACTGACCAGTCAAGCCTTCCACGTACTACCACTGTCTGCAAGCTTGAACCATCCAGGTGTCCCCCAGCTGCATGACATGCTTTACCAAAGCAATTGACAAATCAGGTTGACATAATGAGTACCATTGAATTGATTAACAACAAACATCTTTTATTCAGCTCTCAGATGCCCAATGGATGAGAAAATAGATGTTATTGTATATTTAGGCTTTCCTGTTTTCAGTTTCTATTTTTGGTCAATTCTGGTAGGGTTTTTTCTAGTGATTTTGCTTCCTTAAAAAACAGTTGTTATCAGTGATTATACATTTGCGCGCCTCTAAAAGCAACAAAAAAAGTGTTTTTCCGGTGTTTATGGAACGTTTTGTTTTCATTATTGCTTGCTTTCTGCACTGATAGAACATGGTATATAGACATTGTATGTATATTGTATATGAGGTCCAAATAGACTTTTGCAAATTAAACTTATTGTTGTAGTACGCCATACAATACTTCTTCAGTGAGTCTTTGGTCATGTGTGCTCGCTCTTTCCTTCCCATGTAAACTTCTGTGAAAAGGCCCTCTCAACATTGGCACTTGAGATGGGCAACGCCAAAACAGCCAGTACATAATTAGTTAACTCTGGCCACTGACATAGCTTTCCATGCCAATACTGGTGCACTTGAACATTGCGATTCTCATTGCAGGTTCTGCAACATTTGCATTGAGCTGGCGCTCATGCCCTCAGAGTTATTGAAGCGGTCAAAAATTAAGCAGCATTTTTGAATCTATGGAGGAAATTCCCCTTTACTGAAGGGATCTAGAACTTGTACAGAGTACCACAGTGAGATTTCATTGACTTCAAATGGCATTGGTGGTGAAGGGACATTTCAATGCATCGTAGCAAGCCATTTCTCATACATAGTAAAATAAACGTTACTGAATTGCTCTTCAACATTGCTTTGCTTACCAAGTGGCAAGCACTCCAACATGGAACATGTTGCAGTGCCAAAAGCACTAAAGGTGTCGCCCAGCCTACTCTCTAGGAGATGTCTCACATCTACACCAACTATGCTGAACACTTGGCAGACAATGGTTTTTTCAGACACTAGTTTGTTTATCATGTCCACTAAAGCAGTTATGTTTTCCTGTAAAAATAAAACAATGCAGTAGAGTGTACTATTTTTACATCACTATCAATATGCGACCAAAGATCCTCACATTTCTTGCCTTTGGCATCATCACTCAGCAAAAATTCTGTAAACGGTTGCCACATGTATAATATAAATAAACACTACTGGGTATGGGCTCCCAAGCAGCAAGGCCAAGCCACAGCCTAATGTATCAATAAACAAAGAACGCCAATGCTGCTCTTAGATAATTCTCAACATATCAACATCTCACAATCGATTCAAACATAAAGTGAGGGGATCAATGTCTCTTGAATGAATCTGCAATTTTATTGATTCTTTTACTTCATTTGGAGTTTTTTAGGTTTTCTCTAAATCTTTTTTTTCAGTTTGAAAAAACATATAACATACAAAATATGGAACACATTATGCACACTTAAAACACTCCCCAACCAACACTCACACATACACTCAGTTGTGAATCACAATCAACCACTCTCAAGCACTCTCTACAATACAAAAATACATAATTAACAGTTCTTCAAAGTTCAATATAAATCATATCTCCATTAGTGCTATAGACATTCCTTTCAGCCTATTTGTAATTTTTTATAAGCAATTCAAAAATTCTTTCATGTTCTTATGGCATCATACAATACAGGGTCTACGCGTTTCGAACTCTTCCTATTTTTCGAGTTCTCATCAGGACCACACTGTAAAAATGAAAATGGGGGAGATCCGAGTTAGATTCTCATTTGTGACCATATCTCAAAGCTAATAAGTGGCTCAACATCCGTCTCTTGACCTCTTACCTTTGTATCAATGTAACCCAATCAATCAATCGTAGTCATCTTAGTACCCAGCGTATGACCACCTAAACAACAGTAACACAGAAAGGCTCAGCTAAGCTATTCAAGGATGTTCTCTGTTTAACTACAATATTACACACTCACATATTCTCACTCACCGGTGTGTCTTGTATGAAGGACCACCTCTCTGTGAATGGACAGAGGTTTCATATTAGGCACAAATCAGATCTTATTTATGTGAAAGCTAAGTGACGCGAAACTGGGCGCTCTTACCTCGATTAGTTTGGGTGTTAGCGGAGGTTAGTGTTGAATATCCAGGTGTTTCTCCTAAAATAATAAAGAATCCTATTACTACTTGCTACCTCACGTCATTACAAGTATCCAAACTTGGTGTGTTTATTCTCACATTACCTTAGAGTTAAGGAGTCATTGCAGGGACCCGGAGTAAATTATTTCATGGTGTCCTGAAATGACAAAACGGAGTATCCATGTCATTTCCTATTCCTTACAAGGTCACCTTGGGGTAGTCTATTCATATAGATACCATCGGAAGTTAGTAGTATTACCGTAATTCGGGACTTCGTTCTCCGGCTCCTGGGGGTCCGTATGCTCTCCAGTGCTCGTACAGCTCAATCTGTGTAATCGGAGCGTGTTTACCTCACTTCCGGGTCGCGCCATCTTGGAGTGGGTTGTTTGTTTATTTCTTAAACACATCGGTCCAAACATCGACGTGCATTATATTTAAAAAAAAATGAATTATGGAATTATGGAACTCATATAGTATCCAGGAGGTTGTGTATATCATAAAATAAGTTGTGCTAATTGCACGGTGGTGCCGCCATCTTGGAGTGGGTTAGTAAATCGTCTCATTATGTCAAGTGAAATGTTGTAATGGATATATCATGATAATTAATGTTTCTTAATTTATTTCTGATATTGACCTGAACTCAACGTGCTCTAGTTTTTCTGAGGTTTCACATCTACGAAAGTTTGTACATCTCAGAAATTTAATTTAATCCTTCAGTAGCTGAATTGAATTTAACAATCATCATTGCCTCATAGCGTGATAACTTGGCTTCAAGGTCTCCTCCTCTCTTATCTTGTTCGACCTTTGTTATCACCGTCCAGTGGAGATCAGTTTCCAGATGATTTTTTGCTAGCCAATGTTGTACTAAAGGTGCATTAGGTACCTTACGTTTTATTCTTGACTTATGTTGTTGGATTCGGGTTTTTATCTCCTGATTGGTTTTTCCCACATACAATAAGTCACATGGACATGTTATCCCATATATGACGTAACGTGATTTACAATTGGTGAATGTTTCATGTCTCCATGAGGTTGTCTTATGTTTGAAAATGATACCTTCTTCTGTAGTTGCGCAGCAGTTACAGTTGCCACATTTATGATGGCCTTTGATTGGTGGTAAGCCAATCATGGTTCTCAAGGTGACTTCTTCGTTCACAGGCATGGACGCTCTTATCAATTTATTTGCGATGCTTGCTTCTTTGCGAAACGCAAATAAGGGAACTTTAGAAAGTTCCTCATTCAGGTTTTTTATCAAATGCCAATTGTTTTTAATTGTTTTTTTAGCATGTTAGAATTAGGGCAATATGTGCTGACTAGTACCAATCGGTCCATTTCTTGTTTGGTCTTTTTTTCTAGGAGGCATTCTCGTGGCGTCCACCACGCTCTCTTCATGCACCTTTTCAATAATTTATTTGGATATCCATGTTCCATCAAATTAGATGTTAATTTAGTGGCATGTTTGGTGAACTCATCTTTGTGTTGGCAATTTCTACGAATCCGTAGAAATTGACCGTATGGGAGATTTTCCTTTAGGCTGCGTGGGTGGTTACTGGAAAAATGTAAAGATCTGTTTCGATCAGTGTCTTTCCTGTATAAGGTCGTGATTAGGCCACCCGCTTCTGATGGATATATTTCCACATCTAAAAATGGCATTTTACTTTTTGAGTAATTCAGGGTGAATTTAATTTCTTGTGTTTTGTTGTTCAACCAATTGTGGAAGTTTATTAGCTCTTGTTCTGGGCCCGTCCATACAAAAAAAGACATTGTCTATGAAACGATTCCAATTTTTAATCCATTGGGCAAAGGGATTCTGATTGTAAATGAATTTTTCTTCATAGGCAGACATATATAGAATTGCCAATTCCGGAGCAAAGGGGCAGCCCATGGCTACACCTCCTATTTGGAAATAGAAGTCTCCTTCGAAGTTGAAATAATTTCGTTTTAGTGCAAAATCAGCCAGTTGAATAATGAATTCTGTGGGAATTTTCTGTGGTTTTTCTCTTGTCTCAAGTATTTGTCTCAAAATTTCTAAGCCCTCATCTTGCGGAATTTGAGTATTTAATGATGTTATGTCCATCGTTACCATATAATGGTTATTCTTATCAAATTCAATATCACTCAGTTTAATAATGAAGTCCGTGGTGTCCCTGATGTATGATTTTACACTAGGTAGAAACGGTTTCTAGAAAAAATCCACAAACTTGGAAATTGGCTCCATTAGTGACTCACAACCTGAGACGATTGGGCGTCCAGGTGTTTTTTTTTTATTTTTATGCACTTTGGGCAAGATGTAAAATAAGGGGATTCTTGGATATTTGATTTTTAAATATTCTGTCTCCTTTTTGCCCAGGAAGCCTAATTGAGATGCTTCATCAATCATTGAGTGTAGTAGATTTTTCAAATCCGATGTGGGGTCTTTGTTTATCTTCCTATAGCAGTTGGTATCGCTTAGTTGTTTTTGCACCTCCTGTGTGTATAGCTGACGGTCCCAAACCACAATAGATCCTCCCTTATCAGCTTGCTTGATAAGTACAGATGTATTATTCTTCAAAGTGGCTAGAGCGTTGGATTCAGGTTTGGTGATGTTGTATTTTATCCAGTTTTTCTTTTTTTCCATTTCAGTGATTGTGGACAGAATCGTTCTCTCAAACGTTATAACTTCTTTGGGTATTTTATAGTTGGGCGGGCAGAATGTGGATTTGTTTCTTAGTCCAGTAGTTTCTATCCCTTGTAATATGGGGTTCTCTGAGAAAAAAGTCTTCAACCTGATTTTCCGGAAGAACTCAATTGTTTCAGTTTTAAGTTTAACAAAATCAGTTCTTTTCGTGGGGACAAATGACAGTCCTTTTTGAAGGACACTTTCTTCCTCTTTAGTGAGGATTTTATTTGAGAGGTTGAATACAAAGCGAAGACAAACAATACTTCTAGGTACTTACCCCATCTGCTCAACTTTTGATTAAGATCACACATTGCACACACCTCTTTGAGCGATAGCACAGGCACCAGAGCTAAGGCTAGTGGCTAGAAATAGGCTCACATCTGCCAGTCAATGGTTGGTACTTGTCCTTGCTGTTCCCATCTATGAATTTTACATCTGTCAGTCATAACACAACATTCTTGCAGTGCCGAAGCTTTCCTTTCTTTTCCTAAGATCTGTGCATGCTGAGGCCTGGATTGGAAACCCAAATCAACCCTGGAAAGAATGTTCAAACCAGCCAAACAGGCTGTTTCTAGAATAGGGCCATGAAGGCATGGTTGCGTTATGGCTGCCCATCCTGCTCTGGAAGCAGCCTCCAAATATGCAATCTGCCAGGGAAAAGCAAGAGTTACAGACTGACCAGTCAAGCCTTCCACGTACTACCACTGTCTGCAAGCTTGAACCATCCAGGTGTCCCCCAGCTGCATGACATGCTTTACCAAAGCAATTGACAAATCAGGTTGACATAATGAGTACCATTGAATTGATTAACAACAAACATCTTTTATTCAGCTCTCAGATGCCCAATGGATGAGAAAATAGATGTTATTGTATATTTAGGCTTTCCTGTTTTCAGTTTCTATTTTTGGTCAATTCTGGTAGGGTTTTTTCTAGTGATTTTGCTTCCTTAAAAAACAGTTGTTATCAGTGATTATACATTTGCGCGCCTCTAAAAGCAACAAAAAAAGTGTTTTTCCGGTGTTTATGGAACGTTTTGTTTTCATTATTGCTTGCTTTCTGCACTGATAGAACATGGTATATAGACATTGTATGTATATTGTATATGAGGTCCAAATAGACTTTTGCAAATTAAACTTATTGTAGTACGCCATACAATACTTCTTCAGTGAGTCTTTGGTCATGTGTGCTCGCTCTTTCCTTCCCATGTAAACTTCTGTGAAAAGGCCCTCTCAACATTGGCACTTGAGATGGGCAACGCCAAAACAGCCAGTACATAATTAGTTAACTCTGGCCACTGACATAGCTTTCCATGCCAATACTGGTGCACTTGAACATTGCGATTCTCATTGCAGGTTCTGCAACATTTGCATTGAGCTGGCGCTCATGCCCTCAGAGTTATTGAAGCGGTCAAAAATGAAGCAGCATTTTTGAATCTATGGAGGAAATTCCCCTTTACTGAAGGGATCTAGAACTTGTACAGAGTACCACAGTGAGATTTCATTGACTTCAAATGCCATTGGTGGTGAAGGGACATTTCAATGCATCGTAGCAAGCCATTTCTCATACATAGTAAAATAAACGTTACTGAATTGCTCTTCAACATTGCTTTGCTTACCAAGTGGCAAGCACTCCAACATGGAACATGTTGCAGTGCCAAAATCACTAAAGGTGTCGCCCAGCCTACTCTCTAGGAGATGTCTCACATCTACACCAATTATGCTGAACACTTGGCAGACAATGGTTTTTTCAGACACTAGTTTGTTTATCATGTCCACTAAAGCAGTTATGTTTTCCTGTAAAAATAAAACAATGCAGTAGAGTGTACTATTTTTACATCACTATCAATATGCGACCAAAGATCCTCACATTTCTTGCCTTTGGCATCATCACTCAGCAAAAATTCTGTAAACGGTTGCCACATGTATAATATGGCATTCATAGCCCCTTCAACTGAGAACAATCAGCTAAAGGACACAGTTGGGATGACTCTTTCATTGATGCCACACAAAGCAAGAAATGATAAATATTTACGTTTTAGTTCCTGTGCATAAGAAAACAGTGTTCCAGAATGGACTAAAAAGTAATCAGCATCCCTCATTAACTCTGAAGAATGTAAAGATGCTTTCAGCGTACCATCTAACGAGTGACAAGGATCTCCTACAGGGAATTAGTTCAGCTCGGGCATCAATTTTGACAGGTTCATCACACAACTTTTTCATATACGTAGCTGAATCACTGCATATACAAACAATATCACTCCAATCTTAGTTGAACTTGGAAAGTACCCTTTTTGCAGAGCATTCCAAGTGGCACTGCTTTCCATGTTTTTCAAAGGTCTGGTGTCAGGTTTTTACCAGTATCCCAGATGCTTGGTGATAGCGCTCTTTATACATGTACTTGTCACTATACCTTGCATTGAATGTTTAATGCCTGAGGTGTTGGCAATTCCCCTACTATCAATACTGACCCACTAGAAACTGTGGGCTGATGTATTAAGGGTTTTTACTCATTCTCTGTGGGTAAATGTGATGACACATATTGGGAAAGATTCTTATGAAACCAGCCATTTTACCTATCAGTGAAAGAATCACAGGCAGCCAAAATATCAAATATGATTTTGATATTTCCTGATGCTCAACAACAAAACATGCTTCTAAACCCTGCATCTTTAGACCAAAGACCACAAAAACTGAAACAAGCAAATGGAATAAGAAATAGTATTTTAGTGGCATCCCTAAACATCAAAACTCAAGCAGAATAATTTTAGCCCAGTCTTTCTTACTGCCAGCTTGTATAACAAAGTTACATTGTATTGGCCCCTTCAGGAAGAAAAAAAATTACTCTTTCACTCTCTTCATCCTTTCTTTGAATGGCATTTAGTTTGTGGTTGTGCAGGTGTTTTTTCAGTGTTTATATGGTTTCCCTGGTGAGGGCTATTTCTCTATAAGTAGGGTTTTATCAGTTATAATAGGTTTAAACCTTTAACCCCACAGCCTAAGTATATTATGCAGAAGGAAATAAATACTATGTTTGACTCTGGAGCAGTCGACTGCTTCATGTGGTTCTCTATGTCTGGAAACTATATTACTGTTTAGCCAGTACATTCAGAAAACTATGATGTAAAATCAATGATGCATTCTGCTTCTTTAAAAAAAGCACAGTTTAAACAATATCCACCTACTCAAGACCCAGTTTGGACAGGGGTTTAGAACAGAACCAGATCCATGACATATTTTAAAATACCTGCAATAGATACATTTACAAACACTGAATGTTCATTGGAATTGTTTATATATTTAGTGGTTATCTTGAAAATGCAGATTAGAACTGAACTTCATGGACTAACACTGGACACCTCCTCTCTGCGGCATTGGGACCATTTGCAATGTATTCTCCACTTTCTGGAGCTATTACTAAGCATGTGTATATATGGGGTTTTGCTTTAACTCAAACTTATACAGAAGGAAGGGAAGTGATGCACAAGATCAAAGACAAGCATAAAGTCAAGTAGTGATAAGAGAGGTAGCTAGTTTGTGGACTGTTAATGCATTGTGATATAGTAACAAGGTGCGTCTTCAGCTCTTTCCTAAATTGTAGGAGCTTTAAGGCCATTTTGATGGATACGGAGGTGCTGTTCCAAATCCCGAGTGCTCAGATGGAAAATACTGCCTGCCTTGTTTTGTCTTTTTTACATTGTTTAGTCTACAATTTGATGGTGTCTTGGCTGTAGGTGTGAGGAGAACTAACAGACATAGAGCCATATGTAGGTAATTGCCAAAAACCGAATTCTTAATACCGAATTTTACCGATTCGGTATTAAGAATTCGGTATTTGTGATGTAGGTAAATATTCGGTAAAAAATACTGAATCGTTAATATTCCTTATTACCGATTCGGTAATACCGATTCGGTAATAAGGAATACCTACCTATTCATTCCTATGGGCTTGGAGGACCATAGGAATGAATGTGAAGACATTCGGTATTACCGATTCGGTATTACTGAATCGGTAAATACCGGGAGGTATTTCAAGGCTGCCAGGGTGTCCAAAGGACACCCTGTTGCACCCATGAAATGTGCATGTGTGCACATGAGGCACACATACATGCCTTTTTTTAAAGGAATTCGGTAATTACCACCAACTTGAAGTTGGTGGTAATTAACGAATTCCTAAGGCCCAAAAGCACTCTTAAAAGTGCTTCCTTCATTGCATTCAAGGATTCGGTATTACCGATTCCTTAAATGCAAGGCCAATTAGGAATTGGTATTAAGGAATCGGTATTTACCGATTCCTTAATACCGAATCCTTCCCTACATCAGGAATGCCTAAATACCGGTCGGTAACGGTAAAATTCACCGAATTTCACCCTTACCGACCGGTATTTGGGCCACCTACATCGGGCCCATAATGAGCTTGTCTTCAAGGTAAGCGGGGTACAGGCCATGATGGCCTTCCAAAAGACTTATCTGGTTTTGAAGATTGTGCCTACATTCAATCGAAGTCAATGAAGTTCTACCAGGATGAGGGTGATTTGATCATATTTCTTCAGGCTCTGGATAAGACACATTTCTTGACCCTGAATGAGACATGCAGCGGAATGTAAGATGCCCTAAGTAGCTGCTAGTGTGGAGTCAACATATATGTATAGGGACTGGTAAAGGATGGAGGAAATGAAGAATAGAAATAGTGTGGGATCAACACGTAAGTGTAGAAGCAAATAAATAGATACGGCTGCTAAGGGGACAGGAGGAGGAAAGCGATGGCCATGAGTCCAGGGAAACTATCCTGCTTATAAGGTAAATTTGGTGACTCTTTCTGGTTGGGGACTAGATGGCCACCAAGCGATGTCCTTCCCTAGGTAAGAGTAAGAGAGCAAGTGGACAAAGAGCCTAGGAACAATGAGTACAACCAGGACAAGAAAAGATGGGCTTACTGAGAAAGGCTTTAAGTGAAACGTAAGTGGGAAGACTTGGGAAAACAGGTATGGGATAGGGAAGAAATGGGGTAATAAAGGGATGGCGGAGAATTAGGAGATCGCTGGTCTTTTACCGGCAGAAAGGAATTTAAGTTTAGCATGCTGCATTAGATCTCAGATCCCTACAATATCCTGCATCACCATGGTAGTTTGGCCCAGTGTAAGGTTAAAACATTGCAGAACAGTGGAGCAGCTCAAGATAAGGTGTAATTCAACATTAAAAAATAGGAAATAAAAAAGCTGTCTCCTACCAAAAGGTGTTCATTAAAACAAATTATTCATATCTAACATTCACCACCAAGGTGAAAAAAAGAAATAAAGCAAAATCAATGAAAACATTGACTGGGCATTAACAATGTGCTAGTACTGCGTATAATAAATCTTTATTGGATGGAGTCAGTTATAGTGTGGTTGTAAGAAAATTAGACTTTAAAAAAATCTTTATTTATAAGTTTCATAGAATACAAAACATGCATTTCAAGACACATGCTCGATACCTACAACCGTCAATGATCCCTCTAATACACAGTAATCCTGCATAGCACAAGTACACATTCAATGTCTGGTAATACAGTGATATAGCCCCATTCACCCCTTGCACCAACACCAGTTAAATAGCTCAATTGCTTGTGGCATTTGGCGGGCTGGTATCCTGTTCAGTCTATGTGCTAACAGATTTCTGTTCCAACAAATAGGACCTGTAAGGCTGCCTTATATCCAACAGCCTAGACACTGGGTGTTGTAGCTGTGAATATATCCTGCTGGTAGTGTTACAATATGACATGCTGAACATCCAGCCTTTCAGTGTTGGCAGGTACTTACTCCCCCAGTGAATTGCCACTTCTCTTTCTACTAACAATAATGCAATTGCAATAAAACACTTATATGGCTTAGCGATCTCTTGCACATACCCCGACAGAGCCTGCATAGGCGAAGGGGAAAGGCCCATGCAGGTCATTTTCGATAGCTCACTAAATACTTGAGTCCAAAATCGCGCCACTTTGACACAGGTCCAAGCCATGTGTGTGAAATCAGCCTTCGGAGCGCTGCATCTGGGGCAGGTGTGTGGGCATAGTGGATCCATATGGTGAACTTTACCAGGAGAAACGTATGCACGTCATATACATTTAAACTGTAATATCTTGTGTTTATGGTTGAATGAGACATTATGTGTTTGTTCGCAGCATGCCTGCCACTGTGCCTCAGAAAGGGGGGCACCTAAGTCCCGTTCCCAGGCTGCACATACCACCTTATCCTTAACTGGGAGCATGGCCACAGAGACTCTATACATCCTAGCCATGAGGTCCCCACCGGTTATGCACTTTATAAGTAGTGTCAGCCAGGAAAGCTCCTGTGGCTCCAGGGGGTAGCTCCGAACCAGGTACCAAAACGCTCTTTGCAATCTACTCAAATTGAACTGGTCAAGGAATGTAGCTCCCTGAAATCTTCCATCCACTTCCCTGGAGAATATGTGTCCATCTGGGAACACATCCCCAACTGTGCTTAGATTAAATTTGGTTAAAGTTCGTTTCATCGTGACCTCCTTAGTAATGGGTACCCAAATGTTCCCAGCAAGCGGGAGGGCCGGAGGGAACATCAACTGTGTTCCCGTAGTTCGAGCCAACTGCATCCAGGCCCAACTGGTCGTTGACAGCATCTGTATGTTCACTGGGCCTGGTGGCTTAGTGGGCTGATGCATCCTGTGTTTGACCTCATGGTCACAAGTTCAAATTCTGGCGGGTCCACTCAGCCTTACATCCATTTGAGGTTGATAAAATGAGTACCAATGAGTTAGGTAAAAATAAACATCTGTTATTCAGCGCCTTGAGATCCCTGGGTGATAAGTGTGCTTTACAAATACAAGTGTTATGTTTTTAAGTTATGTTAAACTAGTCAGGAGCAATGCAGACAAGGGGGTGGGGTGTGCTAAGTCTGCCTCTGGCGTAAAGATAGAATTCATGAATCGAATTGAAACCAATGTCTGGAAAAACTACACTGCACAACTAGGTAGTATATGCGAAAATTAGGAATTCCAAACCCCCCTGTTGATACAGGAGCATCAACGTGTCCCAGCTAATCCTAGGCTGTTTGCCATCCCACACCAACTGAATTAACTTAGAGCTTAGTGTGACAAAGAAAGTCTTATATAGGGGTATTGGAATGTTCTGGAACAAATATGAAAAATTGCGGCAGAACCACCATCTTGACCAGTGCTATCCCATAAGCCATGGCCAATGGGAATTTAACCTTATAAACAAAAGGAGAGTAAGGGTTTTTTTGTGTTGGGGCTATACTCATAGTCCCCGGGAGTTAGAATTATACAAAACAAATGGAGGAGTATCCTGAGGACGCAAAGGTCCTAGTGGCTTGAACTAGAGCGGGAAAGGAATGCAAGAAAAAGAAAAAAATATTTTCTTTTTAAGAAACCCCTCACTCACCAACCTGGTTGGTGACATGCTTCATCATCAGGGTCCACCCGAGCGACCGAATGTCACTCAGGTGTGCTTCGCCGCCTGCAACTGCAGCGGAGCTGGTGATTTTCGTGAATTGGTGATAGTGAGGTTAAAATAGTGTGCTACATGTACTCCCTCAATTCTCAATTCTGGGATCATGTGCCACTTCTAAAAGCAAAAAATAGGTACTTCTATTGGTGGTAATTGCCCAAAAACTACCGTAATTACAGTGAGGATATGGTCAACATGTTTCAACCTTTTTAATCTTGTAGGTTTTCGACAGGACGAAGTGGGTAGAGTCGAGAGGTCTGCACACGCTAAGGTGCACCCATCTCAGGCTCTGCTAGATGCCAGACCGTATACTCACCGTTTTGGCCTGCTTACATCCATTTCGAGTAAGGAAAAATCTGAAGCAAGAAATCAAAGCAAAACTAGTTGTATAATAGTACATTTCATTTCAGTTATGTGGCTCCGATTTTTTTCATATAGAGCATTCCTTTTTTCTTCACCTATGGTGTTTTTGTGACGTATTTCAAACATGTGCGTTAACTCCTCTTGTCCACTTTTCCAAACGCATGTGTGTGATGGGTGACATGCATTTCCAACAGGATAGACATATAGCCAGAGTTGTGTCCGCAGTGCCTGCAAGCACATGCTTTTATTTTCAATCCATACCCACTCAAACTCTCTATTCTCAAATGGCGGGTGTCAAGCGTTCTTGCCAACATTATTGGTGCGCTTTTATTGTGCTTAGTCATTGGTGAAAGTGTTGCCATTACCAGAGGTCTGTGGTACAGATGCACATTTTTTTTTAATTACAATTGATGAGAGAAAAAGGTGTCTTGTAACCATTATTTTAAAAAAGAGGTGTCTGTTTGCCCTTTCCATTAAATTCAAGGCCTTTCACACTCAACAAAGGTCTAGGACTTACTAAAAACTAACTGTAGTTGGGCCTCATGGATCCCGTAGGGGGGCCTTTAGTGAGCGTTCTGAGGGTGACATGGAGGAGAGCTTCCACCCGATGGCTTTCAAGGAGAATCTGCCTTACGGCCAATTCCTCCGGCTGAGAAGGAATTGCAGTAAATCACAGGACTACCGCACCCAGGCGAAAGATCTGACTGAAAAACTTGCACATAGAGGTTACCCGGATCACATACTGAAGAAGTGCAAAAAAAGGGCTAGAAACCAACCCAGAGAGGCGCTTCTAGTGGATAAGATCAAAGAAAACAAACAACCACCGCTAACATGTGTTACCACATACAATCCCCTATCCAACCAGATGATAAAATCCATCAACAAAAACTGAGGCATTCTAAATACAGGCAATCTACATTGGGAAAAAAACCTTTTCTCATTCAAAAGAGCTAGGAGTATCCGGGACACACTTGTGAACACTCGCCCTAGGCAAGACACTACAGAGGAACCCATGACTGTACTTAGCGCATGGGGGCTACCGAAAGTCACAGGGCATTACCCATGCGGTAATTGTAGCGTGTGTCACTTGACCACGACCACTAAAACACTAATGCTGGAGGAAAACAGAGTCTGGACACAAGGGTCCCACACAAATTTCAACAGCCATACCGTGGTGTATCTCATCACTTGTCCGTGTGGCCTACGATATGTGGGCATGACAGGGAGAAAAGTAAAACAACGCATCTGCGAACATAGAAGCACGATCAGGTGCAGAAAAGCCACCACAAAGTGACATACGGTGGACGGTAATAGAAGTGGTAAATCCAGGAGGAAACACTACACAGCGCTTGTTCGAGAAAGAACAGCGCTGGGTTTATAGACTATCCACCAACATATCAGGTTTAAATGACAATATTCCCTGGAACACTGTCAGAAACAGATGACCAACAATTAATGCTTTTTTCTCTCCACTGTAAGCAACTAATGCTTCTCAATCATTTAACAATACTCCATCCACGCATGATGCAGTATACACTCATGGATTATGACTGAGATCTGAATTTCACTACACTAGACCCAGCACTGACCCCAAAAACCCCGTTTAACAACAACACAACCCCGCTTATGACAGTCTTCATACAAACAAGGACACAAACAATTTATGCAACAAACTCCCTCGAACTTCCATGGCTAAGCTTATTATATAAAGCCCAGCGAAGCAATCGTAGCAATTTTTTACACATGTACTCATGAAAATCGCAATAATGTTTTGTAAAAACTAGCAGGGAACTTTCACTGGGTTCCCTGAACAAGAGGCGAGAGATACAAACTTTTTCAGACAATCCCCTGAAGCGCAGCTCCGAACACGTGACACGCGGCCAATCGCGCTGCGAGTTGCGCGCTCCTCCGCTGCCTGCCCATCTTGAAATAATCACGAGAAGGAGCCTGCATCTATCCTCGGGACTCCATGTGGACATCGCACAGGTATTCCGGCGGGCCGCGATTAGGTGAGAAGTAAGTGAAATCATGCGATGTGCACTCTGACAAATAAGATAACCACATTGCTTTAATAGGCTCCTGGACTGGGAGCCCGAGTGTAATGTTTCTGAACGCTACCGTGAAATAACAACATCATGGTAGCCATGTAACTTTTAAACTTTGTCTCCTTCATGTCACCCTCAAAACGCTCACTAAAGGCCCCCCATGGGATCCATGACGGCCAACTACAGTTAGTTTTTAGTAAGTCCTAGACCTTTGTGGAGTGTGAAACGCCTTGATTTTCATGGAAATGGCAAACAGACACCTCTTTTTTAAAATGACGGTTACAAGACACCTTTGTTCTCTCACCAATAGTAATTTTTAAAAAAAACGTGCATCTGCACCACAGGCCTCTGGTAATGGCAACACTTTCACCAGAGAATAAGCACAATAAAAGCGCACCAATAATGTTGGCAAAAACGCTTGACACCCATCATTTGAGAATAGAGAGTTTGAATGGGTATGGATTAAAATAAATCAATCAATCAATCAAAGACATTTGTAGAGCGCACTACATACCCGTAGGGTCTCAAGGCGCTGGGGGTGGGGGGGGGGGTGCCGCTACTGCTCGAACAGCCAGGTCTTCAGCTTCTTCCTGAAGGAGAGGTGGTCTTGGGTCAGGCGCAGGTCGGTCGGGAGGGAGTTCCAGGTCTTGGCGGCCAGGTAGGAGAAGGACCTTCCTCCTGTAGTTGCTCTTCGGATGCGGGGGACGGCGGCGAGGGCGTGGTTGGCTGATCGGAGGTGGCGTTTGGGAGCGTAGAAGTTGATTCGGCTGTTGAGGTAGCTCGGGCCTTGGTCGTGTAGGGCTTTGTGTGCGTGGGTGAGGAGGCGGAAGGTGATTCTTTTGTTGACGGGGAGCCAGTGTAGGTCTCTCAGATGTCCGGAGATGTGGCTGGTTCGTGGGATGTCGAGGATGAGTCTGGCTGAGGCGTTCTGGATCCGCTGGAGTCTCTTCTGGAGCTTGGTGGTGGTACCGGCGTAGAGGGCGTTGCCGTAGTCCAGTCGGCTAGTGACGAGGGCCTGGGTGACGGTCTTCCTGGTCTCGGTGGGGATCCACCAGAAGATCTTCCGTAGCATGCGTAGGATGTTGAAGCACGCCGAGGAGACGTTGTTGACTTGCCTGGTCATGGAGAGGGAAAAGCATGTGCTTGCAGGCACGGCGGACACAACTCTGGCTATATGTCCATCCTGTTGGAAATGCATGTCACCCATCACACACATGCGTTTGGAAAAGTGGACAGGAGGTGTTAACGCACATGTTTGAAATATGTCACAAAAACACCATAGGTGATGAAACAAGCATTTACAATGCAATGGTCTCGGCATCATTAAAGGTAGAGCTATTGGCATTGCTTATGACATTTTTTTTAAAAATCATAAATAAATAGCATTGTCATTTACATTGCCAATAGTTTCATCGTTAAATAAATGGCAGTGTCATTTACAATGCCAATAGCTTAATCGCTCACATGTGCATGACCTATTGCATTTACACCCACACAGAGCCGCACTACTGAATGCTGTGTTGGGCAGCAGAAAAATCTGAATGACAATAACAGACCAATGGATGAAGAAGGCTGGCTGAAAGCCCCCTATAAGTATACTACACAATTTAGAAAAATTAATAGGCCTTGACTAATACCAGACCTAAAAAGTCGATGCCATTTTACACTTCAGTTTGTGGGGGCACTGCTAATGGTAAAGGTATGAGACTGAATTTACAAATGTGAGATACAAGAAAGGTTGCATCCCATTCTTTTATTCCAGCGCACCGGTGATGAATCAGAAATACTGGATGTGGAAAAAGTGCAGTCACGGGGCACAAAAGAACCTAAATACAAGGAGCAAGTCTGTGAATAAACAGAATTGAACTTAATTACCTTGCACTATTTGTATCCACTCCACAGGCACATTTGGAGTTAATTAATGACTGAATCAGAAGGTGTAGTAGACAGTCAAGTTACCCCTCTAGAGTACGAGAAAATGTTGCGTTGTCAGTTTTAAAAACACAATTAAACTGACTGAACTATTCCTTTTCCCAGAAGCGGCGAAACTTTAACAGCGTTACGTCACAAAAACAGCCACAAATACCTCGAAGAAGTAGCACAAATGTCAAGTAGGATTAAATGAAAATACGACAGGGCAGACGAATATCTCTGAATCGAATTAAAAACGCTCAAGCTCCAGGTTCCCTGGGTTACGGAGGCTAACTCAAACAGGGGGGTCCAGGGGGTCCTCGTAGGCTGCTGGCTAAATTGCCTCTGATAGGGGCTGAAATAAGCCAACAATTCCGCCAGTGTGAATTTCTAGTCACAGCGTTCGGCAGTGCGGGGCTGGTTTGCTTTATTTTTAGCCGGCCCTGGGCGCAGCAATAAGGTTGTAGCGGAGTTTGGCTGTGTAGTAAAGCACAATAAATACGTCATGCTGCTCAAGAAATATGCGTGTGTTGACGAATGATTAAAAAGCGAATTTTTTTTCCGGTGTCCAGCAGGTGCCTTTCTATAAAAGGCCACAAGAGCGAGCGAGCAAGTCGGATGAAATAGTGACTTTGAAAATGTAAATGTTTGCAGAACTGGAAACTCAGGGTTAGTTTTCTGCACACCTAAATTATGGCGTGAAACAGAAAAAAATAGTAACAACTCAGCAAAAGAGTGGCAAATGAGTCTAAATCCGAATAGTTTCCCTTTACAAACGTAATGTTCGGTAAACGGTCATTTAGGAGTCCGAATCATAGACGTCAGAACCGGGAAATCCCGCTAATTATATATGTGTCCTGTTTTATTTCCAGAGAGTTTTGAAACAGTATTCACTATAGTATAGTATATATATAAGGCTTCTGCATCGATCCCTCTCGCAGATGGTGGCGGCAGGGCTCTTTAAAAACGGTGTGACGGGTGCTGGGGTACACCAGAGAAACGCAGACCTCAAGTCTCACACATTAAGAGTGATACTCGAGTATTTGGAGTGTGGGTTCAGCTCTCAATTCCACCGGGTTCACCGCAACACACGCTCAGAATGGTTCGACCCTACGTTTTAAACGCGCCTCTATTCGGGGTTCTGCAGTGCAGCTCCCGGGTGCTCTATGCCATGGAAACAATCCCACCCCAGGGGAGACGTCCAGCAGGGCTCTTTATTCATGCCCTCTGGATACTTCAATGTGCTGCTCCACTGCTTGTGGAAGCTATGCGTTTACTTTTTGGAAGTTTGTGTCAGTTTTTTCAAATGTGCTATCTTTTCTCTGATGTTTTTTCCATGTTGCCATTGGTGTCGCAGTCTGAAGTGATGCGCATTAGCTCGGACTAATACAAGTTTTCTAAACTTGAAGTCTCTCTGGCTCGTCCTATTGCGCAGTGTCGGCGGTGAGCATGCTGCACCCCCAAGCAGGCCATTTACCTTCCAGGGGTGATAATACATTATAAATGTGCATTTAATGCTCTTGTGTTATTTACCACACAAGCTCCCATGTTAGAACATTAGTCTCCTTCACCCGTTTCTGTTAATGAGTGGACTTCTGTGGACTGCGATCACTGCTTATGTCTAGTCCTACCTCTAGGATTATGGTCTGTCCCAGATTTTCATTTCGGGAATCTCTGCGCTGTTGGTCACGCCTGTGGAAGCCCGGGCACATCTAGTCAGGTGGATACATACACGGAGGTGGAACCTGAAGATACAACTTCCAATTCAGCACGACAGGTATATAAAATACAACTTACCAAAAGTCTCTGGGGTTTTTTTCTTTTCCGAAACTGAATGTCCCTAGCTTTTACGTCTAGTGTTGCATGGTGCACCCAACATGCTTCAGTGATACGGAGAACGGAACCGCTGCACCTTCATGGCTTCTTAGCCTGCGAAAGCTGTGCTGCTGTGTAATCACACCGTAGTTCCGGGCGCTTCAAGTGGAAGGCACCAACGGCTGCTATTTCCTCCTGTGGACGCTACTATTATCCAATGGCGCTGCGAATGGCAGAGGTTACGGATGTAAGACCTTGAGGGATTTTTCGAATGTGCCTCTCGCTGCGATTGGCTGCAGTGACATGGAGAGCCGAAGGAGGTTTCGGAGGTGGGGGTATGGATTGCTATATTGACTCTTACGGTAGAAACGCAGCAGCTTTGTAATCTCCTTCATAGAGAAGGGAGCTGTACTATACGGAAGCAATAATTCCGCACTCTGGCCCTTTCCTAATCGTGCGCCCCAGCGAGGATACGCTGACCCGGGTTCAATGCGAGCCAGGAGTGGGCTGGGAACCACCGCAGACACTGTTGGTGAAGGAGAAAAGAAACGTGAATTAAAACAAGAAATACGGTACAATCAGAGAGCATCTTGCTCCGGTCCGTGCAACTGTGCCCTGCCTACCTCTGGAGAGCCTACCCGAGTCAGACTCCACACGACTTTTGGGCCGCAATGCTGTAGGAGGTCGTCCTCGTTTGATCCTGCTTGAGCAGCAGAAAAAAAAAATGGCTGCCAAAGCTCCGAAAATTTTCGGATTCGGGGGCGTGTTTTTTGCGCCCTGAGTGACAGACGACGTCACAGGGCTAAAGAATGCAAAAAATCACGCCCCCGAATCCGAAAAAGACGGAGCTTATTTGGAGGGACGGCTCTCTCCTCCAATGGCTGGCCTCCTTTTAGGAAGCCAGCCAATGGAGGAGAGACGGGCGAGGGAGGCGGGTTCCAGACCCTACTAAGTAACATACGACTCCTCGCGGAAGCTGGCAAGCCAGCATTTCCGGTCCTCGACCGAAGAAGGAATGCACTATGTGAAAAAAGTCGGAGCCACATCACTGAAATGAAATGTACTATTATACAACCAGTTTTGCTTTTATTTTTTTGTTTCAGATTTTCCTTACCCGAAATGGATGTAAGCAGGCCAAAACCGTGAGTATATGGTTTGGCATCTAGCAGAGCCTGAGATGGGTGCACCTTAGCATGTGTAGACCTCTCGACTCTACCCACTTGGTCCTGACGAAAACCTACAAGATTAAAAATTTTGAAACATGTTGACTATATCCTCATTGTAATTACGGTACTTTTTGGGCAATTACCACCAATAGAAGTACCTATTTTTTGCTTTTAGAAGTGGCACATGATCGCAGAATAAAGAATTGAGGGAGTACATGTAGCACACTATTTTAACCTCACTATCACCAATTCACGAAAATCACCAGCTCCGCTGCATTTGCAGGCATCTAAGCACACCTGAGCGACATTCGGTCGCTCGGGTAGACCCCGAAGATGAAGCATGTCACCAACCAGGTTGGTGAGTGAGGGGTTTCTTAAAAAGAAAATATTTTTTTCTTTTTCTTGCATTCCTTTCCCGCTCTAGTTCAAGCCACTAGGACCTTTGCTTCCTGGGGATACTCCTCCATTTGCTTTGTACAATGAGAATTTAAGCCACCCCTCATTTTATCTTTGAAATTCTCCATGGCTGGACCGTAGTTAAATTGGATTATTTGAGCCGGATCCCTCTGTATAATTATCCCAAGATATTTAACCGAGTCGCACCATTTTAAAGCCAGTTCAGTGTCCAATAACAGGGTGCCTCCGTCAATGGAAAAATGTTTGATTTACCCCAATTAATATGTAATCCCGATAGAATACTGAAGCGGTTAATCTTCTGCAAGAGGGGCTCCAGGTTTTCATCTGGGTGCTGCACATACAAAATAATATCATTGACGTATAATGTGATCAACAATGGGCCCGTTTTGAATTGTATGCCCCGGTAAAAATTATTATCCTGGAGGTGACGCACTAGGGAGTCCTTTGCAATTGCAAATAGCTACGGGGAGAGAGAACACCCCTGGCGCGTTCCCATTGACAGTGTGAAAGATGCCGTCAACACCATTCACCTGGATACAAGCCAACGGGAGCATATATAAAAATTAGACCACTGCAATGAACCTGGGCGACATCCCCAACCTTATCAAAGTCGCCTGGAGAAAGGGCCACTCTAAAGAATCAAAGGCATTTTCTGCTTCCAATAGCCTGCAGCTGCTGGTAATATAGGTGATATCCTGTGAAGCTTGGCAAACAGGGTGCGAAGATTCAGGGAAGTGGTCCTCTGCAGGATGAACCCTGTCTGGGCGGGCGAGATCAGCTGATCAACTATCAGGCCAGCCTGGTAGCCAGCGTTTTCACCAGAATTTTATCATCAAAAATAAATAGAGACTGCGGTCTGTATGAGCTATAGCTCTTAGGGTCTTTACCTGCCTTCGGTATTAATGTAATAACTGTCTTGTGAAGAGTTGGGGAGAGCACACCCTTTTCTATTGCTTCCTGATAAACATCTATCAGGTGGGGAGCCAGAGTACATTTGAAGGCTTTATAGAAACTTCCAGAAAAGCCATCCAGACCAGTAGCCTTGGACCCATACATTGCGCCTATGGCCTGAATGACATCATCCACTAATGGTTCAGCCAGGAATTCCCTATGTGTGTTGTCCAGACATACTAACGCTATTTCATCCAAATAGGCATTACTGGCATCCGTATCCGAGGAGACCTTCGTAGCATATAAATCTTTATAATATGATAATATTTTGGCCTCTATACACTCACAGTCCGTTTTAGTCTCACCTTGTTGCCCATTCAAGCTAGTTATGTACGTTGGGGTCCTGTGTGGCTGAATCAGTTTAGCCAACGTGCGGCCTGGGGGCTCTCCCTCTCTGTATCTCCTGGCGACCGCATCTCTCCCAGATAGTGTGATTCCCTCTCCCTCATGAAAGTCTGCCAGTAGGGCCGACCGTCGGCTCAGCCTGGAAGCCGTCTGAACATCTCCCTGCTCTTGGTCGATAGCCAATAACTGACTCTCAATTCAGGTTAGGGTATTACGCAGGTCGTTGAGAATCCCAGCCCCTTTCGATATACACACCCATCTTATAATGTTTACATTCTTCCCATAGCATTGCTTTCGTGTCCACTGTATTCTCATTAAGTTCAAAATAATCGTCGATGGCCTGACCGAGTTCACTAGCAAATACTGCATCATGCAGTGCCATCTCAGGGAAACACCACCGCTTGGCTCTAAAACCTGGGCCAGGGATCTTCAGTCCCACCGTAACCAGGGCATGGTCCGATAAAGTATGCAGCAGGCTCCCAGAGTCACTTAAATACGTAGCCACATCGGGGTGAGGAACCAATAATCCAGGCTTGTCCATGTATTGTGTGGTGCCGCATAGTGTGTGTACATCTGTGTATCTGCATGTAAGTGACGCCAAGCATCAGTCAGCTGATATGCCTCTAACAACCCTGTCAGAGTCTGCTTCACTCTTGGCTTTGTGTCTGAGGTGTTTGCTGTGCTTTCCAGTCATGGGTTCAATAAAATATTCAAATCCCCACCCATGCATACCCTTTCTGCCCCCATCCTGTTGATACTAGCATGTAAGTCAATAAAGAATTCTGGATCGTCTATGTTGGAGCATACACATTAATAAATAGCATTGTGTTCCCTGATAGCCATCCTTTTACTAGTAAGTACCTACCCACCCGGTCTGAGTATACATCTACCGCTCTAAAAGGTACCCTCTTGTGGATTAAAATGACAACTCCTCTACAATAGGCGCTGTAACTCGCAAAGTAGCATTTTGCACCCCAATTACAGGCAAAATTGGGGGGTTATGTGGTGACAAGTGGGTTTCCTGCAGGAATGCAATGTCAACATTGTGACGCTGTAAATAGTGTAACACTTGTTTTCTATTCCGAGCATCATTATGTCCCCGCACATTCCAAGACATAAGTGCTATGGTATCAATACCATTATTACTATGCATTATTCTTCAATGTGGTATCTAAGCTGCTATTTGGTCTCACTGTTAGTACATATATGCCAGGCACGCGTCTATAAAATTGCAAAGAAAACAAATCTATAAATCTTACACATCCCTCCCACCACCTCCCATCCCCTCAATCTTCACTAGGGGAACACTCCAACTCCCAAACATTAAAGTAGTCATATTACTGAAAATATAACACAGAAACAAGTGTATGTGCCTAGGCATTGGGGGGTGACAATGCTATGCCTAGTCCTCTTTTGCACTCAATCAATTAAAGAAAAAAATGGTGTAAATCAGCACACTGCCCGGACAGCGAGCACCTCAATGTACAGCAATGTGATAAAAGCACCAGCAATACTAATTAACCATATTCATAGCGGGCAGTCCGTCAGGTAGCCGAGAACAAATCGACACCGGCACCAGAGTCCAGTAAACTAGGTGATTGATCTGGTGTTGGGGATTTCTTCTGACGCCCATTCACCTTGCACTGCTTCAGGTGTTTCAAAAATTCGGAACCGACCATCCACATCCACTCTAAGCCGTGCGGGATACAACATGCCATACCTCAGCCCCACTTTACTTATGCAAGTTTGACCGCAGCATATATTTTACGTGTGTCCTGCACCATTACCGTGAAGTCTAGGTACAAATCTATAGTCGATCCTTGCCAGTCCAATGTACTTTTCTCTCAAGGCATGCACAAGGCAGTGTCCTGGTCTCTAAAATTGAGAAGCCTCGCCATTATGGGGCACGGAGGACAACCAGGATTAGGCCGAGAGCCAGGGATGCAATGTGCTCTTTCAACAACTAATGTAGCAGTTAAGGATTCTCGGCCAAACAACTCGACCAGCAATCCCTCCACGAATCCATCCAACCGGCCTGTATTTGTGGACTCCGGCACTCCCATAATGCGAACGTTATTACACCTTCCTCTGGCCTCCAAGTCCTCATTCTTGATAGCAATTGTATTAAGCACCCTTTCCATTCTTTCGATCTTTTTAGTGGTATGTGCCGCGCCGTCCTAGTCTGAAATCCTGCCCTCCTTTTCTCCACCCTACCTTCGTGTTGATCCAGCCAGCCCCATTTTATCAAGCCATTTGTCCAGTGAGTCAAAACGCGTATCCAGCTCCTTGAATCCTGCTCGCAACCCAGACAGTAACGCTGCATTACTCTGTGGTGCCATCTGTGGGGGACCTGTAGCATCACCTCCTTCTGCCATTGATGTGCTTGTGGCGTCCGTTCCACCACTTGGCTTCTCAAAGGTAAGTTTCCTTTGCTTGGGATCTCCTTTGCCCATGACCCCCCTTGTCCGGCGTATCCTTGCCGGCAATACACACTCCCTGGCCTATTGTGGTAGTCTCTTTAGCACGCTGGTATGTCCAAAGCCTTGCAGTGGATCAGTCCCATAAATGTCCACTCCACTCTCAGCCAGTTAACTCACCCCTTCTCGCGTGGCATGGGACCACAGTCGCTGGCATCACCAATTTATGTAATATGGGCTCTCGAGGTAGCCATGTCCCATTTACACCCTTCCGGCAGGGCCCCGATGCCAAGCACCTCACACCCAGGTCTTCTCTTTGGGGCGTGCCGTGTCTTGCACACTGGGGAAGTTCTATATCCAATTTTTAACCATTAATGGTTCTCATATGGACTCTCCACTATGCAGCCCATCCTCTATGCTGGGGGGGGGGGATTCTGCTGCGTCACAGGCACTCAACACGCTTCAGCCGGTCAGCAGCATTCAAGCGGCAGGCCAGTGACTGCACAGCCGCGATCCTGTCTCCCACCACTCCTCCGCGCTGCCCGCAGTTCTCCCGAGGCCTCCAGGAGAGATGAAGTGAATCCCTCCTGCTTACTTGGTCCAGGGCGGGGCTGCCACAGTCACCGCAGCTCAGCCTCCGGCTGCTGCTCTAAGGTGCGCATAGCAATTTCATGGAGCAGCCATGTTTGTTTCAACACTTCAGGAGCAACGACCCCGCAAGCCAATCCAGATCCGCGTCACTGCTCACATCACCAGACCCAGGCAACCCAATGCCCCTGCTCCTCCTCAGCCACGCCTCTCCTAGGCCCGCAAACACAGACTCCGGCACTGTTCCTCCGATCCTGGTCAGGGCAGGCTTATAGTGACGCCCTCCTCCCAGGCATTCTCCAGTACATCCGATGTCAATGTAGGGGTGCCGCTACTGCCAGGCGGCCCATGTTGATCGGGGATTTCGGCGTAGTTCCACAGCAACATGGCAATCTTTGGTCCACGGCTTGGTCACGCCCCCCAGTAAATTAGACTTCATGTCTCCTTAATCAGAGTTTCATGCCAAACATCTGCTTGCTTGTCTGGCGAATCTGGGTACTTTGGCACACGTTGAGTGGAACTTGTACCACATTTTGATTTCACCACCATAGCAGCAAAGACAGTTTCCTGCAGTAGGAGGAGACCCTGTGTGGAAAAACCTTTGGAGGAATTTCTGCCAATGCCTCAGAAATGTTGCCACCTGTTGTGGATACAGGTAATAACAAGTACTTGGCAGTGTGTACATATTCTGTCATCCTGATATGAAAGGGTATTTATTAGCATATTTGTAAAACAATACCCACCCTCTTGTGAAAAACTGCCACTATTTTTATGACGGTGGTTCATGTGGCTAACTCCACCAAACGTGGTAATGGAGCGCCTGCCACCATGAAGGTATTGATTGGCATTGCGGCACCATAAACCTGATCATAGAGATGGAGGTATCTTAGAAGGTGGGATATCAGCTATCTAGAGGGTGACAACATTGTAACCTTCAGGGTCAGGAATTGTCCCCTGAATGGGAACAAAGAGTCACTATGTCCACATTCCTGCTTTTTGATGATTAATGATGTATATAATTGTGGGTGCACTTGATTAATGTATACATTTCACTCAAACCACCTGGACTGAGAGCAATCAAAGTGAATAAAAGACTGGCTACATTGATCCAATAGTTATCTGGACTATATGCCCAGAATTCTAATGAACTCTGGAGTTCCTGGAGATGCCTGAGGCTGACAACTGAAATATTCTGTTTGGTGCAGTTTGGATGATTTTCAGCAACAAATAAACCGACTTCAATAAAAGCAAATAATGACAGTGCAATTTATGTTCAATCTAGGAAAGTCTGAATATAACAGAGCTAAGGTCGATACCTTGGCTACCAATTAAAGAATGCATCATATTCAAAGTGCCATGTCTGGTATGTTAATTAATTCAAAGAACGGCTCAATCTTATAGGAAAGAAATAATTGAAAAATATTTGACTGATCAATATGGATGGGTCTTTTGCATATCCCAAAAACATGATTTGTACCTCCCTGCTGTCAGGGTCGGATGGGCTTTAGCAGGCATTGAGCATTTCCCTGGTTGGCTGGAAAGGTTCTGACCGGTTTTGGAGCAGTGGGGACTGTTTTTGTTACTGGAGTCCGGTTTTGCGGGAGAGCTGCAATATCTGCACCCAGTGACGAAAGCAGCAGTGCTTCACACTAGCACAGCGCCCATCCCCTGATCCTCAACCCCCAACCGGGGCCGATCAAACAGAATTGCCAGGGCTGCTTGTGTTCTCAGTCTGTCCCTGCCTGCTGTAGGATGTGAAAGGAAATAAGTATTTGCTGAGGTTGAGATATCACCTAAAAACGATCTATTTTCATACAAATCCAAAAGTGCTGCCTTGAGAGGGGGCAGTCAGATTAAAAGCTGTGCTCTCTCAGGCCATTACTTTCGGATATTTTGCGAATGAGCAGTACAGTATTTAACATTTTTAGGTCTCGGCTAAAGACGCGCGTAAGCGCGTCTCCGCCGAGATCTTATGTCACCGAGCGTGCTTCCCAGGAGACAGTCCTGGCCGCTCGCATTTCCTGTTGAGGCGATTGCCGCGGGCCGCGCGCTCAGCCACTGTCTCCTGAGAAGCTTCAAACACGCCTGCGCATACACGCATACACACACGCATGCACACAGACACACACATCCCCACCAATACGGGAGCCGCCCGCTCGCCCCCACCCCGCCCCCCCGCCGACAGATGCGCACCTTTTAAAAACTCTCCAGCAACGGGCCCCTTATGCCGTTACTACTCCGGTGATCAACCATTTTTCAGCGCTCGCTATGCCATCCCACTCTTCACATCGCTGATGTTCCTCAATTGCCCACTATCCCGGCACTCTCGCCCCCCCTTCGCATGCCTCCCAGTGCCTCGTTCGCTCTCTCCTTTGCCCACGATACTGCACCCACCCCTCCCCCACCTCGCCTCACACTCTACGCCGCACCTCTTCTGACAATTCCCCCAGCGCCCACGCACGCACATACATAGACACACACCCCCGGACACACACACACACACACACATACACGCGCGCACAAGCACACACACAAGTGCACCAAGGCCCCCCATCGCACACATACATATACACACACAAGCGCACCCCCCCCCCCTCTACAAGTAAGGGCACTTACCGCCACTCCGGAGATCTGCAGCCTCAACCACTGCTCCTCGGGCCAGACACTCGTGGGTGCGGGCTTCGCGCACAAGGCGGAAGTCCCGCCCCCACCATAGCTTTCGTTTTCAGGAGTGCGCGCGCCGTAGCGAACAATGGTAAGACTTTCATTCTCAGCCAGCCCATCATAGGAGGGTCACGCAGAAGGGGGCGTGCTTTGTGCTTCCTCCACAGCCCCGCAGAGGAAATAAACACGGGGCCAGCCGCGTAGCTAGGGGGGGGGCGAGCTCATCGTCTCGTCATTTAATGGTACAAGTATCTTATTCAGGACTCGAGGTGGTGATTCCATGGCGCCGCGCGGCTGTGAGTCAGACAGCATGACGCAGGGCTGGGCCCAACTGATACAATTGGACAGTGGCGCAGCGGAGAACGTCACGTCCTGCTGCCATCCTGCTGCCATCTGGCGCAGCGGGAAGTTCAAGCGAAAAAGCCAGCACAGTGTGGGCTCATTGGTTTGCAGGTAGCGCCGCGCTCGGCTTTCTCAGCATTGCTGTCTGCTCGTAGGGGCCCCCATGCTGTGGGGCTTATGATGGGCGCCACAAGTGAATGCGATTTTGCCATACCCTGCTGAGGAAGAGTGCAGTGGAGTGATCGGACATCGTGGAGTCTTCCGTGTGACACCCACTGAACGGTAAGATTGGTGCAGCAGCCAGTGCCAGGCCCGATAGAACTTAAATCAGGGACAGACTGTCAGCCGGAACTAAGGCTACCCACCTCTTAAAATGAAATGATTACCGCGAAGGGGGGGAGGGCGGAGTGGATCATGGTCTGAGCCTGGCATCAGGGAGAGGGGGGCGGGGGGAGTGTATCAAGGCCTGAGCCTGGCATCAGTGCTGCAGAGTCCCCAACCGGCCAGTCAGGCTGCATGCATCCCTGCACTTACATGATTTCTCTCTCGCTCGCGTACTCGCAGCAGCTTGCCCCTCCCGCCTCTTGTGCCTTACGAAGACTCAGTGCTTGACCTTTGTGCCGACAACCACCTTGGTTCACTGTGAGCACAAAATATGCTGGTTCCTCAGGCACAACGGTAAGGCCCCCACTCGGGTTCTTCTGCCACGCCCGGGGGTCTGTTTCGAACTTTTAGCGCTGCAGTCCTTGCCGCTCCTGTGTCCCCACGTAACCCCATGCTTAAACCAACACTAATAACAGGAGCACGCTTTGTACGTTCTAAAAACTGCAATGTTAGTTACACTGTACTTTTAGAGTCCTGGAACGGAGCGAGCCCGCAGTGTCATGTACTAATTCGTTTTAATTGGGCCGCGCCGGTGACTCTGCTCAGTGGTGTGTAGGTCTCTGTGAAAGCTGTGGTGTGTTGTGATCTGTGCAAAGAAGGGGGCGGGGGCAATAATTATTATTTTTGGTATCACTAAATTGATGGGTAGTTTATGAAATACTGCCGCTGGCTGTGTACCTCAGCTGCTTAGTGCTATTTGTTGCCCAGTCAATGTCTGTGCCTGTCTGCAGCAGAGTCCACGAGTCAGCGGTTGACTCTTAATTTTAAATGTGCTTTCAATACCTGCAGCCTGGATGTCCCCTTATGAGCGTGGGAGACACAGTAGGGCAGAGAAGCGCCTCAGAACTCAAGGAGGGCTGGAGGTTCTGGGTGGTAGTGGTGTGTTAGAAGCTGCCCATCTAGCACATTCACACATGTATCATGACCCTACATGTGTGTCAGCAGCCTGGGTGACCCCTTAGAGTTGTGAGAGGCATGGTAGCGCAGAGGGAGCACCTCAGAACTTAGGGAGGACAGGAGGGGACGTGGATCATTGGTGTTAGGTGCTTAGAAGCACAGTGACTCACACATTTACACCTGTAGTACAAGGCTGGGTGTCCGCTATGGAATGTGAGAGACATAGTAGGGCGATTAGAGTGCCCCAGAACTCAGGGAGGCCGTGGCTGGAGATCCTGGGGGTCATGGGCATGAGGTGCTTAAAAGCAGCGCGCCTCGCACATTCACACTGAAGTGCTCTTCCATTTCTGGTGCTTTTTAACAGTTTTAAGATCTTAGAGTTTCTCATTCCTCAGATGGTTGTAATTCCTGATATTTATATGCTTCCCTCGTCCTTATTACTTGATTTTGCTCGCGAGAAGGTGTCACTCATATTTGTTGAAATGTCACTCATAATTGCACTGAAATTATGAAAATGTCACACATAGCAATCTGAAACCTTGGCAGCTATGCACATTGGCACTTGAGGGAGACTAGCATGATGTGCCTGTGACTTGGCCCTCATATTTAACTCAACACTTCCTGTCGCTTGATTCTAGGAAGCACTTACCGAACTGCAGAGTTAAGCAGGCTCATTCAACCCTCTCAAGCTTTCTGGTTCCGAGTAGGAGTATCTAATCAAGTCCAGATGTTTTCCTTTCAATTCTGAGATTTGCAGATCTGAATTTATAAAGGGGTACAGAGGATTGCAAGTTGCAGAATCCAAAGCAAAAAACCTGGACAAGCTACTCGTATAACTGTGTATCCTTCCTCCTAGTGAGTGCAGAGTAGTGAGTGCAGAGTAGTGAGTGCAGAGTGCAGAGTAGTGAGTGCAGAGTGCAGAGTAGTGAGTGCAGAGTGCAAAGTAGTGAGTGCTGAGTGCAGAGTAGTGAGTGCTGAGTGCAGAGTAGTGAGTGCATAATAGTGAGTAGTGAGTGCAGAGTAGTGAGTGCAGAGGAGTGAGTGCAGAGGAGTGAGTGCAGAGGAGTGAGTGCAGAGGAGTGAGTGCAGAGGAGTGAGTGCAGAGGAGTGAGTGCAGAGGAGTGAGTGCAGAAGAGTGAGTGCCGAAGAGTGAGTGCCGAAGAGTGAGTGCAGAGGAGTGAGTGCCGAGGAGTGAGTGCAGAAGAGTGAGTGCCGAAGAGTGAGTGCAAAGTGAGTGTGCAGAGTAGTGAGTGCAGAGTAGTGAGTGCGCAGAGTAGTGAGTGCAGAGTGAGTGTGCAGAGCATTGTGTGCTGTTGAGTGCAGAGTGCTGTGTATTGGCAATGTTAATGACAATGCCATTTATTTGTGATTTAAAGAAAAAAAAAAATGTCATGAGCAATGCCAATAGCTCTACCATTAATGATGCCGAGACCATTGCATTGCAAATGCTTGTTCAAATATGTTATAGATCGTGGGGCCTGGAGACAATTGTTGGGGGCGTACACCTATTAAAAAAATAAACAAATAACTTAATACATAAGGTGGAACCCGATCCTATCTATACTTTTTTGTATGTTTCACTTGGATTGTAAAAATTCCATCAGTCTGACTTCCTTGGCTGGTCTGTGCACTTGTCACCGGAGGAAGGCTACTGCGGTGTGCTTCCTCAAAGGAAATGAACTACGCGCACACACAGGATGTGGCGCTAACATGCTGCATTATGGGATATTTTTGTTGCTAATTGCTTGTGGTGAAGAAAGCTTCAAAACCTAAATTAGGCAGTGTTTCTTAGAACCAGTAAACACATGAGAATGAAAGAAGTGAAAAGGCGTTTTTGTCAAAAATGAAAAGCTGATGTAATTGACCAAAGAGTTTTGCTTACGGATGTAAATGAACAGTTTATAGTGTTTTTCTGCCCAGTCTGCTTTCCTGACATTCTACTGTCTACACTGTTGAGTACAATCGTATAGGATCTGTTCATGTCAAAATTACAGTTCTAAAAATATGACACCTCCTGAAATGCATAGCACGTAGCCAAAATAATAACACATACAACAAAATAAATATAGCTTATTTCAAACCCAGTATGCTTCATGGCAGAATCAATATATCAGGCAGCAAAACAAATACGATACACAGGAGTGTGAATACTTTACTTAGTGAATTATGTGACTAACACATATGCTCAATTAAATAAACATACGCTCCAAACTTGCCCTAGGCAATGAGTCGCACTCCAAACACCAGCATGAAGCAAAGCTTTTAATCAGGTATGAACAGACACAAGTCAGTAGATTCAATCAACAGCTGTTCCCTCGAGTCTTCGCCTTACGCGTATCAAAGGAATACCCTTCTTCTTCAGAGGCATGTGAAGACGGACAATCTTTAGCAGTTTCCTGTTCAGTTCCACTTAATTAATGCTTAAGTCCACGCCCCCAGATGGGCTGCTCATTTGAGATACCTGTGGAGCATTCTGGGAACTGTAGACCAGGAAAGTTCCTTGCCAGTCCTGGGAGCACAAATTAACTGTATTTAACCATTTCAAGCCCCCAATGGGCCTCCGCTGACGGGCACTGCTCTTGATCCTAATTGGTGTTTCCAACAGCAGTGCTCGGATACATCGGGCCCCTTGGCTCCCTCATTCTGGGATGGTGCGTCCTCGGCAGCGGGGCACGCCGCCTAAAATATACGCTCCAAACTTGCCCTAGGCAATGAGTCGCCCTCCAAACACCAGCATGAAGCAAATCTTTTAATCAGGTATGAACAGCCACACGTCAGTAGGTTCAATCAACAGCTGTTCCCTCGAGTCTTCGCCTTACGCGTTTCAAAGGAATAACCTTCTTCTTCGGAGGCATGTGAAGACGGAAAATCTTTAGCAGTTTCCTGTTCAGTTCCACTTAATTAATGCTTAAGTCCACGCCCCCAGATGGGCTGCTCATTTGAGATACCTGTGGAGCATTCTGGGAACTGTAGTCCAGGAAAGTTCCTTGCCAGTCCTGGGAGCACAAATTAACTGTAAATAACCATTTCAAGCCCGCAATGGGCCTCCGCGAACGGGCACTGCTCTTGATCCTAATTGGTGTTTCCAATGGCAGGGCTCGGATACATCGGGCCCCTTGGCTCCCTCATTCTGGGGTGGTGCGTCCTCAGCTGCGGGGCACGCCGCCCAAAATATACGCTCCAAACTTGCCCTAGGCAATGAGTCGCCCTCCAAACACCAGCATGAAGCAAAGCTTTTAATCAGGTATGAACAGCCACACGTCAGTAGATTCAATCAACAGCTGTTAACTCGAGTCTTCGCCTTACGCGTTTCAAAGGAATAACCTTCTTCTTCAGAGGCATGTGAAGACTGATCAACATGGGTCTTTTGCATATCCCAAAAACATGATTTGTACCTCCCTGCTGTTAGAGCCGGACGGGCTTTAGCGGGCATTGAACATTTCCCTGGTTGGCTGGAAAGGTCCTGGCCGGTTTTGGAGCAGTGGGGACTGTTTTTGTTACTGGGGTCCGGTTTTGCAGGAAAGCTGCATTATCTGCACCCAGTGACGAAAGCAGCAGTGCTTCATACTAGCACAGCGCCCATCCCCTGATCCTCAACCCCCAACCGGGGCCGATCAAACAGAATTGCCTGGGCTGCTTGTGTTCTCAGTCTGACCCTGCCTGCTGTAGGATGTGAAAGGAAAGAAGTATTTGCTGAGGTTGGGATATCACCTAAAACGATCTATTTTAATACAAATCCAAAAGTGCTGCCCTGAGAGGGGGCAGTCAGATAAAAAGCTGCGCTCTTCCAGGCCATTACTTTCGGATATTTTGCGAATGAGCAGTACAATATTTAATATTTTTCACATATTTTATAGATCGTGGGGCCTGGAGACAATTGTTGGTGGCATACACCTAATAAAAAATAAACAAATAACTTAATACATAAGGATTGTAAAAATTCCATCAGTCTGACTTCCTTGGCTGGTCTGTGCACTTGTCACCGGAGGAAGGCTACCGCGGTGTGCTTCCTCAAAGGAAATGAACTACCTGCACACACAGGATGTGGCGCTAACATGCTGCATTATGGGATATTTTTGTTGCTAATTGCTTGTGGTGAAGAAAGCTTCAAAACCTAAATTAGGCAGTGTTTCTTAGAACCAGTAAACACATGAGAATGAAAGAAGTGAAAAGGCGTTTTTGTCAAAAATGAAAAGCTGATGTAATTGACCAAAGAGTGTTGCTTACGGATGTAAATGAACAGTTTATAGTGTTTTTCTGCCCAGTCTGCTTTCCTGACATTCTACTGTCTACACTGTTGAGTACAATCGTATAGGATCTGTTCATGTCAAAATTACTGTTCTAAAAATATGACACCTCCTGAAATGCATAGCACGTAGCCAATAGAATAAAACACACAACAAAATAAATATAGCATATTTCAAACCCAGTATGCTTCATGGCAGAATCAATATATCAGGCAGCAAAACAAATAAGATACACAGGAGTGTGAATACTTTACTTAGTGAATTATATGACTAACACATATGCTCAATTAAATAAACATACGCTCCAAACTTGTCCTGGGCAATGGTTCGCACTCCAAACACCAGCATGAAGCAAAGCTTTTAATCAGGTATGAACAGACACAAGTCAGTAGATTCAATCAACAGCTGTTCCCTCGAGTCTTCGCCTTACGCGTTTCAAAGGAATACCCTTCTTCTTCAGAGGCATGTGAAGACAGACAATCTTTAGCAGTTTCCTGTTCCGTTCCACTTAATTAGTGCTTAAGTCCACGCCCCCAGATGCGCTGCTCATTTGAGATACCTATGGTGCATTCTGGGAACTGGAGTCCAGGTAAGTTCCTTGCCAGTCCTGGGAGCACAAATTAACTGTAAATAACCATTTCAAGCCCGCAATGGGCCTCCGCTGACGGGCACTGCTCTTGATCCTAATTGGTGTTTCCAACGGCAGGGCACGGATACATCGGGCCCCTAGGCTCCCTCACTCTGGGGTGGTGGGTACTCGGCAGCGGGGCATGCCGCCTAAAATATACGCTCCAAACTTGCCCTAGGCAATGAGTCGCACTCCAAACAGCAGCATGAAGCAAAGCTTTTTATCAGGTATGAACAGCCACACGGCAGTAGATTCAATCGACAGCTGTTCCCTCGAGTCTTCGCCTTACGCGTTTCAAAGGATTAACCTTTTTCTTCAGAGGCATGTGAAGACGGACAATCTTTAGCAGTTTCCTGTTCAGTTCCACTTAATTAATGCCTAAGTCCACGGCCCCAGATGGGCTGCTCATTTGAGATACCTGTGGAGCATTCTGGGAACTGTAGTCCAGGAAAGTTCCTTGCCAGTCCTGGGAGCACAAATTAACTGTAAATAACCATTTCACGCCCGCAATGGGCCTCCGTTGACGGATACTGCTCTTGATCCTAATTGGTGTTTCCAACGGCAGGGCTCGGATACATCGGGCCCCTTGGCTCCCTCATTCCCTCAGCAACAATAGGTGTGACCATCAAGGACTAATAAAGATAGACACTACAAGGCCCACAAGACATTTCGTTTTACTAACTTAAGTGAGCCCATCCATGGGCGGTAAAGTACAAATAAATGTAGGTGTGTCTACAATGCACAATCTCTTTGTCGAAGCCTCTGATGAGGGCAGATGCCCAGAAACGCGTCAGGCAGTAATTGTCGACATGAGAACTGAAAATAAACAGAGTGCGAATTGAGCTTTTACCCGGAGGCGTTGTTGGTGGGTGCTGCTGCGCCTGAGGGCAACTTGGAGCGTGAGTATGTATGCGGTCGGTCCGGCCGCAGCGGCTCGCACCACTCCGTGAGGACTGGGGGCCATGGGACCTTGATTCTTCTGGGCTCCGGCTGTAGACCAACAACAGGGATCTATAGCTCATCCACACTCTGGGGGCCTATCCAGGACCCTTCATGAACAGCAACAACAGGTGCGGCCATCAAGGACTAATAAAGATAGGCACTACAAGGCCCTCAAGACATTGCGTTTTACTCACCTAAGTGAACCCATCCATGGGCGGTTAAGTACAAATAAATGTGGGTGTTTCTACAATGCACAATCTCTTCGTCGAAGCCTCGTATGAGGGCGGATGCCCAGAAACGCGTCAGGCATTAATTGTCGACATGAGAACTGAAAATAAACAGAGTGAGAATTGAGCTTTTACCTGGAGGCGTTGTTGGTGGTGGGTGCTGCCACGCCGGAGGGCAACTTGGAACGTTAATTAAATAAACATATACTAAAATATAAGTGTACCCTACTGAAAATAATATAGCCTTTACTCAAAAGACTACTGTAAGCACTGAAAAGAATATGAATTGCATTAAAAAGAATACAAAATTTGCTGAAGTGAATGATGTGTTAACAGAAATATATGTTGAAATTAATGATACCCTGAAATGAATATAATGTTCAATAAAAGGAATATGACACGCTAAAATAATGTATTGTATTTTAAAGTGAATATAGCACAAGTAAAAAAAAAGCTGACAGACTTTCAAATGAAGATTACACCTATTGCAATGAATATGACTGGTGTTGAATTGAAATGAATATGACCCACATTGGAATGAATATGACTTGTATTGAAATAAATGACACATTTTAAAATGACTATCACACACTCACTTTAATGCAAGACATGTTAAAATCGATATAAGCCATGTCGAAACAAATATGACACATGTTCAAATTAATATGAGATTAACTGAAATGAGTATGACAAGTTAAAATGATTGCAACCTACAATAAAATTAATGTGACATGCATAGAAATCAATATGGAATGCAATGAGATGAAAATGACACATCTTTAAATTAGTATGGTTTATGTTTAAATTAATGATATGGAACACTTTAAAATAAATAGGACCATTGCTAAAAGCAACATGATCTATGCTTAAAAGAATATGATATTTTTGTTTTTGAAAGAATATGACATTCGTTGGGGTAAATATGACATACATTGAATTGATTTTGATTTGCACTGAAATGAATGTGACTCATCGTCAATGTATTTTAATGTATGTAATACTCTTTTGAAGAGGGGTAATATTCATTTTAATATATATCATTATCACTCCGATGTATGTCAAATTTATTTTAAAGTGAGTCTAAGGAATAAGACATGCATTAAAATAAATGTGGCTCCTTTAAAAACAATTTAACATTACTCAAAAATAATAAGATCAACATTAAAATGAATATATAATTTGCTGGAATGAATATGGCGCTATTGAAAAGACTATGACACATTTTGAGGAGAATGTAACATACATTGAAATGAATATGACAATGGTTGAAATGAAAATAAGACATATTGAAATGAACATCACACTTGTTGGAATGAAAATGACCTGTGTCAAATTAAATACAATGACCATTTAAAACAAGAAGACAATCCTAGAAGATAAAATGAAATCCTGTGAGAGAAATGTGGCAGGCAATGGAAATAATGAGGCACATGTTGAAATAAATATGAACCATATTTAAATTAAAATGGCCTGCGTTGATTTGATAACCTGCTTTGAAATTAATATGAGATGTTGAAGTGTATATAACATATACTAACATGGATATGACATACCCTGAAATTAATATACTATGCACTGAAAAGAGAATACATCCTTTTGAATGTAGCACATGGGCATGCAGCATGAGGGATTTGTGGTACAAAGACATGCAGTGTGATGAGTTTGGGGCACACAGACAGACACAGACTAATTGCCCTTAATTTCAAGCTCTGCGGAACAGTATTATGGTATGTTTTCTTTTTGTGATGCCATTACACAGCTCAATTACAAATAACACAGGGTCTGATTTAAAAATCTCACTATAAGTTGCTGATGAAGCTGCCCTACAGGCAAATGACAAACATGTACCCAGAAAAAACAATCATTCCAAAGCCAAATGTACACAAATCACCACACATGCAGCTACAATGACATAAAACAACACTACAGAACATGTCTCCTAGGTGGGGAAATCACAAATCCAGACCTCATGCGATACAACCTAGATGCAAAATATTGTCTTGTTAATAAATGTGTGAACATGTATTCCCAAGAAACAAAACTAGTAACTGCAAAATATATGCCCCTCATAGACCCAATCTACCTGCCACCCTAGGCCCAACTATCTCATTTCAACACAGCACCGTACTAACACCACCTATGTCGCAATCAAACAAAGGAAAGAAACTTATAAGTACACAACCTGGACCCCTAACTAGCTAATTTCTAACTGCAGTCCCAACTACAACTATCTAACAACTCAAGTGGAAAATGAAGCTTACTTTCTAGATGTCTTGGCCAGGGTCTGACCAGCCCCAGAAATCTGTGCAGTTCCTGAAATCAGAAGGACCTGAAAAAATACTTCTAAGTCTTTCTCCTCTGCCTAGTTGATGGTAACATTTGCAAATCACAATATGAAAACTGTCACACACCTCAAAGCTGAGACAGCACCTAATCACAACATAGAATGTCACAATTCAAAATGTTGTGCCACAATCAATTTTACACCTATTCAAAAAAGAATTGCACGAACAGCACACAACCATATTGCACACGTTAGCACCTACATGTGGGCCTCAGGCCTCTATAGCTACCCTTTCATCTAGCATTGGCACATCATCTTCTTTCCAGTCTACCTCTTCGTTTAAGGTCATGTTAGCTGCCGGTTGTAGAATGGGAGCAGGTCAGGTGATGGCAATAATGAGTGCATTTAGAGTCCTGGTAGTAGTAGATATATTTTAGGCCACTGAAGTGGTGGAACACACCAGGGCACAGGATTCTTCAATCACTATGAAACTGATGCATGGTAGAGCAGTGCTTACATGCACATAGAAAGGAAGACTGGCTGTGGGTTGGGTGGTTGTTGCAGGGAGTTCCGTATCGAGTGGCAGGTAATTCAGAGCTGAATGATAGTGATTAATAATGTATTGTATTGTGTTGCATTGTATGTAGCATTTAAAGAGCACAACAAACACCCTATGGGTACCCTGGCGCTAAAGATACACGAACACAGACCAGCGTGGAGCGAGAAAGACAGAACCTAAAAACATTACTCGGAGATGACGGAATCAATTTCTAGGGAACAGCTACGTTTTGAAAATTCTCCTGAACAGGGACAAAATACTACATCGTCTGATTTCGAGTGGAAGTTCATTTCTGAGTTTCGCGGTGACAATACTGAAAGATCTTCCTCCCAGTCTGACCCTGTTGAACCTGGGGACCATTGCCAGACAGGTAGAAGAGGAACAAAGGCTCCGGGTGGGAGTATACCAAACCAATTTCTTCTGTAGCCGCTTAGGACCGAGTCCATGCAGAGCCCTAAACCCTATACAAAGGGATTTGAAATGTTTTCTTTGCTGCATAGAGAGCCAATGTAGGTCAGCTAGGCACATTGTGGCAGAAAAGCCTCGTGGTCTAGACAGGGCTAACTTTGCTGCCATATTCTGAACATAATGCAGGCGTTGAATCCGATATTTGGGGACTCCAACAGTAAGGCGTTACAATAGTCAAGTCTGCTTAAAATAACGCTTTGAAAAATCAAGGCTCTGACCGAGATTGCGAGAAACGGAAGGATCTTTCTCAAAGCCTTAGTGAGGCCAAAACTGCACCCCCACCGTCTTATTCACTTGCGTCTCCAATGACAGATTCGCATTGAACATGACTCCCAAGTTTTGCACCGTCTGAGACGGCGCCAAGGGAGTAGATGTACCCAGGGGCCAAAAGTTGTGAAGAAGAGGTAGAGGGACCTTCCCAACTGCGCAGTGTAGAATTTCGGTCTTATCCGAATTAAATTGTAGAGAATTATTTCGTAACCACTGCGCAGTGTTGTGGTACTGAAAATTCTGAACCTGTGTTTTAAATATCATGATTCTGTTATGAATTTGGTAACAGCAGACCGTAAACAGTGAGTTCAGCAAGTGCGAGTGTTTTCGTCATGTTACACCAATGGATTCACTGTGTATTAGAACGTTTTGTTTTGAACCCTCGGGTTCCATCTTGTGAATAGCAGCCATTTTGTGCATTGCCCTTACAGTAGGCTCTCACCGTGGCAGAACAAGTATTTAAGGACATGACCATAGCATGTGTTTGTGCTGACTTCTGCATGACCTGACGAAAGCTGACCCTGTTGCTTGAGGCTAACCTTGCCAAGCCAGTTCCTGCCCTTTAGCTGATCAAGATTATAGATCAGAGCACAGGACATTGTAAAGATTTACTACACACAAACGTGCCTATCTTACTTCCATCTGTTCCTGTTCCTGCCTCCACGAGCTATTAATGACATGGGCTGGGATCCTACTGTTTTGGGTTTATCCGGCCTTGTCAGCTAGAGAATGTACGCATTATGTGAACATTGTTTATGGCCTGGACTTATCTTGAAAGTGGGTTTGTCATCATACAGTTCTTTGTGTGCATGTCCTGGGAGTGACCAACAATAATGTACTTCAAAGAGAAAATGTGTGCCTAGGGCATAATAAATTGTATAAAAGGTCTGTGCGGAGACCATTCAGCAGGCTGCCTCATTCAGTTGCTTTAGGTGTGACTGGGCGACGTAGCCTCACAATTAATTGTAATAAAGATGTCTTTTCATATTTCAGATTTTCTGTTGATTTCTTTGCTGCTTTTGAATGGATTACTTATTGGTAAGACCCCTGAGAAGGAGTATTGTGGATTTATTTTTAGGTACTTGTATCAAAATGGAGGGAAGAGGATTAGAGGTCCATTCAGTTCCCCTGGACAGATACTCGATAATCAAAAATAGAATGGACACTTGTTTCTACAAAACCATTGGTTTGTATTCGAAGACCCTCATAGACATCCTGGTTTTATCGTTGCGGTATATCTTTTTTCCGCCCCATCAGGAGTCGTCGCGTATTCATAGGGTAGTCGATTAACGTGCTGGATGCCTGCCTCACCCGAGGTTACCTCCGGTACAGGTAGAAGTGTCCAGAAATAGTGGAATGTGATGAAAAAATAAGATAAAAAATAGTGTCTAACCTAAAAAGTTATTTATTGTTAATGGGTAGGCACTATCATTAAAAAGGGAATTACGATATGGTGGTAATCGTGTTACTGGATTACCGCATGTCTTGAAAAATGTGTCAACATGTTTCAGCTCTCTAAGCCCAGCCGGGTCTACGGAGCTTTCGTCAGGACAAAAACACAAACAGAAATGAGGTACTCACACAACTTGTGTGGTATTGAGTGATGAGTATGGACAACTCATACTGAAATTTCATGTGCTGTGGAAACAAAACCAACAATATCTATTGTATAAGTTGGTACAAACGTAAGGTGTGCAAACAGACATGCGAAATTACATGTGGGGCACAGATATAGGCTCCTCAAATGGAGCGTGCGCCATATTAGTGGCATTAACACAGTGTTGAGAAAGGAAAGGATTAAAAAACAGGGTCTGAGAGGGGAAGTGAAATCAAAGCAAAGTAAATACGTAACAACTGTTACTTGAATCTAATGACCTGCTATAGTGAGAGGTTCACGTTGTAATTAATATTCAAAGTACACGATGAACGAAGTGTTATTGTGTCTTAATAGAAACCCCTTAGTTTTTAAGAAGATCGAATAGTGACCTGTATACAAAACACAACAGAAGTTACATTATAGTTACCTGTATTAAGCTCAGTAAAAGCTTCAACAGGGGTCGGAGAGTCGTGTGTGGTCTTTGCTGTTTTGATACAAACGGGCCAGCTATATTAGTAAAACAGTTGTTTAGCTTACCCGTTAGTAGAAATCTGGTACTGGTACCATTCTTACCCACGAGGTTCGACGTTGGGTCCCCTGTGCTGACTCTTCCCCTGGCTATGGGCGTGACTCTTCCTCCCAGTCTTTTGAATGGGGCCTAGACATCAAAGACGGACTACTTGCAGGCAAATAGTCTGAGTAAGATGGTTGCCTCCGGGATTAAGTCGAGTGGTATTCTATGATTAGAGTGGACACTGTCATGCATAGGGCCCATAGCATTAAGGGACTCAAATACATAAATAAATGTGTTTATGCTTTTGATAATACCAGCCAATGTAACAACAAAATTAGGAGTTTAATTACCGAGGGCGGTACAGTTCATCATAATGTGTGTGTAGTTATACAGGTCTACATTTAAGCTTGACTATTAGCAGGTGGCATTGGTATGACCGGAGCCATTCTTTTTTGCGGTTACTGGAACTCATGGTTAGTATGCAGTCGGCTCAGTAGAACTGATGCCATGGGATGTTATCGTTCATCCCCAGTGTGTCTGTTCTGAGGCGGTCCACCCATCTTTGTTCTTTTTCGAATAAGACCTGCTCAGCATTCTGGTTTTTGTCTTGTAGCATTTCAAGAACCGTCCATCTCAAGTCGTCACATGTATGTCCTGCCTCCACAAAATGTGTACACAATTTGGTGGTGTTTTTCTTGAGTCTGACATTGCCCCTGTGTTCTCCTATACGGAGTTTGATTTTACGACAGGTCATGCCTACGTATTGTCGTTGGCAGGGGCAGGTAACCAAGTAAATTACATGGGTAGAGCTGCAATTTGTATGTTGTTTTTGGGTCCACAGCAAGTTGTCAGTTAATTGCAGGGTCTTAGTAGTGTTAGTGAATTTGCAAACTCCACAGGTGCCACATGGGTAATGGCCTGTAATCGGAGCCATGTTGATGTCTCTGATTGTTGACTTCACTGGTTTATTTTTTGGCCTGGTATGTACGAGGACATCTTTAATGTTTTTTGTTCTCCTATTGGCAAATCTGGGCTTAGGCCAGTTGAATTTGCCTGATGTAATTATCTGCCAATTCTTTCTTATAAGTTTTTGAACATCATAGGTCGCAGGGCAGTAGGTAGTAACACATGTGACTAGATCTTTAATTGGTTCTCTATTGTTGTTTTGTAGGAGACATTCTCGGGGCTGGTGTTTTGCCCGTTTTCTACACTTGGAGATTACTGCTGGAGTATAATCTCTTATTTGTAGCTTTTGACTCAGCTCCTGTGCTTGTTTTCTGTAGTCACTCTCTTTACTGCAGTTACGTTTGTGTCTTAAAAACTGACTGTAAGGGAGATTATCCCGCAGGGGACGTGGGTGGAAACTCTGGTAAGAAAGTAAACTGTTTTTAGCTGTGGGTTTGATGAAGGTTTTGGTCTCCAATTTCCCATTTTCACAGAAAATAGTTAGATCCAAGAAGTCAATGTGTTGATTGCTTGAGGTGAAGGTGAATTTTAACCACCTGTCTCTTCCGTTTAGCCATTCCATGAAGGTATTGAGATCTAGTTGGATATCCCAGATCAATAAAATGTCATCAATGTAGCGTTTCCAGTATATTATACTGGAAACATAAGGGTTGGTGTTATTGAGGACAAATTCTTGTTCGAACTGGCTCACATAGAGTCCAGCTACTGAAGGCGCAAAGGCACTGCCCATGGAAGTACCATGGCATTGCAAGAAGAGTTGGCCGTTGTATTCAAAGTAGTTCTCTTTGAGGGCTAGTCGGCAGCATTCCAGGATAAAATGTCGGGGGGTCTTGTGTGTCCAGTCTTGCATAAAGAGAAGGTCTTCCAACATCTTTAGGGTGTCTTCTTGGGGTAGGCTAGTGTATAGGGACTCAACGTCAAGTCCCACCAGCAGCATCGTATTAGGATTAAATTCACGATCCGCAATCTGAATCAAGAGATCTCTTGTGTCTTTTAGGTACATCAGATGGCACGACAAACGATGGGCCTCATCAAGAAGTGACTATCTGGAGGAGTAATCTTGTCAGAGGACAGAAATCTACTGGGGAAGGCAAGACAGAAATCTACTAAAAGAGGTACTCTGTGCATGGAGGTTCTCGGGGATTCTTTGTCTTTGCGGCCCAGTATATTTTTGATTTTTCTGACTTAAACTCTCCAAAAGATGTCACTCATGACTGAGCAACCTTTTTTTTTGGATTAAGTTTTTTTTTAAAAAGAGACTGTTAGTGCAGTTAGAACTTGGCAGTTAGAATTTGGACAAGGTTTGTATAGGTTTGTATATGCGAATTGCAATTTGTGTAGGCAGGTAAGGAAGGGATTTTTTTTTCTCCATCTGCTTTAGTTGAAGTATAAGTGGGTCGCTCCCAGTCCTTTGTTTTGTGGTTCTTTGCTTGGTTTGTTTAGTCCTTAGTATTATTTGAAGATTGCAATTTTCAATAACCGAGGGTCTTGTATATTTACAAGTGTATTGATAGAGATAGCCCCTTGAAGTTTGAAGCTAGATTAGTGAGCTATAAGATGCCTGATCTTAGAAAATTTGAGGATTTGTGTTGGCCAACTTTGTATGCGGTTGGATTAGCCGGTTTCCCCTAAAGGGAATATCTAAATAGGTTAGATTTACAAACATATTTCTTCCTTGGTGATTTTGTATCCCCAGGGAATTCAAATATGACATAATACATAACAAGGATCCTTTGCTCTGTGCAATTTTATGAATGGATATATGCAGAACTATTTTTGGTGTTCTGCCAGCTACAGCTAGTGAATTGAGTGTATTTTTGGTTTCCTGCACATACGGTGGTCTGTTGAGCTGTTTCTGCAGTCTTTTGGAACACTATTGAGAAGTGTTTCTTGTAAATATGACTTACAGCTACGTACAGTCTGGACTGTCCTGTTTTCGTCCTGAGTGTTGATTTGTGGGTTTAAATGTGTGTTTAAATGTTTATGTGGTTTTTCTCATTAGTGTAACTTCGGTATGTACATAGCGTTCGCGCAGTTTATGAAAGCGCTGTATTGTGTGTCCTGAATGTTTCAACACTTTCTGTTTATGTTTGAAATGAGCTCAATGTGTGTGTGTGGGTCACATTTAATGGATATAAATAAGGCCCCAAACAAAAACGAAATTACCTATTTTTACAAAAATAAATACATTTACAGCGTTTTCCTTAGATGCACTGTATTAGATGTTCACAGGCAAACCTTTTAGCTGCAGTATATTTGATTGGAATATTCATTCAACCAGCACTTTTTCAGTTAAACACGGGTGGAATTTTGCATAACCGTCCTTTTAAATAAATGTGGCGCAAAAATATGACGCAGGATTGTGACGCGTTTTAAGCTAGGCATATGCGCTTAGGTTTGTGAGTTACTGCATCTAAATGATAGGCAAGGGATGCAGCGGACTCTTATATGTAGAACAATCACAAAAAGGAATAATTGTTTTTTTTAGAAGACAACAATTATTAATTATGAAAAATAGTTATTAAAAATAAGTGCTACAAAAAGCGTTTTTTAATATTTATAAGGCTTAACACTCATACTATGACCTCCTAGCATTAAAATTTGATTTAAGTTATGTTGCATCACTAAAATGACAAGTATTCGTGTGTATAATTTCCCCTTGGCATAGGCGCAAGCAAGCTCATTTTTATAAAGTATAAGTTATTATTTTCAAATGCCTGACGCATGGGTTCTGTAATAGACATTGTAGTAATGCATATTATGCAAGAAAATTGTAGGATATTCATTTTTTAATGCCCAAAATATGAAAGTCGATTTTGAGCAAAAGCACTGTTTAAATAGCATTTTGCTTTCATTCAGAGTACTTTTGAAAGTGTCTAAGGCTTAAGCAAATGCATACATTTAGGTGTTGATATATATTTGCAGGTTGTGCCTTCTTATGATTCAGTGGGTTAATGTGCCAGTACAAAGGCTTGTTTTAATATCAGGGTTGAAGGTTCTAGCTTTAGCTAGGCCTACGGAAAGTTTGCTTATTTAAGACTGATGAAGTGTGTACCATAGGATTGCAACAAGCATTTACTGTAAAAAAATGGTCTGTGTGTCTTTAGGTTTTGGGAAACATTGATAGTGAATGTAGTTTAATGATCTGGGAATAGAGATAATTTTGGCGCCTAAAAAAAGAGAAATTATTTTTCAACATAGAGTGAATTATTGTAGGTTAGAGCCTTCTGGCTTTGACAGCTTCAATGTGGCAGAGGCCGGGGGCCGGGAGAATTGCAGAGGCTGGCTCGAGTGCGCTGCTGAGATGTTATCTTTTAGTTTCCCTGTAAACAATGGAGAAGGCTGTCATGTTGACATTTGTGACCCTTTAATTAGGACTTTGCCTCTGAGGAAAGCAGAATGAATTGCTGAACGGGCCTCTAGAGGTGAGGTTTCTAGTTTCTCAGTGAGAACATCAATAAAATGAAAGAACTTAATTTAAAAGGGAAAATAAATAGGGGTTTCTCTGAACGTCCCAAACATCGTGTTAAATGCTGTGCAGAACTGATACATTTGTGTCTCCACACTAAGGAAAATAATGTTTGCTAGCTGTGTTTATTTTACAGAAAACGAAGTGTTGCATCAAGTCTTAGATAAAAAATAAGATGCAGCCCTTTTCCAAAATTTTGAAGGCTACAGGCTACAGGCCTAAGTAAAAAAAACGATTTGCTCATTATGTATTATTTTTCAGTGCACATTATAGGTGCCAAATTATTATGGAGTGTCAGTATAACCATTTCTTTTAAAACGGTAAAAATAAGGTGGCTTGATGTTGCGAGGTGAACTGACAAGAGAGTAACAATTAAGTAATGAGAATTTATTTTTGTGTATATTACAATGTTTTTTTGTGTTGTGTATTTTTCTGCTTCTGCCAACAGATTATTCATGGATTGTTCTAAGGCAGACAAGACACGTGAGTTTGGTTAATTGAAAAGACATGTGTTTTTGCATAATTTCTTTGAAAAAAAATGTTCATGTTTTCGTTTGTGTATTTGGCCCTATCGTGAATTATTTTAGTTGGTCCTGTATGTTAAAAGAGAGACAGTTAAGTTATATTTGACTGTAGACTCCAACTGTATTGTGTTCTACTGTCAAAAGGAGGGTACAGGCCAAAATATTGTTTTTTTTTGGATGCAGGTTTACCGTGCAAAAAGTACATATGCCATGGTGCTGTGTGTCACCGCTTATCCACATATGCTGTTGTTTTGTCTGTGCTGCCTTTTTGTGCTTGATATACAGCGAGTATATCTGATGGCTTGACATGTGCATTTTTTTATTTTGTGTATGTTTTGTTTTATGTTGTTACTATTACAAGTTCTCCTGTGTTGTGAAGGGATCCGTATGACGATACGTATCGTTGCACAACAGTTGGATGAATTTGGTATAATGATAAATTTCACAGATATGGTTTTCATACTGTGAGGAAGACAGGCAGCATTTGACCAGTGCATGCCTAAATTTGGCTATATTGATATTGAAGAGAACTAAAAAGATATACAGGTTCAAAGTGTATCACCTGATGTTAGTCACTTACTGCACATTCCCTTAAAGGAATAGGCAGCCCTAAATTGTTATGTATCCTTGATTGGACCTAAGGATGGAATTATAGATCTGTGACTCAAGGTGACCTAATTTCTATATTGCATTACTTAATCATGTTTTGTTTCCCAAATAGCATATGGCTTTGTCCCTTGAAAGGAAACCAGGTTTCATTTTTCTCTCCCTGAAGAGAGAACAGGAACATTAGTTAGGATTACAGTATATGGTGTAGTTGCCAGCGGTAGAGTTAGAATTTGTGTAACTTTGGTCTTTTGTGTATCCCCCGTACTCTTGGTGCTGTGTCACATGCCTGAGGCACCCTAGCAAACTCTTGTTCTTCCTATAGATTTTTCTTTTGTTGCTTCTCCCCTGACCAATGTCGCATTATGCTTAGTTATTGGGGATTTTAGTTGTGTCCTAGTTCCATTTCACTTTCCCATATTCCTTTCACCAGTCAGCCCATTTATTATGGGTGTATTGTTTATGTGCACACTTCTAGACAGCAGTGATGTATCAGGGACCCCCCATGTTATGTATAATTTCCTTTTGTATGACCAGATTGGTTTACAAGAATTTTCCTTAGGCCTATTTCAATGTTTTTTTCAGACTGACTGTCAGGGTAGTGATAGGCTGGTTAACTGACCCAATATTATAGTAAGACAAGCTTCCCATCTCAATAGGAGATATCTTAAGTTTACCCTTTTGAACATGGCGAATTTTCAATGTCTATTTTAAATTTTTCAGTTCTCTTTTGTCCCTGCTGCTTTAATTTTTGGTGGGATCAGATGTGTTCTAATCATGCAAATACCAGGACGTTCTAGTGCTTGTCCTTTGTCTGCACATTTGATCATTAGCCTTTGTATTGCATAGTGCACCTGATGCACATTTTTTAAAGGGACTTTTCTTCATGTCCTTGATAATCTGTATTATGTAATTTCTCTATTTGAGATGTTCTAAGATGAGGAATTTAGGAACACCTAGGCTTAATAATGGAGGGAAATATGTATTTACCCCATTAGACAATGCCACTGTGTGAGGACATCCATTTAGATTCCTATGGCGTATTGCCACTCCCTTGCAGATTGCAGGCCACCTGTTTGCAGTCCCCTTGTTAAAACCCATGAACTGTTTTTGTGCTTGATTTGAGGGAAACTAACAATTGTGTTGCATTTCCAATATCACTAGGTTCTGCTAGATCTTCCAGAGTCAAAGGAAGAGTGATACCCTGCAGACCTGTGATCAAGACTAAGCCCACTCCCCATCAGTGACCGCTACAGATGAATGACAGATTTCTTGGCTCTACAATTTCTGCAACCAGGAAGTCGCGAGGTTGGACAGCAAACATCAGCGTGACATCAATGGTACCTCCCAAGCAAGGCATTGGCTTCATTGGAAGGCATTGCAGAAACAAAGAGGAGCTGGTTCTTTGTTTGCCACAGAATGAGAGCTTCTGTATGTTTGAGCTTTGTACCTGTTATGTGCTGGAAACCTCTGTCAGTGTACAGTCCCTTGAGCTCTTGGCCCGAGTTTTGGCCATACACACACCTCTTTGCCCTTTGCTCCGAAAGAAAGGCACTATATTCTGGTGTCCATGGGAGAGCAGCTTGAGCGTGAGTGTTGGAGTCTGAAAGTGCTGCTGATCTTGAAAGGTTGTTTCTCAGTAGTGCTTGGATCTGCACAAGATGCTTTGTGCCCTTGATCAATGAAGAGCACATCATTTGTAGTGTCTGCCACAAAGAAGAGACACTGGTGCATTGTTTTGAGACATTGAGACTTTCAAGTGAGCTCTGGGTGTTTGCCAGGAGGGCACTCCAACTAAACAGTACTTTTTTTATCATGAAAAAGCCTGAATTGAAGAGGCTCAACGCAGAAGAAAACAACGGAAGCGGATTTGTAGGCCAAGAACTATGACTATGGACAAATGAAATTTTCTTTTTACTTTTTATTGTACAGCTCTCTCATCCAAGAAACTTGCTCATTTTTGATTTTCGAACCGCCATCCGGTTCTGCTGCTCGGGTCGCGGCTGCTCAAAGTCTTTGGGGTGCAGCCGAAGAAGTTTAGGTCGACGGTTCTGGTTGGTCTAAGGGAGTTGCCCTGGACTGACAGAAGCACCCCTTAGCAGAATCAACCTCCCGCCGCGGGCAGCAATCTAGAGGATGGACTTTCCCAAGATGGAGAGACCTGCCAGACCAACGAACTTTGAAATCGGAATATGCACTGTGATGGCGAAAAAACGATTTTTAATAATATGCATTTTTTATGTTGTGTAGTATAATGATGTTTTAATAGGCTATGCTTTATTCACCTTTCGAGTATCATTTGTACACACTACACAGCCCATTCCTCCTCCTACTGTTTTCTCGCATTTTTTTCACCCTCTGCCTGAACCCTAGTCTGCTAGAAGATTGGATTTTGTCAATAATTCATTTGTTCAGCTTTTACACCAACACCAGTTAGTGATGAATATAGACCTGGACTCAGATTAGCATGAGTATAGGTTATTGCCTATGAAAGGCAAAAGGATGGTCTGTGGTACTGAAAATTCTGAACCTGTGTTTTAAATATCATGATTCTGTTATGAATTTGGTAACAGCAGACCGTAAACAGTGAGTTCAGCAATTGCGAGTGTTTTCGTCATGTTACACCAATGGATTCACTGTGTATTTAAAGGTTTTGTTTTGAACCCTCGGGTTCCATCTTGTGAATAGCAGCCATTTTGTGCATTGCCCTTACAGTAGGCTCTCACTGTGGCAGAACAAGTATTTAAGGACATAACCTTAGCATGGGTTTGTGCTGACTTCTGCATGACCTAACGAAAGCTGACCCTGTTGCTTGAGGCTAACCTTGCCAAGCCAGTTCCTGCCCTTTAGCCGATCAAGATAATAGATCAGAGCACAGGACATTGTAAAGATTTACTACACACAAATGTGCCCATCTTACTTCCATCTGTTCCTGTTCCTGCCTCCACGAGCTATTTATGACATGGGCTGTGATCTTACTGTTTTGGGTTTATCCGGCCTTGTCAGCTAGAGAATGTACGCATTATGTGGACATTGTTTATGGCCTGGACTTATCTTGAAAGTGGGTTTGTCATCATACAGTGCTTTGTGTGCACGTCGTGGGAGTGACCAACAATAATGTACTTCAAAGAGAAAATGTGTGCCTAGGGCATAATAAATTGTATAAAAGGTCTGTGCGGAGACCATTCAGCAGGCTGCCTCATTCAGTTGCTTTAGGTGTGACTGGGCGACGTAGCCTCACAATTAATTGTAATAAAGATGTCTTTTCATATTTCAGATTCTCTGTTGATTTCTTTGCTGCTTTTGAATGGATTACTTATTGGTAAGACCCCTGAGAAAGAGTATTGTGGATTTATTTTTAGGTACATCAGTGTCATGCATGCACGCATGAAAATCCTCTAAGGCATTGGGTTGGGTTCCATCAGGAGATAAAATGATATGGGTATCAGCAGCATAGTTTACCAATTTCGCATTATGAGCCCGAATGGTATTGATCAATGGGCTCAAGTAGATGTTGAATAAAGTTGGGCTGATGTCAGATCCTTGTGGAACCCCATGACAGATGTTAGTGAAGGCTGACTGGAATGGTGGAAGAGCCACTGCCTGACACGTGCCAGATAGATAGGATTGAAACCAGTCCAGGGCAATGCCCACTACTCCTACCTCCTCTAAACAGGTCAGCAAAATATCGTGGTTGACCGTGTCGAAAGCGGCAGACCAGTCAAACAAAATAAGTATTGCTGAGTGCCCCCTGTCTGGCAACAGACGCAGATCGTCCATCACGGTCACCAAAGCTGACTCTGTTCCGTGTTCTGGACGGAAACCAAATTGTACATCTGCCAGATGGTTGTTACGTTCGAAGAATGCTGACAGAGATTTTCTGACCAGAGGTTCGAGGATCTTCACTGGATAGGGCAGGAGAGAGATGGGCCGGTAGTGACCAGACAGGTTGGGTCAAGAGTGGCCTTCTTCAAGAGTGGCGTAACTACGGTCTGTTTCCAGCTGGATGGTACAACTCCACTGGTTAGCAATTGATTACAAATCTATTTGAGTTTGGGAATAAAGATCTGAGGCCAATTCCTTCCATATTTTATTTGGAAGGGGGTCCAGTGGGGAGCCCGAGGAGACACCCAAGGCGAGCCAGCTAAATTGCTCCTCCAAAAGGGGCTCAAAGTGGTCCAAGAGACTTACTTTACCAGACCCTTCACCACTCTGTTTTCCTATGCAGGGCACCCCTCCCGCACCATCAATAGAAGTTGCTAACTTCTTCCCCCACGGAGATATTAGTTTAAGCCCAGTAATGATAGTGCTGATTTTATCGTCAAAAAGGTTGCTAAACTGTCGCAGAGAGCTTGAGTAGGCTGGATCTCGTTTTGTGAGTACTGAGGGTTAGTGAAGTCATCAACTATTATGAAGATGCATTTGGATTTATTCAACAAGTTCAGAATGATCTCTGCAAAATATTCCTGTTAAGCGGCAAAAATGCCTCCTTTGTAGAGAGATGTAGCTGCTTTCCAGGCGATCTTATACTCATCTATATAGTGCTTTCTCCATTTTGTTTCTGCCTGTTTACATTTTAATTTCAAGGCTTTCAGTTTTTCAGTGAACAACCTAGCGGATGGTCTGCCCGTATTTTTGCAGCTTTTCAGAGGGGCAATTTGATTAACAGTTGCAACAATATGTTTTCAGAGGTCTATATAATTCTCCTCCACTGAACTGAGTACATCAAAATCCCCTTTGATAGGAAACGTTGGTGACTGTGTCGCCTTTTCCAGTATCCTCTTCCAATCCCTACCCAGGAAGCTCCTAACAGCCCTCTGAGTGGGGGCTCCTTGGCTGGGGATGGATGTCAGAAATTTAACCAGATGGTGATCAGCCCAGTCTACGGAGAGCACCTCCATGTGATCAATAGCCCTTTCCTCACTGAAAAGTAGGTCGAGCATATGCCCCCCATGTTTGTAGGCCCAGTTACCCCCTGAAATAGGCCTAGACTTTAGCAAGATTGGAGAATGGTATAGTATCCTATATCTAAAGTCCCATTTAGCCAGAGATTGAAGTCCCCTGCAATAAGCAGTCTCGAGTGAGTAAGAGGCACATTGTTAAATACATCAATCAACATCATAAGCAACTTAGGACATGCATTGACTATGGGAATATATCACTAGTGATGTCAGACTATGAGCTAATCTAAGCAATGTATTTTCTACTACCATCTAGATATGCAATGCCCAACATTTTAATGGACTGTCACCCACAGGGCCTTCCTCCCTGTTTTGTCAAGAGTAATATCACCCCTGGCAGTACACGTTTGGTGTTTGTTCCCGTGCCTTATAAATCAAGTGAACATTGCACGTGGTACCGCCCAAGCATTGCACTTAATCATGTAGTTATCATATTTGTGATACACCTGCAGGATGCATCTATCATATCTAGCACTGGGCAATCTTTCATCCTTAGTCTATCATAAGTGGGTATGTTTCCCATGGCATTTGTGGTCCCTGAATGCACATGCCTATTTACCTGTAGTATGTTGGTTGTTGCAAGTACAGCCATAGTACTGTTATGTCAGGCACTCACCTAGATCATTAACTCTTGCTTTCGCCCAACCTGTGTACCCTCATTATGGTCAGGATGTTAAGTTGTGAATCTGGTCCTCTGAGGGAGTCAAGTGTAACTCTACTGCAGCTCCTCTCTCAATTGCAAGGCTCTCAGGTCCGCATTTTGATAGTAGGTTCTGGATGCAATGTTTGAGGTCTTAAAACCTTGTTTTCCAATCTTCCACTGTCAGACAGTACGAGGAGACTCCACACCCAGGATCCATGATCTGTGGTATTGTTTTTTTCATTTCAGTATTGCTGTGTGTGGCAATTTATGTACATTTGGCTAGGAAACGTTATTTGTCGTCTGCCTCAAAATGCTACCAAGTGAAACATTTCATGAACCTGTAGGTAACTTCATCAGCAACTTGTAATTAAACTTTTAAATTGGACCAAGTATTCCTTGTAATAGGGCTGAGTGGTATTACCACTAGAGGTGGGTGTAATTGGCGGAATTTGATTAAGCAGAATTACCTGGAATTCCATTAATATTCTACAAGATTCCCCTGAATTCCACAGCACAGCAGACTGGCCATTTGGTGCTATATTTATAGGATAAAATGGAGCCTTGCCGAAAAAAAGGATGCAAGGATGCATTTTTCACTAAGAAAATAGCGCACCCAAACGCCTCTTGGTGCCCTTACATACTCTTCAGATGTTAGTGCAGAGTATGTAAGGGCGCTAGCATCAAGTAGTATGCAATAGTCACTAAACTTTAGACACCGCTGCATATCACTTTGCAGTGCATACCCCTTGTAACCCTTACATACTCTTCAGTGAATTTTAAACCGGGTGGGAAGAAGGAGCAGTCCCTCTCTGTTTAAAAACGCTGCAGTAATTACTGCAGAGCATGTAAAGGTGCCGAAGGGTATGCCTGAAGAGGTTGTTTGTTTCTAAACAGAGTCGCAAGAGGAAGATGTCCCTCTATGTTTAAAAAACACTACCGTGATTTTAAAACATAGCAGGAGTGCTCCCTCTTGCAAAATTCTTAGAAATAAATAATTATTGGAGATTAATTCCGGTGGTGGAGTAGTGGTATTTAAAAGTAATTCCACATTACAAGAATAACACTAAATTACTAAATTTCTCTGATTCTACCACAGGAATTAATTATTCAGCCCAGGTCTAATCACCAACACAATTCTTGTGGTAATGTTGTTTCCCACAGCTTGTAATGAGGGCCATAATGTGTCTCTGTATATGTATGCCAAACTCATCATAGTGCATGTTATTATACCTCAACCTTTTCATGCTGCATGTTCATGTGTTGCATTTTAAAAGTATTTATTCTCTTTTCAATGCATGTTATATTAGTTTCATGGCATTTCATATTTACCATGTGTTGCATTTTAAAAGAATGTATTCTCTTTTCAGGGCATGTTAATTCCAGGGCATTTCACATTCATTTTTAGTGCATATAGTACACATTTCAGCACTTCACATTAATTTCAAAGCATGTCATCACCATTTCAATGCATGCTATTTTCATTTAAACATAGATCATATTTATTTCAACACATGCCTTTTTCTTTTAATTCCATGCCACATTTATCTTACCAGGTTTATATTATCTTCAAGGAGTGTCTGATTTATTTTAATGCTTATTGTGTTCATTTTGACAAGAGCTATGTTAATTTCAACATATGTCAGATTAATTTCAATCCTTGTTCTTTTCATTTCAATTGCTTTAAGTTCACTAAAAACTGTGTCATATTTTTTTTATTGTGTACCATCATTTTTTAGCAAATGTTATAGTTCAGAATAGGTCATATTACTTTTATGGCATGCCAAATTTTTACAAGAGGATGTCGTATTACTTTCAATGCTAGCTATTTCACTGCATATCATACTCACATACGAATAGGCCAAATATATTTTAATGAAGTCATACTTTTTTGAAGAGGAGTAATACTCATTTCAATATATATCATAATGACTCTGATGTATGGCATATTTATGTTAAAGTGGGCCATATTAGTTTTCAATGCATGCCATTTTATCCAAGCAAAGATAAGATTCATTTTATCAAAGGTCATATTTATTTTAAATGTTTAATATCATTTAAAGCTTTTCATATTAATTTCAACACCTGCCATACTGATGTCATTGCCTACGTAATGCATTTTATACTGATTTCAGTGTAGGTCGCACACATGTTTGCTTAAGTTACAAGCATTTTAACACTTGTCAACTCATTTCAGCAAATTTCATATTCATTTGAACAAGCATTATATTAATTTTAACATGGCTTATGTTGATTTCAAAATATTATTTCAATATATGATTTTAACAAGTTCATGCATAGTAAAACCATCTTAAAGTGAATGAATGAATGAATTCTTTATTTGTGTGGTTTCTAAAAACCATTACAAAATACAACGCTAAAAAAAGAGAAAAGAAATACTTTTAGGGGTCGAAGAATAAATATATGTGCAGGACATTATTAAAATCACTATATATACATATTGGACACTAATTCACCATATGGCCTTAACGCGACAGAGGATCTGTACACTTGCTTGCATCTGGAATGAAAGCTACAGTTGGATACAGAGATCTGAGAATGGAAATGTCCAAATGAATTGGGGCGTAGGTTCATCAATACAGGCTATGTTATCAATTACTGCCAGATTTTAAAATAGTAGTAGATAATACACAAAATTGGGTAAATCACACATTTCTTTTTAATGGTGTCTGGAGGTAATAGGAAATATCCAAGCAATGTAGAAACAGTGGTCCAGAAGAATGTTAACCATGCCCACTTGGGCAATATTAATCAAATCCCTGTAACATAATAGATTCCTTTGAAAATAATGCACAATGCACTTTTTTTTTGTTGCTAAATATTGCACAGAAAGTGTTTGTATATATTCGATCCACAGTGATTGGTTGTACATAGGTGTATTGCTATTTTTGCACAAGTGTAAATATTGATTTTAAAATATTTATTGCGAAATTTTGCACATTTCTTGGGATCGCTTGTCAATATTAACTAAGACAAAGGGGATTTTTAAAATGTAAATGTAATGTAAAAGTCGTTGGTTATACATTCCGGTCCAGGCTGAAGTATTTTCTCTATTTCTATAGGCTTGGGACCATGTGACTAGTCCAGCACTACAAATCACTGGGTGTAATTCGACCATGTCATGTGATCAAGGGCTCCAGGGCCCGAAACGCGTCATGGCGATCGAGAGGGTGCACAGAATGGAATAAAAACGCTTAAATCAACTTACAAGGGTCCGTTTCGTTATTTGGCTTCCTGTTGGTTTGCGCTGAATTTCAAAGTTCCAGTCATATATATATATATATATATATATATATATAATATATATATATATATATTGTCCTTCTTTGTTAAAACATGCGACATAGCAGTAGAGTTTTAAGACTAAAAGAATCCCAAGGTGAGTCAGAAGTTCAGTGAAGGCCAGACCCCCAGGACAATGGCCCTAACATTTGGAGGCCACCTGACTGTTCACCGTGCTCAGCCTGTAGAGACTTATCCTTCAATATTACACGGGTATGGTAAACAAATTTTCCAAAGTTGCCCATATACTTCACAATGGCCAGAGTGTACAGCTGTTGGACAGCCTCCTTTGCTCTGCAGGTGCCCGGTTGGAGAAGAATGGGTCTGAGATGGATTCTGCGCAGTAGCCGCAGGGCAGGGCAGCAAAGTAAGAGGTGAGCCAGAGACGCCTTTTTATAATTGCAGAGACTACACTTTCCCAGACTCTGCTTTCCCAGATGGATATAGTTATTTTAGGGTTAGCGGATGTAGTCTGGCTGCGAGGATCCAATGTAATGCTTGTCTCCCCATGGCTTGCGTGAAGTGGGGCTTGTGGCTAAGCAGTACGTGAGGGAGACTTAGGGTTTCATGGAAGTCCCTGGCTGCCAAGGATTCCATGTCCAGAGTATGAGAGCGTAATCGCAATTGTTTTTTATTGTTGTTTTGATGGTAGCGTAGTTGATTATGCTAGGATCCCTGTGGCAAGTTGCAGACGATCATTGGCTGTGGCAAGACTGGCAGACCAGGGGTTACTAGGTTGTAGGTAGATGGATTTTATGATGACCTTCATGGTGTTCTCCGGAGCCACCATTGTTAAATAAAAGTATTTCGTTGGGGAAGGCAGCTCTCCTAATCTCTTTTGATTGAGATTGAATTCCAGATGTATCAGGATGTTTCTAGTGCAGGCTGGTAAAAGAAATATCTTTTTACATGCTGTGCAGTGTATTTTTTCCAAGTCCTGCTTAAAGTTCCCTGGAAATGCCTGTTGTGCTTAGTCAAGGAACAGTAGTAATTTGACCCTCAATACTCTTTGAATGGCGTAGTAGTAGGACTGTCTAAGATGGCATATAATTTACAAAGGGCATAGGTGATCATCTTTCCTCTCTGCTGCAGTTCATGGAGGTGGGCCCCTGGGCGGAACGTTTCACTAAACAGGCCCCAAGATAGGTATAGGTTTGCACGCAATCCAAAGTCAGGGGACCCAACCTCCACCTTGCCAGTTTTTTTCGGGTAATATCCAAAAATCACTATTTTGGACTTGCTTGGGTTAGCGACCAACTTGTTTTCTGCATTTTATTCGGAGAGGACTGTAAGGGCTTCTTAAAGTCCTATTGTGGTATGATCCAAAAGAGCCATGTCGTCGACATATTGCATCAGCTGGATCTTTGTGTGGCCGATCTTAGGGGTAGCTAAAGTAGCTCCGTGCAATGCTCAGCCCATGTCAGCGGTGTACAAATTAAAAAGCATCAGTGAAAGGACACATCCCTGCTTTAGCCCTCGATATGTAGCAATTTTTTCCGTGGCGGACCCCTGGCGAGTTTGACCCTTTTCCAGGTTAGAGAATACAGTGATCTGATTGCTTGTAATAGAGATGGGCAGATGTTCCAGCGTGCCAATTTCTGCCAGAGGATGGTTCGGACTACCCCATCAAAGGCTGCTGAATAGTCGATGAAACAGGCGTGGAGCAGCAGGAATGTTGTCGATTCCCTCCCCTGATGTTGTAAAACTATTTGGAGGAGATGCATTCAAGTCGTCGGTATATAGGATTTTCACATGAGCTGCCCAAATGTCCACATTGAGTGGGTTCTCTCTGTTGGAAGTCCCATGCATTAGATTATTTAAGTATTGCCAGAATTCTTGTGAGTGGCACGGTACCAGCAGCTCAAAGATTTTCAGTCCTTTTGCCTCTGTGAGTTCACGTTTTGCTTTCCAAACCTGTTGGAAGTGGGTCTTTGTTGCTGATTTAAATTGCTTTTCGGCAAATGCTGACCCAGTTTTTTGGTACTCCCTATGTTTGGGGTTTAATTATTTGGCACATTGCTTGATCACTGGAACTTGACCCAGGGGATACGTTAGATTAGCTGTAGGTCTTTGTGTAGGGCTCCCTTGAAGCAACAAAACTAGTTTGTATGCAAGATTGTCCCATTCGCCTATGAGGCCCCAGTTGTTTGGGCCGGACAGCCAGCCGATCCATGTCGATTTACATGAGACAAATTCACTGATAGGCATCTGCCACCATTTAATTCTTCTAAGGAGTCTATGCTGTTCTTCACCCTTGAACGCGCCAATGCAGCGGAGAATATGACTGGATTCCTCTGTGATGGTTAAATGCAGCAATAAGGCGGCCTGATCTCTTTCGCTCCGTGGGAGCACTACATAATTTAGTATGTGTTTCCGTAGCCTCTCATTTAATAGAATGTATTCTGTAGTAGTCTGATTGTTGTAGGTGGGTACGTGAATTACCCATGACTTCGACTCTATAGTTAGAGAATGAGTTATTACCAAATTTTGTGTCCGAAAGAGGGCATTGAATCTCCTGGTACTCCCAGAGGGGTTGCCATCAGATGAATTGTCCCCTATATTTTGAGTATTGAAGTCCCCAAGATTGATAGGTTCCATGAATGCAAATTGTGTGAGCAGGGTTTCAATCTGTGTAATCTGCTGAGTAAGCTTGTCCTTAGCACCCTGCCCATGGGTATTGTTGTATACAGTAAGTAAAAGTATTGATAATGGGGCACCAACCATGTTGAAGCCTTTCGGAGTGCCGGCTAGGAACATGTCAGAGGGGTTCTTTATGTCTGTGAAGTTTAGTTTCAGGGCATGCTTAATATATATGGAGATGCCCTTGGAGGGTCTCCCGAATAAGTTCCCTTTGATTGCGGGTTTGAAGTATTCTGCGTAGCCTGCCAATGGGATGGATGCAGTTGTCCACATTTCTTGGGCACAGATTAAGTCGGCCCCTTCAAGAAATGTGATCACCAATGGGCTTTGCAGAACCTTGGTCATCCCTGCGACATTCCAAGTCATAATTCTTAAAGGTTGGACGCTAACTGATGAGCATCTATGCTGGACAGAGCCATTGCTTGGAGAGGACCAGAATGTTGACGACCAAGGCGCCTTACTTGATGGGGGCTCGAGTTTTGTCGGCCAAGTTTGAGGCGACCCAGCCCCAATAGGCCAAATTTGGGGAGGGTGGCACGCAAAAGGGGGAGAAGGTATTGGAGATAGAAGTGACCTGTCTTCCCCCGCACAAACCATCCACCCTGCACTGGATATTCATGTTTGCTTGTACATGGGTGCCTTCTTGCAAGGCGGAACCCACTCAGTATGCTCACCATGGGTGAGTACTTTATGGGTGCCTGTAGTAGTAATGGATACTTCTCCTGTTCCAGCTTCCGCATGTTGAGTCCCCATTCTGCAAATTTTTCTTTTTCAATGAGAACGCTTTCAGCAGTGTCCAGGTTGGCCCATGTTACAATGGTTTGTTACTTACCTGGATGTGAGGGCAAGGGGATGAATTGTACCCTGACAATGTCACTGCTTGTAAGATGGGACAATGTCTGGTTGTTGGAGGAGTGTCAGAATATTTGTTCTGTTAAGAGAGTCGAGGTTGCCCTTCAAAATGTACAATGGGGTCATGCTTGTTTTTGCCAAGTAGCCTCCAATTGGCGCTACCTTGTTGGACCCGAAAATACAATCGTTGTGGAGGGGCCTTTGTGTTGTAGGAATTTTGTCCACGTGGTTTGGCGTGGGCTGGAAACTTGCGGGAGGCCTTTGAAGCCGAATTGATTTCCTTGGTGTGATCTTGTAGGGTCTGTTCTAATGGGGGCGGCGTTGGACTGGTGAGAATGTACTGTTAATTGTCCATTGAGGTTACGCAGGCTTTTTGTTGGATTTTTACCATGTCTGAAATCCCTCTGGGATCTGATGGAACTTGGAGCCCGATTGAAGGGCCAGGTGGTCGTGATATTCCCGATCAAAGGGCCTCCTGCTAAGTCAGCCCCTGTCACGCTGACCACCCTGTCATTGTTTACAGTTAGGTTGGTGGGTGCTGGATCAGTATAGGAGCCCCTCCCACGCTCCACCCCCTCCACCATCCACCATTTATGACCTATGCCCCCACGCGCAGCGTCCACCCGCTACGGCCGCGCCGAAGGTGCGCCAATGGTAAGCCCGTCTACGCCCGTCCGCGCCTGGACCGCGCCCAGCGCCAGAGCCCCTGATCCTCGTAATGTCCACCCCTCCCGCATTACTTACGATGCCGCCACCCTCCTAGCCCTCAACACCGGCCGCTCCCTCAACTGCGTCCAAGCCGCTCCTGGACACACCCATGGACCCTTTTCCTGCAACACCTGCAAGTTCAACGGCACCAAGAACAACTCCTCATCCACGAACACTCAACAGATATCCGACCCCAACCACCTACAATGCATCCTGCTCAACACCCGATCGGTCCACAGGCACGCCATTGACCTCTGGAATCTACTAGACACCATCTCCCCGGACGTCGCCTTCCTAACAGAAACATGGATGAACGCCACATCAGCCCCAGACATCACCATTGCCATCCCGGAAGGCTATAAGATCATCCACAAGGACCGTACCGGCCACACAGGAGGAGGTATCGCTATTGTCCATAAGAAATCCATCCGCATCCCAACCAGCTCAGACGTCAACCTCGCCAACTCTGAACACCTTCACTTCCAGATCCACATCGACCCCAAAACCACACTCAGAGGCACCCTCCTCTACAGGCCACCAGGACCCCGCGCACAGTTTAGTGAAGACATCACGGACTTCATCACTCCACACGCGCTCCCCTCCAAGGATTACATCCTTCTGGGAGACCTCAACTTTCACCTTGAAAAGAACTACGACCACAACACCACCACCCTTTTGGACAACCTCGCCAACCTCGGACTTAAACAACTTGTCACCACCTCCACCCACATCGCAGGTCACACACTCGACCCTATCTTCACCTCCAGCAAACATGTCTCCTTCAGCCACACCACAGCTCTCCTTTGGACTGACCACAGCTGCGTTCACTTCACCTACAACAAGCCCACTTCCAACAACCACCCCCAACCCACTCTGCAAAGAAAATGGAACAAAATCACCATCGACCAGATCTCCTCATCGCTTCTTCAAAACCCCCCAGCCCACTCCTCAAACCCAGACCAAGCAGCCACCAACCTCACCCAATGGCTATCCATCAGCGCCGACATCTTAGCACCACTGAAAAAAACGACAAATCAAACTAGGCAGCAAGAAGGCCTCCTGGTTCAACGATGACCTTAAGAAATCCAAGAAACTCTGCCGCTCCCTTGAAAAGGCCTGGAAAAAAGACCCAACCACCAGCACCAAGGACGCCTTCAAAAACGCCACCCGCATACACCACCAACTGATCCGGAATGCCAAGAAAGCCGCTTTCAAGGACCGACTAGATAACAACGCCCACAACAGCAAGGAATTATTCAACATCGTCAAGGAATTTACCAACCCCTCGGCCAACTCCAACGACATCACCCCCTCTCAAGCCCTCTGCGACTCCCTAGCCTCATTCTTCCACAACAAAATTGCAGACATCCACAACAGCTTCGACAACCGACCTGAAGACCAACCCACCCAACCCCCTGCAGGACCCCCGCCTCCCCTGAACATCCTCAATGACTGGAAGCCAATCTCCACTGAGGACACCATCCGTCTGATGAACTCTATCCACTCAGGATCCCCCACAGACCCATGCCCTCACCACATCTTTAACAAAGCAAACTCCATTATAGCACCGCACCTCCGAGACGTCATCAACTGCTCCCTCAACTCCCCAACCTTCCCGGAAAGCTGGAAACATGCCGAACTCAGCGCCCTCCTGAAGAAACCCACAGCTGACCCCACCGAACTCAAAAACTACCGCCCTATCTCACTCCTTCCATTCCCGGCCAAAGTCATCGAGAAAGCGGTCAACCACCAGCTCGCCGCATTCCTCGAAACCAACAAATCCCTCGACTCCTCACAATCCGGCTTCCGAGCCAAGCACAGCACTGAGACCGCCCTCATCGCAGCAACAGACGACATTCGAACTCTACTGGACAATGGAGACACAGTCGCCCTCATCCTCCTCGACCTCTCCGCAGCCTTCGACACGGTCTGTCATAGCACCCTTTTACAACGCCTCAGAAACGTCGGAATCCATGGAAAAGCACTGGAATGGATCACCTCGTTCCTTGCCGGAAGAACTCAGAGAGTCCGCCTCCCACCATTCAAGTCAGAGGCCACTGAAGTCATCTGCGGCGTACCCCAAGGGTCCTCACTCAGCCCCACCCTCTTCAACGTATACATGAGCCCCCTCGCGGCCATCGCACGCCAACACAACCTCAACATCATCTCCTACGCCGACGACACTCAACTGATCCTATCACTCACCAAAGACCCATACATGGCCAAAACCAACCTGCATGAAGGAATGAAAGAAGTAGCCGAATGGATGAAGCACAGCCGTCTGAAACTGAATTCAGACAAAACAGAAGTCCTCATCCTAGGCAACTCCCCCTCCGCCTGGGATGACTCTTGGTGGCCAGAGGCCCTTGGAAAAGCACCTATCCCGATGGACCACGCACGCAACCTGGGCGTCATCCTGGATTCCTCACTCTCGATGAACAGACAAGTCAACGCCGTTTCTTCATCTTGCTTCAACATTCTTCGCATGCTCAAAAAAACATTTCGCTGGATCCCCACCGAAACTAGAAAAACAGTCACTCACGCTCTGGTCACGAGCCGACTGGACTACGGAAACACCCTCTACGCCGGTACCACCGCAAAAAACCTGAAAAAACTCCAACGCATCCAGAACGCTTCAGCCAGGCTCATATTAGACATACCGCGTAAAGAACACATCTCTGACCACCTGAAAAACCTCCACTGGCTCCCCGTCAATAAGAGGATTACTTTCCGACTCCTAACCCACGCACACAAAGCACTCTACGAAATCGGACCCGAATGCCTCAACACACGACTGTCCTTCTACACCCCCTCCCGCCAGCTACGATCCTCCAACCAAGCCCTTGCCACTGTACCTCACATCAACAAAACCACCATGGGAGGTAGATCCTTCTCCTACCTGGCAGCTAAAACCTGGAACTCACTTCCCACTCATCTTCGCCTTACTCAGAACCACCTAGCATTCAGAAAGCAACTTAAAACGTGGATATTTGACAAGTAATTCCCCACCCTTCCTCAAGCGCCTTGAGACCCTCTGGGTATGTAGCGCGCTATACAAATTATTGACTTGACTTGACTTGACTTGACCTGCTGTTGCTATGTTCCCGGGGGTATTGCTCCCCATCTGCCTTGAAAAGCCCCCGGTGGCGGCCTCCGCATTTGAAGGCAGATTGGTTGGTTACATAATCAATGATGCCTTCGCCTTCTCTACTCTCCCCGCTTCCGCTGCTCTAGGACAGGCGGAGGAGCCTTCGCTGTGGAGACGGGCAAACTGTGGAATAGCCTCCCACTTAGCCTTCGGCTGATGACATCTGAACCGGTATTCCGGCGCAAGCTGAACACATGTCTGTTTTCCAACCTATAGTCACGCTCTGCTTGACCCCTTTGGTGCCTTCGCAGTCTGCAGTGCCGGGACACCCCAGTTGGGGGTAGCCCTACACTTTACAAGCTCCAAATAATAATAATAATAATAATAATGAGGCTAGTACTGATGGAAGTTTAATGTGGTGATTCTTGCAGAATATGGGAAAAAGGGATTGATTGTTTTCCGGTTCAATTGCCCGATTTGCTGCAAAATTTTTTTGTTCTGAGATTGTTAAGTTTTGTTGGGGGTTTCTTGATAGTAGTCTCTTAGCATGTTTTTTAAGATGTTTCTTCTCCCTCCACGTTATTGGCGGGGCAGACTGAGATACTTCCAGCTGGCTTGTGCCCCTGTGTTGTTGGGGAAAAGGTCCGCTGTGTGATTGCTCCCTCCAATCATTCCCTCTGGGTACGAGGTGGGGGAGGGCTGAGTTACTGTGCTTGTGAGCAATTGGTGAGTTTGGTTTGATTCTGGGTCTTCGTCCCTGCTCTTCTCCATACTAGCAAGATCTGAGCGTGTTCTAATGCTGAATTTTTATTCCTCCACCAGCGAGGAAAGTACCTTCGTGAGGAATGCCAGTTTGTCAATTAGATCTGGGAGGTAGTTGGAAGGGTGGTAGTTGGAAGGGTGAAGTTGTTATTGATTGCGGCTAACTTATCAGTTTTCCTGGCCATCTTGGCGATTTTTGTAGCCATGACTTGAAGGGTGTCCATTTGTAGTTCGAGTTTCTCCGATTGCCTTGTTAACGGGTTAATAGTGGTGGAGAGGGAAGTGCTGACGGACCTTAACAGATTGTCCTGTGCACATGAAAGTTCAAATGGCAGGAGCGATGGTGATCTGTGTAGAAAGTTACTTGTCTCCAGCTCGGTGATACATGGGCACAGTGATACATGGGCATTGTGATTTTTTTATGCCCTGCGACAATGCAGTGGTGGCTGTGTCTTTTTTTTGGGTGTGGGAGTTGTCAGCCGAAGTTGTTGGACTTTTAGGCTGGCTACCGGTGTCGTCCAGTGACCAACCCCCCCCCAGCTGTTGCAATGACCTAGCCCCCTTCTTGATGAGCTGCCTGGTTTGATGTATGAGCATCGAATAGAGTTGGGGAAGCTCCCAAATTATGGCAGGACTGGGATCTTATCTTCCACCTCCTGGGCAGTGTAGATGTGGTAGACTGGAGGCGTAGCTCCACTCCCGTTAGTGGGAGGACTGGTCCAGTTTCGTCCTCGCCTGTTTCAGTGATAGCCTTTGGGGTTCCTCTTTTATAGTTGTGGTTGTGGGGGTTGTTGTGATTTTGAAAGGTACAGAGCCCTTGGAGGCCTCGTCATTGTCCTTATGTATAAATGTGGAGGTCGTTATGACTATGGAAGGTTCAAAACCCTTGAAAATCTTGCCGTCCCCATTTTCGACGTCCAAGTTTGTCCACACTTGGCTGCCCTCTACAGAGGTTGGGACTTGGATCCTTACCCAACTGCACAGATCGTACAATTTGCCGACCTTGAGCTGGTCCTTGGGCTGATTGGGTGCCCCCCCCTAAAGCCGCCTTGTTGGTAGGCATTTGGGCTTTGGGTTTTGTGTTAATGCTGGCAGCGGGCACTTTTTTCGGACATTGTGACCCCTGTAGCTGACCTAAAGAAAGAGGAGGGGTACCAGTGGAGCAGTGAGGAAGGATGTTATGTGGAAGAGTGCTCAAGAGGCTAGGAGAGGGTGGCCAGGTGCCAGTACATGGAAAAATCTTTAGAACAGACCAAAAGTGAGGCAGGCCAACGGGGGGATAGGAATTAGTGCTGTGTTAGGCAGCCCCCTCTGACGCCCAAGGCGCGGCCCTTACTGTTCAAGGAGGATACCAGCCCACAAGCGTGGCTTTAAATAATTGATGAAGCTGACAGCGGTAACAGGCCGTTAGTCCCCAGGTCCTTCCCTGGCTCCTGTCACCTTCCTGTGGTACCCTATTTGGCTGTGGCAGGTGGTGGTGGAGGCCCGATAGAGCCTCTTGGAGGGTGCAGTGCAGGGAGGCGCTAGGGAAACGCCAAGGGGGGCAAGATGGGCTCACTGCGCGCAATCACACTCCGCACCCAAACTTAGTTGGGCCGCCTCCCCAATGCAGCTGAGGGTTCACTCTTATTGCCACCACCTAATAATGGCGGCCCTGCTCGCCCCTATACCTACTGCTGCCATAGGCCGATTCACTGGGGAGCCCGAAGTCCGAGCCTTCAAGCCTCAGTGTAGAACTGACGGTATCCTGCGTCCCGTGTCCCACACGGCGTCCAGCTACTCCGCTTCCCCACTTTACTGTGCAGCCTGTGCTGTCTCTGTCTCGACTGAATGCTGTGTCGCAACCAGTAATTTCTCGTTTGTTGCCGTTGCCCAGCCTCTTGGCCGCTGCACCCCACCTCCTGTTCTCCTTACCCCTGTGGGTTTGTGGGTTAGCAGAGATCCTCCGGGGGGGCGGCGCCGGCGTTAGAGGCACATCAGTGGCAGCAGCTCCTTGCTGCACACACGGTTGTGCCTTCAGCGATGACGGCTGGATGAATGAAAGACCTGGTCAGGTAGTCCACTGGAAGCATCTTAAAGTGTATCATATTCATTTTAATAAAAGTCACTCGTTTCATTGTGGCCCATGTTCATTTCAACACAAGTGATATTCATTGCAATATGCTAATTTTCATTTCAAAGTGTACCATATTATTCTCTACTATACTCACTTCCAAATATTAAAATATATTTATTCTAACATATGGCATATTTGTTTCCCTGAAGATTCAAATAATTTAAGCATATCATATTCATTTCAACATGTGTCATATATCTCTTAATACCTCAGTCACTTCAGTGAATAACGTATTATTTTTAATGCAAGTCATGTTCATTTTAGTGCTTGCTATATTCTTTTCAGTGAGGGCCATCTTAAGTTTAGTTTGGCTGATATATATATATATATATATATATATATATATATATATATATATATATATATATATATATATATATATATATATATATATATATATATATATATATATTAGGATAAAGTTCCCCCTGCTGTACATTATAAGGATATTGCAAGTCACCAAGGACTTCCATGACCAAATACAGGAATGGTACTCTGAGGCAGGGGGGTGCTTTATCTCATATAATTCTTGGTTAAACCATCACCTTTCCCACAACCACTTAAATCCCAAGGGGGCCATTTACAAGCCCAAATGAGCTGCCAGAATGTCACGTTAAATGATGCTCGAGCAGTGCACACTGCAGAGCCATATATACGAAGCCACGCAAAGCCACCCTGCATGGCTTTTCATGGCCTCGTAGATATGGTGTGAGGAAATGCAGCGCAAGTTGCTGCCCTGTGTCACACTGTAATATGGAGGCATGCCATGGGCATTATGGTGGGTGTTCCCATGTAAAACCCATGTAAACCCCATGATATTTGACACATTAACAAATTTACAACATGCAGTAATCCTGGGAAATTGTCAAAAGCCTACGCCTCTCCAGGGGTGGTGTAACTGTTGTATTTGTGATGGAAGGTGTACCTTCCTGCACAAAAACAACCTGATTTCAACACAGGGACCCTTGCACAATAGTGCAAGGGTCCCTGCGTAGGCACTCGGCAGCCATTTGCGTGCAGGCACAGTGTAAGAGGACAGGATTGTTCTATATCTCATAGATGTGGAGCATTTCTGCCCTTTTCTTTCGATGCAGGGTGGTGCAGCAAATTAACGTGCAGCACTGCCCTACGTCAAATTGTTGTAAATAAGCCCATTGGTGTGTAGCTCTTTCATATGAGAAATAGAGCATCTTTGCAACTATGACGAATAAAAATTGGCAAGTGCACAATTAAACACATCAAAAAAGCTATTAGATATTAGAATCAGCTTATTTTTAAGTCATTTTTTTAAAGCCACAGTGGCTCAGTGTTTGTATAAACGTACAGAAAGAAACTAACTCTTCTAAATTTACCTAAGGAGTGCAAAAAAAAATTCACTTGTCACTGTAAGCTAGAAAACTGTGTAGATGGAAATAAAGAAATGTTTGTTCTTTATAAAGCTACTTTCATTATGCTCCATTACCTGACTTGCCTTTTTCCTGGCTGATGGCTCTCACAGCAGGCATTGTGATGTCAGAACTCAACTGTATTAAGTCATTGCAGTTGAGTTCTGACATCATCTCTTTATTATCGATGACTAGGTGCATTACCAGTTTCTGATTATATAAAGAGATTAGAGACTATTTTTTATACAGGGATTGCAGAATCGTATGTAATATATTTTAGTATATGTTTTACTCAGTTTGGAATATGTGCTATTAATATACTTATTAAGTAAAACATGTATTCAGGTGTGTATCGTATTTGTTTTGCTACTTGGAATATTGATCTTGCAATGTATCAAATTGGTTTTGAATGTTTTATACTTTGTTGTTTGTGTTATATTTTTTTACTGAGGGGTACGTATTTCAGGAGTATCATATTTGTAGAGCGTTTTTTAGGTCGAGGGACCTGTTGCTTCTCACTGCAGTGAGGGGCAGAGTCCCGAACAATTAATGTTTTGGAGTTAGGGGCTTTGAACCCGCCTCTATCCTCCATTCTCCTCCATTGGCTGGCCTCCTAAACAGAGGCTAGCCATTGGAGGAGAATGAAGTCACTCCAATAAAGCCCCGTCTCTTTCGGATTCGGGCGTGTATTTTTAGGTTCTTTCTACCTGTGACGTCATCCGTCACTCAAACCTAAAAACACACGCCCGAATGCGAAAATTACCATGCTTTCTCCGAGGCATTTCTGCTTTGCCTCGGAGAAAGACGGTGGTGGTTTCCAGAGCTGCTCTGCTCGTCCCCCCTTCCCTCTGCCCTCAGCTCTCCTTCGTCCTGCTCTGCTCCCCCTTTCTCTCCGCCCGCAGCTCTCCTTCGTCCCGCTCCCCCCTCCCTCTGCCCGCAGCTCTCCTTCATCCCAACCCCCCCATCCCTCCGCCCGCAGCTCTCCTTCATCCTGCTCTGCCCCCCCTCCCTCCGCCCGCAGCTCTCCTTCGTCCCGCTCCCCCCTCACTCCGCCCGCAGCTCTCCTTCGTCCCGCTCCCCCCTTCCCTCCGCCCACAGCTCTCCTTCGTCCCGCTCCCCCCTCCCTCCACCCACAGCTCTCCTTCGTCCCGCTCCCCCCTCCCTCTGCCCACAGCTCTCCTTCGTCCCGCTCCCCCCGTCCCTCCGCCCACAGCTATCCTTCGTCCCGCTCCCCCCCTCCCTCTGCCCGCAGCTCTCCTTCCTCCCGCTCCCCCCTCCCTCCACCCACAGCTCTCCTTCGTCCCGCTCTCGCAGCAGGCCCAGCTGTCCACGTACAAGGGGTGTGGAGTGGTGCATTACGGCAGAAGTATAGCCAGCCGTGCGTGCAGTTGCTGGCCTCGGCAGTGGCGAATGTGCACATCTGTAGCAGCAAGCCCAGCTTCCAGCATAGGTCTGTGGCGGTTCATATCTACAAGGCAAAGCCAGTAGACGCAGAGGGTGTGTGGGGTGGTGCGAATCTGCGGTAGTACAGCAGTGCGTGCGTTAGCTGGCATATGTAGTAGTGTCTGCACATCTGTAGCCGCAGGCTATGCTGTGCACTTAGAGGAGGCCTGTGGTTTGTATCTGCAGAGCATAGCTAGCAGTGCGTGCGGTTGCTGGCCTAGGCTGTGGTATAGCTGCAGGCTCAGCTGTGCACGTAGAGAATGAATGTGTGGTCCATCTCTGCGGTAGTGCAAGCTGGCCTGGGCAGTGGAGAGACTGCACATCTGTGGCCACTGGCCCAGCTGTGCACGTAGAGTATATGGGACGGCGATATCCTAGTACATGCAGTGCGTGCGGTTGCTGGCCTGGGTTGTAGTGTGTACGCACATCTGTGGCCGCAGGCTCAGCTGAGCACGTACAGAATGTCTGTTGTGGTTCGTCTGCGGTAGTGCAAGCAGTGCATGCGGTAGCTGACCTAGATAGTAGTGTGTATGCACATCTGTAGCCGCAGGCTGAGCAGTGCAGTAGGGCCGAACGTTGTGGATACATCTTCAGAAGCCGGTCCAGCACAACATGTTTGGATGTGGGGGTGGTTTAGGGTGCATAACTGCATGACCATTCTGAGCACTACATGTGCAGGAGCATACCGAGCATTACATGTTTGGATGTCAGTGTGGGGGGTGCATAACTTCAGGAGTGTTCCAAACATTGTATGTTTTACTGCAGAAGAGAGAAATTAGCCCGGGGGATGGGGGGGCTATGTAACCCCGGCCCTCAACACGTGTCTTGGCATGAGATAAGACTGGGGCGGCCCGGGCCTCACATCTGTCTTGGCGGGAGATGAGGCGGTGGGGATGTCTGCTTGTGTATCGACCGTCCAACAAAATACGGGGGTGGGTCGCACCAGGAGAGCTTCAGCAACCGTGCTGCAGTGCCACCCCGAGCTGTGAGACCTGTGCACATCCGTCGTAGCAGGCCGACTGGACACCCAGGGTCAGACAGCGGCCGTGCCCTTAGCAGAGCGCCCAGCACAGTGTGTCGATGTTGGGAGTGGATGTGCGTGCATGTCCTCAGCTGTACCCCCAGGAGCAGGTCCGGCCAGCATTGGAGGGGGATACCGGAAGCTGCACGCGGAGCTGAACTTGGGTGGGGCTTACGTCAGCGGCAGGCCCTGCATGCATAGGCAAGTTGAGGTGTGAGGGTGGGGAAGGGGGGCACTTCTGCCTATCTGCCCATGCACAATTTTGCAGAATGGCGTTGGTCTGCTGACGTAGGCTCAGCCTCGTACTTCCAGGTAGGGGCGTGCACTTCTGAAAATACTGGCCTAACTATATGTAAGAGTAGAGCATTATTGCAACCAGGGACATCTTAAGGAGTTTGGGGACCCTGGGCCAAAGTAATTTTTGGGCCCCTGTTCGGGACAATTTTGAATTTCAGCTTTCATGTCCACAGCATTTAAAATAATCTGTTTGAGAATTATTCAGTGTGATCAGGGCAAGACTCCCCGCAGAACAAAGCTAGCTTTATCTGGGGTCCCCCTGAATGACTGTGGCCCTAGGTCAGAGTCCACCTTGCCCATGCCTCAAACGACTATGATTGCAGCAGACCTAGTAGTGCCTGCAGAAAGCAGCGAGGTGGATGCGAGTTGCTATGGGCATTTGAAACGGTCTGTGTAGCTTTGCCTGGAGGAGCTATGGGAGGGAAGTGCTGCAGTGACAGCGTACGTGCATCCCGGATGTGAGAAGATAGGTCGCTAGCGCCTATGTCCAGTAGTAGGCCATGCTGTGTATGGGAGTAAGAGGGGGGCCCTGTACATCTGCTTGCTTGCTCATATATACACACATAGTGGCAGTTGACACTGTGCAATTAGTCAGGTTAGTTTCTATAGGAAGAGTTTTTTCTGTTTTGTTAATAACTTAGCCACCCTTTCACAAATGTGCACAAAAAAAGTTCACCCACCTCTGGCTCTTTAATGGACAGTTTCATGCTAAACCGTCAAGTGGGAGCAGGGTGAGGGGGGATTAAAAAAGTGCTATTTCCCATGCTGATTTCAATAGGAAACTTCACTCTCTGGTACAGAAAAAATGGCTGATCCCGATTTGACACAATGTTAGACCTTTACTTAGTGCGCTTTTTGAGATTTTGTGAAAATCTTTTCTGCTGTTTTTGAGAATTCTTTTTGTCCAGATATGCTCGGAGTTGTCTAATTTAAAGGGGAATTGGCCGACCACAACAGGAACATTTTGTTGTGGCAGGACTCGGACATTCCTGCCTCATAAATAAAATAAATAAGGGGCCAGATTGAGCACAGCATTAACCCCCAAGGGCTTAATTTGCAGATCATAACCAAAAACTTTGTTTCTTACTCACAGATTTAAAGTTACTATAAAAAAAGAAAAGTGCCACACATGATGCTGCCAGTGGCATGCCACATAATTTAGTTCATCCTGCCACACAAGGTGGTCGGTCCTCCGTTGCCATACATTTCTTGTGGCCTAGATTTCTGCTATGATTCATCCATTTTTTCTCGAACTATTTCCCTCACATTCCTCTCACCCTCATTATTCGAACAGCAATCATATGAAAAAAACAGCCACACACAAACACACCAAAACTCAGAGAGAGAGCTAAAGAGACTCTCTCTCTCTCTCTCTCATAACTCCACAAATCTTGATCTGTTTGATAATGTGCACCTTCCCTGACAAGCCAATAACAAGTTCGGCTAGCAGAAGTGTCAATCAGGAACACAATTATAAAACGTATTCTTCTGTTTGAGTAATATTGTCTACTACGGGACATGTGCTTCTGTCCTAATAGCTTGGCAACTCCAGTTTACATTAATTACGGACAGTGTTTTGCACACAAGGTTTTGTGATTTTCCATGTATGCTGTTTCAATGCTTGTGGTTTTGGCATGAAGATGGGGATAGTTTATTGTTGAACACAGTGACCAGGTTGTTGTCAGCTGGCGCTTGTGTGTCAAAGTGATCATTCTGAGATAGATAGTGTGTAATTTGTGGTTTATCCACTTGTGTGCTCGGATTGATGATCTAAAGCAAGAACATGTTGGACCGCTTTTATGAATCTTGAGGTTCTGGGCGGATGAGGTAGCCTTAGTTGTAGTACTTAGCATTGGTGCAGTTGGATGTCTGGGTAGGTTCGCTGTCGGGAAGGCAGACTTGTTGAGTTCCATGAGATCAAGAAGTAGATCTTCTGCCAGATATTAGGCCTTTCACAGAGCCAGAGCGGGAGATCTCGGGCCAAACTAACCTCTGCTGGCAGCTGCCCCCTGGCTGTGCTTGCCCCCCTGCCCCCTGGCTGTGCTTGCTCCCCTGCCCCCTGGCTGTGCTTGGTCCCCTGCCCCCTGGCTGTGCTTGCATCCCTGCCCCCTGGCTGTGCTTGCTTCCCTGCCCCCTGGCTGTGCTTGCTTCCCTGCCCCCTGGCTGTGCTTGCTTCCCTGCCCCCTGTCTGTGCTTGCTTCCCTGCCCCCTCGCTGTGCTTGCTCTCTCATGTGTGTATGTGGCTCTGGGTGTGTGTAGCTCTGGGTGTGTATGGCTCTGGGTGTGTGTGGCTCTGGGTGTGTGAGTGTGGCTCTGGGTGTGTGAGTGTGGCTCTGGGTGTGTGAGTGTGGCTCTGGGTGTGTGAGTGTGTCTCTGGGTGTGTGTGTGTGTATAGCTCTGGGTGTGTGTGTGTGGCTCTAGGTGTGTGTGTGTGGCTTTGGGTGTGTGTGTGTGTGTGGCTCTGGGTGTGTGTGTGTGGCTCTAGGTGTGTGTGTGTGTGTGTGGCTCTGGGTGTGTGTGTGTGTGTGGCTCTGGGTGTGTGTGTGTGGCTCTGGGTGTGTGTGTGTAGCTCTGGGTGTGTGTGTGTGGCTCTGTGTGTGTGGCTCTGTGTGTGTGGCTCTGTGTGTGTGGCTCTGTGTGTGTGTGAGGCTCTGTGTGTGTGTCTGTGGCTCTGTGTGCGTGGCTCTGTATGTGTGGCTCTGTGTGGGTGTAAATGGAATAGGTCATGCATTTGCAAGCTATTAAGCTATTGGCATTGTAAATGACAATGCAATGTATTTAACAATTAAGCGATTGGCAATGTAAATGACAATGCCATTTATTTATGATTTAAAAAAAAATGTCATGAGCAATGCCAATAGATCTACCTTTAATAATGTAGAGACCATTGCATTGTAAATGCTTGTTTTACATGAACGGCTTCCCATGAATCATGTTACCACTTCACATTTTTGCAGAGGCCTTGCAGAGAGTGGTCTGTTGACATGTGGTACAGGAGAGGGGGAACTTACATTGACCGTCAGTTATACACTGATTCATGGTTACATGCATGCTTTTCACTAGTCTTCATTAATAAGCAGGTTTTTGTGTCCTAGGGGGAACATCAGTTATTACATTTAAAGCAAGGCCATGGGCCTGTGATAACTGCACCTTTCTGACCCCAACGTTCATGTTATTTCTCAAAACAGGCTCACTCCTTCACCCTGCTGATTTTGTCTCTACCTCGGTAGGGAACATATGAATAGGATGCTTTATTCTTAACACTATGGTACACAGGAACTGGGGGCACCCAGGCCTTTTACTTAAGATCTGCATATTGTCTTTAATACCTGTTGTTAGAAATTTTTGTAACAAAGTACAAGACAACTTGAGAATGAATTATTATGTGTGGAGGTTCCTTGATTTCCTGCAGTGCTTTGGCCTCAAGCTTCTAATGAGGTTTTTAAATAGGGCCAGTTGATAAAGTGAAGACATGTTCTGCTTACAAATGTTCTTTTTTGTAAATACTAGTGACTTCTACTCAAAAGTTTCCATATATTATCACAGAAGTTACCAGTTGCTCCAGCATCGCTCATAGCTGATATATTGAAAAGAATACTGTCTCTAAATCTCAAGTCTACTGCTATTGCTAAATGAGGTGCAGCTGATTCTAACAGACCATCCACAAAATAACTGAGTTTAGTCACATATGTAATGCTGCTGGGTAAGGGAAATCTTCTCACTGCCAAGCTTGTGAAGGAGTTTAACAGGGTGTCTCTGGACCTAGTCAATGTGCTGATTAACCGGGTTAAGTCTGGCTTGCCAGAGGATCCTGCACCGCCTTATATTATAGCAACTCAGGTCCCAGTACTTCTCCCTTCCATCATCGATCTTTTTAATCTTTCCCTAAGTCTGGAAACTTTCCCTTCAAAGTGAAAAACAGCAAGGGTTAAACTTACTCTTAAAAAGTCCACTGCAGATCCCAAAGAATTTCCCAGTTTTAGACCCACCTCACTGCTCTCTTTCCTCTGTAAAGTTATGGAAACCTTGCTGAACACCCAATTTACAGTATTTTTGGAAAGCCGTTCTCTGCTTGATCCCTCCCACTCGGGTTTTCGAGATTCTTTCAGCATGGAAATGGCACAGGTAGAAAATATAATATACTCTTTGGATGTCGGACTCTCAGCAAAGCTAGTATTTTTACATCTCTCCGCAGGATTCAACACCATCTCACACTTAGTCTTAATCTAAACACTGGAGGCAATAGGTGTCAGTGGAAAAGCCTTGGGTTGGTTGAAGAACTGAGCGCACCAATATAGTGCTGTTTGAGTCCTTCTGCTCTCAAACTATAACCTTGGAAAGGGGGGTGTCACAGGGATCATCGTTGAGCCCCGCCCTTTTAATATCTATGTGGCCCCATTGTCACAAGTGATAAAATCCTGTGGTTTCGAAGTAATCTCATATGTAGATAACACTCACCTCGTCATCACAATGGGGCCTAACCTAGACTCTACGAAAGATAGTTTCCAAGATTGTATGGAAAAGATCACCTCTTTGATGCAGCTCAACTCTCTTCAACTAAATACAGGTAAAACAGAGAGTGTTCTCTATGGGAAGTGCATTCTGTGTGGTCTGAGAATAGATGACCCAAGGGTGTGCGTTCAGCTCCCAACCCGAAAGCGGTAGTGAGAAAACTGGGAATCATGGTAGATGAAAGCCTCACTATGAGCAAACATGCGAATGCCATTTCGGGTTCCTGTTTTGGAATTATGCAAGTCCTTAGGAAAGCGTTTCAGTGGCCACCTTTTCAGTCAAGAAAATCCCTAATCCAGGCCCTTATAGTCGGCTACCTGGACTATGGCAATGCAACGCCGGGTCTAATGCGTCCAATGCAGGAGCCTGTGATCTACCTCATGCTCATAGGTTCAATTCCTGGCTGGACCACTCAGCCTTCCATCCATGTGAACTCGATAAAATGGGTACCATTTAGTTGGGTAACAATAAGCATCTGATGTTCAGCGCCAAGATACCTACGGGTGAACGTGCGCTTTACAAATACATATGGTATGTTATTGGTCACCATGAACGAAGGCCTGTTTTCCAAACTCCAGGTGGTTCCAAATACTGCAGCACACTTTAAATGAATTCCCCACCTCGATCACCTTCAGAACTCATTCTCAGAACTCTTTATTGGGTGCCTATAAAAAAGCACTCCTTGTTTAAACTTCTTTGTCTGGTACATAAATGTCTGCATGGAGGTGGGCCTCTCTATCTGCAGGTAAAACTGCAGCCGTATGCCCATACTCAGTCTTAAATCTAGCAAAAAACTTCTGTTACATCTATTGTGCATTCGTTCTATCAGGTATGGAGGCGATTAATTTTCATACTTGGCCACCCAGTACTGGAATCAGCTTCCACCACACCTACGTGCATGCACTGATTTCAAACAGTTTAAAAAAATCTCTCAAGACATGGCTTTTTAATCTCTACTAAATTCATTCATTTATTTTAATATTCCTGCCACAGAACTTGTAGAGCTGCTATAGCGCCGAGAGACTCTATTCAGGGTTATTCGTTGCGCTTAGCAAGTAACTTTAGCAATAACAATTACAAGCTGTCAATCTCCAGTAGGATTCCTTTTTGGTTACTTGGAACAATTCTTTTCAAGAAATGCCCACCAACCCCAAAAGTATAGGCAACTGCATAGTCTGTCTTTGGAGCCTGTATTGCCTCTTTTTATACTCCCAGATATGTTCTTGCTCTTTCAAACCTGGGGGCCCTATTTAGGGCTTTTCTTTAGGTCTGGCTGCGAGACAACTGGCACTGTACACAGACCTCATGTTATGCCATCAAGTCTCTAAAAACTACAACAGTAGGAAGTGTAGCGGTAGAGCAGGCTCTGGGTGAGTCACTAGATGCCATCTGCTTTTAATGCTTAGCTATTGCTTGGAGCTGTTGTCCATTAAAGCCTTGACATTTTGAGGATTGATGGATTGTCTTACTGGGGGTTCTCGTTGGTTTGGTGGGGGTTTGGTAGCGATGGGTCATAAAGTGGCCCTTTTGTTGGAAAGCAAATGAGACTCGGCATGGAGTGTGCAATGGGCAGCCACTTTTTAGGTTTCGACTGGGGAACGGAGTGTAAGCTCCGCCCCCAGAGAAATCTCTAGTCTACAGTAAGGGACTCTTGGAATACGCCCTCTGTTTCATTGGCTAGCTCCATAAATGGAGGCTAGCCATTGGAACAGAGAGGCGTCCGTCATGGCCGGACCAGATTCGGGGGCGTTCCCGAGAATTTTTGGCTTTTGGCTATGTCATGCTACGTCAGCCAAAAGCCGGGAACGCCCCCGAATCTGGTCCGGCCGGGCCGTGCTTGCTGCTGTCCTGCCTTCCTCCGTGTCCCTCCTCCCGCCGTCCCCCCTCCCCTCGCTGTCCTGTGCACGTTTCCCGCCTCCCTCCCGCCGTCCGTGTCCTCTCCCGCCGTTCGTGTCCTCTCCCGCCCCCCTCGTCCTCTCCCACCCCCCTCCCGCCGTTCGTGTTCAGGTGAGAGGCCACTCAGGGGAGTTTACAAGACGTGATTGTGTTTATGTTAGAGACGGCGCATCTCCTGAGGGTTCGGGTAGGAGGAGCCATGGGTGAGGGTGTGTCCCGGCTTTGGTGCCTCTGGGCGTCTTTCCGAAGGGACGGGGAGCGCGATGTTATGCACTTGCGCAGGCATTCTGTTTATTTGTATAAGTAACATTGTATAGTGTCACAGGGCTCCCGACTATATTGCCCACCTCCAGAGGCCGCGGCGCAGTGTGAGTAACTGACCGCCAGTACACATTTACTGTCTGTCCTTGTTTTCATTACGAGGTTTATCTGATGCCAGGCTACCAGGGCACTGTACTTTGAAGGCTTTATTTGGGCCTAGGTTATCAGTGTGTTTAATTAACATTATTTCCAGGTGGTGCCTGTCTGTCATTTCCGCAGTCGGGGCTTCAGGAGCTGGGCTGGTTGGTGAGTTTTACTAACTCGACTGGAGCTCGGTTATCACGATGAGTTCAGTGTAGTACTAGAATGTGCTTTGCTTAAACCTAAACGCCTGTCGTTGTCGCCGGGGCCTTGGGTAGGGAGGTGGAATCTGTTGTAAAATAGTTAGTCTGGCATGTGGCTGACGTCACTGACCCCACCGCCCCATCTCTTTTAAGCGCCGAAGGCAGTGAACTCTGCTATGAAAGTGCTACATATATACAGAGACGACTTGGAAGCCCATGACCTCTGACCCCTTGTTTTCTCTTACCTCGCAGGGACCGGGAATGACAACGAGTTGACACGGTAAGTTTGGCACTCATGCCCCTACCAGAAATGGACAAGTTGTGGCGGGTTATTGAGCGGAGAGAGGTGAAAGGGGGGAGGGGAGTGGGAGTTACTGGGAAGGCGCCATGGCCGCAGGTCCCTGGAATAGATGATGCGTCACTGCGAATGCTTGTGGCAGTGGCAGTGACGGTGCCAGGGCAGGCCAGGCCTCCAGTTTGGGTGATGGAAGCCTCATAAAGCGGGCTCTTCTAGCGGTCAGCAGCAGCACAACGTCTTTTGGGGCTACAGTCCAGTGACGTAGGCATGAATGGGCGGTCGCTGGGGGAGGCAACGGGGGGCTCTTGCCTCACCCCCTCCCACCCCTGGATCGCCTCTCCGTCCCGTGCTGACCCAGTGACAATGTGGTATTATCAGGTATGTGAAGTCTTCTGAACTCTGTGTGTCACACCTCTGACCTCTGAACTCTTTGCACTGTACCTATGCATGGCCTGATGGCTCAGCAGGTTCCCAAATCACATGTCTAAGATTTGCATCAAGTTTGCGGGACTTGTGGTGTCTCTACAGGTTTCTGTGCCGACAGGCGATGTTGCTGCTACACCAGCGTTATTTCTGGAGACTAGATTGCATTGCTGGCGCCGCATGTTTACCTCTGGCCGCTTGTTGCCTTTTGCCGCACATCGAAACCGACGAACCTCAGCTCTGAGATTTGTGTATTAATAAATGTTTTGTACGGTGCGCGCGATGGGTGTATGTTTGACTGTATCCCACTTTAAAAAAAAAAAAACTCCTCTTGCCGTGCCTCTGTCTCCTGACCCCCCCCCCCCCGAGCCCCTGCCTCCAGCAGCGCTTCATTTTTACTTTACAAGTTTTTTATTTACAATTTGCCCTTCAGACTCCTCACATCACATGTCCCGTTTCCTTGATTTCCAAGTGAAACATTAGGTGAGAGGGCTCTTTGGCAATGACGTGGTAAAATATTCATAATTTTGTTGCAATTGATTGCTAACTGTATCCAAGGCGACAATGCCCTTTCACCCCCACACCCGGCCCGCATTATCATGTTTAGATTAGGTGGGGGGGGGCTCTCAGTGGGTGGCGGACAGGGTCGGCAGGGGTCAAGGGATGCGCATCAGGGGTTAATAAGGTGGCCGGTGCGGGTCCTGTTTCTTCCTGCGGCTTTGATAAGCCGAAATTAGAAGCATGTATGCCATGCATAGCAATCAGCCTAGATATGGGAAGCATACACACATTGTATAACTGTCTGCCTATTTTAGCTAAGCCTAAGATGCAGCATTTTTGTACGTTTGAGTATACATTTGTTCAGGGGTGCGCGTTATTTGCAACCGTGCACAATGGATGTTGTCTGCAGCAATGTCCGTGAGCGGCACATCATGGCTATAGTACATGGTATCCTTTTTGATGCTTCAAACATGTATTATTAAATCAGACTGTATGAGCTACTTAACAAGTAGGACATGAGGTCAGTGGGTAGAGTGGGGTCAGAAGGGATTACAGGATAAGTGATGACACACAATAGTGTAAACTGTGACATAATTCTAAACATTGCCGTTCAACAAGCTATGCAGTTTACTCCTTTAATGTTCTACTACCACGCCATTCCTAAGACAGTCCTAGGAGAATCAGAAAAATAATGAATTACCCTTGCAATCAGAACCATCCGCACATATCGGGTGTGAGAAACCGTAACATTTATCAAATCATTTATTTGGTATACAATGGAATCTACCCATTGCTTTCACCAGATGTCTAGTCTGTTTTGTGACCTTCTCACAGCCCCTTCACTGAGTGATTTGATGCATTTAGTTCCGAAGCGTGCAACTATTTTTTGGTGGTATTGTGTGGTTTGGTGAAAGCTGATTGTGCTTGGTGAGGTTTTTCTTCAGTAAGAGGTGTGCAATACTGACACCCAGGCATGAGGAAGAAGTGAGGATTAATCTATTAAAATATGTTGGAACGGAGGTCTAGGTTATGTTCCCAAAAGAGAAGCCTGTATCCATTTTTGTGCCATTTTTTTGAAGCCTCATTGTCTATTTCTTCATGTGAGTTTTGCTTTATTTAGGATCATAAGGTGTCTTGGGGTACTTTGTTGCCTTCTACCTGGCACAGCATGTAATATAGTATCACCAAAAGGCACTGTGGATGCCAGTAAGTCCGAAAGGCAACACCAATTGACTTTGCCAGTGCTTGTCACACTTTCATCTGGGTATCCAGGTGTAAGTTTAGAAATGCATGGGCCGAAGTGAAAGTGCAAAAACCTGCCCCCATATTTCCTAAAGTTGTGGAGCAAGAAACCTTCGAATGGGAGTGTATTTTCTTTATGAAGAAAAGAATGATGTGACTTTTCACAAATAGTCAAAGGTAATTAGTGTATGCAGTTCTTAATAAGATGTGTTAATCTACTCAGGCCAGTACACAGCTAGATACGTGTAATGCCTCATCATTGAGTTTTTGTTCTTCAACGGGCACCTTCAATGGGGGCTCTTTGCCGGCTATCTTTTCATAAGCTGTTTGTGAAGTTTAGGTATGTGTGTCTAGGTGTGGATTGGTGTAGTATGTGTAGGGGTGTGAGTGTGATATTAAAAATAGGACATGGGATACTCCCCAGAGGGAGTGCAGAGTGACTGCAGAGTGCTAGGGAGTGCAGAGTGACTGCAGAGTGCTAGGGAGTGCAGAGTGACTGCAGAGTGCTAGGGAGTGCAGAGTGACTGCAGAGTGCTAGGGAGTGCAGAGTGACTGCAGAGTGTTAGGTAGAGCTAGGGATTGCAGAGTGACTGCAGAGTGCTAGGGAGTGCAGAGTGACTGCAGAGTGCTAGGGAGTGCAGAGTGACTGCAGAGTGCTAGGGAGTGCAGAGTGACTGCAGAGTGCTAGGGAGTGATAGGGACTGCAGAGTGACTGCAGAGTGACTGTAGAGTGCTAGGGACTGCAGAGTGACTGCAGAGTGCTAGGGACTGCAGAGTGACTGCAGAGTGCTAGGGAGTGCTAGGGAGTGCAGAGTGACTGCAGAGTGCTAGGGAGTGCTAGGGAGTGCAGAGTGACTAGGGAGTGCAGAGTGACTAGGGAGTGCTAGGGAGTGCAGAGTGACTAGGGAGTGCAGAGTGACTAGGGAGTGCAGAGTGGCTAGGGAGTGCAGAGTGGCTAGGGAGTGCAGAGTGACTAGGGAGTGCTAGGGAGTGCTAGGGAGTGCAGAGTGACTAGGGAGTGCTATGGAGTGCTAGGGACTGCAGAGTTACTGCAGAGATTAAGCTAATGGCAATGTAAATGACAATGCCATTTTTTTTATCTGTTTTCAAAACCAACACAAATACAAATGTTGTCATTTACAATGCCAATAGCTCTAACTTTTCCAAAGGCGAAACCATTGCATTGTAAATGCTTGTTATTCTTTGGTGTATTTATTTGGTTGGCACAATAATATAACACAATACACCATAACATAACACAGCATTCCACAACATAATATGCCCTAATATACCACAGCACAGTTCTGCATAAAACAATATAACACACCCTGACATAGCAAAATATAACACAACATAACACACTCTAATATACCACTTTAAGGCATAACATAACACAATATACTGCAGCATTACACAGCACAGCACATCTCCACACACGATACAGCATCGCAACAAGCAGTCCACGACAAACCATATCATAGCACATCCTAATATTATACGGCATGGCACTCTACAATGCAATATGAAATAGTCTAAAAAATGCAGCTTAGCATTGCATGACACAGTATGACACACACACTATAACACTGGGAAGTACATCATGACACAACAAAATCTAGTATAATAGCATAGAATAGCATTACACAACATAACACATCACAGCGTTGTACAGCATGACACATTGTAAAATACCCTAACATAACACAACAAAGTACTGCATGCCACAAAAGAACACAGTGACATAACAAATAATAACACAACACACCTTAACATAACACATTGTAGAACAGCACAACACATTATAATACAAAATAGCAAGGCACACCACAAAACATCCTAATATTTCACAGCATGACAGAGCATGACACAACATAATACAGCACATCATGAAATAACACAGCATAGCACCGCAGAGTACAAAATACCACAGCAGCACATGTCATAACAGCATAGGACAGCACAACACAAGATAGCAGACCCCAACATAAAACAACATTCAACAGCATTAGGGAATAGAACACAAAATATCACAACATAACACAGAATATCACTAAACAATCAAACTTACTACATAACACCCTAACATAAGGGCATCTTGAAACTGGGCACAACATCAAATACCCTAACATAACACATTAACACTACATGACCCAAAATGACACACCTTAATATGCCACAGCATTCCACAGGAAAACACAACACACAATAACGTCACATAGGATGGGGCATCATGACACAACATAACAAAAACATATAAAAAACACCATAATAAATACACAAATTAGATCAATTAAACTAGACTCACCATTAATTACATAACATAACACCACAGCCGAGCACAACACAGCATAACTCACACTAGCAAAACACAGCGTAACACAATGTGGCACAATATGACTCATTCGATCATAAAAAAGCATAGAACAGAATGACAGAACATTCCACAACTCATCATAGCATAGCAGCACAGTGCACTGCACGTAAGTATAAAACACCCTTGCCTATCACAGCACAGCATGGCATACCATAACATAACAGGAATGACTGTATGGCACAATATAACTCTGTTCCCCATGGTACATCATGGCACAGTAAACAACACACCATAACATAACGTAGTCCAGCGCAGAATAATATAGCACAGCATAACATAGCATCATAGCATAGTATAGGACACTATTCAACAACATAGCATTGTGTAAGTGTAAAAAGAACAGTGTAACATGGCTTTAAAAGTACATTACAAAAAAGATAGTGTCTAATACCACTCCGTGACTAAAGGTTTTACTGTAGAGACCTGTCCATCATCTGCAGGGCATGGACGGGACTCGCACGGGGTTATTAGTCTAATTTCCTTCCGAGTTTGAGAGAAAAAGTTATGACATAACTTCTCATCAGTATCTTAGGACAAGACGAGTGCCATGCTAGGTAAAGGGACAGTTTGATTCTCTCTCCCCTGATACTGGGTCAACATGGGATATTAATTGGCACAATCTAAATGTGTTGCTGTTGGCACCCTGGGTGGCCCACACATGGTGACCTGTTTACACTGGTATTTTCTCTGTTTAGTGTTGCCATTTTAGAGGATTAATATGCGCCATATGTCTGGATGGAGCCGCTTTGAGGGGGGAATATTGCACAGTGTTGAACAGTAGGGGAGCACTTACGAAGACAAAATGCTGGCTTGCCAGGACTGCTGAAAATCAGCGCACCATTTAGTCTGAAAAAACAGGCTTTTTATGCTAATTCCAATGTTTAGTGCGCGTTGTTAAAATTATAAATCCTTTGTTTCATCGGCTTTGTCTACAATACAAACATCATTCATTACAAGCAAAACCTACTGGTTTTTCTGTTAATTGTTTATCTTTTCGTCTAAATGGTAGTTAATGTGGAGTACAAAGTGTATGTGTCCAGAACAACGGTCAAGGAGGTCAAAGATATGTGCCAAACTGTCCTTAAGATCTTCCCTTACCCCAGTACAACAAGCTCTGCCCCCACCTATGATTCTGGCCGCCCCTAAACCACCACCAACAGCAGTGGCGTAATGAAAATTGCAGGGCCCCCCTACAAAATGCACAGACCGGGTCCCCCCACTCACCGGACCCAGTTAGGCACTCTCAGGCCCACCCGTGCACAACAGCCTTGGTCCTTACAGGTAACAGCGGCATGGCGGTGGGGCCGGGTTGGGGGATTTCGAAGGACAATGCTGATGGAAAGTTAAATAAATAATTTGTTTTTACTTGGCACCGTCCCTTGAAATCCACCCAAGCCTTGCCCCACCACCCCACCGCTATTACCTGCACGGACCACGGCTGGTGCACAGTGCCATAGGGGGCCCCTGTAGAATGAAGCCCCCCCACACCGGGGAGGAGGCTGCGGAGGCTATTGTTATGCCACTGACCAGCAGATTATATTCAGCTACATAAATGACTTATAAATGACTATGAATACCTTGTCGGACATTGCTGCTGGCCTATCTTTGACTTCAGCGCTACTTCTTGCGGAACCCGCTTCGTGGGTCCCGCTGCGGCGTGTCAGCCGTCTGTGTGCAGAGTTTGGGACCACACCTGTGAGGGTCTGGGTGAGTGCAGGGCTGCGAGCGGCGGGACAGGACTACATCTCCCAGGAGTCCTGCTAACCCGCGCCACCTGTGACCTGGCCGCTCTCCCTGCCCGCCCCCCCCACCTACAGCCTGAAAAGCCATTGCCTGCATCGCTGCTTTGGGATACCTTATCGGACCTTGCTGCTGGCCTATCTTTGACTTCAGCGCTACTTCTTGCTGAACCCGCTTCGCAGGTCCCCGCTGCGGCGTGTCAGCCGTCTGTGTGCAGAGTTTGGGACCACACCTGTGAGGGTCTGGGTGAGTGCAGGGCTGCGAGCGGCGGGACAGGACTACATCTCCCAGGAGTCCTGCTAACCCGCGCCACCTATGAACTGGCCGCTCGCCCCGCCCCACCTACAGCCTGAAAAGCCCTTGCCTGCATCGCTGCTTTGGGATACCTTGTCGGACCTTGCTGCTGGCCTATCTTTGACTTCAGCGCTACTTCTTGCGGAACCCGCTTCGCGGGTCCCGCTGCGGCGTGTCAGCCGTCTGTGTGCAGAGTTTGGGACCACACCTGTGAGGGTCTGGGTGACTGCACGGCTGCGAGCGGCGGGACAGGACTACATCTCCCAGGAGTCCTGCTAACCCGCGCCACCTGTGACCTGGCCGCTCTCCCTGCCCGCCCCCCCCACCTACAGCCTGAAAAGCCCTTGCCTGCATCGCTGCTTTGGGATACCTTATCGGACCTTGCTGCTGGCCTATCTTTGACTTCAGCGCTACTTCTTGCTGAACCCGCTTCGCAAGTCCCCGCTGCGGCGTGTCAGCCGTCTGTGTGCAGAGTTTGGGACCACACCTGTGAGGGTCTGGGTGACTGCACGGCTGCGAGCGGCGGGACAGGACTACATCTCCCAGGAGTCCTGCTAACCCGCGCCACCTGTGACCTGGCCGCTCTCCCTGCTCGCCCCGCCCCACCTACAGCCTAACTTTCCTCCTACAAATACAAGCATCATTTCCCGCGTCGCGGGAGCGCGCGGGAGCGCCCGGGGCTAAGCCCGGGCAAAGGGCGGGCCCTCTGTGGCCCTCTGAGGCCCGAGGAGACTGGACTGGGCCCAAACCTTTGGCTGTTTATGCCCTTGTGTATATATTCTTTGTAAGTCTATTCTGTTTTTTACCTACAGGTGTTTGCTCTCTTTAAATGTCATCGACCAGCACTGCCCCTATCATGTCGGATAGGCTAGGGGGCTCCCTCAATGGAACTCTGGACAATTATTTTACCAAGACCGTTGCCGATGTTCCTAAGGAGATTACTTTAGCAGAGCGGCGAGCAGAACGCCGCCGCTCTATAGAAAGTATGAAGAATAGGCCTCTAGTTGAGTCACCGCTACCAGCTATTGCCTCTACTGAAGAGAGCCCACATTACGTTCCGCAGGAAACTTAAAACTCTTTTGTTCCCCAAATAATGCACTCCCTCTCCCCCTCCCTCCTCTGGATCTCAACAGGTTTATAGCGCGGGGATGCCTACGGGTCACCAGGCGCTTTAGAAATCGCAAAATAAATAAATAAATAATAAAATGGTAATGACTGTGCACTCTTATCTGATAGCCTGTCCCTTGTATTCAGAGATTGTACGCCGCCACCTAGTACTTTCCCCAAGACTACAGTGAACGGCTCGTCATCAGCTAATTGTATTAGCACTCCCACAGTAACCGAGGCTCTGACTACCCCTACATCCTTGCCTCGTAAAAATTTACCAACTAGGTTAAAAAAAATCACACCACTTAGAAATTTTGGCCAACCGCCTACCAAAAAAAGGAGGAAAAGGGGTGAACCGCAACAACAGAAACTGAGCCATACTGAGTTCGGGAAAAAAACTAAGTCCATTATTGGGAGTGTTAAGGCCCCAATAGCTATACCCGAAGTCATTACTCCTATCCCACCACCCCTACACCCTGTAGAGATGGATTGCGAGGCTAACACTGACCACCCACCACCCCTACACCCTATAGAGATTGATTGCGAGGCTAACACTGACCACCCACCAACAGATATTTTGCCGCCAGTAGTCCATAATTTGGTTACACTGGATAGCATTGAAAACTTAATCAGGAACTATTCCCTAGCTATCATTGAAAATCTGAATAAGGTGGAGGAATGACTAGGGAAATTAGAGCGGGAACTGGTAAGCAATGGAGCTTCCACAAAGACAGATGTAAATAACGCCATGCATAATATTATACCACCTACTCAACCTATTACATCTGCCCCAATTCCTGTCTCGAACATGACCTTGATCCCTCCACATAATAACAACCCTAAGCAATACAATCCACCCCATTTATTACCCACTAATAAACCCGACCCGACTCCAGCTATTTCAACTAAAAGGCCACCGAAGGGTCTGGGTAATACAACTCCGGGGATACCAACTAGGGAGGGAGAAAATTCCAGGCATACTCGGGGGAGACCAAACAGGGCCCCTCTTCCAGAACTCCCACCGGAAGCAGTGCCTTTCGTGGTAGTCCTTACAGGGGTACCTGAATTGGAAAAGAACAAGCGGGAAGGTTTTGCCCAATTAAAGAATAAAATAATGCACTGGCTGAGTTTATACAGGCCAATTGTAAGTAATATCAGTGGCGAAATCGTTCAGGTCCGCCGCCTTCAGTGGTTGGGGGGAAGGCCCAAAGATATCGAAGGTGATATAGTGGTGGTAAATTTTAGAGACCAAGAAGCAGTCCAGTTTATATTAAATTGGCCAGCTGGAAATGTCAACAACCGTATCACTCCCCGACCACTGACATATTTCTACCCGAGATCAGTGGTATTTCCACCCCAGCATTTATTCCCCCAATATCCACAAATACAGACTCATTCCAATACCCACCCCTTGACCCTGCACAATGTCAGGAACCATCCACATGTGCCTTTCTCTGTATCAGCCCCTGATCCCTATGGATGGAATTTTGTACCTACTAGGAATAACACAACTTTCAATGGGAGAATGAACCATCTAAAACCATTCACGCCATTGGAGACTACTAATAGGTTTGATATATTTAATGGGCTAGACGATTGTGACTGATGTTTTTTGAGTCCAGGGGACGAGGGAAGTGGGATACATACCTCTAATATGGAGAGCACTGTTAATGGAGCTGATGTAGTGGGGAATGTAATAAATATGTCTTCAGTCGGACAACCGAATGGGCCATTGCCCCCATCTGTGAGGAGAATACACATTGTTGGTGAAGCAAGTACCTCAGGAAACGGGTAAAATTTAATAAGCTGGAATATCGCAGGGTGGCATAATAAGATGGACTGTTTGGGCTGGCTGGAATTTGTCACCAAATTTGATATCCTTTGTCTCCAGGAGACGTGGTCTACTGAAGATATTGCCCAAGAAGGCTATGTTGCCTATAACTGCCCGGCCCTGAGCTCTAGTATGGGTAGAGCAAGAGGTGGGCTGGTTATTTTATTGTCAGTGAGTCTCCCGGCACGAGTCAAAATACACATGACAGTTGGCTCACACTCACAGAGACTATGGCTGCAGCATAATGGTGGTTGGAATGTCTTATTAATTAACCACTATAATAACGTATTCAATCACTCTAGTTCTGTAGTGGTTAATGAACTTGAGGAGGCAGTTGAAAACCTGTGTGGGCAAACCGGTATTTCTTTTGAAATCTTGTGGGCTGGTGACTTCAACATCCATATGTGCCCCTTTTCTTTCTCAAGGGTGTGTGGTTTTGGAGGGGAGGATGTAGAGAATCAGGCCCACTTTATACATACGGTCTATGGGGACTCACTCAACACACTCTTGCTTAAACTTGATCTTTGGATATTGTCACCAAAGAAAGATAACGATGGCAAATCGATACCAACCTTTGTGGGAAGGAACTCTGCCACTGTTATAGATTATTTTATAGCCTCCGCAAGTATAAATTCTTTGTGTACTATACCAGAAGTACTAGATTTAGCCCTCAGTGACCATAACTGTCTAACTATACATTTGTTTCTGTGGGGGGAGAAGGCTGTGGTATCCCATGGAATAGTGGCGGATATAATCCTGCATAGGCCAAACGGTCCTAGTATTAAATGGGGTAGACACAATGAGGAATTGCTGCTGGCCAAAATTGTGTCTGCATGCCTACCGGAGGTGGAATCATGTCTTGAGCCCAATACATGTCCGACAAGCACATTAGCTAGCTTTGAACTAATCAATGCAATTACAAAAAAGATTTTGACTAAGAATAAGGCAAAGGGACAAGGGGCCCCCAGAGGGTGGTTTAATAGGGCTTGTACAAAATCCCTACAAAAATTTAAAAATGCCCTAGCTAGCAAGCCCAGGGATAGGGAAGTGGTTAGATCCCTAAGGAACACATATAAAATGCACTTGAATTTGAGGAAGCAGGAGCTAAGAGAGGAAGCGTGGGACAATTTATCCAAGGCTGTAGATCTCCGAGATACTAAGTTATTTTGGACTACTGTTAATAGTCCCTTCCTCCATGATGAAGTAGCGCCAGTGCTCTTGGCCCAAGTAAGCGAGGAAAACTGGATATCCCATTTCTCTAGCATTTTTAACCCGGGAGGGACATTTACGGAGAGTGATATGGTTGTGGTCCCTGGTCCTCCTACATCGCTTAACATCACAATTGCTGAGGTGGATAGTGCCATCCGATATAGCAAGGGAGGGAAGGCACCCGGCCCTGATGGGGTCCCTGTGGACCTATATAAGTCAGATGTAACACTATGGAGTCCCCTGCTGACCAAAGTGTTTAACGCAGTAGCCCTGGCCTCTGCACCTCAGTCTTGGGGAGAGTCGATTATTATCCCCATTTACAAAAAGGGAGATAGGAGCGAGGCCAAGAACTATCCCCCTATCTCCCTCCTCGACTCCTCCATGAAAATAATGAGTAGGGTGTTATTGATCCGATTGGAGGAATGGGTTGAAGAGAATGGGATCCTAGCGGACTCCCAATTTGGTTTCCGAAAGGGGTTAGGCACTATAGAACAGTGCATCAACCTAGACCTTATTATAGGCAAATATACGCGTGCAAAACAGGGTTCGCTGTTCCTCTGTTTTGCGGATTTGTCAAGTGCATTCGATCTGGTTGACCATGGTCTACTATGGACAACCCTATTGAATATGGGGGCCCCACCAAAAATTATCTATTTTTTAGCCCATCCAAATGGTAATTTTTCCGCTAATATCCGTTTTGGACCCATGGGCGAATGTACCTCAAGCATTAGAGTAAGGTCCGGAATTAGGCAAGGATGTGTTCTTGCCCCTCTTCTTTTCTCCCTTTTTATTAACGCCATTGAAACAGAATTGGGAACAGTTAATGCCGATGTTCCGTCTGCTGAGGGTATATCAATCCCTGTTCTGCTCTACGCGGACGACACAGTCCTCTTATCCAGAACCCCCGTAGGGCTGCAGAAACTAATGGATAAGTTTCAGGATTTTATTAATGGGAGAAAACTTAAGATTAATAATTCAAAAACTTTTATTTTGGCCTGCGGAAAGAAAGTAAAAAAACTAAGACCCTTTACATTAAAGGCCCAATTGATTGAAATGGTTGATAGCTTTTGTTACTTAGGCATCACTTTTAATAGCGGGGGCATTTGGACACATGAGATGACCAATGTTAGAGGAAAAATGGGTAAAAGTGCATTTGGAATCTTTAAATTTGCTTCTAAGCTGGGCTCAAGGCGCATATTTGATATGTTACACATATATCGCCACAGATGTGTCGCGCTGGCCCTTTATGGGTCTGGGGTATGGGGACATTGCAATCATCAATCACTCCAAGTTGAAGAAAATAAATTCATTAACAAACTCCTCTGTCTACCATCTTCTGCCTCTACCGGTCTGATACATCAGGAGGTTGGTTTGGAACATCTTACAGATCTTATTGGTCTTAGACCCCTGCTAGTATGGAGGTCTATCTGGCTCAAAGAACAGACTAGTTTTACGAGGAAAATTATTAATGATTGTCTTCGCTTGGACAAGTATAAACTGATTCCTTGGCTCAACTACATATGTTCTACATATGATGATGTTTTTAAGTTAAATGTCCGTGATAACCCTCTTTGTGCTTTGGTCATCCCTAAAAACGAGTTAAAACACGTGTATTTGAGGGCTAAGGCACAAAAGCGTTGTTCTGCCACTAGCCAGCTCTCTACCCTTCGTTTTTATAACACATATAATCTGGCTGAACCTGGTTTTGCTGAATATCTAAAAATGGTAACTATACGATCACACCAGTTTGTTCTTACCAGATTACGTATGGGGATTGTTCATTTGCTTGTTGCCTGTCCGCACATCCAACTTCACACTGTAGCCCCTTTGCCCGTGTGACGGATAATCCAAACAGAGCATTGTGCACTTTTTACTGATTTGCCCTTATTATCTACAACTCCGGATTATATACTTGAAACCACTTTTTAAAAAATATAAGGTATCCTCTGTGAATACAGCTATGAGTCTTTTATTCGCACTTGCTAAACCTGATGTGTGTTTTTTTACGGCTGTATATATTTTAAAATCTATATCTCTTAGGAAAAGTATGTCCTTTTAACAGTATGTTTATAAAATGCAAATGTAAACTGTAAATGTTGTGATGTACTGCTGTACTTTTATGATTATTTTATAATGATCGAATAAAGTTTTGAAATCGAAATCGACTATGACACTAGGCACAAGTAAATGACTTCCTCAATTTGTTTTTAAACAACTTCAAATTAGGAACATATCTCTTACATAGGATATAAAGCATGCTTCTGTAACATTACTTAGGGGTCGATTAGGATGGTGGGTGAACTGCCTGCCATCCTCACCAGAAAGACCTCCGCCATATTAGGATGGCTGCGGGGTCTGCGGCCGATGGAAAGACCATCCGCCGTTTTTCCACCCGTCGACTCATCAACCGGGCGGAAAACATCTTTAATATGGTGGCAGTGTCTGCAAGACACCGCCATCCATATTAGGATTCAGGCGGAGATCAGCTTTCTATGGCAGCGTTGCCGCCATGGAAAGGCATGCGGTCTTTGCATTGGGGGTCCATTGCAGGCACCAAGGGTGTTGGGGGGTGCGGGGTGCACATGGGGTGTACCTATGGTACTCCATGCATTTGCATACACAAGGTGGCAGGCACCGCGCGGTGCTTTTTTATGTTGTGCATGCAAATGCGCGACATGCATTTCTGACATTGCAGCGGGTGCTGCTGACAGCACCGCCAGCCGCAATGTTAAAAATGTGGGTTGCGACCGCCAGTGTGGCAGGGGCATCCTAATGGGTACGGTGGGACCGCCGCACCTATGGTGGGTGGTCCCTTTAGCTGATGCGGTGGCGGGCGGATTTTGCCCATATTATTATATAAAGGATACCTTTGAGGGAACATCAATAATGTAAATCACGTTGATTTAGTAAAATCTATCTTCTGTAGGCCCGGGCAGAAAATGTCATTGCACTTGCAGAATTGGCGTAATTTAGCGACTCTGCAAAGCGGAGTTCTATCCAAATTCCATCAATCGCCGCATGGCGGACTTTGTTTTCCCACGAGGCTCCAGAAATGCGAGCTGGTGAGCACAAGCGAGATTTGGTGTCCTCTACCGCAAATTTTAGGGAGGGTGGCCATGAGCGGTCTTGGTCGGAGGGCTGCCTCTCAAATCGATTTTCTACTCGAGTGGCAGCAAAATCAACTTTTAAGGCTTCATGCTCTTGTGCAGTTTGCGCTGATTTTTCAGCCGAGAATGCGCTACTGGCACTAAATTGCATCACAAGCAGTGTGACGTGCCTATTTTTGCCCGTTAACAGAACTTCACAAAATTCCATGGCGTTTTTACGAAACTATGGAATTCTACAGAGTGAAATTCCACAAGTTCTGACCACCCCAAGTCTTCTAGTGATCACCACTATGGGCCAGATGTAGGTAGGCATTTACCGGTCGGTAACGGCCGAATTCGGCCGTTACCGACCGGTAAATGCAATTTGAGATGTAGGGCCCTGTATTTTACAGAATCGGTAAATTTACCGATCGGTAAATTTACCGATTCTGTAAAATACCGAATCGGTATTTTTACCGATTCGGTAAAATTGATATGTAGGTGGGACTCTTCTGAGTCCCACAACCCTTACCGAATCGGTATTTTACCATCAAATATATTTGATGGTAAAATACCGATTCCGGTGTGCATGCACATGTGTGCATGCACACCTGTGCCATATAACAGGCAGACCTGCCCTTAGGGCAGGTATGCCTGCCACATGGCCCCCGAAACTTTTTTGGGGGTGCTAGAGGGTGTCAAAGTGACACCCCCTGCACCCTTGTCAAAATCGGTATTTACCGATTCGGTAAATACCGACCGGTAATGCCCCATTCATTCCTATGGCAGCGTTGCCGCCATGGAAAGGCATGCGGTCTTTGCATTGGGGGCCCATTGCAGGCACCAAGGGTGTTGGGGGGTGCGGGGTGCACATGGGGTGTACCTATGGTACTCCATGCATTTGCATACGCAAGGTGGCAGGCACCGCGTGGTGCTTTTTTATGTTGTGCATGCAAATGCGCGACATGCATTTCTGACATTGCAGCGGGTGCTGCTGACAGCACCGCCAGCCGCAATGTTAAAAATGTGGGTTGCGACCGCCAGTGTGGCAGGGGCATCCTAATGGGTACGGTGGGACCGCCGCACCTATGGTGGGTGGTCCCTTTAGCTGATGCGGTGGCGGGCGGATTTTGCCCATATGATTATATAAAGGATACCTTTGAGGGAACATCAATAATGTAAATCACGTTGATTTAGTAAAATCTATCTTCTGTAGGCCCGGGCAGAAAATGTCATTGCACTTGCAGAATTGGCGTAATTTAGCGACTCTGCAAAGCGGAGTTCTATCCAAATTCCATCAATCGCCGCATGGCGGACTTTGTTTTCCCACGAGGCTCCAGAAATGCGAGCTGGTGAGCACAAGCGAGATTTGGTGTCCTCTACCGCAAATTATAGGGAGGGTGGTCATGAGCGGTCTTGGTCGGAGGGCTGCCTCTCAAATCGATTTTCTACTCGAGTGGCAGCAAAATCAACTTTTAAGGCTTCATGCTCTTGTGCAGTTTGCGCTGATTTTTCAGCCGAGAATGCGCTACTGGCACTAAATTGCAGCACAAGCAGTGTGACGTGCCTATTTTTGCCCGTTAACAGAACTTCACAAAATTCCATGGCGTTTTTACGAAACTATGGAATTCTACAGAGTGGAATTCCACAAGTTCTGACCACCCCAAGTCTTCTAGTGATCACCACTATGGGCCAGATGTAGGTAGGCATTTACCGGTCGGTAACGGCCGAATTCGGCCGTTACCGACCGGTAAATGCAATTTGAGATGTAGGGCCCTGTATTTTACAGAATCGGTAAATTTACCGATCGGTAAATTTACCGATTCTGTAAAATACCGAATCGGTATTTTTACCGATTCGGTAAAATTGATATGTAGGTGGGACTCTTCTGAGTCCCACAACCCTTACCGAATCGGTATTTTACCATCAAATATATTTGATGGTAAAATACCGATTCCGGTGTGCATGCACATGTGTGCATGCACACCTGTGCCATATGACAGGCAGACCTGCCCTTAGGGCAGGTATGCCTGCCACATGGCCCCCTATGGGGCCTATGGGCCAGATGTAGGTAGAACTTATTTACCGATCCTTAATTATCGAATTTTACCGATTCGGTAATTAAGAATCGGTAAATAAGAAGGGGGGGGGTATGTAGGAACATCCAGATGTTCCATTTACCGAATCGGTAATTATCTGTATTTACCGATTCGGTAAATACCGACCGGTAATGCTCCATTCATTCCTATGGGCTTTGAAGCCCATAGGAATGAATGGGGCATTACCGGTCGGTATTTACCGAATCGGTAAATACTGATTTTGACAAGGGTGCAGGGGGTGTCACTTTGACACCCTCTAGCACCCCCAAAAAAGTTTCGGGGGCCATGTGGCAGGCATACCTGCCCTAAGGGCAGGTCTGCCTGTCATATGGCACAGGTGTGCATGCACACCGGAATCGGTATTTTACCATCAAATATATTTGATGGTAAAATACCGATTCGGTAAGGGTTGTGGGACTCAGAAGAGTCCCACCTACATATCAATTTTACCGAATCGGTAAAAATACCGATTCGGTATTTTACAGAATCGGTAAATTTACCGTTCGGTAAATTTACCGATTCTGTAAAATACAGGGCCCTACATCTCAAATTGCATTTACCGGTCGGTAACGGCCGAATTCGGCCGTTACCAACCGGTAAATGCCTACCTACATCTGGCCCTATATCTCTTATCCCACCATTTCTCTTGCACCAGAGTACACACACAAGAATATTACTGCACAGCTTCCTCCTTATACCAAAATTGGCTATATTCAGAGTCACTGGAATTGTGTGACAGGAGAAGATAAAGCTATGCAGCAAAATTGACTAAATTTTGAGGCAGGAAAGGGCAAATTATGCTCCATAATGTGACACTTTTTGTGATAGTATTACTGTACTATTTTGACATTTTCCCATGTTTACATTATCTGGGGAAAGATTTCACCAGTTTAACATCCAAATAGAGAATAAAAAAATGAAAAATGATTGGTCAACCTTTGCGAAGGGACTTCCTTTAAGCACCAATGCGCATCGATGCGCTTAAAGTAACTTTTAATCCATTTGAGTTAGAAACTATTTTTTGTTAAAATCTGCAAATTATGCAGCAGTGCAGCTGATCAATTGGCAAATGTGACAAATACATTTTTATGCTGAAAATATCACAGCCGTAGATGGCATACATCCATTAGCCCTGACTTTATTTCTGCCCTGGAAATAAAGCGAACATACAAATTACACGAAGCATTACTCAGAAGAGATGCAGGCACTGACAAGATGGTGCTATAATAAAGGTGTATATATGCCTTTTGAAACTCTCCTCTTTGAAAAAGGATGATATTTACACCAAAATGTCAAACATCCAACCCATCAATCTTCAATGTTGCTCTGTTGTTGCTTATGTAACCTTATTTAATAGCCGAATACCCCACTTAGAGTTTATCAGAGCTTCTGGCCACCAAATGTGTGATTACCCCCTCATTTAGAGGTGGGGGAACTGCTGAGCTTCAGGTGGTGGTTCAGGGGCGTAACGCAGGGGCGTAATACCGGCCCATGCGTCCCCTGCAGAACAGCCACCCAACCCTTCAAGGGCCCCTAAGGCCTTCATGGGGGCCCCATTCTGCATAAGCCCAACAAGTACGTGTGAGATACAGGAGAATCAGAGCCCCCACTTCAACTTTGGCAGGAGCCCATCTTTTTACGTTACGCCACTGTGGTGATGCAGCAGCTGGTGGCGCCATTGGAAACCCTTGACCTAGGGGCCCTTCCAGCAAATGGCAGCAAAGTCACCTGCTATATTAATGGTGGACAACACCATTGATTTCCCTGCCCTGGTCTGCCATTTGAGGAAAATAAACGAATGGGCCTGACTCTATCCACATTATGGCCATTAAGTATTGGTGTTTATGAAACAGACCCTTGCCTTGCTATTTTGATTCATTAAAACGAAAAAAGTAAATTCCAAGTTGTCCAGATAAGCATGGCAGCCGCCTGGCATTCATCGGTGCCTGGTATGCGTCTAGCGCAGTGTGGATGCACAGAGATCCTCCCACCCAGGCAGAGTTCTTACGATAGGGGGTTATTCCTCTGCTAGGGAGCAGTGGCCAGAATTCTTTACGCTTCACTTATCCTGTGATAATCTTACAACTGTAGAACACTGTATCTCCATTACTGGCATATACTCAGAGGAATATTATACAGAAGATCAATACTCGGGGAGTCCAAAGAAAGGTACGCATTGTCCTTATTAGTTTAGACAACAATGTTATAGACGAAAGTGGAGTGCGCTCTGTTTGGGACTAATTCAGAGGCAGCTCCTCCGCAATGGCGGAGGAGCATCGCCTCACTGGCTCAGAGCCAGCAAGTGAATAATAAAACGATATACTATATTGTTTTATGTTTTAATTTGCCGGTCCTGAGCCAGCGTGAGCCGGGAGGAGTGGGTGCGGGGCATGGGAGGGGGAGTGCTATGTGCACTTCTAAGTGCGCATGTGTGTTGCCGTCCGTTTCAGGCCGGCAAAACACACATGCGCACTTAGGTTTTTCCAACCCGGCTGTATTGAACAGTCAAACTGGAGAAGCATGTTAGACTCCCTGACCTGAGTAGAGCGTCTTTTCAGCCCTACCAGGCTATCCGCGTGCTGCTCTCACACAAAGAGAGCAACGCGGGCATTACACAGTGAGTCTGATGCTGCCCCATTTCCTGCTGGGACCAAGAAGCAGAACAGCAGAACACTGAGGCGCGAGGAGCTATGCGGCCGGAAGCTTCAGGTAAGTGGTTTCTTATTTTTAAGAATTACCCCCCAGTGTTCCCCTGTGTCCCCTCCTACTGCCCCACGACCTCTTCATTGTATCGGACACCACTGTTCTGGGTCCTTTGTTTCTAGCTTTATGAACTCTCCATTTTTACCTTAATGTATTTTACAGCAAGTTCCTACCTGATTCTATCCAGTGTAGGTACTTGCTGAATTAGGCGTGGAGTAGAAGCAATGCTCCTAGTAGTCCATGCTGAATTCTGCTTTGACTGACCCAAATTGTTGTTGGTCTATGCACTATTCTCAATGAGCCACTTTTGCTGTGTCTATTAGGAATTGTCCCTCTTCGATTGGTTTTTGTCGGACACTTAGTGTATGTTTATTTAATTTAAGTTACATTGAATCACTTGCTGCAAGTCACTGTGATGCATCCAACCCTGCCATTCAATGACAGACCATGAAAACTCTTCTCTTGGCTTGCATTCCTGCCTCCTCGGACCCCCTATCCATGCCAGTGTTCTCTGGTCAGACTTTGCCATCCCAAGCTTGCCTACTAAGGCTTGTGTGCTGCGCTCCGGTGTGTGAAGTTACAGGCTCGTGAGACTCGACCATCCTGAGAATGTCTACCACTTTCTGAAATAGATCGAAATATCGACTAATGTGGTTTGCCATTGTGCATAATTTTATACATTTTTATGAGTGTGTCATTATTTTTCTCTGCACTTAGTGCACTTACAGTTCACTTACAGTTTGAAAGCATTCTCATTCAAAACACTATTTGAACATATTTTAATATTTTATTCGAATTTCGTCCTGTATATAATTGCTTATCATCTAAAACTGCTATATTTACCGCATACCTTTCTTTGCATTCTGTTAGCCTTGATCACATGTGACATATTGCTATATAATAGCATTCGACAGCGCCTGGGAAACAGCAGCAAGCGCTACCCGCACATGCTGCTCCACGCCGTTCCATCCTTAGAATGTATCATTCATTTTCATTCCGTCATGGTCTGAACATGATCTTAGTTGTTGTAGATTCATCCCCCGAGTGTGACAGACGTCATAACTACACAGGGAATAACCTCAGCCATTAAAAAGCCTCTTTGTTGAGCAGACGTATAGCGTGACCACGTGGTATAGTCTCTCCATTACCTCGCCAAGTAGATCCCCATTTCATCTTTAGAATCTCGGAGGAGTTCTGCTGATTACTTTGCAGGGACTATCCACAAAGTATCGCCTGGAGACTAGTGGTCAAACTGAGAGGATTAATCAGGAAGATGGGCAACACCTCTCTACAAATTTTTTTGAAAAACACCAAGAACTGTGTTAATTGTTGTGCATGACCAGGTTTATACAGAATTACACAACTGATGCCTCTATTTAGTTTAAGCCCTTCTCTCTACAAAGTAGAAAAGGTAATGTGCCTGCTATGAGGGTCTATGTCAGGCAAATACAACTGAATCTGGTACACCCCAAGGAAAATTTGACACAAGTATCTACATATCTGAGCAACACATATATTTCAGCCCAGTTAAATAAGGCCCCTTATGATTGACACTGTAGTCAATCGTGTAGCAGCTAAAAGTATGCATTCATCCTGTGTTACACTATCCCAGGGTAAACCAGTCAACTACAGTGTCCCTTTACACCACTTCCTGCACCAGCAAAAGTGGACCAGCAAGGAGACTACAAAGTGAAGAATGTCCTTTATCCCCCCAGGCATGATACAAGATATTACCTCTGTCTGACTTGAGAGAGTATGATAATTATAATGATAACGAAATTTATAAAGCGTGTTTCGGCGCTAGAACCATGAACAGACACCCCACTGAAACAACCAGGTTTTCAGATTTTTTCTAAAGCCCATAAGAGAGCCAGCCTTCCTAATTTCTGGTGGCAGCAGGTTCCACAACTTAGAGGTGCCATGTTGGAAACTCAGTCCTCCCCAATGCAGAGTTTGAATCTTTGGCACTGCAAGGAATTTTGCCCCTGAGGAACGGAGAGATCTGCCTGGCTGATACCAAGCAAAGAGCTCCCTCATGAACAGTGGACCCTTCTGTGTCAAAGCTTTAAAAGCCACACAGAGTGCTTTAAATTTGATACGCTGCATCACTGGGAGCCAATGAAGCTTCCGAATCTCTTCTGAGATAGATTTGTGCCAGGGTAGACTCAGCAGTAAACGAGCCGCCGAATTTTGGACAGCCTGAAGTTTTCTCAGGCACTGCGTTTGGGCGTTCAAATACAGCCCGTTGCAGTAATCCAACTTGGACTGTATCAGAGAAGTGATGACCACTTTCCTGGTTTCCTCCGGAATATAGGGAAGTACCTTCCTGATTTTTTTTATTAGGAAGTGAGAGGCAGACACAATGGCATTTGTTTGAGGAATAAACTTAAGCCTATTGTCTTTCAAAATGCCCAGGTTTTTTGTCTTTGCCGAAGGGACGGGCGGGAGGCCCATTTTCACAGGCCACCAGAGCTTACTCCAGGAAGGTTGCAAGTTGCCAAAAATCAACACTTCCGTCTTCTCAGAATTTAATTTAAGGCAGTGACTGCTCATCCAGATGTTAATGGCAGCCATGCAGTTATTGAAATATAAAGAAGGAGGTACCCCTGGTATATATAGCAGGGAAGGGGGTGTTATTATCAGTAAACAAGAAGTCCCTGTTTCAACAGTAGTGGGCTGGCGTGGCCAGACAAGACAGTGCTCGAAGGGGTAGGGATATACAGGTAATGCTCCCTATATCTATACACTAATAGTGATTTGTTAAGGCAGGCAAAGAAAAGACATTCATATAAGGGTGACCAAAAGTAACTCAAACAATCAAGTTTATGTTGGTTGTAAAAAGGTTAAAACAGTTTATTACCTCCCGACATGGGTTACAATCTAAAACATGATAAAAACATTGGAGTTAAGAGCCACCTAATGTGGCGAAGTGGTACTATATAGTAGAGTCAAACATGAACAGAAACAGTCGACGCGGCGTTTCGGTGTTTTCAAAATCTTCACACCTTCTTCAGGACTTTTGTACAGTAATGACTCAAAATCTATAAAATTAGAAAATACACTTTACTGACTGGTATATATAAATTAAAAACCAACAACCTAACATTGCCTCTGCCAAGCTTAAAAAAGGTACATGCCTAATATTTTTAATCCATCTTTTACTTAGAAAACCCTTCGACATTCATTTCTTAATTAAAAAAACAGAATTGTTTCGAGCTTAGTAATGAAATATCATTGAATAAATTGAATGTACATGCTATTCGATGTAAAAAACTCCCTTTGTATAAGGTTCTGATTTAGGTACGTATTGGATATTACCTGGTATAATATAACGGAGGATTATAGTTCTTTCCCTCTAGATTTAGATTCTTTGCAATGATAATCTTTCAAAGGCTATCTAAAAATAAGCACAGAGTATCATTTAATGGTTTAGCCTCATTTTGAGTTAATCTAAAAAACTGAATTTTGTTGCACATTTTTATGACTAAAGATTACCTTCATACTTGATTAAGTTGAGCCTATATGCGCAACGGAGGAGCCACCGTGAATATCAGGGCTAGGTCATCTTTTTCTTGGAACCTAGAGCGGTTACATAGTTTCAAAATTTATTATATTATATAATTGAGGGCTGCTTGATCATCCTAATCACTGAAATTGTCAGGACTACTAACCTGTTTATAATTTTACAGGAGATCTTGAAGATACGGATCACTCTGCAACAGTCTCTTGTTCCAGTCTTCACTTCTGTTATAATACTGAAGTGGTCTAATGTCAAAAGAAATAATTTTCTTTAGAGTCTTATCACTCCCTTATAGAATAAATGTGTTTAGTAGTTCCCTCTGTCAGTGACTAAAAGTTAACGTGAGTACTACTTAACACAAAAAAACCAAAGAACTACCTATATTGCTGTTTATCTTATTGGGTATGTATTTGATGCCTTGACTTTAGGCTAGCATAAGATATAGTATATGATGTAGTATATATATGGCCTTTTCTCTAAAGGTAATTCTATAGGAAACAATAGCATTATATTAATATTATATTTTCATACTACAACCATTTAAAAAACAACCCTAGTAAGATGTTCTAAATAAAAGATATTTTAGAAACTATATTCTAAATATACAAGAAATAGTCTAAGTTCTATTGCTGGGTCTACTAGAAATTTACCAGGGGGAGAAGGACAATACCCTCGTCTTGGCGAGTCGTTTGCCTACCTTGAATATACAATACGGCCTCCCTGCTCCTCCGTGCATCAGGACGTCATAGAGATTCGATGTGGAATGAGCCTATCTAGGACTCCACTATTTATGCTGCCGCTACCTCTGGCGCCCCGGAAGTAGAAGATAATATAATAAAGTAATAGCGCTGAATTTTATAATTTTATACATGGACTCTATATTAGCGGAATTATTGCTAACATCACATCTTTTATGGCCAAAAAAATATAAAGTTTAAATCTTGTTTGCAAGCGTCAACCCGGAAGTAATAAACCCGGAAGTGCGAGTGTTTAGTTTTTTAACTAAACCCGGAAGTGCGAGTGTTTAGTTTTTTAACTAAACACTCGCACTTCCGGGTTTATTACTTCCGGGTTGACGCTTGCAAACAAGATTTAAACTTTATATTTTTTTGGCCATAAAAGATGTGATGTTAGCAATAATTCCGCTAATATAGAGTCCATGTATAAAATTATAAAATTCAGCGCTATTACTTTATTATATTATCTTCTACTTCCGGGGCGCCAGAGGTAGCGGCAGCATAAATAGTGGAGTCCTAGATAGGCTCATTCCACATCGAATCTCTATGACGTCCTGATGCACGGAGGAGCAGGGAGGCCGTATTGTATATTCAAGGTAGGCAAACGACTCGCCAAGACGAGGGTATTGTCCTTCTCCCCCTGGTAAATTTCTAGTAGACCCAGCAATAGAACTTAGACTATTTCTTGTATATTTAGAATATAGTTTCTAAAATATCTTTTATTTAGAACATCTTACTAGGGTTGTTTTTTAAATGGTTGTAGTATGAAAATATAATATTAATATAATGCTATTGTTTCCTATAGAATTACCTTTAGAGAAAAGGCCATATATATACTACATCATATACTATATCTTATGCTAGCCTAAAGTCAAGGCATCAAATACATACCCAATAAGATAAACAGCAATATAGGTAGTTCTTTGGTTTTTTTGTGTTAAGTAGTACTCACGTTAACTTTTAGTCACTGACAGAGGGAACTACTAAACACATTTATTCTATAAGGGAGTGATAAGACTCTAAAGAAAATTATTTCTTTTGACATTAGACCACTTCAGTATTATAACAGAAGTGAAGACTGGAACAAGAGACTGTTGCAGAGTGATCCGTATCTTCAAGATCTCCTGTAAAATTATAAACAGGTTAGTAGTCCTGACAATTTCAGTGATTAGGATGATCAAGCAGCCCTCAATTATATAATATAATAAATTTTGAAACTATGTAACCGCTCTAGGTTCCAAGAAAAAGATGACCTAGCCCTGATATTCACGGTGGCTCCTCCGTTGCGCATATAGGCTCAACTTAATCAAGTATGAAGGTAATCTTTAGTCATAAAAATGTGCAACAAAATTCAGTTTTTTAGATTAACTCAAAATGAGGCTAAACCATTAAATGATACTCTGTGCTTATTTTTAGATAGCCTTTGAAAGATTATCATTGCAAAGAATCTAAATCTAGAGGGAAAGAACTATAATCCTCCGTTATATTATACCAGGTAATATCCAATACGTACCTAAATCAGAACCTTATACAAAGGGAGTTTTTTACATCGAATAGCATGTACATTCAATTTATTCAATGATATTTCATTACTAAGCTCGAAACAATTCTGTTTTTTTAATTAAGAAATGAATGTCGAAGGGTTTTCTAAGTAAAAGATGGATTAAAAATATTAGGCATGTACCTTTTTTAAGCTTGGCAGAGGCAATGTTAGGTTGTTGGTTTTTAATTTATATATACCAGTCAGTAAAGTGTATTTTCTAATTTTATAGATTTTGAGTCATTACTGTACAAAAGTCCTGAAGAAGGTGTGAAGATTTTGAAAACACCGAAACGCCGCGTCGACTGTTTCTGTTCATGTTTGACTCTACTATATAGTACCACTTCGCCACATTAGGTGGCTCTTAACTCCAATGTTTTTATCATGTTTTAGATTGTAACCCATGTCGGGAGGTAATAAACTGTTTTAACCTTTTTACAACCAACATAAACTTGATTGTTTGAGTTACTTTTGGTCACCCTTATATGAATGTCTTTTCTTTGCCTGCCTTAACAAATCACTATTAGTGTATAGATATAGGGAGCATTACCTGTATATCCCTACCCCTTCGAGCACTGTCTTGTCTGGCCACGCCAGCCCACTACTGTTGAAACAGGGACTTCTTGTTTACTGAGCCATGCAGTTATAAAACTGCCCAGCAGGGGAGCTCTGTTTCTTATGAGCTGCAACCACAATCTGTGAGTCATCTGCATATGTTGTTATTGAGAAGCCGTAGTCCCTGACAAGAGATGAAAGCTCAGTAACATAGACATTGAACAGCAGGGGGCTCAATGAACTACCCTGCGGAACCCCACAAGGCAGCACATAGGGTTCCGAATTAAACCCGTCAAGTGACACCGTTGATCTCCTCTCCTGCAAAAAGGAGGACAGCAAGGCCAACGCCATGCCATCCACACCAAGAGTTTTTAGTCGGCGAGTCAGGAGAGTATGATCAACGGTGTCAAATGCGCCAGAGAGGTCAAGTAATATTAATGCCGCTGTGCCACCACCATCCATGACAGCTCTAATTTCTTCGGTCACTTTAATGAGGGCCGTCTCAGTACTGTGTTCCTTGCGGAAGCCAAACTGAGAGCGGTCCAACAGCCCATTGTAATCAATGAAATGGGACAGTTGGATGTTCATAATCTTGTCCACAATTTTGGCTGGAAGAGGAAGGCGTGCAATGGGGCGATAGTTTGAAGTCATGGAAGCATCTAAAGAGGGTTTTTTGAGAAGCAGGAGAACGGAAGTCTCCTTCCAAATGGTGGGGAAAGTTCCTGAGGAAAACATCTTATTAAAGATGTCTGTCAACACAGGACTTACCAGGTCAACCAGCTCTATCAAAAAACCTGACGAGCAGGGATCCAAAGGAGAGCCCAATTTAGAGGCCAGAATGTAGTGACTCACTGTGTCAATTGGCACAGGGGAAAACTCTAGGAATCTGCTCATGTCGGCAACTATCGCCTGCATATTAGAAGCCGGGCGAGCACTTAAGACATCTTTAAAATTATGTAATGCATGGACTTCGCCAATGCTTGTCTATCAGGAAGGGAGATGATGTGACCTAATGGTTTGAGGTGCATACTTTGGAACTAGGAACCAGGTTCAAATCCCAGCATCAGCTCAACATTCTGTGATTCTGGGCCTGCCCCTTCATCTCACAGTGGTGTAGCTAGGGGGGCGGTCGCCCCAGACGGCACTATTTTGGGGGAGGCCACACAGCACTGGTGACCCGTTGCGGCAGCCTTTATAATTTTTTGGGGGACATTCACTGAAACTACTGTCATTCACATTAGTATTAAATAAACACAGAGAATCCACATAGAAATGTATTTGTTTGGGTGATCCCTGCAATGGTGGGGAGCACACAGTGTTCTTTAAATACCCCTCACACACCAAAAGGACCCTTGGTGTCATGCTTCATCACTGGGGTCTTCGCACCCCTCTACGGGATGCGGCGTGCTGCTAACCAGTGACTACGCGGGAGCACTTTATATTTTGGCTATGCGTGGTGCATGCAAGGTTTTTTGTGTTTAACCTCTTCCATGCTCATGACGGCTCCTGGCCGTCATGAGTCACGGTGGGTGTGTGCTGATGACGGCCGGGAGCCGTCATGACCACGCCCGCGATTGGAATCTTCAGCACTGCGGCGGAATTCGCGTCGCAGCGATGAGGATAAGTGAGTGGTGGGGTCCAAAGTGACAAAGTGATGTTAAAAACGACCTGACACGTCGGGTTTACAAAAAACTTCAATGGACCCCATGTTGGTACCGTTAAAAGGGGTGATTGTGAGGTATTTTGTATTTTTAATGTACATTACCACGTGTGCCAACATGTTTCAGAGCATAGCTCCTTCTTCAGGACAGGGTGCACAAATCCCCACCTTACTCACGTCTTATGGAAAATACTGGTACTTACAGAAAAAAGATATTAAAGTTAAAAAGGCTAGTGTGTGCCTAGTTATCTGCGTTAAGGTTTCTGCAATTGAGAACTTGCTGCCAAAGAGTTGTTGGCACCATGACCCTCCAAAACGATGGGTCATGGTGCCAATTACGGTGTAGTGCTAATTAGCACCTGCTACGAGGGATTTCCTGCACCTAACTGCCCCACATGCGGCCCTGTTTGAAAAGTGCAACAAGCTCGCTTGCTTTCGTGGACGTTCGGGACGGGCAGAGAAGGAATAGGACTCAGACAATGTCCTTTTTTTTGTGCTGGCAGCTGCCCCCTCTCTTCCTATTATTCCCTCTCTTTCTGTCTTTTGTCTTGCTCCTCACTTACTGAAAACAGTGACTTGAAGAAACGGTTCACAAACTCTCTTTTCTTCTTTCATTTAGTTGCTTCCCTGTGAAATGGATCCAATAAAGAAAAACACTTTTGCAGGAAATGCCCTTTTTTTTCTATTCCAAAGTGCAGCGGGATGGAGAGAAATAGAAGTTTTAAATATGAAAAATAAATACATAACTAAATAAAGCAAGACAGAGTGGTTGTAAAGTGGGCAGATTAGTTTTATTCACATCCAAATACATTAGCCTCACTTTACAGAGATTGCCAGTGAAGCGCTACTTTTGATTCTCATCTTTCTTTTTAACTGCATTGTGGCCCCCAGGTGGGGAAGTGTACCATTCCTGGAGGTACTGCAGTACCTGGCTGATGGGTGGATTGGAAAACAAGTACCATGGCTCTGTGTTTATGGATGTGGTCTTTTTAAACTATACTGCTTACGTTTTCTAAGGATATAAGCAATGGACATTGAAACGGTTCCCTTCGGGGCCCTGTAGTCATGTCCTTAACTTTTCTGGTAAAACTACTCGCTGATTTCTGAATAGTGAGTGAGAGATCGTTAAGGTAACCATGTTGTTTCTGCATACGTTTCACATGCTTTACGTAATCTTGCATTCCCTATGAGTGTTTACTTTTACTTTTTTTTTAGGCAGCATATTACTCTTATCAAGTGCATAATTTGAATTGATCACATCCAAGTGTTTATAGCGGGCACAATTAGGTTGTAGCTGAAGGCAGTGCGAATTTCTCTCAGTGGGGCAGTATGGTGTTCAGTAGGGGAGAGGATGTGGCACTATGGCCAGAGCTGTCGAATTTGGAACTGGGGAACCAGGTTCAGCCTTCATGACCAGTCCACCAGACCACTCTACTGAGGGAGCATATTCCCATGCTAGACGTTAGAAGGCCCCACTAGACCGTAGAAGGCTTGATGTCTTAGCACAAGCAGGTGTAGCCTAGTGGTGCCAATTGTGGGTTAACCTTAAAGGTCTGTCCACCACAATCCATATTGAAGTTCATCTCCAGTCTTGCGGGCAGGCCTACGAGGCAGCACACCCTAGAGCAACAGTGAAGAGGAGCATGTTCTCTCCCACTTTCAAGCAGTGTTTAGCCAGAAGGTGGGCACAATGGACCAGGTCTTCCGCTTTTTTTCGATCTATTGGAAGGCCGTGACCATTGAGGTTCCGTGACAATTGTAAGTGGTGTTTTTGACTCGCACGAATATGGTCGAGTCTGGTATCTATGAACCGCAAATGATGAGTTTAGTGGGTGTACGCGTTTACGCTGTGCTAACCTGAACTGTTCGTTTGTTTCGTGGGTTTCTTCATCTGAACCCACGGGTTCCATCTTAGATACGGCATCCATTTTGTTTCTTGCCCTCAAGTAGCCAGCGAACGGACGCTGTCCGCTTCCCGACCCTGGGATTCTCCTGCGGAAGACACGTTTCCTTTGGAGGTGTCTTTATGATGAGGGGGATGGCACTGTAAGGCAGATGGCCCCGCTCGAGGCACATCTTGCCGTGCCGCTCTATTGTCTTAGCTGTGCATTCATTAAGCACGTCCCCTTTGATGCCTGCAACTCGTGTTTCCTGGTACCTCCCCTTTTACACCCTTTTCGATCTGCTCACTGTTCTCATCTCCCTCTGCACCTGTTTCTGTCTCTCCCTCGATTTGTTTACTATTGATTGGAATGTACTTATAGTGGGAAGATGCGTTTTTACAGTTGGGAACTACCAAATGTTACTGTGATTATGTTCCGGGTCCTGAATACATGAAAGCGACCCCCTTTTGCCTTTTACGATGGGAACCAAGTTGTAAACCTTTGTGCACCATGTTATCATATGCTGGAAAACTGTATAAGAAGAGCGATCCACAGATACAATTCAAATCCGACTCCTCGAACCTACTCGTGTTGTACTTCTTGTGACTTCTGTGTTCCCTGCAGTAATAAACCTCAAATCTTTGACGCCGAAGGAAGTGTCCCGTGTCTCTGTCATTTGTACGCCGGAACAGGTTACCCACGAAGGTTTTAGGTGTTATCCCTGGCACCGCTGGGTCTTAGCAGAACCCAGTCCTTCAGTTGGCGCCCAATGTGGGGCTGCATCAGTGGTACCGGTCCAAAGCCCGACGATCGTGAGGAACTTCGTGTGAAATCTCCGAGGGAAGGTGCACCCCGCTTCATCGATCCTGTTGTCGAAACAAGTGGCCCGACGACTTTGCCCGCGAAGATCCCCGCCTCCTGACGGCTGCGACGGACTGCTGCCCTGACTGTAGACCTGTTTTGGCGCCTGGCGTAGACCTTGGTACAGCGAGACGATAGACGGGCCTTCCTGGCGACGCCATCGATCTTTGAGTTAAGTATTTGTGGGTCGCTCCTAGAGTCCTTTGTTGTGGGTGCTTAGTTGTTGCATGGTTCCATTGCATTTGTGGTTCTTGGTACTTTGTTCTTTGTTGTGATATTTGACGTCTGCAGTCGCCAAAAACCGAGGGTTTTTGCTCTTTGTAGGGATATTGTGATCCTATAACCCTTGGCGTTTGTGAAACTTGGTTAGTGTGCACGATGCCTAGCCGTAGTACTTTGTTCAGTTGTTTTAGAAGTTGTGGTGCGGATTCCCGATTGGAGGACTCGTGTCCGATACCTCCGATTGGAACTCCAACTTATGAGCTGTACAGTAAGCATGGATTAGGACCGATTACATTCAATGAGTGTTGGGTTCGATACACTAAGAAAGACGGTGTCCTTAGTTGGCCACCTCATGGTAATTTCGATACTCCGATTTTAGATAACCTTGAAGCTAAGTTGTTTCAAAGAAAAGCAAGGCCGGCCATGTTTGATTCCTTTCGGTTGTGGCGTAAAGAAGCCAAGCAGAGAGAAATCACACAGATTAAACGTAATAAGAGAGAAGGTATTGTTACTACGGTAAAAAACGCAGAGCAGTTCCAGCGAGATAAGGAGGAAAAGGAAAAGGAAGTTTTCGATAGATTGCAGCGCATGTCTATAGATAAGTGCTATCCCGCTTTACCGGCAGATACGGATAAGAAGGAGGAAGTTACAGAGGACCCCTTAATGTCTTATCTCATGAAGTCACCACCTCCGTATGTACAGGGTACCGCAGCTCCTGTGGTTCCCCCTGTCCCTGTTCCCCAACCTGCTCCTGTTCCTGTGCTTCCAACTGTTCCTGCTCCTCTGCCTGCTTCTGTCCCTACTGCTCCTCCGCTTGTACTTCCTCATACTCCTGCTCCCGCTGCCTCTACTGTCCTGGTTTCTCCTGCTGTTTCCTCTGTTTCTGATACTTCTCTTGTTACCCCATTGGGTTACTCTACTACCCCGTCTACTGGACGTCGTGTCCCTTCTGTTGCTGCTAACTTCTTCAATTCTCTTGGACCGATTCTTGAGTCCGCTGGTTCCGATGGTCCCCAAAGGCGAAGTCAGCTTCCCGGTAGTAGGGAACGTGACTGTCTGTATAACATGGCGATGGCTTGGATGAAATATCCCCTTAGGAATCCTCCACGTGTGGTGATTGACACGTTCTCTCAGTTCAATATACCGACACAGAGGTTCGTGTTTGAGGAAATGTGCAAGGTTTTGCGTGACCAAATATCGGTTGATGCGTCTGAAGATACAATGTCTGCTCTAACTAATCTTCAGCTTCAGTTTGCGAGCGGAATGATAGTGGGTAGCAATGTTCGACGTGCTGTCGAGCAGTTGCTATCTTTCCGTCCTTCTATAATGCCTCGAGCATTGTTTGTAGAAGATATTGAGGGACCGCTAGAAGCGCCTGGTCAGTATCCCATGCGCGAAGGTCCACCAGTATGGATGCCGGGTGATGCTACTCATGCTCCGCCGATCCTGCCACATTTTCAGAGAGTATGGATACACCTTCCGTGGAAACGATCGGAAGTTTTACAGGTAAAGCAATCTTTGCCTGACCCTCGCAAAAATCCTGCGGGGTACTATAAAGAATTGTCTCAGTTAGTGGATGCTACGATAATGAATCTTGCCGACATCGATATGTTGTTTGGTAACGTCGTACCGCAACCGGTATGGGCGAAGATTCGTCAGGAAAATCATGCAAACGAGCTAGGTGGTGACTGGCCTGCTCTTGTGGCAGCAGACACCCGTCAAATTGGTGGGGCTAAGCCTGAACAGCTCATTACCGATCTCCCTCAGAGAATAATCACTCTTATGAAGACGCTTATGCCAGCTATGAAGGTGAATTGGGACAAGTTGTCCGCTTGCAAAAAAAAGAAGGACGAGAGTGTCTCTGATTTCTTTACGAGATTTGAGGAGGCATTCATCGATCATAGTGGTCAGGATATGGGCACTGAGGGAGGTCAGAGGTTGTTCGTGGACAAATTTGTGTCTAATTTGTTACCGGACTTAAGCAACAAATTAAGAAATTCTGAGAGTGCGTGGGCTGTTTCTACTTCTGCTCAAATATTGGCTACGGGCGGCCCAATATTATGAGAATAGAGAGAAAGAGGAAAATGATCGTGCCGATAAAAAGACGAAAGAGCTCAAAACGAAAGTGCTGTTGCAGCAAGCGTATCCTCCACGTTCGAATCAGAACGATTCGCAACAGCGGAATCTATCGCAGTCTCAGTCGAATAGGTCACAATCCCGAAATGATTCCTCTTTTGAGAGATCTTCATTGGGGTACAATCAGTGTGCCTATTGTAGGAACGAGGGTCATCTGAAATTCGATTGTCCAGTCTTGCGTGATCGAAACAGTGGTAATTCATCTAGAGTAGGTCGTAGTGGTCCTCAACAAGCATCATGTGGTAGAGGTCGTGGTGTTCAAACTGATCGTTCCAACAATTCTTCCGATTCTAACAATTGTTTTGATCAGCGTGGATCATCACAAAGCAGATCTGCTCAGTACAATGTAGACGATTATTACGTCGATCACAACATCGACGACGGTAATTACTAGGACAGCCATAGACAAAGAGAGGGAGTAGTATCAGTTCCGGTCGATCAGAGAGGGCCTTACGTCGCCGTTGCCACCTCGGGCGTCGTTGAGCCTTTTCTGTTGGACACTGGTGCAGCGAAAAGTTCCATCATGCATTCGAAACTCCCTGGCGCACCTTTGTCTGGCTTAACAAATGTTTCCGTTGGATTCTCTGGCGCCCCTGTTAGCAATCCGTTTTCGTGCCCTTTGCCCCTTACAATTGGGCATCGTGAGCTGAAAGCTCCCTTGATTTTGACTACTGGTTGTGGTGAGAATCTTTTAGGCCTGGATTTGCTGAAACGTCTGTATGCGACTTTGTATTGCTCTCCTGCGGGGGTAAAGCTTACATTGGGTGAGAAAGTTATCTCTCCTATGTACTTGTCCCTCAACAAGCTTCCACCGGAATTGAGTTCCCTTCCTGCATCTTTGTGGGCGACAGGTCCCAATGACGTGGGCCTGCTTGATATCTCCCCTTATGTTGTTCATTTGAAATCTAATGTGCGCTTGCCACGTATTCCCCAGTATCGTATCTCCCTTGATGGTGAACGGGCGCTGTTAGCAATCATCTATGATTTGATTGAGAAAGACGTCATTGAGGAGACGCGGGGAAACGTGTGCAATAGCCCTGTGCTACCCATTCTGAAGCGCACTGATCCGTTTAAGCCTCCTGTTTATCGTTTTGTTATTGATTTATGGGAGGTGAATAAAATTGTGATTCCTCAGTTCCCTGTGGTGCCTGACATTACGGCTCTACTGACTCTGATTCCAGCTTCTGCATCTTGGTTCTCAGTGATCGATCTGAAGAATGCGTTCTTCAGCATTCCGATTGCTGAGGAGAGTAGAGACCTTTTCGGTTTCTCCCTTGGTGGTCGCAGCTTTAGGTTCAAACGTGCTCCTCAGGGCTACTGTGAGAGTCCATCAATATACAGTCAAGCCTTGAAGAGTCAACTTGATGCGTTTGTGTTGCCGGCCGGTGCGGCCTTGATCCAATATGTCGATGACTTATTGGTGGCTGCAGATACTCAGGACATTTGCAAAATTGCTACGGTGTCGTTGTTGCAACATCTCTGTGACTTACATCACAAGGTGTCACCTTCTAAACTGCAATATTGTTGCCAAGAAGTAACTTACCCAGGTCACTTATTGTCAAAGGAGGGAAGAAGGTTGACCCCAGAGAGAATTGCAGCAATTGCTCGAATGACTGTGCCAACAACTCAGAGAGATGTGCGTGCCTTTTTAGGTATCACGTCATACTGCAGGCAATGGATTCCAAATTTTTCATTGCTAGCGAAACCATTGGTGGCTCTTACGTGCAAGGATGTTCCAACTCCTTTGCCATGGATGGAAGAATGTCAGAAAGGTTTTTCTGAACTACGTGACGCGTTGTGTTCGGCTCCTGTGTTAGGTACCCCTGACTACAGTAAGCCGTTTACACTATACGTTCACGAGAGGGAAGGTTGTGCGTTGAGTGTTTTGACGCAACAATTCGGTGGTAAGCAACGTCCATGTGCATATTTTTCCTCGACCTTGGACCCAGTAGCTAAAGCATTGCCGAGTTGTCTGAGAGCAACAGCGGCAGCTGCGGTGTCCATCCGACAATCTGCAGGATTGGTCATGGATAATATGCTTACGGTGATGGTTCCGCATGCAGTTGACACTCTTTTGAATCGTACGAAAACCCAACATCTGACGAGTGCAAGGTTGTCTGGGTACGAGTTGACGCTTTTGGCAAGTCACATTCAAATAAAACGTTGCAATGTTCTGAGCCCGGCGACTTTGTTGCCAATTAATATGGAATCAGACGAAGTAGCACCTCATGACTGTTACTTACGAACGGAGGAAGAAACAAAAGGTCGTGTGGACCTGAAAAATACTCCTTTGGAAGTTCCCGATGGGACTTTGCATGTGGATGGGTCGTGTTTTAAGTTGCCGAATGGCGATGTAACGACTGCGTATGCTGTGGTAACATTGAGTACGGTTGTGGAAACTGCGAGATTGAATCAGAATTCTGCTCAGGCGGCAGAGCTGATTGCTTTGACTAGAGCGTGTGTGTTGTCAAAAGGGAAACGGGTGAATGTGTTTACCGACAGCCAATATGCTTTTGGCGTCGCACATAGTTTCGGACGATTGTGGCGAGAGAGAGGTTTTATGACGTCGCATGGCACTAAGATTCAGCATGGACAGCTTGTGAATGATCTTTTGGATGCACTTACATTGCCTGAGCAGGTGGCGATTGTTAAATGTAGTGCGCACCGTAAGGTGACAGATGATGTTGGTCGTGGCAATGCGTTTGCGGATGAGACTGCTAAGGAGACTGCCCGGAACCTTAGCACTAGAATGTATGTGACGAGTTCGGTTAGGTGGCCTACAGAGACTGGTATGTGTGAGGACACTATTGAGAGTGTGAAAGCGATTCAGAATGAGGCCACTGAGACTGAAAAGGCGAAGTGGAAAGAGAGTACGGGAAAGTTGGATGCGAATGGCTGCTGGATCGATTTGTCGGAGCATAAGAGATGGATGTTGCCGGATACGTATGTGCTAGCTGTTGTGACGATGGCACACGGTTTAGCACATATTAGTGCGAAAGGTATTTGCAAGTTGTTGTCCCCTGTGTGGAAGAATGACGGTATTACTAAGTGTGCTGAGAGATTGGTTAAGAATTGTATGATATGTATGATGTACAACCCTGGTAAAGGAACCCCTACGCCTGCTGGCCATTTTGCTCCCCCTTCATGTCCCTTTGAGGTGATTCAGCTAGACTTCATTCATATGGAGCGATGCAACAACCTGAAGTACGTTTTAGTTGTGGTTTGCGCATTCTCCCGATGGATTGAAGCCTACCCTCTCAAAGATAACACTGGTCTGTCCACTGCGAAAATCCTACTGAAAGAATACTTTCCTCGGTATGGAATGCCACGGATTGTATGGTCTGATAACGGAAGTGAGTTTGTGGGGAGTGTGATGAAGAGTGTGTGTAAGGGCCTTGGAATTACTCAAAAATTCCATAGCGCCAATCATCCTCAGTCAGCGGGTTTGGTTGAAGGGTACAATGGCACCCTCAAATTGAAGTTAGCGAAGATTCAGGCTACGACTGGTCTTTCGTGGCCTGACACTTTGCCTCTAGCTCTTCTGTCAACTAGGGCGACTGTACACTCCCGAGTAGGGATCAGTCCCTACGAAATAGTGTTCGGCCGTCCTGCGAATGTTTGGGGGGTCCCTAGACCCGGTGTGTTTTCTGATCTTGAGTATCCAATGTTGATCGATTATCTTCATGATCTGACTGCTAAACTGAGGTTAATTCACCAACAGGTCTTTGAAGCACTGCCGACGCAGACGGAGGGTCCAGGCCACCAGCTCCAGCCTGGAGACTGGGTGGTAACACGCAACTTTGGACGGAAGCGCAACCTTGAGCCCCGCTTCACTGGACCCTACCAAGTGCTCCTTGCCACGAGGACTGCTGTTCGTTTGGAAGGACGCAAAAACTGGGTGGATGCCACCCATACTAAAAAGGTACCTATACCTTTATCAGCAGACTCGTGGGTGAGGAAGGGCATTGCCTCGTCTGAAACCGAAACGTTGCCGACCTTTGTCCCTTTTAGCGACGCTCAGCATGTCGGAGAGCCCTCAGTGCAGCAGAACGACATTGTTGAACATTTGTCATCGCAAAGCTCAAGATCTGAACAATTGACTGATCAACAGAACTCTGTCCCATCATCGGACCAATTGTTTGACGAGCAGACACGTCCTGTCCACCACAATCCATATTGAAGTTCATCTCCAGTCTTGCGGGCAGGCCTACGAGGCAGCACACCCTAGAGCAACAGTGAAGAGGAGCATGTTCTCTCCCACTTTCAAGCAGTGTTTAGCCAGAAGGTGGGCACAATGGACCAGGTCTTCCGCTTTTTTTCGATCTATTGGAAGGCCGTGACCATTGAGGTTCCGTGACAATTGTAAGTGGTGTTTTTGACTCGCACGAATATGGTCGAGTCTGGTATCTATGAACCGCAAATGATGAGTTTAGTGGGTGTACGCGTTTACGCTGTGCTAGCCTGAACTGTTCGTTTGTTTCGTGGGTTTCTTCATCTGAACCCACGGGTTCCATCTTAGATACGGCATCCATTTTGTTTCTTGCCCTCAAGTAGCCAGCGAACGGACGCTGTCCGCTTCCCGACCCTGGGATTCTCCTGCGGAAGACACGTTTCCTTTGGAGGTGTCTTTATGATGAGGGGGATGGCACTGTAAGGCAGATGGCCCCGCTCGAGGCACATCTTGCCGTGCCGCTCTATTGTCTTAGCTGTGCATTCATTAAGCACGTCCCCTTTGATGCCTGCAACTCTTGTTTCCTGGTACCTCCCCTTTTACACCCTTTTCGATCTGCTCACTGTTCTCATCTCCCTCTGCACCTGTTTCTGTCTCTCCCTCGATTTGTTTACTATTGATTGGAATGTACTTATGGTGGGAAGATGCGTTTTTACAGTTGGGAACTACCAAATGTTACTGTGATTATGTTCCGGGTCCTGAATACATGAAAGCGACCCCCTTTTGCCTTTTACGATGGGAACCAAGTTGTAAACCTTTGTGCACCATGTTATCCTATGCTGGAAAACTGTATAAGAAGAGCGATCCACAGATACAATTCGAATCCGACTCCTCGAACCTACACGTGTTGTACTTCTTGTGACTTCTGTGTTCCCTGCAGTAATAAACCTCAAATCTTTGACGCCGAAGGAAGTGTCCTGTGTCTCTGTCATTTGTACGCCGGAACAGGTTACCCACAAAGGTTTTAGGTGTTATCCCTGGCACCGCTGGGTCTTAGCAGAACCCAGTACTTCAGTTGGCGCCCAATGTGGGGCTGCATCAGTGGTACCGGTCCAAAGCCCGACGATCGTGAGGAACTTCGTGTGAAATCTCCGAGGGAAGGTGCACCCCGCTTCATCGATCCTGTTGTCGAAACAAGTGGCCCGACGACTTTGCCCGCGAAGATCCCCGCCTCCTGACGGCTGCGACGGACTGCTGCCCTGACTGTAGACCTGTTTTGGCGCCTGGCGTAGACCTTGGTACAGCGAGACGATAGACGGGCCTTCCTGGTGACGCCATCGATCTTTGAGTTAAGTATTTGTGGGTCGCTCCTAGAGTCCTTTGTTGTGGGTGCTTAGTTGTTGCATGGTTCCATTGCATTTGTGGTTCTTGGTACTTTGTTCTTTGTTGTGATATTTGACGTCTGCAGTCGCCAAAAACCGAGGGTTTTTGATCTTTGTAGGGATATTGTGATCCTATAACCCTTGACGTTTGTGAAACTTGGTTAGTGTGCACGATGCCTAGCCGTAGTACTTTGTTCAGTTGTTTTAGAAGTTGTGGTGCGGATTCCCGATTGGAGGACTCGTGTCCGATACCTCCGATTGGAACTCCAACTTATGAGCTGTACAGTAAGCATGGATTAGGACCGATTACATTCAATGAGTGTTGGGTTCGATACACTAAGAAAGACGGTGTCCTTAGTTGGCCACCTCATGGTAATTTCGATACTCCGATTTTAGATAACCTTGAAGCTAAGTTGTTTCAAAGAAAAGCAAGGCCGGCCATGTTTGATTCCTTTCGGTTGTGGCGTAAAGAAGCCAAGCAGAGAGAAATCATACAGATTAAACGTAATAAGAGAGAAGGTATTGTTACTACGGTAAAAAACGCAGAGCAGTTCCAGCGAGATAAGGAGGAAAAGGAAAAGGAAGTTTTCGATAGATTGCAGCGCATGTCTATAGATAAGTGCTATCCCGCTTTACCGGCAGATACGGATAAGAAGGAGGAAGTTACAGAGGACCCCTTAATGTCTTATCTCATGAAGTCACCACCTCCGTATGTACAGGGTACCGCAGCTCCTGTGGTTCCCCCTGTCCCTGTTCCCCAACCTGCTCCTGTTCCTGTGCTTCCAACTGTTCCTGCTCCTCTGCCTGCTTCTGTCCCTACTGCTCCTCCGCTTGTACTTCCTCATACTCCTGCTCCCGCTGCCTCTACTGTCCTGGTTTCTCCTGCTGTTCCCTCTGTTTCTGATACTTCTCTTGTTACCCCATTGGGTTACTCTACTACCCCGTCTACTGGACGTCGTGTCCCTTCTGTTGCTGCTAACTTCTTCAATTCTCTTGGACCGATTCTTGAGTCCGCTGTTTCTGATGGTCCCCAAAGGCGAAGTCAGCTTCCCGGTAGTAGGGAACGTGACTGTCTGTATAACATGGCGATGGCTTGGATGAAATATCCCCTTAGGAATCCTCCACGTGTGGTGATTGACACGTTCTCTCAGTTCAATATACCGACACAGAGGTTCGTGTTTGAGGAAATGTGCAAGGTTTTGCGTGACCAAATATCGGTTGATGCGTCTGAAGATACAATGTCTGCTCTAACTAATCTTCAGCTTCAGTTTGCGAGCGGAATGATAGTGGGTAGCAATGTTCGACGTGCTGTCGAGCAGTTGCTATCTTTCCGTCCTTCTATAATGCCTCGAGCATTGTTTGTAGAAGATATTGAGGGACCGCTAGAAGCGCCTGGTCAGTATCCCATGGGCGAAGGTCCACCAGTATGGATGCCGGGTGATGCTACTCAAGCTCCGCCGATCCTGCCACATTTTCAGAGAGTATGGATACACCTTCCGTGGAAACGATCGGAAGTTTTACAGGTAAAGCAATCTTTGCCTGACCCTCGCAAAAATCCTACGGGGTACTATAAAGAATTGTCTCAGTTAGTGGATGCTACGATAATGAATCTTGCAGACATCGATATGTTGTTTGGTAACGTCGTACCGCAACCGGTATGGGCGAAGATTCGTCAGGAAAATCATGCAAACGAGCTAGGTGGTGACTGGCCTGCTCTTGTGGCAGCAGACACCCGTCAAATTGGTGGGGCTAAGCCTGAACAGCTCATTACCGATCTCCCTCAGAGAATAATCACTCTTATGAAGACGCTTATGCCAGCTATGAAGGTGAATTGGGACAAGTTGTCCGCTTGCAAACAAAAGAAGGACGAGAGTGTCTCTGATTTCTTTACGAGATTTGAGGAGGCATTCATCGATCATAGTGGTCAGGATATGGGCACTGAGGGAGGTCAGAGGTTGTTCGTGGACAAATTTGTGTCTAATTTGTTACCGGACTTAAGCAACAAATTAAGAAATTCTGAGAGTGCGTGGGCTGTTTCTACTTCTGCTCAAATATTGGCTACGGCCCAATATTATGAGAATAGAGAGAAAGAGGAAAATGATCGTGCCGATAAAAAGACGAAAGAGCTCAAAACGAAAGTGCTGTTGCAGCAAGCGTATCCTCCACGTTCGAATCAGAACGATTCGCAACAGCGGAATCTATCGCAGTCTCAGTCGAATAGGTCACACTCCCGAAATGATTCCTCTTTTGAGAGATCTTCATTGGGGTACAATCAGTGTGCCTATTGTAGGAACGAGGGTCATCTGAAATTCGATTGTCCAGTCTTGCGTGATCGAAACAGTGGTAATTCATCTAGAGGAGGTCGTAGTGGTCCTCAACAAGCATCACGTGGTAGAGGTCGTGATGTTCAAACTGATCGTTCCAACAATTCTTCCGATTCTAACAATTGTTTTGATCAGCGTGGATCATCACAAAGCAGATCTGCTCAGTACAATGTAGACGATTATTACGTCGATCACAACATCGACGACGGTAATTACTAGGACAGCCATAGACAAAGAGAGGGAGTAGTATCAGTTCTGGTCGATCAGAGAGGGCCTTACATCGCAGTTGCCACCTCGGGCGTCGTTGAGCCTTTTCTGTTGGACACTGGTGCAGCGAAAAGTTCCATCATGCATTCGAAACTCCCTGGCGCACCTTTGTCTGGCTTAACAAATGTTTCCGTTGGATTCTCTGGCGCCCCTGTTAGCAATCCGGTTTCGTGCCCTTTGCCCCTTACAATTGGGCCTCGTGAGCTGAAAGCTCCCTTGATTTTGACTACTAGTTGTGGTGAGAATCTTTTAGGCCTGGATTTGCTGAAACGTCTGTATGCGACTTTGTATTGCTCTCCTGCGGGGGTAAAGCTTACATTGGGTGAGAAAGTTATCTCTCCTATGTACTTGTCCCTCGACAAGCTTCCACCGGAATTGAGTTCCCTTCCTGCATCTTTGTGGGCGACAGGTCCCAATGACGTGGCCTGCTTGATATCTCCCCTTATGTTGTTCATTTGAAATCTAATGTGCGCTTGCCACGTATTCCCCAGTATCGTATCTCCCTTGATGGTGAACGGGCGCTGTTAGCAATCATCTATGATTTGATTGAGAAAGACGTCATTGAGGAGACGCGGGGAAACGTGTGCAATAGCCCTGTGCTACCCATTCTGAAGCGCACTGATCCGTTTAAGCCTCCTGTTTATCGTTTTGTTATTGATTTATGGGAGGTGAATAAAATTGTGATTCCTCAGTTCCCTGTGGTGCCTGACATTACGGCTCTACTGACTCTGATTCCAGCTTCTGCATCTTGGTTCTCAGTGATCGATCTGAAGAATGCGTTCTTCAGCATTCCGATTGCTGAGGAGAGTAGAGACCTTTTCGGTTTCTCCCTTGGTGGTCGCAGCTTTAGGTTCAAACGTGCTCCTCAGGGCTACTGTGAGAGTCCATCAATATACAGTCAAGCCTTGAAGAGTCAACTTGATGCGTTTGTGTTGCCGGCCGGTGCGGCCTTGATCCAATATGTCGATGACTTATTGGTGGCTGCAGATACTCAGGACATTTGCAAAATTGCTACGGTGTCGTTGTTGCAACATCTCTGTGACTTACATCACAAGGTGTCACCTTCTAAACTGCAATATTGTTGCCAAGAAGTAACTTACCCAGGTCACTTATTGTCAAAGGAGGGAAGAAGGTTGACCCCAGAGAGAATTGCAGCATTTGCTCGAATGACTGTGCCAACAACTCAGAGAGATGTGCGTGCCTTTTTAGGTATCACGTCATACTGCAGGCAATGGATTCCAAATTTTTCATTGCTAGCGAAACCATTGGTGGCTCTTACGTGCAAGGATGTTCCAACTCCTTTGCCATGGACGGAAGAATGTCAGAAAAGTTTTTCTGAACTACGTGACGCGTTGTGTTCGGCTCCTGTGTTAGGTACCCCTGACTACAGTAAGCCGTTTACACTATACGTTCACAAGAGGGAAGGTTGTGCGTTGAGTGTTTTGACGCAACAATTCGGTGGTAAGCAACGTCCATGTGCATATTTTTCCTCGACCTTGGACCCAGTAGCTAGAGCATTGCCGAGTTGTCTGAGAGCAACAGCGGCAGCTGCGGTGTCCATCCGACAATCTGCAGGATTGGTCATGGATAATATGCTTACGGTGATGGTTCCGCATGCAGTTGACACTCTTTTGAATCGTACGAAAACCCAACATCTGACGAGTGCAAGGTTGTCTGGGTACGAGTTGACGCTTTTGGCAAGTCACATTCAAATAAAACGTTGCAATGTTCTGAACCCGGCGACTTTGTTGCCAATTAATATGGAATCAGACGAAGTAGCACCTCATGACTGTTACTTACGAACGGAGGAAGAAACAAAAGGTCGTGTGGACCTGAAAAATACTCCTTTGGAAGTTCCCAATGGGACTTTGTATGTGGATGGGTCGTGTTTTAAGTTGCCGAATGGCGATGTAACGACTGCGTATGCTGTGGTAACATTGAGTACGGTTGTGGAAACTGCGAGATTGAATCAGAATTCTGCTCAGGCGGCAGAGCTGATTGCTTTGACTAGAGCGTGTGTGTTGTCAAAAGGGAAACGGGTGAATGTGTTTACCGACATCCAATATGCTTTTGGCGTCGCACATAGTTTCGGACGATTGTGGCGAGAGAGAGGTTTTATGACGTCGCATGGCACTAAGATTCAGCATGGACAGCTTGTGAATGATCTTTTGGATGCACTTACATTGCCTGAGCAGGTGGCGATTGTTAAATGTAGTGCGCACCGTAAGGTGACAGATGATGTTGGTCGTGGCAATGCGTTTGCGGATGAGACTGCTAAGGAGACTGCCCGGAACCTTAGCACTAGAATGTATGTGACGAGTTCGGTTAGGTGGCCTACAGAGACTGGTATGTGTGAGGACACTATTGAGAGTGTGAAAGCGATTCAGAATGAGGCCACTGAGACTGAAAAGGCGAAGTGGAAAGAGAGTACGGGAAAGTTGGATGCGAATGGCTGCTGGATCGATTTGTCGGAGCATAAGAGATGGATGTTGCCGGATACGTATGTGCTAGCTGTTGTGACGATGGCACACGGTTTAGCACATATTAGTGCGAAAGGTATTTGCAAGTTGTTGTCCCCTGTGTGGAAGAATGACGGTATTACTAAGTGTGCTGAGAGATTGGTTAAGAATTGTATGATATGTATGATGTACAACCCTGGTAAAGGAACCCCTACGCCTGCTGGCCATTTTGCTCCCCCTTCATGTCCCTTTGAGGTGATTCAGCTAGACTTCATTCATATGGAGCGATGCAACAACCTGAAGTACGTTTTAGTTGTGGTTTGCGCATTCTCCCGATGGATTGAAGCCTACCCTCTCAAAGATAACACTGGTCTGTCCACTGCGAAAATCCTACTGAAAGAATACTTTCCTCGGTATGGAATGCCACGGATTGTATGGTCTGATAACGGAAGTGAGTTTGTGGGGAGTGTGATGAAGAGTGTGTGTAAGGGCCTTGGAATTACTCAAAAATTCCATAGCGCCAATCATCCTCAGTCAGCGGGTTTGGTTGAAGGGTACAATGGCACCCTCAAATTGAAGTTAGCGAAGATTCAGGCTACGACTGGTCTTTCGTGGCCTGACGCTTTGCCTCTAGCTCTTCTGTCAACTAGGGCGACTGTACACTCCCGAGTAGGGCTCAGTCCCTACGAAATAGTGTTCGGCCGTCCTGCGAATGTTTGGGGGGTCCCTAGACCCGGTGTGTTTTCTGATCTTGAGTATCCAATGTTGATCGATTATCTTCATGATCTGACTGCTAAACTGAGGTTAATTCACCAACAGGTCTTTGAAGCACTGCCGACGCAGACGGAGGGTCCAGGCCACCAGCTCCAGCCTGGAGACTGGGTGGTAACACGCAACTTTGGACGGAAGCGCAACCTTGAGCCCCGCTTCACTGGACCCTACCAAGTGCTCCTTGCCACGAGGACTGCTGTTCGTTTGGAAGGACGCAAAAACTGGGTGCATGCCACCCATACTAAAAAGGTACCTATACCTTTATCAGCAGACTCGTGGGTGAGGAAGGGCATTGCCTCGTCTGAAACAGAAACGTTGCCGACCTTTGTCCCTTTTAGCGACGCTCAGCATGTCGGAGAGCCCTCAGTGCAGCAGAACGACATTGTTGAACATTTGTCATCGCAAAGCTCAAGATCTGAACAATTGACTGATCAACAGAACTCTGTCCCATCATCGGACCAATTGTTTGACGAGCAGACACGTCCTGGGAGAAGCCGATATTTTCTCCGCTCCAACCCTAAAAAGACTAATAAAGATTGAATATTTGCTCTCTCCCCTGGACATTTACGTTACCCCATTGCCACTGATCAGTTGAACACACCTATATATATATATTGGTGATTTTTTATAAATTTGAGTCTTTTCCACATATGTGTTTTGCTTCCACAGCTAGCAGACTTTGTACATACTGTTGATTAAACATACCTTACATCCGGGTGAACCGTAAGGCCGCGCGGGTACTTCCTTCTGGTTAGTAGGTCTTGACACTAGGTCAGAGACCGTTGATTCCTAGGAACTCCTGGGGATTGACTATTGCTACACAGAACGAAGTGCGTCAAAAACGTAGCGGACGGTTTTAGAGGATGGTTTTCTCGAAGCTGATGGACATGGAAAAGGCTCAGGCTAGAAGATTCGAGTTGCGTACAATTGCACACACAAAATGCTTCATGTTTCAGGTGTTCCTTTTATTCTTAACTGTTTCTTCGTTATTGGTGGGTGGGGTGTATTACATGATACAGTCATTGTTGCCTTCTGCCTTACCTACCCCTACTTCTGAACCTAAACCTACCTCCACTGTTTTCCCTCATTCCTTCCACATCTTACCCCAACACGAGCAGGTTAGACGTGCAGAATTCATGAACAATTCCTTCATTCAGCTCCTTCATCAGCATCAGTTAGTGGTGAACACTACCAATTGTTGGGTGTGTGGGTTAATGCCACATACCACCGATAAGGGAATTCCATACTTGGTCCTCCCTTATACTTCCCAGGGTTCAGCTCGAGCATTGCAAACAATGTTTCGAAGTGCACTAGATTCTTACCCCAATCGAGAGCCACGTCCTCCACACTTTGGTCCTGGTCCGTACCATAAGTCTTTGGCGATAGCGATTGCAGATTTAGATAGGGATATCTATGAGCCGTCGCTTATCCCAGAGGAAGAGGTACGAGCCTATAGGGATCTTAGTGAGGCTGAGTATAGTGCGCTCGTGGGCGAGAGACAGCTTAGGTGCTTGTCTCCAATATGGGTCGTACCCCATCTTGGTAAATTCTGTCTAAAAGGCCGTGGCCGAAATCAGAGGGCTCACCTTGGAGAGAGTGTTTGCTCTGAGACGTATGTCTTACCAATGCTCTCTTCCCCTGTTCTCCTGACTGCCAAGGGTACGCATTTTGTCTGTTATGACCGTGCATATACATGGTTGCCCCTTGACTTTGCTGGCACCTGTTATATCGCAAACTTGTTGCCACCGACTTTTACAGTCACCACTGATTATCACAAGACTAGAATTGTGAGGGGCGTGATTAGCGAAGAGGACACTGCTGGTCAAGAGGCAGGAGACTTTTTCAAGGGTTTCTTTCCGTTTTGGGGTCCTATGATCAATAGTAGGAACCTGAGACAATTGACTCGAGTGGTGGAATCGACAGCTAATATCACTGCCAGTGCCCTTGGCAACATTACAGCAGAGCTTCAGGCGGAACGGTTGATGACGTTACAAAATCGTATGGTTTTAGACGTTGTCTTAGCAGATCGAGGTGGAGTATGTAGAGTGATCCATTCGAGTTGTTGTGTATTCATTCCAGACAACGCTCCGACTGTCTATCAAGCCATCTCGAAGTTGCATAAGATCTCCGAGTCCATACACGTGGACGTAGGGGATTGGACGTTACTCGGGTGGTTTTGGGGCCTAATGTCGACTTGGGGTTGGAAGATTCTGATGATCATCGGGGTTGTTGTAGCAGTCCTGTTCACGTGTTGTCTTTGTGTGCAGTGTGGTCCTGCTTTATGTGGCCTCTGTGCTACGACGTGTATAAGGCAGCCGCCTGTTACCAAGGAAGCATTGATGGATAGAATTATGTTACAGCAGCATCTGGATGGTCTGATGAATATCGAGATCGATTATGATTCCGACTAGTGCTTGCCTACATGAGGGCAAAAGGAGCGTCTGAGGTTCCGTGACAATTGTAAGTGGTGTTTTTGACTCGCACGAATATGGTCGAGTCTGGTATCTATGAACCGCAAATGATGAGTTTAGTGGGTGTACGTGTTTACGCTGTGCTAACCTGAACTGTTCGTTTGTTTCGTGGGTTTCTTCATCTGAACCCACGGGTTCCATCTTAGATACGGCATCCATTTTGTTTCCCTCAAGTAGCCAGCGAACGGACGCTGTCCGCTTCGCGACCCTGGGATTCTCCTGCGGAAGACACGTTTCCTTTGGAGGTGTCTTTATGATGAGGGGAATGGCACTGTAAGGCAGATGGCCCCGCTCGAGGCACATCTTGCCGTGCCGCTCTATTGTCTTAGCTGTGCATTCATTAAGCACGTCCCCTTTGATGCCTGCAACTCGTGTTTCCTGGTACCTCCCCTTTTACACCCTTTTCGATCTGCTCACTGTTCTCATCTCCCTCTGCACCCGTTTCTGTCTCTCCCTCGATTCGTTTACTATTGATTGGAATGTACTTATGGTGGGAAGATGCGTTTTTACAGTTGGGAACTACCAAATGTTACTGTGATTATGTTCCGGGTCCTGAATACATGAAAGCGACCCCCTTTTGCCTTTTACGATGGGAACCAAGTTGTAAACCTTTGTGCACCATGTTATCCTATGCTGGAAAACTGTATAAGAAGAGCGATCCACAGATACTATTCGAATTAGACTCCTCGAACCTACACGTGTTGTACTTTTCGTGACTTCTGTGTTCCCTGCAGTAATAAACCTCGAATCTTTGATGCCGAAGGAAGTGTCCTGTGTCTCTGTCATTTGTACGCCGGAACAGGTTACCCACGAAGGTTTTAGGTGTTATCCCTGGCACCGCTGGGTCTTAGCAGAACCCAGTCCTTCACCATCAACAAGGGTAGCCTCTATCTGGCATTCATAGATCTCAAGACAGCGATAGACCTGGTCCCTCGTGCAAGGCTGTGGGATATTTTGGGGAAGATGGGCTTCCCAGGGTCACTTTTGGGTCTTATTGTGAAGCTACACTAGGAGAATTATGCGAGGATCAGATGGGGCACCCAGGGACAACTGACAGCAAGGGTGCCCGTGAGGAGTGGAGTCCGCCTGGGATGTCTTATGGCACCGACCATATTCTCCCTCTTTGAGAATGGAGTGGTGGATCATTTGAGGGAGGAAGCGGCAGATGCGCCATCCCTGGCGGGGGAAAAAACACCTACTCTACTCTCCGCGGATGACACCATCTTCATCTCTAAAACCCCCACAGGTCTTCAAAAACTCTTGGACCGCTTTAGTGTGTTTTGCACTGATAGAGGCCTCACCATCAACACCTCTAAAACAAAGCTTATGGCCATTTCACCTTCTAAGAGATTCAGGAACAATGTTTCCCTTAACGATGTCCCCTTGGAGTTGGTCGATTCCTTGGACTATTAGGGGGTAAGGGTAAACAGCCTGATGAAATGGAAAGACCACTTGGCCAAAATGTTATTAAACCACAAAATAGTTTCAGGGGTGGTTCTAAGGGAACTGCGGGAGTCGTCTAGCAAGCCTGTGGCACCGACTCTTGCAATTTATGACGGTCAAGTTTTGCCGGCAGCCTTATACGGATCCGAGTTGTGGGGGTTTGAGAACATAACAGAACTAGCCACGTCTGAAAATAAGTTTATGAGAGACTTGGTGGCCCTCCCAGTATCTACCCTGTTAATCCCACTACGGTTAGACCTAGGTAGGCGCCCCGTAAAAGATGTAGTGCGTCTGCGCCCACTACTCTTTTGGGTGCGTCTGAGAAGGACCCAGGAGCTCCACAATTATGCTGCAGTTCTAGACAAACTCATCCTCCTCAACACAGGCAATAAAATCAAGTGGTTGTGTAACCTGAGGCAGCTGGTTGTGCAACTGGGCTTAAGTGAAGTATGGTTGAGCCAAACACCACCTCCCAAGGCAGTGATCAAGAAGCTCTATTGGGACTGGGTATATGAGATGGTCATACGCAGAAGCGAAGGGGGCCCTCTCTCCCAGCGCTTCATTGAGATTAAATGGACAAGAGAACTTGAACCCTTCCTTGATTATATAGAGAAACCACTGGACAGATCACTCTACCTAAAACTGAGGTTTGGGACATTACCGGTGAATGACTTCTCTTCTGGGTGGAAAGATTCAGGTGTTCTACCAAAAACCTGTCCCATTTGTTCAGCTCCCAACGAGTCTGTGGCTCATTTTTTCTTTGCCTGCCCGGCATATAGGGTTGCCAGGAAGATATGGCTAAAACCACTATGCAAGGCGTTGGGCCTTAGAGGTCACAAAATGGCCTTATGGGTCCTTTGAACTGATACGTCCTCTATTGCTATGGTATGTGGAGTAGCTAAATATTTGGGTAGTGCGTGGCAGACACGTTCAAGGAGGACCAATTCTACCCCCCATCTAACCTAACCACCAGCTGGCCCCAAGGCAGGAAGTGCCTTTTTAATGGTTCTTATCACAATGCTTTTTATTGTATCTTTTTAATAATTGTATAAATTGAGTAGTATGTGATGCTGTATGATTACATAGGTTTGGTGGGTCCCTGCACTTTTTAATGTACTGTATCTTAGTAATTTTAATAAAATTGAGTAGTAGGGGATTACATATGTTTATATAGGATTGGTGGGTCCCTGCTCTTTTATTATTCTTGACGTATTGTATAAATTGCACACTTTTATGATGAATTTATTTTATCGAATAAAGTATACTGCTACTGCAATGGACATTGAAACGGTTCCCTTCGGGGCCCTGTAGTCATATCCTTAACTTTTCTGGTAAAACTACCCTCGCTGATTTCTGAATAGTGAGTGAGAGATCGTTAAGGTAACCATGTTGTTTCTGCATACGTTTCACATGCTTTACCTAATCTTGCATTCCCAATGAGTGTTTACTTTTACTTTTTTTTTTAGGCAGCATATTACTCTTATCAAGTGCATAATTTGAATTGAGCACATCCAAGTGTTTATAGCGGGCACAATTAGGTTGTAGCTGAAGGCAGTGCGAGTTTCTCTCAGTGGGGCAGTATGGTGTTCAGTAGGGGAGAGGATGTGGCACTATGGACAGAGCTGTCGAATTTGGAACTGGGGAACCAGGTTCAGCCTTCATGGCCAGTCCACCAGACCACTCTACTGAGGGAGCATATTCCCATGCTAGACCTTAGAAGGCCCCACTAGACCTTAGAAGGCTTGATGTCTTAGCACAACCAGGTGTAACCTAGTGGTGTCAATTGTGGGTTAACCTTAAAGGTCTGTCCACCACAATCCATACTGAAGTTCATCTCCAGTCTTGCGGGCAGGCCTATGAGGCAGCACACCCTAGAGCCATATCTACCCCTGTAACAAAATCGGCCAAAACCGGTCCTGACACACAGCTCGACTGCACCCCCAAACCCACTTGGGGGCTGGTTGGAACACTTTGCCAGGGTCGGTTTTTGTTCCCAGTCACAAGTGGGGCCATGACGGTCTTTTTAGTAATGAAGAATTACAGAGGAAATCTGTAACTCTGTTATGGATTCCCCCAGTAATTCCTCATTTTACCCTGAATTTCGTTCTATGGTTTAAGCTACTTTCAGCAGCCGAGGTGTATAGGTGAAAAACACCAAATCCGCAGATTGACAACAGATTCTGCAGTTCAAGTGGGGCTTGTAACTTCTGTTACTGGGCTCACCAGAATTAAGTAGCCACGCCTACTTCAAGCTTAAGTCTTTACATTTCCAGTGTTCATGGTTGGTTGGTACAAAAAAATGACAAAAAATGACATCCTACAGTCTTTTCTTTCAGACTTCATGTACCCCAGCAAGATTGTCAGATAATCTGCTTAACTATTCTTCCCATGACTGCAAAGTGAAAGTAGTTTGAAAAGACAAGTCCCCATGTTTAACAACCATTCGCAGCGAGAGTTGAGCTATTGGCATTGTAAATGACAATGCCTTTTATTTATGTGTTTTGAGTTTGAGGAGCTTTATTTGAATAATAATAGAGAAAACAAAGGCCAGCAATACACAGAATAGCAAATTGAAATGAAGACATAACAAAATACAGCATGCGGAAAATTAAATAGAAGGCTGTTTAAGTATATAAAGGAAGCGAAGGGGGGCGAGGAGGGAGGGAGGGGAGAGGGAAAGAAGGGGGGACCACTCTTACTTAGTGATAAATATGAAATTGCATATTTACATAGGAATGTGAACAATAATTATGATATAATAAATCAAAATAATACGCTCACTAGAATTAGAAGGAAAGAGCAGAGAAAATAAATATTTAAGGAGGTTTAAAATATTCCGCATTTAAATGAGACTTATCTATTAACACCAGTTTATCTAAATAAGAAGTGAGCGGCAACCAAAATAGTTCTCTATTAGCCATTTTCCTACAGGAGGAGGCAAAAGCAATATCAAGTCGATGAAAATGGCATAACGTATTCCACCAATGCCGGACAGAAAGCTTTGTAAGCGTTTTCCAGTTAAGAGTTATGTGTTGAAAGCCTAGCGCTTACTTAAGTTCAAAAAGACCACTCATGTTAATGGGAAGGTGTAAGGAATGAACAAACTTCCAGAGAAAAGAAGAGGGATAGAATAAGGAATGAGAATATTAAACAAACGAGAAATGTAGGACCAGATCTTCCTCCAAAAGGTAGAGACTGAAGGGCAGAGAAAAAGAAGGTGCATGAAGTCAGCGCCAGAAGAGCCACAAGACCAGCAATTTGTATCAGTAGAATGGGTACATTTAGCAATAGAGACAGGAGCAAAGAAAAGCCGTTGATAAAGGAAAAAAATAGTTTGGGTAAGAGAAGCAGAGCGAGAGATTTAGAGAGAGCGAGACCAGAGTTTGTCCCAGAAAATAACAGTCCATTCACATGACAGGTCAGATTCCCATGCACATTCCTATTAAGTTTTAGTATGATCAGGATTAGGAGATAGAGAAAGTTTATAGATGAGAGTGGCTTTGGGGAGAGCGAGGAGAGTTTGGAGAATAGGGTTCTGATCAGAGGTAGGAGGGATAGAGGGAAGAGAATATAAGTATTAGAAGTATCAAGAATAACAGCCACAAGAATAGAAAATCTTTGAAGGAAGAAGCAGGGACAATGAAAGATGGTTTGAAATTGGGGAAATGAGTGCTGGGAGAGGCCATCAAATTGATCCTTAACCCAGATTATCCTGTTTAGATTTCAAGATTTCCCAAAAATAGGTCTATTGTTAATAGTAATAAAGGAGTTATGCCAAATTGGAGAGTCTAAAAAGGATTCTCTAGAGATAAGTTTTGTTTGGGTCAGAGGTTATAGCAGGGAACAGGTGTGCTTAAACAAAGGGAGAGAGATAAGGAGGGTCATAACAGAAAAGGCTAGAACTTCCTTAAAAGAAAAGGTAATAGCAGAGCACGTTCAATTAAAAAACGCAGGGGAGTAAAAGGAGATGGTTGGGACAAAAGCCACTTCGATGCCTGACGTAGGTAAAAGGATTTATGATATACACAAAAATCTGGGAAATTCATGCCCCCATTACATTTTGTCTTGCGAAAAGAAGATAAGGAAATCCTGGCCTTTTTATATTCCCAAAGAAATTTAGAAAGGCGGGAGTCAATCTTCTTAAAATAACAGGCAGGAATATGGACTGGAAGCATGGAAAGGGTGTAAATCAGTATAGGGCTAATCATCATCTTAATTGAATCCAGCCGGCACACCATGAAAGAAAGAGAGGATTCCAAGAGGAGAGTAATTTATCAACCCTAGAGAGGATCTCGGTCATGTTTAATTTAACAGAAGAGGCGATGGAATTAGAGAACCACATACCTAAATATTTGATTTTGGAATTATTCCAAGCAAAGCCGGTAGAGGAGAAGGAGTGCGGAAGACAGGGTTTTGTAAGAGGGAGAATTTCTGTTTTATCTGAATTGATTTTATAACTGGAGACTAAGGAAAATGAGGTAGATTCACGTAATAGAGGGAGGATTGAAAATAAAGAGAAGGACGTTATCCGCATAGGCAGAAAGTTTTAACTGATGATCACCATAGGAGAAACCGGAAATAGAGACATTGTTGCGAATCAAGGATAAGAAAGGTTTAAGAGTGAAGATAAAAAGAAGAGGGGAGAGAGGACAACCCAGGCGAACATCATGCCGAAGATGAAAATAGTAGGAAACAGCCATACACATGTACGGAAGCTCTGGGGGAAGAACACAATAAGGAAATAAAATAAATCAACTTGGGACCAAAGCCATGCCACTTCAAAGTTGCAAAAAAAAAGACCAGTCAACCCTGTCAGATGCCTTTTTAGCAACAACAGAGATGGCCACCAAGGCTGTGGAAAGAGAGGGGGTTTTGCTCAAAATGTTCAGAAAGAGACAAGAGTTATTCGAAGTTAGTCGACCTTTAACGAAGCCACATTGCTCCTTACCCACCAAATGAGGCATGAGAGGATTGAGGCGTAGAACAAGTAATTTAGCAAACAGTTTATACTCTACATTGACCAGGGATATTGGGCGGTAATTTTTACAAAACATAGGACCGCAACTGTCTTTATGTATAAGACAATTCGTGGCCACCAGGAAAGTACCCTCCCTCCTACTGCAGTAGAAGCATGAGTGAAAAAGATGTAAGAGTTTAGTAGTAAATTAGAAAAATTTAAATAAAATTCATCTGAAAAACCATCTGGGCCAGGGGTTTTCCCTTTCTTTACAGTGGGTAAAGCGTGAGATAGTACATGAAGGGATAAATCTGATTCAAGGTCAGAATCAAGGTCAGAAAGATTAAGGTGATCATTAGACGGAGTTGGAAGAACATTGAGATAAAATTGAATAAGGGGAGGGGAGGGGGAAGTCTCCGGTATATAGAGGTCTTTATAAAATAGCATAAGTTCCTTAAGAATGTCCTGATCGTTGTGAATAGGAGAACCGTCTGAGGAGTAAATAGTGTCAATTAGAGTATGGTCTTTACGGGACTTGAGGTAATTCGTAAGAGTTTACCCACTTTGTTACAACCACGGTATTACCGAGCACTATCACAGAGAAGTATGGAAGACGTATTATCAGTCGTGGTTTTGTTAAAAACTATTTTGGCATGAATAAGAGCAGGTGTCAAGAATCAGTTACCTGTATATCCTGTTTTTTCTTCTGTTGGAAAGTTGAAGCTAGTTCTAACCCACCCCTGAATTCCTTGCTCCAACACACTGAAGGAGAACAATGTGAAGAAATCAAGAAATCCAAGGGAAGGGGGAAATTGGATAAAATAATAAACAGAGAAACAAAACACTGCTCCTGCTCCACTGGTGGCCCATTCTCTGTGAGCTGGATTCTTGACAGTCTGATATCTAAAACAGATAAAATTAAGACAATTCTCTGTACACTTTCCTTCATTTTTTACTTTCTTATATATATATATACTCATATATATGTTAAAACATTAATAACGAAGGAATACCTCTCTATTCTGACTCAATAGCTCGCCAGAACTGTGGACCTGAATTAAGTGTTACTTCTTCCTTCAAACACAAAACAAAATCCCATTAGGTAAAGCGTGATTAACTCAAATTCTAAATATTGATTCCACCTGCACCCAGGAGATGGCGTTACTCACTTAATATGGGCCCACTGATGCTTATAAATAAACTCTGCTTAATAGCGCAATGATTTGTAAATGAAGTTTGAAAAGAAACTCTTCTTGAGTTCAAAGTCTTTTGAAATTCAAACTGTAGTTTTCATTAAAAGCATTTTAACTCTCCAGGAATGCTTAATAATGAGCATTGGAACATTTGCATCAATTTGAAATAAGGCACCAATGCACTTTGCTTTGAACGTCCAGAGAAATCAACTTCTTTCCCCTTTAAAGTCAATGCATTCGTAAAAGCTGAAGATAAGTCTTTGGTTTTATCCACTGAATCAGAATAATGAATTCATTGCTTAATAATGTTAAATACACTTACTTTCAATGTTCTGGATTTCACTCATGATACCTGATCAATGTCTTTCTTTTCTTTTTACAGGCGGAACCTAGGAGAGCGATGTCCGAAGGGGACCGGAAATGCAGGGGACGAATTCAGCGGAGGACCAGCACCGATGCGATGTCTTCCGGAGCAGAGGGGAGGAAGGACAAGGCTTCTTGAGGAGGAACAACAAAACAAGAAATTCGGGTAAGTGAGGTGATGTGCAGGATACGCAGGTAAGCTGGGAATCGACGATCACAAGCAATCGGCTTAGCTTCAAGTCGGCTTTTATAGCCAAAGGCGGGCGGGGTCTTGCACGCGCTGCACGTTTTCAGAATCCACAGTTTGTAACGTGCAGCGCTAATTAACATCCCGGCAAAGGAGTTCTTGTTCATAATTTGGACTGCAAAGAGTTTTACACTTTCCAGCAAGCCTTGCTACAACCAAGTGAAGTAAACTCAATGACATTGGTAATCAGTAATATGCAAAAGACTTCCTTTTGAACTCAGGACAAATAAAGTTCTATTACCACAAGAAATAACTTCTTTCTTGCTATGTTAAAAGACTTGCTCTCTGCTGAAGGCAAACCCTAACAGTCGCCCCCCTCAAAGGTCCCCTCACAGACCGAGGTTTACCTGGATTTTTTAAATGAAATGTTCTTAGTAGTCGGGGGGCATGTACATTGGAAGCTGGTTCCCAAGAATTTTCAGAGCTGTCATAACCCTTCCAAGCAATTAGATAAAATAAACGACCCTGAATTCTTTTGGCATCTAATATTTTCTGGACTTCATATTCTAGGTGACCTGTTATGGTAATAGGTGGTGGAGGTACTTCTTTTCTGGTAAGGGGATTATGGGGTTTGATTAGGGATACATGGAACACTGGATGTATTGTGTAATCATCAGGAAGGTCTAATCGTACAGTTACAGGATTCAATAATTCTTTGATAGGAAAGGGTCCTATGAATTTCGGTTGTAATTTTCGGGACCCCTCCACATTTAATTTTTTAGTAGAAAGCCAAACTTTCCCCCAACACTATAAAGGGGTGCTTCAGTTCTGTGTTTATCAGCTTGTTTTTTCATTCTTTCTTTATAGTTAGATAAATGATTTCTGGCTTTTTCCTGTATCTTGATTAAATTAGTTAATCTCTCAGTAACCTTTGGGAGTAGTGAATCATCTATTTTAACCGGCAATGCTCTAGGATGAAACCCTTGCATAAAATAAAAAGGAGTACAATGGGTAGAAGCATGAATAGTGGTATTGTATACAAATTCAGCAATTGGCATTGCCTCCAACCATTCACTTGAATAATCTACTAACAAGCATCTTAACGTTGTTAGTAAAGTTTGGTTAAGGCGCTCAGTTTGTCCATCTGTTTCTGGATGGAATGCTGTCGACAAAGCTGGTTCTATTTTTTTTTAAACAATTTTTATTGTATATAAAGACAAACATTGGGCATTTTCAGGGCATACATTGTACACATTAATCGCTCATAAGTAGTATGGTTATACATAGTGGACATTGGAATTGATCTTTAGGATGCATCTTGTTCACATTCAAGGTATCTGTACATTACCCGCCCCCTCCCTCCAGGTGTCCCTCCCCCCTATTCTGAGTCGCTATCACTGTCCATCTGTGGTGGTTCACAAATATACCCTCTGTATCCGTTCCACGCTCCCCAGATTTTCCCCCAATTTTCGTGGACACTTCCGATTTAAATATACTGTCCTTTCAGCAGTCATCAAGCTGGTTCTATTTTTAACTTTGCACAAAGTGTCTTCCAAAATTTTGAATTAAATTGGCTACCTCTGTATGAGAAAATCTTACTCGGCAACCCAAGGAGACGCACCACCTCTTTCAGGAAAATATCTGCAAATTCTCCTGCAGTTGGTAATTTCATTAAGGGAATGAAATGAGCCATTTTTGATAAAAAATCCACTACTACAAGAACTGTGGTATATTTTTTACTAGAAGGCAGGTTTACTATGAAATCTACACTTAAAGTATACCAAGGTGTTTGTGGAACAGGCATAGGGATTAAACAACCAGCTGGAGCTCTATGAGATGTCTTTTGACCAGCACATGTAAGACAAGTTTCCACATATTTCTTGATATCTTTACTCATATTAGGCCACCAGAAGTATTTTTTCACATTTTCTAGAGTTTTTAACCAATCAGGATGTCCTGCTAACACTGCAGTATGATGCCATGTAAAAATCTGCTGTTGCGAATCCAGCGTTGGCACATACAAAAGGGTTTCATGATACATCAACCCATTTTGTATTGAATTAGTCTTATCCTTTAACCACTCTAGAGAACTGATCAGTAAATGTGTATTATAAAGCTGTGATATGAAATCCTGCTGTTGAATTGGAGCTAATATCTTTTGAGGTTGTGTTATAGGCTGACCCTTTGTTTCTTGATTTAACTCTGAAAAATGTCCGTACCTGGATAATACATCAGATTGAACTTGCTGTGTACTAGGCCTGTAAGTTATCACAAAATCATACGTGCTAAAAAAGTTCAACCATCACATTTGACGTGGTGTTAAAGCTTTTGCTGAACTAAAAAATTGTAGATTTTTGTGATCACTAAAGATTGTTACAGGAAATTTGGCCCCCATCAGATGATGACGCCATTCAGTAAAAGCTACTTTTATAGCTAGCAACTCACGCTCAGCTACGGTATAATTTTGTTCAGCAGGAAGTAATTTTTTTGAATAAAAAGCAATGGGATGTAATTGTCCATCTTCTGAATCTCTTTGAGAAAGCACACCTCCTAATGCCACCTGAGAAGCATCGGCTTCCACATAAAATGGGAGATTAGGATCTGGGTGTCTCAGAATGGGTGCTGAAATAAACTTTTGTTTCAAAGTTTGGAATGCCTGGGATGATGTGGCATCCCACAAAAATGTTTGTCCTTTTCTTAATAAATTAGTAATTGGAGCTACTATGTCTGCAAAATGGGAAATGAATCGCATATAAAAATTTGCGAAACCTAAACATTTCTGAACCTCTTTTAGAGATGTGGGATCTGACCATTCTGCAACTGCTGTAACCATTTTTTTATCCATCCCAATACCTTGTGGTGTTAGACAGTATCCTAGAAAATCTACTGAGTTGGAATTAAAGGTACACATTTCTAGTTTAGCAAATAAATGATGTTCTCTTAATTTAGCTAATACTGATTTAACATGGTGAGTGTGTTCCTCAATGTTTTTTGAATATATGAGAATATCATCTATGTATACAATTACGCAGACATCTAAAAACTCATGCAATACCTCATTAATAAAGAATTGAAATGCTGCTGGCGCATTACACAGTCCGAATGGCGTGACTGTGTATTCAAACAGGCCAAATTTTGTTTTAAAAGCTGTCTTCCACTCATCATGTTCTTTTACCCGAACTAGATGGTACGCCCCACGTAAATCAAACTTAGTATAAATAGTGGAATGTCTAAGTTGGTCTAAGAGCACTGGTATTAATGGGAGCGGATACTTATTTTTAATTGTTGCCTTATTCAGTCCTCTCTAATCAATGCAAGCCCGCAAGGAGCCATCTGGTTTTGGAATTAAAAAAAGAGGCGAGGACACCGGTGATGTGGAGTGTCTAATGAATCCAGATTGTAATAACTCGTCTAAATAAGTTCTTAAATAAAGAGTCTCTTTCTCTGTTAAGGCATATACCCTGCTGCTAGGTAGAGGAGCTCCTGGGATCAAATCAATGCGACAATCATAGGAGCGATGAGGTGGCAAAACACTAGCTTTAACTAGATCAAAAACATCCCGAAATTCCAAATACTCTGGAGGGATAGGGTAGCTGTCAGCTGAAGCAATGCAACACTGATAAATGTTCCTGTGTTGCTTCTTTATAACAATTAGCACAGCAAAAGGATGAGTCTAGAGTTACTGTTCTGGCCACCTAATCAATGTTAGGGTTGTGAGAAATAAGCCAAGGTGCACCCAATATTAACCCAAAATTAGGGGTATCAATAAGGTCAAAACTAACTTCCTCAGTATGACCATTGTGACATACCATGGTCAATGGACTCGTCTTCTTAGTAATCAAACCTGAAGTTACATTTGAACCATCCACAGCACTGTTTGTTTCTGGAAGTGAAAAAAAGGGAAAGATAATGATAAGTGACATGACATAAAATACATACCGGAAGGAAAAAAACAAATCAGTTAGGAGAAAAGAGGGGGGAGACACGAGATAGGGAGAAGAAAAAAAAAAAGAAAGAATAAGAACAAGAGAAGATAGTACATGTCAGATCGACGACTGTAATTCATATCTTACGGTAAACAAGGAAAAGAATGCGGCGGCAACGGACCTCACCAGGACATCAAATAAGCAAGAGCAGGAGCAGAGACATGAATAGGAATAAGATAAAAGTATCAATGAACCTGTAAAGGGAAACAAAGAATTATGTAAAATAGAGCTAGAATTACAATGGAGCTCACATAACATCAACTATAACAGTAACTTCAATGCAGGATTATCTCAGAGGAAGTACGACAGTCAATGCGTAGATTATTATGAAGATTTGTACTTTCCAAGTCTACAGTCTCTCTTTTCAGTTGTGAGATTTCCTTCTCCAGGGAGGAGATTCTAGAAGAAGACTCCTGTACTTCCGAAAATTGATGTTCCACTACAGTAATGCGGGACTCCATGAAGACCATATATTGTCCATCGTTTGCAGACGACAATTTGTTTCCTCAATAAAGGGTCGGCGGGCACGTAATTCCTCCAAAACCATGTCTAAAGAAATTGGAGAAGCAGACTTAGGGGGAGATGGAGGGTCTTGTTTAAGCCTCTTGCCGTTATTCGAAGTTAGCAGCACTTTAGATGCCATGGCGGTGGAATTCTCTGTAGAAATGGAGCAGTCTCCATGTGGCGATAGTACAGATAAATAGGAAAATCTGTTAAAGGTAGTGACTCTGGACCCAGAAATAGCATGGGCATTCAACTCCAATTTTTTGACGTTTGCTCCCACCCATGAAGTGCGGTAAAGAATGCGCAGAAAAGTAATGGCGTCACACAGGAGATAGGGCAAATAACCTCAGCAGAGACAGCAAAATCAACACAAATTAGGACCTTCCAACTCAGAACAATATTTACTGAAGAAAAATCCATAAAACCCACATGAAATATCGAAATAATGCAGAATGAGGCGTCATTTGAAGAAACATGAGGAAAAAATCGGCAGGGAGATATACAAAATGGCGGGCGTCAAACAGCATTAAAAATCACCTGTAGAAAATCATCCCTTCCCTATGCAGACAGACTCTGAAAACAGTATCTGGAAAGGGGAGACCTCTCGGTCACCCCGAACGTATGGCTGGGTGCCGCGATCCCCCGGTAAACCTTTGCGGGTGGGGGGCGTGTCCCGGCCGGTATGCCCATAGTGGCATGGTTGGAGCACGCCCCCGCCGCCTAAAAGTGTTGGAACTAACACTCGCCCGGAAGTCCGTGCACCTCTGGGCGGGATGGGGATGCTGCCCCGCCTTCCCGCTGCGGGAATCCAGGCATGCGTCCTCTTGTTCCTGGGCTCTGAAGGCTGCACCACTCGTCGCTCGTGAGCCCTCAAGGGAACAAGCTGCAATTTTTGGAACGTGTAATCGTTGTTTTTTCTGTTTCAGTCGTCAAGGCGTAGCTGGAGTTCGAGTCGCTACTGGAAAACAGGCAGAGATAAAACAGAACGCAGATATGCCTGGTAAGGAGTGGAAAGAGCTCCGAGATGGAATGAATGCTCCGCACACTAGTGAACCAAGTGTCGGCGATGGACAGAAAATTTGGTAAAGTAGACCAGCTGGGTCGCGGCCTAGCGGCCCTCCGGAAACAAGTTGAGTCCCAAGCTGGGCCCTCAGGGTGCCCTAAGAGGATCGTGGGGCCTGCTTTGCCAAAACATTACCCCAGGGGGGGATAAAGGGAAAAAGAGGAAGGGGAAAGCGGGTCCTAGCGAGGCCCCAGTCCCGATGGAGGTCCCGCCGGTCCCAGTAGCACCAGCGTCCAGCCCGGTACCCACACCGGATGGGGTATTGCCAATCCCTGTGGTTATCACACCGCTGGATAACGACCAAATGCCTCCCGAACTAGCGCTGCAGTTGGCGGCTGTGTTACCCTGGTTGAAGAAGGGAGCAGGGGGATCCGCGGCTGTGGAAGACCCAGCCGAAGAAGCTAGGCAGATTGTCGAGCAGCTCAGGCAGACAAGGGGCGCTGGGGCAGCAAACGTGCTTTCTATTTCTCCACAGGTGGCGAACCTGGCCGCGGTCGAAAACCGGAATAAGTCAACGGACACGACCGGAGGTACAACAGAGACCGGTAAGAGATCGCTCCCAATAATGGGGGAGGTCGCTGTACCCTCAAGGCGGGAATACTTGGCGCAACATGTTCCTTTGGCAACTAAAGAAATGGTGTGGGCAAACAAGTATATCAATATGTTTTCATTGTTGACTGACAATCGTGAGTTAGAATATGCCAAGACTCAGAAGGATTTATGGCACCCCAGTGTATTGAGGGCCAAAATGGCAGAATTCAGGGTAGAAGAGTCTATGATGAACTGGATCAGGGCTTTTTCTATTTTTGTAGCAATAATGGGTGAGCGAACACTAGAACTGTTGGGAGACCTTGCTTGCTATCAGAGCAGGATCACGGGCTTCCATTAGAAGTATGGAGGAGAGGAATGGAAAGGGTATGAGGTGGCATTTAGAAAAGCGAAAGAGTTTAATGAAACATTGTCTTGGGATTGTTTGGATACTGTATCTTGGCATGCGCAGTTCTTGCCGGGCTCAGCGGGTGGATCAGGGTCGAGTGCAAACGGCTCCAGGGCCTTTCAGCAGAAGCACCCACAGCCCTTTCGACCAACCTACGGGGGAGATACTCAGTCGAGATCGGGCGGGAAAGGGAATAAGCGAGGAGTATGTTGGGGTTTCAACAAGGGAACGTGTAGCAGGCCGCAGGGAACATGCAGGTTCAGGCATGCCTGCGCAGGTTGTGGTAACACCTCTCACCCCGAGACTAGCTGCCGATCCAGAGGCAATAGTACAGGAGGGAAAGGGGGTACCAAACAGGATTGACACGGTTCCTCGGAGGTCCAAACAATCGCCCGTGGATATTCTGGCTTTGACTCCCTGGCTGAACAAATACCCTGATTATGTGTCCGCTGGGATCCTACGAGATGGCTTCTCGTATGGCTTCAGGATCCCGGCGGGTGATATTCGGGGGGCCCCCTCATGCAGAAACCAACTGTCCTTTAAGCACAACCCAGCGGTGGCCGCCACAAAAATCGCAAAAGAGGTTCGCTTGGGGCGGGTGGCAGGACCGTTCGGTGAACCACCAACGGTTGATTTTGTGTGTTCCCCATTAGGGGTAGTTCCCAAGAAGGAGCCAGGAGAATTCAGGCTCATTCATAATTTATCTGCACCTAGGGGAGCTTCCGTTAATGAGGCGATCGATGCAGACAGTTGCAGTGTGAGGTATGCATCATTCGATGACGCAGTGGTAATGTTGAATCGCCTAATCCCCGGTGCATTGTTAGCGAAATCAAACATTGAATCCATATTTAGGTTGCTTCCGGTGCATCCCCAGGATCAGCACCTATTGGGTTTTGCATTTCAGGGGAAGTACTACATGGATATGTGCATGCCGATGGGTTGTTCAATTTCGTGTGCCTATTTTAAAATGTTTAGCTCATTTCTTGAGTGGGTATTCTCGAAGGCCTCAGGGCACCAACATGTGATGCATTATCTCGATGATTTCCTGTTTCTCGGCCCGGCGGGCTCTTGGGACTGTGCACTGGCATTGCGGGATTTCTGCGTGCTCATGCGGGGTTTCGGGGTACCATTGGCGCCAGGTAAGACGGTGGGTCCAACTACCTCCCTGGAGTTTCCGGGTATCGAACTAGACTCCGTGGAGGGTTGCTTCCGTTTGCCGGCGGAGAAGATCGCCAAATTCAGGGCCTCCTTGTGGCAGTGTCTCCGGAACGACAAAGTGACACTGCACCAACTACAACAAACAGTGGGTCAGCTTAACTTTGCATTAAGGGTTATACGGATGGCTCGCCCCTTCTCCCGATCGATTGCCCAGGCCATGGTTGGCCTAAAGGAAGGGCACCATCGTACGAGGCTGTCGGCAGAGGTTCGCTAGGACATGCTTATTTGGTTGGCATTCCTGGCGGATTTCAACGGCCGAGTAGTCTGGAGCAAAGCCCCGGCCTCGTCAGCAGAATTAGGTTTATGGACCGACTCTGCGGGCAGTGTGGGTTTTGGCGCGATCCTTGGTAACCGATGGTCGGCCCAGAAATGGCCAGCATGGTGGGAAACAAGTGGTTTGACGAGTAACTGGTTTTCTAGAGCTATTCCCCATCTGGGTAGCGTTGTCGGCCTGGCCAGAAGAGTTCCGAAACCGCTTGGTGATATTTTGGTCTGATAACATGACTGTAGTCGAGTGCATTAACCAGCAGGCAGCACGCTGCAGGTGGATATTACGATTGATGAAAGAAATTGTGTTGAAATGCTTGAGACTAAATGTACAATTCAGGGCAAAACACGTGCCGGGAGTACTGAATAATGCAGCTGATGCGCTCTCTCTTTTCAAAATGCAGGGTTTCAGGGATTGTTTACCCTCAGCGGAGCTAGTGGCAGCGCCATTTCCTGAAGCACTATGGCAAATCGGCACCCCGGACTACAAAACCTCGTGGCAGCCAGTTTAGTGCCCAGGACAAGAAAAGCTTATAAAGGGGCGTTCCGCTCGTACTGTGCCTTTTTGGGCCCTGCATGGGAGCATAGATGGGGTCAGGAGGGGTACTTTACCCAATTTTTAGTGGCACTTCATGAGGAGGGCCGGTCGGTGGCAACCGCCAGTTGGTATAAGGCCGCCATATCGTTTATGGCTCAGCTCCAGGGATTAGGGACCCGACGGATTCCTTTATAGTCAGAAAGGTGCTGCGCGGCTGGCGGCGCCTAGAGGGTCGCAAAAAGGATACCAGGCACCCGATAGGTTTTGACAGATTGACCTCCTTGTTGGCTAAACTAGAGGAGACATGCTCCTCACCTAGTGAGGTCGTCCTATTCCGGGCAGCATTTGTGTTGGCGTTCTATGGGGCCCTGCGGGTAAGCGAACTAGTGGCTGCCAACAAAAGGGATATCGATGGGGGTTTGCGCAGGGACCACATGCAAGTGAGGGGGGATTCCCTGCTGATCACGATAGCCAGGTCAAAAACAGACCAGGAGGCCCAGGGGGATAGCATTGTGTTGCAGCGCGCCCTGGGTAGTCCCTGTTGTCCAGTAAGGTGTGTTGAGGCCCACCTAAAACAAAGGTTGATGACATAGGGGGGGGGGTCTTGCTGTGACATGTTGACGGCACCCCATTAACGAAGTTTCAGTTCCAGAGGGTGCTGGCAATCACGATTGCAGCTGTGGGCTTCAACCAGAGTGATTTTGGGACTCATTCATTCAGGATAGGAGCCGCTACAGAAGCAACGGCTGGGGGTCTGCGGGCAGACAATGTTAAACAATTAGGCCGCTGGTCGTTTCAAACGGTACGTGCGGCTGCACATGTTGTAAGTTACTGAAGAAGTGCACTCACACTTGTTGTCTTTTGTTTGGATTACAGTTTCACGAGCCTGTGACGCAGTGCGGAAATTGGGACTGGCCCAGTATCAGCTAACCACCACTTCAGGAACAAGGAATTTTAGACGAGTGGTCTGGGTCTTGGGCCACTCATACGTGAGGCGTGCCGCGGACATATTCAAGACAGGTGATGCGATCCACACATCTGAGGAATATGGTTTCAGGGTGTCCTTCCATGGGATAATTCAGAAAAGGGGGTGGTGATGAACAGAGTGTCTGAATTAAGCAGACCACTCTTACCCAGCCCAAAGATCAAGGCTTGATCCATCACCGTTTTTTAGCTCACTGCACCATCCCAGCTCAGAACTTGGCTATATGCAAATTAGTCTGACCCTGGCCCAGTGCATCATGGGAACAGGGCAGACCAAACTACCAAGCCAATTCTTATACTGGGAAGGAAACAAGCTACCGGGGACCGGTTTCTGGCATTTCAGCCGTCTTCGGCCCGGCTTGCTTGAATCCTGATGGTGCAATGAGCTAGGGATTCACATCTGAGTATACCCTTCCATGCTTATGGTGGACAAAAATGATTCAGAAAAGGGGGTGGTGATGAACAGAGTGTCTGAATTAAGCAGACCACTCTTACCCAGTCCAAAGATCAAGGCTTGATCCATCACTGTTTTTTAGCTCACTGCACCATCCCAGCTCAGAACTTGGCTTTATGCAAATTAGTCTGACCCTGGCCCAGTGCATCATGGGAATAGGGCAGACCAAACTACCAAGCCAATTCTTATACTGGGAAGGAAACAAGCTACCGGGGACCGGTTTCTGGCATTCCAGCCGTCTTCGGCCCGGCTTGCTTGAATCCTGATGGTGCAATGAGCTAGGGACTCACATCTGAGTATACCCTTCTACGCTTATGGTGGACAAAAATGATTCAGAAAAGGGGGTGGTGATGAACAGAGTGTCTGAATTAAGCAGACCACTCTTACCCAGTCCAAAGATCAAGGCTTGATCCATCACCGTTTTTTAGCTCACTGCACCATCCCAGCTCAGAACTTGGCTATATGCAAATCACAATCAATCAATCAGTGACACTTATAAAGCGCGCTACATACCCGTAGGGTCTCAAGGCGCTGGGGGGGGGGGGGGGGGGGGGGGGGCTACTGCTCGAACAGCCAGGTCTTCAGCTTCTTCCTGAAGGAGAGGTGGTCTTGGGTCAGGCGCAGGTCGGTCGGGAGGGAGTTCCAGGTATTGGCGGCCAGGTAGGAGAAGGACCTTCCTCCTGTAGTCGCTCTTCGGATGCGGGGGACGGCGGCGAGGGCGTGGTTGGCTGATCGGAGGTGGCGTTTGGGAGCGTAGAAGTTGACTCGGCTGTTGAGGTAGCTCGGGCCTTGGTCGTGTAGGGCTTTGTGTGCGTGGGTGAGGAGGCGGAAGGTGATTCTTTTGTTGACGGGGAGCCAGTGAAGGTCTCTCAGATGTCCGGAGATGTGGCTGGTTCGTGGGATGTCGAGGATGAGTCTGGCAGAGGCGTTCTGGATCCACTGGAGTCTCTTCTGGAGCTTGGTGGTGGTACCGGCGTAGAGGGCGTTGCCGTAGTCCAGTCGGCTGGTGACGAGGGCCTGGGTGACGGTCTTCCTGGTCTCGGTGGGGATCCACCAGAAGATCTTCCGTAGCATGCGTAGGATGTTGAAGCACGCCGAGGAGACGTTGTTGACTTGCCTGGTCATGGAGAGGGAGGAGTCCAGGATGAAGCCCAGGTTGCGTGCATGGTCTGTTGGTTTGGGTGCGGTGCCCAGGGCGGGAGGCCACCAGGAGTCATCCCAGGCGGAGGGTGAGGAGCCCAGGATGAGGACCTCCGTCTTGTCCGAGTTCAGTTTCAGGCGGCTGGTCGTCATCCACTCGGCTACCTCTTTCATCCCTTCGTGCAGGTTGGCTCTGGCGGCGGCGGGGTCGTTGGTCAGGGAGAGGATCAGTTGGGTGTCGTCGGCGTAGGAGATTATGCTGAGGTTGTGTTTGCGTACGATGGCCGCGAGGGGGCTTATGCAGACGTTGAAGAGGGTGGGGCTCAGAGATGATCCTTGGGGGACGCCGCAGATGACTTCGGAGGCCTCTGACTTGTACGGTGGTAGGCGGACTCTCTGTGTTCTTCCGTCGAGGAAGGAGATGATCCATTCCAGCGCCTTGTCCTGGATTCCGATGTTGCTGAGGCGCCGTACTAGGGTGCGGTGGCAGACCGCGTCGAAAGCCGCGGAGAGGTCTAGGAGGACGAGGGCCGCTGTTTCTCCATTGTCCATCAGGGCTCGGATGTCATCGGTGGCGGCGATGAGGGCGGTCTCGGTGCTGTGATTGGCTCGGAAGCCGGACTGTGAGGGGTCGAGGGCTCCGTTCGTCTCGAGGAAGGCGGCCATCTGCTTGTTGACGGTCTTCTCGATGACTTTGGCTGGAAACGGGAGGAGCGAGATGGAGCGGTAATTCTTGAGGTCGGTGGGGTCCGCTGTTGGTTTCTTGAGTAGAGCGCTGAGTTCGGCGTGTTTCCAGCTCTCAGGGAAGATGGTGGTGTTGAAGGATGTGTTGATGATGTCTCGCAGGTGGGGTGCGATGACGGCGTCGGCCTTGTTGAAGACGTGGTGAGGGCAGGGGTCGGTCGGTGATCCGGAGTGGATGGAGTTCATCGTGCGGATGGTGTCTTCGGTGCTGATCGGGGTCAAAGCGTGGAGGGTGGTGGTGGGGGGTGGTTGTTCGGTCATGGTGTGCGTTGGTTGGTTGTTGAAGCTGTTGTGTATGTCCGCGATCTTGTTGTGGAAGTATGAAGCGAGGGAGTTGCAGAGGTCTTGCGATGGGGTGATGTCGTTGTTTCCTGCGCTGGGGTTGGAAAGCTCTTTCACGATGTTGAAGAGTTCCTTGCAGTTGTGTGCGTTGTTGTCCAACCGGTCCTTGAATGCTGTTTTCTTGGCGGCGCGGATCAGCTGGTGGTGTTTCCGGGTGGCAAGTTTGAAGGAGGTCCTGTTGTCCGGTGTCGGTTCCCTTCTCCAGACTTTCTCGAGGGCTCTGCAGTTCTTCTTGGAGCTCTTGAGTTCGTCGGTGAACCATGGGGCCTTCTTGCTGCCGGGTCTGCTAGGCGGGGTCCTCAGTGGGGCGAGTTCGTCCGCGCAGTTGCTGATCCACTTCGTGAGGTTGTCGGCGGCCTGGCTGGGGTTCGCTGAGCTGGCAGGAGGGTGCTGGCTCAGGGAGGTGGCGAGCTGGTCTGCTGTGATCTTGTTCCAGCTTCTGCGGGCGGCCTGTTGCTGGTGTTGGTGGGTCGTCGTTCTCTTGAAGGTGAAGTGGACGCAGCTGTGGTCCGTCCATTGAAGCTCTGTGGAGTGGCTGAAGTCGATGTCTATGCTGGAAGAGAAGACTGCGTCGAGTGTGTGTCCGGCGAGGTGGGTGGAGATGGACACCAGTTGCTTGAGTCCCAGGTTGGCGAGGTTGTCGAGCAGGGTGCTGGTGTTGCGGTCGTTGTTGTTCTCCAGATGGAAGTTGAGGTCTCCCAGGAGGATGTAGTCGGCGGAGGGGAGGGCATGCGGGCTGACGAAGTCGGCGATGTCCTCGCTGAATTGTGTGCGTGGTCCAGGGGGTCGGTAGATCAGGGTGCCTCTGAGGGTGGTGTTCGGGTTGGTGTGGATCTGGAAATGCAGGTGTTCGGCGCTGGTCAGGGTGTTGTCGGTGCTGGTCGTGAGACGGATGGTGTTCCTGTGGATGATGGCGATGCCTCCTCCCATCTGGTTGGCGTTTTGGTCCCTCCGGACGATCTTGTAGCCCTCTGGGATAGCGATGGCGATGTCGGGAGCTGAAGAGGCGTTCATCCAGGTCTCCGTGAGGAAGGCAACATCAGGGGCTGTGGCGTCTAGAAGGTTCCAGAGTTCGATGGCGTGTCTGTGGACGGAGCGGGTGTTGAGCAGGATGCACTTGAGGTGGGTGCTGCTGGTGTTCGACTTGGCGGGTGCTGGTGCGAGGCTGGTCCGGATGCAGGTGAACTTGCAGGCGTGGCAGCTGAAAGGTCCGTGGGTACGTCGTGGAGTGGCTTGATGGCATTCTGGGAGTCGGCCGGTGTTGAGAGCGGTGAGGGTGGCGGCGGAGTATGTCAGGCGGGTCGGTCGGGGTCTTCGTGGGCCAGGGGTCCTGGCGCTGGGCGCGGTCCGGTCGCGGACGGGCGCAGACGGGCTTACCTTTGGCGTGCCTTCGGCGCACAATCGGCGCACCCGCTGCGCGTGACCACTGAGCGTTCGCACGGTCGCCATTTAAGGCGAAGTGCGCGGGTGGGCGGAGCAGCTGGGAGGCGGGAGCGGGGAGGGTACAGAATAGAAAAAGGGGCGGGGAAAAGCGGTGGTGGCGGGAAGGGAGGGCGGAGGGCGGCGAGGTAGGCGGACAACAAGGAAGGAAAACCACACAGGCACAATGAAATATAATTACAATCAGGCACAAATTACTGACAAAACAAGGCAAAAACAACAGCAGCGGTAGGCAGCCGGCAACCGGCAAACGAGGCAGCAGCGAGGCAGATGGTGCAATGAGCTAGGGACTCACATCTGAGTATACCCTTCCACGCTTATGGTGGACAAAAATGATTCAGAAAAGGGGGTGGTGATGAACAAGCCCTGATCTTTGGACTGGGTAAGAGTGGTCTGCTTAATTCAGACACTCTGTTCATCACCACCCCCTTTTCTGAATCGTTTTTGGCCACTATAGGTGTGGCATGATATACTCAGACATGAGTCCCTTTCTCACTGCACCATCAGGATTCAAGCAAGCCGGGCCAAAGAAGGCTGAAATGCCAGAAACCGGTCCTCGGTAGCTTGTCTCCTTTCTGAAGAAGAATTGGCTTGGTAGTTTAGTCTGCCCTGTTCCCATGATGCACTGGGCCAGGGACAGACTGATTTGCATATAGCCAGGTTCTGAGCTGGGATGGTGCAGTGAGATAAATAACGGTGATGGATCAAGCCCTGATCTTTGGACTGGGTAAGAGTAGTCTGCTTAATTCAGACACTCTGTTCATCACCACCCCCTTTTCTGAATCGTTTTTGGCCACTATAGGTGTGGCAGGGTATACTCAGACATGAGTCCCTTTCTCACTGCACCATCAGGATTCAAGCAAGCCGGGCCGAAGAAGGCTGAAATGCCAGAAACCGGTCCTCAGTAGCTTGTCTCCTTTCTGGTGAAGAATTGGCTTGGTAGTTTAGTCTGCCCTGTTCCCATGATGCACTGGGCCAGGGACAGACTGATTTGCATATAGCCAGGTTCTGAGCTGGGATGGTGCAGTGAGATAAATAACGGTGATGGATCAAGCCCTGATCTTTGGACTGGGTAAGAGTGGTCTGCTTAATTCAGACACTCTGTTCATCACCACCTCCTTTTCTGAATCGTTTTTGGCCACTATAGGTGTGGCAGGGTATACTCAGACATGAGTCCCTTTCTCACTGCACCATCAGGATTCAAGCAAGCCGGGCCGAAGAAGGCTGAAATGCCAGAAACCGGTCCTCGGTAGCTTGTCTCCTTTCTGGTGAAGAATTGGCTTGGTAGTTTAGTCTGCCCTGTTCCCATGATGCACTGGGCCAGGGACAGACTGATTTGCATATAGCCAGGTTCTGAGCTGGGATGGTGCAGTGAGATAAATAACAGTGATGGATCAAGCCCTGATCTTTGGACTGGGTAAGAGTGGTCTGCTTAATTCAGACACTCTGTTCATCACCACCCCCTTTTCTGAATCGTTTTTGGCCACTATAGGTGTGGCAGGGTATACTCAGACATGAGTCCCTTTCTCACTGCACCATCAGGATTCAAGCAAGCCGGGCCGAAGAAGGCTGAAATGCCAGAAACCGGTCCCCGGTAGCTTGTCTCCTTTCTGGTGAAGAATTGGCTTGGTAGTTTAGTCTGCCCTGTTCCCATGATGCACTGGGCCAGGGACAGACTGATTTGCATATAGTCAGGTTCTGATCTGGGATGGTGCAGTGAGATAAATAACGGTGATGGATCAAGCCCTGATCTTTGGACTGGGTAAGATTGGTCTGCTTAATTCAGAAACTCTGTTCATCACCACCCCCTTTTCTGAATCGTTTTTGGCCACTATAGGTGTGGCAGGGTATACTCAGACATGAGTCCCTTTCTCACTGCACCATCAGGATTCAAGCAAGCCGGGCCGAAGAAGGATGAAATGCCAGAAACCGGTCCCCGGTAGCTTGTCTCCTTTCTGGTGAAGAATTAGCTTGGTAGTTTAGTCTGCCCTGTTCCCATGATGCACTGGGCCAGGGACAGACTGATTTGCATATAGCCAGGTTCTGAGCTGGGATGGTGCAGTGAGATAATTAACGGTGATGGATCAAGCCCTGATCTTTGGACTGGGTAAGAGTGGTCTGCTTAATTCAGACACTCTGTTCATCACCACCCCCTTTTCTGAATCGTTTTTGGCCACTATAGGTGTGGCAGGGTATACTCAGACATGAGTCCCTTTCTCACTGCACCATCAGGATTCAAGCAAGCCGGGCCGAAGAAGGCTGAAATGCCAGAAACCGGTCCTCGGTAGCTTGTCTCCTTTCTGGTGAAGAATTGGCTTGGTAGTTTAGTCTGCCCTGTTCCCATGATGCACTGGGCCAGGGACAGACTGATTTGCATATAGCCAGGTTCTGAGCTGGGATGGTGCAGTGAGATAAATAACAGTGATGGATCAAGCCCTGATCTTTGGACTGGGTAAGAGTGGTCTGCTTAATTCAGACACTCTGTTCATCACCACCCCCTTTTCTGAATCGTTTTTGGCCACTATAGGTGTGGCAGGGTATACTCAGACATGAGTCCCTTTCTCACTGCACCATCAGGATTCAAGCAAGCCGGGCCGAAGAAGGCTGAAATGCCAGAAACCGGTCCCCGGTAGCTTGTCTCCTTTCTGGTGAAGAATTGGCTTGGTAGTTTAGTCTGCCCTGTTCCCATGATGCACTGGGCCAGGGACAGACTGATTTGCATATAGCCAGGTTCTGATCTGGGATGGTGCAGTGAGATAAATAACGGTGATGGATCAAGCCCTGATCTTTGGACTGGGTAAGATTGGTCTGCTTAATTCAGACACTCTGTTCATCACCACCCCCTTTTCTGAATCGTTTTTGGCCACTATAGGTGTGGCAGGGTATACTCAGACATGAGTCCCTTTCTCACTGCACCATCAGGATTCAAGCAAGCCGGGCCGAAGAAGGATGAAATGCCAGAAACCGGTCCCCGGTAGCTTGTCTCCTTTCTGGTGAAGAATTGGCTTGGTAGTTTAGTCTGCCCTGTTCCCATGATGCACTGGGCCAGGGACAGACTGGTTTGCATATAGCCAGGTTCTGAGCTGGGATGGTGCAGTGAGATAATTAACGGTGATGGATCAAGCCCTGATCTTTGGACTGGGTAAGAGTGGTCTGCTTAATTCAGACACTCTGTTCATCACCACCCCCTTTTCTGAATCGTTTTTGGCCACTATAGGTGTGGCAGGGTATACTCAGACATGAGTCCCTTTCTCACTGCACCATCAGGATTCAAGCAAGCCGGGCTGAAGAAGGCTGAAATGCCAGAAACCGGTCCCCGGTAGCTTGTCTCCTTTCTGGTGAAGAATTGGCTTGGTAGTTTAGTCTGCCCTGTTCCCATGATGCACTGGGCCAGGGACAGACTGATTTGCATATAGCCAGGTTCTGAGCTGGGATGGTGCAGTGAGATAAATAACGGTGATGGATCAAGCCCTGATCTTTGGACTGGGTAAGAGTGGTCTGCTTAATTCAGACACTCTGTTCATCACCACCCCCTTTTCTGAATCTTCCATGGGATAGGCGGCCTATGTATTGACCGACTGCAAAGTTTTGTGGAAGAATTATTAGGGCGGCACAGGTCACCGCCATCAGTAGTCATAGTGCACGTTGGGGGCAATGACTTGGTAAGGTTGGGCAGACGAGCTTCAATTGAGCACATACTTTCAGCAGTTAGTTGGTTAGCAAAGACGCTCCCGGGGTGCACAATAGCATGGTCACACATGATTCCGAGGAGGGTATGGAGGGGTGGATTGTCCACGACAGCGTTGAACCATTCGGTAAAGAGGGTCAACAATAAAATGGAGAAATTGTTTCGCTCTGCTTATCTTCAAAGCATACCTCATGGGTGCATCTGAGGGGAACCACTGTTATTCAGACGATGGGGTACACCTGTCCAGGGTGGGGAATGACTTATTGATAGGGGACATGATAGCTTGGCTAGTGGGATTGAGGAGACATGACCTATAGGAGGTGTGGGGAGGCCAGATAGTCGGTCAACTATCTGGCCTGTGGCGGTAAGGTCATGATCGGTGAGCAGTGATTTCAAGGTCCCTAGTGGGGGCGCCACCCATTATGGATGGGAGCGCCCGGGGGGAGGCGGCCATTGGCCCCTCCCACGGGGGGCGGCACCCATTACGGATGGGTCGCCCAGGGGAAGACGGCCATAGGCCCCTCCCACGAATTTCGCGGGGCCGGATATCTGCTCCGGCGGAAAAGAGTGCGGGGAAAGGGGGGGAGTCCACGCTGTCCTTCTTACGGATACCCCGCACGGGAACTCGGACGACCTTAAGATGGCGCCGAGTGAAAGGGGGCCCCCATGACACGGGAAGTTACAGTTGGCTACGAGGGTAAAGTCCTCACACGTGAGGGCGGAAATTTGGTGATAGGGATCTAACACCGGTTAAGACCTTGCCATTGGCCCCTAACGATAGGATGTACAAAATTTGTATGCAATGCACTATGTCATGAAGTTAGACTCGATTAGGAAAATCTTTGTATTAGAGATTTGTTACGGTTAGCCTGGATACCTGTCTTCATCAAGTGTAATGAAAGTAGAATTTTGTACATGATACATGAAACGTTTTTAATTTAAAGTTTTAACTTTTGTTTTATATTTTAATAAATACGGCCGGGGGGGTCTTGAGGCCCCCCTGCCTTCCAAAAGTTCAAACTGAGTCTGTCTCCTACCATTGGGATTGTTGGTGGAAGGGGTGGCGGGCATCCCTGACCATATGGAAAGGGGAGACCTCTCGGTCACCCCGAACGTATGGCTGGGTGCCCCGATCCCCCGGGTAACCTTTGCGGGCGGGGGGCGTGTCCCGGCCGGTATGCCCATAGTGGCGTGGTTGGAGCACGCCCCCGCCACCTAAAAGGGTTGTCCTAACACTCACCCGGAAGTCCGTGCACCTCTGGGCGGGATGGGGATGCTGCCCGCCTTCCCGCTGCTAGATAAAAGGCGCGGGAATCCAGGCAGGCGTCCTCTTGTTCCTGCGCTCTGAAGGCTGCACCACTCGTCGCTCGTGAGTCCTCAAGGGAACAAGCTGCAATATTTTGACCCACCCACCAGCCCCTGTTGCAGAAGTTTGGGAGTAAACAATGTTCGAATTCGCAATTTGATTGTAATTGATAAGCGTCTTGTTGGAATCTTTTCTCTCATCTTCAATTTATGCCAAGAATGTGCAAGCAACTGAATACTTGCCTAGAGGCCTCTTTTTTTCCTTTGTAGAAATGTAATGAACTGTATGCAATAAAAACGTTCTCTGTTATAGGACCTTTTTTCCTTTATAGCAATGTTATAGTTCATTGGATATATTTAGCTGTAATCTGAGATTAAGCATACGTTTTTTCCCCCTAGTAGGTAACTAACTGTCGTATTTATTTAGTCTTCGGTCGGGCGGTAAGGTCATGATCGGTGAGCAGTGATTTCAAGGTCCCTAGTGGGGGCGCCACCCATTATGGATGGGAGCGCCCAGGGGGAGGCGGCCATTGGCCCCTCCCACGGGGGGCGGCACCCATTACGGATGGGTCGCCCAGGGGGAGACGGCCATAGGCCCCTCCCAGGGGGAGATGGCTATATGCACCTCCCACGAATTTCCCGGGGGCCGGATATCCGCTCCGGTGGAAGAGAGTGCGGGGAAAGGGGGGGAGTCCATGCTGTCCTTCTTACGGATACCCCGCACGGGAACTCGGATGACCTTAAGATGGCGCCGAGTGAAAGGGGGCCCCCATGACAAGGGAAGTTACAGTTGGCTACGAGGGTAAAGTCCTCTGCGCATGGGCCACTCACACGTGAGGGCGGAAATTTGGTGATAGGGATCTGCTGTTGGCCCCCTAACGATAGGATGTACAAAATTCGTATGCAATGCATTATGTCATGATGTTAGACTCGGTTAGGAAAATCTTTGTATTAGAGATTTGTTACGGTTAGCCTGGATACCTGTCTTTATCAAGTGTAATGAAAGTAGAATTTTGTACATAATACATGAAACGTTTTTAATTTAAAGTTTTAAATTTTGTTTCATATTTTAGTAAATACGGCCGGGGGGGTCGTGAGGCCCCCCTGCCTTCCAAAAGTTCAAACTGAGTCTGTCTCCTACCATTGGGATTAGTGGTGGAAGGGGTGGCGGGCATCCCTGACCATACTCCAAAAGCGCCGATATTCCGATTCAATAAAATGCCAGCATATCAGGGTGATGATCTGGAGAACTGCTCCAAGGAAAGGCACGAGGTCTATGTAATGCGGAGCTCAGTCTCTAGGTGGCCATTTTAGGTCGCGGTGCGCTCGACTCCCTTATTTATATGTTTTGAAAACCTTCAAGAGGTGAGTAAACATGCACTTTGTACTTATAGTTGCTGCTTATGAGAAGCGGGCTTTGAGTAACTATGCCTCTTTTACTGCCAGCCTTGCTTCTCGCAAGCAAGGACTATAAGTACAAAGTGCGTGTTTACGCATGCTTGCAGGTTTTCAAAACAGATAAACAAAAGGCATTGTTATTTACAATGCCAACAGCTCAAACTCTTGCAAATGCGAGACCTATTGCATTGCAAATGCTTGTTTTACTTGCCTCACCCAGTATTTGTTTTGCGAGCAGATATTTACATTTTTATCTCATAGAATATCCAAAAGGGTGGAGTCAAGGTTACTAGTAGCGTTTTTGGCGGTATTTGAGTATCAAAATGCTTTCACACGATCTGAACAGAAGTTTTCTTTTTATGGCAGCATCAGTTGCTAGATCACTCATTTTACAGTGCTGTATATCTTCTAGATGCCCATCTTTTGGCCAATGGCATTCAAAATGAATAGGCTATGGTACCAAGAATATATGTATGTCAAGAGAAAGAACCAAACAGATACATTTGAACAGCTGTGGGGTTATTTCTCGCTGTGCATAAAGGAAAACAATGTTGTATAAGAGAAGCAGGAAATATGTACTTGTTGGCACTGAGATTTTTTTTTATTATGCATCCTTTCTGGTTTTGTATTGCCCTTCGCACTTTATAAGAGTTTTTGCACATTACATATTGCACTATGTCTGATTGTTTCAGGCATATTTTGATTATGTGGTTAAAAGTTTCCCTGCTTATTCGATCAGGTTGGAATTGTGTTTTTAATATATTTATGCACATATTGCACTAGTTCACTTTGCACTTTAAATATGTATGACCAGTAGACTACATATCTTACTGAGAGTTATGCACTTTGTGCTGTGCTTTCTTTGTAATATTAGTATTTTGTAATTATCCAGGATGGCTCTTTGCACTTTAAAATGTGCAATTTTCTTTGTTTTTTGTATATGATATAGATACTGTTTTGTTTTTGCTGTGGGGTAAGATTTTTAAAAAGCGAGTTGATTATAGTTTTTAAGACTGTTGTCTTTTTATACCTAATCAACCTGCTATTTTGGCAAATATTATTGCTTGCTGTGTACCAGTCTTTGTGAGACATTTGTTTTTACATTGTTAATTTACCACCTAATAAAAATATATGTTTTTAAAGATTATTGGAAACAAGGTAAGTTCCAACACAAGGAAAGGGGGTCTTCCAGCAACATCCGCAGATTTACAACAGATTCTGCAGTTCAAGTGGGGCTTGTAACTTCTGTTACTGGGCTCACCAGAATTAAGTAGCCACACCTACTTCAAGCTTAAGTCATTACATTTCCAGTGTTCATGGCAGGCAGTATACATTTCAGTATGCAACATGGGCTCTGACAGAATTTAAGAGAGATTCCTCTTCCATAAATGGCTGCTGACATGGTGTGGCTAGCTACTGGTGGAAACTTTCCTCCTGCAATGCGGCAAATTCAAAATGCCATAGAATTTCCACGGCCTGAAAGGCGACCCTGTATATGTCTCAGTGGAGAGTGGAAGTTTACTAGCAAATTAAAAATCGGGATCAATTCTATTCTATAATCCATGATTTGTTTGTCATTTACTTATACATGTAACAAATTGATAAATGATATATACATTGCTGTGCGTTTCCTTGTTCCACAGGTGCAGTTGTGGAAGTGACCCTTTCTCGTGGATGACCTCAGCTCTCAGCTGAGATATGGGATATAGAATATAATCTGATGCATAACAATCTTTGCGACTCTGTTTTCAAGTAAGAAGTAAAAATATCACATGCCTAACATGTCAGAAGTCTATTTATGAGATAGCGTCTTTATATCATTCAAACAATAAAAATGCTGTGCAGACCATAAAACACTGATAGTTAGGTACACTTGATGTGCATCACGATGACAGTAATTACATACATATGCTCCAAAATTTTGTTTACTCTGTTAATTATCTGGCCTGGGAAAATTCACGTTTTTTCTAAGGTCCAGATATACACATTGTGGCAGAGGTGTGGTATAGTGTTGGAGTATCATTATAGGATATTCAGTCTAGCCCTCTAAATTGATAGGGATGTGCGCTAAGGTTTTCACTGTTGCCCATTTGTTTATTGATTCTGTGGTTCTGAGCATGTCCCTTCATCTTCCCAGTGCCTAAAAAAGCACAAACTAAATAATTGTGGAGGTAATCTGGTTCTGTTGTGAAGCGATCTAAGGTCCTCGGGCCAAGTTCACTCGATATACAATTGCAAATAAAATTAGAAAATCCCTTGCCACCTGGACGAAGATCAGCTTAAGCCAGCAGAACACTGGCTCCTATTGCTATGAAGACATGTTCCTAGTATTTCTGAAAAATCAGGGAACGCCTGGGCCTCGAGAGTAAAAACATCCTGTCAGTGCAGCTCGGATGCCTTTTAACGAAAATGCCTTTGCAGTTTGTTTCTGAACCGTGAAGCCTGCAGGCGCGCTTGAGTCCGCCCCTGGAGGGTGGAGCATCTCTACATGTGGAGGTGAAAATGGACTTAAAGGAAGTAGGCTCACAGCTAATTAACAGCATCATATAACATGTTGGGAGTTAGGAGTTGGTACAAAATGTTCCATCTGCAACCTGAGAACTGCTATATCCCAAAGCATTTTCAGCTGGTTGCATCAGTTACTGGAAGTGTTATTTTACAAAATCAGTAGGCAGGCGTTCCAGTGTTAGGGCATACATTAATTAGGACGGTTAGTTTTAAAGGAATCAATTTTTTTTGCTAGACGGTCTTTTTATTATACGCCTCGATTATTAAATAAATGTTTTCCTAGTATTTCAAACACGTGCTTTTGATACACAACAATGGAGCAGGTAAATTGGGCACATATTTTTGGTAGTTGCCTACAGCGCATGCGCTGTCTGCAAGACCTTTGTAATTACTTGCACCATGTTTGTGCCCACCTTCTACTTGCCATAGGTTCCCTCCAGTGCCCCTCTTAATTGCTGCATCCTGACTCGTTCTGGGGCCGATAGCTCACTTCCGTTCAAGACAGAGGAGCACTGGCCAATTACACTTTCATTCTTTATCTGTTAATTTTGAGAACTCGTTTCGTTATTCATTGCAGGCAGGGTGCAGCTTTGTCCCAGTGCTTCCTCCTTCTCGTGCTTTCGCATTTAGCGCTGCCTTGTTTTAAACTGTTTTCCAAATCCTATTTTAATTCAATCTCATTTCCCCCTTCCAAGCCATGTTCTACTAGTGTTCAGAGTTTATGGAAGGGGGGCATCGAGGCAAAAGGCAGCAGTCTGCAAGCTGTAAACGCTGCATAGCACATTGCAAGGAAACTTTCAAAACCCTTTCCATGTGTTTCATAGGTTCGTTCGTGCTTCTTTATGGAAAATTGTAAATTATGTTTTGCAGCCCACATTATGGTCTGCAGCGACTGCTGAGCATGGTTGTCCCATTCAGTTTTTGCTTACATTTGTTTACTGGCACTATCCATATCCTCTTTCAGTGCCCTTTTCACTGGAGAAGAGGGTTGCAGAGTATCTGGAACTAGCAACAATTAATCTGCTGGTGCACAACCAACCTTCAGCTGCACAATAGGTCTTTGGTCTCCAATTAACTGACAGGATGGTGTGGGCCCAGGTGTGTGGCAGACAGGGAGCATTCCTCTGTCACAAATAGATGCACTATCACTAAACTTCTTCCGGTGCACTAGCATTACCCTAACACAAAACTCAGGCAGGGAACAAACATGACATAGAAAATGACTGTGATAAAACTGTCTTGTTAAAGCAAAAGCTTAGGATACTGCCTATACTAGTGATTCAGAAATGTTCTAGAACCACAACCCACTTTTTAATACTACAAACTTTCACAACCCACCTAACTTTAATGGACTTGAGATGGGCAATTTTTTTATTTAAATAAAGCGTCCTGTGGTAGCGCATTGTCATTTACAGACAACACATTTTCCATTGAAATGGTCACTACATTTCCACAGACATACAGTACAAATAAAACTATATTGCACACAAATGATAATGTATGCAAATCATGTTTCAGTGAATATTTATTATTTGTGCATCACCAATTTGTTCTGATAACTTTAAAATCTTTGTTTCCATTACACCTCTGAGTTACAAAACAATCAGGTTTATTTTTTGCTTTACTAACTGCTGAATGTGTACAGCTCATTTACTGGTACTTACATTTTGTTGGTTGGTACAAAGAAATGACATTCTACAGTCTTTCCTTTCAGACTTCATGTACCCCAGCTAGATTGATAATTTGCTTAACTATTCTTTCTATGACTGCAAAGTGAAAGTAGTTTGAAAAGACCAGTCCCCATGTTTAACAACCATTCGCAGTGCAATAGGTCTCACATTTTTGAGAGTTGAGCTATTGGCATTGTGGGGGGCAAGATGGCGGCCGCTTAGCGGGCCGATTCACTGCGATGGTGGACAGTGACAGCAGAGTTCTGGACTATTTTCTAATGTAATACCCGAGGAGAGGAGCACTACATTTCTTCTATCCCCGAACCCCCCCTCCCTGGGGTCCCCTAAACCCTCAAAGTCTCCATGCTCCAGAAGATAACACGGCGTGAAGCTCTGGGAGCCCTTCGCTCGGACTCAGCCCCTAGCTGGTTGAAACGCCTAATCAAGGACTACCTGGTGCAGTTGCTCGGCTGGCTGATTGTGAACAGTGGAGAGCACTCCGTTGTGATGGCTCCGAAGCCGATGTCCGCGGCGGCGATGGCGAAGGCAGACGCGGTGGCTCGGAAGGTGCGTGAAGGAGGGGTGGCGGATTCAGCGGCAAGCTGCGAGAGCTCCCCGCCCCAGGCAAACAAACTCCTCTCCCCGGAAACGCCAGGTCCGGGTCCTGCGAATAGAAGGGGAGAGGTGATGTTCCGACTAAAAACCGGCCGGCGGCACCATCAGTCGTGGAGGTGCTGCAAAAGGGGAGGGAAGCAGCGGCAACCGGGACGACTGATGCTGCCACGGATGTGAGACCAGCGCCCAGTCTGAAGAGGTGAGCCAAGCACTTAGTCAGCAGGGGGCCCCACAACTCGCCGATGATATAATTATCAACCCTGACATGCCGAGCACTGGCAGTGTGATTGATAGAGGTTTACCCTCTTCTTTTCCCGGGACTGCTGAAGTGGTGGAAGCTGCCAGTGGAAATATAAGCAATGAACAAGTGGGGGTCTGAAAATGGCAAAAATGTGGTGGGTAATGGAACAGAGGCGCTGTTAGAAATGGGATAGTTGGCCAAGGCTTGCGCCAAAGCCAGGCAGAAACCAGCACTCAAGGGCAAGGAAGTCACCCGCCAAGATAACCCCTGCTCACCCCCTTGGTAGTTTGGCATGAGCAAACAGGCTTATCCCGGAGGCGATGTGTAAAGCGTTTGCACGCGCACCCAGCAACAACACCCAAGGCCCACCACAAAGGAAACTCCACACAAGGTTATATATAAAAATAGCCTTTGTATTATACCAAACACATTAGATAATAGACACACACTTTACAATGTGCCATAGGCACGGGCAGAATTTACAGGGGATTATGTACATGGGACAGGGCCACGTGGGCCACTGTCAGGAATAAGCACTTGGTAGAACAAGCACTTAGCACATAGAACATATTAGCACCAAATAGCAAATGTAGCACACAACCAGTAGCCACTGGTAAAAAGTAAGTACCACCTACGCAACCCTAACCACCTTAGGAAAATATCACGCAGGGAACCATGAACTCACTAGTATAACTATACTAGGAAAAACAAACTCCTGGGCATAAAAACACATTGAGAGGTATAGGCACAAAAGACATTATAGATGATGCAGAAATTACATTAGGCAGGTCATTATACAGACCCTCCAGGATATCGCGATTTCGCGATTTGCCGCGAAATCAGCACTTTTTAAAAAATGCCGCGATTTTTACAAAAATGCCCGCGAAATCAGCATTTTTGTAGAAATCGCAGCATTTTTCGCTATATCCTGGGGGGTCTGCTTTATCAGCAGCATTGGAGAGGCACAGCGGGATTGCAACCCTCACACCTCCAGCCCTTGATGACCTGTTAAGAGGTGCTTCAAAGGTGACTGAGAGGGAGGGGCTGCAGGTTCAGGAGCAGCGACATCTATTCACATGCAAACAGCCCTGCCTGATGGTGGAATCCGCGACTGCCATTTCCCTCTTGTTACCCCGAGCCAACAATCAATTTGTCTCCAAGTTGATGCTAATTATCAGATAAAAGCATCTTTCAGTGGCTAGCCTGCGCCCCATTGATCCCACCTCGCACGTGCTTGTTAAGGAGCAGACAGGTTCAGCTATCCAGCCACGGAGAGCCAGAGAGGGGCCAGCCGCAGAGGTCACAGGGTCCCAGGAGGGCAGCACGCGCCAGCACGTGGAAGAGGGGCTGGGGAGAGGTGAGGTTGGAGGGTTATCTCTCGAGCTCTGGGGCGGCAAGCGCCCTGCGTCTGTGAATTCCTGTACGAGGCAATGTGTCATGTCTCTGCTATTTAGAGGGGGGCTCACACATTCCATTTCTACCCAGGGCCCCAAACATCCGAGACTCGGCCAGATTACACCCCTGATTACACCGAGGCAGCACGTGGTTCTCTTCACAGAGCGTAATTACTGTCACTAAATTGTAAGCAAACCTCGGTTCTTCAAACATGCAGTCTATAATTTAAGAAAATAAAGAAATGGAAGGGTAGCTGGATGATGGATGAGGGGAAAGATGGATGAGGGGAAGGATGATGGATGAGGTGAAGGATGGATGGAGGGGAAGGATGGATGGATGAGGGGAAGGATGGATGGATGGATGGATGGAGGGGAAGGATGGATGGATGAGGAGAAGGATGGATGGATAGATGGATGGATGGATGGAGGGGAAGGATGGATGGATGAGGAGAAGGATGGATGTGTGATGAGGGGAAGGACAGATGGATGGATGGATGGATGGATGGATGGGTGATGGGTGGGTGAAAGGATGGATGGAAGGAAGGATGGCTAAGTGAAAGGGTCGATGGAGAGAGAAAGGGAGGATGGATGGATGACTAAAATAGTGGATGGGTGGAAGGATTAGTAAGCGAAAGGATGGCTGGATTGGTGAAAGGGTAAATGGCTGAATGGATGAGTGAATGGATGGATGGGATGAAGAGTGGATGGATAAGTGTACAGATGGATAGGGTGAAAGGATGGATGGATAATGGAGATGAGTGAAAGGATGGATGAGGGGATGGATGAAGGGATGGATGAGTGAAATGATAGATGGAAGGATACATGATGGATAGGTTTGCAAACGGTTGAATATGTTTGGAAATGGCTGGGCTTACTTATATACTATTGCGCGACCTCTGATGTGTCTGTAAAACGTACCTATTGTCCTGAAGTTTTGGCCTGAATTTTGAGCTCCTGTCCTGAATTTGTGTCCTGAATTTTGACCCTTTGTCCTGAATTTTTACACTCACCGTCCTGAATTTGCACCAATGCCAGTTGGTCACCCTATTCGCTGGCTTGGAGACGGAGCGCCGTGCAGAGATGTCTGTCCCTCAAGATAAACAGACAGAACCACTCAGCCGAGAGAGCTGAGGCGCACACGGGACGGGGTATCTGCAGAGGCGCGCTGGACAAGGGATGAAGTCAGAGGGTTGAGCTCACCTATTGCAGACCATTTCCCCCTGGGAGTGAGCCATGGGAAAAATCCTAGAGGCGAGAAATTTAACACGGGCGTCAAGTGGCCCCATGTCATGGGTGTCAACTTCAATCAGTCCCCGCTTTTAAATCTGAGACGATTTGCAGGCTGACATTTTGCAACGAAACTAGAAGTACCAACATGCAGTTCGCTACTGTTTAACAAGTGACCACTTGGCGGTTTTGACTGCTCTTTCTCTAGTGTTTAGATCTGTCGAACGGGCATCCGGTGGGATATCAGGTTGTGTTCAAAATACACTGTACTATTTAACGTGCTTACTAATAAAAGGGGCGATGGGTATAGCCATCATTAGTGCAGCAGGTACAGTGGCACCAAGCTCTAAGGCTATTGCAAGACACAAACTGACCTGCAATGGTACGCCTCTTCTGGCGCAAGGCTTTGCAACGTGACACATCTGGGAGATGCGTCACATAGTAAATACCCTGCACCATGGTGCATCTTTTGCGCCGCCGCTGCGTCACAAAAGTGACGCAACGGCGGCATAAAAGCAGCGCAAGGGGCTTGTAAATCTGCCCCATCGTGTCTACATTGTAAAGAAACCAAATATACATAGCTTCATGTTGTTAAGTAACTAAAAAAACTAAGATATCTGTGTTTGTTGTAGGAAAAATGGCCACATAAAATGCCGCAAAATTGCCGCAAAATTTCCATATTTGTGCCGCTAAATTTCCATTTTTGTGCCGCTAAATTTGCTAATCCATGCCGCTATATCCTGGGGGGTCTGATTATAAATTGCTCAAAGATCACATAGGGCCAAAACATGTACCCTACGCAAGGGCACAACACCAGAACTGTCCCCAGGCCAACTGGCCTCTCAGGGGCTGAAACGCCCTGTGTCCAAATTGTCAGGGCAGGCTGCGCCGGCAGCCAAAGAAGATGCACCAGGGGCCTAAACGTGGCAGCTGCCCAGTAAGTGCTGGGCAGCTGTAGAACTCCTCTGGGCTCTAAAGGAACAATGGGGCCCAAAACAACATGGGAGCCTCAGGAGGGCAGGCTCTATGACCAAGACAACTGTGCCCCCGTGAGCCTCGTGGGCTCTGACCAAAGATGCTCCCACTGGGGGAGCGGCCCGCTGCCAACTGGGGCCGCTCTACCCTCAGGAATGCCCCCTAAATGTGGAAACTAACGTTGGAGTCCTCCCTCTGGGAACTCGGAAAACAACTGCCCCCGCGTTGGAGTCCCTCGTGGACTCTGAAGAGATACTGCCAACACATTGGAGTCCCTCGCTGGGGGACTCGAGAACAATGGCCCCCGGAGCCTTGTGTGGGCTCTGCATACAAATGTGACTCGGGGACTCTCGTGGGCCCTCAACAACAGTGTGCCCCAGAGGTGGGAGTCCCTCTCGGGGGACTCGGCAAAGCAATGAGGTCCGCCCAGCCAGTTTCACTTACCGGCTCTTCTGCAGGTGGGGGCTCCTTCTGGCGGTCGCTGTCCTCTTTGCCGAGGGGGCTGCGGGGCTCTCTGGTCCCTTGGTTCCCGCCACGGGTCACCTACGGCGCAGCCTCGCCTCGGAGGAAGCTTCCCCGGATCAAGGGGCAGGCTGGGTTATCCAATGGCGGCGCAGCCCTTTAGACGAGCCTCCAAGCTCAGGGGCGCGCTCGCCAACCACAGTGCGGCTCTTGCGAGGAGCTTCTAGGCTCAGAACCGCCTCAGCCAACCACAGCGCGGCCCTTCCCCGGGAGCACACCAGGCCGGCGGTGGTGTTTTCCTTCGTACCGCGGCAATGAGAGGTAGGCTCCCTCTCCCTTACCTAAACACAGGCACCAGGTCAAACTAAAGGGCAAGATACGGGGTGGGGACCCGTTAGAATCAGAAATCTTGGGAAAATGCCGGGTGGGCACCAGCTTGGATTATAATAGAAATGCGGGCCAAATGCAGGGTGGGCACCTGCTTTAGAAATCAATGAAAGTGGCGGCAAACACGGGGTAGGCTCCCGTTGTAATTAAATAGAAAGTCCCTGGCACACAATCAAATCGCAGGGTGGGCACCTGCGCAAATAAATCCCCCTAACTGGCAAGGGGCCAGTCAAACAGTGCTCCTGAGGAAGTAGGAACAAAGCGCCTCCAGGCACTTGGCAGGCCACAGCAGTCGCCCAAGAAAAGCAAAAGTCCTTCAGGAGTGGGGCAGGGGGGCAAAGGCTGGGCCCAGGATCCAGCTCACAGGGCCCTCAAGGTAGGGAGGCAGTCCCTAGTGGCGGTATCCTCCTGGTGCCCAGCAGCAGCAGGCCCCCCTCTTCAGGTCAGGTACAAGAGAACATTTTGCAAGGGGACACAGCCCCTTTTTATACAGAGAAATCCTTTGTCTGAGGCTGCAGGGTGATGGTAAAACCAGATGCAACTGGTTTTGGAGCACTTTGTTGTGCTCAGCCACCCTTTCCATTCACTGGCCAGGCTAGGGACATTAGACGCACGACAGGGGGCGGAGCCAGCATTGTGGGGGGAAACCACGGGTCCCAGGTGTACTCCTCCCCGGCCATCAACATGCAGATCTCCCATTCACCACTGGGGCAGACCCATCATGACTCATGGAGGCAAGCTCACCAGCCAGCTCCAGCCAATCACAAGCCAGCCAGTCAGTTCACCTAAATTACACAGACATGCCAACTTCTAGAAGTGGCACTTCCACACTAGACACATTCACGCCGCACACATCATCGCGCAGCATTTAATCACACGAGTCCGCACATACCAAACTCGAGCTTGCACTCCCCACGCATCATGAACTAACATGGACACATACACTCCCCATGCATTCCTATGGGAGGGCAGGCCAACCTCACTACACGCACGCACTTTACCCTGGGACACAGTGGTAAAGTGCGCAGAAACCAAAAATCACTAACACCAAGCCGCAAATAAAAAGCAAAAAGTTTAGGGGTGAACCTGCCAGAATGGCCAATTCCAACAGGCGCAGAATAGTTTGAAATCGCAGGTGCAGATCATTGATCACCCCCAGACTCTTGAGCCTGCTATACAGCCCCTTCTGCTGATCTCAAATAATGATACAACTGATACAATTGAGGTGACAAGGGGGAATGGCAGAGAGGAGGTGGAAAAAGAGCCAAGTGGTTGCTTTTTTTCTCTTCCGGAAGGGTCCAGAATGGTCAGATGATGTATGGAGTGCTTCCCAGGGGGGCAGTAGTCTCGAGTCAGGTGGGCCAGATAGTGTCTTGGAGCTTCCCCCAACAGTTGTGAAGCCCATACAGCAGAGTGGTACCCGGAATAGGTCGAGTCGCAAAAAGGGTCAAAGTGACTTGTTGTGGGATCACTCTTCAGCTACACCGCTGACAGGTACTAGAAGAAAGGCGCCTTTGATGGAGGAAGCTATACCCCCCACTTTGGATTTAATATACCAGGCAATTTTGGCTCATAGGGAGGAGGCTAGACAAGACAGCCGGAAAGCCCAGCCGGGTATGAGGAAAATGCAGGGGATGGTGAGAAAACTATCCAAGGCATTTTCAAATCTGGGAGATAGGGTAACCGATTTGGAGGAAAGGATTGTCGGGACGGAAGCAGATGCAGCCAATGCTGTATCTGTGGTGGAGGCCCAGGATGCTCAAATTAAAGACATCCAGTGGAAGACAAAATAACTTATGAGTACTGGGTGTACAGGAAGGACTAGGAGGGTCGGATCCCAGACAGTATATAATCAACCTCTCTAAGGGGGCCTTTCCGGAACTGTCAGAGTGGAACTGTGCAGCAGAAATCCAAAGGGCACACCGTATCGTGCTAAAGCTTCGGGCATCATCGAAAGAGGGGGATAGGCCCCGGGCCCTACTAGTTTTCTTTGGAAATTTCCTCCTGCAGCAAGCAAGGGCAGATGCTAAAAGACCAAGTGAGGGGATCTCTTTTTTTGTACGGCCTGACTTTTGTCATGTAGCAGTCGAGAGACGCTAGAGGTTGAGACAGCTCATTAAACCATTTCAGGACAAGAAAGTTCAGGTTTACTTGGTTAATCCAGCACTACTTAAGGTGATAAATAATGGTACCACCTTATATTTTGGGTCCGAGATCAAGGCCAAAGAATACTTGGAGTCTTTGGGTAAATAAATCATATGAATCACATGAACAAGATGATGATGTATGTTCCTGGGGGGGTGGGTGGGGGAATTTGGTATTTGGTACTCTGCATTTTGTATGAATATGTTAGGAATATAAGGGGTGTAGGGGTTTCAGAGATTTTCTTTTTTGGTGATGCAAGTGTGCTCTCTAATGGGTAGAGCTGATATGTCTATAAAATGTCACAAGAGTTAGGTAGTAAGTCATAGTTTACGAGAGGAAGTCACTGTCCACCAACACAGTGTTCATCATATGCACAGACTAGCGTCTGAGCGCCGCAGGGGGGTGGAGGTCGTTTATGGGCAGGGGGGTTTCAGGGAGGGGATGGGTGGGAAGGGGGGCAGGGGGGGCTCACTTAGGGGGGCATAAACAAAAAAAGAGGAAGATAATACCAGGTGCTGTGTATTTGATTTTGTGGATATGTTGATTAGTTCGATATATACAATAAATAGTGAAATGTTAAGACAGTGCATAGGTGAACAAGGTACAAGATTTAATGGGGAAACTTAGGATCTGCTCAATCAACGTAGGGGGTTTAAACGACTGATCTAAGAGACAAAGACTGGGGCATTTGGTTAAAACTAATCAGATAGATGTGATCTGTATTCAGGAGACCTATCTTCCCTGGGCAAAAAAACATCTACTCAGTATCAGACGTTTTGAGCTTTTGGCTAGCTCCAATCAGACATCATCCATTAGAGGGGTGGCAATTTTGGGTAAAACAAGTCTGGGCGGCATGGTACTTACCCAGGCAAATTCGGGGGGTAGATGGGCAATCGTGGAGCTTAAGATCAGGGACACTATATGCACTATTTACGGCTCAAATCAGGATGAGCCAGAGGTCTTTGAAAATTTAGAATTAGAATTCTTAAACTGGTAGCCCCCCCCTAATTGTGTGTGGGGATTTTAATATCGATGCAGACCTTACAAATATCAATGGATTGACAATATATGTGGGTAGTAAACCAAGGGTATATAGAGCATTATGTTTGTTAATTAATTACTATGGTCTGTTAGATGTGTGGGGATATAAAGAGAGGTTTAATCCAGGATGTACATACTTCTCGCATACCCACAAAAGGTATATCAAACTCGATTACTTTCTGGCCTCTTCCAAAGAAGCCTCAAGGGTGGATATCAAAAAACTTCCAAAATTGATCTCGGTTCATAATCCGCTGGTCTGAGCAGGACAATGCTCCCAAACCTAGGTCTAGCTGGACATTCAAGAGGAAATTGCTGGCAAATCCCAAGTTTACTGAGCATCTTAAAGTATGATCAGTAATCAAAGAAAGAGTGTCTTAAGGAAAAGCTAGACCCTTATAGGAAGCACAAAAACAACCACACTGGGATGTTGAAGAAAGCCCTCACTCACCACCTAGTGATGACATGCTTCATCATCGGGCCCCACCAAAGAGACCGAATGTCTCTTTGGTGTGCTGCAACACCAGGATTACTGCGGAGCGGGATGGTGAGTTCAGGGCGTGTTGAGTGCAACTTAGAATAGTGAGTGGTGGAGGTATTAAAATAGTCAGTAGTGTATCTGAGGTAATACTTTTATTCTATGATCACTAAAGACAGAGATATTAAAATATGTGAGGAAACAGTCCACTGTAATGGAGTGGTGGGTTCCTATAAGTTTGTCATCATGTTTCTTGCCATCGAAACGGTGTTAATTTACCCGGCAATTCATCAGGACTGTGTGTGATAAACCCTGGCGGTATGGGCACGCTAAGGCCCACCCTTACCTAGGGGCGTGAGAGTGAAAATTAAATAAAAGTGAAAAAGTGAAAAAAAATTAGGAAGGAACAAACTCTTCCTAATTACTCCTGGTTTAGGAGGCTTCTACTTATCGGTTTCTGCACCTAGGAAGTAAAAGGACAGAGACACACAAGTAGGACAACCAGGACAATACCATCAAGGTCCTGGGGATGGCCCTAGACTCCATAACCTGGGATTACCAGGCATCCAAGACCTTCATCCTAGACTGTGCTACCATAGCATTAAAAGAGAATTTCTTTGCCTACAAAAACAACCTCTACCTGCAGACAACTGGGACATCTATGGGCAGTACATTTGCCCCCAATGTGGCAGGCCTGTACGTCGCGGATTTTGAGGCGAGGCATATCACACAACCCGACGGCCCCTTCACGTCTTCTATAAAAATATGGAGACGTTACATTGATGATGTCCTGGTAATATGGACAGGCAATGATGAACAATTGCAGGCCTTCCTTTGTTGGATTACCACACTGGACACTAACCTAAAATTCACCTCTGAACTGAGTAGGACAGAGGTCACCTTCCTGGATGTGAGGATTCAGGTCTCTGGGACAAGACTGACCACGAAAACATATCAAAAACCGACTGCTCGCAACAACCTACTTGAATTCACAAGTTTTCATCCCCGGCCCCTAAAAGAAAACCTTCCATACGGCCAATATTTGCGGATAAGACGCAACTGTTCTGATCTCCAAGATTTTAAGATCCAGTCTGCAGATCTAACTGACAAACTCAAGTCACGAGGCTATCCGTCCAAAATACTGAATAAAGGTTACAAGAGGGCTCGCAACCAACCACGAGAATCTCTCCTTGAAGACAGAGTTACAGACAATAAAACCATACCGCTGACTTGCGTTACTACATACAGCACAATGTCCAACTACATGAAAAAATCAAACAACAAAAATTGGCGCATTGTGTCCAGTATAAAAACAGATTGGGAGAAACCATTATTCTCTTTTAAGAAAGGACGCAGCCTGAGGGACACTTTGGTGCATACTCGACCCTGAATTGAAGCACCTACCACAGAGAGATCGATCACAGACACGTGGGGTTTACCGAGAGTTACTGGACACTTCCCCTGCGCAAATTGTAGTGTCTGCCACCTCACGACACACTCCAAAACCCTTGATCTTGAGCCAGGCAAAGTCTGGACACAGAAAGGTCACACAAATTGCAATACCCAAAACGTCATCTATCTGATCACCTGTTCCTGCGACCTACGTTATGTAGGCATGACGACCCGCAAAGTTAAGCAAAGGATAGGTGAACACCGCTTTAACATCAGATGTAAAAAACTGACCACCAAAATGAGCCGTCATTTTTTGGAACGGAACCACACTCCCAACGACATGCGATGGATCATCATTGAGCACCTGGTTAGCGGAATAAATATTCCCAACCGCCTTTTTGAAAAAGAACAAAGGTGGGTATACAGGCTTGGTACCCACCTTATAGGTCTAAACGATGATATTCCCTGGAATACTGTGATGAAATGAACAAATATGGAGTCTAGCAGTTTCTGACATGGCACGAATCAATACTAACAACCTATTTTCACCACCAAGTTGAAAACCTATGTACAGGCTCTCAACAATGTAAGCCCCTCACATAATACTGGCGGTAAAGTGGGTCTCATTCTAACAGTAATGTTTTTATATTACTACAGTGATACTATGACTTCCCTGTTTTTTGGATTATCATTTTAATTTACCAATTGCTTCCAGTCAACCATAAGCGAACGCACTCACTAGCGAGATCTCAAATCGGCCGCCCCAGTCTTTAGAAACACTTCAGTGGTTAGGGTGACTAATGTTTACCCCAGGTCGCTTAGCAACCATTTCCTAGAACCCATGTGACCAATCGTCATTCACTCCCGAGCGCTCCGATTGGCAAAGCGTGTCTGACGTCGTGCACTGACGCGGAACCACGCCCACCCGGAAGCAATCACCGCCTCGTTGTTTTGCTTTTAAGCAGTGAACCGGGCCCGCCTCACCATCGTCGGGGTCCGGTCCGAGGGCGACGTAGGCAGACTGCGGGTGCTAAGCGTCAAGGGCGTGAGTTGACACTACCTAACTTTACTAAGCTAAGTACAGATCGCGCTCCGTTTTTACCACAGGCATTATAGTAATTTCATGCCATTTTCTGTTCCCCTACGCGCTGCCATTTTACAGGGTGTGCCGAATACGCTTCCACCCCCCTCCTGAGACCCATGGTGTTTGATTCCAACACCTATAAAGTGAGACATTTTAATTTGTTTGCGATCTCATTATAATATTTACTTTTGATCGCTCAGTTGACGATCTTCTATGAAGATTTTCACTTTTTAAATCCATAGTCACTCCTAGCCCATACCACGAATAGTACACCGCACTTCTCCTAGTTCATTCGAACCCTGGGCTAAGAGGTGGTGTTAACCATAGCGGTATTCAACCACAGTTAGAATTTGATCACCTTTGGAGCACGATATCTACAGTAACAACCAGTATCAATACTAAGGGGCCCATTAGGATGGCGGGCGGATTGCCTCCGCCAGGGTAGCGGTGGCCACCGCCACCCTGGCGGAGGCAATCCGCCCGCCATCCTTCCCTGCATTCCCCCGCCATATTACGATGGCGGAGGGGACCGCAGCGGTCGGAAAGACCGCCCGCCTGTTTTCCGCCCCGGTCGCATAGCGGCCGGGGCGGAAAAGGGATAACATGGTGGCGGTGTCTATCAGACACCGCCAGCCATATTAGAATAGGCATTTCTCAATGCCTTTCCATGGCGGCAATGCCGCCACGTAAAGGCATGCGGTGTTCACTCTGGGGGGCCCCTGTGGGCCCCCAGAGTGATGGGCAAAGGGGGGTGGCACACGGGGGGGTACCTGTGGTACCCCCCTGCATTTGCATAATCGCAGCGGCAGGCACCGCGCGGTGCCTGCCGCTTCGAGTATGCAAATGCGTGCTTTTGTTTTGAACATTGTGGCGGGCGGTGCAGTGAGCACCGCCCGCCACAATGTTACTTTGAGGAATGCGCCCGCCGCAGTGGCGGGCGCATCCCAATGCCAATGTTGGGACCCCCGCCCTTTAGGCGGGCGGTCCCGATCTCCGTTAGGGTGGCGGGCGGACTGTTTCCGCCCGCCATCCTAATGGACCCCTTAGTGTTTGTTTTGTCCTACTTGTGTGTCTCTGTCCTTTTACTTCCTAGGTGCAGAAACCGATAAGTAGAAGCCTCCTAAACCAGGAGTAATTAGGAAGAGTTTGTTCCTTCCTAATTTTTTTGCACTTTTTCACTTTTATTTAATTTTCACTCTCACGCCCCTAGGTAAGGGTGGGCCTTAGCGTGCCCATACCGCCAGGGTTTATCACACACAGTCCTGATGAATTGCCGGGTAAATTAACACCGTTTCGATGGCAAGAAACATGTTGACAAACTTATAGGAACTCACCACTCCATTACAGTGGACTGTTTCCTCACATATTTTAATATCTCTGTCTTTAGTGATCATAGAATAAAAGTATTACCTCAGATACACTACTGACTATTTTAATACCTCCGCCACTCACTATTCTAAGTTGCACTCAACACGCCCTGAACTCACCATCCCGCTCCGCAGTAATCCTGGCGTTGCAGCACACCAAAGAGACATTCGGTCTCTTTGGTGGGGCCCGATGATGAAGCATGTCATCACTAGGTGGTGAGTGAGGGCTTTCTTCAACATCCCAGTGTGGTTGTTTTTGTACTTCCTATAAGGGTCTAGCTTTTCCTTAAGACACTCTTTCTTTGATTACTGATTATTGACCGGGGAACAAGAGTGTCAATCTACTCTCCCTACCTCTCTCTTTGTTACACATCTTAAAGTATGTACAGAACATTTCTTTGCTGCTTATAGGTATAGCTCCTCTTGTAATAGTGTCTGGGCCTCCTTTAAAGCAGTTTAAGAGGGGAGACGATTTCTACTCGGCCAGACAGAGAAGGGAGGCTCTGGAAAAACACGAGGAGCTAGTGGGGAAGCTGTTAGAGGCCGAGGAACAACATCTGAGGGACATTATAGGGGGAAAAAAGGCAGAGGAGACTTCTCACAAAAGTTTGACTTTGAAGGCAGAACTAAATAAATGGATAACACAAGCAAATGCTGAGGACTATCAAACACATAGGGCTAGGCTATATGAGACGGGGGAGCAGGACGGGAAGCTATTGGCATTAAAAATAAAACAGAGACAAAGTAGGAATGTAATAGCTAAAATATGTGAAGGCGATCAGGTGTTTGTGACACCTACCGATATAAAAAATGTATCAGCACCTGTATAGGAAGGAGGATGGGGCATTCATGGATTACGGTGGTCAGGCAGATATTGGACATAAATTACTAGAACAAGATAAAATTTCACTTGATAGTGACTTGACTCTAAATGAAGTGGAAGAAGCCCTGCAGGATCTGGCGGCTGGGAAGGCCGCCGGACCTGATAGTCTACCTATTGAGGTTTATAAATGTCTGCAGGACGTGCTTGCCCCCCTTTTATTGGATTTATTTAGTGGAATTATGTGTTCTGGGAAGGTTCCAGAGTCTTGGAAAAGAACGAATGTTGTGTTTTTTTATAAAAAGGGCAAGACCAAGGAAGATCCTGCTTCTTACCGTCCGATATCACTCATAAATACTGATACCAAAATCTATTCGAAGGTGTTGGCCAAAAGGCTGGGAGAGGTTATTGGCGGTCTGGTCTCCCCGTGGCAGCATGGTTTTATGCCAGGTCGATATACAACCGATCATATTCGACGAGCTATCACACTGTTCGATAATCAAGCTGTCAAGGGGGGGTCAGATGGCCATGATCCTCTTGGACGCGGAAAAGGCCTTCGATCGTGTCAACTGGACGTATTTGTGGCGGATAGTGGACCAGAGGGGCTTTGGCCCGAATTTGTTGAGGGCTATAAAAGCCTTATATGTGGACCCGGTTGCAAGAATCCAAGTAATGGGTTGGTCTTCAGAAGGAATAGCGATAGCCCGGGGAACCCAACAGGGGTGTCCCTGCTCGCCTATCTTATTTGCTCTCTATATCGACCCTCTGGTTAGAAGGATCATAGGGTCTGAAAGGATTAAACCTGTGGTGTGCAAGGGGCTAGAGACAAAATTGTTGGCATATGCTGATGATCTAGCCATAATAACATCAGAGTCAGAGTCTGCTGTGAGTGCTCTTATTAAGCTGACCACGGAATTTGGTCAGTATTCAGGCTATCATCTAAACGAATCCAAAACCCAGATAATCTGCTCGAATAATATTCAGAAACAAGATGGACGATACGTGGATTCAGCAGTTTATCTGGGGATTAGGATTAACTCTAATATTGACTCAATCGTCAAAGAAAATTATACTCCCTTGGTTGAGACTATCAATGCGGACCTGAAAAGGATAGATCATATACACCTGTCAACAATAGGTAGGGTCAATGTCATCAAGATGACCATGTTTCCAAAATTATTGTATCTGTTCCGCTCGATACCGCTCTGGGTGGGTGAGGAGGTACTGAAAGTAATCGAGGGAACTTTTATGAAATGTATCTGTCAGTACGGGAAATCTAGACGTTCCCTGAAATATCTATCGCTTCCACTGGATGAAGGGGGGCTAGCGGCACAAAACATTAGATTTTATCTGATCGCCTGTCTTTTTAGCCAGATAGCTATTTTGTTGGATTGTGTAGCAAATGATTCTGATTCCACTTACGGAAATAGGTATCCTCCTTATATCTATGAGCTACTGCTAGGTAAGGAAGCGGTTGGCGTCTTGCTACGGAATATTGATAGGCGTTACTATAATAAAAAGAGATATAAAGTATTAGATAGCGCCTGGAAGATTTGGAAACTTATTCAGAAACAGCTGGGAATTCCAAAACTGAATTATTATACTCCACTGTGGAACTCCAACCTGTTCTCCCATTTCATTAATGATAGACTCTGGAGAATGTGGGCGAATCAGGGAATACGAAGAATAGGAGACATATTTAATCAAAATATGCTGATGGATTTTATTGAGATTCAGCAGTGATTCGGAATCCCAGATACTCAAGGCTTTAAATTCCTGCAAATACACAATACGTTAACCAGGGGGAGACTTAGCATTGTTCCAGGTGGTAAGATCAATTTGCTGGAATATGTTCTGGTTGGGGGTAGGCAAATAAAAGTGGTCTAAAAAGAATTAATTTTAACACTCCAAAATGATCTCGATAAAACCGAGGCTGCTTGGATATTAAAATTAGGGGATCCGGATGCAGATTTGGATAAAGCATTACAATTAGCTGGGAAATGGTTTCGCTCTACAAACCTGAAAGATCAACATTACAAGACAATATATAATTTGTACTTCTCCCCAGCTAAACTATTCTTGTGGGGCATGAGAGAAGACGATAAATGCCTGAGATGTCTTGTGGCCCAGCGGATCTTGTCCATATGTTTTATCATTGTAACAAACTTACTGAGTCTTTTAATAATATTCAGAAATTTTGGAAGGGGCTGATAGGTTTCAAGATCAACCTAACCTCTTCCTTAATGATTCTGAGCTGTGATGGGAAGATAAAACTGAACAAAGAGGATGAAGGGTTTGTTTTTATCTGTGTTGCAGTCCTCAGGATCATGTTAGCGGCGGGCTGGAAGGATAGTATGCCTCCATCTTTTCAGATGTGGCTCTTGCGTTTGTTGGGAATTCATAGTATAGAATCTACCCTGTATTTAGGAAGGGGCAGGAAAACAAGAGAATTAGGAAAAAATGTATGGGCCCCTCTTAACCCTTTCGATGCTCATGACGAGCTCAGCTCGTCATGATGCACAGTTGAGCTGTGCTGATGACGAGCTGAGCTCGTCATGACACCAGCAAAATGGCAATTTTCAGCACAGGGGGGGGAAACGCCTAGCAGCCAAGGTGTTAAAAGATGGAGGGAGTTACGCATATGAGTAAATATTGCGTGCTACATTTCTCTTAAATTAGCAACTCATCAAATAGATTGGTTTTAAGCTCACTCTTGCTGGTTGTTTTTATCTCTTGTGCTAATTCCCCACCAATTATTTATTTATTTATGTATGGAATTTCCCTTTGTATTATTGTATTCTATGTATTTATGCACGCAATCTTGGTCACGGTCAACTGAAACGTATTTCTTGTAATGGTATGAAATTATGGAATTGTTATTTTGAAAGTTGCACCTGGTATTTAATAATAAAAAAAAGAGCTATTGCCGTTGTAAATGACAATGCCTTTTATTTATATGTTTTGAGTTTGAGAAGCTTTATTTAAATAATAATAGAAAAAACAAAGACCAGCAATACATAGAATAGCAAATTGGAATGAAGACATAACAAAATATAGCAAGTGAAAAAAGTAAAATAGAAAGCTGTTTAAGTTTATAAAGGAAGCGAAGGGGGTAGGAGGAGGGAGGGAGGGGAGAGGGAAAGAAGAGGGACCACTCTTACATAGTGATAAAATATGAAATTGCATATGTACATAAGAATGTGAACAATAATTATCATATAATAAATCAAAATAAAAAGCTCACTAGAATTTGAAGGAAAGAGCAGAGAAAAGAAATATTTAAGGAGGTTTAAAATTTTCCGCATTTAAACGAGACTAATGGATAATAGTTCCCTATTATCCATTGGGCTACAAAGGAAGTCAAAAGCAATATCAAGTCGATGAAAATGGCATAAAGTATTCCACCAATGCTGGACAGAAAGCTTTGTAAGCGTTTTCCAGTTAAGAGTTATGTGTTGAAAGGCTAGCGCTAACAATAGGTCAAAAAGACCACGCATGTCAATGGGAAGGTGTAAGGAATGAAACAAACTTCCACAGAAAAGAAGAGGGATAGAATAAGGAACAAACGAGAAATGTAGGACCAGATCTTCCACCAAAAGGTAGAGATTGAAGGCAGAGAAAAAGAAGGTGCATGAAGTCAGCGCCAGAAGAGCCACAAGACCAGCAATTTGTATCAGAAGAATGGGTAAATTTAGCAATAGAGACAGGAGCAAAGAAAAGCCTATGATAAAGGAAAAACATAGTTTGGGTAAGAGAAGCAGAGCAAGAGATTTTGAGAGAACGAGACCAGAGTTTGTCAAGGAAAATAACAGTCCATTCACATGACAGGTCAGATTGCCATGCACGTTCCAATTTAGTTTTAGTACGATCAGAATTAGGAGATAGAGAAAGTGTATAGATGAGAGAGGCTTTGGGGAGAGTGAGGAGAGTTTGGAGAATAGGGTTCTGATCAGAGGTAGGAGGGATAGAGGGAAGAGAATAGAAGTATCAAGAATAACAGCCATAAGAATAGAAAGTCTTGGAAGGAAGGAGTGGGAACAATGAAAGATGGTTTGAAATTGAGGAAATGAGCACTGGGAGAGGTCACCAAATAGATCCTTAATCCAGACTATCCCCTTTAGTTTTCAAGATTTCCCCAAAATAGGTCTATTGTAAATAGTAATAAAGGAGTTATACCAAATTGGAGATTCTAAAAAGGATTCTCTAGAGATAAGTTTTGGTTGGGTCAGAGGTTATAGCAGGAAACAGGTGTGCTTAAACAAAGGGAGAGAGATAAGGGGGTCTTAACAGAAAAGGCTAGAGCTTCCTAAATAGAAAAAGGTAATAGCAGAGCACGTTCAATGAAAAAACGCAGGGGAGTAAAAGGAGAAGGTTTGGACAAAAGCCACTTCGATGCCTGAAGCAGGCAAAATGATTTATGATATAAAAACTAGAGAAATTACGGTGAGGGTAATCCCCTTATGCGCACAGTGAGGTATTCTTGTTAAGTTTTAGAACTACCAATTTAATTGGTTGGCGCTCAACTCCCTGTGGCTCACCATACAAGCCACTACTCATAAAGCTACAACTCAATATAGAAGGAGCATCAAAGATCATGATAATATTATCCCCCTTAAATTTAAGGGGGATAATATTATCACGATCTTTGACGCTCCTTCTGTCTTGAGTTGTGGATTTATGATATATACGAAAATCAGGGAAATTCACACCCCCATTAGATTTTGTCTTGCGAATAGAAGATAAGGAAATCCTGGCCTTTTTATTTTTCCCAAAGAAATTTAGAAAGGTGGGAGTCAATCTTCTTAAAATAACAGGCAAGAATATGGACTGGAAGCATGGAAAGGGTGTAAATCAGTATAGGGGTAATCATCTTCTTAATTGAATCCACCCTGCCCCACCACGAAAGAAAGAGAGGATTTCAAGAGGAGAGTAATTTATCAACCCTAGAGAGGATCTTGGTCGTGTTTAATTTAACAGAAGAGGCGACAGGCACCATAAGGTCCATGCATATTTAACTAGGAGGGGAATACACATAGCACTACTCCAGGAAACGCACGTTGCTAAAGCGGAGGGGCAGGCATTTCAGCGGCGCTGGCGGGGTCAGGTGTTTAGTACTACCTACTTGGCATTGGCACGAGGAGCGCTGATATGGATAAGAGCGGGGGTGCCTTTTCAGATGCTGACACAGATTGTTGATCAAGAGGGCAGGTTTGTAGCAGTGATGGGACGGTTGCAGGGCAGGGATATAGCAATCTGCAGCGTGTATGCATCTAACATAGACCAGGCGCGTTTCCTTAAGGGTTTATCCGGCAAGCTGGCTCATTATCTCACAGGTTCAGTTTTGTTAGGTTGGGACTTTAATTCTATATTCAATGTCTCCTTAGATAGGTCACACCCGCCCTTAGCAGGTTCCACAGTGCTTAAATTAGCTGAATCAGGCGGGAGTGGCAAGCAAGGTGGGACCTGATAGACATCTGGTGACGACAGCACCCTCACGACCGGGACTACTCGTATTATTCTGGGATGCATGACTTACATGTCAGGTTAGATGCAATGCTGTGCTCTGCACGTTAGCTTCTTCGATAGTACACTCAGAATATCTGGGCCGGGTCCATTTCGGATCACAATCCCCTGATGATTAGGGTGCACTGGGCAGTGACGGAATCCGTTATCCCCACTTGGCGCTTGCGCCCGGAAACTTTAGCCGACTTGGTCTTTCAGAGGGAAGTGCAGGACGGGATAGTACATTATTTCAATGAAAATGCGGCTACATCCTCCACTAGAGCACTGGAGTACCTCCTGACATCGTAGCGCTGTCCTGGTATCGTAGCGCTGCTTCTCCCCACTGCTGCATCTTGAACTCGTAGCGCTGCTCTCCCCACTGCCATATCTTGAATGAATTTGTACCCGGTTTGTGGCGTAGCGCACCGCATTGCTTTGATTGTTTTAACTATAAATTGTGCCTGTGTGCTCCACCGCTCGCTCGCATTGCCCGCATTGCCTCTTGAGTAAAATTGCTGCCTCATTGCGCCCATAGCGTCCTGTTTGACTTTTGTTTTTATTGCGACCATTTTGTTGTGCCTGCAGCCCATCCCTCGCCCTACGCTCCTGCCTCCCAGCTCCCCCTCCCACGCTCCCACGCTCCGCCGCCCTCCACTCTCCATTTATGACAGATGGTCCTTCGTGCAGCATTCACGCGCAGCGGTCGCTCCTAAGTCGCGCCGAAGGTGCGCCAAAGGTAAGCCTGTCTACGCCCGTCCGCGCCTGGACCGCGCCCAGCGCCAGACCCCCTGACCCCCGCAAACCCATCACCTCCCGCATCACATACGACGCCACAACCCTCACAGCCCTTAACCCCGGCCGTCCACCAAAGTGCCACCAAGCCGCACCTGGACACACCCATGGACCCTTCACCTGCCACTCCTGCAAGTTCGACTGCATCAAGTCCCACACAAAATCCACTAACCCCAAACAGTGCCCCGACACTAACCACCCAAAATGCATCCTTCTCAACACCCGCTCGGTTCACAAACATGCCATAGACCTTTGGAATCTACTCGACACCATTTCTCCGGACGTCGCCTTCCTAACAGAAACCTGGATGAATGCCTCATCAGCTCCAGACATCACCATAGCCATCCCGGACGGCTACAAGATCATCCAAAAGGACCGCACCAACCAAACAGGAGGTGGCATCGCCATCGTCCACAAGAACACCATCCGCGTCACGACCAGCTCAGACGATAACTACGCTAGCGCCGAACACCTTCACTTCCAGATCCACACCGACCCCAAGACCACACTCAGAGGCACCCTCCTCTACAGGCCACCAGGACCCCGCACACAATTCAGCGAAGACAACACTGACTTCATCATCCCACACGCCCTCCCCTCCGAGGACTACATTCTACTGGGAGACCTCAATTTCCACCTGGAAAAGAGCAATGACAGCAACACCACCACCCTTCTAGACAATCTCGACAATCTCGGACTCAAACAACTTGTTAACACCCCCACCCACTACGCAGGGCACATGCTCGACCCTATCTTCACCTCCAGCAAGCACATATCCTTCAATCACACCACAGCTCTCCATTGGATGGACCACAGTTGCGTCCACTTCAACTATAAAAAGACCACAATCCACAACCACCCTCAACCAACTCTGCGAAGAAACTGGAACAAAATCACCATCGACCAGATCTTCACATCGCTTCTTCAAAACCCTCCTGCCAATTCATCGGGCCCAAACCAAGCAGCCTCACACAATGGATAACCCACAGCGCCGACAAACTAACACCCTTGAAAAAACATCATATCAAGCAAGGCAGCAAAAACGCCCATTGGTTCAACGATGACCTTAAGAAATCCAAGAAGCTTTGTCGTTCCCTTGAGAAAGCCTGGAAAAAAGACCCAAACACTATCACCCAAGCCGCCTTCAAAAACGCCACCCTCAAACACCACCAACTAATCCGGACAACCAAGAAATCAGCACTCAAAGACCGACTAGACAACAACGCCCACAACAACAAGGAACTATTCAACATTTCCAAAGAATTTACCAACCCCACCGCCAGCTTCAACAACATCACCCCCTCCCAAGCCCTCTGCGACTCCCTTGCCTCATTCTTCCATGACAAAATCGCTGACATTCATAACAGCTTTGACAACCAACCCGGAGACCAGTCCACCCCACTCACCTCCGAACCAAAACCCCCCCCCCAACAACCTCTACGACTGGAACCCAATCACCACTGATGACACCATTCGCCTGAAGAACTCCATCCACTCAGGATCCCCAACAGACCCATGTCCCCACCACATCTTCAACAAACAAACTCCATTATCGCACCCCATCTCCGAAACGTTATCAACTGCTCCCTCAACTCCGCCACCTTCCCGGAAAGCTGGAAACACGCCGAACTCAGCGCCCTTCTGAAAAAACCAACAGCAGACCCCACCGAACTCAAAAACTACCGCCCCATCTCGCTCCTCCCTTTCCCTGCCAAAGTCATTGAGAAAGCCGTCAACAGCCAGCTCGCCGCCTTCCACGAAACCAACAAATCCCTCGACTCCTCACAGTCCGGCTTCCGAGCCAAACACAGCACCGAGACCGCCCTCATCGCAGCAACAGACGACATTCGAACACTACTGGACAACGGATGCACAGTCACCCTCATCCTACTTGACCTCTCCGCAGCCTTCGACACAGTCTGTCATAGCACCCTTATACAACGCCTCAGCAACATCGGAATTCAAGAAAAAGCATTGGACTGGATCATCTCGTTCCTAGCTGGAAGAACACAGAGAGTCCGCCTCCCACCTTTTAAGTCAGAGGCCACCGAAGTCATATGCGGCGTTCCACAAGGATCTTCTCTCAGCCCTACCCTCTTCAACGTATACATGAGCCCCCTCGCAACCATCGCACGTCAACACAACCTCTACATCATCTCCTACGCTGATGACACCCAGCTGATCCTTTCCCTCACCAAAGACCCAAACACCCCCAAAACCAACCTACACGAAGGGATGAAAGAAGTAGCCGAATGGATGAAGAACAGCCGTCTAAAACTGAACTCAGGCAAAACGGAAGTCCTCATCTTAGGTACATTCCCTTCCGCCTGGGACGACTCTTGGTGGACAGTGGCCCTGGGAAACGCACCCATACCGACAGACCACGCACGTAACCTGGGCGTCATCCTGGACTCCTCACCTTCGATGACCAGACAAGTCAACGCCGTTTCATCATCATGCTTCAACATCCTACGCATGCTCAAAAAAACATTTCGCTGGATCCTCACCGAAACAAGAAAAACTGTCACCCACGCACTGGTAACAAGCTGGCTGGACTACGGAAACACCCTGTACGCCGGAACCACCGCCAAACTTCAGAAAAAACTCCAACGCATCCAAAACGCTTCAGCCAGACTCATACTAGACATCCCCCGCAAAGATCACATTTCCGGTCACCTGAAAGACCTTCACTGGCTCCCCGTCAACAAGAGGATAACGTTCCGTCTCCTCACCCACGCACACAAAGCCCTCTACGAACTTGGACCCGATTGCCTCAGCACGCGCCTTTCCTTTTACACCCCCACCCGCCAGTTGCGTTCGTCCAACCAAGCCCTCGCCGCTGTTCCGCGCATACACAAAGCCTCCATGGGAGGAAGATTATTCTCCTACTTAGCGGCCAAAACCTGGAATTCTCTTCCCATCCACCTCTGCCTTACTCAAAACCACCTAGCCTTCAGAAAACAACTAAAAACTTGGATATTCGATAAGTAAATCTCCCCCCTTCCTCAAGCGCCTTGAGACCCTCTGGGTATGTAGTGCGCTGTATAAGTTTTGACTTGACTTGACTTGAGTGAGACGCCTTTAAGGTGGTAGTTAGGGGGATTTGCATTAGCAAGCATGCTGGAGTAAGGAAAGTATTGGTGCAAGATGTGGAAAAAGCTGGGAGCCATTTACAGGCAGTGAGCTGGCAAGGCCTGGGTGTCTTGAGAAACAGGCTGAATTAGCGGAAGCCAAGGAAGCGGTGGCGGTGGAGGTGGAGAGATTACGCTATTTCGATTATAAGACCTACCTTACGAAAGTGCACTTGGAAGGCGATAAGGCGGGGTCTTTATTGGCGTGGTTTGCCAACCCGGTGCAGCGGGGTTCCTCCATATTAGCCCTTGAGACTGGTGATGGCAGAGAGGTGTTTACACAACATGAGATTCTAGAGCGGTTCTCACAATACTATGAGGCATTATATAGGAGTGCTCAGTGCGCGGTTGACTCCGATATTGATTCCTTCTTGGAGGGACTGCCCCTTCCACAATTGGAAGAGGAGCAAGCTAAATGTAAGGGCGGCGATGTAACATTGGGAGAAATTAGGGTGGCCATCAAGCATATGGCCCGGGGTAAGACGCCGGGTGTGGACGGGCTGCTGGTGGAATTCTACTGGCAATACGTGGACCTCCTGGCTCCGCGGCTGTTAGAAGTATATCGGGAGGCGAAGGTCCTTGGTATGCTTCCTAGTTCAATGCGTGAGGCACTGAATGTACCGTTGTTAAAACCAGGGCAGGAAGGGACGGATCCTGCGTCGTATCGCCCACTTTCGATCCTGACCACTGATTACAAAATCCTGAGCAGGATTCTGGCGACGCGTTTGTTGCAGCATATGCTGACTCTGGTGCATGCGGATCAGGCAGGGTTTATCCAGACGAGGAACACGGCGACCAATGTGCGGAGGCTGTTGCAGTTAATGGATGTGGCTCAGTCGGGGGAGGCGCGCCCCATGGTATTATCGGTAGACATAGAGAAGCCGTTTGATAGCTTGGAATAGGCCTATTTATACAAGACTCTAGGAAGCTTTGGAGTAGGGGAGGATTTTGTGACCTGGACTGGGGTGTTATATAACTCTGCGATGGCTAGAGTGAAGGTTGGGGCATTGATTTCACCTCAATATAATGTAGCCCGGGGAACGAGACAGGGATGCTCGCTTTCCCCATTGTTGTTCGCCTTGGCTATAGAACCGTTGGCAGCCAGGGCAAGGCTGGGAGAGTTCTATGGAGGCCTGCGTTGCGGTGGCGACCAGCACTACATCTCTTTGTATGCGGACGATCTGTTGATGTTCCTGGAGGACGCGGATGCTGCGTTGGAGGGGGCAGCGAGCTTGTTGTCGTTGTTTGGTAGTTTGTCTGGATTGGGTGTGAATTGGTCTAAAACCTGCTTGTTCCCGATGCGAGCTGGGGGTAGACCGAGTCAAGGATCTAGAGAGGTGTGGTGGGAGCCATCCTGCTTGCAATATCTCAGGGTTCATATTTATCATGGGGTTGGCGACTTGTTAGAAGGCAATATAGGGAGATGTCTGAGAGCCATGAAGGGCAGTATGGACTTTTGGGCGGGTTTGCCGCTTTCCGTTATGGGTCGAATAGCGTTATTACAGATGGTAGCCCTGCCCAGATTATTATATTATTTACGTACGCTCCTAATTTGGATCCCAAGTAAAATGTTTAAAACACTGAAGTCCTTGGTAGTTGGTTTTTTGTGGGGCTCGGGCAGGAGGATAGTAGCACAGAGAACGCTGATGCGCCCAAAGACGGAGGGCGGGTTGGCGGTTCCTGATTTTGAGTTATATTATTTGGCAGCCCAGTTGCAGGTATTGACACAGGCGATAGCCAAGGAATTCAGGGGACCTGACGTATTGCGAGGCAGGAACATACTGCGGCATGTATTATCATTTATAGTTATGCAGCAAAAGCTCCATGCAGCGCTGGTGGCTGCGCTTCGGAAACACTGGAAAGGTGGCTTGGTTGAACCTGTGACGATGATGGTGTGCCAATATGTGGTGATGGCTTCGGGGACCTTCAGGCCGGTGACTTGTCTTTACTCTAGGATGCTAAATAAAGGGCTGCCCCCGCTAGATGCATTCAGAATCAAGTGGGAAGCGGGCATCGGTAAACCCATACCGGAGGGTGCGTGGGGGCAAATAGTTAGAAGGGCATGGAAAAGCACGAGAAAAGCTAGATTTCAGCTAGTACACTTCTATATATTGTATAGGGCGTACTTAACACCGGGCAAGATCAAGAAATACTTTCAGGTAGAAGACGCGGCATGCCCCCGGTGCGCGAGGGCGGAGGTAGAGCTGGAGCATATGCTGTGGGGTTGCCCAAGGCTAGCAGCATACTGGGCTGAAGTAGGGGAGGTTTTGGAGGGGGTCACGGATAGGCCAGTTGATTATGATATAGCCACCTGCTTATTGCATTGGTTTCCACATACATCTAAGACTAAGGTGACGAGTAGATTCATTGACTTGGGCTTAATATTAGCTAAAAGAGAAATTACAAGGCACTGGAAATATAAGGAGGGTCCTAGTGGCAGAAGGTGGTGGGCGGAATTACAGAAATGGGCACATAGCGAGAGCACTGTCAGGAATCAACAGGCGCGAAGGTTGAATAATGAAAAGGCATTGGAAGGGGCACATGCATGGGAAGCGATTGTACAGTCCTTGGAAGATCAATGTATGGTGGATGAGCGGGCGGAGGGGGCTGGACAGGAGGAAGTACCCTCACAGGGTTGATTCTGATTGGTTCTCGGTATGGCGACATTAGGCAAGGGGGCTAGAGATTCGCATGTTACTGCACACACTGGTGGGGGTAGGGAGGGATGGGAAGTTAACTTTGTAACCAAAATGTGTAATGTCGAGTTTATACGGGGAGGGGTATGGGTGTGAACTGGAATTGGCCAGGCCTACTGAGATTTACAAGATGTAATTGAGAGGGCTGATGAGGGGATGGGGCCGGATTTGGACAAAGATTGCAGGCTGTCGTGGTGGCTGATGATACTCTGTACCCTTCCTGAATAAAATGAATAAAATGTGTTTTCAAAAATAACAGAAGAGGCAATGAAATTAGAGAACCACATACCTAAATATTTGATTTTGGCATTATTCCAAGCAAAGCTGGTAGAGACGAAGGAGTGCGGAAGACAGGATTTTGTAAGAGGGAGAATTTCTGTTTTATCTGAATTGATTTTATAACCGGAGACTAGGGAAAATGAGGCAAATTCATGTAATAGAGGGTGGATAGAGGATTGGAAATAAAGAGAAGGACGTCATCCGCATAGGCAGAAAGTTTTAAATGATGATCACCATAGGAGAATACGGAAATAGATACATTGTTGCGAATTGAGGATAAGAAAGGTTCAAGAGTGAAGATAAAAAGAAGGGAGGAGAGAGGACAACCCAGGAACACATCATGCCGAAGATGAAAATAAGAGGAAACACAACCATTAACAAGTACGGAGGCTCTGGGGGCCGAATACAATAAGGAAATAAAAGAAATCAACTTGGGACCAAAGCCATGGCACTTCAAAGTTGCAAATAAAAAAGTCCAGTCAACCCTGTCAAACGCCTTTTCAGCATCAATAGAGATGGCCTCCAAGGCTGTGGAAAGAGAGGGGGTTTTGTTCAAAATGTTCAGTAAAAGACGAGAGTTATCCGAAGTTAGTCGACCTTTAATGAAGCCACATTGCTCCTTACCCACCAGATGAGGCATAAGAGGATTGAGGATTAGAACAAGTGATTTGGCAAACAGTTTATAATCTACATTGACCAGGGAGATTGGGCGGTAATTTTTACAAAACATAGGATTGCGACCGTCTTTATGTATGAGACAATTCGTAGCCACCTGGAAAGTGCCTTCCATCCTACTGGAGAAGAAAAATGAGTGAAAAAGATGTAAGAGTTTAGTAGTAACTAAGAAAAATGTATATAAAATTCATCTGAAAAACCATCAGGGACAGGGGTTTTCCTTTTCTTTAGAGTGGGTAAAGTGTGAGATAGTTCCTGAAGGGATAAGTTTGATACAAAATCAGAAAGATTAAAGTGATCATTAGACAGAGTTGGAAGATCATTGAGATAAAATTAAATAAGGGAAGGGGAGGGGGGGAGTCTCCGGTATATAGAGATCTTTATAAAATAGCATAAATTTCTTACTTTGTTACGACCACTGTAGTACCGAGCACTACTACAGAGAAGTATGGAAGACACATTATCAGTCGTGGTTTTTGTTAAAAGCTTTTTTAAGCAGGTAAGACTGGGTCCGTCGAAGAGGTATAGAATTTGTGTTCTAGGATTTTAATGTCCGCAAGGGTATCTTTTTGTTGCTGGAGGAAGCGTTTCTTCTTTTTTTAAACAAAATCAATCATAAATCCTCTCGCTGTAGATTTAAAAGAATCCCATATTATATGAGGGGGGTACCAGGCACATTATTTAGGTAAAAAAATTAATTAGCAAAAGTATAAAAAGAGGAAGAAAAAAGAGGATCGAGGAGGAGAGAATTATTTAAAGGCCATCGGGAGGACCTGGGATGTGGAAGGAATAACTTCAGATCTGCTGTGATTGGGACATGGTCAGAGATGACAATAGGTTCAATAGAGGAGGATAGTAAATTTTGAGATAAGGATTGAGAGAGAAAAATATAGTCTAGGTGGGAAACAGAATTATGAGGAGGAGAAAAGAAAGAAAAATCAAGAGCCTCAGGGTGGGAGAGTCTCCAGGCATCTACAAGGTGTACTTGGGAAATAGTGTCAAGAAAGTTTTTATGTGTTTTGTGGTAGCAAAGTGTACTTGAGATTGACGATCAAGAAAAGGGTTCACGACTTGATTGCAAGAAGACCAAATCAGGATTGTAAGAGGCAAGATTGGAAAGTATTCTCTGTCTCCTAACTGGGCTAATGAAACCCTTCCCATTCCAAGAAATAACTGTGAATGTAAACGATCAAAAATACATAAAGAACAATAATAATATAAGTTAAGAGAAGAAAGACAGAAAAAAGGGACATATAATGAGGAGTGACATGAGAAAAATACATACCAGAAGGAAAAAGCAAATCAGTTAGGAGAAAAGAGGGGAGAGACACAAGATAGGGAGAAGAAAAAAAGGGAAGGAAGAATAAGAACAAGAGAAGACAGTACCTGTCAGAACGACGACTGCAATACATACCTTACGGGAAGCAAGGAAAAGAATGAGGCGGCAATGGACACCAGAAACAGCACACCTAACAAAGGGCAACGGAGTTCACCAGGACATCAAATAAGCAAGAGCAGGAGCAGGGACATGAAGAGGAATAAGGTAAAAGTATCAATGAACCTGTAAAGGGAAACAAAGAACTATGTAAAATAGAGCTAGAAGGACAATGGAGTTCACATATCATCAACCATAACAGTAACTTCAATGCAGTATTATCTCAGAGGAAGAAAGACAATCAAGATCCAGAGGGAGAAGGCGACGTCTCCATTGAAGTAGTAGAGTGAGATTGGATAAATCTTCGGAGGTCAGCTGGATCTGCAAAGGTGGAAGTCTTGTTAAGGAAGGTGACCTTTAAGAGGTAGGGATGGAATACGCCATATCTTGCACCAAAGGAGCTGAGAGCCAGACGAAGATCCAGAAATTCCTTCCGTCATTTGGCAGTCGCTGAAGAAACATCCTGGGAAAAAAATACTTTGGTACCATGCCAGGAAAGATTCGGTTTGGAGTTAGAGGCATTCAGTACCAGCAGAAGGTCAGTGAATTGCAGGAATAAAATATTTACTCCACGAGGATTAGATGGTGCAGATGAGGAAGAAAGACGAGGGCCCAGTCACTTAGCATGTTATAGATTCAGTTTAGTTGCTGAAGAAAGACCCAGAAACTGCGGCAAAAAAGAGAAAGTACGTGACAGGGTCATCACGTTCGAGTCCCTCCAGAAGACCATAAATGCGTATATCATTACGGCGATTTCTATTTTCCAAGTCTTCAGTCGCTTTTTTCAGTTGTGAAATTTCCTTCTCCATGGAGGAGATCCTAGAAGAAGACTCCTGTACTTCAGTAAATTGATGTTCCAACACAGTTATGCGGGACTCCATAGAAGACCATTTATTGTCCATCGTTTACAGACGATAATTCGTAATTTCTCCAAAACCATGTCTAAAGAAATTGGAGAAGCAGAATTAGGGGTAGAGGGAGGGTCTTGTTTAAGCCTCTTGCCGGTATTCGAAGGTAGCGGCACTTTAGATCCCATGGTGGTGGAATTCTCTGTAGAAATGTAGCAGTCTCCATGTGGCGATAGCGCAGATAAATAGCAAAATCTGTTAAAGGTACTGACGCTGGACCCAGAAATAGCAGGGGCATTACATTTAAAAAATTTGACATGGTGGAGTAGGAGTTTGATCCTGCCCATGAAGTGCGGTAAAGAATGCGCAGAAAAGTAATGGCGTCACACAGAAGATAGGGCAAAGTACATCAGTAGAGACAGCAAAATCAACAACAATTAGGACCTTCCACCTCAGAACAATATTTACTGAAGAAAAATCCATAAAACACACATGAAATATCGAAATAATGCAGAATGAGGCGTCATGTGAAGAAAAATGAGGAAAAAATCGGCAAGGAGAGATTCAAAATGGCGGCCGTCAAGCAGCATTAAAAATCACCTGTGGAAAATCATCCCTTCCATATGCAGACAGACTCCGAAAACAGCATCCTCCAAAAGCGCCGATATTCTGATTCAATAAGATGGCAGCATATCAGGGTGATGATCAGGAGACCTGCTCCAAGGAAAGGCACGAAGTCCGGTGTAGTGCGGAGCTCAGTCGCTAGGCGGTCATTTTAGGCCGCAGTGTGCGTGACTCCCTTATTTATATGTTTTGAAAACCTTCAAGAGGTGAGTAAACATGCGCTTTGTACTTATAGTTGTTGCATATGAGAAGCGGGCTGGCAGTGACTGTGCCTCTTTTACTGCCAGCCTTGCTTCTCGTAAGCAAGGACTATAAGTACAAAGGGCATGTTTACGTATACTTGCAGGTTTTCAAAACACATAATTAAAAGGCATTGTCATTCACAATGCCAAACGCTCAAACTCTTGCAAATGCGAGACCTATTGCATTGCAAATGCTTGTTTTACTTGCCCCACCCAGTATTTGTTTTGCCAGCCGATATTTACATTTTTATCTCATAGAATATCCAAAAGCGTGGAGTCAAGGTTACTAGTAGCATTTTTGGCGGTATTGGCGTATCTAAATGCTTTCACACAATCTGAACAGAAGTTTTCTTTTTATGACAGCATCAGTTGCTAGATCACTCATTTTACAGTGCTGGAAATCTTCTAGATACCCATCATTTGGCCAATGGCATTCAAAATTAATAGGATACTGTATCTAGAATATATGTATGTCAAGAGGAAGAGCCAAACAGATACATTTGAACAGCTGTGGTGTTATTTTTCGCTGCTAAGGGGAAACAATGCTGTATAAGAGAATCCGGAAATATACACTTGTTGGCATTGAGATTTTTTTTATGCATCCTTTCTGTTTTTGTATTACCCTCCACACTTTATAAGAGTTTTTGCACTTTACATATTGCACTATGTCTGATTGTTTCATGCATATTTTGATTATGTGGTTAAAAGTTTCCCTGCTTATTCGATCAGGTTGGAATTGTGTTTTTAATATATTTATGCATATATTGCACTAGTTCACTTTGCAATTTAAATATGTATGACCAGTAGACTACATTTCTTACTGAGAGTTATGCACTTTGTGCTGTGCTTTCTTTGTAATATTGTTCTTTTGTAATTATCCAGGATGTTACTTTGCACTTTAAAATGTGCTATTTTCTTTTTTTTGTATATGATATACATACTGTTTTGTTTTTGCTGTGGGATAAGATTTTTAAAAAGCGAGATGATTATAGTTTTTAAGACTGTTGTTTTTTTGTCTTTTTCAACTTGCTATTTTGGCAAATAATATTGCTTGCTGTGTACCACTCTTTGTCAGACATTTGTTTTTACATTGTCAATTTACGACCTAATACAAAATATATTTTTAAAGATTATTGGAAACAAGGTAAGTTCCAACACAAGGAAGGGGGGTCTTCCAGCAACTGGTGCAGTCTAAAATCCTCCCACAGGTCAGGTGATCTTGTCCATGTGCAATAGGTACAATATATATTTATGTGATTAAGGGAGGACAGTTGGCCCAAGGCCTAAACCAAAACACTGCGCAATTGATGCAGCAGAGGTTGCCGCCCAGGTGTGACTCAGCGTGTAGGAAGGTTCAAAACTTAAAATAGATAGTGCCTTGTTAAGCAACCAGTCCATGCATGATTTATTCATTTATGTATTGTTGCTACAAAATGAGGAGCTAGCTGTTTTTTAATTGTTGAAATAGAAAAGCTGAGGATCAAAAAAGTACATTTTCCTAGGTGTAGCCCAAAAAACCTGCTTTCCTTCCCACTCTGCCATTGAAGATGATGGGGGTACTTCTCGTTTATTTAGAGGCCTTCAGAGAGTGGTTAGGCTTACATTTGGTGCTGGTGACAAGTGGAGTAGCATTGCTACGTTTTGTACTGTTTTATGTTCACAAATATGCTCATCATCTATCCCTAACAAATTTCCTCTTCTGTGCCTTTAGTATATCTGTTAACCGACCTTCATTTAGAGTTTGACTACCCCCTAGTAAATGTAAAAAATTGATACTTGTATAGCGCACTACTCCCCGCAAGGGTCTCAAGGTGCTTGTACAAATACCACTGTGGAACCCATCCTGGCTTTCCCTGTGAGGTGTCCACTCCTGGGCACCCCCAAGGTGGAGGCCAGGCATCCTTAGCATTGTGGGGGACGTTGTGGAGATTAAGCAAGCTATTGCCCAGAGTTGCAGAGTGGGACTCCATGATTGGAGGCGAGAATTATCAGGTCCGTGGAATTTTGAGCACAAGACCCGCCAAGGCGGGGAATTGAACCCTGGTCCCGGGCTAAACCTCTGCATCAGGGTCTGCTGCTCTAATCATTGAGCCACACTTCTCCACATAGAGTTCCTTAGACTCACCTTCACCATCCAGGTAAGAAAGATGCCTCCCAAGGACTTTGATGAGGTCACACACCCTAGAAACCATCCTCACACTCCAAAAATGTTCAATCTTTATTAATTTCAATGAATACCACTTCAAAAGAACTCAATTTCACCCTGAGTTGAGGCTCAAAGGGTAGACATATATCTTTGGAAACACTATGTATTCCTACGAGGACTGTCTGGACCTGCATCTCTGTCATGGGTACACTCCTTTCTCTACAGACTCAGCACCTTTGAATGTTTATGCTGGGGAGGTAGTTGCTACAAGAGCTAGTCTCTGTGTTAACTTTGCAGTATTCACAATCAGACACAGGTGTCAGAATTAGGATGCTAAGCTGCTGGAGACATACGTGGAGTGTCCTTCACATTTTGGCAGAATCTACACCTCCATCGTGTAAATCAGACATTGTGCCCTCAATGGGATGCGCTGGATCAACACTAATACCAGCCACTGGTTGACTAGTGGAAGTTTATTTATTGGGACTGTGGGATGAGTTTGCCACCTTCATTTAAAATCATAAAGTGAGATCCCCTATGGATGGAAGGTGGTGGGAAAGGATTTTGGCAAAGAAGCACTGCACTTGTATTTAATCAGGAGTTAATCTCTGATTGTTAGACCTGGCATGTTTGGCATATTTTTCAACTTTCTTTTTTTATTCTGAACTCCTGTTTTTGACTGTGCGCTGTATTTCATTTTGGCTGGTTTTAAAAGTGCTCCCTGTGTAAATTGTGATTGTGATTGGTTATCCATAATTGGCATATTTTATTTATTAGTATGACCCTAGTAAAGTGCAGTGTGTGTGCCCAGGGTCTGTAATTCAAATGCTAATAGTGGGCCTGCAGCACTGATTGTGCCACCCACATGAGTAGCCCTGCAAACACGTCTCAAACCTGTCACCCGAGTCTGAAAACTACCATGTCCACCTGGCAAGTGCCCCTTCTTGCCCAGCCCAAATCTTCCCTTTTTCAGCAAGTAATGCACCCCTAAGGTAGGACCAAGTTAGCCCCATGGGCAGGGTGCAGTGTATGTGAAAGGTAGGACATGAACTGGTGTGTTTACCTGATGGTGAAATACTGCTAATTGCATTTTTCACTATGGCTTGGACTATCTCTCCCATATGTTATCATTGGAGCTGAATGTTAACTTCTTACAAGTGCAACTTTCAATTGGGAAGAGAGAGGGATTTGGAGTTTGGGGTCTCTGAACTCACAATTTAAAAATACATCTTTTAGTGAAGTTGGTTTTTAAAATGCATGTTTGAAAATTCCACTTTTAAAAAGTGACATTTTCTTGCTTTACCGTCCTGTGCCTCTTCCTTCTTGTTGAATCCATGTCCGAGGGAGGCTGTTTGTCCATTCCCTCTTGACAGTCACACAAAGGAAGTTGAGGTGTGCCCTGCATATACTGAAATCCCATCACCAGGCTGATGGGGCTTCCTGAGCTAGAGTGGCGGGAGGAGTTGTCACTGACCCCTGAATAGGGAAGTACCTGTCCTCACACAAAGCTGTCTCCTCCCCCTTTTTATGTTTCATATATGCACCCTAATATAGGCTCAGGTAGCAACCTAACCTTTCACCTATATTCTCCCCTACCTTTACACTACATAATGGTACTTGGGACTGGCCTTCTACCTCGTTACGGTACTGCTAACTGAACGTGGGGTTTTCCCTGAAAACTAACCTCATCCATTATGCATGAGGATTCTTGGAACCTCAGCAGGACTACCATCTCCTCCATAATAATTATGTATAAGGGTCATTCCTTCCATCATCCTAAGTCCGACATGACACAGCAAGCTAGATCCCCTGAGGGTACCACTTTTGGCATATAAACACCATACCTTTGATGAGACAGGGAGAGGAGAAAAAGGACTTCTATGCTGACACACTGACACAAGACACTGAGGTTCCTGCATGCAGACACTCTAGCTTGCAGTGGGCTGACATTCCTTGCGGGGTGTCCATCTCAAGACCAAGATGGGGTACCACAGTCTCTCACTTCAGGTAATGGGTTGACTTTTTTTTTAAATGTGTTTATTTTGTCTGGTCAAATAAGTGATTCACATCTACATAGTAATCATTTATTTCACGGTGTACAGTAATTTGATATAAATGTGTAGAGGCTACAGCAGGTAGTTATCAAGGGATTCATAAGGTCAATCAGGAATACATTAACATTCACTAGAGAACAATGAGGCCTACCATATTTGACAAGTATCTTATGACAGCATTCTCCTTCACCCTTATTCAACTATATAGATAGGTAACAAACGCATGTCCATACTTTCCTCCCCACAACATAGCAGAGATCACCGTCTAGCTCATGCAGTTTCATTTACATCTTCTAACATATCTTGATCATCCCTCTGCGTATTCAGAAGATATTGGTTTAGCGGTTCCCAAAAATCCCTGTGCCTTGATGCTTGCAGCAGTTCTTCCACAGAAACCTCCATAGTGTCCCTACAATATGACATGTCTACGAGCCAGTCCTTAAACCTGCGGGGGCGCTTGCTGCCCCATCTAATGGCCACCCTTCTTTTAGCCAACAGCAGGGACACTACTAGGAATTTACGCCTCTTGGCGGGCTTTAATTTATATATCTCCAGCAGACATACCAGAGGGGTGTTCGGCATTAGTTCGGCTAGCATTCCTGTTATTGCATTAATTATATCTTGCCAGTATTTGTGTATCTGCGGGCATGCCCACGCTAGGTGCAGGTAATCGGCGTGCATAGCGTCGCATCTTTGACATTTGTCATGTGTTCTGAGACCGTATCTATGTAGTTGGGCCGGGGAGTAATGAAATTGATGCAGAAATTTAAAGTGTATGATACGCAAATTACAATTTGATGTCAGTAACTGCAATTTGCGTGTGGCTATAGTTTCAATCCTGTGCGGCAATGGTTTCAACTAGCAGTGTTCCCCACCTAATGAGTGATTTGTTACTAAACTCTCTTTGCTCTGATTGTGCTGCAATGTATCGGGGGTAATTAATTTCTGGCGTGTTGGTGCTTTCAGCAGGGCTTGTAGTGCGAGTAGTTGGTGGTTCCTCCATATAGGTTGCATACATATCCCTAATCGCCATCTGCAGGCGCAGGTGGGCGAACATCTTCATCGGTGTATTATGTATGCTCAATGATAGATCACCCCGTTGTATAAATCTACCATGTGGGAAGACATCCTTCATTGTGGTGATCTTCATGTCCTCTAGCAGCTGTGTCATTTTTTTTTCCTGTGTCACCGATAATCTTGGGTGATTGGCTAAGGGGAGTGCCGGGGCATATACAGGTAGTTTGTCCGCCCTGCTCACTAGCATGTGCCATGCCCTTGAGGTGCAGTGCACTGGTTGGATCGTGTCTAGATGTGTGTAGGATGTGGGGTTAGATACAATAGCCAGCAGTGGAGTCAGGTGCACACTATCCGTTTCCACCGCTATATGTGGGATGTACGCGTGATGTTGTGTCCAATAGTATGCATGCTGCGCCTGTGCGCAATAGAAATGTAGTTGCATATCTGGTGCCCCGAAACCGTCCTGATGGTATGGTTTCATTAATACTTTCCAACTTACTCTGGCCTGTTTACCCGCCCATGTGAGTCTCTGCAACGCGGATCGCAGCTTGGAGAAAAACGCCTGCGTCAGCCAAATAGGGATATTGATAAATATGTATAGGCTGTCCGGTTTTAGGTTTAAACTTATAGTAACTGATAAAACCACACTGAAAGAGAAATAGCCCTCACCAGTGAAAACATATAAACACTGAAAAAACACCTGCAAAGCCACAAACTAAATGCCATTCAAAGAATGGAAAAAGAGAGTGAAAGAGACATTTTGTTCTTCCTTTAGGGGCCACTAAATGTAACTTTGTTATACAAGCTAGCAGTAAGAAAGTCTGGGCAACAGTATTCTGCTTGAGTTTTGTTGTTTAGGGATGCCACTGAAATATTGTTTCTTCTTCCTTTTGTTTTATTCAGTTTTGTGGTCTTTGGTCTAAAGATGCAGGGTTAGAAGCATGTTTTAGGTCGTGTTTAATTATTTTATAAATAGTAGAGAATCAGGAAATATCAAAATCATATTTGATATTTTGGCTGTGCTTGATTCTTTCACTGATGTGTAAAATGGCTGGTTTCATACGAATCTTTCCAAATATGTGTCATCACATTTACCCACCGAGAATGGGTAAACACTCTTAATACATCAGCCCCCAGTTTCTAGTGAGTCAGTATTGATAGTAGGTAAATTGGCAACACCTCAAGCTTTAAACATTCAATGCAAAGTATAGTGACAAGTATATGTGAAGAGACCTATCACCAAGCATCTGGGATAGTGGTTAAATCATGACACCAGACCTTTGGAAAACATGGAACCCAGTGTTACTAGGAATGCTCTGCAAAAAAAGTTCTTTCCAAGTTCAAATATTTATCATTTCGTGATTTGTGTGGCATCAAAGAAAGAGTCATTCTAACTATGTCCCTTAGCTGATGGTTCTGTGTCCAAGGGGCTATAAATGCTATATTATCCATGTGGCAACAGTTTACAGATGTTTTGCTGAGTGATGATGCCAAAGGAAAGAAATGTGAGGATCTTTGATCACATATTGATAGTGATGTGAACAAAGTACACTCTACTGCATTCTTAGATTTTTATAGGAAAATATAACTGCTGTAGTGGACATAATATAAAAAAACTAGAGTCTGAAAACACCCTTGTCTGCCAAGTGTTCAGCATAATTGGTGCAGATGTGAAACATCTCCTTGAGAGTAGGCTGGGTGACACCTTTAGTGACAACTGTCACTGCAACATGTTCCATATTAGAGTGCTTGCCACTTGGTAAGCAAAGCAATGTTGAAGAGCAATTCAGGAATGTTTATTTTACAATGTATGAAAAATGGCTTGTAATGATGCATAGATATGTCCCTTCACCACTAATGGCATTTGAACCTCATTATGGTATTCTGTTCTAGAACCCTTCCGTAAAAGGGAATTTCCTCCGTAGTTTCAAAAGTGCTGCTTCATTTTTTACTGCTTCAATAACTCTGAGGGCATAAGCGCCCAGATCAGCGCAAACATTGCAGACCCTGCCCTGAGAATCATAATCTTAAAGTGAACCAGTATTGTCATGGAAAGCTATATCACTGGCCAGAGTTAACACATTGTGCACTGGCTGTTTTGGCATTGCCCATCACAAGTGCTAATGTTGAGAGGGCCTTTTCATAAAAGTTTACATGGGAAGGAAAGAGCGAACGCACATGACCAAAGACTCACTGAAGAAGTATTGTATGGTATACTACAATAAGCTTAATTTGCAAAAATCTATTTGGACCTCATATACACTATACATACACTGTCTATATACCATGCGCTATCAGTGCAGAAAGCAAGAAAAAATAAAAGCAAAACATTCCATATACACCGGAAAAACACTGTTTCTATAGTTTTTAATGGCGCGAAAATGGATAACCACTGATAACCACTGTTTTTTAAGGTATAGAAATCACTTGAAAACACTGACAAAACCCCACCAGAATTTGCCCAAAATAGAAACTGAAAACAGGAAAGCCTAAATATGTATAAAAATTTGGGTAGGACAATAATCTTTTGTAGCGCAATCCTGTCTGCTAACAATTGAGGTAGCTATGTCTAACTGGTTATCTGCTCGTCAAGTTTAGTCAGTGCCTTTCCGTAGTTCTCCCTCATGTTCAATTGCTGCTAGATGTCCTTCAGGATCCAGGCATGTTTGCTAATACAATGACCATGAATCGAGACCTTGAATGCCTCCCATAATATCCCTGCACTGGTCACTGATCCAGCATTTAGATCAGAATAGTCCCTTATTGCCTGTTGCAGCTCTGTATGGAACACTTGATCCAACAGAGGACTCCCTTGTAACCTCCACTTGAATTGTCTGGGTATATGTGTGGGGATCTCCAGTGTAATGTATACCGGGGAATGATCTGATAAGGTTTTGGGTAGGTGTTTGATCGTCTTCGTCCAAGTACATGCTTCTGCCGTAAGTAACCAATAGTCTATCCGTGAGCATATATTATGTGTCATCGATGTGCATGTGCCCTCTCTCCTGCCTATGTTTCTCCTTCTCCAAATGTCTGTCATCCCCCACAGTTCCATACCGTCTTTTAGGGCCGTGTCCGCTTGCTTGCCATAATGCTCGTTACCGGCTGATCTATCAAGGGCCGGATCCAGATAGGTATTAAAAACCCCTCCCCATAAGACAGGCGCACTGTGGAATTCCCAGAGCCTAGTCCATATTTCCCAATAAAAGCTGGGGTCGTCTATCTTAGGTCCATATGATGCTACTGCCGTTAGTACTGTGCCGCTGAAATTTCCCTGCACTATGGCGAAGCGACCTTGATCCTCATGTAACGCTCGTATGAGCTGAAATTGAATATTGCGCCTGACAAGTAGTAAAACACCTGTAGCATATTTAGAATAGGAAGAGGCCATGCGATATGACACCCAGTGCATGCCCACCCGTGTTTCAGTAATTGAGGTGAGGTGCATTTCCTGTATGCATGCCACGTCTATCAAAATATGCGAGTACCCTGCGTATTTTCTGTGGGTTTTGAAGCCCACGAACATTCCATGTTATAAACGTTATTGTTCAGGTTGTCATACTAGTGTTAGCTATGCCCGTCTTTCCTCACCGGAGATATCCACTGCCCTGCAAGCTTCAAGTGTAAAGTGAAAACTGTACATGTTTCTCCTCTGTCGACCAGACATTTTCTTCCTTCCCCAATCTTTGCCCAGCCCCACACCCACTCCACCCTGTACCCTTTGGCGGAGGCAATCCCAGAGCTATGCTTCCCGAATGACCCCCCTTCCCCGTAAAAGTCAAGAAAAACCCCTCCAAGAACAAAAAACATAAACTTGTGTGGTACACACTGAGGGGCAGTAACAGCCAGCCCATTTCCTGTGGATCCCCTCCACATGGGTGGATGCCCAGTCCAAACATAGTGTGTCTAGAGACCAATCGTACCATTACACATTTAAATAAGTTCGGGTGAGGAATTGTAAGGATTTGCAATAAAACATAATAACAGTTTTATTATAAAACTTTCCAGGCATTGTCTATCCCCCAGCTCCCTTAGCTAGGCAACCATTATGTACACATGTTACAATTTATCTGTAGTAGATCCTCAGCAGTTGTGATCCTCAGCCAGCGTCCTGCTTCCGGTGCTGCCACTCCAAAAGCAGCTGAGGCAAGATTGTTCAAAATGGGGCGAGCCTTGCAGTCCGAGTAATCCCCACGTATTCCAGCAGTTCTGGGTCCAAATTATTCAGCATGAGGGACCCCAGCCTGCTGCACCTATCTATACAGTCTTATGTGTGGCAGTAATCCAGTGAAGGCAGCTGCATGATCCTCCATCATCCACTATTCGGCGTCCAACGTTGTGGCTTGTTCATCCTGGTCTCCTCTCTGGGATTTTCGTCTCGGACCTCGGTTTCCTTTTTGTTGGACAAATGTCATTACATGCTTGGGCTCGCTAAAGATCTTTGATCGTCCATCATCTGTGATTTTGAGCCGTGCCGGGTATAGCATAGCGCATTGTATGTTCAAAACTCTCAGTTTTTGTTTAGACTTGCCAAATTTCTTTCTGGCCTCTTGTACCGCAAAAGTAAAGCCCGGGTATATGGATATGTACATGCCTTCAGGTGTCAACGTCCACAATTCTCAAGCTTTCCATAGAGTTGCGTCCCTGTCTCTGTAGTTTAGTATCCTCGCTATGATCGGCCCGTGGTCTTGAGCCAGCTGGTGGTTTTGGTGCCAGGGATCTATGCGCTCTTTCCACTATGAAAATTTCGGAGAACGTTTCCCGTCCGAGCATTGAGATGAGTAAACTGTTCGACATACCTCTCCATGGGTCCTGTGTTCGTAGTCTTTAAAATACCCATCAGACGGATGTTATTCCTGCGGGACCGTGCTTCCAAGTCTTCAGCCTTGGCTGCTAGGTCAGCCAACTGTTTATCCATCTTCACCTGTTTTGCGTCCATCTGAACGTGCGCGTCTTCTGCCTCGGATATGCGGCATTCGTTCATATCCAGTCTCTCTCTGTGTCTGTCCATACATTCCAACATTCTGTCGACCCGGTACATGAGAGAGTCAATTTTCCCGTCCATGTTGGTTAGCGCTGCCTGTATTGTGGTGAACATTGCCTGCACGTCGTCGTTTGTGACTCTACACATTGCACCCGTCGATATCTGCGATAGTGCTTGGTACTTCGCGCTCTGATCTGGTGGCTTCTTGGTATGCTCAAAGGTAATTTTTGATTGGTTCCTGTCTGGCTTGCCCATCTGTAAATCTGTGCCTAGGTTCGGAGTACAATGGCCTCAGAGTAGTGCAGTGCACAACAGGATCTTGGCAGACTCACCCCGCCTAGCCGCTGCAGTAGGTAAAGCTCCTGTTTACTTAATTGATGATGCTATAGCGTGGGCCTGCCTGGTCGCAGTTAATACTAGTGCCAGATTTTGCTGTATTTCGCTCTGTCAGGGGGGTTTTTGTGTCCCCTCCCTCTTCATGTCCCACTTGTTTTCACAAACTTGATCGTGCCTCAGAGTGTCCTGCAACAGCCCCTGTCCAATGATTTTTATTGTACCCTCTGCTTTCTTTGTGAGCCTTATTGAGTGCTAGGTGGGTGTATGTCCCATTCAACAGGGACTCCCTCCACTCCTAGAGTTTATGGTGCCCCGGCCTTGTGCTTTTGAAACTGTCCGCAATAGTCAATGCCCTAATCAGGAGCGGCCTAGTACACTCCGGCGGATAATGCCCCTTGGGAGCCCCGTCCAGTTTCCTATTTTTGGGGGCAGGCCGCCGATCTATATCTCGGCAGAAGTGCGGCGTATTACTGCACGGGGCGCCCTGATCGACACTCACAGTTGGTGCCTCTGCCCCCAAGAAGGTCGTGCTTGTCCTCCGCCTCCTGTGCTGAGTCAGAGGGCCATGTCTGCCTTTCCGGGGGCCTTGTACGTTCTGCGCCACCCCGGCACCCGCCTCACCTTCGTGCTCCGGCCAACGCTCCACTTTTTCTATGGCCCTTCAGGATCGCACCTTGCCTAGTTCATGTAGCCGTACCCTGGTGGGTGTCTAGCTCTCCTCCCTTCCACCTCTCCGCATGTAGTCACAGTTCTCCGGCACCTCCACCAACTTACAGGTTTCCGGTCGCATTGGGCATCATGCCTTCTCAGGATCCGCCGTACGTGCTTTGTGTCACTGCCTTGCGTCTCACCACAGGCCACTACTCCAGTTTTGGTTTCCTTCTGCTAGGCCACTGGGGTCTGAATCTTGTCCTAAGCTGCTTCAAGGCCACGATCAGCTCAAATTTGTCATAACCAGGCGTCGAATGGTCAGTGGCATCAATCCTCAACAAGCTACTGCGATTGGGTTTCTATGTTAGCAGGATTCTGATGTTTATTTTTGGGCATCTGCGAGGAGCTCCTCTTAGACGCAGCCATCTCGCAGCTTGGCAAGCTCCGCCCCCCCAGGTAATGGGTTGACTTTATCCTAGAGGGATTCTTGGCTTTGCACCTACATAGATTCAAGGTACACTTAGTTACAACTAGTTAGGGTCGCATCGTAGGAGTACGCATTTTACTGTCATGTATTTTTATACCTGCCTGTTTTCACAGTTTTTGCTCTATGGTAGAAATCTACCATCCTTCTACTCTGTTGGTGCTTATAATCATTTATATCTGTTTCTGTCTAATGGTTGTTTCAGCACACCTATTTTACACTAGAATGATACTGGTTCAATAAATGCTTATTGAAAATATCCCCACCATTTATTCTATGTATCTCTCTGAGACAAAGTGAGCACGAGGGACTGAGTAAAAAGTATTGCACTGTTTCCACAATGCCTGTATGCTATGTGTCTGCATGGGAAACAATTTGGTTTAGTATGAAGGCCCTCACCCATCAACCTAGTTGGTGGTAAGCTTCACCCCACCTGAGGCACCGAGTGCGCCTTAGGTGTGCCTCGATGCCAGATTACTGCGGAGCGGGTTTTTTGGAAGGTGAGTGTGCTGTGCAGGTGTGTTGCATGAGATTTTAAAATTCTGTCCTTGGAGTCCCTAACGGTTACTTTATTGGTGGGCCCCAGGCAGAGATTAAAAACAAAGGCTTGGGACGTGTAGGGGTTGACTTATGGTATCCCACGTCCAGTGTGGTCGACTAGTTTCAGCCATGCCTTTTTATTAAACTGGCTTTCTTCAGGACCTATGTGTGGGGGTGTTACAGGGATCTATGTGATTATCAGTGCCCTGTATGTGAAGCATGCGCTAAGGTGCTGATATATGTAAGCGGTATTTCCTCTCAGTTTGTACCTGTAAAGGAAAGAAGGACAAACAAAAGACACAAAGTTAAAAAACGCAACTTTGTCAACCACACACTTGGGTGGGTTAGTGCCTGGTGCCTAGACGAGTGAGCGAATAAGGCGGGGGTGTAGGCGCTTGTGACGGAACGTGGCAATTGCCGGTTTGGTATATGCGCTACAGGTGCTAGTACCTAGATGCGTAAAATAAATGTGTAAATTATCTACAAGTAGGATGCTTACTCCTGTCTACAGAGGACAAAACTCCCTGTACTTCCGCTGGAGGGTCAGGACTTATTAGCACTCTGGAAGTGGAGAAAAAGGAGAAAAAAGGTATTGTCTAAAAAGGAGGGGAGGTTACACGCTGCTAGCGGTAAAGTGCTGCACGCTCAGTTATGGCCAAAGGCAGCATGTCTGGCAGCTGTACCGCGAGCGGGGACCGGCCTCCTTACTTACTTGGCTTTGTCTCCAGGCCCAATGGAACACCTGTGATCCGGTTGCGTGTGACCTCCCCTCCTTTTTAGACATTACCTTTTTCCTCCTTTTTCTCCACTTCCTGAGTACTAATAAGTCCCGACCCTCCGGCGGAAGTCCCGGGAGTTTTGTGGGTTGGCAGTCTATAGATCCAGCGCTGGTCTTTGGTGAGGAGGTTTTTCTCATTGTCAGTGGGGTGGACCGGAATTTGTTCAATTACTGTCCACTGCATATCTTTAGGGGTGTGACCTGTAGTGAGAAGGTGTTCCATGAGTCTGCTGTTGGACTTCTTGCACCCGATCTTGCACGAGCGCATGCATCTTTCTTCTCTGTCTATCCCACAGATGCTGGCTAGAGAGAGACACACCCACTGAGAGTAGCACTGGGAGCACGCTACTCACACAGACCACGCCCAGCCTCAACAAGCTATACCTGTGATCAAGAGAGGGTATTTAAAGCCTCCTTCTCCAAGCACTCAGTTGCTTCAGTTCCTTCGGACCTTGCGACCGGATCACAGGTGTTCCATTGGGCCTGGAGACAAAGCCAAGTAAGTAAGGAGGCCTGTCCCCGCTCGCGGTACAGCCGCCAGACATGCTGCCTTTGGCCATAACTGAGCGTGCAGCACTTTACCGCTAGCAGCGTGTGACCTCCCCTCCTTTTTAGACATACATTTTTTCTCCTTTTTCTCCACTTCCAGAGTGCTAATAAGTCCTGACCCTCCGGCGGAAGTCCAGGGAGTTTTTTCCTCTGTAGACAGGAGTAAGCATCCTACTTGTAGATAATTTACACATTTATTTTACGCATCTAGGTACTAGCACCTGTAGCGCATATACCAAACCGGCAATTGCCACATTCCGTCACAAGCGCCTACACCCCCGCCTTATTCGCTCACACATCTAGGCACCAGGCGCTAACCCACCCATGTGCGTGGTTGACAATTTTGCATTTTTTAACTTTATGTGTCTCTTGTTTGTCCTTTTTCCCTTTACAAGTACAAACTGAGAGGAAATACCTCTTACATATATCAGCACCTTAGCGCGTGCTTCACATACAGGGCACTGATAATCACATAGATCCCTGTAACACCCCCACACATAGCTCCTGAAGAAAGCCAGTTTAATAAAAAGGCCAGCCTGAAACTAGTCTACCACACTGGACGTGGGAGACCATAAGTCAACCCCTACATGTCCCAATCCTTTGTTTTTAACCTTTGCCTGGGTTTCACAAATAAAGTAACCGTTAGGGGCCCCAAGGACACAATTTTAAAATCTCACACAAAACACCTGCACAGCACACTCACCTTCCAAAAAACCCACTCCACAGTAATCTGGCGTTGCAGCACACCTGAGGCGCACTTGGTACCTCGGATGGGGCCCGATGATGAAGCATGCCACCAACTAGGTTGGTGGGTGAGGGCCTTCATACTAAGGAATCAACAAAAAGGAGTATCACCACAAGGACCTTGAAAAAGGTTCTAAATGGGATGTCAGAAAACAAATGGAATAGTATCCTTTTGTTAGAAACCCCTCACTCACCAACCTCGTTGGTGACATGCTTCATCATCGGGGTCCACCCTGACGGCCGAATGCCATCAGGGTGTGCTGCGACACCTGACTACAGTGGAGCCTGGGATTTACCGTTTACAGGTTGAAACATGTAGGCCTTTTTAATTACTTTCACATAGATACTTACGGTCATTATCACCCTTCAGTATCTCCACTCTGTTTTTAACATTGTCCAGTAGCTTATGAATAAAGTTTTTTTCAAAAAGTCATACCAGGACAATTTTTAACATCACCTTTTGCACTATTCACTCAAAAAGCCAGCTCCACTGTAGTCAGGTGTTGCAGCACACCCTGATGGCATTCGGCCGTCAGGGTGGACACCGATGATGAAGCATGTCACCAACCAGGTTGGTGAGTGAGGGGTTTCTAACAAAAGGATACTAGTCCTTTCGTTTTCTGACCTCCCATTTAGAACCTTTTTCAAGGCCCTTGTGGTGATACTCCTTTTTCGTTGATTCTATATTGAAATCCTGGGGACTTGGAGTACCTTCCAATCACATTTGTGAAAGATCCCTTACTCTCCTCTTTTGTTTATATATACCTTGTAGTATATGAATAGAGGTTTTCTATTCATGGGTTAAATTCCCACAAGCAAATGCACAAACACATACATTTCATTTTTACACTGAAGCTGAAACACCAAATGAATACTTTCCATATGAGGACATTGAAATACCGCTTACCTACCAGGAGCATATACACTGGATTAAAGGTGCCCTTCCAAACACAAAAGAAAAAGTGAGACTCAGTCCGCTCGGAAGAGATGGAGTGACTTGGCCAGTCCTAGGGGCTTACACACCGCATCCTGACATTGACACAATGCTAGTAGCAGACTTATGTCTACTTCATGAAGGAATAATGAAAGTTTACAGAAACCTGACACAATTTCTAATGAGAACACTCACACTTCAGCCAGTAAGGGTTACACAAGCAGGAGAAATTCAGGGATCTAGAACTAAAATAACTCCACAAACTCAACATGCAGTTATGGGTAAAATGCCCACTAAATGTGAGCAAATGCCATTCTGGATAACTCCGAACATAACACAACTAGATGCAGTATTTCCACTGACAAACCCTCAAGAAAAACACAGAATGCTAACAATTGGCTTGCCAATGGGGATAGCTCCCCAGATAGAGGATTGTACCTCACGGGGTACAGTTTTCACAGCCTTATATAACAGCATTCATGGTATCCCTTAATTAGCAATAATACCAGATGTATTAAGACAAATACAGAATGAGTATGGCACAGAACCAGCTTTTATATTAGTAAGCATAAAAGGGGAAGCAGCTGCAGTGGCAATACGCCAATGCCTGAGGGATTTCACTCCTTTACAACAGGAACGTCAATTACCTAAAATTATCGAAGGCACCTATGCCGAATTAGGTAGAGATAGTTTGGGAGCTAGAGCAATAAAACCTCAACTCATGGGTAGTCCTGAGAAAGAGAACACCAGAAAAGCACCTGATTCTTTCAAGAAGAAATCAGATAATAACAATAAAAAACAAAAGAATAGAGAGAATAGTTCACAATATAGGGGTGGGTCTCCGCAACAGGAGCCCTCCGAAAAGAGGTACAATCTTTGGAATCGTGCTACCATTAAAAAATCTGACAGGTATCAGGATACTGATACATGTTCCTCTTTTTCCTTTCAGGGTTCTTCAAAAAACTCTAAGAGGGAAGGACTGTCACAACAAAGACAAGAAGAGCATACAAAGCCCAGAGACATGCAACCCGCTTCAGACTATACTTCCAAAAAAGAAGAGAAGCCAAAATTTAAAAAGTAGAAAGTAGCAGGTCTTAAAGGTAAACATGCCCAGAATTCTGAGGGCTCAACCTCTGAACGGGGAATGGGCTCTGATGATGCTAGACAGTGCAGCAGAAGTAACAATAGCTCGCCAGAACCTGATGGAACTTCTGGTGACAGCGGAGTTGAATGAACATATCACGGTGGAGACACCCTGATACAAGGGTAAGTGTCCCACAAGGGTTACATAAAATACCTCTCCAAATGGAGGGTGACAAACACAGAAAAATTAAAGGTCTCTTTTGGGAGAACCTGACTTATGGATATGGCATCCTTTTAGCTGAATAAGATTGGCTGCCTGCAATTGTTATGGAGTGCCCGAAGGGAGAAACAGTAATTTTTCTATGTTTTTCCAACCTTGTTCCACTATACTTAAAACATACATACGAGCAGGAGTGGGCGGTAGCACTTGCTCCAGCATTATATTGCAACCATGTTGGGTGGGATGCTGAGTCACCTCACCATGTATTCCCAGTAAAAACTACTCAAACTCCAGAGAGACAGTACCCAATAAAACAAGAGGCAAAAAAACAGGTCAGGGAGATCTTAGATCAACTTGAATACCAGGTTGCAATTGAAAGGTGCACCTCTTCAATGAATAACCTTTTGTTTCCCATAATGAAACCTGATCATTCCTACGTTTAGTTTTAGACTACAGACATCTAAACACATGCACTAAAACATTTGGAGTACAGAATGCACACAGTGCTGCATTGATGAATAACATTGTGCAGAAAAATTACAAAATAACATTAGATCTTTCAAATGGATTTTTTCTGCCAAAATATAGCCCCTGAGAGCAGATATTTGACAGCATTCTCAGTGCTCGGTTCTCAGCATCAATTTTGTCGACTCCCCCAAGGGTATAAGAATAGCCCTGGGTTGTTCTCTGCTAGGGTAACAGAGTTTTTTCAGAATTTGGATGAAGAGGCATTGTCCTATGTAGATGATATTTATCTGATGGAGGATGATTTAAAGGATCACTTGACCAGGTTGATCAACATCATTTTGGGTTTCACCTCTGAGGGCTACAAATTAAACTTTAAAAAATCTAAAATGCCCCACCTTAATGTCCTATTTTTGGGATATAAACTTTTGAGTGAAGGGAAAAGCCTGGCAGCTAACTTAAAATCAATACTGCTATTCTTGAATTTTGGCAGAACATACAGTTTGGATTATGCAGAAAAAGGTAAACCTTTCTATGACCTAATAAGTCCTGATTTTTCAGTTAGGCATTGGACACAAGACCACACAGATATCCTTCATTCTTTCAAAGCTGACATGATAGCTTCAAAACATCTACACGCATGTGTAAACACCACAAATTTGGTCATATGTGTTAAAGCGGGTCTATCTGAGTATACTTACCTAACCTTCAATGAAGGTGAAACAGTACCCATAGCATACAAATCACACTTGCACACAAATGCTGAAATGTGTTTTGCTTCTACAGAAAACCTGACAGCAGTACAGACCATTGTAGTGAGAGAAAGAGGACTAGCTCAAGGGGAAACACGTAATTGTTGTAACTTCAGTACCAGCCTTAGAGGCTGTTACAGAGCAAGCATTCCAAATGCTAAAGTTTTACATCCAAGATGGTTAGAATGGGCTAATAGTCTCACTGCAACCGATGTAGATTACAAATTTGACTGTACGCTAAAAACACAAGCATTCCTGCAATACAAACAAGAATGTCTTCTCCCTAATGAAATGATGCCTCTAATCAGTATGAATACATTATTTACATTGACAGTTCTGCTCTGCCGGCCATAGGTAGTGAACAAGAATACAGCACTAAGTATGGGCGAATTTTGCGAATTCGCGGTCCGCGAATTCATGCGAAAGCGTACTTGTGGTCCGCAAAATCCACTAACAGGATATTTTTCAGCGCGGCTACCACGAAGTTAGCCATGTGGTCGTACATGGGCGCTTCTATCTGGTTTTCAGTGTTCGCATTGCGTATTTCCGTTTCTGGACACTAGTTGCATGTTCGCATTGTGCATTTCCTACTTGCGGAGAGCGATTGCGTGTTCGCATCCATTTTTGTGTGCTCACGGGGGAAATATCGCACAAACTTACCCACGTGGTTGCAATGGGCACGGCTATCTTGTTTTTCATTCATTGCTATGGTTCTGGGCATGCTTTTTCTATCCAGCTTTAATCTTTGTAATCCTTTGTTTGTTTGAACTTTTTTTTGATCTGTTTTACTCATTATCTATCTCTCTATTTTTTTACATCTATATTTTGTGTTTTTTTCAACTTTTTGTTACTTTAATAACTACTTTTTTTTAGCTCTCTCTTTTCTTTTCTTTACTTTTTTTCCCTATTCTTTCCTATTTTCCCTTTCTTTGACCCAGGACCATGGCAAAGGGAGCCGGCAAGTCAAAGGGGAAGAGTCCCGCACCCCGTAGCCAGCTCCCTTGCGTGCGGTTAAGGGGAAGTCAGTAAGTCCTAGGGAGATCTTTAGCGTGGTGGAGGTTGCCTCACTGGTCTTCTTTGTACAGCGCCACCTCCCCAAGACCGTTGTGGCAGGTGGCAGGCCCGGTACCGGGTATTGCATCCGGGAGCGTCGCCAGCTGTGGGGTAAGGTGTGCCGGGCCTTGTATCGGGAGTCTGGGGTCCGGCGCACCTACAACCAGGTGACGCACCGGTGGTCCGACAACCTGGACCGGGAACAAGACCTGCTTGACCTGCTTGGTGTCGAAATCCCTGGGCTTGGTGAGTACTAGTAGCTAAATAACTACTTTGTTTTCTTCTGCTCTGTGTTATATTGCAAATATACATTTTTCCCGAAGAGCAAGAATGCTGCTGATTACATTGCAGGTAAATTATGTTTCAAATGCTTCTGTGACAGTCAGTGGCGGTGCTACTATGCTTACTTGTTTTCAATTTTGTGCTCATTTGGCTTGAGTGGTTATGTATTAGTGTACTTTACAGAACTGCGTAATGCTAGAGAGACTAGAGACTCAAGTCTAGTCCTTCCTTTGTACTCCTGCCACTAAGAAAAGATAGTGGTGGTGGATTGATAGGTTGAGTATATTATGACTTGTTAATTAGTAGAAATTTTTTTAGTGGTCTGCAATCATGACGGACTGTGTCTGTCACTTTGCGTTCGGCTGAGTGCTGCCAGTACTAGTAGAACCTTTTTGTAGTTGGTTTAGTGAGTTACATAACTTTCCAAGTATATGGTCCGCGAATCCAGCAATACTAATATCCTAGTAGACCACATCAGATAGGTCAATACATTTAGTGCAATTGTTGTTTATTTCCCCGAAATAATTTGTTATTGTTTTTTTTAAATGTTTGATTTCGTTGACAATAATCATCCATGTTTATGTCTTTCTTTCATGTACATCAGCTCCTCCCAGGGGCAAGAGGACAGAGGTGGCAGTGGTGCCGCCGGCGGAGCAGGAAGGCCAGGATCGGTCTGCCGAGGGCTCTTCTGCTGGCCCCAATAAGTTTTCCTGTTAATATTAATAATTATACGTCCCTAACTTTTACAGCACCTACTTAATCCAAACGTTCATCATAATTCTATTTTTTCCTAAATCGTCTTTGATCTTCTTGTAGACTGTTTCTAAATTCTTATCCTGCCTCTACTATGACTCTCTGTGCAACTGTTATTTTATTAGTCTGCCTGTATAGCTAGCTAAGCTTGCACAGTTGGCAAAAGGTGTTAAACAAAACTCCTATTCAGCAATAGCTCTAGGCACTGAGTGCAGTCCTCTGGGTTGTCCATAATGTCTATCGAAGTCTTCTTAATGTTTATGCTTTGACAATTCCCAACAATAAAATGTCAATGGCCACCAAGAATAAGATACTAGTTTACTTTTTGATTGGATAGGCGGGCATACTACTACTGTTGCAGGGACTATTCTGCACATACAGAACTATGGACAAGAAATAGGGCATTGGTGATAATAGGCGCAGTTAGACTTTCCACATAACTCAGTCATAACAGAAGTTGAACTCCCAATCTCCTTACTGACTAGCTAGTGTGTCAGAGTCATTATTTAGCTCCCGAATGCAGCAATGATCCCCAATGATTATACAACCCAGAACATAAGACTACGGAGTCAGAGTCCCGACCTCTCAGAGTCACGGAATTGCAAACCCTTTCGCTCACTCACTCATGATCAAAAACCACAGAGTCTATGTAAGTTTTAAAGCTTTATTAAAAGTAAAACAACTAGCTCTGTGTGTACTCTCTATATTAAATTTCAATTGCGCATTATATAAAAACATTTATTAAAATCAGCTTCATGTAAGATAAACGGTGAACTCTTGTAAACTGAACAGTGGCTGATTTTACACATTAATTGTGGGAGAGCCCACACCTGGCTGGAACTTAAAGTCTTGGTGGTGATGATGACAACTCCGAGTAACATATTGTTCTTGTTCGTAGAAGGGAAGCTTCTGTCTGTTATGAGAAAAATGGTGCGTGGTAAAAATCAAGCATTCATCAAATGTGCCAAAAAGTGTTGCATGTTATGGCTAAGCATAAATAAAAAACACCCTTCCCTTACGAAAGAGGAATTTTTAGTTTAGACTAGAGAGTCACAAATAATTAAATTCATTTATGTAGTAACATATTTTTTCATTCCTAGACCAAATAGGGAGTGGTGTATATGGCATCTAAAAATATTAAATGTATTTTCTAGGCGTAACACCATTGGCACAGCCCACCACCAGTGCCGGGGCCAGCGCGAAGGTGGTCACTCCAGGGGCGGATGCGGTGTCAGCAGGAACTGCTGTGGGGGATGCCACGATAGTGGCGGGCAGTGGTAAGCTATTATATTCCTTACTTATTGAGATTGCAGAGTAGGCTCGCTGCAGGGGTGTATATATTGTACAGTACAAGTACACTTTACTGTTAAGAAGACTTACAAATTCAGAACAATGATTTGACAACCAGGTAGAAGACAGTCACCCTTGACTTCGCATTAGCAATAGCATTAGCGGCGGGAGTTGACGAGTAACCAATGGCCTCCTCTAAATTTGACTTCCACTCAGCTGTGAAAGTTTTATCGAGAAGCCAAGTCAGATCAGAGATGAACTTGATGGATGGGATGAACAAAAGAGAAAGAAGGGTGTAAGGAAGGACGAGCAAGTTAAATTAATGACTGGCAAAGAATGATACGTGTTTTTGAATGCAGGCACAGGTGGCTGGGAATCTGATGCATGGCCGGTTGAAAGCTGAAGCAAGGATGGGTGGAAGGAGAAAGAAAAGAGGACTGCCTGGGTGGGTGAAACAGAAACTGTATGTGTGTGCAATATATCCTTCGGTTCAAATTCAAATGCAGGTCAAGCATGGATGCATGGCTGGTGGTTTACAAAATAAAATAAAAAGGGTGTTTTCGGTGAGAAAAAGTAAGGTTTGTCCAGTTGAGACATTAAGAAGAATGATTGACATTTACTTTGAATGGATGGATGCCTGGATGGTATCTTCCTCATAGATAGCATAGGTGTATGTAGACAGAGTAGACGGTCACTGGATAAAGAGTGTTACTTTGAAGAGCATGTAACACCGCACGTCCGTGCCAGAGTAGCAAAGCCGAGGAAAGTAGAAGTTGTAATTTTTCAGAATACTCCCTTGACTAACGGTAGTTTGCAAGCACATCATATATTGTGTATCTATATTGTATAGTTCACATTATCAAGTCAAGTCACAACTCACTAGTGCCTTCCTCTGGCGATTACGGGGACCACTCACAAACTCTGTTAATAATTTTTTTACAACTCTGTCATTCATGTGTGGCCTATCGGTGTACACTCAATCAACAAAAATCAAGCACCTAAAGTCATCCCTTATATAAGCAAATATCCTGTGAAGGGATAGATGATCATATTATTTATCTTCTTCATTTTCATTTTGTAGTAGTCAGGGGCAGGGCAGGGTGAAAGTTAAATTAATTGAGCAGTAGCCCTTGTAACAGAGTATGGCCAGTGCCACCCATAATAGAAAAGTAAGAGCTTCACCACCTGCATGTACTGGACTGGTAACAGTAACGCAAGTCTGCGTCATCATGGCTTGCGCCTGTTTTTCTTGGCATGCAAGCTGACTGCGCTGGCATTATGCCGGCTTCCACAAGTTTACGTACTAATTTCGCTAAACAAGAGAGAAGAAGAAGACTGGTGCACTGTCTGAGTCTAATGTAGAGAGTCTATATAGTGCTAGTAGAATTCCTGAAACTCCCACTAATGTTAGAGCAGAGGCCGACGAAGTGGGAGGTTAGATAGATACATGCCACAAATGTTATGTACTGTGCTTGCAAGTTGCTAGTGCTACTGTTCACAACTTTCTGTTGAATTATTTTGTGTTAATCGTAAAGAGTATTGTTACAGTATTATTTTCTTTCTTCATATCTTTCTAAACTATCAAGGAAGGAGTTGGCTATCCGGGCTAGGCAACGGAAGCTGGAGGCAATTGTTGCCGAATATCTGCGGCTGGTGGCTCAAGAGGAGGAGGATGACTCACAGTCAACATCCACAACAGCTGCATCCTCCTCCGCTGCCCCTGGGTAATACAGCCATCGCAATACTCCAGCGGTACGGCAGCCACCCTCCGCCACCGAGCAGCGAAAACAACAGCTGCCCCCCACAGTACCTGCAAGGCTCGTATGCACCGATTGACCCTGCGGTTGGCCTACCTTGAGCAGGAAAGTAGAGAGAGAGAGACTGTCCCTTGCTCCTTTTTTAAAGACTTTTGGGGGTGGGAATTGGGCGTTGGGGTTTTTGGACTTTTGTATTTATTTTCTACTTAAACATAGCATACGCGATTTTACTTTTTTGTGGGGGAGGCGGGGGGGGGGGGGTTAACTGTACGTTTGTTTTCCTGAAACTTAACTGGCTGCTTGATTCAAATTGTCTAAGTAATCGCCCAAATTTGTACAAAAGTTCCACTGAGAGAGTTAGTGAATTCAATTGTCCTACTACTTTACTAGTACTACCGTCAGTCTTGAAGGACCAGGTTTTAGAACCTAGCGGCGCCAGGGAAAACGCCCGATGCCTTCGAGTTCCCCTGCCTCGGCAAACGGAGACACGGGACGCTTCTTGATGACGTCAAAGACCAAAGTTTATTGGCTGCAAACAGGAGCAGAGGTCTACGAAGCACTACACGGGTGGTTCGCTAGAGACTGCACAAATTCAATGAGCGGAGCATGGTCTTTTATGCCAAAAATCACATTCCAAAGGTGGTATCGGTTACATACAAATTGACCAATCACAGAATGCCATTTCAAACATATCGCATGACGACAAACCCACTTTCCGTTGTCCAGCCCACCAGAAATGACCAAGCACATTCCAATTTCTTGTTCGATCAGGCCGGGCAAACCCATCATAAAACCTCAACCCAAATCAGTAATTATGTCGTAAAGGAAGGGGCAGAAACAGATTGGAAGCAAGATAGAAAAGGTGGGTGCAGTGTACTGTAAACTTCGGCACGTCCTGCTCTTTGATCTTTATCTGACCAGCTGCTTAACAAGGAACTGGCTCAGCGAGGTCAGCCTCGGGCAAGGAGTCAGTTCGGCCAGGTCATTCAGAAGTCAGCTAAGGTGTACGTGTCCCAAAGACTCGTTCGGCCACAGTCATCGGCCTATGTGAGGGCAACCACACAAAATGGCTGCCGTTCACAAAATGGAACCCGAGGGTTTAAACAAAATCCCAGAATGCATAGTGTTATCATCGATCGATTACTGCGAAAACACTCGTACATACCGCACTCATGATTTGCAGTCCGCTGATTCTAAAATCGTCTATTTCCGACAACCTTTATTGAACGGGTTCGGAACCACCGAACCTCAGACCCTCAAACTACGGAACTACAGTCTCTCCTCTCCTCCTACTCCATTATTCTTCCTCCCCCAAAATGCTTATCTTACCTGTGATTCGTGTTTGAGAATAGGGCTAGGCACAGGGCTGGCTGCATGGCAAATGGCGATTAAGGTTGGCTATGTAATCCTGGACGGATGAAATGGCATCGTTGTGGTGGTAGTAGTAGTTGTACACACTGGCAGTAGCAGCATATGAAAAAAAGGAAATGAGACATTGAGTGGCCTGAGAGGAGCATTAGAAGTTAGAACAGTACGATAGTACAGTACACAATAACAGTGCCATAAATTGTAGCCTAAGCAATGCTAAAGTATTCAATCAAAAGTTAACTAGTAGTTGCGTGGGGGCATGGCCAAGCAGCATGGCTGACAGGACGTGAGCTCCTCCGGCTCCGCCATATCGGCCCTGAAATCCTGTTTTATTATCCTGTAAGGGCTCCTGTGGAGTGCAATCGGGCACTGTCCAACCCCCTAACACCTGGGGTCACCCTCTGGAGCGATATTAGGCGTCCTGCTGGTAGCAACGCCGAGGAGACTATCGGCGCTGAGGAGCCCCGGCCCTGGAACTACACGAGGCCGGGGTCTGAGGCCAGCGGCTGGAGAGTGGCGTCGGCTGGTGCAAAAGGAACTGCGGAGGCCCAGAGGCTTAGAACCTGCTTCCGCAATGTCGGAGCCTACTGCTGGCGAGCACCCGGCCTGAGTAGCCTTGCGGGGGTCCCAGCCTGAGCTTACGGAGCCCTCCCTGCCGGTATCGCAGCGCTTGGGGGCGTAATCGGCGGCGTGACCGAGACCCCGGGACCTTCGCCTGCATCGTGGTGGGCCATCGCCGCTGAGATCCTTGCCTGCCTGTGGGGGCCCGCGGAGGTAGAGGGAGTCTAGAGTGTGCCCTGTCAAGGGGGTGTGGAGGCGGCTGTCGCTGGACGAGTCCACTGGGCTGCGGCCTGCACCTCCGGTGGGGGCGGGGCCCCTGAGGCCTAACTGAGACAGCGATTGTGGCTGGGCTGAGTGCCGAGTGGAACCTGAGGTCCTCTGGGGGCCTGGAGCGTGGTGGGCAGTCGCGGTGGGACAGTCGGCAAGGAGGTGCCCAGGCGACTCCCTGCGCCGCCCGGCGCGGGGGAGAGACAACAGCCCTGCGTGATCTGGAGGCCGAGCTGGGCCCGGCTGGAATGCCCCGGGACTGAATGTCATCGGAGCCGGCCATGAAGTTCAGATCCTGACATCGGACGGAGGATGGGTAGGCTCCTTTGGGCCGGTATCATTGCTGTGGTCCTGGGGGCCGGTGTAGGCCCTAGCTGCTATCCATGGAACCACCTGTGTCAGTCAGACTGAGGGTACGGTCTGGAGGGATGGCCCCGAGACAAGAAGATTAGCAGGCATGTCTGTAGCTACCCTGAGGTGTGGGACACAACGCTGAGAGCCACGCTGCCTCCGTGGTGGGACCGGCGATGGGCTGGCAATCTGAGGGCTTCCCGGCAAGGCATAGCAGACAAGGGGGCGGAAGCTGCCTACGGATAATCGGACATGCTGGCCTCCTGAGGAAACTTGGCAGGGAGGGCGATCACACATGTGGACGGGCCAAATACGGATAAGAGACTTTGCAAGACCAAAGGGTTGCGCTGCCTATCTGCGGCTCGGGGTACCTCCTTACACAGAAGCAGTGGTGCCTGGCGAGTGAAGTAGCGGCGGGGCACAAGAATTGACCCTCTGATGTGGTAGCGAGGGGCACAGAGGGACACCCCTAAGTTGCTGAGCAATCTGTGACAGCCACAGGCCCCCTGGGAGTGTTGTGGTGGCTGATTGACATGTGGGCCTACGAAGAGTTTCCTGGAACTTGGGATCGGAGATTGGCCTTGAGACAGTACAGTCAATAAGCATCAAGAGGCCTGCCACCTATCAGGGAGTCGCAAAGGACACAAGGAGCGTCTGCAATGCGGAAGGACAAGATGTCGGGCTCCACACAGCCAAACACGATAACGCAGTATACCACTCAAAGACTACCGTCCCAGCAGATCACACGACAGTCGGGCCAAAATGAGGGGGTGGAGGCTCCCTCGTAGCCCTCCCGGGCCGAGATGCTTAAGGCGATCCAGGGATCACACTCGGCACTGGAGCGCCAAATAGAAACGGTGTCCATAGATGTGAATCTGTTGCGGACGGATCTGTGGAATGTGGCCGATAAAGTTTCTGACGCAGAAGGAAACATGGAACAGCTGCAAGGGGAGGTGGCATCCCTCAAAAAAACAGTTGCACAACTCGCGGCAATGACTGGAGACCTGGAGAGAAGAGCAGAGGACACGGAAAGGAGGGCGCGCCGTAATCCTTGGAGTGCCGGAGCGGGCAGAGGCGGTCAATGCTGAACGCTTCCTAGAGAACTGGATTCGTACACAGTTATGCCCGAGGGCCTATCGAAGGTCTTTTAATCGAGCGAGCCCATAGAGCATTGGTCCCACCTCCACGGTCTGGAGCACCTCCGCGGGCCCTAATCGCCAAAATTCTTAATCATCGGGGCAGAGACTGCATCCTCAAGGCAGCAAGAGAATCGGCGAACCTCACCTTTGAAAACAGCAGAATCTCCATCTACCCGGATTACACCCAGCAAGTTCAAGAGCAAAGGAAGTCCTTCCTGGGAGTCAAACAGAAGCTCCGGGAGATGCACCTGCAGTACATGCTGCTATATCCGGCCAAACTGAAGGTCCTGGCTCAGGGGAACGCCCAATTCTTTGATTCCTCGGAAGAAGTTTGGGAATGGTTGGAGATCAGGGGAGACAACCTTCCACCAGGCAAACGTGGTGGTCACCGCGGGACATGGGGACGAGCACTGAGAAGTCGTATGAACAGGGACGACGCCGGTCTGAGGCAGCTACAAGTGAGGAGAGACGCAGAGTAATGGTGTGAGCTGATGGTGTCTTGCACCTGGAATCATCCAAAGCTGGAGAGGACACGACGCCCTCGACATCTATGGGGCCCGGAGAACTATCAGTCCTAGATACACTGCAGGTCACGGCGGTAGACATACCACTAACTGCCCCAGTGATTCCTGAAACTGCTGAGGTCGGGACTCCTGAGACAGTGGATCCATCTTGAAATAGCTGAGTGGTTGGGGGAGAGAAGTGTATGCCATAAGACAAGATCCTGGTCCTCTCAGGGATAGATTCAGGAAGGAATGTGTGTGTGGCATGATGTATGAAAGGGGCCTTGTGGTAAATATATTTTACCGTATACGTTTTTCCATATAATTACTGACAAATAAAAGAATAGCTCAATCAATGAGAGTCAGAGTCCGTGGTGTCTGAGTCATACGGGCTTTAATCGGGAGGGCTCGAGCCATGGAAATCAATTCCATCAATACAAGGGTTCGGGGGTATATGCAATGATGGCAGAAAGATGTCAACGATTTATTAACAGTACATGACATATATAGTAAAACTGTACAATGGTGATGGATACAGTAGGCGTGACAAGTGAAAAGAATATGATAAGAACACATGTGCGTAGCAAAAAGGCGTGTACAAAGGTGTGCACGGAGGCGTGTGCTGGAAACGTCACAGAAACGTGTCATAAGTGGGTGGGTGCATAGAGGATTCTGCAGAGTCAGCTAAAACCTATGACCTGGGTGCGCGCGCAGCTGGTATGACGTGTGATTGACGTGTATCTGGGGAAAACTGAGGGCTTGACTTTAGCACTAGTAGGGGAGACAGAAGTCTGGCATGTCAGATCGACGTGTTCCTATAACATGTCTGATATCTTGTGTTTGGGGGATGTTAATCTGAAGTAAAAGGTCTCTCGGGCAGAGGCTATTCTATACTGAATGCATATGTGTCTAAGTGCAATGCGCGGGGCCATGGGCCTACCATGGTAACGGGAGCAATGAATTACATGAAGGAGACAGAAAGGCTTGGCCCTTTGCTCTGCAGCCGGGAAGCTGTTTACCTATTTCACTAGACTGGAATGTGTTTTCGAGGAGGCTGGCTGATAACTTGAAGGCAAAATACTGTTTTGGCAGGCAGGCCAGGCCGAGCCAGGCACCGCTTCGCTTGGCAGGAAGTAAGGCAGAGGTCAGGGATGTATCTCCATGTGCCAGCTTTCAGAGACAGAGACAGAAGTGGTTCGAAGGCAGAAATCAGGGCCTACCTCTGCAGAGCCAGGAAAACGTGAAAGTGCACCATGTAAAGACGTTGGCAAGGCATGGTTAGGAACTGAATTATCAATCCATTCATGGTGGATCTGATAGAGGACATGTTAACGTTGGACGCAAATGTATTTGCTTCTTCAGATTCGGTTGCGGAGGGAAGTTACATGCACTTTAAACTCGTACATGAAGACGTTGGGGTACACGTTAGGGGACATACTTGACCATAAAATTTTCAATTACCTCATTCCCTCCTTGTCCCCTACGGACCCATCAGGATATATCTATTTTCATGAGACCATCTATCTGTTCATATAACATCATCTGTTCTTCTTTCTTTAGTCGGGAATGGGAACGTGGACTTGAGCTGGGAATACAAGCTGTGGCGCACAAGCCGCAAATCGCTGGCCCACATTGAAGACATAGACAACAACTGAATACTATGGCCAATATAATCCCTAGGAATTACAGTAGCTTCCATCCCCAGGCTGTTATTACACTCCAGAGTCAACCGGACCAAGTCCAGGAGCCTGGGTTCTGATGTATCTGATGGGCAATTTCGTGAAGTCTGGTGATGGCCTTATAGACTGATGGCGCGTTATTAGGAATAAGCACGCAACAACTGGATCCGATGACTCTACAAGCTCCGCCCCTATCGGCCAGGATGACGTCAAGGACAAGGCGGTTCTGAAGAACAACAAGTCTCATAGCGGACTGCTCCTCTGTTAAGTTGCCCAAAGCGGAAGTAGTCTCATTCACTACTGCTTCGAGGATTCTGGTTAATTTGCGTATCAGTTTACTATTGGAGACAGTGCCTTAATAAGGAAAGAATCCTTTATTGAAATCTGTATATTGTTCCCATGTAGTTTCAGTCTGATCAACGATTGGGAGATCTCTCTTGTGTCTAAAGAGATTGAGGCGGGAATTCCTGTGATAATCAGATGGGGCTAGAAAAACTGGTGGCAATAGGAATGCAATGAAACAAGTACCATCCCAATCTGGAGGTAAACGTACATAAGCTGTATAACCACAAATGAAATAGGAATGTCGGGAAGCTTTGAATGTAGACTTGCCTTCATCACTGAATTCGACCACAGTAGTACAGTCACTATGGCCTAGATGTACTGAACCATTCTTTCTGACACATAATGTACCTTTTGCTGGTAAGACTGATATAGATGGCAAGTCTGGACTAGTTTCTGACTGAACATTTAGAATCATGAGGTTAAGTGTAAAGTTTCCTAATCCATACACTTCATTCTCTAGGTCGGTCCCTGTCATTTGCGGAAGACCTTCTTCGTCTGGGAAACATGCTTTGTTCATGACTGTGTTCAGGTTTCCCCATATCCATTTGCCTTGGGAAACTCTGGATTCAGTGTCTAAAGAAGATATTAAACTAAACCATGCACCACAGGAACCATTATGTGTAAACGGGTAAGGAAAGAGGGGCAGAGCTCCCTTGTAGTTCTGATAGGGAGGGAGTCGGCCACATATCCAACAATTAGTAGCATTGTTGATCTGGTGAGAATGGTGTAGCATACGAATGAATGTATTGTTGCGCAGTGCAAGTCGATAAGACAACTCATGTGGGGGTAGTTCACTAAACGTGTGCTCAGCTGTGTCATTAGGAAAAGAATGTGCAATAGGAAAGTACATATATAACATCCAACTGATGCAGATTAACGTAAGACTCAGAAAAAACATAATAAGTAACGTGCAGATACAACGGCTTCGGAGATTTTTACAATAATTTCTTTTCTTGATCTCCTGTCTATCTCTCTCTCTATTGGGGTCTAACTTGTACATGTCAAGAAACTGTCTAACCGCTTCACCCGAGGGGGACTTAAACAATTAAACTGTCTGACTTACTAGACCTCAATTTCATGCGATATTCCTGTTGAGGAGTTTTCTCTACCAGGGGGAGTTTAGTATCAGTGTCTGGAATGCGATAGGGCTGGGATTCAGTCTTTGGCGGAAGTCCATAAAATTTCTTCACATGGCTCGAGTGGAGCCAGCCTTTTCTTCCTTCTAGTTTCACCGCGGTCCTTGTGGTCAACAAAACGATCTTCGGCTCTTTCCAGCGGGGCTCCAGAGGGCTTGACCGATCGAAATTGCGAACTACGACGACATCTCCTGGGACCAGCTCATGCGGTTACACCTCGGTGTTGTCTGGAAAGGCTGCTGCAACCTGTGAACGACATGATAGTAGTGCAGACATCAAGGAAGCAAGGTAATCTGTCAGCATAGTACTGTCAACATCAGTTATTTTTCGTGGCATAGGCGTCCCCCACATATTAGGAGGCCTACCAAAGACCACCTCATACGGGGATAGCCCTGTCCTAGAATGGGCTACCATGCGCATATAAAAGAGGGCAACTGGTAAAGCTACTATCCAATCTACGCCTTTCTCTTTACACACTTTGGCAAGACGAGTTTTCAGAGTCTGATTGTGTCTCTCCACGAGACCTGCTGCCTCGGGATGTCGGACACAGTGAAACTTCCATTGATAACCTAACAGAAGTGAAACCTGCTTCATAAGTTCGGACGAGAATGGCTGACCATTATCTGAATACACGACACGGGGCAAACCGTACCGTGGGAAGAATTCACGAACCAACTGCTTGGCAGTGGTCGGAGCAGTGTAATCTGGGACGGGATATGCTTCTGTCCATCGAGATAGGGCACATACAACTACGAGGACATACTTGAATCCTCGGCATCTGTCCATCTGGATATAATCCATCTGGAGGACTTCAAAAGGATGGTCGGGAGGATGAAATCCACCTCGTTCCACGGGAATACCTTTTCCTGGATTGAACTGACAACAGATCATGCAGGTACGCACTTTCTGTTTTGCTGCTGCTCGTAAATGTTTGTTAAACCAGAGGTTCTGTAAACTATCTAACATGGCTTTCTCTCCTAAATGTGCTGGACTGTGTGCAGTGTTGATAATAACTTGAACCATAGAGTCGGGGAGAAACCATGTGGTCTTTCCCTTCGTCATCCATCCCTGTTCAGTCTGGACCCCTCCTTGTTCAGTCCATTTCTTTATTTCATCTAGAGTAGCATGTGTCTGTATGTCAATGACATCTTGTGTGGGGTCCCTAACTGTCATGCAATGTGTCAGTGAAGATACGTCAGTCTTTGTCATATCAGTCGTATGAGTATGAGTCTGGGCTGTATGTTTCGCTGTTCGATCTGCCAGGTCATTACCCTGGGAAATAGTGTCTGTAACTTTTGTATGTGCTTTGCACTTCATGATGGCTATGGCTTTAGGCAAATGTATTGCTTCCAACAGAGCTTGGATGAGGGGACCATGCTGGATTTTGGCTCCGTGAGAGGTCAGAAAACCTCTCTCTTGCCAGAGGACACCGAAGTCGTGTACGACTCCAAATGCATAACGTGAATCTGTGTATATATTTACTTTAAGGTTCTTGGCTCGTATACAGGCTTGGGTCAGAGCAATGAGCTCTGCTGCTTGAGCTGACAGGGTGTCAATGCGATGTGTTTCTAAGACTTCAGTTTCAGTGGTCACGGCATATGCGGCCACTAGCTCTCCTGTGCTTGTTCTCATACATGAACCATCCACATAAAGTGTCAGGTCCGGATCGGGTAGTGCAACATCTGTCATGTCTTGTCTGGGCTTCGTGATTGTGTTAATGACCTCCACGCAGTCATGTGGATTAGGATCTGTTGTGCTCGATGGTAAAAGTGTGGCAGGATTCAGTGTATTGCAGCGTTTGATTTCTATGTGTGGTTGGAATAATGTCAATTCATAACCTGTCAGTCGTGCTATGGTCAAGTGCTGAGTCTGTGTTCTGTTTAGGAGAACTTCCACAGAGTGTGGAACCTGTACTGTCAATTGATGTCCCAATACAATGGAATCACTTTGTCTGATAGCTAGAACTGTTGCTGCAACTGATTTTAAGCACGCAGGCAAGGCCTGGGCTACTGGATCCAATGTACTCGAAAAATAAGCACACGGTCTATGTTTGTCTGCTTGAACCTGAGTGAGAACCGATAACGCTGTGCCATCGCGTTCTGTGACAAAAAGTGTAAAAGGTTTGCTGTAACATGGTGTCGCTAAAACAGGTGCTTGACATAAGGCTTTCTTTAATTCGTCAAAAGCTTGTGTATGTTCCTGAGTCCAAGGGAGGACAGACGAAGACGCTGCCTCCTGTGTTGTCAACTGTATAAGTGGTTTGGCTAGAAATGCATATTAGGGAATCCATTGTCTGCAATAAGAAGTGAGTCCAATAAAGGCTCGTACTTCCTTCTGTGTCTTGGGTTGCGGAAGATGTGCAATTAACTGGATACGATCAGGTGTCAGCTGCCTACCCCACTTGGACAGCAAGTGCCCAAGGTACACCACTTGCTGGGCACAGAATTGTAACTTCGAAGGGGACACCTTGTGTCCCTTGTCCGCCAGGAAATACAAAACTGTCAGTGATGCTTGCTCACACTCTTGTTCACTTCGGGCGGTGATCAACAGATCATCGACGTATTGGAGTAGGGCAGTGTTCGGAGGCATGTGAATACTGTCAAGTTGTCGTTTCAATGCTTGGCTGTAGATGCTAGGGCTTTCTGTGAATCCTTGAGGGGCGCGTGCAAATTTGAAGCTACGGCCATTTAAACAGAATCCGAAAAGGTATTGGCTTTCCGGATCAATGGGGTCACTAAAGAAGGCGTTCTTGAGATCGATTACAGTAAAGAACGTCGCCTCTGAATCAATAGCTGTCAATAATGAAGAGATGTCTGGGACCAATGGATACTGTGGTACAATGCATTTATTTAACTCTCGCAAATCAATCACTAATCGATAGACTGGAGGTGCATTTGGATCAGTGCTTTTAAGAATCGGAATGATAGGGGAATTACAAACATTCGAGTCGGTTTCTACAACCACTCCTTGTGCAATGAGCTTGTCAATGATTTTCAGTAAAGCCACTACAGCATCAGGTGGTAACTTGTATTGTCGGATTCGGGGCAGTACAACTCCTGGCTTGAGTGTAACACGGTATGGTGTAATGTGCATACAACCTACATCAGTGGGGCCTTGTGCCCATAGATGTGCGGGAACATTCTGTAACCTGGGATCAAAATCTCTCACCACATAATGACCCTTAAAATCACGAAGGAACAGCCTTACTCCTTCCGGAGAACAACAAATTACAGCTCCTAGAGCTTTCAGTGTCTTGATACCAAGCAAGTTTTCTGGACATGATTTCGTGAGCAATAAATCTGTAGTACGGGATAATGGACCAACTGCAAGGGGAACAGGTTTCGATACTTCATTAACAATAGGCTTTCCTGAAAATCCAAGGGAAACATTCTGTGAGCCTGAGAGGGGTGCCCCTGGAACCTCGTCATGACTAATGGTCGTTCTGCTTGCCCCTGTGTCAATCAAAAACGTTCTATCCTTTCCTAATACCTGACTATGTACATAAGGACCCTCTTGATCTACAGGAACCTCAATAAGAGGCAAGCCAACCTCCCTCTCTAGGCTGTTTCATGTGTACTGCTGATAATCGGGGTAGTCGGATTGTGCATACTGGTACATCTGCTGTGTGACATGTTGTGTCACGGCAATAGGCTGGGGCTGTGGTACCGCTACGGTCTGTTGTGGAACCTGCATAGGCTGCACGTTCTGTGGAATATGTTGTTGGACCTGGTCCTGTCTAGGTGGACGTGGTCTCTCTTTAGTTTTACCTGTGGCTATATTGTGTTTCAGAACTGCACAATTGTTTACATAGTGACCTGGCTGTTTACAATAATTGCATGTCCCTTTAACAGGAGCCGCCGAATTATTGGACTGTGTCGTACCCCTTTTCTGACCATCAGCTGGAACTGACTGAGCAACTAATACTTTCATTTTCGTATCTTTCATACGTCTCTGTTTGTGATCATGTTCCTCCCTGATTCTGTTCTGGTGGTACTGCAACATTTGTAACATTTGGGAAGGCGTATTTGCTTGCCATGTGCTCTCAACTTTCAATACACGGTTCTTAACCTGGGGTAATGAATTCTCGACTAATTTGGTCACAAATAGGTGTGGGTAAGACTCGCTACTTGTTTTCAGGCCACTATTAATAATAAAACATTTCTCGAATCTAGAATAAAAATCACTAGTGTCTTCGTCGTGTTTCTGTTTGCAGGCTGAGATTGCATCCCAGTCCTCCTTTTTAGTTGTCAATAATCTTGGCAAAACCTGTACTAATAATCCTGGTAATGCTTTAGTTTTCTCCCCAAGACCTAAACCTGGGGTTCGACCGGTTTCTTCGTTTTCCAATTCAGTCCAATTAATCTTTTTATCTCCCACCTCCCATTCTTTTTCTTTGAGTTTCTCGTAAATACCGGCAGGCAGTAATACTTTCAGTATTTTCATAATATCGGGGATGTATAATCTCCCATGAGTAACATATCTTTTATTTTACGGTGAAACCCTGCTGGATCTTTATCATGACTAGGGACTATTTTCTTCATTTCTAATAATTCCATTTTAGTTATGGGCGTATATACAAATACGCGTTCAAGTGTATCATCTGGTTTACGGATTGGATGTACTTCTCGTAAAGGATTCTGTCTGTCTAGGTGAAAAGGATAGCTTACTGGGGGTGGAACTGGAACGAAATGTGGAGTCAAGAACGTTCTGTATTTATGGCGTTGTTCGAGAATTACATTAATCAAATCAGTACCTAGGCCTCTCCATCTATTCAGGAGTAAGTCTTGCAATAGATTATACAATGGACCTGGATCAGACTGTTGGTTTTCATACTGTACAATAAGATGTTGGGTCATGTATATACCAGCTAGTCGCTGTTCTTCTGGAGTGAGACTTAAAAATGTTTGTACTACTAAATCATCTTTATATATACTGTCATCCCCGGCCCATTGGACTGCGGACCGGGCTAGTTCCTGATCACGTAAGGTATTGAGTTCATGATAACCTACTCTTTCTTTCAGGATTTTATCAGTAACTTGGAAAATATGTTCAAGAGAACATTGCTCTGGTATCGGGGAAAGGTAACGTTTCTTGCTTTCTGGACGAATGGGAGAATACTGTTTAGGGAGTTTCGCCCTGCCTACGTAAGCTATCATGCCTTGAGTCGCTGCTGGATTCTCTGTTTCTTCCTCCTCCTCTGAGGATTCTTTGTCGTCTGACTCGGGTGTTTTATCAGCTTGGCGTCGGGCATGTATTGCCACTATTACTTTACGGATCTTTCTAGTCATGGCATCTATACATTTCTCTTTGTCATGCTTACAATCTGCAATATTCTGACTCCATTTTGTCAATCCTTCCATTTCTTTTTGAGAATAACCTGTCTGATCTTGTTCCCTAATCAAACAATTAATCAAAAATCGCATTAATAACCCTTGAGTCTCGACTTTCTGATATGCCATGGCTTCACGAACACATTCTGGACCCTTCCCCGATCGAATGAAGTGATATATTTTGTCTAGATGCTCTGGCATTTCTGGTAATGTCATCAAGTAATCTGTAACACGTCTCAAACGTAATGATGCTAACAACAGGTCCCCTTGCTTGCCAGGAACTGGATCGTATCTACAATCTCCAATTATTTCTTTGAGCTTTTCAGCTGGGCTTGCTTTAGGGGTACGCTGCATGGCTAATTCTCTCATTGTCAATCGATGCAATTGTGGCGGAGTGCGATAGGGACCTCCTGAAGCACCTCCCGTGGCAGAACCATGAGAATGACTTGTCGTCAATGGGTGCGGGAAAGGTACATTTAACGGGGACGACTGACTCTGAGTCGCATCTGTAGCAAAAGGGTTAAGAGGACCAAGAGTAGGGGGACCAGTAGGGGAAGTGACAACAGGTGCGGGAATTTGGTGACGTGGAGGGGTCGTGGCTTGATCAGCAGGAATATGCTGTGGCAGATTATTATTAGCAGGTTGTACGGGTACATTGGTATATGCGGGAGCTACATCATCTAAATAGGAAGAAAGGAAAATATCCGCTGCGGTCTTTTTGTGACGTACTTTAGTCGGAACCAATGGAGGTGGCAGATCATTTGGTATTTCCGGGGTCGCCTTGGGCAGGCCCTCGGCCAGAACTGGATACAGTCCTGTAATAAGGGTATTACTCTGTCTATCGTGTTGTTCCATTCTGACTCACTGTCCTTCCTCTAGTAGTTCCTTTTCTCTAGCTTTCTCGGAATCCTCTCTACTTTTCACTGCTTTTCTGAGTTCTTTCTCTGTTCGTCTATGCGATTCTTTGCGCCACAATTCTATGGCATCTTTCTGTGATTGTCTGGCTTTCTTTTTCCATAACGCTTCTTCTACTCTCATGATGCACTCGGCATCCCATGTCCCTGTAACGGGCCATCTCTGATTCTCTGCCAAGTCTTTCGTATAGTCCACCCACAAGTCTAAGTACAGTATGGCATCTAAGCCATGCTTGTGGTACATAAAATGTCCTGGAGTGTCCCTAGGTGGGACGGGTACTGCTTCTTCGAGTATCCCTTTCCTAGTTCCTATCTGTTTTAACTTTGAGAATAACGGCATGGTGACCTTACTCTGGACGTGATCACAATAAACACAGAAATGAAATGCAAACAATCACTCATACCACGACATTAAACACATTAAAACGTTTCAAACAGATACTGACTAAAACATTCTATAACAAAATACTGAATCACTGAACTGAATTACTAGATGCACTGCTAAACAGTACAGATACACTGCTAAAACAGTGCAGACCGGATCTGTGTACCCAAACCCGTCTTGACCGGATACAAATTAATGCACCCGTCTTGATGCGTCCCCAGCAACGGTACTCACCGGGAAGCACGGAACGGAAGGCCTCGGAAACTCGACTAGACTGGACTGCTACGACGTCACTGCTGCCGCGCACTACGCATGCGCCTCGACACTTCGGACAGGTGGGCCTCTGGACACCTCGGACACTGTTCTCTCGGCTGGGCTCTGGTCGGGATCCTCCGCACTCCTCACCGCCTCGTCTGGATGTCGACCGCAGTCTCCGTCACCTCCGTAGGCCTGAGGGAGATACAGGAAAACCTGCAGATGCGCATAGGAGTCCGTCACGGCTGTGGTAGGGGGCAAGGCCTGCGACGCATCGCCGGCACGTGGGGTGGGGGAGGGGTCCCTATTCGGGCGCCAAATTATGCGGTAAATATATTTTACCGTATACGTTTTTCCATATAATTACTGACAAGTAAAAGAATAGCTCAATCAATGAGAGTCAGAGTCCGTGGTGTCTGAGTCATACGGGCTTTAATCGGGATGGCTCGAGCCATGGAAATCAATTCCATCAATACAAGGGTTCGGGGGTATATGCAATGATGGCAGAAAGATGTCAACGATTTATTAACAGTACATGACATATATAGTAAAACTGTACAATGGTGATGGATACAGTAGGCGTGACAAGTGAAAAGAATATGATAAGAACACATGTGCGTAGCAAAAAGGCGTGTACAAAGGTGTGCACGGAGGCGTGTGCTGGAAACGTCACAGAAACGTGTCATAAGTGGGTGGGTGCATAGAGGATTCTGCAGAGTCAGCTAAAACCTATGACCTGGGTGCGCGCGCAGCTGGTATGACGTGTGATTGACGTGTATCTGGGGAAAACTGAGGGCTTGACTTTAGCACTAGTAGGGGAGACAGAAGTCTGGCATGTCAGATCGACCTGTTCCTATAACATGTCTGATATCTTGTGTTTGGGGGATGTTAATCTGAAGTAAAAGGTCTCTCGGGCAGAGGGTATTCTATACTGAATGCATATGTGTCTAAGTGCAATGCGCGGGGCCATGGGCCTACCATGGTAACGGGAGCAATGAATTACATGAAGGAGACAGAAAGGCTTGGCCCTTTGCTCTGCAGCCGGGAAGCTGTTTACCTATTTCACTAGACTGGAATGTGTTTTCGAGGAGGCTGGCTGATAACTTGAAGGCAAAATACTGTTTTGGCAGGCAGGCCAGGCCGAGCCAGGCACCGCTTCGCTTGGCAGGAAGTAAGGCAGAGGTCAGGGATGTATCTCCATGTGCCAGCTTTCAGAGACAGAGACAGAAGTGGTTCGAAGGCAGAAATCAGGGCCTAGCTCTGCAGAGCCAGGAAAACGTGAAAGTGCACCATGTAAAGACGTTGGCAAGGCATGGTTAGGAACTGAATTATCAATCCATTCATGGTGGATCTGATAGAGGACATGTTAACGTTGGACGCAAATGTATTTGCGTCTTCAGATTCGGTTGCGGAGGAAAGTTACATGCACTTTAAACTCGTACATGAAGACGTTGGGGTACACGTTAGGGGACATACTTGACCATAACATTTTCAATTACCTCAGCCTTTCTGCTCTAGGTACGGTATGAGAGAGGGGGAGCGAGTGAGCATGGTCAGGGGGAAGAGGACTATTTATAGATTTGTGCTCAACAGTATGAGCAAGGTATAAATGTCTTGAATTGGGTCTTGAGGGGAGTCAGGGTGGGGGGGGGTTCTTTTTTTGTTTCTCTGTGTATATTGCCTTGTTGGGCGAATGGGGTGGCTGTGCACGTCCTGGCACCAGCAGGGAAAGGGCATATTGGCATGTTTGGTTGTTGCTGGTATATTGCTCGTGGAAGGGGGAAGGGGGGGACTGTTCGAAGGGAAGGTTCAAGGGGAATGTTTTAGGCATCGTTTGTATTACGGGCACCGGAGATGAACTACACTGGGAGCGGGCGGTTGCGGTGGGGTAGATTATTTGGAAATCATGGGACACACGTTTCTGAGCTGGAATGTGAGGGGGTTAGGCACATGCGCTAAGAGATACAGAGTCCTTTCCTTCCTCCGGAGACATAGAGTGTCCATCGCTTGCCTCTAGGAGACCCACCTAGAAGACGAGGGGGCACAGAAGTTAGCCAAAAAATGGCGCGGACATATGTTTCATGTGTCCTTCTCTACATATGCCAGGGGGTTCTGATCTGGGTGGCCCCTGGGGTACCGTTCGCTATGCAGTATATGGAGGGGGACATTAATGGTCGATATCTGCTCCTACGGGCTAAACAGGATGGCAGGGACATTGTCATTTTAAATTCCTATGCACCCGATACGGATGACCCGACCTTCTTTAGGGCCTTACAAGACGTCTTGATTCACGACCTGGGGGCCCGACACTTTGGTTTGGGGACTTTAACTGTATTCTTGACCCAGCACTGGACAGGTCTCCGCCCCGGGAGGGCACAAAACCCTGTATGACTGTACAGCTCAGGGAGGTCATGGGAAACATAGGGGCAGTGGATGTTTGGCGCCAACGGAACCCAACACAGAAGGTATACACTTGCTTCTCCCCCACACACAATACCCACAGCCGTTTAGATAGAGTATTAGTGGCTAATGCTGAGCTTACTATGTCTGTGGAGGTTACTCACCAGGCTCATTTCTTATTGGATCATTCTCCACTAGCTTGCATGGTTCAGTGGGGGCCTCCGATTGTTTGTGCTCCTACATGGAGGCTCCCGGTGGATGTGCTCAGCGACCAAGTAGGAAAAGCGCACGTGGAAACGGCCATTGGGGACTATGTGGACCTCAATTGGGGAGAGAGGGGCTTATCGCGGCCACTAAATGGGAGGCCCTGAAGGCAGTAGTGAGGGGCGCTTGTATGGGGCTTACCTATGGAGTTCAGAAACAGCTTCTCCGAGACCTCCAGCACATTGCGGACCCCAGTGCCCGACAGAAACTAGAGGAACAGGCAGCCCGAGCTAGGCTACAAGACATACTGGATAGACTCGACAAATACACCCTGGGCCAATATAGGCTACGCCTTCATCGGGAAGGTGATAAGTCAGGGCGGCTCCTGACTTGGATTCTAAGGAGGGAACAGACTCCCAAGAGTAATGTAGCCTTACGGGACCTGAACAAGCACGTGGTTTACTGGGAGCGGGCCCTCCTTGAGGGTTCTCCAATCCCATCTACGACAAGTATACGTGGCAGATCCTGACATATCGGAGGTCTCATATCTCCCCTATTTACAGGAACTGCATGTGTCGATCCTTTCGGACTCGGATAGGGAGGAATTAGATGCGGGCCTGACGTTGACCGAGATCCGCGTGGCACTAGCCTGCTTACCGCGTGCAAAATCGCCGGGAAGTGACGGGTTCTCGCCGGAGTTTTATCAAGAAAACCAGGATGTATTGGCACCACTCCTCCTACAGGTCTTCCATGAGGCGTTCGAGAGTTGAGTGCTCCCACAGAGCATGGCTCAGGGGGAAATATGCATGACCCTGAAACCAGGGGGGGACAAACATGACCCCTCATCATATCGGCTGATTACCATGATAAATTCCGATATCAAAATTCTGACTAAATTATTGGCTGCACGGCTAGCACCCCACATGGAGCACTTAGTGCATCAAGAACAATGCGGTTTTATTCCCGGGCGGAACACAGCTATGAATCTACGACGTCTGAACCATATACAGCACGAAGTACGAGGTAGGGAAGAACAAACGGTCTTGGTCTCCATAGATCTGGCCAAGGCGTTTGACTGGGGCTACTTGCAGGAGGGCCTCCGGAAGGAGGCCTGGGGCCCAATTTTAGTTGTTGGATTCGTATACTATATAGCTCCCCTTGAGCCAGGGTGCATCTAGGAGCAGCGAGATCGGAGGAGTGGCAGCTGGGAAGGGGCACAAGACAGGGTTGCCCCCTCTCTACGCTACTTTTTCCCCTAGCCATCGAGCTGTTTGCTGTTACGATATAGACTGAGATGAGACAGTGGGGTATTCAGGTGGGTGACACGTGCAACATATTGTCGCTGTATGCGGATGACGCCTTGTTTTACCTAAAAACTCTGAGGGAGGCCCTCCCGAGGTTACTGTATCACCTGGACCAGTTTGGCGAGGTGTCAGGCTTGCGGCTCAACCGTAGTAAGTCCCTTATTTTCCGGCTATCGGGTTTTCCAGCGGTTCCCCTGGAAGACTTGCCAGAGCTTGGGCTGCGTTGGGAACAGACCAGTTTCCGATACCTAGTTAATCATGTGGCCTTGACAGAGAAGCAGTCGCTCGCACGCAACATAGACCAGGTGATTAAGTCTCTCCAGCAATCCGTGTCCTTCTGGAACACTCTACCACTGTCCCTAATAGGGCGGCTGGCTGTCTCCAAGATGGTGATGCTTCCAAGGACACTATATGTCCTTCAGGACACGTTGTGGCCTCTACCGCCTAGGATTTTCCGGACCCTTAACACGCTGCTCACATCCCTGCTCTGGGCGGGTCGGCGCAGCAGAGTTGCCCTCCGTACTGTTGTGTGCTCCTTTGAGGAAGGGGGGTTGGAAGCCCCACACTTTGATCTTTATTATTATGCCGCACAGATACTTCTGGCTGGCAGATGGTTCGCAGACACGGATGTATGGGAGACGCGACTACTTGCAGGAAGGGCGACAATGCAGGAGCTTCAGCTGGCACTGATGCGTGGGGCCAGGGCCGACGCCGAGCTACCCTATGTGGTACGACATACAGCCGGCATATGGCAACGCTTTATAGAAAGTGTCCTAAGCTCGCCCCTTTTTATAGGGATTTACCGATCTGGATACTGGCCCCATGGTAGAAATAGAACGCCACATGTCCTTCTGAGAATGGAGAGACGGGGGCTGTGAGTTCCTAGCAAATCTATACCCCTCGGAGAGCTTCATCACGCATGAGCAGGCAGAGGAGTTAATTGGCCTAAGTGGCGGGCAATACTTACATTACCAAGGGTTGCGTGCTATTGTGCGCTTGGTCTGGCCACAGTGTCCGTAGATACCCCCGATGGCCCATACTTTACATATCATATTGTCCTGCGGCAGAGGAAGTAGGTTGATAGCTTTGCTGTATGCAGCCATGAGGCATGATTCTGCCCCTCCGGAGCCACTGGCTTGGGCGGCCTGGGAGGTGGACCTGGGAGCACCTCTGGATCGGGGACAACGGAAGCATATAGGGGCATTGACGCGGCGGGAGTCCTGTAATGCGCGCTTTAAACTTATACATTTTAACTTTCTGCACTGCACCTACCTTAATCCAAAGTCGGTGAGTCGCTTCTCAGAGGATAGAAGGGATAACTGCCCCAGGTGCAGCGCAGCTGAAGTGGGATTTTTGCATCTGGCCTGGGAATGTCCGTTGGTGGGGAATTTTTGGACAGGGGTTGTAGCTCATATAACGGCCACCACTGGTCTCCGAATCGAACTAACACCCTTACACTGTCTGTTGGCATTAGTCCCAAAGCCAAGGAAGCGGAGGTTTTCATACAAATTGTTGCAATTGATGCTAGTGCTGGCCAGATGCAGGGTTGTAGACACATGGCTCCGGGATGTGAGGGAGTGGACACTCGCAGAGGAGACACACATGCAACACACCAGGAGGGCTGGGAAGCTCCAGAAGGATCTGCTGGCATGGCGAACCATGTGTATAACAGAGTTAGCTGCAGATGGGCGCTCGTTATACAGTAACTCTGAAGGGACTAGTGGCGATATATTTTCCAAGCAAGAATCTGAGGGGGAAGGGGGAGGGGCCACCTGAGGGGCTACTCGAATGGTGCACGGAGCAGGGACTGGCCTGATTTCCTCACCATGTCATATGTTATCTGCTTGTTATACTGCTATTCTGCATGAACGTGTGTACTTTCAGATGTTGTCCAAATCCGAGATGTGCCATAATGAGTCCGTCGATCTGTGTAAAAATGTTTTTAACAATGCCTTGGAGGGGGTTTTTTCTTGCTTTGAAATTTGCAAAACATTGAAAAATAAAGTCAACAAAAAAAAACTAGTAGATGCGTGGATTATGGCTACTACAAGAACTAGTACTGAAGGACACAGCAGCGTAAGCTTTCGTCACATGTTGGAGGATGTTGTTGGTGATGAATCTCTCGATGGCGGAGTCGGACATGAAATTCTGAATTGATTTGCAAATACTCATGGGTGTGTGTCACTGTCAAGCACAATAGGAATATATCCTCGCATTCCTTGACCTGCCTTGAAATTTATTTTCTGTTGCTTTGACCTTATCCTCCCCAGCAAGCATGTGGAATTATTGGTGTCATTTAGTCACACCTCAATGAAAACCACACAGCCCGGGAAAAGAGGGTTAGGGTTTGAAAAATGGATGGGAATGGGGGTTTTCGGTAAAGTTTTTTGGAGATAGAAAAAAAAACACAGCATGGACAAACAACAAATGAAGAAAAACAAATCTTTGGATATGAAGATATCCATAAATCTTTTAAGGGACATAAAGGAAGTGCATGCATGAAGTTGTTTGCTAAATGGATGGTTAGGTTACTAAAAAGTAGTACTTACTACAACTTACTAACTAGTACTAAACAATTAGACAGTACAGGGCTGGATTAATTACGCAATTTCACTTGCCTATCTGCCCTCAGAGAGAATAAACACCTAGTAGTACATTACATTAGTTTTAAAAATAGCAAAGAAACTTATCAAATAGCTGTAGGAATGAATTTGAAGCAGAGAACAAACACACAAAGTCGCAGTCATAGAAGTTCACAACAATAACATTATTTAAAAGATAAGGACAAGTGAAGTGGATACTGTAACTGTATGTTGTAGTTGTCATGGTCAAATTGGGAAGTTGCATGCATTCAGCCATTCCTCTTATTCGCGGTACTCCTCCATTCCATCGGGCGCTCTGTCAATCAATCTTGGTGACCACACTGTCCACTGCCTGCCTGGCGGATGCGGAATTACGGATTGCTATGGTAAGCCTGAGTTAATGTTTTTCCCATCAAACAGGGTAAGTGCCGGCCTGTAATTGTCGATGGAAAAACAGAAAGGGATATTAAAACACCCCGGAGGAAAAATATAAGGTACGGTGTGTAGTGCAAAAATAACACTTTCACTTTCAGAGGCGACAGTATATTACATACGTGCATCGTTTCTAAAGTGCCTACTATGAGTCTCTGTTTTCAGGATAATAATTAGCACATAGCAGGCCAGGGACATGCGGACGGTCAAGGCAGGCAGCACTGAGTGAACCAACCTCCATGTAGCATACCTCTTTGACACAGACAGACAAAGCAGATCTAATTTTATACAGCTAGCCACATAGCCGCAATTGTACATGAACCGCTGTCCGGAGTCTGGCATAACACCACACTGGCTCGACCACTCCATACCATGACTAGACAGACATGTAGTTCTGCTGTGGTTGTTGTTGACTTGTTTACCTGTTTGCCACTCTCGAAATGGCCATAGTTCTTCCGTAAACCGACGATGATGATCCATCCATCCCAGTGAGTGACTGTAAAGATATTATGTAACTTTGATCATCAAGACTCATCATCATCATCATGATATTGGCAAACTCAATGTTGTTCATGCAGTCACAGTCTACACACAGTGAGTCCAATGACATTTTCCATGTTAAAAAATGCAACCTAGTGGCCCCTGCAGTAGGAGTACAATTTGCATTAAACAAGGTAAAAACAGAGTAGACTTGAGTTACATTTAGTGTGTCAAAGATTAAATAATAACAGAACACATAGGATTCATTTCATGCACAACAAACAAACAGCAATTGCTTTCATCAGAGCCAGACAGCCAGTGTTGTCCAGTGCATGCCATCTAACCATTCATTCATACATTACCTGTTCCAATTTTTGTCAGCATATTATTCTTAAGTGAAGGACCACAGGGCAGCCTCTTGTGTCAATTTCAGAAGTCACAGTCAGCCAAGTCAGTAATTCCAGTCCCACTTCTTTTGAGGAGACTCGTCTACGAAGCAACAGTTTCTTGAATCTGCATAATCCGGCCATCTGCCTTGAGGGAAATGGATAGGGGGGTCTGGAGGAGGAGGCTAGAGGAGCACGACTGAGTTGTGAACTTCTGGAATGCAGACAGCGACACCTTCAATAAGGAAATAAGACGAAGACAGTGCTGCTGATGGATTTGTTGTGATTAGAGTTTTGTTGTGCCAAAAGTTGCAAAACAAAGAAAGACACACAGGAATACAAGTGAATAAGGATGAAAAAAATAAAGCCAGTATTTCAGGCCTAGGTGTCAGGGAAGTAGAGCTTGTCCTCAAACTCTGTGAATTGAAACGGGAGTAGGTCAGCTAACAGAGAAGAACTTCCGTCACCTGAGTCGGTGTCCTCTTCTTCCTGCGTGGATTCACATATTTTGTAATCTGGTGGTATGAAGTGCTGATTCATCTTGATCATTGTTAACCTCTCCACATTTTTCGGCGAGAGGCGGGTCCTTTTTGGAGGTACAATGGCACCAGCAGCACTGAAAACACATTCAGAAGACATACTTGCAAATGGGCAAGCCAAATAATTTATAGCCAGCTTGGTGATCAGTGGTCATTGAGCCCTTTTTCCCATACCAATACACCAATGGGTTCTGATCAAAGAAGACCTCTGTTGGGTCATCCAGACAGGCCTGCACCATCCACTCATGGTCCTCCAGGGGTGCTCCACTTTGCGGCGTACCATCTGTTGCCTTTGCATGAACAATGGAACGAGCAAACCCTTGATGAGTTATCCAATCCGCTTCCGACAATATTATGGCTGGGCCTGGTGCAGGTGATGATGATGATACAGTTGCTGGTGTCGGTAACAGCTCTGAGGGAAAGTGACTGCCTTCGGCCACAGAAGTGGACCTTGACGCCGGATGGCCTACTGCTTCAGTAGTATTTGTGGTGGTTCCTTCAATTTCCTGCCGCTCTTTTTCAAACCGAGTGGCTGACAGAGCTAGTCAATAATTGCACTTTGAAACATCTGCTTCATAAAAAGGAATGAATGCATTGCTGGCCAGTGCCTTTTTTGTACCGTGGATCCAGAATAGTGGCACAAATGTAATGTTGTTGAGAATGTATTCCTTTAAGCCTTACATTGTCAAGTAGGTGGCTTAATAAGCTCTCCGCTAACTGATATGCGTCTTGCTTTTCAGCATCATCTTGGAACGTCGAAGACACCACGTTCAGTTGGTGCTCTAGCATGCGCAAAAATGGAATAGCTTTGCCCAAAGTACAGTCCTCCCTGCTGACTTCACGCGTGAAGACCTCTAAAGGGCGAAGCATGTCTGTCAGGCTTTTAACTCGGTCCCATTCCTTCACCTCTCGCCTCATGTCTTTCATAGAAGCACCCCGTGCGTTAAAGACATACTCATTGATTACCAAGTACTGCTCAAACAGACGCTCAAGCATGTAAAAGGTTGAGTTCCAACGTGTTGCCACCTCCTGGATGAGTCATCTGACTGGCACTCTACGGTCACGTTGAATGATCCTCATCTGCTTCCGGGCCTTAAAAGAATAGCTGAAATGTGTGCAGATTCTTCGGCAGATGGTCATTAACTTGCTGACTGTGTTTTCTTTTTTCAAGAAATCTTGAACAATAATGTTAGTGCTGTGCACCAAACACGGCACTCTAAAATAGCCACCATCAAACATGGCCTTAACTATATTACTGCCATTATCCGTGGAAACATAACCAATCATGCACTTTCTTGGCACCAGCCATTCAAAGACCTTACTGTTAAACTCCTCCAAAATGTTTACTGCAGTATGAGATTTCTCCATGGCAAGCATGGCTACTGTGGCATGTTTCCGAGTAGCTTGCAGCAATCTTCTCTCTAACCCCTGTAAAAGAGACCCAGTGTGCAGTGATGCACATGTAATCAACGGCTTGGCACCTGGTCCACATGTCTGTTGTCAGGTGGATAGTGTGAACAGCACTCTTCTGCAAAACTGCCCCAATCACGTCCAGCACATCTTGATGTAGTGCTGGAACCGCAACTCTGGCAAAATAGGACCGGCTAGGAACCTTCCACCTTCCACTGTTGCCACAAATTCTAAAAATTCTAAAAAACCCACCCCTTCCACGAAAGAAAAATGGAGAAGGCAGCCAGCATTGCATTATAAAGACATGCCGTTGAGTGGTTGTGTTCGAATGGCGCCTCCGACCAAAACATGCTTTTAATGGTGGCCTGGACCCTTTTCATATCTGATGATGATCCATACTTCTTCAGCCCAGTTAGGCTCATTGATGTACTTTTTTGGGTTCCATGTTCAAATATCGTTAACATAAATATCGTCTGATAAAAATATCGTCACTAAAACATCGCTTACATAAATATCGTCATCCTATACTTAAACTAGAAATCACACAAATATCGATATTTTTTTATCGACAACCCTAATATCGTTCACAGTAATATCGACTACTTAAATATCGACTACTACATTATCGACTTTATTTTAAATAACATTACCTTTGACATATATATCGACTACACTAACATCGACGACCTATGTGCTCTAAAAAAATACAAAAAATATTGTCTTTTTGTTTAGAACTCGAAATACACTATTCTTGATTTTACTCTTTTCTTTTGCTATTTTTTCCACAAAACTATGAACACATATTTTTTTTTTGTTTTCCTATTACTTATTTGTAACATAAAATATTTATATAGGGAAACTTTTTTTACTTGTACTGATACTATATTACACTCCGATGGCCTAAATATGATAAACATTTCTGTATTTTCAACATATAAACTATTTAAATATTACACAAAAATGTAACTTATAACACTTTGTAATACATTCTTTTACAAACAAACAGTGAAACAACATAGTCTTACGAAAATAACGGTTTTCCCATGCCAAATAAAGTTCTCAACCAATGAATTTGAATTTTCACTAATTGAACCAATCAAAAAGTACCATTAATTAACTCACTAATATAAATACAATGACACACTTAACGTAATTTACCATTTTTGGCCCAACCTTGGAGAAAAACGGTTACCTTGCTGAGAGAAGAGAATGCAAACAAACGACTACAACTACAATACATCACACTACACTTCAAGTAAGTTAAATACCATTTTTCCTTCGAAGTTACTATAAGTAGATAAAGTCCCTATTTTTAAAACTGTTGATCTTTAGAGTGAAAACTAAACATGTTGAACTTATCAACAACGACAATACAGTTAGATGTAAAAACATTTATAAACTACCTTATCCATGTCTATTTAGATAGCTGATAAAAATTATTTAAACTTGCTAAGTAAATGTACAATGTAAATAATATGTATCCAACTATTATCATCCAAATACTACAAGTAACACAATGATAAATTTTTCCACAGACTCAACAAAATTATTTGCTTATCTACAACTACACTACCAACATCCTCTACTACATCAAGTAAGTATAGTCAGTATATGTATAACAATTCAGAAAGTAAAATTATACACCTATTACACTAAAGTATTTCTTTCTATTATTCTTTAACACTACTACAGAACTTAAAAGGGAGACAATTCTGAAAAAGAAATAAGAATAAAAGGTTTACCAGTGAAGCCACATAGTAAGTATATGTTCACACTTTTGCCTAGTCTTATACACACCTCTAAAATGGTGTTCAATGTTCTAAAAAAGACATATATATATTTCCACAGATCTACCTTAGACATGGCAACTGGAGCTACTTTCATTACTTCGCAAAAAGGAAAACTAATGCTGAGCTACATGGGTTACACCTACACCCAAGAAAAAGTGAAAGCTAATAAGACCCATTGGAAATGTAGTAAATATTACTCAAATGCATGCTATGGTAGAGCAACAACTGTTGATAACAATGTGGTAAATGTACGTGAGCATAACCACCCACCAAATGTAACTGAAGTGGAAGTGAGAGAAGCACTAGAAACATTGAAAGATGCTAGTACAGGATCACAAGAAACAAGCACTAGCATTTTGAAAAATGTTTTAAGCAAAGTGCCTGAACATGTAACAGGACAGCTACCTTCTATTCCCAACTTAAAGAGATTAATTGCTAAAACTAAACGTGCTTCTGATCCAACTCCACCAACACCAGAAAATTTTCAGGATATAAAAATATATCCAGAATATACCATTACACATAATGAGGAAAAATTCTTAATGTATGACAACAACAGTCATGACAAAAGAATTTTACTTTTTGCTACTAATAGTAATTTGCAAAAGCTTAAATCATGTGAAACATGGATGATGGACGGGACTTTTAAAGTTTGTCCCAAACCTTTCTATCAACTTTACACCATTCATGGGGAATACCAAGATACAAATATCCCTCTAATTTATACTCTGCTGCCAAACAAAACAAATACTACCTACGTTGAAATTTTAACAACGATCAAAGAATTAACTGATAATTACTATCCTCAAAGAATTGTAATTGACTTTGAAATGGCCATGATTCAAGCTATCCTTAAAATATATCCCCATACCTCCATACAAGGTTGTTACTATCACTACAACCAAAGCATATGGAGGCACTTACAAAAATCAACTTTAAGCATTGAATATTGTACAAACAGTAACTTTGCTTATCAAATAAAGAAGTTGATTGCATTAGCATATGTACCAACAACAGAAGTAGCTAACTACTACAATTTATTAATTGACAGCCCTTTCTACCGCACCAATGAAAAAATGCTAACTCCCTTCTTAGACTACTTTGAAGATACCTGGGTTGGAAGATTACATCGTTCAGGCCACCGTAGACAACCTAAATTTCAAATTCCATGGTGGAATGTCTATGCTAGTACAATAGCCCAGAAAGCTAAAACTAATAACGCAGTTGAAGGATGGCATAATGCCTTCCAAGCCACTTTAGGAAGAAGTCAACCAACACTTCACAAACTGATCCAAAGCATTAAAAAAGAGCAAAGCTACCAAGAACTCAGAATAGAGCAATCACTTTCAAAAATTGGCCCTAAACTAAGTAAACAAACATTAAACATGTACGAATATCTGCAGCAAAAAACTAGAATGTACCCAAGTATAGAAGGTCTAGCATACTTAGATCTAATAGCTAAATCAATCCTTTAAATATACATTCCCAAAAAGTGAGCAAATTGTAATTAAAGATTATATGTAGTTAAATGTCGTAATATTATGTCATGTAAAATGATCAATAATATATTTTTACAAGACATAATAATATAACATTTAACTAAACAGTAGACTATACCACAATGCAACCCAAAAGTAAATATCACTTTTATTTACGGTTCTGCTGCTGTAGAAAATGTTCCATGGTGATGATTTCCACAGGAATAATACCAAAAGCTATCCATATCCAATATCGAAAAATCCCAACAAAATGCAAAAAATACAACTGTTTGATAATACTCCCGTTGCAATCCTCTCGAATTTGAAACCATGAAAAAGGTGATAAATCTTCACGAATAAAAAAAGTAGAAACCCCGAAAATGCAGGACATTTTCAAAAATATGTACCTGCTTTAAAAAAAACGTCACAGTCCATCTGCTCACCAAAACGAAGACCTGTAAATTATCGGAAAAAAAACAAACCTCAAAACATTGGAAATACGCATAGCCTACACATAACATATAAGACATAAAAACAATATTAAATCATCCATTGATACAACAGTAAACGTTACTTTTGTTCGAACTACCTCACAAAGTACGTTCTCCATAACGACGCTAAATAACACGTAATTCGCACATAATATGTAAAGTACTACACATATCGACACGTACACACTACAACTATCACTAAACTTAAGTTAAATATCTTTAAAAGTAAAGTGAAACAAACTTACCTTCACCAACAAGAAACAGCTCCCAACCGCGAGCTTCCGTTTTCTAAAATGACCCAAACAACGATGTTGATAGAATAAAAAGTGAAGTTCCAAAAATAAAATGGCTGCATAATAAAAACTAAAATAGGACAAAATAGCCTTTAACTAAAAAATAAATTGTATTAAATAGCATAATATATGCAATATGTATTAATAAATATTTTTTTCTTGTTACAAAACATATGAATATTGTAAAAGAAACATTAATATGTTTAAAAGAGTTTTGTATTAATTGGTTATTATTCCAAAAATGTATTTCATTGTTAAATATTTTTCTCAGATATTACAAAATGTAAAATTATGTTATGTACATATCTTGATAAAAACAATTCCATCATAAATATGTAATATATTAAATTTTAATAATAATTATTAAAATTTAATATAATAATTTATGTATAATACAAACAGTATTTATGTTAAAAAATGCTATATAATTTGTGACCAAAAATTATGTAAAATGTTTTTTGAAAAATTGTAATATCTTTGCAATACCAAATTAAACTCTCAATAAAAATATTTTTTTTAAAATGTGTTTCTTAATTTAGACTCGTCATATTAATGTAAAAATGTTATAAAAATGTTTTTAATGTATATTTATGAAATGAATATTACTACATAACATATATTATTCTTATTAAAAATAATAAATAGATACTGCTGAATAAAAAATAATAATAATTGTGCTGGATAGTAAACCATAATAAAATACTATTCTAACTCCAATCCAACATAACTCAGGGAAAGTGATGGATAATAAACCATAATAATTTACTATTCTAACTCCAATCCAACATAAGTCAGGGAAAGTGCTGGATAGTAAACCATAATAAATTACTATTCTAACTCCAATCCAACATAAGTCAGGGAAAGTGCTGGATAATCAACCATAATAATTTACTATTCTAACTCCAATCCAACATAAGTCAGGGAAAGTGCTGGATAGTAAACCATAATAAATTACTATTCTAACTCCAAACATAACTTAACTCAGGGAATGTGCTGGATAGTAAACCATAATAAAATACTATTCTAACTCCAATCCAACATAACTCAGGGAAAGTGCTAGAAAATAAACCATAATAATTTACTATTCTAACTCCAATCCAACATAAGTCAGGGAAAGTGCTGGATAGTAAACCATAATAAATTACTATTCTAACTCCAATCCAACATAAGTCAGGGAAAGTGCTGGATAATCAACCATAATAATTTACTATTCTAACTCCAATCCAACATAAGTCAGGGAAAGTGCTGGATAGTAAACCATAATAAATTACTATTCTAACTCCAAACATAACTTAACTCAGGGAATGTGCTGGATAGTAAACCATAATAAAATACTATTCTAACTCCAAACATAACTTAACTCAGGGAATGTGCTGGATAGTAAACCATAATAAAATACTATTCTAACTCCAATCCAACATAACTCAGGGAAAGTGCTGGATAATAAACCATAATAATTTACTATTCTAACTCCAATCCAACATAAGTCAGGGAAAGTGCTGGATAGTAAACCATAATAAATTACTATTGTAACTCCAATCCAACATAAGTCAGGGAAACTGCTGGATAATCAACCATAATAATTTACTATTCTAACTCCAATCCAACATAAGTCAGGGAAAGTGCTGGATAGTAAACCATAATAATTTACTATTCTAACTCCAATCCAACATAACTCAGGGAAAGTGCTGGTTAATAAACCATAATAATTTACTATTCTAACTCCAACCCAACATAAGTCAGGGAAAGTGCTGGATAGTAAACCATAAAAAATTTCTATTCTAACTCCAATCCAACATAAGTCAGGGAAAGTGCTGGATAATCAACCATAATAATTTACTATTCTAACTCCAATCCAACATAAGTCTGGGAAAATGCTGGATAGTAAACCATAATAAATTACTATTCTAACTCCAATCCAACATAAGTCAGGGAAAATGCTGGATAGTAAACCATAATAAATTACTATTCTAACTCCAATCCAACATAAGTCAGGGAAAGTGCTGGATAATCAACCATAATAAATTACTATTCTAACTCCAAACATAACTTAACTCAGGGAATGTGCTGGATAGTAAACCATAATAAATTACTATTCTAACTCCAAACATAACTTAACTCAGGGAATGTGCTGGATAGTAAACCATAATAATTTACTATTCTAACTCCAATCCAACATAAGTCAGGGAAAGTGCTGGATAGTAAACCATAATAAATTACTATTCTAACTCCAATCCAACATAAGTCAGGGAAAGTGCTGGATAATAAACCATACTAATTTACTATTCTAACTCCAATCCAACATAAGTCAGGGAAAGTGCTGGATAGTAAACCATAATAAATTACTATTCTAACTCCAAACATAACTAAACTCAGAGAATGTGCTGGACATTAAAATTAAAAAGAATTACTATTCTAACTCCAATCAAACTTATATCAGGGAATGTGCAGGATAGTAAACAATATACATATTTCAAATAAAATTTCGTGACAATTTCAAATTTTGATTTCTAAATTTCGAATTCTGATTAAATTTCTAAATTGTTCTTAATTTTCTATATTTTTTAATACACATTGTCTAATTTACTACCCACCCTTATCCCCTATTATACCAATAACCCGCTACTAAAATATTATTATGAAATTTTACACTATCATTACAAAAACAATTTCGTAAATAATTCTAAATTTTATTATTAAATTTCTATTTCTGAATTACTTTCGATTATTTTATTATGTAACTTTTTTTTTTTTTTTTTTTATTACTACCCACCCTTAGCCCCTAAAATACCAATGACCCACTACTACAATTTAATTTTGAGTTATTAATTAATGATTACAAATAAAATTTCGTGATAAATTCTATTTAGAAAATTTAAATTTCGAATTCTGATTAAATTCCTATTTTAATCATTTTTTATATTAAATTTTAAATTACTACCCACCCTTATCCCCTATAATACCAATAACCCGCTACTAAAATTTTAACAAATCTTTTGTAAAAAAAAAAAATTTTTTTAAATTATTACTAAAATTATTTTTCTAAGTTTTTTAAAAACATAATTTGTTTTTTTTTTTTTTAAACACATTATATTTTTTTTTCTATATTATATACAACGATTTTATTTTTTTGTCGATATTATATACAACGATTTTTTAGTCAACGATATTCTATTCATCGATATTTTTGTTTGACGATATTTATGTCATTCTAACAAAACGATATTTTTTACAACGATATTTACTAATACGATATTTTTTTCTTTCGATATTCTTACCACGATATTAATGCTAGTCGATATTTTCCCGTCGATATTCTATCTTAATACCACTTTTTTGCATTAGTGTCTCTACCAGACTCTTACTGTGTCACCTAGATGTTGCTGGGGTAGAGGGTGTGGGCGATGCCACTGCAGTGCTGCTGCCAGGGGTACTGTGTGTACCAGAAAAAATGTCTCTAGCTTCTTCACCTCCCCCCTGTACGATCAGCTCCTCGTCATCATCTTCAGATGCAATATTAATGGCTACATTTGGATTTCTACTTTTGGCTTTCCAGATGTTACTTAGGTGCACCTCCCACTGGATGCTGTGGTGTTTTTGGAGATGACCTCTCTGGCCTCCGGTTCCATAGTTGGTACCAAACTTACCCCGACAAACTACTTGTTTGCAAATCGAAAAAATAACGTGGTTTTCCGCCTTTTTGCTAATACTAAAGAAGTCCCAAACTGGGGAGTTGAAATTTCTGGTGGTGGTGGTGGAGGTGCCACTTTCAATGCCAGATGAAGTGGAGGATGGGCGTGGTGGAATTTGACTCTGTTGTGCACTTACAGCACCACTACTTGAGGTAATGGAGGTCGAGCTGGATGGAGGTCCCTGCCGGCCCTTCTGAAATATGGAAGCTGTAGGTCATGTTGGTGTAGTAGTTACCTGTGTTGGTGCTGGTACCAGTGCCACGCCGCCCACATCATCCTGCACAGCAGCAGTTCGGGATAGGGTAAAAATGTCTGTCTGCTGCATGCCCGCTGGGGCTGGAGATGACTGGGTCGTCATCGTCAGACTGTTCATCAGCAGCAGAATACACCACTTCGACTTCTTCTTCGTCATCACCCATAACTGAAAACCTTGCGGGAACCTTCCTTTTACCTAGCATTGTCGGCTCATGGCGTGCCTCCCTTTCAGACTGAATTGGTGGGTGCCAATCAAGATCTAGATCATCAGAAGGAAGTGGGCTTGAAGAAGAAGTTGTGCTATCCCTCCTTGACCTTTTCCTTGCTGGTGATCTGGAAGACAATGGATCATCAGGAGTGGCTTGCTCGGCTGATACCTCCACATGAATCTCGATTTCCTGATGTGCCCACTACTTACGGAGGAACAAGTATTGTGGGTAGTTGTGCCTCTCCTTGTGCTTCTCCTTGTGCCGCTCCATGCGCCTCTCCATGCGCCTCTCCATGGGTCTCTCCATGTGCCTCTACATGCGCCTCTCCATGCGCCTCTTCTTGCTCCTCTCCTTGCGCCTCTCCTTGTTGCACCTGTGGTTGTCGTTGCGGCTGTGGTTGAACACTCGTCAGATGAGTTACACCCTGCGTTGATTGGATGCTACTTTGCGATGAGTCAACTCCAACATCACTGGTCGATGGTGAAAGAGCAATTAAAGTGTCTGCCTCTGTGGCACTTATGGGCTCGGGTCTAACTCGGCGTGGTGGTACTGCGACTAATGAAGCGGAAGTGCTGCTCCCAGCTTGGTCCCCGACGGACAACACAGCTGCAGGCATAGTTTTTTTTCCCCAAAAAAGTATCGGTCGGCACACCAGTCTCCTTGGTAAGTGGCGCCACTTGCTTCTTCTGCTCCTTCTTATTGGCAGTGGCACTGGCAACTTTCTAGGTAGAGGAGCTACGGCCACCTTTCTTTGGGCCCATCTTCTTCAGATGTCAGAAAGAATAGCAGGACACATTTGCACAAGTTGCAGAGTGGTCTGTGGCCACCATACGTGGCGTCACGTGAAGTTGTGCACATACCGCAGCAGGACTTCTTCATGGCACTACAACAAGTGATGATGATGAGGATGATTCCTGGTTTTCTGTCTTTGTGCACCTAAAAGCAAAGAAGCCAAAGGAACATCAGTTAAATAAATGTTGCATATGTTGGGCTTCAATTAATACTATGCAACTAGGCATTTATTATAATTAACACAACACACCCGAAAACGGAAAGACCCAAAATAAAAATTGCAATTCTAATCAAAAATCGATGTTTAAATTAATAGAAAAGAGATCACACAGAGAGAGTTGTTTCATGCACCCATTCATAACCCTAGGCCTACTGGCCCGCAAGCTTGCCGGCCCCGACGGACAACACAGCTGCAGGCGTCGTTTTTTTTCCCCAAAAAAGTGTCGGTCGGCACACCAGTCTCCTTGGTAAGTGGCGCCACTTGCTTCTTCTGCTCCTTCTTACTGGCAGTGGCACTGGCAACTTTCTTAGTAGAGGAACTACGGCCACATTTCTTTGTGCCCATCTTCTTAAGATGTCAGAAAGAACAGCAGGACGCATTTGCACAAGTTGCAGAGTGGTGTGTGGCCACCACACGTGGCGTCACGTGAAGTTGTGCACACACCGCAGCAGGACTTCTTCATGGCACTACAACAAGTGATGATGATGAGGACGATTCCTGGTTTTCTGTCTTTGTGCACCTAAAAGCAAAGAAGCCAGAGGAACATCAGTTAAATAAATGTTGCATATGTTGGGCTTCAATTAATACTATGCAACTAGGCATTTATTATTATTTATTTATTTATATTTATTTTTTCAATTTATAGGGCGCAACAGCTACCCAAAAAGGGTTTCCCGGTGCCTAGACACAGCTAGTTTGAGGACAGAAAAAGAGGGGTAATGGCTATTGAGTATTATTGTTCAAAAAGCCAGGTCTTAACAAGCTTTCTGAATCTGATGTAATTTTCTTCCTTTCGGATGAAGGGAGGGAGCGTGTTCCAGAGGGAAGGTCCCAGATGGGCGAAGGATCTGCCACCTGTTCTCGCCCGTTTGAATCTCGGTACGCAGAAAAAGGCTGCCGTCTGCGACCGAAGGTTACGCTTAGGAGTGTAGAGGTAGGCGAGGGTTTGAAGATATTTAGGTGCTGCACCTGCTTTAATTCTGATCATATAGTTCAGGGCTTTAAAGCGGATTCTGTTTTCAATCCTCAGCCAATGGAGTTCCCGACGATGGTTTGAGACTCCGGAGTTTTTGGGAATATTGCATAGTAGCCGAACTGCTGCGTTTTGCACCACCTGCAGTCGGCCGACTACAGATTTGTTTGCGCCCAGGTACAGAATGTTGCCGTAGTCAAGCCTTGATGTAATGAGGGCATTGACTACGGTCTTTTGCGTGGACAGAGGCAGCATCCAGAGGATCTTCCTCAACCATTTAACTATGGTGAGGCATAGGCCAGTTACTTTACTGGCCTGTTGGTTCATGGATAGGGAATTGTCCAGAATGAAGCCCAAATTTCGAGTGTGGGTCACCGGAGTACATCTGGTCAGGCCAGTATACGGGATTCCACAGATCTTGATCTTTTCCCAGGACCAGTATCTCCGTCTTGTCGCCATTTAGTTTTAATTGGTTTTTTGTCATCCAGTTCAGGATGTTTAGGAGTCCTTCTTTGAGTAAAGAAGGGGAGTGAGGACAGGATTCGGATAGGGAAAAAATGATTTGGGAGTCGTCGGCATAGTTCATAAGAGTGAGACCCGATTGTTCAACAAGGTCGGCCAGGGGTTTGAGATATAAATTAAAGAACAGAGGGCTGAGAATGGACCCTTGGGGCACTCCATGGGATGCAGGCAGGATATCCGAAACGGCTCGTAAAGATGTAATCTGGAAGGTTCGGTTAGTCAGGAAGGACCGGATCCAATCCAGTGCCTTTCCTCGTACACCATTTTTGTGCAATTCTTTGATAAGTGTTTCGTGGGAGATGGTGTTGAATGCCGCGCTCAGGTCTAATAGCACGAACGCGACCGTCTGACCTCGATCAAGTAGCTTTCGGATGTGTTCAGTGACTCCAAGCAGAGCGGTTTCTGTAGAGAAGCCATCCCTGAAACCAGATTGTGATGAATGTAGTAGAGAGTTTTCTTCTGCAAAAGTAGCTAGAGCAGAATGCACGTGTCTCTCCAAACATTTGGAAAATGCCGGGAGCAGGGATATGGGTCTGTAATTGGCGAGGATTTCCGGGTTTGCAGTCGGTTTTTTCAGAAGGGGCGTAACCATGGCATGTTTCCATAAGGCTGGGACAGTGGCAAGATCGAGGGAGGAGTTCAGAAGATTTGTAATGATCTCCAATGAGTTATCGCCAAGTTGTTTAATGATTTTGATAGGGATGGGGTCCCTGGGGGAGCCGGATTTTATGGTCTTAAGAATTAATTTCAGTTTGTCTACTGAAAGAGCAGGCCAGGATTCCAGTAAGTTGTAACAAGGGGAAGTTGGTACTGAGTCAGAGGGAGAGGATGGTTCTGTATTGTTTGCCTTGATATCTAGGATGATTTTATCAATTTTTTCAGTAAAAAAGCATGCTAACGCCTGACATTGTTGAGTATTTAACACAACACACCCGAAAACGGATAGAACCAAAATAAAAATTGCAATTCTAATCAAAAATCGATGTTTAAATTAATAGAAAAAAGACCACACAGAGAGAGTTGTTTCATGCACCCATTCATAACCCTAGGCCTACTGGCCCGCAAGCTTGCCGGCCTGTGGCAAAAACTGCCTGGACTCAATATGCCCCCCTACCCCAACCACATGGCCAGGCCGTGGACCAGGCCCCATCAACACCCAAAAAATCGAAATACACACAAAAATCACCCCAATCCAATGGCATACATGCCCTAAATGATGTTTAAATTCAAGAGACCCCACAGAAAGACATGGACCATGCACCACTGAGTACCCCTGGGCATAATGGATGAAAGCACGGCAGACTGGGTGCAGGCCTATGGCACAAAGCACACTTCCTGGCTTCAAAATGGCCCCTAGACCCCCACCCACATGGCCAGGCCCTGAACCAGGCCTCAAAATGGCCCTATCCACATGGCCAGTCCCTGGACCAGGCCCCAACAACACCCAAAAATCGAAATGCACACAAAACTCACCCCAATCCAATGGCATCCATGCCCTAAATGATGTTTAAATTCAAGAGTCCCCGCAGAAAGGCATGGCCCATGCACCACTGAGTACCCCAGGGCATAATGGATGAAAGCAAGGCAGACTGGGCGCAGGCCTATGGCACCAAGCACACTGTCTGGCTTCAAAATGTCCCCTAGACCCCCACTCTCATGGCCAGGCCCTGGACCAGACCTCAAAATGGCCCCACCCACATGGCCAGGCCCTGGACCAGGCTCCAACAACACCCATAAAATTGGAATACACACAAAAATCACCCCAATCCAATGGCATCCATGCCCTAAATGATGTTTAAATTCAAGAGACCCCACAGATAGACATGGCCCATGCACCACTGACTATCCCTGGGCCTACTGGCTAGTGTGGCTTTAACACGCACACTAAAATTAAAAAAAACTTCCACATAGATATAACAGTGAGCTATTGAATTCCATGCCATCCATGACGTCAATGATATTTAAGTTCGACAAAACTCACAGAAACAGTTGTATCATGCACCCATGACTAACCCTGGGCCTACTGGATACGGACCCTACCCACAATATCTTTTTTTTAAAGTTGTGAAAAAGTTTATAAATTGTAGTTGCAGCAACTGCAATGCCCCAAACAAACAACACCAACTTACTTGTAAAATCTCAAAGTGATCCAAACAAAAAGTCCTCAAATACAAATATCCAGCAGCAGCCACACAGAGTAATCCTTCCAGCTCCAGATCCAAATGAAAAGTGACCAGGACATGGACAAAGCACTGGGAGGAGCCTGCTGGACAGGAACAGGAAGTTGGAGACTCTGGGGCACTTCTTCCTCCCAACCCCCCCAAAATGCACTACTTGCACAAAAAAGTGCAGCCAAATGTCAATTTGAGGAGTTATTCTGATCCAAATCATCATTTTCAGAAGGTTTATGCTGCCAGCGATAGATTTCTTGTGCAGAATTGCAATATTTGCGTTTTCGGGAAAGCAAGCTGTTCAAATCTCCCGCCGGATGTCAGCTTTGCGTCGCATCTACGTATTCGCTATTGTTTACTCTTGCGATACTTGTTCGCGGGCTCTTATGACGTATTCGCGTTCTAAAAGTCTTGCATGGCAAGATGGCGGGACTCCATGATGTACTCGCGGTCGAATAGTCTCGCACGATCACGCCATGACGTACTCACGGTCCAAAAGTCTTGCGCTATCACGGAGACAGATCGAAAACGGCACAGCGCATGCAAACTGTGAGGAAAACAACTCGGCGAACTCAGAATCACGGTAATTCAACACCGCGCGTGCGAGATTGTATTTTTGAAGCGCGACCAAGCAAAAAAAATCCGCCAACTCGCAAACTGCGAATTCTTTGACAATTTTACGTGAATTGCCAAAAATTCGCAAATTCCACTAGCGGAACGGATTTTCAGCCCATGCTTATACAGCACCGTATGTGCTATTGTGAAGTGTCGTATGCAGGAAGGCAAGTTCCATCCTACCAGTACAAAGACACAGTCTCTAGGAGACTGCATAGCACAGCTGGCAGAACTAAAAGCCCTGTTACTGATACTAATAAATACAGATCGAGAATTCCCCACACTGAGTGTGTGTGATTATTTTATTGTGTCCAGTCATACAATTAATATCTTCACTACTGGTGTCAAAATAGGTTAAAGACTCAAAAGGTGGCACAATTAAGCATAAAATGCTATAGGAACAGGTAGCTGAGTTGAAAAATGAACTACCAAGAGCTTAAGTGATACACACATGGAGTCATTATCGTGATGGCGTTCACGTTGAAAGGAATTAATTGACCAATGAAGCCTCAAAGGGGGCAGTACGTACTGCTGCCAGAGCTGCAGTCACTTGTTCAAAAATGAGAATAGGCGGACAGATAATGGTAGCTGCCATTGCTTCAAGCAAAAACAGCCCAGCCTTACTGAAAGGTTTTCCACTCAAGTACTCCTACAAATTAGATGCAAAAGATTTTCTGTATGCTCAAATTCCAGGAGTGGAGATAGAGTAATACCAAACATGAGTCGCTGATTAGGTCTATTTCTAGCTGTACACAAGGGTCTCGGTTCTGCACACAGGAGTTACCATGATGGTTTCTTTACTGAAACAATGCTTTTGGTGGCCAGGATTAACCACACAGACAAAGAATTGTGTCCTAAAGTGTGACATCTGTCAACAGATTAAGGGTTCCACCGTGGCACGTCCAGTGCAGACACCATTACTTATATCAGACAGACCACTCGCTTGTGTCCATTTGGACCACTGCCACCCCTTACAGTCGGATGGGGTTTACAAGTATATCTTGGTGGCAGTGAATTCATGCTCTAGATTCCTATGGGGCTGGCCTCAGTGCTTGGCTGACGCTTTAACTGTTACAAACGATTTGCGAGTCTTTTTAGGGACATACGCAGTTGGCACTTTACATTCTGACCACTGCCCGTGTTTATTTCTAGGGCTTACAAGAAGGCCATGGGAAGTTTGGGTGTTGCATTGCGGTACTCCTCTCCGTACCATCCAGAGGTAAATTTAGTCTTGGAGAGGAAAACTCAAGACTTAAAGCAATCATTAACAGCAACGGCATTAGGTTCGGGTGGTAGTTGGGTCAATCACTTTTTACAGGGTCCAAAGAGCCCTCAACAATATACCAAGAAGTTCCCTAGGAGGTATTACTGCTTACGAAGTCCTATTTGGGATGATACTATGGGTACTTGATCTCAACTAGAAAGCACAGTGGTGGATGAAAAACCATTTGACATGATTAAACCTTTGACTGTATCATAAGATCTCAATGAATTCCTGGCTCTACAAAGACACATGCAGGTAAAAGGCACCGCCACTGGGGTAGTCAAATCAGTCACAGCAAGACCTGCCTGGATCCCGAAAGTCGTGAATCTGGTCAGAGAAAAGATTGTGTGTCTGGAGCGAGGTCAGGGAAAGGCAGGTTTTGTGCACTATAAAGACTTTCCTTTGAAGTTTGCCTACTTTAAATGCAAAAACTGGTATAAGTACTGGAACTGTGACATCATAACATTCAGAACACTTCTGGACTAAGAGGACATTCTGCCAAGAAAAAGAGCTAGAGAAGCTGTCAGGAGGGACTACCTCTTTGCTGTGTGCTATGCTTTGTTGACCTGCTTCTGTTTTGGGCAGTGAAAGAACTGGACTTTACTCTACATCATGCTTGCCAAGGTTCTCCAAGGGCTTGTGTGTGCTTGCCTTCTGTTAATAAATCTCAGAGTCATCAAAGACTTCATCTGCAGCCCATGAACTCCTCTGCTGGGAGTTCTGACCTGCCAAGTGGTGCCAATTCCAGTTATGGGCTCTTGCAGGGGGGTTTTGTTGGAAAGAAATCTGAAAATCCCTGCATCGATCTCAAGCACCTGTTATTCTTGATACAATGCATCACCATGGTGCGGCAAAGAATCAACGCTGCACTTGCTGTGTGGCTTAAAGACTGCCCCAGCTCAAGTCCTGAACACTGTGTCTCCGATGTTTGAGGCACACGCTCCGACTCCGACATAGGCCCTGCTGTGCAGCTGAAGAAATCGATGCATTACCTGTTTGGCCACCGTTGCATCAACCCAGTATGTCCAGATATTTGACACATCATCCCTGTGTGCCAAGCTCTTCATTGACATGGCCCAGCAGTAAGGAATCAAGGCAGTGAGGCCGGTAATCGACACATCACCTGCCCTTGCAGTAAGGAATCAAAGTATCATCTCCCCTGACAGTAAGGAATCAACACATCACCTCCCCTGTGCTGCTTTAGGAATCAATGCATCGCTTACCCTGGCAATAAGGAATCAATGCATTACCTCGAAAGTACTGGGCTCAGAAATATCTGACCCAGTTTTGCCAGGAGCAGATTGGCACCCTGTAAAGATGCAGCTGGAGAAGAGTAGAGACTTTAGGCAGAGATGCTGACCTTCCTCTGCTCATACTCCCCAGTTTCACAAATGCCTGCCATGGCTCACTGATGTAAGTATCACATTACAAGTGAGTTGGGTAGTAGATACATTTATTGGATAACAAGAAGGCAGCTCCACAACCACTCTCATCTGAGTCCCAGGAAGATGTAACTTCTTTATAGAGCACCATCCAAAGAATGCAGTAGAAAGAATGCAAAGCGCATTCCAAGTTAACCTAATAAGGAATACTACACACCTTCCCCCTTTCGAAAAAAATACAAAAATATAAAAAAACAACCTATACCTCATAAAACATATTTGAAAACAAACCGTAAGAAAAGAAAAAACTATATATACACAAGAAACTGCAAAGCCAACAAGGTACCTGACAATTAAAATCAAACAAAATCTTTCATTTTAACAGGTACATTTCTGATTCGAGAACTTCTTTTAGGCTCAGCCACTTGTTTATCAAGTGCATGTGTACATTCTATAGGAACAACACTTTGGTTTACAACTGGAACCTGACTTGGTTCAACATTAGTATTGTTAGAGACATTGGAAGTAGACTCAACGCCACTAAGATTATCTAAGAAATTCTGAAATTCTTCTTCTTCAATATTCTTTGAAGATTTTGGAATCATTTGTGATTCACTTACCACACTTTTGGATCCGTACATAGATATTCGTCTGAAATTCCAAATTGTTCCACCTTCTACTCTAACAGCTTTAATGTAATGTAAATGTAATGTAATGTATGTAATATATGTGTTCTTGTAAAGCGCACTGCTGCCCTGAGGCGTCGTGGCGCTGTAGACCGCTGGGGAACCTGTCCTGGCTATCCCTGTGAGATGGTCCCTACTGGGTATCTCCAAGGTGAAACCAGGCATCCCCGGCGAATGTGGGAGGCCATTGTAGAGATGAGGCAAGCTAATGCCCAGAGTTGCCAAGTGTGATCCATGGTTAGAGTAGGCACCGAAGAATTATCGAGTCCACTGACCCTGGTCCACGACCCTGCCGCGTCGGGAATTGAACCCTGGTCCTGGGCCGTTCTCTGCTTCCGGGTCTGCCGCCTCTAACCAGTGACCCACACCACTCCACTTTACTAAATATCTCAATGATTTTCATAGGATCAGACCATTTGGACCTTCTTCTATTGGTTGAACCCCCAAGTTTCACACGTACTAAATCTCCTACTTGTACTTTATGATTTGCAAATTGATGCTTGTAACCATTTTTCTTCATCTTTTCTTGGTATTTTTGAACACGTTCCCTAACTTGTGAAAAATCCAAAACTAAATCATATGAATTGTTTGTTTTTAACCACCAGGGCATGAGTTTTGAACCAGGTTTCCTACCTCTTAACATTTCAAAAGGAGAACAACCAGTAACTGAGTTAGGAGATGTACGATATGTAAGTAAAGTGGCACGTAAAGCTTTTTTCCACTCAATACCACTCTTCAAAGCCAGCTGAATCAACTCTTTTATAACTCTATTAAAACGCTCAACCTGACCATTGGCTTGAGGGTTGTAATTTGAAACTCTTTTGTGCACAATACAATATTTCTTTTAATACAATTCAATTTCTTTGCTTATGAATTGTGTACCATTGTCTGAAATTAGTTCTGCAGGTAACCCTTCCCGACAAAAAACATTATCAAGAAATTCTATAACTTGGGCTGAAGTAATTTTGTCTACAATCTTAAGTTCTGATCATTTTGAAAAATAATCTACTAGAACCAAAGCAAATACTTCTTTAGAAGAAGTAAGAAACAGAGACCAATAATGTCAATCCCTAGTTTTCTCCATGGTCCTTGGGAGTATTTAAAAGGAGTTACATCCATAGATAAAGGTTTAACTGATTTGTCACTTTTGGAACATGGAACACATTCTCTAACCCATCTGTCAATCATGCTATCTATGCTGGGCCATCAATAAAATTATCTCAAAAGCCTCTTAGTGCTAGACATACCCATATGTCCTTCATGAGAAAAAGCTTCAAATGTTCCTCTAATTTCATACGGAGGAACAATTACGTCACCTCCGGTAATAATGCCTTGCAAATACATAAGTTCATCTTTGATTTTAAAAAATAAGCTTACCTCTCCATTCAATTTCCTCTCCTCTGGCCAACCATTTTGTAAATATTTAGCAACACTATTGAAAACATCATCTTCAACCATGGCCTTTTTCCACATATCTTCCGAAATAACCTCAGAATCCACAACTGCGCCATAATTAACATCCTCTATGGTATAGGCTTCCTCACACTCTTCCACAATATTGTCTGAATCAGGAATATAGGGCAGAGGTAATCGAGACATATAATCAGCATGCACATTCAAACGGCCAGGAATGTATTCAACACTACATTGGTATTCTTGCAACTTAGCTGCTAATCTTGCCAAATGAGCTGTGAGAGTTCTCCCACCTCCTGCAGCTAACATATTAATTAGGGGCTTATGGACTGTTCTTAGTTGAAACTTAGTGCCCCCAAAAAATTGGCAAAAATGCTGAGCAGCCCAAGTGCAAGCCAGTAGTTCTCTCTCAATGGTGGAATAATTGTATTCTGCACCACTTAATGACCTGGAAGCGTATGATATTATCTGTTCATCTCCATAATTCTTTTGCATTAACACTGCACCTAAACCTGTACTGCTAGCATCTACAGCTACAATACATTCTTTCCCAATAGTAAAAGGTCTTCAGAAAGGGGCAGAACTGATTTCTTTTTTCAATATTTCGAAAGCTAATTGTTGGTCATTGCCCCACTCAATGTTACATTTTTCTTTAACAACATTCGTAGAGAAAATACTTTTGAAGCATAGTTTTGAACAAACTTACTATGATATTCAGTTAGGCCAAGAAAAGAAACAATTGCTATTTGTTAGTCGATGCATGTGCTTTTGAAATAGTAGCCATATGATCAAATTTGGGTTTAATACCATCACTAGATATTTCGTGTTCTAAATATTCGACTTTATCCTGTCTACATTTGCATTATGAAAAGTTAAGTACCAAACCTATCTTCTGTATGTTATTCAAAACTGCTTTCAAATTACCATCATGTTTCTCACAATCTTTTCTAGAAATTAAGACGTCGTCCTGAAAAGCAATTGCTCCGGAACAACCTTCTAACACTTCTTTCATAAGCCTTGGAAAAACTGATGCAGCACTTGCTAAACCAAATGGCATTCGTAAGAATTGGTACATACCCTCAGGTGTGATAAATGCAGTTAAACATTTTGATTCATCATGTAACATTACCTGGTGATAAGCACTGGCAAGATCTAGTGTAGAGAGGCCCAGAAAGAGTGGAAATCAGTTCATGTATGTTAGGTAAAGGATGTCTGTCTGTCCAAATCTCTTTGTTCAGACTGCGAAGATCGACACACAAACGAAGATCCCTGTTACTTTTAAGTGAAAGGGCCACCATAGAAACTCAAGAAGAAGATTCTATAGGTTCAATAATATTTCATGTAACTAGTTCTGATAACATATCCTTTAATTTGTTATGGTATGCTAATTACATACTCTGTCTCTTACAGAAACTGCAGTATCTTTAAGATTAATTTTTGTGTTTAAAATCAACATATTTCCCCTGTTCCTCATCAAATACTCTTGGATAAATGTTTTTTATACTTGAAACAAACTCCTCAATGTTTGATGAAACAATGTATACAGGTGGTGAGGCATTAGGGTCAAGTTTTATGCCCATCTCTTTTTGGTGAGGCCATCCTAGTATAGATACCACCTTGGCAGCTATGTACACTTTACCTCTAGTTCTTCTCCCTTTAAAATCCAAATCTGCCGATATGAATCCTTCTAAATCAATTTTGTGTCCAGAATATCCGCCAGGCCTGATATCTGGGGGTAGAAATGTTCTGGTTCCCCACAATTCTTCATAGACATCTTTCCCAATTATAGAATACCAGGCAAACAAATCAACCATCATTGACACTTCTTTCCCATCAATTGATATTACACATGATGGAAAATCTTTACAGTTGTTGCTACAAACACATGAAATGCAGTTGAATTCACTAAATTGCTCAGAAATATTCTTTTCTTCAGAGGTAACACAGTTCACTTTCTGGGAGGATCTGCACATTTTCCCAAAATGACCTGTTCTCTTGCATTTGACGCAAATTTTGTTCAACGCCGGACATCCTTTGAAATTTCCAACGTGATCAAAACTGCCACATCTGTAGCAAATTTACTTTACTTTAGAAATCTTTATTTCGACCGTTTGGTCATAAAAGATACATGAACAATAAAATCACATAAATTCCAACACATTCATATAAAACATCAGTACATGCAGTTAAAAACCATAACCAGATATGCAAGTGATTATTAAAAAGTAAGCAATTCTACAATCTACCCAGCAGTTTTTAAAAGACGACTACGCGTGTGCCAAACATTCGTAAAGAATTTGGAAAGTGCAAAGACAATTGGGCCGGAAGCATCACTTTTCAAAATCCTGTACATCGGTCCATATTCCCTGCCACCCAAATTCTTGATCAAGGGCAGCAGCCAGTACTTTCTTGCTGCCTTGTATGCTGGGCAGAAAAAGATCACGTGCAAATCGTTCTCCTCTTTGTCAGCACAGAGGGGACAGTACTTAGTAGAAGGGACTTTTGACCAGGTACTGCAAAAGGACCGTAGTGGGAGTGTGCTGTATCTCCACTGGAGGAATAACTTTCTAGAGAGTATGGGGTAAACAGGGTCCAGAGCTTTCTCAAATATATAAAAATCCTTGGTTTGCAAAAATATAGAGGAAAGGGACCCCTCCGTCTGGGTAGCTATAGCCCTTACCCTTTTGTGCTCGTGGTACAGCTTCGCCAGTGCTCTCCTGGGGATTCTTGGTGCTGTATCTGCTGGTTCAGTCCACAATTCAGGGAGCCCCATATCTGTGCAAACTGACTGGATGTTTTGGACCCAAGGGATACTGAGCGCCTTAGGATGTTTTAATAATTCGACCAGTTCCGCCCTGTAATCGGCGAGATTGTCGCTGCTCCATAGCCTGCGCCAGAAGGCAATGGGTCTTAGGCTTGTCTCGTCGGCAAGTGGCCGTAGCCCTAGATCAAGCCTCAGGGGGAGAAGGGGAGTGCTGGGGGGAAGTGCGGTAATTTGCCTTAAAAACCTGTTTTCTGTATTTGACAAGTTCCGGCATGGAATGTGCCCCCACAATTCAGCCCCATACAAAATAGCCCCCCTTGCCTGTGCCTTATATATCTGAATTAGGGCCCCCAATGGGCGGTAGGTCGAACCAGTCATCATCCGGGAAATACCCCCGGTAGTTTGTACTAACTTAAGGTTAGCCCTCGTTTGATGGCTCTCCCAGGTCATATTTTCATTGAGTGTCACGCCAAGATATTCGAACGTGGCTACTCTTTCCAGTCGTACTACTCCCAGTAGGGGGTTTGGGCGCTGTTTAGTGTTTGGGTTCAATACCATATATTTGGTTTTTGAGGCATTGATTTCCAACCCTCTATCCTGGCAGAAGGCCACAAAAGCATCAAGTATCTTTTGAATGCCCATGGCTGTTTTGGATACCAACAATGTATCGTCCGCAAACATTATTGCGGGTACACTGTTGCCATTCAATTTGGGGGCATCTGTGTAGTCGGTGGCGTTTAGATGGGCGATTACCCCGTTAACAAAGAGGCAAAACAGGGTCGGCGCCAGCACACAACCCTGTCTCACCCCTCTGCCCACGGGGAATCTATCAGTCAGCTCCCCCGACCTCCCACACCTCACCTGGGCATAATTATTATGATGGAGCCTCTGCAGGGTCAATAGGATATCTGGTGGGACGCCCATCCCTGCTAAGATGGCCCATAGTTTACCCCTAGGGACAAGGTCGAAGGCGGCTTTTAGGTCCACGAAAATCGTGTACAGACTACCGCCTTCAAACCTTACTGTCCTCCAATAGATCAGATTTAGTCTGAAGACCTGGTCTACGGTTGATACCCCTTTCCTAAAGCCTGCCTGGTATGGACTGAGGGCGCCCACCTCCTCAATCCATTCCTGAAGCCTGTTCAGGAGGACCCTGCCGAACAGCTTCTGTGCTACATCTATCAGGCTAATTGGTCTGTAGTTGGCTGGGAGCAGGGGGATCCTTTTTTAAATATCGGGACCACCTCGGCCCCCAGCCAAGTACTGGGGATTTCCATCCCACCAAGGACGCCATTAAAAAGGGCTGCGAGGTAGGGCGCCCAGACGGTGGACTCCTGCTTGTACAGGTCTCCCGGAAGCCCGTCTAGCCCAGGCGCCTTCCCCGGAGCCAGGCCTGAAATAGCAGCTGTTACCTCACTTAATGTTATTTGGTCCGCCTGCAAGCCCTGTCTCACTGGTTCAATTATCACAGGGATTTCTCCAGGCTCAGCACTATATAACGACTCGAAGTGGGCCTGCCACACTCCCGGCGCTATGTTAGGCTCCACTGCCGAGTGAAGACTCTCTGATCCCCCATTCACCATTCTCCAGAACAGTCGTTGATCTTGTACTGCTAGGGCCTTTGTGAGCTCTTCCCACTGGTTTTCCTCCCATTCTATTTTGGCTTGTGTGAGAAGCTTCTTATAAGCTTGTCTGCATTGCTTAAGACATTCCCCTCCTATGCCATCCTTAATGACTCCAAGGAGTTCTGCTTTGGCTCGCCTACAGGCTGTGTTATACCATTGTGTTTTGCCTAGGGGCCTCACTCTTGGCTTTTGTATTTTGCGTGTCAAATGAGGTGCCGCCACTTTTATGAGATCTTTGTGGGCATCAGACAGTTTACCCCTTATATCTATTTGGTTTGCCACACTATCCAGGGCCCCAACAGTTTCCAGGATGGGAGTAATCTCTGCATAAAGCAGTGGGATTTTGTCCTTGTTTGTGACCATATGCTCCCACCTAATTCTTCTCCTGGTGTTGTCTAAAAGGAGCGGGGGATGGTTCTCTACCTCATGGGTCACTAAACCCTGCGGTGCTGGGTGGGCGAGGTCTAACTCGAGTGCATTGTGGTCACTGTCCATCCTGTCAATAACCCTAAAATCCTGAATTAATGGCCACCTCGTTAGTTGGACCAGAATATAGTCTAAGTGTGACTCCCTTCCCTGGCGATTATAAGTAATTTTGCCTGGTGTATCCGAAATGGTTCGCCCATTACACGCTCTGAGACCATACCTTAGCGTGAGGGCAGTAATTTGTAATGCTAGCGGGGTCCAAGCTTTCGGAGGAGTCACATCAGCCCCTGGTACTGCCCACCTATCCTCTTCTTCTGATAGGAATCCTTCCTGAAGGCCGGGAAGTGGCTCATAGTGGGAGTTAAAGTCTCCACCCACCACATAGTAAGAATCAGTCGACAGTTCAGATAAAAAGTTCGACAGTTCATTAAAAGTCGGTGATTCTTTTGCCTTTCCCGTTGGCCTAGAATAGATGTTGACCAGCAGGAGGCTAACTTTATTTGGCCATGTTAGTAAGACCGCGAGGATGTCGTCGGTGCAGCATGGGAGCCGTGTTGCCACACAGCCCAGGTGAACAGCAATCCATGTCGCGAGACCCCCTGAAGGTCGGCCTTTGCCTTCCCACCTGGCTGGAATGAAAAAGCATGCATACCCTGGATACTCATAGTCCTCTCTGGCCCAGGTTTCCTGGAACATACATATGTCACCAGTTTCTATGTACTTTCCCCAGGCAGGCTCTTCCAATTTATTTGTTAGTCCCGCAATGTTCCAAGAGATTATCCTCAAATGTTCAATGGATGGGGGTGTCATGGCAAGGGGGATGGAGGGGGTAAGATCATATTCCACTTGCGTTATAGGGCCTGTAGCTGGGGCAGCAGAAGGAGCATATGACTCCGTGGATCCCAGCTCCCCCTCGCCCTCAGGGGAAGGAACCATAGTTGTTCGCTCTGCAAGAAGTGCTCCATCAGTGGTAGGGTTGAAGAGTTCAATTTGGCCGTGTTCTGGGATGGATAGATCGTTCAGTGGGGCCGGAATTGCAACAGGGCACATCATCGGTGGGTCCGGGGGGCCACATAAGCCTGATTCCCTTAGCGCAGACTTATGGGCAGTAAGTCAGTCGACCCCGTCCAGCCCGTTCAGACAGTTAAAGCGATTAAAATCGCAAAAAGGTGTGTCCGGTGGTTGGTAATATGGGCGTTGGGCAAAGCCTTTATGGTTGTGTCTATAGTCCACCCTTGTCCATTTATCATATGTTTGAGCCTGGTGCCTGGGAATTGGGGGAAAGAAAAAGGATACTGGGAGGGTTTGTATCGTGGAATCGAGGGATCGGTTCATTCCTTCACAGATGTGTCGAACCGTGCCTGGGTCTTTAAGGGTTACCAGGATGCAGTCCCCCACTATGGTTTTCCTGGTCTTCCCTAGCCATGGAACCCTCCTCACCATAATGATTTCGTTATTAAAGTGAGGTGGCAGGGGTCGGTTCCAGTTTAACCATTTGATTACCTTTTTCTTGAGGGATTGATAATCCTCATGTTCTCCTGATCTTAGATGGGGGGCACCAGCTAGGACCACCGTTAATCTATTGGCCTCGGGTGGGAGATCTGGCCTCCGTGGTCTAGGGGTTGGGCAAGCTGGCGTGGGTGGAAGGTCATTTACCTGATCTTGATTTGTTCCAGTGGGCTCTAAATGTGAACTATGTGGGGCTAAAGCCACTGGATCAGTAGATCTGGTGCTTGCGTTATTGTGCCGTGCTTGGAGTTGGACAGACATAAGGGGTTGCAGTGGGGCAGCCGGTGGCGTGCTTTTTGGGGGGGCTTTGCTATCGTTAGCTGCGGTTTCTGTTTTAGAAGGTTCCCCACCCGAGGAGTGAGTTTCCACTAACTTTGTCTGCTTACTTACTAGAGAATTCAGAGTGGTAAGAGAAGTCTCTAGTAAAGTAAGCCTAATCTCAACTTTTTTTAGACTGTCAGTAATGGGCTGCAGTAGGGAGCGGAGTAAGAATTCAATGCTCCCCTTAGCAAAGAATGGATGATTAGGATTCGGTGTGTCAGCCTCTGGCTCTTTGGAAGTCACAATTATGCTAGTGTTTGGGAGCTTAGATGGTGGAACTATCTCCGTGTTATTCTTCGATGTGATAGTGTTAGTATTCCTCTTACCGAAATCCAAGTGCGATGTTTTGGATTTCCCCCGTCCCCCCGCTGATTTCCGAGCCCGTTTACTGGGTGGGGGCCTGTGTATCTCTGCCATGACATTTAATTTAGGCTTGTTCTTATTGGCCATTGGTACTGATTGGGTTTGAGTTACCAAGTCGACAGGGGTATGGGAGATCTCTAAGGGGGCTGACTCTGTGATTTGGTCAGGTGGTGTCCCTTGGGTCGAAGAAACTTCCCTTAATAAAGCAGGGAAATCCTCTATTGTTGAGGTGTCTAGGCTAGTGGATAGCGCACCTCCCTCTTGGGTGGTGGGGTGGGGAATGATATCTAGCAGAGGCCTGGTTTTCATAGATTCAATGGAGCGTCTACGCTCCGCCCTACGTCTCTCAAGTGAGCCTTCCGAGTCCGTTTCACCTTTATTGGATTTAAAGTAATTGTCCAGTGTCCCGGAACAGGAGGCACCATCCCTGGAGGGCGTTTCCCGTGGGGGGGGCGTAGGCATATCCTTGATTGTTGCACTCGAGGGGATCAAGAGGGGGGGCCCGGCCCGGCCTCCTTCGGCCCAAGACGGTCCCGCCCTTGTCCCGGGCTTCTCCCGGGCGCTCTCCCGCGCGCTCCCGCGCAGCGGGCGTGCTAGGGCCTTAAAGTACTGATACACGTTATGGGCGGGATCGCGGCCGGCAGGGAGAGCAGCCCAGCTGATGTTGATGGGGCTCGCAGGGGCTCCTGGTCCACGGAGTCCCTGCTTTGCTCGCAGCCCTGCCGGTCCGTAGAACAGCCCAGAACAGCAGCCCCTCGGTAAGTGCCACGCTGCGGGACCCGCGTAGCGGGTCCGGCGAGGTGGAGAGCAAGTCCGATTTCACAAAGCAAAGCGCCGGTGGCAAACAGCAAAGCGCCTTCTGCGGTCCGATTTCCGCTCCTTCAGAGAGTCCCGTTTAGGCTCAGGAGATCCCGCCAGTTAAAGCTCCGTGGGCGGGTTCGCGGCCGGCAGGGAGAGCAGCCCAGCTGATGTTGATGGGGCTCGCAGGGGCTCCTGGTCCACGGAGTCCCTGCTTTGCTCGCAGCCCTGCCGGTCCGTAGAACAGCCCAGAACAGCAGCCCCTCGGTAAGTGCCACGCTGCGGGACCCGCGTAGCGGGTCCGGCGAGGTGGAGAGCAAGTCCGATTTCACAAAGCAAAGCGCCGGTGGCAAACAGCAAAGCGCCTTCTGCGGTCCGATTTCCGCTCCTTCAGAGAGTCCCGTTTAGGCTCAGGAGATCCCGCCAGTTAAAGCTCCGTGGGCGGGGTCGCGGCCGGCAGGGAGAGCAGCCCAGCTGATGTTGATGGGGCTCGCAGGGGCTCCTGGTCCACGGAGTCCCTGCTTTGCTCGCAGCCCTGCCGGTCCGTAGAACAGCCCAGAACAGCAGCCCCTCGGTAAGTGCCACGCTGCGGGACCCGCGTAGCGGGTCCGGCGAGGTGGAGAGCAAGTCCGATTTCACAAAGCAAAGCGCCGGTGGCAAACAGCAAAGCGCCTTCTGCGGTCCGATTTCCGCTCCTTCAGAGAGTTAAATTATAAAGTTACGTTTATTGCCAAATTTATTGTCTTTAGCTCCAAAGTCTTTTTTACTAGGAAATTATATTTTCTTTGGGAAAGATTGACTCTTTACAAGCGATACTTCTGATACAGAATCTTACATTTTGATGGTTAAACTCTGAGATTGGCTTCTGATTTCACTAACGAACCTATCTGATTGTTCAATGCCCTTAGCAATATTGACTAGGGCACTTAAAGAAGACGCTGTGCCTAGCCATTATCTCTCTTGTATCTTTTTACTTTTAGCTTTCAGTATAATTTGGCTCTAAGTACTTGTTCATAGTTAATGGTATCAAATGCACAAGAACCAGCTAGAGCACGTAAGGCAGATACATAGTTTTCTATAGATTTGTCTTCTTTTTGAGTCTGTGAATAAAATTTGAACCTCTCCATCACTGTATTAATTTTCTTTCCAAACCTGGTGCTTAATTGTTTAACAGCAGTTTCTTCAGAACCTTCAAGTGGGGTACATTTGCGAATTCTTTAATTCCTTGGCCACCTAAACAATGTTGAAACAAGTCAAGTTTCCTTTTTGAAGAACAACCATCTTCCTCTAAAACTTCGACGTAGGCCAAACACATAGGATACCATAAATCCCATTCCATCTTAGGTTTGCCAGCAACAGGTAGAAAATGTAGTGGCGCTACAATGTTAGACATAGCGAGGTCAAAGTAAATATAAGTTTTGATAAATTCACAACAAATTGCTGATGCTAAATAATATGCTAGTAAATTTTCTTTTCCTTTTCCTTAGTAGAACTTTGAGTTGTATAAATTATTTGGAATAAAGAGTTGTAATAAATGATGTGTAAATAATCGATGTCAATCCGCATAAATTAAAATGAACTAGAGATAAATGCTTAGATGTGCGAATCATCGATGTAAATTCGCATAAATTAAAAAAAACTAGAGAAAAATGCTTACTCGGATATAAGTGTGCGAATCATTGTTTGTCCGCGCTCAAAAAACTTTAATATTTGTAAATATCAGTGCGTCAATAAATCTTTAGTCATAACAGCATTCACAAAAAAAGAATCAGCAAATAATTTTGACCAACTCAAAATGGCCGACGATCTACGTGCGTATGACATCACTCTTCTCCCAGCATGCTTTGCGAACTTCCTTGATTCTACAATCCTTTGCCGTACAACAATGTAACAGAAATTCTTTATCGAATCTAACACAGGTGAAGACTCGAGTGTGGCTGTTCAGAAAAAGAACACAGGTAATACTTGGCTATTTATTTTCCAAATGTGACTGTAATGCGCTGTTTGAAACGTAGAAAGAAGCAGATAGATCAATGCAAAATCACAATGAGTAATGACCCAAAATTAAATGATTCTGCCGCGGGTGCATTCAAAGCACAATCCAATTCCAATTCAGCCACTGTTGCAATCAAATCAATTTTAATTCATAAAGTCATGTAGCCATCTCCCAAATAAGTCAAATAAAGCTCAAACAGACTTTTTAAACATACGTTCTGATCTGGTGCAATCAAAGGCACAATCAACACGAGACCGTCGCTGGTGCATTCACGCACAATAAAAATACGAGAATACCTTTGAAATTTGTCGATCGAGTGAACGCTGTCTTCAATGTACTCCCGCTCATCGTCAAATGTGATGTAAGTATCACCTTACAAGTGAGGTGGGTAGTAGATACATTTATTGGAAAACAAGAAGGCAGCTGAACAACCACTCCCATCTAAGTCCCAGGAAGATGTAACTTATCAACCACCCCTCTATAGAACACCATACAAAGAATGAAGTAGAAAGAATGCAAAGCGCATTCTAAGTTAACTTAATAAGGAATACTACACTCACCCAACCACAGTAACCACGGTACCATGTCCCTCAGCAAGGCCCCAATCCCTTTTACCACCTGCTCCGAGCTGGTGGTAAATTTGATCAGAAAAGCGAGCGCTATTGGGCCCAGAATCAGATTTAAGCTGCGGATATGAACCCGGTAATACCAGGCTTACACCTTTTGCCCCATTCTGAGTTATTAACTTGTAATGGCTGTTATTAGGTGCAGGGTTACCAACTAGAATCAGTGAGTCTACCTTCCTCTCACCCCTCCCTCCCCTACCGGTATTCCCACAATAAATAACAAGCAATGCAAAATGTTTCAAATCTGTTTCCATGGGCAATTAAACATGCTTATTGAGTATAAGCGATGAAAAGTCATAAGTATATGAGCAAATTTTTTACTCCGCTAACTACAACAAACCTCACTACCGCTGATCGGCATGAACTAACCTGCAAGCTTAGTCAAAATAAGAGAGTCTTTGTAGATTAGTTAAATAAGAGTGAGTTCAGGACAGGGGAAGGTACAGAGAACTTAGTGAGCTGTTAATACATTTTATATTTCAAATGCAAGTAACAAACTTGATCATTCCTTCCATGGGCCGCTTTGGCCATGTTGGAATCTTACATATAAGTCAATAAAATGTGTTAAAAAAATTAAGTAGCGATTTGTAAAATTATTGTCACCAGTTTTGTAAATTAATGAATTGCATTTATTTAGGAAAATTGTCACCACTGTACTCTCACCTTTATTTTCGGTGCTCTCCGTCCGCGCTGTCTTGCTCATGCTCGCTCTCTTTTTCTTGTCAATCCCGTCATCACTTGCTTGTCACTCCCCTTTATTACTCTAATTGTTATTTTCAATTTCTTTCCACTGCTCTTTCTCATTTTGTTTATTTCATGTGCCCTCTCTAATTGCTTCTACACTGCCACAACTTCATGTCATTGTCGCAACTCTCACACATTTTTACTGGTTTGTCATTTTCTTTCTACTACCATCTTATTTTGAATCCACTTTTAACTCTGATTGTCACTTATCTGCTCACTCTCTCTATTTTATTGTTACCCCCTGTGATATATTTTTAATTATCAAAACATGGAACACAACTCCTCATGGGGAACATCATTTACGACGCGGATGTTACCCCGCGCTACCATTACGACGCGTCTCTTACAACGCAAGTTGTAACCACGACTTGCGCTGGACGGCGCTCAAGGACAAGGAATAGTTAATTTACTATTCCAACACCTTCCCTACTGTCCACGGGGACTGGTGTTGGAATAGTAAATTAAACTATTCCTAAGTCCACACCCTACAGCGCAAGTCGTGGTAACGACTTGCTTTGTAAAACACGCGTTGTAACGGTACGCGTGGTAATAGCCCGCGTCGTACCGTCATACATCCCTCCTCATAGCATCCCTCCACTGCTCTCTCTCATTGTCACTCTACCATGCTCATTATTGTCACTCAACTGTTCTCTCTCCTGTCACTTACTGATGTTTCTCGGTCACTCTACTGCTCTGTTGCATTGTCACCTCACTGATCTCTCTCTCTTCTTATGTTTTCCACTGCTCTCTCACTAGTTTCACCCTTTTTGAGAACCCATTTCTGTTACTCTGGTAACTCCTCTGTTCTCATTGCCACTTCACTGTGGTCTTGCCTTTACTAGCTGTAACTCCACTGCTCTCTCGTTCTCAATGCACTACTGTCACTCCAAACTCTCTCCACATCCCTGGCACTCCCTCACCTTCACACACTCCACTATTTCCTGAGTTTTGGGAGATAAAACGGACGGTATCAGCTCATTCTATCCATCCTTTTATCTAGCTCTTATGATGTATTCGTTCAAATGCCTAAGCTTAAAAATGCTTGTTAAGCAGTGTGCGGACAGTGAATTTGGCTCTACCATGGTCTTTGTGGATCTGTATTGTGGTTTATGTTTAGTCAGGAGTGTTTACAGGTATTGAAGTCTGAATATATGGGAATCTACTGGTCTCTGCAGCAGCTGAGTGAGGGTATTTGAGAGTTGATGCATGATGGGATGGGTCTGCTGGTAGTTAGTTTTGGGTGTAATGTGGGGCTTATTGAATAGCTCACAAAAGAAGACACGACTTGGGTAGGTTTCAACAATTTATTGCAGGTAAGAATAGTGTAACCAGCAGAGCAGGCAGAATCCAGCTACTGCTGTTTCCTTCCTACATCAACATTCCAGTATTCTGCCATCCGTCATTGTTGTCATGGTGGCACGATGCAATAACTTCTCAGAGTAGAACCCAACACATCCTTCCCCTATAATCAGAAATTAATAAAAAAAATTAAAAATAAACTAAACTTATTCCCAAACGTTAACAATAATGCAAAACATGAATGACATGGATACATTCCTCAGAATAAAACACATATAAACACAATATAAACTGGCAATATTAGAGGCTGCAAAGAATGTTGCATTAACCGCACTGTTGAGAAGAATAACTAGCAGAGCACTCATTCATCTCAAAACATTAACATTGGAGATCAACATAATATTTATATCATGCAGGGGGTCTTATCTCCCTTTACGCTCTCAGCATTCTTCCATTCCACACACAAGTGAAAACTTGCCCAGTTCATTGAGAACATATTCCACCCCTCTCTGTTTGACTAACCTCTCATTATTCCACCGCCTTCTCTTGCTTAGTGGAACCACCCTCCCTTCACGTTTCAATTTTTGTAGGATTACAAAATTTAGAATGGCTCTGTGCAATTATTCCAGCTAGCCTCTCATTGACTCAATCCCCTGTTTCAAACATCACCTCGTCTCCCTTTTGCTGTCTTTCTGATTACGTACTTCCCTCAAGCCCGCTCATACCTGCCCTTAACCTGTTTGCATTTCACATCAGACACCTTCAAATCACACATCCAGGGCCTAACCAGTTTGGTGGCAGCCAACCTTGTCAGGATCAGCACTCTGCAGGATTCGTTCGCAGTGATAAGCTCCACCTCTGGACCTCCCAAACACCCTGAACGTATAAACACAGGGTATTTGAGCGATCCGGTGAGGGAAAAACCCCAACAGGGGAAAACCCAGGGAGGGAAAGGAAGGGACTGCAGGGAAAGGAAGCTATGCTGTCTATGACTCTAGCATCCAAACGATGGTACGATCCTTTCCTTCTTTTCCCCCCAGAGTGAGATCACTCAAAGTAAAGTAATCAATATAGCCAATCGAATCTTGGCCAATATTCAGCTTCGTAGAATACCACAGGAAGAGAACGTGACGAACAGTAAATAAAGTGCTGGATCCTATTTCAAAGCAGCCGGTATAGAGTACGTCATCTACACCAATTAATGCCTTATACAATCCTTTCAAGGTTCAATTCAAAACCAAATACGGTGAGGCGTAGCGTAAATGCCACTGCCGCCTGCCTTGGCATTTGTATTCCACACAGTAATATCAAAATAGCGTCATATCTTCATGACGGCAATGCGGAGGACTCCCCCTGCACTCCGCCACTTGAATTCGATGACCCTTCAATCCAGGTGCTAATAAAACAACTAGTTCCTCCCTAGCCAGGGAAGACGAGGAAACAAACACGATTCCTAATGGTGCAAGGACTGTCTCAATGGTACCAAAGACACAATCGCATAGCGCTCCAATAAACAAACATAAGAGCAAGTCAAAATAGTTTGTAACGATACCCAAGGCTGGACGCCTAACGCAGCAGATGCTCCCCTTGAAGTCGCTCCTTGGAACTCAGGAAACGAGAGCAGCCGCTCCCGCTGAACAAACAACAAATATCGAGCGCTGCCCATTCAGTCTGACCGCGCTAAATCCGATCAGCGGCAAAGGCTCATGGGACATGTAGTTTCAGGCACGTTTGACCTGGGAACTGTAGTTTAGGCAGGCGCAAGGGCTAAACCCTGACAGTACGCCCTCCTCCCAAGCGCCTCCTAGGGCCAGGCTTGGCCGGGAACCTCCGATGGAAAGAAGCTATGGCTCTTGGCGCATGCACATTACTCCAAGGCTCCCATGAGTCATCCTCTACTGAATAGCCCTTCCAGGAGATCAAATACCATAGCACACCCCTGCGCATCTTGGATTCACGAATAGACTTCACTTCATACTCAGGTCCACTCTCGTATTCCATGGGTGGGGGGCACCCTCCTCTGGGACGTGAAAGCCCCCTCAAAAACTGTACGTGAAACACTGGATGAATCCTCAAATTGCAAGGCAACCGAAGTTTGTATGCCACAGGGTGATTTGTCTCACTATCGGATGGGGGCCAATAAAGCGCGAATGGAATACGCTTCTTAGCTTAAAACGGATGTACCTGGTGGATAGCCACACCTTGTCCCCCACCTTAAACTGAGGGCCAGGAATCCTGTGCTTATCCTCCCAACGTTTATACACCTCTTTGGCTTTCAACAAATGTTTCTGCACCTCTCTATGCACTCTCCTCAATGTACGCATGCGAGCCATCACAGTGGGATGGTTGCCTACTTCAGGTGGGAAGGTGATGGGCAATGTGCTGGCATCCTAACTGTAATTGGCCTTGAAAGGAGACATGCCAGTAGAGCTATGCCACGCGTTATTATATGCCAATTCAGCCATCCATAACAAGTCCACCCATGATTCATGTGCTTCCTTAGAATAACACTGCAAGTATTTTTTCAAGGTTTGATTCAGCCTTTCCGTCTGCCCATCGGTCTGCGGGTGAAAGCTTGTTGAAAGAGCTGAATCAACACCCAAAGCCTTACACCACATTCTCCAGAAACGAGCAATGAATTGAGGTCCCCTATCAGACACAATCACCTGGGGAATGCCATGTAACCGTATGACCTGAGAAGCCAGTAACTGGGCAGTTTGACCTGCCGTGGGGAGATTCTTACATGAGATAAAATGACCCATCTTAGTCAAATTATCAACAACTACCAGGATAGCTGAACACCCCTGATCCCAGGGCAAATCCGTTATGAAATCCAGGCTTATATTCTGCCATGGGCGACCAGGTGTGGGCATGGGCATCAATTGACCTTTCTTTCTTGTATTCTCCTCCTTTGGTCTAGCACACTCCTCACAACACCTGACCCAATGAGTAGCATCTTTAACCAATGAGTCCCACCAAAAATCCCTTTGAAGCAGACTCACTGTTTTAGTAACTCCTGGGTGACCAGCCATAGGCGCTTCATGACACCATACAAAAGCCTTCTTCTGTATCTCAACTGTGGGCAGGTACAAACAGTCACCTTGGAAAGGCGGCCCTTGTCTCACAGACCTTCCAGGTTTGATAGTAACCCATCTTTCCCATGCCATCAAAGGCCTGGAGTTCTTAACCTCATCCAAAAAACTCTCCGCACGAACCACACACAACACCTTGGCTGCTGGGTTTATGGCATGAGGGACCTCTTCCTGCTGCTCATCTGGCACCGCTTGTCTGGACAAAGCGTCTGCTTTCCTATTGTCTACGCCAGGTCTAAAGGTCACTACAAAGTTATACTCAGCAAAGAAAAGAATCCAATGCATTTGTCTTTGCGTCAAATGCCTAGCCGAAGTCATGTACTGAAGATTTCTGTGGTTGGTGTATACAGTCACAGCATGACAAGCCCCCCACAGGTATTGCCTCCACTCCTGAAAAGCACGCTTTATGGCCAACAGCTCTTTTTCTGCAATAGTGTAATTGAACTCAGAAGGGCTCAGTTTTTTTGACAAGTAAGCTACAGGATGGAGTTGACCTGTAAGTGGATCTCTCTGAGACAATACAGCCCCTATCGCTTCCTCCGAAGCGTCGGCTTCCACCACAAAGGGATGTTCTAATACAGGGTGTGCCAACACAGGAGCCGAAATGAACGCATTCTTTAGGGTCTTGAATGCCTCATCAGCCTCTTTAGTCCATGCAAATTGAACCCCATTTCTCAACGACCTGGTAATTGGGACAGCCGTTTGTGAGAATTGTACAATAAAACGGCGGTACTAATTGTCAAATCCCCAAAAACTCTGCACTTCCCGCACGTTCTTTGGAACTGGCCATTCCTGAACCGCCTGGACGTTCCAATCTGACATCTGCAATTCTTTAGGGCTGAGGTTCGCCCCCAAGAACTCCACCTGTACCCTGAACTCACACTTGCTCAATTTCACATACAAGCGATGTTCTCTCAACTTCTCCAGAACTTTTCTCACTTGATCTGTATGACAGGATTCATCCTGGGAGTATATCAGTATATCATCGATATACACCACCACAAAGTGGTCCAGGTACTCCTTCAAAACATCGTTGATGAAAAATTGGAAAGCTGCTGGGGCATTACAAAGCCCAAAGGGCATCACCAGATACTCGTAGAGACCATATCGCGTCTTGAACGCCGTCTTCCATTCATCCCTCTCGCATACCCTGACCAGATGATAATCCCCCCGTAAGTCCAAACGGGTATAGATCTTTGCTTCCCTCACCTGGTCGAGCACGACGCAGATGAGGGGGAGAGGATAACGGTTGCGTACAGTGTTTTTGTTCAAGACGCGATAGTCCACACAAGCCCTTAGGTCCCCATTGGCTTTCACAATAAAGAACAGAGGGGAGGCTGCAGGGGATCGGGAAGGCTGGATAAACCCCAAGCAAAGGTAGTAGTCAATGTATTCCTTCAAGTGGGTAGTTTCCGGTACTGACAATGCATATACCCTGCAAGTAGGAATGGTAGCCCCTTCTATCAAGTCTATGTGGCAATCGTACTCCCTGTGTGGGGGAAGGCTTTCTGCTTTGACTTCACTGAACACATCTCTGTAGAGACTGTATTCATCAGGGAGTTGTACGTTTGTTTCCACGGCCGTAGCTGCCAAATAAGGGGTGGATAGAACAGCCACGTGAGCAGAAGGACCAAGCACCATATGATCCTGGCAGAACTCAGGCAAGAACTTGAAAGTCTTAGTTTTCCAGTTGACAACAGGGTTATGACGACATAACCATGGCATGCCTAGGATTACCTCATACTGAAGGGCTGTAATGATGTTCAAGGTTAAAAGCTCGGAGTGTATGTTCCCTAGCATAACCACAGACAGCCCTACCTCACTGGTCCTTTCAGTTATATGGCCTGATTTTAAAGTCTGACCATCTACCGCTAGGACTTCCTCAGGATTCTCTCTCGGAACGCGTGGTAAGGCCAGGCGAGACACCAGGCCATCATCAATGAAATTGCCTGTTGCTCCAGAGTCCAACATAACCAACACCTGATGGAACTTGTGCTCACATTCCATCGTCATTCCGATGACCAGATGTGACTCGGTTTCCCCTATCCCGATTGTGGATAGAGAGGTTAATTTCCATTCCGGTTCCCCTTCCGCCCCTGGTCTCTTAATTTCCAACTGTTCCATCTCAGGTACTGTGGTTGAAACAGCTACTCTCTTGAATCTACTGACACTAGACGACTTGGGTTTGGAGGGGCATTCTCTAACGTAATGCCCCTTCTTCCCACAGTACATGCACAGGCCCTGCCTTCTCCTGGCTTCCCTCTCTGCCTTAGATAACGGGGCTCTGAGTGCTCCTATCTCCATAGGTTCCGGACTGCTTTCTGTCCCTCCAGATGCCTTTTGAGAGGGACGGTCATAATGGAACGTTCCTCTATCCCATCTTCTCCTGTTACCCCCTCTTTCTGTCATACGACTGTCTAATCTTAATGCCAGGTTAATCATGTCCACACATGTTTTGGGTTGAGGGTCAACTTGAGCCACCACATCCTTTAAATCCATCTTTAACCCCTGACAGAAAAGGGACATTCTTTTTTCTTCAGGTCATTCGGCCTCAGCCACCAACCTATTAAACGTGGTCAAATAAGTGATTAACTCACTTTTACCTTGCTTCAACTCCAGGAGTTCCTTGTCTGCACTAAATGTAGTTGCCCTGCGATCAAAGACTTTCTCGAATTCCGCCCTAAAGGCAGTCCAATCTGATAAGATGGGGTCATTGCTTTTAACTAATGGCACAGCCCAATTGGCTGCATCCCCCACTAAATAGGATATGGCGAAAGCCACTCTTGAATGGTTATTAGGGAACAAAGCCGGTTTACACGAAAAGTGGAGTAATATCTGGGTTAGAAAAACCTGAGTTTTACGAGGATCTCCTGAAAACCTTTCAGGCGTGGCCAAAGGAATGGGTGGGGGCACTGTCACCTGCACAGAAGATGCAGGAGAAGAGGCGTTGAAGGGATTTCTAGACAACTGTTCCACCTTATCTCTTAAGGCGGTTGTCTCTGCTTTTGACGAGGTCAGCTCCTGCTGGACCAGGACTAAAGCATGTAACACATTCTCCATGGTCGCCATTATCACTACAAACAAACCGGGCAGAGTGTTATTCTTGGGCTTGTGATTCTGTCAGGATCAGCACTCTGCAGGATTCGTTCGCAGTGATAAGCTCCACCTCCGGACCTCCCCAACACCCTGAACATATAAACACAGGGTATTTGAGCGATACGGTAAGGGAAAAACCCCAACAGGGGAAAACCCAGGGAGGGAAAGGAAGGGACAGCAGGGAAAGGAAGCTGTGCTGTCTATGACTCTAGCATCCAAACGATGGTACTCTCCTTTCCTTCTTTTCCCCCCAGAGTGAGATCACTCAAAGTAAAGTAATCAATATAGCCAATCGAATCTTGGCCAATATTCAGGTCGTAGAATACCACAGAAGGAGAACGTGACGAACAGTAAATAAAGTGCTGGATCCTATTTCAAAGCAACCGGTATAGATTACGTCATCTACACCAATGAATGCCTTATACAATCCTTTCAAGGTTCAATTCAAAACCAAATACGGTGAGGCGTAGCATAAATGCCACTGCCGCCCGCCTTGGCATTTGTATTCCACACAGTAATATCAAAATAGCTTCATATCTTCATGACGGAAATGCGGAGGACTCCCCCTGCACTCCGCCACTTGAATTCGATGACCCTTCAATCCAGGTGCTAATAAAACAACTAGTTCTTCCCTAGCCAGGGAAGACGAGGAAACAAACACGATTCCTAATGGAGCAAGGACTGTCTCAATGTACCAAAGACACAAGCGCATAGCGCTCCTATAAACAAACATAAGAGCAAGTCAAAATAGTTTGTAACGATACCCAAGGCTGGACGCTCCCCTTGAAGTCGCTCCTTGGAACTCAGGAAACGAGAGCAGCCGCTTCCGCTGAACAAACAACAAATCACGAGCGCTGCCCATTCAGTCTGACCGCGCTAAATCCGATCGGCGGAAAAGGGTCATGGGACATGTAGTTTCAGGCCCGTTTGACCTGGGAACTGTAGTTTAGGCAGGCGCAAGGGCTAAACCCTGATAAACCTACCCTTTAACAAGGCAAAGGGTGACACATTGGTAGTGGAGCTGGAAGTGGTACGTAAAGTCTTAAGTTCTTTCTTCCAAACCATTGACCAAAGACAACTTAATGTTGTCCTTGATGATCCTGTTACAACGTTAACCCAAGTCATTGCTGCTGGGATGATACAAGGAGATTTTAATGTGCTTTATACTCTAATTTGACATGCATCTCTGGAGCTCTTTGGACAAAAATTGCACCCCATTGTAAGTGACCAATTCTACCAGGGCACCCTCTCTCAGAAACAAAGGGCCTAACAGTGACGGATATCCTGTCTGCCAAAATATAAATCCCAAAGGATATAATTGGATTTATATTTCAGCGGATGGAATATCTGTCACCGTTGCGACAGAGTAGCCCATCCGCCAAGATCTAAATCAGGCCCAAAGCCTGCTAAAACTCTGTCACCTCCTCCGTGGTAGCTGACCTAACAAACTGTACTTCAGGCCACCGTCCACCATAGTCCACCAGCACCAAACCATACCAGTTCCAATCATTCAATACATACATTGGTCCAATGACATCTAAACCTAACTTGACCCAAGGCTTCTCCGGAACGGGTATTGCTTCAACCACACTGAGAAAAGTAACTTGAGTTTAATCACTCACTGTACAAGCAACACAATCCCTCACATAATGCTCCACACATTGATCGCTCTTATCCTTCTCTTTATGGCTCTCATATCAATGTGCTCTTCATGAACCAACGCCAACACTTTACTCTGTATTCTACGTGAAACCTCGGCAAATCCATCCTTCTCATCACCCCCTCTTTCAGATTCAATTTAGGAAACACATGTTTAACTCATTAACCACGGCATGAATTCTCCCGCAGTGCTGGAGAATTAATGAGCGGGCAGGGCTTCGTTGGCCAACGAACATGCGCCTTCGGTGCTGGCTGACGCAAGCACCGAAGGGGTTAAAAGCATTCACAGCTTGACTAATGTCCTTAGACATCCAACCCTTGCCCAACATACCAGCTACATCTTGAAACGCTTCCTCCACCTGCACAGCCGTCTTCCAATCCTCCGCTGATATACATTCATAATCAGACCCTTCTAATGAAGCTACCACACAAAAATATCCCTCCAACTCCACCCCTGTCTCTTAATTTTTGAGTGGTAACCTAGACAAACAATCCACAAAGACATTCTTTGCACCAGGAATATATTCTAACAGAAATTGAAATTAAAACATTCTATAATGCCATTTGACTATACGAGGAGTAGCTTTGCCGGCCCTACTTGTGGTAAACATGTTGACCAAAGACTTGTGGTCTATTCTATTTGGATGACAAACACAGTTCCCCAAAGATAATTTCTGAAATTGTCCATGACACACCAGCATGGCAGACCCTCTTGCTCAATTACAGAGTAGGTGGATTATGCACCCTGTAGGGCCCATGTGGCAAATGCAACCAATTCTTCTATACCCTCTATTTTTTGCAATAGGACAGTATCCAAACAGTGCTGACTGGCTTCTCTCACTACAATTGATGGATCACGAGTGTCAAAAGGCTGAAGGGGAATGGCATTCCCTCACTCAAGTTTAATATCTGGAACGCAGTAATAAAGTGACACATCCCCTCCTCTCCGGTATGGAACTGACGCATCGCCTCCCCTGCCCTGCAGTAAGGAACAGGTGCACCGCCTCCCCCAAAGCAAGGAACTGACACTTTGCCTTACCTGTGACCCTTTTGTTTGTTTTGCGTGACGTATCTAAGGTACTTTGTGGGAAAGTGTTGCATTTACAACTTGCATTGAACTGAACTATTTCTACCATCGAAGAGCCTAATTTTGATGCTGTATTGTGGATTTTTTGCCGCTTGGTCTTGTTTAGATAAAGATTACTTTTTTTTCTTAATTGATCGTGTCCATTTGTAGTGTTTTCACTGTGTTGCTGTAGGTGTTCAGAAATGCTTTACACACTGCCTCTGAGATAAGTGTGTCTGCTCGTGCTAAGCTACCAAGGGGGTGAGCAGGGGTTAATTTAGAATTGTATCCCTCTTATTCTGACTAGAAGCAAGGGTCCCTATTTGGATAAAGATGCAAACCATTGCCAATTAGAGATCCTAATTTCTAACAGGTTCCATCTCCAAAGCAGGCAATTTGTAGCCCAAGTAATCTACTGAATCCCCTGCAAGTCTGCATTTCTCTGAATTCAAGGTAACATCCCTCTCAGTCAAAATGGATAAAACTCTCCCTAACATCTTGCCATGGCTCTCCATATCTTTCCCATACACCAGGATGCCATCTTGGAAACACGTCATGTTGTGAAACCCCATAAACAAAGCCTCTACCACCCTCTAAAAATATTTCAGAGGCTGACGTCAAACAGAAAGGCATTCTCTTAAATTTAAATGAGCCACCTGGAGTCACAAACAATCTCACATGGTGAATTTACCTCTCCACAATGATTTAGTGGTAGGAGTATGACTTGTCAAGCTTGGTAAAAACTCTGTCCCCCTTCAAAGAACCTAACATCTCAGTCTTATTGAGCAACAGATGCCTATCCACCCATATCCTATCCTTCAAGTCTATCAAATCTATATACATTCTGAGAGCTTCATTTCCCTTCCTGGCTAACACTACAGGGCACAACCACTCCAATTTTATAATGGACTTGATGATCCCTTGCCGAAATAAATACTCACAATCTTGTCACAATTCTTTCCTTAAAGCAAAAGCCACTTATCTAGGTTTATGAACCACTGGCTTGTCACTCTCTTTCAACATTATGCGATTGGAAAAATCCTTGATTCTACCAAGCCAGTCACTACAGATTGCAGGAAAAGATGCTTTGCAACCACCCTCATATACAAACACACTGACTTGCATACATCATTGAGTAAAATGTGCCCGAGCTGTTTGGGTCCAAGATGAAGCCTAAATAAATTCCTTTGCTCCAACCATCCTAATAGGCAAGAATTATCTCTTGCTACATACACTGTGTCTGGGGTACAGTGCCCTTTAACACTCAGAAATCTATAAATTCACCCAAAACATCTACCGGTTCCACTCCTCTGGACCAATAAAGTTAAAAGTTTATTCAGCATCCACCATCATGGCAATGGAACAAGCCGAAATTCCAATTTGACAGAATGGCCTCTTGAAACTATTGGGATTTAACTTTAATACATTGTGTTCGTAATGAGTAGGCCTTGGCATGAAATTCCTCTCCACTTGCGGAGTTTGCAGAGTTTTTTTCCACTCCATGCTTCGCATAGGGTGCAGAGTTCCGAAAAACTTCACATATCGGATTATTTTTCCTCGCTCTCCAACGTTAAGTTGGCAAGCTCGAGCAAGGAAAATCTTACTCCAGATCACCTCCTGGTGATCTGGAGTAATAAAGCCAAGTACAGAAGTGTTCGAAATGCTGTAATTTAGGTATGTGGATCACTAACGACTGCAACACACATAGAAAAAAAAAGGCTCCGATAGTACTCACTGTGCATTAGGTGTGCGCATCACCGATACGCAAAGAACAGCTAGATGTCTCTTCAGTGCTCGCTTGAGTAGAAGCTCTGATGCTCGATGCCATGCCAGTTTGCTGACTTCTGTTAGAAAATCACCTCTGTTCTAACATTCCATTCTAACGCTCGTCGGCGTTAGAGACCCAGCCGCTTCAGGGCTCACCAACATGACAAAGCAGTTGCTGGGCAACAAACGTTTCACACAAGGATTTTGCAAGGTTGCGTAGACCACAAGATGTCCGCTCTTGTTGTTAGTTAGGTTGCATAGATACAGTTTCCTGGTTGCAGAGGTCGTCCGTGGCACATGTCAAAATTGCTGACTACAGCGGAGCCTCAGCTGAAAACCATGAAAACTATGAAAATGAGGCAAAGTGGCTCTTGTGGTATTCTTTACCGATGCCAACACAGCAACACTCAAAAATGCAATAAACAGTGTCGGCAGATAAAAGACATGAGATATCACTGTTCGTCCTGTCTTAGACAGCAGCCTCCCTCTGTTCTTGAAAAACAGCTGTTCTGCCGGTCGTCGGTTCCAAAATCCGCTTTGTCACAACTGAAGAATTCCCAAAGAAGACACGTCTTGGGTAGGTTTCAATGATTTATTGCAGGTAAGAACAGTGCAATTGGCAGAGCAGCAGCCAACATCAACATTCCAGGTTTCTGCTACCTGTCATTGTTATCATGATGGCACAATGCAATAAGATATGCGTACAGAACCCAACACTTATGTTTCAGAAGGCGTGCCTTGATATCTGATTGTGTGTTTGATTATGTGAGAGTCTTAGTGCATGCATGGATATTTTTGGATGTCTGAGTTTGGGGTCTTTTTTTAGCGCCATTTGATGTCCTTGGATTCTGGGCTTTATGTGCTTTGAAAATGGTTTGAATCATTCTATCAGAGTCTGGGCAACTGTGTCTGACGGATGTATTACCTGGGCTTGTGGAGTTTTGCAAAAGACACACAATTGATGGACAGAATGCAGAGCAAATCAAAACATTCCCCCCCAATCAAGAGACTAGGTTAAATCCATCAATCTTTTGCTCACCATGCCACCCCAGTTTAGACCTAGCCATATGCAAATCAGTCATGACACTGTGTCTCATGGGAACAATCCAGCCCAAACTGCCAAGCCAAGTCCTCCCTGGACCGGAAACAAGCATCCTAGTACCGGTCTCGGGGATTCACCCCTCATCAGCCGGGATAGCTTGAATCCAGTGGCATAATTAGCCCGGGACCCACGTTTGGGCATAGCCAACGCACTTAGGGCCAGATGTAGGTGGCCATTTACCGACCAGTAAATGGTCATTCCTGATGTAGGTGTCCTATTTTACTGATTCAGTAAATTTACCGATTCGGTAACTTCCATATGTCGGTGGGACTCTTCTGAGTCCCAAAGGCCAGTCAGATTCGGTATTTTACCACCCAATCCTATTGGGTGGTAAAATACCGAATACAGGTGTGCATGCACATCTGTGCATGCATACCTGTGCAATGTGACACACAGACATGCCCTTAGGGCATGTCTGTGTGCCACATGGCACACAAGTCCGGAATTGGGGTGCCAGAGGGTGTCAAAGTGACACCCCCTGCACCCTTGCAAAAATCGGTATTTACCGAATCGGTAAATACCGATTCGATAATGACCATTGATTCCTATGGGCTTCAATGCCCGTAGGAATCAATGGGCTTTACCGATTCGGTATTTACAGAATCGGTAAATACCGAATCTTAACGATTCGGTATTTACCGAATCTGAAATACCTACATTTCCCCCCCCCCTCTAATTTACCACTTCTTAAATACTGAATTAGTATGATTCGGTATTTTAGAAGTGGTAAATTAGAATTACCTACATCAGGCCCTTAGGGTGAGGAAGCAAAAGACACACAATTGATGACGGAGCGCAGTACAAATCAAAACATTCACCCCCAGTCAAGAGATCTGGGTTAAATCCATCATTCTTTTGCTCAGCATGCCACCCCAGTTTAGACCTGGCCAAATGCAAATCAGTCTTGACACTGTGCCTCATGGGAATAGCCCAGCCCGCACTGCCAAACCATGTCCTCTCTGAATTGGAAACAAGCATCCTAGGACTGGCTTTGTGGTTTCACCCCTCATCAGCCAAGATAGCTTGAATCCAGTGGCACAGTGACCCTGGGATCCACGACTGGCAATACCCGGTGCACTTAGGGCAAGGAAGCAAAAGACACACAATTGATGGACAGAACGCAAAACAAATCAAAACATTCACCCCCGGTCAAGACATCTGGGTTAAATCCATCATTCTTTTGCTCACCATGCCACCCCAGTTTAGGCCTGGCCATATCCGAATCAGTCTTGACCCTGTGCCTCATGGGAACAGTCCAGCCCGAACTGCCAAGCCTGGTGCAGTGGAGTTTTGAACATCTCTGCTAGAGTTGTGAGGGTGTCTGGGAATCCAGAGTGTAATAAGGCATAATATTGAGAATTGCGGGCCTTTTAACAAGGGGCGACGTAATACTATCACCGCTTCAGAGCCCGTTTTTGGGCAAAAAGGGGCGATAATATTATTGCATTATCAACAAGGACACCCTAGCGCATGTATCCTTGCATTGGCGCCCCTTGTCAGCACGCCTCCCATTGCATCGCTAATGAGATGCAAAGGAGGCGTGCCTGACAAGACTCCCTTGGGAAAATATTGCTAACCCAGCTTCGTCATATTAACAACGAGAGTTAGCGATATTTCAAATCACGTTAAGTATGTCTTAACGTAGGAATTTTAACGTCTGTTAAATTCCTGACTAACAAAAGAAGGAGTATCCCCTACGTCAGGTTTTTGAAGAAAAAACTTACGGAGGGTGAGTTGTTTGGCAAAAAAAGGAAAAAGTCAACCTTTTTGATAGGAAACCCCTCACTCACCACCTAGTGGTGACTTGCTTCATCATCGGGGTCCACCCTGGTGACCTAGCGTCACCAGGATGTGCTTCGACACCTGGGTTACAGTGGAGCAGGTTGTGACTGTATGTGCAAAAAAAGTGTTAAAAGTTGTCCTGGTTTAACTTAAAATCAATTTTTATTATAAAGTAATCAGAACAATGTTAAAAATTGCTGGCGAGATACTCCTTGATGAGTTACGGTCAAGGTATCTCTATATGTGTCTGAGTGGCTTGGTCGACATGTTTCTACCATCAGGGCAGTAGCCCGGTATTCTTCAGGACCAAAAACAGGTGGATGGGAGGTGTGTGCCCCCTAAAAGGCACACCCTGTCCTGATCCCCTGTAAACCAACTGGAAAAATAACCAGTGGTAGATGTGCTCTTTTAAAATAAAGAGAGCCGTCTGGTTGCAAAAAAAGGAAAAGAGACTTGTTATAAGCCTCTAGATTACTTCAACGGGCAGGGGGTAGGTTCTTCTAACCGCCAAACCAAGTTAGTTTGCGGGAGAATTAAACGGCCATTCACCTACTCCTATCCTCCTCTGCTCGGCTAAGTCTCTTTTCCTTTTTTTGCAACCAGACGGCTCTCTTTATTTTAAAAGAGCACATCTACCACTGGTTATTTTTCCAGTTGGTTTACAGGGGATCAGGACAGGGTGTGCCTTTTAGGGGGCACACACCTCCCATCCACCTGTTTTTGGTCCTGAAGAATACCGGGCTACTGCCCTGATGGTAGAAACATGTCGACCAAGCCACTCAGACACATATAGAGATACCTTGACCGTAACTCATCAAGGAGTATCTCGCCAGCAATTTTTAACATTGTTCTGATTACTTTATAATAAAAATTGATTTTAAGTTAAACCAGGACAACTTTTAACACTTTTTTTGCACATACAGTCACAACCTGCTCCACTGTAACCCAGGTGTCGAAGCACATCCTGGTGACGCTAGGTCACCAGGGTGGACCCCGATGATGAAGCAAGTCACCACTAGGTGGTGAGTGAGGGGTTTCCTATCAAAAAGGTTGACTTTTTCCTTTTTTTGCCAAACAACTCACCCTCCGTAAGTTTTTTCTTCAAAAACCTGACGTAGGGGATACTCCTTCTTTTGTTTGCATAAATATTCCTATCAGGGGAAAAGGAGGTATCTCTTTTCACTTCCGAGTGATAATATCCCTTGCTCTCTCTTTTGATTTCAAATTCCTGACTAAGGCATACCTAACATGGGGGCCGGATTGTGTGGCTAAGATAACAGGCCCTATCACCAAGGATATTGCCGTTTTCCATGGAACATTGCTAGAAAACCAGTGATGTTCCATGGAAAACATCGCTATCACAGGAAGAATTATAGCCATTGCGCTATGCATTGTTAATACAGTGCAAACATGGCAATAATTATCTGTGATAATCGGCGATGAAAATCCTTTTTGCAGAGTGAAAGGAAAGTGAGGTTAGTTAGTGTAAGTTAACGCATTTTAGCCAGTGGCAGCGGCAGTCGCAGTTTTTGATACTAGAGTGGGCAAAAGAATCATTAGGGATGCAGGAGCCCAGGACATTTCACTAGATTTCGAAAACAAAATTAATCTTCTTGTGCCTGGAGATGCGATTTAGAACATTGTATTGGGTCTTCCATCTCAGATCGGACTCTAGCTCATATCAACTGCTACACAAAAGAAGGGGGGAATGCAGCCAGGGGCTTTGACGCTGCACAGCCTGAGATAGTCCCTACAAATAACAGTTGGAACAAGTAGATACAACCGTTGCCCACCTCAATGGTCAGCTGCACATTGACTATACATTAATACAGAAATATATACTTAAAACGAGAGGCAACAATCATAGTTGATGAAAACCACATTCAATAAAATGAGAATTTGTTCGTCTTAGATGATGGTGCAGAATTTGTCTTTATTGTATATTCTCAACATAACACAGCCAACGTGTTTCGCCTTACAAAAGGCATCATCAGGGTCAAATATTTGATCCAGTGGGGACGCGAGACACCTCCAAGTGAATAAAGCCGTATTTGTATCCTAAAGGTCCATGCAATATTAATATCTGCCAAAAATATTTTGAGTCCCATTTGGTAATCGCAGCATGAAACTCCTAATTGTGCATGTGCATCATACATGTAGATTGTCTAGCCCAAGCACCATCCAATAGTTTCTCAGATGCACAGAATCTTTCTTGATTCACACTCAACAGGAATATTCTGCTGAATGGTATCCAGGTTGAACAGAAAGGAGTGAATTTTGCCTGGCAGGGTCCCACGAGGACCTCATAGAACCTCCTTGAGGCAGTACCTCCCTCCCACCCCCTAAAGAAGCATGGCACATTCAACAAAGGCAGACAGGCGGTGACCTGTCCCGGTGAAGAGATCTACCCGCAGTGCTGATGCCTAATAAACGGGGGGCACAATGCAGTTTGGGAGCAGACACAGCATTGAGAGGTGGAATCAGCAGCAGCATTTGAAGACTTCCTGAGACACCTCTACTCCCCACATATAGACACCATTGCCAAGCAAGACCTGAGGGACTTTCTGGCTGATATCTCAATGCCCACTCTAGTGGCGAAATCTTGGTAAAAGAGATAGTGGAGGCAGTGTCTCAAATGCATAGCAGAAAAGCTCCCGAACCTAATGGCTTCCCTCAGAATTCTTTAAATGTATCAAGAGTAATAAACCAATACGGGCCATGCTCTTCAAGGCCAAATGGAAAGGGTAGTTCTTATCCATAAGAAGGGGTGCCCAGTATTCCTCTTACTGCCCCATCTCATTCCTAAATGTGGAGGCATACCTGCTGACCACCTGGTGAGAGTTATGCACTAAATGTTGGGACAGGAGCAATCGGGCTTTATTACCTATCAGGCACAGTCTCTGGCATCCTTTCAGATGTTTTGCAAGAGAGGGGGGAATGGGTGAGCCACCAGTACTCATGGCCTTGGACGCATAAAAGGCGTGGCTGTACTTACAGGGGGTATTGGAACAGGTGGGTTTTGGCCCTTCATTCTGTGCCTGGGTCAAACTGCTTCATTCCAATCCCACAGTCTGAGTGCGTGCCAATGGGGCACACTCAGCAGAATTCCCCCTGAGAAGAGGGACTAGACAGGGGTGTCCGCTGTCCACTCTATTTTTTGCAATAGTGATTGAACCGGGGGTCAACTGGACTTGAAAATATGCTCTAATCCGGGGACCACGACTGGGAAGAGGTGAAGATGTAGTTTCACTTTATGCCAATGATGCCCTCCTCTATCTTGATGAACCAGGGGATTACATTAACAGGATTCTGCAGATATTCGGTGTGTTCAGACACTATTCAGGCCTCTGTATGAATTAGACCCGATCTGGTCTACACCCTTTGGCGGGATGGACCCCCCCCCCATGGGAGCAGGGAGGGTTTTGGTACTTACGCGTTTACAGGACGCAAGACAGGGGCCTTTTGTACTCTCACAACCTAGGTAGGCAGTTTGGGGGAATATAAAACGGATGCAAGCCAGTGAAGACACCGCCCGCTGTCATTGCTAGGTAGGCAATCCTTTATAAAATGATCATTCTACCGTAATTCCTGTATGCACTGCAAAACTCCCTGTTTGAGATTACTGAACAATTCTTCAAATTGGTGGATGCCAAGACTAGGCTTTTACTCTGGTTTGGGAACGTGTCACACATAGTGATAGAGACACAAGAAAGGTGACTGATACAGGATCGCTTTGCCGAACCTCCACCTGTACCACTGGGCGATGCAATTAGTGGAGCACAACGAATAGTCCTTTGCTCAACAGACTGAACTCTTCCTATGGGCAGACAGGAGGTCTGTTATGATGTGTGCCTCGTGAGGGTCTCGTGTGGTCTCGTGAATGTCTGTGTGTGTTCTGAGTTCTTTAGAGTGTTAAGCTGACGGCACTCGGACAGTGTCAGTTGCACTGGACTGTCGAGGTGGTCGGATGCCAGGTTGTGCTTTCTGAATAAAGCTTACCTGAAACTACGTTCGTCTCTGCTGTTTCCTGCACGAACCATCACAACATTTTTGGTGACGATGCTTGAAGTGATATCTTGAACCCTGCTGCAATTTTACGTTTTTTTCCATCGTGTTCAAGCACAGCCTGGTGATCTTTGACATCTCTCTTCGTTTGTTTGGATATCCGTGAGGTTTTCACGTCTTCCTGGTTCCCGCGACTCGTAGAGGTACTTTATCCTGTTAATCTCAGAGTTTCCGTTGTTTTCCTCTTTCAATTGGTCGTGAGCGTGACCAACGGCTGACTGTGCCTTCATCACGTCATTTTTGGCATCACTGGAATGCACGTTTTACTTTGAAACGCAGCGTTACACGCAGCCATTTTATGTCAACTAAAAGCTTTGGCATGCGTGTGTAACGTCTTGCGTCAGCGACGTGCTTCCATTTTGTTTCTGATCAGCTGTTTCCTCACATGAATTCCGGATTGCTCCGTGATACTTGATTAATTCTACGGAGTTGTTTGCCGATTTCAGGTACTGTATCTAAGGTACAGCGCTAAGCTACTGTGGAGCTGCTGTTACACTCTGACTGCTTCAGTTTATTTGACTATTTCAATTTCATTTACAAAATTGACTTTGAACTAAATCTCATTTGTGCATGTTATGACTTGAATTACACTCATTTGCACATCTACACGTGGTCTCCTCAAGTTGGTGCAAATTTTATACAGTGATTTGCACACCTGGTCTTCATTTGACATCCTTATCTCTACGGTGATTTGCACACCTTGTTTTTATTTTGTGCAGATTCTAATATTTTCATAAGCACGTATTTACACAGTGATTTGCACACCTTTGTTTTGTTTTGGTGCAGATATCTTCACTTTGTTTAATTCTACAACATATATCGTTATTTTGTTTCTATTTTGTTAGGAAATGAATACCAATGTTGTTACGCCTCCTATGTTTTTATCTCTTCCTGGTACTCCTGTTATAGATTGGGAAGATTGGGTTGAGATGTTAGAAAATTACATAGTGGCTCTGGATGGGAAAAAGTTTCATCCTGAGAGGAAGAAGGCATTATTACTTAGCACCTTGGGCAATGAGGGCCAACATATTTTCAAGTATTTACCTGTAGCTATGGGTCCAAATGGTCAACCGATGGATGATGTTTTTAAAGAAGCCCTTAGAAGGCTTGAGATAAGATTTGCCAAAGAAGTTCATTTTTTATGGCAAGATATAGATTCTACACACAACCACAAGCTGAACACGAAACCATAGATGAGTTTGTCTCTAGGTTACGTGAATTATCTATTAAGTGTCGTTTTGGAGTTATGACTGACAAACTTATTCGTGACCAGCCCATTGTTCAATGTCGCCATAGGAAGATCCAAGAGAGACTTTGGGTGGCTAAAGATCCTTCGTTAAAAGATGCCATATATATGGCTAAAGTGATTGAAGAATCACAGAAATGTATTAAAGAACTTGAGCGGCGTAATAGAAGTTCTTCAAGTTCTTCTTCGCATATTGGTAATGTTGATTTTTCCTCTTCAGAGGATAATTCCGATGTAAGTGTGGTTTCAAAACGTATACACAAAGCTAATCCCACTGTGAATTTTTCTTCTGAACCTAAGGGGAAAGAATGTTGGCGTTGTGGCAGTCAGTTTCATTTGGGGGATTTCAAAAAGTGTTATGCAATTGAACAAATTTGTAGGAAATGTGGGAAAAAAGGGCATTATTCAAGGATGTGCAAGCAAAGTGATATTGCTGACAAGAGCAAATCTAAAGTCAATGTTTTACATTCTCCTGACAATTCTCAGACTTCCAATAGAGTATTAGTTATACAACATGAGAGTTATGATCTTGTTGGCGATGTTTGTGACATTAATACTCAGAGAGTAACACGTCCCTCTGTGGAATTCACTGTCTGCGGGCAAAACGTGTTTTTGATGGTGGATTCAGGTTCTCTTTTTACTATCATCCTAGAATCCTTATTCACCAGACTTTGGAAAGGTGTGCTACTTTCTGAAAAGGACATCAGTCCAGTAGGATATCAGGGTCAGGTTATTGATATTCTTGGCTATATGTTGGGGGTTATTACTTTTGGCTCCAGGAGTGTAGAAGGGAAAGTGTATATTGCCAAAGATGGTCCACCTATTCAGGGGTGGATGCACCAATTTGACTTACACATTGTAATCAATCCGAGGTCTCCCAATTGTGTTATGGTTGTGGGTGACGACATGTCAATTGGTGATGTTTAGAACAATACTAGTGGTATATTTGCAGATAGATTGGGTTGTGTCAAGAATTACATTTCACAAGATTGTCTTGAAACCCGATGCTACACCAGTACATCATAAACTTAGGAAAGTGCCTTTGTCAGTCAGGCAAGGTTTGAAAGACTTGCTTCGTGATCTACTTGACAACAAGGTAATAGAAACTGTGGAGGTTTCCCCTTGGATTTCTCCGGTGGTTTTGACGCTCAAATCGGATGGCCGCCTTAGATTTTGCATAGATTTGAGATCACTCAATAGGGATATAATTGTTGACACCTTCCCTCTGCCTAATATTAGTGAGCTTTTGCAGTTAGTGGGGGTGGTAGGTACTTTTCTAAAATTGACCTCGGAAGTGCCTACCACCAGATCAGGTTACATCCTGAATCTAAACCACTTACCGTATTTATTACAACTGAAGGCACATTTCAATTTACTCGCATGCCGTTTGGCTTGGCCTCGGCTGCGAGTGTATTCCAGCGCATGATGTCCAACATGTTTGAGGGGTTGGTGGGTGTCATTTATTTTCAAGACGACATTTTGGTCTCCGGGGAGTCTGTAAGGGAACACAACACCATTTTACGTCAAGTTTTGTGCAGATTGGAAAATACTGGTTTGATTGTCAACAAAAGCAAGTGCACTTTCCTTGTGGAGGAAATTGAATATTTGGGTTACACCATTTCTAGTGGTGGAGTTTCTCCAAAGAAAAACTTATTGATGGCGATTGAGAATGCTCCGCGGCCTACAGATAAGGATCAACTCAGGTCCTTTTTAGGACTAGTTGAATACTATTCAAAATTTGTTCCAAGGTTTGCTGTTATTTCGGAACCTTTAAGGGTTTTGTTACGGAAGGGTGCTAGATTTACGTGGGAGCAGCAACAAGCTGATTCCTTTTGTCGCATCAAAAATGAGATTTGTAATGCAGGGATTCTATCTCCTTTTAATCCCTCTTGTAAATCGTTCATAACAGTGGATGCTAGTCTTACTGGTGTTGGAGTGATATTTTCTCAGTTACAGGCAGGCACTGAAAAAACTATTGCTTTTGCTCTAGGTTGTTAACTTTGGCTGAGAAAAACTATTCAGTGATTGAGCATGAGGCTCTTGCTGCAGCATGGGGTGTGGAACACTTCAGGGTGTATTTGTGGGGTGTGAAATTTGTCATACGCACTGACCACAAACCTTTGGTGAAAATTTTGTCAGCTGGGGGTGCAGGGAAGGGTTCTGCACGTTTAGCCAGATTCGCAGCCAGGTTCCAAGAGTTTCTTTATGAGGTGGTTTTTATTCATGGATGGCGTAACATCCAAGCAGATTGCTTGTCCCGTTTAGCTCTTGATTGGGAGTGTGTTGATGAAAATTTGTTGGAGGATTTGCATAATGAGGAAGCTTTTGCTTCTGTTGGTGATGTTTGTGGGGGTTCGTTGGGGGTTTTCTCCAAGGTTCAGTGGATGTCAGAAATGGAGAAAGATTCCACTTTGCAGGGTCTCATTGTATTGATAAAGAATGGAGCTCCACGTAAAAGTTCAGTCCCGGTCTTTATCAGGTCTTTTTGGAAAATTTTGGATGAATTATCTTTGTCTTGTTCAAATGTCATCATGAGGGGTAACCGTTTTGTGCCACCTTCTGGTCTCAGGTTACACATTTTCAATCTTGCGCATGAGGGCCATTTGGGCCAAAGTTTGACAACTAGAAGGATCAAACAAGAGTTTTGGTGGCCGGGCATGGACAAGCAGGTTAAAGGTTGGGTACAAGCTTGTGGTGCTTGCAAAGACAGTGAGAAGAGACTGAAGATTGGCAGTCAGAGTGTTATGGGACAGATCAATGATCCAGGCAAACCTTGGGGCAATATTTGTTTGGACTTTATAGGTCCTTTTTCTGATTTGGGTGAAGATATGCGTTTTGCCATGGTGGTTGTGGACATTCATTAAAGATTGTTATGTGTGGAATTCATGAGAGACATCACTACAAGGTCAACGATTTTTGTTCTTGAAGATCTTTTTATGCATGAAGGGGTTCCTCAAATGATTTTGACGGATAACGGAACTCAATTAACATCTAATGAGATGAAGTGTTTTTTTGACAAATGGGGTGTTAAGCATTCATGTACGTCTTTGTATAATCCCATGGGAAATGGTATTGTTGAAAGGACAAATAGAATGGTTAAAGGCACCATTCAGTTGGCCTTAGCTAATGATTTACCTCCCAAAAAAATTGTGCATGATATGGTGTGGGCGTATCGGACCACTGTACATTGTGTCACGGCTAAGTCTCCGTTTAAGGTCATGAGGAGACGTGTTCCTGGTTCACTGTTAGTTCCTGGTTGGCTTAAGATTTGGATATCTTCTGAGGGTTAGAGTGTTCCTGATGTTGTAGGGGATAAAATCGAAGTTGGAGATTGGGTTAAAGTGAAGTCTGTTAGGGTTAGAGCTGGTTTGACTAAATTCTGAGGTATTTTTCGAGTGGTCAAGGTAGGAAAGTTCTTTGTCATCTTGGATGGTGGTGAGAGGTGGAATTTAAGGAGAGTGGCTTTGTATCAAAAGGGTAGTTCCATCAAACAAGTGATTGAGGACGGTGGTTGTTCTGGAGTTTTGTTGGAGGCTGGTCTTTCTTCAGATTCTTCCGTTGGGCAGTTCACTGATCAGGGTTTGGATGTTGGTGCAGGAGTGGTGGCAGTCTAGATCTTCAACAAGATTCTGAACGTAGAGTGCGTAGACCTCCTAGGTAATGACTATGTTGTTTATTAATTTTGTGTTTTGTTTTTTTTGTTTCTTTTTCTATTAGGGAAGAAGATGTGTTATGATGTGTGCCTCGTGAGGGTCTTGTGTGGTCTCGTGAATGTCTGTGTGTGTTCTGAGTTCTTTAGAGTGTTAAGCTGACGGCACTCGGACAGTGTCAGTTGCACTGGACTGTCGAGGTGGTCGGATGCCAGGTTGTGCTTTCTGAATAAAGCTTACCTGAAACTACGTTTGTCGATGCTGTTTCCTGCACGAACCATCAGAACAAGGTCCTTGGAGGTCTAGGAGTATGTAAAATGGATACATAGGAACAAGAGTCCAAAAGAACTAGAAGCCCCTATCACAATGGTCATAGACTCCTGGGAGAAAACTACCAAATGGAGGGGATGGCGGGGAGTTCTTACTCTGGTGACTCCACTGTGGGAGGCAGAGAGGTTGGCACCACAGCAGCGAATTGAGGGCCATAGGAAGTGGTTTGTGAAAGATATTTCAAAACTGGGAGATGTCTGGGTAAACTAGGAAGTGCTGACTTTTCAAAACCTTTAATCCCAATGTGAGCTGGCTAGGAGACAATATTTTATGTACCTTCAGGTGTGGCACCATCTCAAGACCATTATAAGCCATGGCGAAGAGATATTGAAAGCGAGCCCACTGGAATATAAAATAATGGATGCCCCTCTTCACCGCCACGTGATTTCTGCCATCTACAGCAAGCTTCTGACCAACAGTGCTACCCCAAAGCAGAGGCTACATGGGGGATGGGGATCTGGGTAGGATGGAGGATGATGAGTGGGGGGAAGCATACAGATACCTGGGGGGTAGTGGCGATTCAAGCATGTTTTACGTTGATCCAACTGAAGATTGTGCACTGCGCATACTACACCAGAACTAGATTATTCACAGTGGGCAGGACGACGTCTGATAGAGGCCTTCGAGGATGCAAACAGAGGGGTACTCCTGTACACATTTTATGTGACTGTCCGAACATTTTTGTGTTTTGGAAGGAGGTTTGTAACAAGATCTCTCAGGCCTTAGGGAAACTTCTGGTACTGAACGCCTTGGTAGTGATTTTAGGGGTACGAGGGAACAGACGTTTGATAGATACATGCTCCTCTACTGCAACATGGCCTAGAGGGTGGCAGGGAAGGATGTTGTGGGGCCTGACCAGGAGGCAGCAGGAAGCTAACATGAATTGGTTTATGAGGGTGGAAGAACAAATATACATAGCACAGGGATGCAGTAACATATTTATAAAAGTATTGGGGGTCATAGAAGGGGATGATAGACAATTTCTGACAAGATGAGTGAGAAGGGGGGGGGGGGGCTGAGAGTTGAGAAGGGGCCAAAAAGTTCGAGACTGATATCATGGACCATTATAGGCCACTGTGGCCGGACCTCAGGAAGCAAATTCAAAGGTCTTGCTGGCTGTCGGAAAACGTGTCACCAAATAGGGACTGGAGGGGTAGTTTGTCGGTTGTACTACATTTGAAAAAAGAGCATTTTTTAAAGAATTGTTTAAAAAATGTGGAGTGTGTCTAGATGACCAGTACTGCCAATAACCAATTAAATGTTCACATCTGGTGGCTCAGTAGACTAATGCATCCACATGAGGGATCTGTGTACGACCCCATGGCAACAGATTTGATTGCACACATTTTCCATCCTTCTAAAGGTGATAAAATGCTTATCAATGAGTTAGGTGACAATAAACATCAGCTGCCAGTACCAAGACACCCTCCTGGTGATCCTGCACCCTCCATCTTACAATGAAGCAGAAGTCCCTCAAAATGTACAATCATGCAAAACCAATACTTATCACACATAAGGCATCACATATGGCAACGCCATGAAACTTGCAGCGTAAAATGGGGAAACAACGACATGACATTCAAGTCAATAATAACCCTAAAAGACATTAACATTAGTCGTGCATGACTGTGTCGATGTGTGTTAGTAAAAACACTTGTTGGGATCCCTCTCATCACAAGGAGACAATCCATGAAAGGTGTTGTGAACCCAAATTAATAAAAATGAATCTTAATAAAATAGCAGTTTTCTTTTCGCCTTGTAAGAATGGCCCACTTGTGTCAAAGATACGGAATGATATTTGTTTAGCTAATTTAGATGCTTACAACCTGGCTTTATACACTGCTGTGGTGAAACAACTGTTCTCATGTGCAGAGATAAAGTAGAGGAATTCTGCAGAAAGAAGTCTATGTATTTGCCCACAATATTTCCACCAGCAAGGACAGGAGAGGGGAGGGTGAGACTGTTATGCAATGTTCACTTCCACCCATTAAATGCTGGATATGTCACGAACTGGAAACCCAGCAGCTTTCAGGTGAAGAGTTTGCTAGATCAGAAACGGGTTCTTGAAAAATTGTAATTTTGAATTGCTTGGTGAACAGGTCATTGACACGGGAAGTGCTCTTAGCTATGTCTACACCAAATTATCAGCTTGAGTAAAAAGTATAGCTCCCTTAAAACAGAGGGGCATATTTTCAAGACCCTTGTGCCACCTAAGCGTCACTTATTTTGACCCTCCAGTGGCGGAAAATGCTGAGCCATATTTACATGGCCATGTAAAGCCACCCAGCACACATAGAAGGAGTAGAATGCCATCAATTATTGTTTTTGTGCGGTAAGGTGTTCCTTCCTGCACCAAAACAATCATCACTGCATGGCAGGCACCCTTGCACAATGATGCATAGTGCCTGTGTTGGCACTAGGCAGCCAATCGTACCCCATTGCAGAGGAAAGCAAAGGGATGTGTCGTATTGCTGCAAGTATGACTCATCCCTGCACTTTCCTAATGACACAACTTGGTGCAGCAATGGGCTTGCAGCACCGCGCTGCATTATTTTCTTGTAAATATGTCCCGGAGTACATAGCTTTCAAAAACAGATCACAGATGACTGTGAATGAGCACTTCTACTAACCCAAAGTATGGCCAGGCAAAGAAACTTCTGAAGCTTAGGGAAGACTATAGTGTGCCCTGGGTACACACATTGTTTCTACATGATTTAGACTGAATGGTTCCTACTAACCAGAAGCTCAAATATTTTCTTTAGCAAAGCTTCTCTAAACATAACTGGCAACTTAACTGCTCTGGTGGTGTTCTACTCTATAGTGAGGAACAGTTGGTGAGAGAGTTAGTGGGTTTAGTTTTACCTTACAACCAGGCACATCAGGGGGCTCTATGACACACTCATTGATCCCCTTTCCCTGCTACTGCCATTCAACCTTCTCTTCATTATGTCCCCAGTACGACCACTCTTCCCCATCTAAAACCTTTTTTGAAGACTTTGGTGCTTGACTAAAGCCACAAACCTGATGATAGACATACAAAGAATGTATTTTAGAGCCAGTGCGGTGGGACAAAGCCATTCATAAGTGGCTGTCTGGTAATGGCAAGGTGGAAGGATCAGGTGTGGATAAATCTGCTTCCTATTATTCCTTAGCTCTCCTGTTTTCAGTGGAATGGGGACAAACCTCAGACTTGAAGAAGTCTTCTTGCCCAGAAGAAGGAGAAAGACAAGAAATGGGTTTCAATACTAACAGGAGCACTTTATTTTACAAGCAACATTGCCCTGAGCAAAGAAAGAAGAAATGAGGACACTATGAAACCAGTAGTCTTCAATGCACGGCTATTCACTAGTATATTGATGTCCCAGATTTGGCACTCAGACTTCTGGGCCCAGTCTTCACCCTCATTGTAGCCATTTACCCTTTTCCCACACGCCATCACCATACCCATTTCTCTGTCACACTGTATTTGTTCCTCACAATAATGCTCTGCTCGCTTCATTTTATTACTCACTTTCTCTTTTTCTCTTCTTTCTTTCTCTGGGACATAAGGGAACCTGTGAAATGCACAGACTGCCCAGCTCACCCTATCAGCACTGGGTTTTGAGCTGTTGCCAGAGTGGGTTCCAAAATAAAGCATTGGCTGCCAGCCCTTTTGCTTTGTCAATGCTTGTTTTATTTTATTATGGCTTTTACAAAATTATACAGATGGGAATGCTTTTGGGCTTTCGTCAAATTAGAAACAAAAAGATGGGCAACAAGTAAAACAATTTTTTGATCTTAAAGTCCACACATTGCCATGGTAGTCCCTGAACGTAATGGAACTACTTTGTGTGTGAATTACTTCTTGTGAAAGCAAAGCATAGGATTCCGTCACACCCAGAGAATGGAACCGATGCCTGAACGTGTCTGACTCATTGCATCATGAAAAATGTGAGCAACACAAACACAACACAACACAAAAGCAGACCAATGGATGAAGAGGGCTTGCTGAAAGCCCCTATCAGTATATTATATTACTACTACTAGTTGACTATAAAAAATGTGACAATTTGGGAGAATAAAGTTCTCCTTTTTATGACATGTTTCTATATACTGATGTGATTTAATGTCTCAGTCTTTGAAGTTTAGCTTGGGGGTGTTGCCTCCTTTTAAGTACCCACTCCTCTGTCCTGTCCTTCAACCAGGAAGTAATCTGTCACAGCAGGAACAACTCCAGTCTTGATAGCTATTCTATTCTCTTCTGCAGTTTCTGTACAGCGCGTGGCTACCCTAATAGCTCCACAACATAGGCTATGGGAGTGACTTGATGATCACACCTGCATGTCAGTCTCCGTGACATATGCATAACAAAAAGTAACAAAGGTCCCAGCCCTTCTCTTTATTATTCCCTCTGCCATGTTTCTCTTATCAGCCCATCCTCTTCCTGATAATGTGCCGAGGCTTTACTGACTACTGCTCTTTTCAGAATCAAAGAACCCTTTCGAAATACACTGGAGTGCGTGGCTCTCCCTTGCTCCAGTGTGTGTCCATACAGCTCACAGGAATGTGGCAAACCACAAATCCATGTGGGGTGAGTCCTCCACCTCCATGCCTATCCAGGACCTTGGTTTCCAGTATCGAACCCAAAGTCCTCCATGTACTGTACTACATGCAGCCACACATGCATCACAGCACACAAACACAGATATGCATATGCTGCACAGCACTACATACTAACACAATGTAGGCCAAGAGAGAGTTAAGCACACAGCAACAGAACTTTGCATGAGAAGGCCACTAGGCCCCATTCCAGTATATGAAGAGGGGCTCCAAAGTCTCCTGTATCTCACATACACTCATTGATTTTGGGCTGATGGAGGGCCTCTGAATGAATGGGGGTCCCCTGAAGGGTTGAGGGCCACCTTGGGCCACATGGGCTGCAGGGGCATGCACTATACCCCTGCTCCAGTGACACAGGTAAAAAGGCCTGTTCACTTCACTGATTGCTATTACAAAAACACAGAATGCTGCCACAATTGCGCCTGTGCTATACAATTCTTGACAATGGCAGTAGCACTCCCTAAGTCCACGATCAGTGAGACAGGTCAAAGTCATGGTGCACATACATGATCCGTGTTCACCCATGATCAAAAATTCGTACCGAGGATCCAGATATCGCTGCAGCTGAGGCATCCATTCCAACAGACCCCCTTTAAAAATATTGTTGATTTCTCAAACCCAAGCACCGTGAGACCTTTCCGGGTGAGTAGCTGCACTTTTCAAAACCATGATTGATTGATTAATTGAGCCTATTTCAATAGAATGAAAGACTACGGGATGCAAAACAATATGCACAAATGAAAAAAAAATCCAATTAGTTTTTTTTCTTCCTGTTAGCACAGCCTATTACAGATTGTCTTGCGGAAGTCAAAGAGGCCCAGAGGAAGGCACTGTCAGAGCACTCAATTAAAAGTCCATTTTGTGGCAAGGGGGGTTTGGAGCCACTGTGGAGTCTGGCAGGATGCCCGGAGGTTCAGCTGCACCGCGCCTCTGGTCCTTCCATCTGCGGCCATGGTTTTAAGTGCATTCAATTTGATCTTCAAAAGAGGCCTGTTGTCCAGGCTTGGTGTTCCTTTCACGAAGAATCTCACGGTGATATCCCCTGTTCAAAATGAATCTGCGCTTACACCTGCCCAGGCTCAGAGAATTCTGAAACCACCTGGTGAAAAGCGCTTGCAGCATTCCGACCATGCAGATCAAACTGAACATTCACTAGGACATTCTTGGCAACAAGCAGAGGGAACTGTTCACTCTAGATCATTTAAACACTCAACACATTTTTTTTAAAGTACAGAGTCTAATATACAGCATTCCTAAGCCATGAAAAGCAACCTTAAATCATGGGAGCTGGAAATGAAAGTGGAAGACAGTAAATTGCCCTTTGCCAAGCACCTAATGGAGGTTGTGGTGTCGTGGGCCCTAGGCCCACATGCTGGGTAAAAGGACCACACGGACACGGTGGTGCAATACCGGAACTGGCCCAGGGCATGTGCGCCTGGCCCCTTTTATTACCAGGGTCACCTGGCCGGTGCCGCCTGTGATGGGTGGGTGTATAGTGTGGGTAGAGCACTAGAACGTGTCCAGCTGGACACTACATCCCTCCCAAACTTTAATGAAAAGAAATAAACAAAAGTCCAACCTGTAAGAAAACAAATAAACAATACACATCACCAAACGAGTCTCTTCAGGCCGTCAGCCAGGCAGCGCTGGAGCTTTGGACCGCATGGTCAAGATGCTTTAGTCCGCCGTAGTAATTGGGAGATGTCAGAGGTACTCCAACTGACTGAGGCAACCTGTGCTAGAATTGTGGATTACCCACTGACTTGGTGCGATGACTCTATCTAGGAGTCCACATCCATAGGGATAAGGATCGTATTCTTCAGTTGAACTATGGCCCAATGGTCGAGGAGTTGGTACAAAACATTAAAAGCTGGTTGCGGCTGCCTTATAAATGGCTGGAAGGATAGCTATAATCATGATGGTAGTATTGCCACAATTCTTATACCTCTTTTTAAATATTCCTATACTACAATACAATAGCTTTTGTTCTAATCTACGCACACTGCTAACATGACTGGTGTGGGGAGGTAAAAAGGCCCGCAATACCTGGGATACTTTAGTACTGCCATATGAGAGGGGAGGGTTGGGTGTACCAAATCTTCAGATTTGCTATTTGGTTGCACAAGCGAGCTATGCTGGGCACTGGTACTGTGCAGATATTCGGATCCCGTATTATAGACCTGAGGCTGACCTGGTGCTCCGGGCCCCTCTGAATACTCTGCTACCACCTCGGTTCCCTCGGGATCCGCAAGGCATCCAGACAGTGTCCACTACCAGCTGGGCATGGCATAAGCTACTGCGTGTGACTGTTGCAGAGGCTTTCTGTATGGGTTGCAGTCGTTTCTGGATTTTTGCTGATGTTCATGCATAGAGATCGGTGCCCTAGTCCAGTCTGCTGGTGATGAGGGCCTGGATGACTGTCCTTCTGGTATTAGTTGGGATCCATCTGCAGATCTTGCGGAGCATGCGGAGGGTGTTGAAGCAGGAGGAGGAGACGGTGTTCACTTGCTGGGACATTGACAATGTGGAGTCAAGGATAACTCCCAGGTTGCGTGCGTGGTTGGTGGGCATCGGTGTAGCTCCCAGTGCGGTTGGCCATCATGAGCCGTCCCAGGCGGAGGGGGTGGAACTGATGATGAGGACCTCCATTTTGTCCGACTTCAGTTTCAGGCGGCTGATCATCATCCATTTGGCGATGGTTTTTATTCCTTCGTGGAGGTTGGATATGGCGGTGGTAGGGTCCTTGGTGAGGGAGACGATTAGCTGAGTGTCGTCGGTGTAGGAGACAATGTTGAGGTTGTGTGATCTGGCGATGTTGGCGAGTGGTGCCATGTAGATGTTGAAGAGTGTTGGGCTGAGGGACGATCCTTGGGGTACGCCGCAGATGATCTTGGTGTCTTTAGAGCAGAATGGGGGGAGACGGACACTCTGAATTCTGCCGGAGAGGAAGGAGGTGGTCCAATCCAGTGCTTTGTCACGGATTCCTGCATTGTGGAGACGTGTGTGGAGGGTGTGGTGGCAGATGTTGTCGAAGGCGGCCAAGAGGTCCAGGAGGATGAGGACCGGGGTTTCTCCTTTGTCCATCATGGCTCTGATGTCGTCGGTTGCTGCAATGAGGGCTGTTTCGTGCTCTGGTTGCTGCAGAATCCATATTGGGACGGGTCCAGGATGTTGGTATTTTCGAGGAAGGAGGTCAGTTGCCTGTTGGCGATCTTCTTGATGACTTTCGCTGGGAATGGAAGGAGGGTGCTGGGCGGGAATGGGAGCCACCTGGTGGCACAGATGTAAAAGGCGGCAGTGGCACAGCTTCCATGCCACAATACTGGTGTACGGGCGGTGTGGGAGCAGGATCTAGGTTATCCGTTGTCAGATGTACAATGGGGTCGGTGCTGTGCACAAACTCACCAGGTGTCTCCAAACCACCGGCACAAATTGTTGCATTTTAAATTTCTGTGGAGGGCATACATGACTCCCAGTAAATTGCATCGTATGGACCCCCCTCGTCTGGACGTGTGTCCGCGGTGTCGCTGTCTTGTGTCGCGGTGTCTTGCACAGTGCGGGCAAGTGTCCTGCACTGTGCAATCATTGAAAACGGCATCTTGCACAGTGCAAGCTGTACTTTTCTGCCGCTCGAGTAGATTTTTACTCGAGCTGCAGCTTTCTCAACGCGGACTGGTAGTATCTAATCACGAGCGGTCGCAAGCATGCGTGACCACTCGCAATGAGAAACCTGACCTCCCCTCGTTGAGAATCTCGCCGGGAGGTTTATTTTCCATGCTCGTGATCGGCAACTTGATTTTGCTGATCGCTAACAAGGAAAAGGTCTCGGGAGGATGTTATTTTGCTTGCTCGCAGTTGCCAACTTGACGTTGAGGACTGCGAGCAAGCAAAAAATGGCCTCTGCACTATGCTACGCATGTTTGCACTGTACTACGTGCAGTTCGTGTAGTGCAAAGTTGCGCAAACTTCGCGTAGTGCTTTTCCCAGGGTTAATATAGAGGCAAGTTCCGCAATAAGGAAGATATTTTCACCACAAATATGCTAGGTGTAGCCTAAATTAGTCCCAAAAAGACCACGTTGTTCTATGGTCACTATTATTCAAATAGATACAATTTTTCTAAGAACACACAATGTGTCAAGGATGAGCAACATTACACCAGGTATAGCTGGAAGGTTTTTAAGAATGCCCTAAATAATTCAACGATTTGCTTCTTAATGCCAGGTAGTTCAAAGTATGACAGTACTATGCCAAAGACTGCCAGAATGTCATGAGAAATGCCCACAATTTGTAAGGGAAGGATCCCTTTAATGCCTGAAATTACCATAATGTTGCCAAGAGCGCCCAAAAATATATCAATGTTTAGAAATTGATTAAGCAGGAATATCTGAAATTAACATCAGGAATGCCCACAATTCATGTATTTGCTACTATTCAGCAAGGCATAGCAAAACTGGCACAGTCATGCCATGGACAGACACAATGTAATTGAGAATGTCCACATAATATCTACGATGGGCCACTATGGTGCCAGGGTGTTCCAAGATTGCTCACAATAAAGGTTGAATGGCTAAAAACTCATAGTGTAAGATGTGTTCACCTGCGCTCCCCATTGGCCACTAGAATATTTAAACATCTGTGCCTGAAACTGCCAAAATTGGAATTAAAGGACCTAGCTCTGGAAAGCACTCCTAGTGCAGGGTGAAATCCCTAACAGGTTTTGAGGAGGCGAGAGAATCGTGAGAAACAACCCAGCAGTGAGGTCCCAGATGGCATCTCGTACTTTGCAGTGCGTGATCTGGGCTTCATGCAAAGTGCTGTGCTTGGGAGAGGCAAAAGGGCTCTATGGAACAATCTTATTAGGGGAAACCTGAATACCCCATGGGGTCTCTCTCTTGATGTAAAAGGAGGTGTGGTTCTGCAGTGGACAGGTGCCTATTAGTGGATGAATTGGAGGCCCCATGGTGGAAAGTAGGAGCACACTGATTAGGCAATCAGCGGTCAGATTCTCGCTTCTCGCAAACTTGGAAGCACTCATGGAAAAAGTGGTGTAGGCATACATAAAGGCCCACCCAAGTGATAAAATGTCATAATGGCAAATGGGTCAGATACCTACCCACATTGGCACTATGAAATATTGGAAGTTACTTTGCAAGATGATCTTTAGGACAGAAGTTGAAGATCTTCAGGGTCAGCATGCAGGATACTGGGATCCAGGACTGCTGGATTCTAGGAATGTATAACAGTGATTGCACTGAATTCCCTTGTAATTACGGGCTAGAAGGTCGATGCAGAGTCCAGGTGCTGGGAGGATACTCGCAGCAGAGAGGATGCATTGGTTGTGCTCGGAGTGCTGCCGCACAGCAGAGATGTGTTTGTACTGCTGGATCCACAGATGGGCTGGAAGAGCACAACCAGGATTGGGGGCATGCACTTGTCAGGGTAGGACTCACAGGTGGCAGAGTCCAGGCACTAGGTTCAAGGTGGTTGGAGCCTTCTGTCCCTGAGGCAGTAGTCAAGAGGCCTGCCAACTAGCCCTAGCAGTCACTCTGGGATCCTGGGCTCAACAGATGAGGTTTCAGTCCTTCTCACCCAGGGAAGAGGGTAGCAGATCAACACAGCAGGGCAGCAGTCCTTCAAAGCAGCAGTTCAGCAGAGTGCCAGTCCTTTCAGCAGCATAGCAGTCCATCTTCATTGCAGAGTCTTCCACAGGTCAAGAAGTGCACAGAAGAGTTGGTGTCCGAGGCCCGATATGTATACCTGGGCATTCATTTGAAGTGGGATACACTTCTAGAGGTTTCCCTTTGAAGTGCAGAGGTTTCCTGCCTTCCCTGCCCTGGTCTCAGACTAATAACAGGGGGGGCTGCAGCACTTTGAGTGGAGGCAGGATGCAGCCTATTCATATGTAAGTAGGGCTATGGCCATGACCTTCCCATCCCGCCAGTGATGGTCCATTGAGGCACACCTAAGCTCTCTACAATGTGCGGCTGTCTAGAAGGAACACACAAAGCCCGACTGTCAGTTACACACAGTCATTTACAGACATCTGAGTTTTCCCATAGCCACCTCAGTGAAAATAGTAAACCAGAAACACAGACTACTGCAAAACGAAAATCACCTACAGATCCCACTGTCATTTCAAATAAAACGTGGGAGTAGCATAGATGAGATCTTTAATCAACCCAAATGACCAAGTGTGTTTCCCTGCTTTCTTCATTTACACCTTTTTTTCTTTCTATCTTTGTGGCTTAAGCCTGATTAACATGGGTTCTGTTTAATCGCGTTTTCTTATTTTCTTTTTTCCAAGTGCGGGCTGACCTCATGCTGTCCACCCCATTGCTAGAAGCAGACCTGGCTAAGTTTTTATAGCCCCAGAGAGGTTGATGTAACCTTTTCACATGAGAAGGGAGGAACAGAAAGCATCTAACAGCCCTGCCCTCATTATCATCCTTCTTATTATTACTATTACTATGGATAGTATTACTGCTGATAATATTATTGAATTTATAAAGTCAAGGGTGACCCCGAAGGGTCTCCCAACCAGCACCATTCAGGTTCTTAAGATAAAAAGTCAAGGAAAATTAAAAGAGAACAGAGAAAAATATTTGCAACACAAGTTGATTACAGAGACAGTGAGCAGGCACAAAGTGGCTATGGCAGGAAAATTACAACTTTCTAAAAGTGGCATTTTCAAAATTGTAATCAAAATCCGAGTTTACCATGAGAGAGGATTTTTCATTACAACTACAAAGACACCAAACATAAACTGCTCTCATTTGGAAACAATCACATATTAAATACAATAAGGTACCTCCAATGTTATCCTACGTGAGAGGCAGGCCTGGCAGTATTGAAAAATGAATGTGTGAGTTTTCACAACTGGGACATGTAAAACTTAAATGTACGTGCCCTACTTTTTAAATATACTGCTCCCTGCCATCTGGGCTGTCCAGGGCCTACCCTAAGGGCCTTTATGTATTATAAAGGAAGTTTTGGACCTGGCAAAAATGTTTATTTCGCCAGGTCTAAATGGCAGTTTAAAACTGCACGCACACACTGCATGGCAGGCCTGAGATATGTTTGAAAGAGCCACTAAGGTGAGTGCCCAATCAGTGCTGCAGGCTCACAAGTAGCATTTAATTGCCAGGTTATTGGTATATGTAGTAGCATGTGATTAGGGACACATAAATAAATGAAATACACCAGTTGAGTGCAAGCCAATTCTACCATGTTTTAAGGAGAGAGCAGAAGAACTTTAGCGCTGGTTTGCAGTGGTAAAGTGTCAAGTCCTAAGGAAAGCAAAAACAAACTCAGCAAAAAAGGAGGGTTGAAGGCAAAAGTTTACAGCAAAAACCACACCAAGGAAGTCAAGTCTAACTGAGAGGTTGGGCCCCCACTCTCCTGTCATTGATCATTTGTGTACCAAAATATTTGCTTTAGAAACTACTGTATGTATACACTGTTTATGAGAGCCAGGTTTTGAGGAGTACACTTTTTACTGTGTGGTGCTAGACATCAGAAGGATTCAAGAGATGAAAAGCTGTGTATTTGTTTCAAAGTACTGTTATTTGCTTATTTGGATTTCTGTGGAAAAGGATCTAAATCAATCTGATTTCAGCGATACGCCATGCAATGTTCATTAAACTAAGGCACTCTCTCGCTTTTGTCTTTCAGACAAGTTAAAAAGTCTATTTTCAAAAGCAAGGCCATCTTCATGCTTGTATCACATTTCTGCAATCAGCTCTCTGTATCACTCAGTCTCATTAACGATTTTCATTTTTGGAGGGCCAATAATCTTACCTTTTCCGCTAATATAATATGACTTTGGTACCTGGTGGTTATTTTCTCAATACCTTCTGTCCATTTTTTCTCATCTCACCACTGGTTTTCATAATACTAGCATCATGAAGCTTTTGGGCGAAAGCTATGCTGAACAACTACTTAATTTAGTTGCTTATTCACTCAATTGCAGGCTGCAAAATTCCTTCCCCAGAGCCCACACCTACATTGTTTGATCCAGGGATGCAGCAACACACTGTGGCCTGATTCGCCAAGGTCAGCCTAGAATATACAGAGCAGGCAAGCAATAACGAAAACCCGATGCAGGCAGTCAGCAACGGCTGACCCTCCCGGATTTTACCTTCCATTCACCTAGTCTGACTAATTAAAGGGTCAGCCAATCAGAGGTAGAGGCGGGTTATTCAAAGTTGGTCTCAACTTGCATCAGAGATGTGGGCAAGCTTTGAAAAAAACTGTTGGCATTACTTGGCTCCCTGACTTCTGCCTTACTAACACACATTGTGCCCACCTTTGACTGGGGGCGAGTATGTGCATGAGCCTATGTGTTGTACACTACACTGCAGATTTTCTGCCAGTTTAGGCACTAGAAACACCCTGTCAATCTTCTCCACTTGCATCCTCTCTCCAGGAGTTGTTCTGCTCCACCGCCCTAGTAAGAAAGTTACTACATAATACATTTTTCTTGTGGATACCTTCAAGTTGTTGCAGTATTTTCTAAATTCCTCCATGCCACTGTAATCAGCAAACAAAACAGAGTGGAGAATGGTGTTGCAAAGAACCACATTGTCAAGTATTTACAAACCATTGAATAGCATGACTCTTAAGGCTCATAGCTTTTTGGACTTGTGCCAACATTTAATTTATTAAGGATATTTAATACATTTCCATAGGTCAACTGTAATGAAGAGGGGCACACCGGTAATTGGTTGAAGGATGAAAGATTTATTCTTCAAGTTTTACAGGATAAAGAAACGTCCTATCCACACAGCATTAAAGGAGTTACTGCCGCATATAACATTCTCAAGGCATTACCTAACATTTCAGAACACAAGCATTTCATTCTAGAACAGAATGAGAAAGGCAGTCTAAAACAACTAAAAGTAAGGAATAACTAAACATAGGCAAAAACAAGTAGAAGATATTACACACCTTTCCCCTTTACACAATTACTTCAAAACAAAATTATGAAGAGACATACGAATTTTCTTAACACGACAACTCCTCTGCAACATTCTTTCCTTTAAATTAGTTTTGTTTTGTACATTAGGTATAACAGAGACATTGTGTTTTAAAACAGCAATTCTATTTAAATTCCATATGCAACCATCACTTAGTTTGTATGCAGCATTTTGTAACAACAAAAGGAGAAGAACATTTCGATAAATCACCAAATTTCTGGGGTAAGTGAACTTTTACCCTGTCACCGACCTGCACATGAGTGTGTGAAACAGCATGTCTATTGTCAAAGTAACTTTTCCTCTTTACACATTTTGACTTCTATGAATTATCATGATCATCAGAAATATTAGTTCCTGAAACTTTCTCAGAGTTGGAAGCAAGACAATTGTCTCTCATACATGACTGAAAAAGATGAGTATTGGGACTGCGTCCTCTAAACCGCTCAAAAGGGACCTTATTGGTGGTGGAGTGAGGAGTGAGCCGATAGATTCTTACACATTCAGCTATTTCTAATTCCCAGTCTTTTCCCTGAGCTTTAGCCAACTGTATGGTCTCTTTGAGTACACGATTAAACCTCTCTACCATCCCATTGGTTTCGGGATGATAGAGAGAACATCGATTGGAAAGGGGCGACCACTCGGTCCCCCCGAACGTATGGTTGGGGGCCCGGATCCCCCCGGGAAACCATTTTGGGCGGGGGCGTGTCACGGCTGGTATGCCCGAAGCGGCGTAGCCGGGGCGCGCCTTTTTTCCTGCCCAAGAGGGGTTGTCCTAGACACCTACACCGATGGCCACGCCCAGTAGGCGTACCAGCGGAGGGTTCACACCCTCCCGAAGATGGATAAAGAGAGCGGGAATCCGAAGAAGCATCCTCTTGTTCCTTTGCTTGGAAGCTGCACCCACTCATTGCACGTGAGCCCTCGATGGAACAAGGAGCAATTTCGACCCACCCACCAGCCCCTTATGGCAATGTTAGTACTGCAATAAAGTAATTCTCTTTGATAACATCTTCTTCCCTTTGTTTAGCGGTATATAAAGGTCTAGTTTAGTGATATGATGAATGTCTGAAGGTACTGTTTTCTTGTAGCATTGATAAATATTGCAAATAAACAGCATAATTTTCTCCCTTAGTAGGTAATCAAATGTCGTGTTTATTTTTTGGTCGGGCGGTAAGGTCATGATCGGTGAGCAGTATTTCAAGGTCCCTAGAGGGGGGCGCCACCCACTATGGATGGGAGCGCCCGGGGGGAGGCGGCCATTGGCCCCTCCCACGGGGAGGCGGCACCCACTAAGTATGGGTCGCCTAGGGGAAGACGGCCATAGGCCCCTTCCAGGGGATGAGGGGGCTATATGCCCCTCCTACGAATTTCCCGGGGCCCGGATATCCGCGACGGCGGATGTGATAGACAGTGTGGCGTGGGAGGGGGAGTCCACGCTGCCTTCTTACAGACACCTCACACGGGTCCTCGGACGACCTTTAAGATGGCGTCGAGTTAAAATGGGGGGCCCCACAAGACAAGGGAAATTGGAGTTGGCACAGAGGGAACAGTCCTCTGCGCGGCCGCCACTCACACCGTGAGGGCGAGAGTTTTGGTAGTAGGGATCTGACACCGGTTGCGACCTTGCCGTTGGCCCGTAATGCTAGGATGTACAATTTTAATTTAGAAAGTATGCATTTGCAGGATGTTAGACTCGGCTAGGAAAACCTTTGTACTAGAGATTTGTTAAGGTTAGCCAATGAACATGTCTTCATCGAAATGTAATAAATGAAAATTGTACATGATATGAAACGCTTATTTTAATGTTTTAATTTTGTTTCATATTTTAATAAATACGGCTGGGAGGGTGACTCCCTCCCGCCTTCCAAAAGTTCAGAACTGCGTCCGTCTTCCCTTCCTTGGGGATTTGTGTTGGGAGGGGGTAACAGGCATCCCGGCCATATGTGTTTAATCCAGTTTATTGTTAAGTACTCTTCCATTGTTTTTGAGACCAATTGGACTCCATTATCGGTCAATATGGAGTCAGGAAGATCCTCTCTTGAAATGATCTCTTCTAGAAAACCGATAACATCTTTTGTCTCAATGCTCCTTACAGCTCTTATTTCTGGCCATCTAGAAAACATTTCAATTAGAACTAACACAAAGTATAGACCTGAAGAACCAGAAATAGGTCCAAAAATATCGAGAGCAATCTCCTTCCAACACTTGGTAGGTGTTTCTCGTATTACCATTGGTTGAACTCTTGTCATCAATGTTTTGCCACATGTATTACATGCTGCACAATCTCTCACCACCCGTTCAACTTGCAGATCAATATCTGGCCACCAAAAGTGCATACAAATTCTTTCTTTGGTCTTTGAGATACCAAGATGTCCTACATGAGCCTGATGGATGATTCTTGACCTGACACAGGTAGGAGGCACAAGTTTCGTACCCCTCCATAAAACACCTGAGCTGATGGATAGTTCATCACGAACGTTCAAGTACTTGCAAACATCTTCATCAAGATCTTTCACACTCTTTCACCCTTCAGTCACCAGTTTTGATACTTTCATAAGAACAGCATCTTCATTGAGGGACTCTTTCCACTCTTTCTCACTCAAAACATCTGTAATAATTTTGCATACTTTGCACCCATCATCATCCCACAAGTCACCCATGTTCTCTGAATCAATATTAGAATTTATTTGAACAAGACGAGAGAGACAGTCTGACACTTTGTTTTCAACACCATGTATGTAGTTCACCACAAAATCATAATCCTGAGGAGCAACAATCCACTTACAAATTCTTGAAGAAACAGCCTCTAAGCTTTTCTTTGTAAAAAGATCTTTCAAAGGTTTATGGTCTGAGCGGACAATAAAATAGTTTCCCCTAAGGAATTTTTTTTAATTTTCTAATGGCGCAGAAAATGCATAAAGTCTCCTTCTCAATGACGGAGTACTGACTCTCAACTGCAAAGACGAGAGCTCTAGAAAGGAAATGATGGTCACTTCTTTATCCCCTCTTATTTGTTTGAGTACCGCCCCCAGTCCCTTTGAGCTAGCATCCGTAAGCAAGATTGACTTGGCAGAAGAGTTAAAACTGTGAAGAGTAGGTGCACTATTAAGAGCTTTCTTAATGTCACCAAATTCATTCATACAATTGGGAGACCACACAAATTTCATTCCTTTTTTTAAGAGTTATCTTAAGGTATGTGTGAGTGAAGCAAACTGGGGAATTAACCTATTGTAATACTCTGCCATCCCAAGAAAAGTAACTAATTCATCTCTATTCTGGGGTACAGCAAGATTTTCAATAGCTTTGACCAAACGATCTGTAGGTCTTACACCTCCTTTAGTCAATTTTTGTCCCAAATAATCCAATTCCCCAAGATTAAACTTGCACTTGTTCTCCCGAAGTGTCAAACCACGAGATTTAAATCTGTACAAAACAGCTGAGTCTTTCATCATGTTCTTTTTGTGACACACCATGTATGAGAACATTGTCTTGATATATTTTAACACCTGTCAACACTGTAAAACATTCTTCATGTCTCACTGAAAGACCGATGCACCTGAGTTGAGACCAAAAGGGAGCTGTGTAAATTTGTAGGTACCGAAAGGTGTAATGAAAGCTGTCAAATCCATAGACTCACTATCTATCTTGATTTGGTGGTATGCTGCCCTCAGGTGCAAGGTAGAAAATACATCAGCCCCTTCTAATTGAGTCAAAAATCTCAGAGATGTTAGGGAGAGGATATTTGTCGGCTATAACAGCACGATTAAGATTCCTAAGGTCAACACATAACCTAATCTCGGCAGAAGCTTTACGAGCAAAAACGACCAGTGCTAACCAATCGCTTGCCTCAGTTTCCACTATAATACCCTCTTTTTTGAGTTTCTCCAACTTATTTCTCATAGACTCTCTCAATGACAGGGGTACACTTCGTACTTTATATGAGACCGGAATAGTGTTTTCCCTGAGAACAATCTTATGAGTGTAGTCAGAGAGACATCCTAACTTCTCATTAAAGACTTCTTTAACTTCAGAGCGGAAGTAACATTGACCAACTTCTCCGTACCCTCATTTTTGTGCATAACATTTTTCTCAATCTGATTAGCTGAGGAGGTAAAAGAGTCTATCATAACAATACAAGGATCAGCACCAGGGAACAGCATCACACCCAGTTCGGCTTGGTGAATCCAGCTAATGAAGCAATAGCCTCTGCAGGAAATATATATTTTCCCAGCAGTAATCTTCCCTTTATATTCTTTTTCTCCCACAAAATAACCAAAAAGTTTAATAGGTTGTCCCCATAAGCCAAAGGTCTAATATCAGGCTTGAAAACTTTAATCTTGCCAATCAGATTGGAATCATAAAATGCTTTTGGAACTAGTGTGATTTTTGCACCATAGTCAAAAAGCATTTTGACAGTTCAACCATTCACTGAACACCATCAAATGGATTCTTTAATGCTTTGGTTGAGTTTTCAACTGATTGAACCATGACTTCACCACCGTGAAGTTCATCAAATTCTGAACATGAAGTATTCTGTATAACAACTTCTTTCACTCATTTTTTTTTTATATAAACTTTAGCTAAATGTCCAATCCTGCCACAACTTTTACATTTAGCAGACAGGGCAGGACATGATCTATCATTTGCCAAATGGCTGACAGTATCGCAACAGTAGCATTTAAAATTATGGACCTTTTTGAAATTCACACTTGTAGTATCATTTGGTTTTTTAACACTTTGTTTAGTTATGCTTTGTACCTTATCAGTGCTAGAAGTAGCAGTAAACTCTTTTTTAATTACTTCAACACAGGCAAGAGATTCTTCTAAGTGCTTGGCAATAGAAAGAATCTTATCCACATTAGGATCGTCTTTTTGCCATAACTCATCCTTCACCTTTTCAATGTTGCAACCCAACATAAATTGATCACGAATGTGCTCCTCAGGAGTGTTTTCAAACTTACATGTCGATGCTAGTTTACGCAGATGGGTGACATATACCTCAACAGACACTTGTGGTAGTTGCATACGCATTCCAAAATGGTACCTTTCCAAGACAGTACTCACTTTAGGAAGGTAGTGCTTATCTAGCTTCTTAAGACAAACCTCAAACTCATTTAAACCATCAGATTCTTCATCATTGGGTTCAGATAAATGTTCAAACACTTCTTGTCCCTCTGAACCTAAGCAGTGCAAGAGGAGGGCAGATTTCCTTTCCGCACTCAATGAGACACCACAAACTCTTGCATAATTTAGGAAAACCTTCTTCCACTTTGACCATCGAATTGAAGGTTCTCCAGAGTCAGACACAAAGAAAGGTACTGAAGTGACATTGTGCTTGTTTAAAGACCTTAAAGAAGAGATTACGCTAAAAATAAAAGGTAGTTACTGTAGATACAACAAGAATACTGTTGATAAAATAATAAACACAAAATAAAGGTGTGTTTATCACGTGTTGTAGAAAAATAAAATAAGTGTAGGTGTGTTTATCACCGATTTAGGATAACAAACACAAAATGAAGGTGTGTTTATCACCGTGGAAGAAAACAAATGATAAACACGTGGTTGATTTTACATTTATCAATGTTTGTTGACTTTTGAAGATGCCAGTCTGAAAATGAATAACACATGATGAGTTTTATTTGTTTTAAAACCCACTCTCTAATTAGTGTGTTTATCACCGTAGTAGAAATAAAGTAAATTAAAATGAAGATTTTTTTTACATTTGGAAATGCTTGTTGAATTGTAAAAAGGCTCCGTGTGAAGGTAAACACAAGCTCCTAAGTGGTGTGTTTATCACCGTCGAGGAAAATAAACACAAGCTGAATGAAACCGTGGAAGTTGAAAAAAATCATGTGCAGTGGATAGACACAAGTCTTTCAGAAACAAAGGACCGGAGAAAGAGTGTGCTGAGAGTTGATAAACAGCGCTTTATGTGTTGCTAGGAGACGAAGTCTTTGCATCTCTTGTCATGCGCTTGATGATGTTTGAAGCTTGACGTTGCCTAGACAACTGCGCGCTGGCCTTACATTGGCGTTGCAGCGTCAAAGAAGATGACGCAGTCGACAACGTGCTCAGGTTGAAGCTCCATGGTGACGAAGACCAGCAACAGGGAGCGCGAGGAACAGCGCGAGAAGGTTGTGCGCACGAGGTAAGTTAGTTAAAAAAAAACAATGCGCGCTGAGAAGAGAAATCCACCAATAATATTTTTTATTTTTCAAAGCGTGAGCAGTTTGTATAAATAATGCGCGCTGAGATGAGAAATCCTCCGATAAAATTGTGTACACGAAAGAGTCAATGTAATGTCTTATTAATGAAGAAATAGATTTTCTTTAGTTTAAAATCGGTTAATCCAACACGCATTAAAGGAATTATTTGTACAGTACCTTGAGTTGATGAAAATTAATGCTTTACCGCATGAGTCTTGGTGGTGTTAGGACGTTCTTCTCTGCCTGTATGAATAAAATCCGTGGAAGAAGTTATCTGAAGATGAATTGCAGGATGATTGCAGGGTTCAAGCCAGATCGTCGCCAGTGTAACGAAGAGGGGCACACCGGTAATTGGTTGAAGGATGAAAGATTTATTCTTCAAGTATTACAGGATAAAGAAACATCCTATCCACACAGCATTAAAGGAGTAACTGCAGCATATAACATTCTCAAGGCAATACCTAACATTTCAGAACACAAGCATTTAATTCGAGAACAGAATGAGGAAGGCAGTCTTAAACAACTACAAGTACGGAATAACTAAGCATAGGCAAACCAAGTAGAAGAAATTACATCAACCTTATCCAAGAGGGAACTAAGGTTCACACGTTACATAATGAAAAATATATAGAAATAATTACAAGGGCATTTGGACATACCCTGTTTCAGCAGTAGTCGGAATTATACATCGTGGCAACTTTATTAAACTCTGTTTGCCAGGTGTGATAAAAACTCCATGCTCCTAACAGATTCTCACAGCTTACACCTGATTTACCCCGATATGATGATTTTGGTACAGTTAGCACCAAAATCCATGCTTTATGCAACATTTGTATAGAATATGATTTATTGGTGCTATTTATAGCACCCACTAAATTCAGAACCCCATTGTGTTGGATTGTGGAAGGTGCAATAAATAACAAATACTACTCCATGCGCTCCTTGTACTAAGGGCCTTAATCATTTGACTGGAGACGGGCCGATTATGATCGCTGACGGACTTGCGTCCGTCCGCGATCACTGAGGAGGAGGGGACGTCCACATGGGCTGCGGAGTCCCCTCCTGTGCGATTAGGATGTGACCGCCACCCTGGCGGTCACATCCTCTATTTTTAACATTGCGGCGGGTGCGGCTTCAAGCTGCACCCGCGGCAATGTTAAAAATGCAGTCATTTCATTTGCATGCAGAAAGAGGCAGGCACCTCGCGGTGTCTGCCGCTTTCTGCATACAAATGCAGGGGGGTACATAGGTACCCCCCATGTGCACCTCCTACACCCCCTTCACCTAGGGGGCCCGCAACGGGCCCCCGCAGTGAAGTTACACATGCTTTTCCATGGCGGAAAAGCCGCCGCGGAAAAGCCGCCGCGGAAAAGCATGTTTTACATCCCATCCTAATCTGCCTGACGGTGTCTGAGAGACACCGTCACCAGATTAGAGCTTTTCCGTCGTGGTTGTAAGCCAGCCGCGGCGGAAAAGCTGCAGACGGAAACCAGGACCCACTAGCCATCCTAATGTGGCGGTGGGTCTTTGGTCAGTCCGATGCGGTTTTTCCGCATCCTCTGGGCCGGCGGTGGCTTCCGCCGGCCCCGAGGATGCGGAAAAACCGCAATCCTAATGAGCCCCTAAATGTGTAATGAAACCAAGACAAAATATCAAACCAGTGGGCCTTTTCTTAATATACTACTCACAGAAATGAGGAATACGAACACCAAGGAGATGAGAGTCTAGTAGGGAGGAATGAGACATTGTGTTTAGATAGAACTTATTTTATGGCACTAGCACTTTTGAATGTAGTATGCCAACGTTTTGTTATTTCCTTCTTTGTGGTCATCTGTTTCGCTGAACGCACAATGTTGGGACCAAATAATGCTGTCTTTTCAATATATTTTCCATTTACAGGCATCTGAGTATTCCCATATCAGTCACCTCAGTGAAAATAGTAAACCAGAAACACAGACTACTGCAAAACGAAAATCACCTACAGATCCCACTGTCATTTCACATAAAACGTGGGAGTTGCATAGATGAGATCTGTAATCAACCCAACTGACCAAGTGTGTTTCCCTGTTTTCTTCATTTACACCTTTTTTTCTTTCTATCTTTGTGGCTTAAGCCTGATTAACATGGGTTCTGTTTAATCGCGTTTTTTTATTTTCTTTTTTCCAAGTGCGGGCTGACCTCATGCTGTCCGCCCCATTGCTCGAAGCAGACCTGGCTAGGTTTTCATAGCCCCAGAGAGGTTGATATAGCCTTTTCACATGAGAACGGGGGAACAGATAGCATCTAACAGCCCTGCCCTCATTATCATCCTTCTTATTATTATTATTACTATGGATATTATTACTGCTGATAATATTATTGAATTTATAATATCAAAAGAGACCCCGAAGGGTCTCCCAACCACCACCATTCAGGTTCTTAAGATAGAAAGTCGAGGAAAATGAAAAGAGAACAGAGAAAAATATTTGCAACACGAGTTGATTACAGAACAGACAGATTTGCAGGAGTCTTCTGAATTTAAGATGGTTGGATTCTTTTTTTATTCGAACTGGAAGTTGACTCCAGACTTTAGCTGTTCCATTGAAGAAAACACCTTCCAGACGGTTGGCGTTTTTAAGCCAAATGCAGAGTTCAAACTTCTCAAGTGAGAAGAGTGACATTTGTGAAAATTTCTGTGGATGAAAATGAGTCCTTTATCATAGAAATCTCTGTGTATCATGCAGAAAGACTTACACTAGACTTGTTACCATACTAAAAAGCAGTGCTTAATTTGCGCCGGTGCTTTCCGGTGCTAAGCACCGGCACTTAAATTTCAGGGCCGGGTCTACACACGATGTTGGCTGTTCACTAAATTCACACAGGTCTCCCTGATGAAGATATTGCACGTGATTGTGTGTTCAATAGAACAAATTGGATGCCGCAGCAGCAGCCCGCTGTATGAGGCACACTGTCAGTCTGTGACACCTAGGCCAGAAAGCATGCCATAATCTGTAGCAATGTCGCACATAAGCATCCAGGCCAGGACTAGGCCAAAAACCGTGGAAATGTCACACATAAACATCCATGATTCAGGCCATAAAGCATGGAAAAGCCACATATAGGCATCCAGACGGGGTGTGTTGTTGACTTCCAGCCACATTACCAGTGCTTAATTTGTAAAAACATAAGTACCAGAACCCTTTTTGGGAGGCCATTGCAGTTTGCCCCATGTATTTTCCCACCCTGGCAGCATTGCTAATAGCAGTACCAACACAACTACTACACATCACTCTTCTAGAAATGTGACAATTCAGACTATTTCAAGTCACTAAAAGCTATAACATTGGTGTGAGCAGTAGATATTATTCATACATAATGTATATTACATTTTAAAACATCTGTTGCTGTGCTTAACTCAAAATTAGACAGACAGCGCCACCAGGTGCCAGACTTTCATAGGTACCGGGATACAGGTGTTGAGAATTAAGTGCCTGTACCGAGCACCGGAAGACACCAGTTGAAATTAAGCACTGTGTGCTGCCATTACTGCATTGCTTAATTTGTGCCAGTTGTTGCAAGTGATAGTGACAGGCCCTCGTTTTTGAAGACCTGGACTTATTGTTCAACATCAAACTAACTTTGACTCCTAGCAGGAGAGAGAAAGGTGAGAAAGATTGAATGGCGGAAGAGAAGGATAGGGAAACAGACACACGGAGATTGCCGGCTTGAAAAAGTACACACAAGAGAGAAAGTAGTGCAGAGTGAAGAAAGAGCCATGATGAGGTGGAATCAAGACCAGAAAGCCTTTGTAGTTTGCAACATTGGCATTCAGAAGTTCTCCCAATGGTCTCGAAAGACAAACTTTGGGCCCTTGAATTACTTTTTTTCACACATTAAGCTCAAACTGGCTTTCATAGAGCTTGCCTTGTCAACCATGTTGTAACGGGACAGAGACCTGCAACAAGGCCTCATCCTCACACTTTCAGGTTCCCATCACCAGCTGAACATGGGACCAGAATACTAGAGGGTTCAATAGGTCAAGGGCCTCGTGCTCATTTTTTAAGGTCATTAATGAGTCTGCAACTATGGCCGCCGCCTTCAGCAAATTGAATTATGGCCATGCCGAGACTGGGAAAGTGGTAATCACGAGGGTTCTGGCTGGGCAGGCGATAGGCTGTGGGGCTCTGGCTGGCGGTGTGGAGGCAGAAGGTAAAAGACAGCAGCAATGGCCATTTCTGTAGTCAGCCGAAACTACAGGCTTCAGCTCACAACTACAGTGTACAGGTAAGACTGCAAAGACGCGTTGCAGCTGTTTTCCATAAAGACTGAGGCACCTGCTATTTGTGCTGTGTCTGTGATAGTTATGCAGCTTGACACACATTGTTGATCTTGGCTTAATAAAATTTGTTGTGCATCGTGCCAAATCCGTTACCCGGTCTACCTTGACATTCATGAGTCGTGTGGGTTAAGACTCAGAGGTGGATAAATGGTTCTGGGACGGCGGAGACTTTACAGTCCTGGCGAGTGACAAGTGGTTGCAGTGGAAGTTGTGGTGGCCGGTGACCATCACAGTGTACACAAGGGGCATGGCAGCACCAGGGGTGACCGAGAGAGCATCATATAGCCTAAATTCTATGAACTATAGAATTTTGTTCCGTTGCTATTGCGGTCTGCAATATGGAAAATTTCCATATTGGGCCCAACATTGTCACCTGGATTCTCTTTTTTTTTTTTTTTTTTTTATTGAGATGGATCAGAATATAAAAAACATATTTACAGATATCAGCTGGATAAGAAAATGGTAAAATCAGACATTACTAATAATATATACATATACATCTTCTACATCTTCCAGATCTTAGCAATCAACCAAAACTTGTCGCAAGACTAGCCTCATAGGAAAAAGTTACATTCCAAAACGGTAAAGGAGAGTCAATCCGATCCTGATCGGCCCAAGGACTGTTCAGATTATTCATCTCATTTTTCTCCAATTACTAAGAGGAGCCCATATCTTTTTACCATAATCTTTTCTCCTTTTACCTTTAAAGCTATATAGGCATTCCTCAATATTATGAGTCCCCAGCAATCTCGTAAGCCACATCTGAAAAGTGGGAGCTATCGGATCTTTCCAGGCCGCCGCAATTAAGATTCTAAAAACAGCCACAGACAGAAAGATAAAAGCTTCGGCTTCTTGTTCGATTATAAGGTTTTCATCCCTGCCAATCAAAACAGTAGTAGGGGATAGAGGAATTTGACGCTCTAGCAGCCCCGATAAAAACTTTTCCATTTCTGTTAAAACTGGCGTAAGATTCTGACAAGAATAAAACATATGCAATAAATCCGCCGGGCCTTGATTACACCTTGGACACCTATCAGTATCTCTTTTACCCCATTGAAACAGCTTAGCGGGAGTATAGTAAAGGTTAAACACCATCTTGTAATGCTGTAATGTATCTGGGATTGGTTTGGTCATCGGTTGTTCTCTTTTATGACAGTGTATTTTCGCTCCCACCGTGGCTTTCACTGCGGTTATCGGGGGGCTAAATTCGTCCTGTTCCAAATCACTGTCAGTATCTGAACCACTGACTTCTTGATCCAGACTATCTTCCTCTTCCTCCGACCATTCACCGCCCTCTGATACTGAGAAGAATGCCTCACTTGGGGCTTCCTTTTTGTCACTAGAGTCTCCCCCGGTATCATCCTCCAATATCTCTTCTAACACTCGGGGTATCGCCAATACGTTGACCCCAGAATCCCCTGCTGGACAGCCTGCAGGATCCGTCCCCCCTTTCTCGTGCCCCTCTGTGCTTCCGGCAGTATTGGGCTGAGCAGTGGTAACTGTAGCATTTTGGGATACCTCCCCTGTGATATTGGGGCTCCCAGCATCATCAACATCATCAGTCTTTGCCATAGCCTGAAAAGCCTCACAATTAGGGTCTTTATTTTTGCTCAACTTTTGAAATATATCAGATATCGGGGTGGTGCCCTGAGAGTCTAGGTTTACTTTACTGCCCCCTTGCTGCTGTACCATTTTTTTTGCTGGGGAGACTTGCTTCTTCCTCTTATTGCCCTCTAGTTCTTTATCTGCCATAGAGTCCGCGAGCTCTGCTGCAGCCTTCCTCCTTGCGGCGGCTTTGGCACTTGCACTAATCTTAGGAGCCATGATTTCCCTCCTCCTTTCCTCAAGCCCAAACTGCTCCTTACCGCATTTAATGCTGTCCCAGTTATTATCCTCCAAATTCAGGTCCGTGGGGGTCTCCAGGGCATTCGGTATCCTCCCCTCAGCACTTTGATGCAAGTTCACTTGCCAATTCGGTTGGGTCTCTAATTGCCAAGATTCCGCTGACCGGAGCTGTCTGCTCCGCTGCTGGCTCTGTTTTGTCAGTGAGCTCCGCACCGTTTGTTTGGTGAGAGCTAACTCTGCTAACTCCGCAGTCTCCGCCAGCAGCCCAACAGCAGACCCACCTCTCAGCCTCCTCGCCACCTGCAGCAAATCCAGAAGCAGCCGCTTAAGCGGCCGTCGGCAAGTCAGTCTCATATGGCAGATTTTCCCTCTAGCGCGTTTCGAGTTTTCAATCCTTTTTGCACCTCGCGTCTCCCGCGTCTCGCGTCTCCCGCTAAACTGGGTATTCAGTTTCTACAAGCTCCATGGCTCCGTGGTACACGTTTGCGGAGTCATACTACTTCATTCCTGCATCTCCTCAATCGAGCTGCTTCCCGGCCGTCCTACGCGGCCGCCATCTTGCCTCAGCTCAGTTGTTTTCGTCACCTGGATTCTCATTGAGCGAGCGCAGCAACACAAGAGCAGTGTTGATCCTGTAATTTGTATCACCTGAATCCTTGCAGATTATTTGCAGGCCCATCTCTTCATATTAACGGAAAGCGCCTTCTGACCCCTGTATTTAGCATTTGTTGCGCTCTCTATCTCCAAACCCTCTTCCCCTAGACTCCCGGCAAACTCAGGCCGCACAGCCCCTCTCAGACCACCCTCTCAGCTGTGAAGAGCACCGCAGAGCTGCAAGCCTCTCTTAGACCACCTCAAATTTCATCATTGCTTTTCACACAGTGTGTTTGAAGGGGGCGTGGGTTGTTGTAGCAAAGCTGCCAATGAGCCCCTCTTCTCACCAGCCTACTGCTAACTGAATGATTTTTAAATACCTACACCCCTGCTATCGGCAACTTTGGGAGGATTAGGGTGCAGGGAGGGAATCACATTCCTGATAACGGGGCACCATAAATGAATAAGTAGCATAGTCTGTAGGAGCTCCGTTTTAAACCTCCCTCCAGTTTCAGTTTATCAGTTCTATTAAGTGGGTGAACATAGCGCATGCCAAACATAGAGACTAATGTTATTTATTTATCTGACAGCACAAGACAGGCGCAAGAGTGACTCTAATTTCATTTACACTTGGAGGCCTCATACATTTCATGCCTCGCCAAACTTCGATCAATTCCAGAAACACACTGAAGTGTTGCCCACTAGGACACCTTTCAACCAGGAGCGCTCTTTGCCCGACTGACCTGTGAGGCCCAGATTTATTTCCCGCTTCAAAAGAACTGTACATATTGTTTATATGTCAGGAGAAGTGTCTCATTTATGACCTTAAAAACTGAGCATGAGGCCATTGACCTATTGAACCCTCTTGTATTCTGGTCCCATGCTCAGCTGGTGATGGGAACCTGAAAGTGTAAGGATGAGGCCTTGTTGCAGGTCTCTGTCCCATTACAACATGGCTGACAAGGCAAGCTCTATGAAAGCCAGTTAGGGCTTAATGTGTGAAAAAAAGAAATTCAGGGGCCCAAAGTTTGTCTTTCGAGACCATTGAGAGAACTTCTGAATGCCAATGTTGCAAACTACGAAGGCTGTCTGGTCTTGATTCCACCTCATCATGGCTCTTTCTTCACTCTGCACTACTTTCTCTTTTGTGTGTTCTTTTTCAAGCCGGCTTTCTTCGTGTGTCTCTGTTTCCCTACCCTTCCCTTCCGCCATACAATCTTTCTCACCTTTCTCTCTCCTGCTCGGAGTCAAAGTTAGTCTGATGTTGAACAATAAGTACAGTTCTTCAAAAACGAGGGTGTGTTACCATCACTGGCACAAATTAAGCAGTGCAGTAAAGGCAGCACTCCAGCACTTAATTTCAGCTGGTGTCTTCCAGTGCTCGGTACCGGCACTTAATTTTCAACACCTGTATTCCAGTACCTATGAAAGTCTGGCACCTGGTGGCGCTGTCTGTCTAATTTTGAGTTAAGCACAACAACAGATGTTTAAAAATGTAATATACATTATATATGAATAATATCTACTGCTCACACCATTTTTATAGCTTTTAGTGACTTGAAATAGTCTGAATTGTCACACTTCATGAAGAGTCATGTGTAGTAGTTGTGTTGGTACTGCTATTAGCAGTGCTGTCATGGAGGGAAAATACGTGGTGCAAGCTGCAATGGCCTCCCGAAAAGGGTCCTGGCACTTATGTTTTTACAAATTAAGCACTGGTTTACTATGGCTGGAAGTCAACAACACACCCCGGCTGGATGCCTATATGTGACTTTTCCATGGTTTATGGCCTGCATCATTGATGTTTATGTGTGCCATTTCCACATTTTTTGCCCTAGCCCTGGCCTCGATGCTTATGTGTGACATTGCTACGAATTATGGCATGCTTTCTGGCCTGGGTGCTTAGGTGTGACATTTCCATGCTTTGTGGCCTGAGGACTTAAGTGTGACATTTCCACGGTTTATGGCTTGGGTGCTTGCTTAGGTGTGACATTTCCATGGTTTGGTTTATGGCATGGGTGCTTATGTGTAACGTTTCCATGCGTTCTGGCCTGAGGACATGTGTGCCATTTTCACGGTTTATGGCTTGAGTGCCAGTTGAGGGTGTGGGTTGAGCCAATAGAGGAAGTGGGTGGAGCTAGTGAAGGAAGTGGGTGGAACTGGGAAACATGGGTGTGGCCTCCAACAAACATTTGAGCACCTAGACTTCGTATTTTACAAATTAAGCACTGAATAAAAGCCATTTATGCTTACTAGATAGTGGGAAATATGCAATAATCAACTTTGCATTAATATTTTTCACTATCTGACTAGCAAGTATTTGGGTAACCTCACATACAGGAAGTTCCTATAATGCAGGCAAGATTTCACTGCTACCTGCACAACAATTTTCCTACAGTTGATGGATAACAAAGGAAGGACACTCTTGAAGATTGTTAACACCATGAGCCACAAAGCAGTACTGTGACATTGGAACTTTGCGATGTCAGAGATAACGGAGAGTCAACAAGCATTTGCAATACAATCGGTCTCGCCTTTGGGACCTTATTTGTATTTAGCTATGCAGCACATTAGCATGGGTGCTGAAACATCTACTGTTCTTTAACATGGAAGGAAAGTTAGCACCAAACTGCGTGACATGCCAGGTATGGGAAGACATGGAGAGAAATATTGCCTTTCAGCGGGAAATGGTATAGTCCAAAGCTGTTTTTATTATAAAATCAGGGCTTTCAGTGATCATATCACTGAAAATACCAGATTTTAAAAAAATATTATTGTCTATGGGTCTTGTTGAAGACAATTTCTATGGACTGGAATCTAGAGTATGATAAAGGGATTGTGGTATTTTACTGACCCCTACTGTTCGTTTTCTATCAAGAAAGTTAAATAGTTGCAGTTGCCAGAAATTGTTTGAAAAGAAAGCCCCTCAGCAGAAAGAAATTCTGGTATTTTGCTGACCTCAGCTGGTCGTTTTCTATCAAGACAGTTTAATAGAGGCAGTTAAACAGAAAAAAAGTCCCTAAGCAGAAGCAAACAAACAACGAATAGCAGTAGGAATCAACAGTTGCACTACCCTAGTATATACACGACAGTCAAAGCAAAACCTTATTTGCCATCGCTGCCCGCCTCTTAGGTCCACTGCTAAAGAACCCTAATTATACAGACAAAATAGAGAACAGAGAGGCAACAATATTGAATACAGTGCATCAATCAAGTTGTTTTTCAAAAAAAGTGTTCATATATGTTCACAAAAAGAGTAGCGGTCCTTCAAGTTGTTCTTCAAATATTTTTATTGCAGTCTTCAAACAATATCTTGACAGAAATGAAAGCTAACGCGTTTCGCCCAGATTGGGTTTCCTCAGGGCAAAAAAATATATTAGAACGCCAACGGCACTGCAGTATGATGACCCACGGATGGCGGACCTGAATCTTTGATAACGAATTAGAGCTGTCTATAAGTTTTGTGGTCCACACAAGTTCTATTTGAATGCAAATGCCAGTGTGCATGGAACACGAAAATGGTCCAGACGCAGAAATGTAATTTCAAATATATCTTCCTCAAATATGTATGGTGGTCAAGTCACAGCGATTAATGCGTTAGATTCTGGATGGACACTATGATAGGTGTCTCTGGATGTCACAAGTTACAAGGCAGAGCGCAGTGAGGCCATCCAGCACCCGGTCCAGTTTCTTCGCCAGTGTCAGTCTTTTTAAAAAACCGCGCAGTTTTTTAGAAAGCGTCAGGACCATTTTCGTGTTCCATGACAGATAGACAGCCATCAGAAAAGGAAGAAAGGAGGACGTTAACATAGAAAGAGGATAAGGAGAAGGACAGGCAATGTGAGAAAAGGACACATCCCTGAAACAAATACTTTTTGTAAAAAATCAGGAACCAGAAAAGGAAGGAGAACCAGAGAGAGCAGCCCACACAGAGTAAAAAGATGAACGGAAAAACATGAGGAACGAATCTCCAAAGGGAGAGGAATTGACCCCAGGCAGTTGCACTCCAAAAGGAGAAGACAGGCACAGACATTCATGACCAAGACAAAGAGGCAAACACAGCAGTCCCACCTTTTAGAGTCTTGGACCCACCATAACCCATGGCAGGGTAGGCGCCTAGATAGGGTCAGCAGACTTTATCCCTTTTTTTTGTTATAAATAAGAACCGGGATGGACAACAGCAAAAGAATATAGATTGTAAAAAATAAGGGAGAAACCGCTGCACTCAAAATGCTCTGAGAGCATCTCTTTCTAGAAAGAATCCTCCCCACCCAAACCAAAAAATAAAGCAATACAGGAACTGTTAGAACTGGAGGTCTCTAGTTGGCAGAGGTAGGTACCTTTTTCCAAATAGAGACCCTTGGTTTTAGTCAGGGTAAGGGGGATAGACACTCTAGATAACCCCTGCTCACCCCCTTGGGAGCTTGGCACGAGCAGATAGGCTTATCCCAAAGGCAATGTGGGCCCGAATACCTCAACAATCGCCTCACGTTCTACATTCCGAGCCGCCAGCTCCGCTCCGCCAGCCTCACCGCCGTCCCACGGGTTCACAGAACCACCACCGGAGGAAGATCGTTCTCCTACCTGGCCGCCAAGACATGGAACTGCCTCCCAGCCCACCTACGGCTGACCCAGGACCATCTCACCTTCAGGAAACACCTCAATACTTGGATATTCGAGCAGTAGCAGCACCCCCCCTCCCTTCAGCGCCTTGAGACCCTCACGGGTGAGTAGCACGCTCTATAAATGCACTGAATGATTGATTGAAGTATTTGTACCAGCACTCACAGTAACACAGTAAAAACACCACAAATGGACACCACACCTGTTTAGAAAAATACATATCTTTATCTAAACTACACAAGACAAAAATGACAAAAATCCAACATATAGATACTCAGTAGAATGTCTTTAAGCAGGGTTGTTGCAAAAATAAACTTATAGATGGTAAATGCAACACTTTTCTCTCAAAGTACCTTAGATGCGTCACGCAGAACAAACAAAAGGGTCGCAGAGAAGGCGATGCATCGATTCTTCCTGCGCTCCGGTTGCGATGCGACCAGATGGCACCTCGATGCATTGCGACAATCTGGTGCGATGCAATAAAATGGCGTCTTTGGGGTGATGCGTCAATGTGGATGGGATGCATGCACGCCCAATGGCCGTGTGGCCAAATCTGTGTTTTCTTGAGCCGCGACAGGCCCTGCGATACGCTTTTCCGGTGATGCGATGGTGATCAGTAGCAGCACCGGCATGCTTCCTTAGTGATGCGACGGTCCAGCGACACACTTCTCCGGGGATGCGACGGTGAACAGCGGCAGCGGCGACACGCTTCTTCCTCATTGCGTCGCGCTTCCAACTCCCAGTAGGAAGGTCCTTACACACAGTTACAGGCACCACAGGGCAGGTCAGAACTTCCAGCAAGGAAGTCAGGGAAGCTGGAGGTGAAGTTCTTTTGCGCCTGGGACTTCAGAAACAGGAGGCCAGCTCTTCTCAGGCCTGTGGAGACTTTTCTTCAGATGGACACAGCACACAGCAAAGTTCTTCTTCAAGCAGGGGACACAGCACATAGCAAAGTCCCTTGATCTTCTACTCAGCAGAAACAGCTAACTGCAGGCCAGCCCCAGACACACAGCAAGGGCAGTACTTCTCAGTCTCTTCAGCTGTCCTCTTTGGCAACAGGTTCCTCTTGATCACTAAGCAGTTTTGGAAACTTTTATATCCCTCTGTTTCCACAACAGGAGGCCAGCTCTTCTCAGGCCCTTGGAGACTTTCTTTTCAGGACACAGCACACAGCAAAGTCCTTGTCACGCAGGGGGACACAGCACACAGCAAAGTCCATTGTCCTTCCTTTGGCATAAATAGCAACTGCAGGCCAACCCCAGGCACACAGCAAGGGCAGTACTTCTCCTTCAGCTCTTCAGATTTTCTCCTCGGGAAAGGTTCCTCCTCGGTTCCAAAGTAATCTAAAATTCAGCTTTACATGTACTGGCAGCGAAACACTCCTAAAGTTTTTCACGGTTGTAAGGCATATCTCTTCCATAGGCTAACACTGGGTTATCTTAGTTCAGTCAATAAGTGCTAACTTCAGATTGGGGTCAGATAGAGGAATGATGTTTACACTCAAATGAATTACAATTTAAAATCACAATCTTTAATGTTAAAATTTGATTTTATATTGTAATTTGGAAAGTTATACTTTTAGAAAGTTGGCGTTTTAATGGCCAACGTTTTTATTTGAGTTTCCAGCTTCCAGGGCCTGTTAATCGTCACCCCATCAAGAATGTGTATTGGACCCACACATTTAACAATGGTAACTGATTTTAACCAAGGGAGGGTATTTCAGGCAGGATTGTTTGGGAGGATCTGCACCCTGCCCTGGTTACAACTCAAAAGCCTCATCAATACAACACACAAAGGACCCTGACACCAGGCCTGCCCTTGCCTTGGACACCCTAGACAGTTTGGAGCCAGGAGAACAACTGACCAGAACCAGTTTTGGGTGGTGCACTAGGGAATTCACCACAGAAAGGCTGGCACCGGGTATAAAAAAGGGACCTACAGAGCCATTTATCAGAACACTACTAGTGAAGATTCAAAAGGAAGACTGCCCTTCTGCCAGAAATACCTGCCCTGCTGCTCAGAGGACTGTCTTGCTGTCTAAAGAAGGTCATTTGGAACTGCTTTCCTTGATTCAAGGCTGTGCAGAGTGACGCCAAGGGTCAGTTGGATGACCTTCTTCGTGAGCTACAGGGACACAACAAGATTTCAAAGGCCTACCTGCAACTGCCAGGCTAACCATCACCAACTGGACCTGCCTTAGCCCTGCTGCTAGCCTCTGCTGAAGTAAGACATGATCTCCAAGAGGTGCCCCCTAGGTCCTGAACCCTTGGCTGTCATCAGTGAGAGTTCTTCCACATGGAAAAGGTGAAATTGTGAGAGTTGGGCTCCCCTGGACCGCAAACAGGCCTGCTGGCACCAAGACTCTGTTTTCTGTGATGACTGCCAACACAAAGTTCCCATGATATCTGCTCTTTGCGCTGATAATGACTGTCTAAAATGACCAGAAATGCGAGACCTGCACTACTCACCAACAGCGACCATCCATGATCCACCAATGCAAAGCTCCAGCCATGACTGGCTCTTTTCGCTACAGCAACAGCAGTCGGTGATACTCAGCCTGCTCTTTGAGCAAACGCTTACTGTTTCGCGGATTCCTTTGAATGAAATGGAACTCTTTTGACGTACTTCAAATGGTACATCAAAAGGTACATCTTCAGCAAGTCTGACCTGGTCCCCGTACTCGTTCTGCACTCCATCATGGTCGACCTGAACTTGTGACTTTCCCCTAGGCTAGTGCAGCTAGATAACCAAGAGTGGCGGTTTCTGCATCTTGGCACAATTTTCACTAAAAACCTTAAAATTCAGTATCTCCTGTTCTACTGAGCATATTTTTCCTGTTCTGGTATCATTTTGCCTAATAAAATATACTTTATTTTTCTAAATTCCCTTGTTTTGTGTTTACACTTTAGTACTGTTTGTGTGCTGCATAAACACTTTACACATTGCCCACAGGTTAAGTCTTACAAGATTAGAGGATAAATAGAGTGAACAAGTATTTTCTTGACTTATGATGTATATAGATCCATAGGTCCAATTGGTTGAGATGAGTAAAGCACTTTTATTGAGGTGCTGGTTCCAAGCAATGAACCAAAATGTATAGAAAGTCAACAGCCAAAATGTGTTTTGCCCCTTCTGGTCACACAGGCCTGGGGCTTTCTCAAGGTGGCGAATCAAAGAGTCATTAATATAGTTATAAAATGCACAGTCATGTCTGTAAAGAATTCACCAAACGTTATAGGGTGTCTGAGGTGGCAGGGAGTCCACTGTTGTCCTGTTGGGTGTGGTATGACTGCTTCGTACTAAGGTGCTAGAGGGTTAAGAACAGGTTAATTTAGTGACTTTATTGTGGTTCATCTTGAACTATGTTTAACCCCTTCCATGCTGGCACGTTTCAGCCCCTGTGCGGTAAACAAACGAACAGGGGCGGGCCATGACGAACCCCAGCTGTCATCAGCACACGAGCACTTTAGTGCATGACGGCTGGAGTTCGTCACCAGCATGGAAGGGGTTAAATACAATGCACTCTGATTATGAGCAGTAAGGCCTACTTAAGGTTGATTTATTGATATTTAAAAGGAAGTTTTAGGCCTGTCAAAGGGGATTATTTTGACACGTCGTATATGCAGTTTAAAACTGCACAGCTAAACTACAGAGGGTAGGCCTGTGGTTCTGTTTACACCGACACTGCAGTGGATGGCACAATGGGTGCTTCAGTCAAACTTACAGTCCCTGGGTACACATTTGCAGCATATACTAGAGAAAGATAGGAAAGTTGAATATGTCAAACAGGGGATGCCAATTTCACCTTGCTAAATTGGGAAGCTCATGCACTTTAGCACTGGCAAAGAGGTAAAGTGCACAGAGTTCCACATCCAGCAAAAAAGTCACAGCAAAAATCTAGGCATACATCATTCAAAAGACTGTAATTTCCAACACTCCCCTTTGTATTTCATATATTCTTATAAGCGAGTGCAAATATTTCAATTTTAAACACAGATTACATTTAGCATTGTAAGCATGCATATATTGTTCAATGTTTATTTCAGTGTAATGTGATAATTTAGCAATTGTTTATTCATGCATTTCAATCAACAGTGCATAGAAGCAAAAGTATGTGAAAGCCATAGTAATTGTTACAAACATTCAATAAGAAAATGTATATGTTGATTGCTGTTTTGCTAACACTCAATAAGAAGCCTGCAATTTTCAAAACAATCTGAAAATAGATTTTAAACCAGATAGCTGAGAGATTGGGTTCGCAGAGAGAAAAGCTGTATTCTGTCCAGACAGGCCTTGTCTAGACACCACAGCTGTTGCACGCAGAGAAAGAGAGAACAGCTCTCTTCATATGGAACAGTGCCTCCATTGTTCGACTAAGGTATGAATGTGAATGGCAAGGCGACATAAGAAACCTATACAAGCTTCTTTTGGTGATAAAATAGTTTCGTTATTTGTAAGAATAGAGGGGTTGGAAAGCAAAGCAGTGAAAATGTAAACTACCAATATAATTACAATTCTTTCTAATATTCTGTTTATTCGCTGCTTTAGCTATACCACTAGACTGTTTGTTGTTATAGGCAATCACCTTCACTGCCTAAATTCAGGAAGGACCTTAAGACCTGCCTCTTCGACTGAACTTCAGAATAACACACCAGACCCTCCCCAGAGCCTTGGGTAACCATAACGTGTGATTAGCCACACTCTATAAGAACCCTGATTGATTGATTGATATAGTCACAACTATACACATAATATGCATTAGGAAAGTATCTTGATTTTAATAAAAGTCATAAAAATATATTCTTAGTGTTTATTCTCGAGTGTGCCTATTTATGGTGAAAGTAGGTTTGGAATCTACTAACAAAATATACTCCTGTGGGTCCAACCGGACTGATTGTTGCCCAGAAGGAACCATCCTCATGTCATACATAGGTGGTTCATGGGTTACAGTCCAGCGGGTTCTCTGCCTCAATTTGATAAATGTACTAATTGTGCGCTGCCAGAGGGTCTAGAGAGATGAATGCTCAGGTCATATTCTAGAGAAGGCTCCGAAAACATCAGTATCCTAAGCTAATTCACAAGCCAAAAGAGTAAAATCCAAGGGAGAATAATATGACGCCCTGTAACATGGAGAAGCCCACCACGCATCTACTTACACCCCTTGGAAAGTCCCGACATAAAGCATTGCACTAACAGGAAGTACTAAAGTGTACTAAAACCACCTTTCAGATAGTGAAGATGATGGAAAAAGCACAACTAGAAAAATTTCTTCGAGTATAAAGGTCAAAGCAGTGTATTGATAAAAAGATAAAGGCGAAACCACTATTGTCAAGTTAACAACAAGCAGAGCGATTACAAAAGAAGGAGGAGTTTGCTATATTCGATCTGCACAACCTGGTTGTGAACGTGATTTTGGTTGGAGACAGTCTTTGGAGTATATGATGGAACGTATCATGGCTCCACATTGAAAATAAGTGAGGACAACCGCAACCTCTGATAGTGTGCCACTAGAATTGGATGATATATATTGGGCGGACTTCCTTTCAAGGGAGCGTGGAATACACTAGTATTGGGAGACAAAGTACTGTACAAATTGGAGATTTGCCTTGAGAAAGCCCATAGGGGGCGAAACGCGTGTCGGCTGTCAAGAACTGTGTTTTAAAAGAAATAAAGTTTGGATTTTGGCTACACTACGTGATTCCTTTGGACAAAGAAATCGTGTCCGTGCGTGCTTACAGCACATGATTGAAAGAGACTTTCTGTGATGTGCAATGGTGTCATTGTGTTGCAACAAGCAGATCGATCATTATATTCAGCGGCGTCACTAGGGTTGGTGTCACCCAGTGCCCTAACCCATAATGTTCATTTTTTGTCTTATCATTAGTTGTGTCTAATGAGGTTTTCAGCATTGATAAAATTGTCAGTACAACCACTTCTGTTTGTGGGTGGCATGTAACTCTTCATAATTAGAGGTATATTTAGCGTGCCATTACCAATGCACTCACTTGTACATATGAATTGGACACTTGGTTTTAATATGCACTATTTTGCACATCTGCACTATTAGGCACTTTATTAAGTAGAATATTTGCACGTTCCCTGAAATATGAAACTTTGCAGCAATTCTGACTTTTATATTAATCAGAACATGGAGAGGGTTAACATGCCCAGTATTTACAATAGACAAGAGAGACAGGAGGACTGATTGGAAATAGCACTATAATCAATTGGTAAATGAAATGTATGATATATTTTTTGGGTTATTGTGTAAATATATCGATTTACCTTTCCCTTTGTAAATAGACCAATGTAAAAATGCATATTTGGTTTTAGACAATATCTCCGATAACTAAGTATTCTCTTTATGTCCATGTATTGCTGACGTTTTTTCATTGGGGACACACATAGTATATAAACTGCACCTATTGGTTCTTATGGTCATGTGATCAAGGCTGCCGTGTTGCAGCCGAAACGCGTCATGCTGGGGACAGAAGAACAATAAACCACCTTTGATTTGAATGAAGCGCAGTTTTGTGGTCTGTACCTACGTTTGGAGAGTCGGAATTCATTGCCGATCAGTAGGAGTGTGGAACGGATTACTATTTGGCGGTTAACGGCCGTTGCCGCCTTTACGGACCCTCCTTTCACCTTTTGGGCTGCTGTGTTATGCGGCCAAACGCGGAAGCTAAGCACCAATTAACCCGGAAGGAGTAAGAGAGCATACAGCCCCCCGCGTTGGTGAGATACGCAGCGGAGTGCCGGAGTACCTGAAGGTTTCTATATCGGAGCTTTGGAGGAGTCGGAGGACATCAACGAAGCACCGTTTGATCCCTGACGGGTAAGCCGACTAAGTCTGCTGTTGCCGATTTACAGGCATACCATTTTGCGGGTGAAAGGATTCAAGCGCTATTATCTCTTAAGACTGCTTGGAATCGTATTTTCGTTTCCCAGTAAAAAGTATTGGGTTTACTGTTCAAGCATAATGTCCACGCCAGCAGAGGCTTTAAGGAACCGGAAGGCATTGGCAGAAGCGATATTTGTAAATTTACCAGCGCTGAAAACTAAAAATGACACCACTAAAACAAATGAAAAAGCAACTGATTTAAAGAGTAAAATGAAACGCTTGGAAAAGTTGTTAAGAACTGAAACCACCAAATGGTGGGAGCACCGATCATTGCAGAAATATAAGGATGTGGGGCGAGTTCCGAGGGGATTGAGGGTGCTCATAGCGCCATCTTTTGAAAACCCCAATCCTCTACTGTTGAAAGAATGGGCCACCTTGAATTTAGACGCCTCAATGAATATGGTCTGTCTACTCATAAAATATGCGGAAATAGACCGTATTGAGATCCTTAAGGAAATAGAGGAATTAAATAAAGAGCTAGAAAATGAAGAAGACAAAGATTTCATCAAAAAGCAAAGAGAGGAGATTGATGCCAGGCTGGTAAAACACCAGGAAACAATCAGTATGCGCAAGCAATACAAGTTTGCGCGTGATAAAAATGACTACGAAACGGGAAGGATTTTCACATTCGCGCGCAAATTTGATAACGCAAAAAGACAAGCCCTGGCAGCTAAAAATGTGGTTCTCACAGCTGGTAATGATCAAAGATCGTAAGTATCGGAACCAGAATTGAGCTCAGCAACGAGTAGTTGTGAATCGGATGATGAAGCAACAGGTGGCACCAATCTAGGACAAGTAACCACTAAATACACGCCCTCTGAGGAACTGGGTTTTCTCGTGGAGGACAGACACAAAACACTGCGACCGCTCACTCGCCAACAGCGGAAACTAAACGAAGAACAGCAAACAAAAAGCGCAGTGCAAGGAGGAAACTCAGGAGGCAGAGGCTTTGTAAAGAGAGGCAGAGGGAAAGGGAAGAAATGGTAACAGCAGCAGTTAACTTGACCCCTAATAATTTAGTGGACACTCAGGACTTGGGACCAACTGCAACCCCAATTAGAACAGAGGCACAGGATTCACAAGACAATACAGTTATTAATCTGTCCGATACCCCCTTATCCAAAGCGGAAATGCGACTCCTCTCATTAGGGTTGTCTTACTGTTCAAAGAATTCTTTTAGCTATGTGCAGACATGCATAGATGTGTTCAAGTTCATTCGCAAACTAAAATTAAGGAAACATTTTAAACTGAATAATGCTCAGGCTCGAGCAACGAATATTTCAAATAACACCCAACCATCTAAAAAGTTTCAGATTGCTGATACGAAGGCTCTTAAAGTGGCGAATGAACTAGCGCGTGATGAAGAATTTGAACCAGGCACTACTCAGGAAAATTTATCCAGGGTAGGGATTTCTATGAATCATCCATGTGTGACCACCTTTAAGCCTCCTTCCACTTTCTATCCAATAATGCCGAAAGACAATATTGATGCTTTTTGTGATATAGTAGTGGAAGATTTAAAAGGATTGCAGACCAACATCACGCGCAGAAAGAAAAGATTCAAATATATGGAAAGACAATACCACAAATTGATGAAAAAATTAAGGAGTGATTCTAATCTTATAATCAATAAGGCTGATAAGGGAGGTAATACTGTCATCTGGCCCCGCAGCCTTTATATGGAGGAAGCAGAAAAGCATTTGAGTGACACCGCCTGCTACAAAAAGGGTAGCTTTAATGACATCAAGAGCCTTAAAGAAAAGACCCACAAGGAATTAAATCAGTGGAGGCATCTTGGTTTATTGAGCAAACAGGAACATGCCTTTTTGAAGAATGATTTTCCAGTCACGCCTTTTTTCTATTTAATTCCGAAAATTCATAAACAATCATTTCCGGTCCCTGGGCATCCTATCATCTCTGCCCAGGGGAGTCTGCTAGAACCTATTTCTAGATATGTGGACCAATTCTTGCATGAATTTGTGGAGAACTTGCCATCCTTCATCAAAGACACTGGCCATTTCCTGTCTAAGATCAAAGGTATCAAGTGGGAAAATGACTATGTACTCATCGCTTTAGACATTAATTCACTTACACCAGCATCTCTCACGTGAATGGGTTGAATGCAGTAAGATATTATTTGAGTAAACGGAGCATTTCTTACAGTCAACACAGCAATATGTTATTGAGTATGCTTGAATTATGTCTTAATAACAATTACTTCCTATATAATAGGGAGGTTTACCAACAGCTAAGAGGAGTGGCAATGGGGGCATGCTTCTCTCCTACCTATGCATGTTTACATGTAGGGTGGTGGGAGGAGCATGTCCTCAATAGAACACTTGCTGAGTGTTTCCCTAATTGTATGATACATTTTTGGCGTTTTATTGACGACATATACATGATTTGGAGGGGTTCGCTGGAGTCAGCAAATGAATTTGTCAATAAGATTAATGTCAACAATCTTAATTTACGCTTCACCTCCCAGATCAGCACCCACCTTATCCAATTTCTTGATGTGGAAATTTACATTGCGGAGGGTGGGTTACATACCCGTTTGCACAGGAAAACTACAGCGGGCAATGCAATACTGCACGCGAGTAGCTCCCATCCTAACCATCTGATCAGGAGCATTCCCTACGGGGAGTTTCTAAGGATGAGGAGGATCTGTAGCACCCCAACAGACCTTGAGAGATGTCAGCATGAGGCTCTTGAAAGATTCCGTGCTCAAGGGTATGATGATGCTCTGTTGTTAGAGGCAAGAGACAGGGCCAACCAATTGGACAGGGACAATTATCTCGCCTCAAATAATGCTGGGGCTACATCTTGTCCGGTGGAGATGGAGGATGAGACAGTGAGTGATAACATCAGTCTAATAACAACTTTCAATGAAGATCACAGAAAAGTGAGAGGGATTTTGAAAAAGCATTGGCCTCTTTTGAAGACTGATATCAGTTTAGCCCCACTTATACCAGTTGAGCCAGCGGTGGTTTTTAGAAGAGCTCCGTCCATGAGGGACGTGTTGGTTAAATCGAGTCCAGAGGTAGCAATTAAACCTCATCGGATTTCAAATAAATGTGGCTTTTTCAAGTGTATCTCTTGCAGAGCGTGCAAGTTCGGCGTAAATACCAGCGAGTACTGCTCTGCATTTGATCCTAACCCCATTAAAATCAGGGAGCATTTCACCTGCCGTACAGATTTTGCGGTTTATGTGCTCCAGTGTATCTGTGGTCTCAGGTACGTTGGCAGCACTAAATTACAGGCTTTTAACCGCATTCTGCAACACCTACGAGCAGTGGTCAATTCAGATGTTAATTACCCTGTCGCTCGGCATTTTGAATTGGTCCACAACAAAAATCTTAATGAATTGAAGTATTTCATTATTGATGCGGTGCCCAAAAACATCAGAGGGGGAAATAGGGAGAAAGCCTTAAGACAGCTTGAGAGCAAATACATCTTGCTTTTAGATACCAGGATTCCTAATGGATTAAACACAGGGGAAGACCTTCATTGCTTCCTATAGCCGGGTAGATTAACATGATTACTGGACACCTACCTGCCACATTACCATCTTTCAGGGACCAGATAGGGCAGTGGTAGAAATTATTAGATCAATTCTTGATCCAGTGGGCCCGGTTATTCTGTGAGGTATACGCATAGGGATCCCAGAAAACATTTTATTGGGTATCTTTTCTGAATATATAGGGTGCCCTTGATTTACCCCGTATCCTTCCTGGCTTTCAATTGATCATAATATGGGCACTATGCCATAATGTTCATTTTTTGTCTTATCATTAGTTGTGTCTAATGAGGTTTTCAGCATTGATAAAATTGTCAGTACAACCACTTCTGTTTGTGGGTGGCATGTAACTCTTCATAATTAGAGGTATATTTAGCGTGCCATTACCAATGCACTCAGTTGTACATATGAATTGGACACTTGGTTTTAATATGCACTATTTTGCACATCTGCACTATTAGGCACTTTATTAAGTAGAATATGTGCACGTTCCCTGAAATATGAAACTTTGCAGCAATTTTGACTTTTATATTAATCAGAACATGGAGAGGGTTAACATGCCCAGTATTTACAATAGACAAGGGAGACAGGAGGACTGATTGGAAATAGCACTATAATCAATTGGTAAATGAAATGTATGATATATTTTTTAGTTATTGTGTAAATATATCGATTTACCTTTCCCTTTGTAAATAGACCAATGTAAAAATGCATATTTGGTTTTAGACAATATCTCCGATAACTAAGTATTCTCTTTATGTCCATGTATTGCTGACGTTTTTTCATTGGGGACACACATAGTATATAAACTGCACCTATTGGTTCTTATGGTCATGTGATCAAGGCTGCCGTGTTGCAGCCGAAACGCGTCATGCTGGGGACAGAAGAACAATAAACCACCTTTAATTTGAATGAAGCGCAGTTTTGTGGTCTGTACCTACGTTTGGAGAGTCGGAATTCATTGCCGATCAGTAGGAGTGTGGAACGGATATATATATATATATATATATATATATATATATATATATATATATATATATATATATATATATATATATATATATATATATATAGATAGATATATGTGCATGAAGCATCTTTTATCCAGTGTGCATGCGCAGTCACCAGGGACTCTATCTTGTGCATAGCAAGCCATGCTCACCGCCAGTGCCACAGCCTCGCAACGGGCCCTTTTGCTCGCCATCTGCGGCTGTGCCTTTGCAGTCCAGGTAAGCGGTTTACTTCTTTCAGTGAAATAAGGGCGTTGGCCAGTGCCCAGGGATTTGGAAGCAGCTATGCCCTCCAGTGGTTACGTTCAGATCTAGCTAAAGGGACACTTGGCTAGGCTGGGCGCTCAGTGGACCTGGGCATCCAGTGCGTGGATCTGTTTTTGACATTATCTTTACAGTTTAGTTGCCGTTTCAGGCCGCTCAGCCTTTCATCCTTCTGAGGATGATAACATTAGTAGTGCAGTGCATGTGTGCATGTTGGGTTGAATTGAAATGTGCTCCAGTAGTTAATTTGAGAGGCGGTGCGTTGCAGGGATGGTGCCCAAACACGCCTGATGTGATGCGTGATACTGGGCAGGCCTGCCACGGTGTCACCTCATGTGATGGTGTCACCCAGTGCAGTCCACACACCCCGCACCCCTCTAGTGACACCACTGATTATATTCCTGCATCTCATGGCCAATTAAATATGTAGAGTGCGGCGAGCACATGATCCGAACCATGGAGACTCACAGCACTATCTCTTGAGTAAAGAAGATATGATCCAAGGAGGGACAATATGGATTGCCTAAATGCAAAGAACTCACCACAAAGCTACTTATCCCCCTTGAAAAGTCCTAACATGAACAATGCACATGCAGAGAAAACTACAAATAATCAAAAGGAATGTATGCTCTGGCATACTGGAAGTAATTCTTGGTAGACGACGGCTTGAGGGCGCTAGAGAGCAACTGAGCAGTCTGAGCAGATCGCAGACCGAGCGGGAGCAAGCGAGGAGCAAGCGAGGAGCTGTGGCGGCGGCGTCCCATTGAAGCCGTATATCATAAACCGTAGCCGCATTCAAGCAGGCAGAGTGAGGCGGTTGTAGCGGCGTATCACCAAAGCCGCTAAGCCGCCAGCCGGAAAAAACTGAGCCGAAAGAACTGAGAGCCGAAAAGGAGCTGAGCAGCGCAAGCCGGAGCTGCGAGGAGCTGCAAGGGGCGGCGGCGGCGCCCTACTGAGATCACGGAAGTATCGGGTGCCGGGAGCCCTCAGAGACCAAGAGGGTCATAGAGGGGAATTGGTTGGAGCCGCGGCCAGGAGCCGAATCGAGCCAAGCAAAAACCAAGCAGAAGAGTCAGAAGCAGTAAGGAGCCGCAGGTGCCGCACAGGAACCGGGCTCAGGCAGCAAAACTCGGGAGCCGCGCGGGAGACGGCAGCCTGACCCTAAGCTCCCGCCTGGGCCAAAGCTCAGCGAGAGAGGTGTGAGGAACCGGCCGTGGACGTAGTTCTGGCCGGTTCTCTCGGAGGAGTGCTACAAATAGAGTTACAACGGAGGCACAATCGAGAGACGTCAGGAAGTAAGAAGCTCGAAGTAAGAAGCTTGAAGCTCAAAGCTGGAAAAGGCGTCTCATAGAGAAGACGAATCTGCAGCAAAGCAAAGTGTTTCCCAAGCAGCTTAGGGCGGAGGTGAAGCACCAAGCCGGGGGGAGCCGAGAGGAGACCGCTAAGGACTGTTTAAAAACTGCTGAGGCGCCGCGGGAGCAGACGGACTCTGGGATCAGGCGCTCAGCGGCTTTGCAGCCCGCTAAGTAAAAGCCGGTAAAAGCCGTCCGTTTGAGGAAAAAAGGGGGCAGTAATACCAGCAGATCTCCTGACTTCCCCCAAATCCACAAGGTTTTTACTACAAGGAATAGCAAGGAGATGTCCGGAATTTTGAGAGGCCAGTGGAGCAGCAAAGCATAATCTGGGGCTGCGAGCTGGGTTTGTGAGTGGCAAGGGGTTGAAGGAGCTGAAGGAGCCACGAGGGATCACAAGGGATCACGAGCCATAAAGAGCAGCTACTCGGAGAACCTTTGAGAGCTGGGACAAGCCAGAGCCAGCAAAAGAGGCAGAGGCAAAGTTCCAGAAGGCGAGCTACGAACTCAAGCTGAAAACAAGTAAGGAGCAGCAAAGGAACAGGGTCTAAGGGTCTAAGGGTCTAAGGGGACAGCAGAAAAAAGAGGGGTAATCAGAAACATCCGGTACTAGTCCAGTGGGGCTTGCGGAAAGAGTCGACCTAGTTTTGGAACCAGAGCAAAGGGGGTGGAGAGTACATAACCATTTTTCACCATTCTTACCATAAAGCCAGCCACCTAACCCCTGACCACATTGCCACGTGTACTCCCCCGACAGCAGCTGTCGCATAAGCGGCAGACAGGCTTGGGGAGTTTTGGGAAAGACAACGCAGTATACGAGCTGGAAGGGAAAACTTCCAGGAAAATTGCAGTTTGAAAGATGCGGTCAGGAAAAATCCGACAGTCTCGAATACAGAAAGCAAAAAGAAGGCTGGCTGTAAAAGGAAAAAAGGAACAAGGGAATAAAAGCAATTTAGAAGAGTCAACCGGCAACGAACAATCTGACCAGGCACATATCCCCATGACCGAACCTTTCAAGTTTGGGGGTGAAAAATTGAAGTACAATTTTCAGTTCTCAAAAGAGCAAGGGGCAGTAATGCAAAGCAACAGCAATGGAGAAAAATCTCAAAAAAGTCCAAAAAAATCAACCTGCTTGACTTCATCACGTAAAAAACCCAAGATGAGAAACGATTTGGAAATAAGTATGAGCCCCAATCTTAAAGAAAAATCGACAATAAAAAAGTGGCTAATAAAAACCTCGGCACAAATTCATGCACCCTTCAATCAAACAAAGTTAACACCAAATAAAACACCAGATGAGGTCAATGAAAACAGCCCAGTACTCATAAATCAAAGCAATTTAGGATCCCAAACAAATCTGCAGAAAAGCGCCCAAAAGATTGAGTGGTCCAAATCATTCTCGATCTTCGAAGAAACAGAACTTCGGAGAATGCTCGAAGAAAACACACACAAGGAAGCTGATCCAATGCAACTGAGTCTCGAAATTTTGAGAAAATTGGAACATTCCGAAAGCTTTGGGAAAGGAAACGTAAATGGACACAAAAGGAAGCCAACATCCTCCCCAATAATCCTTACATCAAGCCCAATTAGACAACCTACTAGTAAGAGCCAGGTTTCCAACTCAGCAAAAAATACGACAAAAGAAGAACATCCTATAACTATCTCTTCCTCAGAAAGTTTAAATAGGTCAACAGGGGTACAGTTGCAACAAACCGAAGTAAAATCCGCACTCTGGGGCGATGTTCTCCTAAAAAGCTTACATCAAGCAGTCAATGCGCTGAACTTTCAATCAAACAAACTTGATGTGCAGGTAGATTTGATGAACCTAATTGCATCTCATATATCGGGAATAAATTCGAAATTGGACAAAATTTCGCTATACCTCACAAAAGAAAAGGAGAAAGAAAAACAATGGAAAGAGAAATTAATAGAACAAAATTGCGTCTGCAAGGACATAATAGATAAACTAGCAACCCTACCAGAAATCTTGAAAGAAATACTAGCAGTAACATACTTAAAAACCGACAAAGGTGATAATCCCAACGTTGAGGCCAAAAAAATTGGAAAACAAAATAGAACAACCCACTCCATCGAAGAAGAAAAAACTCAAAACGACACAGAAGAAAATGAGCCAACAAAGAGAGGTCCGGAAGAAAACAAAACAATGGGTTCATTGGGTACGGCAGAACCCCTAACCAAAAGACAGCGGAAACGGGCAAGGAAGGCAAGAAAAAATGCTACTAAAAGTAAGCAGGTAAAACAACTCTTTGCAATATTCAAACAAAAGACGAAAGAGGCCCCAATTAATCAGACGACAGATACCTCTACCAAAGAAGATGGAAATAAAGAAAAAAACACAGAAGAAGCCGAAGAACAACCAAAATTTCCAGAGCAGAATAAAACAACAGCAAGTACACAAGGTAAATCAAAAGACGAGGAAAAATCATATACAAACAAAGTCAATGACGAAAGTGAGATATTAAAAACAAATCATAGAGAGGCCACAGAACAACAAAAAATACAGGAAAATAAGCCAAAAAGGGAATATGAAACATCGGCTCATAAAGGTTCAAATTGGCGCATAGGAGGAAATTCACCATATAACCAGAAAAAAATGGAAAAAGAGCAAATCCAAAAAATACAGGCAGACCAAGCGAGGGAACCAAATACTGGTCTGATCATCACGGTAGGAAATAAAGGAAGAACTTGCAGAGACTATCACGAAATCGAGTCAAATAACAAAATAGGACAAAACACAAGCAATACACAAATAGGTCGAGAAGTAACGTACCCCTTAAAAGAAGCACCCGCGGTAGATTACACCCGACCGGAATTAACAGCCACGGTCTGCCAGAACGATAAAATATCTTATATTCGATTTGATCCAACGGAGGGAAAAAGGAGAGTTTATCAAACCCGATATCTCGAAACAGCAAGTACGGAAACAGAATGTAAATTACTGTTCAAGCCGGAATATCAAACAAAAGGTAAATCAGACATGCTGAACAGGGGAAATATTCTGCGATTAATCGAAGAGATTCCGAAACTAAGGGGAATAACAACAAGCGACCTGAAATCAGTAGAATTCATCCAAGGAAACAAAGATAAGGACACGGAAATAAGCTGTACCACCTGGGCATCTAAAGAAATAGCAGAGCTTATTTTCTCGACTAGGACACATTTTACAGAATGGGGAATAATTTTAGAGCGTCAAACTCCAATAAAATATCCATTCCCCTTATTAAACAATAAGATCCCTCAACCTAATAACGTAAATGATAAAACTCAAACAATCTTGAAGGGAGCAAGAAATAAATCAATTTCCAAACAAGACCTGAGTAGTACGAAAACAAAGCAGCAGTACCAGGGTTTGAAGGAACATAAAGATTGGTCTTGGTTAGCACAGGCACTAAACTCTCATTGATCCTGATGTAGGTAAATTAGTACAAAAAAAACAAAGACAAAACACCAATTTAACCTCAAAACCGGAGAGAAAAATAAGGATTTGCTCATGGAACGTACACGGTTTTAAAGAAATGTCCCAAGATCAAGAGACAATAGACTACCTGAGCAAATTTGAAATAATACTACTCCAGGAAACTTGGAACGTAACCCCGAGGCAAATCATGAGATATGAGGAACATCATATAATGGCAGAAAAATGTGAAAAGTATGGACACCCAAGGGGAGGTCTGTCCATTTTTATTACGAATGACCTAAACTGGAAAACTGAACTGCTCGACTCAGGGGAGAACTGGATACAAGTGATCAAAGTAGAGACAAAAGCAAGCAAAAAGAGTCCAGGATGGAAATTGCTAATTATAAATTTATATATTCATCCAGACAAGGTCCCAAAAATGAAAAAAGCTCTAATACTAATAAATTTGATAAAAACCTTACACAGAACTCATCAATCCCACGAGATATTTATCTCCGGTGATTTCAACTGCAACTTAATAAAAGCCAACCAGAACAAGTATAAAATCTATAAGACATGGAGCGAACTGGAATCCCTAGGTTTAACAATCCTAAATGGAAATATGGAGGGAGACATACCCGCCAAAACCACCTTCTCAAGTGGTAAAAAGAACTCCACAATTGATTTTACCCTAACAAGTAACAAACTAAAAAAGAATGTAGCCCATTTTGGAATACAAACTCGACCGGAGAGTGATCATTTCCCACAAGAGACCAAAATGAGGAAAAACATCGAAGAGAAAACACAAATAGAATTTCTCACCGCAATCCAGGAAATATACAAATTGAAGAAAATCAAATGCAAGGGTCCTGTAAAAAGGGAGATAATGGACTCAGTACTGGAACATGAATTTTTATGAAGTCCATCGAAAATCAATCACCCACAACAAAATGGGAGAACATACATAAATTTGTGTTAGGAAAATTCTCGGTAAACACACCAGCAATTTATGGACACAAAGCAAACAAAGAGCCGTGGTACAACACTAAACTAAGAGATAAGAAAAGGGAAATTGCGAAAAAATTAAGAATAAAGGCTGCAGAAAAAAGGTTAGGAAAAGAAGTAGATAATAACGATATACAAAAAATGAGAAAAGAATATAAAGAGGATTGCAGAAAAGCAAAAAAATCGCACACAGAGGAAATCTGGGAAGATCTTTTAAGAACAAGTAAGCTACCAAACAGTGGAGAATTTTGGAACATAATTAAGAAATTATCGAAAGGAGCTGGCGGTCATTACAACATAGGAATAAGCGAAACAACATGGGCCGCCTATATTGACAGTCTATACAACATCCATAGTTACCCAAACAATAAAGAAAGAAATAAAAACCCAAAAAAAAGTGAAGACCAAAAAGAAACAGTTTTTGGACAAAGGAACAATGATCAGCAAGAAAGTACTGATAAAGAGGAACAAGCACCTCTGACAACTATCAAACAATTAACCGCCCTAATAAGAAAAATGAAAGCGGAAGGAGCAGCAGGCCCAAATGGAATGCCAAACGCCTTATTCAAATATGACCCCGATTTCTGGGCAAAATACCTAACACCGCTATTTAATTACGTTCATAAAGAAAAAAAGATTCCACAGTCCTGGTAAGGAAACATCTTCCACCCAATACACAAAAATGGATGCAGAATGGAACCCGGGAATTATAGATTAATAGCTTTAATTGACGTGGAGGCAAAACTTTTTTCATCTTGTATATTGACTCTCCTACGACAATGGATAAACGATAATAAAATAGTACCCAAATTCCAAACTGGTTTTAGGGAAGGCATGGGCTGCTTGACCAATCTTTCAGCTTTGTCATTATTAATCGAAGGAGCAGGTAAAAGGAAGACCGGATTAATAGCCTGCTACATAGACCTGAAATCCGCCTTCGACCGAGTTCCAAGAAAACGCCTATGGAAAAAACTCGATCTTTGGGGTCTTCCGCCGGCATTAATTGAAACAATAATGGCACTATATTGCGGAACATGGGCAAAAGTAAAGCTGGGAGATGGAAGTAGAATATCCGCAGAATTAAAAATAAGAAACGGCCTCAAACAGGGCTGCGTGCTCTCTCCAAGCCTTTTTAATATATATCTGGCAGATTTGAAGGACCAACTTCAGAACGTGAACGGACACCCGCCAAAATTGGCTAATGAAAGCATCCAGTTCCTCCAATATGCGGGCGATATTGTAGCCTTAAGCCAAACACCGATAGGCCTACAAAGAACAATATCCGAATTAACAGACTATTTCGATAGAGAAGGCCTGGAATTAAACATCAAAAAAACAAAAGTGGTGAGATTGGCGGGCACTAGCAGACGATCTTTCAAGTGGTACACAAAAGGCAAACATATCGAGGAAACAAATGCTTACAAATATCTGGGGGTCACAATAAGTAAAAACATGTCCCTTTTAGACCAAAAAAGAATCATCGCTGCAAAAGCACAATCACTGAGCTTTGCGTACAGAGTCCTCCAAAAGAAATTGCAATGCCCATCATACGACCACCTGCTAAAAGTAATGGCAGCCCAAGTTTTACCATCTCTCTCATATGGACTGGAAATATGGCATGGGAAAGAAGCAGCCATTTTAAACACCTTACAGACAAAAATATACAAATCCGTGTTTCACCTATACAAAGGATCAGCCCCGGCACAAATAAGGCTGGAATTTGGCTTGCAAAATCAAATATATCAAAGGAAAGCAGCCCTAGTGAAATGGTGCTGGAAATTGAGATCGGCGGAAACAGGATCTTTAAATAACTTATGTTGGGAAGAAATTAAAAAACAATATGACCAACAGGAACCCAACTCATGGGGTGATGATCTGCGAGCGTCACTAGAAATCCTCAAAATAGAGGAGATCTGGAACAGTCAACCAGAAGAATCATCCTTTAAAAAGATTTGCAAGCTAAATGCAAAAGCTCTATCTTTGATAGAAGATAAAAAGACTTAGGCCAAACGGCGACATGCATGGACCATTTTAAACTCGTACAGACGATTAAAACCACAACCCTACCTCATGGCGCACTTCCGGCTATCTTTAAAAATAAAATTTATGGCCCTCAGAAAGGGTGACCATTTCTCAAAAGACTTGATCCCGTCATGGAAGGACACACACCAGGGACCAAGATGTAGACTATGTGATTACCACAGGGAAACCTTGTGCCACCTCCTGTGTACATGTGAGTCCTCCAAAGAAAAGAGGAAAACTTTACTGAAACCAATTTTTAATATGTTACAGATCCGCACCTGCAGGCAAACTGTTACCAGCTGGATGGGAGCAGGTTCAAACATCCTAATATGCCGCGGGGTAAAATTTATGAACTTTGTAGAGAATCAGTTTCAAAAAGCAGAAACTGACTACAGACAGGGTCTGGAATAAAATGTCTAATTAAGGAATGATAAAACATATTTTAAGTAAATGAATTTTTATCTTTTGATATTTTAATTGAAATTTTGTATATGTATGCTTTATGGTTGTGACAAACCAAATAAAGTATTTTTTTGACTGACTGACTGATACGTGAGGTCCATACATGGCAAATTCTGGAACAAATGAGGTCAACTCTTGGTGAGGGCCAAGATTACTTGGCATGCAAAAAAGTATGTTCAATTTCTACAAATTTTTTTTTTAGCAAATCTATGATAAAATTGTGCTTTACAGTGCTCAATGTTTCTGTTTTCCACACTTTTATGGATGGGAGTATCAGATCCCTCCTAGATGTTGAGCTCAGTGGTCTCACTAACTCGCTGAAAGTATTTTTCCCAACCGCTTTCAGAGATCACTAGCCACCACCGGTAGAGAGTTTGTATGGGAGTCCACAGAACAGGTCATTTGTGAATAGCTGAAGTCATTTTGAGAACACAAGTTACATACACAGTAAACACGATATAACAATATATCATATAATAAAATGCACACAAATATCATCATGCCCTAAGTAGCAGTTAGTGTGCGTAATTATTAAGACACTGTACCCTGCATTATGGATTAATATATAGCTTGTAGAATTAGTGAAACAGAGCGTATGATTGTTAAGAACGGAATACATAGGGAAGCAATCCGTAACAAGGGAAGAAATAACACCGTACTTCACTCAGAGTTTTGCCAATAGGGTAAGTTGAAATTCACAGTAGCACTAGGTTGCAGTTCACATATCTGGTAATGTCCCTGCTGTGATGTGTTAGACACTCAAGCGACTGCTCATGTACAGTCTAATGGGCTGAGGCACTCTAAGGTATACCCATAATGATGCAGCCCAGTTACATTTGTGCCTTCACAAACTCTATACATAATGGAAACTAGATAATATTTTTCTATCTCTTGTGATGTGCCTAACAATTAACTTTGTAAATGGAACACGGAGTGTGGTTACTTTAATGTTGGGTGCAGCTTGGCTGAGCTAATACATTGAAAGTTGCTGGAGTTTTTGTGGTTGTGCTGCAATCCCCATGAACCATGCATCTCCTGAAATGGAAACCTCCTAATAAGTAGACAAAATACACCACAATCTCTCTAAAGTTGGAGAAATTCTGATATTCTTGTGTACCATTAGTCATACAAACTGCCTAGAAAGTACTTGGGTTAATTATCTAGTGCCCCTCGCTGATTTAAAAACCTGCCTGGTCATAGATCCCCTAATGGTAAGTGAAAATATGTGTTGTGTTTTGGAAAATCTTTAGAGCTAGAATTTGAAGCATCTAGGGGCATATTACAAACCTACTGCGATATTTATCGCTAAGTAGGGTTAGCGGTAATATTTTTATCGGCGCCCTTCGCTGAGATAACTTGCTATTAGCAAGGTTTATCTCAAAAGCGATAAAAATCAGGCGAAATGCGTGAATATCGCTGTCAATACAGCGATATTCACGCATTAGCGTGACAATGCTCTTAGCCATGTTATCCACCTCCCATTGGATAACATGGCTAAGAACTGGTATGGGCAGGAGTTAGCTTTTTGGAGATATTCGCGCTTAGCGCAAATATTTTCAAAGCTACGCCTGTGTTGATCATAGGCGATAGCGATGCTAGCGACTGTTTTCAGTCGCTAACATTTTGGCACGCCCACTTTGCATGTCATTAGCGATAAATATTGCAGACATGCAAAGCGGGCCCCAAAATGCTCACTATCGCCTAGCTTGGTAATTGGGCAAGAAAATTATCGCCGCTTTAGCGGGAAAAAGTCCAGCTAAAGCGGCGATAAGGGCCCTTGGTAATATGCCCCCTAGTGTTTCGGCCATGCAGGTATGTAGGTTTTTGATAGTGATATTTAGCAGAACATGCCTTCTGCACAAAGATGAATTCACAATGTTGGATTGTGGTCAGTATGTGCTGGAATTATTCAATAATGGGCATCCAATGGTGGTAACACTTTTTATTTGTCTGCTTAATTTCACATGGTGAATCGCTCTATCTAAACTGAAATTCCATCAAACTTGGGCTAAAGTCACGGATATGGGCAATGACAGGGATGCACTCATTTCTAACAGAGTGAGGTCAGGTGGTCGAACTGGTCTTTAACTGGGGTCTCATACATATTTCTCTGTTGGGCTCCATGTTATCATAGCTCCTTCTTTATCTCTACATAAGTCCAACAACAGAAGCTGCCCATGCACACAAACTGAATCTTCAAATACACAACTTTCTCCTTGACCGATGAGAGGCAATGAAGTTGAACTGAAGACTGCAGTAATGATATCATGCATGAGAGACATTATCTCTGAGTCCCAATGGATCTGATAGAGAGATGGCAATATCCAGAACCTCTGAACCTATCATGATCCTATTTTCTGGATCAAGCCAAGCAATATAGTAACAATAAAATGAGCACATCACTTGCGCCTGTTTTGCTATTTATACCTCATTTTGGGCTTTTGCCTGCCTAGCTGTTGAAAATTTGGAACGACCAACATGATCTGCTCAAAAACACACCTTGACTTTCCTCCGCTCATCAGTACTTCTTCCTCATTAATGCTGTGGTGCTGTCTAGAATAAACACACTTTCCTGAGCACCAAGACATCTTCTCTTAGGTAGTGATCAATACATAATAGTTCTCATTCATTCACAATTTGTTCAGATGAATAACACACAGTTAATATGGAATTTAAAATACAGCAGTGCTTACAATCACGAAGAACAAACCATTACAAAATCTCAGGCAATCACCAACATGCCGCTTCTGCAGATACAAACCCCTTGCTTGCTGTCTCTTTTTCTATTCCCTACCATTACTGCTGGTCTGTTTGCAGTCAGTGAAAATCCTGTAACTAAGGGCCAGTTTATGTCGTTGGGCGGAAAGCCTCTGACCAGCTGTTGGAGGCTTTCCACCCGACATCATAGGTTTCAGTCCAACCGCCGTATTAAGATGATGGCAGTCAGAGTGAAACCTGCGGGGGGATTCTGATGAGCTTCTGATGGGCTTAAGTGGCCAGTCGGAGAGTCAGAAGCCACCATAATCCCCTCATGACGGCAGAGCTATGCTCCACATTCAGAATTATGATGGCACTTTGCAACAGACTTTTCATGCCAGCCTCTCCAACCTGGAAAGGCTGTCGGAAAGTGTCTTTGGGGGCCCCTAGCAGGTCCCTCTTACCACTGACCCTCTACTATGGCTGCTTGTGCTGCCGCCTTTTTCCGCCCACCACACAAGCTGCAATTGGGATATGGATGTTTCTGACGCCCTATGGTCGGTTGGATCCAGACTGCAATGGTCTGCATCAGCCTGACATCCTAATTAGGCCCTACATTGTTGTGTAAATAGCGTGGCCAGCATTTACTAGTAACTTCATTATCAGGCTTACTGGTTGAACTATTAAAAATCCCTGCCCTATGTACGCTATATGATTAAGATACATAGATTTTTCTCCAATCAAATATTTAGGCCGGGTAGAAAGCGAACATTCAAACCCAAATCTCCTAATTCTAATCCCCTCTCCATTGGAATCGGCTGCCGGATGAGCTACGGGCCTGCCACAGTGTGCAACACTTTAAGAAGCTCCTAAAGACTTGGCTCTTCTAACTGCTGTACGCCCTGTTCTAGTCCTTAGCACTATGTTTACCAAATGCGCAGAGAGATCCCTGTCGGGTAGACTTGTTGCGCAATATAAATCTTCAATAATAATAATAATAATAATAAAATCCTTAAATTAGACACTGTGCCACATACTCTAGTTTTGGCTCAGTTAAAGAGTGAAATGATAATGCATCCATCATTCACTTTTTTTTTTTATTGTTTAACCCTAATACAAATTGTTGTTCTGTGTTACTTCCCTTTTTTCACACTCTCCAAATTATTTCCTAAATGTATCCGAGAGATCGGATTAAGTAAATGGGTGTGTGCCTATTCTGAATCCTTTCCGGTTAGAATTAATTAACATTGGATGGTTAATGAGATTAATATTTGAAATCTACTTTCGAAAATGGAAGCTGTAGCACCTATCCTTTTACACTCCTCTGTATTGAGGACATGCAGGGTCATCTTTGTAAGGTTAAGCGAGTATGACTGGTTTTATTGTGCTTTACCTTTAGGTGCTGTCTTTGCGAGGGCAAAATACTGTTTTGCAGCTCAAGAGAGTTTGGTACCAATTGTTCGAAAGATGATGCTTTTTTATTTTTGTTGAAAAAAAAACCTGTTCTTTGCAGTACTGTTGATGATATCTCCTGTATACTGTATGAAACATTTGAAGCATATTCTGTAAACCTTTTAATTATCTATAAAGTAGAGAAATAGTTCTAAAATTCGGGGGAAACTAATCAGAAGAATTTGGAACACCTTTAGAACAAACTGCCACATTTCCAAAAATGTTAAACACATTGTTCATCATTTTGTAACTCCTTTCTCATCGTCAGCACTCCGGTTTCGATAAATTCAAGAACAGAGGGCTGAATGCTATTAGCAATAGGATCAACAATTGAGAAATATCATTGGTAGAGGTAACTGTCAGAAAAGTCATGTACGTCATGTTTGAACCCCTAGAGCTGAAAACTTGAAAAATGCAGACACTTACTGGTTAATACCTTATTTGGTGACTTATAGACCTGGAATCCTTGTCATGTATTTCCTCTGTAATTTTTGCCTGTGCCTCCTGTGTTTTACTGTATGTTGGAAGTAAAGTTTGCTGGTCTAGATGCTTTGGGCACTTTGCCACTGTTCAATGCCAAAGTGTAAGTGCTTCCACTGTAAATTGTTGTTATGGATTAGTGTGTTAACAATTGGCTTATTTGATTTACTGCTAAGTCCCTAGTACAGTGCACCATGTGTGCCCAGGGCCTGTAAACCAAATGCTGCTGGGGGGCTTGCAGCACAGATTGCGCCACCCACACAAGCAGCCTTGCAAAAGGGTCTCAGACCTGCCATTGAAGTGCCTTTGTGCAGTTTGTACTGCCATGTCAACCTGGCAAGTGTACTTGTCAGGCCCTAAGCTTCCATTTTCTAACATGTGACTCACCCCTAAGTTAGGCCCAAGGTACCCCTGTGAGGAGGGTGCAATGTATTTGAAAGGTAGGACATGTCAAGATACACGTAGCATCTAATAGTGAAACACTGTCAACTTTGTTTTTCACTATTCAAAGGCTATCTGTTCCATAGGATAGAATGGGGAGTTTACTTATAACATCTTATGAGTATAACTGCCCATGGGAACAAGATTGGAAAATGGAGTTTGGTATGCCTGAATTCAGAACCTAAAGATACATCTTTTAGTAAGGATATTTTTTACATTCTTGTTTTGAAAATAACACTTTTAGAAAGTAGGTATTTCCTTGCTTTGCCATCGAGTGTGCCTCTGTTATGATTGTGTATTGACTGCCTGGCTTTGGGGTGACAGGGGATGGGGATTTGCATTCTGTTCAGACAGCCACTTAGGGTGTGAGGTTTGTTCTGCTTTTCCAGGGTGAGTCAGGGCTGGGCTGAATATGTCTGGGCTGCATTTAGAGCAGGGGGAGATTTCCTTTACACTTGAATGGAATGATGCCTCCACCTCCTACCTGGAAGGTGCACCAGAAAGGACAGAACTGTTTTTTACTCAGCACAGACACTCTCTGCCTCCAGAAAACAAAGGATTTTGCACAATAAATAATGGGGCTCAGACCCCTAAACTTTAAATCACTCTTGGACTTCAAGAGGAACATATGCCAAGAAAAAGAGCTGGAAGAGGAGTACTGCCCCTTTGCTGTGTGTTGTCTGGGGTTGGCCTGCAGTAGCTGTTTCTGCAAAGGAGAGGAACTGTGTTTGTATCATGCTTGACAAAGTATCTCCAAGGGCTTGAGGTAGAGCCTGCCCCCTGTTCAAGAAATCTCAGGAACAGCAAAAACCTCACCTTCCTTCTGGATACCGTCTCTGGAACCACTGGTTTCAGTTGCTGTCACCTAGTCCGTCACTGGTTCTATGTCCTGAAGGTACTGCCACACTTTGCACTGCATCCCTGGTCTCACCGACACTGCTAGGCGACCATCACCAAGCTGTTTCTTGCACCGCATCCTGTGGGCACTGGACTCCACGCCACCTCACTTCACTCTGTCCAGACGTCACCGACACCATTGCTGCCCCGCCCGAACAGTGACAGGCTCCACCACCTGTATCGTGACCTGCCAGCACCGCATCGAACACTGCCTTACTCCGCATCGTAAGCCTTGGCCTCACCTATGCCGTTGAACGACCGCCACCAAGCCACTGCCTGCACCGCACTGTGAGGGCACTGCATATTGCAACGCTTCCATTTCACATCGCAACTACGATGGTTGTCCCGAACAGCTCACACCAACGTGTTGGACGCAACAAGAAAGGTACTATCTACGAGTCTGTTGCCTTTTTAGCTGACCTGTACCTATGTGGTCGGCTGAAATTGTTAGACTTTGTTGTTTTCCACATCACAGTAGCCCAGGATGGAGCTACAGACTCGGAGGAACAGTGTTTTTCAGCGGTCCTTGCAAATATTGTATGTTGGATTTTTATTAGTTTTGGTCTCGTTGGCTTAGATAAAGAATTGCTTTTCTAAACCAGAGTGGTGTCCATTTTTTAGTGTTTTCACTGAGTTACTGTATGCATGCACACATGCTTTACACACTGCCTCTGAGATAAGCCTGTCTGCTTATGCCAAGCTACCACGGGCTGAGGAGGGGTTATTTTAGAAGTGTATCCCCCTTACCATGACTAGGAAGAAGGGTCCCTACTTGCACAAAGGGGCAACCATTGCCAATGAGAGACCCCATTTCTAACAGTGAATTATACTTAAACCTTTTCGGAAAGTCTCATTGTTCAAGCATGTTACTTTATTGTTACTTAAAACCACTTGATAGGGTTTTCCAAAGTACAACTAGAACGGAGCAAATTTAGAGTCCATTCAGTGAAGGGGAGACTGCTGAGTGTAGGGGGCACAAAAGCACAAGAACAGGGCAGTAGAAGCACACTTGTTATTAACTTGGAGCCGCCAGGTAACACATCCTCTCTCCTGCTCATCTCAGCCATTCTCAGTCTGACTTGATGTTTCACATTGCAAGTGGAACATCAAGTCATCCAAGGAATAACATAGAAACAACAGAGCATAACACCCCCCCACACTTTTAATATATACAAAGAAATTTAACAAAAACTAAAATATATACATGGAATAGGTCATCCACTAAAAGGTGCATCCTACAGTTACTGCATGTCTAAAACCTCTACTTAAAATCTACTCCTTACCAAAGAATTCTTTCTCACTACACACAAAATCCTTCAACCACTCTGGGGGTCTCCTTACTCTCTGCCAATACTCCTCTCCAACTCGTACGCACTTTCACCAATGTTCTTCTCTATCCAGCTGTCATTAGTTTCAGTTGATCTCAAATGCCCATCACCATCCTCACCCCCTACCACTTCTTTGCTATTCCTCCCACCATGCTCATTTACACTTCCACCAGCACCCTCTTCCTGTTACAAAAGAAGAATTTGACTCATGTCTTCAATCTTTGTTCCCTATGTCTTCAGGATCCAACCAATGATAATTCTGTTCTTGGTCATTAAGCGTACAACTCTCAGACTCACCTTCAGAACTGTGGGCCCCCCTTTTTAGATTCCAACCCTTCCTACTTACTCATTCTCACTGCATTGTTAAGAACTTCAATTACTTCTTCCGGTTCAGTATTTGTAAAGCGCGAACAATTACCCAAAGGTGTTAAGGCACTGGGGACCGTCGGGAAGATTAAGCGAGCTATTGTCCAGAGTCACATGGTGCTGAGCTGATCTTCCGCCGGCGATCGAACCGTGAGCCTCCGAGTTCGGGAGTCAGTCGCCATGGCCGCTGCGCCACACCTCTTCCACCACATAGAACTGACTCTCCCCTTTCTTGATCTTTCCTGGTTTCTTTATGCGAACGCAATCACCCACTGCAATTTCCACTGGCCTTACCCCATGTTTATTGGCATAACATATTTTCATCTTCAAATGCTCATTGTTCCTCAACCCTGATGTAACCAACTTGGGTTGAACTTAGACCTGGGATTGCGGCCCCTCATAATTACAAACACAGGCAAACTGGTTGCTTTATTCCTAATTATCCCATATGCCCACACTGCTTTATGCAATTGTATTTCCCAGTCGCAATTGCTAGCAATAGCAAACTGAATAACTCTCTTCACAACTCAGTTGAATCTCTCAACCATACCATTTCTGCTTGGGTTGTAAAGGGAGGTAGTTTTATGTAGCACACCCACCTTTTTAAAGTATTCCTTGAATGCATTAGAAATTAACTGCACTCCATTATCTCTTAAAACAGTTTAAGGTAATTGTCCCAAGGGGTCCGGGTTACCCGGTTCTTCCGTTACTATACTCGGACTGACAGGGGGTTTAGGGGTAAAGAGAAACACTGGCGCCTTGAGTAAGGGTTTAAGTGAGGGTTTTATTGGGATATACGTCTTTCTTAGTAGGGGTGCTGCTTGGTCCCTGGAGTGATCCGCGGGGTCATAGGGAAAGGTAGCTTGCTCCAGCTTTGCTTGTTTCTCCTGGTGATGGCGTTAAATACTGGTGGGCTCAGGAAGGGAGCGTCTCTCCGTTCTGCTCTCCTCAGCTCCGGGGCAGGAAAAGAAAGGAAAAGCAGATCAGGTGACTGATATGACCACGTTACACTAGTCAGGGCCGGGAGTGAGGGGAACCAGTGACAGTGCAGCTTCTAGATACAATCCGTGAGGAGAGAGTGCACATGAAGGGGAAGAAGGGAAGCTTTACAAATTTATACACGGGGCTGACTCTTCCGCCCCACCCAACCCGCCACTTGACCCCGTACCTCTTGAAGCCACGCTCTTCCCGTGGGAACGTGGCGGGGCGAAGAGTGGAAACGTTGGCCTCCTGGCTTCTGGGTCTCAATCTCTGCTCCCTCCTCTGTATCCTTCTGGTCTCGCCTTTCTCCTACTCCGACTCCTACTCCAGCCTCCTTCAGGGAAACGCCGTCCGTCGCTTCTCTTCCACTTCCTCCTTTTGACGTTCCGACGCTGAAAAGGGGCGTGGACTCTTCCTCGTGGTCCGGACAGTTAAAGGGGCCGTGTGTGTGGATATCAGCCGACCAGCCCGCCTCTTGTTCTTCTGTCCACGGGCATTCCGGCAGCTGTTGGGAGAAGGGGCACGATGAGAGGGGGGTGGCGGACCAGTCCATTGGGGTAGTCATGTCTTGTCCGCACACCCTGTCACAGTAATCCTTCCAAAACAAAAACCTTATGAAGAAATTCCAAAACTGAGTTGGTGTCAGCTCGGTTGACCACTTCAACCACTGGCCATCTTGGAATTAGATCCATTAATAGAATAATGAACATCTTTTCTTCTCCAACAGGACCTACAAAATCAGGGGCTACAATTTCCCAAGGTTGTTTAGGAATAAAATAATCATTCCTGGGAGGTCTAATAGTTTGTAATGAATTATCAGCACCGGCACACATTAAGAATTTCCGTATAAACATCTTAACCCCCTCATCCATATTGTGCCACCAAAATAACACTCTTTAGTAAGCACTTTGTCCTTACTATGCCAAAGTGGCCCTCATGGTACAATGCAATTATACATTCTCGTAGTCTCTCTGGGGGAATAATCATCTTTCCCCTCATAACGGTACCATTAGCCACAGTAAGTTGTGACCTAATCTCCAAAAATGGTTTGATTTCTGCAGTTAACTCAATTTTCCTAGGTCAATTTCCTTCCATACATTCCTTGACCTGGACTAGTGCGCAGTCCTTCTCATACTCACTCAGCCACTCTTCTTTGCACATCGTATTACCACCATCACCATATACGAATGCAACTTGGAAACCGTTCTAAACCTACAAAATCAAGGGCTACCATTTCCCACAGTTGTTTAGGAACAAAATAATCATTCCTGGGAGGTCTAATAGTTTTTAATGAATTATCAGCACCGGAACACATTAAGAATTTCCGTACAAACCTCTCAACCCCTGCATCCATATTTGGCCACCAAAATAACACTTCTTAGTAAGCACTTTGTCCTTACTATGCCAAAGTGGCCCTCATGGTACAATGCATTTATACATTCTCGTAGTCTCTCTGGAGGAATAATTATCTTTCCCCTCATAACGGTACCATTAGCCACAGTAAGTTGTGACCTAATCTCCAAAAATGGTTTGATTTCTGCTGTTAACTCATTTTTCCTAGGTCAATTTCCTTCCATACATTCCATGACCTGGACTAGTGCGCTGTCCTTCTCATACTCACTCAGCCACTCTTCTTTGCACATCGTATTACCACCGTCACCATATATGAATGCAACTTGGAAACCATTCCAAACCTCATCTTCACATTCTTCTAACTTAGCAGGCAATCAAGACAGACAATCAGCCACCACATTGTCTTTGCGGGGTAGCTATACCAATTTATGGATGTAGTCTTGCACTCTCATTGATAGCCTGGAGATCCTTGCTGATGCACTGACTGTTCCTTCGATCGTTATTAAATTCTCAAGGGTCTTGTGGTCGCACAATATAGTAACCGGTTTTCCCCACACGAATGCACTAAAATGGTCCAAAGCCCAAGTACATGCTAGGGCTACCCTTTCTATGATTGGATACTTCTCTTCTGTAGGTGACAGAGCTCTTGATGAAATGATAATATATATTTTTCTGTGTCAGGACTGCTCCCAAACCCTTGCCAGTTGGCATCCTTGGTGATACAGCATTTCAGACTTGGATCAAAACAATCCAATGCGGTAATTTTGTCAATAATAGATGTGATTTGGTCAAACTCCATTTGACAATACTTCGACTATTGAAATGTAGATGTTTTTAGGTCGAGCCTGAGTCAGCGCACATGTGCTACCCTGCAAGGCTTCTTGTAATCAAAAAAACTTTTCTGTGTGGGTCTGACTCCCCCCATGCATTTGGTTGGCTTTTGCCTGTGTTATTTTGTTTTTGTAGCCCGCAAATGGCTAAAGGCGGGCGCGTGTCCCACCTTTTTGCCAACTGTTCACTCCAACAGCATTTTGTATGCGGGCGCCAGCAGCGGCGTGCAGTGTGGCAGCTGCATTCCTCGTTGGTTGTGCTTTCGCTTTCGGTAGATGGATTGGCGCACTGAGTACTCACACTGTCAGATGCTTTTCTAGCCAGAGAGATCCTATTTTGGAAGCCCTCGCTTGCCTGCCAGCACAGCCACGTTTGACGGGTCATATGAGGTGCAGAGATAGGCACCATTTCTGTACATACCCACTCACCTGGTTTGATTGCAGCTCATATGACTGTTCCAAAGCACTGTGCGTCAGCGCCGGCTCGTGTTTCTCATCCTCTCCCCTGAAGAGGTGCTCTGCGCCCCCTTGAGTGATACATGAAAGTGCTCCAAGCCAGGCTGCGCTTACTGGGAAGAGAAGGCCCAAACCAGAGGCTGGGTGCTTCTGCAAATTATACACTGTCTGATGGCAGCAAGGCTGCCAGCACCCGACATGGGGGCCCGAATATCAGCACGCCTGTGATCAAAGCGAAAGAGTGAATGAACCTTCCCGGACATGGTAGCCTCTGGGAGACAAAACTGAGCCAATCGTGGCCGCCCTTCGGGTGGCTGCAGCTGGACTTTCAAGTTCTTTAAAGCTTCGCCTAGCTGCAGCTCGCTTGTTTAAAAGTCTGATTGAGGCTTATGTTCGATGGGCATTTTTGATTGTGACCCGTATTAGCCCGGAGACCTGGGCTGTGAGTCATGCACTTCGATTGAACCCATATACTGTTCCGGACTAGACGCTTTGCCGGGGCTTGCGTGGGCCGAAGCTTGCCAATTGTTGCGTGTCTCTGACCACTTTTGCTGTTTCACTGCCGCAGCCTTGGAACCTCGTTTGCATTTTGTTCCTGTAATAAACAGTGCAGCTGTGTTTTCTGTGCACCAGTGCTGTGCAGCGATGTGTGTCCTCAGAAGCTTGGATGTAATGGGTGTGCTTGCGATGGGCTCTAATGACTAATAACAAACTTGGTTGTACTTGTAATTTTCTTACAAGCTTGGTTACGGTTCCTGAGCTTGGTTGCAGTTCCTGTGATAGCTGTGGCTCGTGCTGTTGTCCGGTTCAACATGCTCCCACCCACCTCCCGTTGTCCATGTTGTTTCCCCCCTCACGCCGTACTTTTGTTGTACTTTTTCTGCTGGTCTCCCCACTGCTTCATCAATTATAGCCCATGGAGGGGCGGTCACAAGCGGGTGGTCCACAGGTGCCGCAACCTACTCGGAGGAGGCACCGATTCTACTGCTCTCACCCTCACCCCTTCACTTGTGGTTTACCGTGTGGTAAGGCACATTACTGTTTGTGTTTAAATACTGAACAGATTCAGTGAAAACCATTGGCAAAGCCTAAAAGATGGGACCTCTTGGCTTTGCCAATGCTAGTTTTCAGAAGTTTACGCAAATGGAAACTTTTTTCAGCAAACTTAGGAATGAACTTCGAACAGTATTCCACAAATCCTAAAAAGGATCTTATACTTTCCGTGTTACTTGGAACTGGGTCATCCTTTATAGCATTGATGAGTGAATTCTTTGGTCTGATTCCTTCACTTCCAATTTCATTCCCCAAGTATGTCACTTTTCCCTCCATGAATTTGCATCTTGAAACGTCTACTGTCAAACCTTTTCCTGCCAAAATCTCTAGTATTTTCCATAACCTGGAGTCATGACTACTTTTATCTCCACCAAAGACAAATATGTCATCTTGGAAGAACCTTCCCAAACAAGTTGAACATATGACTTTTAAAAACTGCGGCCACAGATACTAGTCCAAAGAGCATCCTTTTAAACTGATAGCAACCAAATGGGGTGATGAATGCTGTGTACTTTTTCTAATCAAATGTCAAGGTGATTTGGAGGTATGCGGCCGATAAGTCAATTGTGGAGAATATTTTGGCACCCTTGAGCAACTAACCATTTCATTGATTTTTGGAAGCAGGAATCGATCATTCATGATTGCATATGAAACATCAAGTCATCCAAGGAATAACAAATCAACTACAGAACACAAGAGAGACCTACATCTGATTTTTTTCATTGCAGCCCCATGAACGTCACATGCAATTGTACTTGGACCGTTCCGTTTTTATATCCTTCCTGGGGTGCAGTTAGTTTGGTTTACACCTCCAGCTTGATCTCAGGCTATTGCACGACATTAGGGGCTAGTTTCTAAAGGTCTATCCACCATGTTTCCTTTATTTGTAGATGTTTTTGGAGGAAGGACATGCAGTTGGTCACCATGAGCACATGAGTGGGCCATAGTGTGGTGTGCATTTCTGTTGCTGGTCTGAGACTAGGTCCCAGTATAATTTGAGTACAAAACAGGAACACAAAGGACCTTTTTATGTAATTCTTGAATCCACTAGGAACCATTTAGAGCCGGCTTGATGTGCCCCTTCTCCATAGTTTCAGTCCCATTCTGGAAGCTTGGTATTAGAGGCGTCACAGACTATTGAAGAGCTTCTTTGGGAGTTCAGTGTAGATGACATAACAAATATCAAGGGATGGCATCATCAGGACTTTATTATGGGAAATTCAGCCTTCCCTGTAGAGGAGAAGGAGCAGCTTCTGCCAGACGGAAAGCTGCATATTGCAGCCATTGGTCATTACAACCTGCTAGGGAAGGAGAGAGAGTTCAGAGTAGAATACCATGCTGAGGTTTTTCATTAGTAGAATTAAATGAGCCTCTGTTCAAGGGATCCGATGAATGGCGATTGGTCTATGGCTGCTCTTCTAAATAACATGACCTCGATTTGGGCTGTAGTGATAAATAGGAAGCTTACTCTCACTCAGTAAAATGTTCTGATTTAGATTTGTTGTAATGTTATGCTGGTTCACTGCCCCATTTTCCAGTTGGAAGTGGATGTGAGAGTCATCAGTGCACATATAGTGCTTTACCTTGCATTGTACCATGAGGTATGCTGTATGGTGCCTCTAAATGATGAATAGGAGGCAGGACAGTGGAGGCATGTAGGGAACTCTATATGGTAGTTATCGCACAAGAGTAAAGATCCAAAACTAGAATTATAACTTGCTGCCTGCAGTTGGATAAGGAATATGTGATCGATTCTAAGAAATGTTCCAACCCATTTGTCGGCCCTTAGCAGTAGAATGCTGTGCTCCCTGGTAGTTTAGATTGCTGAAAGGTGGAGGAGTATCAGTGGTGAGTTCCTATTTTATCCTTTTTATTTTAGGAAAGCAGTATTTGATTAGTGATACTTTTCGGATCTTATCGGTTCTTCTCTGATGAAATGGCCATTTGAAGTCCTGAAACTAGACTGATGATTGTGATGGGTGGATAGTGTTCAGTTCAGTTCAGTTCAGTGTATTCTTGGGGCAGTCTCACATCCTCTTCAGCATCTTTCTAAGCAATGGGAGGTTAGTGAATGGGCGATAGTTCACAATCCCCATTGGGCAGAGACTGGTTTCTTCAAGGAAGGAGAACATGATGGTGTACATCAGGGGTTTTGGGCCAATAGCCTCCTAAAAAGAGTAGTTGATCACAAATGTCTCATTTTAAGGGTGAAGGAATAACTTTAGTCAAGATGGTAGACAGCATCCTGTAGGAAGGATGAAAGCCTTAGCTTTGTAGTTTATCCTTTGTTACTGGATTGAACATGCAAACTACAGATTGTAGCAACGTTGACATAAGACTACATAAATGCATACTGCTCTCTTGTCTGCTTCTGAGAGTGGATGGGTTAATGGTCACTTAGTCTAATAAGCCCATTTCTCTTCCTCACAGGGGTTACCCAATGCCCTGCCTGGCCAGTCAAGATTGGATGAACCCTTTTGGATGCAAGCGAGGCCCTTGAAAAAGCACTTATAATAACATGAAAAAATCGTACGTGTTATCATGATTCATAGACCTGCCCAACTGATCAATTTTCTTCACCTGAAACCAACACTTTTCCAAGAAGCTCCATTGCTTCCCAGCTAGATTGACACTATGGGAATACCAATGCATGTTTATCCTAGATTGATGAGATCTCAGATTGCTTTATTTGTCTTCACCTTGAATCTGAGCTCTACGTACAAGCAGGGCCAGACTGGGAACAGAAACCGGCCCTGGCAAACTGCCTAGCCGGCTCCCCCTGGGTGAGGGGAAATGCAGCCGAGTAGTTTGCGTGGGCCAGTTTTGGCCGATTTTGTTACAGGGGGCCGATATTGCCGACCCCGGTAACAAAAACGCCCCCCAAGGGGCCTAAAACTGGCCCCAATCCTAGCAGCATTCCGTAGAAATGTCCGGTGCCAGCTATGGCCAGTCCGGCCCTGCGTACAAGTGCCATCTGTCTAGCGCAGGGGCCTCCAACCTTTTCTATAACAACAGCTACTCATGGTCAATAATAATCTTGCTGATATTATTAGCATTGTAAAGGCAACATTATGTTAGTGGCCACGCTATGCAAGGCTGCCAGTAGTGATTACCTCAGTGCATCAGGCAGGGTTGCCAGAAAAGTTTTATCAACTTGGAATGTAAATATAACTTGAAAAATCAATCCATTCTCTCCAGACATTTTCATCTTGAATATACACTTTTAAATTCTGCAATACATATCTTAATTAATCCAAGCAATAACCTCTCATTTAGAAGGCTGAGCTGCACATAGGAGAGCTCCTCATAGTCACAAGTAGCTGGAGAGCCACCAGTAGCTCCCGAGCTTCTCTTTGAAGATGCCTAGTCTAGAGGGCATTAGACCGGAAGTGAGGTCTGCCCGATAATTTGCATGAATCCAAAGACCTGTCTGCGTGGGAAAAGGCCTCAGGCAGGTTGAACGCTATAATTCAGCTCGCCACGAGGAGTTTGCAGTACTTTGCTCTATGCATATCTGATCATTTGATATGGAAAAGGCCATCGGGTTCCTTCCAGCTACTTCTGTATATGTTGCCATTCGGGCTGCTAACCCCGTGACTGATCTTTGCAGAAGGTTCAACTAAAATTAAAATAGGCGCGAAGAGGGAACGTGAAACCAAATGAATAGAGAGCTGAGAAAATGCCATTTACTAGTACTTTACATTCTTTTTATTTCAAGTTGGTATTTTCCATTATAGCCTTTCAGCGTCGCTGGCATGCAGAGGAACGAGCTGGAGAGGCCAAGCAATAATAACCTACTTTTTAAAAAAATATTACCTTACAAGGCCGCTGAATCACAAGGTAATGCATTAGCACAATGGAGAGACACACAATGGATGCATTATAAGCTGTAGGACCCACTGATGCATAGCCTCAAGGGAGTCTGGAGGTAAATGGGTTGCCGCTATATTTACAGACATGAGCAGCCGAACCTTTAAAAGTTGTTTTTAAAAGATAAGCAAACAAGTGAGCTAGAAGCAATCTGCATGTCTGATCATAAATCGTATTTGTGTAGGTTTTCAATTGAAAATTCACCTGCCATAGCCTCTGGTGGGGGTGGATGAAGCAAGCTAGTCATATTCTCTAGTTGCATTTACACTATGCCATATAAAACAAGAGCATTGGAGAGGATCATGCATACATTCACATTGCCTTGCATTTGTCACTCCATTGGCTGTCAAGAGTTTAAGGAAAAGGAAACATAAATGGAGGCCATTGTGAGGGACTGGAACTGGTGGGCAGTGTGAGGGACTGCCAAAGGATGGCAATGTGAGACTCTTAAAGGGCTATGCAAGGGTCTTTCCTTGACAGTGTGAAGACATGGCAGCGGTGTGCAATGTGAAAAACTGTCACCGAAGATGGCAGTGGTGGTCAGTGGGAGAAGCTGGCACTAGCAATATAAAATAAGGCAGTGGCGATCAATGTGAGAACCTGGCGCTGATAGTGTGGAAATTGTATTGTAATTGCATTTACATAGTGCTTACTACCCCTAATGAGGCGTCAAAGCATATTTCAGCAAGTAGCACGCTACTCCGGAACCCGTAAAGGATTAGTGCTAAATTAGAATAGTGAAATATGAAAGTAACATGAGTGGTGGATATGCTAGTTAGTTATTTGGATTGTGAAGGATTTTGGAGGGATAGGAGAGGGAAAAAAGGGTGGCATTTATATAGCGCTTGCTACCCTTGATGGGGTGTTGAAGCACTTTTTCGGTGTGTAGCAGGCTACTTCCCAACCCATAAAGGATTAGTGGTGAATTAGTATAGTGAAAATATGAAAGTAATTTGAATGGTGGATGAGTTAGTCAGTTATTTGGATTGTGGAGGGATCGAGAAGGGAAAAAGGTTTGCATTTATATAGCGCTTGCTAACCCTGATAAGGTGTTGTAGTGCTTTTTTGGCGAGTAGCACCCTGCTCCAGAACCCATAACGTTTTAGTGGTGAATTAGTACAGTGAAAATCCTCGATCAAGGAGGTTCTGCTGCAATTATACTCCTCTACGTAAGTGCCACATTCGACACTGTAAACCACGACATACTGATACACCAACTTATGAACTTAGGAGTGTCAGGAAATGCCAAAACCTGGTTTATATCTTTCTTAGCTGATCGCTCCTTTCATGTTTTTGAGGGTGACATCGCTGCCACCAGTTTGCCGCTCAGTTGTGGTGTACCTCAGGGCTCCTACCTGAGCCCCACACTGTTCAAAGTATTTATGAGCCCCCTAGCAGAGATTGTCCGTCCTTTCGGCATAAAAATCATCACTTATGCCAATGACACTCAGCTAGTGGTGGCCCTCAACTAGCCGTACATCTCCCCAACCAATCTAAGTAGCTGCCTAGAGGAGGTGGGCAACTTGATGACACTTTCCTGTTTAAAATTGAATGGGGACAAAACTGAGCTCATGCTCCTAGGAAACACTCCCTTGTTTTTTTTTTGTTGTGAAAATTTCTTTATTGTGCTAATGCATAGTACAGAGAAGCTGATAGGTCTCACGTATACATTTAATACATTTACATCTCTATGCCCTCTGCGCATTTATTATAACATTTTACAATTTTCAGATTTTTGTTCTCGAACTCCCCGAAACAAAGACTTGAACCCCCTCCCCCTTCTTGCACACTTAGCATTTCGTTGTCCACACAACTCCGTTTCTGCATTACAATTCAAACATAATTAAGCATTTGCGTCGCATATTTTGCTCATTAACATCCGTCCTCTCTGTTCATGTGTGTTCTTCTGCCTGATCATGTGACATACCACTCCCCTACAACCCTCCTTTCCATCCCGCTGACACATTACTTCTATAATAGTAGGAATCCAGCAGTTCCGTATACCTGGGCCTATTCCCCACTTCCCGATTCTACTAGTGAGCCCGCACAAACCTCAAATTCTATTAATATTGCCTCCCATTCTAATGATATATGTGTTTTCCTTAGTCCTCTGCGTTCCTCCCTCCTCAGTTCCGTACCCTCTGCCTTGCTCCATCTCAGCACCTCATTGTACCATCCCTCTGGGTCCGGTGGCCTGGGCGATTTCCAGCGCATTGTTATCAATCTTTTACCTAGTAAGAGCGCCAGATGAGCAAAGCGGGAGGCTGCGCTTCTCTTCCTTTCCCTGTGTCCGATACCTAGCAGACTGTATAATGGCGTTGCGTAAGGTCTGCCCGGGGCCACCTTCGCCAGAATTGTGTGGATAGTTGTCCAATAATAACCTAGCTTGGGGCAGTCCAATAACATGTGAAGCAGTCTAGCATCATTCACCTTGCACCTGGGGCAGGAATCCTCTGCGTCTGGGAACATGGCACGCAAAGCATGGGGGGTGAGGTACGCCCTGTGCACTATCATCAACTGAATAAATTTGAATTTTGGGTTGCGGGATACTTTTTTGGGGAACTTAAGTATACTTTCCCATTCATTGTCTCCCATTGCACGTCCTATATCCCCTCCCATCGTGTTCCAGTAGGTTGCCGTGTGATCGCCCTCCTATCTCTGATGCCAGCCGACAGCCACCTCGTCAGATGGCTGCCCGTATCCATCAAATACTGCATTGTGATAAGCGAGTTCGTGGGTGGTTCCGCCCCATCCTGTGCCCATGTCGAGGTTATGTAACATGTGACCTGTGCGTGCAACAGGAAGAACGTATCGGGGGTATGATGTAGGTGAGTGAAGTCTGTGTGTGTCATTATAATGTTCTCCGCGAAGAAGTCCCCTACCTGGGTGAAACACTCCCTCGTTTAATACAAACTTACTATGGCCCACTTGCCTCGGCCGCGTTCCAGCCCCAAAAAACACAATTAAAAGCCTAGGCATCTGGCTGGACCACTCCCTTAATTTTAACTTTCAAGCAGCAAAGCTTTCAGCTTCCACCTATGGTTTACTCAGGCTATTATGGAAAATCCTTCCTCTGCTCCCATTTTAGGCAAGACAAATCATGGTCCAGGGCCTCACCCTGTCACGCTTGGACTACGGGAATGCCCTCTATTTATGGGCCCGTCAATCTACTAATTGTAAACTCCAGATTATCCAGAATTGTGCAGCCCGCACAATACTTCAGACCCCCGTCTGCACTCAACCAATTCAGGATTAAAGAGCCTGCACTGGGTCCTGGTTAGGGAAGAATTACATTTAAGGCCCTGTGCATTGTTCACAGGGCTTTCAGGAAGACTGGCCTGCCCATCAACCAGTCACTAATCACTCACTACCAACCAAACAGACAGCTTCAATCAGCATCTTCCTTCCTCGCCCTAGTCCCCAAAATCAAGAGAACAAGGTGTGGTGGCCGCTCCTTTGCCTATAACTCAGCCAAACTATGGAACTCTCTTCCCCTCCTCTTGCGGGCAGAGCCCAACCTTTTACCTTTCCGTAAACTCCTAAAAACACTGCTTTTCAACAAACCCTAATAGACCTCAGCAGCCTCCTTGCCCGCGTTTGTTTGCAGAGCTAGGACGCCTCAGGGTAGCTATTGCACTTTACAAATGGTCTTTTCATTTCATTCAAAATATGAAAGTCATTTGAGTGGTTGATATGCTAGTCAGTTATTTGGATAGAAAAAGATAGTGGAGGCATAGAAGAGGGAAGGATTTAGAATGTCTTTTTTTGGGGGGGGGGGGCTCATAGCAGTAGGAGGAGGCTTGGGATGAGTAAGAGAGGTGGAGGGGGAAGAGTCAGAGGGAAGGGTTGATTTAGAAAGGCTTGTTTGGGAGATCTGAATAGTAAAGAGATATGAGATGATGCAAGGATGGGTAGAGTAGAGAAGAGTCTAGAAAGGGTTGTTTTAGGGGTCATAGTAGTGGTATTGGGTTTGGGATGAATGAGAGAGCGAAGGTAGAGGATATATTGATAAAGGTGTAGGATGAGAAATAGAGTAGGATATGCTGAATTAGAAGAAAAGTAATAACTATATAGATACATGGAAGGTATATAAACATGTATGCATCAGGATGGTAGTATATGTAGATTAAAGATGTATTTTTTAAAACTTCAGCTTTCAGGTGTTGTACTTTGAAATCCTTTTTTTTGTAATTCAATAATGAAGCAACTGTAATAAATATTTATGATAAACGATTTACTAATTTATGCAGACACATACATACATGTTAAAAACATTGAATAATGTAACTATCAGTGTTCCACCTGGCATCATTGGCATGAGTCTCCCTTCCATTTTTGACGGATTGCCTCCTCTGTTTTGATCTGTTTTGCTGGATTTATGCTTTGGACACTGTGCCACTGCTAATCACTGCCACAGTGCAAGTGCTCCCTGTGTTAAATTATTGTACTAATAGGTTATTCCATGATTTCGTTATTTGATTTATCTTTCAGCCCCTAGTATAGTGCACCGTGTGTGCCCAGGGCTTGAAAATCAAATGCTGCTAGTGTGCTTGCAGCACTGGTTGTGCCGCACACAGAAGCAGCTTTGAAAGTGAGTCACAGGCCTGCCATTGCAAGGCCTGGGTGCAGTCTAGCCCTGCCATGTCGACTTGGCCAAGTGCACCCACTTGCCAGTCCCTAAACCTTCCCTTTGCTTCATATTAGACACCACTATGGTAGGCTCAAGGGCAGGGCGCATTGTAAGTATAAGGTAGGACATGCTCTGATGTGTGTAGCATGTTCTAATAGTGAATTACAGCCATTTTCGTTTTTCACTATTGAAGGCTACCTGTTCTCATAAGACAGAATGGGCAGTTAGATTATTACATTTTTATAATCCTACCGGACTCAGGGAACACAGAAGAAATTTGAATTTAGTATGCCTGAACTCAGAATAATAAAATACATATTTTAGTAAAGTTTATTTTAATATTCTGTGTTTGCAAATACCACTTTTATAAAGTGGGTATTTGCTTGCCTAACCATTTGAGCCTGCCTCTGCTGGGTTGTGTATTCCTTGTCTGGATTTGTGAGTGACAGGGCTGGGGGATTCCAGGAGACAGGCTGGGGCAGCCCGGTGGTGAATAGAGAGATCTGCATCTAGATGGGAGGGAGGAGTTGCACCTGGGACCTGAATAGGGTTGGGCCTTCCCTCTACAATGCTGGCTCCACCCTCTGTGGCGTGTCTGATGTCTCTACCCTGCACTGTGAAAGGAGAGGAGGAATCATGTCAACAGAGTGCTCCAGAGATGTATCTTCCCTCCCCTGTGCTGGCTCCACCTCCTGTGGGGCGGCTGATGTCTCTGCCCTGCATAGGGAAAGGAAGAAGATAGTCATGTAAACAAAGTGCTCAGGAACTGATTTGGACTAGGCAGAGCCCCTCTCTTCCTTCAGAGAACAAAGGATTTTTGGGGTATAAATATTGGGACCCTGATCCCAAGAAATTAGATCACTTCTGGAACAAGAAACCTTGAACTGTGCTTGCCTCCTGCTGAAGTCTCAGGGACAAAAGACTTCACCTCCAGCTCCCTCCTGAATTTCCTTGCTGGGAATTCTGACTCCAGTCACTTGTGTGCCGCTGGGAGCTGGAAGCACGACGCATCGAGAAGAAGCGTGCCGCCGCCACAGCTGAAATCATCACAACGACGGAGAAGCGAGCCTTCGTCGCATCTTCCTGGAAGCGTGTGTTCATCAAAGCTGCCTGCTGTCGCAGTACCGGAGAAGCAATAAGCCATCGAGAGAGTTGCCAGGGCATCACCGGAAAAGCGTGTCGCAGGGCCTGTCGCGGCTCCAAAGTACAGAGTCGTCGCAAGGCTGCCAGGGCGTCATCGCATCGCCGCATCAAGGGCGCCATCTTCTTTCATCGCAATCGGATCATCGCATCGCATCAAGGCGCCATCTTGCGCACCGCAACGGGCCCGCAGGCCGAGAATCTACGCATCAACTCCGCACCGGTAAGGCTCACAACGAGTCCCCTACTCTGTGCAAGCATTGAGGAAGGACGCAACCGTTCCCCCGGGTCACGGAACCGACGCATCTCCCCTTTTGCGAGCCTTTTGTTCAATTTGCGTTACGCATCCAGGTACTTTGTTGAGAACTTTGTCGCATTTACCAACAACTTGAACTAAGAGACTTTAATCATCTTTTAAGTAATCTTAAGTATAGTATTGTGGATTTTTATCCTTTGTTGTCTTGTGTTTCAGTCTATATAAAGAATACTTATTTTTATAAAACATGTGTTGTGTCCATCTGTAGTGTTTTCACTGTAATACTGTGTATATTCACAAATGCTTAACACACTGCCTCTGAGATAAGCCTGTCTGCGCGTGCCAAGCTACCAAGGGGGTGAGCAGGGGTAATTATGGAGTGTAATCCCCTTATCCTGACTTAGAAGTAACGGTCCCTATTTGGACAAAGGTGAATACCTTTGCCAACTAGAGACCCCCAGATCTAACAATCAATAATATGAACATTTTGTTAAGCAGAACAAACGAATAAGTATATTTTTAAAAACATAATTATTATACATGTTTATACAAAGCAATACACATATATTGTAATTGTAATTGTAAAATAGTTTTTATAGAGCGCATGCTATCGCTCCACGGAGCATCTTGGCGCTGTAAAAACCGTAGCCTAGAATGGTGGGCCGGAAATATATATATATATATAGGTAATGGTGGTGAAAAGTATGAAGAGTGTACAATAATATGCAGTGCAAAAGGTTACGAGTGGTGGGCAATGTGAAATGCTAACAGTGATCAAAATTGTGACCACTGGTGTAGCTAGACCTTTGGGAACCCGTGACGTTCACTTGCGAGTGGAGGTGCAGGAGATTGCTTCTATTGCCGCCCTGCGAGGGCTACCTTAAAAGGCAGGGGTGCTGATGATTGCTCCCACGGGACGGCAGGGAAGAGCGGGGGGCCACCGCCCCCAAAACTCATGCCGCCCTGGGGTGGACTGTTCCCCTTACCCCTTGCTACACCACATCATGTGACATGACACCTACTTGATGCACAGTAAGACAACGCAGTGCTTCCTGCTGCCTCGCCTTACTTCATATCTATGAGGCCATGCAAAGACACGCAGGGTGGCTTTGCGTCAACTCATAGATATAATTGAGAGGCGTGCACCACCAGAGCATGAAAAAAAGGTTCAGGCCTCGTGTAAACAAGCCCCCATGTTTAGAAACCCTAGTGTCAGGGCAATCCGGGTAACTGTAGTATTTAAGTGTGTTGTATGCATCCAATTTTCCATTGTATTAAATGGCTTTCTACGCCGGTTAGTTACTTATGTTGTTCATTCTGGTTAGTTGGGCACTTGGGTTCCTGCTCCAGTACCTTACTGTGTTGTTTCTTTAGCATTACCTGGGTGTCAGGTAAGATATTCCTTGTTTGTCTTTGTTGGACCTGGCCTTTTTTGCAGGGTTATCCCCAAACCTTTTGCCTTCCTCCTGTATTTTTTTCTGCTGACCTGTTTTACTGGTTCTAGGACTCTGGGCACTTTACCACTGCTATTCAGTGCTAAAGTGCATGTGCTCTCTCCTTTAAACTTGGGATGATTGGTCTATACCTGTTTGGCATATTTAATTTACCTGTAAGTCCCTTGCTCAGTGGTATCCCATATACCCAGGGGTTGTAAATTAAATGTTACTAGTGGGCCTACAGAGATACCTGTGCCCCCCACAGAAGCAGCCTTACACACCTTTTTCAGGCCTCTGCCACTGCAGAGCCTGTGAGCGCAGTTTACTGTCACAGTGACTTGGCATTTAAAGATACTTGCCCAGCCAGAAACCTCCCTTTTACTACACATAGGCCACCACAAAGGTAGGCCCTAGGTAGCCCTACGGGCAGGGTGTTGTGTAGGTAAGAGGGAGGACATGTGCCTTCATTGTGTGGCAGGTCCTGGTAGTGACAAACAGCCTATTTGGATCTTCACTGCTGTGAGGCTTGCTCCTCTCATAGGTTTGCATTGGGAATTTCCTGATATGTTCTTTAGTGGTAATTTATGATCTGAAAGGAGTAGTGTTGCTATGTTTGGAATAGTGGTTGTAAATCCTTTTTATTGGTGAAGGTGGATTTTTCATTACGATTTTAGAAATGCCACGTTTAGGTCAGTATTTCTATGTGCTTATGTCTCTTTGTGCTTTGCAGTCTGGCTCCAATCAACGTGTCTAGCGTAGAGTGACAGCTGGGTTTGTGCATACATTTCATACAGCCATCACACAGGAAGGGTTAGGTGTTAAAGGGTTGCATTGGCATTCATTTGCATATTGAATGGTCTTCCTGGGCTGGAAGAGTGAGGGGTGTTGATGCTTTTCATTTGTATAGGTTGTGGGTGTTGTTACCTTCACATCAAAGACATTTTGAGTATAAGTAAAGGGGCTCTGACCCCATGGTTTCAGACACTGCATGTAAGTTATAACCAGACATTGCTGGCTTGTTTTAATGATCTCTGGCCTGCTGGGCTACAAAAAGGACTGCAGGGGGCGTGGCCAAGATGGCGGGCTGAGAGGTCGCACTCGCCGAGAGCTCCCGGGCCCCTGAAATCCTGCACCGCTCGTATCCGCTGATTCCCCCCCGGATCATGCGGTGACTGAGCCTGGAGCCCCAGGTGGAGGTGTGGATCGATTGTTGAGCCTTGTATGCCCCGTCGGGGGTAAGATCCTGTCCGGAATAGCCTGGGTCGGAGCCCGCTGAGCGGCCTGTGTGTGAGCCGTGGCCGCGAGACCTCCGGGCCTCGGAACCTGACGGAGCGCTCCGCCGCCTGTGCGAGGCCCGCTGAAGTGCCTGTGCTGTCGGAGTGGGAGTCGACAGCGACTTTGCGAGCGAACCGGAGCCGGCCAACGGCGGACGCATGGAGCGGAGTTGAGCGGAGGAGATGGGCGGAGGCGGAGCCGGCATCGCACTGCTACGCCGGTCCGGGGCTTGAAGGGGCTCGTCCTGAGAGGCCGCTCCGGCCGGTCGTTGGCGGCGGAGTAGCGGAACTGAGCACCTGGAGCAGATCTTTCCCTGGGATTGCTGACCCCGGCGACCATCGCTTCGTGAGTCTGCCTACCGGCTGGCTTTCTCGCTACCGGACCCGAGACGAGGATAGGCCTTCCTTCTTGGGCGTTGGCCCATCGATATTACAGGGCGGCCATTTTGTGAACTCCGGCCTGGCGACTCGGCCTTTCCAGGGCTCTTTGTGTGGCGCTGCCCCGGCTGGTGTATAGCTGTGCCGGCACAGCTGCTCCCGTTGCCGGTCGGAAAGCCTCGGCATCCCCTACACAGCTGAAATGTCTAACGCTAGAGGCCAGAGACGGGGTGACCGAACCTTGCCGGACATGCTGGGGCGCGGCGCCCTGCGTAGTGGAGGAACTCAGCCCACCACGACCTCCCCGGCCCCGGCCAGGGGTGCAGATGGCGGAGAACCCCCGGTGACAAGATCATTTCTGGAGTCGCTTTTCAGTTCCCTGCGGGAGGACTTTCAAACGCTGAAGCGTGAGGTGGCCGGGGAGGTCCGTGAGGTACAGAGAGAGATGGACTCCCTGGGGGAGCGTGTCAACACCGTGGAGGAAGCTGGTCACTCTAGGGACGAGGAGATCACCCATCTGCAGCAGGAGGTCCTGCGGCTGCGGGAACAACAGATTGAATTGCAGGCCCACGCCGAGGACCTCGAAAATCGATCCAGGTGGAATAACATCAGGGTCCGTGGCGTGCCGACCGGAGAGGAGGGTGAAGACGTGACTGCATACCTGGTGGCCCTCTTTCGTGCAATTTTGGGGGAGTCGGAAGACTTTCAGATCCGTATAGACCGGGCACATCGGGTGGGTCGCCCCCGCAGAGCCACGGCGCCCGCCCCGGACATTCTGGCCTTCCTCCCGGACTTCCCCCTGAAGGAGCGGATCCTCCGCGAAGCGCGTGGACAGCAGCCTTTCCGCTTCCGTGACCACCCCGTGGCCCTGTATCAAGACTTATCCACGGTCACGCTGCAAAAGAGGAAATCGTTCAAGATCGCTACCGACTTCCTCCGGGAGCATGGGACACAGTACTCTTGGGGGCACCCTTTCCGCCTGATTTTTCGATGGAACTGTACTTTGCACCAGCTCCGGTCCCTCCAGGATGTTTGCGCGGTGTTGGGCCTCACAGCATCTGATACGGACACCCCGGCGCCGCGTCGTAGACGAAGCACCCGTGACGGATGGCAGCAGGCGGGGGAGAGGAGCCCTCCACCGTCGGAACGGCCGGGATCGCCCACGATCGGGGCGGACATGGCGGCCGCTATCCAGGAGGCCTCCAGAGTGGTGGCGAATGGCGAAGTGGCCCTGACGGCCTGAACTTACTCCGGGGGGAGTCTGCTCTAGCTTTTTCTTCTTGCAGGTGCGGGGATTCGGGGGGAGGGCGGGGAGGAATGGCGAGTGCTGGAGGTGGTGGCTGGACGTCCACTAGACTGATTTACCACAGCCTTGTCCGATAAGGACCGACTGGGACAATGTCTTTTTTGGAAAGTTTGGGAAGCGGGGAACGGGAACGGGATCAGCGGGGGGATGTTTTGAATTTGGGGACTGGCGGGGGGGTTTGTTGTTGGGAGTGGTATGGATTCGGATGTGGGGGGTCCCGGGGGGAGGGGGGGCTTTTTCCAGTTGCGGGGCGTTGGGGTTCGGGGACTGTACTGTGCCATGGGGATGTTCGTAGTCGCTCTGTGCTGAGGCCTCGTGTGGTGACTTCCATGTTTGCCTGTTGGGCTCTGCTTCTTGGTGTGTGCTACACTGATTCCCCTCCTTGATGGCGCTTAAAGTGATCACTTTAAATGTGAAAGGGCTGAATAACCCGGTTAAGAGGCGGGCTGTGTTATCTTTGTTGGAGAACTCCCAGGCGGATGTCTGCCTGCTGCAGGAGACCCATTTGCTGGCTAAGGACTGCTCTAGAATGCGTACCCCCAAGTTCCCCACGCAGCTGTTCTCCTCTAGCGCTTCTAAAACGGCAGGGGTGGCGATCTTGTTTTCTAGGGCGTTTAGGGGAGAGGTTTTGCACAAAGTAGCGGAACAGAAAGGGAGACTTCTGGCATATAAGATCAGGGTGGGGGGTTTAGCGATGACCGTTGGCACTATCTACAGCCCCAATGACCACCAAGACCAATTCTTGCACAGGGCACTAGAAGACGTGGCGTCCACCTCTGATAGGCACATAGTATTGGGGGGGTGATTTGAATCTTGTTTTCGATGCGACGCTGGACAGGTCTGTGCAGCGGCACCACCAGTCGGGAGAGCTCTCGGGCTCGATTCGCGCTCGACTTGAGGAGCTGGACTTGCATGACATGTGGCGCCACCTCCACCCCACCACCCGCGCATACTCCTACTTCTCACATGCTCACAGGTCCTATGCGCGACTGGACCATCTACTTGTGTCGGGTCCAATGCTCCTTTTGGCTTCGAACGCGGATATGGGGGTCCTCTCTCTTTCCGACCACGCGCCGGTGGAGGGTGCTTTCACTCTGCCGCCTGTGGTTCGGCCGAGAGGGGTCTGGCGGCTCCGGGACACGCTACTGCACAGGCGGTCGACAGTGGACCAAATCCGCGCGGCCATTTTGGATTTCCAGAGTGTGAACGATAATGAGGACACCTCTCGCGCGACACAGTGGGCAGCCCTGAAGGCTGTGCTCCGGGGCGAATTTATAGCTATCTCCTCGGCTGAGAATAAGGATCGACAGCTCAAGAGGGATGAGCTTACCCGGCGGGTGAGGGAGCTGGAACAGGTTCATCATAGGACGGGGGCCCCCAGGGTTTGGAGGCAGCTGAAGGCAGTCAGGAAACTTTTGGCTGCCCTGGACATGGATCGGGCGGAGTATGCGATGCTTCGCCTGAAACACAAGTATTACACGGGGGAGATCGGTGCGGGCGGCTCTTGGCCAACAAACTCAGGGTGCAGCACCAACAGCACCGAGTGAAGGAACTGGTTGACGCGGCCGGAGGTTTGGTCACGGCCGATGAGCAAATAGCAGATGTCTTTCGCAGCTTTTACGCTGACCTCTACACTGGAGAGGCCTCCTCTACCCAGGCAGAGGTGGACTATTTAGAATCGGTGCCGCTCCCGTCGTTAACGCCAGATCAGGCTCAGTATCTGGAACGTGAAATCCGTGTCGAGGAGGTGATCACGGCGATATCCCGGCTCAAACCGGGCAAGGCCCCAGGCCCGGATGGCTTTATCCCTCTGTTTTATAAGACCTTCTGTCAGGAGTTGGCGCCTTTGCTGACCCGCCTTTTCAACACCTTTGCGGAGCCGGGTGCCATCCCCTCCGAATTTCTTCAGGCCACGGTCTCCGTGATCCCAAAACCGGGCAAGGACAGGACCGCCTGTGGGTCCTATCGTCCTATCTCGTTGCTGAACACGGATTTGAAAGTGTTCACCAGTATATTAGCGGCTCATTTGGCATTGCATCTCCCGGGCATGGTTGATTCGGATCAGGCAAACAGTAGACAATACAAAGAGGGTGACCCACATCCTTGAGAAGGCCTCCAGGATCCCAGGGGAGAGGATGCTCCTGTCCATAGACGCGGAGAAGGCTTTCGACAGGGTACATTGGCCCTACCTAGAGAAGGTCCTGGGCAAGTTCGGGATAGGTGAGAAGTTCCGTCACCTGATCTTCAATTGTTACCGGTTTCCATCTGCAGTGGTCCGAGTGAACGGAGGCAGCTCTCGGCCCTTTCCCATTGAACGGGGTACGCGACAGGGGTGTCCATTGTCCCCTTTGCTCTTTGCCCTATACATGGAGCCATTTGCTCAACGGGTTAGGCAGAACCCCAACATTGTCGGAGTCAAGATGGGTGAATTCCATCATGCGATTAGCCTGTACGCGGACGATGTCATTCTGACATTAGACGACCCGCGGAGGTCGCTACCGGCTTGCATTGCGGAATTGGACCTATTCACCGAAGTGGCGGGCTTCAAGGTGAACCTAGGGAAGTCTACCGCCCTTGATATCTTGCTTGCTAGCGCCACCAGAGCGGAACTACAGGGGCTTTACCCTCTGAGCTGGTCGAAGGACCGGATTCCATACTTAGGGATCCTGTTGGCGCCCTCCCTTCGGGCGATGGTCACGGCCAATTATGCGGCTTTGAGCACGAAAATCAAAGAGGAACTAGGCCGGTGGGATAAGGGCACGTTGTCGCTGCTAGGCAGGGTGGCCGTGGTGAAGATGACCCTCCTGCCTCAGGTGCTTTACCTCTTCAGGGCGTTGCCGCTTCAGCCCCCCGCGGGGTGGCTCGCGGAGACCCAGTCGGCCATCGCACGGTTCGTATGGCAGGGCCGCAGGCCGCGGATTAAGAGGAGCATTGCAACGCTGGCGCCCGACTCTGGAGGGCTGGGGATACCGGACTTGAGGAAATATTTCCAGGCCGCCCAACTCCGCTATCTGGTGGAATGGAGCCGGTGGGAGTCTGACAAGCACTGGCTGTTCCAGGATCAGGCGGTGGCAGGTAGGACGCTGCAAGAAGTACCATTCTTGAAGCGGGCCCATCGACCCCCTAACCTCTACGCGTCTTTGGTGACGCGGGTCCCGCTTCGGACGTGGGACTCAGTGGCTGTTAGGCATGAGCTTACTACCTTCCCCTCTCCCTTTACGCCGCTCATTGGCAACCCGGACTTCGGCCCCGGGATGGAGTACGGTGCTTATGAGCGCTGGCGGGCGGCCCGCTGCTGTACCTTGTATCATTTGTACAGCCCTGAGGGAGTTGTCCCCTTCCAGGACCTGCGGCGGGACTACGGCCTCCCTGAGGCGGAGCGCATGCGATACATGCAGGCGCGTCACTGGGCACTTCAGCCCCAGGTGCGCGATACGGCACACCGGGAGATCACGGTGTATGAGCGCTGGTTAATCACTCGCACGTCGGACGCTAAACTGATCTCAGATTTGTATAAAATGCTGCAACCCCCCTCCTTTCATATTCACAACCCCGGTCGGGAACGATGGGAGCGGGAGCTTGGGCGAGTGTTGAGCCACAAGGAATGGGAACACATCTCCTTTCGCGCACGCCACTCGGCCTATCACACGGGTCTTACGGAGACCTTCACCAAAATCTCGACCTATTGGTACCGCACCCCGGAGAAACTGCACGAGATGGACAGGGCAATACCAGGGACGTGCTGGCGCAATTGTGGCAACACTGGTACTCTTACGCACATACTGTGGGAATGCCCCCTTCTGGCTCCTTATTGGGAGGAGGTCCTGGGTGAGGTGGACAAATGTTTTGGGATAGAGCTGCCGAGGTTCCCTGCCTATGTTCTACTGGGATTGCCAAATGGGTTGATGTATCCCCTTAGGTCCAGGAGAGGTAGACAGATTGCGATTGCTCTGGGGTCGGCGGTGCAAAATACTCTCATACATTGGCGTTCTACCACACTTCCCTCTGTAGTTGGCTGGCTGCATAGATTATGGCATGTCCTTGGAATGGAGAAGATGTCCTTAGTCGCCCTGGGAGACACCCATACTTTTGAAGAACTATGGGCGCCCTTTCATAGCCTGTTGTGCTCTGAATTTCGGGAGATCACCTGTCCCAGATATCTTAGGTTGCTACGGCTGACGCCGCCACCGGACCCGCCTGTCTGATCGGACGGGGCTGGCATTGTTTAGCGGGGATTACGGGAGGTTCGTTATGAACAGAGAGCTGATGGTAATGGCACAGTACAGGGGGTGGGTTGGGGTATGGTAGTTGGGGGGGTTCTGTTTGGTTAGGTAGGTTTTTGGAGCGGGGTTGCTTCTCCACCCCCCCCCTTTAATTTCTTTTTCTTTGTCCCCCCTATTTTTCTCCTCCTCTCCCCCCCCCCCGTCCTTCCTTCCCTCCCCCCCCCTCGTTATTTGTATGTGACCACAGGCACGAAAGCTGAGTTTCCGAGTCTGATGAAGCCTATTGGAAAGATGTAACCGCTTTGCTGTATCTGCTATATCATACGCACCGATTGAGCGAATCCTGTGGTTTATCTTTTTCTTCCCCTGTGGTTTCCTACCCCACCCTGCTTCAATAAAATACTTTAAACACAAAAAGGACTGCAACCTTGCTATTAGGACCCTCATATGCTGGTCTGTTGCCTGATCTGTGCTCTCATGCCCCGAAGGCTCTCCAGGGATGGGTGGTCTGGCCCCCGCCCTGTTCAGGTGGTACATCTATGAATTCCATGATTACGCTGCCTTGGAACAGAAAGCAGTGTGTGTTTTCCCCTCCTGATGACCAGAGCGTGTTGAGCGCTCTGTCAGACCAGCACATGAGAAGCGCTTCATAGGACCCTAAACTTGAGCACGTAGTGAATGCTTTTTTGTCAGACCGAACTTCACACTGGGGTCCGAAATCCATGTAGCAGCTGAAGCTTTAGTTTAAACTCGGTCTCCCTTCGGAAAGGGATCCACCACGTATGTGGCCAGAGGGAGAAGTGCCGTCCCAGCAACATCTCCCTGTCTGGGGATCCGTTTGCTGAACAGCAGAAATCCACACATGGGCCCCCCTTACAGGTAAGCAGCCATGTGTTGGAGTAGGGGGGTGCCCACCTCGAGGATTGGAGTAGTCGGCCTCATTCCCGGCTGCCGTAGGCTTTCACTGAATGCTGCAGCCCTGCAACTTGGCCCAAGGTGAGAGGCTACCAACACTGTCCAGCATTGGATTGCCCAAGAACTGGGACTCAGCACCCATGGATGGACTGAGGAGCGGATTAGGCATGTAAGTGGGGTGAGGCCATCTGCGCTCTCACTGTTAGCTTTACCAAGAGCTGCATCTGAGCAGCTCCATTGTTGGGTGATCAAGTTAACTAGTCTATGTAACAACGAGGGTCTACAGACTTGCCAAATACTTGGAAAGGAACTTCTTTTTGTGTGTTTGTGGCCAGATGTGGAGGTCCAGACATCGTGCACACCTAAATACGTGAACCTTGATATACTGGGTGCTTTAATTGTTTCCTTTCGACCCAGAGGAGCGCATGACTGCCCAATATGGTGGCTGTTTGCAACTAAGATACAATGCCTACCCTAAGGTGATGCTTGATGATCGTGACCACAGTATTTGCTGATCTCAGGATGTTATTGATGCCTTGTACTGGTCAGGATAACGAGTGCTAGATCATGTGTTTTCTCCCCCTAACCTAACTACTGCATTTCATGCCTTGATGTAATGATATGTATTGCTTTTACCTTGCATTGTCAGGGTAACGAATATTATTTCAGGATGTACATTGTGTGCACAGTGATGGTGTTTCCATGACTTGTTCAACATATAAATCTTTATCTTATTGCACTAACTGTGATGTTTTGACAAATGCCTAGTTGGCAAAGTGCTTACTGGTTTATGTGGTCTATGTTAATATATGCAACACAGAACCCTAATTTTCTATAATACTGGGTGGAGTCTCTTTTTTAGTGTATTTATTGTGTCACTTGTGTGTGTGTGTTGCGCAAAGGCTTTACACACTGCCTCTGTGATAAGTCTGACTGCTCATGCCAAGCTACCCAGGGGGTGAGCAGGGATTATGTTGGGTATGTAACTTCCTTACCCTGACTAGAGTGGTGGGTTCTGCCTGGCTTAGGTGCATAACCCAGCGAACCAGAAACCCAATTATTAACAGTATTCTTTTATGTAATGTCTGTGAACAAAACCTTCTGGAAAACATGGCTTTCCTTGGCATCGTGGTATTTATTGCCTGTAGCCTGGACAGTTTAGGGAATCGTAACCGCTCCCTCCGTTGACAAGTTTGGTAAGCACTGGCAATTGCTGATTTTTGTGAATGGTCATCTTCCTACTTTTTACCAATCTGGAACTTGCACTGGCAGGATGTATGAAGAGCTTAGAGTACTTATTCCAACCTCATAAAGGCCAACATCTTATGTGTGCATATACTCAAAAGAGCATGCCTATAGTTTACACATAGCATGAAGATACATTAGTCTATATCATTTCCTAGCAAGAAGGTGGATCACTGAATTCAAATGACCAAGAATGCAACAACCGCAGATTATACTCACATAAAAACCCCACCCATCAAACGGGCACCACACATGCCCCTGCCTTTTGCCTACTTAGTTGAGCAGAGCTGGACTTCCACTGGGCCTAGAGGTTTACTGAACATTATGAGATAACCAATCCGCCACACAAGGAATGTTGACTGTGGAAGGGGTTTGCCTACCACATCTACTGTCCTATCAAAAGCATTAGTAGTTTGAGGTGGCTGTTACCAGTTAGTGTGTGTGACCTATTAAACAATATATGCAACAGAACCGCAGTGCATGCAGTGGTGTTACCTCATCAAGATGAAGGCAACATTCTGCTCATCTTCCTCCCCAACACTGCATTGGCACCTCTGAATGGAACACTACACGCTGCAGCTGCTCTTGTCATGCTTGAAGAAGTTCGGCCACAGCACTACAACTGCAAGGGTCGTACGTCAGCCTCCCCGTCAAACCTGCACCCTACTCAAGACCAGCTGCATCGCCATTGGAGCGTTCAGGAGCCAATCCTTTGTATTCCTGGCCAAGAAATGAATCACCTTAGGTGGACAGCGCCCACCACACCAGGAGCTAGAACATGGATAGACTGGAGACAAATCAACATGAGATTCTGCCATTCTGCTTTTCAAGATAGAAACTAGCACAATCTCCTTACTACCTATTACTTACTGTATTGTAAATGACCTTAAATCACATCCCTGGTTCCCTCTTGCTATCTACTGCTCCTTATTCCCAAGTTAAATTTCCATCCTACAGATACCGATATATACATACCCGTAAATAATAGTAATATAGTCCTCTATAGATGCTTTCACCTGTAACCAAACTGTCACCACATATTCTTACCAGAATATGAAATTATTAGGGTCAGACTGTTCGTTTGGGCAAACAGGCAGGGCTCGAATGGCCGCTCTAGAAGGTCAGCGTGCGGATCGTCTTTTGGCTGTCTGTGGCTCTGTGTTATGGTCTGGTCTGGTGAGCTGGTTTTAACTGTCAAGTGTCCCGCCTGATATGCAAACAAACATTGCCTTCAGCAATCTCAAATCCATGCAGTCTCAATATCTTGCAAAACCCTAATACAGCATATGTATACAAGTTCTAAACTGCAATGATTTGCAAACATGGGCCACTTTTTTAGCTATTTGATAAACTAATGGGGCCACTTGTATTTTGGCGCCTATTTTCTATCCAAGGCCGGCCCTGGAAATTATATATTTTAGAGGGGAGATACTATACTCACACAAACATACGTACAAAACACAAGTGGGCAGATTTACAAGCACCTTGCACCACTTTTGCGTCACTTTTCCCATGTTAAAAGTGTCGCAAAAGTGGTGCAAGGGGCTTGTAAATCTGCCACAATGTACGTAGATTTTGGACCAATTAACATGTATAGTTTTCAAATGTACAGTTAGTTCCACAGCCTCATCCTCTCACAGACGTAGTCCTGTCAGGACTGCACTGACCTCAGTTAATAGCCCAATATGCCAATTACCTCAAGCCACTTATCAGATCACCCCAAACTGAACCTCCAACACAGTATACAAACAAGACACTTTAACCCCTTCACTGCGGCGGCTATTCCGCCGCAGTGCTAAGGGGGTGAGACGGCCGCGCGGCGGCCGCATGCTGGTGACGGAACCGCTCCGTCACCAGCGTCGGTGGCGCTGTGCTTATGACGGAGCGGTTCCGTCACGGCCCGCCCCGCTCAATAGAACGCTCAGCGCAGGCGCGGAATTCGCGCCGCGCATGAGCAGCGAGCGGGCCATGACGGAACCGCTCCGCCATCAGCACAGCGCCACCGCAGCTGATGACGGAGCGGTTCCGTCATCAGCAGACAAGGGGTTAAACATCCCCAGAGGCATACATCTGCCAATCTGTACTATTTCTTCACCCTTTGTCTGAGTAAATGCATGTTACTTCAAATAGCAATTTTCAGCTATGTGAATGTCCTGTAGTTTACTGGAAACATACCATACCTTCTACCCCCATCTTTGACAACACTTCCGGACCAGAGATGCAGATTTGCTTAATTACGACAATATATCTAAACCTCTACCTTGATTTATAACGGGTTTGGCAAAATACGTGCAAAATAATGCATAACTGGCCACCTTGTTTTGCCTTTACTTTTCAAATTCAAATTCAAATTCAAATGATCTTTATTCGGATTTAGTACATCCATAAAAGTACATACAGAAAGTTTTAAAAACATTTTAAAAACTCGTTTAAGGATTAAAAACAAATTATCCAATTAGATTAAGCAGCATATATGGCATAAAGTGCATAAAGTATACAGTGCAAAAAAGCATACCACATAATACGAGAGGAACATTAGTCCTTTAGTGTCCTTAAATTTCAGATATACTTGTGTTCTCCCACGAGAATTGGTTCAAAACAAACACATATACAGTGGAGTCACTATTCAGTAGCTAGTATAATAATAAAGTGCACAAATACATGGGATGGCATAATACTATAGTCCATTAGCCATGTTCCATACTAGCCCTTGATTTTACACAGGCTTTTATGAAACAACTGACAGAGTAAATGACATCGTCTTTATGTAACATTTGTAAAAATTGCAGAGCAGGAATAGAGTCTCGTAAATTATACTTGCGGAGGATTGGTTTTAAATATTGGCAAGTGTACAATTTATAATGGCCACAGAAAAAGAAATAATGTAATAAATTTTGTTTTCCACCGTGAAAACAGGGACAATCCAACTCTTCAAGTTTTTTGTTGTAGCCAATAGGGAAGCTAAGCAAATAGACTATGCTTCCCTCCCGAAACCTAAATAAGAGACTCCGATTCCATCTTCCTATAGGCATTGACAAATATCTTATGGAATTATGTGAATTGTCAACACCTAAGTCAATGTTACATAGATATCTACTGACCACTGGTTTGATAGATTCTGAACTCATCCTTTCCTCAGTATATAAATCCATTAATGCCCGTTTAATAATATTCTTGTGGGCGGGTATAATGGAATCAGGGGAGCTAAATAAAGTTCCTTGTCCCACACGCTGCAAACTGTTTTTAACAGCATTAAGCCAGGGTATATAATGTGATCTATCACTAGACAAGCAGTCAGTTATAATACTGCGCGTTAGTGTTGCCGCTGGGTTTAGCCATATTTTAATCCAAAAAATGGCAGGCCTCGACTTAATAAAATCAGCAATATATGGCAACCTTAATTCATTGTGACAGATCAGAGTGGGAGCACAAGGGACTCCCCCTAACACCCTCCTACAAAATCTATTTTCCTCCACCTGGAGGGCCGAGCTGTTACAGTAACCCCATACTTCAGCTCCATAAGTCCCAGTTGGTCGGCATTGGGTACTATAGATGGTAAGAAGGGGGGTAACGACGTCAGCCAATTTTGGTTGGCGAAGGGATAGGATCGAGTTAATTGATTTGCCAATTTTATTACTCGCGAAGGCAGCATGTTGATGCCATAAACCTGAGTTGGAGAATAACAACCCTAAATAGGGGAAAGTGCTAGTGCATTTTAACATATCGTTGCCGGATTTAATTGATGTAATGTTATACTTCTTTGGTCCGCAATTCATTATAAAAGATTTTTTTAAATTGGTGTTTAGACCAAGATCGGACATGAAGGTAACAAACCCAGAAATTAAAATGCGTAAAGCTTTCGGTGTACGCCCCATTAATACAGCGTCATCCGCATAGAGTAGCGTAGTAATGGGGGTGCCGTTTATTATTGGGACATCCTTAATGATCTCACTCAAGGTACTACTTAACCTATTAATATATAAAATAAAAAGCAGTGGGGCAAGTACGCAACCCTGTCTGACTCCTCTGCTGATAGGGATATCATCAGATAAGTCGCCATCATTATTAATTCTTACTCGCGCTTTTAAATCCCTATGTAAGTAAGAAAGAAAATACACCAGTGAGTCGTCTAAACCATAATCAAGCAAAAGTGACCACAACTTAGAACGGTTAACAAAATCAAACGCAGAACTCAAATCCATAAAACCTAGATAAAGAGGGGATTTTTTGACAATGATATATTTAGCCATAATTAAATTTAAGTTTAAACATTGTTCAACAGTTCCTACTTTACTTCTGAATCCCAGTTGGCTACAATGAAGGACGTTGTTATCATCAGCCCAGTCCCTTATCCGCTTAAAAATTACCCTTCGCAGGACTTTTAATGTATTATCGATCAGTGAAATCGGACGGTAACAGGCGGGATCAGACCTGTCACCTTTCTTAAATATAGGGACGATGACACTGTTCGACCAGGATTCGGGGATTGAGCTGTCATTTAGGTTATTAAATAGGTTGCATAAAAGGGGTGCCCAGAAATTAATTTCTGATTTTATCTGATCAATAGAAAGGCCATCGGGGCCTGGGGCTTTATTACTAGCACTATCAGTAATTGCATCCTCAACCTCTAAGAGTGAAAAAATCAGAGGTTCAGTGCTGTGAAGTAAAGGGACAGTGTCTAGAGGGGTAGCTGATAAGGCGTAGATTTGGGAGAAATGTTCTACCCACGCCTCGCCTGTTATGTTGCTATTAATTGGGTTGATGTTGGAACCAAAAGATCTTAAAGACTTAACTTCTTTCCAGAAACCCATTGTGTCCTTCAGTTTGGCCGCACGCGTAAGGGATTCCCAATGGTTAATTACTAGGGCTTCCGATCTAATTCGTAAGGCACTTTTATATTTTGATCTTAATTCTCTCACTAGTTGAGAGTCCCTTGGATTGATATTAAGTGCTGCCCTCAAATCCCTATTGGCCCTAGAGCAGGAGGAATCAAACCAACGAGGTACCTGGGCGATGTTCTGCCTTACAGGTTTGGAGGATTCAGTTCTAATTGCCCTGCATAGGTCACCAAAAGCGCCAACCACCTCATTACTGGGACTAGTATAAGACAGACAAGTCTCTACCGTCTCAGGGTGCTTTTTAATTACTCTGGAGAGTATTCCTTTATTATCAGCTCCCTTCCATACTAGTCTCAATTTATCCGTTGATAATACTTGATTTTGAGGCCCTACCACTAACTTCGCTGCAACCCTTGAGGTCTGGGGATTATGTAAATTAATTCTAATCGGGTAGTGGTCGCTGTAAATGGAACAGATGACTTCTGCTTTTAAAATAATTTCACCTAATCTTGGACATGTGAAAATATAATCTATTGTGGAGGCATTACCCTGACCTATAAAAGTGGGAGTTGTTATGTTATTTGCGCTAGTACATACAATATCCATAACATTAACTAGGTCACGGGAAGCTATATGATTTTTCAATTCTTCCCCGTTTTTACATATTGGACTATGGCGATACATATGTGCATTAAAATCCCCACCGATGCAAATACCATCAAAGGGTCCGTACTTTTGCCCCCCCATAATTTCATCTATAAAATTAAACAATAATATAAAATTACCATTTGAATGGCTAACAAAATCATTATTATAAAAATTAATAATACATAATTTCAATCTGTTAATGTACATTATAGCCATAAAACAGCAATTACCTGGTGTTGGGATCAACTTAGTTTGCACCCCACATTTTATTTTGGACCAGATAGATAATCCCCCACTAGTCGCCCCATATAAGACGGGGAAGCCTTGAGATTATAACAACAAAAGCCCTCAATAGTTGGTGATGTTGTGCTCCAAGTTTCCTGTAGCAACAATATGTCACAATTATTATTAACCCAATTGTGCCACTCTATGATTTTCAATTTAGATTTTAAACCTGCTATATTCCAACTGACTAAAGATAGTTCAGAGTCCAAAGGCAGATGGACAAGGGTCTGAGGAGGTTCTCTCGGAGTACTTTGAGGCGAGGATTCAGGAACAATCACAGGTTCGGATGACGGAGTCAAGGGTAGTTCGCCAGATATAGTCGAGGATGGTCAGCCTTGCATATCCAGATCCGAAAGGGGTGCAAATCTGTTATACGTTTGAAATGGGAAATAAGGTTGTTGAAATTGCATAGGTGATGGCCTAAAGTGCATAGATGGTGGTTGAAAATGCATGGATGGTGGTTGGAAATGCATTGATGGCAAAGGGAATTGCATAAATTGTGGGCGAGGTTGTGTGGCCAATTGTCTATAAAAGTAACTCAGGGGTAACATATTTGCAACAGTAGAGATGGATGAATAGTTGCAATTTTTTGTTAAGGAGGTTTCTTACGGTCCCCGGGTTGTTAAAGTTAAGAACTATACAGTCACCTTCCTTGTCCTTGAGTAAAGGGCCAACCCACGATACCCTACGTGCAGATATAATCTCTCTTGAGATATCAAATCCAACACCTTTGTGTTTAGTCAGCCAGTCTATGCTCTTATTTCTCAGTTGTATGTATGTATGTATGTATAAAATATTTTATTACGCGCTCTGCTACTACAGAGTATCCTGGCGCGATATGTGAGCTAAAACAGAGCCAAACCAAAGAGAGAGGAAAAACAGCTAGATGCTGAGTTTAAAAAGGTGGGTTTTCAATCCTTTCTTAAATTCTATCAGTGTCGCTGACGCTCGCAGAGGGAGCGGCAGGGTGTTCCAGGCTCGGGCTGTTTGGACAGAAATAGACTGACCACCCAATCTCACATATCTGAATTTAGGCATGTCCATCAGAAGGAGATTAGCTGATCGAAGTGCTCGGCGAGGGGTATAGAAAATGAACCTTTTGTGCAAATATTGTGGTCCCTGTTGGTGCAGGATACGAAAGGCCAGAACCAAGGATTTAAACACAATACGCTGTACCTTTCGGAGATAAACAGATGCGCTAGTTCTTTTTGGAAGAGAGAAGAGAAGTCGAACCGCCGCATTCTGAATAATCTGCATTCGGTTAATGAGGTATTTAGGGAGACCACTAAAGAGAGCATTGGCGTAATCCAGCCTTGATAGGATCAGAGCACGCAGAACCGTCTCTTTTGCTTCCCTGTGGAGCAGTGGAAGGAATCTTTTTAGTGACTTGAGGGTCAAGAAACAGGTCGCCGTAAGTTTTTTTAGGTGTGCTTCAAACTTAAGATCCTGTCCAAACCAGACCCCCAAGTTTTTAGCCAGGCCTCCAAGAGAGCTGGGGCAAGCAAAATCGGACGGCCAGATGAGATCCTTAAAATTGGCCGGAAAATTGCCATAAAACAACAGCTCAGTCTTGTCCTCGTTGCATTTAAGTTGGGCTAAAAGGAGCCACCGAAAGACGTTGGATAGACAAGAGCGGACGACACTGGCATCTAAACAATTTTTAGGCCAGGTAAACAACAGCTGAGTGTCGTCGGCATACGCCATTATTTTGGCTCCCCACTGCTCATCCAGATGGATCAGCGGGGTCATATAAATGTTAAACAACAGAGGGCTTAACGTCGACCCCTGGGGGACCCCTGTGCTGAGCTTCTTGGGAGACGAGGCGTGGGGAGGCATCCAAACTTGCTGCGTCCGTTCCGACAAAAACGAGGACAGCCAGGCCAGAACCGCGCCAGACAGACCAACCTCGGCCAGCCGGTTCAGCAGCAGAGCATGGGGTACCGTATCGAAGGCGGCAGATAGGTCCAGCAAAACCAGGACCGCACTGCCGCCTCCATCCAAACACTCCCTGATGGCCTCCGAGACTTCCACCAGAGCCGTCTCGGTGCTGAAGGCCGCCCTGAAGCCCGATTGAGCTGGATGCAGGGCCTGAGAGGACTCAATAAAATTATTCAGCTGCCTAAAGACCACCTTCTCACAAACCTTAGCCAGTGCCGGGAGCAGCGATATCGGCCGATAGCTGGACGTGGCTAGAGGGTCCAGGCCGGACTTCTTAAGGAGGGGAAGCAATTTCGCCTGTTTCCAACAAAGGGGCACAGAGGCAGAGGCCAGAGACAGATTGACCACATGAGTGGCCTCCTGGTATACCAAGCTCGCAGCACCCCCCAGAACCCTAGCGGGGCACGGGTCAGAGGGAGAGCCTGACTTAAGAGACTCCAGGATGGCCAGCACGTCCGCTTGCACAGCTGGCTCAAAGGTGGAAAATTGGCTGGTAGATTGCTTCACCCCAGAACTGGCAAAGGGTAACGCGGGCTGAAGAAGATCGCAAGAATTTCGGAGCTCCTCTTGGATTTTGATGATTTTGTTATCAAAAAAGCAGGACAGTTCCTCACACCAGAGAACAGGAGCCGGAAGAACTGGGAAGGCAGCACAGGGAGAGAGGAAACTCTGAACAATGGCAAAGACTTCTTTGCCATTCTTGTCCGCCTTCTCTATCCTATCAGAGAAGTACCTGCTTTTAGCAGCTTTAATTTCCGCGTAGTAAACCTTCTGCGCCCTCCGCAAATCAGTCTTCAAATCAGGGCGGAACTCGCGGCGCCAGGCTCTCTCCAATTTTTTACAGCCGACTTTAAGTTCCCTGAGAGCGTGGGAGAACCAGGGTTTAGAGGGTGATGACCTAACCCGTGTGCAGCCCCCTTTATTGGTGGGCACAGTGACACTTTGATTAACCCAAGCATTGAATAAATCTACTGCAGACTCTAGGTTAGACGGCAATGTTGGCCGATTAGCCATAAGCACCCATGATTCCCCCTGGTCCTCCCTCAATGGTGGAACACCCGCTAAAATCAATACAAATGGACAAGCATCTGGTGGCAAATGTAAAGCTGGTCCTTGATGTTTGAAAGATTTGGTAGACCCTTGGGAGCCGGTCCCCACAGTATTATTAGCAGCAGTCGCATTTGGGGCTATAGTTGGTTTAATTGGGCCTTTGTTGCTATTTGGAACAGGAATGTTAGAAGTAGATGGAGTAACAACTTTCCTGGGAGCAGGTATGGGAATCGGTTTTGTTAAGTTAGCTTTATTCACAGTTAGCCCTTCTTTAGTAGTTATGGGTTTAGTTATTGATGACGTAGTAGATGGGGGTAAAGAAGCAGGATTGGTCAATACCCCACCCAAGGTACTGGTGGTATCCTGTGACTTTAATGACAGTATATTGTTTGTATTTTCCAATTCCTTCAAGAGGCGATCTGCTCTAACTTGGTCCAAAACAATTGACCCCTTCTTTTTTGTTTCCCCAGTCTTGACCAGATTATCTAATCTGTCCAGTCTTTTAAAAATATTATTAAACTGACTGATCATTTGCTTTTCAATCCGGTTAAAAATGGTGTCGACTATAGTTTCTATTATGTTTCCATTCTGTCTAGATAGATTGTAGTTATCACCCATTAATGCTGTTTGGGTCCATATGGTTTTTGAATTCCCGCGCTGGTGAGTGGTAGATACATCAGAAGTACTGCCCATATCAGCGGAATCTTTATCCTCTGTAAGGACAATTTGTGCCCCTATAGGTGTATTTTTATTCCACAGGCTTTGCGGTGTCGGCTGGTTTTTGTGGAATAGGGGCTGTTTCCTTTTATTAGCACTTTGCTTAGTTGTACCTCTTTTGCGTTTTTCCCTTCCTGTTTTGTTACAACTGGAGTCGGTGTTGTCCAAAGTAATAGCATCATCCTGCGAGGCAGTTATGATGGTAGAAACATTTTCTGTCTGGAGGGAAACTGGAGATGTCACTGTCCGTATGGGTTTAGATATTGCTACCCCTGATGTTGTGGAAGCTGAATCTTGTGCTATATAGGTGACAGTGTTTTCATCATCCGTAATAGTGGGCACATCAACAAAGGGATGTGATGATTTTACCACTAAAATTTCCGGGTTTATGTGAACGTCTCCATTGGGACAGCTAGTGATACTTGTGAGAGACATTTTATTATAAGTGGAATGGGAACCCATAGAAAACCTTCTCTCAGTCTCCACTATTTCATTAAAAGCAGAGTCTATCATTGACTCAAAGGAAGTGATGAGGGAGACAGAAGTGTCAATAGCCTTATTTTCAGCATCAGTGATATTACTCTCACTCATTTTGTACTCCAATGTTAATTCTCACCTTTGATACAGAAGTTAGATATTAGAGGGGTGGCCCGCCCGTCCACTGCAGTCCACTGACGGCCACAGACGGCCCGCCCTTTGCCCGGGCTTCGCTCCGGGCGTCCCGCTCGCGTCCAGCGACGCGGGGGTTCCCGGTCTTTATGCAGGCGTTGGCGCTCTCTGGGCGCGAGCCGCTTCACGCTACACGCGCCGCCGCGAGGCCTGCCGGGATTTGTGGTCTCCCGGAGCGGCGGGTCGGAGTCCGGTGCCTTAGGACTCTTGGCGGTGGCGGCGATGTTTCCTGAAGCTCCCTGGTGCTGTGTCAGCCCTCAACTGACTCTCGGCGGTGGCGGCAAAGGTCAGTGCTTCCCCCCGCTCTGCCGGGGTTCCCGGTCTTTATGCAGGCGTTGGCGCTCTCTGGGCGCGAGCCGCGTCACGCTACACGCGCCGCCGCGAGGCCTGCCGGGATTTGTGGTCTCCCGGAGCGGCGGCGCGGAGTCCGGTGCCTTAGGACTCTTGGCGGTGGCGGCGATGTTTCCTGAAGCTCCCTGGTGCTGTGTCAGCCCTCAACTGACTCTCGGCGGTGGCGGCAAAGGTCAGTGCTTCCCCCCGCTCTGCCGGGGTTCCCGGTCTTTATGCAGGCGTTGGCGCTCTCTGGGCGCGAGCCGCGTCACGCTACACGCGCCGCCGCGAGGCCTGCCGGGATTTGTGGTCTCCCGGAGCGGCGGCGCGGAGTCCGGTGCCTTAGGACTCTTGGCGGTGGCGGCGATGTTTCCTGAAGCTCCCTGGTGCTGTGTCAGCCCTCAACTGACTCTCGGCGGTGGCGGCAAAGGTCAGTGCTTCCCCCCGCTCTGCCGGGGTTCCCGGTCTTTATGCAGGCGTTGGCGCTCTCTGGGCGCGAGCCGCGTCACGCTACACGCGCCGCCGCGAGGCCTGCCGGGATTTGTGGTCTCCCGGAGCGGCGGCGCGGAGTCCGGTGCCTTAGGACTCTTGGCGGTGGCGGCGATGTTTCCTGAAGCTCCCTGGTGCTGTGTCAGCCCTCAACTGACTCTCGGCGGTGGCGGCAAAGGTCAGTGCTTCCCCCCGCTCTGCCGGGGTTCCCGGTCTTTATGCAGGCGTTGGCGCTCTCTGGGCGCGAGCCGCGTCACGCTACACGCGCCGCCGCGAGGCCTGCCGGGATTTGTGGTCTCCCGGAGCGGCGGCGCGGAGTCCGGTGCCTTAGGACTCTTGGCGGTGGCGGCGATGTTTCCTGAAGCTCCCTGGTGCTGTGTCAGCCCTCAACTGACTCTCGGCGGTGGCGGCAAAGGTCAGTGCTTCCCGCAGTGCTAAGGGGGTGAGACGGCCGCGCGGCGGCCGCATGCTGGTGACGGAACCGCTCCGTCACCAGCGTCGGTGGCGCTGTGCTTATGACGGAGCGGTTCCGTCACGGCCCGCCCCGCTCAATAGAACGCTCAGCGCAGGCGCGGAATTCGCGCCGCGCATGAGCAGCGAGCGGGCCATGACGGAACCGCTCCGTCATCAGCACAGCGCCACCGCAGCTGATGACGGAGCGGTTCCGTCATCAGCAGACAAGGGGTTAAACATCCCCAGAGGCATACATCTGCCAATCTGTACTATTTCTTCACCCTTTGTCTGAGTAAATGCATGTTACTTCAAATAGCAATTTTCAGCTATGTGAATGTCCTGTAGTTTACTGGAAACATACCATACCTTCTACCCCCATCTTTGACAACACTTCCGGACCAGAGATGCAGATTTGCTTAATTACGACAATATATCTAAACCTCTACCTTGATTTATAACAGGTTTGGCAAAATACGTGCAAAATAATGCATAACTGGCCACCTTGTTTTGCCTTTACTTGTTTCACAACCCTTTACAAGAACAATCAGGTAATGCAACTGTCTCCTACAAATTACATACTTATGAAGAGCAAATGGTAGCAAACAAACCTATTCTTTCTTTTCTTGATATAGACTTTCTTTTTCAAAAGAAGCATACTGTACGGGGATATAGAATATATTCGTATTTACTTAACAGAGTTATTATCTGATGAGGAGAGATGTACTATTTTCACTACTTAAAATACACCAGCATCCTCATGCTAGCCCCCTAATTTAAATAGGGTGGCATTATCCGACAAAGCCCTGTGGACCATTTCAAGGAAGTAAAGCAGGTGCCTGCAGCCCCCCCCCCTCTACACCGCCCCTTCAGCAACGAGGGCGCCCACCGGGAGGGGCACACCCACTGTGCCCACCCACCCTTCAGGTACCCATTGAGCCAAATGCCAATGAATATCTTTGACATATGGAAGACTCAGGGGCCACTCATCACATTCTGCAGGGTGGGGCCAAGCATTTTGCATTACACGACTGTACACAGCAGTAATATGGCGAATCCCACAGAAAGTCTATGGGGCATATTATCAAGGGGGTTTATCTCCGCTTTTTTGGCTTTAAAAGCCAAGAAAGCAGAGATAAAATTATCTCCCTATTACCTAGCTATCGCTAGCACCAGTTAGCGACAGCTAGTAGGAGATAGCGACCTTCTTGGGCCCCACTTTGCATGTCAGTGATATTTATCACTAATGACATGCAAAGTGGGCGTGCCAAGATGTTAGCGACTGAAAACAGTCGCTAACATCGCTATCTCCTATTACCAACTTTTAGAGATATTCGTGCTAAGCGCGAATATCTCCAAAAGCTAACACCTGCCCTGAGCAGTTCTTAGCCATGTTATCCAATGGGAGGTGGATAACATGGCTAAGAGCATTAGCTCAGTAATGCATGAATATCGTTGACTTTTCAGCGATATTCATGCATCGCGGCAATTTTTATCGCATTTGCGATAAACCTTGGTAATGTCAAGGTTTATTTGCGGTAAAAATCGCCGCAGCTCAGCGGTAAATGTTTCACGCTAACCAAGCAATAGCGATAATTATCGCTATTGCTTGGTAATATGCCCCTATGTTTCTGTGAGAGAGCTGGGGAGAACTCATAGCCTTTCCCTGAGCTGGGACCTGGCTCCCAAATTGCCCAGAGAGAAGTAATTACAAGTGTACACCAGTATTCCTCAAGTTTATTCTTAACACATCATTGTAGCTTGGCTTATGTAGTAAGACAAATTACAAAAGAAATGCAGGAGGTGTTGGGTTATGCAACTAACCAACAAAAAAACATCAAGATAAAGAAATAATTTAAAGGTAAAATTTTAGATAGAAAATAGCCAACGTACAATAAGAAGATAAAATCAGATAAGAGATTCGGGAGTTGCTAAAGAAAGTGTTACCAATTCATGAAAACAATGACCAAGGTAGGCTTACCTGTGACTGAATGCAGCTAGAATCAGGAAGGAATTGTATGGACTTTGAATGGGGGTTACAGGGACACTTTTTGTCATGATCATATAGTGGAGGAAGCGTCAATAGCACGTTTTACAACAAAACAGAGATCAGTAGTGCAGAGTAAAAAATTCTCTTGGTCCTGTTTAGCTTTAGTTATGTGTTCCTCCACTTCTGAGCACCTCCCCTTACAGCTATTCTTCCGTATTATTAAAGCAGTCCCACCGGCGTATTGCAATTTAGTTATTTGTAGTCTCCGCATCTTAAATTGCGCTGCCGAATATGCCAACATCTGGCCCCACAGTGTTGCCTTGAAGGCCCCAGACCGAGAAGAGAGCTGCTGTGCCCTTATTCGCCTGAAAGAATGTCCTCCTAATCCATTCTTTCATGTCCTCTACCCATTTAGGGTTCGAAAGGAGGAGCCAATCCATCTGCCACCTGGATCTCTCCCGCCCTTCCACCTCTACTTTGATCTCAATTGTAACTAGTGAATGATCTGAGAATTAGTTGGCCCTGATATCAGTGCTTAGACAATTAACATAGCGAGGGATAAGAAAGAAATCAATACGGAAAGCTCTCTGAAATTGATGGGAGTAGCAAGTAAATTGTGTATCACCTTGATGCCCCTCACAACATGGATCTATGAGTTGATGATCCTGTTTCATGAAGTTTCATATTTTTTTGTCATAGGCTTTAGTTGTTTTTTTGCTTTATTAGAGGTGTTTCTTTTTAAATCTTGAATAAAGTTGAAATCACCTCCTAATATTATAGGACCCTCTACGCCTCTACGCCTCTAACCAACTCATTAATATTTATGAGAGCTATTGGATCATCCTCAATAGGGGCATAGTTGTTTACAAAATTAACAAATGTCCCATCCACCCTGACAATGATCCAAATCCACCTCCCTTGAGGGTCTCTCGTAACTTGACAGATCTCACAATTAATCCCTTGCCCAAAACAAATAGCTACTCCTCTAACTCCTAGCCCTGCAGAGGCAAAAAGAGCAGTTGAGTAGTATTCAGGTATAAAGAGTTTAGGTATATTTGCTTTTAAATGGGTCTCCTGGAGATATAAAACCTGAGGAGAGAAAGAGGTAAGCCATCTAATAAAAAAATGTATTCTTGGAAGAAATGGCTAGTTCCCAGATGTATCAGTAGGGCATACATGAGGCGAGTCAAATGGTGGAGAAATTGCTCACCTGGTCTAGCAGAGTTAAGCAGGAAGCCACATTAATTACAGAATTGAAAGAACCAGAGTCAGGAGTATTGACTTTTGACAAGGTAAAAATTGCAAAAATCTTTGTGGACCATTATTATAAGTTATATACAACTAAATATACGGTGTCAAACGAGGCGATAAATCAATATTTTGAGGGCATTCATCTCCCACAGCTGACAACTGAACAGACAGAGTAAAATTACCTTAACTGAAATTAAAAGTGCTCTTGCCTCAATGCCGGGTGGAAAGGCCTCAGGAAATGATGGCCTACCAACTGAGTTCTATAAGGTATTCTCAGAGGAATTAGCACCGTTTTTGGTAGAGCTCTTTAACTTTGTGAGAATAGGAGGGGAGGTACCTTCTACTTTTAAGGAATCCACTATAGTTAGTTTTGTAAAAAGGGACAAGAACCCTAAAAATATTAACTCATATAGACCAATAAGTCTGCTGAATGCTGAATATAAAATACTAATGATAATCTGAGCAAATTGATTTTCTCCAATAGCACAGAAGGATATACATAAAAACCAGACGGGGTTCGTCTCAGGAAGATACATGTCATCTAACACTGTTTTTTTAGTTCAAGCAAATTAATCTTTTTAAATCTAACAAACTGCCTTAATCATGACGGTTGAGGCTGCAAAAGCATTTGATCTGGTTAACTGGGATTCTCTCTTTGCTGTCCTTACAAAGTTGGGATTTCCAATGCAGATAACACAAATGTTGGGAAACCTATATCAAGGGGCTCAGGCCCTAGTTTTTATAAACTTTCCGTTAGCAGGAAGGGTAGACATAAGGTGAGGAACTCGCCAGGGATGTCCTTTATCCCCGGCTTTGTTTGCTTGTTTTATAGACCCACTCGCTGTTAAGATTAGGGATAACATGCAGATAAAAGCACCTCTGTCAGGTATGTCTAAATTGAAATTGTTTGCAGACGACATTATTCTTTACCTTAGGCAAGAGGAACAAAAAATCAGGACACCATTGTCAGAATTGATGTGGTTTGTATCTATTGGGGAATATAACATTAATCATTATAAAACTGAGATCCTGCTACTCAACGTAAGCAGTCAAATTCTTCCAAGTTTTTTGCAACAGCAAGCCCAATCTCTAGACCCTATTCGATATTGAGGTATCTACGTTACTAACAGCTATGAGGAACTTTAGCGATGATAACAAAGATTAGAAATCCTTTAGATAGAGGGACCCTTCCTCCACTTACATTAATCGGTAGGGTAACCCATATAAAAATGTCCATTTTACCATTATTTTAAGCAGTTGGAAGTTATGTTTCATCAATTTATTTGGAAGAAAAAGGCCTAATGAGTAAGACTTTCAGTCCTTCAACTCGACATAAGGCAAGGGGATTTGCAGTACCCCTGGTGGGAACCTATAATGAAGCTACGTTTGTGAATATAATGGCTCGAATGCTAGATGGCAATGAATCATTGGATAGTTTTTCTGCAGATAAGATGGGGCAGGAAGCAGAATCTCAGACTTCAGTTTTTATCAAGATGGCGAAACTACCAAAAAAGACTCGAAATAAGACATTACAGAAATTCCGGGATAGATACGGGCAGTCTATCATATGAAGGCTTAAACTGCGGGATATGAGTTTTTAAAACTCTCAGAATGCAAAATGCTGGGCCTACATATACAGAATAGCCAGATAAGATTCTGGGAAAGTAACAGGTTTAGGGAACTGGGCCACTTTATAGTAGGGGGAAGGTGTTTAAAATGGCAGGAGATCCAGGCTAGGTGGGAAGATAGCTGTAAGCCGTATTTTTTAAGGTTTTCTCAGATTACTCAATTTGTGAAAAAATGTTGCTCTCAATTAAACCATGTCCTGGCGCCCATATTAACAGCCATTTATAGAGCTAAACTAAGGGGAGTTGTAAACTGGACAGACTTCTACGGAATCAAAGGTAAAACTCTCTAGTAACAAGCTTTTTAGATAAGATTTCCCAAGAAACACAGTGCAATTTTCCAGAACTAGAATGGCAGGAGATTGACCTGCATGGCAATAAAGCACTAAGAGCAGCAAATTTCAAAAGAAGGGCATTTTTATCATGCTGGATGTCTTATTATTCACCAAGAGTTTTACATAAGATGTATTCAGAAATAGAGGACAAGTACTTTCGCTGCCAACAAATGGGTCAGGGTGGTTGGCTACAAATTTTTTTACTTGCCCGCTTTTAACCCATTTCTGGGAGGAAGTGTTTTCTGCCCTCAACAAGGGCTTACAGCGAAAATTAGAACCGGAACCAGAGATAGCATTGTTTGGGTCTGTAAGGCAGAGCTCTAATGCTCCAATCTCCCAAGGGGAGAAAGAATTTATGGCAATTTCGGCTTTAGTAGCACATTCCTTGATCCTTCAGAATTGGAGGGCAACCAAATCTCCAGCCTACCTAAATTGGCTACAAAAATGGTACGTAGCAAAACCTTTGAGGAGGCCTATGCAAAAATGGCAGGGGCTATTAAGAAACTTTGGGAAGTTTGGGAATTTATGGATGAAACAAGAAAGTAAAATATATAGCACTTTAGACTGAGACAGGACAAGATATATGTAATATTTAAGGAAGAGAGGATTCAAAATGTTATTTAAGTAAGTTCTATCTGTAATGATTAAATGAAAGGTTTAATTATGTAAAAGCTGTTATGCACTGCACTTTAAGTTCAGTATTTAGGATAGGCAGGAGATTTGTGCTGTTAATAAGTTGAATTTAATAATCTGATCATGCCAAGCTAGGGGGTGGGGGGTCCGGAGATCTGTTAGCCAAAGAGCCAGGTCTTGAGGTGGGCCTTCCTGAAGGTGTTCAGGGAGGGGGTGCATCTGATGTCTGCCGGTAGTTCGTTCCAGGTCTTGGCTGCAATGTGAGAGAAGAATCTTCAGCCTGCTCTGGCTCTGTGGATGCGTGCGGTTTCGGCCAGTGCAAGGTTGGAAGAACCGAGGTCCCTTTTGGGTACGTGGAAGTTGATTCTGTCGTTGAGGTATTTGGGTCCATTGTTGTCTAGACATTTTTAGGCGTGAGTGGGGATTTTGAAGGTGATTCTTTTCTCCACAGGAAGCCAGTCAAGTCTTCGTAAGTGTTGGCTGATATGCTCATGCCGGGGAGTGCCGAGGACGAGTCTGGTGGCGGTGTTCTGTATTGTCTGGAGTTTGTGGAGTAAGGACTTGTTGATGCCGGCGTAGAGCACGTTTCCATAGTCCAGTCTGCTGGTGATGAGTGTGTGGGTGGCTGTCTTCCTTGAGTCAGGGGGATTCATTTGAAGGTCTTGCGGAGAATGCGGAAGGTGTTGAAGCAGCTGAATGTGACGGCTTTGACCTGTCGGTTCAGGGTGCGCAATGAGTCAAGTACGATGTTGAGGGGGTAGGTGGGCTACCGAGGGAGGTGGGCCACCAGGTGCTGTCCCATGCTGAAGGGGTGGTTCCAAAGATGAGGACTTCTGTCTTTTCAGCGTTGAGCTTCAGGCAGCTGTTGGTCATCCAGACTCGAGGTCTTGCATTCCTTTCTGGAAGTTGAGTTTGGCAGTGGTGGGGTCTTTGGTTAATGAGAGGATGAGCGGGGTGTCATCGGCGTAGGATACGATATTGAGGCCGTGTTGTCATACGATGGCTGCAAGCAGGGCCATGTAGATGTTGAAGAGGGTCGGGCTCAGCGATGATCCCTGTGGGACTCTGCAGGTGAGTTGTGTGGGATCGGAGAGGAAGGGTGGTAGTCTGATCCTATGGCTTCTTTCGGTGAGGAATGATCGGATCCAGTCCAGGGCTGTTCCTTGTATGCCAGCGTCGTGTAGTCTGGTGACCAGTGTGCGGTGGGAGACGGGCGTCGAAAGCCGCTGATAGCTCGAGTAGGATGAGGGCTGCAGAGTGACCATGGTCCAGGAGGGTGCGGATGTTGTCGTGGAGATGAGCAGGGCGGTCTTGGTGCTGTGTTTGCTTCTGAATCCGTATTTGGACGGGTCGAGGAGGACGTTCTCTTCCATGAATTGAGTCATTTCCCTGTTTTCTCTGCAATTTTAGCTGTGAAGGGGAGAAGCGAGATGGGTCGGTAGTTCTTGAGGTCGGTGGGGTCAGTTGTGGGTTTCTTGAGGAGGGGCCTGACTTCTGCGTGCTTCCAGGTGTCTGTTGGGAGGGTGGTTGATGCACTTTACTAGCTGCATTTTGGATGGGCGCGGGGCTTGCGCCTGTATAGGACAAAGTTGTGGAAAATGCTGGACTCTACCCATAAGTTAATTTTATAAGGTACTAACACTTGATGTATTGTGAATGGTTTAATTATGGCACTAAACAAAACCCGTCACATCAGAGAAAGTTCATATTTGGGAGCCGCTGACACCAGCATTTTCTACCAGCACATATGCGCTTGTCTGGACCTACTTACCATTAAATGCACTTGCAATGCTAGGATAGTATCTAAGCCCTGTACACCAGCAAGTGAGATCGACAAAGTGATCGCAGATCCAGCCGAATCTGGTATTACTAAGATCAGAGTGAAGTCCAATATTACTAGCAGGGACCCAAACGCCATTCAGGAGGGCCAAAACAAATAGCATGAGAAAGGCCATGAAGAAAGGGGCACTGTATCTGGACACGAGGGTACCACTGGGCCACTTCATGATAAGAGGGACACTACGAGACTGAGAGGTGGGGAGGTGATGGATTTGCCCACTATAAACCTCCCACCAGCCTCCGCTCCTTATGTCATCGTTCTTACAGGAGTTCAATCTCATAAAGAAGGACAAAAAAATGTTTACATCTGTTTGCCAGACACAGCCAATTTAATTTTGCCAATGCTGATTAAATACTCCTGACACGTAGAGTGGGTTGGTTGGGCAACAAACCCAAAGATGTCAGGGGGACTGTATTATAGTTAATTTCAGAAACCCCACTACTGTGTACAGTCTACTGCATTCAAGCATTTGTTTTCCATTTATAGGTACAACTATTAGACTGTCCCGGCTCACTCATTTTTATGTACCAGCAGCTTTTCATGATGAAAGGGACAATCCTAGACCGAGGCTTCACACATGGTGTCAGTATCAGCAAAGTACAGGGCAGGGCCCCCCATATGTCCCACTACTTTCCAACGAAGGCAGGGAAGGTCCCAGTGTTAAATACAACACATGGCACCAGACACAGCCAATGACAGGACATGGCCCACCTTTAATGCAACCCTATATCTTCAACCTGGCCCTGGCAAATAGATCTGGGGCCTTAGAGGAGGTTGATTGACTCTTTATTATGGGGCAACCTTGGACATACATTGCGATGGATCACCCAATGGGAAAATTCCTGGACCTTAACCAGAAGTCACCTAGTTCGCAAGAAATTAACCCCACCATGATCACTGAAAACACCCACATTGGGGAAATCACTCTCCTTGATCACCCCTTAATCCCAATCTCACCTGCCAGCCCTAAACCTTCCCCTACCCCTATGGTATTACAATCTGGTATTACTTACTCATTAGCCCCGGTCTACCCATGTGACAGCAAGGGAAACAAAGACAATGCAGCTGGGGGAGCAGATACCACAATACACTTTGATCCCCCAAACAAGCCCTTGGTAATAACTCCAGGCATTGTATCTAAACCAGCCACTGCTATTCAAGCAAAGATTCTAGAGGAGAGGGGTCTTGCAGGCTGTAATAGAGATTCAGACAAGCTTAAGATCATGTCCTGGAACGTGGCAGGCATTAAAAACAAGCTTGACTGCCCCGATTGGGGAATATTTGTAGATAGAGTGCTTTTGATTTGGTACCCAGAGATGCACTATGGAGGGTTTTAAGTGAGTTGGGACTTCCCTCTTATCTCTTAAATATACTGAGCAGATTACATAATGGAAATTATGCCCAAATCCGGTTTAGGAAAAATGCGGAATTAACGCAGCCCATCCCTGTCAAAAAGGGAGCCAGGCAGGGATGTGTGCTTGCCCCCACCCCGTTCTCCATTTACATCAAAGGGTTGATAATGGTTTGAGATCATGCAAAGACACAGATGCTCCAAAAATCACCCAAAAGCATTTTCCTGCTATGATGTTTGCAGATGATACTCTCCTCCTCTCCAAGTCGCCAATGGGCATCCAAAGAATTCTAGATGGGTTTTGCAAGTTTTGTAGTAGTATGGGTTTAGAGATTAACATCAATAAAACTAAATTCATGATCTTCAACCCCAGTAAATCCACACGCCCAAACCCACTTATGCATGGAATCCCTTTGAACCAGGTCTCTGTATTTGACTATTTGGGCCTAACCCTTACTGAAAATATGAGACGGGGGCTCAGATTAAGAAATCTGACCTGAAATTGACACAAACCAAAAAACTAAGCTTTTTAGAAAGACTTTCCATAAGCCAGTTAGCCCGGTTATGGAGATCTATAAAAGCCAGGCGAGGAGCGCTGCCTTATATGGGGGCACTCTAATCACAGGTCCTTAGCCATTACAGAGAACAACTTCCTTAGACAATTGCTTGGGCTACCAATAAGCTCCCCCTTGGTTCCATTGCGTATGGACCTAGGGGTTAGATCCATTGCTGAGGTAATTGCTTGCAGGCCACTAATCTTCTGGTGACGCCTTTGGGGAACGCAGGAATTATCTGAGTACAGACTAGAGCTTTCTGAAATCCTAAAACTCCCTGGCTAAGGGAAGCTGCCATGGCTACTATTTTTGAGGGAGAGCCTCTATGAAATAGGACTAAAACATTTATGGGACAATCCCGACGCAGCCTGTTTGAGCATATCCCGAAAGTCTCTGAGTACTAGCTATTGGGGCAGAATATCCACAAAACTACATGTAGAACCCGCACACGGCACCCTCACTTCACTCTTCCTGGAAATAAAAGACACCTGCAGGCTGGATGCATATCTCGATGAAATCCGCCCGGCACTAGCAAGGAAACTATATGTCCAGTTTCGCCATGGCTGCCACCCTCTGCATGCTTTCATGGGCAAATGGTCGTGTGGAAGTACAAGTGGGTGTCCGGCATTTAATTTGTGTGATGAGACCGAAGTCCACGTCTTCTTTTTTTGCAAATAAAAGCTATTTCTTAGAGGAGTTACTGTAGTAGTGTGGTAGCCGAAGATACATAGTCAGGATATGGGTGATAATCATGAGCCTCGCCGGGAACCACATATTATGTTGACTAGTTACATTCACAGTTTATGTCGAAAAACTTGGAACTGCTATTTTGCAAGAATAAGATGAACTAATCCCTTGGCACCACTCAGTAATTCCGAAAGCAGATGGCGTTTTAAGAAACTCTGAAGAGGAATGGCTAGCAGTCTAATTTCGAATTTTTAAGAGAAATGGTGTTAAAAAGAACCCTATTTGGTTTTACTGGCTGCTACTTCAGTTTTATTTGTCAAAATAGTGTTTTTGACAAATCTTTTGGAAAAATATCTTTTCTGAAGTACTTTTTCTTTTACTATTTTTTATAATGTATTTTAGTAATTTTAAATGGACATCTTTTGTTACAGCTCAACCTCCCCTTAATATCTGTTTGTTTTATTTTGAGTGTAATCCTTTAAAAAAAGTATATATTTTTATTTCTGAAAATATGCCTTATCTAGCAAGTGCATAGATACTAACGGGAGGGTAAACTGCTGTTTCTGTTAGCCATTCTACTGGTGGGAAATCACCTGATTATGATCACACCCTTGTGTGTCTATATGCTTCACAAAATGTACAGCCTTTGTAACACACAATTATTAAATATAAGCAGTTCACACATAAAACCCTGGACATATGTTTGTTGTCATTTGAAATGCTTTGTGTCTATTACCTTATTATTGTTAAACATAATGTTATATATATATAATGGGAAATTTCATTTTGTCTTTCAGCCATTTCCAAATTGATCAAAAATGTTAATAGATAGTAATTTTATAAACCGACATTTTGGATACGAGGGTTCAAGTTGATAAATATTGTTTTGGGGCGATCTAATCACATATTTGAGCAAATATGTGGTCTCATATCTGCTTCTGGATATCTGGCATAGAACAAGATGCATGACAATGACACTTTACCTGCCAATGCGGGAGGAATATTGTATAAAATGCTATGGGACTGATGCACTACATGCTAGTAAGGTGGCAAGCATAATGAAAATATTAAAGCTATAAAGTTGACGGCAACCTAATGTGTGCTTTCATATGACGCAATGTAGAACGGGAAGCGGGCGGCACGCAAACCTTGGCATCATGGCACTATCGGCTACATGATGCAAATGTGTAGTGTGGACCTGACCATATAAGTTCACTAACCTGAGGGCAATAAGTAACTAGAACTTATCATTGGACTTTGACCAATGGCTATAAGAGCCATAGAACCCCCACCCCAAAACCAGATTAGCTAGCAGAGTCCTGGACTGTGAGTGACCCAGCCTTGGTGACTATCACTGCCCCTGCTGAGCACACCTTTAGCATATCTGAAGCCAGCATTGACAGGAAAACACACTGGACACTTTGGACCTCATTTACAAGCCCTTGTGTGCTGCTGAAAGGTCACTTTTATTGATGTTCCGGCAGTGCACAGTGCAGTGCCATATCTACAGGGCCACGTAAAACCGCCCTGCGTGGCTCTTCATGGCCTTGTAGATATAGTGTGAGGCAAAGCAGCCCAAGCCCCTGCGTTGCCTCGCACTGCGAAGGGGGGGCATGCCAGGGGCGTTACAGTGGCTGTTCCCATGTAAAACCCATTGCATTTGACACAGTCCCAGATTCAAAACCTTTTGTAAACCTGGGAATGCGTCTAAAGCCTACGCCTCACCAGGGGAGGCATAGGGGAGGCGCAATGAGAACAAATAACTTTATTTCTCCTCGTTGTTTCCTCTTTCTATGTGCGTTGCATTCAGCAACACACATAGAGGGAAAATGCCTCCATTTATTGTTTTTGTGCAGGAAGGTATTCCTTCCTGCACAGAACAAACAACGGATTTGATTGATTGATAGAAAAATACCTAATATGTATTGAAGCTGGCCAAAGTATCACGTTGCGGTTCCAAGCATATTTATTGCCTCTTTTTGTCCTGGGGATTAAGTTGTGTCGGGAGCGTCATGTGTTCTTCCTTGTGGGATCAAATCATGGTACATACCTCTGATTCCAACTTTTCAACAGGAATGCAGAATTCGTTTTGAAAGCACAGAATATCTCGTATTTTAGCTTTTTTTGTGGGCTTCCTCATCCCCCCAAGATAAAGTTCGACAGGTCTGTCCTGCAGGTATCTGTCAGGGGGAAAATGGCAACACAACTCATAATTGAGCAACCGGAATTTGGCTCCGAATAACTAATGAGCACAATAGTCCCTTCAGGTCTTTGCCCAATTTCTATACGGATTTATGGATTTAGCTAAAGAGGGTGAGAAAGAAAAATATACACATTGACTCTACATGAGGCAACTAGAAAGTGAAGCTTCTTCCGGTGATGCAATGTGCACAGCAGAAAGTTGGCACCAGTGGAGCAGCGCGAACAGAGCCAGCGTTAGCGCTAGGGGTGCCCTGTGCGACAACCGTGTTTGGCCCCGCCACACCCCATGACGGCCTCCTCGGATTCTCCCGCTACCACCGGGTTAAAGTTCCCGTCATCTCTCCAATCATAAGTTATTGCTAAACATAGCACATCGAATGTGCTGTGTTAAGCAATAACTTATGATTGAAGAGAAACTTAAAAAATGAGCTCGGTGACAATAATGTCGAATTTTGCTTATTGTGAGTGCAGTGTGCAAATGGCCTGGTGTGCAGCAAGCCAATCATCTGTTATCATTGTAGATCTGGTTGCTGAGTGGGCTAATATACCTGCTGCAGAGACCTGGGCCCCAGGTTTGAAACCGGGAAGCTCCGCTCAGCATTTCACCTTGACCTGCATATAATAAGTGCAACTGATGAATAGAATATTACATGAGTTCAATGAGGAAATCTATTGACAGGCTACTGTCCTTGAAACGTCGTATTTGTAAGATGTTCCTGCTAAGTCTTTTTTCATTTTCTGTCAACAATGATGATACATTTATGACTGAAAAGTGTGACCGAGAAGGCGCCTCATTTCACATGCACAGATCTGATGAGGGTCGGTGCATGGAGCAACCTAAGAGCTCTGTGGGTGTGTCAGCCCCGTCAGTAGGGCAGGAGCTCAGATAAGCACCATTGTGTTTGACGATATTGAGAATATTATTTAACAGGCCGGTGCATCTAAAGGGGCAGTGTAGGTCTAGGACAGGCAGAACCCCTTATCAGGGATGTCTATCCTGATCTTTCTACCCTGTGAGAGTGATAAGAAAATGAACGACCTGAAGTTTCGTAATATCAAAAATACTGCAAATTATAACACAAGGACAACTCTAACAAATTCAAATGGTCCAGCACCACAATTCGAATTTTATGCTTCACATTTTGTTTATGACAACGGTGCACTTTGAAGAAAAGAAAAAATAACTTTTTTAAAGAAAACAATAAAAAAAGAACATGAATAAAGAAGTATCTTCCAAACAAATTCAACAGAGTTTCTGAATTATATATAACGTGTGTGCTGAAAAATATAACATCTGTGCAGAATTATCATAAACAAAGTGTGGTCCCTTATATTTGAATTGGGGTGCTGAGTTATTTGAATTTGTTAATGTTTAAGCAAGTTTTTCCTTATTAAAAGTTGAAAGGGGCTGATCATCCGGGTCCGTGCAACACTTTAAGCTATTATCATTTTTTCCCCAGGTGTTAGGTGTGATAGTGTATTGCCTCAGCCCCTTTTTTGTAAAATTGTCCAAAGGACAACTTTGTTTTCAGTGAATTCTACGTGACCAGTCTCCACATCCCCCTCTGCTCTTCTTCTTGTTATGGCCTTGACTGAGGTAGATTAGTGGAGTATTCACTGTTTAAAAAAATTATTCAGAACAAGCAATTGATGAACGAAAGCACTTATCTCACACTACAAAATAGAAAATAGGCCATTAAAAAAGCAGCTTGAATGGTCCTCTAAACAAAGGGCCTTCAAGGCCTCACAGAGGGGGAGAAGGAAATGACCTTGTGTAACTGTTAGCAATTTATTCCAGCATACAGGGCCCTGGTAGGACCGGACTACCCCCCTTCAAGGAATGGTTTACCCTGGTGCCTGTCTACCAGGAGAAGGTGAGAGCATATGGAAGGTATGAGGGCATGAATGCTCAGGGTAAGGTATGGCGTTGCTCATCCAGGGAGGCATTTGAAGGCTAGGTCGTTTAGCTTCAACCTCTTTCGTGCTCGTGACGGATCCACTCCGTCACGAGCCACGGATGCTCTGTGCTGGTGACGGAGTGGTTCTGTCACAGCGCGGCCGCCCTGCCCACGCTGTAGGAATTCTGCGCCTGCGTAGGCATTCTATTTAGCGTGCGGGGCCGTGATGGAATTACTCCGTCACAAGCACAGCGCGCCCGTGGCTTGTGATGGAGTGGTTCCATCACGAGCATGGCGGTGCCGTGCGGACCTCCCTTCCCCCCCAGCACCGCGGCGGAATTACCACCACGGCCAAGGGGTTAAACGAACCCTCTCTCTTACCAGCCGCAAGGGCCTTGATGTGACATGGACCGGGGCGGACTGTTGCGCTCTAATGTCTCTGAAGATGAGTATCTCGCTTGAGGGAAAACCAGCACACAGTGCTCTACAGGAATGTTTCCCCAGCTGTGAGTCGATTTTTGGGGAGTCAAGAAAGTCCAAGCAATAAATAAAGATACCTTTAAATTCAGAATTTATCTTGTCACATTTGCAATGCTTCAAAGACAGAGGTCAAGGGGCCTATTTATGAGATCTCTGCATCACTTTTGCACCATGTAAAGTGGTACATGCATGATGCAGGGCTCTCATTTAAATTTATGAAGCCACAAAAGCCACCCTGTATGGCTCTGAGTGGCCTCAGAAATTATGAGTAATGCAATGCAGTGCAAATCGCTTCATTGCCTGACTCTGCACCCGGGAGGCCTTCCATGGTCATTGTGGTGAGGTTTCTCATGCAACAAACATGGAATTTGACGCTATCTCAGATTTATAAAGTAATGTAAACCTGAAAAAATTTCCAAATCCGTATGCCTCCAGTGGTGATGCATAATGAGGAGAAATATGTTTATTGCTCCTAGGTTTTTTTTCTTTCCATGTGTGTTGCATTCTGCAGCACACATAGAAAGAGGAAAATGCCTCTATTAGGATTATTTTTGTGCAGGGTGGTGTCCTTTGGCACTAGGCTGCTAAAAAGGCAACAAGGCAGGGAGAATGGACAGGGATACTCAGTATTGCTGAAATATGGTGCATTCCAGCCCTTTTAATTTGGTGTAGGGCAGCACAGCAAGTTGCCTTGTTGCACTGCCCTATGCCAAAATTCCATAAATAAGCCCCCCAATGTCAGGCTGTATCCTGTAACAAATTTTTGCTTTTTTAACACAAGATTTTGTGTTTGAAAGCTCCTCTCAATTTGCAGTCAGAGAGATAGAAAAAAAAGTGAATTTTGCTGCAATCTTGCAGGGGTACAGGTGGGTGAAAGGAAAGGCTGCAGGATGTCCTTTTTTGTATCACTCAATAACATGTAAATACCTGTAATTGAACTGTGCACATTCAGCAGTTAGAAAAGCAAATATTAACCACTTTTTTGTAATTCTGAAGTGTGATGAAAACAAAGATTTTATTAGGATCAAAACAAATCAAGACACTCTGCTTGCTGTTGCACAAATAATAAATACTCCCTAAAACCTGATTTCCACATGTTATCATTTGTGTGCAATATATTTTTAGCACTAAAAGGTTGAGGGGCATATTCTCAAGGAGCTATCGCCTAGTTAACAGCACTTTATTGCAGCCAAAGTGGTGATAAATGTTTCACCCCATTCACAAGCTGGTGCTAACAGCCCACAGCAGAAGTTTACCTGTGATAGCAGCCGCAAAAAACATTGCCACAGAGGACCCTGGCAACGATCACTAATGAGATGCAGAGTAGGTGTTCCCGTGAAAAAAGCTGCGACATCCCCACTCTGCAACCACCAGCCAGATCGGCAATAAGATCACAAAACATGTGATAAGGTGCATTAGCAGCAGGAATTTAACACCTGCTCTGACCTGGTGCAAAGCCGGACGGCAGCCTGCACCACAAAAGGGAGCCCATCCCACAGCCACACCTGAAGAACAACAGATGCCATGGAGCTACTGATCATGTTGCTGGGAGCCTCAACACAGCCACAAAACCCACCACCACCACCCCAGGAGCGCCACCACCCCCCGGAACGCCCCCTGTACCAACCCCCGGACCACCACAGAGGCAGCACAGACACAGACCGTGGACCTTCAGAAAACACAACAGCCACACAGACATGATACCAGGGTTTGTGATTGCCCACTACAGGCTCAAAAGGACGCCCATCCTCCGCATCCTGAACATCATTGCCCACTGACTGACTGTACCAACACAGAGGACAACCAACATCCCTCCGCAGACAAAGCTGCTGGCCGTGCTGCATCTGTTGGCCTCTGGTACCTTCCAGTCAACAACCGCCAGAGTCGGAGGAATCTCACAGCCAGCCATATCAAAGTTTCCCAAACCTGTCCTGGATGCCATCATCAGCTTGGTACCCCGGTACCTATACTTCCCTCACACTGCACAGGAACAGCTGGAGATCAAGCAAGTCTTCTACGCCATAGCTGGTTTTTCACATGTTTTGGGGGCAATAGACTGCACACATGTCGTAATTGTGCCCCCTGCCGACCCTGCACACAATGACCGCAACAGAAAGCACACGCACTCCATGTGCAGGCAATAGTGGACCACCGGGGACTCTTCATCAATGTTGTTGCCAACTCCCCAGGCAGTGTGCATTATTCCTACATCTTCTGACAGTCCATCATCAACCAGCGCTTCCAGGATGGCACCTATGACAATGCCTTGCTCATTGCTAAGTACCAAATAAACATACCGCACACCTCAACGCCACAATCATGCAGCTCACAACTCTGGGAGTGTGCACGTTACAAACTCTCATACAACATGCCAAACAACATGCCCACCCACCAGCCACAAATGCACAACTCACTGAGGGAACCTGGGTCAGCCATGCACAGAAGACATCAAGAGCATGGCACCTCTGCCACATGATAGCAGATTTTGGGGGGAGGTGGGAACCAGGCATGTGCTAAGGGGGCAAGTGACCCATGAATAAGCATGTACACAATGCCAAGTGAGGTGTGGATGTGAGGGCCAGACTGCAGTATGCAGACCACACACATATCCATGTTGATATACACCGCCTGTGTATGGAGTGTACTGGACAGTGGACGCAACCATGTCACCCTAGCCAGTGGGGACGATCGCGGAAATGTAGCTTGTTACGTCCCCCCTATAAGCATGTGTGGAGTGGGCCGGCCTGGTGTACGCCAGGCCAGAGTAGGGATGTGAATAAAAAGCAAGTAGCTCTGGGTGTGGTTCTCTTCTGGAATGCTCAAAGTCCCTGTCAGGGCAGTGCCCCTCACCCCGCCACGTGCCCAAGCCCATCGCCATCGCCGTGAGCGGTGTTGCCCTCAATCCTGTGCACCTGCTGCTCCCCGGGCCACTGGTCCCCGAAACCGTCTTGCCCGCCCCTGCACACCCAGGCCTCACTGCTCACCTGCTGACACCGCTATGTGTCGAAGAGGGCCCACCATTTGCCAGTGCAAGCTCCAAGCCCGAGGCCCACGACCCTGGCAGCCTGTTCCCACCATCACGGCCTCAGCGACACAGGCCCGCAGAACTCCATTCTCGTTGATGTACCCCACCGGCATACACAGTGGTCAAGTAGGAAACACAATTGGAACTGGGTCTTGATTACACCATGGCAGGGAACATCATTTAAGGCTGAGGTTAAGTCACTATACTCCCTTCGATGTGATGCCACCAAGGCTGTTCATAGTACTCACATCAAAAGCGTCTGTGGGCACTTGCTGACTGCGACCTTTGGCCTACACCACGGTCCTGCAGGCCTCACACCAATCCAGTCTGTCACCAGCAGGACACGGCATAGTCGCTGGCTAAACACACGCTCAGTTCTGGTGCCATTATCTATGTCACCTACAAATCTAATACATATGCCATTCCAAAGTCCAGTGTTAGAGATCCAGGAGGAGATGGCTGGACAGCAGTGAACCCACACTGACCACAGCCTCCGTCCGACACTGCACCTAACTTGGGGCTAGATGTAGGTAATTCCGATTTACCTACTCTTAAATACCGAATTTTACCGATTCGGTATTTAAGAGTAGGTAAATAGGAAGGAGGCAGATGTTGGTAATTTTTATTTTACAATTACCGAATCTGTAAGATTCGGTATTTACCGATTCGGTAAATACCGAATCGGTATTTCCCATTGATTCCTATGGGCCTTGAAGACCATAGGAATCAATGGGAAATACCGATTCGGTATTTACCGAATCGGTAAATACTGAATCCTGCAAGGAGGAACGGGGTGTCACTTTGACACCCTGTAGCACCCCAATTCCAGGCTTGTGTGCCATGTGGCACATATACATGCCCTAAGGGCATGTCCGTGTGTCACATGGCACAGGTGTACATGCACAGATGTGCATATACACCTGAATTCGGTATTTTACCACCCAATAGGATTGGGTGCTAAATACCGACTCCTAAAGGACCTGTGGCACTCTTTGAAGTGCCAGCTACATCTGGATTTACCGAATCGGTAAATATACCGATTCAGTAAATTTACCGATTTGGTAAATTTACAGAATCGGTAAAATATAGGCCCCCTACATTAGAAAACCCTAATACCGGTCGGTAACGGCCGAATTCGTAAGTTACCGACCGGTATTAGGGCTCCTACATCTGGCCCTAGGTCGCATATTTGGAACTGACTTTTTATTCGTAAAAAATCCTAATTTAACTGCTCCAAGAAGGATGTAAAGAATTAGGGCCTTATTTAAAGTTTTATATACAGATAATCCATCAGAAAAATGTCAGATGTCCTGTCTGCCACATTACAAGTGCATGAAAGCCTATGGCACTTGTAATGCGTCAGATAGAATATCTCCCATATTTTGACAAAGTATCCTAGCCGCTGCATTATAATTAAAGCCCTCAGTCGTCAAGATATGTAATTTCGTGACCTTTCCTTATTTTTAATTGTAAAACCAGATAATGCTGAGTACAGATGAGGAGATATTCCACACAAGAGATTATTTGAAAATGCAGATGTTCTTATTTTGAGAGAAAGGATAGCCATTCAAAGAGATTATGAAGAGTTGTGTGTTATCTTTTCTTGGTAGCAGACACTCTTAGATATGGATGAACTCAGATTTTAAATGGAAAATTGGCAAAGGTTTTCTTCTTTCAGTGGAATTTTGGTGAGGGAATAATATATTTGGGATCCCTAGTAGGAATTATATGACTCGATTATCATTAATTCACTTGTTATGATGTAATCAGGGGCTGGTTATCTACGATGTTAAAGTAGTGTTCTGCACTGGTTATATGATGAACATTATTTTTGCATTGTTACATTAAACAAAATATGTAGAAAATATATCTATTTTTTAAAATGTAAGACATTGGTTTATTATTTGAAGCAAAAGGAAAGGGTGATTAATTTATTAGTCTTCTACTTTAGATCTACCTGGTAAAAGCACCTTGCTTGCATTTGAATTTTTTTTATCTGCGAACGTCTTGAGGAAAACTGATGCAAGGAATATGATCCCACTGAAATGCAGCATAACTGATCTTTATAACAGTCTCATCATTTCATTATTACTATTAAAAATATTGAATTTGGTTTGGCAGTGCTTAGATGCCTAACTTGGGGTTATATTTATACATAAAAAATACGAATGGATGAATGGATGTGTCTGAATATAAGTAGATGTGTTAGTGAAAAGGGAGCTAATAACACCACTGGGTTTGGACTCGCAGCGGTAAGGCCAAGCCTCTCTAAATAACACAACTAAACAATTACAAGTACTGCTAACTCACTTGAATGCTCATTTATGCTCTCTGCAACTTCCTTTTATGAGACAAAACGGGAGTTGAAAAGGAACTATAAAGGGATTAAAAATGAAACTCTTGCTCCTTTTATGTCCAGCCTTAGGCCCTCTTTGCTGAGGGATACCAACTCTGCTGCCCTCGCTCTCTCCCATGCTATTTCAAGCGCAGTGGATACTCTGGCCCCTCCTAAAAAACATTACTCTGCCAGAAAGAGACCCTCAGCTCCCTGGTTTTTCAAAACGCTCAGGTGCTTAGGCAGGGCTGCAGGAAACAGGAGAGACGCTGGCGGTCTAAACTGGATCCAAAGGACAGGGAAAAACACAAAAATCTCCTTAAGGAGTACAAGGCGGCAGTGATCGGGGAAAAGAAGGCCCACTTTGCGAAGTTGACTACCTCCCTCAATTCCCCCAGGGAGCTCTTCAGGATTATAGACTCTCTGTCCACCCTCCAGCTACCTGATCCTATAGAGGGGACCCAGGAACTGTGTGACCAGATCTCCACCTTTTTTCATACCAAGATAGTGGATATCCACACCGCGTTAGAATCGCTGATCCGAGACTTAGAGACCGCGGTTCCCCCCGCTACCCCTGCTGCCGCAGGCCAGTCTACGGGTCCCGGCAGCACCCTTTCGAATTTCCCTTCCCTTACCTCCGAACAGCTCAATGTGCTCCTGGATAAAATAAAATCTGGATCCCCTCTGGATCCCTGTCTGCTTAAGATTCTCAAGGAGTGCAGGGAGGTCATGCTGCTCCCACTGTTGGAGGTCATGAACTCAGCTATGTCTGAAGGCATTTTTCCCACTTCTTGGAAAATGGCAGTGGTTAAGCCCCTGCTAAAAAAGGCCACTTTGTATCCTGAGATTCTTAAGAACTTTCGCCCGATTTCCCTGCTCCCTGCCCCTGCCAAGATGTTAGAGGCTCACCTTAACTATCATCTGAGTGCCTTCCTGGATAACTCCTGCCTGCTGGATTCTTCTCAGCATGGCTTCCGGAGGGCACACAGTACTGAGTCCGCCTTAACTGTGGTCATCAAAAACATCTGCGCTAAGGTCGACCAGGGCCAAACTACCATCTTGGTCCTGCTCCACCTGACAGCTGCTTTTGATACCCTGTCCCCTTCCATTTTGGCCAGCCGCCTCAGGGCCAAAGAGGACATCTGGTCAGGTGACTGGTGGCCTCCCTCACTCGGAGCCTGCCCCCAGCCTTCTCAATCAGCTCGCAATCTGGGTGTGCTGTTGGACCCCACGCTCTCTTTCGAAAAGCAAGTGAGTAGAACGGTCTCCACTTGCTGTGACGCTATCAGAATCCTGAGGAAAATCACTCACTATCTCTCTCCAGAATCCAAGAAGCAGGTTGTGATGGCCCTCGTCGCATCAAGGCTGGACTATTGCAATGCACTATATCTAGGCATCAACAAAAATCTGGTCCATCGCCTTCAGATCGTGCAGAACGCTATGGCCAGGTTTGTCGCGGACGCCCCTAGACGGGCCTCTGCCACCCTAACCAGGAAAAATCTGCATTGGCTTCCAATGCAGTCCAGGATTAAATTCAAAATCCTGTGTCTCACCTATGGCGCCTCCATGGATCTGGCACTGAACACATCAGGTCTCTTCTATCCCTGTATGCCCCTAGCAGAGCCTTACGCTCCGTTAATAAAAAACTTATGACCGTTCCCCGAGTTGCTAAAGACAGATGGGGCGGGAGGTCATTCTCCTACCTTGCCCCAAAATTGTGGAACATACTTCCCGTTGAGCTGAGAGGCCTAACTTCGCTCTCTCTCTTTCATAAGCAATTAAAAACCTGGCTCTTTGTAGAGGCGTATGTGTAGCCCGGCACCTCTCCATTTCGCAAGCAGTGGTACTATCTCTCTAGCGCCTTGATGCTCTTGGGCTTAGTCGCGCTTTACAAATTCCCCTTCATTCATTCATTCATTCATTTATAAGACACCATATTGAAGCTGCAACAATATGTACTTTTAGGCTTCCTTTTTTACCTAGAATAAATCTTTTTTTTTTGTTATTCACATGACGAAATTAAACCTTTTTGTTTGCAAAAATACCATCACATTATTTACATTGTTCCTCATAGCAAATTCTTTTCATTACTAAAATTCTACTAAACTACATTCTACATTCCCATATTCACTTCATACTTTCCATTTCCTTTCATTCAACATTCAACACACTCACACATTCCATAAATTACAACTTTTTTAAACAAAAACTTTTTTGTTATTCTTTGAAAAGCACCAGCCATAGTACATTAAATCAAAATACATTAATAAATAAATTCAATACATTTGAACTCTGTTTTTTAAAAATAGTTTCTATAGTTGGAGAAACTAGTCTACGCGTTTCGAACTCGGACTAAGTTTAGAGTTCTCATCAGGACCACGCAGCTGAAAAACAGAAGGGATAGATCTCGTGTCAACTTCATAGACCCTATTAGATGCACTCTCTATACTTATAGGCTCTCACCCGAGGCTCTTACCTCTATGCTGTCTTTTTCAACATGACACCAGAAAAGGGAAACATTTTTCTTTTCCTCTAAGTTATATCATATAAATTGCTTGATATGACTTTAAAGAGCAATGTACTTATGGTCTTTGATATATGTTTGCATTTTTGCTAGACTTATTCTTCTTTGTAATCGAGAAACAGTTTGGAAATTCTTGTTTAGTATTTTGTTGAACAACGTGATGAAAGCCTCAAATATCCTGATAAGATACAGCAGTGTAGGTAACTGTTGGTTTGTTAGCTTTGTTTCTTTCTTTGTGTGCATACACTTGAGTTCCAATGACTTCAAGTCTGCACTACTTCTTTTATACACCAACATACGAAATATTTTCGCTTTGAACACTGTCCAAGAATAGCGTGTGTTCATTAGACTGATTAGTCTGTGAGAAAAATGCATAAACCCAAAAAATGAAGTCAAAACTGGTAGCATAGAGGTAGAGTGCTGAAGGTTCCCCTTGGCAAGGAGAACAAACTGAATAACTAATGTGTCCGGAACTTCTTAGATAAAACAAACTCAGTGTTCTTTCTGCTTTGCCACCTCTTTAGTTTAGTCTTCCTTCTGTTACCGCCAGCCCTCTTTTTTCAACTAAGCTGCCTGGATCTAAATTTTAAACGGAGATTTATTTTTTTTTTTTTACAAATAGTTAGTATGTTAGTATAATAGTATGTTGTCTTACCTCGTTTCAGTCTGACTCTAACTCCTGAATTTGCGCTGCGTGAATAACGCTCCTCCTGCCTTGTAATTTTTAAAATGTAATACTTTACTTCATTTTATCTTGTTTGCGCCGAGCGTTCGCGCTTTTAACTCTAAATTGCTAGCGCCGCTTAGGGGGAATTAAGGGAGCTCTTACCCGCACTCTAATTGCTGTACACCCACATTTTGTGGGACAGAAGGGACTCGGGGGCACTGTAGAACCATCGCGCCGGTTTCGAGCGCCATTTTGGAGTGGGGAGAAGGTCTTTCCTCACTGAGCGCCATCTTGGGTGAGGGAGAGCCACTCGCCCTGCCAGGACCCACGCATTGGAGGAGGAGGTAATAATAGTAGGACCTCCTACCTCGTTTCCGTCTGACTCTAACTCCTGCATTTGCGCTGCGTGAATAACGCTCCTCCTGCCTTGTAATTTTTAAAATTTAATACTTTACTTCGTTTTATCTTGTTTGCGCCGAGCGTTCGCGCTTTTAACTCTAAATTGCTAGCGCCGCTTAGGAGGAATTAAGGGAGCTCTTACCCGCACTCTAATTGCTGTACACCCACATTTTGTGGGACAGAAGGGACTCGGGGGCACTGTAGAACCATCGCGCCGGTTGCGAGCGCCATTTTGGAGTGGGGAGAAGGTCTTTCCTCACTGAGCGCCATCTTGGGTGAGGGAGAGCCACTCGCCCTGCCAGGACCCACGCGACACCCCGCCGGCCATTTAAGATGGCCGCTAGACAAGTGCGCAGCGACGGTGCGCAGCGAGGGCGCCGTAGGGGCGCCGGAGGTGCGCCAGAGGTAAGCCCGTTTGCGCCAGTTCGCGCAACGGACGCGCTTAGGGCCGCTACCTCTGGCCCCTCTGGCCCACTTCGCATAGCCTACTCTCGGGCTGAGCTACTCAGACTCAGACCATGTCAGAACCCGATCAGGCAACCAACTATTAGGCCAATTTCCTGTGGGCTGCTTAATGTCAGATCCCTCTGCAAGCACTACACGGAAATAGCCTTCCTCATCGATTCAGAAAAACTCGATGTCCTTTTTCTCACAGAAACGTGGACTCGGGAGGACTGTGAGGTTGAGCTGGGCCTAGCCTGCCCCTCAGGCTATAAAATCAGTCACACCCCGCGCCCACTCAATCGAGGAGGGGGAATCGGGTTCATTTATAGAGACTCGTTGACCCTTTCCCAGCTAAAGATTCGAGAAGTACCGGGATTTGAACTGATGGGTTTTACAGTCAAACAGCAGGAGCTGATACTTTGCTCGGGTGTCCTATGCTACCGTCCCCCGGGACCGGCACCTTCCATATCTCTCCTCATTGACCTGATCTACGAACTCTCAAGCTCCCACTCCAAGTTATTGATTCTTGGGGATTTTAATCTGTGGGCAGGCAGTTCTTTTTCAGAGACGGTGTCAGCCGCACAATCGGCACGTAATCTGGGTGTCATTTTTGGGCCCAACCTGCAGCTGGATCTGCACGTAAACAAGACCACCTCAACGTGCATGATGTTGATCCGCATGCTGCGCAAGGTTTTACCCCTCCTCCCTGAGCAAGCCAGACCAGAAGTAGTGCGAAGTACCATCCTAAGTCGACTTGACTACTGTAACGCACTACTTCTGGAGGCCCCGGTAACACTTCTGGGCAAGCTTCAAAGGGTGCAAAATATGGCTGCCAAACTCGCCCTTTCCCGCCCCTACCACAGCTCTTCTACGGCAGCGTTACAGGAACTCCACTGGCTGCCGGTCCATCTACGCGTTCGCTACAAAGCAGTGTGCATTGTGTTCAGGGCTATCCATGGCCTGGGCCCAATCCCTTTGCGGAGAATGTTTGCCTGGTACCTTCCATCCCGAGCTTTACGTTCCTCTTCATCCAGGCTACTTATAGTTCCGCGCTTCCAGAGAGTGAGGATGGGTGGCTGATCGTTCAGAGTAGCGGCAGCCAAACTCTGGAACTCCCTGCCAATATCCCTGAGAAGTCTTGAGGATCTCTTAGCCTTCAGAAAGGCGCTGAAAACTTACCTCTTCCCTAGGACAGGCTGAGCTGCTGAATTTGCTGGATCATGGGTCAAAGCGCCAGGATGCCCTTGGTGGTGACAGGTTTGCGCTATATAAGTATACCACAATACCAATACCAATACAAAGACCATTTGTTTCTACACTGAGTGTTGCCCCTAAATTCATATAATCTGACAGTCCTCAGTCCACCCTCTGCAGCCTCTTGATTTTGCTCAGTTGCTTCATAGCATCTCTGCACTGCAATAATTACCACCTTCAAATAGCTACAAGGTCTGTGACGTAATTGCTAATTTTCCAAATAACCATCACTTTTGCCTGATGGATCCTCTGAAGAATCGTCCTATCTTTGTTAGTATTTTGGAAAATTGCATAGAGCAGTACGGCCATGTTATGCCTAAATTGATACAGCCTAATCTTCAATATGTATTACTGTGTAAAGTTCAATTCATGGTCTGGAACACTCAGAACGCACATTGTCACAGTGAGGTATCCACATCTTCTTCCACAATAATCTCTTTTAATGTATTCCTCCTTCTGTTTCAGGTCCGTGCATACTATTTATATATCAGTGGGCATGAGTTAATGAACTCATTTCAGTAGGAACCATACAGACAATGTCAGGAAGTTGTTCATTCAGTCAGATTTCACATGCTGAGAGTGAAGGGCTGGGAGTGTTTCTCTGTGGCAGGCAGGGCTTTAAGTGTCAGATTTGATCTCTTCCTGCAGTCCCATTATGGCAAACACACGTTCTAGAGCTGTCTTGACATGGTGGAACGCTGTCGACGGCACTACCTCCACCACCGGGAACTTCGAGTAGGAGTCAACCAGCACCAGCATGTTCCGCCCAAAGTCGATGTTCACTTTGGTCCAGACACGGATCTTCAGTAATCACAGGATGGAGTGCGATCAGTCAATCAATCAGAGTACTTGTAAAGTGCGCTACTTACCCGGGAGGGTCTCCAGGCGCTGAGGGGAGGGGGTGGCGCTACTGCTGAAAGAGCCAGGTCTTGAGGAGTTTTCTGAAGGTGAATAGGTCTTGGGTCTGTCGTAGGTGGGCAGGGAGGGTGTTCCAGGTCTTGGCGGCGAGGTAGGAGAAGGATCTGTCTCAGGAGGTCGTTCGATGGATGTGGGAGACAGCGGCGAGGGCAAGGCTAGCGGAGCAGCCTCGCCGCCTGTGATGTTGCAGGAGTGACAGGTCCATAATGCTTGCTCAACCATACCATCCATTCCTGGGAACCAGACTTTGCTCCGGAGTCCGGCCTTGGTCCTGGAGACACATTGATGGCCTTGGTGGGCTAGACGGACCACCTCCTTCTGCAGGCTCTTTGGGATCACTAGTGTGGTCCCCCGCAAGACCACTCCATGTAGTCCTTCACTAGGCTCACTCTGTACCCTCCAAACTTGTTGTCAGAACAGCTGCTCCTCTGCAGTGAGGGAGCTGACACAGTGCAGGAAGTGGCGCCATTTCCAGTTGACCAACGTGGCCTTGACACTGATGAGGCACTCGTTTGATTCCGTTGCTTTTCCACCGTCTTCGAGCGTGAGGGCGACTGGACCCGCTTTGAGAGAGACCATCCGGGCAAACTCCTCGTTGTAGTCTTCGTCAACCGGTGCGTGGAGCTGCAGGATCGGGCCAGGGTGACGCAACAGGAAGTCGGCCGAGTTGTTGGCCCCGGGCCGGAGGATCACCTCAAAATGGTATGCTTGTAGTTTCACTGCCCACCTCTCAATCCGGGGAGGAGCAAGTCGAGATGTGCCGGCGAAGAGTGGGACGAGAGGCTTGTGGTCAGTGACCACTCAGAATTCGCGTCCGTACAGGTACAAGTTGAAGTGCTGGCATGCCCATTTTATGGCCAGGGCTTCGTTTTTCTATCTGTGCATACCGCATCTCTGTTGCAGTCAACGCCAGGCTGGCAAACGCAGTAGGGACCCATTCCTTGGCCTTCTCTTGCATCAGGACTGCCCCTAGGCCTACAGGGCTGGCATCTACCATGACCTCCATGCGCCGATAAGGGCGGAAGTATGCCATGACTTGGTCATCGATGAGGGCTTCTTTGATGGCATGAAACCTCAGATCTTCTTTTTGGACCAAACCCACAGAGGCTCGGATAGGGACGCCAGGTTGAGAATGACCCGGCCACAGTACGGGGCCATCCCCATGAAGCTCCGGACTTCGGAGGCTGGCGTGGGCCTTGGGGCAGATCGTATGGTCTCCGCTTTCTTCGAGTCCACTTGCAGCCCTTCCATAGAGAAGATGTACCAGAAGAAGTCTACCAATTCCTGGTAGAACGAGCACTTGAATCTGTGCAGGGTGAGTCTGTTGTCTGCAAGATGTTGAAGGGTGGCCCGGAGGTGTATGTGGTGCTCCTCTAGTGTCTTGGAGAACACAAGGATGTCATCGCTTAAGTTTATTACACCTTGCAGTCCTGTGAGAGTTTCCCTTATTGCATTCTGGAACACCTCCGCAGCCAACGAGACGTCAAAGCTCAGTCTCTTGTAACGGCTTAGTCCTACGTGAGTGGAGAACGTTGTGATGTTCCTACTGTTGGGGTGGAGTTCCAGCTGATGATACCCCGCATTGAGGTCGAGTTTAGTGAACCATTTGGAGCTGTTCAGGTCGGCCACGATGTAGTCCATCATGGGTGTGAGATAGCGTTCCCTCTTTACGGCTCTATTTGGTAGGCGCATGTCTACACAGAGCAGGATGGCTCCCGGCTGTTTCCGGGCTACAATGAGAGAAGACACCCATGGTGTGGGGCCCGACACGTCTCTATCCCACCTTCATCGCCAGTGCAGTGTCCAGGAGTGGCAGGATACGTACGGACATAGACTAGGCCGCAACCTTCGGCCGCAATTAATGCGAAGACACACTAGCAATTTGCTCACTGGGCCAAGACCCAGTGCGGTCTTGACCCCCTTTATTTATACACTCGGGCGAGCCCGCCCTCGGGGTGCATGGGTGCGTGAGGAGTGTACGTGAATGGGCCGGGTAGCTCCGTCACTACAACAGGAAGGGATCGAGGGAACAGAGAAGGGAAAAACAATAAAGGAGTGAGAACGAGAACAGGTGCAAATGTATGTGAATGCGAAAGAGCCGTTATAAACGCTGTCACCAGACACTAACTTCCAGTTCATACATTGTCTTTAGAGGGTTCTACCTATTCGACAGTGGAAGGGCATCTATTTTCAACCAGCCTAAAAGCTCTGGTGCAGCGTCGATGTTGTGACGTGGTGGCCCCAAAATGAACTACAACCAAATTGGCAGTAGAAAGATATTCATTAAGAACACCACAGCAATCAACCGCTTCATTCCAACTGCCGCACAGCCAATTCTCAAACCCCCAATGAAATAACTACATTTTATAAAGAGTACTCTGCATGCAGATAATAGTGCAGAAGAGAAATACCACACAGGTCGTAGTGATTTTGCATTGCTAGATTAAACCCGGTGGAGGCCCCGAGGCAGTCGAAATTTCAGGGCCCCCCCTCGCAAATTATCTCTTAACACATTTCAAATTTTACCAACCAATAATTTTAATAAATCAATTTTATTAAAGTAATCTAAACATTAACAAGTATAATGTTATTAAACAAAAATTAATTAGAAACAATTTAAGAAAGCTTCATTGAAATTTTCTTTCAAAATCAAATCAATATTATTTTGATCCATTGTCATAGGGCCCCTAAAATGTGTGGGCCCATAAGCCGGTACCTACTTTGCCGATTTGGTAATCTGGAACTGTGACTTTGAAGTCTCTGCCCTTCACGACCATAGTCTCCATTGCTCTGTCCTCTGTCTGCTTCATATGTGGAGCTTTCTGAGCCGTTTCTGTGGTGTTTCTGTCAGCTCTGCAAAGTGAGGGTCATTATTTCGTCTGGCACCCGATTCTTGATGGCCAGTACTTCTCATGGCACAGACCTGCGAGTACTATTACTCATCTTACCTTTATTCAGAGAGGATATTATATGTCCAAGCATACTGAGATACCAGTCCTAAAATTGCTCTTTGGAGAAGTGGCTCAGTGAGGGGAAAAGAGAAACTTGCCTTCAATGCTTGTAAACCTTTTCAGAAGCTAGGGGAAGTGAACTGCACCCTGCTGAGTAATTTCCAATGCAACTAGAGCCAAGAATATGGTTATTGCCGATGTAAATAAACTGCAAGTTTAATAGGAGATGTGCTGGGTTACAAAGAATGTCTGACAAAATATCGAAATTCACAATATCGACGTACAAAAATATCGGAACTAAAATATCTAAATCAAAAATATCGGCTTCCTATACTTAACTAGATATATACACAAATATCGATTTTTTAATATCGATATACAAAAACATCGTTTACTTTTATATCGACTACATTAACATCGGAAAACAAAAATATCGCTTTCTACAAAAAGTAATGACATTAACTATAATATCGACATCAAAAATATCGTGCACATCAATATCGGATTATCAGCTATATCGACTTTTTATATGCATTTGTTAGCATAATTAATTAACGTTTTATATGTTTTCACATCTAAATAAACACACAATACTCAAATTAATACTATAAACACACTATTAATTTGTCTAAAATATCCTATTGGTATAATTATATCACCTACACATATAAAAATATTCTATGCTAGTTTGTATAATTTTATAATTTTTTTGGTTTTTCTCTTCTATTACAAAGTAATCACAACTGAAATTCAAATATACTAACTAACCAATCACAACCCTAATTTTTTTAATGAACCAATAGCAAAGTAATTAGTACAGACACTCCCCTATATAAACAATTAAAATCTAAGCACAAACTACTTGCCAAAAGTCACTGAAGGAGATTCATCTCTATCCGAATTGCTGCACAACAACTAGAAGAACCAGACTATCAACCTACTATTACATCTTCTAAGTAAGTAAATAAAATAGAAACTGCATTATTTGCTACTACTACTTACTTACCTGCTAAATACCCAGTGCCCCTTTGCTATTCATACTACTTAACATGCTAAATAATTATATAAAACTATTTTTTTAGATACTACGACTACTGACTATTCTACTCAAAATAACTGTGAACAAAGCATAGGAATACAGATTCTAATAACTATGTAAGTAATTTCACATTGTTTCATTATGTGCACATAAATCTAAACACACAGAAATAATGACTTTTGCCCCACATATTTCTTTTTTTCTGTAGATTCTACTACTGAAAACTGCACTACTAATGAACTAAGGACATCAGTACTATTTCTACAATACATTTTACTAAGTAAGTATTATGCAAATGAAATAAATGTGGAAAAACCATACAAACATTTAGAACTGTTCTAATTATTTTGTATTATATATTGTTTATTTACAGAGCAAACACGACGAATAGATATACAGACATAATACAGAACTCCACATTCTGAATAATACAGATACTAATCACAAAGTAAGTATATTAAAGAACATAATTACCAGATAATCTATTAAAAAACGTACCAACATGGTGATTATTCTAACACATATGTTCCTTTTTTTTTAAGATAACACTACAAACTACTCTCCAGAAGCTGAAGAAACAACTATACTGGCAAAGACCAACCTAACAAAATATGTAAGTATCTTCACAATGTGAATCATGAAGATACACTTTTGTAGTAGAAATGAGCTCTAACATTGCAAATGTACCGAAACATTAATTAATAATATACTACTTTCATGTTTTTCATAACAGCTACAACAACATCACAAACAATTATCCCCAACTAAAGAAGCAAGCAACTCCTAATTTTGCTGTAAATTCTAAAACACGTAAGTATAAACATTCCTACTTATCACTAACATAGATTATTTATCACATTTAATTTGACATTAACTATTATATATATATTTTATAGATATACAAAGTCCAAAATGACCGAAGGAGCCGAATTTGTGACCAGCCAGAAAGGAAAACTATTACTATGCTACATGAGTTACACTTATACACAAGAAAAGCAATATGGCATGAAAGTTAATTGGAAATGTTGTAAATATTATTCTAACAAGTGCTATGGAAGAGCAACAACTAGAGAAGCTACAGTACTGTATACTAGGGAACACAATCACCCACCTAATGTTACTGAAATAGAAGTTAGAACAGCTTTGGAAAATATAAAAGAAGCTAGTACAGATTCCCAAAAGCAAACAAATGTCATTTTAAAAGAAGCCATTCCTAAAATCCCAAAAACAGCCACAACCCAAATGCCAAATATTCTCTCCTTAAAAAGAACTATAGCACGAACTAAAAAAGCTACTACTGCTACAACACCATCTCCCAGAACATATCAGGATATAAATTTAACTGCAAACCAAATAATCACTTTAAATAAACAACCATTTATAGTTTACGACAACGAAAACAATGACAAAAGGCTTATAATTTTTGGTACCAATATGAATTTAGTTAAACTGCAGCAAAGCCAATATTGGATGATGGATGGAACATTTAACATCTGTCCCAAACCAGTTTTCCAATTATACACAATACATGACCTGTACCACAACTGCAACATACCTTTGCTATATGCACTGTTGCCAAACAAAAATAATTCCACATATATGGAATTATTAAATATAGTAAAACAAAAAACTAATGATTTTTCTCCAGAAAAAATCATTTTCGATTTTGAGCATGCAATGCTCTCAACTATCCTAAAAATCCACCCCCATACCTGCATTCAAGGCTGCCATTATCATTTAAACCAGTGTTTATGGAGACACCTTCAAAAAACTACCCTAAGTGTCGAATATGCTACAAACTCTTCTTTTGTTTTCCAAATTAAAAAACTCATTGCACTTGCTTATGTCCCTGAAACAGATGTAGCTGAATACTACAACATGCTTATAGACAGCCCCTTCTACAAACAAAATGAAGCTAAATTAAGTCAATTTCTTGACTACTTTGAAGACACATGGGTAGGCAGACTCCACAGATCTGGCCACAGACGAAATCCCAAATTCCTCATACTCTGGTGGAACGTTTACAAAAGTACCCTTAACGGAGAATCAAAAACTAACAATGCAGTGGAAGGTTGGAACAATGCATTTGTACAATCAACTGGCAGAACCAAACCTACTCTAGAACATTTCATTAAATGCCTACAGAAAGAACAGAGCTACCAGGAATTTAGAATGGACCAATCTGTAACTGAACTTGTCCCTAAAACATCAAAGCAAAATAAACAAATGCACAAGTACCTGGAAGAACAAGTAAAACTTTACCCTAGTACAAAAGGCATAGAATACCTAAACATCATAGCCAAAACACTACTCTAATTAATTCCCAAAATGTTATAAAACACTAAAACTATCACCTAAGTATGCAAAAATATGTAACGTGAGCTTCTAAAGTATTTAATGTATGCAATATATAGAGATATTATTATAATATATGCACACATTAAAACTAAATAACAAGTAAAACACAATTCCATAATAAAAATAACATTACCCACCCACACAAAATAAGAAAGCAAGGACTTACCAATCATGTTGTCAATCCAATAACGTCCTTCTCCACCAAAGTAATCCAGGTAGTGCAAAATTAACCCCCAAACAAATGTAAAAATACAACTGTTCCAAAATTAAGAAATCCACGTTGTTCCGAGCCATCGAATAACCATAAAAAACCCGAAAAAGTAGAAAAATAGAAAGAATCGCTCCTGGAAAACCGAAAAATGTAAAGAAGTGTTTGTAAAGCAGTGTTGAATTAAACAAACAAACACTTCCTTTAAAAAAAAACGGAACTTCCGATGTAGCGTACACCTATGACAAAAACATAGAAAACAGACATTCCCACCCACATTAATTAGCTAGTAATTGGGTACAAACATATTAAAATTGATGATTTCACTTGTAGATATACCCTAAAAGACTAAAAATCACTCTATAAATAATGAGTTAACTGACTAACACTACGTGTATATACCATAAGTAATTATCTGTTTTCGAAATCTAAAACATAACTCCCTCACATTCAACAACACTAAATATAAGGTCACTAGTCTCAAAACATCATAAAAATACACATAAAACATATAAAATAAACCTTACCTGAAGCGACGTGAAGTGTCTCCCAACCGCGATCAGCCCTTCTTCCAAATAACCCAAAACGACCTAACCCGGTTACAAAATAAAGCACCCAAATGCAATAAAATAGTCCCAAGTATAAAATATAATATCTATACTTAACTAAATAGGCAAAAATAAACATTAAGTTTCTAATATTGTAAAAAAAAATTTACTTTAATCCTACAATGATTTGATTAACAAATATGTAAATGAATGTAATAAATAAATATTATGAAAACAATAATATTTATGTCAACAATGTCTAGAAATATAACTACATTGTCACAAATTATAATAATTTAAAAATGTGTTAAAAATGTGTGACTTATATTATAAATATTTGATGTTTAGAAATGAAGTTGAAAAAATCATAATAGAAAAATACTTTTGATATTTCTACATTTCTTTCTGAAATTACAATATGTAAAAGAGATTTTAAATAATTGTCATTTTTTAAAAAAATTATGAAAATAATAATGCTTCTGTATAGTTGCTTATCATTGTGTTTATAAAATATGTTTTTTAACCCAAATGTAATAAAAATATTTTTGTTATGAAATAACATTTTATTTGTGAAACATAAATAAAAATAATGTTTCTACAATCATGTTGAACTATTTTTATCATTATCTTACTATAATGTAACAATCTTATTAGAAATTTTGCAGTGTATATTAAATGTGAGTATATGTTGGACTCTAATAATGTAATTATTAATATACCAAATCCAGTGTACATAAAATTAGAGTAGGTGTAATTTTATTTTTTTGTAATTTCCTTTAATTGATGGAATTTAAATTTATTTTATTTGTACCCTGTACGACTGTACCCCAAAAACCCAAAACTGACCCTGAACCCTAAAAATACCCCTTTACCCAAAAACCCAAAACTGACCCTGAACCCTAAAAATACCCCTTTACCCAAAAACTGAAAACTGACCCTGAACCCTAAAAATACCCCTTTACCCAAAAACTGAAAACTGACCCAGAACCCAAAAAATACCCCTTTACCCAAAAACTGAAAACTGACCCTGAACCCAAAAATACCCCTTTACCCAAAAACTGAAAACTGACCCTGAACCCAAAAAATACCCCTTTACCCAAAATCTGAAAACTGACCCTGAACCCAAGAAATACCCCTTTACCCAAAAACTGAAAACTGACCCTGAACCCTAAAAATACCCCTTTACCCAAAAACTGAAAACTGACCCTGAACCCAAAAAATACCCCTTTACCCAAAAACTGAAAACTGACCCTGAACCCAAAAAATACCCCTTTACCCAAAAACTGAAAACTGACCCTGAACCCAAGAAATACTCCTTGACCCAAAAACTGAAAACTGACCCTGAACCCTAAAAATACCTCTTTACCCAAAAACTGAAAACTGACCCTGAACCCTAAAAATACCCCTTTACCCAAAAACTGAAAACTGACCCAGAACCCAAAAAATACCCCTTTACCCAAAAACTGAAAACTGACCCTGAACCCAAAAAATACCCCTTTACCCAAAAACTGAAAACTGACCCTGAACCCAAAAAGTACCCCTTTACCCAAAAACTGAAAACTGACCCTGAACCCAAGAAATAACCCTTTACCCAAAAACTGAAAACTGACCCTGAACCCTAAAAATACCCCTTTACCCAAAAACTAAAAACTGACCCAGAACCCAAAAAATACACCTTCCCCCAAAAACTGAAAACTGACCCTGAACGCAAAAATACCCCTTTACCCAAAAACTGAAAACTGACCCAGAACCCAAAATATACCCCTTGACCCAAAAACTGAAAACTGACCCTGAACCCAAGCAATGCCCCTTTACCCAAAAACTGAAAACTGACCCTGAACCCTAAAAATACTCCTTTACCCAAAATTAATTCATATTATTTAATTACCAATTAATTATTAATTAACAATAACAATAAAGTAAATATATTAGCACATTAGCTGTAATTAATTAAATTTAATAATTAATATTATTTTTTCAAAATTAATTAACAATAACAAAAAATATGATATTATAAAAAAATTAAGCTAATTAATATAATTAACTAATTAATAGTAATTAATTACCAATTAATTATTAATTAAAAATATGTACTAAATTATATTAATTAATTAACTAATTAATTTTAATTAATTACCAATTATTTATAATTTAAAAATATTTAAAAACATATATTAATTAATTATTTATTATTAAATTACTTCCCACCCTTATCCCCTATAAACCCAATAACCCGCTCCTAAAACTTGATATCTATTATTAATTTTTTATATAATTTATTTAAAAAAAATATTTAATTTAAATTTTTTTATATTTTGTTTTATTATTTTAGGTTTTTTTACATACATTTTAATACACTCCCCACCCTTATCCCCTATAAACCCAATTACCCACTCCTAAAACTAGATATGTTTTTTAAAACATTTTTTAATTAAATATATTTTAATTTTTTTCGATAGACCATTTTATCAAAATTTCATGTACAATTATTTTATATTTTCCTATACTATTTATTTTTTCCATTACTACACGATATTTTGTATTGTCGATATTTTGTCATACGATATTATTGTTTTCGATATTTATACTTACTTACCTATTACGATATTTTTGTATCCGATATTTTGGCTTCCCAATATTTTTTACCTTCGATATTTTATCTTCGATATTTTGTCTTTACGATATTTTATTTTCGATATTTTGTCTGATTACCGGTTACAAAACCCTCAGATTTCTTTACATGGTTCTCATATTTCAATGGCTAATGTTCTAACCCTGCCTCAAGTATTCTGAAGAACTTGGGATGCAAGGAGAAAGCTATGGGGTTTAGTGATGTTTGACTTACACAATCCAAAATAAGCTTCAAGGTTGAAGTACTAAACAATCCACATACAAATGAAGGTGATTGAAAGCAGTTCGCACAAGCACAGAGGCTTGTCAAATGAGGTGAACACCACCAAGACAAAACTCCATGGGTGTATGTTTGTGAAGGGCTACCTCGTTAGAGGTAAATGAGGGCATATATGTTATCCTAGAGGTCTACAGCATGGGATTTTCTAGGCAGCAAGCACAACAAGCCACATGCTTAGAGGCCGGAGAAGACACAAACAAAGTATATTCTCAAGAAAGGAAGGTTAATGTAAGAACCAATGAGATTCTGTATGCCTGGCGGTGTGCCTGGCTGACTGGGTGCTCAGAAGGTGTTAAAGCAGAACTTTCAAGAAGGAGGTTTCAGACTGAGGGGTATATTCACAAGAACGTGTGATAACTACAGCAAGAGTAGTGTAACGCAATTTTCAACATTGCAGCTCATAGTGGGAAAATAACCCTGTGTCAACGTGGAACTCACAACAAGGCGGTAGCATCCGATAGACACAAGACAACGCGGCAAATGTACACATGAAAATCAGTGCCATGCTGCAAAAATGCGATACGCGAACACAAAAAACATGCGATGAGGCTAACCGCGGTACAAAAAGTAGAGAAAACCAGCCACAGGCCTGCAAATCCCATGCATCCGGTGGGACAATGCACCATAAAAACCCCAGTAAAAATGCACCAGAGACAAGTCAAAGCATGTAGCAACATGAATGCACAGTGACCCAGCAAGGAACAACGGGTCGGGGACGGCCAAGGAGAAGAGAGAGAGGAAGACGTGGTGCAGACCGCAGGAAAACCAGCTTTACGGAGGTGACAGAACACTACCAGCAACTGACCCACAAGCAGAGGAATCCAGCATCCCCCTAACAGACACAACCCACCCACACATGGCACTCCAATGGCATGTGTCAGCACGCAAAAAGGAGGTGGTCCAACTGGTGTTGGAGGGGACCGAACCCTTGGAATGCGCACCAGGACACATACGTAGGGGTCTATCACTCTACAGGGCCCACTGACACCCCACAAAGGAGACCCAAGCTACCATAGAGACACATGCATGCACATACACAGCACAGGACCACACCTAGGGGTGCACAATTAGCAGTCACATACCCATGTTGGCTCTGCATTTTTCCCGTATTTCTGTGCCCTTTTTGCCTTCTGTGCCACTCATTTTTTCCCTGTATTTCTGTGCCTGCTTGCCTTCTGTGACACTCGTTTGTCGAGTATTTCTGTGTCCTTTTTGCCTTCTGTGCCACTCCTATTTCACTGTATTTCTGTGCCCTTTTTACCTTCTGTGCCACTCATTGTTTCTCTGTATTTCTCTACCGTCTTGCCTTCTGTGACACTTGTTTTTCCTGTATTTCTGTGCCCTTTTTGCCTTCTGTGCCACTCATTTATTCCCTGTATTTCTGTGCCTGCTTGCCTTCTGTGACACTCGTTTGTCGAGTATTTCTGTGTCCTTTTTGCCTTCTGTGCCACTCCTATTTCACTGTATTTCTGTGCCCTTTTTACCTTCTGTGCCACTCATTGTTTCTCTGTATTTCTCTACCGTCTTGCCTTCTGTGACACTTGTTTTTCCTGTATTTCTGTGCCCTTTTTGCCATCTTTGCCACCAATTTTTTCCCTGTATTTCTATGCCCTCTTGCCTTCTGTGACACTCGTTTTCCCTCGATTTTGTGCCCTTTCTGCCTCTGTGCCACTAATTTTCCCTTGTTTATTGTGCCCTTTTGCCTTCTGTTTTCTTCATCGTCCCTGCCGCTGTGTCCCCTGTGGCCCCACCCCCGACCGCCCACCTCCCATTCCCTGCCCCGTCTCCCAGCTGCTCCTCCCTCCCACCTCCCCATATAGGCCGGCCGCTGAGGAGAGCGACCCTTGACCCCACCAGGTAGGTCGCTCCTCCTCCGCACAGCACCGCCTGTGTGTCCCTGCCCCTGCTGCCGCTCCTGAGGAAGTTCAAGGCCCTCCACCACCTGCAGGCTACCACCTGCGCCTCATCCCTGGGAGGCCAGTGGTAGGTCGTAGGTTTGTTCATCTTCCGCTTTATTGTTTTATTGTATTACCTGTATTTCATTGTTGTGTCTGTTTATTTATTTATTTATTTATTTATTTCAAAGGTTTTATATAGCGCTACTGGACCCAAGAGTATCAGAGCGCTTTACAAGGCAGGTGAAAACAAACAATGAAATAAACTAAAAATTTAGCAAGAACGAGTTACAAAATGATAGTCTAACCAGCATGTCTAATGGGGCAAAGAGAATAGAGATAGAAATTAAGATGTAGATGAATAATGAAAGTTTGGAGAGAGAGGGGGGTGAAGAGAGAGGGAGTAAGAGTATGAGGGCATAGAGAGGGGGAGTAAAGAGGAGTGCATAATAGAGGAGAGAGGAGTGAACATGTAAGGTGTCATTAACATTAGATACCCCAATAACTGGAACATGTACAGTGTCAGTAACATTAGATACCCCAATATTTGTTGAGAAGAAGTATTTTTAGTTCTTTTTTGAAGAGAGGGTAAGAGGGGTTGCAACGGATATCTTTTGGGAGAGAGTTCCAGATTGTGGGAGCGTTACCAGAGAACGCACAGGATTGGGTCTTTTGACATTTTAGTCTAGGTGGGATCAGGACAAGGGAGTTTGTGCTCCTCAGGGATCTAGAGGAACCTGCTTTGTGTAGTTTTGCTGCAAGGTAGAAAGGGGTGTTTTGGAGAGCTTTGTGAGTGATGCAGGCAATCTTATAGGTGGATCTACCTTCTATTGGGAGCCACTTGAGATTTTTGAGGACGGGGGAGATGTGATCACATTTTCTACAATCAGAGATGAGTCTAACAGCAAGGCTGAGGACAGACTTAATTGGAGCAAGATGGATTTTAGGGGTGCCAGCCAAAGTGGCGTTGCCATAGTCAATCCTGGAAAGTACCAGATGTTGGACAACAAGTTTGAAATCTTCTGCAGGAATAAAAGGTTTAAGTTACTTAAGGTGGAGAAGGGTGAAAAGAGCGCTTTGGATGCATTTTTAATGTGGGGGATGAGATTAAGATTCTGGTCAATACTGATGCCTAGGGATTTGACAGAATTAGAGGTGGAGAGAGGGCACTTTAGAGCTTTGATGTCATTTAACCAAAGTTGAATGGGAAGAGAATTATTTTTGGGGGAGAAAATGATGATTTCTGGTTTTTTGGGGTTCAGTTTGAGATGGTTCAGATGGAACCAGGTTTGAATTTTTTTTCAGGGTCTCATTGAGGTGAAGGATGTCTTTGTGAGATTTGATCTTGTAATATAATAGGGTGTCGTCAGCATAGAGGTGGTAGTTGATATTAGAATGTTTGAGGATGAGGGTGAGTGGTTCCATGAACAGATTGAATAGGGTAGGGGAGAGGATGGATCCTTGAGGGACGCCGAGTGAGACAGGTTGAGGTTTAGAGAGGAAATGGCTAAGCTTGATTTGTTGAGATCTATTTTGTAGGAATGAGGAGAAACATTTGTATACAGTGCATTCCAAACCGAATCGATCTTTAAGAGTGCTGAGAGGGTGGGGTGGTGGACGGTATCAAATGCAGCTGAGAGGTCTAGAAGGATTAGTACTGAGGATTCTCCTTTGTCAAGGGAATGAATGTCATCAATGATATTAAGCATAGCAGTTTCTGTACTGCATCCCTTTCTAAAGCCGGACTGGAAGACATCAAGGAGGTTGAAGGAGACAATATGTTTCTCGAGTTGTAATAGGACACATTTTTCAAGGGCTTTGGAGGGGGATGGGAGGTTAGAGATTGGACGAAGGTTGTTTGGATCATTGGGGTCAGCTGTGGTGTTTTTGAGAATAGGCAAGATTTGACCAAGTTGAAGGAAGGCAGGGACACATCCAGTGGACAGAGAAGAGTTGATCATTTTAGTCCATATGGGGGCAATGATAGATTTAAGTTTTTGAACCAGAAGGGCGGGTAGAGGATCTTTGGAGTGGGCAGAAGGTTTTTGTTTGACAATGATATTAGTGATCATAGATTCTGTTACTGGACTGAAATCGCTCCAAGAGGCATTGTTTTTAGTAGGGGGTTTGTTTTGGAAGGGTATCCTGTTGGAGTAGAGCAGGGAGGGAAACAGAGGTATCGAGTGGTGTGGAAAAGGTGGTCGAAGGAGAGTTATGGGTGTTGGGGAGGGTGTGTAGGATGGTGGTAGGTTGGAGTGAGAGTGGGAGCGAAGAGAAGGAAAGTTTGATCATGTTGATTTTGCTCGTAAAGAAGCTGGCAATTTCTTCGCATTTGTCAAAGGAGGCTAATATTTTAGGAGGGCCAGTGGAGGTTTGTTTTTTTACAATGTTAAAGAGTTCTCAAGGGCGGTTTCTGGCCTGATCCAGTTGAGAACATAGGAAGGAGGCTTTTTCGTTAAATATGAGTTTTTTGTACTGGGATCTAGCAGTTCTAAGAATAGCCAGATTGTTCACGCTTGGATGAGTTCTCCAGATCCGTTCAGAATGTCTAAGGGACCGTCTTTCATTATTGAGTTCAGAATTAAACCAAGACTTAGGAGGTTTTTTTGTTGTTTGAGTTTGATTGGAGCAATTTGGTCGAGGGTTTCAAGTATAGAATTGTTATAATGGTTGGTTAGGTCAGTGGTGCTGTCAGAGAGAGGGGGTAGAGCTAAGTGAGCCTTAATTGCGGTTTCCAATTCGCCCGGAAGAATAAGGTGAAGGTTGCAGGTGTATTTCTTAGATAATATGCTGGTGGGGGTGTGGCGAGTAGTGGATTTGGCCATGGTTAAAAGGATAAGGTAGTGGCCAGACCAATCTACCACAAGAATATTTGAGAGGAAGGCTAGATCGTTGCTCGTTATAATAGCATCAAGGGTGGCACCTTTGTTATGTGTGGGAGAATGGCAGAGTTGGGACATATTGGTGATGTCCATGGTATCGTTAAGTAGGATGACAGCAGGATCAGCACTATTGTTCCAATGGATGTTGTAATTACTGAGGAAGAGATTTTTAGAATGTGAGAGTGACGATTGTATGATAAGATCAGTCAACTCTTCCCTAAAGGGGATGTTTTTTCCAGGGGGGTGGTAGATAGTGTGTTACCGGGTAGTGGGGGAGTCAGGTATGATGAAATCGGTGCAAAGATATTCAAAGTATGAAGGGTCTTGTAGATTGACTAGTGAGATCTTAAGTTCAGCTTTAAAAATTATGGCGAGACCACTGCCTGTTTGTTCGATTCTGTCTTTTCTGATGATAGAATAACCAGGGGGATAAGTAAGTCGAGGATGGGAGTGGAGTGGGAGGTGAGCCATGTTTCAGTTAGGAAAGCAATGTCAATGTTTTCACTAAGAATGGTTTCAGCGATCTCCGTAGCGTGACAGGAAGCTGATCTGCAGTTAATCAGCATGCAGCAGAGGGGATGGGGACTGGCGGTAGAGAGGGGGGACAAGTGGGGATAGGTTTGAGTAGTTGGGGTGGTCTAGGGGAGGAAGGAGGAGGGGAGAGTTTGCTTGTTCCTAAAAGAACTGGAATAGTAGACAGATGCGAAGGGCAGGAGGCGGATCGGCAGTTAGTCATCGTGCAACATAAGGGAGTGGGATCGGGCGATTGGGAGGGGGGCCAAGTGGGGATATATCTAAGTTGTTGGAGTTGTCTAGGGGAGGAAGGCGGAAGGGGGAGTCTTCTAGTTCCTAAGAGAACTGGGATGGAAGATTTATGACTAGAGGGTAAATTGGACGACGGTGTTGGTGGAGAAATAGTTAAGTTCGAGGAACTGTTAGCTTTAGAGGATAGAGATAGATAGATAGGTTAGAGGGACTGTTAGCTTCAGAGGTTGTTGGTTGAGTACCACGTTGTGGTTGTGTGGACATGCTGGTACTTGTATGGGGTCACGACTTGTGAGGGTTGATTGGGTAATGTGCAGGTTGTGTGGTTGTTAGAAGAAGGCGTGTTTCTGTAGGTGATAGAGTTAGGCTGACAGTATGTGGGTGTGTTGAGGAGGGTGTCAATGTGTGATGAGATATTTTTATTAAGGAGTGAGATATCGCTTCTAAGAGAGGAGAGTTCTAAGATGAGGGACAAAAGGACAAGTTCAATGGTAGGGGAAGCTAGAGTGTGAGTTGATGAGTGCGGAGGGTCTGTATTTATTGATCTGTTCGTCGAGTTAGGGTTCTTTAGTGGGGGGATAAAGTGTGGAGGAAGAGGTGTAAAGCCTGGAAGGTGGGGAAGGGAGTGTGTTTTTGGAATCGGGGGAGATCAGGGGGTAAGAGGGGGATGTAGGAGGTAATGTTTTTTGGATGTTAGAAGTATTGCAAGGAGGAAGGATGTTGGGGGGAGGTTGAAAGGAGAGGCGTGTGTACTGGAGCGTAGCGAATTAGGAAGAGGCGATAAGGGGTGGGAGAAGTGAGGGTAGGTGAAGGTAATATGAGTTGGGGAGGGTCGTGGGGATGAGGTAAGAGGGACGGGGATGAAATGGGGGTGATGAAACTAGGGGTATAAGAGGTGAGAGGGCAGTGTGATGGTTTGGGATAGACTGCTAATTTGTTGTTTATTGGGCACAGGAGAGGGAAGGGAAGAATCAGGAGGGAGCGATAGGGGGGAAGGAGAAATGAAAGGGGATGCATGCAATAAAAGTTGGTGACGGTCAGAGGAACAAGATAAGAGGAAGGGGGATGGAGTGGGGGTTTGGGATATAGTGCTAATGTGTTGTTCATTGGGAGTAGGAGAGGGAGGGGTAGAATCAGGAGGGAGCGATGGGGGGAGAGAGAAATGAAGGGAGATGTAGGCGCTGGGGGTTGGGGTAGGTCAGAGAGGAAGAGGATGAAATGGGGGCTGATGAATCTAGGGTTAGATGGGGTGAGAGGGCAGGGTTCGGGTAAGGAATGAAGTGCTAATATGTTGATCATTGGAAGTGGGAGAGGAAGGGGGGAATCAGGAGGAAGCGATAGGGGGAGAGAGAGATGAGGGGAGATGCAGGCATTAAAAGTTGGGGTTGGTCAGTGAGACAACGCTCAACGCTCTCAATGACAAAGCAAGTCAATGCCGTCTCCTCCTCCTGATTCAACACCCTCCGCATTCTCGGCAAGATCTACAGATGGATCCCGACAGATACAAGGAAGACAGTCACCCAGGCCCTCGTCAGCAGCAGACTCGACTACAGAAATGCCCTCTATGCGGGAGCCCCTACCAAGCTCATCAAACGACACATCCAAAACACCTCGGCACGACTGATCCTCGATGTACCACGACACGGCCACATCACTTCCCACTTGAGAAACCTGCACTGGCTCCCCGTCAACAAGAGGATATCCTTCAAGCTCCTCATCCACGCACACCAAGCACTCCACAAGATCGGCTCAGCCTACCTCAACAGACGGCCCTCCTTCTTCATCCCCAACCACCAGCTACGCTCCACCAACCTCTCACTCGCCAACGTCCTGCGCATCCGAAGAACCACCACCAGTGGGAAAACCTTCTCCCACCTGATGGAACACCTTCCTACTGAGCCTACGACAGACCAAAGACCTGCTGACCTTCAGGAGGATATTCAAGACCTGGCTGTTCAATCAGTAGCGGCCCCCCCTTTCCCAGCACCTTGAGACCCTCACGGGTATGTAGTGCGCTTTACAAATGATTGATTGATTGTTTGATTGAGACACATGCAGATGCACATGCACAGCACAGGACCACTCCTAGGGGTGTACAATTAGCAGTCACACACCCATATTGGCTCTGCGTACGACGGCCGTGGCCACTCCCCTCACGAATGGAGTGGGTGCCGTCAAAGCTACATGTCCAAGCCTCAAACCGCTGCCTCCGGTGACAAGTCTGCATCTAGGGTACACTGCACAATATAAAGTCATAGGGCCCAGGGACCACATGCATACTAAAAGACCACAGGGACACACGCAGAGATCATGTTGAACTGGCTACAGGCACATGCGCCCGGCCCACATGTACAGTGACACCTGTGCTGGATGTGTGGGGTGAGTGTAAGCCAACGCAAACTGAAAACACATGCAATATAGAGTCAACTGATGAGCAACATGGGGTGATCCGGATAAAGTCCACAGGACAGCCAACATGCAAACAGAAGTGTCCGTCGGTCACAGTGCACTGGGCTGTGGACACTAGAGATGAGCACTCTCATGTGCAGAAAAAGTCTCGGATTGTGTCCCTACGATTCATTCCTGATGCGGATGCAGTGGGGTGTGTCAGACCTGCATCATCTTCACCATCAACGTCTCAGGGCCCCCACACTGTTTGAGGTGACAAACCTGCGTAACCGCTCCACAGCACAAAACACAATCAGCTACGGACAATGGCATGCGGTGCACAGAGTCACTGGCACCTGAAGTGCTGAGCAGGGTAACAGGCCGATGATGGCAGCCAGAAGAGGCCTGAGCAACCACGAAGTCTGTCAGGACCACCGCTTCAACTCTGGCAGATGGCGTTTGGAGGTGGTCCCTGCGGTGATGCGTTGTCCGAGCCGGCCTGGATTTGCTCTGGTGTGTGAGCCCTGGTGGGACGCATTTGGGCCCGGAGGCTGCATACAGCGCAAGGCCACACAGTCATGGCATTGATGAGCCCAAGGCCCACACCTCAGGGACCAGCCTATGGCCCCAGAGAAGGGGTCCCGAACTTGACCAGCACAGAGTTAGTGGCTCCGGATGCACTGCAGCCAGCACAGGCACCCAGCCACGGGATGGTAAAGTGTAGTGCAGTCAGATGGGCCAGACTACCTGAGCGGGTAACCATAATTGTCAGAGGTGTATGTTTCTGAGTGTTTCGTTGGACAGTGGAAGGTGTCCTCCGGGGCAAGACGTCGAAAGGTTTGATTTTATCACTAAGCAGCAAATGGAGGAGTGGAATGCGACTGCCCGTTGCCACCACCAAGTCTGTATCAGCTACATGGGGGTGAAAACTGCCCCCTAGTCCAAAGGCTCAGACACCACCCCTGTCCGACCAGAGAGTGTCCATGAATGTCAGGGAACAGACTTAGTGGCACCGGGGCTGAGCGGGGATGCAGACTGCGATGATGCCAGTAAACTGAAATGGACTCCGCCATTTCTGAATCATGACTTTGTGACCTACTGGACCGTAGCGTAGGCCGTAGGCAATGCCAGCAGTGGCCCACAGCCAGGTGTCTAAGAAAATGTGTGTGTCACTCTTTACCTTTTATAGGGTGTGTAGATTAATCAGACGTGTCTGGGATACAGTGGTATTATTTTGAAGAGATCGAAGGTGTTTACTGAATGGCAGAGAGACACCTCACAGCTGCTGAGGCTTAGAGCATGTAAGAACGTAAACTGAGGCCGTAAATTACACAGGATAGAGACGCACATTAGGACACATTTTGTTGTGAACAGAGTTCGGAACATGAAGAGTTCCACCCATACACACATTTATTTTTTGTGTTTCTTACACACCAACAGTTGTGTTTTGCTGCTCTGTGCTTTAGTTTTATCAGAAGCCTCTGGTGGAAGAGTTGTGCAAACTCGAGGAGAAACACACAGGGCCTGCAGTTGTTTGAAAAGCAGTGTGGTTATGTTTCACAAACAACAAAAGCACTGTGGGTGTTGTAGTTTGTGAGACCTGTAGATGCAGGCATGTCACTCCACCTATGTGGCCCCTGCAGAACAGAAAACACCTACATTTGGTAAAGGTGAGCAGAGAGCCCTAGTACTTAGATCCAGAAAGAGTCCTCTGATGCAGAATTTCTGATCAAATATTAGGACATTCAGAACCACAGGAACATTCCAGGAGGGATTCAATAGTGGGAGGAGAAAGAGTCAAAGTCACCCTGCCCGTGTTTCATACACATTGCGACAATGAGTGGTGTTGCTAAGAGTACTTAGGGGCAGATTTAAAAGCCCCTTGCTCCTCTTTTACGCCGCTGTTGCGTCACTTTTGTGACACAGCGGCGGCGCAGAAGATGCGCCATGGTGCGGGGTATTTACAACGTGACGCATCTCCGAGATGCGTCACGTTGTAAAGCCCTGCGCCATGAGGAGGCGTTCCGGCGCAGGGGGAGGCGTTCCGGCGCAGGAACGCCTCCTAAAAGTGGCTGAGTGAAATCTACAAGATTTCACTCAGTCACTTTTAGGCCAATGCTGCGTCAAAACCCTGCGCCTGCTTGAAGCAGGCGTAAGGCTTGATGCAGCATTGGAAGAATAGGCCCCCCCCCCCAGATCTTTGCTGGAGCTGCGTCACGCTTGCGACGCAACTCCAGCAATGCGCCGCCTTTACGGCACAGATGCGTGACGCATCTGTGGCGTTTTTGCCCCATGGTGCGCCGCATTGTAAATGCGGCGCATCATGGGTGGCGGAGCTGCGGCGCACAATTACTGGCGCATCCCTTCTAATTTGCAGGGATGCGCCAGTAATTGTAAATCTGCCCCTAAGTACCTTGAAACCCTGACTGGACCATGATTATTATTATTATTTTTAACGATTTCCTGTAGAGTACATGGCTTCCCAGAGCTAGCAGGACTTGTGAGAATGGAAATAGGCTATTTATGCTGTTAGAAAATAGGCTGTTTATGCCAAAAGGTGGGTCTTTAAATACTTCCTGAAACTTAGCAGATTGCTGTTAAGACTGCGATAAAGGTGGAATTGGGATTCTTAGAACAGTGAGAGCTAGACATTGATGATGAAGACGGAGGCACCTCTTAGTGGAAAACCAGAATGTGAACGAAAGAGCACCTCGCTCCCTGAGGCATGGGAAGAGGTCAAAGTGCAAATTGAGGAGCCAGCCATTACCTTCACCAGCTTCTGTAGATCTCCATGTGAATGTTGGGCCAGTGTGAATTGGATCCCAAAACGAGGAGCAGCAAAGAGAAAGTGGATAGAGTTGTGCATGTGAAATGGTCGCATTGATTTCAAACATGACTGCTTTAGTGAAAACGGATGCCCTTTCGTGCATCGTACAGAACAGCTGGCTTGCCCATCATTTGATAGGAAGGGGCCAGCCAAGGCACAAGAAAGAGGACAAACATTATAATAGGTTTTTATAGCAACAGAGCCTCTTCTAGAAGGCATACACTTCAACAATAAAATAAGGGGTGTACATTTTGGGTCAGGCAATTACAATTTAGTGATGTACGTGGATGACATGGAAAAAGCCAAGTCATCCATTCTGACCCTATTTGACTTGATTGATAAATATATGATATGGAGTCAGGCTGTTCAATGTACAGAAACAAATGTGAAGTTTGGTGTTCATGAGTCTGTGGCTAAAATAGGACTTATGTGGAAACCAACATATTTGAACTACCTAGGTCTTTGGTTTAATCACGACTTGTGGACACAATCAAGAAAAATGAACATGGAGTTTATGACAAGATTTACAAGATCTTGGATAACTGGCCACCAACATTTATCTCCTGGTGGGTGAAAAAATAGAACCCTTCAAAATGATGTTTACCACCATACTAGATGAGCATGTGTTAAATAAGACTCTTGTCTGACTTCTTTAAAATATTAGATCTCTTAATAACATGATTTTAAACAAAAATACTTTCTTGGTTTTTCACTGGGTATACAGAAGGCGTATATCAGGGTACGCAAGGGTATCCAAGGCAAAATGTTACATGAGGCATGCATAACATGAGGGTGGTGCCCCTTTATTGGATAATACAAGCCTACCCCGTCGATCATTGGTAGATGTTCAACAGGGCAGACAGAGGAAAGGAGAAAGAAAGACAAAGAAAAAAAAGTCAAAATAGGGAGGAGCAGCGGTTAGGCGAGTTGTAGAGTAGCGTTTTCATTTCTATACACATGATTGCGCAAGGTAGGTCAGCATTGGCTAAATTGCATAGCATGACAGTCTAGTTAGTGCACACATGGTGTACCCATGAAGGCATATCTCTTGAATACAGTTATACAGCTGGAACGGCAGCAATATGATTCTTTGTTGAACTCTTTTATTCATGGAGGTTCCATAGTGTCCTCTCTGACGGTTTCCATGGGGAGCCTTGTAAAGCTATGTTGTCAGCCCCTCTGAGATGATTGATCCAGTTTAGTCAGCTCTTGTACGATGTCTTACTTGTCTCTTTCCAGTTGGCAAGCACCATTTTTACTGCTGAGGTCATTAACAGGTCAAAAATAGTATGATCTTTAATGCAAGAACAAGAAAATGACAATGTCTAGTTAAGAATGTGGGTATAACCAACTTTTCCCTATACCAACGCTTTTCCCATTAAACAGGGCTTATCATGGTTCCAAGAGATCAATACACCATTCCAAAAATGAGAGAATATTGAACACATTATTTAGGCACTGACCACTTACTTCATTACATACCAGCCAAAAACACACCATCAAACTCTCTAAAGTAAGTAAAGCAGAAATTATCTGAGCCCTACTTCAGTTACACAGAAAGCAGAACAAAATGGCAGGAAATTACATCTCATGTAGTTTTAATCAAACTTCTGTACTGAGAATTCCGTCTAAATCCAATCTTATCCAGTTTAGATTTAGATAGGTTGTTTCCAATAAATCTCACTTCTTATCATACGTGTAATCATTTTAATCATCAGCATTTTGACTCACGATTCACTATTTTATATAAGCTGTCAGGATTTATTCATTTCAAGTGATTTAGTTTGAACCTTTAAGCAAGTTTGTAACAGTTGACTTTCAGATATCACCTACTTGAGAATTTTGAGGATTTGCAATTGAATCCTGTTTTGTAACATTTCATACATACTTGGCAAATGATTTCCCACTAATAAATGCAACACTGAAGCTCTGACCATTTAGCTTTCAGATTTTTTTGTTTTGGATTTCATGCTTTTGCTTTGGTTTTTATTCTTTTGTTATAAAAGAGAATCAATAAAATTCCTTTGGACAAAAAAAAGGCATCACTTTCTGGAATGCCACAGTGAACATATCAGTCACTGAAGAAGAGGTAGAACTGATCAATCAGAAGTTGTGGGTTACACAGTTTTGTGTTGTAGAGAACTGGGCTGCATGACTACAGCAGATTCCACAGAGCTTGTAAGGTGCACAGTTGCTTGCAGCCATCTACACCTCCAACAGAATTACTGCTAGAGAAGAGAGGAAAATACAACTTTAATACCATGAGCATGACTGGTGAATCCTGAAACGTCTTAGATAACATCTAGAAAAGTAGCTGGCTGTTGGACTTGGCCCTTTTGGCAACTTCACCCCGAAACTGTTTGCATTCTCCTAGCCTTTTTCTGTAACCTAGTGTTGGTGATTTTAGGCCTCCACACACTTTTTCACTGTGGTCCAGTGTAAAGTGCGTGAGCTCTCTGTGTATGTGTGGTGAGACTGGCCTGCCCTCCCATAGGAATGCATGGGGGTTATGTGAGACCCTGGTAGTTCCTGATGTGAGAGGAGTACAGGGGAGAGTTTGGTGTGTGCGAACTCGTGAGAATAAATGCTGCACAATGGTGTGCACAGATTGATTGTGGCTAGTGGAGAAGTGCCACTTTTAGAAGTTGGCATTTCTGTGTGCAGTGTCTGCCTGCCTGATGTGAATTGTATGTCTGGCTTGTGAATGACAGGGGCTGGCCTGTGTGCTTGGCTCCAGGAGCCAGGATGGGTCTGCCCGGTGGTGAATGGGGAGATCTGCATGTAGATGGGAGGGAGGAGTTGCACCTGGGACCTGAATAGGGCTGTGCCTTCCCTCCACAATGCTCGCTCCACCCCCTGTGGTGCATCTGATGTCCCTGGCCTGTCCTGTGAATAGAGGAGAGGAGCTGAGCAAAAAAAAAAGTGCTCAAGAGCTCCTTAACCAGTTGTATCTGGTTCTCTCCTAGCCCTCTGCTGTGTCACAAAGGCAAATGGTGTATAAAAATAGGGGCTGTGTCCCCATGAGTTTGTTCTGCTTTGGGATACTGATTGCTACAGGGCGTGCTGCTGCTGGGGCACAGGAGGGCTTGCCAGGAGGGCTGCCTACCTGGGCCCAGCTATGGCCTGGAACCTTTTGCCTGTGTTTCCTGGTTTGCGGACTTCTGGGACCTTTGGCTTGGTGCTCTTTACTCCTGGTCTTTTGCCTTGACTAGCGCCTTGGGAGCGCTACATTTGATTTTCATGCAGGAGGAGCGTGGGGGCTCCGCAGTGCTCAGCTGACCATCTTTTGCCCTAGAGGGAACCGCGCTCATAGGAATTGCCCCATCATGCAGTGATGGCGGGTGCCACCCCACTTATCTAGATGTAATTGCGCGGGTGCCCCCCCCATGACTTTGCCGATATTCGAGTTAAGCAGGTGCCCACCCTGCGTCATGGTGTGTGATTTTAATGGATGCGCGGATGCCCACCCAGCGACTTTGCTTGATTAAGCGGGTACCCACCCCGTTGTATAGTTTTATTACCGAGGGAGCCTGCCCCTCAATAGTCGCCACTGAAGCAATTGCCACGATCCGCTGCCCACTTGACTGTGGGCGGGTCCGCTGGACGGAAGTGGAGGGGGTGGACGGAAGTTGGTGCTGTGAGAGGGAAGGACGGGAGCCTACCCCGCCTCCCCAAGTGGCCATGGAGAGTCCCGGGTCCCAGGAGGGGGCCCGGGTGAAGGAAAGTGCCTTCACCACCAGCGGGGCTCTCAAGAGGGAGAGAGAGCCCCCCCCGCTGCATCGGTAATACCCGCCGAGGCTCCCGTGAAAGTTTGGGAGCCCCGGCAGACCGGCAAGACATGGGGAAGAAGGCGGAGGGGGGCACAATGCACATTGCCGGTGCCTGCCCCACCGCAAGACTCAAAGAAGACACCCTACACCGGAGCCCGATAAGTGAGGGCTGGGCAGGGGGCATGGCAGCATCCTCTCCTGAGCGGCCCTGGCCTAATAGGGGGCCGCTCCCATGATGCCGCTTGCTTGTTTAGAGGGCCCGAGGGGCCCGCGCCCCCCTAACTGTGCATGGACGATGGCAGTGCCATTTTCCAGGGCGGCCCCGGATGGCAGCGCGCTGTCCCAACGCTATGGGGGCATGTTTATTTCTAGAGCCTTTGTGGCTCCAATGCTGGGCATTTATTGGTTCAGAGCCTATATGGCTCCAACGATGGGGCAAGTTTAGTTAAAAGTCCTGTGGGGGCCAAAAGCACTGTGTGCCGGTTTCCTAGTGTCATTTACAGCTGCCCGCTTGCTAGAGGGCAGCTGCCACATTTTAGGGAATATTGGTTTTCAGAGCCTAGATGGCTCCAGTGGGCGCATTATTTCCAGAGCCCTCGGGTGGCTCCAATGAAGGGGGAATATTGGCTTTAAGGGCCACTGAGAGCCCCTGCCTCATGTGTCTACTTCCAGCTGCCCAGCAAGTCATGGGCAGCTGCTCCGTTTAGGCGCAATTCGTTGGGGGCCTGTCTGAGTGAGGAATGAGTTTCACTCCTGGGCCCTGGATATCCACAGCTGCGCAGCACTTAGTGCCAGCTGCTACGTTTAGGCCTGCGCAGATTGTGCATCCTTGACTTTCGCTGCCTAGGCAGGAGCCCTGACTTTGTGGACTATTTGAGACGGCCAGTTGGCCAGGGGGATTGTTACATTTATAGGGCGCCAGGCCCTAATGTGATTTATGTGCTAAGGTGATTTTGGTGCTTGGAAATGTATTGTGTATAGTATATTTTACGCACCCTGTTTTATACCTCTAAATACGGTTTATGATTATGAGGTTATTTTGCCTATTATGGTTTGTGTTAGTGAGATTATGCTTCACTGTGTGATTTACACCCCTAATGTGATTTATACTTAGGTGTTTGGGGTCTAAGGTATTTAGACTTGTTTGATACTGTGCATAATGTAGTTCATGTCACAGACTGATGCAAAGTACAGTGATTAACAGTGTTTACTGGTTGTACAGTTTATGATCTATTTTACTTTTACCAAGTTCGCTTTGCGATGGTTCTGACAGTGGTCCATGTGGCCCTGTCAGGTGTACATAATCCCTTGTAAATATTGCCCAGTGCCAATTGGCACGGTGTACATTATGTGTTAAATATTCTAATGTGTTTTGAGAATACAAAGGCTATTTTTGATATAACCTTATGTGGGGTTCCTTTTGTAGTGTGCCTGGAATGTTGTTGCTGGTGTGTGCGTGCGCAAATGCTTTACACATTGCCTCCGGGATAAGCCTGACTGCTTGTGCCAAGCTACCAAGGGGGTGAGTAGGGGTTATCTTTGGTGTGTACCTCCCTTGCCCTGACTAATGTGGTGGTTTCTGCCTGGCTTCCGGGCAAGCTTTAGCCAACCAGAAATCCCATTTCTAACACTGGCCATGCCAAGAAATGAACGCACAATGGAAACATCTTGTGGAATAAGCATTTGACAGAGCTTGTACTTTAGCAGGATCTGGTGTCATGCCTGAATCACAAAGGATATGACCAAATAATTTTAGCCTTGTCTTATGGAACTCATATTTGTCTTCATTCAAAGTTAAACCTACTTCTGCAAGTGAATGTCACACTTGTGTAAGAGCTTAATAATGTTATTTTTGGGAAGCTCCAAAAACCAATATGGCATTGCTGTAACTGAACGCATTCATGACACACTGTATGATATGTCGAATGACATCTTGAAACAGATCTGCAGTGAATAACTCACCAAAACGTAGTCTTTTTTTATCTAAACAAACCAACATCTGTAGAAAAGGTTGTAATATACCTTCAATGTTCTTCTTGTTTCAACTGAGGATAATCTTTATTTAAATCAAGGTGAGAGAAGACCTTGGCACCATTTAGTTGCATTATCATGTCAGTAAGGTGTGGACCTGGATGTCATTCTCATTCAATTGCCTTGTTTCTTGACGCATGTACACGCATATGCTTCACTGTCCCTTTTGGGCACTACCACGATGGGAGAAACCTATGGCCTTGGATCAGTCAAACACTTAATGATATCATGCTAGCTTAAGTAATGATTCAAGTTCTTTTTCAACAGCATCTTGTAAATGAAAAGCAATTTGCCTATATCTCTGAGCAACAGGAAGGACTTCCTCATTAATATACAACTTTACTTTCATAGTCTTAAGCTTTACCAAACCATGAAACAACGAAGGGAACTGACTTACTATTTCATGGTGAGCATTCATGTCGTAGTTCAGCAGCTATGCTAAAGCTGAGTAGAAAGGCACTTTGATGCTGTCTCTTGAAGCACATGGAAGGGTGCATGCTCCTTTGTTTTCCTGTGTTTTATTGTTGCTACAGATTAACCTTGACTTTTTAAGGGTGTCGCTGCAGACCAGGTGTACACTTTGGTGTTCGACGACATAAGTGGTGGCAAAGGATACAATTCATTGTATTTCTCCTCAGGCATAACGTTTTTCGACGCATCCCTGTCAATGACAAAACATATCCAACTACCATTACTTTCAGTGTATGCCCAAATGTGGGTCCGTGCTCGCTGTGCCACTGGATTTAAGCTAGGCTGGCTGATGAGGGGTGATGCCCCGAAACCAGTACCAGGATCCTTGTTTCTGGTCCATTGAGGACCTGCCTGGCACTTTGGACTAGACTGTTCCCATGAGGAGCAGGGTCAAGACGGATTTGCATATGGCTGGGTCCAACCTGGGTGGCATGATGAGCAAAAGAACTATGGATTAAACCCAGATCTCTTGATTGGAGGTGAGTGTTTGAAATGTTTCAGCACTCTGTCCATCATCGTGTTGTGTTTGCTGGTTTTAAGAAAATGGCAGCATTGTAGACCAGTGTAGAACTTACTGAAATGTGACGTGGCGGTCTTTCGGCGACTGCTCCTAGGTCACTCTCCCTGGGACCCTGTGATACAGTGGCCTCTGGATCATCCTTAATAATACCTGGAAGAGTGATTTTTTCCTTGGTCTCCACTGAAACAACAACATGCCACTATTACTGACTCCTCACTGACTTTCACTCTTCAGAAACCTGTGGAGTTATTCTGTACCCCACTCAGCAGCTTTGGTGGCTTGTCTCTTCCATTATGGACGGCTCTGCAAGCACAACCCTGAGCACTTCTCTTTGAGCCGCTGTGTCCGGTGTGCAGTATAAAGACTCTTTAATTCCTTCTGGTAAGCAGACAACTGTTTCTTACATCTAGTTCACTTTGCTTCAGACATTTTTATGTACTTGCTTACACCTGGTTGATTGGCCTTACAGAACTTATAATTGTAGCATTATATTGCACTTGACTGTCACTTTGTACTTTTTGACACCAGGTTGATCTCTAATTGGCAGTACTTGTAATCACAGCGTTATCACTCCATACTATATATGGTTTTATGCTGCATAGTGGCATGATACTTTTATGTATGGCCTGACCAACATTTTCTTGACCAACGATGTGTAGATTCTCTATGAAGGCTTCTGTTTTGAACTGCTTCACAGCAGCTGGAACTGTGCTTTGACTTCACATGCATTAAACGTCGATGCCATACTTTGACAACGGCACATGTGGCATGCAGAAGCAGTTTGCTTTGACCTCGGCAAACTCTGAGAGATCCCTGTCAATCTTCGAGGGCCTGATTTGGTCCAAAAAAAGGTTGATAATATTTTTAGTCTAGGGCTAGTCATCAGAGTGTATGGACATGAACCTTTGTGGGACCCAAAAACTAGGCTAGGCATTCAGCGAAATCAAGCCACTGGCCGGCAGATTCTTGAGGCTCTCTTCGTCTTTTCCAAGGGCCCAGTCGCAAGATTCAGTGAACACTTTCTATACTGGAATTCCTAATTGGGGTGTAAGTGGACAATGAAGAGTGAGCCAGATTCAAAGGGAAACATATGTTCACACTGGAGAAGGAACTTACTATTTATAAATGGAGGAGTTCCTTCCAAGGTCCATCAACCATTGACAAAGCCTTAGTCTTCCCAACTAGGGATCATTGGTTCTGGCCCAGTGTTCTGGTGGATAAAAGAGGAGCACACAGAAATCACTCACCCACCTACTAGTATGATGTGTGTCACCCTACTGTTCAATACACAGAGGTGGTGTGTGACACTTGTGAGACAGGGCACCACCAAAAGGCTGTCCTGGTGGTGGCCAGAGCCGAAGTAAAGGGAGTGTAATTGGCTCACCAGAGTGTATGAAGACAGAGGGTTCATAAGGGCGAGATTCATCTGTGTGAATGAAGGCGCTTGGCTTAAAATGGCACAGGCTAAAAGGGATGCCCCTATGGCATGAATATTTAACAACAAGGGGTGGTGATGGACAGAGTTTCTGAATTAAGCAGAATACTCTCACCCAGTCAAGAGATCAGGGATAGATCCAACACCGTTTTTTAGCTCACTTCACCATCCCAGCTCAGAACCTGGCTATATGCAAATTAGTCTGTTCCTGTCCCAGTGCATGATGGGAACAGGGCAAGCCAAACTACCAAGCCAATTCTTACACTGGGAAGGAAACAAGCTACCGGGGACCGGTTTCTGGCATTTCAGCCGTCGTCGGCCCGGTTTGCTTGAATCCTGATGGTGCAATGAGCAAGGGACTCACATCTGAGTATACCCTTCCACGCTTAGGGTGGACAAAATATTTAACAACAAGGGGTGGTGATGGACTGGGTAAGAGTGGTCTGCTTAATTCAGACACTCTCATCATCACCACCCCCATTTCCGAATCGCCTATGGCATGAATAGCACGCAGACCAGGCATTGCAGCTGCTCAGGGTGTGAAATTTGCACATTTAAAAGTGTGAAGTGCGCTTGATGTGGGAAAAAGGATTATATTTGCAATGCCTTTCTCACACTAATCTGCATTTATAATCTTGCATATGAATGATCCCTATTTAAGTGTGGAAACTTATCAATATCCTTACTTTTTATAAGATCTGTATGAAAAGGAATGACATTTCCTGGAAATTCACTTTTTAGAAAAAAGGTGAACATTTTAAAGATGTATTCAGTTTCCTAACCTGACAAAGGGAAGTGGTTAAGTCTGCACGTGCAGGAATGTATGAAAATAGCGTAAATGTACATGCATACAACTCAAATAATATATTCTAAAATACTTCTGAGAGGTGTGAATTCGGTATACAGTCATACATTTCTGTAACGTACAGCTGTGCACCACTGTATCAGGAGATCTGCAAGTTGGTCTCACAGAGCTCGTTTAAGACTGTTCCCAAATTAGAGATTATGTTCCCAAAGGTCCAGTCTTTTACAAAATTCAACAGCTTCATTCTCTTTCAGATACTCCAACTCCTTTAAATACTAGCAGGGTCTTTATATTCACAATCACAGGGCTGAAGACTCTTTGTCCTTAGTAGTGTCAATGTTTTCTTTCCCGTTCTTTAGGTTTCGCCTAGGCAGCGCATGCACTGGCTCGTCGAGAGATGCTGTATACACTATAGTGGGGAAGCTCCACCCACTTTCCGCCCATCTTTTTCATTGGCTTTAAGCATAAATACTTCATTATAATTGGTGTTTGGCTTCTTAGTCCCGCCCCCTGGTGCCTGTGTCGTCATTTTGCTCCTTCCGAGTCCATCAGCCCCTTTACTCGAACACTGTTTGCTGCCCTGTGTCCCCCCGTCCCCTCCGCCAGTTTGCAGTTTCTTCGCCCCCTTCCCCCCCACTCCTGTTTGTGCCGTCTTCAATGGGGAAGCTCTCATTTGTAATGCAATACGTCTTGCGTAAATACGAGTCGTATTGCATTGCAAATGCTTGTTTTTAAATAGTGCGCAAAGTAAAGGAAGCGCGAACACCAGAAGGCAGGCGTCTCGTACCTGAGTGTAGGCGGGGTTCCCATGCACCAAGGAGAGCCCCGCACACCGGCCGGATTGCTCCGACGTCTTCCCTTCATGACGAGAGCTGCAGGGATTTGGAGAAAGCAGGACGGTGGGAGCGTGAGAACCATTCGGAAGCAGGATGGTAAGTTTTATTTTATATTTTTCATTTTTGTTTAATTAAACCCCTTCCACCTCCCCCCACCGTAACAACCCCATTCCCAACCCCTGCACAGCCCATGGATGGGCCTTTCACCCACTGCAGCTCATGCTGAGTGGGCCAGTCACTCAAACCCTGCAGGTTACACAAACGTGCGATGGTCTGAACTCTGGAGCAACTCAAACAAAATAGAAAGATGGCGCAGGGCATGTTCCGCCGAAGTCCAATAGCCCCATTCCCCACATGGCAATGAAACGAAGTGTGCATCCTTGTACAGCTGCTAGCAAGCAGGACGGCGGGAGCGGGACTTTATCACCTTATTTTAATGATTATTGCAACAATGATTCCGTTAGAATTGCTTTAACCACATCGCTGCTGTGGTTATTTTTCCCCTGTGCTGGAAATTGCTATTCTACTATATTCATGACGAGCTCAGCTCGTCATCAGCACAGCTCAACTGTGCCTCATGACGAGCTGAGCTCATCATGAGCTTGGAAGGGGTTAACATGAACACTTTGTACAGCACTCACATGCCCATGGCTATGCATCTGCTTATAGCATACACAGCTAAATAAATGTAAATCAATTCCCTCCTGGTGGGTGGCCTGGACGGTCTACGAGGAGAAAGGTCACTCCAGGTGGTGGGGTCGTTCCTGCTCAGATCGAACCAGAGCCTTGGAGACAGTGGTGCCTGCTGGACTCTTCCAATGGGGGGGGGGTGCTCGGTGGTCAGTTTTCCCACAGTCAGGCCTTTTCTAGAGGTCCTGGAGCACAGGGGCAGTACTGGGCAGTACAGTACCAGTGGTTGGTACTGTCCTTTCTCCCTCTGTCCTGGTGTTCCAGGTACTGCTTCTTGCAAAAGTTAGGCAAGAGTACCAAACTCCCTACTTCATCAGACAAGGTAGGCGAGCCACTGAAATTGCGAGCCAGATGTCTGGCTCTGGCTCAGCTCGAGGTCCTCTTGGAATCTGAAGCCCAAAATGAGCCGAGCCTTTACAAGAGGCTGCTGAATGTGTGTCATCAGGAACTGTGGTTCGAATCCTGACTTCAGCTAAGTATCCTAAAACTACTGGCAAATCTTTTTGTGCCTGAAATAAAGTGTATAGTCTGTGTCCGTTATGAGAGATGATATGTTCTTGGGCGATGTTCTCTCTATCTAAAACTGTCAAAAAAAATGCGTATTCTGCCTGCACACATTACAAAGATTAAGAGCCTCATTTATGAAAAGGGATGCATCGCTGCGTGAAAACAGCGATTCGTCACTCTTCACTGCACCCTCCTTGTGACACCAATGATGCATCATATTTACAGTATGACGCATCATGGCACAAGGAGTTACAGATACGTCAGAATTTCTGACATCTGTAAAGCGCAAAAGTGACGCATTGCTGGAGTGTGTCACAAAAGTGATGCAACTCCAGCAATGTGTCCTTTCACATGGGGCAAGCTCCATGTGAAAGGGCCTGCGTCAGTCTTACGCCTGCTGTGAGGCAGGCGTAGGAAATTGACGCATTTGTGTCCTAGAAGTGGTCACTTCCATGACCCTTTCTTGCGTCAAAACGCCCCCCTTGCATACATTATACCTGGCGCAGGTATAATGTGGCGCAGGGGTTTACAAAGTGACGCATTTACCTAGATGCGTCACTTTGTAAATGTGGCACAGCAAGGCGCATTTTTTACGCCACTGGCGGGTCACAATAAGTGACACACCGGCGTTGTAAAAGTGGAGCACAGTCTCATAAATGAGACCCTAAGTATAGTCTCTCTTCAGTGCTGTCTGCCTTCACTTCATTCACACTGTTTAGTCTGCTGCTTTACTTTGTTTGTAGGCTACCGCGAGCGCATAACTACACTGCATGTTAAGCTTTATATTTAAAGCGGCGGGCCTTTCCACCAATCCCTTTAACTTTAATAATGGCAGCGAGCACATTTATATAACGCGGCTAAAGCATATCCTTTGTAAATTGTTTTTATTAAATTTTTTAAAATACAGCGTATATGGTGGCCGCACTTCTTTACTACTGCGCGCGCCACTAAAATGCGTTCCTTTTAAAGTGTAACTGCTTTTACATAGTGCTGTGTGCAAAGCTTCATAGTCATAGCGGCCGCATACCAATCTGCCTGATCTCTTTCCATTTACCCCGGTCACTCACAGCTGATATAGAGGAGGTAACAGTGAGAAAACTAGCTATTGTATTAAAAATAGCAGCTCCCTACCCACCTATGTTTTGCTACCAGCAACTACGTAACCATTATTAATACCGTTGCTGCGAGCGATGCCGGCACCATGCCGTCCACATTATATAAAAGCGTAAAGAGCAGCAACGGGCATAAGCAGTGGCGAAAACTCTAACGCTTACAAATGCGAAACCCGTTGCATTGCAAATGCTTGTTTTTCTCTCTCCCTCTGCTAGCTTAAACTCTTTAAAACCCTGTCTCCGGCTTCCATCTACTTCCCTCTTCCATCCTGCTTTGGGCTCCGGTACAAGCGATTGGTGGCTTGTTCACCGCATCCATCCCACTGTGATCGCTGCTTCAGTCACCTGGAGGCAGTATCTGGGCCTTTGCCGCTGTTCAGCGTCCCACTGCCTTTCAGCTAGGTTTACACTTCACAAATACCAAACACATACATAAATTCGTATGCGGGGCTTGTTCGCCGTTTCTTCTGCTGATGAAAGGTGGAGCCCGGCCTACAGGCCAACAAAGCTTCCTGTTGGAAGCTCACTCTGTGAGGGCTTGCTCCCCTGGCATCCCACGCCACCCTCCGCAGCTCCAAGGGCCTCACCTAAATCAACTGTAATTGGTTTCATCCAAGATATCTCTCTGTTGAGCAAGCAACTTAATTGCCCAATTTCGCCTTTTGTTTACGATTCTGTTTATTGCTTTTTCAATGCACAGACTGCAGCTTTCAAGAAAAGTTATTGTCATCGGCACGCAGTTACCCTATCCTCCCTCCCCCAGTCCAAAGAGGATAAAATGCAAACGCAGATAAACAAGCAAATTAGAAAGAGAGACGCGATCCACACGGAAATATATCAAAAGTTCAATGAATCGACATCTCTAAGTCACCAGTCTCTGAATAAAACACCTTCCGATCGAGCTCGAGGAAACCTTGCAGGACTTAGAAACGTGCAGAATTATGGACTTCATTGTTTCTTTCCCCGACCTTGTGGCTTGTATCTTTAGATTGTATTGTTTTCAGATGCCAAGGCTAGGTCCTGGCCCTGTTCACGGGGTGGTTGCGCCGTTATCTGCTATGAGAGTTCTTGGGACTTGCGTCCTCTGCATGCCTGGGCGCCCGTTCCAGTGCCACCTTGCCCTTGAATGGCGTCTGGAGGGGCTGTGTGTCTGCTTCAGTAGCCAAGAGGTGGCTGACGAGTGTGGGGCACTGTTTTCTTTTCTTTTACCTGCAGCCTCGCAGCGGGACGAGCGACTGGCATCGACTTGCTGGACCGGGGGAGAGAAGGAAACTGCTGAGGATTTGAAGTGTGTCTTCCAAGACGAGCAAATCGATCAACTTCAAAACACTCACATGTCCCAGTTAAACAACTAGGCACATCTAACGCCACAGGGCGAGCTGGGCACATGCCCAGGGCGCCGGCCTTCAGTGGGGCGCCGGCCTTCAGTGGGGCGCCGGAGCTGCCCACAGCAGTCTGCAGCAGCCTCCCTCCAACCAGGTTCTAAAGAAAAGCGTGTTAACTAATTATTGTTAGAAAACAGTCTGTTTTTCTGCTTTCTCTTTCCCCCCTCACCTTCCACATACCCCCCCCCCCCCACACACACATTTTCCCAACACAGTGCTAATTAAAGATGAAGAGTGGGAGAGGGGCTCCAAATCGTTTTTTGTCCAGGGCGCTATTTGAGAAAAGCCAGCTCTGCTTAGACCTAAGACTTTGTTGGCTGGATCCTAATTCCGTATGCCGTGGATTTTTTAATTCGACATTTTTGGGTGATGTCATTTATTCCACCCCTTTGTGTGGAACATGAGCCCGCATTACTATCGATGCCCAGGCTGGTGGCGCAAGTCGCCTATTAGTTCCCATTCTGAATAGTTACCAAAATAAAGAGACGGGCGCTGGGAGCCGGAATCAAAGAACAGAGTTTATTTCTCATGAGGAGAGCCTGTCATTTCAGACACGAAACAAGGTGCCATCGGGAGGTGCTCTAACAAGTGAGCTGAGACTCCGTCTTTTATACTTCACAAAACACTTTAGTGTTACAATCATGACATTGTGCAACACGGAAAAGACATCCCCATAATCCTCGTGTCAATCCTACCCCACATGCATTCACAATAGGGACCCTTGAACTGCTGATAAGAGGGGAGGGCAATGACGCAGCTGAGTGTTCTGTCAACTGTTTAGAATGTGTGCGCCTGATCATAGCCCAGGGGGTGGGGTGGCCAGGATCAATAGTGGGTCCTTTGAAGAGGAGTGACTTCATACAAAAAGGGCAGTAAATGGTATCTCCTGGCTTAGACGATGGCCTCGGACATGTGTGGTCAGTCGGACTCGGGGGAAGGGGTCATCAAAGGAGTGGTATTCATGCCGTGTGGACACTCGAGTGCGGAGGGAGGGCTTGTCAACAGAGGGGCATTCATGGAAGGAAAGGAGGTGTTGGTCAGGCGCGGCCGTGACTACCAAGGACAGGATCTTGCGGAAGGAGGTTTATGACTTGCCCGTGTGAGGGAGAAGGGGAAGGGGGAGTCAGGGTGTGCACAGGGACAGAGTCGCACACAGAGAGAGAGAGAGAGAGAGATCTTATGACTCATGCATGAGTGAGCGGTGGTAGTCAGGTGCAGCTGGGGAGGGCTATATCAGCTGGGGCGAAGGTGGCCTCTTCAAGAGGGAATGGGGGTTTGCGTGGGTCAAGCAGAAGGGCTGCCTTTCAGGGCAGGGTCGCACAGAGGGAGAGGGTTTCATTAATCCATGCATGTGAGAGAGAGGGGGGGGGGTTTCAAATACGCGCAGAGAGGAAGCCGGTGTTTCTAATCTTAGGCGGGCAAAAGGCTAGGGTGCCTAAAATGGCTGTCATGTACACATGGGTACAGGCCTTTGCTGACAGAGTGATGCAGTCAATGCTCTACGGTATTCATGGTGCATGCAGGGAGAGAAGTGGGAAAAGGGAAATGAACGTTGCTTATGTACATCAATATTTCTAATTTTCTACAGTCGCCCCTTTTTACATAGCAATGTTCATTTTTGTAATCGATGAAGGTACATATAAACAGGTGCCGTCAAAGAATTAGCATTTGTCAATACTAACATAGGGCGTATAATCATGGACAGTTGATGTGTTTGGCAGAATGCAGCACATAGGATATTACATTTGTCGAGTTCCTGTTGTTTCAAAGCACTACATAGCATAAATGTTTCTGACTTAAAAATGTGACCAATGAGCATTTTGATCAAGTAGTCGAGGGCGGAATTCAGTTCAATACACAAGATCTCTTCGTCACAGTGTCTTTTAGTAATGAGCCATCACTGGTAGGCTCTAGTCCGTGTCCTTTCGTTGGCGCTGTTGAGCACCGGCGGTGGAGCTATAGGTCCAGCTCGGGTCTATCCTTACGCGTTGCAGGGTGCGGTCAGTCCTCTGCTGTTAGACCACAGTCCTGTTCCCTAAACAATCCGTTTGTCGGCGCCTTATGCTCGGCACCCATATTTCTGTGGCAACACCCTATTCCCAGTTGAATGCAGTTCTTCCTTTTGGCCTTCCTTTTGGAAATAAGTCACGTGGAAAAGAGGGTGTGTGTAGTTCAAATAGTCGATAGGAGAGAGAGTGGAGTTGGGTCAGAGTTCCTGGGACACACAAAAGGGACCAAGGGAGCAAAGGATAACAAGCAGGCAGGCCCATCAATCGGGCCCAAAGAAGGGGGACGGAGACTCCAGGCACACGTGGTTTAGCAGACGGAGGGCTTCAGGGCAGCCCATCAAGCTTCATTTTCCACGTTTGAAATTGCTGTCTCGTCCCGTATCTTGTTGCTCTGCGGCTCCACCTTTGGTCGAGGTCACATGTGTCTCAAGATCTGCAGCTAGGCTGTACGCCACGTCCGACCCTTCTCCTCCGGTGATCGTGAATCTTTGAATAGGTACAAAACAAGCTTTTAGAGAACTGGCAGACGAAGACATTTATGCATGTGAATTCCTCCCTTAATTCTACGCGTTTGGGAGATACGCTCATCGGTCACAGTCAGAGGTCTATTACCAAGTAGTGCATATGTCGGCATTCCTACTGAGTTCATGCCAAGTTTATTCATCGTCCCATTTATAATTCAAGTGAGGACAAAATAATATTCCCATCAACTGTGCATTTCATCATGTTCAACATTTCGGAACATTTCCCTTCAAGGCTGGCTAACCTTTTCGAACAGGGCGGGGGCGCTATCATCGAGAGTCAGGTAAAACAAGTTTTTCTCGAGGGACGACAGTTACTCATGGTCATCATGTTTATACCCGGGACAGCAGCTGGGGTCTATCAAATGGGGCGGGGATGCTTCGGGCGCTCGCGCTTGGGTGCAAAGGGAGTGGGGCAATCTGGGCATTGGGGGTCAAGCTGGACGTTGGCGTTCGTCTCTGATGAACAGAAAAATAAGGTGCCATTGACATACAGTTCCCTTATAAAGGCCGGATTGGGGGACCTTAGTCGTCTTACCTGTCCTTTCCTTCTCAGCCAATTCGAGTACATTCATTTTACAGAAAGGAGAGGTAGTAACATGGCGATATACAATCCTTTTAGTTTTCGGTCAATTTCGCTGAACGCCTTCGCGTTCAATAATTACCCAATCAGACTGGTGCCTGTGAGGCACGATTTTACCATAAGAAGGAAGATGAAATAAGGAGACTCTCATAGAGTGAGAGTTGTCCGCAATCTAAATGAGCCATTTGGTACACGCATGACATGTAGAGAGATAGAGAGAGAGAGAGAGAGAGAGAGAGACAGATAGAGAGAGAGAGAGAGAGAGAGAGACGTGTACAAAAATAGGTCATTTAGTGCGTTCATAACACAGAACAGTAGGGGGTCAGGTAACGGAGAGACGTAAACAAAGAAAGAACACAAACCCCTACAGTACACACACACACAAACTCAGACGAAGGAAGACAGTACGTGTATTACATATATAAGACATTCACAACAAAAACAGAAAGCAATAGTTGGCCAACAAGATCTATATATATATATATATATTTTTTTATATATCCTATTTATCTTTTTACTATCCTATTTACCTACGTGCTTAGCTCTTTCTACCTTTCCCTCCCATTTCCTGCTCGCCTGTTATCTTTTCGAGCGTTCTCAATTGCCAATACTTACACCTTGGTTAGTCGATCAGAAATGAACCTGGTCGCGCTATTTACCCATGGTTGGATTTTAAACCATTCTCCAGTTTCTTCCTTTGGTCGGAAGTTCTTCCGGCTGAGGCAACGGCAAGTATTGATCGGGAGAACAGTTGGACAGCTTTGCTAGATCTATGAGAGTGTGAGAAGGGGGGCAGTACATTTTGAACATCAGCAACATTTCTAATTCCCCAGATTGGTTCAGTCTTGGTAACCCTTACCCGTGCACTTCTCTTTCGTCCTTTCCCTACCTAGTCAAATGTCTAGTTACATTCCCTAACGTGTTATTTCGAGCCAATTTTTCGTCATACAGTACCCGTCAAGTCTCTATGTCAGTCCATCCTCCCAGTCGCTATGTTCTGAGGAGATACAGTCATGTCAAGTCTACGTCTTTTTAAGAACTTATTGTCATAAGGACCATGCTCATATTCCCTTCTTCCCTTTCTCGTCGGTGGTTCGGTCATCGTCCTCCCATACTTCAGCCGAGGTTCCGACGTGACCTGCAGAAGGGAGGAGAAAGAAGGGGGTGGGGGGCAGCATTCAAACCACATCAGCATGCAGTAATCCGGAAATGTTTTTACCTACCACATACTCGACCTATCTCCACGTAGTGCATTTCTTTGCCATCTCGGCGTTTAAGCCCAGAGGGACCAGTAGTGTCAGATAGATAATCATTGACGATCTGCGTATCTACATGAGTTACTTGGTCGCGACCCCTTTAGGTTGCGTGCAAGGGTGGCGGTCAGGTGGCATTTCTGTGGTGTCGTTTAAAAGCGTCTAAAACACTTTTCCGGCTGCCTGTCACACATAATGTAGCTGCTAAATATCGGGTCCTTTTTAACCTTCAGCCTTCATCATACTTTCTCGTTGCTCACAATAGTAATACATTCAAAACTCATTAATGCAACCGCTACAACTATGCTTTCTTTTTCGAAAATGCTTTTAATAAAAAGTGCTGGTGTATAAAATACAGGCCTACAACCCAGTGGACCAGCCACGGAGCAGATTGGAACTGTACATAGGAAGAAAGAAGTTGGTGGCAGTTCATTGCATAAAGTGCGGCAGTGCAATAAAATCGTATCGAACTTTACTACAGAGCAGGCATGATGCATATCAAGAATTCAGTTTTTCAATTAATTCATTAATTCATTATCCAGATGCTCGTTCACTGTCTAGATTACACCAATTCATTGTTCCCATTCATAATTAGTACCCACCCTAAATCAGTTCATTGTCCAAACACATGATCAATATCGGTATTGCTTTTCTTCTATAAGCACATAATCACTATCCATCTTATCGACTTTCATTGTCCAAAAATGCATACATATCTCAGAGCATCAATATTCGAGCAATCCGGGTGAACAGGGAGTTCGAAAGTTTCGTTTCGTGTATCGGCGCCATTTTGGGCGAGGTCAGGCAGGTTCCGGTATAGTCAGAATGTCTCCAATGACTCATGGTTGGACCAGAACCTTCCGTTGGCAGTTCAAAAAGTTTTTCGCAATGTGGTAACAGTCTAACAATATGGACCATCAGTCAAAGAGTGGGGAGGGCAACAACAATTTTCCTACCGGGTCATTCTGGTGTTCCACCGGAACTGAACAAGTCTGTACTTTGGCTGTGTTTTAGCCATTTCCAAACTGAGGCTGGCGCCGGCAGGAGTGTGTCGATGTCGCGGGTCCCAGTGAGGGGGACGGGGGCACCCATGCAGAGGGGTCGGGGGCCCCCCCGGCTCTCATAGAATCTTCAAGGTTGAGGAGAGACGGTATGGGGCATGTGCCCGCCCCGGGCAAAAAGACCGCTTTTCGATGTGGACCCTCTTTAAGTAAGAGCGTTGGGGTGTCGCTGGAAGCCTCCACCTGGAGGGAGGTGGGGGAGGCTCGTTCGCGCCACCTCCCCCTTCCAGCGACCCCTCGCCGATCCTCGGCTCCGCCGTTTCGATATTGGCCGTGCCGGCTATTGAAGATGGGGGGGGGTCGGTGGCTGAGGCAAGACAGCCCCCCCCTTTTTTGACATGTGGCGGGACTACCTCCAACTCTCCAGGAATTTGACATGTGGCGGGACTACCTGTAACTATCCAGGCGTCGGCATGTGGCGGGACTACTTGCACTTGTCCAGGCGCTGACATGTGGCGGGACTACATGTAAGCGCCGCCGTTCTTGCTTTGGCTTCGGCCTTCTTCGCGGGCCGGTCCAGGCGAGAGACAGAGGGGGGGGGTGGTCGGGAGCTGAGGCAAGACAGCCCCCCCCCGTGGCCTGCAGGGGCAGCAGAAGAGGAGAGAAGGAGAGGCCATCACCGTTTTCTGGGCCGTCCGCCCCACAGCCTCCCCTTCCGACTGCGTCCAGGCGAGCCCCGCATGCCTCGAGGCCTCCCCTACCGGATGGGCGTATCCGCGGACCTGTGGCACTTCGGGAGTTTCCGGAATGGGGGTAGGTACCTATTGATTTGTATCTATTTCATGTGACCGTTATTTGGGCGTGGTGGGCAATGAGGCAGACATGTTTAGGGCAGGAATAGGCAACGGAACCTAGTTACCTCGTGGCTTGCCTTGGTGTCAAGCTTGTCTTCCCTCGCCATTTTTATGTTTCTTATTACGGGTTGTTTCTAACATTTCTTATTTTATTTTTAGCGAAGTTGATAACTCCTCAGTGGCCTACTGATTTCGCTCAACTCCTTTTCTTGTATTTTTATGCCATAACCTATTATAAGCTATAGCGACTAGTCCACACTTAATGAACAGGTCCTTATTAGATGTGCCCTCCAGTGGAGCTGGATGGTTCAACTCTAATAAGTGGTCCGGGCTAAACAGGCTACCAATCAGTGGGGAGAAGATAGGCATGACGGATTACAACGGGGACAAAAGTCTGCACTACCTATCTTATCACGGCGGGCAAAGACTAGACAGAATATTTCTATTCTCCGTTGTTTGCAGGCGGTGAATACCTCAAAAGAACCAATACCGAACACTTAATGTACGGTCAATCAAACAATCAGTGGGGAGAATAAGTGGGTACAAAAAGTTTGCGTTACCCACTCTTTCTCTACCTGCAAAGAGAGACCTTGTTCCTCCCTGTTTGCAGACAAAGAATCTCCAGACAATAATCCACGAACGGCAGTTCGGGAAACAGTGGGGGAGGAAGATAGGCACGACGGATTACAACGGGGACAAAAGTCTGCGTTACCTATCCTTCACTGCTTGCAAAGGGAGAGCCTGTTGTTTCTCCGTTTGCAGACGGTGAATCTCCAGAGGTACCAACAAAGCGTAATACTAGTATTATCCAACAGACAATCATTTCACAATTTGTCGCATTTACGCGACCTTACCCGGACCGGACCGTGTGGGCAGTTCTTCGCCTTCCTCCTTCCAGCGCTCGATCGTTCTCTTACTCCATGATTTTACCGCAGCAGTCCTGTGGGATTCCAGTCAGGACAGTAGGTCACTCAAGAGAGGTCCGTTCAGAATAGGTGAAGTTCATTCAATCGGCAGCCGGACGAGGGCCCTCTCAAGGCAGGTATACTCCGATCATTTAGATGTTCACCTCATCGTCTGGATCTCTCTTACTGGACCTTATGTCACTGATGGACCCCGCGTTGGGACGCCAATTGTGGAACATGAGCCCGCATTACTATCGATGCCCAGGCTGGTGGCGCAAGTCGCCTATTAGTTCCCATTCTGAATAGTTACCAAAATAAAGAGACGGGCGCTGGGAGCCGGAATCAAAGAACAGAGTTTATTTCTCATGAGGAGAGCCTGTCATTTCAGACACGAAACAAGGTGCCATCGGGAGGTGCTCTAACAAGTGAGCTGAGACTCCGTCTTTTATACTTCACAAAACACTTTAGTGTTACAATCATGACATTGTGCAACACGGAAAAGACATCCCCATAATCCTCGTGTCAATCCTACCCCACATGCATTCACAATAGGGACCCTTGAACTGCTGATAAGAGGGGAGGGCAATCACGCAGCTGAGTGTTCTGTCAACTGTTTAGAATGTGTGCGCCTGATCATAGCCCAGGGGGTGGGGTGGCCAGGATCAATAGTGGGTCCTTTGAAGAGGAGTGACTTCATACAAAAAGGGCAGTAAATGGTATCTCCTGGCTTAGACGATGGCCTCGGACATGTGTGGTCAGTCGGACTCGGGGGAAGGGGTCATCAAAGGAGTGGTATTCATGCCCTGTGGACACTCGAGTGCGGAGGGAGGGCTTGTCAACAGAGGGGCATTCATGGAAGGAAAGGAGGTGTTGGTCAGGCGCGGCCGTGACTACCAAGGACAGGATCTTGCGGAAGGAGGTTTATGACTTGCCCGTGTGAGGGAGAAGGGGAAGGGGGAGTCAGGGTGTGCACAGGGACAGAGTCGCACACAGAGAGAGAGAGAGAGAGATCTTATGACTCATGCATGAGTGAGCGGTGGTAGTCAGGTGCAGCTGGGGAGGGCTATATCAGCTGGGGCGAAGGTGGCCTCTTCAAGAGGGAATGGGGGTTTGCGTGGGTCAAGCAGAAGGGCTGCCTTTCAGGGCAGGGTCGCACAGAGGGAGAGGGTTTCATTAATCCATGCATGTGAGAGAGAGGGGGGGGGTTTCAAATACGCGCAGAGAGGAAGCCGGTGTTTCTAATCTTAGGCGGGCAAAAGGCTAGGGTGCCTAAAATGGCTGTCATGTACACATGGGTACAGGCCTTTGCTGACAGAGTGATGCAGTCAATGCTCTACGGTATTCATGGTGCATGCAGGGAGAGAAGTGGGAAAAGGGAAATGAACGTTGCTTATGTACATCAATATTTCTAATTTTCTACATTTGGTAACAGAGTGCAATTTAAGGACCAGAGGTGGATTAAAGCCCCCAAATCTGTATCCCTTGAATTTAGAGCTCATGGCCAAATATACGTCATACATTGGCTCCGTAAAGTGCTAGCACCTTCTGGTTATTTGTGCCTTTTGTAGTTTAGTGGCAACTTGTCTGTTTCACTTACCAGCTCGTATAGATGCTATTCAGTGCTGGTTACGGTGTTATACTGAATCAGAGTTTCTAACCCCTCAATTCCCAGGAGTAAACCTTGACTGCCAGACGTGTTACTCTGAGAAAGTGAAGTCCCTAAAGGGATTCACTTGGCTGTCCCATTGGAAAGCACCAGGATTATGTGTTGGGGACACCAGTGGTAAATGTCAGTGCCCAGCCAGGGTGCTGCCCTGTATCCTAGGACTGCTCTGCTCAAGGACCACACTCCAGAAAGGAAAGATGATTCAAGAATTGAAGAGAGTACTAATGAAGACCATTCAGGATGTAAATTGAAGATGAGGTTTATTGATGCAGACAGGTGCCTCGCAGCAGCCGGTCCCCAGCCCTCACAGTTCAAGACAACCATCAACATTCAAAGCCTAACATTCTAAAGAGAATGCCAGTGACCAGAACATCATGGCGCAGGCATTCTTTGGATCAAATGAAGCATGCCCTTGACTTAAACAATATGTAAACTGGTGTGCGTGTCACCGATGACAATCTGCAACCAGGTGTGCATGTCACCGATAACAAGCACAAATGAAATATGTCTTTGACTCGAACAACGTATAAACTGGTGTGCATGTCACTGATGGCAAGCACCATGGATGTGACCTTTCCGGCAAAAATGGCACTCACAGGGTTATTTTTATTTCGTCTAAAACATGACGCACGCAGGTCTATTTTACTTCAACGACGTATACTAAATCATTGTAATGCCAACCACAAAATGGCGTCTACGTATTGGAGCAGATTTCATCTGCAGTCAGGCATTGTTTTATTTTTGTGCTTCAGACAGACTGCATTTAAATTGCCACGCACATTTTGGTGCAAGTTTAAAACATGGCACATGAAAAATATGAAAGTGAGGCCTAAGTCAGTCTGAAATGCTTGTCCTGAATTAACATTTGTTTTTGCAGTGTAGAGAAAAGTGGCCTTTTTAGCTTTGAAGATTAATAGAATGTGGTTCTCTTTTCCCAGCTCATTCCTTGCAATCTAAATTAAGTATTCCAATGTCTTAAAAGACTTTGGCTTGTTGCATATTTTGATAAACATGTTTAGTTTAAAACACCTCTTTTTATAATGTGTGTGAATTAATAATGCACCAAACACTACACATGGGGCTAAATGCTTTTTGCATGAAAAGCTATCTAAAACACTAAAGCATGTTGCTGTGTGCGCTGTATTAACTGTGTGCGCTGTATTAACTGTGTGTGCTTTTAAATTTTACACTAAAGCATAAAAATGCTATGTTGCATATTGCACATTTATTTTGCATTTGCATTTGTTGTCATAAATAATAGAAAAGCTGCTTCAAACTAATAGCTTGGCTAGGTAAACATTTATAAGGGGTATTAGTATGGAGTTGGGAAACATAATGGGCTGATTTACATGAAATTAATATTCTCTTTTTTGTCTGTTTTTTTTGTTGGGGCCTAAGAAAACATGGCTGCTTGTGGATCCAGCAAGGCTATGACTTGCATTTAAAGAGAAGAGTGCCTGCGCAGACACCATCTTTACTCAAACTGCGGAAGGAGTCACGGTCACTTTGAACTTTGTACATTCTTGTGATTGTGCCAATGTACCAGTTAGTAAAAATATCCGTCCTACTGCGCTGTGAAAGGAAGGAAGAGAATTAGAATGACACATTTTTCCTAGCAGGTGTTGCAAACTTATAAAATATAGTTACTCATGTATGCTTCTTTTGTTAAGACTGGTATGCTCTAGAATTTTCAATGAGTCAGGATAGTGAGATTTCATGCCATCATGACTGACCAATCACGTACAAGTTTTCCTGAAGATGAAACATTTTTGTGTAGTCTGCCAAGAATTGGAGTATTAATAATGACCTCTCTGGAGGCGTGGTTGGCTTCTTGCTCATTTTGGCTACTCGGCTCATTAGGCTTCAGGGTGGCGTGTGAGCTCTTGAGAGAAGGAACAGATTAGATCAAACATTCTATGGGTTAGGTACGAGATCGTCACGGGGGCAGCCTTGGGCGTCCGAGGAGAGTCAGGTGGGGGGGTCCCTGGTGATTTTTTTCTTCCAAGTCCTGGCACGTCATATTTTGGCACTGCAGGCCACATTCCTTTAAGGTCTTGTGAAGGGCGGGCTGTTTTTTGCTCTATAGACACAGACAGGAGCAGAGAGTGCAACTGATTAGGATAGAATTAGATGCTAAACTTTAAGTTTATGCTTTGACTAATTAATTAGGTCTGAAAAGATTTATTTGACTTATGCATTTATTTCTCTTAATGGGAGATTTTTGCAAACTATTTAATTATTGATTAGCCTTGCAAGACTATTTTTCTTAGAAACTCTTTAAGAGTTATGACTGATATTTTGCGCCACATTTTCTTTCCTACATGTAATACTTATATGCAGACTGTAATGTGTTCTGTATTAATGCTATTTTTCCTGTTTTCCAAATTCTGTAACCTGATTGATATTTTACTAATGAATAAAGGGTCAGAGAAAAACTTTACTTTTGACTAGAAAATAAAACACTTTAAAATACTCAACAACTCTCTTTATTGGCTTAAATAATAATTGCATTTTTTGACTGTTCATGATGATTTAAAGTCTCCTGAAGGTAATACATGGTGTCAAGGGCTCACACCGTTTCAGCAGTAAATAAGAGGTAGCATGAAGGTTTTGCATTGAGAAATTACCAGAAGAAATTCTAGCTCTACCATACGTCGTACGTCAATACTGACGTAGACAATTCATGAACTTGTGCGTACTTTAACTTTAATGCTCAAGTCAACTTCGGGTGAAATGCCCAAAATGGCATGAAGTCTGAAACGTCAACTTCCTTATGACGTACTGTGACACCCTGGGACTAGGATCAAATCAATGTCCTCTTCTTTGCCTTTGCTGCATATAATTTTTTTTTAACAAACACAGTGCCTCAATGCTTCAGCTCCGGCGATATCCCTTCTCGATCTCACCGATTTAACAAAGTGATGACTGGACCGACAAGAATATGCCACCTCGCTGATCAAAGCAGGATTTCAGGTAAGAGTTTCTCTCTTCTGTTTGAGGGTTCTGCAGACACCTTTCTTCGATTGTCGCCACGTATTTTGTAGTAATGAAGACCACTCACGATGTAAATTGAAGATAAGGTTTATTGATGCAGACAGGTGCTGCGCAGCAGCAGGCCCCCAGCCCTCACAGTTCAAGACAACCATCAACATTCAAAGCCTAACATTCTAATGAGAATGCCAGTGACCAGAACATCATGGCGCAGGAATTCTCAACCTTAGAGGAAGACACTACAAAGAGGTAATCAGTTCCTGTGTGCCTGAGAGTTGTCTGCCATAGAGCGGATTGTTGAAGATCAATCGGTCATAATTTGAACTACTGTATTTATCTTAAAAACAGACTGAGCAGCATCCATTCATTGTTTCAGTGGAGTTAAAAAAGACTGTGTATTATATTGTGTTGTACATTTTCCAGGTCTGGGCATTTTTTGAGAGTTTATGGTCATCTTATATTTTCGGATTGTTTCTCTTGAAATACCAAGACCAGCACTCCCAGAATGTATTCATTTGTTCACTGCAAGCCTGGGATTGGGACTAGTCACAAGGTGGCTCAGTGACAGAGTCATCTGGTAATCCTATTTATAGTGAGATTAATGCTGCAACTGGGTATATTTATCCTTAACAGATTCTCTACCAAAGCTGTGACAATGATGCACCAGCAGGCTCAATGGGGGCTAACTAGCCTGAAGCGGTGTCCGTATGTGCATATTTCCAGTCCATTTAGGTTTCTTTCTATGGCTACTGCCATGCTTATTAAATGACAGTCACTCCCCTATCAATACGTGGTGGCTAACTAATACTTCTGGCAGTAAGGCAGCTCAGTAGACTAATGTGCTGAATTCCAAAATATTGATAGGACTAATCTGCAGGTCATTAGTTTCAAGTCCTGTTGGGCAAATTTAGCATTCATCATTCCGAGGTTAATAAATTGGAAGCCAATAGAAAACACCTACAATAAAATTTGCGAGGCACATCAAAGTGTATAATACATGCTAGATTAGGAGTCTAAAACCTGTCATGTAATAAGAGCTATTTTTTGCTAAATGAAATTCACCCTACTAGTATTAGTATTGGTGTTGCAGTAGTGGCCCCTCAGACAAGATTACCTTAGTGGCTACCCTGTGCAAGAATACAAGAAGTGATCACCTCACTGCATCAGGAGGGTTGCCAGCAATATTGTAAAAAAAAGGATTTGTCAATTTGGAACGACTTGACATGGGTAATATAAAACGGCAAAAGCTGCTCCATGCAGCAAAATGATATTAGTCATAAGACTCTCCATGGATAAATGCTGATCACTCAAATATCAGCTTGGATATTCAACCATCTTTCTCCAAACATCAGGTTATGAATTCTGAGAATGCACACATTTTCTTCTCGAATACAAAATTTTCTATTTTTGAATGCATATATTTCAACCAAGGAAAATCCTCTAATTTAGTAAGTTGGGCTGCACATGTGAGATAACAGTAGCTTAGGAGCTACTTGTTGAAGAAGCCTGTGCTAGATGAATGCTAAACATTAGTCATCTACCTTCAGGAGTCCATTGTTTGATTTTATTTATTTATTTTAAAAGTTTTATAGAGAGTGAACTATACGCTTGCAGATATCAGAGCGCTTTACAGATATAGTAGTTATTTATACAGCAAAGAGGTTACTTATACAACAAATAAGGCAGATAGATCAGGTAAACATAACATCTTGTGTAACGTAGAGCAAATGAGATAAGGAAAGGCAACTAAAGTGCCTAGGTGATAAAGTTGACCCTTGTCATAAAAGGAATACTAGGGTAGGTGCAAGAGTTCTCAGAGATTCATTAGTCTATAATCATGTGAATTTTGCCATGAGAATCGATTTTACCTCCTTTTTGAAAGAAGCAGTGGAGGAAATAAGTCTGGTTTCTGCAGGTAGTACATTCCAGATCCTAGGTACCATCCCTGAAAAGGATCACTCGTATGTTTTTTTCTTGTTGAATCGTTGTAGTTTCAATAGAAGGTTTTCTGCACTTCTTGTGGATCAAGAACCACCAGAGATTGTCAGTTTCTGAGTGAGGTATCTGGGTGCATTGTGATGTATGGCCTTATGCGTCATGCAAGCTATTTGTAGGTGAATTCTGGCTTCAAATGGTAGCCAGTTCAAAGATTTTAAGTCTGGGGAGATGTGGGAGCTTCTTTTCGAGCCTGTGATGAGTCTCGCTGCAGCATTAATGGAGGCTCTAAGGGGAGCTGTTGTCGCTTTAGGAAGGGCCGCAGAGAGCGACACTTCTATAATCCACCGAGAGATAACTAGAGCTTGAACTGCCAACTTGAAGTATTGGCGGGCAGGAAGGGTTTCATCTTCCTCAGTGTATTTACCTGGAAGTTTGCTCCCTTTGTTGCATTGCAGATGTGTTTCTGCATATTGAGGCTGCAGTTGAAGGTTGTACCTAGTGATTTTGCTGAATCCACAATGGTTGGTACAATGTTTAATGCCGTAAGATGTTTGAACCAATGATGTATGGTGGAGACTTTGGCAGGAGGGGCTTTAAGGAGGAATTCAGTTTTTGAGGCGTTCAATTTGAGACGGTTCTCTGCCAATCATGTCTGGGTGTACCCAAGCGGTGTGTTAAGCAGTTTAATGTCTTCAGGGGTGTGTATCTTAAGGTATAGTTGGGAATCGTCTGCGTACATGTGATATTGCACTCTAGACGCTTGCAGCAATTCAGTGAGTGGTTCCAGGAATAGATTAAACAATGTTGGGATAGCGGGGAACCTTGCGAGACTCCTAACGTTACTGGAACAGGTTTGGACAGGGTGTTGTTGACCTTAAATTTTTGCGTCCGGTTTTGAAGAAAGGAAGAAAACCAGTTAAGCACTGTCCTTGATAGACCCATTCTGTGATTCAATAGATCCAACAAGTTCTCATGTTTGACCGTATCGAAGGCTGAGGAGAGGTCTAATAGGATGAGGAAGCAAGTATATTTATTTATTTATTATAGTGTTTTGTATAGCGCGAACAAGACCCGTGGGTATCAGAGCGCTTAACATCGAGGTAGGTTACATATTGGCAATACAGAATCATTTATACAAACAAACAGATATGAGGTAGAGGAACTGTGGCTATGAAAGGGTGCCTAAATCTAACTAATCCAAACGCATGTGCAATTAGCAATAGAGGTAGGTGAGGCTTAGCTTATATCCATGTCTATATCGACGACTAAAGTGAGGTAGAGGTTATATAGTTTTGGCTTTAGAAAACAATTATAAGTTCGCCTAGGACTGTGGTAACGTTCAGGACACAGTCAGGGCTTATGTGAGGAGTTAGTTCCTTATCAATGATAACATTCTTGAATAATATTCTTGAGAGGGCCCTCCATCCGCTGACATGAGTATTCGAACCTCCGATCCGCCTGCTTCCCTATGCAAGGTATTTACTCAACATAAGACTCTTCAGTTCCCGTTTGAATGTTACAATATTTTGAATCTTCCTCAGACTTGGAGGGAGTGAATTCCAGACTCTGGGGGCAGCTCCGGAGAAAGTTCGGTCATAAGACTTTTTCTTTCGGAAGATGGCTGGCCGCAACAGCAGCTCCTTGGCGCTTCTAGTTGGTCTGTTTCCTCCCGATAGCTTGATTTTCTTGGCTAGGTATCTTGGCGTGTTATAGTGCACAGCTTTGTGGGTAATACATGCTAACTTCATTTGAATTCTGGCCTCATAAGGAAGCCAGTTTAGTGCTTTCAAGTGAGGAGATATATGATCAAATTTCCTAGATCCTGTGATGAGTCTTGCCGCTGCGTTGAGACAGGCTTTTAGTGGTGCTGTGGATGTTTTAGGTAGGCCAGCTAATGTGGAGCAACCATATTCAATCCTTGATATAACTAGAGATTGTATAGCCAGTTTTAGATCTGCCTCTGAAATGAATGGTTTTAATCTTCTTAGGTAGCTCAAATGGTAGCGGGCGCTTTTCGCCATTGAATTAATGTGGGCTTTCATGTCAAGGTTCTCATCCAATGTGATTCCTAGTGATTTAGCAGAGTTGACTAGGGTTGGGGTGCAGTTAAGCGCAGTCACCAATTTGGTCCATTCCTTTATTTCAGAGTGGCTCCTTGGAGGTGAGATTAGCAAGAATTCTGTTTTATGGGCATTTAGTTTCAAATGATTAGTAGTTAACCATTGTAACGCCATCTTTAATGTCTCATTCATTAGAACGATGTCATCAAGGGAGGTGATCTTCAAGTATATTTGCGTGTCATCTGCGTACATGTGGTAGGATATCTGAGAGTTCCGAAGAATGTCTGTAAGAGGTTCGACATACAGGTTGAATAGATCCGGTGATAGCGTAGAACCTTGTGGGACCCCAATTGTATTAGGACAAGGGGGTGAGATTGCTTGGTTAACCAGAAATCGCTGTGTTCTGTTCCGTAGAAAAGAATTGAACCATTTCAGCACTTTCCCGGATAGTCCCATCCTGTCCTGCAGCCTGGACAATAATGCTTCATGATTTACCGTGTCAAATGCGGATGATAGGTCAAGTAGAATCAGTAGGCATGCTTGATTTTGGTCTAGGGCTTGAAGCGCGTCATCTACAATATGCAAGATCGCTGTTTCCGTGCTATGTCCTGCTCTGAATCCTGATTGGCATTCGTCTAGTAAGGAGAACTTGGTGATGTGTTGTTTCAATTGGCTCTGCACACATTTCTCAATTACTTTGGCCAATAGGGGGATGTTGGTTACTGGTCGGTAGTTATTCGGATCTGTTGTTTCCGCTGTTGGTTTTTTGATTATTGGCACAACTTGTCCTGTTTTTAGACAGTCAGGGAGGATCCCTTGTGCAAGAGATGCGTTTATTATTTTGGTCCAGATCGGGACCACGATATGGCTGATTTCTTTAACACATTTTGCAGGTAGAGGGTCCTGATAGTGGTTGTTCGGTCTGATTTCAGACAGCGTTTTGGCGATCTTGTCCTGGTCGTATAATTCAAATGTGTCCCAATTTGCATTATTTTTTGTCTTAGTATTCTCTGCCGTCAAGGAAGCCTCGCTGGTCGGCAACGGTTGGGTTGGAAGGATAGCCACAGCGTTTGAGAGCTCCGCCTCTAGCGATTTAGTCTTTTCCGTGAAAAATGCAGAGAATTCCTCGCAGCTTAAGGGCGTTTTTGAGTTCTCTTGGGCCGATTTGGCTAGTTTATCAGACTGTTGCTTTACGATCTCGAAGAGTTTCCGTGGTCTGTTTTTGGCATTGTCAAGTTCTGCCCTTATAAATTCTTTTTTGGAGTTGATTATCTTTTTGTTATATTGGTTCCTGATTTTTCTGAGGTCATTCAGCTCTGGGGAGGAAGGGTGTTGTCTCCATTTTCTTTCGGCCATTCTCAGTTTGCGCCTGTCCTCATTCAGTGACTCACTAAACCAAGGATTTTTTGGCTTTTCTGTGACTCTTTTTAGTTTTAGTGGCATGGTGTCATTGACAATATTTCCAATTGAGGTTATGTAGTGATCGGTCAGCTCGTTTACATTCTGCATGTCATTAGGTGGCTTTAGGCTTCTTTCGCAGTTAGCAACCAGTAGCTCAATATTCGCGACTTTTGTATCTCGGATCGCTTTTTTGGACTTGGGGGGTTGCACAGTCTTACCCTTTTTCACTATGGGAATCACGAATGTTATGGTATGATGGTCTGACCAATCACATGGATCTATAGCGCGGATTGATGTCTCTTCCTTTTTTGAGATAATCCAGTCTAAGGTCGCTCCTTGTGCATGTGTAGGTTGTGTGCATGCTTGTGTAAGGTTTAGTTCGGCCAGGAACTCTTTGAGCGAGTTAACCGTTTTATCATTATCGTCGTTCCAGTGTAAATTAAAGTCTCCCAGGAAAATGTTGTTGGTCGTGGAATTGGAGTTGGCCGTTATGATCTCTATTAGTTGCTCTGTGAACTTTGCATTATCACCTGGTGGATGGTAGAACGCATGCAGGTTGCATTTTTGGTTACTTGATGATCTTATATTCAGACCAAGGTATTCACAGGATTCCAGGGGGTCGGCTTGAATTTGGCGGACATCAATCTCTGAACGGTGGATGCAGGCTATACCTCCTCCTACTTGCCTTGGCCTGTCCAGTCTCACGATGTTATATTGAGGTGGTACTAAGAGATCAATGACCGGTGATGATGATTCATTGAGCCAAGTTTCCGTGAGGATTGCCAGGTCAATTTCTTTATTGATGATGAGGGCTGCTATGTCTGATGCATGTTTGTTTGCAGAACGACAATTGAGTAGAAGGCAATTCAAGGGTTTTTCTGACTTAATGGGGTTCCCTTTTTCAGATTCAGTTGCTGTTAGCTGGATTTGTTGTAAGTTGAGGTGAATTGCTTTCCGGTCATTCTTTCTAGACACTCTGTTAGAATCAATTGGTACTATTTTGATTCTCTCCTCCCTTCCCCGGTCCGGTTGTTCATATGTTCGGAGTAGGGCTAGTGTTTCTTCCTTTGACAAGGGATTTGTCCTGCCTGGTCTATTGAGTCTGTTTTTTTGAGACAAGGCCATCTCATCATTCCTTCTTTGTGCGGAGAGTACTAGATTCTGAATGTGCGAGACCTTGGAGTGCGTGCTTACTGTCATCTCCCACATTTTTTCAATTGCCTGTGAAATTTCCAACGAGCCTTGTGCCATGTTGCCTACTAATTTCACGAGCTCCCTAATTTCTTTCTGGTTTCGAGGTGATTTCTTAGAGAGGATTGATCTGTCAATCCGGGTTTTGCATTTTGTTCTTCTTCGTACTTGCTCTGTTCTCGGTCCCGCTGTTCCTTCTCTTGCATCCTTGGTTAGGTTGTCGCTTCCGATATTGTTTGGAATGTCACGGGTATTATCTGTGCTGTGTGGTGCTATCCGTGGGTTTGTGGGGGGGGGTCTATAAGACTCTGGTATCGCATTCACGCGCGGTCGTGGGTCAAAGGGTAGATCGCTTGGTCCTGAGGTACCCTCTTCGAGTAGATTCGCGACGACTGGTGGTGACCTCAGCTCTTCCCTTGGGGCCTGGTCCTGCTCTTCGGTTGAACTATTAGTAGATCTCTCTGTCCTTTCTGACTCGTTCTCTGGGGATTCCGTCTCGCTTTCCGTTATAGCTCCAGAGCTGGATGTATGAGTGTTATGTCTCCCAGTTCGGTTGGTGTCCTCCGTGGTAGTATCATTGTTGTCCGGAGTGGCATCAGCTGTGGTCGTGGGTAGTTGGTATCTTGGTCCCTCCGTAGTTTCTTTTATAATTATGAAGGACTTTTCAAATTCCTCAAGGTCCCTATTGGCTGCTTGTATCAGCACTATTCCCGTTTTATATAATGTGATGCATAGTTCTGCATTGCATCTATTTGAGGGTGAAGTCAGTATTTTTGTGCCATGCGGGATGTTATTCACGTCTTTTATGCGCAACATTTCTGTGATGGCCTTGCGCCATTTGGCTGATTTATGCGTGAAGAAGATCAGGTCATTGATTATGGACCCTTTTACTATACTAAGTACTGTTTAGATCAAGTATTTGTAGCGTATCATCAATTATGTGTGTCATAGCTGATTCCGTGCTGTGGCCTGCACGGAAGCCTGATTGATGTTTGTTAAGCAGGTCGAAGTGGTCAATTTGTTTTGTCAGTTGGTGGTGGAAACATTTTTCCAATTGTTTGGACAATGTAGAAATATTGGAAATAGGGCGATAGTTGTTTAGGTCCGTAGGGTCAGCTGTGGGTTTCTTTAGGATGGGTGAAACCTGTCCCACTTTAAGGGTGTCCGGGATGCAACCTTGTTGAAGTGAGCTGTTAATGATTTTGGCTCAAAGAGGCAAAAGCAATGGGGTTAAGTCTTTGACAGCGTTTGCGGGAAGAGGATCGGTGAGGTGATTGGCTGGCTTCAGGGTGCTGAGCATCTTGCCAATAGCCTCTTCAGTGTAAGTTTCAAAGGAGGACCATACCGCATTGTTTTTTTATTTCAAACTTTGCATGGGTTTGGTGTGCCGAAGTTGGGATAAGGGGGGAGGTATTGATGTGGTGAATAGAGTGTACGCTTAGGTCATTGAGGAGATCTTTCTTGATGTTATCAGTCTTTAGATTAAAGAAGGTAGAGAATTCTTCACAAGTCGGTTGTGGAAGTGCTGTGTCTTGTAGTCGTTGCGGTTCATCCTTAGATTGTTTTTTGATTAAATCAAACCGTTTTTTTGGACGATTTCTTGCTTGGTCTAGTTGGTGGCTGAAGAAGTCTGCTTTCGTGCGTTTGATCTTTCTGCAGCATGCATTTCTTTTTGCCGTTAGAATTTTGAGGTGTTTAGCGGATGGGACTGATCTCCAATTGCATTCAGAGGTTCTCAGAGAGCGTCTATCTTCATTAAGTAGACTGTTATACCAGGGTTTTGAGACTTTTGAAGAAACTCTCTTTAGTTGAAGGGGAGCAACCTCATTAGTTATCTAGGTCATAGAGTTGAGATAGTGGTTGGTGAGATGATGTACATTAGAGGAGCCGGCAGGGGGTAGAAGAACGTTGTGATAGGCAGAGGGTAATGTGTTAGTTTTAGTTTTTTGAGGTCTCTTTTCCATACCTTTGATTTTGTGGATTGAACCGAATTATGTTTCACTAATTCATTGATAAAGAAGGTGATAATATGATGGTCAGACCAATCACAAGGTTTGATCGACTCACGCTGAATGGCATCACCTTTGGAGATTATTAGATCCAAGATTTACCCTTTATTGTGTGTAGGGCTGTTGCAAATTTGGGTGTGTTTTAGAGCGCCGAGGAAGTTTTTGAGACTGTTGACCACTGAGTTGCTGTGGTCGTTCCAATGGAGATTGAAATCACCAAGGAATATTTGGATGTTTTTACGCCCGGTGTTCGTTTTAACAATGCCCATGATGTGTTCCGTTAAGGTGAGGTTGTCACCGGGTGGATGATAGATAATGTGTAAAGAGCAGATTGGATTGTCGTTGCTGTTAGTGTCGAGGAATATGTATTCACAGGAGGTGAATACTAGGGATATGGCTCTATTAACGGCGATGTTGTTGCAGTGTATGCATGCGATTCGACCCCCTGTTTTACCACTCCTGTCTAATCTGATGTCATAATTTGGGGGTACTAGAATGTCAATGAGTGGCAATGAGGATTCTGTTAGCCAGGTTTCGGTTAGCATTATAAGGTCTGAGTCCTGTGTGATAATGAGGTCAGCTATGTCTGCTGCATGCTTAGAGGCCGATCTACAGTTCAGGAGTGTGAATTTAAGTCGGGGTGTGAAGATGGAAGAAGTGGGATCCTGAATGAGTGAGACTCTTCTAAGATTATTGTTGATGGTACCTCTATTGTTGTATGTGGAGGGTCTGTGAGGGTTGGAGGGGATAGTAGGGATGGGTATGTGTGCAGGAGATATGGGGATCCAAAGCTCGGATTCGTAGGAGTGAAGAAGAGAGCGTAGGTCATATTCAGGGACATGGGAAACTATTATTTTTTTGGGCATAGACAAGGCCGGACTGGCCGTACCGGGGATTTTCCTGGGAGACTGGAAGGGTGGGGGCGAGTTTTGTTACTGGGGGGCCATTTTTGCAGCAGTGAAGCAGATTTGAAAGTACACACTGCAGAGTTTCTTGTATATTCAGTGTTTTCAGACAACAATAAAAGGTTCAAGATAACACTGGTGATTAATGTACCGGTTGGAGAGAGATCAGAGTTTTGTCTAGTGACAGTGCTGACTCATCTAAGGTAGCACAGAGGGTTAATATGCCTGCTGCAAAGGATGTGTACCATGCAGATCACAGAACAGTGTTTTATGTGCATACCTTAGTGGATTACTGCTTTTGTCACACAGACCCTTTTGTTACTGTGCAGTTAATAAGTTGCAATCATAATATAGCACAGTGAGCTATGAAGTGTCATCAAAGAGCTGCATGAAAACTACATGGCACAGGTAAGAAAGTTGTTTCTTTCTGAGTTTTCATTATCCTAGAATTTCTAAAAAGGGTTTTTGTGGGTAGAAATAAATTCGTATTAGTAAAGCCAACCCTAACCATTGTGTTATGATCTAAATCATGGGTTTGTGCTTCTCCAGACCAAGCACTCTTAAAATATACCTACAAGCATGGATGACATGGGAATCCTACACCTTATAGTCCCCTTTGTCTTTTGTAACATTTTCTGTTCACTGAATTACACACGTATTATTTATTGTCTCTATGTGTGTGTGAAGTAAAGTGCTCCAACACACTGCATCGGAATGAGAGGCGTTATAAAATAAATGAAATACATGCAAGAGAGGGGCTATGGAGAGATGAGGGGCCCTGTGAATGTCCAGTATTTGTATTTGTAAATCTCCAGTGTTTGTAAAGTGCGAACAATTACCCGAAGATGTCAAGGCGCTGGGGGCCGCCGGGAAGATTAAGCGAGCTATTGTCCAGAGTCACATGGTGCTGGGCTGATCTGCCGCCGGCATCAGGGATCGAACCGTGAGCCCCCAGGTTCTGGAGTCAGTCGCCCTGGCTGCTGTGCCACACCTCTTCCAAGAGTGATAGTGAGAAAAATTATTGAAAGGCTCCAGTAACAACTTATAAGGTCCCAAAGGTGAAACCTACTGGCTATGCCAATGCTTGTTTTTTCTCCTTTCTTTTCCAACTTTGCATGTGGGCTGCACTGTACAGCACACATACAAAGAGGAAAAAGTTAGTTAGTCTCAGCATTGTATTTTGTACTGGAAGGGTACCCATCCAGTACAAAACCTATACTAGACTCACGCAGCCACCCTTAAACTATGGTGCAAAGGTGTGTGTGGCTCACAGCTATCTGGTTGTGCTCTGGCGCTATGAAGAGGGGAGGACAGTCCGAATGGCGCTGTCCTGCTCTTTACTTGTCACACAGCACAGCATTTTTGGCTGCTGCTGTGATGCCTGAAAATTTTGGAAATAGACCCCTACATTCCAGCGTGATTGTTGCGAAATCTTCAACGCCTCCCCAATCTTACTGACCAATCTACGCTCCTGCAACAAGGCTAAATTGGCACCTAGAAGGGAGGAAATAAGGTTGGGTGCCACACAAGCAAGAAAAAAAGGACAGTTTCCAGGGAAGGAAGGGGAGCAGTGTGCGAGGACGACATGCAGAGTAAGGGGCATAAGAACCATCTGTGTGAAGGAAATGACGGAGCAAAATTTGCACAGAGGTCTGGGACAGGCAGAAAGTTGGAAGCAGTGTACCAAGAAAAGAAGCAACCGGGTGTAGTGGATTACGAGGAAATATGGATTGAATATGCAGGTGGAAGAGTAGGTTGTGGTGTGCAGTGAGGGGTCGAGGAAATGTTGGGGAGCAGTCTGTAGAGAAACATATGAGTAACATTTTAAAAGGCACCTAGAGTGTACAGTGTGTGAAGACTGAGGTGGACCAGTGTAAAAAGGAGCACACACAGTGTGCAGCGGAAGGGTGGATGGAATGTGTACGGAAAAAAGACGTCCGGGTCAGGGCGGGCTCCACTCATTGTGCAGCTGTGACTGAGGGAGAGTTGTGCTGCGCATTGAGTGAAAAGGGGCGCGGTGTGTTGAGCGCACTATGGGGAGCAGTGCACATGGAGGGGGCGATGATTTAGGGAGGTAGGGGCATAATAGACCAGTTTGTGCAGGGAAGAGTGAAGGATAACGGCTGGCTGACGTCTGTATGGAATGGGAGTGGTCAACATCGGGTGCTACAGTGTGGACGCGCACCCGGGCTGTGCACAGGGACGGACAGAGGGGATGGAGGGGGAGCAGCTTGCAAAGCTCCAGGCCCAGCCCACTACAGGGCTGCAGCACCAAAATAAACATAAGGAATGGGACTACTGTCACAAGGAGCCGTTCTTGGTGCATCTCTCCTCAGCCTGAAATGGAATGCCAGGAATCTATGGCCCGGGACAATGGATGACCCGAGTGGGGAGGGAGCTGGTATCCTCATTATGCAAGCTCATGCTTTACTCCTCGACTTCTCCCTCCAAAAATTGAACATTAACAACAAGCTGTACACCACAACGGAACAGCCTCCCCTCCCCAAGTAAAAGTTTAAACAACAGAAAATGTCTCGGTATTGCAACCCCGCCTCCCCCGTCCACCTTTTGCTTGCTGTTCGGGTTCTCGAGGCAAGTCTGGGAATAGAGCGAGATTCTGCCCGCCAGAGAGGACGGCACCAGGCTCAGACAGAGGTAAAGATGTCCCTAAGAGTGGGGGGGAGGTGGGGGTACCCAGAACGCTCTGATGAAGGAGCAATCCCAAAGATTCAGCGCTGCTCCTGCCTCCTTCAATGCCCTCGCAATATCGTATTCATCAATTACAAACAAGCCCGGGCGGGTCCCTGAATATAGCAGCCCCCACCTCCCACTGTTTTAGTGACCTGGATGTAGACCCCAGCACTCGCATCCGGTGTGCATGCTTTCCAGTGTGGACGACTGTCTCTGCCCTCCGCATGGTGCCCTCAACCTACACTGAGTTCTTCACAGAATCGAGGGCGAGTCCCTCCTCCAAACGGTATGAGAAAGCTGCATTATTAGCAGGTGCACGGTTACTGCATATCTATAAATATGCGCCGGCTCTGGTCTCTGTACCCCAGCACGCAGTAGGGAACATTAGGTACAGCAGGGGAGCTGTTGCATCAGGTGCAGTGTGGGGCCAGAAGGGAGGAAGGGGACAGCCTGCACGAGGGACGGGAAAAGACTGCATAGGAAGCAAGCACGCGCGGCAGCAGAGGGAGGGAAAAGAGGAGGGGGCCTGCGTGATTCACTTGCAGGAGTGTTTACAACAAGGGATGGTGAGGGACAGAGTCTCTGAATTAAGCAGAAAGCTCTCACCCAGTCAAGAGATCAGGGCTAGATCCAACACCGTTTTTTAGCTCACTGCACCATCCCAGTTTCAGAACCTGGCTGTATGCAAATTAGTCTGTTCCTGTCCCAGTGCATGATGGGAACAAGGCAAACCAAACTACAAAAGCCAATTCTTACACTGGGAAGGAAACAAGCTCCCGGGGACCGGTTTCTGGCATTACAGCCGTCTTAGGCCCGGTTTGCTTGAATCCTGATGGTGCAATGAGCAAGGGTCTCACATCTGAGAATACCCTTCCACGCTTAGGGTGGACAAAAATATTTACAACAAGGGATGGTGAGGGACAGAGTCTCTGAATTAAGCAGAAAGCTCTCACCCAGTCAAGAGATCAGGGCTAGATCCAACACCGTTTTTTAGCTCACTGCACCATCCCAGTTTCAGAACCTGGCTGTATGCAAATTAGTCTGTTCCTGTCCCAGTGCATGATGGGAACAAGGCAAACCAAACTACAAAAGCCAATTCTTACACTGGGAAGGAAACAAGCTCCCGGGGACCCGTTTCTGGCATTACAGCCGTCTTCGGCCCGGTTTGCTTGAATCCTGATGGTGCAATGAGCAAGGGTCTCACATCTGAGAATACCCTTCCACGCTTAGGGTGGACAAAAATATTTACAACAAGGGATGGTGAGGGACAGAGTCTCTGAATTAAGCAGAAAGCTCTCACCCAGTCAAGAGATCAGGGCTAGATCCAACACCGTTTTTTAGCTCACTGCACCATCCCAGTTTCAGAACCTGGCTGTATGCAAATTAGTCTGTTCCTGTCCCAGTGCATGATGGGAACAAGGCAAACCAAACTACAAAAGCCAATTCTTACACTGGGAAGGAAACAAGCTCCCGGGGACCGGTTTCTGGCATTACAGCCGTCTTCGGCCCGGTTTGCTTGAATCCTGATGGTGCAATGAGCAAGGGTCTCACATCTGAGAATACCCTTCCACGCTTAGGATGGACAAAAATATTTACAACAAGGGATGGTGAGGGACAGAGTCTCTGAATTAAGCAGAAAGCTCTCACCCAGTCAAGAGATCAGGGCTAGATCCAACACCGTTTTTTAGCTCACTGCACCATCCCAGTTTCAGAACCTGGCTGTATGCAAATTAGTCTGTTCCTGTCCCAGTGCATGATGGGAACAAGGCAAACCAAACTACAAAAGCCAATTCTTACCCTGGGAAGGAAACAAGCTCCCGGGGACCGGTTTCTGGCATTACAGCCGTCTTCGGCCCGGTTTGCTTGAATACTGATGGTGCAATGAGCAAGGGTCTCACATCTGAGAATACCCTTCCACGCTTAGGGTGGACAAAAATATTTACAACAAGGGTATACTCAGACATGAGTCCCTTTCTCACTGCTCCATCAGGATTCAAGCAAGCCGGGCCGAAGAGGCTGAAATGCCAGAAACCGGTCCCCGGTAGCTTGTCTCCTTTCTGGTAAAGAATTGGCTTGGTAGTTTAGTCTGCCCTGTTCCCATGATGCACTCGGCCAGGGACAGACTGATTTGCATATAGCCAGGTTCTGAGCTGGGATGGGGCAGTGAGATAAATAACGGTGATGGATCAAGCCCTGATCTTTGGACTGGGTAAGAGTGGTCTGCTCAATTCAGACACTCTGTTCATCACCACCCCCTTTTGTAAATCGATTTTGGCCACTATAGGTGTGGCAGGGTTTACTCAGACATGAGTCCCTTTCTCACTGCTCCATCAGGATTCAAGCAAGCCGGGCCGAAGAGGCTGAAATGCCAGAAACCGGTCCCCGGTAGCTTGTCTCCTTTCTGGTAAAGAATTGGCTTGGTAGTTTAGTCTGCCCTGTTCCCATGATGCACTGGGCCAGGGACAGACTGATTTGCATATAGCCAGGTTCTGAGCTGGGATGGGGCAGTGAGATAAATAACGGTGATGGATCAAGCCCTGATCTTTGGACTGGGTAAGAGTGGTCTGCTCAATTCAGACACTCTGTTCATCACCACCCCCTTTTGTAAATCGATTTTGGCCACTATAGGTGTGGCAGGGTATACTCAGACATGAGTCCCTTTCTCACTGCTCCATCAGGATTCAAGCAAGCCGGGCCGAAGAGGCTGAAATGCCAGAAACCGGTCCCCGGTAGCTTGTCTCCTTTCTGGTAAAGAATTGGCTTGGTAGTTTAGTCTGCCCTGTTCCCATGATGCACTGGGCCAGGGACAGACTGATTTGCATATAGCCAGGTTCTGAGCTGGGATGGGGCAGTGAGATAAATAACGGTGATGGATCAAGCCCTGATCTTTGGACTGGGTAAGAGTGGTCTGCTCAATTCAGACACTCTGTTCATCACCACCCCCTTTTGTAAATCGATTTTGGCCACTATAGGTGTGGCAGGGTATACTCAGACATGAGTCCCTTTCTCACTGCTCCATCAGGATTCAAGCAAGCCGGGCCGAAGAGGCTGAAATGCCAGAAACCGGTCCCCGGTAGCTTGTCTCCTTTCTGGTAAAGAATTGGCTTGGTAGTTTAGTCTGCCCTGTTCCCATGATGCACTGGGCCAGGGACAGACTGATTTGCATATAGCCAGGTTCTGAGCTGGGATGGGGCAGTGAGATAAATAACGGTGATGGATCAAGCCCTGATCTTTGGACTGGGTAAGAGTGGTCTGCTCAATTCAGACACTCTGTTCATCACCACCCCCTTTTGTAAATCGATTTTGGCCACTATAGGTGTGGCAGGGTATACTCAGACATGAGTCCCTTTCTCACTGCTCCATCAGGATTCAAGCAAGCCGGGCCGAAGAGGCTGAAATGCCAGAAACCGGTCCCCGGTAGCTTGTCTCCTTTCTGGTAAAGAATTGGCTTGGTAGTTTAGTCTGCCCTGTTCCCATGATGCACTGGGCCAGGGACAGACTGATTTGCATATAGCCAGGTTCTGAGCTGGGATGGGGCAGTGAGATAAATAATGGTGATGGATCAAGCCCTGATCTTTGGACTGGGTAAGAGTGGTCTGCTCAATTCAGACACTCTGTTCATCACCACCCCCTTTTGTAAATCGATTTTGGCCACTATAGGTGTGGCAGGGTATACTCAGACATGAGTCCCTTTCTCACTGCTCCATCAGGATTCAAGCAAGCCGGGCCGAAGAGGCTGAAATGCCAGAAACCGGTCCCCGGTAGCTTGTCTCCTTTCTGGTAAAGAATTGGCTTGGTAGTTTAGTCTGCCCTGTTCCCATGATGCACTGGGCCAGGGACAGACTGATTTGCATATAGCCAGGTTCTGAGCTGGGATGGGGCAGTGAGATAAATAACGGTGATGGATCAAGCCCTGATCTTTGGACTGGGTAAGAGTGGTCTGCTCAATTCAGACACTCTGTTCATCACCACCCCCTTTTGTAAATCGATTTTGGCCACTATAGGTGTGGCAGGGTATACTCAGACATGAGTCCCTTTCTCACTGCTCCATCAGGATTCAAGCAAGCCGGGCCGAAGAGGCTGAAATGCCAGAAACCGGTCCCCGGTAGCTTGTCTCCTTTCTGGTAAAGAATTGGCTTGGTAGTTTAGTCTGCCCTGTTCCCATGATGCACTGGGCCAGGGACAGACTGATTTGCATATAGCCAGGTTCTGAGCTGGGATGGGGCAGTGAGATAAATAACGGTGATGGATCAAGCCCTGATCTTTGGACTGGGTAAGAGTGGTCTGCTCAATTCAGACACTCTGTTCATCACCACCCCCTTTTGTAAATCGATTTTGGCCACTATAGGTGTGGCAGGGTATACTCAGACATGAGTCCCTTTCTCACTGCTCCATCAGGATTCAAGCAAGCCGGGCCGAAGAGGCTGAAATGCCAGAAACCGGTCCCCGGTAGCTTGTCTCCTTTCTGGTAAAGAATTGGCTTGGTAGTTTAGTCTGCCCTGTTCCCATGATGCACTGGGCCAGGGACAGACTGATTTGCATATAGCCAGGTTCTGAGCTGGGATGGGGCAGTGAGATAAATAACGGTGATGGATCAAGCCCTGATCTTTGGACTGGGTAAGAGTGGTCTGCTCATTTCAGACACTCTGTTCATCACCACCCCCTTTTGTAAATCGATTTTGGCCACTATAGGTGTGGCAGGGTATACTCAGACATGAGTCCCTTTCTCACTGCTCCATCAGGATTCAAGCAAGCCGGGCCGAAGAGGCTGAAATGCCAGAAACCGGTCCCCGGTAGCTTGTCTCCTTTCTGGTAAAGAATTGGCTTGGTAGTTTAGTCTGCCCTGTTCCCATGATGCACTGGGCCAGGGACAGACTGATTTGCATATAGCCAGGTTCTGAGCTGGGATGGGGCAGTGAGATAAATAACGGTGATGGATCAAGCCCTGATCTTTGGACTGGGTAAGAGTGGTCTGCTCAATTCAGACACTCTGTTCATCACCACCCCCTTTTGTAAATCGATTTTGGCCACTATAGGTGTGGCAGGGTATACTCAGACATGAGTCCCTTTCTCACTGCTCCATCAGGATTCAAGCAAGCCGGGCCGAAGAGGCTGAAATGCCAGAAACCGGTCCCCGGTAGCTTGTCTCCTTTCTGGTAAAGAATTGGCTTGGTAGTTTAGTCTGCCCTGTTCCCATGATGCACTGGGCCAGGGACAGACTGATTTGCATATAGCCAGGTTCTGAGCTGGGATGGGGCAGTGAGATAAATAACGGTGATGGATCAAGCCCTGATCTTTGGACTGGGTAAGAGTGGTCTGCTCAATTCAGACACTCTGTTCATCACCACCCCCTTTTGTAAATCGATTTTGGCCACTATAGGTGTGGCAGGGTATACTCAGACATGAGTCCCTTTCTCACTGCTCCATCAGGATTCAAGCAAGCCGGGCCGAAGAGGCTGAAATGCCAGAAACCGGTCCCCGGTAGCTTGTCTCCTTTCTGGTAAAGAATTGGCTTGGTAGTTTAGTCTGCCCTGTTCCCATGATGCACTGGGCCAGGGACAGACTGATTTGCATATAGCCAGGTTCTGAGCTGGGATGGGGCAGTGAGATAAATAACGGTGATGGATCAAGCCCTGATCTTTGGACTGGGTAAGAGTGGTCTGCTCAATTCAGACACTCTGTTCATCACCACCCCCTTTTGTAAATCGATTTTGGCCACTATAGGTGTGGCAGGGTATACTCAGACATGAGTCCCTTTCTCACTGCTCCATCAGGATTCAAGCAAGCCGGGCCGAAGAGGCTGAAATGCCAGAAACCGGTCCCCGGTAGCTTGTCTCCTTTCTGGTAAAGAATTGGCTTGGTAGTTTAGTCTGCCCTGTTCCCATGATGCACTGGGCCAGGGACAGACTGATTTGCATATAGCCAGGTTCTGAGCTGGGATGGGGCAGTGAGATAAATAACGGTGATGGATCAAGCCCTGATCTTTGGACTGGGTAAGAGTGGTTTGCTCAATTCAGACACTCTGTTCATCACCACCCCCTTTTGTAAATCGATTTTGGCCACTATAGGTGTGGCAGGGTATACTCAGACATGAGTCCCTTTCTCACTGCTCCATCAGGATTCAAGCAAGCCGGGCCGAAGAGGCTGAAATGCCAGAAACCGGTCCCCGGTAGCTTGTCTCCTTTCTGGTAAAGAATTGGCTTGGTAGTTTAGTCTGCCCTGTTCCCATGATGCACTGGGCCAGGGACAGACTGATTTGCATATAGCCAGGTTCTGAGCTGGGATGGGGCAGTGAGATAAATAACGGTGATGGATCAAGCCCTGATCTTTGGACTGGGTAAGAGTGGTCTGCTCAATTCAGACACTCTGTTCATCACCACCCCCTTTTGTAAATCGATTTTGGCCACTATAGGTGTGGCAGGGTATACTCAGACATGAGTCCCTTTCTCACTGCTCCATCAGGATTCAAGCAAGCCGGGCCGAAGAGGCTGAAATGCCAGAAACCGGTCCCCGGTAGCTTGTCTCCTTTCTGGTAAAGAATTGGCTTGGTAGTTTAGTCTGCCCTGTTCCCATGATGCACTGGGCCAGGGACAGACTGATTTGCATATAGCCAGGTTCTGAGCTGGGATGGGGCAGTGAGATAAATAACGGTGATGGATCAAGCCCTGATCTTTGGACTGGGTAAGAGTGGTCTGCTCAATTCAGACACTCTGTTCATCACCACCCCCTTTTGTAAATCGATTTTGGCCACTATAGGTGTGGCAGGGTATACTCAGACATGAGTCCCTTTCTCACTGCTCCATCAGGATTCAAGCAAGCCGGGCCGAAGAGGCTGAAATGCCAGAAACCGGTCCCCGGTAGCTTGTCTCCTTTCTGGTAAAGAATTGGCTTGGTAGTTTAGTCTGCCCTGTTCCCATGATGCACTGGGCCAGGGACAGACTGATTTGCATATAGCCAGGTTCTGAGCTGGGATGGGGCAGTGAGATAAATAACGGTGATGGATCAAGCCCTGATCTTTGGACTGGGTAAGAGTGGTCTGCTCAATTCAGACACTCTGTTCATCACCACCCCCTTTTGTAAATCGATTTTGGCCACTATAGGTGTGGCAGGGTATACTCAGACATGAGTCCCTTTCTCACTGCTCCATCAGGATTCAAGCAAGCCGGGCCGAAGAGGCTGAAATGCCAGAAACCGGTCCCCGGTAGCTTGTCTCCTTTCTGGTAAAGAATTGGCTTGGTAGTTTAGTCTGCCCTGTTCCCATGATGCACTGGGCCAGGGACAGACTGATTTGCATATAGCCAGGTTCTGAGCTGGGATGGGGCAGTGAGATAAATAACGGTGATGGATCAAGCCCTGATCTTTGGACTGGGTAAGAGTGGTCTGTTCAATTCAGACACTCTGTTCATCACCACCCCCTTTTGTAAATCGATTTTGGCCACTATAGGTGTGGCAGGGTATACTCAGACATGAGTCCCTTTCTCACTGCTCCATCAGGATTCAAGCAAGCCGGGCCGAAGAGGCTGAAATGCCAGAAACCGGTCCCCGGTAGCTTGTCTCCTTTCTGGTAAAGAATTGGCTTGGTAGTTTAGTCTGCCCTGTTCCCATGATGCACTGGGCCAGGGACAGACTGATTTGCATATAGCCAGGTTCTGAGCTGGGATGGGGCAGTGAGATAAATAACGGTGATGGATCAAGCCCTGATCTTTGGACTGGGTAAGAGTGGTCTGCTCAATTCAGACACTCTGTTCATCACCACCCCCTTTTGTAAATCACTTGCAGGAGTGAGAGGCTGACGCCAGGATAATTACTACCATATGGCGCTGCGCGCTCCCTGCAAGTGAATCGCCACACGTGCACACGTTGCCATTGAAGGCAATGGAATGCGTGCACATTTTTGGCTGAAAAGCCGAAGCCATTCCAAAAGGTCTTTTTGCCTATGCAGGGCATCCGTGCAGCATAGGCAAGACCTAAAAATGTGTTGGATTTCTGCCTAAATTTTCTAGGGGGGTAACCCCCCAAACCCTCCTTGCAGGGGTCAGGCTCGCTCACTGCACTCACTATCTACCACACCGGGCTGGCTTGACAAAGCTTGCCAGGGCTTATATGGGTTACCAAACCGGCCCTTGGCATAGATCACAGTGCCATTTCTTATGGGGCAAGTATTTCATCTGACCGTGACAGGACAGCCAAAAACAGAACTGCTGGAAAATGGCCCTCTCTGAAGGGTCAACCCGAACTTTTTGTCTCCCTCCTTCAATGTTTTTTGGCCTCATTTTAGTTGGCCTTAGGACTCTGGGCACTTTACCACTGCTGACCAGTGCTAAAGTGCATGTGCTCTGTCCTCTAAAAATGTTATGATTGGTGCATACCTGATTGGTATATTCAAATTACTTGTAAGTCCCTTGTAAAGTGGTACCACCTGTACCCAGGGCCTGTAAGATAAATGCTACTAGAGGGCGACAGCACTGATTGTGCTACGGACAGAAGTATCCTTTAAAACCTGTCTCAGGCCTACCACTTCAGTACCTATGTGAGCAGTTCACTGTCACTTCAGCTTGGCTTTTAAAACTACTTGCCAAACCTTAAACTCCACTTTTATTACACATTGGTCACCACTAAGGTAAGCCCTAGATAGTCTGATGGGCAGGGTGCTGTGTAACTAAAAGGTGGGATGTGTAATTTTAGGTTTTACATGTCCTGGTAGTGACAAACAGCTAACTTCATTTTTCACTACTGTGAGGCCGACTCCTCTCATAGGTTAGCATTAGGATTCCCTTAATAAACCTTTAAGCTGTAATTCCTGATAAGAGAGGAGTAGCTTTTTCATGTTTCATATGTTTGGGATGGTAGTGATAAATCCTACAGACTGGTGAGGTTGGATTTAACTTTACTATTTTATAAATGCATCTTTTAAAAAATGTCCATTTCTCTGCACTTATTGCTCTGTGTGCCTGGCAGCATGTCTCCAATAAACGCCTGGGCTGGGTGATAGCTACATTTGCCACGATGAGTGCTGGGAGCATGAGTTCAGCCCCCTTTCCAGAAGCACTGCGTGAGTTCTGTCTGTTGTAATAAAGTATACCACACTTAAACTGCGTTGTGTTTCTTTTATTCACAATTCTTTTCAATTATATTCTTACTTCTTCATCACTTTCTTTTGTCACATGGAACCATCATTTTATGCATTTGTAATTCTAATGCTGTAGACGTGTCCATCAAGACTTTCATTTTCTAAAGCAGGAATATATACATAATTCATCCTCAATAGTGTTAAGTTTCCAATGCATTTCGGGCCTGTTTTGTGGCCCTTCGTCAGGGATTCACTATAAATGTAAACGGAAGCATTAGACTCGATATATGTACAACCCAACAATTAAAAACAATTTACAAAGCATTCGTTTATACGATGACATTTTTAAAAAAACGACGTTTTCCCTCTAACTGATCATGATTATAATGGAATTGAGTAAAGTGACTATTCGTCCTTCTTATGCAGACTAGATGCGACGAGAAATTGTGAAAACTTTTATGCCCTTATTTTAAATTAATAAGGTAACTCAACATCGTATACATTCCCCTCTTACCTATCTCGTATGTATTCGCCTCTTTCCTAGGTTAACTGAACGTTTAATCACTTTCAAACACCTGTTGCCCTTATCCCTTCCTGAGACGTAACTCCTCCTCTATTTGTTCAAAATCATTCCTTCTACTACAAACCCCATGATTCACCATGATGAATATACATGAACGTGAAAAACATTCTTTAATTAGATTACCCCGCCCGCCCTTAAGGTGTAAACATCCGCGCCGTTATTTTAAAACGATATGTAATAGTAATATTATTCAGAAACGTATGAGCTTGGTATAAATGTTCAAATAATTGCGAGTCATGTAAATATATTTCCACAATGTTCGTTAGGCGTCGGAATAGTTCGAATGGCTCCCTTCAACGAGGAGAACTGGTAAAACATGTGACTGGTGAATTTATGTTCCTTTTGATTTTTTACCGTATGGTCCGTGGGTGCTACCTCGCACGTAGGGCTGAAGTAAATCATCACGAATATATAGAAATTCGGGTGCACTCCTTTTTAATTCCGTTCAAAATCCAGTGAGCTTTGGTTCTAGTTTTAGCGTGCATCCTGGATATGTGGTACGCCCTTCCACCACATGGAGTAAATATACCACGATGAGTGCTGGGAGCATGAGTTCAGCCCCCTTTCCAGAAGCACTGCGTGAGTTCTGTCTGTTGTAATAAAGTATACCACACTTAAACTGCGTTGTGTTTCTTTTATTCACAATTCTTTTCAATTATATTCTTACTTCTTCATCACTTTCTTTTGTCACATGGAACCATCATTTTATGCATTTGTAATTCTAATGCTGTAGACGTGTCCATCAAGACTTTCATTTTCTAAAGCAGGAATATATACATAATTCATCCTCAATAGTGTTAAGTTTCCAATGCATTTCGGGCCTGTTTTGTGGCCCTTCGTCAGGGATTCACTATAAATGTAAACGGAAGCATTAGACTCGATATATGTACAACCCAACAATTAAAAACAATTTACAAAGCATTCGTTTATACGATGACATTTTTAAAAAAACGACGTTTTCCCTCTAACTGATCATGATTATAATGGAATTGAGTAAAGTGACTATTCGTCCTTCTTATGCAGACTAGATGCGACGAGAAATTGTGAAAACTTTTATGCCCTTATTTTAAATTAATAAGGTAACTCAACATCGTATACATTCCCCTCTTACCTATCTCGTATGTATTCGCCTCTTTCCTAGGTTAACTGAACGTTTAATCACTTTCAAACACCTGTTGCCCTTATCACTTCCTGAGACGTAACTCCTCCTCTATTTGTTCAAAATCATTCCTTCTACTACAAACCCCATGATTCACCATGATGAATATACATGAACGTGAAAAACATTCTTTAATTAGATTACCCCGCCCGCCCTTAAGGTGTAAACATCCGCGCGGTTATTTTAAAACGATATGTAATAGTAATATTATTCAGAAACGTATGAGCTTGGTATAAATGTTCAAATAATTGCGAGTCATGTAAATATATTTCCACAATGTTCGTTAGGCGTCGGAATAGTTCGAATGGCTCCCTTCAACGAGGAGAACTGGTAAAACATGTGACTGGTGAATTTATGTTCCTTTTGATTTTTTACCGTATGGTCCGTGGGTGCTACCTCGCACGTAGGGCTGAAGTAAATCATCACGAATATATAGAAATTCGGGTGCACTCCTTTTTAATTCCGTTCAAAATCCAGTGAGCTTTGGTTCTAGTTTTAGCGTGCATCCTGGATATGTGGTACGCCCTTCCACCACATGGAGTAAATATACCACGATGAGTGCTGGGAGCATGAGTTCAGCCCCCTTTCCAGAAGCACTGCGTGAGTTCTGTCTGTTGTAATAAAGTATACCACACTTAAACTGCGTTGTGTTTCTTTTATTCACAATTCTTTTCAATTATATTCTTACTTCTTCATCACTTTCTTTTGTCACATGGAACCATCATTTTATGCATTTGTAATTCTAATGCTGTAGACGTGTCCATCAAGACTTTCATTTTCTAAAGCAGGAATATATACATAATTCATCCTCAATAGTGTTAAGTTTCCAATGCATTTCGGGCCTGTTTTGTGGCCCTTCGTCAGGGATTCACTATAAATGTAAACGGAAGCATTAGACTCGATATATGTACAACCCAACAATTAAAAACAATTTACAAAGCATTCGTTTATACGATGACATTTTTAAAAAAACGACGTTTTCCCTCTAACTGATCATGATTATAATGGAATTGAGTAAAGTGACTATTCGTCCTTCTTATGCAGACTAGATGCGACGAGAAATTGTGAAAACTTTTATGCCCTTATTTTAAATTAATAAGGTAACTCAACATCGTATACATTCCCCTCTTACCTATCTCGTATGTATTCGCCTCTTTCCTAGGTTAACTGAACGTTTAATCACTTTCAAACACCTGTTGCCCTTATCACTTCCTGAGACGTAACTCCTCCTCTATTTGTTCAAAATCATTCCTTCTACTACAAACCCCATGATTCACCATGATGAATATACATGAACGTGAAAAACATTCTTTAATTAGATTACCCCGCCCGCCCTTAAGGTGTAAACATCCGCGCCGTTATTTTAAAACGATATGCAATAGTAATATTATTCAGAAACGTATGAGCTTGGTATAAATGTTCAAATAATTGCGAGTCATGTAAATATATTTCCACAATGTTCGTTAGGCGTCGGAATAGTTCGAATGGCTCCCTTCAACGAGGAGAACTGGTAAAACATGTGACTGGTGAATTTATGTTCCTTTTGATTTTTTACCGTATGGTCCGTGGGTGCTACCTCGCACGTAGGGCTGAAGTAAATCATCACGAATATATAGAAATTCGGGTGCACTCCTTTTTAATTCCGTTCAAAATCCAGTGAGCTTTGGTTCTAGTTTTAGCGTGCATCCTGGATATGTGGTACGCCCTTCCACCACATGGAGTAAATATACCACGATGAGTGCTGGGAGCATGAGTTCAGCCCCCTTTCCAGAAGCACTGCGTGAGTTCTGTCTGTTGTAATAAAGTATACCACACTTAAACTGCGTTGTGTTTCTTTTATTCACAATTCTTTTCAATTATATTCTTACTTCTTCATCACTTTCTTTTGTCACATGGAACCATCATTTTATGCATTTGTAATTCTAATGCTGTAGACGTGTCCATCAAGACTTTCATTTTCTAAAGCAGGAATATATACATAATTCATCCTCAATAGTGTTAAGTTTCCAATGCATTTCGGGCCTGTTTTGTGGCCCTTCGTCAGGGATTCACTATAAATGTAAACGGAAGCATTAGACTCGATATATGTACAACCCAACAATTAAAAACAATTTACAAAGCATTCGTTTATACGATGACATTTTTAAAAAAACGACGTTTTCCCTCTAACTGATCATGATTATAATGGAATTGAGTAAAGTGACTATTCGTCCTTCTTATGCAGACTAGATGCGACGAGAAATTGTGAAAACTTTTATGCCCTTATTTTAAATTAATAAGGTAACTCAACATCGTATACATTCCCCTCTTACCTATCTCGTATGTATTCGCCTCTTTCCTAGGTTAACTGAACGTTTAATCACTTTCAAACACCTGTTGCCCTTATCACTTCCTGAGACGTAACTCCTCCTCTATTTGTTCAAAATCATTCCTTCTACTACAAACCCCATGATTCACCATGATGAATATACATGAACGTGAAAAACATTCTTTAATTAGATTACCCCGCCCGCCCTTAAGGTGTAAACATCCGCGCCGTTATTTTAAAACGATATGTAATAGTAATATTATTCAGAAACGTATGAGCTTGGTATAAATGTTCAAATAATTGCGAGTCATGTAAATATATTTCCACAATGTTCGTTAGGCGTCGGAATAGTTCGAATGGCTCCCTTCAACGAGGAGAACTGGTAAAACATGTGACTGGTGAATTTATGTTCCTTTTGATTTTTTACCGTATGGTCCGTGGGTGCTACCTCGCACGTAGGGCTGAAGTAAATCATCACGAATATATAGAAATTCGGGTGCACTCCTTTTTAATTCCGTTCAAAATCCAGTGAGCTTTGGTTCTAGTTTTAGCGTGCATCCTGGATATGTGGTACGCCCTTCCACCACATGGAGTAAATATACCACGATGAGTGCTGGGAGCATGAGTTCAGCCCCCTTTCCAGAAGCACTGCGTGAGTTCTGTCTGTTATAATAAAGTATACCACACTTAAACTGCGTTGTGTTTCTTTTATTCACAATTCTTTTCAATTATATTCTTACTTCTTCATCACTTTCTTTTGTCACATGGAACCATCATTTTATGCATTTGTAATTCTAATGCTGTAGACGTGTCCATCAAGACTTTCATTTTCTAAAGCAGGAATATATACATAATTCATCCTCAATAGTGTTAAGTTTCCAATGCATTTCGGGCCTGTTTTGTGGCCCTTCGTCAGGGATAGGTAAGAGGGGAATGTATACGATGTTGAGTTACCTTATTAATTTAAAATAAGGGCATAAAAGTTTTCACAATTTCTCGTCGCATCTAGTCTGCATAAGAAGGACGAATAGTCACTTTACTCAATTCCATTATAATCATGATCAGTTAGAGGGAAAACGTCGTTTTTTTAAAAATGTCATCGTATAAACGAATGCTTTGTAAATTGTTTTTAATTGTTGGGTTGTACATATATCGAGTCTAATGCTTCCGTTTACATTTATAGTGAATCCCTGACGAAGGGCCACAAAACAGGCCCGAAATGCATTGGAAACTTAACACTATTGAGGATGAATTATGTATATATTCCTGCTTTAGAAAATGAAAGTCTTGATGGACACGTCTACAGCATTAGAATTACAAATGCATAAAATGATGGTTCCATGTGACAAAAGAAAGTGATGAAGAAGTAAGAATATAATTGAAAAGAATTGTGAATAAAAGAAACACAACGCAGTTTAAGTGTGGTATACTTTATTACAACAGACAGAACTCACGCAGTGCTTCTGGAAAGGGGGCTGAACTCATGCTCCCAGCACTCATCGTGGTATATTTACTCCATGTGGTGGAAGGGCGTACCACATATCCAGGATGCACGCTAAAACTAGAACCAAAGCTCACTGGATTTTGAACGGAATTAAAAAGGAGTGCACCCGAATTTCTATATATTCGTGATAGCTACATTTGCCCATTCCCTCTAAGCAACCACAACACAGGACACTCGACTGCATCTGCATTCATCTGCATACTGGTAGGTCTTCCTGGGTAAGAGGGAGGGGAGGAGCTGGCACTTCACATGAATAGGTGGTGTCGTGTCCCCACAAAAAGGTCTGATCGACACCCCTACCCCATTGCTAGGTTGAAGACAGGACTGGATTGAAATGTGAACATGTGCACTTCGGAGAATTGTGTTGAAGTCATCCCCACATAAAAAGCACTTTTGGGTATAAGTACTGGGTCTCTGAATCCCTCTAAGGATACACTTCGTTGGACCTGTAAACAGACACTGCTGGGTCTACATTTGCGCATTTCCAGAAGGACAGCTCTGTGTGTTGGCCTGCTGCTTGCTGAGCTGTAGGAGGGACTGCCATTTTTTGACCTGCCTTGCTTTGCTGACCTGCTCATGCTATCTTTGTACTATGCTGAACTACAAGTGTTCTCCAAGGGATTGCTGGTTTGCCCCATGTTCAGGAGGACTCATGATCAACAAAGACCTCCCCATTCCACTGCTGTGGGACTCAGTAACTAGTGAATTTGGCGAGTGGGTTTTGATACAGATCAGTGTGTGAGACTGTTAGACTAGGCAGCTTTTGGCATGTTTCCCCTGTCTTTTTGCTTTCTGACCTCCTAGTTTGGACTCTGTTTTTGATGGTTTAGTGTCTCTGCACACTTTCTCACTGCTTTTCAATGTTAAAGTGCAAGTGCTCCTGTTGTAAATTGTTATTATGGATTGGTGTTTCCATGATTGGCATATTTGGTTTACTGGTCAGTCCCCAGTAAAGTGCCCTGAGTGTGCTAGGGCCTGTAAATCAAAATCTGCGTCTGGGCCTGCAGCACTGATTGTGCCACTGCAGTATCGGTATGCAGTTTAATAATGCCATGTCGACTTTGCAAGTGCACCCACTTTCCAGGCCCTACCCTTCCCTTTTCTTACATTTTAGTCACCCCTAAGGTAGGCCCAAGGTATCCCTGTGGTCAGGGTGCAGTGTATGTGAAAGGTGGGACATGCCCTGGTGTGTGGCATGTCCTAATAGTGAACTACTGCCAATTTCGTCTTTCACTATTTCAAGGCTACCTGTTCCCATAGGACAGAATGGGGAGTTTGCTTATAACAATTTATAAACATGACTAGCCCTGGGAACAAGGTAGGAAAATAAAGTTTAGTATGCCTGTACTCAGAATGTTAAAATGCATCTTTTAGTGGGGTGATTTTTACACTCTGTGTTTGAAAATACCACTTTTAGAAAGTAGATATTTTCTTGCTTAGTCATCCAGTTTGCAGGGTTTGTGTATTGCATGTCTGGCTTATTGAAGACAGGAGCTGGGGAGGAGCAGTGGCTCAAGAGAGCCGGATGAGTCACGGTTGGGCTGAATATACCTGGGCTGCATTTAGATCAGGGGGAGGAAATTTCCTTTCACCTGAGTGGGCCTGGCCTGCCTCTGACAATGCTGTCTCCACCTCCTGCCAGGAAGCTGCACTATGGAGCACAGAACTGGTTCTGGCTGGGAAAAAACACTCTCTGCCTCCAGAGAACAAAGGGTTTTGTGGTATAAATATTGTGGCCCAGTCCCCAGAACTTTAGAACTCCTTTGGGCCAAGAAGACTGCCAAGAAGAAGAGCTGGAGAAGCTATGAGGAGGGACTACCACTTTGCTGAGTGCCTTGCTGTGTTGGCCTGCAGTGGCTGCTTTTGTCTTGGGCAGTGAAAGGAATGGACTTGAACTTTCTGCAACTTCTTTATTGAGAATTCCCAAAGGCCTGAATTAGAGCTTACCTCCAGTTCTGAAGTTTCTCCAAAGGCTTCACCAATCTCTTGGTATGGCTTCTAGAACATCTGTTTCAGCTGCCACAGAGGAGGGAAACACAACAGACCCCGTCACCGACTCTGGCGCTGCCTCTGCGACCTGACTGCACTGCAGACCGCACCGTCCGCATCTCGCACCATACGCATTTTGCACCGCAACCCTGGTCTCACGGTTGACGATGACCGACGCAACAGCCATGGAGCCGCTGCTTGCACTGTGACCTGTGGGCACCGCCCTCCGCACCGCCTCGCTTCACCTCGCCATCCTGGTCTCACTGACGCCGTCTCTGCTGCTGACTTTAAAACCCTTGACCACATCGTGGCTGGGGGCACTGCTCGTAAGTTTCACGACACACCGCCTTGTCCTACACAGCTGTCCGGGCCGGCCAATGCCAGCACTCGCTAACCGGCACGGTCGTCTGCACCGCAACCTGCCAGCACTTTATCGACCACCGTGTTGACGATCGTCACCGAGCCTCTGCCTGCACCTCATGGAGAGGACATTGCACCCTGCACCGCTTCCATTTTGCAACACAACCGCAATGGTTGCCAGGACCGGCTAGCGCCAATGTGTCAGCCACAACGAGAAAGGTACTGTTACTGAGTCTGATCATGCTTTTGCTGGCCCCTAACGACGCAGTTGACTAGAACTGTTAGACTCTGTTGGTTTCAGCATCACAGTAGCCCCAGATGGGACTACCGACTCCTACGAACTGTGTTTTTCAAGTATTCTTGCAAAGTATAACTTTTTAAGTAGTGTATGGTGGATTTTTCTCGTTTTGCTCTTATTTTAAGTTTATAAATATTGGATCTTTTTTAAAACTGGTGTGGTGTCAAGTTTGTAGTGTTTTCACTGTATTACTGTTGGTTGTGTGCGAAAGCTTTACACACTGCCTCTAAGATAAGCCTGGCCGCTCGTGCCAAGCTACCAAGGGGGTTGCAGGGGTTATTTTAGGAGTCTAACTCCCTTATCCTGACTAGAAAGAAGGATCCCTACTTGGACAGAGGTGGAAACCCTCGTGAATTAGAGACCACCTTTTCTAACAGAATCGATCACTCCTCGGTTTTAGCACAACGACCAGTGCTTCCTTTTCCTCTTTGCCAAGGGCCTAGCGCTCTGCTATTCTACAACCCGTCTATGAGGGTCAACTTGTTCCAGCTGTGCTTGTGCCGATCTAAGTCACCTCCGAATTCCTAGTGGCTGTAGCACTTTCCCGCACAACTTTAATGCGACGCATTGCCCAGGTGACCAGGGCATATCCAAGGGTGTGAGGTTCATCAGCTGTCGATGCGCACACTGTTGTGACGCCGGTCAGTTGATGATGCGGGCACGCTCATGAGTCTGAGGAGGAGTCAGACCCTGAGGTTCTAGTCCCGACACGCACATTCGTGGGCAGTTTGCATTTTGTGGAATTTCCCCAGACCCAGGGGACCATACAACAATTAACCTCTTGTGCTGTTTTGCGCTCTGTTTTGAACTTCAATGGTGAGGAAGCAATACTTCTCAGTAACCACAATATCGTACATGCTACTAGCAAGGGGTTTACCTTAATGACGGAAAAATGTGGCAAGCTTGTGGCTTGTTTAGCACTCTCTATTACTGTGGGCATTTTATGTGATAAGATGAAAATTATATATTGTACTTTTATTGTTTTGGTCTTGTTTTGTTTATAATACAATACATTACTTTTATAAACCGCTGTGGAACCTTCCTGGGGCATATTCATTACAATACACTGTGTGAGTGTGTGTGTGTGCATGTTACAAAAATACTTTACTCATTGCCTCTTTAGAAAAACCTGACTGCCTTGTTCCAAGCTACCCGAAGGAGAGCACAGGTTATCTGAGTTGTGTATCTAGTTTACCCTGACTAGATTGGTGGGTTCTGCCTTGCCTGGGGGTTTAAACAGAAACCCCATTTTTAACAACAACTGTCTGTGGTCACAATGTGTGTGGAGTTCTAGATGCCCTGCCAAAGTATGTGGACCATGAGCATATAGCCCTTGGCATACCATGACAGATGGGAAGCAAAGGTGGTGTGGCTCTACAGAGCAGTGCTCTGTAAGTACAAGTAAAGCCGGTTGCATGCCTGCCACTTGCTGGATGACTCTGCCCCTGGACTACCAACACTTTTTGTCAGCCTATCATGATGTCTCCGGCCAGTTAGCCCCTATACAGAGAGTTTTACTAGACACCAGAGCCCATTTGTAGAGAACCAAGAATGTCTTGTATAAACCTTTCTGCCTTTACTCCAAAGCTAGAATGATGCTATTTTGCAAACATTGTACCAGTAGCGGCTCCTGGAGGGAGTGCTGAGGGAGGTGGAGGGGCAAGGTGGGGGGTAGTTAACTCCGGTATACGGACGGACGGAGGTAAGTAAAGAAATAAATTAATAAAACAAATGACATTGCGCGCTGCATTGCCAAATAGCGATGCAGTGCGTGCAATGTCATTTGTTTTATTTCTTTCTTTCTTTACTTACCTCCATTCTGCATTATGCTGGAGTTTACTACCCCCCACCTTGACCCTCTCCCGCCCGCCCTGCCTCACCGCCCGCAGCACTCCCTCCAGGAGCCGCTACTGCATTGTACACGTATTAAAGCGAGCCTGTACTCTGCTGTGGTGCCTGGATTCAACATGAACAGAAGGTGGTGGCATCTCAACCGTAGGGGAGAAAGGGCTTCATCTCATCAACACTTCACCCATCTCCTATTTCCACTGCCAGTGGTCCTCAGGATGTGATCGCATTGGCATATAAACAGGTGTAGTTTTATATGTAACAGGTGTAACATTGTAAATAACAGACAAAAGCTCCACAGATTGCACAATATGTTTGTTTCCACCCTGTCTTTTCTGAAGAGTTTCTCATTTTTAACATGCGATTGAGTTGACGAATGCACCATCTGACCCTATTTTTGTAAATGTCCTCATACGAAGAACTCCACTAACCTGCCTCAGAGACAATGAACACACTCACCTCCTGCAGTTCAACACAGGTGTTATAAGCCAGCACTTTTACACAACAGCAGTAGGCAAAGCAGCATGATGTCAAGTGCACAGAAAGTGGGCGGCCAGCATGGGAACTATCAATGATCCGAGTTGATCCTCATCATTCATTAGTTATTGATCACAAAGAATCCCTCGAGTGGCTCCGGGGTATTATGGGACCTGAGCTCATCCATCTTGCATTGATGAAATATTCAAGCAGAGTTAGCTGCAATAGTTTTCAATCCTGTCTATTAGATTGCTCGTCGGCTGTGGTCTCAGTGATGGCCACGGCCACTCAAAATGAAACGTTTACTGAAAAATAAAAAAAGATCACATTTCAGATTTGTGGCTGTGCTTAGAATACAGACTAAACTTGTTCACCACTGCAGATCTTTGTTGCATGAACATTCTACCGGTTAGGAAAGCTAAATAAATGATGAAGCAATATATCATATAGCCATACAGTTTAGTTCCCAAAACACACAATACCAAATGTTCTTATTAAAGTTAGAATGGCAGTTAGTTAAGCGTCTTCTAATCCATTTTCGCGAACCCACAGATATTTGATTGCCGTGTGTGTTGCCTACAAAAATAATGTCTTGGAATAAAGAAAGCGGGCTTTTATTTATTTAGAAGTTTTATAAAGCACTATCGGCCAGATGCATCGAGCTAAAAACCGGTCGCAAAGGGGCAGATTCTCAGAATCTGCCCCTTTGAGACCGTTATATTTGCATTTGGGATGCATCATCCCAAATGCAAAAATCGCAAATAGAGAATTCGCTAAATTGCGATTGTTTGCATTTAAGGAATCTCAAATTGAGATTCCTTAAATGCAATGCATGAAAGTTTCAAAAATAGCAAATTCGTTAATAGGGCACGCAAATTACCACAAAGTACAACTTCATGGTAATTTGCAAAAACTTTGAAAAATGCACTTTTGTGCTTTTTTCAAAGTTTCATGTAGCGCACACACATGCCCTAAGGGCATGTGTGTGCGCAACATATGTGCACAGATTAAATTCAGGGGTTGAACAGGGTGTCCTTTGGACACCCCTGCACCCTTGAACTCGCAATCTCAATTTGTGAATCGCTAATTGCGATTCGCAAATTGAGATTATCTTCCCGTTCATTCCTATGGGCCTGAATGGGGAGGAATTCATTAATTGCGACTCGCAATTTGCGAGTCGCAATTAAGGAATTCTAAGGAATAGCTATTTTTGTAGTGATTGCTTGATGCATTCCATTTTGCTATTCCTTATTAGCGATTCCTTATTTTTCACTAATAAGGAATCGCAAAATGGATGCTTGATGCATCTGGCCCTAAAGTCGGATTTTCTCCACTCACTTACTTACCGATTCTGGGGTACCTATGACTCGGGGTGGGGAGAACCCAGGGCATTACAAATTGGACTCTGACGGTCCACTAAGAAATTAGCAACTACTAGCTAAAATCGGAAATTTCAGGTCTGATTCCCCCAGTAATTCCTCATTGTGGGCAATACTTTCACCTGGAGATTTTGACTGCTTTTAGCAGCCGAAATCTACAATCGAATATTAGGAAATCTGCGTTTTTTCCAGAAACCTCATTATTCCGAAGGGGCTGTAACTGTTGTTACTGACCCCATCAGAATTAAGGAGTCACTCATAATGAAGGCCTGTGTCGAAAGTTGGTTACATCAGAGTGCTTTAGAAGTCTTAACTCTGACTCCAAGGACTGGCTGTAAAAGAACATTTGAAGCTATCCAAATGGACCGTGCTGCTGAAAGAAGAGTAGAAGTGGAACAAACAATCCCATACGTGACGCCATTGACCAGACCTCACTTTGCCAGCCTTTTTGAGGCACTGACCTGTGACAAAATCTATTGGTTGTGAAATAGATAAACTAGATTTTTCAGTGCTTAATTTGTGCTAACTAAACAAGCATTTGTAATGCAATAGGTCTCGCACTTGCGAGACTTTAAGCTATTGGCATTGTAAATGGCAATGCCTTTTATTCATGTGTTTAGAAACGAACACAAACAAAAAGCATTGTCATTTACAATGCCAATAGCTTAAACTCTGGACCTCAACTTCGGAGGAGTGGTAGGGGTGGGCAAGCGGGAGGGGTGGGATGCTGTTGGGCACAACTTGGGATATAAGGGAGTATGGTGTACTAGCCAATGTCGACTGCATGCCTTTATGTGCAAAATGCACGCCTCCCCACTCCAGGGGTGCGGCCCCCATTGACTAGTACTCCAAAAAAAACAAAAGATGGTGGCCAATATAGGTAAAGCGGACCGCCGTGATAAGACAAATAAAGAAAGGAGCGCGGCCGTGGACCTCTTCGGCAACCTAACTAAAGAAAGAAGTGCGGCCGCTACAGTGAAAGTAGACCGACCTGTGAAAGTACATAAAGAAAGGAGCACAGCCGCTATGCTTTCAGCGGGCCGTGCTGGTAAATAAAATAAATAACGAAGCGCAGCCGCTACAGTTAAAGTGGACCGCCATTACTGATTAAAATAGTAAAGCAGGCTATGTGCTGCATTGTAGGAAAGCACGTCAAATAAAATAGTGCTCACAAACTAAATGAAGCAGACCGTGTAACAAAAAAAGTCCTGTCCTCATGGGAGGTTACAAATGCAGACAAAGCGGTACCAAGGAGGGACTACTAAGCCTATTCATGAGTCAAAAGCAACGATTTAGAAAGGACAGTAACAGGAGCAAATTGAAAAAAAGGGGGGCGGAAAATGGGCGGAGCTTCAAGTTCATATCTGAATACAGCATGCCTCAAAGAGCAGCACATGAGCTGGCCAGGCTCAACCTAAAACCAGCATTTGCAATGCAATAAGCATTGCATTACTGATAGTTTGAGGTATTGGCGTTGTAAATAATAATGCAACGCCAATAGCTCATATTTTCCATCGTGCCAGACCTAGTGCATTGCAAATGCTTGCGTAGGGACCCAGGAACCAGCATTGTATTTCTCTGTGCAGTACCGCAAGCCACTCCTAGAGGTCCCTAGTGACCAAGGCAACAGCACTGCATGTCTAGGTGTAGTACTGCATGCTGTTCCTAGAGGTCCCTAGTGAGCATGGCACCAGCACTGCATGCCTAGGTGCAGTACCGCAAGCTGCTCCTGGAGGTCCCTAGGGAGCAGTTTTGAGAAGTTGCTGCTGCTATATTAAAAAGTAGCATTAGTAGAGTTACGTAATTTGAAATTTCACTTCAAGGCTTTGATAAATGGGCCAGGAGTTTCGGGTTGTAGCCAGACCGGTTTTGTTTAAATAGTTTCACCGCCCTCTAACCATTACATGCCATCTTCACCTAAGGAAAGACTGAAACGGAGGTGTCAATAACACATAGGTAAAACCTTTAACATTTTTAACGAGACCTATTTCATTGAAAAGAAGTGGCCTCGATTGTCCCAGACTGCTTTACAAGTGAAAGCGCGCATGGCGCAAAGAAAAGCATGTTGTGCCTGCAGCAGAAGGCATTAAATAAAAGAGTGCTTCCAGGCTAAAGAAGTCGTACCATGTAACAACAGAAGTAAAAGGGTCAGTTCTCATGGGAGATTACAAATGAAGAAAAGGCGGTACCAAGGAGACACTAACAAGCCTACTTACGAATCATAAGCCAGCATTTACGAAGGACATTGACACAAGCCAATAACAAATATGGGCAGAGAGTGGGCAGGGCTTCCAGTGCATGCTCCAATACAGCATGCCTCACAGAGCTAACAGCACATGCTTGCTGCACTAGCCTCGACCTAAAAAATGTTTTCAGGAGTACTACACAGAGCAGGGCATTGGCCATGCCCACTTGGTGGTGGTTATGTGCACAGCATATGATTGGGAAGAAGATGTTCGCTTCTGCCGAAAAAGTACTTGACATGTCTGTTGGTTAATGAAGGATGTCGCCCCCCACCTCCATCCCTGTCTGTTTAACCTGGTCTCTGTATGCTATTAGAAGCCCTCCGTCATATGCTAATGCCATTTGCTGTGATTTCTCTTCCATAGAAGCCATTCGCATAAGGGGTCTGCCAGAAGCATGAGGCTGTATGATGGTACAACGCAGTATAAAACACAGCAGACCATCACAACACAGGTTTTACAACGCAAGTCGTTACCACGACTTGCGCTGTAGGGTGCTGGACTTAGGAATAGTAAGATATACTATTATAACACCAGCCTACGTACAGTAGGGAAAGTGCTGGAATAGTAAATCTACTATTCCTTAGCCTAGAGCGCCCTCCAGCGCAAGTCGTGGTAACGACTTGCGTTGTGAAACCCGCGTTGTAATGGCACTGCGGTGTCATTACTGCGTTGTAAAGGATGTTCCCCAAGCATGATGATGTAAAAACAGGCAGGTTCAGTACCCGTGCACATCAAGTTTGTCCATCAGGCCAATTCTATTTTTTTTTCATTCAGAGTTTTATATTGTGCGATTTTGACCCAAAGGTACCAGGTATCAGAGTGCTTTACATGAGCACCAGTTGCATTACATAAGGACACATTCATTTTTCTTAGGCAGGGGGAGAATTAGTGATTTGCCCAGAATCACAGGATGTTGAGCGTCGTTGCTGAGACGATTGCATTAGAACAGGGAAATCTTTATTGAAGGTGGCGTAACATCAACATCATGATGCCCAAGTCATCACCAGAAAGAAGTATTATTTTATTTTGGAATTTGAGCCCCCATATTCATTTTATATTTGGGGAGAGGATGTGGTCTCATGGCTAGACTGCTGACTTTGGAGTTGAAAAACCAAGGTTTGAGCCTTGGTCGACTCCACATCCTGCGATTCTCTTTCCCCCTGTATCTACCAAAAAAATAAATAAATCATGTGTCCTTGTGTAACGTAACTGGTGCTCATGTAAAGCGCGCCAATACCTTTGGGTCAAGTCCGGGCTATATAAATCTGCATAAAAAATAATATGACGCTCGTAGCCAGCGTTCAGTGTAGTGTTCCCTCCCTCTCCTCCTGCGCCCCACCTCACCAATTCAGATTGGGCGGCCGGTCATATTTTATTGCCACTGTACGTCGCCTCCTCTGCTGGGTCCCTTGTTACCAGTAGGGTGACCAACTGTCCGTAAATTTCACAGACCGTCCGTTATTTTAGTAAGATGTCTGTAAGGCATCTGTAATTTGGGGTCCCCAAATTACAGACACCTTACAGATATCTTACTAAAATTAAATTCAGGAATTTCAGGAAGGTAAGCTGTCCCCCTGCGAGAGGCCCCATGAGTTTAAAAGTTGCCTCTCGCACTTATCTTTTAATCTGTAGGCTGGGGCTGCCTGCAGCAGCCCCTCCTGGACCTCTCAAAGACTGTGGACTGGCCCATTGTCATTCTGACACTGCAGACGATTATCACAGATAGCATGACAATGGGCCCTATTATAGTGACAGCATCTGGTGTGCCTTCTGCTGCACAAATCTTGATAGCAGAAAGGGCCTGATGTCCCTTTGCAAAGCTGCGCGCATACTGAAAATCTGAAAACTGTGCACGATTGTCTCAACCTTATATAAACTTATTTTGGTTGTCTATTTACCTATATACTATTGTGTGACTTCCTCTGATATGCCGGTAAAACGTATGTTTTGTCTCAAATTTTTGGGCTGAATTATGACCTTCTATCCTGAATTTTTGTCCTGCATTTTGACCCTTTGTCCTGAATTTTTACTCTGACCATCCTGAATTCGCACCCATGCCAGTTGGTCACCCTAGTAACCACTAGAGAGTGCTCAGTGGGTCTGTCTTTATTACCACCGTGTACTGCCTCCTTTCCAACCTGGAACCCTCCCTCCCACTCAAAAGCATCATGTGGGTCTCTTTCTTGCTGCTTGTGCCACCTCCTTCCCTGCCTATTAACTCTTAACCACTTCTGAATGCTCAGCAAGCCATTTCAGATAAATCTCTCTCTGCGGGAGGCAATGTGTCTAACAACCAGAGCTGCTGACCTTTGAACTTAGGAACCGGATTTGAGTTCCAGTGTTGTCTCAAAACCATGTGAATGAATTTCAACTTCTGTAGTGTAATCAATGTCAAACTGGCCAAGAGGGCAGTCAGGCAGTGCTGGTCTGGCAGGTGAGTCTTTGGGGCAGTTTTCTACATGTTTGCGGGCTTATTTTATTGTCTGATGCACCAATTTCCCCTCTTGAGTTCCCCGGTATTCCCACAAATGTAGCCTGCAGTAAGCTCCAGTGCATGAAGTTTCCCACATCCAGCCAAATACCGATACTGTTGTCTGTACAGACATCACTAACCTACTGGCAAGTTATAAGACCTCGAATGCCAGCACTCTTCCACTTTCCTCTCCAAATAATCCTACTATCGACACGATTCCGACCATCTCTTCTGCCAGAACGAATTGTCTTCCTTCTTCTTCCCGGGCACCCTCGTATAAGAACAATATTGCCATCACCCCTCATAGCCCAATGGCCCCGGTCTCCAAAACAGTCTTGTCAGAGTTGCACGGTTTGCTCCACAACTGCAGATCTGCAATGAAACACAAACTGGAAATTTCTTGACACCATCATCCTTCACAATCTCGACACGCTCTTCCTCACAGAGACCTGGTTCAACGTCACCTCTCATTCTATGTTTGATCTTCTGTTACCCACTGACTACTCTATCTTTAGAAATGACAGACCAGACAAAGTTTGGGGAGGTGTTGCAATCATCTTTAAAAACTCCCTTCAACTTAAGGCTTTTCCTAATAGCTCCTTCCGTTCATTCGTATGCTTATCTCTTGAGCTTCAAGTGCAACACTGCTCACTATTCAGATTCCATGTCATTTACCACCCGCCTGGTGGCTGATCTTCTTCTTTTTTAGAGGAACTCACCGACTTCATCAGCGACCAATACTCGCAATGTGACAGACAGATCTTCCTGGGAGACATCAATCTTCCCAGGGGCTCGTTGGAAGATTTTTCTGCTAATATGCTAGCCACCTTTCTCTCAGCAAATGATCTTATCCAACACTGCACTGAAACAACACACTCTAAGGGCTCAATTCTGCCCTTGTTATATCTAATGCAGACATGCTTACTATTGATATCCCTATTTATGTAGACTTGTCTGACCACTTCCTCAGACCCTTCTCTCTCCACCTATCACACTCTATTACTCTTGGCCAATCTAAAATGACTACTACTTGGTTCCGTAACACTAATAACATTGACCTTGATACTTTTTATGATTCCGCTATGCTATCACTTCCAAGGCTAGACCCGAACTTGGATGTCAACGATCTCACCTCCCAATGCCTCACAGTCCTTGAAGTCAAAATCAATAATGTCACTCCTCTCCAAAGCAAAAGGCATATTCCCTCAGCACCTTGGTTCAACAAATCCCTTTATGAAGAAAGGAAGAACCTCAGAATCCTAGAGAAACCATGGAGATAAGCTCCATCCACCACTAATCTTGCTACGTTACGTTCAGCAAGATCCAAGTACCACAAACACATCTTCCTTGAAAAATGCATCACACTTCAGAACGCTCCTTTACTCAGCCAAAAACAGACCCAAAAAACTATTCGACCTCATCAAAAATCCAAACTGCTCTCCCCCAACCTCCAAGCCGGAGGATTCTCCATAGAAAGCAGCAGAATTTGCTATATTCTTTGACAAAAAAGTAAAATCATTAGTGGATCAGATCATTCATCCTACCCCTCTAGAGGAGCGTAAATCCTTAGTCATTTGGCAGAACTTTGACGCCCTCTCTGAAGATACCCTCCTCAAATGCATCCTCAAAACAAAGCCCTCCAACCATTCTCTTTACCTCATCCCAAGTAACATTGCCATGGACTTCTACACCCATACTCTTTCTTATTGGAACAGTCTGATTAACCTCTCCCTTAGTCAAGGCTCCCTTCCTGTTACCTTTAAAACAGGACAGGTTACCCAATCCTTAAAAAACCCACCACTGATGCGAACAACCTCAACAACTTCCCCCCTCATCACTAACCGCTCTTTTCCTGCGAAAATTACAGAAAGATGTGTAGCGAAACAACTTTCCTGTCATATCAAGGACAATGATCTTCTTGACAATTTCCATTCTAGTTTCATTCAAAACTTTAGTACTGAAACAGCCCTTCTGCAAGTGATCGATGATGCGCTTTGTATACTTGATTCAGGGGAGTCTTGTCTTCTGATTCTTCTTGATCTTTCTGCAGCCTTTGACACTGTCAATCACAACACTCTGCTTATCACTCTTCAACAGAGAATGGGGTTGGAAGGCACAGTGCTTAAATGGTTTGCCTTTTTCATTTCGGACAGATCCCAAATGGTCAGAATAGCAACCAGTCTTTCATCTTCATTGGCGGTAGGTCAAAGTGTCCCTCAAGGCTCTATCCTTGCACCCACATTGTTCAATCTTTATTTGGAACCACTGGGAAATCTCCTAAGTTAGTCTGGGATCCTCTACCATCTATATGCGGATGACACCTAAATCTACCTTAAGGTGTCCTCCACACACGATCTCTCAATCCTCAACTCTACTCTATTCAAAACTGGATGTTAACTCATCAACTCATTCTGAATCCCTCCAAAACAGAATTCTTCCTCCTCTCAACCTCTCTCTCTCCTCCTCCTGTTCAATCTTGATCAGCTGAATCTACGTAACAATAAACCTATTGTTGTCGACAGCGCAAAATCCCTTGGTGTCTTACTCAACAAAAAGCTCAATCAACTCTACCACATCAACTCTATTGCAAAGAATGGTCAATACCAAATGCGCCATGTTTGGAGGATTTGGCGCTTCTTCCCAGGGCTAGACCTTAAAACCCTGGTCCAACCGCTGGTTCACTCTAGATTGGACTACTGTAATTCTCTTCTTACTGACCTCCCCAAATCCCACCTTTCCCCCATCATTCAGCGGCTCGTTTTATATTTGGGGCCAAAAGAAGTGAGCTCAACACACCCCTTTTGTCTTCCCTCCATTGCCTTCCCATTGAGGCAAGATCAATCTACAAGATGGCTTGTATTACGGACAAAGCCTTGCACACATCCTCCGCTCGCTACCTGGCGAATAAACTGAAAATCTCTGGAGGCTGTAGACTGTCTGTTTAAACCTCCCACTTTCAAAAGGGAAAGATCGATGGCTCAATCCTTCTCAGGCAATGCGGTGAGAATCTGGAACTCGCTTCCGCCGCAGCTCTGCACCACCACCTCTACCCGGACCTTCAAAACTGATCTCAAATCTCTTCTCTTCCAAAGACACTCCCAGAACTAATACACGCCCTTTCAAGTCCCTCAAGGAAGTTCTTTCACTATTGTAAATTTTGTATTCTATGCCTGCACAAGTGTCATCCCAGTGTGTTTTTGAGTGACTGTCATCTATTGCTGTATTATACCTCTTCTTGTATCTCATTTGCTTCTGTAACATGTACATTTGTAACATTCAGAAAAGGCCACCTCACAATGGGTGGATGTGAGACGAAGAGGCCCCGTGCCTCGAAACATGTTGACCCACTTAGGAGAGAGAGCCCATTAACCTGCTCTATCTCTCCGTTTCACTTTTTCTTTTTAATAATACCAGCCAGTGTTTAATAAAATTCTTTGTTCCACTAGGCCAGGTATTTTTTAACTCACAAAAAATACAAGTGGGGAGGGTCAACTAGGGCTATATTTAACGACCAGAACCACTCATGCCCCAAGAGAACTACAATAAACAAAGGAGGGGCCTGGTCAGAAACCTGTTTGTGTGCCGCAACTGAGCTAGTTACCAAAAACCATTAGAAGCACTAGAAGTGATAACCCAGGTATGTTAGAAAAATTCCCATCAGCCCACCCATGTGGCGGAATGTCGTCATGTGGGAGATGTCACCAATCCAATTCTCAGACAGTGCACCTAGTCATGGTGCAGAGTAGGATGGATTAACCATGGTGTAAGTACAGACCAATGGGCTTCACTGGTGATGCTAATGGAGTGCAGTGCAAAAATAAAAGTGATAAACGTGAAAATAAAATTGACTCCGAGGGCCAAAATTAGTTTAATCAGTATGGCGCTTGGGTCAAGATTAAAATTCTGCCAAGATAGTTTGAAATTATAACTATGTGTGGGCAGAGTAAGTGAAGGTCGACATGTTTCAGCTGTACTGACTATTGGTCTAAGCTTTCTTCAGGACCATTAAGGAAACTGCGACTGCAAAAATAAAGATTAAAGAATCAGTGGTACACGCTGATGTACAATGGATAAATCCTACCAGTTCCTCTGAGCCCAGATGGATGCTGCAGGAAGTCCAAAACTGTATGTATCTCCTAGAGAGACATAAGCGTGAAACACCATGTAGTGCAAAACAGGTCTCAGGAAAACAAGCACAATATACTAGGCACACAGACAGGGCGGTGGAGACTGTCTCTCCCCGCTCAATATATTACCATGTTAGAAATAGTGTCAAAAAATCACTTAGATTAGAATGAGCTTAGTGACTTACCCAGCATTGTGTGGGAGTACGCCTCACCTCACCCGGAACCCACTCGGGAAAAAGGGGAGGCCCCGCTCTAGTTAGGAAAGAGAGTAGATAGAAAAAGTGTCTTTGAAAAATAGCAAAGAGACTCGCACCAATAGTAGTTGTCAACTCCTTAGTTGTTCCTAACAAAAACCTAGCCTTAGTTAAAAGAGAGACTCAACCAAATATGAAAAAAACAGACTATGCATAGAATCAATCAGCCACAGTTGGAGTCCTAATGGGAGGGTGTCCTGCAACCATTGATAAACCAGAGTGGGCTGTTTCTAGCAAACAGGATTACTAACAAAATTCTGCAGTCACCAAGTAGTAGGCAGTGGGGGGAGGCTGGAATTACTGCTCTCTAAGGTAAGTGTAACTCGTACCAAAAGCAAATATCAGGGGCTCTCCCTATGAAATTGTAAATAGAAGGTCTAATAACCTACCTATCCGTCGGTACCTCGCTGCAGACGTCCGAGTGGGAACGGAGGTACCGACGCTGTGCATGTTCGTGTCTTTATACGCCCATTAACTAGCTGCAGCTGTTGTCAATTGGCAGCGTGAACGCTATCGACATCGGGTGCCAGCGCTGTATCGCGCATGCGCTTGGCATCCCGATAGTGCGCGTTAGAACGCGCATGCGCACAGCGCATAACACGGAGTGCGCATGCGCGGGCCCTGAGCCGGGTGTAGTGACCGGCGCTTGTGGTAAAGGGCACTGCGCATGCGCAGAAGCGCAAGCACAATACCGGCACTCGCGCTGCGTTTTTAAATAGCGCCGTGGCTTTAAGCAATGCTACACAGATGGCCTAATCTGGAGCAGTGGCCCGGATTAACGGCACTCCGATGTATTACGCTCAAATAAAACCCCTTATTGTCAGTGTGGGGAAAATGTGTACAGTTGTCCTAATGTCTGTAAACATGATACACAGACTAACAAGGTAAGAGCAACCAAACAATATACAGTGCAAGAGAATCATATGCAATCCTATGTATATAGTAACTCTATGCATGTAATACATAGATTGAATCATGATGGGGGCAGTTAGGCATACCCTACAGATGGCAACACGTGTTGTCAATAAGTACTGAAAATAGTAGTATGTGTGTAGAGAGTGGTGTTCACTGCAAATAGGTTCTATGTAAGTCAAGTGGTGTGTCAGGCTCAAAAAGGCTGGATGTGGATAAGGCACATAGAGACTGATTGGATGGGGTAGCTTAACAGACAGATGTGTAGGACTCTGGGCTAATAGATTCACAGGGATGTCCACGGTATATCATCGTTCAGACCTTGCCTATGACTTTTCAGAAGAAAAATCCATTTTTGCTCCTTCCTGAAAAGGAACTTGGCTACATCACTGATATGTGACGGAATGAATGGCCTTTCTAAAATGACCCATTTCATCTCGTCAGCAGTGTGTCCTTGCTCCAGGAAGTGGTTTGTTAGTTTAGTGGCCTGCTTGCGGCACCTGATGGTGCTTTTGTGCTCCCCAATTCTTAACTTAATCTTGCGGGTGGTGTAGCCAACATACTTAAGGGAACAGGGACATGTTATCATATAGATAGCGTTGTCGGTATTACAATTCGTATGCTTCTTAAGCAACCATGTCCTTCCTGTCCCTATATCTACTGTAGTAGTTTTTTCAGTCTGAGGACAGACACTGCACGACCCACAGGGGTAGTGCCCAGAGACTGGAGGAAGGTTCCATAAGGTAGTTAAGCTGTCAGTCTTGGTAGTCCTTGGTCTTGTATGGACAAGAGTGTCTCGAAGGCTAGGTGCCCTTTTGAATGAGAACAATGGTAATGGAAGATTGGCCCCGGTGCTATTCAGAATTGTCCAGTGTTTACGAACCATTTTCTGAACAGGGTTGGACATTGTGCTGAATGTACTCACAAATGTCAGGCGCTCCATTGGTGGTTTGGGTGGGCGTTTTTCAATCAATGCCTCGCGGTTGTTGTTGGAGGCACGCTTCCAAGCTTTTTTGACAAGATGTTTGGGGTAACAGCGTTCCTCTAAGTGGGTGGCTAGTGTTGTTGCATGCTTGTTAAAGAGTTCCCTGGATGAACAATTCCTCCTGACCCGGAGGAACTGTCCTACCGGAAGATTCTCCCTCAGGGAGCGTGGGTGGTAGCTGTTGAATGACAAAAGTGAGTTCCTCGCCATTGGTTTAGTAAACAACTCGCTCCGGAGGCTACCATCCTCAGGGAAGATGGATAGGTCAAGGAAGGGGAGTCTTGTGTGACTGTACTCCAGTGTGAACTTCAGATGTGGATTGCATCCATTCAGCCAAGTGTGGAAAGCTTGTACTTCAGGGATAGATCCTCGCCACACTACTAGGACGTCATCTATATACCTCTTCCATAGCACCAGATGTTTTGAGAATGGGTTGCTATGGTTGAGGATTTGAGTCTGTTCCATTTGGTGTACATAAAGATTCGCCAGACTAGGGGCAAAAACGCTCCCCATGGAGGTCCCGGAGATCTGTAAGAACAGCTGTTCTTCAAACTTGAAATAGTTTCGCTTCATGGCCAGTTCTGCAAGTGATAGAATAAAGTTAACTGGGGTTATGCTGTCCAGATCTTCCATTGACAGAAGGCCTCTGATTGTATCCAACGTGTCCTGTTGTGGGATGCAGGTGTAGAGTGATTCTACATCAAAACTGACCATCAGGTCAGTTTCCACGTTGTACTCAATAGTTGGTAATAATCTGAGGACATCGGCTGTATCCTCCAGATACGTGGGCATTTTCTTAACTAAAGGTCTCAAAAAATGGTCCACAAAAGTGGAGAGTGGTTCCAAAATGGAACCGATCCCAGAAATGATGGGACGGCCTGGTGGTGGTCTGGTGGCTTTGTGGATTTTAGGGAGACAGTAGAAGCCTGGAATGGTAGGTTTCTCGGTTACAAGGAATCTGGCTTCCTGAGGTGTAATCCACCCCTCCGTATTCCCTTCGTCCACCAAGGTTTTAATTTCAGTAAGTAGACTTTGAGTGGGGTCTGAGGTGAGACGACGATAAAATTTATCATTGTCCAGCTGTCTGAGACACTCCTGACGGTACTGTTCTAGATCCATAACAACAGTGGCTCCCCCTTTGTCCGCCGGTTTTATAATGATGGACGGGTCTAGTGAAAGATTTTTCACCGCCAACTGTTCAGGTTTCGAGAAGTTGTGGAATGTACTCCGTACGGTAGTGTGCAGCTGCGAGATATCGTGTCTGACCGCCTGTTCAAAGGTGGTAACGAGGGAAGGGACTTGATGATTCAAAGGGGTAAAAGTGGAGGAAGGACGTAGTCCTGTGTTCTTAACAGTCTCTTCACCTGACTGAGAGTCATCAGTCTTATCCTTAAAAAAGAAGTGGAGACGCACTTTGCGGAAAAACTTCTCAAGTTCTGTTCTTAGAAGAAATGGGTCTCCGACATTGGTTGGCACAAAGCCCAGACCTCTCTCCAAGACTGACTGCTCAACTGGAGTAAGAGTGCGGGAGCTTAGATTCACAACTATACTCCTGTCGTCTCTGGACTGTTGTTCTCTTGAGCTGCTCTCCTGCTCCGAGTGTTCGGGAACGTCTGTTCGGTTTCCCAATGGACAGTTTGTGGTCCTTTTCTTCTTCCCCTGTTCTGGCCCCGGCCACGCCCTAAAAAAGGCTGGTTAGGGAAGAACTGAGGAAAAGGAGTGTATGGATTCATGGGTGGCGGATGTGGCTGGAAACCCCATGGGCCTGGTGGCCACCAAGGACCCGGATGTTGGTAATTACCTGGGTGTTGGTTAAACATAGCACCTCTCTGTCGACCACCCCTCAGGAGTATAGTTGTGAATCTAAGCTCCCGCACTCTTACTCCAGTTGAGCAGTCAGTCTTGGAGAGAGGTCTGGGCTTTGTGCCAACCAATGTCGGAGACCCATTTCTTCTAAGAACAGAACTTGAGAAGTTTTTCCGCAAAGTGCGTCTCCACTTCTTTTTTAAGGATAAGACTGATGACTCTCAGTCAGGTGAAGAGACTGTTAAGAACACAGGACTACGTCCTTCCTCCACTTTTACCCCTTTGAATCATCAAGTCCCTTCCCTCGTTACCACCTTTGAACAGGCGGTCAGACACGATATCTCGCAGCTGCACACTACCGTACGGAGTACATTCCACAACTTCTCGAAACCTGAACAGTTGGCGGTGAAAAATCTTTCACTAGACCCGTCCATCATTATAAAACCGGCGGACAAAGGGGGAGCCACTGTTGTTATGGATCTAGAACAGTACCGTCAGGAGTGTCTCAGACAGCTGGACAATGATAAATTTTATCGTCGTCTCACCTCAGACCCCACTCAAAGTCTACTTACTGAAATTAAAACCTTGGTGGACGAAGGGAATACGGAGGGGTGGATTACACCTCAGGAAGCCAGATTCCTTGTAACAGAGAAACCTACCATTCCAGGCTTCTACTGTCTCCCTAAAATCCACAAAGCCACCAGACCACCACCAGGCCGTCCCATCATTTCTGGGATCGGTTCCATTTTGGAACCACTCTCCACTTTTGTGGACCATTTTTTGAGACCTTTAGTTAAGAAAATGCCCACGTATCTGGAGGATACAGCCGATGTCCTCAGATTATTACCAACTATTGAGTACAACGTGGAAACTGACCTGATGGTCAGTTTTGATGTAGAATCACTCTACACCTGCATCCCACAACAGGACACGTTGGATACAATCAGAGGCCTTCTGTCAATGGAAGATCTGGACAGCATAACCCCAGTTAACTTTATTCTATCACTTGCAGAACTGGCCATGAAGCGAAACTATTTCAAGTTTGAAGAACAGCTGTTCTTACAGATCTCCGGGACCTCCATGGGGAGCGTTTTTGCCCCTAGTCTGGCGAATCTTTATGTACACCAAATGGAACAGACTCAAATCCTCAACCATAGCAACCCATTCTCAAAACATCTGGTGCTATGGAAGAGGTATATAGATGACGTCCTAGTAGTGTGGCGAGGATCTATCCCTGAAGTACAAGCTTTCCACACTTGGCTGAATGGATGCAATCCACATCTGAAGTTCACACTGGAGTACAGTCACACAAGACTCCCCTTCCTTGACCTATCCATCTTCCCTGAGGATGGTAGCCTCCGGAGCGAGTTGTTTACTAAACCAATGGCGAGGAACTCACTTTTGTCATTCAACAGCTACCACCCACGCTCCCTGAGGGAGAATCTTCCGGTAGGACAGTTCCTCCGGGTCAGGAGGAATTGTTCATCCAGGGAACTCTTTAACAAGCATGCAACAACACTAGCCACCCACTTAGAGGAACGCTGTTACCCCAAACATCTTGTCAAAAAAGCTTGGAAGCGTGCCTCCAACAACAACCGCGAGGCATTGATTGAAAAACGCCCACCCAAACCACCAATGGAGCGCCTGACATTTGTGAGTACATTCAGCACAATGTCCAACCCTGTTCAGAAAATGGTTCGTAAACACTGGACAATTCTGAATAGCACCGGGGCCAATCTTCCATTACCATTGTTCTCATTCAAAAGGGCACCTAGCCTTCGAGACACTCTTGTCCATACAAGACCAAGGACTACCAAGACTGACAGCTTAACTACCTTATGGAACCTTCCTCCAGTCTCTGGGCACTACCCCTGTGGGTCGTGCAGTGTCTGTCCTCAGACTGAAAAAACTACTACAGTAGATATAGGGACAGGAAGGACATGGTTGCTTAAGAAGCATACGAATTGTAATACCGACAACGCTATCTATATGATAACATGTCCCTGTTCCCTTAAGTATGTTGGCTACACCACCCGCAAGATTAAGTTAAGAATTGGGGAGCACAAAAGCACCATCAGGTGCCGCAAGCAGGCCACTAAACTAACAAACCACTTCCTGGAGCAAGGACACACTGCTGACGAGATGAAATGGGTCATTTTAGAAAGGCCATTCATTCCGTCACATATCAGTGATGTAGCCAAGTTCCTTTTCAGGAAGGAGCAAAAATTTATTTTTCTTCTGAAAAGTCATAGGCAAGGTCTGAACGATGATATACCGTGGACATCCCTGTGAATCTATTAGCCCAGAGTCCTACACATCTGTCTGTTAAGCTACCCCATCCAATCAGTCTCTATGTGCCTTATCCACATCCAGCCTTTTTGAGCCTGACACACCACTTGACTTACATAGAACCTATTTGCAGTGAACACCACTCTCTACACACATACTACTATTTTCAGTACTTATTGACAACACGTGTTGCCATCTGTAGGGTATGCCTAACTGCCCCCATCATGATTCAATCTATGTATTACATGCATAGAGTTACTATATACATAGGATTGCATATGATTCTCTTGCACTGTATATTGTTTGGTTGCTCTTACCTTGTTAGTCTGTGTATCATGTTTACAGACATTAGGACAACTGTACACATTTTCCCCACACTGACAATAAGGGGTTTTATTTGAGCGTAATACATCGGAGTGCCGTTAATCCGGGCCACTGCTCCAGATTAGGCCATCTGTGTAGCATTGCTTAAAGCCACGGCGCTATTTAAAAACGCAGCGCGAGTGCCGGTATTGTGCTTGCGCTTCTGCGCATGCGCAGTGCCCTTTACCACAAGCGCCGGTCACTACACCCGGCTCAGGGCCCGCACATGCGCACTCCGTGTTATGCGCTGTGCGCATGCGCGTTCTAACGCGCACTATTGCGATGCCAAGCGCATGCGCGATACAGCGCTGGCACCCGATGTCGATAGCGTTCACGCTGCCAATTGACAACAGCTGCAGCTAGTTAATGGGCGTATAAAGACACGAACATGCACAGCGTCGGTACCTCCGTTCCCACTCGGACGTCTGCAGCGAGGTACCGACGGATAGGTAGGTTATTAGACCTTCTATTTACAATTTCATAGGGAGAGCCCCTGATATTTGCTTTTGGTACGAGTTACACTTACCTTAGAGAGCAGTAATTCCAGCCTCCCCCCACTGCCTACTACTTGGTGACTGCAGAATTTTGTTAGTAATCCTGTTTGCTAGAAACAGCCCACTCTGGTTTATCAATGGTTGCAGGACACCCTCCCATTAGGACTCCAACTGTGGCTGATTGATTCTATGCATAGTCTGTTTTTTTCATATTTGGTTGAGTCTCTCTTTTAACTAAGGCTAGGTTTTTGTTAGGAACAACTAAGGAGTTGACAACTACTATTGGTGCGAGTCTCTTTGCTATTTTTCAAAGACACTTTTTCTATCTACTCTCTTTCCTAACTAGAGCGGGGCCTCCCCTTTTTCCCGAGTGGGTTCCGGGTGAGGTGAGGCGTACTCCCACACAATGCTGGGTAAGTCACTAAGCTCATTCTAATCTAAGTGATTTTTTGACACTATTTCTAACATGGTAATATATTGAGCGGGGAGAGACAGTCTCCACCGCCCTGTCTGTGTGCCTAGTATATTGTGCTTGTTTTCCTGAGACCTGTTTTGCACTACATGGTGTTTCACGCTTATGTCTCTCTAGGAGATACATACAGTTTTGGACTTCCTGCAGCATCCATCTGGGCTCAGAGGAACTGGTAGGATTTATCCATTGTACATCAGCGTGTACCACTGATTCTTTAATCTTTATTTTTGCAGTCGCAGTTTCCTTAATGGTCCTGAAGAAAGCTTAGACCAATAGTCAGTACAGCTGAAACATGTCGACCTTCACTTACTCTGCCCACACATAGTTATAATTTCAAACTATCTTGGCAGAATTTTAATCTTGACCCAAGCGCCATACTGATTAAACTAATTTTGGCCCTCGGAGTCAATTTTATTTTCACGTTTATCACTTTTATTTTTGCACTGCACTCCATTAGCATCACCAGTGAAGCCCATTGGTCTGTACTTACACCATGGTTAATCCATCCTACTCTGCACCATGACTAGGTGCACTGTCTGAGAATTGGATTGGTGACATCTCCCACATGACGACATTCCGCCACATGGGTGGGCTGATGGGAATTTTTCTAACATACCTGGGTTATCACTTCTAGTGCTTCTAATGGTTTTTGGTAACTAGCTCAGTTGCGGCACACAAACAGGTTTCTGACCAGGCCCCTCCTTTGTTTATTGTAATTTTTTAACTCACACCAGATATCACCCCTGACCCCACTGACACTCACTCCCAACACATAGCACCTCCATCTAAAAGGTGCTCCAGCGTATCCGCTTGTCGCAGCACTGCCCCGCCCCGCAGCGGGACGGGAAGACCCCGATGATGAAGCATGACACCAAGGGCCCTTTTGGTGTGTGAGGGGTATTTTAACAAAGATGTTGTATTCCAATGACACCTGGATACACATCCACCTATTGTGAGGTGGCCCTTTCTGATTAACCTAAAACCCTGACAAGAGGAGGACGTGCCCACTTCGGTGCCCACCGGCATCACCTCTTCACTCCCCCCCTTTGATTTCCTTAGTCATTTGTAACATTCTCCTCATGTAACGTAACGGGTCCTATTGTGAAACACTCTGACACCCTTGGGTAAAGTCTGCGCTATATAAAAATGCATAACTAAATAAATAAGTATGTCCTTGGACCAAGCTCGTGTTATATGAACAGCCAAAGACCTTGATTGTGTTGGTAATCCTCCGAGCTTTATATGATTTAACATGGCAGAGACTTATTTAAGCAGCTGTTCCTTTCTTTTGGCACGTTCGCCTTACATGTTCAACACAGAAAATACGCCACATTGTGCGGCACGCGTCCCCTCCCCAGTCCTCACACTGACAGCCGTAAGGACAGTAGTAAAAGAAATTGACTGCAAAACTAGTCCTTTTTGCAAGACCAGCGATGTGGTTCGCCTCTTGCCCACCTGAGCAGATTCATAGTTTGCCTCATCTGGGGTTCATTTCTCTTTCTCATCATATTCCAAATCAGTGCACACCAGGTCGAGCAACCGGAAGCCTCCCACGCTTCCCATGACCCTGCTGTGCCTTTCTAGTGCCCTGTGTGAATGGAAAGGGGCAGGGCATGGCAGAAATCACATTTATTTATATTAGTGACGAGGAGCAGACCGGCCCTGCCCTTTTAGCACCATGCACCTCCCAGCCACAATTAATTTCACTTGCATTGCACAGAAAAAAAAAATCACATTGTCGCAAACAATCACCCGAAGCCCTTGCAGCGCTAGCCAGGACTCAGCCGCCGCAGATGGGCAGCCTGCACGGGACATCGGTTGCATGTTCTCTACCAGCAGCAGCAACCTGCCCAGCCTGAAGGCTACATTCCTCCACCCCCAGGCAGGTTCTTCTACGAGTCACAGAGACAAACCCAGCCAAGGTGCAGAAATAATACATGCATCGGAAACTAACACCCTGCTGCCAATTGCAATGTGTGCAGGCCTTTCAAGGAGTCATTGTTGCCCAGATGACCTAAGCGTTGCTGCCCTGCCACCTCTCAACTGCTCTCTGCTCTCTTCCTTCCTGCAGACATAACAACCAGGCAGGTGGTAGGCTTCTTTAACTGTTGCTTAGTTTGTTGGGTGCTAAAGCTAACACAATTCAATTGATTCTCCTCTAAGCCCAAACTTCACACAACTAAGCACAACAAACTGGAATATAGAGCTGGGTTGCAGATTACAAAGGTGCTCAGTCACAGAGTTACCCACCTTTCACAGGTGATCAGTCTCATTTCCACCAGCAGTACTTACTGTGGCGATTGTGGCATGCTGTGTGTCTGTGCATGCCATCTTCTATTATTGGTATTATCATGAGAGGAGACTGCCGCATGTGTTTGTGTGTGTGTGAAGTAGCTGCTGCGTATGTGGTGTGGATCACCCTGTTTGTAAAGCGAGAGGTAGAGCAAAAAAAAAAATGACATGTGGTGGTAGACTCGGGTTGCGTGGAGATAGTTGTGCATCTGTGAACTTATGTTGGTGGATTTGAGAGCGGAGTGACATGTGTTTGCCTGCATATTTGTACATAGTGTTTTTCAATCAGAGCAAAATGAGAGTTGTGCCCTTGTGAGTACAGGGCAAGCAGTGTGCCATTGAGAGTCCGCAGTATGCATGTCAGAGCCGCAGTGAGGCAGGTGTCTCCATGTCACTGCAGAATGAAAGCCGTGCCCACACCCTATGCCTGCATGAGTACTTGGTGAGAGGTGTTCTTGTATTAGTACAAAATGAGTGAAGGCCCTTACAAGACCAGAAACAGCGGTGCGCTGGGAGTCAGACCTGCTAGCATTACCAATGCTTGTTTTACGAGATATGACATTTCATCATTAGACATTGTAATAAAAATAGAGAAAGTCAGCAAACGAAGAAAAACAGAGAAAGAGCAAAATAGAAAAACTGTGACAATGGGAGAAAGCAGAGATAAAAAAGAACACACTCTCAGCTGACCACCTCAAGAAGACCAACTTCCTCAATTGTATGAAGAATGTCACTGCCTGGATGAAGGACAACTGCATGAAGCTCAACATGGACCAAACTGAAGTTCTGATTTGGGGCAGACAAACTGCTCTCTGGAATGACTCCTGGCGGCTGGCGGAGCTCGGACCCACCCTCATGCCAAAAGAACAATCCTGCAACCTCAGCATCATCTTTGACAGCAAAGTCTCCATGAAACATCAGGTCAATGCCAGTTCCTCAGCCTGCTGCCACATGGTCCGCATCCTCCACAAAGTCCTCAGGTGACTCCCCATCAGCTCCAGGAAAACGGTGAAGCAGGCCCTCATCACCAGCCAACTAGACTACAGCAAGCAATCTATGCAGGCACCACCACCAAACTCATGTATAGACTCTGGATGATCCAGAACACAGCTGCTTGACTAATTCTCAACTTGCCCAAGAGGACACACATCACCCAGCACCCAAAGGAACTTCACTGGCTCCCTGATGTCATTTCAAGCTTCTGACCCATGCCTACAGGGCCCACGACGACCAAGGACCTGCATACATGAACCATTGCCTGTATTTCCACCGACCGACCAGGAATCTCCCCTCGGATACCACTTATCCGCTGCCGCTGCAGAGGACGATTCTTCTCCCACCTTGCCACCAAACCCTTGAACACCCTCACTGACTTACTTCAGGAAGGCACTCAAGATCTGGCTATTCGCCTGATACCTATAGCACAGCGCCTGGAAACCCTCTAGGGTGAAAAGCTGCGCTATACATGTACAACTTGACTGGTAAAGAGACAGGAAATGTTGAGGGGAGAGGGTGAGATTTGAGACAAGTCGAGATTAGATGGATTCAATTCTAGACAGCCCTGGAATTCAGCAGTTCTAGTATAGTTGACCCATGCACTTATGCTTTTACAAATATGGCACTACTCTGAAAACAGGAACAACATAATACCTGACCACACCATCTGAACCCCTTCTTGTCTATTTGCTGGATTTCATAAGCTGAATGTGATCTTCATAAATGCTTCCAGGTACAGCATGATCATCTAATGACAAAGGTAACTGAAGTAGATTTGTATGTAATATTGATCTGTGAAATACATTATTTAGGCAGATAGTCAGTAATCTCAGAAGGTTACACATAAAAGCACCCTTTCGAAACAGTATGTAATTGTTGGAACCAGCACTTTCTAGTTGACTGAAGGGATGCCGCCAGCCGTGCAGAACTTGCCCTTCCTGTCAATGGTGGCTGATTACACGCCCTGTATAACATGTGATCACCCTTGTGTAGCTTGGCATGAGCAGTCAGGCTTAATCCAGAGGCAATGTGTAAAGCTAAGGCACAGTAGGCAGCCTGGATAAATACACTGAGCGTCTCAAAAGCGACTTCACATGGGATGTATGTAAAAACATTTGCAATAAAAAACATATTCAATCTTTATAATATGAACAGGAGGTACTTTTGGGCATAAAACACGTTTGAAATTACTTCTAGCAATACTAGGCCCACTCATATGATTATGAGAGCAACATTATGTATGTGGGGACAATTCCTAATCTAACTTCCCCCCACGCCACAGAGGGAATACGCTCATGCGCTGCTACCCAATGTCCACCCAAGGCCCACCCTGGAAACCCTGATAATACAGTACCCCACCGTTGTTTGGTACACCCCGGGTCATAACCTGGTCTGGTGGCTCAGTGCACTAATTTGTTTACTGCAGGGGCTTGTGTTCGTACTCATGGTCACAGGTTCAAATCTCAGCAGGTCCACTCAGCCTTTCATCCATCTGAGGTCAATAAAATGAGTACCATTGAGTTGGGTAACAACAAACATCTGTTATTTAGCGCCAAGATACCCGAAGTGGTGAACGTGCGCTTTACAAATACAAATGTCAAGTTATGTTATAACGATATCAACAATGCGTACAAACATGAAACGAGAAAATGTTTTTGCAGCACTGCGGGCCAGAGCTGCATGGGAAAACCCAATGTCAGATGTATTGTGCTTTTGGCATGAAATCAACGTATAATGAGACACCTCTGGCCAGTGTCATGAATCAAAAGTTCTCCGCACACTATCACTCCTCTATGGTGAAACAGGCAACCACCCCAGTCCATACGGAACGTTCTTCCACACATATGCACTCAGCACCGTAATGCAGTGTCACTGGTACCCAGCAGGTCATTGGATAACACACTTTGCAGGCTCCGTGGCCCCATCTTCCCTCCAACCTCTAGTTCACCCGGATTGATCTAATATCCTAGATGGTAAAAAACAAACTCTGGAAGGACGCGGCTGAAGTCACTTAGTCAGAGTGCTAATCAAGCAGCTGGAAATATATAGCTACTTTAATTAAGAGGTAGACAAGAGGAGTTTAGCAGTCACTCGGGAAGTTCACCCACAAGTCTCAAATACCCAATGTTATCTTGACCTGCTTCTGAACTGACTTGGAAGCTTCCTGCAACCCAGTCAATCTTTCTCTCTTTACTACCTGGCGCCAAGAAGCCTTCAAGAGGGCCAGGTGAGGAGAGGGCTGTTCCACTGTGACGAGGGTCAAAAAGGGAAAAGCCGATGAATGTAGAGTAACACAGAGGAGCCTCTCAATAGGGTGAGGCACCCAAACAGGTACACAATGATAATGGTTGTGCCCATGCAATCCGGGCACAGTGTCTTGCATGCTTTGGGAGGCGTCACACCAGACACTTCAGATCCCAATCACAATGAGCTGCAAATTCCTTAACTACCTGGAAACAAGGCACTATGACCGGTGAATGTAGAAATGGGTTGCACCAGGCAATTCAGGTCACACACAACGAAGAGTTGCAAATTCCGTACCTTCCAGGAAAGGAGGCACCTAGACCTCTGAACTGTGATCTGGTTGCACCAAAGCAGTCTGGTCACATACACAGGCACAGGTTTAGCAGACCCACACTAGGTGGAATGCCGCACTACTCAGGTAAACCTGCCCCCCGCCTTCGAGGGACACACCCTGTGAACCAGACACCACAAGCAATGAACATGCAGTCGGCCTGTTGCATGAGAGAGATGCAGCATGATTGACGAAGCAGGTCACCTTGGATCCTGTAACCGGTGAATCCCCTCACAACCAACTAGACTCTTATGAGTGTCAGGGTTCCTATGTTTTAAGGACCTCATGCCTTAGATGCGGGCCAGATTTCTGGGCTCCACACTAGACAATCCAGTCTCCAGACAAAAGCCTTAACTCCATGCTCACACCACCCTACCCATTGGGATTTAGTAGTTCATCTGGGCAGTAGAGAGGGCATTGTTCTCCAGGTGTAAGGTAGATGGTGTAGGTCGCTGAAAGAACAGGAAGCCAGCCGATAGGCCCTTGGAGAGCACACTTCAGGGCACCAATCTTCAGCAGGTCTCAGGCCAGCCACTATTCAGAAAGGCCACACTGTCACCTTCAATGGCAGGAATTCTCCATGTGCACAACAGAGTCCTCTAGAAATGTGCAGCACATAGTCTGGTTCCGCATCCCCACAAGTGTATCTCATCCTTTGCTGAGGGAAGGCATCCATAGATATACTATAGTGTGCATTTGAAGTTCAGGGTGGTGAAGGGTTTTTCTTTTGAACCACAGATGCCTACCCTAAATTGTAGACCCTACTGCCATGGGGTCATGGAATGTAGACATTCATTTTAGTGGGGGCATGATCCGGCCCAAAAGGTCAAGTGTCCAACACCTCGCTCTCCTATCTATTCCATCGAGCCTCAAGTGGCAGAGTTCTGCCATTAATCATTTATGGCTGTTGCTAGGGAATGTACAGATTTGCTCCCATGGCACACAGTTTAAACTGGAGCCAGACATCACAGCCCATGAGACTCAGAGCATAGAAATGGCCATATTCCATAAGTGGTACAAAAGGGGTTGGTGATGGACGGAGCTTTTGAATCAATCAGACACTCACACCCAGTCAAGAGATCTGGGTTTAACCCATCACCGTTCTTTAGCCCACTCTGCCACCCCAGTTAAGACATGGCTATATGCAAATCAGTCTGACCCTGTGCCTCATGGGAACAGTGCAGCCCGAACTGCCATGCCATGTCTTCCCTGGACCGGAAACAAGCTTCCGAGGACCGGTTTCTGGCATTCCAGACGTCTTCAGCCCGGCTTGACAGGGAGGTTGTCACCAGTGTCTAAGTAATGGGTGCACAGGTGAGGCATCCCCCCCATTAAGGACGAATAGAGAGGGAAACTGTCCGAACACTCAGTGACATTGTGGGTCAGGTCAGGGAGTGGCTCGTGCTCTTACTCCTCATTGGTCACCATCAGCATGGTAACCTCAGATCTCTCATAGAGGGCTTGAGGTAATTGATGTGCAGTACACGGAGGGGCTGCCTTGAGGTCTTCAGATCCACCAGGTAGGTAGTCTCCCTCTTCCTCTCAATCATCTTGTAGAGCCTGGCCCATCTGTCCTGAAGGGCCTCCGGCTCCACAGCCTCCACCACCCACATTTTCTGCCCCAGTGTCAATTCTATGGATGGGGCATTTTTGTTGTACCACTCCTTCATGACAACCTGGCTTGCTTCTAAGTTGTGGGAGGCTTGCTTCTAAGTTATGGGAGGCTTGCTTCTAAGTTGTGGGAGGCTTGCTTCCACCACCAGGCCATTTGGCTCCAGAAGGCTAGCATGTAGGGCGCTACATCCTTGAGTTTCCATGGGTTAATTGCTCACAGCCCTCCTAAACCAAATCAGAGGTCCCCTGAGCAGGTGGCCAAACAGAAGCTCAAAGGGGCTAAACCCCACCTCCTTCTGAGGAACTTCCCAGTAAGCAAACAGGCAGGGTAAAAGCACATCCCACTTCCTCTTCAGAGCCTCAGGTAAACCTCGGATCATGCCTTTTAGGTTCTAGTTGAATCTATCCCTAAGCCCATTAATTTTGAGATTGTATGGGGTGAAGAACTTATAAGTCATTTCACAGTCCCGCCACATAGCCCACATGTACGTAGACATAAGGTTGGAGCCCCTGTCAGACCCCCACCTATTTGGGGAAAACCACCTGACTAAGAAATCCACATTAGGGCCTTCGCCACCACCAATGCAGTCATCAGAGGGACTGTGTTGCAAAGTCATCCTGTGCCCTGGGCACACCCCAAACATTTTGCTGACTGATGCTGGTGGTAACTTTGTTGACTGACCCTACGCTCTGTCTATCCAGGCCCAGGGCCAGTGCTGAGCTGAAAGGAACACATTAGAATACAGTTAAAAAAAAATTAACATACATGAGGATACACTATGGTATGGTGGTGTACCCCTGTAATTGGCATGACCTACCCCATAGGCCCCTAGTATATAATAGGGCAGGGGATTGACACTACCTAGAAGTCCACAGTACCCTGGGGTATGGCAGTTTATAGGCCAGCAACTTTTCCTGCACTAGCATGTGTGCAGTGCTGAAGCCTGAGGTCAGTTTAAAAGCAGTACTGGTTGCCAGGACTGCTTATAAACAGTAAATTGTGCTCAAACTCGACTTTGGTGATAGGGCACTTAATGGAAAACCTGCAATATTTTGGCATATTAGGGACCCCAAGGGTCTCCCCTAAGTATCCTGGAGGGTGGAGGGGGGGGGGGGGGTCAGTTATCTATAAAGTACACCCTTATAAAATGAGTTTTTCTATGCAGGGGTAAAGTGAAATATCACATTTCACTCCCCACATTGTGTTAAAGTGCTGCTCAAATTCGACTTTGATGCTAGGAGCACTGGGTAAGGAGGATCTGCAATATTTCTGCAGATTCAGAACCCCTAAAGTCTCTCCCGGATGCACAGGGGGTCCTGTAGAAATTAGGAAAATACTTATAAAATATATTTTCATAAGCCCTTGTGCTAGAAAACTGGTCAAGTCATTTTGCCTATTGGCCCACAGGTTAACATGCCAGGGAGTTATTAAAGAATAACTCCTGATAGGAAAGAGATAGAGCTACCTTTCAAACTCTTACTGGAATGGTAGGGAAAAATTCAGCAATATTATATTGTTGAATTTCTCCTAAAATGTACATACAAGAAGTTATAAGACTTTCTTGTTTGTAAGTCCAAATTAAACCTTCCAGTGGTCTGCCCTGATTGGTCAGAGTTAAGTGGATTAGCCAGGTTGCTTTGAAGAGGCGATAAAGAACCCCTAGGGTTAACCACTCTGCTGGGAGGGCAGTGTGTTGGTCTATAGGAATGCCAGGCCAGGGGGTAAAGTCGTAAACCATGCTCTTCAAAGGCAGAAGGGAGGCCTGGGTTTCAGTTTAACTCCGACACTTTTGACCCAGAGTCAGGGCTAGGCTTAAAGAAGGTATGTGCAGATGGTAGGGGGAGAGTCCATGGAGATAAGCCACCTCAGGGGTTGTGTTTATCCTGCTCTTTTTTCCTTGCTGGAAAATCATCCATTATGGATTTGGAAGAAAAGTTCACTCTGAGACAAAACAATGCCACACCCTATAGGCTGTTGTCATAACTATGAGGAGTTACCCTGCTCTCATTGGTCAGAAGTGACCTGGTGCTTGACGCAGAGAATTTTGAATAAGTATCTGAGAGGGGCAGAGCCCTCCAGATCTGCTGCTTCAAACTTACTGAAGCAAGAAGTGCCTTGCTGTGAATTTTTACTGTGCCAAGATTTCTAGGGCCTGACCTCTGAAGACTGCACCAACTGAAACTGCAGCCCCGTGGATTACCTTGCTGCAAAAGGACTAACGAGTGGACTCCCTGCAAGCTACAGGTTAACAGAGCTCACCTGGACATCCACACAAAGAATTTCCAGCCTGGCGTAAGGGTTGTGTTCAAGTGGATTGCGGAATTGAAGTTTCACACTTTCAAGGACCCTCTTGGAGATTCCAGAACCTTGGATTGTGTGTTGGATACTTTGGGACCCGCAAGCAGAACTTCAGTAAAGAGTTCCAACTGGACCCGTCTGCTGGAGAAGGAGCAACACATTTGGTGAGATTATCCAGAATCATGTTTAAAGGTGTCCCTGTCAGAGTAAACAAAATGACTAAAAGGGGTACTGTTGGATTCTAAGCACTAGAAAGTGACTAATCTTAAAAAAATTAATCTCTCTAGTTCCATCCAGTGGATTCTTTTTGTGTCATTTAAAAGATACAAATAATCCCTATTTTCATAAATTGGTGTTGGATTTTTATTTTATTTTGTGTCTTAATTATTTACTGAAATGGTGTTTTTAAATGCTTTACGTGCCTGTCTTTGAAGTTAAGCCTGTCTGCTCGCAGCCACTTTACCAAGGGTTGAGCATAGGAATAATTTTCTAAGACCTATGCTGGGTCATGCCATGTGTTAGTGGCCTTATTGCCAGTGGCGGACCTACATTTGCCCCTACCAATAACCCACTTTGCAAACATTTGGTGGCAGCGGTGGGATGAGGACTTGTGTTTAAAAAGTACACCTTTCAGTGAATTATTTAAGATTATAAAAATCCTCTAAATTTCCTTAGAACAAAACTTTTGAGTTTGAATTTTGGAATTTGAACTAAACTGTTTTTAACACCATCGGTGCGGTGCAGATTTACCCTGTGCGCTGACCATCATAAATTCCCATTGTTAATGACGAGCTCAGCTCGTCATGAGTGTGCGAGAGGTGTACCTCATGACGAGTTGAGCTCATCATGAGCATCGAAGGGGTTAATTCATTGTTTTGATTTTTTCCAAATTGTTCTAAGTCTATTGTGCCAAGTTTTTTGTGACCCAAAACTAGGGAACCATGGAGCTGGACCTTCCTAAACTCTCCCAGTTTAGTATGGCTGATCTTAGGGAACAGTGTAGGCTTAGGGGGCTGCATGCTGCTAAGAAGATGAGGAAGGCAGGGTTGATGCAGTCCCTAAAGGCCTGGGCAAGGGCAGCTAAGGAGAACCCAAAGTGGTGGGAAGATGTTCCCCCAAACCTCACCCGAGAGAGGGGTGAGGATGAGACCTTTCCCATTGTGACTAGTGTTAGCCAGGTGAATCAAGGTGGTGGTGGGAGTGGGGAAGGGTCCCTTACTCGGGTACCACTACTGTTCCTTGCAGAGAGGCAGCTTAAGGCTCAATTAGAGTTGATTGCCTTGAAGAAGGAGAAATTCGAATTGGCTAAGAGAAAATGGGAGAGGGAGGAGGAGAAAAGGAATGGAAGCAGCAAAAGTGAGGAAGACGCTGAGATGTCCAGGGATGGTAGATTTTAACCTAAACTTCCCAAAGGCATGGTGCCCAGGTACACTGATGGGGATGACTTTGACAGGTGGCTATCAGCTTTTGAGAGGGCCCTTAAAATGAGTAGGGTCCACTCTAGGTATTGGGGTGCACTCCTGTGGGAGTTGATTCCAGTAGCTGGGAGGGATAGGCTCCTGATCCTGAAGGGCGAGGATGCAGAATCATACCAGCAGATGAAGGCATGCTTAGTCAGGAGATTTGGTCTGAGTCCAGAGTAGTACAGGGTGAAATTTAAAGGCACCCAGAAATGTAATTCGAAGCCTTTGTGGACGTTTCAGTAAAGGCACTGGAAGGCTGGATTGTTGGTAACAAAGTTGGCACACATGAGGGATTGTATTTTTTGTTTTTGAAAGAACACATTTTGACTCATTGTGCAGAAGAGAAGTTACACCAGTATATAGTGGACTCTAAGCGGACAGACCCCAGAGAGCTGGGGGAATCAGCTGATGAGTGGTTGAGAACCCGGGTTTCCATTCAGCACCAGGGGGGTGACCAGAAGAAAGGAGGAAAGGTCCATCCCAAGGGGAAAGCTCAGGGAAATGAAGGTAAAAAATCTAGGAGTCCTCCAAAGACCCACAAAAACCTGCACAAGAAAGGGGGGCCCGAGCCAACCCAAATTCAAAGGGAAGGGGTTTCAGGGAAAGCCTGGTAGGTTCTTCGATCCCTCAAAGGTGGGTAAGTGCTATGACTGTCAACAGCCAGGGCACAAGCAGGGAGATGCTGTCTGCACCAAGAAGCTCCCCCAAGGGGCCATCCACAGGGATTGCCAGTGTCAGTGTAGGGGTGGAGAGTGGTGCCCCAGAGAGGGGTAGCCAGGTGGTGGAAGCAACCTAAGTGTCCCTGGGAGGGGTGAATATTGCCACCCTTGCTGCCTTACCTCCAAACATGGACAAGTACAGTCAGAGGCCTAAAGTGAATGGGACTAAGGTTGAGGCTATCAGAGACACTGGGGCTAGTGTAACTATGGTCCTGGATGAACTGGTGCCTCAAGGGAGGTTGTTACCTGGCGAGTTTCACTACCAAACTCCATTCTATGGCTGTGGTGGATTTGGAATGAGAAGCTGCGACAGGCCCTATGAAGGTAGCTGTGTCAAAGGTGCTCCCAGTCTGGTGTTTACTGGGCAATGATCTTGAAGCCTCTGTGTGGTCAGAGGTGGAGAGGACTCCATAGGAAAATATTGGAGCTCCGTGAGTGGGTATGTGCTGTGAATAGGTCACAGAATAGCCAGAAGGGAGGGGCTGGACACTTGGACCCTGGAACAAAGGGCCAAGGATACAAGGGCACTGGGCCTGGTGAGCCAAACCAGGGAACTCCAGAGGGGCAGGAATCCCCTGATGGGGAGGATCTGTCCTCAGAGGGAGGGACTCCATCCCTGCCAGAGCTGTCAGATTTTTCAGAACTGACTGGAGCAGGTGGACCCTCCAGAGAGGAGTTCAATCAGGGAGAGCGTGACTGTCCCAACCTTGAGAGCCTGAGGCAGATTGCTTCTAAGCAAGAGGAGGGGGATGACAGTGGGTTTCACAAACTCTACTGGGAAGATGGACTGCTTTATACGGAGGCCAGAAACCTCAAGGAGGGGGGACACCAGGAGGTTGGTGGTGCTCCAGATGTACAGAGTTCATCCTGACTTTGGGTCATGATATCACCTTGGCAGGACATTTGGGACAGACAAAGACATGGTGAACCATTTCTACTAGACCCATATGTCTGAAAAGGTAAAGGAGTTTTGCAGCTGCTGTGTCGCCTGTCAGGCCAGTGGCAAGGCAGGGGGCAAGACAGGGGGCAACACAAAGGCTCCCCTAATATAACTGCCAGTGGTTCGGGTTTCTTTTGAAAGGGTGGGGATGGACATTGTTGGTCCCCTGGACCCACCTACTGCATCAGGGAATAGGTATGTCTTAGTGGTGGTTAACCATGCTACTAGATACCCTGAAGCCATACCTTGTAGAACCATTGATGCTCCTGCTGTGGCTAGAGCATTGCTTGGTGTGCTCACCAGAGTGGGTTTTCCAAAAGAGGTGGTGTCAGATAGGGGCACAAACTTCCTGTCCAGCTATCTGACTGCTATGCGGGATGAGTGTGGTGCTAACTACAAGTTTACCACCACCTGTCAAACAAAAGCAAATGGTCTTGTTGAGAGATTCAACATAACACTGAAGGGCATGATAAATGGTTTGTCAGAGAAACTCAGGAGGAGATGGGATGTTCTCACAGAAAGGGGTTGGTTTCAGTCCTTTTGAGCTGGTGTTTGGACACCCTGTAAGGGGGCCATGGAGCCTGCTAAGTGAGTCTTTAGAGAAGCCTCTTAAAGAAGCTAAGGACAATGTGCTTGATTATGTGCTAGGCCTGAGATCTAGAATTGCAGAGTACATGTAAAAGGCAAACAGGAAACTGGAGGCCAGTCAGAAGCCCATGAAGCACTGGTATGCTCAAAAGGCTACTATGCCTAAGTATACTCCAGGACAGTAGGTGTGGATGTTGGGCCCTACCCAATCTTAGAAAATAAGGGTGAGGTTACCTATTGGTTGACCTTGGCACCCCCAGGAACCCTCACAGGGTCCTGCATGTGAATAGATTGAAACCCCATCATGACAGGGCAGACATGACCATGTTATTGGTCATTGATGAGGGTATGGAGGAGGAAACTGAGCCTGTGCCCGACCTCCTATCCATTAATGTGCAAGATGGGTCAGTGGAAGGAGTTGTACTCTCTCCCAAATTGACAGACCAACAGCACAGAGACTGTAAGCAGGTGCTGGTCTGTTCTCTTTGACCCCAGGCACCACTGAGTGGTGTGTGCACCACATTGACACTTGTGACAGCCTACCTGTCAAAAATAAACTGTACAGGTTGTCAGACCATGTCAGAGCCAGCATTAAAGCTGAGGTTGCTAAGATGCTGGAACTGGGGGTAATTGAACCGTCTGAGAGTCCATGGGACAGTCCAGTGGTGCTGGTACCTAAACCTGATCTTCAGGGGGGACCCAAGGAGTTAAGGTTCTGTGTGGACTATAGAGGTTTGAATGCAGTCACAAACACTGACGCTCACCCTATACCTAGAGCTGATAAGCTCATTTATAGGTTAGGGGCTGCCAAGTACCGGAGTACGTTTGATTTGACTTCATGTTACTGGCAGATTGGCCCCACTGATGGAGCAAAGGCGAAGTCAGCATTCTCCACACCAGATGAACATTAACAGTTCAAGGTAATGCTCTTTGGGTTAAAGAATGCACCTGCCACCTTCCAAAGTTTGGTGAACAGGGTCTTGTCTGGGTTGGAACAGTTCAGTGCAGCTTACCTGGATGATACAGCTATTTACAGTTCTACCTGGGGGTTCACTTATACCACCTAAGTGCTTCAGGCCATGCAGCAGGCAGGCCTGACTATTAAGGCAAGCACGTGCCAAATAGGACAGAGTTCTGAGGTGTAACTGGGCCAACTGGTAGGTGGAGGCCCTGTACAGCCTCTCCAACCTAAAACTCAAACTATATTGGATTGGACAGCTCCGGTTACCCAGACTCAGGTCAGGGCATTCCTTGGACTGACAGGGTACTATGGAAGGTTTGTTCAAAATTATGGGACCATTGTGGGGCCCCTAACAGAACGGACTTCTAAAAAGCGGCACAAAAAGGTGATTTGGGCCCCAGAGTGTCAGAAGGCTTTTGACACTTTGAAAGCAGCTATGTGTTCAGCACCAGTGCTACTGGCACTGGACTACATAAAATAATTTGTAGTTCAGACAGATGCTTCAGAGCAAAGGATTGGGGCAGTTTTGTCACAGCTAAATGAAGGGGGCCTTGATCAGCCAGTTGCCTTTATTAGCAGGAGGTTTCTTCCCAGAGAGCAGAGGTGGAGTGCCATTGAGAGAGAGGCCTTTGCTGTAGTGTGGTCCCTGAAAGAGTTGAGACCATATTTGTTTGGGACTCACTTTCATGTTCAAACTGACCACAGGCCTCTCAGATGGCTCATGCAGATGGGAGGGGAGCATCCAAGCTGTGGAACACAGACCTGAGTTTGCCCATGCAAATGCAGATAGACGTTCCAGGTTTTTCCACTTAGCTGATGAGGACAACCAGGGTGTAGGTTAGTAATCCATCACCTTTCGTTTGGGGGGGGGGCTATGTTGCAAAGTTATCCTGTGCCCTGGGCACCCACCAACCTTTAGCTGACTGATGCTGGTGGTAACTGATTTTGACTGAACTTAGGCTCTGCCTAACCAGGCCCAGGGCTGAGCTGAAAGGAACACATTAGAATACAGTTAAAACGCTTAACATACACTAGGGAACACTATGGTATGGCGGGGTACCCCTGTAATTGGCATGCCATACCCCTTATGCCCTTAGTATATAATGGGGCAGGGGATTGAAACTACAGCCATTCTGGATTTGGAAGATTGGTGCACTCTGGGACCAGATAATGCCACACCCTACAGGATGTGGTCATAACTATGAGGCGCTACCATGCTCAGATTGGTCAGAAGTGACCTGGTGCTTGACCCAGAGAATTTTGAATAAGTATCTAAGAGGGGCAGAGTCCTCCATATCTGCTGCTTCAAACTTCATGAAGCAAGAAGTGCCCTGCTGTGAAGTTTTGCTGTACAAAGATTTCTAAGGCCTGACCTCTGAAGACTGCACCAACTGAAATTGCAGCCCTTTGGATTACCTTGTGCAAAAGGACTAAAGACTGGACACCCTGCAAGCTACAGGTTAACAGAGCTCACCTGGACATCCCAACAAAGAATTCCCAGCCTGGAGTACCAGTGGATGTGTAAGTGTTGTGTTCAAGTGGATTGCGGAATTGAAGTTTCACACTTTCAAGGACCCTCTTGGAGATTCCAGAAACTTGGATTGTGTGTTGGATACTTTGGGACCCGCAAGCAGAACTTCAGGAAGGAGCTCTAACTGGACCCGCCTGCTGGAGAAGGCGCAACATATTTGGTGAGATTCTCCAGAACCATGTTTAAGTGTGTCCCTGTCAGAGAAAACGAAATGACTAAACGGGGCACTGTTGGTTTTTAAGCACTAGAAAGTGACTAATCTTTAAAAATTCATATATCTGGTTCTCTACAGTGGAATTTTCTCATTTTGGTGTTATTTGAAAGATAAAAAAATTACCAATTTATATAAATTGGTGTTGGATTTTTATTTTGTGTTGCGTCTTAATTATTTAAGGAAATTGTGTTTTAAAATGCTTTACATACCAGTCTTTGAAGTTAAGCCTCTCTGCTCGCAGTCACGTTACCAAGGGTTGAGCATAGGAATAGTTTTCTAAGACCTATGCTGGGTCCTACCATGTTTTAATGGCCTTATTGCCAGTGGCAGACCTACTTTTGCCCCTACCAATAACCCACTTTCCAACAGATTGCCTCTGGGTACCATGTGGCATTAACCACCAGCACCAGAATGTACAGGAGCCCTGCGGCCGTTGGTTTGTCCATCGGTGCTACGATGTCCATGCCCACCCATTCAAATGGGGTGTCAACAACAGGCAAGGGGTTCAGTGGAGCTTTAAGCTTCTGCCCAGTCTTACCACTGGTTTGGCAGGTCGCCCAGGCCCTGCAGAAGGCATCAAAGGACATCCCGAGTCTGGGCCAATAAAAGTGAGAGGCAAGCCGAGCAAAGATCTTCTCCAGGCCCAAATGTCTTGCCAGGGGGAGATCATGGGCCAATTTCAATAAGAAGGGCTGATAACACCAGGGGACCAGCTGGGCCCGGTGAGTTCCCTGGCCCGGAACCTTTGTCTCGCTGTACAGAAGGTTGTCCTACCAGTATAGGTGATGATTCCCGGATTGATCATTAGCTGCTTGGGCCTCAGTTTGTCGTGGTAGGCCCTCAAGGGCGGGGCACTCTCTCTATGCCCTACAGAACTTCTCTCTTCCCCATTCATTTCACAGGAGGTACACTCTGAGGCAAGGCTTCCTCAACCTCCTCCTCTGCCCTTTTTATCAGCGGACGGGCTGGGTCTTTGTTCCAGGCTTCAACCCCTCCTAGCTCCCATCTTGGGTAGCCATAGGCTGTGTGGTAGCACAGATCCAGTTGGGTAACCCAAACATCTGCACAAAAACCTCAGAGCTCCAATTCCTTCCAGATAGTCGGTTGTCGGTCATTAGCAAACAAACAAACCACTAGCATGGTGGGGATCATGGTGAACTTCAAGAGCCCCAACACCCCGCCTAGCCAAACGGCATCTTGGTAACCGGGACACTACCCTCTCTGTTGTCAGCTACCACCACCTGGTGGGTGGCCGGCCTGGGAGATTACCTGCTCCAGGAGGACCAGTTGACTAATTTCCATAGTCATACTGGCCCCTGAATCCCTCAGAGCCTCCACCCCTGCCCGTTGATGGTGGCCCATAATCTATAATTCGCTGTATTGTCAGGCACTTGGCTCAGGGGAACCATCTCACTGTCACCCAGGGACACTAGGATAACACCATTAACTCCCCTCTATTACCTGGAGCCGTCTCCTACCCCGTGGCTACTCTTGCCACCCCTGGACTCTTTCCTCCAGAGGGTGGAAGCACCCATTCTGCACACTTGGCATCTACCTTGTAGTGTTTAAACACAAACAAATTCTTGGGTCTAAGCTAACAAACCTTAGCATGTGGAGTGACAGAATAGTCTCACAAAATTCCCTTGCAGGAAAGATCCTTTCAGCATGAATACCCTCACCCACCAGAAGTGGCATGAGTCATCGGTATCTCCTCTTAGTGGGAAAGCCTAGTCGCACTAAGGGCTACAACTTCTTCTCTGAGAAGGAGATCAGGGATGTTTTTGGTAAGCCTACCTTCTTGAGGATATACTAAATCCCACAGATTAGAGATGCTGGGAGATAAGTGGGGAGGATGCATCGCAAAATAAGTATAACGAGTTGGGTTGTGAGGTTAAAACTTCCTAGTCAGGAACAAAAAAAGCTTCTTTAATGGCTTGCTCCTACTGACAGGGTTGAAAGACAGTGCAAAAACAGTATGGATTTAAACTGCTTGATGTTCAACATTAAGGTCTACATGTTTCAGCCGAATTGATCCAAAAGGTATCAAGGCTTTCGTCAGGACCTAAAAAACAAGAGTTTGCTGCTGCCAGTGAAAAAAGTATAAAGTGGAGTGATATCAAACCAGTAATCCTTTCATTTTTCGGATTATGAAAATGAAAGGATTACTATTGCTTCATCTGGGTATCTCTTCTTAGTGGGAACACCTAGTCCGGTGTTTTAATTCTGGGCATTTTACCACTGCTGTCAGTGCTAAAGTGCATATGCTCTCTGTGTAAATTGTTAATATGGATTGGTGTTTCCATGATTGGCTTGTTTGGCTTACTACTATGTCCCTAGTATAGTGCACTGTGTGTGCCCATGGCCTGTAAGTCAAATGCTGCTAGTGGGCCTGCAGCACTGATTGTGTCACCCTCACAAGCAGCCTTGCAAAAGGGTCTCAGACAAGTCAGGTGCAGTTTCTGTGTGCAGTTTAGTACTGCCATGTTGACCTGGCAAGTGCACCCAATTTCCTGGCCCTAACTTTACCATGTCTAACATGTGACTCACCCTTAAGGTTGGTCCAAGGTGCCCCTGTGGGCAGGGTGCAGTCTATGTGAAAGGTAGGATATGTCCTGATGTGTACGGCATGTCCGGATAGTGAAAAACTGTCAATTTCGTTTTTTACGACAATGGTGGACAAGCGAAACATTGCACGTCACTAGAAGTTCTTGGTTCCCCCTCACTGGAAAGTGGAGAAAGGGTGTGGGTTTGAGTGATCACTATGTGTGATCACTAGGACCAACCATCTATGAGGCACATGGGTTCCCGCAGAAACATGACAAAATCTGGGGCAGGTGGTGGAAACATCATGGGCTGGATATGTGATCTGGTAGTGTCTTGTCTGCTGTCATGTTTACCTCAAAAACAGGTGGAATAGTTCACTGTGTGTTTTAGGTGTGTTACTCTAAAAACATTCAACTGTAGTTATTAAACATTGGCATATGTTAGCCAAACATGGTATGCGAGAACCTGCTTGCCCATGGGACTTCGAATTTCTAGTGGCACAATAGGAACTGCCTATGTAGAATCCTCTTGCCTTAGTACAACTCATGAAAGATCATGTAAAAAGAGGGCTTGCAGTTTTGTTTTATTTGCAAATATTTTTATTGAGAAAAATGCATTTCTTCAAATCTTAATATTTTTACATCTTTAACAAAACTATTTTAATAATTAAAAAAGTACGGTATAATACATTTGCCTTTTTAAGCACCCCAAGAAGAAGAAAGGAAGATAAACCGAGGTGAGGGTTGCTTAGAAGAGAAAGGGGGGTTGTTGAGGGATCACTAGACTTGCCAGCAATAAACTACCTATCATCACAACTCAAAAGGTATCTGCCTCCTTCAAGAGAAGCAGCCCCTTCATCCGCTACTGCAACTTTTCACTGTATAAAAAGCAGTACATTGACACTGCACCACACCAACATATCACCATAGCAATTCAAACACGTTGACTCAAACCACAATTGTGGAGGTGATCAGGGTTAGGGTGGGTTCAGAAGTTTAGCGGATGTCAATATTACAGCTGCTTTGATGTAGAAGTAGGTTTGGGTAGTAGTGTCTAGTCGTGGGAAGATGTGCAACAGTTGAGGTAGTAACATACAACTCATTTAAATTCCTACTGATTGTATTTTTTGGATATAAGGCTGTTTAGTTAACTAGGAGAGAGCCATTTCCAATAAGCACAGAATAAACTTCAGGTGTCATCGGCTGCCCACCACAGATTGCCCAGGAGTGTTTGAACTGCTAGTGGGTGAGTGAAGGCAGAGGCCTACTAGCCCAGCCATCTACTATCCAATACAATCCATCACTAAACATTGCTAATGCAGGCTAACTTCATAAGTCACTTTACAATGAGACTCCCTTATATTAAATATGAATCAGAATACAAGGTTGACGTATGACCGACTCTGGTCAATGAGCACCCCAGAACCGTAAAAAGACCCCAGATTTCAAAAGCAATAAGCAATATACCATACACATATTAGAAAGGGGTTAGACAGATGTACATAGGGTTTGATCAGTCCAGTTGTGACACAGAGGCACAGTTCACACTTTGATCACTTATTTTAATTATGAGCAGTTCTTGCTGATTAGCCTGAATCAAATAAGCAAACACCTTTACTTTGAACTGGATACAAACTTACTTGTACACACGGAGGATTGCAGAAGCACCAGCGAGTCACAGCAGCGTCTAATTCAACATCTCGCCGCACCCGCTACGCGGGTGCCGCTTCGCTGTGTGTGGCGGGGCTGAGAAAAACGCGGAGAGGAGTCCTGTTTCACCGAGGCAGCCAAGCGGTATTGGGCATGTGGAACTAGCGGGGCTGCGAGCGTGCGGGGACTTCATTACCCAGAAGTCCCTGCAAGACCGTTCCGGTCCGCTCTCCCTGCTGGCCCGCCCCCCCCGCCCCCCTGAGACCTGAAAAGGGTGTTCCTGTGGCCAGGCGAGTGGGTCACCTTTACTTTGAACTGGATACAAACTTACTTGTACACACGGAGGATTGCAGAAGCACCAGCGAGTCACAGCAGCGTCTAATTCAACATCTCGCCGAACTAGCGGGGCTGAGAGCGTGCGGGGACTTCATTACCCAGAAGTCCCTGCAAGACCGTTCCGGTCCGCTCTCCCTGCTGGCCCGCCCCCCCGCCCCCCTGAGACCTGAAAAGGGTGTTCATGTGGCCAAGCGAGTGGGTCACCTTTACTTTGAACTGGATACAAACTTACTTGTACACACGGAGGATTGCAGAAGCACCAGCGAGTCACAGCAGCGTCTAATTCAACATCTCGCCGCACCCGCTACGCGGGTGCCGCTTCGCTGTGTGTGGCGGGGCTAAGAAAAACGCGGAGAGGAGTCCTGTTTCACCGAGGCAGCCAGGCGGTATTGGGCGTGTGGAACTAGCGGGGCTGCGAGCGTGCGGGGACTTCATTACCCAGAAGTCCCTGCAAGACCGTTCCGGTCCGCTCTCCCTGCTGGCCCGCCCCCCGGAGACCTGAAAAGGGTGTTCCTGTGGCCAAGCGAGTGGGTCACCTTTACTTTGAACTGGATACAAACTTACTTGTACACACGGAGGATTGCAGAAGCACCAGCGAGTCACAGCAGCGTCTAAATCAACATCTTGCCGCACCCGCTACGCGGGTGCCGCTTCGCTGTGTGTGGCGGGGCTGAGAAAAACGCGGCGAGGAGTCCTGTTTCACCGAGGCAGCCAGGCGGTATTGGGCGTGTGGAACTAGCGGGGCTGAGAGCGTGCGGGGACTTCATTACCCAGAAGTCCCTGCAAGACCGTTCCGGTCCGCTCTCCCTGCTGGCCCGCCCCCCTGAGACCTGAAAAGGGTGTTCCTGTGGCCAAGCGAGTGGGTCACCTTTACTTTGAACTGGATACAAACTTACTTGTACACACAGAGGATTGCAGAAGCACCAGCGAGTCACAGCAGCGTCTAATTCAACATCTCGCCGCACCCGCTACGCGGGTGCCGCTTCGCTGTGTGTGGCGGGGCTGAGAAAAACGCGGAGAGGAGTCCTGTTTCACCGAGGCAGCCAGGCGGTATTGGGCGTGTGGAACTAGCGGGGCTGCGAGCGTGCGGGGACTTCATTACCCAGAAGTCCCTGCAAGACCGTTCCGGTCCGCTCTCCCTGCTGGCCCGCCCCCCGGAGACCTGAAAAGGGTGTTCCTGTGGCCAAGCGAGTGGGTCACCTTTACTTTGAACTGGATACAAACTTACTTGTACACACGGAGGATTGCAGAAGCACCAGCGAGTCACAGCAGCGTCTAAATCAACATCTCGCCGCACCCGCTACGCGGGTGCCGCTTCGCTGTGTGTGGCGGGGCTGAGAAAAACGCGGAGAGGAGTCCTGTTTCACCGAGGCAGCCAGGCGGTATTGGGCGTGTGGAACTAGCGGGGCTGAGAGCGTGCGGGGACTTCATTACCCAGAAGTCCCTGCAAGACCGTTCCGGTCCGCTCTCCCTGCTGGCCTGCCCCCCGCCCCCCTGAGACCTGAAAAGGGTGTTCCTGTGGCCAAGCGAGTGGGTCACCTTTACTTTGAACTGGATACAAACTTACTTGTACACACAGAGGATTGCAGAAGCACCAGCGAGTCACAGCAGCGTCTAATTCAACATCTCGCCGCACCCGCTACGCGGGTGCCGCTTCGCTGTGTGTGGCGGGGCTGAGAAAAACGCGGAGAGGAGTCCTGTTTCACCGAGGCAGCCAGGCGGTATTGGGCGTGTGGAACTAGCGGGGCTGCGAGCGTGCGGGGACTTCATTACCCAGAAGTCCCTGCAAGACCGTTCCGGTCCGCTCTCCCTGCTGGCCCGCCCCCCGCCCTCCACGCCCCTATTTAACTCTATCAAACTCCCGCAGCGCGGGACGCAGCCCGGGCGAAGACGGGGCAAAGACAGGGCCGTTACAGACCGAGCAAGACCGGACCGGGCCATCCCCCTTGGTTGTGTAACGTCCAAACCGTAGTATAATTTTCATTCTGCAAAGGCTATATCCCCACCTTCAAATATGTCTGTTAGAGCCACACGAAGTAAAACCACAAAAAATGGTAAAAAGGCTACAGGGACATTGGATGACTTTATCACAAGGACTAGCCTGTCTATTGATAACGAGATAACTAAGCTCCAGCACAGAGTCTCCTTAGAGCTGGAGTCTGCAAGGAAATTGTCAATAGAACTGGCACTGAAAAAGAAATCTTCCTTGGGTCATATTGCTACTTCTAAAACCCCGGAGCGCGTTACTGGCCCTGTTCCAATTATCACCTTGGCTGAAGTACACCAGATACATGAGGAGGCAGCTCCTATTATTAACTTAGAAGTAGGCAGCCAAGGTTTACCTGATAGTGTAGCTTCAGAAAACACTTCACCTTCTGAACTCCTGACTGAGGCTAACCCGGGGGACAAAGTGCTGGGGGGAATTGGTTTGAGTGACACCCGTGAAACTGTTAAGCCACCACTTAAACAAAAACGCAAACGTAATAATCCATCCGTCTACGCTAGAAAGAAGGCTAAGATAGCATCAAACTAAAGTCTCCTAGGGGGGGGGGGCCCACCAGCCAATTGTCATCACTACTACTGGAACTGACCTTACGCCCTCTAATAACCAATGCAGTACTGACAACATAGAGCTATCTAACCCGGTACAAAGCATGGATGAACTAACAGAAGAGGGTGAAAATATCTCTACATCTAGGCACTCCACACAAGGGGACAGGGAAGAATTCTTGAAAATAGTCTGGGAAACGCTTAAAGCACTTCTCAGGCCATTAGAAGTTAGACTAGCTGGAATTGAAAATCAATTACTTGAGGTAGAGAAGAGGGTTATAACATTAGCAAGTATAAGCCTCAATGGCAATAATACTTCCATACATGCTCAAACTCTGGCACCTGCTGTAACCCCAAATACTAATCCATTTAGTGTTTTGCAACAAAAAGAAGGGGCAGTCACTAATAAAAACTCCAATTTGAAAGTTACCCACCGAACAGCACCTACTTCTACTCCATCGAATGTGCCACCGGTGAATACAACCAAACCTCAGCCTTCTGCTGCTGCCCAATGTAAAAAATCACAGCCAGTAAATGTCCCTACCACTAATCCTCCGACTGCTAATTCTTCTGTTTCTCAGAAGTCCTTGCAAACAACCAGACCCCACAAGAGCAATAATACTCAGGGTACTAATAAATCCATGCTCGATAGATCCCAAGTAAATAGAATAGACTCACATAATTCTCAGCCAGCTCCTCCCTACAATAACTTCAGGGGAGGATATATCGACCTGCCCCCTGATGCTAGTCCATTTGTTATTGTCCTCACCGGCGTCCCTGAACTACAAAATCAAAACGAAGAGAATTTTGCTTCACTAAAAAACAAGGTGATTTATTGGTTAAATTCAAATAAACCGATTCCAAATCACATGAGAAGCAAAATTTTGATGGTACGCAGGGTGCCATGGGTTGGACAAATGACAAAGTCTGTTCCGGGCGACTGTATAGTTGTCTCATTTGAGGAACCACATAGTGCGGAACAAATCTGTGCATGGAAATCGTATGGAGACACATACCCCATTACAGCTAGACCCCTTTCATTTTTTTACCCTCCTCCGAGGGTCCCCAAGTATGGTCCTGGTTGGAATACCACTCCTGATTTGTTTCATGGCTACGCACCAAATCCGGTCAGACAAACTGAGCTAAATGTGTGGCCTGGAGTTCCCACATACAATAGGTTCAGCTGCCTAGATGCAGCGGACTGACTTGAGACCATGCCAAATTGTATCCCCATGCTCTATGATTTGTATTGTACACTGGGTGTGGGGCAGGATCCTTGTAGTTTAGGAATAACCACTTCTTATAAGCAAACCAATCCTGAAGGTAACCCAGTATGCACTAACAAGCCGAAAGAATGTTATGGTGAAAATCTTAATCGTGCAATAGGGGCAGTGGTAACAAACGCAGAGAACCAAGTAGATAACACACACTTAGATAGTACTGTCCCTTTGTCGGTCTTAGTAGTGCCTACTGTTAACTGTGACCTTCCTGATAAAGTGCCAATCCCAAAATTGAAATTTCTATCCTGGAATATTGCTGGGGTAGGAAAAAATTTGAAGGACCCCGAATGGGCAGACTACGTTGATTCTGGCGAAATCTGCCTATTGCAGGAAACTTGGTCTATGGATATTCCACACAGGTTGGGTTTTAAAACCTTTGGTAAAATGGCTACACAATCTGAGAGGGGAAGGCCAGCTGGGGGATTGATCATATGGATTAAAATTACAATATCTGTAAGGGCGGAATATATAGACACAGGAACCCCTGATATTCTAGCTATAAAGATCTCTACTGCAAAGGGGTATGAATACTACATTATCAATGTCTATAATAGACCCATAGGTCGCTCTAGGGTTTCACCTACCCTGGAAATCTTGGACTCCTTCTTAAAAACAGTAGTCGGCGATGTCCCAGTAATTCTGGGAGGTGACTTGAATTGCAATTTCGAACCAATTCTTGGCATCACTGAAGCTCTCGAGGATGAGGACCATGCCTATAACATCCCCCAGCTCGAAACTGCAAAATACGTCAAGTGTACCACCCTAGCAGTCCAACTCATAAGGCTAACAGTTGATCATAGCTTGAGAGCCTGCAATGGACGTTTTCCGTCTGATCTAACCAAACAGCCAACCTTTGCAAAATCAAAAAGCAGGCTTGACTTTATTCTTGTATCGCTGAGCATTTGGCACTTTATGATGGATTTTAGAGTAGTAAACAGGGATGAGAGTGATCATTATCCCCTGGAACTCTATATCGATGCACATATGTTCGGTGATTTTATGAACAGGGAAGCTGCTGATGAACTATGTGAAAATGTACACATCAACAACAATAGACGTGCCCTAAAGTGGCCACATTTGCTATCTGATGGTACAATTCTAGCAACGGTCTATTCTCTTTTTGATTCAATTTTTGGCCCCATAGCTGATCAACCCTTCCTAACTGAGAACTATGCGCATTTTGTTGAACTACACAAAATTTTCTTTGACAATCTTAAGATTCACATGACTAAAATGCCAAAGAAAAATCAGCAAAACATAAGGATGGGTTGCCATGGGAAGCTTTGGTTTAATCGTTCGTGTAAGATGGCCAAAAGGAAACTTCTAACTGCTATCAAGGAGGGCTCAAAATTGGATGTTAAACTTGCAAGGGAAGAATATAAGCACGTTTTAAAGGTTTCTAAAAATGAATGGGATGAGCTGCTTTGGGCAGATATGTTGGCTGCCGCTAAAACAAATGACAATGTTGGCTTTTGGAGGTTGGTTGCAAACGGGGGGCATGCAGGAAGAGCCGTCAAGGACACATTTTTGGATGAATTAACTTGGGTAAATCATTTTACATCCTTGTACAAACAATACGGCAGTGCTGCTGATAAGGACTCATGGCTACCCCCACCTCCTGAATGCCTTGATTTTACACTGGAAGAAACAATGAAGGCAATCAACGAACTAAAAAACAGTAAAGCCCCCGGTCCGGACAAAATACCTGGTGACCTTTACAAACACGCAATTGAAGTCTGGGCTCCTTATATAAATCGTTTATTTAACGTTTTGTCAAAAGATTGTTCCTTTCCCGAAAGTTGGCGTGCAGCGGAGGTTGTACTAATTTTTAAAAAAGGTAACAGATCTGATCCCTCTAATTATAGACCCATTAGTTTAATGGATACCCTGCAGAAACTCTATGCCAAGCATTTATTATATCGAATGAATGATTGGCTGGAGGAGTCTAAAATATTTACTAAATTTCAGGCCGGCTTTAGGTCTAAGACCAGTACACTGGACCAGGTCTTCAGATTCTGTTGTATTTACTGGAAGTACGTACACATTAGGAAGGGTCACTTATATGTAGCGTTTGTTGACCTTAGAGCTGCATTTGATCTTGTTCCTAGAAATTTGCTCTGGAGCACCTTGAATAAAGCCGGGATGCCAGGGTGTCTGTTAACACAGATAATTGAGTTACACGCTAGAAATCATGCCAACATTCGATGGGGCCCTAATGGCGAACTGACCCGCGATATTTCTATCGAGCGTGGCGTTCGTCAGGGATGTGTTTTGGCCCCCACTTTATTCTCTATTTTTGTTAATGATGTTCCAGAATATCTAAATGCCTGTAACAACGATTCACCCCAGCTAAATGGAGAGAGAGTACCTGCGTTGCTCTTCGCGGATGATACCATCCTTATATCCCAGACTAAGAGGGGCCTCCAGATACTCTTAAACTCCTTTAGTGGCTACTGTGAAAAAAAAGGCTTGGAAATAAATATTAACAAAACTAAATGTATGGCATTAAACCCTAGCAGACCTGATAGAGGGGTTTTGACTCTGAACGGACAAACTCTTGGAGTTGTTGATAACTTTTCTTATTTGGGGGTGGTACTTGACTCTAAATTAACGTGGAAGGCCCAAATTGAGAAAAGTAAGGTGGTATATGCTCAAAATGTCAAGCCTATAATGAGCAAACTGAATGCTAGTACAAGCAAGAGTGTAACACCTGTTCTTGAACTCTTTAAATTTAAAATCCAATCTGCTACTCTATATGGGGCTGAAATATGGGGTCCCTGGGACAGAGAGTGCTTTCAAGGATTGGATAACAAATTTATGAGATCCATTGTAAGGGTTCCTACTAGCACCCCCCTAATCCCCCTCCAATTTGATTTAAATTTCAAACGAACTGATTATTTCACTATTTTAAGACCTTTGATGTTCTGGATTAGAATTTGGTCCACTCCAGAATTATTGGACTATAGGAATAGTCTCAAAGAGGTATTAAACCTCGATTCTTTTAACTCCATCCTATGGTTTGGACATATACAAAAATGGTTTAGAATGCTGGGCCTATATTCATTATGGGAACAGCCGGAAAACCTTCCACCCTTTGCAAAAACCATAGTGAAGAGAGCTTTTTGGTCCTATATGAACAATAAGGTTGTACATGAGAGTAGAACTGGGACTTTAACTAAAGATTTCTTATTGTTTAAAGATGAACCTTGTTTCGAACCATTTCTGGATGAAATTGAGCCTCCTGTGGCCAAGACCCTTTACCTGAAATTCAGATATGGGAATCTCATGCTAAATTCTAATTTAGAACGTTGGTCAAAGAAAAGTGTGACGTGTACAATTGACAATAATAGAATATGTCCTATGTGTTTAGTTTCTTGTCTGGAGAATGAAGTTCACATGCTCTTTGTATGCAAGGCGTACACGAAAGCCCGGAAGAAATGGCTAAAACCTATGTGCGCTCTCCTAGGAACTAGAAATTGTCAAACTGCATATAGGATTGTCAAAACGGACACTGCCCAGTTCATTGTATTTAGCGTTAGTGGATTCTTAAAATCAGTGTTTTTTATACGAAAGAAATTGGGTAAAATGCTTTGAGAAATTATGACAGATACTTCAAGAAGGTCTATTTTATATTGTATTACACCCCTGCTGCTAAATGAACTAAGCCAAATGAATTATGTCGGGAGAATTGTGTTATAAGGAGATTGTTGACTTGTGTCTTTTTGCACTTATTTTTAAAAAAAACTCAAGCATGCTTTTATGAATTGATAAACGGAATTGATATTCTCTTGTATTATGTATGTATAAACATGTGTCTTTTATGGCTATTTTGCCGAAATAAAGATTTTAAATAAAAAAAAAATAAAAAAATAAGCAAACACAAGTTGGCTCAAATACAAAGGACGTTTTCTTCTTAGCCGCGTTTCTTAGCCAGGCCTCATCACCTTGATCTCTTAACATTGCCATTACCATGCCCTCACCTGTTGCCTTTCCCTCCTTTTTTGGTTGGAACTTTGAACATCTTACTTACTAGCAATAAATCAGTACATCTTACTTACTAGCAATAAATCAGTAGCTTCTTGTACTAAAGTTTTATGATCTGCTTTCCCACCCTTGTGGCCACATTTCGGATTTAGATTCTTGTCCCTCTTCAAAAGTCATGCCAGGCCTCTAATTTGCTTTCGTGTGTGGTAGAGTGAACCTACCTACTGAGATTAGAAAGGTTAGGCCTACATTATGAAAACTTGCCCTCTAAATTCTGTATCTTGCTTCAGTGGCTGGCTATCTGTGCTCCACCCTGGCTTTTCTACACTTCTTGGTTTCCAGTCCAGCTGCCACAGCAGCCGTAATCTCATCTGCTTTACCCACAGTCCATGTATGTCTTCGAAGGAATCAGTGAATCCTTTTGACTCTTCTGGAAACATAATTTGTGCCTAGCGCTGTTCACTACTCCAAAGAGACGCACAGGATTTGTTGGGATGGACCTCAGACTTTGCCAGTGTGTCCTTTGCTCTTGTGATTAAACATGGAGCTTCCTCCAGGCACCCCATCTCCGACTTGCATTTGGCCCACAAGACAGCAGGTATTTACGTGATCCTTGTAGTTCTTGTGCTACTATGAAAACAATGAAAACACACCCCTCTGAGCAACTGGCAGGAGAACACAACTTTATAAAGTTTCTCAACCAACAGGCTTACTGCGCTGAATGGACACCCCTCAACTCTCTGATTTCAAGTGCACAAACTGCAGACTTCAGTTTCTGATACAGTAACTTCAGCAAAGTGAAACATTTGAGAAAGTAAATAAATAGGTAAAGGCATCAGAGAAGAAGTAAAAGAAAGCAAGAATTTGAGAACTATGTAAGCCGGTTTTCTCTACAGTAACAAAGAAGCAGAGCTGAACGAATAGTGGTTCCACGAAAATGCTGCATCAGAAAACACAAGCAATACAACAGGACACTACTGGGATGTGATGGCGACTGGTGCAGTTGAAATGAGAGCAGCACCCATGTTCATGATCATTTTGTCCCTACTTTAAGGCAGTGTGATCTTTTACTTTCCATCCCTTTCATGAGGGTGTGAACTTGTGATTTTTTTTTTTTATTGCTGGGAGTTTCTAGTGAGAGAGCAAAGACAGTTTACAGTGTTACTGAAGAACGGGAGATAGACAAACTAAACAAACATGGCGCCCATATCTGCAATTAAAATACATCTGTATGTGTCTTAGCTGAGGTAAATGGCTGACAGTTTCACTCTAAACATAACGAAGGCTTTCAAAATGGCGGCACACATTTATGACGTAGAAAACATTTGTAGTGTATGTAAATATTTTCTGCGGCCTTCTGCCTACACGTTAAGGCATCGAATCCCATCAAGAGGCCACGTCATTCCGATGCTGCTGGTTTCAGTCCCATCCAAACCGCTCCTTGAGGTTGAAATTCTTCATCTTCTCCTCGAAAATCTTGTCAAACTCCTCATTCTGAGCTACGGTGAAATAATTCTTCCAGTCCCCGGAGATTCCTGAAAAATATGAGGGGGGGGGGGGGAAAGGCGCAGTCAGCCAGGATAGATTGGCATTCCTCAGCCCAGGCCTCGCAGGACTCTTTAGCAGAAGTTAGATGTCCAACCAAGGCCCGGAATCACTTATCACCAGTGGCTACTGCGCCAAGCAGCTCTGCTAATGACTCTTCTGGGAAATTTAGCCGTTTCTTGGAATGAATTACGTGCATACATCGAAAGGTTTCTGACTTTTCATGAAGCAACTATATTAGGAAAATGCTGTTTCCAGAAAGTTAACACATAGACGAAACCAGGCCATTGACAAATGGGTCTCCTAGCAACATATCGATTGGCAAGTGAGGTTTACATCATGGCAGTATATTGACATAACACCCCACCTGCGGAAAACGGGTGCAGCCAGAATAAGCAATGGTACCTTTTGTGCGCATAAATGAATATCCAAATATTAAACAAAATTACATTTTGCAAAAAACTGTCTAGATATCTTCAAAATAACTTAAGAGTGAACAGAACTTATTGATCAAATACTGACCTGTAGGTAACAAAACACTGGCAGTTTAAAGTCCTCAAAATTCTGGCATGTGAGCTCTTGTGATTTTTAATACAAACCGGAGACATTTTTACCCCAAATCGTTTTTCGACAAATTGAAAATAACTAAGGACTAGATTTGCGGCTATTAAAGAAGAAATTACTATAGCAAGTCTGCCACACATCATGTACTGGGACCAAAAGCAAGCAGTGGCACAAAGCCAACAGATGTGGGTTTAATGTGCTAATGCATAAAACCACAGCATAAGGACATTAAAGTAAGAAACATGTAGGCAAGAGACAGGAACAGGGAAAATGAGGAAGAGGAGAGGCGGGGAGATGAAAGTGTTAGCAGGGGCTACCCTACATAATTGTGGCAGAAGCATGGCAATCTAGAGGATGGACATGGCAATATAGAGGAAGGGTGGCGAGTGCAGCGGGGATGCAGAAATAATGGCAGAGAAGAGCAAGCTCAGAAACACCAAAGAGCAGCAGGAAGTAGGCACTCATCATGGTGCTGGCTATTGAAATTGCTTAAGACTACCAATGTAGCTTGTAACAGAGCGGCACAGCTAAATGTGACCCCATGAGCCAGGCAACCATGGCTGGACTGGGAACAAAAACTGGCCCTGGCAATTCTGCTCAACCAGGGCAGGGTGTGGTGGGGGGCTACTCAGAAGTGCGGGCTGGGGGAAGGGTGCTAGTGTCAAGCACTGCTGCCGCTTTTGTTACAGTGCGCGGATATTGCAGCACTGCTGCAAAACTGTCCTCCAGTAAAAACGGGTAGAAAACCAGTCCTCACACTTCCGGCCCACCAGGGAAAAGCTTGGTGCCCACTAAGGCCAGTCCGGCTCTGCAGGCAACACACACGGTGTATACAGCCATGTTAGCTTGAGTTTAAGCCCAAGAGCGTTTAGGCAGGAATGGTAGGCTGGTGCCAGGGAGGCTGCTGGAGTAGTGTGGGGAAACCAGGCGCATAGGGATCAATGACTGCGGACACACCAGAGGGAGGAAACAACAAGTGGTAAGAGGGAGAAGCAAAATCATTCCTCATGCTATGCAATGCACGCATGCAGTTGGAGGTGGAAGGAGACACCATCCATTAGCCGACAGCAAGAAGTTTTACTGTACTTGGTTGAAGAAGACCTTCCCAAATCGGATTGTATTTTTTAGAAACAATAAGTCTGTTTGGCAACAGTGCAGTAAAAACCGAAACAAAAACAAAACAGTGAGAAATGGAAGCGGTCCATGGCTGGACATTATCAGATGTTGTTTATACTCCCTTTTTTCTATGTTGTTGTAATACTTTATTTCGATAAAAAATAAAATTTATCATAAAAGTACAGTCAGTCAAACAAGCTTTATTCGACATAGTCATAAAAGCACTACATATAAAAATTTATATAAAAATAGAATTAAAATTTATACAAAATTTAAAACAGATAATTCATTGTAATAAAAATAACCAATTTTAAGATACATCAAGTATTCATTGATAAAGTGCATTTTCAAAAGCCAACCCCTTTACATTTTTTACTTCTAATAATCCAGGCCCATCCTAGATATTTTGCCACAGCTATATATATTACAGGGCTTGGGTTTGTGCAAATGATTCTAGTAGCCACAGTTCCACTCTGAGTACCTAATAGTTTAGCCATAGGTCGCAGCCAAACTCTGCGCGGGGCAGAGTAGGCTGGGCACACAATTAGTAAGTGGCCAACTGTTTCTTTGATATCTGGGCAAAATGGACAGGAGCTACTTCCACCGTTTGACCAACTGGATGTAAAAGATCTGATAGGTATACTACCAATTCTCAATTGAAAATAAAGTTTTCTATCCAATGGCTTTGTTATGTCGTCCAAGAATGTCTCGAAACGAGTTTCATCCTTGAACTCCATAAACACCCCTGTTAATGAAAGTGGGGGGACTGTCCTGAAGTGTTTTGAAGATATCATCTCCCAATACAAGCCCTTAAGGACCTTTTTTGATGGAAATACAGCATTGGTTGGGTCATCCCATGTTTCCGCCAGTCCCAGCTCTCTGAGAACCGCTCTAATTCCAGAGAGCCATTTTATCTGGTGAAAGATATCACATTTAATAATGTCCAGGAGTCCCACGGCAAATATTTTCAGCTCAGGCGTTACCCATATTCGAAGCCAGTACAATACAGGACGGAGATTTGCAATGATCTCAATTGGTTTTATGCCTAGGTCCTGTAGAACCGTGCCCATGGGGGTACTGTGAGGGAGCATAGCAAGATTTCGTAGGAACCTGTTTTCGGAGGCTGTTAGCTTACTTAGGTTTCCCTGTCCCCACATCTCAACCCCATAAAGTGCTGCACTCACGGCCTTTGCATTATAAACTTTAAGTGCAGGTGCCATCGGTTTTGTCAGGGATTTTGCATGTTCGCGGGTCAGTGCCCCTGCCATTTGACTGTGCTTGAGGGTAGCCAGGTCAATCTGTTCATTCCATCGTAGGTCATGTTGGATGGTAACACCTAGATATGAGAACGGATTTACTTGCTCTAGTGGTAGGTTATTCATCAAGACCTTTCCTTTGAATGACTTGTGTTGATTAAAAGACATACATTTGGATTTTGAGACATTAATTTCCAGGCCATGGTCAGTACAATATATTTCAAAAATCCCGAGCGCTTTTTGCAGACCACTTGGGGTCTTAGAAATAATAAGACAGTTGTCGGCAAACATTAGGATTGGTAGAAATTAAGAAGACAGTCGTCGGCAAACATTAGGATTATCATAAAAGAACATACAGTTCATTATTAAAAGGAATTTTAAAAACTTTAAAAAGAGAAGTCCTTTCTACAGCAAATGGAGACAATATACAGTTAAAAGATAGATAAAATAAGGCCCTAAGACAGAGAACCGGTGATATTCTAATGCTTTATAATACACAGTTTCCTACCACGTTTTCGATTTTATCAGTCTTAAACTTATCTGCCAGGCCTTTCCCAGAAACTTGGCAACTCCGCAGAAAACCATCATAGATGTTGTGTCCGTTGCCAGTATACGGAGTGCCGTCGCATAGTGCCTGACTCCCAGTTCTCTGCATACTGGCTTCAGCCACCTTCTCCTGGGTCCACTGTATGCTCTACAGGCAAATAAGAAGCGTGCTAGAGACTCAGTAGGGTTTGCACATCCAGGGCAGCTAGAATGGTTAGACAGAGAGGACTTCCAACGCCTGGTAAAAGTGTTCAATGGAAGTGTTCCGTATCTAAATTTTAAAAATAAGGTTCTGTCTCTAGGTGCTTTAACAACATCGAGAAAGGGTTCCAACTTCCTCACCGGCTTGTGCTCTAAGAACTGATCAGTTAAAACCCTCCAATTTGATTTTTCAAGTTCCCTGGCTTGGACCCATTCCCAATATATTTTCTTAATGGATTCTTTCGGGGGTGGTGATTGGGACAACCATGTTTCACTTAGCCCCAAATTGGTGAGAAAGTCCTTCAAGTTGTCCAACCATACAATCTTAGTCGTCCTGTTCAGGGTAATAAGTTCGTCCAGAACTGCAACATAGTGTGCCAACTCCGGTGTCCTTCTCAGTCGCACCCAATTAGTAATGGTCGGAGGGTGATGATGTCTTTAATTGCACGACGGCCCATGTCCTGAAGTAGTGGTTTCAAAGGGGTAGAGACTGGAAGGCCCACCAGGTCTCTTAAAAACTTGTTTTCGATTTTCGTTAGTTCTTGGATATTGTCAAAGCCCCATAGTTCTGACCCATATGTAGTTGCAGCCAATGCTTTCCCCTCGTAGATGACAAGGGCAGGGGCGATGGGCCTACTTGCAGAGGCTCTGTGTTCTCTGGAAATGGCTCCTGTAACCAATTTCAGATTCAGGAGCATTTTTGCTAGATGGGAGTCCCACTTCATGCGCCGATTCACCCTTACTCCCAAATAATCAAATGCATCAACCTCCTCCAGTGAACATCCATTAAGTGCCACATTAATCTTCCTAGATCTCTTTGTTTGGGACAGTACCATTAGTTTAGTTTTTGTGGTATTGATTGTTAGCCCACGTTCCTCACAGAAAGTATCAAACCTGTTCAAAAGTTTTTGGAGACCTGAGGGGGTTTTGGACATGAGGAGGGTGTTGTCCGCGAAAAGGAGGGTTGGTATTTTTTCACCTGCCAGGGTGGGAGCATCCGCAGGGTCCTCCCTCAAATGGCGGACCCTGCGGATGCTCCCACCCTGGCAGGAGAAAAAATACTTCCTTTTCACTAAAAGACTGTGTATTGAACCCATGTGATCAGGCAGATTATTTAACGGCGCACACCATAATGATGCAGACCATACTGCACTGCAGTGTCATAATGGAGCAAGCATGGAACACTTTTCAGCATAATTACAGTGGGGAAAAAACATCAAATTTGAGATTTTTAAGGACAAACTATAAACCTATATAAGCTTCATGCAAAGGTTTAATTAATATTCACGCTTTATGGAGTAAATCGATACAGAATTTATACGCTATATTTATATGTACATTTCCTTACAAAACGTTAAAAAAGTACATCAGACTCGGTCTCCATGAATTTTCAAATGGTGGTGGTATGTTCCAGTCTTATGCATACATAACATTTTGTGAATTAAAATCAAGAGAAAAATGTACTCCGGATTTTAGGCTTTTAGAAATGTCTTTGGTCGGGGGTCACCAGAACTACTGATTCCTGTTTTAGTTCACTAGGTTATGGAATTCAGGAGTGAGTGAACCCGCTGTAACTCTGGTGTACACATGGCTACATGCCAAATGTGCCCCCACGTTGTCTTATGTCAGGTCAAGTGAAAAGTTTGCACATTATGTCGATCTGTCTGCTGGCGCGCCATATTGTGCTAACTGGTATCAATGCAATATCCATAACCTGTGTGATAAATTAGAAGCAGAAGGTCTTAAGGTATAAAACATGTTGCAGGGATATCGCTAAAAAATGAATCTTGTGATTAGCTGCACCATTTAATATTCGATCAACACGAGGAAATATGGGCAGCAACCCCATCAAATAACTTCCCCTGATGGATAATAACATGGCATAAGAATTAGTGGTGGGATGTCAATGGGCTAATAACAGGCATTTTAACTAAAATAAAATGAACACTATGTGCCAGAGGCTATTTGTGCTTTGTGTAGCCAGTGCAATCAGGCTACTAATAATCAGGAATTCACATATGTTTCATGGCAGATAAGCAACACGTCTGGCTGCAGAGCCAGCTTTTTAAGAAGTGTGATATTCCATGCTTTCCATTTCATAACTTCGTGTGAAACCTATGAACTTCAAGCCATTTTTTTTAGACAACTTTGTTGAAGAACGCAGTTTTTCCCATCATGATCGAGCACACAGAACGAGCAGGTTTAAGATAGCTGTACTGTTAGCAAAGCCTCCTGTATCCACCTGAAAGACTCATACATTGTATCAGGAAGTGTGTGTACCTATTTCGGGAAGGGGCACGCTAAGTCTCCAATCCACCTCTTCAAACATGTCAACAACCAGGGACACACAAGGCAGCCATTGGAGGGAGGGAAACTGTTTGGGAGGTACATAACAAACCAGCATTGGCATAGCCTATAGGTTTCACCTTCCTCAACTACTATCCAATACTAATGCATGAAGAAGCATTGGGGGCCAATTGTGCACTTTCAGTTTCATGTAAACAAAAACAGATAATAATAATAATAATAATAATAATAATAATAATATTAACACTAAGAAGCAGTAAATATCATCAGATAAGGTGTGGCAGACGGTAATCGAACACCCTAAAAGAGTCTCACGGAATGTGAAATTTAAATGTATTCAGACCATGGTTCTTCTTGAGAAGATCCATCGGATATTCCCAGACTCTCCCCATTGTTGCCCCCGGTGCAGAGCAGATGAGGCGGGCCTCCTTCATATGCTCTGGACGTGCCCACGAGTGAGGAGATACTGGGAGGAGGTGTGTCAGACACGGAGAGTGGTTACACAAGTGCAGGTACGAGAGACCGCGTTATATTGCTTAGTAGGAGCACGCCACTGCCCTAAAACACTGAAAGTCAAATTGAGATTTGTAGACTAGGCCCTTCTGTTAGCGATCAGAGCGCTTACAATGAGATGGAAATCCCCTAGAGAGCCTAGTGTGGAGACATGGAAGAGGGATGTGGTGAAGTGGGGTCCGGTGGAGAGTATCACCCCTAATAGAGAGGAGGACACTGGGAAGCGGAAAACCCCTATGGCAATGGACTGGGAGGTCATGCTGTTGGCCTTAGATAAGACTGGAACCGGCGCAGTCCCAGGGTGGGAGATCGTAGGATACACACTGAGGAACAATGGCTGGGGATTGCTCATACCAAGGCCAGTTGAGGTGTATCTGATTGTGTATTGTTATTGCATTAGAGTAATCAGTGGACCGGAGAATTGTATCGTTATAAGGCGTTTGCGCTCAGGAGATGGGAGGGCTAGGGGCGGGATAGTTGGGGTGGGAGTGGGAGGGTGCGGGTCTCTCCCTTTAGTCTCTGTGGCAGTATAGACGCTCTCTGTTGAATTGCCCGTGGAAATCTGGGTAGCGCCACACGCCGAGAGGCCATACTGGGGTTATGTGATTACGTGGATCCGACACGGCAAAGGGAGATTACTGCTGTTTTACCTGCTGTTGGGATGAAAATAGAAAACCGTGAGAGAAGTGTGGAGAGTGGAGTGTGGCTCAATGGTTAGAGTGGCAGACCTTGAAGCAGAGCTCTGGCCCGGGACCAGGGTTCGATTCCCACCTCGGCGGGTCTCGGGCTCAAAAATTCCTCGGACCTGATATTCTCGCCTCAGTGCCTATTCCAATCATGGGTCCCACGCTGCAACTCTGGGCAATAGCTTGCTTAATCTCCACAACGGCCCCAACAGCGCTAGGATGCCTGGCTTCACCCTGGGGGTGCCCAGGAGTGGACACTTCACAGGGAAAGCCAGGAAGGGTTCCACAGCGGTATGAGTAATAGCGCCACGAAACCGTTTGGTAGCAGTGCGCTCTACAAATACTTTACATTGCTAAATGTATGATGATTATCGGTATGTTTCACCTTATATGTACAATCACGAATAAAGAATTTAAAAAAAAGCAGTAAATATCTGCATACATCTTCCTTGTTGATTACGAATTCCTCTGAGCTTCCCTCAGAATCCCCCTGTACTCGCCTTTCCTGAAGAAAGCTCCTTTACTATGGTCGATGAACTCATTAGGCACCAAAGTGTAGTTGGACATCTGGTTGTTCTTCAGGTTTTTGAAGGAGGTGTTCTCCACCACAGAATTGATTGCAGCGTCATCAAGGTCCCGCCCCAAGAACTTGCATATCTTAACGATGCTGCCTCGCGCGTCCTAAGAAAAAGAAATAAAACCAGACTTCAGCAGGTAGAGCCCATAGGAATTCTCCAGCAATTTGTGAATGATTAAGGTTGTAAGGCTTATTTGTACAGATGCCTAAATTGTGAATTTCTTTTGAAATATATTTTATTTTAAGAAAAATAACAATTCTGCTGGACTAATTTCCACCAGTCAATTCCATTGCTCCCTCCAGGAGGTAACTACTAATCACACCCCTTCCTTCCTCTTCAGTTTACACCACTCCACAATTGCTAGAAAGCTTTCCTCCTATGACAAATGAGGTGGCAGTCTCCTTACTCCATTCGGTTAAGTCTGGCTCCCCCCTGGATGTTATCCCAGCAAAAGTAGCCTCCTCCAGCTTGAACAAACGCTCTGCTCCTGTAGGCACTATCCTCAACCTTTCCTTGAAAGAGGGTCATCTTCCACAGGCATGGAAGGCGGCACATGTTATACCCATCCAGTAAAAATCTTAAGGCTTCCATTGAAGAACTTTCCAATCTCCGGCCCATCTCCCTCTTACCCCATTTAAGCAAAATCTTGCAAAAGTACATTAATCAACATCTTTCCACCCATGTCGAAAACAACAACTGCCTGGACCTCTCTCAATCTGGTTTTAGGCCCAACTACAGCAGGGAACTGGCCCTACCAGAGGACACGGATAACATAAGAATGACCCTAGATAGTGGCCACTCCATCATTCTTGTGCTGTTGGACCTCTCCGCAGCATTCGACATGGTGTCACACCAGATTATGCTTAGGAGACTGAAGGACATTGGACTTAGTGGAATTGCCTTACAGTGAATGACCAGCTTCCTGTCCTCCCGCACTCAGACCACCAATTTAAGACCCTTCCGGTCTAAGACGATGGAATTGATCAAGGGTGTCACCCAGGGCTCTTGTTTGAGCCCTACTTTGTTTAACATCTTCTTGGCACCCTTGGCCAACCTTCTCAGGTCCTGTGATTTCCTGCCCATTTCATATGCGGATGACACCCTGCTTCTTTTCTCCTTCAATACATTCTCCTCATCAGCTTTGTCCATATTTTCTGAAGGAATGACTGCTATTGCAGATTGGATTAAAAGCAATGTTCTACAACTTAACACAGGAAAAACTGAGATAATGCTTTTTGGAGATGCCCCTCTTCTCTGGCCCCCGGACTGGTGGCCGGTAGCCCTTGGCCCTTCCCCCAAACCCAAAACCCTAGTCAAAAACCTGGGCATTCACCTTGATCATGCCTTGACATTAAAGGAGCATGCTGCCCAAACTACTAGCACCTGCTTCTATGTGTTGGGCCTGCTACAACATCTTCCCTCTCTTGCCAGACTATACTCGGAAAACTCATTCAGACCATGATTATGAGCCATCTGGATTATTGCAATGCTCTCCTGGTCTCTGCCAATGAGTCATCCCTTATCAGGTTAGAGGTGGTTCAGAACACTGCTGCGCGACTCATCACAAACTCTCCATCCGAAACCCGTCCCTTCCCTTCCCTGGCTACAAAAACTCCACTGACTTCCAATTCGCAAGCGTGTCAAGTTCAAGGTTTGCTGCACAGTCTATAAAGCCTTGCACAAAATAGGCCCTTCCTACATCTCTAGAGAAATCAAGCCTTAAATATACCCCCTCTAGGACTCTTAGGTCTAGCAGCCAATCACTTCTCCAAGTCCCCATGGTTAGGAAAGCCAGGTTAGGTGGGAAATCCTTCTCCTACCTCACCCCGGTAGTGGAACTAGCTCCTCATACACCTGAGGCAATGCCCTGATTATCTGCGCTTCAATAAACTTCAAGGCCTCCCTGTTTTAACATCTTCCTCAGCCCACCAGCAGCTTTGCCCAAAAGCGCAGAGATACCCCTTTGGGGGTGATTCAGGCACTCTACAAAACCAATAATACATACATTGACTATTAAAACATCTCACTTAAAATGTTCATAAAATGGGCCAATGAATCTTTGTCTCACCTGTATAAAGCCTTTTTTACCCACAGTGGCAAGTTTTGGTAGAGAGAGAAAAAGAAACATGCTAAAGTGAAACATTTGGCTTGTTTAAAAGTCAGGTGGAACAAATTACCATAGGTTTGCATGCCTTAATTTTTATATTGCAGATTTTTAGTTAGTTAAGTTTTTATACACCCTAATTTAGTGGGTGTGGAAGAACCTTTGGTTGTAGTATCTCGGGTAGAGGGGCCCTTGCGAAGATGATGATCCTCCTGCGACTTTAGTATTTCACTGCCCTGCTTGTTTAGTTCTCCCCTCCGACTTCAACAAATTGGAAACAATGGTAAGGTATTTTCTCCATTAGGAAGCTTTATTTATCAATGGGACAGGGCGGGCTTGCTGTGGCTAATTTCAAGCACTTTTACTTAGCAGCTCAGCTGCAGTGCCACCTCTCAGATACAGCCACACTGCAACCACCAATTGCGTTCCGCAATCTACATGTTTTATCCGTGCGCGAAGCCCAGACAAGCAGATTCCTTGCTACCTTTCATAGCATACAAATGTTACAACAGAAGCCTATACATCCCCCACGGCACCACACCATATGCCCCAGCTATTCAATTAATCAATCAATCAGGACACTTGTAAAGCGCATTACATACACATGAGGCGCTCGGGGGGGGGAGGTGGGAGGGGGTGCTGCTACTGATATCGAAAGAGCCAGGTCTTGAGGAGTCTTTGGAAGGCCAGTAGGTCTTGGGTCTGCCGTAGGTTAGTGAGGAGGGTGTTCCAGGTCTTGGCGGCAAGGTGGGAGAAGGATCTAACGTCGGTGGTTATTCTTCGGATGCAGGGGACTGTGGTGAGGGCGAGGCTGGCGGAGCAGATCTGGTGGGTGGGGGTGTGGAAGCTGAGTTGTCTGTTGAGGTATGCTCGGCTGGTGTTGTGGAGAGCTTTGTGTGTGTGGACGAGGAGCTTGAAGGTTATCCTCTAGTTGACGGGTAGCCAGTGCAGGTCTCAGGTGGGGTGTGATGTGGCTGTGGCGGAGGATGTCAAGGATCAGACGTGCCGAGGCGTTCTGGATGCATTGCAGTCGTCTCAGGAGCTTGGCAACTTCCTCTACGTTCCCGCGTAGAGGGAGTTGCCATAGTCCAGCCTGCTGGTGACAAGGGCCTGGGTGACTGTTCTTCTAGTTTCGGTGGGGATCCACTTGAAGATCCTACGGAGCATTCGGAGGGTATTGAAGCAGGATGAGGAGATGGCGTTGACCTGCTTGGTCATGGAGAGGGTGGAGTCGAAGATGACCCTAGGTTGCGTGCGTGGTCGGTAGGTAGGTGTCGGGGTGTTCCTAGTGTTGTCGGCCACCAGGAGTCATCCCAAGCTGAAGTGGTAGAGCCTAGGATGAGGACCTCAGTCTTGTCCGAGTTCAGCTTCAGTCGGCTGCTCCTCATCCATTTGGCGACTGCCTTCATTCCTTCGTGGAGGTTGGTTTTGGCAGTGTGTCTTTGGTGAGGGAGAGGATAAGCTGGGTGTCGTCGTCATAGGAGATGATGTTGAGGTTGTGCTGTCGGGCGACGTGGCCGAGGGGTGCCATGTAGATGTTGAACAGTGTTGGGCTGACGGATGAGCCCTGGGGTACGCCGCAGATGATCTCGTTGGCATTGGAGCGGAAGGGAGTGGAGGCGGACGCTCTGTGTACTGTTGGAGAAGAAGGAGATGGACCAGTGTGGAGCCTTCTCTTAGATCCCGGCATCGTGTAGGCTTGTTCGTAGTGTGCGGCGGCAGACCGTGTCGCAGGGTCCAGGAGGATGAGGGCTGCTGTTTCTCCATTGTCTAGCAGGGTCCTGATGTCGTCAGAGGCGGCGATGAGGGGGCTTTGGGTGCAATGGTTGCTGCGGAACCCGGACTGGGACGAGTCCAGGATGATGTTCTCCTCGAGGTAGCGGGTCAGTTGGTTTTCTCGATGACCTTTGCTGGGAGCAGGGAGAGGGGCCGGAAGTTCTTGAGGTCCTTCGGGTCCACCTAGGGCTTTTTGAGTAAGGCGTTGATCTCGGTGTGTTTCCAGCTTTCTGGGAATGTTGCGGTCTCGAAGGAAATGTTGATTACATTCTGGAGATGGAGTGCGATGGCTGTGCTGGCTTTGTTGAAGATATGATTTGGACATGGGTCGAACGGTGATCCAGAGTGGATGGTGTTCATGATCTTTCTGGTGTCCTCGTCGTTGATGCCGGTCCAGGAAAGTAGGCGTTTGGTGCGGGTGGTACTAATGGTGGCAGATGTCTCAGTGGTAGTCGGGCGGTCGTAACTTTGAAGCTGTTATGGATGTCGGCGATCTTGCGGTGGAAGAAGGTGGCCAGCGAGTCGCACAGGTCTTGCGAAGTTGGGATGTCGGTGTTGAAGCCGGGGTTGGAGAGTTCCTTCATGATGTTGAAGAGCTCTTTGCTGTTGTGTGCGTTGTTGTCTAGGCGGTCTTTGAAGGATGCCATCTTGGAGGCTCTGATGAAGTGATGGTGTCTGCGGGTGGCGTTCCTGTGGGCTGCGTAGCTGTCCGGTGTACGCTTGTGGAGCCAGTTTTCGGCATGTTTGTTTGGAGGTCTGGAGGTCTTCGGTGAATCAGATGGCTTTCTTGCTGGTGTGGCAGTTGGAGGGTTTCTTGAGCAGGGCGAGTGTGTTGGCGCAGTCGTCGATCCACTGTCTTAGGTTGTGGGCGGCGGTGTCGGTGGGGTCGGCGGGTGGCCTCAGTGTGAGGGTGGTGGCTAGCTGGTCTTTGGGGACTTTGCCCCAGCTGCAACAAGACATCTGTTGGGTGCGGTGGTGTGTGGTGGGCTTCCTGAAGGTGAAATGGATGCAGCGATGGTCGGTTCAGTGGAGTTCGGTGGTGTGGTTGAAGGAGACGTGAGGACTTGTGGAAAAGATGGGGTCAAGTGTGTGGCCGGCGGCGTGGGTGGGTGTTGTCACAAGCTGTCAGAGTTTGGCAAGGTTGTCGATCAGGGTGGTGGAGTTGGTATCGTCGTTGTTCTCTAGGTGGAAGTTCAGGTCCCCGTGGAGGATGCAGTCCGTGGAGGCGAGGGCGTGTGTGCTGATGAAGTCGGCGCTTGAGTCGCTGTACTGTGGATGGGGTCCGGGTGGAGTCTGTAGATGAGGGTTCCTCTGAGGGTGGTGCTGGGGTCAGTGTGGATTTGGAAGTGCAGGTGTTCGGTGGTGCTGAGGGTGTTGTCGGTGTTGGTTGAGACTCGGAGTGTTCCTGTGGGCGATGGCAATTCCTCCTCCTACTCCGTTGGTGCAGTCCCTGCGGGTGATCTTGTAGCCTTCTGGGATGGCTATGGTGATGTCGGGTGTTGAGGAGGGGTTCAGCCAGGTCTCCGTCAGGAAGGCGTCATCTGGGGATGTTGAGTCGAGGAGGTCCCAGTGTTTGACGGCGTGTTTGCGGGTGGTGCGGGTTTTGATGAGGATGCAGATGAAGTAGTTGGGCTCTTTCCTGGTCAGAGGTTTGGCGGGGCGGATGCTGGTGAAGCTGCAGTTCCAGCAGGTGAAGGGTCCTTGGGTGCTTTTCGGGGTGGCCTGGTAGCAGGTGTGTGCTCGTCCGGAGTTGTGTGCATGGAAAGGGCTGGCATCATAGCGGAGTCGGGCGTTATGGCGTTCGCGGGGGCCAGGGGTTCTGGCGCTGGGCACGGTGGGGCGCAGACAGGCTTGCCTTAGGCGCGCCAGCGGCGTGGCCTCGCAGTGGCTGCCATATATAGGGATGTGGGAGGGAGGAGCAGCTGGGAGTCGGGAGGCAGGGACAGCGAATGGGCAGTGAGGGGGCGGGCCGCAGGGGCAGAGACGGGAGCAGTAAGGGCACAGTCGGGGTCATCGAGGGGGAAACAAAAGGAAGAAACTGGCAGAAATCGGGGAAAAGAAGGCAACAGAAGGAGACAGAAGGCAAAAAATGAGCAGAAAGCAGGGAATAGAAGGCAACAGAAGGACACAGAAGACAAAAAACAGGCAGAACTCGGGGAACAGAAGGCTACAGAAGGACACAGAAGGCAAAAAAAACAGGCAGAACTCAGGGAACAGAAGGCAAAAAACGGGCAGAAATCAGGGGCAGCAAGGGGGAAACAGAAGGCAAAAATGGGCACAAGTCAGGGAACATAAGGCAACAGAAGGGTACGGAAAGCAAAAGACGGGCAAAAATCAGGGGCAGCAAGGGGGAAACTGAAGGCAAGCAACACGGGCACAGACAGAAGCGGGCAATACAGGGAACAGACAGTGACAGAGATACTGACCTAAGGCCTACCACTGGCCACCAGGGATAAGGCGCAGGTGGTAGCCTGCGAGTGGAGGAGGGCTTTGATTTCTACAGCAGCTGCGGCGTCAGGGCACACAGGGCGTAGCTGTGGGGTGGGGGAGCGACCTACTAGCAAGGTCAATACGAGAAACAACAGGGGCACAGAGATTTAGACAAATTACAATGAGAGGGGCACAGAATATCGGAATAAAATTCTATGTGCAAGGCACAGAAATCAGACAAAATGTGATACCAGAGGGAACAGGGACAGCAGTCTCGCACCACTGCCTGTCTCGGAGGTGGAAGGGCCACCAGCGGCAGGGGCTCAGACAGCGGAGCTGAACGGGCGGAGAGCTCGGTCCTTGACCAGGAGGTCAGAGGTGTTGCTCCTCTACTGGGAACACCAAGGGGTGGGTCCCCTATCAAGGCAGCGGAGTTGCGCGGTTGAGAAGCAGAGGACATCCACGGTGCTTTAATCCCATATGCAGATCTAATCTCAGAGGATGGTCTATCCCCGGGGCATTTCCTATTTCACCGTGCGATCATAGCTTCACTATCATCTAGGTGGGGCAGCTTAATATCAGAGCCTCCCACACACCTCCTGATGCAGTACTAACATATAATGGGTACAGGGGGACATTTGATACTTTGGTTTGCTTCATCCCGCTGTCAGCATACTCTAATCCCACTGACCCCCCTAAAACAGCTTTGGGAGGAGGACCTACGGCGTGCCCTATTGGAGAAGGAATGGGCGGCAATGTTAGAAAGCCAGACATGTGTCCCTCGTAACCAGCGCATCTGGCAGACTCAATACTTAATTCTACATCGTGCATACCTCTCCCCAGCCCAGATAAGTAAGTATTTTCACTGCGCAGACTCCGAATGGCCCAGATGCCGCCTGCCAGATGCAGACCTACTGCATATGCTTTGGCATTGCCCTGCCCTGGGAGAGTACTGGACTGTCATAGCGGCCACTTTAGCCCACTGTACCAAGCGCAACATCCCTTTTCAATGCAAGGTGTATAAATTGCACCTTTTTAAGAGGAGCAGGAAATAAAAGGTCACCTTGCGATTCTTAGACCTGGGCCTAGTCACAGCAAAATGCCTGATTACTAAAAGATTGAAAGAGCCTATGTTGCCCCATGCATTGGCCTGGTGCTGCTCCCTGCTAAAATGGGTCAGGGCAGAGGACGCGGCTCTGCAAAGGGAATACCTGCTGGGGCTTCGCAAGTTTCCCCTAGATATTGACTGGGGGGCTATTATAAACGAATTGCAGAAGATAGATACACCCGCTGAGGACACACAGGAGGAGTCTGAGGTCTAATCAGCTCTAATGCCACATACCGCTGTCACTACTGTGACGCCTCAGGTGGGGCAGCATCCCTCAATCCCTTCTCAGCCAGGCATATCATAGGATCCTAATCCACACTACAAGCAGTCATTCACATGATGCAACACTCTGAGACTTTAGGTCACAGGTGATTACCCCCTTCCCTTTGTAGAGTTTGTTTGTCTCATTTTGTTGAACCCTCTTCCCACTGTTCAAAAATGCACTGTGCCACGCATAGATCAGCGATGAACTGCACAACTGGATGGCAGAACATACATTTGCACCTTCACTCAGGTGTCCTACCAATGCGGACATCCTTATTCCCTCATGTTGGACACATTACTCGCATGCTATCACCACTGTGTCCTCTGCATATGATTTGCTATTGTATTTTTTCTTGGTATACGGTGTCGTTGATCTATTGCATTGTTAGAAATTGTAAATGACAATATAAAGATTTAAACAAAAAAAATTAACATACTATTTGTTTAATGAGGAGCAACACAGGAACACTTGCTGTACCATAATTAGGCAGACAGTATCCGATAGGAAATATTTCTACTCGCTAGAAATATCTTTATTTCTCCTCGTTACTTCCTCTTTCTAGGTGTGCAGCATTCTGTAGCACACAGAGGAATAGGCTTCTCAGGATTGTTTGTGTGCAGGATGGTGTCCCTTCCTGCACAAAAAACAATCTGGCATGCAATGCAGGCACCCTTGCACCATGGTGCAAACGCGCCTGCATTGGTGCTAGGCTGCCAAAAGGGCGCCAGCGCAGAGGAAAAGGCAGGAATGTGCCTTATTGCCTTTAAATGGTGCATTCCTACGCTTTACCTGTCAAGTAGAGCAGCACAGCAAGGTGACTTACAGCCCTGCACAGCGTGACTTTTTGATAAATAGGCCCTCACGGTTATTGTATTTTCTTACCAACACATTTTCATTTCATAATGCTCTTGCATAGAGTGTATTTATTTTCTGCTGTGTCTATACTTTGAACGATTGAATTGCAGCCGCACACTATCTCAGAGGTTCTGCTGTGCAAGGTGTTGCTGCAGTAAACTGCATTTTGGAAACGTGATTTTAGCATTTCCTAAAAAGAAAGCATATCTGGGCCTTCAATCAATTTCAAAGGTTTATGTACTTTAACCCACATCACAAAGATCCCATCGACATTTCGAAGTCCCTCGAATAAACAGACTGATTCCCCACATTAACAATTTGGCAAAATACCAAAATTGAAACAGCTTTCCTGATATTGAAACCCCAACGCACTGTGGCCGATGAGGGGCTTCCGACACATGTTCAATCATATGTAACATGGAGGAGGAGCATGTCTAAAACAACCATGGATCTATCAACTCAGCCTAGTACATGCTCTTGCCACCAAAGGAAAGTTGTACAGAGTGTTGAGTAAATGGCGCATCCACACAACGCGACTGCAGAACAATCGCAAAAAATACTGATCTCCCAGGAGAAAAGGTTGAGGGAGACACAACCCAGCAGAGTCACCATACCTCCATTTCAGTGTCTTGAAAATGAATCCAAGTCATTACAAGTGCAAAGAAGACTCCATGCAAATCCTGGAAAAGCGTTATTCCCTAAACATCATTAAGGTTTAAATGAAGTAGCCTACTGCTTTATAAAATAGTGGTTTAAAACATTTTTAAAAGTTCTTTGTCAAACTCCTAGGCATCGCTACCCTCTCGCATTGATGGGTACCTGCAGCATCTCCTCATAGCTCATCAGCAGAATATTCGTCTGGTCCTTCAAGGAGAGCCACCCAGAAACGTGGTCAAACCAGGAGCCGTACATTACTGGGGAAAGAGAAGGAGAGGGACGTGAAAGATGAATGGAAACACGAAATACAAAGAGAATTCAAAAAACGAAGGGTACGAGTGCATGGGTCTGTATGTATACATGCAGCAGCATGTGTCAAATGTGTCAGCATGTGTCAAATGTGTCAGCATGTGTCAAATGTGTATGTAGGCAGGCGTCCGCATACAAGAAGGTGTCTGTGTAATCGGAGGGCATGCACAATTCCCTCCATGTGTTTGTGAGGGTGCATACATGTGCCTGTACATGAGAGCAAGTGTGTGCATGTACACTTTACTGAATGCGAGCTGCATGAACAAGTATCCTTGGGTGAACACTGCGTGCATAAAAATGTGCACCATAGTGTGTGCATTTGTATGGATGAGTGCTTGCATTATTTACATGTGCGTGCGTGAAGAGGTGCACATGTATGCATGCAACTATGGGAGTTATCTGCATTTTAGCAAAGATACGCATGATAGTGCTACCATAAAGGCGAGAATGAAAGAAAGTACATTTCTTACTGCACAACTATGTGCTAATAATTGTGTGTGCGCATGAGTATGTATGGACAGATGTATGTTTGAGTTAGTTCGTGCATGAGTTTGTATTAGCATAAATGTCTTTAGATGAAGGAGCATCTGTAATTGTATAGCTGCCCATACACGCGTGAAACTGTATGAGAGTGATTGTGTTAAGTACAAGAGTTCATCTACTCCCATGAAAGAGTGGGCAATGCGGGTTAAAGCACCTATGAATATGCAAGTCTATGTGCAGAATAGCCAGGGTCTTTAAAGGTGTGTGCTGATCATCCTTTTCCAGCCTTTCTTCTTCATGTACATAAATACAGATAAAAAGCATTTCCTTGTGCACTTTAAATTCGCATGGTTGAAAACTGTAAAGCAAGTATTGTGAAAATCTGCAGCTTGAAAACGTCATTGGGGATCCCAGCCCCAGTCTGTTATTTTCCAACTCTGAAGAATGCTGAACAGAGACTGGTTTACCCATTAAGTTTTGTTATTCATGTATTTATTGAGGTGATTTGTATAGTGCTACTTTGCTTTTTAGAAACTTCAAAGTGATGGCATTCAGTAAGAAGACATTGACTGCAGGAAAGGGAAGTTAATGTCCAATGGGGGAGGGGGGCGAAGTCTTCTGTATTAGCTTTGCCCCCAGGCAATATCAGTTAAAGTCTAGTATGAGAAGTGAATTTGTTGGCAGTTTATTTAACTTCAGGTGGTTCATCACAAGGATGAATCCACTGGATGGATTGTTGGTTGATTTTAGTGACATGGGGCAAAGGACATTGGCAGGATGGTCAGTTTCTGCAGGACGTTTGCCCACAATGCTTTGCGGGTGATCCAAACCACTTTGAATTTAATCTACTGACGGCTAAGGGAGAGTTTTAAGGACCGGTTTGAAGTGGTTCTGTTTTCTGAGCTTTCAGTAAATTCTTGCTGCTTTGTTCTGAAGTCTTTGCAGGCTGGCAATGAATTTCTCGGGCAGAGTAGATGCTCTCTCGGTCCTCTGGAGAGTGATGTGCTGCAAATCCAAAGGCTTTGTCAAGGGTCGCTTCTGGGTGCAAAGGGGAGGGTGATGCAAAAAAAAATTCTCATTTTCCTCGCTTCTGGTTAGGTTTATGGAAGTGTTTCAGGAGGCGTAGACCAGCTAATATTGCCTATAACAGGATCTCCCGCTTGGCCCTTTGGATGTACAGGACGCTGCTTTCCTTCATCCAATGGAACACATGGGCCAGGAGCATGGAGATGTCAGCTATGCTTCCCTATACGGTTCAGACTGACTATCATCAGTATACATTTGGAAGTGTCTGACAACAGGAATTTGGCAGGGGGGGGGGGGGTGCTTGCCAATAGGTGTGCGTTAGTTGGTGATTTACAACTAGGAGTTTACTTCTGCATTGAAGCATCTCTTGTATATGTGAACAGTCTTTTTTAGTGTTTAAAAACAAATACAGGCCTGCTCGAGTAAGGACATGTTTGCGATAAGTATGAGAAAAAATTAGATTAATGAGAAAATACTCTTTCAGCCAACCCCTTGCTAGTTGTAAGCTCTGCTTTAGTTTGGGGAATAAGTGCCCACACATGAAAAAGACAATGAGAAGTCATGAGGCCAGGGATATGAAAAAGACAATGAGAAGTCATGAGGCCAGGGATATGAAAAAGACAATGAGAAGTCATGAGGCCAGGGATATGGTAAAGGGCGACTCACAACTGAAATGAGAGACCCGGTTGTGATATTAAGAAGGAACAAAAATCCTCCATTTATATACAAGAGTAGAAAATGTGGGCGGGAGAATGAATCTTGCTCCTAATGTGTTTCTAGCCCTCAATACAGCGTAACATAACGAGTATTTGTAAAGCGTATCTTCACCGAAGTGTATCTTGGTGCTGAATAACAAATGTTTATTGTTACCAAACTCAACGGTACTCATTTTATTGACCTCAGAAGGATGAAAGGCTGAGTGGACCCACCCAGATTTAAACCTGTGACCATGAGGTAGCACACAGGTCCCTATAGTGGACGCATTAGTGCACTAAGCCACCAGATCCCGCTTGACAGCATAAAATGTTCTGCTCCATATAAAGGGCAAAAACCTGGAATATCTTCAGAAACTGACTCCTTGCTACATACATACAATTACACCATAATCCAACTACCCCATGACAATAACCATGCTTAAGCATAAAATAAATAGATAGAAAGGCAGGTGTTGGTGTGGTCACAACACTTAGGGCCCAATTTATATTTAGGAGGTTGGCCAGTTTATCCGCCCGGAGACAGAGTAAATTACTCTGTCGATCGACAGATACCACCCGCCTGATTTATAAATGACTGACAAGCTGGCAGTCATTTGTAAACCGTTGGCAGGTTATGCAGTTATGGCGGTTCCGGTCAATGCTTTTTGCAGTTTAGTGAATGGCTCCATCAACATCCCGAAGCCTTGCACGGATTTTCTTTCTGAAAATAAAAAAAGAAAATGCTCCCCTCACCATGGAGTCCTCTCTGATTTTCTTTTGTTTTTTTGCAGTTGTATATAGTGTCTATAGTGCAAACTCGAACCGAAGATATTGGAGCGCATTACATGAGTGACTTCCGTGTCCAGTGCATTGGGCAGGGAGTGCCTCAGGGTTCTGCTCCGAGTACGTTCAACCCCTTGATACGGTGGCTAGGGACAAATGCCTTACTATGGTCTCCTACGATGACGACAAGCAGTTGCTGGTGGCCCTCTCTGACGAATCTATGCAGGACGCTTTCAAGTTTAGAAGTGGCCTGGAGGCAGTCGTGGAGTAGATGACCTTAAACTGCCTCCAGCTTAATGCAAATAAAACCAAGGTGTTGCTTGTAGGGAAAGATAGGAGCCTGTGGAGTGAGCAATGGGGGCCTACCTCTCTTGGTAGAGCACCCATCCCCAAGACAGTGGTTAAAAACTTAGGGGTTTGGATGGACTACACCCTCAGCTTCCAGGATCACACCAAGAAGGTAGCCGGTACTTGTTTCGACCCTCTTTGTGGATTTAGACCCCTGCTGGAGTTCTTTGATCAACCCACTCGTCAGCTGATCGTCCAGGCGGCGATACTATCTAGACTTGACTACGCCAGCTCGCTCCTCCTTGGAGCTAATCAGGCTGAGGTGGTGCGGTAGCAGGAAGTCCAAAATGAAGCCGCCATAGCCCTGCTGGTGCTCCCACATAGATGCTCAACAGCTGGTGCTATCCGACAATTACATTGGTTGCCCATGGCTAAGCGAATCGAATTTAAGGTTCTCTGCCTATCTTTTAAAATTCTTAAATTTGAGTCTTCCTGGCTTTTGGCCAACTTGGTGGCACCTTACGTTCCTGGACACAGCTGCGCTCTCTGTGGCAACACTTGGCTGGGATCCCTTGAGTGAACCATCTCCGTGCCGGGGGACAGTCCTTTCTTTGTTTGGCAGCCAAGTTATGGAACTCTCTGCCCTTTTAGATTCGTAGTCTGGATAGCCTGCTGGCCTTCCATAAAGCCATTAATACCTACCTCTTTCCTGCGGCCTAATTTTGTCTTTTTATGTTCACTTCTTCCTTTACCGCTTTGCCCAGTTTCTTAGCCTCAATGCTGTGCTACTCCTAGCGCTGGGACGCCTCTTTGCTGAGGCAGCTGCGTGCTTTATAAGCTTAGTTAACATAACATTACATAACATGAGCACAAGTCGCATCAAACAAGCAAATTCATTTTTGGTGGGCACGAGGAAATGAAGTGATTTGCCCAGAATGACACTATATTGAGTGACTGCACAGACTTGAACCTGGTTCTACAGTTTCAAAGTTGGTAGCTATCGCCGTTATGCCACATCCTCTCCCCTCCTTTGGGATTTTCTTTTTGAAAATAATAATGATAATGTCCCTCTTGACATGGAAGTCCTCTCCCCTAGTGAGGGGAGCATTTCCCAGTTTTTATTGTCCCTTTCTGCCAATGTTTTTTTGGTGGTGCTACACAGTGTACACTGACCTCAATTTCAATACATCTAAATTAGGTGGGTAGAGTCATATGTCCGCCTGGGACGGCTCTTACTCCACAGGGCCATCAGAGGATTTAATTATGGCAGAAACGGAGTAGTCTCCACCATGATTAAACATCTGGTCCACCCACCATTAAATCGGGTGGGCGGACAACAATTTTGGTGAGGAGGGAACACTGCCGCTGTTGCAACAGAGTTCCCTCTCATCCAACGTATAAATTAGGCCCTAATTTAGATCTTGGTTGTATACAACAACCTTATTACCTGCACCAGGGGCAAAGTAACACTGGAATCCAAACAAGGGTTCAAGTATAACACTTAAATAATTACAATATCCGAAAAGGAGACATATAAGAAAAAAGGGGAAAAGAGAAGAAAAGACAGCCCAATATTAATTGGGCACAAGATACCCATATATACAATATTTCAATGAAGTACAAAATGTTTGTTTATTATTAACACAATTAGACAACCAATCATAAGACAATAATGGCGCTGATAGGTTTACACAAACAGTACAAAAAGTACAGTGTATAATCAAACAAAGTGGCTGAGGGACAATATACAAGGAATGGATTCAGAAAAAAAAAAAAACACAGCAAAAAAATGTGTCCTCTTCATTTAGGATTTGATTTACAAAAAGTGAGCGACCCGAAAATACCCTTGAGGGCTTGGGTAATTGAAATGGAAAGGTAAAGGTGCCTTCAAGGGGATTTATTTTCTACGTATTTAGTAACTCAAATTAGTTATGGAAGGATGAATAAATAATCCTTGTTATGAATCAATCCAATACTATTTAGCTTGAAATTCAATATAGATACTTCGTTTTATCAAAACACAACATACAAACAAAGACACAAGGTGTATTAGAAAAATAGTTTTATCAAAAATTCATTGAGATAAGTGACTTCATATACAGATAAATACACAAAATAAAGTTTAGGACTGTGGGTACACACATAAGTAAATTACTACGTGACTCAACAGAACCTAAAAAACACCTATCCCACGACACATTGAATAAAACTTCATTTAGGGCCACATTAAAGCGTCAATGGCATTTAGACCATAAATGAACTTAGAAGGTCATCATCAGGACAAAACAATTAACATAGGAGTCTCCAAGTAATTTTCACTAAAACATTGAATGATTTTTCCAGGAACTAATACAGATGAGAAATCACATATAGAGCCAAAACTCCATATAGATACAAATAGAAAGGTTCTGCATTAGAAAGCTTCATTGAATTATGACAATTCACAGGGCCAAAGATGATAAAGTTCACAAGACTTCAAAAACTATTTAAGGAGACAGGAATAAATGAGCTGTTCTCCACGGGTCCAAAAGAGTAGATGCAGTTAATGAAGAATTAAACAACGGGACTGGTATAGGAAATCACAGGCGATGGGCTCACCTAATTGCCCCTCTTGACTTCACCCGGTCCCACCAGCAGAACGCTCAAGAACTCGTCCGGAAAACAGATGAAGAAAAAAAGATCTTGGCGTAGGGCCCATTTATCGGTCAGGGCGAAGGAGTAAATGACCTCATTGCCCTGATAGAGAGGCCGTCTGCCAGATTTAGAAATGACCACCAAGCAGATGACCTTCTTTTAAGGCATTGCCAGGACTCTTAGTCACAGCGGTACATATCAATGCTTTGGACAGTTTTGTACAGGGCTGGGTCAACATGGAGCCTTGCACCAAATTGTTTTCTTTCTCTTTTTTCCAAAAAGACAATCTAGCATCAGGTTTTTCTTTAAAAAAAATAATAAGGATAATGTTCCCTTTGTCATGGGAGTCATCGCCCATGGCGAGGGCCATGGCGAGGGCCATTTTGTGTTTTACTGTCCCTTACCGCCAGGGATTGCCTAGCGGTGACAGACAGTCAAAAAACTGCTAAATATCTGCATTTCCTAGTTGGGTGGATGAACAAATAGCCAATTACTCAGTTGGGCTGGGGAGATGGAGGGGGGAGGGGGAGAGTCTAGCCATAGCGATGACAAAGTAGTCACTGTCGTAGTCAAACTATGGTCCGCTCGCATATGAATTGGGCAGGCGGATAATGTTGGCGGGGAGGGAAGATGGTCGCCATTGCAACGGAGTACCCTTATTGCCAACATATAAATTAGGCCCTTAATCTGTTATCAAAAGTACAAATTGGTGGAACTTTATAAAATGCCCAGTTTAAATTTTAGCTGAACCCATAATGTGTCTGCAGACTTGGAGTGGTGCATGACAATGTTTGGGTATTTGTCGGATGCTCTTACACCAAACAATTCCTTAGTGCTATAATGGTGGAGAAAAGCAGAACCAGAACATTTTGGTAACAACGTATCCACCCATGAGGTAGAAAACATTAGATCTCCAATCTTGTTTCAACTGAACTTAATCGTGGTACCTCTTTTGGGGAGCAGCACCCATCCACCAACTTTTAAACGAACCGTTTGCAAAGTGTTTAGTTGCCAAACATGAACTACCAACCACATTAAAAAAAGGACTCAAAAATTGGACTAATGTTACAAGGCTCATAAGACCTTCCCTGGATTCCAACTAAAAATCCAGTGGGTCGTACAAATAGTCTGCAACGCTGAAGTGGCTTTTATTATTGATTCCACAGGTTAACAATTTCAATAAATACACCATTTGAGGGAGATCCCCATCACAAAACCTAGTAGGATCATTGCTCATGCCTGTTGAATATATGTATTGTATACTAGAATCATCCCAAATATCTGTGATCTATTTAAGTGTAACAAAGCGCACGGAGTTTAGGGAAGGACCACATTAGAGCCACCTAAAACATGTGCATAAAAATGATGTATATACGGAACATTAAAAAAATGGAAAACAAAGGATAATTATTGTTTATTTGTAACATGATCACTTGCCCCCCTTTCCGAAAAAGCCCCAATTCCCTATCCTCGGCTAGAAACTTACCGTCGCCTTTCAGGAACAAAGGATAGAAGTTTCCAAAGTTTTCAACGGTCTTCAAAAACTCTGCTATCTGGAAGTAGAAGTACAGCGACACACCGGCATCTTTTGGATTGCGCACGGTGTAGATTACCTGCAACAAAAAGCACGTCAGGTTGTAATAAACTGGCAGAAGTCAGGGGTGCATCAGGATCCCATAGCAAGGCGAGCATGCACGGATGGTTTCTAGGACCTCAGGTACCAAATAGAGATTGTACCTTTCAGAGGAGGGTTGTCGAACACAGGATCGTGTGGGGTGATCCATGTCATATTCAGTTTAACCGCAGGTCCTCTGCTAAAGCAGAGAAGCGTCGCCCCACAGGAAAAATAAAATGTTAACAGCAAGTTATAATCAATTTATTTTTCAGTACTCCTCTGTAGGGACGGGGCGGGCTGGATTGCCCTGAGCAGGAGGAGGGGTGATGGGCAACCTCTAAGTGTGCAACACAGTCTGGCCAGCCATCTGGGGCCAGCCAAACTGTCATGCACACTTGCCATGTTCTCCACTGGGCCACAGGCGCTCAGACCAATCACAACTTTGCTATCAGCAGTGTCGCGATTGGCTAGGGGAGTCTGAAAGGCTGGATGTTCCTGTATTGACGGAAGAAGAGGATGGAGGGGCAGCAGCGGGCGGCAGATGTGTTTAAATTTTTTTCCTTTTAGTTTTTTTTACCCCGCCTCCGCCTACCACTACTGCCCCATAGCAACGGCTACTTCAGTATACCCAAATAAAATAAAAGTACATGTAATATATCTATGGTGAACTTGAAAATCTTGGGACCAACATTGGGTGAATCTAATCTAGAGACCTATAACTGTCCAGTTTCAACAAAACCTGCTCGGAATATTTATCCAGCCTAGAAAGGTGTTGTCGTCACACTTCTACACAGGCCTTCTCTAACACGAGCAGACTGGCCTGGATTCACTGGGCACTTGACGACAAAGGACCTGGGCCCAGCTGGCTTGAACACAGAATTCCCTTGACCAGAGGACAAGGTTGAACGTATTTACACATCACCTGCTTACGTAGATCAAACGGAGAGCGATAAGATTCGTCAGCAGAATTACAGACGTAGACATAGGATGCCTTGATCTGATGCCCCCTCACCTGTCTCCCTCAGACTGTGCAGATAGGTGTGACCTTTTGCTCTGGGCTTGGATAAAGACTATGTAATGTTTACAGAGCACACACCACGAACTGAAAGGTCTCTTGACGTTTGAGTGTCATGCATCATTACAGAAATCAGTCAACATCAGAAGGACGACAGGATGACCTGGTTGAAGCTGTAAACATAAGGTCACCTACAAAGCTGGCTCTTTAGCAGAGATTTCAATCTACGAGCCAGTCCACTAACACGAAGCAGAGAAGCGTACTCTGACCCCATCGCCACCACTCGGAGCGCTACCTTTTGGGGCAGAACATACTTAAATTAACCAAGGCCCACTCTTACACTTCTCAACTTCAGCCACTTATTCAGACGAAGTTGAGGACTTGCCACATACAGGTTTGAATAATCTGCAAGTTCCAGGTTTAACTTAGGGCATTGCCAACTAAGGTTTCATCCTTCTGGTGTTAACAAAATGATCATAAATAATTTTCTAAATAATGGGAAAAATTCAAATCAAAGCTTTTAAAGTGCATTTAATATTTTGTATGCACGTTGATAAAGTCCCCTTCCCTTCTTCGCTAGAACTTACATGCAAGTCTAAATAACACTACACAATTGGCTAACTAGTAAACATCAGAACATTATTACATTGTAGCCAACTGCAATTGGCTAAGCAAAATAAAAAGTAACCCTTGGGTCATAGTTCACATGTTGTTCTTTCTCAGAAGGCCCTTCTGCTGTTTGATGCAAGACCACAACTCACCTTGGCCTTTGAGCCAAAGAAAGATTTCGGGAAAAATTGCACAGGCAAGTGAGACGTGATGAGGCGGGGAGAGGGGCGGGACTCCAGTTGCCCCCTCCCATTCTTCTGCTCCACCCAGGGGACGCGCTCCCAGTTGGGGGACGACTTGAGCGGGGTGAGGTCTCCTTTACTGTTGATGAGCGTCAGGATCTCCTGCATCCAAGTGGTGCCTAGAGCAGGAGATAGTAGTCTTGTGATTAGTGATGCAGTGCTGTGTGAGATCCCTACTGGAGCAATAGAACTTTATTTAACCACACTGCTGGTGTTCTCCCTAAACGTGCTGCAGAGGTCCGGTGTAGAAGCGAACCAGATAAACCAAATACATCCAACCACAACAATGGCTAGCACATGAATTCAGAATCACATTTAGAATAGCTAGCTTTACTAAAAGGATATTTAACACAACAGACCACAATGCAGGAAGAAAGGAGGAAGACGTAGTAAAATGATAAATGGAAGAAAGGGGGAGGGAGATAAGCAAAGAAAGAAGAGAGAAGGAAAACGAGAAAGGAAGTCAAAAAGAAGGAGGAAGAAAAAAGTGAGAAGTATAAACAAGAACGGAGGGAAGAGGAAGGTGAGTAAGAGGAAGCAAGGAGAGGGAGAGGGTGGGTGCTAAAAGAAAAAGAGAAGAGAAAGGGAAATGGAAAAGTAAGAGGAAGGTGAATTGAAAGGGATGGGAGGGCAGGAAGGAAGATGAGAAAGAGGAAGCATAGAGTCAGCTGAGGAGAGGGAAAGAAAACAGAGGAAATACATCAGGACAGATGAAAGGATGAAAGAAGAGGAGCAAGGATAAGTATTGGAGTAAAAGAGGGGAGGACGAAGACATGAGGAAGAAAACGAGGAAAGGAGAAAAAAGAAAGAAGAAATAAAGGAAGAGAAAAGAAGTGTAAGGAATGGACAGAGAAAAGATGAGAAATTAGAAAAGGGTACAGGAAACAGTGGTGAACTCTATTACTAGTGTGTAGTAGTAGAAGTGCTCATAGGATCCCTTTAAATACCATCACTTCCAGAATTCAAATGGGAGTAAACCTTCAGGAGTATATTTCTGACACTGGTATCCTGCCCTGGCATTAGTGGATAAGCTAGTTATCCATACAACTTCCAACGTAGGGATCTATTGTAGCATATTTTCTGTATATGTAACAAAGCTGCACATGTACATCACAACATCAATTATATGGATATAGTGAGTCATTAAGAACATTGCAAGATACCAAGGCAGAGGTATTTCCTTTATAAAGCCACAAAACTCCTTATTGCCTAGCTATATCTTTGTAAAGTAGGGTAGAGGAAATTACATTTCTTAGAATACATGGACACTCCATCACCCTTGCCACTGACCCCATTTAAATCCTTTCGTCTCCTACTTCTTCTCGGGAAAGTGGTATTGCTGTAACCACAATTAAGTAATGTCCAGCCTGATTTTAGCTTTTATGATGCAAGTAATATTTCATATACAAACACACGGCGGAATACAACATACACAAATAATACACACAGCCTTCCTAGGCCGGATCTCTACTGTTGACCTGCCACAGTTCTGAAAACCACTTCCCTATCTGCTGGTCGCGGTATTTCCCATTTACAGGAGACAACTTTCAAGATAGGCCCCCAATGCAAGTGTGAGCCTTAGGCGTCCCGCTATGACTTCAAATAAGTCAAAGTGTTCCAGCACTGCAGTGCTATGATGCAGAGCAAGTTACCCTAGGGCCATTCGGCCTGGCTATCAGTGGTGTTTCTGGACAGAAGACCACAGGAGTGTTCAGCACTCTGGCATCTCGATGGACAGGAGCCAGTGCCGGCTTTAAAAGGCATTGTCGTCATGGCCGGCAGAGTAGCTGGTTGTTCACGAAGTTCCATGAACAAAGCTCCAAGTTCTTCTGATTCCACTAGTGCATGGTGGTGGTCACTCAGTAGCCGATGCCTAAATCGAGCCTCCTGGCACACAGGGCAACACCCACAGTTTGTCATCATATCATGATGGTCCTGGTGATGGCCGCTCTCTTGGCAGGTGGTCCAACTAGAGTGATGGCCCTTGTTCTTCACAGTGGCCTCCTCGTTGGCATACAGGGTCACCAACATTTGTCGCCAGCCCAAAGTGGTGCAACAGCAGGCTTCTTCATGATGGTTACCTTTATGGGGTCCTGCTTTAGGATTCGGGGTCCTGCTTTGGGATTCAGGGTCTCCATCGTACGCCACCGTTTACGGGCAGCTGACCTGATCAATGCAAGAGTGGTTTTGAATCATGGTAGCCCCCTCTGGCATACAGGCTTGTCAACTTGACTCAGCACATGGGCAGACGGCTTGATCTGTGCAATGCCTATTACCTTTGTGGCAGCTCCCTATGGATCACAGATTTAAATCAGCACATGGGCGAATGGCCCAATTGGTGCAACACTAGTTTTGATTTATAGCAGCCCGCTCCTGCATACAGGGTCAACTTAACTCAGAACATAGACGGGCAGCCTTGTAGGTGCAACCATGATCACCTTCATGGCAGCCACCTCTGGCATACAGTGTCACTGACTTAAATCAGCACAGTGCAACAGCAATTTTGTTTCATGATGGCCCCCTTTTGCATATGGGTCACTGAATTAAATCAACACATAGGCGGATGGCCCAATTGATGCAACTGCAATAATTTAATTGCAGGAATCAACATGCCAGGATCCCCCACTAGACCTTGCTCCCTCCAGGTGTCCCCTCCCCCTCCTCAAAGGAATCCTCTGGTCTCAGCAGTCACACAGACACAGGAGCGCCAGGTTCTAAGTCAGATTGTCTTGAATTACTGGACTGATATACCCTCACTCAGCTGAGAGACTGGCAGAACCTACTCCCAGGTACTAGTCACACAAGGTAGAACTCTTGCTAAGCTACTCCACATCGAGGCAGCTGCCTGACTGTTAACAAAATGTGAGTCTTAGGCTCCCCTTTTTGTAATCTATTTCCATACTCAAATGTGATTTAGTGTCTCAGGTCTTGAAGTTCGATTTGGGGGCTGCATCCTTTGTAGGGCCCACCCCTATGTCCTGTCCTTCCACCCAGAAAGCAGTCTGTTCTAGCAGGAGCAAGACTATTCCAGATAGTCCCTCAAAGCAGGCCATTGGCTGGACTCAAGAATCACACCTGAATGTCAGTCTCACCGATATACACCTAACAATGGTTATCAAAGGGTCACATAATTAATCTTTAGGATGCTCTTATCAGCCCCATCTCCTTCCTGAGATGTGCCGAGGCCCCTCTGACCATTGACCTCTTTCAGTGTCAAGGAGCCCTTTTGAAGTGTACTGAACATCCAGACTCTTCCCTCCTCCAGTGGATGTCCCACCTAGCCCTCAGAATGTAGCATCCCACACATTTATTTGGGGGGGAACTCCTCCAACCATGCACACACTCAAAAGCAGGCTCCAATGTATCACACCCCGACCAGGCAAATGTACTTTTCAGCGCACTGGCTTCCCTGTATTGCACCTCTTGTGATATACATGCCTCCCAGTGCACGCACGCAAGACACACATGCACTGTGCAGCGTTACATCCAACCCAGTTTACACGAAGGGCGAGTTAAATACAGAGCACTAGAAACTTTATGGGTGGTCCTGCAGTCCCCACTCCAGTGACACGGGTAAAAAGGCCTGTTCACTCTATTGATCACTATCACTTAAAAATTAGTATGCCACCAACACCATACTCATGCTACTACTCCTGAAGAAAGGCAGTAATCTTTCAACACACAATGGTAATGCTTTTGGGGAGTCCTTCCCAGTCTAAACAAGACAACACTCCATGAGCCAGGGCACCTGATCCATGTTCGCCCATTACCAAAAGTCAATACCAGAGATCCAGATATCGTTGCAGGTGGGCACTCAAGGCAGAGGTGCACGTCAGTCATCATGCAAGGGACTTTGCTGTCCCAACACTATGCACAAGCAATGTACTATTCAGTAAAGTTGATAGGTACCATCTCAAGATTCCAGGTCTTGTCATTTGGCATCTGTCTCAGTAACAAGTATCCTTTGTGTCTGATCTATTTCTGGTGCCTGCTGGCTTTGCGTCTACTACTACAATAAATATGGTTCTACATTATGGCAGAACTGATATAAAAAATAAGTCTAGGAAAAAGTTCACACAAGACCATGGCTCGTTTTGATCCTGGCCACCCATCCTGCTCTGAAAGCAGTCTCATAACATAAAATGTCACAGTGAAATAAGGGTCCATCCCTGCTCTACATGTGCTTGTATGCTTCCAGTTATCATCATGAGGAGAAATAAAGAGAAGAAAGAGGATAAGGGACACCCCCACCATGTTCTATTGTAAAAGGACAAAGGGATGCAAATGCAAGTACTGGGAAGTGGCCACAGTGCCCATTATTTCCAGTGCTCACTGTGCTATAGGACTCAAGCTGCTCACTCCTGATGAGGCCCAAAGCAATATAAGTTTACTTATGTTCCCTTCAGGAGGGGGTTTGTATGGCTGTTTAGGATGGCTGGTTTCCACGAGGAGCAAGATCAGTGCGGATTTGCTGCTCTGTCTAGAGTAGCATTGTGGATGAAAAATGATTGACTGGAAGGGAGCATGTTTGAAAATGGCCCTCTCTGAAGGCTCACCCCAAACGTTTTGCCTTACCCCTCCTTTTTCTGATCTTCTTTTTGCTGGCTTAAGAACTTTAGGCACTTTGCTAAGACTGACCAGTGGGTAAGTGTATGTGCTCTCTCCTCTAAACATGGTATAATTGGTTTACACCGGTTTGGAATATTTGATTTACTGGTATGTCCCTTGTAAATTAATTGCTACGAGTGGGCCTGCAGCACTGATTTTACCATTCACAAAAGTAGCCTTTCAATCTGGTCTCAGGCCTGCTACTGCAGGGCCTGTGTGTGCAGTTTACTGCCACTTTGTTTTGGCATTTAGAACAACTTTCCAAGCCTTCAACTCTCTTTTTATTACATAAAAGTCTCCCCTAAGGTAGAACCTAGTTAGCCTCATATGCAGGGTACTGTGTAAGCAAAAGGTAGGGCATGCATCTTTATGTTTTGCATGTCCTGGTAATGACAAAGAACTAAAATTAATTTTTCAGTAGGCTAGCATTAGGAATTCCCTCATACACTTTGAAATGGTAATTTCTGATCAGAGAGGAGTTGCTTTTCATGTTTGTTATGATTAGAATGGTAATGATAAATCCTCCTTAATGGTGAAGGTGGGCTTACATCACTTTTTTAGGAATTACACTTGATTTCTTTTTTATTAATCAGCTCATAGCATGTACGACAGATAAAAATCATACATAAATCAATCAATCAATATTCAATGTGCTGTAAAAAAGAATAACAAAACAGACATTGCAAATTAGATGGCTAAACAATAGTCAAAAAGCAGCCAAAAACAAAAGCAAGGACACTAATCAGGGCACACACTTTCCATATGCTGTATCATGGGCTGCCAAATCTTAAGTCCTAATTGTTTTTTCTTCAATGATTTAATATGGTAGAGGTTAAATTCTAGATGAAATACATTATAAAACTTTGCAACCACATTTCATACGAAGGCGCCTCAGGTTTCAGCCACATAGAGGCAATACATAATCGGCCGACCGACATAGCCATAAAAAAGAAAAATCTATATGATAATACAGCTGAAAAGTGTCTATCTTTACACAACCCAATTAACATCATCTCTCTAGATATCATAACCTTGACATTTGTTATACGAGACAAAAATTGTGCAATAGATGAAAAAACAAAGTCCCAGCACACTACAATCAAAAAATATATGTACAATGTCCGCCGCCACTGTTTGACACCTGTAGCATTGCCCATCATGAGTATCACCCCACTTCATCATTTTAGCTGGTGTAAAGTATAAATTAAACAAAGTTTTATAATGTTGATCCCGTAAGTTGGCAGTCAAGGTAACTTTGCTAGCCATATCAATTGATTCTTGAACAAACAGGCCAGATATGCCAAGTCCAGTACTCCATTTCGAATCTTGAACATCGATATCATCTCGCTGCATAGCCAATATAATATCATGCAGAGTCCCAATCTTGGCCTGTGTAATCAAAGCTTCAAGAAGATCATTAGTAACTATAGAAATAATACTGCAGGGTTTAAAAATAAAATCCCGCAGCTGTAAATATTTAAAAAAGTAATTCTGGGAAATTACATATTTGTCCATTAACTCTGTAAATGAAACAATAACTCCAGCATTGAAAACATCCCCTGAACGACAAATCCCTTTATCCCCCCATGTCCTCATCATAGTGTCCCAGAATATTGAAGGAAATAATTCTATAGAATCACAAGGGGTATAATAATTAATTCGATTAAGGGCAATAACTTTGCGTATCCATCTCCACCCTTTAAATGCAGCAGATACAGTTTTAAATCTTGTTATTTTGTAGTAACTCGGTTCAAGGAATCTAAGCAGCACTTGAAGAGACTGGCATCCTAATAACATCAAATAAATATTTGGGGTTTCAAACGGTATTGTCTCTTCCCCAGTCACCAAAATGTTCATATTTTGGAGAAGACAAGCTAAATAATAAAAAAACAAAATTCGGCACCCCCCATCCTCCTCTTGACAGTGGTAGCGTCATATATTTTGAAGCCCTCCGGGCCTTCTTCCAGCCCCAAATAAACCTATCCGTAACAGATTGTAGCTACATTAATTATGCGCGTGTCAGCTCCAACGCTACCGTCCATAAGTAGTAAAACACCCTGGGTAATATGCACATCTTTAAAACATTACTTCGCCCGACCATCGATAGGTGAAGACATTCCACCTTTTCCAACTGCCTCTTAACAGATCCTAATATATCAGCCCAATTTACAGCTACTATCTCCTGAAGTGACATCCTAATTTAAGTCCCCAGATATCTAGCCACATGCGTCACTCGCGGTTCATCAGGGCAAAGCCCAGCGGTTCAAACAACCTGGGTTTTAGCAATATTTAATTTATTACCAGAGGACTTCCCAAACTCGAGTCACATACTCAATTTCACGTAATGCTTGTTCAGGATCAGATGTTACTACCGCTATGTCATCAGCATAGGCTAGAACACGTACATGATGATCGTCCACTACCATTGATTGTATACCCGGTGTAGTTTCAAGCATTCGCAACAGTGGTTCAATATAAATAGCGAATAGTAACGGTGAGCACGGGCATCTTTGCCTTGTGCCCCGGGTAATAGAAACAAAAGCGGATTCTTGCCCCATCGGGCAAATCTTAGCCCATGGTCGCTTATACATGGTCTGTGGAGCAAGCAAAAACTGGGGCCCAAACCCCATTTTACACATTACAGACCAAAGGAATACCCATGCCACACGGTCAAAAGCTTTTTCAGCATCTAAAAATATTAAACCGATATTTTTATGAAATACAGAAGCATAGTCCAACAACGCTATGACCCTATGCAAATGATTGACCGTACTTCTACTGGGAAGGGACCCATGCTGATGACGAGATACCAATAATGGAACAATTTGGACTAATTGGGTTGCAAGTATTTTAGGGTATACCTTGGCGTCTGCATTTATTAATGATATAGGTCTATATGACCCAGGGAGTTTAGGGGGCTTATCTTTCTTCTTGAACACCACACTATTTGCATCATCCCACGATGGAGGGGGATTTCCAGTCTGAGCGGCAATAAAAGTGGCCAACATATCATCCTTTATAATCGGAAAAAGCATTTGGTAAACCTCAAGGGGAAGTTTGTCTGGACTAGCTGCTTTCCCAAGCGCCAAGTCATCAAGCACTGTCTGTAGTTCTAACAGTTATTGGGGCCTCTAGTTCCTCTCTTACAGGGATCCCCACCTCGGGTAGATCAAATCTTGACAAATATTGCTCAATCTGATCTTGAGATATAAAATCCTGGGTATATAGTTCATTATAATATTGTTGAAATATCTCCATTATATCCTCCAGAGTCTCAACCAGATACCCCTGCTCCTTCTCCAATGCCTCTATTCGTTGAGATACTTGCCGACCACAAAGTCTTTGGGTTAGGCATCTGCCAGTTGTTTCACAATACTCATATCTCTCAGTTTCATTTATTTTATACTGAATTGCTATTTCCTGATTCCAAACCCCATTAATCTTCGCCTTACAGCAAGCCACCATGGTCTGTGCGATTTGGCTATCCCTATGTGCACTAATTGCCAAGATAAGCTCATGTTCAGCCTCTTTCAAATCTAAAAGCAAATTCTCTATTAAAACTTTCCGTTTCCTCTGTTGAGCCCAACCATAGCTACAAGTTTCGCCCCTTATCCCAGCCTTGAAACAATCCCAGACCATTGGTTGAGTAGCTGTTCCTCTATTGTGCTCTAAAAACCGCTTAGCCCTTAATTGGATAGGACATATATATATATACACCTCATCGGTTATCAATTTTTTGCTGAATGTAAATGAACATTGTTCCCCCATGATGTTAAAAGGAAGCAAATCCATAACTACGGGCCCATGGTCCGATGTAATCCGCAGCATTACCTGCATTTTTGCCCCAATAGTTAAAAATCTAGGTAGAAAAATGTAGTCTAAACAAACAAACTTATTATATGGAGAGGAGAAAAACGTATACCCAGGATCGCCCTGATTCGCCAATGGCCATCCATCAACCAGACCATGCTGCTGAGACAGTAATTGACGTAGCGCTCTAAATACTTTTGGCTTACGGCCTCTATAACAAGTACATTGGGGATCCCAAGTATAAGATACCCCATGTATGGTAAAATCCCATAGCAATAACAAGGGGGGTACCCCACAATGCAAGCTCAACGTTCAATAACTCCAGAGTCTCAACTTCATCTAAATTAGAACCATGTACGGTACATTCTGTAGTCTTAATGCCCCCTATAATACATTCTGCTATTGCCCACCGCCTAAAATTGTCCACCCTTTCTTTACCTGTAGCGATTATCATTCGACGCCCCAAAATTGCCACCCCTCAATTCATTGTAGCCTGTCTAGATGCCGATAGTAGTGTAAATCCCAACTCAATCAATATCTTGCGATTTGCCCAAGGTATATGTGTTTCCTGGAGACAAATAATGTCAGGGTTGATTAGTCGCAATTCCTCAGTCACACGTTTCCGCTTAAGCACATTATTCAACCCACATACATATACGCAAACTATTATTAACCATTACCACCAACAAATCGCTGGTCATCAATGTACAAAAAAAGAAATAGAATTGTTCCTAAATCATTACAGCACATGCTATGAACTGCCATTTCACCTTTTCACCCTTAACCCAGTTGTCACCCAACCCATTAACCCAAAAATGCCCCCCTACAACCCTCTTCCACCCAACAGACCCCCACCCCTCACCCCAAGAATGTCCATCCCCCTTAACTAAGGCAATAGGGCCGATCGCCCTTTTGATGGATGTGAGAGACTTGCTGAATGCTCGGCCAATCCCATACTCAAACAATATATACATTAGGAGTCAAATCCAGAAAAAGCAATCTAAGTGCATAATACCAATATTATACATATCTAATTAATGACCAACAGCAACCATGCCGATGCACTGAACCATTAACCCAAAGAGTGAAGATATTCTTTAGCGGAGGCCTCAGAAGTAAAGAAACAAGTTTGTCCTTTATTAACTGTCTTTAAAGTTGCTGGTTGCAGTAGAAAAACCTGTACACCCTTGGTACACCCTTGGTTTGAAATGGTGCAATTAACTGGCGTAGCTGCCAATGCTTCTCATCCGTAGAGTGGCAATAGTCCGGATGCACAAAAAATTTAATTCCTTTAACAGATCTCTTTTTCTCCGGTCTCGCAAGGTCATACAATGCCTATCTCGCCAAAAAGTTATTCAATGAGATCAGTATAGCTCGTGGATGTTGCACGGCTTGCCCACTCCTAGCAGGTCGTTGACGAAATGGGAATCTATGCGCACGTTGAATTTCCCCCCTCCCCCCCGAGGCCTTCTGGGACCCCAAGAATGCATAAATTATTACGCCGCATTCGGTTCTCTAAATCAGCAAGCTTGTCGTGCACATCTTCCTTATGCGTCTTTATATCTGCAACTTCTTCCTTTTGAGTTGCCATTTGGTCTTCTATTGAAAAAATACGGCCTTCAGCTTCCGCCATTCTATCGGTGAAGTCATTGCAAGTTTTAGCCAAATGGCGAACAGTATTTTGCAGCTTCCGCAAGCAGTATGGGTTTTTAAATGCTCTGCACGAGCCTCCAGCCTGTACTCAGAAATAGATGTGTAGATTTCCTCAAGCGACACTTGGCTGGGTATCTCCGAACCCCAGCCCCCATTTGCCTGATCTGATAAATTCAATCTCTCCAACAGTAGTTCCCCACCTGAGAAGTCCCAATCAGATAGTTCTGCAACAGGCACCTAGTCTCTTTCAACATCTTTCTTCCGAACGGTGCCCGTTTCATCCGATATAGCACCAGAGATATTTTCACTTTGATTGGCGACCTTCGTGATAGGAGAAGTGTCTCCTAATCCTTCTTCGTGAAGTGAGAGGTCTTCCTCCAGATCACCATCCAAGTGGGTTCTATCTGAATGTTCGGGAAGGGAGTAGAACTCACTGTCTTTACTGCTCACTGGGTCGATTACATCTTCAAAGTTAGCCACATTGGCCGCATTATGTTCGCCCCCAGTGCTCGCCCGCCGCAGCCTGCAGTACTTGATAGACCTGTACTTGAGCTGAAAAGCCATCGGGTACTTAAACCACGGTATTGTCTTCATCAATGGCCTTCAAATTGATAGATCTAGTCGCAGGAGTCACAGCTTTTTTCTCAGCGACAGATCAGAATATTTGCGGAATCTTAGGGGTGCCCTGCCCATCAATTTCAGAGTCTTTACTACTTGGCTCCTTACTACTTAGAACTTGAGATACTTAGCAGCAAGTGCAGCTCGAGTTCCTACCAGACTTTCTCCAGTGTCTCTGGTTTTCCCACCACGCGCAGTTTTAGGTGCCATAGCCAACCACTTAACACACAACACCGTTACAAAGCTGCAGTACTCACTCAGAGTGTAGTGCCCGTACTTAACACGAATTAGCAGCGATATACTACTAGAGCGCCAGTGATAACATTCGGTAGACTCAAATAGGTTCAAATATATTCACTCAGTATAACTCAGCCGTGGCAAAAAAAAAAGGGGGGAGGGCAAAAAGAAACACTGGCCGCCCAGCGCTCTACTGTTTTTAACTAAAGGTAGCAATTCAACTAAAGGTAGCAATTCCCACTAGTCAGTTCAGTTCAGTTCTCTGTAGAAGGTCACATTTTAAGTCAACAGGGGGTTACTACGTTTTTGCTAACTGTAAGTGCTCCTCCAATCTTACTGCATGTTCCAAAAAGAAACTTCAAACAACTCAACGACCTCCAACGACCTCCGGACCACACTGCAGGGCACCCAATAACTTTTCCCCCAGTCTTTCGTACAGTCGCCGTTAGACAACCAGCGTTCCGCGCCGAGCGTTCAACGGCTGCACTTGCTGCGCCCCACCCTGCGGGTCCTTCCACACTCGCAGTCTCGATAGATGCTTCCTCCACGCCCCAAGGTTAGCCTGACACACTGGGCTCGGCGGCAAGGGATCCTTGAGCATATCAAAGTTCAGTTGAAATTATCCCCTACATTAAATGCACTTTTTAGTATGAGTACGGGGATCTGACCCCACCAAATCAGACATTTGTGGACCAGTAACCATACTGCATTGCAGGCTCTACATCTGCATATTATCAGAAGGAACTGCTGTGCTACTGTTAAAATCAAGTTTGCAGTGTCAACATTATCGGCGCCATCTTGCCCCCCCCTTTTGAGTCCACTCGTGCGCATAAGCGGCAGCCATTTCAAATACCATGGCCTCTCTGCCCATCCCCGACAGCCAGCGCATCCCTCTCTCTCTCTCCTGACCTCGCAGGCATCCCCCGCGCACTGACTGCCCCCGCTCTCACATGCTTGGGCCATAAACCCCTCTTCAGCGCAACCCTGCCTCGGAACCCCATCCTGTTCCCAGCTCGACACCTCCCTCCACTCCTTTCATGATCCCGGGTCCTTTGATAAACCCCCCCCCCCCCTTTCCTCTGTGTCCGATTGTCCTGCTCGTTCCCAGGCCACCACCTGGCCTTGCGGATGCTGTTTATTGCCCCCATACAGTAGGAAGCTTCTCCCATCAAAGGATCCACGAGTTGATCAAAGCCCCCACCCCATGAGACCCGATCGACCACATACATTCCGGGAATCGGCGGAATGTCCAGCTGCGCGACAATCGTCACCTGTTGTGACCGGGGTGGGGACTTCTACTGTAAATGTGTGTGGGAACGGGCCTGAAGCGGGGATTCCGAGGATGCCCTTCCGTACTTCAAAGTATTTGCAAGAATGTGCCACATGCAATAAACTGTAATAAAGATCATAAACCTGTGTATAAGAGGCCAGGCCTCAGAGACGCGGTTAGAGCACCTCGAGAAGATACCCTGTTGTCTGAATTGATGTGTTCTGCTCCGTCGGAATAAAACTTCTGTTTCCTGCCTTCCAGTGTTGAAAGTGAGCCCATAATCCTAACGATGCCCAGGCTGCTGGCGCAAACCGCCTCTCAGTTCCCATTCTGAATAATTACCAAATAAAGAGACGGGCGCTGGGAGCAGGAATCAAGAACAGAGTTTATTTCTCATGAGGAGAGCAAGTCATTTCGGACACGAAACACAGTGTCTTTCGGGAGGTGCTCTAACAAGTGAGCGTGAGACTCTGGTTTTTATACATTTGCTGAACATTTGATGATACAATCAGGTCAGTGTGTCGCAAAAGGAAAACATTCCTATAATCCTCGTGATGATCCTATTCCACATACATTCACAATGGGGACCCTTGACCTGCGGATAAGAGGGGAGGGCAATCATGCAGCTGAGTGTGTCGTAGGATGTGTGCGCCTGATCATGGCCCAGGGGGTGGGGTGGCTAGGCATACAATAAGGGCAGTAAATGGTATCTCCTGGCTTAGGCGATGGCCTCGGACATGTGTGGTCAGCCGGACTCGGGGGTAGGGGTCATCAAAGGAGTGATATTCATGTCTGCGTGGACAATCGAGCGTGGAGGGAAGGCTCGTCAACAGAGGGACATTCATGGAAGGGGAGGAGGTGCTGGTCAGGTGCGGCCGTGACTCGCAAGGACAGGGCTTTGCGGAAGAAGAGGGTTTATGACTTGTTCATGTGAGGAGAAGGAGGGGGGACGGGGTGCGTGCAGGACCAGAGCCGCGCAGAGAGGGAGAGAGAGAGAGAGAGATCTTACGACCTGTACATGGGGGAACAGGGGCAGCCAGATACAACTGGGGGGGCCATGTCAGCTGAGGCGAAGGATGCTCCTTCGAGAGGGGAATGGAGAAGGCCTGGGTCAAGCAGGAGGGTTACCTTTCACATCAGGGTCGCGCAAAGGGAGCGGGTTTCATGGCCTATACATGAGAGAGGGGGTGCAAGATACGCGCAGGAGGGAAGCTGGGGAGTCTAATGGGTAAAAAGGGCCATGGTGCCTAGAATGGCCGTGCATATACACAGGGGTACGGGCTCTTACTGGCAGGGTGATATAGTCAATAATTTACAGTATCCATGGTGCTCACAAGGAGAGGAGTGGGAGAAGAAGGGGAATGAATGCTGTCTATGTACATCGAATTTATCAGATTTCACAGTCGCCCCTTTTTACATAGCAGCAATCATTTTTACAGCTGATGACATTACAGGCAGGCAAGCATCGATGACGAATTAGCACTTTGTCGATACTAACATGTGGCGTACAATCATAGACAGTTTAAGGTGAAGGGAAGAATGCAGTACATACGAAATTACATTTTCGGTGTGTTCCTGACAGTTAAACGCATTACATAGCACAAGGCTTTCTGACTTAAAAAAAAACGTGACCAATGGACCGTTTTGACCAGGCAGTTGAGAGCGGAATTCAGTTCGATACACAGTATTTCTTCGTCACAGTGTCTTTTTATCAGCGAGCCATCACTGGTAGGCTCTAATCCCAGTGCTTGTCGTTGGCGCTGTTGAGCACCGGCGATGGAGCTATGGGTCCAGCTCGGTTCTATCCTGGCGCGTTGCAGGGTGCGGTCAGTCCTCTGCTGTTAGACCACAGTCCTGTTCCCTAAACAGTCCGTTTGGCGGCGCCTTATGCTCGGCACCTAGAGTTCTGTTGCAACACCCTCTTCCCACATAATTGCAGCTCTTTCCTTTGGCAAAAAGTCACGTGGGAAGGTGGGTGGATGTCGTTCAAACAGTCAATGGGAGAAAGAGTGAGCGGAGTTGGGTCAGAGTTCCTGGGACACACAAAAGGGACCAAGGGAGCAAAGGATAACAAGCAGGCAGGCCCATCAATCAGGCCCAGAGAAGGGGGACGGAGACTCCAGGCACACGTGGGTTAGCAGACGGAGGGCTTCAGGTCGGCCCGTCATTTTTCATTTTCCACGTTGAAAGTGCTGTCTCGTCCGTATCTTGTTGCTCTGCAGCTCCACCTTTGGTCGAGGTCACACGTGTCCCAGGATCTGTAGCCAGGCTGTACGTCACATCCGACCCATCTCCTTCGGTGATCGTGCATCTTTGAATGAGTACAAGACAGTGTTTTAGAGAAATGGCAGAAGAAGATATCTACGCATGTGAATTCCTCCCTCAATTTTTCGCATTTGAGTCCTTATGGTCATTGGTCACAGTCAGAGGTCTATTACCAAGCAGTGCATGTGTCAGCATTCCTACTGAGTTTATGGCAGGTATATTCATTGGCCCATTTATGATTCAAGTAAGGACAAGATAATATTTCCATCAACTGTGCATTACATCATTTTCAACATTAGCGCAGCATTTCCCTTCAGAACCGGCTAACATTTTCAGACAGGGCGGGGGTGCTATCGTCGAGTGTCGGGCAAAACAAGATATCCTCAAGGGTCAGCAGCTACCCATGGTCATTATGTTTATACCGGGGACAACGGAAGCGGTTCTATCAAAAATGGGGCGGGGATGCTTCAGGCGCTTGCGCTTGGGTGCAAAGGGGTGGGGCAATCTGGGCATTGGGTGTCAATCTAGACGTTGGCGTTCGTCTCTGAAGAACAGACATAGGATGCCATTGACATACAGTTCCCCTAGAAATGGCCTGATTTGGGGGACTTTAGTCGTCTTACCTGTCCTTTCCTTCTTAGCCAATTCAAGTTCATTCATTTTGCAGAAAGGAGAGGCAGTAACATGGCAAGATACAGTCATTTTAGTTTTGGTCAATTTCGCTGAACACCTTCGTGTTCAAATACGTATCAAATCGGAGTGGTGCCGGTGGGGCACAATTTTACCAAAAAGATGGACAGAAAATAGGGAGGCTCTCAAAGAGAGTGAGAGTCGTCCGCAGTCTAAACGAGCCATTCGGTACACGTATGACATGTAAGGAGAGAGAGAGAAAGAAGGGTGGAGAGAGAGACGTGTACGAAAATAGGTCATTTAGTGCGTTCACAACACGGAACAGCAAAGGTCAGGTGACATGCAGATATAGACAGAGGGGAGACATATATTCGTACGTTACACACACACAAACTCAGACAGGGAAGACGGCACATGTATTACACATAGACAAGACATTCACAACAAGACGGGAAACAATTGTTAGTCTACAACATCTGCTTTTTATATATATATCCTACATATCTTTACTATCCTATTTATCTACGTGCTTAGCTCTTTCTGCCTTTCCCCCCTTTCCCTTCTCGCTTGTTCTACCTGCGAGCGTCCCCAATTACCAATACTCACACCTCGGTTGGTTGATCAGAAATCAACCTGGTTGTGCTAGTTACCCGTGGTCGGATCTTAAACCGTTTTTCAGTTCCTTCTTTTGGCGGAAAGTTCTCCAGGCTGAGGCAACGGCAAGTATTGATCGGGAAATCAGTCGGACAGCTTGGCTATATCTACAAGAGTGTGAGAAAGGGGGTTGTGCATTTTGAACATCAGCAACATTTCTAACTTCCTAGACGGGTGGTGCCGTGGCAACCCTTATACGTACAATTTTTCTTTTTGTCCTTTCCCTACCTAGTCAAAACGTCCAGTCATTTCATCTAACGCGTCTTTTCTAGTCAATTTTATTTTTGTCACTCAGTACCTGTCCAGTCTCTATGTCAGTCCATCCTCCCATTGCTATGCTCTAAGGAGGAACAGTCATGTTTAAGTCTACGTCCTTTTTAAAAAAACCTTTATTTGTCCTAAGGACCATGCTCACATTCCCCTTCTCCCCCTCTCGTCGGCGGTTCGGTCGTCGTCCATCCATACATTAGCCAGTGTTCCGACGTGACCTGCAGAAGGGAGGAAAAAGAAGGGGTGGGGGCAACATTCAAAAAACCTCATCAACGTGCAGTAATCCGGAAACGCTTTACCTACCACATACTCGACCTATTTTCACGTAGTGCATTTCCCTACCATCACGGCGTTTAAGCCCAGATGGACCAGAAAGGTCAGACAGATAATCATTGACGATCTGTGCGACATGAGCTACTTGGCCGTAACCTCTTTTCATCGGGTACAAGGGCGGCGGTCAGGTGGCATTTCTGTGGTGTCGTTTTTAGGGCTTCTAGAGCACCTTTCCGGCTGCCTGTCACACATAGTGTGGTTGCCAAATATCGGGTCCTTTTTAACCTTTAGCCTTCATCATACTTTCTCGTTGCTCATAGTAGTAATTCATTCAAAACTCATTAATGCAATCCGCTACAATGATGCTTTCGTTTCCAAAATACCTTTAATAAAAGAGGGTTGACACATAAATACAGGCCTACAACCCGGTGGGCTAGCCACGGAGCAGATTGGAACTGTGCATGGGAAGAGCGAAGCTGGTGGCAGTTCATTGTATAAAGTGCGGCAGTGCAATAAAATCATATTAAACTCTCCTTCAGAGCAAGTATGATGCATGTCAGTAATTCATCTTAAATACGTTCATAAATACATCGTCCAATGATCATTCATTTATACCAATTCATTTCCCAACTCATAAACAGTACCCATCCTTAAGTCAATTCATTGTTCAAGCACATACTCAATACCCTTCATATTTACTTTCATTATCCAAACGTTATATATATCTCGGTGCAAAAAGCTTGCGCGATCAGGGTGCAACAAAGTTCATTAAAAACGTCACATTTTGCGTCGGCGCCATTTTGGGTGGGGTCAGGCGAGTTCTAGCACAGTCAGAGTGTCTCTAGTCTCGCAAGGTTGGCCCAGAACTTTCCATTGGCAGTTCAGAAAGTCTCGTGCAGTGTGGTTAACAGTCTAACAATGTGGACCATGAGTCAAAGAGTGGGAAGGGCGGCAACAATTTTCCTACCGGGTCTTTCTGGTGTTCCTCCGGAACTGAACAAGCCTGTGCCGTGGCGGCATCTTAGCCATTTCCGATCCAAGTCTGGTGCCGGCAGGAGCAGCACCGCTGTCGTGGTTCCCAGCGAAGGGGACGGGGGCACCTATGCAGAGGGTCGGGGGTCCCCCGGCTCTTATAGAATCTTCAAGGTCGAGGAGAGGCGATATGGAGCGTGTGCCCGTCCTGGGCAGAGGACCTCTTTTTGATGTTGACCCTTAAGCGAAGAGTGTTGGGGTGTCGCTGGAAGCCTCCACCTGGAGGGAGGTGGGGGAGGGTCGTTCGCGGCACCTCCCCCTTCCAGCGACCCCGCGCCGTTCCTCGGCTCCATAGTTTTCGACATCGGCCGTGCCAGCCATTGATGATGGGGGGGGGGGGTGGTCGGCGGCTGAGGCAAGACAGCCCCCCCCCCTTCCCTTGGTGACATGTGGCGGGACTACCTTCGACTCTCCAGGGAGCGTGGAATGTGGCAGGACTGCCTATACCTATGAAGGCAGGCGGTGAATTTGGCATGTGGCGGGACTATCTGATTTGCCGCCGTTCTTGCCTTGGCTTCGGCTCTGGACCAGCAGGCGATGGCATGCGGCGAATTTGAAATGTGGCGGGACTACTTGATTCGCCGCCGTTGTCGCCTTGGCGTCGGCCTTTGGCAAAAGCCGGATCGGGTGAGAGAGAGGGGTGGTCGGTGGCCGAGGCAAGACAGCCCCCTCTCTCCCCGCGGCCTGCAGGGCGGCAGAAGGGAGAAGACGGAGAGGTCCTTGTCATCCTTTTTGGACCGCCTGCCCAACATCGTCTCCTTCTGACCGTGGGCAGGCGAGTCCCTCGTGCCTCCAGGCCTCGCCTTCCGGATGGGCGTAACCGCGGGCCTGTTGCACTTCGGGAGCTTCCGGAATGGGGGTAGGTACCTATTGAGTTGTTTCTATTTCATGTGACCGTTATTTGGGCGGGGCGGGCAATGAGGCAGACATGTTGGGAACAGGAACAGGCAGTGAAGCCTAGCTACCTCGTGGCTATGTTCTGATATCGAATCTTTTCGCCTTTTTACATTTCTTATTACGAACTACTTCTAATGTTTCTTATTTTTGGTGAAGTCAAAAGCTCATCAGGGGGTTACTGACTTGGCCTGATTTCTTTTTATTTTTCTTTCTCTTCCTTAGCGTGTTTCGAGCTAAAGCTTTTTGTTAGTAGGGAACGGTGATCACTTCATATTTTTATGTGTCCTTTTCACTAGGGGGGTACATCTGGACGGACCAGACGAGTCCCCTCCAATAAATGGTCCGGGGTGGAACGAGATTATCGATCAAAAGGGGAACATATATTCCTTCATTAGGGTATCATCCTGGACGGACCGAGCGATGTACTTCCACTTACTAGGGTAGCCTCCTGGACGGACCAGTCGGTCTATTTCTACTAAATGGCCCATGAGTAGAGAGCATATGTCCTCCATAAGAGTAGTCTCCTGGGCGGACCATGCGAGCTACCCCACAATAACCAACCAGTGGGGAGTGGGTAGGACTGACGAATTCACAAAGGGGCATAACCTACCCTTTTCTACTTGCAAAGACTAGACAGAGTGTTTCTATTTTACGTTGTTTGCAAATAGAAAATACCTCAAACGAAACAATTCCTGGAACAACAATGTCCAGGCAACCAACCAATCAGTGGGGAGAAAAACAGGCATGACGGATTACAACGGGGACAAATGTCTGCATTACCTGCCCTTCGCTATCCAAAAAGGAAGACAGAATATTTCTATTCGTCTCAGTTTGTAGACAGGGAAGATCTCAAAGAGCAACAATCGATTATTAATCGATTTCAAACAATCAGTGGGGAGAAAAGTAGGCATGACGGATTACAACGGGGACAAAAGTCTGCATTACCTACCCTTCTCTATCTGCAAAGAGGGACGACGTTCCTATTCGCCGCTGTTTGCAAACAGAGAATGTCTCGTTCTCACAAGAGAACCAATATGTCAAGTAGCCCTCAAAGCTAAATGAACCAATACCAACCAATACAATATCAGTATACAAATACCGATTTCAATACAAACAATCAATCAATCAGGTGGATAGAGCCACCCTACCAATCAGGCGTAAAAACACCCTACCAATCAGGCGTAAAAACACCCTACTTAATCTTACCCGGACCGGACCATACGGACAGTTCTTCGACTCCTTCCTCCAGCGCCCGATCGTTCTCTTACTCCATGTAGCATTCCTGTGGGATTCCAGTCAGGACAATAGGTCACTCAAGAGAGGTCCGTTCAGAATTGGTGAAGTTCTGTCGATCGGCAGCCGGGCGAGGGCCCTCTCAAGGCAGGCATACCCCGATCATTTTAGACGTTCACTTTTTCGTCTGGATCTCTCTTACCGAACCCTATGTCACTGATGGACCCCGCGTTGGGACGCCAATTGTTGAAAGTGAGCCCATAATCCTAACGATGCCCAGGCTGCTGGCGCAAACCGCCTCTCAGTTCCCATTCTGAATAATTACCAAATAAAGAGACGGGCGCTGGGAGCAGGAATCAAGAACAGAGTTTATTTCTCATGAGGAGAGCAAGTCATTTCGGACACGAAACACAGTGTCTTTCGGGAGGTGCTCTAACAAGTGAGCGTGAGACTCTGGTTTTTATACATTTGCTGAACATTTGATGATACAATCAGGTCAGTGTGTCGCAAAAGGAAAACATTCCTATAATCCTCGTGATGATCCTATTCCACATACATTCACAATGGGGACCCTTGACCTGCGGATAAGAGGGGAGGGCAATCATGCAGCTGAGTGTGTCGTAGGATGTGTGCGCCTGATCATGGCCCAGGGGGTGGGGTGGCTAGGCATACAATAAGGGCAGTAAATGGTATCTCCTGGCTTAGGCGATGGCCTCGGACATGTGTGGTCAGCCGGACTCGGGGGTAGGGGTCATCAAAGGAGTGATATTCATGTCTGCGTGGACAATCGAGCGTGGAGGGAAGGCTCGTCAACAGAGGGACATTCATGGAAGGGGAGGAGGTGCTGGTCAGGTGCGGCCGTGACTCGCAAGGACAGGGCTTTGCGGAAGAAGAGGGTTTATGACTTGTTCATGTGAGGAGAAGGAGGGGGGACGGGGTGCGTGCAGGACCAGAGCCGCGCAGAGAGGGAGAGAGAGAGAGAGAGATCTTACGACCTGTACATGGGGGAACAGGGGCAGCCAGATACAACTGGGGGGGCCATGTCAGCTGAGGCGAAGGATGCTCCTTCGAGAGGGGAATGGAGAAGGCCTGGGTCAAGCAGGAGGGTTACCTTTCACATCAGGGTCGCGCAAAGGGAGCGGGTTTCATGGCCTATACATGAGAGAGGGGGTGCAAGATACGCGCAGGAGGGAAGCTGGGGAGTCTAATGGGTAAAAAGGGCCATGGTGCCTAGAATGGCCGTGCATATACACAGGGGTACGGGCTCTTACTGGCAGGGTGATATAGTCAATAATTTACAGTATCCATGGTGCTCACAAGGAGAGGAGTGGGAGAAGAAGGGGAATGAATGCTGTCTATGTACATCGAATTTATCAGATTTCACACCAGTCTCCAGCGCCTGCCTCTTTGTTTGGTAACTTGAGTGGTATTAGAGGCGGTTAGCGCCGGGCAACTTTGAAAAAGGTCATCGGTCCTACCTTTTTCCACAATTGGCGTCCCAAACGTGGGGCCCATCAGTGACTCGTGGATCCAGTGGGAGAGGTCCTGACGACAGAGTGAACGACTGCAACGATCGGGAGAGCTCCTGTCCGATAGACCCTCGTCTGACAGCCGATCATCCGAACTTCACTGGTTCCGAACAGACCTCTCTCGAGTGATCTATGGTCCTGACTGGGAACCATCAGGAGTGCCGCGACGGTCACGAAGAATAGAGGACGTTCGGGCGCTGGATTCGGAAGACAAGAAACTGTCCATGCGGTCCGGGTAAGGTCGTGTAACACGACAAATTGCGAAATGATTGTTTTATCGTTTGGAAAATACTAGTATTACTCTTTGAATTGTTGGTTCTTTTTGGAGATTCGCTGTCTGCAAACGGAGAAGAACAGGTTCTCTCTTTGCAGGTAGTGAAGGATAGGTAACGCAGACTTTTGTCCCCGTTGTAATCCGTCGTGCCTATCTTCCTCCCCCACTGATTGATTGTTTGGCCCGAACTGTTGTTCGCAGATTGTTTTCTGGAGATTCTCTGTCTGCAAACAGGGAAGAACAGGTTCTCTCTTTGCAGGTAGTGAAAGGGTAGGTAACGCAGACTTTTGTCCTCGTTGTAACCCGTCGTGCCTACTTATTCTCCCCATTGATTGTTTGATTGACCGAACATGGACTGTTCGATATTGGTTCTTTTGAGGTATTCACTGCCTGCAAATAACGAAGAATAGAAATATTCTGTCTAGTCTTTGCACGCTGTGATAAGATAGGTAGTGCAGACTATTGTCCCTGTTGTAATCCGTCATGCCTATCTTCTCCCCACTGATTGGTAGCCTGTTTAGCCCGGACCGCTTATTAGAGATGAACCATCCGGCTCCACTGGAAGGCACCCCTAATAAGGACATGTTTATGAAGCATGGATTGATCGCTATAGCCTATAGCAAGCTGTGGCATAAATATACGAAGAAGGATCAGAAAAGTCAGTGGCCACTGATAGGATCCTTCGATGAGGATAAAATAAGCGCGCTACAAACAGCCCTTGGGAAACACAAGACAACGCCCACTATGCTTGATAGTCTCGGCATGTGGTGCAAAGAAACAGAACAACGTAAAAAGAGAAATGAAAGTAGGTTGGGAAAAGAGCTGCGAAAGTCAGCCCACCTAGCTGCTAAGAAATTAGAAGAAGAGATAAAGGAGAGAGAAGAAGCAAAACAGAAACAAGAGGTAGAGACATCAAGTCAGTGTCCGGTTAGAACACCCTCTACGCTCTACCCTGAATTACCCTCGAAACAGCGAGCCAACGATGATCTTTTGTTAGGTCCTCCGATCATCTACATGCCCCCTCCATATGCCCCTTCCCAACCTTTAGCACAGCACTCACTACCCCCAAGCACAGACGAGAGTAGTACCAGAGCTTCGGTCCCCATGGCCTCCGCGCCGGCCGAACCCCTTGTACTAGATACAGCACACGCGACAGTGTTAGATGACCCAGAGGCCCGAAAGACAGATTCCACAAGAACGAACAGGTTAAGCAAAGATGAGCGAGCGGGGATTGACAAGATAGTAAGGACACTGGTAGAAAGAAAGGAGAGTGAGGAGCACATCACGGATATGTTCAACTCATATGCAGGGAGCCACAGACGGCACTTTGCCGTACGACTGTGTTATCATGCCCTGAATGCGTATGAGGACCGATATCGAGACAAAGGTCCCGAGAGCCTAACGACTCTGTATAGAAAGGTCGATATCGGGGATGAGGGCGAGTGTGACGTGACGGACCTCCTTATGCGTACGCTTGAGGTTTTCCGCCACCTCACTGAACAAGAATCGGAAGCTAAACCTACGACACCCGTAGCGACCGAATCCCGAACTGAGCGAGCTAGCACCATGATGCCAATAAGAGAGGCTGCCCCCTACTGGGTTCCCCCACGAGGTCTGGGAACACACGATGACATCAACCACCAAGATGCAAGAGTGAGGGTAGTGTACAACTGGGTCTACCAGCCATGGGATCAGCAAGATATTCTGACGTTCCGGAAGTCTCTGCCCGATTTACGTAAAAACCCCACTGCCTTCTACACTGAATTAGGTACAGCCCTAGGTTCAACGATTATGACCCTGGCTGACATCGACTTGTTTTTCGGGTTATGTCTGCCAGCTGATGTGTGGAAGCAAATCCGGAAAGTCGACCACCTTGAGCTGTTTGGACATACCTGGTCACAACTCGATGGCATAGATAGGCAACGAGAACCTGGACAGAAGCCTTTGAAATCCATTTTAGAACTCCCAGACAAAATTGTACAGAAATTGAAAACCCTGATCCCAGAAAAGAAAGTGGACTGGTCGATAGTAACGGCCTGTCGTCAGAAACCCCAGGAAGACCTATCGGAATACTTCTCCCGGTTTGAAATGGTGTTCTCTGATTACAGCGGCCAGGACATGACCACTGCAACCGGACACCATCTGTTTGTCCAGAATTATGTAAAAGGTTTGTCGCAGGAGGTCTCTCAGAAACTGCAGGCCAGCGAGAGTAGTTGGGCAGCCTCCAAACCCGCAGCTATCCTCCAGATGGCCCAATATTACGAGCACCAGAAAAATGAAAACGATAGAGTGACAGAGAAAAAGAAGAAAGACTTAAAAGAAAGGGTGATGATTGTGCAGTTGCAAGGGGCGACTATAGGACGAGAGCAATACAAAGGGAACTACCAGACAAATGTCCCTAGGAACGCATCCCCTAAAGACCATACCCCGACACCCCATGTTGGACGTAGAGACATTAGCGAGGACCAGTGTGCATTCTGCAAAGGATTCGGCCATTGGAAATCCCAGTGTCCGGTTCTGTTGGAGATGAACAGAAATAGGGACCCCAAGGACGTAGCGGGTGGACCGAGAAATAGAGGACAGCAACGGGGGTCCACGAATGACACAAATAACGATAGATCAAACAGACCGAATACATTTGACCGTCCCCGACAGAACCAGTACCAGCAGTCTGACTGCGACGATGCCCGCGACTTCGCATAGGACTGCCTAGGGCAAGGGAGGGATCCAGTCGAACTCTATGTTGACCAGCAAGGTCCTTTTGTCACCGCTAAGGTCCTGGGTACAAAGTCTCCATTTCTGGTAGACACTGGCGCGACACGTAGTGCGTTATCTAAACGACTGATTCCAAGGGCACCCTTGTCTGGCTCGCTTGTAACATCGATAGGTTTCGATGGAACGCCCTCCACTAACCCTTTGTCCACACCGATCTCCTTCGACTTAGAGAACAACACAACTGACACAACGTTTTTGCTTTCCGCCAATACTCCTGACGCCATTATGGGACTTGACTTGCTGAAACATTTCCGAGCTACTATTAGATGTTCACAAGACGGAGTTCGAGTTTTTCTGTACGACAACCCAATTCTGCTCAGACATTGCCCTTCCCGACGCATGTTTTCCATCACTGACACTGACTCGTCCCTTCTTGACACTCTGCCTCTGTATCTGTGGGCCAAGACAGATTCGGACGTAGTACGCATGATGATTGACCCAGTGCACATCACTGTTCGACCGGACGCAATACTCCCGAAACTCCCACAATATCGGATATCGCCAGAGGGCGAGAAGGCATTGGTAAAGATTATTCAGTCACTGATAGACGCAGGAGTGGTAGAGGAAGTAGTTAGCAATGTTTGCAACAGCCCTATCTTACCCATCATACAGAAACAAGGAGAGGGAGATGAGAAAGCGTACCGCTTCATCATCGACCTTCGAGAGATCAACAAAGTAGTTGTACCCCAGTACCCCGTGGTCTCAGACATCACCACTATCCTGACTTTGATTCCTTCTACTGCCACCACCTTCACTGTCATTGACCTCAAAAATGCTTTCTTCTCTATCCCCATCCATCCAGACAGCCGATACCTCTTTGGCTTCACCCTAAAAACCCGCTCATATAGATTCTGTCGAGCACCCCAAGGCTACACAGAAAGCCCCAGCATCTACAGTCAGGCCCTCAAGAGACAACTGGACGAAGTCCAGTTACCCGATGGAGTGGTGTTGATACAATACGTCGATGACATCCTTTTGGCGGCCGATACCACTCCACTTGCAGTCACAGCCACCATTCAACTCCTGCACTTCCTTGCGGAAAATGGCCACAAGGTCTCCAAAAAGAAGCTGCAATTCTGCCAACCCCAGGTCACTTACTTAGGCCACCTTTTGTCCAAAGACGGAAGGAAACTTACTCCCGACCGGATCCAAACCATTCTAGAGACCCCTGTCCCTAAGACTCAGAAACAAGTCCGCTCCCTACTAGGCCTCACCTCCTTCTGTCGGCAATGGTTGCCAAACTTCAGCCTCATTGTGAAACCGCTGCTTTCTCTACTAGCTAAAAATGTCCCCTTCCCACTCCCTTGGACCCCTGAATGCCAATCCTCCTTCATAGAACTACGAGATGCCCTTTGTTCGGCCCCTGTCCTAGGAACCCCCGACTACACGAAGCCCTTCTCCCTCTACACTCACGAAAGGGAGGGGTGTGCTTTATCTGTCTTGACCCAGTCCATTGGCCCAAAGCAACGACCATGCGCTTACTTCTCTGCCACTCTTGACCCCGTAGCCAGAGCCTTGCCTGCCTGCCTTCGAGATGTAGCTGCCGCTGCTATCTCTATCCGACAAAGTGAGGGGATCGTGCTCTCGAATTCCCTCACGGTATTAGTACCCCATGCAGTTGACACCCTCCTGAACCAAACTAAGACGCAACACCTGACGAGTGCACGACTGACTGGATACGAACTGACTCTGCTTGCACCCCACATCACCCTGAAAAGATGCACCACACTGAACCCGGCAACTTTGTTGCCCCTACCGGAGAACAATCCCAATGTGTCCCCTGTACATGACTGTGTGACCCTCACAGACGAACAGACTAGGAGTAGGGTTGACCTCAGAGACACGGCTTTTCCTGACCCTGATGGAGAGCTATGGGTGGACGGCTCTTGCATCAAACTCCCTGATGGCACCACCTCAGCTGCTTATGCGGTCACCACGGCCCGAACTGTAGTAGAGACAGCCCGCATCACACAAAGATCTGCCCAGGCAGCAGAACTAATTGCCCTGACACGAGCATGCATTCTAGCAGCAGGAACCACAGCAAACATCTACACCGACAGCCAGTATGCCTTCGGGGTGGTTCACCATTTTGGGCTCCTTTGGAAGGAAAGGGGATTCTTGACCTCACACGGCACCCCCATCTTACACGGAGATCTAGTCTCCGCCCTGATCGAAGCCGTCCTCCTCCCCAAACGACTTGCAGTCATCAAATGCCAGGCACACAAGAAGGTGACAGACATTATTGGACAGGGAAATGCACTAGCCGACATCACTGCTCGGACCACAGCTGAGAATAGGACGACGACACGCATGTACGTGACCAGGTCTCAAGCAGAGAAATGGACCGACGCTAGGGACACAATTAGGGACATTCAAATGGCCAGCTCACAACACGAATTGACTGAATGGGCACGGGGGGGACTGAAAGACGATGAAGGCTGCTGGCGAACAAAAGACACGAACAAATGGTTGCTTCCTGACTCATACCGGATTCCCATATTGACTATGGCACACTCCCCTGCACACATAGGATCAGCCCCCATGATCGAACTTGTCTCCAGAGTTTGGCACAACGACAAAATCACAGACTCCGCCAAACGTATGGTCCAACAATGCTTGCAACATAACCCTGGGAAAGGAACTGTAGTACCCCGGGGAGGGTTTGGGGTTCCCAATCACCCATTTGAAGTCCTGCAGATGGGCTACATCCAGCTAGACAGATGCCAAGGCCTGAAATACGTACATGTTGTGGTGTGTGCATTCAGCAAATGGGTGGAAGCCTATCCAACCCGTGACAACACTGCTATAGCCACTGCAAAAGTACTATTAAAGGAATTTTTCCCTCGCTACGGCCTTTGCCGAATTTTATGGAGCGACAATGGCCCCCACTTCGTAGCCGAAGTTATCCAGCTCATCTTGAAGGGGCTGGGTGTAAAACAGAAGTTCCACGCAGTCTTCCACCTCCAGTCTGCTGGACTTGTTGAGCGACACAATGCCACACTAAAACTAAAACTAGCAAAGATAGTGGCTACCACAGGACTAAAATGGCCAGACGCTCTCCCACTTGCATTGCTATCGATGCGTTCCACCCCCACCAAACACCACTTGACACCTTACGAGGTCGTTTTCGGCCGACCCATGAGCGTCTGGTCTGCACCAAAACCGACTTCCATTCATGACGTCCCGGACGTCCTAATGTCTGATTACTTGTATAAATTGACTGAAACGCTGTCTGTCATTCACCAACAGGTGCTGCATGCCATCCCTGACGCTTCCAGGGGTCCCGGACACAACCTGCAACCCAGGGACTACGTTCTTATAAGAAATTTCCAGCGTGCCAAGAGTCCGGAACCCCGGTGGACGGGCCCCTGGCAAGTCCTCCTCACCACCCGAACAGCTCTTCGAGTGGAGGGAAAACGGACCTGGGTACATGCGCACCTCTGCAAATGGATCCCCCCCCCCCGACTCTGACGACGACCGAAGACGTGACCACCCAGGAAGAGCTCCTGAACAAAGACCGACCATCACAGAACTGCTATCCAGACACAGAGACACTCGAACTAGCAAAGATTCCTGACCCCACCATGCCATCCAGAGAAGGGTATAACCTGCGACGAAAGGAGGGAGTTTCAGCTAAGCAGACCATTGACTAAGTCATAATTCTCAGATCGGTGGCCTAACACTACAAAGGCTGTCAGGAGAGAAAGCCAGACGAGGTTTTTGGTTCTGCCCGCTTCCGAGCTCCCTTGAAGATGATGGAAGCAACCGGACATCCGAAGATTCGCTACAAAAACCCAAAGACTGACAAAATCCACAGTTCAAAGACAATTGCACTCTTTATCACGATCCTCTTCTGCCTCCTACTCATGAGCACACTCTGGATTGTGGAAGAAAGCGCACCCGCTCATGAGACATTCCTGACCACTGCACAGCCTACCACCATGAAGGAACATTATCTGATTTCTCTCTCACCCCAACTCAGAGAAAGGCGAAAGGAGTTTTGGAACAACTCCTTCGTGCAACTGCTGCACCAGCACAATCTTGCCACCAATGCCACCAACTGCTGGATCTGTGGGTTGCTACCCCACGCCACTGGACATTCGATACCCTTCATCCCTTCACCCTTCTCAATTCACGGCTCCTGCCTTGCTTGGCTGATCCTCCTGCAAGAGAGCTATAGGGATAATGCCACCTCCAGCAAAACTATGACGCATTTCTTTCATGAGGTCTGGCGAAACAGAACGAAGACACACTTCTGCCCGCAGACCTCCAACGACTATCCACATGGACATTTTATTTATTTATTTATTTATTTATTAGAACGAATTGAAATGCAGGTGTTTAACAATCCAACCAGACCCACCTTCTCCTACCTCCGGAAACGAACAGCTGCCACCCTGACTGTGGCCCTATCCGTCATCAACGTCACAGGCCTTATGTGCATAGAAGGGCTTGGGACACAGCTGGTGGGCCGCAGTGCCTGCCGCATCACCAGAACTTTGGACTCCACCGATCCACCTTCCTTTGTATCCTCTCCAAACATGTACTTTGTTTGCGGCACAATAGCCTACACCTGGCTCCCCAAAGGCTGGGGGGGCACCTGTTTTATCTCCTTCATCTTTCCTCCGACCTATGTGGCTCCGGCGAATCACCATAGACAAAAACGAGCCAAGGACATTGAACAAGCCGACTCTACAGGAGCACAGTTCCTCGATGCAATGAAGGGACTTGTTCCACTCTGGAGCCCGATGGCAAACAGCCGTGCCATCCGACATTTGACTCAGGCAGTCGAGACAACAATGAACATCACAGTTGGCATCCTTGCAAACAATACAGCCGAGCTTCAAGCGGTCTGCCTGGTGGCTCTCCAGAACCGCCTTGTTCTAGATGTGGTTCTAGCGGATCGTGGAGGAGCATGCCGCATTATTGGGTCCTGCTGCTGTACATATATACCAGACAATTCACCCTCAGTGTACAAAGCCATCGAACATCTCCACAGACTCTCCTCAGAAGTTCACCAGGAGCAAGAAGAATGGTCGCTTGGTGGATGGTTTTGGAGTACTGTTAAGGACTGGGGCTGGAGACTGTTTACTATTATCCTGATTCCTGTGGTTGTAATATGTGGGTTCTGCTTAGGAATTCAATGCCTGCCGCCTCTGTGTTCACTATGTGCGAATTGTATCTGCCCTAAGACTGTGGACTTTGAAAAGGAACACATGAGCGCACTGTATGATGTTGAGGTTAAGAATCTGATGCAGATAGACATCGATTAGACAAGCTGGCTAGATATGTTGAAAAGGGAGGACTGTTAAAATCAAGTTTGCAGTGTCAACATTATGGGCGCCATCTTGCCCCCCCTTTTTGAGTCCACTTGTGCGCATAAGCGGCAGCCATTTCAAATACCATGGCCTCTCTGCCCATCGCCGACAGCCAGCGCATCCCTCTCTCTCTCTCTCTCCTGACCTGGCAGGCATCCCCCGCGCGCGGACAGCCCCCGCTCTCACATGCTTGGGCCATAAACCCCTCTTCAGCGCAACCCTGCCTCGGAACCCCATCCTGTTCCCAGCTCGACACCTCCCTCCACTCCTTTCATGATCCCGGATCCTTTGATAAAACCCCCCCCCCCTTTCCTCTGTGTCCGATTGTCCTGCTCGTTCCCAGGCCACCACCTGGCCTTGCGGATGCAGTTTATTGCCCCCATACAGTAGGAAGCTTCTCCCATCAAAGGATCCACGAGTTGATCAAAGCCCCCACCCCATGAGACCCGATCGACCACATACATTCCAGGAATCGGCGGAATGTCCAGCTACGCGACAATCGTCACCTGTTGTGACCGGGGTGGGGACTTCTACTGTAAATGTGTGTGGGAACGGGCCTGAAGCAGGGATTCCGAGGATGCCCTTCCGTACTTCAAAGTATTTCCAAGAATGTGCCACATGCAATAAACTGTAATAAAGATCATAAACCTGTGTATAAGAGGCCAGGCCTCAGAGATGCGGTTAGAGCACCTCGAGAAGATACCCTGTTGTCTGAATTGATGTGTTCTGCTCCGTCGGAATAAAACTTCTGTTTCCTGCCTTCCAGTCTCCAGCGCCTGCCTCTTTGTTTGGTAACTTGAGTGTTATTAGAGGCGGTTAGCGCCGGGCAACTTTTAAAAAGGTCATCGGTCCTACCTTTTTCCACACTACCAGGGGGGACTGCCACTCTTCTTACTGCTCTGCTGTGTTGGCCTGCTGCTTATTTAGCTGCAGGAGGGACTGTCACGTTGCTCCCTGCTTTGCTGTGCTGGCCTGCTGCCTGCTAAGCTTTGGCATGTGCGTTACTATTAAGTGTTCTCAAAGGGCTTGTTGGCTTGCCCCCCCGATTTAGATTTTCAGACTCATCAAGAACTCCATTGCATCTCTGTGGCCCGGGTACTACATCCGGCAGATCAAACTACCAAGTATTAGTGCTTTCCTCATCAAAGCAAGAGGTGTTCTGGTTTGGGAGACCTAGCGTGGCATTCTGCAAGTTACTGAGCACTGCCCGTCATCAAGATCAGTGTTACGTGCCCCACACAGTAGAATTGGATAATGAAGTCTTGGGCAAGAAGCAGTGCCTCTGGCTGAGTGCCAGCGAACCAGCTGCAATTCCTTCTAATGTAATGCCCAGGTAACGCGGAGTGTGGCAACGATGCCAGCACCATTTCAGCCACCCTAGCAGAAGCTGGCAGTCAGCGAAGTGCCTCCACCGCAAAACCGGAGCTGAGGGGCTCGACAAGGAGAAAAATAAAATAAATAAATGGGTCTCACCCAATCTGTAAGACTACTGCGACTACCACTGCCAAGAAAGGACAGCCCTGCACTACCAGTCTGTCTCTGTCTCTGACTCTGGCTGAAAAGGTACTGTAATTGGAAGTTTGGACCCCAAGGTCCCAGACACCGACACATTCACTCACATTTGTTTGACTTCTCCCAGTCCCGAGGGACCCGTTCAACGTCATATCCAGAGTGCCCCAAAGGAGCACTGTTTTCCCACAACGGCAAGTAAATAGCACACATCAGTAACCACTTGATCGTAGCTGTTGCTAGCACAGTATTGACCTGACTGAGTGGAGATCTTGCATGCAATGTGATACTTAGAACCAGAATAACTTGAAAAGATTTTTATTGTTTTGGTTTTATTGAGAATACATGAAGCTGTTTATCATAAACCTGTGTGGAGTCTTTTAATGGTGCATTCATAGTGTAACTGTGTGTGATGCACAAATACTTTACACATTGCATCTTTTGAGAAGCCTGCTTGCTGTGTGCCCTGCTACCAGAGGGCGAGCATAGGTTATCTAAGTTGTGTATCTAGCTTACCCAGACTAGAGCGGTGGGTCCTGCCTGGGTGTATACCTTAGATAACCAGAAACCCCATTTCTAACACATCCCAAGTGACATCTGGTGGCTGAAATTAATGTAAGCATCCCATCTATCAACTTGTTGATTGTTGTCAAAGACAATGGTGTCAAGGTCGGCGAGTTTAGGAGATGGATTAGTTTTGATGGTATAATTTTTGCTTACTTTGGAGACCTAAATAGCATAGTCCAGGACCAATGGATGTTACAGTTACGATACACAAGGACTCTAGCTTTGTTGCAGAAGTCTTGCTGCAATTAAGCAACAAGTGTTCTACTCAAGATGTCCCAGCATGTCTGGAAGACAGGCTTTTTTATGGAACGTCACTCTTTCGAGGCAGAGGAGGGTTACGTATGTGGGCTGCCAGAGGAGCTCCAAGGATCAGCTCTTCCCCTTCCACCATCTTGAATCACACACCAGGCTCTCATCAGTATTCATCAGATCTGCACTTCTATCAGACAATCTACCTGGGACTACCAAGGACAGCTCCTAGTAAAAATATGGCTAGTTATCGGCCCTCAGACGTTCAGTAAGGAACAGTGTAAATGTTACTAAACCTGCACCCTTTTCCACCCTGGAGCCGACACCCAGTTACATGTCACAGACCATAAGGACTATGAGGTCTAGGCCTTCACAGCCACTAACTTTACTGGAGTTCTGAGAAAAATAAAGGCCCAATTTACAAAGCATTTGAAACCGTAAACGTAATTTACTGCCAAAAGTAGCTTCTTATAGGTCTGTCAGAATTCCAATAAAAGATGTAGGACAGGTTTAAATACCGTTACTACAGTATGAGTATATCCCACGGCTGAGTGCAAGTATGTTGTAGTTAACTATCCCGCTATGGCTGCTGAGTGGGACGATAAAGGTGTTCTTTGCCTTGGAAGGTTTTTGAGAAACCACAAGACGTAAAGGTTTTTTGCCATTCACAAACTCCTCTTCGACACCTTACCACTCTGGAAATGATTGAAAGGGGAACAGACCGTTGCCTAATGCAGGAATGATGTAGGGGGGAAGAGTTTTTTCCATGAGGAACAATTCCTCCCACATGGGGAACAAACTTTGTTTTACATTTGCACAGCAAGCTGCATTTGACTAATGTGGGGTTATACCCCGTGTACAGATGTGACAGCTGCAATATCTTTGATGTACATGGCACCCCCAAAGTATGCTGGTCGACCTGCGACAAGCTCAGCTTTTAAGGCTTATACAGGAGAAGGTTTACATAGTCACAAACGTAGTGTGTTAACACCTGTGCATAAAAGTAACTTTTCATAGGGCTTGATTTACCCAAACCAAAAAATGTGGAAGACACTAGCAAAGTCCAATGAAACAAGCAATACTGCTAATTCAGCAAGAAAGGAAAACATATGGTTAGTATTGCACTTTCTAGCTTCTCTTGTGCAACTGTTTGGCCACGTAGGAGAAACATGCCCTAGTCTCAAAATGAGATAATTCACAAATCATAGAAGTTTTGTGGCGCTTTAGCTAAAAACACACTTTGAGAAGGAAGATCCCTTAAGCTGTATCTTTCTATCATAATTTCATCTCAGTTAATTTCAGAGCATTTCAATTTCACTTGTTTAATTAAAAACAATTTAAATAATCAGGTTCTACTACGGCTTGGCTTGAAAATGAACACAATTGAAACTATTTGTTTGAATAAGCTTCAATTGGTAAGATATTGATTTTACATCAAAATTCTCTCAGTCTGAACTGCAATTGTATTTGTCTAAAATGACTTCTATATATACACTGAAACTTAACTCCAACCCATCCAAAAAACTCGTATTCATCCTATCAAATGGCACGAACCTGATCTTAACCCTTAAACTGACTCAAATTGTGACCCGTAACAAGACCTTGACCTCATTTTTCACATTATCTTAATTTTAAAGGAGGAAAACATTACTTACCATGCAAGTATCCATTCGTAACTTGTCCTTCTGTAGATTCATATAAATTGCATACTCTAGTGTTGAGCTTGGGAGTTCTTTTTGTTTGAAATAGTATTTTCGAGTCACAGGGTAATATGTGACTCCTCCCTTAGTAGTCAATGCACATGGGCGCAGACTCTATCGTTAGATTGTTTTTCAAACAGTATGGAGTAGTGATGTGTGAGAATATGCTGTCCATGCAAATAATGTATAATGAATGTTACTGTTGCAGGTAGGTGACTGGTCGCCAACCCTGATCTTACCCTTACTCCAAGGAGGAAGGTGGACGGATGTTAATCTACAGCACTACAGGTTAAGAACATGCTTACAGGGTAAATAACATTTGCCATTCACAGCATGTGTGGCTGTAAATACACATGTTCTGCATAGACTGAAAAGTCGCACTTCCCAAACCGGTGGCTAGTCAGTGGGTGATGCAGATGTTTGAAGTAAAGTTTGCAGTAAAGTTTGTAGCACAGTTTAGCCAACCTTAGCCTATTGACAAAGTAATGCTCTGTAAATGTGTGTGGGGTTGACCGTGTAGATGGTGTACATAGGTCCGCTGTGGGAATATTCCATAAAAAGTCATGGTTGCTCCTTTTTCCCTAATATGTGTGTGGCCTAAGGGGAGTGGGGACAACCCTTTTTGCTTTAAGCTAACATGTTTGGATACATTTTACAATCCATCTAGCTATGCCAGCTTTTTATACTGCATGCCCTTCATGAGGTTAAGCAAAAGTGACAAAAAGTTGCTGAATTTTATGAAAAGGTTTGGTATATCAATGTAATAATAATAATAATCCACATTTGTAAAGCGCGAACAATCACCCGTAAGGGTCTCTAGGTGCAGTCGGGAAGATTAAGCAAGCTATTACCCAGAGTCACATGGTGCTGGGCTAATCTGCCACCGGCACCGGGGATCGAACCGTGATCCCGAGATTCCAGTCAGTCGCCCTGGCCGCGGTGCCACACCTCTTATGACACTAAGAAATTAGCCCAGAAAGGGATAGATTTGTAGGGGGCTGAAGGTGGGATTTTGTGGCATTGGTGAACCCCAAGCTGTGGAGCAAGGAGTTGGTGGCTTCACACTGCTACCTGCCCATGCTCTTGATCAGCCAACCGTCTGCTTATGGGGAAATGTGTGCCCTCTTCTGAGATGGGAAAACACAACCACTATGTGCTTGGTGTCATCACGGCTCCAAGTGTATTTACCAAAGGGGATTAACTTGTATTGGTAGTGATGTCCATTTAACATGAACTAAATGTAGCATTGTTGCACAGGATGGAGGGGTATGTGGAAGATGTCCTTCACATTCCGGTAGATCTCATGTAGTCATGGTGCTGCAGCAGGGGCATAACATCATGAAGGCTTGTTGTATGGAGATGTTCCTAGAGGATGCATTTATTAAAGGGCCATTGGTCAAGAACTGTCCTGAGAGAGCCCTTATTTTGGGAGATTATAAACTATAGGGAATAAGCCCCTTTGTCCTGGTGTTGTAGGGGCAATGGCTCCATGACCTCATGGAGTAGGAACACATGCCCCTGTTCATGGAGGAGGCAGACGTATTCTACACTTAGGGTGTGCACATAAAGTGGAATGTTTGTTGGGATTAAGAGAAGCTCTAGATAACACCCATGCTGAATGAGCTCTAGAACCCAGAGGGCTGTGGTGATTTCTTAATAACGTGGGAGAAACGCCTGTAATCCCCCCGAAAGGCGATAGTAAAGGATTTGTGGCAAGTCAATGCTTGGAGCTAGAAGCTTCATTTTTGGAGGTGGCTGTCTCTGACCCTATTGTTGTTACTCCAATAGGCTGAGTTGGTGTAGTTCCTACCCCCTTGATGATGGAATGAATGCTGCAGGTGTTGAAATGACTGGGGCTGTTCTGAGGAAATAGTCTTTGGTGTGCCCATATACCACTGCCTGTGAAAGGAACCCCTAGTGGGTGGAGTCTGGAGGGATCCCCATGCTATTTGCTATTTCCTTGCGTTTCCTAATAATGTTTTCTTAAATTACAACTCAGCTATTTAGGGGCAAAAGAGGTGCTCGCCAACAAAGGGTCGATGAATGGGATGTTGCTGTACCTCCGGCTTAAAACCAGAAATATGGAGCCATGAGTGCCTACATAGGATTATAGGGGTGTTAACCTCTCTGGCCACTGTATTGGCAACACAAAATGCTCATGAATGGTGGCATACAAAATGATTTTGTTTTTGGCAAAAATGTACTCCCCTCTCCCAGTAAACTGTTCTGTAAAGCACTGAAGCAGAACCTCCCCTGCCCATCTCCTCCCGTCGTACCGTGAGTTTAGGCTCACAGAATTTATTGATCCATCAGTTTGTGACAGCTCCCACCACAACCCTTTTTCTTGTAGTTTCTTTATCAGGTGGGGACAACCCCTGTGGCCTGTGCAGCAACCCATTTACCAGCAGTGTGCATCACCAAAACATCTGGAGGGATGTTGCTCTTGATGCATGTAGGGTCTGTGGCATTTCTTTGCATCCCCTTAAACATAAGAAGGAATTGCATAGAACATTCTGACAGAGAGCGTTTCCACAAGGATGTCCCCATCCCCATAGATGGTGAGCATATTTACCTTGTGGTAGAGTGCAGCTCTCTCTATGACCCCAAGGTATGAAACTGTCATCTGAGGGAGAGGCCTTGATTCGAATGACTCAAGGTCTGGGTCTGCTGGAAGTTCTATATCATAATCTTTCTACAGGTCTTAGTTAATCTTAAAATAAAATGGTGGATTGTACGGAGTAGAGTTGCCTGTGTGAATAGGATTGTTGATATCCTAAGGAGAAATGTGATAGGGTGATAACAGTGGAGGTGAAGGAAGATCTTGCAGAGGAGGTGGCGGAGACAAAAGTGTACATGAATGGGTACTGGTGGTCACATCTCTGAGCCTTTAATACAAAGCGAAAAAGTTCTGTATATTGACCCAAATACTACTGGCAATAGACAAGTTTTGGTTCTCAAAATCAAATGAGTTTTTAATTCATAAATATTATGGAGTCATGGTTATTCTTAAAACACACAAAGAGTACAGTTTCAAAAAGAGTTCAAATACATAGACCAAAAGAGGGCAAGTGTCCGATAATTTTGAGAACTAGTCAAAAGACAAAGAATTTACGATACATCATACTTGCTTGACCCCATCTGCTATCACTTGTATGTGAGGTGTGCCTCCTTTACATTGCTACCAGGACGTTGCTACCAGGAAGTTTTTTAGAACATCTGAGCCTCTTGGGTTGTGGAGGAGACTGGTGGGGTGTCTGGCAATGGGTCTGTGGAAAGTGATAGTTTCCATTTGGGGGATGGATGAAAGTACCTTTCTGCCTTTCATAAATCTTTTCCTGTGGTTTTTCCAGGATTGGTCTCTGGGAGTTGAATAAGCCAGTGGCAGTGGATAGACTGGACTCAGATGGCAGCTTTGGCACCAGTGGCGGCTTGAGTATTGTTTTTGGGTCGGTGATTATTTCGGCATCAAAGGCTGCATTGGTGCCAATTAAGCCTTCACCTTCAAGGAATGCTTAGGCCTTCATGTGCCTGATGGTCAACAGGAATGTTGTCCCATGCTTTAAACCAGTGCCAGCAGAGCCCAAAGACTGGAGAGGCCACAAGGATGGACAGACTTGTGTCCTCAACTGGATTTCCGTCCCTTGGAATGTGTGCTCCACCTCCATGCTAGGCCTCTTCTGAAGCTTGTGGTCCTTATTTGAAGACCCGTAGACGTGGAGGAAATAACTTCTTTCTGTTCTTTGGGCTTGGATGTGCCAGAGCAGAACACCTCTGAGATGGGCTTGCAATGTGAAGTCATTTGAAGGGGGGGACCCATCCCCCTCTTCTTCCTTAGAACCGAGAGAGATCCATGTTGCCAAAGATGTTGGACATGGAATCCGTGAATTGCAGCTGCATGGCGATATGCACCAAGCATCGATCCCTTCACTGCCAGAGTGTTTTCTTGCAGTGAAAAGCTATACAGAAGATACACTCTGTCTTTTTGGCCTGGAGAGACACAAAATACACCCTGTGCAGGTTGGTCCAGGAGTATTGTGCATCACACAGAGTGCTCTTTTTTATAAGTAGATCTCCCGGTTTTATGGTATTTATTTTTGGGCCATTTCCATCTGTATTTATCCATATTTATTTTGTGTTTTTCGTATACAAGTAGTTCTAAAACTGTACATTTCCGTATCTATTTAACTAATAGACGGGCACTCATACTATGATGTCTGTCGTTTCTTAGCTATTTAAGCTGCCAAATATTACGTAACAGTACATCCAATGGTAAATACTAGCATTATACCATAAATGTATATGACATATTCTATTATTTAAAGAAATTTCATCAGGTTTTTTAATTTCCCTCGCTGTCCATCTGCTCAGCTGCTGGCCTAGAATACATGAAAGACTGCATGGATAATTATTTAAAAGAAGCACAATATTCTGTATTTATCCTCTTTTAAAAATAAATACAGACCGAAAACACATTGTTTTCTGTCTGTATTTATCTGTAAAAATCCGTAAAAACGGAAAACGGGGAGCCTTATTTATAAGACATATGTTCCATTAACCTGAATGCTACTCATTCACCTGAAATGATGAAAAGAGGGGAAGCGTAAGCCAGACGATGGGGAAACTCAGACTCCTCCTGTTGTCTCCGAGGCAACAATGAAAACAGGAGGAAAAGGAATAGCAACGCCAAGAAAGTGTCTCTCACAGAGGTGGAAATCTACAGTTTACTTTGCAGGCTCAAACGTTCATACCTCATGACTAGAAAAGATTTCTTTAAAAAAAAAAAAAAAAATTGCAACATCCAAGACCAACAGAAGAGGACAGGAGTATGAAGAGCATGTGTATCTACCGCTACACAAGCTACGAATATGTGTGTCCATTTTTTAGATTTACAATAAATCCATATTTCAATCAAATGTTTTCATTGAAAGGAAATTATGTGAAACAGTATAATAAAATGGCAGAATGCCACTAAAGATCCATGTATAGTGAAAACATCATACTAAAATGACACCAGTCAAAAGAGCAGACTCATTTCACTGGTGCCCAGAGTTTGTACCTTACCAGAAAATGCTTATGTAATGCCCAAGCACTCATTTAACTCTTCCAGGTCTACAAAGCTATCATTTTAGAACCAATTTTATGTAATGTGAATTGTTTAATTCATCTGCCATATGTTTGGCTCTTTTTTTATCAAAGAAATATTAAGCTAATTATCTGAAAATATACTAAAATAGAAAGATGATAGAGAGAAAAAAAACTAGAGGTGTATAGGAAAATGGAAAGGTTAATAGGGACAAAATCAAAGCAGACGTAGGAGGGGACAGAAAACAAGAAAAAGGATAATGAATAATTGGGGGAGTGAAGAAATAAATGGCAAGCACAGCGAGAAGGAAATTATGTGAGGCAGAGAGACAAGTATGGAATAAGAGAGAATATGAATTACAATCTTCAAAATGTGTCTATATTTGGGATCTTCGTCTAGCTTGTTTTCTATCTCCCTATATCTTCTATAACTGGCTGCTACTTGAACGGCAAGTAACAAAAGGATCTAGGTTCAAAGCTGTAACCAACTTACCTAGCTACATAAAAAATAAAATCTGTCATCTGCTTATTACATGATGGGCTTTACAGGAGACACGTTAATCTTCTATACCACATATTCGGATTCGGGACTACACAAAACACAGATTTCTCCAACAAATACGTTAACCTCCAGAGTTATTTCACCATTATTAATATTCCCTGATATTTACAGGGCAACTCAGCAGCAGATGTATTAACCCCATAAAATATTTGAAAACGCAGACTTTGCAACCAATTAAACATAACAGATCTACTACTAGCTTCTACTTGTTGCCAGTTTATTTGTGGCAGGGTTTTAAAAATTAGTTGTGACCCAGATTTTGGTCGGGATTGCACCACTTTTCTTTAGCACAACCCCAACGCAAAATCTCATTTGTTAAATCTCATAATGCACTTAAATGTAGTCAATGATATACCTAATGAAACCATATGTGAAAAATGTTAACATCTAATTTCACGTCTTGTGATGTATGTCACTTACTGTGATGTCACGTGTGATGTCTATCCCCATTAGTTCCAAGAGAAAAAAAATACAAATTACATATTTTACCCTTTAATGCATCTGCAAAGGAAAACACACATTCCATGGAAAAAAAGGCACTGTAAAATACACAGCTGAGCAGGCATTTTCATGATTTCATAAACATGCATTTCATAGTCCTGCCCCATGCCTACGGGTAACTTCAGGTAGAAATACAACAATCAACTTATTTACTAGCCTCCGTGCGATGGGATGACTCAGATACTGCAGTAATACGAGGCTCCTTTGAAAAGCACCACAGGCCCCAGGTCACAAATTAGCGGTCTGCCCAACTTTCACCCATAAGCGAATGACAATGGGACCAGATACCTTCAACAGCCACCCTTAAATTGATTATATATATATATATATATATATATGAGGGGCATGTGGCCAGGAACGCTTTGGTAGGGGCACCCAGCTAGGTAAGACTGTGCTGACTGCATAACCCTCTGTGGCAGCTTAAATTCAACTTTCAGACAGTTCCGTCTGCTTTGTATGCATGCTTCTTTTTGCCGAGGCCAGGCCCACACCGGTCACACAACTTACGACGAGGCGAGGGGCAAGGTCACAGTGGCACAGGGCTGGGCCGCACGCACCCGGCCACCTCAGGTCAGCCCTGGTCTCCATCAAAGTGAGTGTGTACTATGTGACACACTTGAGACACAAGTCACGGGATATAGCCTGGTCGTTGGTCTTGGGACTCGTTGTCACTTGCTAGGTTGGTCGTGATGATGATCCTGACAGACTCCGACTGCAGTCACTCAATGCCGGTGGCTGCCCCCCCGCTCTCATAATGTATGGTGTGCTGAGTGCGCAGGACGTGACCACCAGTATTTACAGAACAGCGCGGGGATTGGCCAACAATTATGCCCAGAGCAGTCATTGGTAGCGCTTTCGTGCTCTACAAGATTGACACCCCTGTGACCAACATACACCCATGTGCAGCAGTGGCATTGAAAGCACACACAAGTTGAGTTGCAGCAGGTGTGCTACCACTTACACACACACGTGCTGCTGGTTCAGCAGTGCATGTGGGGGTGGTATTACTAATCAATCATCAGCACAGTGCAATCATCCCCCAGTTATCAGCATGCTTTGTGCCCTCATTCGTCAAGGCTGTGACTGTCCTTGCCACTGCCAGTGCGCCACTGTGAGAGGCGTAGACTCATCGGCTCCACACCTGCCAGTATTTTTGTGCACAATGTGCTAATATCCGCCCAAAAAGTAGCCACCTGCCAGATGTGGGTTTTCCCCGCACAAATGGGGAAAATGTCGCCTATTTGTGAGGGAACTAGCCCAATCTGGCATTACAGGTTTCTGCAAAGCACGAGACGCCTCTGTCAAAGAAGATTTAAGGACTGGAGAGCTGCACTCTTGTTCACCCTGTGTTATGTGGTAACTTCATTGTGCAGGTTTACTGCCTTACATTGTGCACCCTCTAAACAGTGTTCACATTCCATACAAGGTTCTCCTGAAGAACAACATTTTGAATGCTCCACAAAGAGATAAAGCAAAGCTTTCCTTTCTCTCTCAACAACTGGAAAGTCGAGTCCTATACAAAATGAGAGAACACATCTGCAGCATTTTCTCCATAAAGATTATTCAATTCACCCAGAGACTGAATGAGGTGAAGCGAAAGAGAACACAAGCAAAATAAACACACTAAGATGACCAGGAAGAGCTGGAGACACATTACCAGATTTGGGGTACGTGACGTTGAAGACATCATCATCCCGGACTTGGAAGTCGTGCTGCACGTAGCGCAGGCTCTCCTCGTCGTGGACTACGGCCGGAAACCGTATTCCATGGTGTATCAGGTCTTCCGTCGTTACGGCTTCCATGAAGCAAATGTGCTGAATGGGGAACACACCAGAGCACACCTCGTTCGAGATACTTGGGTTAATCTGTGGCAACAGAAATTATGCAAGTTAATTTATTTTTACCAGTCGTCTGCTTTACTGCGCTTCACGGACAAGAACACGTAGACTAGCAGATTGCATACATGTCCTATGGACACAGGAAGAAACAGAACAACAGGAGTACTCCTTCACAATCACATAATTAGAGGCAGAAAGTTACCATAAGGCCCCTTGTCCTCAATGACACCGTATTCCAGTCCAAGGCCCTTTTACAAAGGATTAAAATATTGACCATTTATCCATAAAGCCACAATTATGAAAATTAAGATTATTATTATTTCCACGTATAGACTGTGCGGCTACCCAGCAAGTTTCCCGGCGCTAAGCATAGGTAGACATGTCTAACTGGAAGATTAAAATAACCAGGTCCCCAAACCACCCCGGATTGTTAAATACACTCCCATGACTGGTACAGACTCATGACATTGAGGGAGGGTTGAATGAAAAGGATTAGCAAGCCTGGAAACTGTTTAACACAGGCCATGTTTTGCACCAAGAAAGCAAGTAGTAAGTCTCTAGTGTGCTTAAAAAAATATTTTAAATCAGGGTCAAACAATACACTTTTTACATAACTGCTGCAAGGTTTTGAAAATTCCTTAAGGAAGCTCAAGAAAATTTTCAACATTTCTAGCACTGCCACAGAACCCAGCATCAGTAAATTTTCCATTTGCACCCTAAGTGGGCCACTTTGGTTTCGAGACCCTTTATGCAAGAGGGATCGGGCTGACAATTCCAATAAAGTGTTTCTTTTCTTGCATTGGGGCGTGCCCACATGCAAATGAGGGGAACATTTGAGCTTGCGCCATGACTCAAGCAATGTGTTATTTCATTTCAGTAACTACAGCTGCCCGGGTTGTAGTAATTAGGGTTCCCAAGGCCTACATGTTCCGAAGATAACCCACTTACATTCAAAGACTGTTGGCACGGAAACTGTAAAAGTCAAAGAACAAGTTTATTAAGACCCCATGGGGTGGTGGTACACTCATACAGCACCCTTCGGTAATGCAAGAGGTATCACACCGAACATCGGTGTGACCCTTCTTTTATATGATTCTATAGGTAATAAAACGTACACGCGGCACAAAGTTACAGAACATTATGTACATATAAGGGCATATTTCGGAATACTGCCAGCTCATTGGAGGGTTTCAAACCCACTGATCAGTTTGCGGCACATTCCTGAGGAACGACTGGTCAGTGTGAACTGCGCATGTGTGGTTTGACCAGTACTAAAAATAGCCTGTTGCTGGGCAGATTGAAGTGGTCAGTGGAACGGACAACGGACTAAAGGGCACGCCGGCCACGAGGCCGTTCATGATTTAAGATGGCCGCCAACACATACAAAATGGCGTTTCTATGTATAGCTAATTTAAGCGGGAATCGTGTAGCAAAGCTAAGCGCTAACCCAGCCATCGTCAAAATACGACAGACGACCCTTTTAGCGTTTAGCTGAAGCTACCTCATAATGGACATAGTCAGGGTGTTCATCTTCTATGTCAATTAGCATTATTTGCGTTACTTCTTTATGAAGCATCATTTTATCATGGGCAAGAGCTCGTCTTGAGGGTACAAAAACTGATAGGCACATAGAACAAAAAACTGGGCCACACTGGATACATAAACAAATAGAAAACAGAATTCCCACAATAATACATAGAATCGTTAACAGTTTCCATCCCCAGGTGGTGAGTATTGACCAGAACCATCCTGACAGAGTCCAAGTACCATTATCTGGATGTATTTCAGCCGCTATCTTATGTAGTTTAGTGATGGCATCATATACAGAAGGTGAATTATCAGGTATGTAAACGCAACAGCTACTTCCGATGATCCTACATGCCCCCCCACGATCAGCTAACACTACATCCAAAACCATCCTATTCTGAAGCGCAACAATTCTAGAAATCTGTACTTCTTCAGTGATATTTCCAAGTGCAATTGCGGTATCATTAGCCACAGCCTCAACAACACGAGTTAGTCGTCGGATCTTTCGACTGTTCAAAGCTGCCCCAACGAAAGAGAACAAACCCAAATTGAAGTCCACATATTGTTGCAAGGTAGTGTCCGTTTGGTCAACATCGTCCAAGACAAGGAGCGTTTATCACGATTCAAGACAAAGTCGTGATAGAGGACGTAATTGTTGTGATACATGGGTGGGGCAATGAATACAGGCGGCAATACAAAAGACACGTAACAAGTGCCTGACCATCCCAAAGGAAGCTGATGATAGCCTTTCGTTCCACAGATAAAGTAAGTATTTCGGGAAGTGACAAACGATATACCAGTAGGACTATCAAACGTAAGTGTAGTGTTACATTCACTTCTCCCAACAGAAATTACACCTTTATTACGTATACATAGGTCTGCTTTGGTAGCGATAACGTTGATAACATGTGCATTCGATACATTGACATTTCGCTGGTTGCTATACATTCGTGAAGCAGACACGTTGTCAGGGCGGTACTCCTCATATTCAAATAGAGTACCCTCAGCTTGTGGATACCCATCCCGATCATGATGGCACAATTTATTCAAACGAAAAAGCACTCCCCCTTTTGTGGGCCATCTCAAAGTAAAGAGGAGAGTATAAAATGCATTACAAGACCCATTATGCGAAAACGGTAGAGGGATGAGTGGAGTACCCCCTTTCTTCTGATGCCCAGGCAACATCCCACACACCCAGCAATTTGAAGTGTTTGTCATATTGTGTGTGTGATGTAGGATCTGAATAAAACTATTGTTCAGATAAGTCTGTCGGTGCCGTTCTTCATGATAGGGCAGGGTAAAATGGAAATGTTCAGATGGAGCCGGGGTAGTCGGCAGCAAATGTTCACGTGCAGGTACCACAAGTTCGACTACCCAGGCTATTGCTGCAATAACTACAATAGTCAGAACAAAGAGAATGGCACCCACGAGTCTCTTATCTCGCACTGCTGATAATGCCATAGTTCTGAAACCTTCGCTGAGTTTCAATAATTCGATTTAGTCACAAAGTGTCTCATACACATACGTGTATACCTAAAAAAGAAAAATGTGGTGCTGAACTCCGAGGTAGCCGTTGTTTTCTTCTCCGGGCCAAGACGGGTGTCGCTACACTGGCAGAACTGATCCCCCCCCCCCTTGGAATTCCCGGTTTCCGTTTCACAAACCTGGAGCGGTAACCAACCAGTTCAAAAAGACAAAAATCTTCTTATCGAGGGCGCAAGTTGTAGCGCTCTCGTCCGGCAACAGTGTGGTCCGGGAAGGCTCCCTCAACTTCGGCCGACGTCACAGCTGGGCTCTTTTCTTTCTCCAAAATCTCTTTGTAGTCAGTCAGCACAGCAGGAGTCACCAGGTCCGGAGAGACACGGCGACAATGTGTCGAATGCACCCACCGCTTCCTGTTGGTCACTCGCACAGCGGTGCGGGTTGCAAGGAGGACCTGTTCGGGGCCCTTCCACCTGGGCTCCAGACTGCTTGCTCTCTCAAACGACCGAATCATCACATGGTCACCAGGACGGAGATCATGGCCCTCTCCAGTAGAGTTGTCAGGGAGCGCTTCTCGAACCTGTTGGTGAATAGAGAGCAAATCATTTGTTAATCGTGCCAAATAATCATTCATCATAACACAAGGCACATCATGTATTAATCGCGGCTTGGGCACCCCCCAGATATTCATAGGGCGCCCAAACACCACCTCATAGGGCGTAAGGCCAGTTCGTGAATGGGGTACTGATCTAAGAGAGAGAAGTGCTAGCGGCAAAGCATCTGGCCACTTCAACGATGTAGACGCCACAATTTTGGCCAGCTTAAGCTTCAACGTTGCATTGTACCGCTCGACCAGACCTGCTGACTGAGGGTGGAATACAGCGTGGAACTTCTGCTGAATCCCTAACCCCTTCAGTACATATTCCACAATCTTTCCAACAAAATGAGGCCCATTATCGCTCCACAGAAATTTGCAAACTCCAAAGCGAGGAAAGAATTCCTTAAGCAACACCTTAGCTGTTGTCAAAGCCGTGTTGTCTTTCGTGGGGTAGGCCTCAACCCATTTGCTAAAAGCACATACCACCACTAGGACGTACTTCAGGTTATTGCAGCGCTCAAATTGGATATAATCCATTTGGAGTACCTCAAATGGTGCAGAAGGTGGAACGAACCCTCCTTTCGGAGTATGGACCCCTTTTCCAGGATTGTGTTGCAAACATACCAGGCAGGTCTGCACTACTCTCTTTGCAGTATTAGCAATCTCGGGATGTTCCCAAACTCGTGTTAAAAGCTGAGCGATTGCAAGAGCTCCGACATGCGCCAGTCCATGTGTCATCTGGACCATCGCCTGCAAGTAAGCTGCAGGCAATTTCCACTTTTCCATGTCTTTGCTTCTCCAACAACCCTCGTCATCTAGTACCCAGTCTGCTGCCCATGCCGCAAGTTCAGATTCAGTAGCTGATTTTTGAATATCCAATATTTCTGCTCTAGCATCACTCCATCGCTCAGCCTGCGATTGTACCACATACATGGGGGAGCTAGTTCGGGACATAGCCGTTTGTCTAGCTATGCTGTCTGCAAAGGCATTTCCTTGACCCACTTTATCCGTAATCTTTTTGTGGGCACTGCATTTTACTATCGCTACTTTCTTTGGGCCTAGCAGCGCATTTAGGAGATCACGCACTAGTTCTCCGTGCATAATGTGGTCTCCGTGAGATGTCAAAAACCCACGTTCTCTCCAAAGTAGCCCAAAATCATGTGCCACTCCAAAGGCGTACCGGCTGTCCGTGTATATGTTCACACATAAACCAGCGCTCAGTTCGCAGGCTCTTGTTAAGGCTATCAGCTCTGCTGCCTGAGCCAACTTTTGTGGTATCCTAGCTGTTTCTACCACTGTCTTAAGTGTCATGATCGCATAGGCTGCGGAAGTCGTGCCATCTGGCAGCCTTAAACACGATCCATCGACCCACAGTTCCCCATCCACATCTGGAAGTGGGACATCCTGTAAGTCAACACGACCCTTTGTCTGTTCCTCGGTCAGGAAAACACAATCATGATGTTTTTCTTCCTGACCCTCCTCAGCCGGATAGGGCAATAAAGTGGCAGGGTTCAAAGTAGCGCATCTTTTCAGTGTAATGTGTGGCGCCAAAAGTGTCAGCTCATATCCTGTTAGCCGTGCACTCGTGAGGTATTGGGTCTTTGTTTGGTTTAACAAAGCATCTACTGCGTGAGGAACTAACACCAACAATTTATGTGATAACACTATTCCCTCACTCTGTCGTATGGCCACTGCTGTTGCTGCTACCGCTCGAAAACACCCAGGCAACCCTCGTGCCACAGGATCCAGAACGGCAGAGAAGTATGCACATGGTCTCTGCTTATCCCCGTGTAATTGCACTAATACTGACAACGCACACCCATCATTCTCGTGCACGTACAATGTGAAAAGTTTCGTATAATCTGGTGTGCCTAACACGGGTGCGGAACAAAGGGCCTGCCTCAGCTGTTCAAAAGCCTTCTGACATTCATCTGTCCACTCAAGGGGCATTGGTGTAGCTTTGGACAGTAATGCTAGCAAAGGTTTTATGATATGTGAAAAACCCATGATCCATTGCCTACAGAAGGACGTCAACCCTATGAAGGCACGTACATCTCTCTGCGTGCGTGGGACTGGTGTGTCTAAAATTGCTTGAATTCGATCAGATGTTAATGCACGCCCCTCCTTAGACAACAGATGACCGAGGTAGGTCACCTGAGGTCTACAGTATTGAAGCTTCTTCTTCGAAACCTTATGATTATTCTGTGCCAAAAAGAAAAGCAACGCAAGTGTACTTTGTTCACATTGTGCATAAGAGTCAGCAGCCAGCAGAAGGTCATCCACGTACTGGATAAGGGCAACACCAGACTGCAATTTAAAGGAATCCAACTGCCTTTTCAAAGCCTGACTATAGATGCTAGGACTTTCAGTATATCCCTGGGGAACACGACAAAATCTATACGATTTATTATTGAGCGTAAAGCCAAACAGGTATCTGCTATCAGGATGAACAGGGATGGAAAAGAACGCATTCTTTAAATCAATTACACTAAACGTGGTGGCCGTTGGTGGAACCAAAGTAAGCAGGGTCGTAATATCAGACACCACCGGGTATTGAGGAATGACAATTTTGTTGACCTCTCGCAAGTCAATAATAAAGCGATAGATTTTGCCGTCAGTATCTCTCTTAAGGATCGGAAGAATAGGGCTGTTGCAAACATTATAAGGGACCTCCTCCACAACCCCTGCAGAAATCAAATCCTGAACAATATGTGTCAATGCAATTTCACCTTCTCTCGAAATCTTATACTGTGGCACTCGTGGTAGAGGGGCCCCCTCCTTAACAGTAATATGTATCGGTGGAATACGCATCTCTCCCACATCCGTGTCTGAGGTCGCCCATAATGTGTGCGGGAGAGAGGCCAAAGCTGAAATATCTGAAATTGCGTAAAACCTGTCGGGGTCAGGATAATTATCATTCAGGATAACCCGCACTCCCTCCGGAGCGCAACGTATTGTCGCTCGAAAATATTTAAGCAAGTCAATACCCAGGATATTGTCTGGGGTATGGGGTGATAACAAAAATTGACCGAAACTAAAGTATTTGTCAAGACATAGTGCAAGGGGCTTGGACAATGGGCTGGGGGAGGGTGTGTCATCAAACCCTACACATGTAATCATTTCGCCAGACAGGGGAGCCCTCGGAACCAAGTTTTTCGACAAAGCGCTACGTGTAGCTCCTGTGTCGACTAGAAATTGATCAGTAGAACCCAGAATACCCGCTGTTACATATGGACCCTGCTGATCTACCGGCACTTCAACTGATTCCTTACCCCATCCTACGCAGTCCTATGCATGCACATAATCCTGGTGTTCCACATTCTCTCCCTCCGAAATCTGATATTGATTCCGCCTATCAAACATATTTCGTTCATCCTGGCCACGACCCCTCTCCTCAACCTTTCCACGATCACCTCCGCCACCTCTCACTTCCGTATAACCTCCTCTTGACCTTCCACCTCCTCGACCACGCTGACTACGCTGCTCACGAAGTACCGGACAATCTTCGGCCCAATGCCCAAACTCCTTACAATAAGCACACTGATCCTCCGCTATGTCCGTACGACCATACGACGTATTTCCTCCACCCCGTCTGCCTCTATCATTCCCTCTACCCTGTGTTCCCCGAACCTGCGCCAACATCACCTTCGTTTTCAATTCCTTCGCCCTTTTCTCTACACTTTCTTTAGCCTCCAATTCCTGCCGCTCATAATACTGAGCCATAGTTAACAAGGACGCAGGGGTCGCCGTGGCCCAGGAACTTTCACTCGACTTCAATCGTTTCGCAATCTCCGGTAGGAGATTAGCCACATACTTATCTACAAACAAATGCCGACCCGTATCATCTGTCAAAGATTGACCACTGTAATCATGAAATGCCTCCTCAAAACGTGTAAAGAAATCTGAGACCGTTTCATCGGGTTTCTGTTTGCACGACGTCAACATAGTCCAATCAATCTTTTTAGAAGGAACAAGCGTCTTTAATTTAGTCAGAATAGCTGCCGGGAGATCTAAAATTAACTTACATGCTGGTTCCCTGTCTAAATCTGAGGCATTAATTTCCTTCCATGTGCCCCCCAATATCGTTTCATCATTATTTTTACGAATTTTCCGCCACATATCAGGTGGCAGAATTAACCCAAAGAACAAATCTATATCCACAAGACGAAATAGCCCCTTCCACCCCTTCATAAAATGCCGCCGGGTTTTTCCGAAGATCAGGTAAAGAATTTTTCAACGCCATTACGTCTGCTCTATTCCACGGCGTATATACCCAATTATACACAAAATATCCCTTCGCATCCTTTGACAATTTATCATCATCCGTACCTTCCCCTTTTGGTGGAACATACAGAGGCGCAGCTTCACGCATAGGCATAACATGCATTGCAGAATTCTTATCTGAACCCCGGAGAGAACACTCCTTAGTCAACTCGCTACTCTTCGACTCGGACTCCTTTTGCCTCCTTTTTCGCTCCTCCCGCAAGTTGATTGTTTCATCCCGCAGCTGGATCAATCGCTTGAAAAGGTCATCAACATCTGACAGAGCAAATAAACCTTTATCCAAATTCTCTCGATGTACTGAGACAGCTTTAGGTTCTAACACGTCTGAAAAATCACGATACGCGACAACAACTTCATCCGCCAAAGAAGACAAGAAATACATTAACTCAAGATCCAACCACTTACTCCTCTCCGCAATCACCTCCTCCTGAGAAACACATTTCTTATTCACTTTACGAGCCCAACTACGTAAATGTGCGGACCTCTCCGTAGAAAACCTGAGGGCAGATACACCCTTCTTTTCCAACTTATCCTGCCCCTCATCACCTGAATCTTCAGCTGGGGCCGTCGGTGAAACATACGGAGGCGGCGACCGATCTAGTAATGAAAAATCATCAATTTCATTATTAAGGACAGGATAAAGCGGTCGGCGGATAGGAAATTGACCAGTCGTCTGCAATTTACATTCCCGTTCCTCCCTTTCTTTCTTCTCCTGAACCTCTTTCTCCTCAAGCTGTAAAGCCTTATCCCGAGCAGCCTTACGCTGCTCTTTGTCCGCCAAGGCAACTTCACGCTTCATTCGCTCGCGCACCGCTTTCTCCCACATTCGCACGCAATCAAACATGTTTTGTCTAGACCTGCGTTGAAACAAACATTGCTCTACAAACTGTACTTTACGTAAATCGAACGACCCATGTAGAGGCCATTGCAATTCAGGATCGGCCTTTGTATACTTATGCCATAATTTGCTGTACATAATAGGGGGAAGGCCATGCTTAATGTACATTTCACGATTTGGTGTTCCCTCTGGGGGAGCCGGCTGTGATTCCGCTAACCTAATTGTGGTACCATTTCCGAGACAACACATCCCTCGAAGTGTGCTAAAAACAGGCATGTTCAAAAAGTATCACGAAAGCGTGACACCGTATAAAAAGGCACTTACAGTACTTCACACAAATGTGCCGCTCAAAGGGAAAAAACAAAGTTAGAGAAACATCTCTACATGCCTGCCTATGTGAAGTGCACTACACATATAAGTTCAAAGATCACAAATTCACAATGTTAGCTAACTCAAATCAAAACATAGGACTTCGGCAGGCGTCCGAGGACTACCTTACCGATCACAAATCACAGAATTTCAGTAAGCGTCCGAAGACTACCTTACCGAACACAAAGCTTACCCAAAGTCTCAAATGTCCAGATTCCAACTGCCAAGGTCTTGTAAGCCAAATCAGCCAAATGGCACTTTCTCAGCGATGCAGACACTCGAAAACTCAGTCGGAGACCGGCGCCACCTGGAAGGTCAGATCGGAAGGAAAGGAAAAAACACCGTGGCAGCCAAGACTCGGGTCACTCGTGGCAGCGCGCGTCCATGGCGAGTTTCCAAGCCTTCGTCACGACCTCTCCTTCGGGCATCCGAGTCGCCGATGAGTCCCTTCGTGGTCGCCAATTTGAAGTAATTAGGGTTCCCAAGGCCTACATGTTCCGAAGATAACCCACTTACATTCAAAGACTGTTGGCACGGAAACTGTAAAAGTCAAAGAACAAGTTTATTAAGACCCCATGGGGTGGTGGTACACTCATACAGCACCCTTCGGTAATGCAAGAGGTATCACACCGAACATCGGTGTGACCCTTCTTTTATATGATTCTATAGGTAATAAAACGTACACGCGGCACAAAGTTACAGAACATTATGTACATATAAGGGCATATTTTGGAATACTGCCAGCTCATTGGAGGGTTTCAAACCCACTGGTCAGTTTGCGGCACATTCCTGAGGAACGACTGGTCAGTGTGAACTGCGCATGTGTGGTTTGACCAGTACTAAAAATAGCCTGTTGCTGGGCAGATTGAAGTGGTCAGTGGAACGGACAACGGACTAAAGGGCACGCCGGCCACGAGGCCGTTCATGATTTAAGATGGCCGCCAACACATACAAAATGGCGTTTCTATGTATAGCTAATTTAAGCGGGAATCGTGTAGCAAAGCTAAGCGCTAACCCAGCCATCGTCAAAATACGACAGGGTCACACTTCGATCATCAGCACACCCAATGAGAACATCATTTCACCTTTTCGTTTTCATGTACACCACGTCTATGAAACGAAATCTCAGTCTTCCTGCCTCACCTCTTTTGACAAATCAAATACCTTGAAAAAGATTTATTCCAAAGATTCTGCGTGTTCCAGATCCCCGAAAAGAGTGCCCATTCATCCCATGTCATCAAGCCTTTTTCTGGCTGCTGGAGGCGTGCTCAGCCCCCTGTTACGGAACCAAGGATGCTTTGCATGAGGTTTTCAGGGCCATCAACAAACTGCAGTACTTCCTGCCCCAACAAAACGTGCTGCCCTCATCCTGGTCTGTCACTTGGAAAAAAAAAAACACTTTCCCTTCTGTTTGTCAACTTGAATGTTAGAGTAGCCAACAAATGCGTGTTTTTATAGCTTACACCCGATAACTCAGTTGTGTCTTAATTCTTTTGTGAGAATCACTTTATGCGATGGGATCAGTTTTTGGGTAACGCTTGATAAGAGTCGTTGTTGAGACCTAATGTGATCAAAAAGAACTTTCAGGAGTAGCACTGAAATGGACAGTGGCCCCACACAGATGTTGGTTCAAATGAGTACAGCATATGATTTGTCAAAAACGGTGTGCTTCCACAGAAAGAGTGCGCACTCTCCGATAAGCTGAATTTGTTTGTTTATCGAGTTTCTAGAGTTAGGCTGTTTCTCAAGCTAAGCTATTGTGTTTGACATTTCGGTCAAACACGTCACTGTGATGGATGGAGCTTGCCCTTGAAGGTCACATAAATGCCACTGCGATGCCATCAGACAACTTCTATATAATTATAATGTTCTTATCTGGTTGCCATGTGTGCAAGCTGATGCTCTATAGGGAAGGCCTTTGTTGCTTATGGTGACAAGCTAATGAAGAAAGATATAGGCTGCATTTATTTATTACGAAACATTACGATAAAGCCAATGGCCCGACAGATGCTATGGAAGGTTATGTCAATAGGCATTTAAGGATGGATTACTAGTACTCTATTAAAACCAGCAGAGGTATTTTGTTACAGGCACTCTCACAGCTTACCGTAGCAGGCAAGGATTGTAGTCTTGGATAACCCCTCTACAGGGGCGGCTTTAGGCATGTGCAAGCTGTGCACCTGCACGGGGCCACCAAACCCCAGGGGCCACCACGCCAATATATATCCTTAATATAATAATCCTCTGAGGATGGATACATATTTGCGTGGCGGCCCCTGGCAGGGATTTGGCGGCCTCCGGCTCTGTTCCACTTCCAAACACCCTGACCCCCCCTCTTCACTGGCCTCCGCTCTCCGCCCGGACAGCCTCTTCCAGGGCCCCCTACCTACGCTCCCTGCCCAGGGCCGCCATGAGCCTAGAGCCGCCCTGCCCTCTAACAAACTGTGGAGATAGAAAATTTACACTGTGATCATTCTAGTTAGGCTTTTTCGTAATTTATGTTGCCAAATGCAATGCTGCTTACACTTCTATGCCCAACGGCTGCTGTGTTGTAAGCTTACACTCAGTCCAACAAGCCTCAGTTGGTTATGATGTGGAGTAAAAGACAAAGGGAGCGTGCAGGCCTTATTGATTCACCAGTGTAAGTTATGGCCGAAGCCATAGGTCTGAACTCTTTATTATATAAACGTTATGAAAAAGGCAGTAGGCTTGGCTTATTTATTGTAAAAAGTATCTATTAAAACCAATGCACCTTTAATGTTGGATTGTTATCATGCTGTAGATAGGTTTATTTTGTTACAGGAACTATTACCACATTAGACCGGTGTTTGAGTACGCCATCCCCCTGTGACAAACTGTGGGCGGTAGAAGATTTTCAGTGTGGTAATCCGGATTAGGTCATTTTGAGAGAGTATGTGTATTGGTTTCCCAAATGCTATGTTGTACATATTTGTAATTTCATAACTGTATGCATGATAGTTACTGGCTTATGCGCACTTCGGTACGCCAGTTAGCTAGGTTGCCAAGCTAATGATAAAGACCATAGGCCTTGTGTTAATGGGAAACGTTATGTCAGGTTCCTTGGATTTATCTTTTTATTATGAAAATCTATGGGAAAGCCAGTAGGTCTGACCTACTTGTTGTGAAAAACATGTGTTAAAGGCAACAGGCTTTTAATGGTTATTGTCATCACATCGTGCTCGAAGCCTATAGGCAGGTATTCTGTTAAATGATATATTACAGATTACCATAGTAGTCAAGAGTTTTTGTACTGATTAACTTCTCGAACAAAGCATGGGGATAGAAGATTTGCAAGGTGATGAGAGATTGGACTACTGTAAAAGTTTGCGCCTCAATGCTCAACAAAGGCTCCTGAATAAACTTCAGACATTGCAGAATGCAGCAGCTAGACTCCTCTCGGGCACACCTCGGTTTGCGCCCATTACCAAGGAAATAAACAAATTGCACTGGCTACCGGTAAGAAACAGAGTTCGCTTCAAAGCCCTTTGTCTAGTTTTTAAGGTGCTGTATGGTTCAGGACCGGACTATATAAAGCAGCATTTACACCGGTACACACCGAACAGACCTCTTCGTTCATTAGGGGCTACGCTGATCTCAGTGCCACGCATAAAAAAAAAGTTTGATGGGGAGGTAGAAGTTTTACCTACAGTGCGGCCAAAGCCTGGAACACCTGCCGTTCCAGTTAAGATGTATCACGAACCTCTTAGCTTTTAGGAAAAGCCTAAAGACCTGGCTTTTTGCCCAATAAATTTCTTTCCTTTGGCCACAGTAGATGACTAGACCCAGGACACCTCCGGGTAAAAGCTGCGCTTTATAAATTTCACTAACATTAACATGATTCTTACTATATAGCCTCTTAAGGGGATTTCAAAAGCTTTTTAAAACTGTAATGTCAATAACCTTACAAATGGGCATATTGTGCACTTAATGGTTGCCTTATGAGGAAGCTTATGTTCTATACAGAAGGTATCAGTTGCTTATGATGAAAAGCCAATGATAAAGGCTATACGCCTGATTGGTTCATTGGGAAAAGTTGCCATATGGCATAGTTCTGATCTGTTCTTATAAAGTTAACACAGGCAATAACTCTAATTTATTTATTATGAAACACATATTAAAGCAAATAAGCCCCTCTGCGTAAGAGAGATTACAACATTCAACATGGGACAATGGGCCAACTACAGCAGACACTGGCTCTATTGAATCTCAAGTGGAGTATTTTTTCTGATCACATTCACATTCAACAGAAAGGGAGTGTGCTTCAGTGGCAGGGCTGACAGACCAGTCCTTTAGTTTTCCATTTTTTCCTCTTATTTTTCATTCTCATCTTTTTATTTTCAGTTATATTGGAGCATACACTAGCTCCCCAGACAGTGACAACAGCCTGCTTTCTTTCTATTCATTTATTCTTCAAAGTGCCACACCACACAAGGCCACAGCCTCTAGACCAGGCCACAGTCATACATTGGCATTGTCCATAGTTTCACCATTCCAAGATGGTGAACACATTAGTTCTAAACACAATGCCTATTGGTTATTGTACGCATATGCCCGCCATTTTTCACTTCTTATTATCTTGCATATGTTGTGCAAGTTTACTGTCGTTGTATAAGTGAATGAACATAAAAATGAGTCAATGGGTTGATATATTGACGCACGAGTGCTAAGAAAAGTGACAGAGTGTATGTATAATAAGCTAGGGAATGCATAAGCCAGCACTGACGGAGGAGGCATTTATTTACAAACTAGACCTATTGGCATCGCCAACGCTTGTTGGGTTAATTGACTTCGTACTGACTGTCCATTATATACACTTGTAGACTTTGACAGCATAGGAATTTCATTGAGGCAAGCTCTAGAGGTGCATTTATACCAATTCCTCCTCGGGGTAATGGATATGGAAGGGCTTTTATGTGATAACAACAAGTTATAAGCAAGAAACGTTTGTTTGTATATAAATATGTTCACATTAAGAAATGCACGTAACAAACACAGGAACTAGAATAGTGCACTAAACGTTCGAATGGTAATGCTAACATTATGTGCTCTACTGCCATTCTTAGAGGCTTCATGTGTTTGACACCGTCCAAACTAGCAGGACACCGAAGGAAACCTTTCCACTTTGCCAATGCATGTGTCGTAACTGTGGCTGCAAGGACACGACCGTGCAAAGATCTGTTTTGAAAAGTATAAGGAAGAAGTAACGTATGCTTCTGCAGATTCCTTATGCTTCGGAAAAGGAACACGGTTTGCATGTTTTTCTAACAGGTCCTGAGCACGAGTAACCCCCATCTAGCGCAATAAGAAACTATCGGAGATAAAGGTATGCAAGGTACTGTTGCTACAGAGATTCACTCATTAGGATTCCCACCGGACCTCTCTGCCTCCAGCGCCCTCCACTTCCTCACAAAGCTCACTGGTCTTGACAAGCATACATGCACTGATGGCCCAGGGGCAGGTGTTCTTGGATGTTCCTGCGAGATGTTCCCTTTCCCAGCGGGAGATTGGCAGTTAATGGCTTCCAGTCCTAGTCACAGGAAGAAATCTTGCAGAACTTCTGCTTCTCGCACAGCCCTTCAAGCTGCTAGACCGTTGACAATTTTGGGGGCCTCGAGTTCTCCTTCTTATAGTCCTTTTCAAGACACCCAATGTTAGGGCGAGTCCGAAGTTTGCATTGGGGTCTGTTTCGTTTGGAAGTGCACACTCCTCTGCCCTGCCCATCTTCCAGAAAGCAGTCTGTCACAGTAAAGGTCATGGTAGTGACTAGAGGTTCATACCTGGATGTCAACCACAGCAATAGGTGCATCAAAAGTTTAATCCAGGGCTCCAGCCATATTCTTTTTTTTCCCACACTTGCAAAGCACAATAGACATTTGACAATATACAGTGTCCATATGTATGTAATTCTTACATAGCTTTCAAGCATTGTTTTTGTCAAGCTGAGCCTTTTCAATAAAATTCATTAAGAAAGTATGCAGCACAAAATATAAATACAGATAGCTACTACAAAAAAAAATAAAAAATGTGCCTTCTCATTAGAATATCCCCATTTGTAATTTAACTTAAAAAGTGTAGTTATCATGTTACATTTTCAGCAACTATTAGTCTTTATACCTTGCATGATGCTTTGGAATTTACAAATTAGTTCACTCAATTGTTCATGTGAGCCAAGAATTGTTCCCAAATCATAAGACCCAATTTCCGTTTCCTTGTCCCCTTTAACGAAAAAAGACTAAATTCCAGGCTTGAAATTCTGTATACCTTAGCCCTCCACATCTCAAATCTTGGAGGCTCCGGGCGTAGCCAGTCCCCCGCTATACATAATCGGGCTATAGTCATTGCAACAAATAAAACATATCTGTACTTCTATAGGCTTCCCCCTTTGAAACATCCTGCCCCATCCCTAACAGCATCAAGGCAGGGGTTATGCAAACAGGTGTCTCTAATATGACAGATAAGAATCGTTCCATGGCTTGTATGAAAGGAGACAACTTAACACAAGAATAAAAAATATGATCTATATCCGCATCGGGTGAAACACATCGAAAACATTTGCCATCATATCGACTACCGCATTTTTTCATCCGCGCAGGTGTATAATATAACAAATAAAGTTTTAAAAAATTGCACTTGTAAATTTGCTGACATAAGAACTTCCCTAGCTCTTGCAATCGCTTCCTCCATTGATATATCTATTTCATTTTCACCAAGAGTTTCCGCCCAGTATGCCATATGTATTTCCAAGTCATCCTTCTTTCTTGAATTTAAGATTTTATATAGCCCACCAATTCTACTTTGAGCCTTTAGGGCCTCCATCAAAGGGTTAGATAACAGTTTCAGATTTTTATTAACTAGAAAGTCTCTAATTTGTAGAAATTAAAAAAACTGTGTTGGTGATATCCCATAGACCTGTGAAAGTAATGAGAACTGTTTGAGCATTCCACTTTGGTCATACAAGTCGCCTAGCATCTTAATCCCTTTAGCCTGCCAGGCCCTCGCCACACTATCACCACAAATAGATGGGAGCAATTTTATCGCATTTAATGGGGTATAATAAGTTAAAGTTCCTAAGTTAATTAATTTGCGTGCTTTTCTTCCAAATATTACTGACTGCTTCTACCGTCTTGAACTTAGTTCTTTTGTAGTAGCTCCATTCTATCTCCCTAAACAAACTCCGATTTGCTGCCGTTCCCAGGGTTAGATGATATATAGAAGTATTGGAGCTTGATGTTACTAAATTATCTCCCTCTTTACCTCCCATCAATAGAATAAGCATCTGTTGGAGAAAACAGACGTAATAATATAATAAAAAAAATCAGGGACTGATAGTCCCTCCCCCTGTCTTTTGGTAGTGTCAAAAGCCGCATAGCTCTACGCGGTTTACCAGGAGGTGATATGAATCTTGCACACAAAGCCTGAAGTTGCTGAATTTGGGCTGGTAATATTTCTAATGGTAGTGATCTAAAAAGATACAATACCCTTGGCAATACATTCATTTTTAATACGTTGGTTCGGCCAATCAAGGTAAAATGTAGCCTCCCCTACTTCTCTAAGGATTCCGCTATATTTCTGTATAGTGAAACCCAGCTAGCCGAAACTACCTCCGACATTGCTGCCCTTATCTTAACCCCCAAATAGGTTGCTTCTACAACTACTCTAGGATCCCTTTGTAGTCACTGCAATTTCGTCAGCGAAGGCGAAAACAATATGAGGGATATTAAGCACCCAGAACAGTTTAATAGCCTCGCTACTAGAAAGCATACCAATAAAGGGGTTTATATATAATGTGAAAAGAAGAGGAGAGCAGGGGCACCCCTGCCTTGTACCTCTAGTTATCTGCACTACTTCTGAAGTTGCGCCCATGGACGCTATCCTGGCAGTTGGTGCCTCATATAGAATTTGCAATGCAGTCATAAATTTCCGGGAAAATCCCATATTTTCCATTAATGTCCATAAATATTGCCATTCCACACGATCAAATGCTTTTTCTGCATCAAATAATATCAACCCTAAGCTGCGTTTCTCTACCTCAGCTATATCAAACAGAGTAATAACTTTGTTGATATGTGCCACTGTTCCTCTACCTGGAATTAAACCATGTTGATCGTCAGATACTAATGAAATAATGACTTTAGATATCCGATTTGCTAAAATTTTTGAATGAATCTTCCCATCACAATTTAAGAGTGATATGGGACGATATGACCCCGGAAGATCAGTCTCTTTTCCCTTCTTGCTAAATACAACTATAATAGCTTTGTCTCATGATTTCGGTGCAACCCCGATTTGAGCAGCCCTAAATGTATCAAGCATAGTCTCTTTAAGTTCTTCAAAAAACAGTTTATATATTTCCCCTGGTAACTGGTCAGGACCTGCTGCTTTCCCCATTGCTAACGTTTTAACTGCAATAGCTAGCTCCTCTTTTGATAGAGGTGCCTCCAATAAATCCATCATTAATGGGTCTAGCTTGACAAGTGTTCCTAATATAGTAAGATCTACCTCCTCCAAGCCGATTTGTTCCGTCTTATACAATTCTGAGTAAAAGTCATGAAAAATAGCCAATATATCTTGAGGTTCAGTCTTTAAAATTCCTTCTTTGTCTTTCATGGATGATATATTACGACTAGCATCCTTCATACGCAACTTTAAGGCTAGGTGGCGGCCTATTGTTTCACCATACTCATGGCAGATCTTACGTTGTGCCAAATATTTTCTTGCGTTTTCACTATCCTATACTCCCAGTATTTTTGCCCTTTTCTTTGCGACCTCAACCTCTAATGCTTTCACATCGCCCTGGGTAGCTATCCCCCTTGTTAAGTTCTCTTCTGCTTGATATAGCCTATCCATATCTGTTTTTACCTTTCTTTGCCGGGCAAGCCCAAAGCTTAAAACATCTCCCCTAAAACAGGCTTTAAATGTATCCCAGACAATATTAATTGGAGCAGAATTTGTGTTGCTAACAAAAAATTCTCTTATCCATTTCTTCATATGGTCTCTAAACTCTTCATTAAGGCATAATTTTCGATCGAAGGTAAATTTTCTAGTTGTAGCCAATACCCTCCAACCCGCAATTGACAAGACAATAGGTGTATGATCAGATGAAATATTGGGAAAAATCTGCATTTTCAATTTGGCTAGGTTTGGCACTTCTACAAAAAAGTAGTCCAGCCTAACCTTCTTTTGATGGGGATGGGAATAGAAGGTAAAACCAGGATCCGTTGGAAACCGGGTGCTCCAAACATCAACCAACCCATAATCTTTTAACAAGTTGAAAAGGGCTCTACAGATCGGTGGTTTCCGGCCTTTATAAACCTTCGCTCTCCCAACGATATCATATGTTGTTAAATTAATGTTCCTGTCCCCACAAATAATCAAGGGGGTAGCCCAGGCTGCTAGCTCGCCATGTACTTGCTCTAAAACCCCTGAGTCATCTATATTAGAGCCATAGATGTTACATATTGTAAAGTTCCCGTGCTGCCCTCCACATTCAACTATCGCCCACCTACCATCCTACCATTTATATCTGTTAATTTCCTTCGTACCGTAACTGTATTCTTTTTTGCTAAAATAGCTACCCCCCCCCCCGAGTCATACAAGATTGTTGAGATGAAGCTAAAATATTGAACCCCAATTCTGCTAGTAGTTGGTTTGTTCCAAGGGAGATGGGTTTCTTGTAAGCAGACCACATGAGAAGCGACATGGCGCAACTCAGCTGCTACTCTTCTACGTTTATTAAAGTTGTTTAGCCCTGAAACATTTAACAAACATATTCGGAAATCTCTAACAGTAGACATATGGCTCAGCTAAAGTCCCCAGAAATGACCCCATTTATCCTTAAAAGGACCATATAGTAGTCTTTTGTCAAATTGCCTACCATGTTTTTTATTAATTGTCTTTCGAAATCCATATCATCTTCAAATACAAGAGTAGATTTTTTACCCCATTTTAAGCCCACCACCAAACCCCTCCACCTACCCATCCCTCCCTCTGCCCATCTACCCCCTTGCCCACCCCCCTCCCTTCCCAATAACGAGGCCTTTGGACTTATGGTCCTAAAGATGCAACTGGTGATTCCCCGCGCCCCCGCAAAACCTCAACTATGCAACACATACATTTCAATAATTAGGGCGGAATCCTTCCTTCTTGTTTAGAGAGACCTTGTCCTGAACAAGAATTATGTGCCCAATACATGGTCCCAAAGAAAAGGAAACATGCAACAACTTTGGTAGCTTATAACAAAGCAAAAGAGGGTTATTAGCACACATTACCATCTGATTTACTTCTGAGACTAACTACCCCCCAGGATTTCTTCTTTCTACCCCTCTGAATCGTTTTTTAGCTGGTTGGACTACTAATCTTGCTTAGAAATTCCTTAGCCTGTCCCACATTTGTAAAAAATTGTGTTTTCTCTTTGTAAATAATCTTCAACTTTGCGGGGTTGAGGAGAAACACTTGAGCTCCCTTGGCCTGCAGTGGAGTAATTAACTGTCGAAGTTGCCATCGGTTATCTACCGTATATTTAAAAGGGTAGGCAGTGGTCATTGGGACCACTGCCTGCTCATAAAATTTTTTTTTCGCTACCATTCACAAAGATCCGGGCACCCCTTCCCATTTGCAACTGATTTACCACCTATTTGAAGTAGGTGGTAAACTGCAATTGTTTTGCGACTGCATTTTGGTCTGAAAACAATCGTACATGCCCTTACGCCTCACTATTAGGAAGGGACGTCCTTAGCACGCCCCTTCCTAATAGTGACTCGCAAAGCCTATTTTGCGAGTCAGTATTAGGTTACCAACTCGCAAAATAGGGTAGTACATTGCATAAGAAGTTTTAGTGGTTGCAAACGGCCCAAGTGTCCGCTTGCGACCGCAACAAACGGTCATATATGTGCCCCTTAATGACAAAAAGTTGTTTTCTTGAGTGTTGTATTGGAATTGCCAAACGTCTCAGTACATTGTCCTCCTTTTGTATATTAGCAAACTTCAATGAAGAGCGATTGAAAATAAATATTATTTATTGTCATTTTTTCCATTCTGGCATTTCAAATATTTCAAAACATTATACCTTGGAATTGTTGTGGGGAGGGAGAGTCCGCTTTAAAAGTGATTGACCTCGGTCAAGGTCCACTCTCCCCACAGATCTCCTGTGCCATCTCTTGCCTCCAGACCCTGAACTCCTCCTTGGGAGGTTCGAGGCTGTGGTCCGCTCCTGTGCCTGCTGCCCGCTCCAACTGGGACCAGACTGCCTGCAACCACCATAACCTTTTTCAGCCATTTTTTTTCTAAATTTTTCCCTGTTGTGCCATTGTTATTGTGCCTGTGTCTTGCTCCAATTCCACCATGGTTTATGTTTTCTCGTGCCTGCCAGTTCCTTTCGCCTTTTGCTCCTGCTACCCCTATGGCCCCTCCCCCCGGAATTCCCAGTAGGCATTCCTCCCCACCGGAATTCCCCCGCTCCCGCCTCCCAGCCTCTCCTCCCTCCCACCTCCCCTACTTGATGGTGATTGTGCAGCGGGCACACCGCCGGTGTGCCAAAGGCTCGCCTAAGTCAAGCCCATCTGCACCCGTCCGCTGCCAACGCCAGGAACCCTGGACCTCCCACTACCCATAGCTATGACACCACCACCATCCTCCCCCGCACTCAACCCTGGAAGACTTAGAGAATGCCAACAGGCCTCGCCGAACACTACCCACAGCCAGTTCTCCTGCCTCCAATGCCGCCAGAGCCTCACTGCCACCCCAGCCTCCAATACCTCTGTCGCCAGCACTGGCGACACCCTAAAATGCATCCTTCTCAACGTATGCTCCGTACACAAACACGCCGTGTACACAAACACACCGTGGAAATCAGAAACCTACTTCACTCTCTTGCCCGACATCGCCTTCTTCACAGAGACCTGGACCAAAGCATCCTCCACCCAGACATCAACACCGCCATGCCAGACGGATACAAGATCCAGAGGAAAGACCGCCCCAACCACCCAGGAGGGGGCCTCGTCATCGCCCACAAGAGCACCCTCCGCCTCACCACATCCAGCGAAACCTTCCCCTCCGCCGAACACCTTCACTTCCAGATCCAGAGCACACCCAAAGCCACACTCAGAGGAACCCTCGTCCACAGACCGCCCAGCCCCGAACACCCTTCATCGCCACCACCATCACTGACTTCATCGCACCCCACTCCATCGCCTCAACAAACTACATACTCATTGGAGACCTGAACTTCCACCTCGACAACCCCAGCAACCCCAACTCCACTATCCTTCGTGAGAACCTCACCAGCATTGGACTTAAACAACTCGTCAACAAACCAACCCACGGAGCAGGACACACCCTCGACCCCATCTTCGCAGCAGGAAACAGCATCCAATTCAGCCACACAAAGCAGCCGCCATGGACCGATTACCACTGCGTACACTTCGCCATCCACAAACCCAAGGCACCAAAACCAGCCCCACGCCCACCACGAAGGAACTGGATCAAGGTTACCGACGAGCAACTTAACTCCACCCTCACCCGAGACAACCACACCTGGGTACTCGACGCAGCCAGAGTACTCCACACCTGGGACTCCGACTGCGCAGACGAGCTCGCCCGTTATGCAAACCCCAACAGACAACACCCCAGGAAACCGCCTGGTTCACCACCGCTCTCCAAGAAACCGAGCGCACCTGCAGACGCCTGGAGAAGAACTGGAGAAACACCAAGACAACCGAAAACCACATCATCTACAAGGATGCCATGACGGACTACCACAACCACCCTCACCCGAGACAACCAATGCAGCCAGAGTACTTCACACCTGGGTCTCCGACTGAGCAGACGAGCTCGCCCGCTGCGCAGCCCCAACAGACAACACCCCAGGAAAGCCACCTGGTTCACCACCGCTCTCCAAGAAACCAGATGCACCTGCAGACGCCTGGAGAAGAACTGGAGAAACACCAAGACAACTAAAAACCACATCACCTACAAGGATGCCATGACTGACTACCACAACCAGATCAGAACCACCAAGAGGAACTTTATCCACAACAAAATCCTGGCCAACTCCACCAACTCCAAGGAACTTTTCACTGTCATTCAAGAATACACCAACCCACGCAGTGAAGCCACAGACATCACCCCATCCAAAGACCTCTGCGACAAGCTTTGAACGTATTTCCACCTCAAGATCAAAAACCTCTACAACAACTTCATCGACCATTCACCAGGCGCCACAGATGTCCCCCGCCCCCCAGAAACACCAGCCATGCCACCATCTCCAACTGGACACCGCCTCGACCATGAAAGGCATCCACTTCTGGCCCCCACCGACCCCTGCTCCCCTCACATCTACCACAGAGCCGCTGCCGCCATCGCACCCGAACTACAACACACCATCAACACCACCTTCAAAACTAGCTCTTTCCTGATGACTGGAAGAGCGCAGAAGTCAGACATCTGCTCAAGAAGCTCACAGCTGACCCCGCCAACCTCAAGAACTATCGGCCCACCTCGCTCCTCCCCTTCGCAGCCAAAAATGCAGAGAAAAACAGTCAATAGGAAACTATGACATGATTCATTGAAGAGAACGCCGTCGTAAATCCATCCCAATCTGGATTCCAAAGCAACCACAGCACAGAGACCACCCTACTTGCCGCCACAGACGACATCCGCACCCTCCTGGACCAAGGCCACTCCGCAGCCCTCATCCTACTCCGTCTCCCACCGCACACTAGTCGCCAGACCACACGACAATGCAGGCACACAAGGAACAGCCCTGGACTGGATCCGACTTGTCCTCGGAATCCCCCGACACAAACACATCAGTCCACACCTACGAAGTCTCCACTGGCTCCCCGTGGAGAAAAGAGTTACTTTCAAAATCTTCACTCCCACCTACAAAACAACAGACCCAAATACCTCAACAACAGAATCAACTTCAACGTACCAAAAAGAAACCTCCAATCTTCCAACATCGCACTGGCCAAAACCCCCTGCCGCCACAGAGCCAGAGCAGGCAGAAGATCCTTCTCTCACACTGCAGCCAAGGCATGGAATGAGCTACCGGCAGACATTAGACACGCCCCCTCCCTGAACACCTATAGGAAGACCCTCAAGACCCGGCTCTTTGGCTAAACAGATCTGCGTACCCCCCCTCAGCGCCTTGAGACCCTCACAGGTGAGTAGCATGCTTACAATTCCCTGATTGATTGATTGATTAGTATTAGTTTGTATGGTTATTTTTGTTGTTGTTGTTGTACATTCCTTGCATTTCAAAATTAGAAATACTAATAGAGTTTAACAAGTTGCAGATCACAACAATAATGCAATTTTCCCCGTGCAGGGAAGAAAATAAAACAACAGCACCATCCCACTTTCATGATTAGGTCGAGCCTAGAAAGCATTTGCACTGTCAGGCAATCAGTTGTATGTACTCTGTGGGGCTTGACTCATCCCACCGCTTTGGATTGGCTTTTGCTGTGTCACTCAAAAATCGTAGCCTGCTAATGGTTAGTGCATGTCCCACTTTTTCTAACAAGTTAACTCTTGTAGAGTATTGCCGCGTAAGCGAGCAGCAGCGTGCACAGCAGCTGCTGCGGAGAGCCACCCGCTTTGCTCAGACAGCTCTTTTTCCAAGGCGTAAGTGTTTGTATGGCCGGAACACCAGTGCTCGAGTTTTGAGTGGCTGTTGGTTTCTGGTTTTTTTTTTATCACATTTCCAGCAAATTCTACAAGTCAGAATTATTCTATAAACGGTCCAGTTCTTTTCGTGCATCCAGCACCACCATGTAAAATGTAAGCTGAAGAAGTGAAGCTCAGTAATAATTGGTAATGACAAGCTGAGTTACCAAATATATTGTTCCATATGCACCTACCATTCAGTATAACTGTACAGCCATGTGCTCCTACAAAGCCACCGGGCTGCAGAGGTGCCTGCGCTGCTCCTAAACATGAGAATGTCCACAACCACAAGCCCGCGCACGGAAGTGTGTTTTGTGGGCGGCTCTAGATTTGGAACTCTACCAATGAGAATTGCAGTCCCGGGGGGGGGGGGGGGGAAATGTGCATTCGAAGGTGGGTGGTCATACAGTTACTTGGAGGAAAGATCTATTTAAGACAGGGATAAGCCCTGCAAGTCATTCCTTAAGTATTCTTCCTGTCAATCAATGTAAACAAACAAATATTGCTTCCCTTCTCCTGGCCTTCAATTGTTTAGAACAAAAGTAGCAGGTTAATTACACACAAAAGGGGCCATGCAGCTAGTCTCGAAAGCGTTAAAAAGAAAAGCGTGCAATACAAACAACCTTGCTTTGCAGAGAGAGAGGGAACACCTTATGTTGATTTGTAAAGCACACTTGTCACAAAAGGGTATGCAGGCCAGTGCTATAAATGGGCCGGTACTCACCGGTACTGAGTACCGGCACTTCTTCATTTTCTCCCCTTCAATACCGGCACTTTTTTCTAGAAGAAAGAGAGTACCGGTACTCATGGGGATCGGACTTTAACCGAGGCAGCGTGCTCCCTTTATCCCTCAAGTTATACCAGGGCAGCACCTTTCAAGCACTGCAGAGAATCAATCAATGGAGCTCGTCACCATGACCCAGCATGAGCTGCTTTGTAAATCAGAGCAGGGGGTGTGTCTGCTGAGTCATTTGCTTATCCAAAGATCTTTCCCAGGGGGGCTGTAAAATCTAATGGGTGGAGGTGGGAGGCACCGTTCAGGACCTAACAAAAGAACCTATGGGAAGGCTTTTACAGTCGCCACACATCTGAATTGCTTTCTTGCATACTTCCACTTCCACACTCACCGATTCCTATTTCATCGACCTTGGACAGGCCTTAAGACCAATCAAAAATGTGAAGATTGGCACCTGGTTCCTCAGTACAGACGTTGTTAGCTCTGGCCACAACTCTGGTTTACAAATGTTCCAGGAAAGACTTGTTTATTTATTTTATGCGTTTTTATATAGCGCGGACTTTACCTGAAGGTGTCAGAGCGCTTCACAATAGGAACAGCAATGATAAATAAGGAGAAATTTACAAGTGAACAAATTACAAAAGCAAACGTTAAGTTACATGAGGCAAAGGTGACAATTGTGAGCAAACAAAATACAAGAAGTAGCAAACTATACATTACAGGAGGAAAAAGTGATACGTGTGCAGGTTACAAAAGCATACAAAGTACAAGTAGAGGTATAGTACTGCAATAAATGGCAGACACTCCAGGACAAGAACAAACGTTACATGAGGCAATGGTGGCACTTGCGCAAGTATCTAAAGCAAACAAAATGTAAGAGGTAGCAAACAGTATGTTACAAAAGAAAAGTGACGTGTGCATGTTACAAAAGAGTACCAGTACTGGACAGATGGTTCAGTGGGCTGTAGGCCACCGGTTCGATTTAAGCGATACAAAAGGGGATGATGGACGGAGCGTTTGAGCCAATCAAAAACTCACTCCCAGTCAACTGATCTGGGTTTAATCCATCACCATTCTTTAGCTCACTCAGCCACCCCAGTTCAGACATGGCCATATGCAAATCACTCTGACCCTGTGACTCATGGGAACAGTCCAGCCCGAACAGTCAAGCCATGTCTTCCCTGGACCGGAAACAAGCATCCTGGGACTGGTTTCGGATTCATAATCCTCATCTATCAGCTATCTTGAATCCAGTGGCCAAGTGAGCAAGTGACTCACGTCTGAGCATACTCTGCCAACTTAGGGCGAACAAAGTAATACAAAAGGGGATGATGGACGGAGCGTTCGATTTAAGGCAGGCTGAAGCAGCATGTAATCCTTAGGTGGTTGATAAAATGCATGCAGATTTCGTGCATACAACCTTGGCACGGTCAAAAAGCTAACCCCGCCCCTTGTTCCCCTTAGCCCCGCCCTAAACTCCGCCCACTGCTCCTTTTGGTGAGCACCTGCACTTATTTTTTTCCATTTAAAGCACTGATCCAGGCTTTTGTTAAGTCATGAAGTGCAATGTTCATAGTTGACGACTTCATTAACTGTTATTTGGTCTAAAAAATAGAATGCATTTTATTGTTAACTTTTAGAATGGTGATGGTAGAATGATGTGAAATTATATTTCCCCAGGCTGTGACTAACTCGTGTGCAAACGGCGACATAACTGTCCAGCAGAGCTTGGGTGCCTCAGTGTGTCAACAAAGTAACTCCAATTCTGCATTTAGAAGGTTTGGTTGTATTGTGCCACGTGAAATGCACTCCCACTTCATTCGCAAACACGTAAAGATTTACACCTGCGCTAAAAGACCTTTCCGCCTCATATTACTAACCGCATATCCCGCCCCATTGCAGGAAAAATGCCATCTATTTTGTGGATGTCTGTTGACGGAGGTGCATGCATTTTCGAAAAAACCACAGAGTCTCTCGCCTGGTAATGTTTTTATAGTCATCATCTTTTAGCAAGTTCAGCTGGGCACTGTGACTCTCTCCAGAATTATGCTTTGCTAAACAGAGCATGCACATTCGTGGTGGTTTTAAGCTGCCCGTGTGGGTACACACATTAGTGCGCGGTGTCTGAAGTTGGTTTGATTGTATCAGATGTACACTAGACCACCACAAATTAGCCACCTCCGTTTGTTTTGCCTAAGCATGCAATCTGAAATAAACTGAGTATCGGACATTGCATCACCCACAGAAAGCACATAAGCAGTCGGAAGTCCTAAATATGTATGTTGATAAAAAGCAGTCTCTGAAATGACAGGTGACTGGAACTTTTTAATGCCGTAAAATGTACGCATTTCACATGCTTCTTTGAAAAAAATAAATTACCATGTATTGCCCATGTCAATGGGGGTGGCTTTAGATGTTCACTTGTTTTGCTTTTGCTATTATGTGCTATATGAAGATTGATCGCAAGAGAGAATAGGAAAATCGGGAAACAACTGGAAACATAGGCAGGAGAAGCACACACGTAGCTCTAAACTACTCAAGTACATGCCCTGCTTAACAGACAGTGACAGACTCGAAGTTCGGAAACAGATAAAGAAATGAAAAGATTATGGAATACCATCTCTACACGCAAACGTGCGACTACGGCGAAGATGGGAAAATAAATGTAGCTCTCGCTGCGCAAGAGGTCTAAGCAGGCGGGCGCTTGCTTACCTGGGGGAGAGTTCACCAAAACACGTCCTTTCTGCTTGCAGCGGCTGCGAAATAACACAAATCCGCGCAGAGAACCGAGCAGGCGACCTCTGACCTTCCACCGCTTCCTAGGAATGGAAGTGAGTAGAAAAAACCACACACACCAGCTCTTTCACAGGCGGAGGAGGCGGGGCTTCGCCGGTTGGACCAGGAGAACATCGGATAAAGAAGGAAGGAAACTTTTTTTTTTTCTCTCCCTCCGTCCCCCCTCCGTGACAGGGAAACTAGGCCAAAAATGCCGACCCTCCCACTTCAGGCGGGAGACTTTCTATTTATCAAAGCTTCCTCCTCCTGCCTGCGAACCCGATTCGAATCTGCTGGAAGCGAGCCAGGTGGAGCACAGAAACGTATCCTGAGCCAGAGCGCCTTGACCTCAATTCTTGGAGAGGTTGTTTAGCGGGTGACAGGCCTCCATGTTTAATTGTTGGTCGTTTTACATTGCACACACAAAAACAGAGCTTAAAACCCTGTTTTTGTGTGCACTATCTTATTAAACTGCAAAAAATGAAAGGCTGATTGCCTGTCACCATTCATATAAATAGACCCCTTGCAGATAGATTGCCTTCAATCTAAGTCAATAGGAAAAATGCATTTTCCGGACAATTTGTTTTTTATCTCTCACTTGCCTGCTTTGAAATGTTGGTGTATTTTAGACAGAGACTAAGAGTAAGAGAGTAAAGAAAAGGACACCACTTAAAAGAGACCAGGGCAAGGCCTCAGTGAAATTTGGAATACAAGTACCACCAGAAACAGAGCTGTGCTGTTGGCAGGGGCAGGGACCACCTAGGCCGCAGAGTGGGGCCTTACTAAACAGGAGCACAATAAATGGAGGCAGACACTAGCTAGCAGTTAGGGTCGAAGACCCCGAGGCGTTCTCGCGCCCGTTTATTTATACCTGGGGCGTGACCCGCCCTCAGGCTGTGTGCGTGCGTGCGTGTGTGGACGGGCCGGGTGGCTCCGTCAGTACATCCCTCCAAACTCACAGTTCTTTAGTCCCAATTACTTTACAGTCCCAGAGACGCGGAGACCCCATGCATAGTCCTTGAGGCTCTGACTGGGGGTTGGGTTGGGTCGGAGATTGTACCTCTGGCTCCGCGGCTCTGCAACAGACTCCTCATGTTCCGGCTCCACTGGGCTACTTGCTGGGCTTGTCAGACTGCTGCCAGGGTCCAAGGCCGGTCTGGGCACCGGTGTTTCCCGAACGGACGGCTCCGTCGGCGTCCCAGGGGGCGATAGGTCTTCGTCGCCTCCCTCGCCGTCCTCGGACTCTCCTTCCCTCTCAATATCTTCTCCAGAGAATCGTTTGAACCATGACACATTCCTGGTCACAGCCCTCCTGCCGTGTATGGCCGATACCATCGTGCCGTGGATGTTCACGACCTCCCATATCTCGGGTTCAAAAGTGGTTTGATATTTCCAGTTGTGTTGACGGGTCTTCAGTACCACGCGATCACCGACCACAAGTGGTCTGACCTGGGCACGTCGTGCTCGGCTGGCCCTCTCATTGGTACTTCTGCGGTTCTGGGTTGCCTCGTGGTCTAACTCGGGGGCCTTCCATGCAGGGCTCGTCGGTATACAGTCTCGCGGGTTTCTTCGAAACATGACGTGCGCCGGCGCACACTTTGTGGTGCAGTGTGGGGTTTGCCGATATGCGCTTAGGAACTGGGCCAGGCACTCCTCCGGGGCTTCTCTCTGCTCCACACCAATCTTAAGGGCTCGGTTCATTGTCCTCATAAACCTCTCTACCTCGCCGTTTGCCTGCGGCCACTGAGGCGTAATCTTCCTGTGGTTGATTCCTCTCCTGCTGAGGTATGTCTTGAAATCGCTGCCTTGCAAAGGCGGTCCATTGTCCGATTTAACCTCGTCTGGGAAACCTAGCATGGCAAAGATACGGTCGAGTGCAGGTTTCACGTGGTTGAACGCAGTGGATGGAATCACCTCGACTACTGGGAACTTGGAGCATGAGTCGATGAGCACCAGGGCCTGTCGCCCATCAGGGAATGATCTGAAGTCCATACTGATCTTTGACCACGGGGTCTCACACAAGTCCTCTGTGATGACGGGGTGTGGTGCTGGTTCTTGGCTGGTGATGGCACACGAATGACAGTTTTGGACTTCTGTTTCCACCGCATTGTCTAGTCCAGGGAACCATACCCGACTACGCAGGCGGGCTTTTGTCTTTGCTACTCCTTGATGCCCTTGGTGAGCGAGGCGAACTACTTCTTTCTGCAGGCTCGCTGGTATGACGATGGTGGTGCCTCTCAACACCACGCCATGGGGCCCCATGCTTAGTTCACTCTGAGCTCGCCACATCTGTTGCCGGAAAGTCTGTTCTTCCTGCGTGAGCGCTCCGCAGCCCTCTAGAAATCGCTTCCAGGAGTGGCTTTCAAGTGTGGCCTTTACTCGGCTGAGACATTCATCTCGTTCTGTGGCAGCACCTATCTCCTCCAGCGTGAGCGCTTTGGGACAGGCATCCTGGGTCAGTGCCCTGACGAATTCCTCCACGTCTTCTCCGTCTTCTAGCTCTGATGCGGTAGAGGGTTGCCCTGGGTGTCTTGACAAGAAATCCGCCGGGTTATCCGCTCCAGGGCGGAAGATGACTTCGAACCAATATGGTTGAAGCTGGATGGCCCATCTTTCGATCCTGGGTGGTGCCAGCCTGGCAGAGCCCCCGAACAGTGGCACGAGCGGCTTGTGGTCCGTGATGACTTTGATCTCGTGGCCGAACAGTTACAAGTGAAAATGCTGGCACGCCTACTTGATTGCGAGCGCCTCTCTTTCTATTTGTGCGTACCTCATCTCGGTCGGTGTCAGTGCTCGGCTTGCGTATGCGGTGGGAACCCATTCTTGGTTTTCTGTCTTTTGCAGCAGGACTGCACCTAGCCCCACCGGGCTGGCGTCCACGACAACCTCTGTTTGTCTGTGCAGTTTGAAGTACGCCATGACCTTGTCATCTATCAGGGCGTCTTTCACTGCTTGGAAAGCTTCGTCCTCCTTCCTCGACCATGACCACGGATGCCACGACTTGGTGAGTGTGCGTAGGGGTTCCGACAGGGACGCCAAATTAGGGATGAAACGGCCGCAGTAGGTGGCCATCCCTAGGAAGCTGCGGACTTCGGGCGCAGACGTCGGCTTTGGTGCTGCCCTGATGGCGGCCGCCTTCTTCGGGTCTACCTTCAGGCCGTCTCGGGAGAATACGTAACCAAAGAACTCCACCGATTCATTGTAGAAAGAACACTTCTCCCTGTGTAGGGTGAGGCCGTGCTCCGCAAGCCTCCTGAGCGTGGCCCGAAGGTGTCCGTGGTGCTCTTCAAGCGTTTTGGAGAAGACGAGGATGTCATCACTCAGGTTAATGAAGCCTGGAAGTCCCGACAGTGTTTCCCTGATTGCATTTTGAAATACTTCGGCGGCCGAGGAGACACCGAAGCTCAGGCGCTTGTACCTGCGGAGGCCTACGTGGGTCGAGAAGGTTGTGATGTTCCTGCTGTCCGGGTGTAGCTCGAGCTGGTGATATCCAGCATTGAGGTCTAATTTAGAGAACCAGCGGGCTCCATTTAAATCTGCCACTATATCGTCCATCGTTGCCGTGAGGTGCCTCTCCCTCTTGATGGCCTTGTTGGGGAGGCGCATGTCCACACAGAGTCTTATGGCACCTGGTTGCTTCGGCTTGGGGGCCACCACAAGGGGCGACACCCAGGGAGTGGGCCCTGATACTTTCTCTATCACCCCGAGTTCCTCTAGTTTCTTCAGCTCGGCTTCCACCTGCGGCCGCAGGTGAAAAGGAACCCTTCGATGTCGCAGTGCCGTTGGCTTCACCGTGTGGTCGATGTGCAACTTGAACATCTTCCCCTTCAGGCGACCTAATCCTTGAAAGAGCGCTGGGAACTCATCTAGCATGGCATCCGCGTGTCGTTCATGTATCTGGTTAGCGAAGAATACCAGTTGCAGGTCCTCCGCCGTGTGGCAGCTGAGGAGCGTGCCGCGCTTGCCACCGGTCACATGGAACTTGGTGTTTACCTCCTGGCCATTGCAAACAACTGTTACGTCAATTACCCCTCGCAGGGGTAGTGGATCATCGCTGTCATACGTGTATATTCTTGCCTTTGAGGGTGACAGTGGCGGTCGAGGGGACAGTTGCTAATACTGTACATTGTCCATCACATTTACCGATGCGCCAGTATCGATCAGTGCCTTCACCGGGGATCCGTCAATCTGAACCTCGCACATGGGCGGTGGCCTCCTCCTCGAACCTTCCCGTCCTACAAACGAGACAAAGAACACCTCGTCATCTTCATCGTCTATTCTGCAGGCCGACTGGGCGGCGTCACCATCGGGGCCAGGATCCTCCAGTGATAGTTGGCGCACCCCTTGGGCGACGCTTCTCCCCCTTTGGCCAGTCCGTCGATTGCCATTGCTGCGACACACCTTCGCGAAGTGGTTCAGTTTGCCGCAGTTTGAACAAGTCTTCCCTCTCGCAAAACACCGACCATGCGATGGGTGATCCATCCCGCAGTTCCCACAGGCAGAACGCGGCGACGTCGGCTGTTGGGTCTTTTGCGTGTTTTGGAAAGGCCTTCTGCGGAGTGCGTCAACGTGTTCCTCCTTCACCGACACGTGTTTGGCTGGAGCGGCAGGCCTATCAAGCGCAGCTTGCATCGCCTCTGCTCGGGCATTGGAGAGCTCATGTGACCTTGCTAGGACGAGGATCTCATCGCGACTGATCCGGGGCTGTCGTAGGATGAGGCGCCGCAGTTGGACTGATCTGCAGCCTTGTATAAGTTGTGTCCTGATTTCCAGAGTCCGGTCCGGTAGTTCGCAGGAGGTAGCCAGCTTGCGAAGCCTCGCATAATATTCATCGATTGACTCGCCCTCCGCTTGACGGGCCTGGCGCAGTTTGAACCACTCATAGTCTGGGTTGGCACGCGGGTCGAAGTGGCGATTGAGCGCCGTGACCGCGGCCGTGTAGTCCTCTTCGTCACCCCGATCCGGCAGGGTCTCGAACAGCTCGTACAGCTCGTCACCTCCGTAGCACATGAGTAGGGAGCGCTTCACTTTTGCGTCCGTCTCCCGCACACCTACGAAGTAGTGTTCTAGCCGCCCCAACCATAGGCGCCACCGCGCAGCCGCTGTGGGCGGATCCGCCAGCTCGCTGAAAGGTGGGAGCGGTGCGGCCATGGCATGTCCTGGCAGAGCGGGCGGGGCGTTGGCGACGGGGGCCGGCGCCTGTGCATTAGGGGGGGCCGTTTGTTGCTGGGCCGGAGCTTGAGGGGCTGGGGCCGGTGGAACCGCGTTGCCGTCCCCTTGCACGTTCATTCTCTATGTGCGGTGGCGCGTGGGCCGCGCGCGGACGCAAAGCACTGTGCGGCGACGTGCGTCTGTCTAAGGCAGTGTCTGCGAGCGTGTGCTTCCGCAGCTCCCAAGGGGGGTGTCAGGCGTGCACCCTCGCGTAGTGGCCGGTCACAGGTGGTCGTGGAATCTTGAGGGAGCAGTATCTGGACACAGCAGTAGTCCCAAATGCTTCCTGCAGTGGAAAACGGACTTCCGCGAGATGCGTGAGGATCGGCAGGGCGGGAAAACACGTGCCCGCGAAATGCGTGAGACAACGCTGGGGCAGGCAGTGCACATCCGTGAACGTTCAGCGCGGAGGCAGGGCACGCGTCGGGGGCCGATACTTCCCCCCCGGATGACGCTCTTCAGGCACCCGCGTGGTCTGGCGTCCGCAGACCACTCGCAGCAGCACGGACCCGTTGGGGATGGGGGCGTGAGGTGGGGGCCCCCTCCCAGGACACACGGCGGGCAGCAGCGGACAGCGACGTGAGGCCCCGAGGATGGGGTTGGGGGGGGCTCACCTGAGCGCCGAGGCAGGCGCGATGCTCTCTTCACCGGTCCGGCAGGGCTGACCAGGCCCAGGCAGCAGTGCCACCCACGTGGGTGACGACGTGGGCCACAGCCGCAGGCTCGAGCGCAGGCAGCGCGAGCGCGGTGCCCAAAACACCCCGGGACACAGCAGGCGTGTCCGCGGGGTGAGGTGTGGGCAGAGTACCCGCCTCGTCGCCAGTGTGCTGTTGGCAGGGGTAGGGAACACCTAGGCCGCAGAGTGGGGCCTTACTAAACAGCAGCACAATAAATGGAGGCAGACACTAGCTAGCAGTTAGGGCCGAAGACCCCGAGGCGGTCTCGCGCCCGTTTATTTATACCTGGGGCGAGACCCGCCCTCAGGCTGTGTGCGTGCGTGCGTGCGTGTGTGGACGGGCCGGGTGGCTCCGTCAGTACAAGAGCTACCAAATGACTCGATATCAACAGGACTTACCTTCTAAACTACATTCTGTTTACACCCCCCACACACAAATAATTACAGAGGTGTAACACAAGCCCCTGCAGCCCATGTGTGGCGTGGCAGCCATTGGGGGGGAACCAAACTTTTCATGGGGCCCCATTTCTGCCGGGACAAGAAATATATGTAGGATATGCGGGCCCTCTTCAAATCCTGCAGGGCAGAAAAGGGGGTTGGAGGGAACATCTTTATTTATACCACTGAATAATTACTTTCAGTTGGGATAGTCAAGTGGCGTAATTGAGATTAGGCAACATTACAACAGCCAGAATTATATAGATTATTTTAAAAAAACGGGCACAGGACAGGACAGGACATCACAGGGTCCTGGTGGCACCTGCTAACCTCTCCTGCATCACATCCCTCCTGCAAAGGTTACTAGGACAATGTTTGTTACCTGGTACTATTGGCTGCAGACCTCAACCTTCAATTAACTTATCAGTGCATTTTGGAAGTTCCGTTTCTAATTCCAAGTGTGAGTTGCCCAGCTTGTCAAGTTTTTTTGTTTTGCATTCTGGTACTTGAAGTACAGAGTCTATGTCAGCATGCACAAGACTATAATTATGACAACACAAAGGAAAGCAAGGATTTGTGAAAGGAAATCCCAGAAATAGGTGTGATGTGTCACAACAACATGGAATAATCTAGAAACTATCGCCTCCACTCTTCAGGAATTAGCAATTTTTAAAGAGAATTTTGATACCAAAGCTGTGATATGGCAGTGTTGCAAAGTCATCATGTGCCCTGGGCACCCCCCAACTTTTTACTGACTGATACTGGTGGTAACTGACTCTGACTGACCCTGGGCTCTGCCTAACCAGGCCCAGGGCCAGTGCTATGCTGAAAGAGACACATTTGAATACAGTTAAAACACCTACATACACTAGGGTGCACAATGGTATGGAGGGGTACCCCTCTGATTGGCATGACCTACCCTATAACCCCTAGTATATAATAGGGCAGGGGGATTGAAACTACCTAGAAGTCCCTAGTGCGCTAGAGCATGACAGTTTAGAGGCCAGCAGCTCCTTTTGCACTTGCATGTGTGCCCTGCTGAAGCCCGAGGAGAGTTTAAAAGCAGCCCTGGGTGCCAGCACTGCTTTAAAAAAAAAGTGTGCCCAAACTCGACTTTGTGATTTGGGGCACATACAAATGGATAACATACAGTGTTTTGGCATATTAGGAACCCCCAGGGTCTCCCCTAGGTGTCCCAGGGGTAGAGGGTCAGATATTTATAAGATACACCCTTATAAAATGAGTTTTATATGCCCTGGGTTAAGTGAAATTTCACATTTCACTCCCCACATTGTGGTAAAGTGCTGCTCAAATTTGACTATGATGCTAGGAGCACTGTGGAGGGAGGATCTGTCATATTTCTACAGATTCAGAACCCCTAAAGTCTCCCCTAGTGGCACATGGGGTGGGGGTCCTGTAGAAATCAGGGAAGTACTTATAAAATATGTTTTGTAAGCCCTAGTGCTGGAAAAATGGCCCAAGTCGTTTTCCCCATTGCAAATCCTAGGCCACATAGGTTAACATGACAAGAGGTTAGTAACTAATAATTCTTGATAGGAAAAGTCTAGAAATGCCATTCAAAGACTTCCCAGAATGATATTAATAAATCCAACAATATCATATTGTTAAATTTCTCCTAAAATGCACAGACAAGAAGTTATAAGACTTTCTTGGTTGTAGATCCAAATCCAGTTTTCCAGTGGTCTGTCCTGATTGGTCAGAGTTGAGTGGATTAGCCTGGCTTCTTTGAAGAGGCGATAAAGAGCCACTGGGGTTAACCAGCTCTGCTGGGAGGGCATGTGCTGCTACACAGGAATGCCAGAGCAGGGGGAGGAGTCGTAAACCATGGTCTTCAAAGGAAGAGGGATGGCCTCAGTGTCAGTTTCCACTAAACCCTTTTGACCCCAACCAGACCTAGGATTAGGGAAGGTATGGGCAAATGGTAGGGGGAGAGCCTATGGAAATAAGCCATCCAACGGGGTGTGTTTAGCCAGCTCTTGACTCTGCTGGAAAATCAGCCATTATGAATTTGGAAGAATTGGTGCAGTCTGGGACAAAATAATGGCACACTCTACAGGATGTGGTCATATTTTTGGGGATTTGGCCTGCTCCCATTGGTCAGCAGTGACCTACTGCTTGACCCAGAGAACTGGGAATAAGTATCTGAGAGGGGCAGAGCCTTCCAGATCTGCTGCTTGAATCTTACTGAAGCAGGACATTGCCAAGCTGAGAAGATTGCTGTGCAAAGATTTCTAAGGCCTGACCTCCGAAGACTGCACTATCTAAAACTACAGCCCTGTGGACTATCTTGCTGAAAAAAAACGAAAGAGTGGATTGAGGGAACTGAAGTCCTCAACTTTCAAGGACCATCTTGGAGTTTCCAGACCCTTGGAGTGAGTTTGAGACACTTTGGGACCCCTTGAGGAACTTCAGGAAGAAGTACAATAAGTTTGGAGAACTTTGGAGCAACTTTGAAAAAAAAAAGCTCCATAGAAGGACCGACTCAACCTGGCCAGCCAGGCCGCCTGCCTTCCACCGCGAGCCGGCCAAGTCATCCAGGGTCGTCCCGCTAAAAACTCCATTGGTCCAACTTCCAGAGTTTGACTGGGACTAGAAGAAATCTGAAGCCGGCGAACCTTCACTGGATCTGGCTACCTAAAGGGCATCGAGAGACCCTGTGAGAAAAAGCTCCAGAAAAGTTTCGAAGTGCGCTCGTAGAAAAGGTGACCGGAAGCAACAGCGTACGCCAAGCCGCCTGTCTTCAACCGCGTGTCGGCTTGGACTCCTGGGTTGCCCTGCTGAAGCGCTGAAGAAAGAGTTTCTAAGTCCGCTTGAAGAAAGGTGGCCAGGAGCTCGTCGCAAGGCAATCTGGCGAACCCTCACCGAATCCAGACTAGCTGGGAGCTTCGAAGGACCTCGGGGAGTAAAGCTCCAGAAAAGTTTCTAAGTCCGAAGGTAGAAACTGAGACCAGGACCTGCCGCGAGCTGAAGCCACCCAGGGCTCCATTGTGGTCGGCCTGAAACTTTGACTTTGACCTGGTCTATCGCAAGCAGGTATCCCAATATGGTGCTATAAGCTTCTAAGTGCTATATTTTGCGAAATCTTTGAAAATTCATATCTCTGGTTCCCTACATTGGATTTTTGTCGTTTTGGTGTTATTTTTAAGATAAAAATATTTCCTATTGTTATAAATTGGTGTTGGATTTTTATTATGTGTTGTGTCTTTTTATTTACTGAAATTGTGTTTTTAAATGCTTTACATACTTGTCTTTGAAGTTAAGCCTGTATGCTCTCAGCCACCTTACCAAGGGTTGAGCATAGGAGTAATTTTCTAAGACCTATGCTGAGTCCTATCATGTGTTAGTGGCCTTATTGCCAGTGGCAGACCTACTTTTGGCCCTACCAATAACCCACTTTCCAACTAGCAGAACTGCAAAACTTTTAAAAAGGGAGGAGATGTGGCCACTTGGAAAAAAACTGTAACTAATAATATCTGATAGAGAAGTATTTCAAGGACTGTGGACTCACAGCAGTGCCCTTCCCCTGTGGGAGCTTTCCCTGAAGTAACCCAAAATTTACAGGCTCAGCTCAGTTACCACACAGGAATGTTGTCTCCCAGGGAAGAAAGAGCACACAGCTGCAGGCACAATGCAGAAATGCGATCAGGTTACACAACTCTTAAAGGTGTTAAGATAAAATATCTGTTTCTCAAATTACAAATCTTATATTGAAATTGGCATCCAGGCAGCAGTACTCACACATTTTGTAGTTCCGTGCATGAGTAATTCAGCACATCCATATTTCTTTGCATTGTGAGACTACCATTCCTCTATATAGATTAAAAATCAGGACAATAATGCACTTGTAATACAGTGGAGGGGATATCCGCCATATTTGTGACAGAACACCTTGTCGACTACACTGTAAGTCTCTTTATCTGTAGACAGCAAACTACTGCCAAGATGATATATTATTGGATTTGACTTTAGGCAGGAGAGCTGTACGTCAGGTGGCAAGATCTGCAGGTTTTGGCAACAGACAGAACATCTGTCTCTCTGATTACACAGAATTAATGTGTTCCCTCCTCCAGTAGTAGTGCGATCTCTCTAGTGACTCAAACATTATAAATACAGACATCAGACAGCAGAGTAATGTCACATGCTAATGTATCTAACAAAAGGACTATTACTCAGGTTAGACATATTTAATGGTCTAAGGCAGTGGTTCCCAAACTTTTGACTCCTGAGGACGTCTATTGAGTCACTACTGGAAGCCGGGGACCTCCAAGCAATTTGTATGATTTACATTTCGAACATTAGGACAATCATTTGAAAGAAATAAACACATGTGCACACCAAACAAATTCTCGAATTGCTGAAGATTTTAGCATTTTATATTGAAAATATTTGCATAGATCGAAAAAGTTGTAGTGGCAAGGTTGGTGCTGCATCATAGCGGCTAACTTTTCAATGTTTGTTTTTATTTCACAGTGCGAGAATCCAAAGCAGCCGTGAAAAGTGTTGTCAAATCAGTTCCCGTATGGTACACATCAAGTGCACTGAGTGAGCCTGAGTACTACAAAGAGGCCTTTGTGGGGCTCACACCCCTTGAAAATTTGGGGAAAATGATTGATTGTATTTGCTTTTAAAGCACAGTAATTGATGACCTTACTGTGTAGATGGATACGATAATCTTTGTTGGGGCTCTCCAATTATTCCCTCTTTTTCACCCTCCAACAGGGCCTTTTATCTCTCCATAGCCCCTCTGTCACATGTATTTCATTTATTTTATCGCACCTCTCATACCAGTGTAGGGTGTCAGAGCACTTTACATCACACACATACGAAAATGAATCATACATGTGTAAATCAGTAGGAAATGTTACATACGGCAAAGTGTAGGACAAGGTCTAGGAGTCACATGTCATCCCGACTGGTAGGCATTTTTTAAGAGTGCTTGGATTGGAGATGCACAAACTCAGGGTTCAGAACATGACACAGTGGTATGCATTGACTTTAATATTAATAATTTATTTCTACCCCAACAAACATTTTTTAGCAGCTTCAGGATAATGAAAAACTGGGAAAAAACATAACCTTCTAAGTTGAACCATGCAGTTTGCATGCAACTCTTTGATGGCAGTTCATAGCTCACTGTGCTAGATTACGTTTGTAATTTATGAACATCACAGTAACAAAAGAATCTCTGTGACAAAAGCCGTAGCCCACTGAGCTATGCACATAAAATACTGTTTTTTTAAATACATGGTACACGTTCTTTGAAGCAGGCATATTACCCATCTGCGCTCCCTTAGCTGAGTCAAATCTGCCACTGGAGAAAACTCCCATCTTTCTGCAGCAGGTACTTTAATCACTGGTAATCCTGACACTTTTATTGTTTCCCAAAAACTGCTGATTCTACAAGGAACTTTTCAGTGCTTTTAAAACTGCTGCCTGTGGGCCCCATGGGAATGTGTCACAGACCCCCTGGGATCCGCAACCACAGTTTGGGAACCCATGGTCTAGGGTGTTTGGCAGCAAAGCTATCCCTCAAGTTAAACAGACGCCGGGTGGAGCTACCTCGCAAGCTAAAGGGGAGATGGGCTATGGATTTCCCTCCTTGACCATCACCTACCCAGCCGGTCTTTGGGCAAACTCTCCTGTGTCTCTCTACTGGACCTTTCTCCCTACTCCTCTTCACGGTACCCCTACCCCCTCCTCTCTACTCTTCTCCTCTTCCCTGCTATTGACTTTTGCCCTCACCCGTCCTTGCTCATAGTTCCCACCCTGTCTATCCACTGGACTTTCTTCTGTGAACTTTCCTTCATCAGTTGAGACCTAGCTATATGACTGATGCCCGATGGAGCTACCTGTTTAGCTATTGGGGTGATGGTCTGTGGATTCCCTTCTCGGACGTCACCTACCCAGTCGGTCTTTGGGCAGGCTTTCTTTTGTCTCTCCTGCTGTCTTTTCGTCTCTCCTGCAGTCTTTTCCCTTATCCTCCCCTTTACACTTCCCCCTTCCCCCCTCTCTATTTGTCTCACCTTTCTTTCCTCTCCCAATTTGTTGCTTAATTTTTGACGTAATGTGTATTTGATTCCATTCTCTGTAACATTGTGTAGCCTAATGTGAAGTGCTCTGATACCTACGGGTCTAGCCAGCACTATATATAACTCATAAATAACGTTCCTCGGAATTTCTGTTGGACCTTTGACGACGTCCCATGGGCGTCAAAACTGTTTGTTCTCACCTCGATGCACGAGCAACCTTGGCTGATGCCCTGTGGAGCTGTCACATGCAGCTAAAGAGGAGTCTGGCCCTGGTTTCACCCCCTTGGCTGTCACCTACCCAGTCGGACATCTGACATTGTTTTCCTTTTTTCTCCTGTTGTGTATTCCCTCCCTTCCCCTGTGACTCTGATTTAAGGGATGTAACTATGTAACCTGTAACTCGCTGTAACTCATGTAAAGCGCTCTGATACCTCCGGGTCTAGCCAGCGCTATATATAAAACTTTTCAAATAAATAAACAGGCTCTGACATTAGAAACGTGTAAGGAAATGCCTGTTTTGTTTGGCCACCCCCAGGTGTTTTGACTGGTGCTGTTAATTTGTTTACTCTAAGAGTGCATGGAGGCCTGCTAACCAGACCTTAGTGCCAGTGCCCTGACCCCAGATTGTATATGTTACATTGTCTGTACCCATTGACATATCTAATTAAGCTGTACGTTTCTAGTACATGGTACCAGAGAGAGCAGGGCCTTTAAGTTACAGAGGCACCTCAGGAATTACAGAACTAGGTGTGCCACACTGGCCACACTGGTTGTGGCACAGATACAGCGAGTCTCCTGGACAGCTTTTGCAGTTTGAAAGGGCAGTGTTTAATTGCTAGCCTAACTTTGTAATTTAAAGCAATGGCAAAACCAAACTCCCTCTACAATATGTGTTAAGCCACCAATATGTTAGGGCTACAGAGCCCTAAGGCAGGAGGCAACATAGCGAGTACAGGGTTACATGCTAATCCCTCAGCTGTGCTAACTCCTGAACAGTGAGACCAAGGTTTAAGCTCCAATGCATCAAACAACTAGTTACATTAAATCCAACATGATATTCAAGACAAAACTAAAGTAACAAGTAACAGGGTGCAAATTTGACAATGTTGCCACGTTGTATCCTTCAGTTTCTTGTGCCCTTAACAGTTACACAAAGAGCTTGAGCCAGAGACAGCTTTCTGCCCTGCTAGGAAGAAGTGATTATGACTCCCAGGAAAGGATACAATAGGGGCCAGCAGTGGAACTAAGTGTCACCATGATGTTTGTAAATGTAGGTCAGGCCTGCTTTTGCGGCTTCAGTGCGCACTTGTACTGCTGGGATGGTTTGCCTACCTGCCCAACCTACTATTGCACGCCGGAGTGCGCATTTGCACAGCCACAGCAGATCAATGAGAGCATCCTTACATGCATACTCCGGCTGGCCTGTAACAAACATGGTCCAGCCCGAGGGGGCTCTTTCACCTCCACTCAGATGGAAGGTGAAGGGCTGGGCAGGCACCCACAGGTGTTCCCTGCCCATGAAGGACGGAAGACCCACAAAGTTTCCCCTATCTTCCCTTAAGTTAGCATGGGGAAGAGGTTATCTGTATTTCAAGCTGCAATAATGAATTGCAGTGGCGCAGCTTCGAGATGATTCCTATCAATGGATTCACTAGGCTAAACCCATTCCAATGGTAACAGCGGCCTTGGCATATCTTGCTTGGAAATGCCACATATGGAACGTCGACGTTTCTTGGCATCAAACTCTTTGTGTTCCATGCTGCTAGGCACCTTAACATCAGAGGTTGGGGGAGCACATCTGGGAATTACCCAGCGACAGATATAAGCACTTGGGCATGCAATTGAGATAGCCAACCTCTGCCATTTGCAAGCCTGGCAGAATATATGGGAGGCACAGATTGTGACACCTGGCCTCTGGGGCCAGATCACGGCCCCTATAAAGATAGAGATCTGCATTCCGCATTCTCTTGGCAGACAGGACCGAGAATTTAGAGGACACGGTTGTGGTTGAATCTTCCCCCAACTTCAACGGCCCAATGGGGTATAACTACCCAGTGGGAGAGATCCGCTTGTAGGGACAAAGGTTCGGAGAACCTGTACTGCGGGGTGCACATTCCCAGAGGACTTTGTTGTGCACATGGAGGATAACTGCCAGAGGGATGGACCGCATTCCTTCCTGAATAGAGTCTGGCCTGGGCCGGGTACCTACTGATGTGTGGCACCCTGGTGTGCGTTCCCAAGGACCAGACTTCTGGTCTCCTATTTTCTCGGGTGTCTCAGGGATATCAAAAATCTTCTACGAGGGGCCCACTCTATCTACCAGAGATATCTGGAGAGGTGAGGTATGCCCCCTAAGTTCCCACATCGCCTGCTGAAAGCTGGACACTGTGATGTCTGCTTGGAACTACAGAATCATGCCTGGAGACCGGAGTGCCAAGTGTGGAGCTCAAGACGTTGCCCGCATCTATGGCAAAGTGCGTCCGGTAGTGCAGGGACCCAGGCATGCACAAGCATGCCTGGGTGCCCTTCGAAAGACATTGTGGCACTAGGTAGGCGCAAGAGGTATTGACTAGGCTGGAGAGACGCTTCTGAGAAGGTTCAGGAGCAGGTCAAGAGACTGCTTGATCTCCCTGTGCTTCGCAGTATTGGCCTGGATCCAGAGGCCTTGGTGGACCCCTGGTTATAAGGAGTTGTTGCCCATGGCCGATATCTGCTTCACAACTTGTTGGCGAAGTGTCTGAGTAGCACCAAGACTCCCCTTTGCTTACGTCAACCTCTTGTTTATGATTACTGTGTATCCCCACCTGCTTTCCGGGGACCCAGATGAGGTGTGACCTCAGTCATGAGTGGCCTTGTGTCTGGAGGGAGGGGCCGGTGAACTTCCATTCGGAGTGTCTGGGACAGTGGGGGTAAATTGGAAGATGGCGGGAGACTTGGAACCACAGGGTCTGCGGTGTGTGTTTTATTAGCCTGCTTGGTATCAGAGGTACCGCATTAGGGTGTTGGGTGTGTGTATGAGTGTGAAAGTGCCCATACAGCCTGGGCTGGTACCTGTTGCATCATATAGTGCTGCAAAATGAGTGTGAGTGTGCGGTAGTGAGCATCAGTGAACTGCCTGTGTTTCATGACACTTGTCTGTGGTGTTGGTTCATATGTTGTTCTCCTACCAAAAGCACTTTACCTCTCCCTCTGTGTTATAAGTCTATGTATGCACACATGACTGATATCGTTGTAGCCCACAGTCCACTCTATAGCCATGTGACATTGCATGATTAGGATTGTGAGTGTGGGCCGGTAGCTGACAACATGTCACACAGCATAATGGTGCTGTGTGGGGTTTAGAATACAACTTTTCTCATATGTGTGTTTTCAAGATTTGACCAACACGAATTGGGCCTAATACTGCTAGTAATATTGCCAGGTGTGATTTATGCCCAGAACTCCATGATTATCATGTGATATTGTTTTTTGTGAGCGTTGAATATAAAAGCTGTTTCTCTATGTCAAGTGTGAATTCTCTCATTTGTGTTGTCTGGAATATTTATTGTGTCTGCGTGCTGTGTTCTCACTTTATACATTTCTTCTAACGGCTCAGTGTCAAGGTACCCAAGCCTGAACTCCGGGTGTAAGTGTGTAATCACCTGCCTTTGACGGGACAGGTGCTCTCTACATGGCCGGGGTACCCCCTCAGCCAAACATACACTGCCGGTTCTAACAGTGGGTCTTTCAGTCTCAAAGAAATGTACAAATCAAATTATTTCTTTAATAAACTCCATATTCTAGTAGTCTTGGGTTTACTCTGGGTCATGCAGGGATTTCAGGTGTCCAATGTCATTGATTGGAGAAAAGTAAAATCTCCACCTATAAAGACAGATCCAGGGAATGCCATTAATGTGTTAGGTTTGTAAACTGTATGGGATTATCTTCCACAGGGCAATAATGTGAAACTACAGTGAACGATTGCATATGTTATTGTATTGCTAAAGCTACCCAGTGACCAGCCAGGTCTGTGGCTATCTTACTTATGGAACCAAGAAAATTCCGAGCTAATAAGATAACTGCTCCCCAATCGACACCCAAAATGGAATGATAATATGCTTGTTTGAAGATTGGCCAATTCTACTTAAATTCTAAGTGCTTAACTATTTGTATTCTTGTATAAATACTATTGCTGGCTTGAGTGTGCTGAGCTAAGAGAGGAAAGTTTTTTCTTATTGTGAATATTAAGGCCATAAAAGTTGACATAGAACCTTCATAATTTAACCATGCATATTTTCGAATCCTGTTTGAAATTCTGGCTTTTTTTCAGTCAGCTCATATGATCACTGTTTCAAGAATAATCTCCCCCTCTTCTACCCTCATCCATGCTCCCATCCACCATTCCCAACCCTAGCTCCACCACCCACCCTTCCCTTGCTTTATTACTTCTCTTTTCACGTTTGCTCTTCCTCTCTTGCAGCCTCCCCTGGGTATACGGGTATATGTGTCCCTGCCCATCAAGGAATCACGCTCTTGACACTGGTGCCTTGTCTTGCATAAACCTGGATTCCTGTCTGCCTCCACCCCAGTGACCTAAACATTGCTGAAAACATGTTCCCTCTATCTAGTGTTATCATGGAGTCTCTTGTTTTTCTCTCTTTTTTTCTTCCCTTGAAGTTCATTGAGAAACTCTTTCAATTTCAAGTTTCAGAAGTCTCAAATGACATGTCAGGGTTTGGAAACCATGGTCTTTTATTGGACCTCTCTGCCGCGTTCGATACCGTCCCCCACGAGCTTCTCCTCGCCAGGCTGTCTGCTGTTGGCATTGGGGGTGTTGCCTTGGCCTGGCTGTCCTCCTTTTTGGCGGACAGAACTCAACAGGTCTGGATACCGCCTCATGCCTCATGCCTCACAGCCGAAACCACTTACCACTGGAGTCCCACAGGGATCTATTCTTAGTCCCCTACTGTTCAACATTTATATCACTCCTTTGATATATCTAGCGGAACAGTACGGGGCTAAGATTATAGGATATGCGGATGATACGCAGCTGCTGTTCACCTGGCCGGATGATCATCTGGACACTTCTGTAGTGCAGGTTTGTCTGTCCTCAGTCTTTCGCTGGCTATCTCTGGCACAGTTGAAATGCAACGAGGACAAATCCGAGGTCCTCTTCTATGGCTCTTTCCCTTCCAACTTTAAAGACTCGCTTTGGCCCCCGAATATTCCCTGTCCGAAGGTGATGGGTGGCCCGGCAAAAAATCTTGGCATTTGGTTTGGAGAGGACCTTAGATTTGAGGACCACATTAAGAAACTTTCAGGGACATGCTTTGCCACGTTGAGAATGCTACAGAGATTCTTTCCATTGCTTCCTAGAGAGGCAAGGGAGACTGTTGCCCGAGCCCTCATCTTGGCAAGGCTGGATTATGCGAACGCCTTGTTCAGCGGCATCCCCGCGTACTTAGTTAGACGTCTGCAGGTGATTCAGAACGCTACTGTCCGTCTTCTATTTAATGTCCCGAGATGGCAGAGCGTTCGCTCCCAGCTGTGCAACCTCCACTGGCTGCCAGTGTCCCAGCGCATTATGTTCAAATCCTTGGTACTGTCGTTTAGAGCAATTTATGATCAGGGACCTGCCTACTTGAGGAAGAGATTTTCCCTCTATACTCCCACACGTGCTCTCAGATCATCCTTTTTATTTAAAATGACTCTCCCTCGCTTTAAGCGAACCAGACTAGGGGGTCAGTCTATAACTGTTGTGGCTGCCCGAGCCTGGAATACTCTCCCCCTCCACTTGCGCTCCACTCAAAACATTGCCCAGTTCAAAAAGGGTCTGAAAACTCATTTATTCAGGAGTGTAGCATAAGCTGATTTCTGTCGGTCCATCTCTGCTGGTTTCCCTTCGCGCCAGGATACTCCCAAGTAGCAGAGCGCGTTATAAAATGGTTTATACTTATACTTATACTTATACATAATCTATCCTGAATGATTTGTACTGTTTGGCCTTAGTCATAATGTTCTCCTTAATTGTGCACTCCCCGAAATTCACCAAACTGTTTTTTGGCTTAGAACAATGCTTGGTGGCGGAGAGGATTCAATGTGCTCGACAAATTGATGGATCTTCAATAGTTGGAATAGTGGCTTATTAAGTGTTACAATACTATTTTCTCGATCAATTGTGGGACTGGTATTTCGGTTTTCATAGTCTTCTTTGGATTTGAGTTTTTTCAGTTCTATTGACCCTGCTGAGACTTCACTTTGTAGTACTGCTTGGAATCTTCTATATCATTGGAGTCAAAGTTGTTCATGCAGCGACTTTTTTGGTTTGGTTGATGTAACATAATCGAGAACTGTTTTAGAGATCTCTTTACTTGTTCGCTTCTGTCCTCCTGTGTTTTGAAGTCACCATTGAGTTTGTGGTGTATTTAAAGACGTAGGTTTGCCGGCTATAGGTTATCTTTTTGTTGACCTGGTCTGACTGATCACTCCCTCAATATCACTTAATGTATTAGGTTACTCCTGTAGGATCCCAAACTAATTTGTTCTCCCAGGTTCTATCATTGTTGTTGTCGAGACATATGACTTATAAATCTTAGATGGAATTTTAGGTCTAGCCCCTGAAGTAAGGATGTGCATTGCTAAGAAAAGACTATTTTGTCCTGTGGTTTGCCTTTTTGCTGTATAGTGATCGCTTGGGCTTTTGCTGTTGGACTAATTGATTCCTGTTGTTTTATTTTCCATTTACTAAGATGGTAATAATACTTAAGAAGTTTGTCTCCACAACCCCAGGTTCATCTGTAGCAAAGAAGTATTTGCCTCTTTTATTACTGTGCTGCTAAAAGGTGGATGACTAGCAGCTTTCTCTTCTTAATTTGGGCCAGGAACCCTCCTCCGAGCTGTACTCATCCCTCTTTTGCTAGTGAGTCAGGTTTACTTTCTAGTAAATTGTCCAATGTTTCTGTAGCTTCATTCGTTAACATCAGTTGCATTTTGTCTGTTTCACATTTCATTGTGGGTTTTGTGTCCCTTTTCAAATGTGAATACAGATTTCTTCTAAGTACAGACGTTTGTGCCTTTCTTCTCACTGGATACCACTTAGGTATATGTAGGTAATTGTAATTTACCGATTCGAAAATACCGAATTTTAACGATTCGGTATTTTCGAATCGGTAAATGCAATGTAGATAAAAAGTCGGTAAAAAATACCGAATCGTTAAGATTCGGTGTTTACTGAATCGGTATTTACTGATTCTGTAATTGCCATCTATTCCTATTGGCCTGGAGGCCCATAGGAATGAATGTCAATTACCGAATTGGTAAATAGCGATTCGGTAAAATTGGGAAAGAGTCAAGGGTGGCAGGGTGTCACTTTGACACCCTGTTGCACCCCTGAATAGTGGTGGTGTGCACATGTGGCAAACATACATGCCCTAAGGGCATGTATGTCTGTCACATGGCACAGGTGTAAATGCACAGATTTGCATTTACACAGGTATTCGTTATTTACCACCAACTAATAGTTTTAGCGAATTCTAAAAGCACTCTTTAAAGTGCTTCCTACATCTCATTTACCGATTCGGTAAATACCGAATCGGTAAATGATGATTCGGTAAATACAGAATCGGTAAATACCGATTCGTTATTTGCCGAATCGGTAAATATACCACCTACATCTGAAGAGGCTATTACCGGTCGGTAACGGCCGATTTCGGCCGGTACTGACCGGTAATAACCTTCCTACATCTGGCCCATAGTTGCCAACTCCTACAGGCGTTAGCAGGTTTATGTCGCCCTGGGGACTGTAAAAGTTAAAACTAATCACAACCACTTTGTGACACTGAGCCTCTCTGCCACCCGGTGCTTAATTTGGAAAATAATGAGTGCTGGTGTCCAATGCACTGCTCAGAAGCCCGTGGCCGGCCCTTTCAAATTACAGCGGGACGTAGACCGAGGCTGTTATTCCTGAATCCATCTCAGGCTTCTTTAATGCACTGCCAAGTGCCAATCCCTCCTTGCCCTTAATCTCACTCATGCAAATCCCTGCTTTCTCACTTTGTAGCATTTTTCCCGTCTTTTTCTTCCTCATTTTTATGGTTTGTGTGGTTTAACTTTCTTACACTCTGATGAGGAAAAAATAAGTGCCGGTCCCCAGAAAAGATTGCTGGGGTATCCCACCTGTACTGTCCTGCGGCGCAGGGTAGCGTTCTAGCCTACCCGCGCCTGTAAGGACACGTTAGCGCGAGCGCGTGTCATCACGCGCTAGCTATAAATAAGGCAGAGACGGCGAACGTCGTGAGGCCAAAAGTGCGCCAAAATGGCGGCAAGAAACAGCAGGACAAGCGCAAGGAATGTGGATACTGTGGAGGACCGCCTCACCGCATGCAAGATTGCCTGGCTAAAGGAAAGAGGTGTAGCGCATGTGGGTGGATGAACCACTATGCGGTGGTATGCAGGTCGACGAGATCAAAGAAAGAAGTTGCGCAAGCAGTCTTGGAGGAACGAGATAGCGAAGACATGGACGACGACACCAGTGACTATCCGGTTCACTATGTGTTTGCGATTGATCAGGCATGGCAAAAGAAGCGACGCCTGCCAAAATGCCGGATCAACATTAATCAGCAAGAGGTGAGAGCCACGATTGACACAGGAGCATCCATTGAACTGCTGGCAGCCAACGTGTATAATCAGCTTAGCAATAAGCCCCCCCTCCGCGAAGCAAGAATCAGGCACAGGGTCAAGGCTGATTTGCATATAGCCATTGTCTGACCTACGGTGGTGTGGAGTGCAAAAAAACGATGGATTAAGGCCCAGATCTTTGTACTGGGGTGAATGTAAGACATTGTTCTGCATTCTGTCCATCAACTGTGTTTTTTGCAATTTTCACCCCGAGTGGGCTGGGCATGCTCAGACGTGAGTCCCAGGCTCTCCACATCACTGGAGTCAAGCTATCCAGGCTGAAGAAGGCTGATAGCCAGAAACCGGTCCTTGGATGCTTGATTCCGGTCTAGGAAAGACATGGCTTGGTAGTTCGGGCTGGACTGTTCCCATGAGGCACAGGGTCAAGGCTGATTTGCATATAGCCATTGTCTGACCTGGGGTGGTGTGGAGTGCAAAAAAACGATGGATTTAGGCCCAGATCTTTGTACTGGGGTGAATGTAAGACATTGTTCTGCATTCTGTCCATCAACTGTGTTTTTTGCTTAGTGGACAAAAAGCAGAAGAGCTGAGGCTCATATCATTCGCCATGGCAGTATTGGAAGATGAACTAGAGGCCATCTTAGAAGAGTTTAGAGACGTCTTCAAAGGCATCGGATGCCTAAAAGGGAAGGAAGTCTCTCTCCACATTGATCCCTCAGTCCAACCGGTGGCACTGAGACATAGACGCATCGCGTTTCACTTGAGGAAGAAGGTCGAGGAGGAATTGGAGGCGCTGGAGAGGCAGGGCATCATCGAGAAAGTCAGCGGATCCACCCCGTGGGTGTCCCCGATTGTGGTGGCGCGGAAACTGAAACAGCCTGGACAGGTCCGAATCTGTGTGGATATGCTCCTCCCAAACGGGGCAGTCAAGAGGGAACGTCATCTAACCCCAACCATTGACGACATCCTGGGAGAGCTGAACGGCGCGAAATGGTTCTCAAAGATGGACCTCCGGTCGGGGTATCACCAACTGCCACTACACCCGGACTCTCGATACCTAACCACCTACTCCACACACGTAGGCCTCCGGAGGTACCGACGCCTCAATTTTGGGATCTCGAGCGCCGCTGAGGTGTTCCAAAACACCATTCCCAAAGTACTCAGTGGTCTCCCGGGAGTCTTAAACGTGAGCGATGGCCTACTCATCTACGCATTGTCAGTTGAAGATCACCATCAGAGGCTGAGGGGAGTTCTACAAAGGATCAAAGAGTCTGGTTTGACCTTACATCGGGAGAAGTGTCAATTCCTGAGAAACAAGATCAGCTTTTTTGGTTACACATTCTCAGATCAAGGAATCGCCCCGAACCCCGAAAAGGTGAAGGACGTCCAAGAAGCCCCAGCCCCTACCAACATCTCTGAAACCAGATGTTTCTTAGGCATGGTAAATTTTTGCGGGCGCTTTGTCCCCGATCTTTCCAACCTCACCAAACCTTTGAGGGAACTGACGAAGTCCACCACGACGTGGCAGCGCTGACGCGGCACTTTAATTCCCAAAACACTCCTTTGGCGCCATCTCGCCAAGAGCGGAGGCCACACCCCTTTTCAAGTCCACGCCCCCCCCTTGCCGGTTCCTACTTAAAGACGCCGATTTAGGGCGCCGGGTAGAAGCTTTGAGTTGTGCTCCTGAGGCGGAAGCCGGGAGTGAGCCACATTTTAAAAAACTTGTATTTGTCACTAATTTCTTGTGTATTTTAAAGCACTTACCATCCTTGGGAACAAGCGGTCCGAGGCAGCGGAGCTAGCGCTGACACGGCACTCTAATTCCCAAAACACTCCTTTGGCGCCATCTTGCCAAGAGCGGAGGCCATGCCCCTTTTCGAGGCCACGCCCCCCCCTGCCGGTTCATCCTTAAAGACGCCGATTTAGGGCGCCGGGTAGAAGCTTTGAGTTGTGCTCCTGAGGCGGAAGCCGGGAGCAAGCCACATTTTTAAAAATTGTATTTGTCACTAATTTCTTGTGTATTTTAAAGCACTTACCATCCTTGGGAACAAGCAGTCCGACGCAGCGGAGCTAGCGCTGACTCGGCACTTTAATTCCCAAAACACTCCTTTGGCGCCATCTCGCCAAGAGCGGAGGCCACGCCCCTTTAGGAGGCCACGCCCTCACGGTCCTCTAACTTTGGAGCAGTATAAATCATGTGCATATTCCGGTCGCGCAGCGGGCGCGACGTTTGCGCGCCTTCGGCGCGCCAAAGGTAAGCCCGTCTGCACCCGTCCGCGACCGACCGGGGCCAGGGGCCACCCCCCCTGATCAGCCACCATGTGGACCATCACCTACCACTCGCATGTTCTGCGCCAATTAAACCAGACAGTTGCGTCACCATGCTTACACACATGGGACCCTTCCATTCAACACTCCGCCTGTAACCAGTGTGGATTCCATTTTTCATCCCATGTTGCAAAGAAACCCACATTATTCTCTATGCTTCTGCTTAACTGCCGCTCACTTCCCAAACACTCTATGGAAATCTTCCTATTGTTAGAGGAGGCAAGCCCAGATGTCCTTTTCGTCACAGAGACATGGTTACAGGAACACTCTGAACCTGACTTGGTACAAGCACTCCCACTTGGCTACCAAATACTCCGCCTTGACCGCAAAACAGGCATTGGCGGTGGTTTAGCAGTAATTTACAAATCAGATTACGTTGTCAGCAGTACCCCCGTAAATTTTCCAGACTGCGAATGCCTTCCTTTTTTTATAAAACTCAGCGCCACACATACCTTTTCGGGTTTGCTCATATACCGTCCGCCAGGATCACAAGGGCAGTTTCTTCCTGATCTCGCCTCGATAACTGCAAGTCTTGCAATCAGCTCTGCCAATTTTTCAATCCTGGGTGACCTTAACATCCACCTGGATGACCCAAACGACTCCACAGCCAGAGAACTATCCTCTAGCTTAAATGCCCTCGAATTAAATCAACGTGTCCGTGGGCCCACCCACTTAAAAGGTCATCTCCTAGACCCCATTTTCAGCAATTGCCAAAACCTTCACGTCGGAAACCCTTCCCCCCTTTCCTGGTCAGACCATTTCCTTATCCCGTTCACCTGGACCCTGCCCCATCACCTCCCTCCCAAACCCCAGACGATTCAACGATCGCGCAATTGGTCTAAAATCCCGCTATCTGAGTGGCAGGATCTCCTACAATGTACCAAACCCACTAATACATCTATTCCAATTCAAGACAACGAGAACTATAACAGATGGATCATCAGCTCCTTAGATCTAGTACTACCACTAAAAAGTTCCCATCCCAAGCGGGTCAATCCCACAGCCCCGTGGTATACGACTGATCTACGAGAGGCCAAACGTGTCTGTAAACGACTTGAAAGGAAATGGCGCCTCAATTACCTCCCAGCAGACACAACGAGCTACAGAACAGCAATCAAAAACTACAAAGCAGACATCCATTTAGCTCAGGCTAAATATTTTGAACATAAGATCGAGAAGGCAGCGTCCAAACCTAAAGAATTCTACCGGATAGCCAAATCCCTCTTGAAACTTCCTGAGGCCCCAAAAGACCATAACAACACTCAGACCCATTGTGAGGAAATAGCCGAGTTTTTCCACCAGAAGATAGAAATCATCAATTCTTCCTTTCCCCATCCCGTCACCTCGCCCACAGATTCTGCCAACATAGGCCGCACGACAGTTCCTCCCAATGCTCTCAACAGCTTTCCTCCACTAGACCTTACTATCCTAGAAAAACTCATGGGACAGGTTAAATCTGGTTCACCTATCGACCCAGCTCCCCCCAGTGCTCTCACCCAGATAACTCATCAGATCTCGCCTACCATCAAAGACCTGCTCAACTCCTCCCTCCACACTGGTATTGTGCCACCTCTATGGAAAAGAGCAATGGTCAAAGCTCTATTAAAAAAAACCAGTCTCGATCAATCTAATCCCGCTAACTATCGACCAATTTCACTCTTGCCATGGCTTAGTAAACTTCTCGAGAAGCATGTTAACTCCGTTCTTACTGACTTCCTGGAAGCCAATAACATTCTGGATCTTTCCCAGACCGGCTTCAGGCCTCGTCATGGAACGGAGATTGCACTGATTGCAGTGACGGAGGACGCAAGAAGGATCCTGGACGATGGCGGGTCCACGGCCATCGTCCTACTCGACCTAAGTGCCGCCTTCGACACTGTCAATCATAATACCCTACTCCATCGCCTCGACAAAATTGGAGTGTCAGGCACAGCACTCAATTGGATGAGGTCCTTTCTCACAGACAGATCCTTCCAAGTCTTTGAGAAAGACTTCACCTCTTCCAGTAAACCTCTCAATTGTGGAGTGCCTCAGGGCTCCTCCCTGAGCCCTACCCTTTTTAATGTCTACCTATGTCCGCTAGCTGATGTTGTCCGCCCCTTCGGTGTGAAGATTGTCACCTATGCGGATGACACGCAGCTAGTGGTAGCACTGGACCCCCCCCTCAACTCACATCACAGCTTACACAAATGCCTGGAAGCTGTCGCCGCTTGGATGTCCGGCTCCTGTTTAAAGCTCAACGGGGACAAAACAGAGGTAATGCTCCTTGGTAATAACATCACGAAATCCATTGACTCTATCTGGCCCCTCTGTTTAGGAAGTCCCCCGCAACCCAAGGAGCAAATCAAGAGTCTAGGGATCTGGCTCGACCAAAATCTCACCTTTAACCATCAAGCTACCAAGCTTGCTGCCACCTGTTTCGGACTGATGATACTACTTGGCAAGATCCTCCCTCTCCTCCGCTCCACTCAAGACGGATTATGGTTCAAGGACTAATCCTCTCTCGTTGGACTGTGGAAACGCCCTATATCTTGGGGCCCCACAGTCCACACTCAACAAACTCCAGGTTATTCAAAATTGCGCGGCAAGAATCCTCCTGAATATTCCTCGCCGAACCTCAGTCAGAGCCAGATTGATGGACCTCCACTGGCTCCCGGTGAGATCCAGAATCGAATTCAAGAGTATGTGCATCGCACACCGCTCTTACTGGGGAACAGGTCCCACCATCAATTCCCCCTTGGTGAAAGCCTATCAGCCTTCCCGCCCCCTCAGATCTGCGACCTCCCACCTCGCCTCAGTTCCACGCATCAGAAGGGCCAAGTGTGGAGGCCGCTCGCTTTCTTACAACCTAGCCAAGATTTGGAACTCTCTACCCCTCCCAATAAGATCAGAACCCAACCTATTCACCGTCCGTAAACTTCTCAAAACTTGGCTTTTCAGCAAAATCTCGGTTTAAATCTTCACTCAGCTCCAATCATTCCAGCCCTCTGACCCAACTCAATCTCTTCGCAACGCTGGGACGCCCCTGGGTAGCCAACGCGCTTTACAAATCCTCATTCCATTCCATTCCATTCCATTCCAGTGGGGCCCAGAGCAGGAACAAGCATTCAATGCCAGTAAACAGGCTCTATCGGCGGACACAACACTGTCATACTTCGACCCGACCAAATCCACCAACGTCGCAGTGGACACCAGCCCATATGGACTTGGAGCAGTGCTCACTCAACTACAAGACAATGGAGAATGGGCCCCGATTGCATACGCGAGCCGCTCTCTAAAAGACACGGAGCAGAGGTATTCACAGATAGAACGGGAAGCGATTGCCATCCACTGGGCCTGTCGACACTTCCACGTTTACGTGTATGGCCATTCCTTCACGGTGTCGACGGACCACAAACCACTCATACCCCTATTCCAAGGCTCGGTGTCCAAACCTCCGCCCCGGATCGAAAAGTGGATACTCCAGCTCCAGGGCTATGACTACCGGGTCGAGTACAAACCTCGCTCGTCGAACCCGGCCGACTATCTCTCAAGACATCCCCGAAAGGCCACACAGAAAGAAAGAGAGGAGGCGGAAGATACCGAAGAGTACGTCCGGCTGGTACTAGAGAGAGCTCGGCCCCTGCCAATGAGTCTGGAATCTATCATTGAAGCAACCCAGAGAGATGAGTGTCTACAACTAGTCGCCACAGCGGTCCAAATGAACGATTGGCGTCCGATCCAAGCCACCTTGAACCGGCGGACGCCGCAAGCAAAAGGGGCACTAGAGTCCATGATGCGGGTCAGAGACAAACTATCGGTCGACAGCCAGGGCTGCCTCCTGTGAGGACCACGACTGGTGATGCCTTTCAGCCTGGCTCAGCAAGCCGTGGACCTGGCACACAGTGGACACCAAGGCATGGTAAAAACAAAGAGTAGGCTGCGGGTCAAAGTGTGGTTCCCAGGAATGGACGCAATGGTGGAACAAACAATCTGGACTTGTACATGGTGTCAAGCAGCCAGGCAACCTGACCGCCCTCACCTGATCATCACGGAGGAGAACCCCAAAAGGCCATGGGAATGCGTAAGCGCTGACCTTGGACACCTTCCGGACGGGAGCTATGCGCTGGTAATCATTGACGACTTCACAAAGTACCGGAGCTGGGGAATCAACCACCGGAAAGTAACCCCCCGCTGGCCCCAAGCCAACGGGGAAGTGGAGAGATTCATGCGTACGCTCAACAAAACAATACGCATCGCACATGCAGACAGATCACCTGTGGAAAGAGCCATATACAGCTTCTTGAGGGAGTACAGGCAGACACCCCATCTCACCACCGAAGCAGCCCCCGGCCCAGCAACCATGGGCCGAGCAGTGAAGGACACTCTCCCAAACCACCCCGATTGGATCCCCGCTAGAGTGGATGTAGACAAGACCCTGGCGAACCGGACCCGATCCAATGATCAAACCAGTGCCAGGAGAGGGGCTAGAGAATCGGACATCCAAGAAGGGGACAGCGTATTTGTCAAAGACCGATATCCAGGAAGCAAGTTCCGGCTCCCGTTCGAGCACAAGCCCTGGACTGTTCTACGCCGGACTGGCACCATGGTGACCGCACAGAGAGGATCAGAAGTCGTCACTAGGAACATTTCGTTCTTCAAAAGGTACACCCCGGAGCACCAGATTGTCAGGAGCCAGGTCACCCGCCAGCAAGGCCCCGCCAGCAAACTGACGAAGATGAATATGAGCTACCAAGGCAGTACCCCACCGAAAATGAGAACAGAATGGACCTGGACACCTAGCCGGTGGTGGAGACGCCGGGGAATAGCTTGCCCAGCTCTCCCATGCAGTCTCCGACAAGTGGGGCCTCGCCGAGAGTGACACCGTCCGTGCCACTTTCCCGAGGGGAGCAATCCAGGTATGGATTGCGCCGGAATCCAGCCCGTCATCCCAGCTAGCTGATTTCATGGTCTGACCATCCAGAGACTGAAACCAAGAGACTGGTAACAGACCCTCGTTTTTTTCTATGATGCTGTTTGTGTTTTGTTCAAATAAAGGTTAGAAGGAATGTAGTGTCCTGCGGCACAGGGTAGCGTTCTAGCCTACCCGCGCCTGTGATGACACGTTAGCGCGAGCGCGTGTCGTCACGTGCTCGCTATAAATAATAAAGGGGCGTGGCCACGGAGTTAGTCCGCAGCCGCGATTAAACTAACAACCGGCTCCGTGTGTTCTTAAATGTTTATGTGCCGCTATGAAGAGCGCCAGCGCTACCAAGAACACCACACCACCAGCAACCACCTGCTCAAACTAAGCACTTTCCATCCCGCAATCCTGTCTCACCTCTGTCCGGCATTGCAGAACATCAGCATAGGTCCCCAAGCAAGCCACACTGAAGTAAAGAGGCGCCCACACTCCTTCAGACATGGCAGGCAGCATATTATTGGTTAAGTCCACGGACCGAGGGGAAAAGGCTCTCTGTGGAGCATTAGATAACAAGATTTATTTTAAATTCGTTTTGAGGGGCCTGCTGTCTGCTCACTCATTCCACGTGGCAGTTAATCCTAAAAGTTCGTTTATCTTTAACTATCCAGGATGGTTCACAGCATTGTTGTAGCTCTGTCTCACCGGGGTACGCACTCATCTTCGTCTGCATTTCTGTACAGTAAATAGCTACAATTCATCAGTTAATTACAAGCTTGCTATGTCATCTGGTGTACACCTAGCGTGACCAACTGGCATGGGTGCATATTCAGGACGATGAGTATAAAAATTCAGGAGAAAGAGTCAAAATTCAGGGCAAAAATTCAGGACAGAAGGTAAAATTCAGGACAAAACTTCGGGACTAAAGGTACGTTTAACAGACACATTGGTGCAATTGTGAGATGTAAATCGGCTGGCATAGGATGTAGCTAATTGGAACCTGCAGTGTTGGACTAGAGTGCAGTCCTCAAAGTGGCCAGCTTTATGTGTCAGATCGCTTCAGGTATTCCATGTCTGTTCAGCTATTCATGAGTGGTATTGGGGCTGGTACAGTACTGTGTGATGGATAAGACCCATAGCGGACAGGTCTTGTGTGAGGATAAGAGCATAAAGCAGGAAAAAGGAGGGCCCAATTGACAGAATTACTTAAGACAAAATCCTAAAATTACTACCATGTTGGTATTCACAGAAGGCACTTACTCATTTTGGTATTCACAGAAGGCATTTAGGAGTCCTAAAGTTAGGAGTCCTAAATATACTACTCCTAAACTGAGAAAAATCCTAACTTTAAGACTTTCGCTATTCACAGAAGGCATTTAGGACTCCTAAAGTTAGGACTCCTAACTTCTGTGAATACCGAAATGAGTAAATGCCTTCTGTGAATACCAAAATGGTAGTAAGTTTAGGATTTTATCTTAAGTTAGTTCTGTGAATTGGGCTTGACGTTATTAACCAGCCTGCATTTGCTATAAAAGGCTGCACCCTGCTGAGTGTTATGGTATCATTGTGGGTAAGAACAGTTAGGTAGGAGTTGACATTACTATATAATGCCCTGGCTAGCCATATATCAGCCCTCTTTCTTTTACCTGTATATGGGAAATAGGGCCAGATGTATGAAAATCCAAATTAGCGATTCCCAAATAGCGATTTTTACCGAATCGCTATTTGAGAATCGCAAACCACAATGTAGGAAAAAAATCGCGAATAGTTAGCGATTCCTTAAAATTCACTATTCCGAATACCGAATCGGAATTACTGAATCGATATTTGCGAAGTCGCAATTTAAAAAAATTGCAAATTTGCGAATCTGCTATTCAGGTGCAGTCTGATGACATCACAAGGAGGAAGGGACCCCGACAATGCTGTTTCTGGGTGCCTGAGGCTGTGGGAGAGGCAGCGAGAGGAGCATACCTCCAGGAGCTGAACAGGATTGCTCAGAAAGGCACAAACAGACAGAATGGACACCCAGGAGAAGGGAAATGAGCCTGCAGCAAGGAAAAGAAAGCAGAAAATTCAGCGAAAAGAAGTTTGAGGAAGTAGTGAAGACTCATGTTCAAGTCTTTGTGAAAAATTATCTGCATGTCCTAGAATCGTAGAAGAGGAAGATCTGGCTGAAAATACAAGCCAAAGTGAATACTATTGGGGTCACACAGCGCTCCATCGACAATCTAAAGAAGCGCTGGTATGACTTGCACTCCAGGGCAAAAGACAGGGTTGCAAATAGGCTGAAGGAAGCAAAAAACAGGAGGAGGACCAACCACAGAGCCAGCAATAACACCCCTGGAGGACATGGTGGAGTACACCCTCCAGCATGAGAGCATAAGTGGAATAGGAGAAGTGGACAGCTCAGCCACAGACAACACCAGACAAGTTAAGATGCATGCACATTTTGTCCTGAACCTTTACCCTCCCAAATCCACAATCACAAATAACACATGAGCAAGTTAGACACTTGCTCATGTAATAACCAAGCTAAGCACTTTTAGTGTGAATACCAAGTCATGTACATTTAATTAAATTAATTGAAATAAGGGCACACAGTAAATGGTCCTCTTGTATCCACAGATGAACCTGCACCATAGGCAGAAGACAGCCAGACAGATGAGGCACCTGAGCAACAATATGCAGGGGAGGAAGAGTCTCACTCAGGCACATATACAACACCTCCACCAAAACGTAGCAGGTAACACTGTGGAAACACTACAGGAGATGGAGGGAGGATTGGAAGAAACACAGGAACATCCACAGTTCATGCCCAAAGAGCTAGCACAGCCTCTAATTCAACAGTCTCATGTGCAGCCTACTGTGCTTCCTGTGCAGCGTGGTCACACCAGTGGTCTCACCAGTGGTCTCAGATGCAGACCAGGGCCACGACATGTTGCTGAGCAGGGTGAGGAATCAACTGTCTTTTCGGGTCTTGAGGGCACCATGGTCAAGGTGCAGTGGCTGTAATTGAAAAGCATGACAATAATGCAACGGCAGCTAGTGTCCCTGAATAAGAACATGAGGGATATCAAGGAGGGAATTTCTGATCTAAACTCCACAGTTACAGAGGGTCAGAGGGCCAATACAGAGAGCATGAAGGACATGACTGTGGCAATACAACAGCTATGCTCCGCCATGCAGAGTGAACATGGCTCAAGGCGCCATGAAAAGCAAAGCAGACTCGGCCACATGGATGGGTACACGAAGGCGGTCAACTGCCTCTGCAATGTTACAGCTGTCCTGGGCAGACGCACAGTTGCCATGCAGGTGGAATAGCCCACTGCTGCCAGGATGTTGTGAGGGGGTGGGTGCAGGTCACCAGTGCTGCCGAGCTGCTCCAGACAGCCAACATAGCTGCCACTGGGGCTGGGAATGCTGGGGACAGTGAGGAGGTCACAAGCCACAGCAGCATCACTCCACCTGTCACGGAGCCCAGACGGCGGAGTGCAAAGCAAGGGACAGCAGCAGAACCCTCGTCAAGGGAGGGCAGTGTGAACACTGACCGTAGAAGTGCTGTGCATGGGCGCAAAAAATAAGTTCATGCTGTTGCAGGCATTTGCAAATGGGTGATGTAACCCATGAGAAGAACATGTAAAGGGTTATAAATGTGCATGGAGTGTCAATATGCCATGATGTGTAACTCAAGGCACATAGAGGGCAGGATTGTGAGGCTGTGTGCACACATATTACCTGATGTCAAGGACAAAAAAACACAGTTATTCACAAGTCATTTTCAGCTTTGTCTCATTACTCAATTAGAAATAGTTGCTTGTGGTCTCCCATCTGCAGCACCTACGCCACCTGCTGCTCTGTGATGTGGCCGTGGGCCTTCCTCAGTCTGAATTTGTGATTTCCACAGGGATTCCCTTCTTTGTAGCCAGGTTGTGTAGCATAGCACAGGTAGCAATGATTTTGCAGCATATCTTGTGGCGGTATTGCCGTGCACCTCCACTTTTGTGAAGGCAGCTGAACCTGCTCTTCAGCAGTCCAAATGTCCGCTCCACCACATTCCCCGTCGACTTATGGGCAGCATTGTATCTCATAAACAACTAAGGAGTGACTCAGTGAAAAATAACTACGAGTGAGAAGTGTGTTGAGCTATACAGAGGTACCTACCCGGTCAGGGTAACTGTGAGATTGGAAAATTCCAAACCTAACAACCAGGAGGTCACAAACCAGTGGACTAGTGAAACTAGACACAACTGGAAAGGACAAGCAAACCTCTTTGGTAGAAGGACCCTCACTCACCACTAGTTGGTGACATGCTTCATCATTGGGTCCCCGCTGGGGTGGCCGAATGCCACCCCAGCGTGCTACAACGCCTGATTTACAGCGGAGCGGGTTGGTGTTGAGTGCATACAGTGATTTAACTCAAAAGATGTGCAAAATATGTGAGTGCAGAATTAAAAAAGTACAAGACTGAAACCCAAACAAAATATTTAATGCAGGCCAATCTGTATTGAGATTAAAAACGTGATTGGGCGCACAAACTAGGTTCTGAATTAGGAGACCTGTGTCCTTAAATCAGATATAAGGTCAACATGTTTCTGTTGTAAAAATGCAAGTCCGCACAGCATTCGTCAGGACCAAAGACAAATTGCGCTCCGGTGGTATGTACGCGCTAAGGAACACCCTCCCGTGAGGCACTTAATGTGAAAAATTAAATAATTGTAGTGGAATTACTCACGGATATTGCCCGTGCCGGCACACTGTAGATCACAGCAGCCCAAGTTACCTGTAGAGAAAGGAAAGGGACATACTAACACACAAACACACAAACCAACATGTAATCCATTTGTGCAACATGTGGTAAGGCAACGTGAAAGATGTCATATCGCCTTTGTATCCTTCACACTCTATAAAAGTGGTGGGATGTAGTGCCCTCTTGATCAAGAATTGTGTACAGAGGTGTGTCTTGTCACAGAATACTAAACAAGATTGTAGAAGAACCGAAGAGAGAGTTCCTAACACGCAGTGGATTTATTTAAATCAGCGTATCACAGGCTTAAGCATTAGAAAGGCTAAGAATTCCTTACCCCTCTTCTACTTATACTAAAGCTGGGTATGTACAGAATGATAAAATGAGAAGTAGTGCAGAGACTTAAGAACGGCAAAAAGGGGGGCTTTCCAAAGTGGATCCCAGTGTGACAAAATGCATTCAGTAGCTAGAGTAGTTAGCGCGTTAGTAGGGGGTTAAACGCACTTACAGTTAGAAAGGAGGAAATTCTCTTCCTGGGTCCAGACTGCGCGGGAAAATGTTCACGCGGTGTAAAATCTGGCATGCATGGAGGAAAACAAGTTGTTACCAAACCCTCCATAGTTAAACGGTCTTCAAGACAGGAGAAAACCGCACGGTAGAAAAGCGGTTCAAAAACTTACTTTTCCGCTCGCGACTCCCCGCCCAAGACCTACGCTACAGGACTGCCGTCTGCCCGGAGGTAATGGAGAACTCCAGGCTAGCTCTTTTACTTTCCAAGTTGTTCCGGCCACGTGACTGGCATGCCCGGACGTAAAGGGGCGTGACACGGGACATGACTGGGGGCGAGGCGATGAGGCCTTAAAGGGACAAGACTCCTTTGATCACCCTGAAGGAAACGAGGTTCGAGACCCCGTTCCGCCGCGTTAGCGAAATGGAAGAGTAATTCAAGATGTTGAATTTAGGAGACCCCAGATCTCATTAAAATTACAAACGTAATTAATACTCAAAACGATGGGCAAAATAAAACTTGCATAAGTTGCAACGAGCTGGTTTAATAATAAGAGGCTACGTTGTTATTGCTGAATCCATAAGGTAGGCAGCCAGTTTTTCAGAACACCCAATAGATTCATTAATAAAGTATACGGGCCAATGGAGCAATTGCAATTTACAAAGCCATCTCTGGGATACTATAAGCCCGAATCTAGGGTGCATCGCTAGAATATTGAAAGCGTGACAACCTCCAATAATAGTGTACCACCAGACCCATTGTTACAGGGGTCGTCAAGAAATACTATCAGGGACCTTCAAAAAAGTTAATGTGTATGCTCAAGAATACACCACTATAGCAAAAGTAGCTTAGTGATGACTATCAAGATTAAATGCGGACAAAAGGATCCGCAGGGACGGACCCACTCATGGTGGGCGTGTCAATTGAAGTCATCAGCTCCTCAATACTGAACCCCACGGGATATCGTCATTGAGCCCAGTTTTATTGTTGGACAGACGATAGATCCAACGTTGCTCTTTTTCAAACAATTTGGCTTCAGATCCAGTTGGCAGATGTTCTAAGATTGTCCAACGCATGTCGTTCGGGGTATGCTGTTTTACCACGAAGTGGGCAGTCAACGTAGTTGTTGATTTACGACAGCGGATTTTGCTGCGGTCTTCTCCTATTCTCAGTTCGATGCGCCTGGACGTCATGCCAATGTATTGTAGGCCACAAGGGCATGTTATTAGGTAAACAACGTTGGTCATGTTTCTCATTTAATCATTCGGTACATACCCGGCTTCAGTATAAGTAAAAGAGGGGTAAGGAATTCTTAGCCTTTCTACTGCTTAAGCCTGTGATATGCTGATTTAAATAAATCCACTGCATGTTAGGAACTCTCTCTTCGGTTCCTCTACAATCTTGTTTAGTATTCTGTGACAAGACACCCCTCTGTACACAATTCTTGATCAAGAGGGCACTACATCCCACCACTTTTATAGAGTGTAAAGGATACAAAGGCGATATGACATCTTTCACGTTGTCCACTACAATTTTAAAATTTTTCACATTAAGTGCCTCACAGGAGGGTGTACCTTAGCGCGTACATACCACCGGAGCGCAATTTGTCTTTGGTCCTGACAAATGCTATGCGAACTTGCATTTTTACAGCAGAAACATGTTGACCTTATATCTGATTTAAGGACACAGGTCTCCTAATTCAGAACCTAGTTTGTCCGCCCAATCACGTTTTTAATCTCAATAAAGATTAGCCCGCATTAAATATTTTGTTTGGGTTTCAATCTTGTATTTTTTAATTCTGCACTCACATATTTTGCACATCTTTTGAGTTAAATCACTGTGTGCACTCAACACCAACCCGCTCCGCTGTAAATCAGACGTTTTAGCACGCTGGGGCGGCATTCGGCCACCCCAGCGGGCACCCAATGATGAAGCATGTCACCAACTAGCGGTGAGTGAGGGTCCTTCTACCAAAGAGGTTTGCTTGTCCTTTCCAGTTTTGTCTAGTTTCACTAGTCCACTGGTTTGTGACCTCCTGGTTGTTAGGTTTGGAATTTTCCAATCTCACAGTTACCCTGACCGGGTAGGGGCCTCTGTATAGCTCAACACATTTCTCACTCTTAGTTATTTTTCACTGAGTCACTCTTTAGTTGTTTAGGATATATTTATTGGGGTACAGGAGTGTTCACTCGCGCCCTATCTCTCTTGTTGATATTGTTGGTTCAGGATTGTATCTCGTCTCATTTGGGGTAGTTGGGTTGAGAAATGAGTGAGTATGAGTGAACGCACTGCATATGCGCTGTCACCTACATGAGAAAGAAAAAACATTAATAACAGGCCACTTCCAATTCATCCAAGGTGTACAACAGAGTGTGTCTCATGCATTTACCTAGCAGGTATCCTTCTCAAATTCTCCCCAGTTAGACATGTATAGATTCCACTATGCCTGAAGATGTAAGAGTCATGCGTATTTCCTGGAAATTTGCCAATGATATCAGTGATGATGTGTGAGGCATTACAAATGACCTGAATTTAGTCAGCTGGTAAAAACCCATTTCAGTCATGGCATCCAGGAAGGTGCTGAGGAAGCGTGACAGGCAACTTTTGGGGACCACTCCAGCTACAGCTATCACCCCCTGGTAACTAACTGATGCAAGTAGGTGCTGTGGACACAGGACCTGCACATGATGGAATTGCGTGGGACCTGCTTGTCTGATGCTCCAGGATTGGATGCAGGTCACATATCAGGTCTAGGATGGTAGCTGAGTCAAGCCTGTACCTATCTTGTATTTCTTCTTCTCTCAGCAGAACATGGTAATAGGCACTCTGTATATGCATTCCTGTTGCCCCGTCTCTTTGCTGCTGCTTGTACCCGCACCCTCTTTGCTATGACATACAGGGTTGCCATTGTGAATAATATTGAGGCATTCTGGGCCTGTTTATATGCTGTGCACCTGGTTACCACCTGCTTTGAGTTGGTGGTAATTTGCGAGTCGCAAATAGCGATTTTCATTAAAATCGCTAATTGCGATTTTTTATACATTTGTTTGCGAATCCTTAATAGCGAAATCACAAATAGAGAGTCGCAATTTGGGACTCGGTAAGTTCATATTCGCAAACTAAGGAATCGCAAAATGTTGTCGGTGCTGTGTAAGGGGAAGAGTCGGGGGTCCAGCAGGAGTTCCCACGCAAGTACCTCCTGAAGCCAGGACCTAAATCTGCACCAAAAGGGTTGCAACGCCGTGCAGCTCCAAACAGTATGCAAGAACGTCCCCTCCTCTCAGTCACATTGCAGACATGTAGGGGACTGGATAACTCCCATCTGCCAAAGTCTGGCCAGGTTAAAGTAAGCCTGTTGCAAATATTTAAATTGTATCAGGAGGTATCTTGTAGCGACCACAGCACCCCGTCATCCGTCACATCAGGAATGTCGGCTTGCCATGTCAGCCAAGTCTTGTAGAGCGTTGTCTGTGTATGGGTCGTTAGGGTCTGATATATTTGCCTGATCTTGTGGTGGCCTAAATCTCCCATCAGCAGACGGCCCTCTAATGAGTGGAATTCTGGAGGGGTCTGAAGAGTGTGGATCAGGGGAGTGAGTGCATGACGGAGTTGGAGGAATTTGTAGAATTGTGTTTTGTGTAATGTGTATTCGCCTGTAGTTGCTGGAAAGAAAATAAGTGTAGTACCCCGCATCACATGACCGAGGGATGATATCCCATCCCCGGAACCCCCCCAAGGCGGCCACTGGGCGGAGGTACCTATCCTGCAATAGTGGGGTTGCTCAGGTAAGCTTCCGGCTCCAACCCATCTTTCGGGCTTTAACCCACCACAGCTGTATCACAACTTTACCTGCTGGAGGCATAGAATCCAGGTGTGTGGCACTATATAGGAGATGAAGGAGGGGGGTCCGCTCCATTGCCGCATGCTCAATCGCATATGCCAGGTCCGTGGGGGAGTTATACCAACATTCATTTACCACGAGTATGTGGGACACCACATAATATGAATATATACCTGCTGCTGCAATCCCCCTCACAAAAAGTGGATTGAACAACCCTAACCGCCCCACTGTTCAAAAGAAATTTGTTTTGTATGGTGTTGACCTGTGCAAACCAGCAATGCGGAATATGATAAGGGAAGTTTTGGAGGCGATATAAATTCCATATGAAGATGCCGAGCGCCCATATAAGGACAAGGAAAGGGAGGACCATATTGCCGTTTCACTATTTAGGCTTGCAAGCATTGGAGTGATATTATGCACCCATGAGACTTTAGGGCATGGTGACAAGAAAATACTGAGGTACTTAAAGCCGTCTGCGCATGGGATAACTGCGATGCCCACGTATTGCGGCCTCGATGACCGCACACCGGAAACAGCACTGATTTTGCGCGGTTCGTTTGTAAACCAGTAGTTCCCCCGAACACCTTGATGATTTCCAGGATGCGGGGCCTGGAAAACTAGGGATCTGTCATAAATAGGAGGACATCATTCGCGTATAGCGCGATACTGTCCGATCGTGACTGGGACCATTCAAAGCCACGGAGAACTGGGTCACTTCTAACTCACGCTGCTAAGGCCTCGACCGCAAGGGTGAACAGGAGTGGGGACAGCCCTGCCTAGTGCCTCTTCGGATAGGGAAGGGGAGTGAGCAGGGCCCGGCTATTCAGACAGACGACATCAAGTTTGTATAAAGTAGGCATACATATGCAGTGAAACGTGGTCCAAAATTAATCGCCTCGAGAAGTTGGAAAAGGTATACCCAACTGAGTGTGTCGGAAGCTTTGTCAATATCGGCCAATAGCATAGCAGCCGGCCGACCCAGCGCAGGGGCTGCTGCTTGAGTGTTATGGACCCTCTGGATATTTGAAGGGTAGCTCTTTGAGGCATAAATCCCGACTGGTCCAGATGAATCAGATCCGAGACGTACGGAAGCGATCGGCCAGGACTTTCCCTAAAAGTTTAGGCTCAAAATTAATGAGGGAAATGGGGCGGTATAAGGAGGGGTCTTCTGGAGGGCGGCCAGGCTTGAGGAATAGTACTATTTCCACATGTCGCCTATCCTGTGGCAACATAGTCCTCAGCCTCCTGGCTTGTCGCCAATAGGTGGGGGCCTAATAGGTGGACTTTCGGCCGCAAGAATTCCATAGGGAATCCATTGGGACCTGGGGCCCGCCCCGGGTGTAATGCATTGAGGGCTCAAGTCAGCTCGTCCATTTTAAGCGGAGCCTCCAATTGTTCGCGCAGATGGTCAGGAAGCTTCTGCGGTGGAATATCTCTCAGAAACTTGGCAATTAGATCGGCCGAGATCTGTTTGCCCCCTGCATATAGGGCCGTAAAATGTTACACAAATTCTCTGGTTACACCCTCCTGTTATGTACACTAAGGACCCGTCTACGCCGCGAAAAGAGGGGATGCCTTCTGGAGATTTAACAGCCTGGCAGCGCCGGTGGAGCATTCTACTTGATTTGTTACCCCATTGATAAACCCAGTTTTGTAATGCCTCCCAAATTTCTTTGGCCTCTCCCATTAGATATTGCTGTAGTTCCTGTTGCGCCTGCAGCAGGTTGCGCCATACCATATGGATAGGGTCCCAGTAAAGGTGCAATGCTAAGACCGTCTGGTGCAATTCCAGAGTCGCCAGTTGCTCCCACCTTACACGTTTTTCATTGGTGTGATAGCTAATTTCGGCATCCCGAACGGTAGGCTTGAGGGCTTCCCTCGAAATGCATGAGGATGGGGCAGAGGGGCCATTGGAATCCAGATACGTTGAAATAGCCCTGTGGAGCATATCTTGATAGTCTGGACACCGAAGATGCCAGGGAGACATGCATCAGCGAAAGGGGGGCTTCCGCGGGCTGGTGTGGAATTGCAGGGTGACCGGGGAGTGATCAGAGAGCCCACAGGGATAGTGTGTATGTATGTTTAGTAATGTTTCATTTTGTATAAAATAATAATTTTTCGTTGTGTGTTTTGAGTACGGACAGTGTTATAGTATGTGAATGATTCATTTTTCCCGTGTTTTGACTAGTGTTTTTTGTTTCAAAATGGCGTCTGCGATCCTTTCCCCTAACGCTACCTTCGTATTTTAGTTTAGCGGTCTAGACTTTTTTTGTTATTTACCTTTTGTTTTGATTGACATTTCTTTCCTCCAATCGCATTGCTACGTTGTATTACGCAGCGTTGCAATTGATGTTCCTCATTAGGGAAATTCCCAGATCTTCGTGACCGGCGTTTGTGGAAGGTGTGTCGTGTTTCCTGTGTTGTTGCTGCGTCGTTTGACAGGTAAGGTGTAAATCTTTTAATATTTTTTAGTTTTTGGTAATGTAGTCTTTCTCCTGTAGATATATTTTGTACGTCTATTTTACTTTTTTAATGTTTTTTTACGTTTGCTTATACCTGTTGTACTTGGCGCGCAAATGTACATAATGTATACCTGGCGAATGTTTATAATATAATATTTAATATGTATTTGTGATGTATTTTTATTAAGCATGGGCGGAAAATCCGTTCCGCTCGCGGATTTTGCGGATTTTTGGTAAATTCGCAATCCGCGAGATTCGTGAATTTCCCGCAAAATCCGCAAATCCGCGAGCAGCGGATTTTATGGCTTGCTCGCACTGTTCTCGTGAGTTCGCGGCTTCCCAGTTCAACTTCGCACCCCGCGAATAAGCGCTAAATTGCAGAAATACGATTTTAGCAAAACTGAAACTACTTACCAGGTTCAAAAGTTCAAGCTCATCATTAGTAGCCATTTCCTGTAGTGCTTCCTGAGGGGCCCCTCCAGAGTTCAGTTGCCTACTTGCAACTATTATGTGACCCTGCTCTGACCCTCAGAATAGTTACACAAAGGTCCTGAATTACAGCTAAGGCAGACAAGCAGGAGCCAGGCTGGAAGTTCAAATCCAGTGACACATTAATCAGCCCCTAATTCATTATTGTCAGTTGGGGCAGGGCAGGTGTTGTAACTAATTTTGCAACAATGAAAGCACTTAGCAAGTGCAAAAGATCACTAATCAGGAAGCACTAAGGAAGCAGGTGCCAGCTAAAAAAATATTCTGTGACACATTAATCAGCCCCAAATTAATTCAGGTCACTTGAGGCAGGGAAGGTGTGCTTTGCTTTGCCGAAAATAATGTACACTGGACAACCAGAGGGTGCGGTGATGAAACAGAGGGTGGCATGGGTGGGCCAGAGGGTGGCATGAGTAGTCAGAGAGTGGCAGTGGTGACAGAGAGTGGCAGTGATGAAGAAGAGTGTCCCAAACAGGCTGGACACGTAGAAACAACAAGTTCGCAAAACTTGCGACCCGACAGGTAAGTTTGCGTTTGCGAAATTGTACAAAACCCTCGCGAACTGGCAGAAACCCGCGCGAACACAAAAAAAAAAGAAATCTGCAAATTCGTGAGAATTTGCGGATTTTGCGGATTGCGAGTTCGCAAATCCGCAAAATTCGCGAACGCGAGATTCGCAAAATTCGCCCATGCTTAATTTTTATTAATATAGTCCAATCTTTTTATTTACTTAGATGCACGCTTGCCACATGTTGTTATACATTATTTTTTGACAATGTTTTTGTTTGATGGTACTTTTTTTTATGAATCACTGTGTATTTATGTTGCATAAATCTTTTTTCTCCTGTTTCTGCTTGTTGTTTCATACGTATACTTTGTGATTTCATCTCACCCTTAATTATTAATAGTCATTGTAATGGTTTCGAGAATCTAATGTTTTTTTTATTTTGTAAACATACATGTTTTGATGCGTATGAGCTTAAACTCACAATAGGAACAGACAATTAAAATTGAACAAATTACAAAAGCAGACGATAATTTAAATGATGTAAAAGTGACAATTGTGAGCAAACAAAATAAATGAGGTAGCAAACAGTGCATTACAGGAGGAAAGAGTGACAAGTGTGCAGGTTACAAGAGAAAACAAAGTACAAATAGAGTTAATATACTGCAATATATGCTAGGCACTGAGGCACAAGAACAAACGTTACGTAGGCAATGGTGGCACTTGTGCAAGTATCAAAAGCAAACAAAATGTGAGAGGTAGAAAACAGTGTTGGTGTGCCTGTGTGATGGTATTAGTGAGTGTGAGATGGTGTGTGAGATGTAAAGTGTGTGTGATGGTAACATTGTTTGTGAGCTCCCTGAATGATATGGCGGTGTCCCTGAGTGATGTTGTGTCCCTGAGTGATGTGTCGGTATCTCTGACTGATGTGCTGGTGTCCCTGAATTGCATGGCGTGGTGATGTCCCTGAGTAGAGTTGGTGGGTCCTTCAGTGGCATAGTTGTGTCCCAGAGTGGCGTGGGTGTGTCCCTAAGTGATGTAGTGGTGGCTATGAGTGATGTGTTGATATCCCTGACTGATGTGGTGGTGGACGTGCATTGTGTGGTGGTGTCCCTGAGTGATGGGGTGGTATCCCTGAGTGCTGTGGGTATATCCGTGAGTGATGTGGTAGTGTCCCTGAGTGATGTGTTAGTGTGACTCAGTGGCAAAGTGGTGTTCCCTGAGTGGCCTTGTTGTGTCCTTGAGTGGCGTTGTTGTGTCCCAGAGTGCCGTGGTTGTGTCCCTAAGTGATGTGCTCGTATCCCTGAGAGATGTGTTAGTGTCCATGATTGATTGTGTCCCATAGTGATGTTGTTGTGTCCATGAGTGATGTTGTGATGTCCATGAGTGTGTGACGTTGTGACTCATTGGTGTGGTGGTTCCCCTGCGTGATGTGATGTTTCCCCTGCAGGATGTGGTTGTGTGCCTGAGTGATGTGTTTATATCCCTGCATGATATGGTGTTGTCCCTTAGTGTCGTTGTGCCCCTGAGTCAGGTGTACCTGAGCTGGTGATTGTCGGGGGTAGGATGCATGGGCAGTTGAATGCGACGATATTTTGAAGAGGGAGGGGGTGGCCTGCCTGCAACTCGAACTAAGAACATAGGGAGGAGGTGTTGTGTGACAACCTACAATGGTGTGCGCTGTAGAGAGAGGCTGGGGGCTGCCTGTTGGCGTTTGTCAACAAACAGAGAGTGCGGCGCATGCTTGAGAGGGAGGGGGTGGGATGAGTGGGCACTTGAATGCGTGTGGAGAGCGAGGGGTGCACTGGAGAGGAGGGAGGGTGTGGCCTGCCTGCAACTGTAACGAAGAACATAGGGAGGAGGGGTTGTGTCACGTGGCAACAAAGAATGGCACGCACTGGAGAGAGAGGCTGGGGGCTGCGTGTTGGCGTTTGTTAACAAACGGAGAGTGAGGCGCGCGCTGGAGAGGGAAGGGGCAGGATGACCGGGCAGCTGAATGCAGTGTGCACGAAGTGAAGAGCCAATGAAAGCTCTGTGTACTACTTGTATTTGTTTTTGAAAGTTTGTTTTTTTGTATGCTCTAAAAGTATTCCTTCGTTATAGTTTTTTGAAACCGGCTCCGTATGTACGCAATGTATGTTTTGTTAAAGTGCTTAATAATTTTCATTTATTTTTTTCGATTTCCGTTAGACAATGTATTGAATTTTTTAAGGTCCGTGAGGTGTGGCGAAGTGGTGTGAGCTGTGTGTGCGTTAGGGGGTAGCAGAGGAGGGACGAGAGGCTGTGGAGCAGGGGCAGATTGTGTGTTGAGCTGCAGGGAAGGGGGTCCGTGAGGTGTGGCGAAGTGATGTGAGCTGTGTGTGCTTAGGGGGTAGCAGCGGAGGAGGGATGAGAGGCTGTGGAGCAGGGACAGATTGTGTGTTGAGCTGCAGAGAAGGGGGTCTGTGAGGTGTGGCAAAGTGGTGTGAGCTGTGTGTGCCCGTTAGGGGGGAGCAGCGGAGGAGGTACGAGAGGCTGTGGAGCAGGGGCAGATTGTGTGTTGAGCTGCAGGGAAGGGGGTCTGTGAGGTGTGGCGAAGTGGTGTGACCTGAGTGTGCCTTAGGGGGGAGCAGCGGTGGAGGGACGAGAGGTTGTGTAGCAGGGTCAGATTGTGTGTTGAGCTGCAGGGAAGGGGGTCTGTGAGGTGTGGCGAAGTGGTGTGAGCTGTGTGTGCGTTAGGGTGTAGCAGCGGAGGATGGACGGGAGGTTGTGGAGCAGGAGCAGATTGTGTGTTGAGCTACAGGGAAGGGGGTCTGTGAGGTGAGGTGAAGTGATGTGAGCTGTGTGTGCATTAGAGGGGAGCGTCGGAAGAGGGACGAGAGGCTGGTGGCATTGGTGGGTGCTTCAGTGGCATAGTTGTGTCCCGGAGTGGCGTGGGTGTGTCCCTAAGTGATTGTGACGTTGTGACTCATTGGCGTTGTGGTTCCCCTGCATGATGTGATGTTGCCCCTGAAGGATGTGGTTGTGTCCCTGAGTGTTGTGCTTGTATCAATGATAAATGTGTTGGTGTACCTGAACAGCGTGTTGGTGTCCCTGAACTTTCTTTGTTTTGTTTTTGGCGTCTGAACGCATGAAAGTATGTATTTTCGAGTGAAAATCCCTGTCTAAAAGTCCGTAGGAAATAAAAATGTGTGTGCAGTAAAAACACAGTGTGTACGTGCTCAGAAGGACAAAATGGAATTGAACGACCAGATGTAGAAGGAGGGTGTGGGCTGCGTGCAATTTGAGGGATGAATCGAACGAAATTGATTGAAACAAATGGTAAATGCTTGCATAGCGTGAAACTTCTGAAAAACAAAAGTATATTTGTCAGTAAATAAGCCTGCATGGAAGTAAGTTTAGAATTCTCAATGAATGTACAGTGATGAGCCAGTAATAACGCACACAAAAGTTAAAATGCAATAAGAGGACCGAACATATGGAGATGGAGGTGGCAATCAGAAAGTTTATGAGCTCTGCTGGTGTGCGAGGCGGGTGGGGGGCTGGGGAGCAGGGGAGCAAGCGAGAGGGAGGGAAACAGCATATGGGGTGTGAGTGATGCCAAGCACGCGCTGGCGAAGCATCACGCTTCAATAGATCACATGCATTGGGAGGAATCTGCGATGGAAGGAGCTCTGCAGGTGTTTGAGGCGGATGGGGGTGTGGGGGACCAGGGGAGCGAGCGAGAGGGAGGGAAACAGCATATGGGGTGTGAGTGAGGCCAAGCGCGCTCTGGCGAAACGTCACGCTTCAATAGATCACATGCATTGGGAGGAATCCGCATGGTATCCGCTTGGTCAGAGAGTTTGTTTCAACTACACTACTCTCGTCTATTTATCCCTGTGGGATAGAATAGTCGAGACCTAAAAAGTAAGGTGTCAGCATCAGAGGAACCAAATTAATTTCTGGGGTAAGAAACGGGCATTCAAACATTAAGTTCAATACCCTGGGCCAGGGGCATCTGTAGAGATCAGAAAGGTCTTCTCTAAGCAAAGTCAGGACAGGATCTGTAACACTATTCTAAGAAACAGACAATTCAGGCCTATATACAAGTTGTGTAATCTATGAGAGAACAGATGGCAATTTACAAATACAATTAGCATGAGAGAATACAATGATTATAATATGGGTATATGTGTTGCTTTTACTATAAGAAAATGCAGCCATTAGCAGTTAATTGATAAATATAATGCACACAGATTAAACATTGTTATTGAACGCATAAGTACATGAAACACTAAATTGCACTGCGCCAGGAGTGACTTGTAATATTCATCGCTGAGCAACAATGTTTGGGATGAACAATGACTGTTTATTGGCAGTAAAAGTGCAACAACAAAGTGGAACAAGCAGCAGCAAGCATGAGGAATAAGCATCACTAGGGAATGTGCTTGAATGCAGTTGACACATGAACAAAATCATGCTCTTGTCTTAAAGAAATGCTGGTAGACAGATTACCTATTTGAAAACTCTTGTGATACAAACCATCACAGCCACCCTTCAGGAACAAGTGCTAACACCAATAGTGTTCTCATTTTTTAACCTCACCAACACCCGGTTCCTGAGTAGATTTATTTCAGCCAATTTTTTAGGGAGACAAAACTGCAGCCCCCTCGTTAACTTAGCCAGAGTGATGATGAAACATCAAGATGATAGACCCATTGACAAAAGGATGTCTCTGTGCAATTGTAAGTATTGCATTTCATACGCCTGACTGTTGTGACCCCAAGCACAGGGGCACGTAGTACTGTGCATGTGTATTGGGGGTGGGTGTTCTCCAGGACCAGGCTGCTGAGTGAAGGGCCGACCCTAGGCATGTGCAAAGTGTGCACCTGCACAGGGCCGCCAAACCCCAGGGGCCGCCGCGACGAGGATTGGATCGGAAGGATCGTGGCACTGGCGGCCCCCCATACAGGATTTGGCGGCCTCCGCCCCGACTCCGACCCCGGCTAGCGCGTGAGACTCCTGGAAACCCCCCCGAAGCCCTGCGTGAACGTGTTGTGAAAGGTCATGCCAACCTCTTGGGGCCGGTGCCAGGCAGTAACAAGTGACTGAAGTAAACCCAGAGCCCCAATGAGAACCAGGCGCAGGACTTACCACCAGCGTAGCTAGGGGGGTGCGAGGGGTGCGGTCCGCCCCAGGCGGCACCATTTTTGAGGCGGCTGCAGTCGCACAGCACTGAGGCCTGTTCCGGCTGGCCTTTGTAATTTATTTTGGGAATGGGAAAAGTTGTTGAACACAGTTGTCCCAACTCCCAATCCCAAATAAATTATTAAGGCGACCGCTGCCGCAACGGGCCTCCAGTGCCGCGGTGCGCCTCCTCGCCAGCCTAACTGTTTTTTTTTTGTTTTTATTGTTGCCACTTGCAGGCTCCGACGGTCCGTTGTTGGTTCCCCCCGTCCCAGCCTCGCAGTCCTGTCCAGCCAGGGCCGTCAATCAGTTGTAGCGTGCGCTAGCGCCACCAATGACGGCCCTGCAATGGACATTTGCATTTGGCCAGCCCTCCCCTCGCATCGCGATAGGTGATGCATTACGCGCTAACCACTATGCTCTCGTCGTCAGTGAGTGGGTCCATGCAGCAAGGGGAAAAGCAGGTGTTGGGGCAGCAGAAACGGGCACAAATACTGGCATAAAAGAAAAACCGGCCCAAAAACCAGGAACTTAAAAACAAATGAGCACAAGAGCCAAAAAGCCAGACAAACGAGCACAGAAGACAGGCAAGCACAAAAGACAAACGGGCACTAAGCCGAAAGACACAATAAGCACAAAGAGCACAATAGCCAGAGAAAGCAAACCGGCTGAAAAGACAAAACAGGCACAGACGCCGAACACAGGAGAGGACAGAAGGCAGAGTGCAAATCAAGGGTGTGAAGGAGAGAATGAGAGCAGAGAGCAGAATGAAAGCAGGAGGAGAGAGAGATGGAGCGCAGTGACGGGGGTCTTGCAGCAAATTGCTGGGTCCGAAATGGCGTCTGACTGGTCAGAGGACCATTCCAAGGTAAGTGGCAGCTGGGGCAAGGGCACCTTTATATGTTGTGGATGTGTGCATATTAGTGAGAGAGGTGTACATGAGATTGCTTTTGTTGGATGGTGGGTTATGTTATGTGTAGAAAGGGTATCTGTGCATATACATGTGGTACATGGGTAGTATGGGAGAAGGCACATGATGGAAACCTGGATTTGTATCAGGCCTTGGCCCTCCAAGACTTGATAGTAACTGCTCCCCTATCTTCTTCCATGCGTTGCTTACTACTCTTTAGTGAGGACACTGTTGGGGGTGCAAAGATTCCACTTCATACGACAATTCAGGAGCTTTCACCAAATGATGAAAATGGGTAGTTTCCTTATTTTCCCAGTCTTTAAGGATGTGAAGTTTAGATTTTCCCAAGCACCACTTCCCTGCAGCCTAATGTCCCACCCGAGATCCGCAGGATGTCAGAATAAAGGCAACTGAGCTCTCACCCCTACTACTTAAGGCTTCTTTTGTGGCAGCATTTTGGTTAATTGCGTTCTGCAGGCTTCAAACGCACATTAAATCAGAATGACGCCCACAATGGGAAGCTTTCTTTGTGTCCAGCAGGGCGCCTACGGCCTCCATGGGGTTTCCTCCTTTCTTGTGCAGGGTCGGTGCTTTGGCGTTTCTGCGCATTGGTGCCATGTTGCGTCTGCTATATGGTCCCAATCCAAGATGGTGCCAAAAACTTCCAACCATAGTCTTATCCCAGCTAAAGATTGGGGTAAATGGTTCCTGGGGTTACCTTCTACTTCCAGATTAAGGGTGTGTATTTAAGCAGGGCTAGCTCAGGTGGTAGAGTGTTGCAATGCAGTAATTATTATTATTATTTGATTTAATAACGCGCACAAATCACCTCAACTGGGGCATCTTGTCGCGCAGATAGGCTGAATGCACTGCACATTGTCATGAGATAGTATACGAGCGATGGCATGGTTTGGATTGGAAGACAGTGATTTAGGACATCAATGTGTTATGGTAGTTTCAAATAAAAAAATATAGATGCTTCTTTGTATTTTGGCTGGTGATCAAAAGTTTCATTAAGTACATCTAGTATTTATTTATTTCTTACATATTCGCTTTTCAGAGTTGTGTTTGAATATGCTTGACACAGTGGAATGAAGTGTTTAAGGGCAGATCCAGGGGTTGCTCTTGCGCATGCGCAGGAGGCCGCCTCTCTTCGCTCGCATACTGCCGTGGGCTCACGAGTAGCACTAAAGGAACATTCTGGAATGTCTATGGTGTGTGCTTGTCAGCTTGTGTGTGAGGCAGCACGGGGTAAAACAACTATCTTTGCATTCATGAATGGCCTGTGTAAGGGGAACAGGGGGCAGGAAGCCACCCTTTATGAGGATTACTCAAAGTAATGTGCGTTACCTGTGGGTAGTCAAGACATTACTGTTGCATCCATCTCACTCTTCGAGGATGCAGATAGTAAGTGTAAGATGTCATCTAAGCCTTGCATGGCATGGTGTGCCCAATGGGGGTGATGCTCTGAACACTGATTTTGTGCACTTGATCCTCTTCAGATTAATGCAGTGGGCGTGTGTGGACAAATCTACCTGGCTGGGTGGGAATATAATGATGCTCTCCAGTTGACAAAAAGGGCACCTTGGCAGATCTTTCGAGTGAGTCTTGCCGGGGACTGCGTGGTAATGGCATTGTGTTTTCTTTGATACTTGCACAAGTGCCACCATTGCCTTTGCCTACGAACGTAACGTTTGTTCTTGTGCTCGAGTGTCTACCATATATTGCTGTATTATACCTCCTCTAATTATACTTTGTTTTCTCTCGAGCAGGCTTCACTTTAAAATAGTTTATTGCAGGGGATTAGACTGTAGACACCTAGATCTTTGTTTATCCAACAAATTCCAAAGCATTGTAGCTGTAAGATAACTTTGGTGGTGAATACACTTGCTGGTGACTGGCGAGATCTGTGTGCAGTCTAGTTACAGGCCGGCCTCAGTCACTCATACAAAGTATAAAGAGACAGAGTTAAATGTGATGTCCCAGCTGCAAAGTGAAGCATGGACCATGCAGGTCACAGATGCGCCCAGTCCCTCATGTCGTGTGTCCAGTCCCAATGCCCTCCTCCTCTTAAATTGTATCATTGTGAGACGAATTTGGAAGGGTAGTAGGAGCAGCCGCAGGTACTGGTCAATCATCTAACGACTTTTCTGGGCGTATTATTAAAACACCTTCCTGAGCTCCGCCCTGTCCGGACCCCCTATTCCGGGGCCCCCACCTACGCTCCCTGCACAGAGCCACCATGAACCTAGAGCCGGCCCTGCTGAGTGGCACACATGCCCCCCAAAGGTGGTTTTCTTATAGGCTACCTTAAGACTGAAGTCTGATGAGACGCAGCAACCATCTTGTCTTTTAAAATGTTATTAAACTAAGCCAAAACGTTCAACCTCGCTCATTCTACAGAAAATCTTTGACAGAACCATGAAGGTCAGTGGAAAAAGAATCCAACTTATCTGTTCTCTTTTGGTTGACAGCAACCACCGCCTCACCATAGAATCCTGAGTGGCAGCGACCTGTGAAGAAAGAAAGATAAAGGAAGACAGGAGGTGAGTGCTAAGACATACCCAGAATTATAAGGTAAGGTGCAAGCATTCATCTTACGCGGAGTGATAAGGGGATATCCCTGCAAGAGAGAAAAGACATGTTACAACAAAATCATACATGGTGAGAATTTTTGAATTTGTGATTATGAACTCGGATAAAATACAGAAACCCAAAGTTGGGAAAAAAACAAAGAGCCAATACAATGGTATGATGGGACAATGCAGGATGGTTAAATACTGTTGCAAAAGACTATTGACTTTAAAAAAAGGTGCAAATGAACATGAGTTTCAAAAATAAGCAGGAGAAAGAGCAGGTATGGGGGGTGGGGAGTGAAGTACTTAAAGTCACTAGAACCAGGCAGCACTTATTTACTTGTTCTGCATTCCTTTTTGGAACAAGATCTTAAAACACCATAGGTGAACCATATAATTAAGATGGGGATACTTGTACAGGAATCCTAGTTAAGAGGTACAGCTACATGGTATTAGAGAATAACTAGGCATGGGATTAACATGTGCTTTGCATTACAGCGGCTGAAAAAATCCCTGAGTGACGTCACATTATGAAGCTCACTGTGGGTAGAGAACACCCTGGAAGACACCGAGCCAGAACTGTCTGCCTCTCCATTTCCACTTGGTCCTCCCCCTGTTGGCCTAGAGTTCACTAGGGGTTTCAATCACGTGGTGGAACTAGGGCGACAGAGGAGTTGAGAACCAGCATCCCTCTGGATTCTTGTCGCTCTCTCAGGGAATAGACACCAGGTTAGTGCACAGTTTCGGACAGTGACAGACTTTTCCTAACAGATTGTCACAAACCACTGTGCAACATACATTACTAAGTCACACATGGGTTATTTAACCTTAGAGAAGTGGTCCTTAACCTTTTGACTTCTGTAGACCCCCACTTAATCAATCCTGGATATCAGCGACCAACACTGGATCATTATTGGAAGCCGGGGGCCCCGGTCTGAGCAATTTCAATGATTTGAACTGCAGAAAGTACTCCAAAATACAGAAACAAGCATTTATCTAATGAATACACATATGCAAAAATATTATATTTAATTCGCAACCAAATATATTAAAAAATAGATTTTAATGATGATGGTGCAGACATCTCATTTAATTGTAGGGATGCATTATAATCACGTGTAAAATGCATCCTCCTATAATCTTGCAAACTCTGTTAACATGAGGTGTTAGAATTGTGAACTGTATTAATGCAATTATGTGGCATGCCTTAGTTTATGGAAAAGTCACAGAGAATTAAGGTAGGAAATAAATGTAACTAGCAGAAAGCGTTAACATGTGAAACTGGTGCGGTGAAGCTGACACTACTCACTTATTAAATGTGCTTGACAAATGGTATTTTCTATTAGTAGGTAAATGTATTAATTGAAATGCTAATGATGGTTATGCAAATTGTATTGATTGAAGAAATACGTTCTTACATTAGCCGAAGTTATCAGCCTGAATTACAAGTCCTTGAAAACTCTTGCTTTAGAATTAATAGTTGAATTTCATGTGCATTGTAGATTTTGTTTTCTCACGTTTCCATTGCAGGTGAAGATACATTTGTTAGGAATAATAATGTCTTTGATTTAGTAAGCTAGGCAAGGAGAGAAGAAGTAACAGTTACATGTGTTGAAAGTGATTAAGACAGAGACAGTTTCACATGGGAGAAGGCATGGGAGCCAAGGACAACTTGTTACAAAGAAGGCTCATGGACAACACTGTGGAAAAGTACATCCAGAACTGTACCCAGAATAGATGGTGTTATGCGTGGGGCATGGGAATACTACCTGTGGCTATCTGGCTGTTGGACTTTGGGAAAGGTCCCCACTTCTTTCTTGCCCTCGAAGAGAGAGCATCTCAGAACAAGCTCTTTCTATTGAAAGTGGCTTTATGCTACTTGGTTGAAGAAGAAGGAGGACCCCGCGCAGTGTTATAAGGGACCGGGGGGAAAACCAGTGTTGAAAAAATAACAAAGTCCCAAATCAAAGGACAAAGTAAAATCTGTCCTATTTTAGTGTTGGTACTACGAGTTATCTCCTAACTTAACGTGTCAACAAATCACATATCAGCAAAGAAGAAAACAGGCATTGATCATGCACCCTGACAAGATATGTAATGATCCAAGTACTAGTCACAATTTTATAAAATGCAATTCATTGATAGGAGCAAGGTTTCCAAAACATGGATCCAGAGCCAAGCGTTAGACTTCAAATCTTTTATTATATATTCATTAAAATTATTGAAACATATAAACAGGCCAGACTGGGGGCACATGTGGCCCCCATGCTGGTCTCCTTGATCTGTCTAAAAAAGTCGTCTTTAAACAGGAAGATGTCATTTTTTAGGATTATCGTAATGCAATCTAGAATGAACGTTTGATGATCTGATAGGTCCTGTTGGTTGTTACTCAGGATCTCTTCCATGATCTCAATGGTGCTGTCCTGTGGGATATTTGTGTAGAGTGCTTCGATATCCAAAGTCACTAACACTTGTGTTTCCGGGTCAAAGGCTAATCCTTCTACCCTTTTAATCATAAAAGTCGTATCTTTTATGTAAGCTCTTTGTTGTTGCACTAAGGGTTGCAGGAACACTTCCACATACTTACTTAATGGTTCAGTGAGGGAACCTATACATGATACTATAGGTCTCATGGGAGGGTCTTTAAGGTCCTTATGTACCTTTGGTAGGCCATATAGTGCCGGGATCAAGGGATCAGGGTTCATAAGAAATGCAAATTCATCCTCACAAATAATGCTCTCATCTTTGGCCAATCTAAGCATTCTTCCTATTTCTTCTTTTAGCATCTGCCATTCATCCCTATTTGATTTCTTATAGTGTTCACTATTGTTTAAAAGTTTATACATCCTATTATAATAATCATTGCTATCCATAATTACTATACTTCCCCCCTTGTCGGCTGGTTTTATAGTCAGGGTCTCGTCTTTTTCAAGGAGTTCTAAGGTTTTTTTCTCCTCTTTACTCAAATTAAAAGGGGTCCAGGTTTTTTGGTTAAGTAGAATATCGATACTTTTATCTATAGATCTCTCAAAGGCCTCTATGTCTTTGTGTACTGTGTTCAGGGATGTGGTCCAGGTGGATTTATTTTTAAGTCCTGATTTATTGGGTCTAAGTTGTTTTTCTTTGCCATCAAAATATACTTGCAGTCTAACTTTCCTAAAGACATTTTGTAAGTCCCTTTCCAGAGCATACCTGTCTATAGGAGAACAGATGGCATACCCTAAACCTTTCTCGAGTAATTTAGTTTCTATGGGAGTTAGTTGATAATCTGATAAGTTTATGACGGCTACTTTTTGAATATTGGTTAGTCCCATTGTTTCTGGCTTCTGGTACGTGAACGTTGAGGGTGTTGGGCTTGTGGGTATTGTGTCTGTTGGTTGTAATTGCTGCGGCCCCTTCCCCTCCCTCGTTGCTGGCCGAATGATTGGTTTCGTTTGTCTAAAAAAGAGAAACCTTCTTTCACAGGTGGTTGCTGTTTGCTCTGATCCCCACTTCTGGTCTTATCATTTGATTGTTCACCCTCTGAGTAGTAAGTATGTGGAAGTGTTCCTGCAACCCTTAGTGCAACATCAACTAACTCCCATAGAAACTAAATTACTCGAGAAAGGTTTAGGGTATGCCATCTGTTCTCCTATAGACAGGTATGCTCTGGAAAGGGACTTACAAAATGTCTTTAGGAAAGTTAGACTGCAAGTATATTTTGATGGCAAAGAAAAACAACTTAGACCCAATAAATCAGGACTTAAAAATAAATCCACCTGGACCCCATCCCTGAACACAGTACACAAAGACATAGAGGCCTTTGAGAGATCTATAGATAAAAGCATCGGTATTCTACTTAACCAAAAAACCTGGACCCTTTTTAATTTGAGTAAAGAGGAGAAAAAAGCCTTAGAACTCCTTGAAAAAGACGAGACCCTGACTATAAAACCAGCCAACAAGGGGGGAAGTATAATGATTATGGATAGCAATGATTATAATAATAGGATGTATAAACTTTTAAACAATAGTGAACACTATAAGAAATCAAATAGGGATGAATGGCAGATGCTAAAAGAAGAAATAGGAAGAATGCTTAGATTGGCCAAAGATGAGAGCATTATTTGTGAGGATGAATTTGCATTTCTTATGAACCCTGATCCCTTGATCCCGGCACTATATGGCCTACCAAAGGTACATAAGGACCTTAAAGACCCTCCCATAAGATCTATAGTATCATGTATGGGTTCCCTCACTGAACCATTAAGTAAGTATGTGGAAGTGGTCTGCAACCCTTAGTGCAACAACAAAGAGCTTACATAAAAGATACGACTTTTATGATTAAAAGGGTAGAAGGATTAGCCTTTGACCCGGAAACACAAGTGTTAGTGACTTTGGATATCGAAGCACTCTACACAAATATCCCACAGGACAGCACCATTGAGATCATGGAAGAGATCCTGAGTAACAACCAACAGGACCTATCAGATCATCAAACGTTCTTTCTAGATTGCATTACGATAATCCTAAAAAATAACATCTTCCTGTTTAAAGACGACTTTTTTAGACAGATCAAGGGGAGCAGCATGGGGGCCACATGTGCCCCCAGTCTGGCCTGTTTATATGTTTCAAGGTTTGAAGACAAACACATCTATAATCCAGTTGCCCCATTCTATGAAAATATCTCAGAGTGGGGCCGATATATAGATGATATATTCTTTATTTGGACAGGAGATATGGAAACCTTGGAAGACTTTTTACTTTGGTTAAACCTGGGAGATGTGAACTTGAAATTCACATCACATGTAAGCAAACAATGTGTCGAATTTCTGGACATCATCATCAAACAAGCAGATGGCCGCCTGTCTGTGGAGTTATACACAAAACCCACAGACAGGAATACCATGCTGCATTTTGATAGTAACCACCCGGCTTCTCAGAAGAATAACATCCCCTTCGGGCAATTTCTGAGGCTAAAGAGAAACTGCACCTCCATGCAAGACTATGAAAAACATGCAGCAACCCTGAAAACCAAATTCCAAGAGAGGGGTTACCCTAAAAGGATGATTAGGCATGCCTACAAACGGGCCAAATATTTTAATAGAGACAATCTGTTCCTACCAAAAGAAAATGCCCAAATAGACCAACAACCCATTATGTTTGTAACCAATTTCTCACAGGTTAGCCATAAAGTCAAAAACATCATAAATAGAAATTGGCATTTAGTAAGAGACAAAACCCAGATCCCAATTCCAAAGCCTATTTTCTCATACAGAAGAAATAAAACAATCAGGAACTCTCTTTTGCACACATATAGAGAAAGTGCCAAGAACCCGCAACCAACTATAAATGATACACCCTTACCAACGGGAACGTACCCCTGTTTGGGATGTTGCAACTGCGGGAACATCATTAAAGGCAACAAAATAACTGTCAACAACAGATCGGCTAATATCAAAAGCTTCATGAACTGTCGGACGAAAAATGCCATTTACTTGATCCAATGTCCTTGCCAAAAATCATATATAGGAGAGACATCTAGAGAAATTAGACTGAGGCTTAATGAGCATCGATCAGCCATAAGTAACAATAAAATAGGAGCACCCCTTACTGAGCATTGGCGTATAGCCGGGCACCACATCGATGACCTAAAATGGTGTGGGTTAGAAAAAATCACAGGAAGCAGGAGAGGAGGTAATCTAGAAAACAAGAGGAAAAGAAGGGAACAATTTTATATGTCATCTTTCAACAGTGTAAGATGTGGGCTGAATTCCAGAGAGGATTGGGAGAAAGTGATTAAGGCCTAAGGATATCCCGACATACACAGGTGAGAATATATGCAAGGTAAACAGATAACGACATATACAAATTTATAAGACAAAACGTTATATCTAAGATGGGAACGTACATAGGTCAAATAGTCAATGAGATATGGACACTGTTATAAAAGGAATCCATATTCTCTCAGATACGGGACAATGGTAGATGGACACCCATAAAACATAGGGTTTTAGAACAGACATCAATCAATAAGAAGATTAGATCATGAGAGGGTATAGTAACCATCCATATTAACTGGACCCTGGGCGATGAATCTGATTCATTTGCCCAATAAGTTGGTAATCAATTATTATAGAAAGATAGGGGCGATGTATACTGAAGAGAATAATTAGAAAAAGACTCGGCATGTTTTTCTACAAGAAGTCACTCAAAATAAGTGCAGAGACAGGCTCTCATAACTATAGAAAAATAGGACTATAGCAATGAGTTTTACTAAATAACCAAGGGGTTAACCACAAGCCATAATTCGATCAAATAGAGGCAAACCTCGAGCAACGTGGTTTTCTTAATAACCAATGGTAAACCACGCGCCATAATTCTGCCAAATTAGAAAAGATCGCGAGAGACAACAATAACATCGCCATAGAAACGCGTTTGCCTTAACAACCTCTGTGACTGCGAGCCAAAATTCTGCCAAAATAGAGGCAGACTCCCAACAACGTGATTTACTCGAAAACGAATGGCTTAATTTATGTCACTTTTTCTGCCAAATAGAACTACACGGCGATAGACAACAGTAACATCACCATAGCAACGCGTTGCCTTAATAACCAATAGGGTAGCTTTAAGGAGAAGCAACATCGCCATAGCAACGCGTTGTTTTAACATCACCATAGCAACGCGTCGCCTTAATAACCAATAGGGTAGCCTTAAGGAAAAGCAACATCGCCATAGCAACGCGTTGTTTTAACAACCAATAGGGTAGCAATAAGGAAAAGGCCTGCCCAATAGAAATAAATCCCGAGGGGTAGTAGGAACCAAAGCGATTACACATGAATCGCCAAAGCGTAGACCAATGAGGAAACGCGAGAGATGGCGGCCTATCCCGAAACAGGTAGCATATAAGCGGGTAACGCGGAAGCAGATTATTCTTTCTTGAATGCCGGTTGACTGAGACGAGGAAAGGCTGCCAGACGACAGGAGCAGGGAGGCCGTAATAAGTGATGAAGGTAAGGAAAAGAGGGTAATCGGGGGTGGAATTGAACTAATTACCCTGTAGTTGAAGGTTAATTAATCAGCCTACTACCAGAAAGCACCATAAGGGAAGGGCTTATGATGAGGAATAGGAGTACGATTCAGCTGTAAAATGAAAGGGCATATACTGAGTAACGCGGTAGATATCTCTTACCCTTGTTTCAGCGAACATTTAGTGTAGAAGAAAACATGTAAATAGCAATATGGACAGTTTATACAAATCGCCAGAGAATAGAGAGAGACATGTATAGCTACATAACATAACTTAAATATAAATAATACATAAAATACATGAACAGAAGACTGGACATTCTATTTTTTATATAAACATCCTTCAGCAGAGCAATATATAACAAATCAGTTTAAACTGCAAAAGATTGAAAATACAGATAGAAGTAGGACGTATGCCATGATGAAATATAAGACAAACTCATGTAATTAACACTTCCACAGTGCACGACAACCCTGTGAGGTGACCCCAAGTGTGTTGATCATCCCACTGCGAGACGCAGATCTAATTGAAAGAGATCTCCGACTTTAAAGACCGATCCCCCGGGTCTCATGGTGAGTTAAATTCTGCTGCGATTCACACATGACAATTTTACTCTCAAAACTGTTTCTAAGAACTAGAATAAAGAAAGCAATTGTAACCCCACAGGAAGAAATTGACCGATAACCTTCATACAAACGGTGGCTCCTTCTGGCAGCTTAAACCCGGCAGGACTATATACAGGTACAAAGCATATCATATTATAATAATTAAGAATATGGATACAAGGGGAATGGTAATTTAAAACACCCCTCTCCCTTCATTTTTCTTACTACAGATAAACATATAAATAAACAGAAAACGAGATCAAAAGGAAATTGAGGGTACTCCTATGATATTAGGTATGTAACAACAACGCCGCCCACCTAGCATAAACAGATGGGAGAGGATAATATGTAAAAATCATTGGTATATATTTTATGTCTTCATTTAGTGACTGCACATTCTACAGATTGATGTGAGTAGGTTGTGCACAGTTGATCGTCCCATTCTACGCAGGACCTTCGTTAAAACAACATTCTCCACATGGGCAATAATTCAATCTGGATCAAATAAGGTATGCATGCACGATAAGATCCGTCATGCCCCCCTTTTTTAGTAGTGGTACTATGGGTTGTCAAGCATTGGACTCAGTTCCAAGGGACAGGCAAAGTATATGTTCAACAAAATGTTATAATGAAAAAAAAGGATAGTATTTAATTGCTTTACTGTTTTTTCATATTTAAGACAAAGAACAACAGTGCGACAGATTGTGAAAATAAAATGAAATGCGTTCATGTACAGGATAAAAATCCTTAGTTAAAACTGTTTGGTAACTTTATGTTTTTCAATGTTTTAATTGTTTAGAATCAGTCCTGAGGAAGGTGTACAAAAGAAAGCCGTAACGCCGCGTCAACCTTGTGATTCTTTTCTTGTTTTTATTCATGAAAAAATTCCTTTATTGATATGCACATTACAAATGTTTTAATGATGATTTTATATGAATTGTGAATTGTAAATTGTTTATGTGGAATAAAATTTAAATAACATTGTTACCAAACATACACTGTTACAAGTCTTATTTTAATTTATATTCTTGTTGCTAGCACTGTACTGAACCTGTCACAACCTATGTTTGACCATGATAATACAATGTGGAACTGATATGTGATTTGTTGACACGTTAAGTTAGGAGATAACTCGTAGTACCAACACTAAAATAGGACAGATTTTACTTTGTCCTTTGATTTGGGACTTTGTTATTTTTTCAACATTTATGCTACTTGGTCCATTGATGGTGGAGCGACGTCTTAGGAAGACTCCACGCACTGACACCTTTTCATTTTCATTCACTGTAGGATGTCACTCTAGCGCTAGAGTAGGGATAGATTTAATGCTTTTTACTCATCAACCCACGATGCAGGGAAATTTGGACTACTGCTTTCTGATTTTATGTATTCTACTTCTTGAATTAAGTATCTTGCTTATGCTGCACCATCTGAATTGGATGCACCGATTTGGCTGATACTAATTCCATCACAGTTCTATACCCTCATGTTGAGGTTTCTCTATATTCAGTTATTTTTGGCTTTGTAACAAATCAACTAACCTTATCTAGTTGTCTGTGGATTACTGTGTAAAAGAAGAATTGTTGATTAATTAGCTGTGTATTATCGATTTTCTCCCCTTAACACTTTTATGCTGCAAAAAAGAACCATCGATTTGTGTCTCTTGAACAGGTATAGAATTAATGCGCCTAGCCCTTTCAATGAGAAGTTTGGTGCTTTTCTAAATTCAGTTCAGGCCACCCATTGTTCATAGTATATTCTGGTTGATGCATTTGTATTGCTCCCACAAATTACTTCACACTTACAAAAAATGTAACATTTTTAATTGGATTTCTTTATTTTTATGCACATTATCAATCTGTTAATAATATATAATTGTCTATACAGTTGTGCACCCCCTGAGTAGGCATCGCGGACCCCATGGTTTCTCCTACCACAGGTTGCGAACAACTGCCCTGGAGCATGTATACCTAGGATCCCTAGACCACAGGTTTAGAACCACTGTCCTAAAGCATATACACCTACACACACACTCACACACAGATACAGGCTGTCAGAAACGTACTTTGGGGGGCCCTAACTGGGCCCCCATCCCCACGAGGCCTCTACTATGAGGCCTGAGGGCCCCCAACATCTATGTATGTTGTGGCAGGCACCACATGTAGTGATATATTATTCCATATAAGTACTATAATGTCGGCCACAGTAAACTCGTTACCCTTCACCTATATTCTCTCCCTACAATACAATTGTCACGTTTTACAGGGACTGACCTTTCACCTACATATTGCAATGCATTCAAAATGTAGGTTTTCCCTAGTTCAAAATCTTATACATTATGCATGAGGGTTCTTGGAAGCACAGCAGGACTGTCATCTCCTGTATAAAATCTATGTATAAAGTTTTTGCCCAATGTCATCCTTAGGCGGACACAGTAATACACAAAGGTAGGACCCCTGTGTTGTAATTTGGCAGCGATTGGGTTAGCAGTAGCTGAAGTCATCCTGTATTTAGAGGCTATCTTGTCCGTTTTGTGGAATCCATTTTGTATTTCTGAAAGCCATCTTGTTTGCCTTGTGCTACAACATGCATGCCATGTGCTCTGTCCTACCTTGCTGTTGTCTGTCCTTGAAATCTGCCTAAAGACAGGTTATATTTAGCCTCGTCTGCTTCGCACATGCTCAGTTGAGCTTGCAGCTGTCCTTGCAGCTGTCCCTAGTCTGTAACTAACAAAACAAGAAAGGAGTACCATCAGAGATAGCTTAGATAAAGCAGTCTGAGTGGAATGAGATGAGAAAAAGAAGAGAGTCCTTCCTTTTTTTAAGAAACCCCTCACTCACCGACCTAGTCGGTGACATGCTTCATCATCGGGGTCCACCCTGACAGCCGAGTGCCATCAGGGTGTGTTGCGACACCTGGACTACAGTGGAGCGGGTATTTTGTGTGTGAAGTGAAAAAAATGTTAAAAATTGTCCTGGTATACTTGTGTGAAAATTTATTCTCAAGGAACTGGACAATATTAAAAGTAAGTGTGTGGATACGATTAGGTGTTATGACCGTGTGTATCACTTATGTGTGAGGTCTACATGTTTCAACCCGTAGGATGGAAGGTACCGGGTTTTCGTCAGGACCAGAAGGAAAATGGGTGGTCAGGACACACTAACGCCCCGCCGGTCCCTAGATTCCTGTGCACAACTGACAAATAGTCAGAGTGAAAAAAGCTCAAAAACAACAATGGTTGAGCTAAAAGAAAAAAGACTCCTATTTAGGATCTTTTAGGCTTCACGGGGTGGAGGGAAGGTAAAAAGCCAAGCTGCCATATTAGGTCAGTTGGGTACAAAGTTCAGAGTACCTACTCGCCTCTCCGTGCCTCCCTTAGTCTGTAACTGTCAGGATGTGTTCACCATAATTAGCAACTGTTAGCTCCTCCCACTTGTTGACTGTGCATTTTCTGTATGACCTTATATGTACCTAAAACCTTCTTCTTGTACTTGTACCGCCTTCTTTAGAGCCCCTGTGTGGGTATGAAAGGACCAAGCTCCTTCCATTCAATGTGCTACTTCATACATTACTGAAGGGTGTTGTATGAATGTAGTTCCTCCTCATGAGGTTTAATAAATCTTGTATTTTCTATTCCAGTTTCTGTGCCAACTTCTATCCTATTGGTCTGAGGATTCTGTGCAGAGAAGGGCGAACCCCTAGCACTGGTAGGCCTTGCTGAGGCCCACTACTACAAATTGGCGCTTCCAACGCGGGGCTCATCGGCGACTCGGATGCCCGAAGGACTGGTAGAAACCAAGGATTGGAATCTCGCTTTGGACGCGATCGCTGTCTGTAGAGACCCGAGTCTTGGCAACCACGGCGTTTTTCCTTTCTTTCTGATTTGACCATCCAGGTGGTGCCAGTCCTCGACTGAGATCTCTTCTGTTGATTCGCCGTGCAGTGACCATTTGGTCGATTTGAGAACTTGGCAGTTGGAACCTGGACACCATTTGATTGGTAAGAGTCGTTCTGCAGCACTTGCTGTTGGTTTTTGATGCCTTGGATTGGTAAGGTAGTTTAGTAACACTTACTGTGGCTTTTGATTTTAATGATTGGACAATATTTGTATTTGTATGTATGTAATATATAAATTGCAATTTATATAGGCAGTTAATGAGGAGATTTTGTTTGAACGGCGCAACGTACGAAGAGTACCTTAAGTGCTACTTTGATTATAATACTGCATATTTTGCACTATTTTTGGCATGCCTGTTTAAAGCACACTTCGTAGGATGTGTTGCTTTTGTAGAGGTACCAGTTTGAGACTCGATGAAGCACAACCAGCCCCCCGGAGGGGACGCCTAATAGGGACATGTATATTAAGTATGGTATTTCTTCTATAATGTACAGCACGTTATGGAATAAATATACTCGTAAGGATTCTGAGTTGCGTTGGCCTTTGCATGGGTCATTTGATTTGCGAAAGATTCAGTATGTAGAACAATGTATGTTTGAGCGGAAGACTAGGCAAGATATGTTTGACTGTGCATGAATGTGGGAGAAAGAAGTGTGTGAACGAATAAAGCGTGAGCAAGCCTTGATTGAAAAAGAACAGCGAAAGAACATTCATGCAAAAGCATTAGAGTTGAAAAACAAGGACATAAAAGAACTGAAAGAGAGAGAGGATAGGGAGCGCCATTTACAGGTAACTGGCCAATACGCTGTTAGGCAACCCCTTTATCCTATCCTTAATAAACCTCAAGATGATTTCTTGTTATTAGATCGTTCTCCACCTCCGTATATTCTTCCCTCTGCCACTCATGAGTCGGGTGAGCGTGCGTCTGAGCCTAGATCTGCTGCTCTTAAGGCCATTCGTAGTACCGCCCCTGCTTCTGAGCTTTTAGATGACATGAAAAACTGGCAGGAAAGGGAGCAAATATATTTTACTGAGGTATTTGCCGCAGAGGTTGTTGAGCGGTTTAGGAAACATTCTGATGAATTGGAACCTGATGATGTAGCAACTGATTGTAAGGAAATGCGTGATGGTCTTTTTGTCTTTTCTCAGGTGGCTGATACAATCAGGCGTTTTGTTAAACTGTGTGCTAATGCAGTCCATTTGCGAGAGGAGAAAAAGGCAGCAGCAGCTGCACTAACATCCCAGACCGGCGTGGCACAAGCTTCTATCGTTGGAACAGATAAGACTATGATAGTTCATGCAAAACCTATGCAGGAAGCCGCGCCTTTGTATGTTTCTCCTAGAGGCGAGGGAACAGATGATGATAAAAGTTCTGCTGATGCAAAGGGTTACTTTATTTATAATTGGGTCTATACTCCTTGGAATAGAGCGGATGTTATGGCCCTTAAACATGCATTGCCTGATCCACGCTAAAATCCAGCAGCTTTTTATGAGGAAGTTGAGGGTGCTATTAGCTCTTGTACCATGACTTTGCCTGGTACTGATTTGTTTTTCGGATTGATATTGCCGCCTGACATGTGGAGAACTGTGCGTAAAGTTGATGATCGTGCAACCTTTGGGGCATTATGGAAAGAGTTAGAACAAATGGATGTAGAGCGGGAGCCTGCACAGTAACCGTGTAAAGTGATTTTAGATATCCCTACAGCTATATTAGTTAAGTTAAAGACGATTATTCCCCCTAAAAAGATAGATTGGACTGTATTAGCGTTGTGTAAGCAAAAGGCAGATGAATCGGTTTCAGATTTTTTTTACATGCTTTGAGGAGGCATTCCACGATTTAGTGGCCCAGTCATTGACAGATGACATGGGTAGGCATCTGTTTGTCGATAAATATGTCGCAAACCTTTTGCCAGGAATAGCTAGTCGCCTAAAGGCCAGTGAGAGTTCATAAGGGATACTATCAACTACCTGTTGGGTGGTCAGGGATCTGCTATGTGTCCTTTCTGTTTCCCCCTGTGTTTTTGGCACCTGCGTCATATCACCTTGACTTCAAATTGTACAATGACATTTCCAAAAACAGAAATAAGAGGACAATAAGTATGGATGATGTTGACCAAACTGCAGTGGCGGTGCGTCCATTGGGGGCATTGGGGCGTTGCCCCACTAGCCATGGACGACCCCACACGCCACAAATGCATTTAAAGGCTTTTTAAAAAATGCATTGATGTCTGATAAATAAATCATGTAGCCCACTGCGCGCTACCTGCCCGGAAAAGCCCGACAGAATCGGGCATCGTATAGGAAGTGGGCCGTGGGGGGCGGGGCTGTGGGAGAGAGTGACAGGAGGCAGCTCACAACAGAGCAGTCGGAGACTTCGAGTAGACAGCGCAACAATGCGCATGTGGAATCCAGGAGTCTTACAAATTTCAACTTGCCCGCGCATGCGCATAGTAGTAGACCTTCCCTCCCCCCCCTCTATGGTACTCGAGACACAGGGACTGCCAGGCAGGGACCCGGGGCCCCCGGTCTCCTAATGGGCAGATAGTATCCTGCTCGTAGCCCAATCCTGGCGCAGTGTTGCTGTTAACGCTGCGCCAGGATTGGCTGCTGCAGCAGGATGGTGGCGCGCGTGGGTGTTGGCTGCTCTGCTTAGGGACCGCACTGCATGGCCAATCACCATATGGCTAATTCCAGCCCATGTCGAGGTGATTGGCGATTTCTACGCTATCTCTCACATCACCGTGCGTGGTGCACTACTGCCTGGCACAACAACAAGTAGTAAAAAAGAAAGTGAAAGTAGTAAAGTACAGAGAATCACGAACGAACGAAGAGTCTAGTCACAACAAGACCAGTGAGTAGAGAGACTAGTGACCACCAGCAGTCTGTCTGTTCATTTCACTCGAGTCGAGTCTCCAGTTTGTCGTCGTTGGTTGTGTGTAAACTAAGTGCGAGCTGAGGGAGTCTCTAGACTGTGCCACAGACTGTACGGGTCCGGACCGCCACACCACCCACCACCACCACGTAAGTTTTTTCCTGTGCCGCCACTCCAGCACTAGTAGCACTGATGATAAGCCTGGCATAATAATGATAATGCATTCTTTTTAATGTGACATGCATGCTGCCATGCTGTCACGCGCACACTGACGGCGATTATGGTAGTGAGACTGGAATGCACACACAGCCGAGATTTGCGGCAGCCTGGGTATGTAATGTAAAAAAAAACAGCCCTGTGTATTAACACACCATCGCATGGACACAAATCGAGTTCCTGCGATGAGAAACAATCTGGAGGAAAGCCCAGCATTACCAAGAGGTAATTCATATGAAATCTAGTGAGAACGAAATGATGTTGCAAGTTCTAAATTATTATTAAGTCAGACTGCAAGCCTGGGCAAGAGGGAAGACCATTGTAGTGAACAACATAATGTGTTTGTATGTTAGCTACCCTTCTTTTGGGAGCAGCCCTGGCTAAATATACCTTTTTCAATCTCACCTTATTAACTAGCAAACAGGCGGTGCGAGAATTAAACAATTCAGGCAGGCCCATATCCTCCAAAGTATGCTTTACATACGATAACCAGGGAATCGCTGGGGCATACTGTAAGTTTATACAATCATTCAAGATCTGTGGATGTAATGCAACCGTTTCCCTCTCTCATATTGAGGGCAAGAGTAACACTGGTGGCAATGTATCTGCAATATAAGGCAGACCCAGCTCATATGACAAATTATATGGGAACAGGATCAGGGTAAGGCTAAAAACATCTTGATAAATGTATCATCAATTTGCTAAATCTCACCAGCATCCACCATGCCCCATACGGCCACCCCATAGGTAACTGTGGTAACAGATTTCACAAAGTAATGCTAGGGTGCAGCATGTGATAGGATCATTAGGTGCATACATGATGGCATGGATATAATGCTCAGCGTAGGTCAAAGCTACCAAAATCCAACACATCACGCTCCTCTGCCAGCTGAACTGTTTAACCGGGATTAACAATAAAACTGAAATTCCATTTAAACGCATAACTGAGTAACACATGTCCGCACAGGAGGAGAGCACACATGGCTGGCGCTGATTGTGCAAATGAGGAGTTAGTCGGGGAGTTAAGAATAATTATCGGTCACCATTTGCAAAGCACACATTAGGAGAATATTGCCAGTTGGCGCTACATTATTTTCAAGCGATGCGCAGCCTACAAATTGTAGCCTTTTTAGAGTTATGCACACAGTTGGTTTACACAGACAGCAATATTGTAGTGAAACAGTGCAGTGTCGTATCTACAAAACGTGTGTACCCATGATGTCGTCTGTGATGCAAACAGTGCTGCACTAATGTAATGGTCGACATGATTTAGTGTTGTGCCGATGAGCACAGGTCCTGATAAAGCGCTATTTTGCAGTTGAGCGCTATCGTCACTTATGTAGCCCCCCGAAAGTGATTTAGGTGCTATCTGCAACTTCCACAAAGGTTACACATATTACACAATGGAAAAATGACGCAATGTTACCCATCCCGAATCATGGTCATTGTTTGGACCTGTTATCTTTTGGAGCTAGGAATTCCACACACAGCCGGGTCACGCCACATTGCATGACCAGCTGATGTGTCACTGCATGGATGTGTTTGTGCTGTTTCAAGTCCTAGGGGGGGTGTTTGTGCTGTTCCTGGGGGTGTGTGCTGTTCCTGGGGGTGTTTGTGCTGTTCCTAGGAGTGTTTGTGCTGTTCATGGTGTGTTTTTGCTGTTCCTAGTCCTAGTGGTGATTTTTGGTGTTCCTGGGGGTGTTTGTGCTGTTCACTAGAAAGCAATTGCAGTTTTTATCGGTCTATGCTTTGTGTGTTTTTTGAAACCATCCCTGGGGGTGAATCCCTAGAAACCCCCGTAGTTGGTTCAGGCTCGCCTGCTCCGCCCCGCCACTTTCAAATGTCACCAGCCGCCACTGCCAAACTGACACTGCTTTGCAACAATATGTTGACTTTAACTTAGACTTATTCTTCTTCGTGGGTGCTGCATTAAACAGCAGGAAAATCAGACGATTGACTAGAGTTGTGGAAGCTGTTACTAATCAGACAGCTATGGCACTTGGGAACATTACAGAAGAGCTGCAAGTTGCGAGGATTGTAGCACTCCAGAATCGCATGGTGCTAGAAGTGATTCTGGCTGATCGAGGTGGTGCATGTTGCATCATTGACAGCAGCTGTTGTGTTTTCATTCCGGATCACTCGCCTTCAGTATATGATGCAATCTCTAAACTGCATAAGATTGCTGCAGAGATTCACCCAGAGACTGGTAACTAGACATTTTTTAACTGGATATGGACACTCTTTATTACTTGGGGCTGGAAGCTACTGACTATTCTATGTATACTATTGGTAATACTGTTTACATGCTGTATATGTATACAATGTGATCCCAAGCTGTGCTCTATTTGCATCACTGCTTGTACACCTACCAAGAGAAATGTTGCAGAAATGAAAGCCCAACAAATGCTAAATAAAGAGGTCACTGAACGGATGAGTATCGATATACAGGATGCATATCTAGATTACCCCAGATGAACGAATGTCTTCAGCTAATGCTAAAAGGGTCATCTGTTGTAATTTGGCAGCGATTGGGTTAGCATTAGCAGAAGCTATCCTGTATTTAGAGGCTATCTTGTCCGTTTTGTGGAATCCATTTTGTATCTCTGGCAGTCATCTTGTTTGCCATGTGCTACCACATGCATACCATGTGCTCTGTCCTACCTTGCTGTTGTCTGCCCTTGCAATCTGCCTAGAGACAGGTTATATTTAGCCTCTTCTGCTTCGCACATGCTCAGTTGAGCTTGCAGCTGTCCTTGCAGCTGTCCCTAGTCTGTAACTGTCAGGATGTGTTCACCAGAATTAGCAACTGTTAGCTCCTCCCACTTGTTGACTGTGCATTTTCTGTATGAACTTATATGTACCTAAAACCTTCTTCTTGCACCTGTACCGCCTTCTTTTGAGCCTCTGTGTGGGTATAAAAGGACCAAGCTCCTTCCATTCAGTGTGCTACTTCATACATTACCGAAGGGTGTTGTGTGAATGTAGTTCCACCTCACGAGGTTTAATAAATCTTGTATTTTCTATTCCAGTTTCTGTGCCAAATTCTATCCTATTGGTCTGAGAACTGTGCAGAGAAGGGCGAACCCCTAGCACTGGTAGGCCTTGCTGAGGCCCACTACTACACATGGGGAGACCTATAGGTATATATACATCACATCTTGCTAAGATAGATAGAGGAGACCGAGACTTCCCGGCCGACACACTGACCAGAGAAACTGGGGTTCCTGCATGCATGCAGTGGTCTAACATTCCTTGTGGGGGGTCCAGCTCGAAACCAGGACGGTGTCCCATAGTCTCACTACAGGTAATGGGGTTGACTGAATCCTAGAGGAATTCTTGGCTTAACACCTACACCCATGTGAGGTACACTTAGGTACATCTAGTTAGGGTGCATCATAGGAGGACACCATTTTTTATCATGTTTTTAATATATCTGAATGTATTCATGATTTTAGTAAGATGGTAGAACTATAGCATCCTTTTGCCTTTTTAGTACTGTTAATCTTTATATCTTATACTGTCTAATGGTTTTTGCAGCACATCTATTCTACACCAGAAAAACAAACTGTTTAATAAATGATTATTGAAAACGGCCAGCTTGTTTTTATTCGGTGTATCTCTCTGAGACTGAGTAAGTAAGTACGAGTGACGGAGTTAAAGGTAGTATATTGTTTCCATGGTCCTGGGAGATCAGGGTTGTCATGTTTGATGGTTGCAAAGAACTATTCCCTCCTTGGTAAGAGGAGATTCTAGTGGCACTGAGATCTAGTTGGTACAAGAAAGAAGGCCAACGTACTCAGTGGTTCTCAGAGTTCGTCTGACACCAATCCTACAGTGTATGTTGTCTAAACATGCAGATTCTGGATATTTTCTATTGAAACTACAAGACATTGCGCCGCCAACATTGGGTAGCTACTTATTTTTTTAACAATAGAATCTGAGTAGTTCAGTTGTGCTATTCTCAGAAATCCCTATTCACAAAACACCAGAGACGTTTGGAAGTGGGTAGGCTAAACTCCACCATAGCTGAGTAGGCAAACATCCTATTTATTGGCTGTTGGCTAATCAAGCTTGAAGGACACAAAGTTCCTACAATTGTGATAAAACACCATATCTTAGTTTCCTTGAAAAGTCATTTTGTGTTCTAAAGACAATGACTAACGAGCACATAGACTCACTAGAGCAAGCACTGCCCCTCTTAGAAGACAAGGAAGGTGCAAATGCAATACAGAATGCAACAAATATTAGAAATGCAGTCATCCGAAAACTGTTTGTGCATGTCTAACACCTAGGGGTCGCATAGTAGCTTTTGTGATTGAGGCAAATGAATCGTAGAGAACAGAGGTATTTTATTCATGAGTTACATTCCCAGCAGCAAATGTAAGAATGAAAAAACATTTCACTCATACACAGAAGGAGATGCACCAGCGGAATGCCATCCTTTTGAGGACATTGAGGTTCCGCTTACGTACCAGGAACACTTATACTGGTTTAGAGGCACCCTACCCCATATAAGAAAAAGAGTAAGACTCGGTCCACTCGGAAGAGAAGGAGCAACATGGCCAATATTAGCAGTCTACACACCACATCCTGACATTGAAACAATGCCAGACCCAGACTTACTCATACTTCACAAAGAATTAATAAAACTTTACAGAAACATGACGCAATACATCATGAGGACATTTACAGTCCAGCCAGAAATGGCAACAACAAATACAGCATAAGTTCAAAATACAGTGACTAAAATTACACCACAAACGTTACATGCAGTATTGGGTAAGATGCCCGCAAAACGTGAACAAATGCCATTCTGGATAGCTCAGACAATAACACAGCTAGAAGCTGTGTTCCCAAATACTAGTGCTTATGAAATGCACAGAATGCTCACATTCTTCTTGCCCATGGGGATAACAACACAGATAGAGGATTGTTCCTTCGTGTGGTACAGTTTCGCTGCCATATATACCAAACTCATGGTATCCCGTCATTAGCAGTATTATCAGACGTATTAAGGCAAATACAAAGTGAGTACGGAGCAGAGCATGCTCTGAACTTGGGGATGAATTTATTGGGTAACTAGCCCCAGGTATCAGCCATAATAATAGCAAATATTAAAGAATAGGTAGCATCTCTGGCCATCCGCCAACGCCTAAGGGAGTTCAGTCCTTTACAACAGGGGAACGAACTACCCAAAATAATTGAAACTGCGTATACAGAGTTAGGCAGGGACAGTTTGGGTGGAAAAGCGTTAAAAGGGTTAAAACCACAACTAATTGGTAGTCCCAAGAAGGAGACATTGAAGCAGACACCTACTTCTTCTAAAAATAAGTGGGTCAATAACAAAAACAAAATATCAAACAAAATAGATCTCAATCCAGAGTTAGATCTCCTCCCCAGGAGCCCTCCGAAAGGAGGTATAACCTTAGGAATAGGGATAACATTAGAAAACATGACAGGTATCAGTATACTGATACACGTTCCTCTCATTCCTTTCGGGGTTCATCGAAAAACTCAGAGAGGGAAAGACGGTCAGACAGAAAAGCGTACCAGGTCCAGAGACAAGCAGAACGCTCGAGATTATACTTCCAAAAAAGAAGATAAAGCCAAACCAAAAGGTATTCACCTGTTACAACGCAATTTTTACAACGCACTACCACTACAACGCAGGCATTACAACGCATACCATTACAACGCATTGCGCTGGGGGGCGCTCTAGGATAAGAGGTAAGTTTAATTTACTATCCAACACCTTCCCTAGGGTCCACGGGGACTGGAGTTAGAATAGTAAATTATACTTACCACTATCCAGCACCCCAAAGCGCTATGCGTTGTAACGGTATGCGTTGTGAATACCGCGTTGTAATGGTATGCGGAGTAAAAGTATGCGTTGTAACGTCATACATCCAACCAAAATCACAGTTCAAAAAGAAGACTGTTGTAGGTCTAATGATCAGACATGCCCAGAATTATGAGGGCTCAACTACTGAATGGGGAATGGGCTCTGACGATGCTAGACAGTGCTGCAGAAGTAACAATAGCTCGCCAGAACCTGATGGAATTTCTGGTGACAGCGGACTTGAATGATTATAACATGGTGGAAACACCTGATAGTAGGATAAGTGTCCCACATAAATTGTATGGAATAAAACTCCAAATGGAGGAGGACAAATGCAGGATAGTTAGAGGTCTTTTTTAGGAGAACCTGATGTTTGGCTTTGCCATTTTGTTAGCTGAACAAGATTGGCCGCCCGCATGTGTCATGGATTGCCCTAGTGGAGAAACAGTAATTTTACCAGCATTTTCTGACAACGTTCCAAAATATTTGAAATATACATATGCGCAGGAGTGGGCAGTAGCCCAGTCTTCAGCATTATACAAAAACCATTTTGGATGGGATAAAGATTCAACCCTCCACATTATTTCACTAAAAAATACTCCAACTGCACAAATGCAGTATTCTATAAAGCAAGAAGTTAAAAAGTCAGGGAGACCTTAGATCAACTTGAATATCAAGGGGTGATTGAAACTTGCACCTCTCAAATGAATAACCCTTTGTTTCCAGTATCAAAACCACACAATTCATTTTGTTTAGCTTTAGATTACAGACATTTAAACACTTTCACTAAGACGTTTGTTGTTCAAAATGCATACAGTGCAGCATTAATGACTAACATTGTGCGGGAAAAATACAAAACAACAATAGATATCTCAAATGATTTCTTTTTCCAAAATATAGCGCCTGAGAGCAGATATTTGACAGCATTCTAAGTGCTAGGGTCCCAGCTGTAATTCTGTCGACCCCCCAGGGGTATGAGAACAGCCCAGGGTTGTTTGTAGCCAAGGCAACTGAATTACTTCAAAATCTGGATGAAGAGGCATTGTCCTATGTGGATGATAATTATCTAAGGGGCGATGACCTGGAGGAACACTTGAACAGTGTGAATACCATAATTTGGGGATTAGCCTCTGAGGGTTATAAATTCAACTTTAGAAAATAAAAAATAGCCCACCTTAACGTCCTTTTTCTAGGATATGAGCTTTCAAGTGATGGAAAAAGCCCAGCAACTAACTTTTTAGAAAACTGCGCGCTGCTCCAATCTGCAAAATCATTGAAAAACTTACAATCAATCTTGGGATTCTTGAATTTTGGCAGAACATACATTTTGGAGTACGCAGAAAGGGTAAAACCTTTCTACAGACTGCTGTAGTTAGAGAAAGAGCCCTGGCTCAAAGGAAACGTATAAAAGTCATTACCCTGGGTCCAGCCTTAGAAGCTGCAGCAAAGGCATGCGTTCCCAATGTTAAAGCCTTACACCCAAGATGGATACAATGAGCTAATTCTCTCACTGCAACAGATGTAGAATACAGGTACGACCCACATTTAAAAACACAAGCATTTCTGCAATATGAACAAGAATAACTTCTAGCAAATGAAATAATGCCTCTCGGTATGAATACATTATTTACACTGACACTTCTGCACAACTGGTGATAGGGAGTAAAATACAGTGCCGCGTGTGCTATCGTTAAAGGATGGACGCTAGATGGAAAGTTTCATCCGAATTGCACAAAAACACAGTCTCTTGGAGATTGCAATGCACAGCTGGCAGAACTAAAAACACTAATACTGGCACTGGTGAGTATAGATCGAGAATCCCCCACACTAATCGTGTGAGATTTCTTTTACTGTGTACAGTCATACAATGAATATTTACATCACTGGGGAAAGAATGGGTTTAAAGATGCAAAAGGTGGCACAATTAAGCACAAAACGCTTTGGGAACAGGTAGTGGAGTTGAAAAACAAACTACCAAGGGCTCATGTGATACATACTTTGAGTCATCAACGTGATGGAGTTCACATTGAAGGGAATTCATTGGCTGATGAAGCCGCGAAGGAAGCTTTTCCCACGGCTTTCATAGATGCAATCTCTCAATCATAAACGAGGATAGACGGTGAGATAATGGTTGCAGTTAATGCCACACACAATAACACAGCAGTACCAAAAAGATTTCCACTCAAGTACTCCTATAAGTTAGATGCAAACAATGTTCCATTTGCTCAAATTCCCGTAGCGGGGGATAGAGTATTGCCAAATATGGATCAAAGGGTAGGATTAATTCTAGCAGCACACAAGGGCATAAGTTCTGTACACGCAGGAGTTTCTGCTACGGTACCTCTTTTGAAACAACGCTACTGGTGACCAGGTCTAAGAAGGCAGACTAAAGACTATGTCTTGAAATGCGACATCTGCCAGCAGATGAAAAGCTCCACAGCAACATGTCCAGTGCAGACACCATTACTACCACATGTGTTTATTTGGACCACTGAGGCCCCTTACAATCTGATGGGGCTTACAAGTATATCATAGTTGCAGTGGATTCCTGCTCTAGGTTCCAATGGGTGTGGCCCCAGTGCTCGACTTACGCTGAAACTGTTATAAAAGATTTGCGAGTCTTTATAGGGACAAAAACCATCGGCACACCTCATTCTGACCGTAGCTCCGCGTTTAGCTCTAGAGCTTACAATGAAGCTATGGGAAGTCCGGGTGTAGACTTGCGGTACTCCTCTCCGTACTATCCAGAGGGAAATTCGGTTGTGGAGTAGAAAAACCCAGACTTTAAAGCAATCTTTCACAGCTAGAGTATTAGGGTCAGGTGGGAATCTGGTAAAACATCGGTATGGAGATAAAAGGGCGTGAAACAGTCAGCCAAGAAGCTTTCTAGGGGGGTCACTCCTTATGAGGTCATATTTGGGACGAGAATGTGGGTACCTGATATTGATTGTGAAGGCACAGTGGCGGAAGACAAACCTTTTGACATCCATTTGACTGTTTTACAGGACCTGAATGAAACCAGGGTACTACAGAGTAATGCCGATATAAAGACACCACTGGGGAAGTAAAAAGTATCATGGCAAGACCTGTCTGGATCCCTAAAATTGGGGGATCTGGTCAGAGAAAAAATAGCAGACAAAAAGAATTTGGGCCATCATACAGAAAGCCTGTACCTGTCCTGGCAGTTGAAGGAACAAGAATAGTACTTCTGCCTCCTCTTTTTATTTTTTGTTTAGCTTTGTTTATTAGAAGATTTAGGATACAATACATAGCAGTGATCATAGGAAATAATATATGCATTTGAGGTAATAGTCAGATCAGTTAAAACTGCGATATATTGTGAAAGGATATGAGATTTTTGTTTTAAACCTCTCAACAAACTAGGCAACAGTCAGTACAATAGAGATGCAAATCTGGTAAATACAATAGGTATAACAACATCATGGTTCATAGTGCCCTCAGAGCAAAGTTCACAGGGCAAGTGCGGCATCTGACAAACATATCATATACAAACAGATGGTGGCGCATGCAAAGGGACGGGACACACAGCAGCAAGGTATAACCAGTTCTTGGTAAACGCAGATGGTGTACACATCACATTAAACATTTGATCAAGCAGGTAATAAGATTTGGTAGCTGAATCCGCAAGCTCAGATCAACACATGGCCTCTCAGCATTTATGACTTTCTATGTGGGGACATCTGGTTCTGGAGATGTAGAATCTGATCTATTGCGCATCCATTTTAGGAACGGCTCCCAGATGTCACACGGGCGGGAGGCAGTCGGCATCAATTCCCAATATGTACCAAGTTGGGTATGTCCATACGTCACATTCGACAGCCAATCCACAAATCTAGGTAGGCTTCCACGTCCCCAGTGAATAGCCACCTGGCGTCTAGCATATAGAAGTAATAGCGCATGTAACTTACAACGTTTAGGCTCCGTGTCTGCTACCCACCCCAGGAGTCCCAGCAATGGGGAAGGACCATCCGTTCTGCCAATAATTTGGTTAGTAGCATCAAATATGTCGGTTCAGTATGTAAAGATGGACGGGCAGCTCCAAGCTACATGGAGAAAGGAGGGTCCCTCCGCACCACACTTCCAGCATTTGTCGTCTTCTTGTAAACCCATTCGATAGAGAGCAGCATTTGAAATGGATTAGCCGAAGTTTGTAATTGGGGGAGAGTTCCAGCAGTTGCCTACAACAAAAGGACCAATGGTCTTCAGTTAGGGGCGGGTCAAGTTCTGTGTTCCATACTTGCATAGAGTTAGGTGTTACAAGAGGAGCTTGTTCCTGCATGGAATTGTATAAACGAGATATCAACTTCTTGGGGGAAGCCTTTGCTAGAACATTTTGTAAGGCGTGTAGTTGCGGAGGTTCATCTGGAAATTTATCCCAGAACTCTTTGCAAGATGATTTTAATTTGTGGTACATGAATTTGTCTTTAAAGGACGGGCCTGGCCCTTCTTCCACAATTTGGAGATCACGGAACTGGCCATTGGGATAAAAATCCGCAAATGTGCGCAATACCGTTCGGGTCAAGGAGATGTCTCCCCCGCTTTCCTCTAGGCATGGGATCATTGGGTTTTGTCTAAGAGGGATCGCCGGTGCATACAGGAGGGGGAGAGTAGCGCGCTTTTGTAACTCTCGCCACGCCCAGCGCAGCATATTAGCGGAATCTATGTCTGTCGACGGCCTTGGAGTTCTTTGGAACAGGGCAACACTAAAGGGTAGCGGGGCCACCGAGTCCATCTCCACAGCCACATTTGGCTGATATGGGGTGGGGTAGGCCCAGAAATGCACGAACTGGGCCTGTGCACCTAGCGCATATAGATGCATGTCAGGTGCCCCATCCCACTCTGTCGTAGAGGCAGTGTCAATATCGCCCAGGACAATTAGCTTGTCCCCCTGCCGAGACCAGTGTCAGCAGATGTGAGCATAGACAGGTGAAAAAGTGCTTCGTCAGTGGGATCGGGATGTTTACAAAGAGATATAGAACTTTGGTAAGACTACCATCTTGGCAAGTGCGATCCTACCGGCAATAGATAATGGTAATTTCGCCCAAATAGCCACTTTGCCCTCAAGCCAGTTCACCGCTCTGCCAAAGTTTAGAGCCTAGACATCCTGAATGTTGCGGCTAATCCAAACACCCAAATATTTAACTTTGTTTGCCTCCCAGCGTAGAGGGAACTCAGAATGCACCTCGGGGGTGTTATCAGTTAAGGGAAAGATAACCGATTTGGCCCAGTTAATGGAGACACCTGATAACCCTCCAAATTTCACAAATTCACGTAACAGAGGGTTCAAATTTTCAGCCGGGTTTAAAACATACAGAGTTACGTCATCCGCATATAGCGAGATCTGTAAACTACGGGTGCTAAATCCGATACTTCTTGCTGTGTGATGTTGTCTAATCCTGGCCGCCAGTGGCTCCATTGCAATTGCAAATAAAAGCGGAGATAAAGGGCAGCCTTGCCTAGTGCCACGGGAGATTTCAAATGACTTGGATATTAGGCCATTAACTCGTACTCTCGCCTTAGGTGCGGTATAAAGCAAACGTATCTGCATTATAAATAACGGGCTAAACCCCATACGCTCAAGGATCTGAAACAAATAGGGCCATTCTAGGGAATCAAAGGCTTTTGTAGCATCCAAGAATACCACTGCAGCCCTCACATCAGGGTGGAGATAATGTAATACTGAGAAAATTGTTCGTAGGTTGTGTGAGGTTGCACGGCCCGGTATGAACCCTGATTGGTCCGGGAGGAGAACCATCGGGAGCAGCGGTTGTAAGCGATCTGCTATAATTTACGCATATATTTTCACTTCCACATTAATAAGGGACAAAGGCCTGTAAGAGTCCAGCGATTGACCATCCTTGCTCGGTTTCAGAAGCGTAACAATGAGCGCCTCTCTCATTGATTCCGGCAAGATCCCTTCCTCCAGAGCTTCGGCAAAGACCTCATGGAGTCGTGGTGCCAGTTCATCCACATATGTTTTATAGAATGCCGTGGTGAGCCCGTCAGGGCCCGGAGCCTTGTTCAATGGCAGACCCTTGATAGTCTTAGCAATATCTTGGACAGTGACTGGAAGGTCCATATACCTGCGATGGACATCGTTGAACCACACCAAGGCGATGGAGTCTAAGTATGTCTTAAGTAGGTCTTGTGTTTGCACATGGGTAGAGTCATAGAGGCTGGAACAGAATGTAGCAAACGTTTTTAAGATCTCCTCTTGTCCTATAATCACATCCCCGTCCGGGTTAACAATGGTATGCACGTATGTAGGTGTTGGTGCAATGTTAATGAGTCTAGCCAGAGTTCTACTAGGCCTATACCCTTCTCCATAGCGACGCGCCTCCGCCTGTTTGCCCAAAAATTTGAGTTTGCGTTGTGCTTCTTCAGTAAAATCTAACAATTTAGCTTTGATCTTTGTTGCCAGTATGGGAGTGGGGTTATCGCAAAATGGTTTTTCCAAGTCCTTAATTTCTTTTTCCAGATTGTCCAGGGCACCCCTAATAGTTTTAAGAACACCTGCCTGACGAGCCATGCACTGCCCCCTAATGACCACCTTAAATGCATCCCACAGGACTGATTCTTTAGAGACAGATCCAGCATTATTTTCAAAGTAGTCCGTGTTGTCTTGCCTGATCTCTTCAGTGAAGGCCGCATCCAGCAGTGCATGCGGCGGCAATCTCCAAGTGAAGGCGCGAGTTTGGGTTCCCGGGATGTCTAGTTCTAGCAGGCAAGGGGCATGGTCAGAGAGCGAGCCGGCCAGGCCACCTACATTAACCGTCCATGCAGCCACATCTTGGGAAACTAGCCAGAAATCCAACCGTGACCAGGCGGCATGGTGACCCGACATGCAAGTTCCCTCTCTGTCATGTGGGTGTCATGCCCTCCAGATATCTATCAGTGAGCCTTCCTTAAGGATGTCTTTTAGAGCTGCACTGGCGTGCGGGTGTAGCAGTCTAGGGGAGCCCTTACGATCCAATGCATCATTCAACACCACATTAAAATCCCCTCCCCAGATAATGGTTTGGCAATCCATCAACGTTATCTGAGCCCAGACTCTTCTGAAGAACGCCGGATCATCTACATTTGGACCGTAGATAGCCACCAGTACCACTGGTTTACCCATGAGGGTCCCATGCAACACTATATATCTTCCATCCGTATCACTGAACAACTTGTGTTCCCTCCAGTCTAGCCCCTTTCTCACTAAGATCGCTACCCCTCGGGCATAATTTGAGTAGATAGCTGAGTATATGGGCCCCAATCTGGAATGTTTGAGTTTAGGTGATGGTGTGGAGTTTAGATGTGTCTCCTGTAAAAAGCATAAATCAATTCCATGCCGTTGCAGGTATCCATGCATCAGCCTCGCCTTTCTGCTGTCATGCAATCCACGGATGTTCCATGTTAATACCTTTGTCCCCCCCATCTGCCCACATCCAAAATGTGATACTTGTATGCCTGCCAACCCGCAACAACATCTTGCGTATCAGAAGGACAAAACCAGTTATCATAGCACTGACAGTTTGCCAAACAACCCATTTCCCTGAACCTCCCCCCACCCACACCAACCCCCCAATCAGGTTGTGTCAAATCCCCACCCATAACGCGTGTAGCGTATGAACAACTGAACAGGTGAACAATGGGAGATACCCCTCGGGCGAGGCATCTCGAGCATACACCCCTGCTAGCACAGAGTGGCTATGTTTGTGTAAGCTAGATCTCTGGCACAAACAGTCAGGAATCTAAGAAGCTAGCCAAGGCATAATTAGAAACAGTTGCCCTTTGGAGGAAAGAACATCACACTCAAAATAGCATATAAATGGACCTTTAGATGCCAGTCATTATCACTCAAGTGTCCCTCCGTACCGCCTCCAGATGCAGTTTTTGTCTTTGACTTGGAACCACAGACATGTTTCGCAAATTTAAGGGCAGAGCGAGCATCAGTAAAGAAGTGGGTGGTGCCTTCATGCACGACTCTCAATTTTGCAGGGTATAGGAGGGAATATGGAATTTCTGCCTGGAACAGTAGGCATTTAGCTGACAAAAATTATTTTCGGGCAGCCTGTACCAACGGTGTAAAGTCAGGATAAAACGATATGTTGTTACCTTTATGTGTTATTTTCCCTTTCTCTCTCGCAAGCCTCAGTATCAAATCTCTGTCTTGGTAGTTGAGGAGCTTCACTAGGATGGGCCGTGGCGTTGATCCGACCGGCGGCTTTTTCCCTAGCGCCCTATGTGCACGCTAAATTGTGAACACAGGCGACAGGTTGGGGTCGAACAACTCATGTAGTAGGTCCGCGACGAAGACTTCCATCTTTCCCATTGCCGTGGTTTCTGGAATCCCTGTGATGCGCAGGTTGCATCTTCTAGAACGTGCTTCCAAATCATCGGCCTTGGCACGCAGCTCTTCTATCTGATTTTCCATGTTGGATATTTACACCTTCGTGTCATGTTGGAATTCACAGCATTCTGTGTTACGATTTTCCAGACAGTCCAGTCTTGTTTCATGCGTGCTGACTTGGGATCTTACTGAGTCCAGCTGATTTGTCATGACATCTAGTTTCGTGTCTATATTTCTCAGGCTAGAGCGCACCTCGAGCATCAATGTCTTGACATCTATGTCCTGGTCATCTTCTGGCGGTGTCCCCCCCGCAGCCGCCGGGTCCGTATCAGGTTGCTTAGCCTGACGCTTTTGTTCGAAGGTCAGGCGTGGCTGGCGAGGGTCTCCCTTACCCATCTTCCTGGACGTGGAGGGGCACTGCCAACGCGCCCTCTCGTAGCGTGCTAGTAGAAATACTTGCTCTCCAGAGGCCTGGCGTGGGTCTCAGGTCAAATCGGTCCGACCAGGAAAAGTTGTGTGGGCTGGACGCCTCACAGTGAGGCATGGGCAGGCAGGTGTGGGCACAGAATGAGTCACAGTGCAGGTCGCCTCCACTGCAGCAGCTTGTCCAGTAAGGCTTCAGCGTGTGAGGGACAGTTTGTCAATCGCGAGCAAGGAACAGGCGTAACCCAGTTTCACCAGTGGGCAGTGTGTGTGGGCCCAGCAGACAGTCAGGACAGCTAATATGTCACAATTTTAATCGGGCAAGTGCGAGTACACTGATGAGCACGCCCTATATCAGCGGGTGTAGCGCGTCTTCCAACGCCCCATAAAAGGCTCACCCACCAGTGTCCGGCAGCAGAACCTTGTCCTCAATCGTCACTTGGGGGCCACCATTTTGAGTCAGGGCGACCAGGGCACCTCGCAGCATGCATTTGCGGCACTATAATCCCTCACTCCAACCAGCACACTGTCTAAGCGCCTCACATGTGTATAGTGAGAGGTCCTTCTAGCCACATCATCGAACATCTTAATATACTAGTGTCTCATCGTGGCAATGTATTTTCAGACCGGTGAGCGCGACGCCGTGCAGTCTAGACCATCCCAATCCAAGATGGTGGCTCATTCAACTTTACTAGCGCCGAGTTTATAAGTGTATAATTGCCGAAGCCCGTCACACTTTGCAATTAGTCAGCCGCTGACCTTATATTGCGTGTCTGCTCCGTGTTTCATTTGGTCCGGAGCTGCAGTGCATCTGCGGCGCTCACAGGTGCGGCCTCCTCAGCCCTGGTCTAGAGTAGGAGGCAGACGCTCAGGCAGAGCTCCAGCTTCAGCCGCAATCTCCAGCCCGGCTTCTCAGTGACTCAACCGGAGCGTATAACTTCCGAAGTGCGCCTGCCACTGGTCTCAAAAAGCGGCTGCAGGTTCCCTCTGCCTTCCGCTAGATATCCGTGCCGATTTAATGTATGTGCCTTACGATCAAGTCAGGATTAATGGAGGATAACTGTTATAGCCGGCAGAGCTCGCCTAGGAAGCGGCCATTTCGCTGCTCGGTCGGCCACGCCCCCACTTCTGCCCCCTCTTACCGGTAAAAAGGAGAAAAGATTAGTCTCAATTCATCTCATCAAACCACACTATGTGGCCGATACCGAGTAGTAGGCCGCGTGGACTCTCAAGTAGCAGGCACCCTCCTCCCACAACTATACAAGAAGTTCAAACAGAATGACTCATCACATTTGATGGGTCACCTACACAGAATGAAGGACTAAGCAACAATGCAATGGAACTTGTTCCTCTTGGTACTGAAGTTCAAAATGAGACCTCCACTGAAAGACAAATTTCAATTTAGCCAAACACGGATATCTACGTCAACATTCCCCTACAAGAGCAAGCTACAGTTTCCACAAAACTTGCGGAACTACCGAAAATTGATCAAACTGCATCTGGCTATTTCATTGACTTTGACACCTTTTCGTTAGATCAAAGCAAACCAGAAACTACGCCAGCCCAAAGAACTTGTGTACAGCGATTTAAAGATTTTCTGAACTTTCTTAAAAAGACTTACCTGTTATCACCTTGGGTGGAACTCTGGGTATCTACAGGAATGCTTTTCTTTCTTTTCTGGATAGGCCTAAAAAATGTTTTTAGTATGCTTATTAATGGAACTTATCTTCGAGAAAGCTCTGCAGCACAAAAAGTGAATGTGATCCTGAAACCGCACCTACCATCACATTGTGAAAGAAGAGACCTGTCATCAGTGAACATTACAGCAGTTCCCATACCTGTTGATATAGTATGGGACAAGGTTAATTATGCTATGTTTGGTCCTACTGAACTTTTAAAAATACCACATTTATTTAAAAAATCATTGAGTGATAATATTACCTCCAGTACATTTTCCGATGATTGGGATTATGAAACTGTAATTAATATGCTGTCTGATTTAGAGAAATCTGCAGGTTTTTCTAATAATGAAATGTTAGGAGACACGTCAGACTTTGAGAAAATGAATTGCTATCAACATTATGGTCATCACTTTCTGCATGAATCTACTAACCCTAGGAATGTTTTCACATATCACCAATGGGAACATTGCCCGACACCTCCAAAAAGCAGTTCAAATACATTTGCACAAAAATGTCCATATTTTTCAGGGTTTGACACGTCAGACCCAGACTCATATTACTATACGGTTGCACCTACACCGGCACATAAAAATATGTTGACAAACACCAAACAGATCTATTCTGCGTCCTTTATTGCCCAGTTGTCTGAAAAACGGTTTGACTTGTGGAAAAACACCATAGATTTAAATTCCGTCTGGGGTACTAGAAACTGGCAGGTCCAGGGAACAGAGGCACTATTTAGAGCAAGTCTTATTCCTCAACAAATAATCTTCTTGAATGAAACAGTGCAACAATTTGACTTGGGTTAGCCAGCAATAAAGATTAGAATACACCTCCGGTGCCAGCACCATCACACCTGAGGATAACATAACATCACAAAAAGAGGTTACAGTAAATTACATTTTTCAAAGCAATAGATCAGACCCAGATTGGAAGGAATGGTTGGTTTGGCCCATAGACACCAATAACTGTCAGGAAAGATTCTTGGGTAAAACTAAAGGATTCAGTATTAACCCGTTCTGTGCTCATGACAGAATGGTTCCGTCATGAGCACAAGTTCTAGTGTGCTCATGACGGAACCATTCCGTCATGAACACATGCTCAGGAAATCCCTCTGCTGCAGACAGCAGAGGGATTTCCAATTTTTGTTGCCTAGGGAGGTAGGGAAGAGCTTCCCCAACCTTCCCAGGCATATTTTTTAATTTCATTGCAATTTAATTTAATTAATTTTCATTTCATTTCATTGCAATGACGATCGCGTGCATGGCGCGCAATTGTCATTGTCATTGCAACGAAATCGAAACTGAAACTTAGTTTCAGTTTTTCAGTTTTGGTGCTTGTGGGGCTATCTCAGCCCCCGAGCACCAAAAAAGATGAGAGAGGTATCATGAGCAGTAGCCCCCAATCTGCCACCCCGGGGGGGCGGAAAGCCCACTAGAGACCAGGGATTATTCTTTTTTATTGAATATGGGGTTCGGGGCTGCCCAAAAATGGCATGGAAATGCCCCCCAGAGGAATGTAAGACTTACTTCCCCTCCGAGGGCAGATGGGGGCAGTAGCCCCCAATCTGCCCCCGGGGAGGGGGCAAAAAGCCCACTAGGAACCAGGTTTTATTTTTTATTGATGTTGGGGTGGGGGTTGCCCAAAAAGGGCATGGCTATGCCCCCACCACCCCCAGAGAAATTTCAGTCTTTCTGTCCCACAGGGGGCAGATGTGGGCAGTAGCCCCCAATATGCCCCTGTGGGGGACGGATAGCCCACTAGAAACCAGGGATTTTTTTTATTGACTTTGGAGTGGGGCCTGCCCAGAAATGGCATGGCAATGCCCCCACCCCCCAGAGAAATGTAAGTCTTACTTCCCCCCCTGAGGGCAGATGGGGCAGTAGCCACCAATCTGCCACCCGGGCGGGGGGGGGGCAAAAAGCCCACTAGGAACCAGGGATTTTTTAAATTGATGTTGAGGTGTGGGCTGCCCAAAAAGAGCATGGCATTGCCCTCCAGAGAAATGTAAGTCTTTCTGCCCCCCGGGGGGCAGATGGGGCAGCAGCCCCTAATCTGCCCCTCCGGGGGGCAGAAATCCCACTAGGGCCAGGGATTTTTTTTATTGATGTTGGGGTTGGAGCTGCCTGAAAAGGGCAGACAATGCCCTCACCCCCCCAGAGAAATGTCAGTATTTCTGCCCCCGGGTGGGCAGAATGTCCACTAGAAAACAGGTTTTTTTTATTGACGTTGGGGTGGGCGCTGCCCAAAAAGGGCATGGCAATGCCCCCAGCCACCCCCAAAAAATGCAACAGTCTTTCTGCTCCCCCAGGGGTAGATGGGGACAATAGCCCCTGATCTGCCCCCTGGGGGTGGCAGAAAGCTCACTAGGCAACAGGGATTTCTTTTTTTATAATGTAGGGGTGGGGTCTGTCCAGAATGGGCATGATAATGCCCCAACCCAAAAACAATTAACACAGTCTTTCTGCCCCTCCCCGGAGGCATATTGGGGCAATATTCACCTATCTGCCCCCCGGGGGGGTGGAAAGCCCTCTAAGCCTCAGGAATTCTAGGGTTGAGGTTAGCCCAAAATAGGCATGCCAATGGCCACACTTGACCCAAAAAATGGCACAGTCTTTCCGCCCCCTTAGGGGCGGATGGGGGCAGTGGCCCCTGATCTGCCCCCGGGGGGGCAGAAAGCCCACTAGGCACCAGCGATTATGCTGGCTTTTTTATTGTGTGGTGCTGGGGGCTGCCCAGAATGGACATACCAACTCCTCCACCACCCCAAAAACATAGCCACAGTCTTTCTGCCCCCCTTGGGGGCATATCGGGGCAACCCTCCAACCCCGATTCCCCCCAGGGTGGCAAAAAGACCACTAGGCACAATTTGTTTTTAGCAATGTGCCAACCTGTGGATTTTGGGCCCTAGCGTAGCCGGCACATAAGTTAACCTAGTAAACCTGTACATTTATTTTTAACTAGACACCAAGGGAAATCCAGGATGGGGTCCTGAGGTCCAGAGTTTTTTGGGTGTGTTTTCTTTACAAAAAAATACGTGAAAACTGATATGGACTTGGATTCTCCTGTGGACCACTCTCTCTTCCTAGATACATGGGGTGACTTGTGTGCCTCTCACCAGGTTCTGTTACGAAAATCCTTTACAAACCTCAAACTTAGTTTAAAAAACACATTTTCCTCACATTTCACATTGAAGCAAAGATTGAGATATCAGCCAATAAAAGTAAGGAAATATTTAAAATTGTAAAACACTTCACCTCACCCCCAGCAGCAGCCTCCAATTGTGAAGCTTCTGAAGCCTGGACACACCAAATAGCAGACTTCTTCCTCAGGAAGATAGTCGATATACAGACTTCCCTTAACCATTCCTTTAATACACTGACTAACACACTACCTGCACACGTCAAACCACTATCTAATGCCACCTTTCTCCAATTCCCTTCTATTACGTTAGCTCAATCTCTGAAGATCATGAAGAATTTAAAATCTGGCTCACCATCAGACCCCTGCCCTGCTAAAACATAGGCATCGGTGGCTGAGGTGATTAATGCCGAGGTCAATACTGTACTGAACTTATCTCTGAGCAGTGGCCAGGTTCCAGCCATTTGGAAACACGCCAAAATCCTGCCACTGTTAAAAAAGCCTACAGCAGATCCTCTAATAGTGTCTAACTATAGACCCATCTCACTCCTGCCTTCCATTGCTAAGGTCATTGAAAATTACGTGAACTCTGTCACCACCGAGGAGTCGAAGAACTGCCTCCACGCGAGTCAAACAGGATTCCGAGCTAACTTTAGCACCGAATCAGCTCTCCTCGAAATATCGGAATCTATCAAAATGACCCTTGACTCAGGCAGGAGAGCGGCTTTAATACTGCTAGATCTATCTGCCGCTTTCGACTCCGTGCCCCATGAGAGACTCCTACAGAGACTGAGAGACTGCGGGGTTGGGGCACGGTGTTGAAGTGGTTCTCTTCATTTCTAGAAGACCAAAGACAGGAAGTTTGGAACCCACCTTTCTCCTCCCTCATGCCTCTTACGGAGGTGGGTGTCCCTCAGGGCTCTATCTTGAGCCCATTATTATTTAATCTTTACATGGCTTCCCTCGCCCTTTTGGCTGAAGCGGCTGGAGCCAATGATTATATCTTACGCAGACGACACCCAGCTTTTGTTTACCTGTAAAAAGGGAGAGTCTCTAGATGACAACAAAATCAGGAACTGTTTAAGACAGGTTTTTTCCTGGTTTGGTCACAATCAGCTTCAGTGCAACTCGCTAAATCAGAAGTAATTGTTTTCGGAGCTTCGGACCAGGATGTCTGGAGACAGTGGTGGCCGCCTGAAATGTCCCCCCCGCATACCTCTGTGGGAGTAGCCAAAAACTTAGGGGTTAAACTGGACAACTCACTGAACATGAAGACCCAAGTTCGATCTGTGGTCGGTACCTGTTACGGAACCCTGAAAATGCTCCAGAGATTTCTTCCCCTTCTGTCCCTCTCCCACAGAAGGACTGTGGTTCAGGCCCTTATCACCTCCAGGCTGGACTACGCTAATGTCCTCTATCTGGGTCTCCCAGAATGCCTCCTCAGTAAACTCCAGGGGCCTCATTTACGAAAAGTGACGCATCGCTGCGTGAAAACAGCGATGAGTCCCTTTTCACTGCGCACTCCTTGCGACTTTCCTGATGCGTCATATTTAATGTATGACGCATCATGTCGCAAGGAGTTACAGATACGCCAGTATTTCTGACGTATCTGTAAGCGCAAAAGTGACGCATTGCTGGAGTGTGTCACAAAAGTGCCGCAACTCCAGCAATGCGTCCTTTCACATGGGGAAAGCCCCATGTGAAAGGGCTTGCGTCAGTCTTACGCCTGCTGTTATGCATGCGCAAGATTTTGACGCAACAGCGTCCTAAAAGTCTCATAGATTTCACTGCGTCACTATTACGAGGCTTTTTTCGGGGGAACGCCCCCTCTGCATACATTATACCTGACGCAGGGATAATGTGGCGCAGGGGTTTAAAAAGTGACGCATCTACCTAGATGCGTCACTTTTTAAATATGGCGCAACAAGGCGCATTTTTTACACCGCTGGTGCGTCACAAAAAGTGACGCACCGGCGGCGCAAAACTGACGCAAGGCCTTCATAAATAAGGCCCCCGGTCGTGCAGAATACGGCCGCAAGAGACATCCTTATGCTGGGACCCAGAGTTCATATCTCACCCCCACCTTAAGAAGCTGCACTGGCTTCCCATCCTCCACAGAATCCAGTTCAAAACCCTGTCCATCGCCTTTAAGGCCCTACATGATATTGGGGTCACCTATATTAGGAAAAGAGTAAGCTACTATACACCTGGTAGAGCCCTCAGATCATCTCACCAACATCGGATGAGTATGCCTAAATTCGATCGCGCCCGCTTGGGAGGGCGCTCCTTCCAAGTCCGGGTTGCTCACCTTTGGAATGAACTCCCTATAACAATCAGACAAGCGCCAAATATTCTGCACTTCAGGAAACTACTGAAGACATGGCTGTTCCAGCAGTAATTCTGGCTCCACTCCGTACTTGCGTCTCCCTCTATCGCTTTGTCTTCGCTAGCGCCGGGACACTCTTCTGAGTAGCTGTGCGCTCTATAAATATGGTAAATAAAATAAATAAATAAAAATATATTTCTGTGATGAAACGTTCTGGGACCTGGGTGGATCCACAAAATTCCACCCACCCCGCATTCCCCAAAGTCTTCTGAGAAAAATGGTACCTCACTTGTGTGAGTAGGCCTAGTGACCGCGACAGGAAACCGCCCAAAGCACAACGTGGACATACCACATTTTCACAGTGAAAACTGACCCTTTATATGCAATGCACCTAGCTGTAAATTTTTAACTCTAGCTCTGCCGGCATCTAGGGAAACCTACCAAACCTATACATTTTTAAAAACTAGACAGCCAGGGAAATCCAGGATGGGGTGTCTTGACTGGCTCTCACCAGGTTCTGTTACCCAGAATCCCTTGCAAACCTAAAAATATGTAGAAAAAAACCTTTTTAGTCACATTTCTGTGTTGGCAAGTTCTGGAATCTGTGTGAATCCACAAAATTCCAACCACCCCACATTTCCTTAAGTCTCCAGAGAAAAATAGTACCTCACTTGTGTGGGTAGGCCTCGTGCCCGCAACAGGAAACGGCCTAACAGTAGACACCCAGGGGAATCCAGGATGGGGTGACTTGACTGGCTCTCCGTTTTCAGTTCAGTTTTAAATCACGTTTATTTAGACCAGTGGTCCACAAACAATACATATCTTGTTAAAAATACCTCTAAAAACACTTCATTAAACACATCTAAAATACATCTTAAAACACATTCCATGATAAAAACCCTGTGTTACACAAATTAAGGATAAGCTATTTACAAAAATTAATTTAAAAGGCATAAAAAAGTGCCTTCACTCTTTGCATAAATTTCCCGACAGCAACAGCAATATCTAATTGGGTCATTACAGTCATCAAGGTTACAGCCTGGGCTCTTGTTATAATCTCATATTTCTTAAATATTGGTTTTAAGAACATAATTCATAGATCCAGAAACTTCTGACAATCTATTAAAATATGTAGCAAATCACATGAGGTGCCCAAAGTACAAGTGCATTTTCCCATCTTATCAATCATTGCACATTTCACCACTTTACTTATATAACACGGGTTCACCCTAATTCTTACCCTAAAAACCTCACTTCTTAAATGGCAATCCGGTAACCTATCAATATAGGGAAAGCATTGATCATTTTTCCATGCGGCAGTCATAAAATTCACTGAGGTTTTGTTTGCAAGATAATTTTGGTCCTGTGCATTAGATATCTCTTTCCCCAACGTCCTAAGTATCTTTTTGTCGAGGCTAACCATAGAGATAGTGGGGCCCAAATTAACCTCCATCATACAACATAGCTTCATCATAATCACCCTAGCCTCTCTTCCCCATTTTAGTTCGCTATTCTGTATTTCGTTTTTACACCATTGAGATATTTTGGTGTTTTCGCCTACTCCTAGGCGTTGCCAGAAGCGAATTAGGGCCATTACCGGCTAGGATGCCCCATGAATTCAGTCCTAATTCCAGTCTTACTGCCTGGTCTTACTGCCTGGACCATTGCTGATAGGGAAGGTGTAAATAGATTATTTTAGATTTTTACCTTCCTCGACATCCCAGTCTTCTTTGCCACTCAAATATAACAATTCAGCGCCATACAGAAATTGTGGGGGGACCATGGCCGAATAAGCCTTTAGCACTGGTCGATCTGACATAGCGCCATAGGATTTATTTCAGGCCGCTAATTGATGCAGAGGTTCTTAATTTTGACGCCTCTAGGTGAGTGTACCATTTCATACTTTTCTCAAACCATAGCCACAAATACCTGTATTCAGTAACCGATTCCACTTTCTCTGTCCCTATCCACCATCTAAACCCAGCCTTCCTCCGGCCAAAGTTCAAGGTTTTGGTCTTATCCATATTATTCACTAGTTTTTTCTTGGAACAGTAATCTTTAAATATATTCAATTTCCTTTGCAGACCAACTTCGGTCTGGTCCATAATCACCAGATCGTCGGCATAAAGTAGGCATGCAATATGCTTACCATCTTTTTTCGGGCTGGCCCCAATGACATTCACCAAGGTCACTGGGAAATCTGCTAAGAACAAGGAAAACAGCAGGGGAGCCAATACACATCCCTGACGCAGCCCATTTCCAATATCTATCTTCCCAGATAAACTACCATCTATATCTAAAATTATCTGGGCCCAGTTTTTAGTATGGAGCATTTGGATCAGACGTAACAGATCATTTGGGATTCCATATCTGATTAGGGCCTCCCACAACAGCTCCCGGTCCACCAAATCGAAGGCTGCGCGGAAGTTTACAAAACAACAAAATAGACTTCTCTGCATTTCCGTTGATTTCCATGCTATGGCCCAAAGAACAAAGCAATAGTCAAATGTGGAATGGCCTGCTTTAAACCCCCCCTGTTCCGGGGGGATAATCTGATTTTCCTCTGCCCAGTCTTTTAATAAACCCAGTATGGTTTTTGCAAAGATTTATTATTACTGCCTGAAGGTTATCTGGGCCAGCAGCATGGGTAAGATTCAAACTTTCTATTATTTGGGAATCCAGGGTGGGGTGACTTGACTGTCTCTCACCAGGTTCTGTTACCCAGAGTCCCTTGCAAACCTAAAAATGTGTTTTGAAAAAACACATTTTGCTCACATTTCTGTGGTGGAAGTTCTGGAAGCTGTGTGGAACAACAAAATTCTACCCACCCCGCGTTCCCCAAAGTCTTCTGGGAAAAATGGTACCTCACTTGTGTGGGTAGGCATAAGGCATAGAACCCGCGACAGTAAACGTCCCAAAACGCAACGTGGACACAACACATTTTCACAGTGAAAACTGACCCTTTTTTTGCAAAGTGCCTTGCTCTAGATTTTGAACCCTAGCTCTGCTGGCACCTAGGGAAACCTAGCAAACCTATACATTTTTGAAAGCTAGACACCCAGGGGAATCCAGGGTGGGGTGACTTGTCTGGCTCTCACCAGGTTCTGTTACCCAGAAACCCTTGCAAACCTGAAAATCTGTCAAAAAAATCAAATTTTCCTCACATTTATGTGGTGGAAAGTATTGGAATCTGTGTTCATCCACAATATTCTACCCAGCCCGCATTCCCCAAAGCCTTCCCACAAAAATGATACCTCACTTGTGTGGGTGGGACAAGTATCCGCGATAGGCAAGGGCCCAAACCCTATTGAGGTGACTTCAAAATTACCTATTACAAAACAACCTGGTTTTGCAAGGTGGGGTCCCATGTGTTTTTAGCCCTGGGCTTGGCTGCCATCTAGGGAAACCACCAAACCCACACTACCGAGAATCCCCTGCAAACCTCAAACTTAGCTGTAAAAAATACTTTTTTCTCACAATTCTGTGTGGGAAAGTTGTAGGATCACCGGGCTGACACAAATTTCCAAACACCCAGCGTTCAATAAGGTCTACAAATAAAAATGGTACCTCACTTGTGTGAGTAGGCATAGTGGCTGCAAAAGGAAATGGCCCAAATCATCAGAGTTCAATGATATTGAGCCAAGCTAAATGTATGTAAATGTATGTAAAATTCAAAAACACAAAAAAAATATGTATGAATGCCTAAAGTGGCCACACAAAATATAAAAAGTCGAACTTGAGGCCTAACTATAATTAACAGGCCTAGAACATATGAAAAAATCGAATGTTCGTATTGAAACTGGCACCATTCAGAATTACTAAAAAGTCACGTGCCATAATGATGGAAGTATTCAGAGTCATTCCTCGTTGAATGAATATGCAAAATAGGTAGCAACAGCTTCCAACATGAAATCACTGCCATCATCCGAAAACAGTTCAGCCATCCAATTAAGCAATGGGAAAGAACATACGTGCTCCTCCAACACCGAATCCTCTAGCAACATCAGAGGACAACTCAGTGGGTTCCTTGAGAACGCTCTGTCCCAGAAAGTCATGCGCCGCTGCGAATATGTCCCACTGACCCATTAGTCCATGCATCGCTGCCACAGCCATAACCCTTTCGCCAGAACAGACCAACTCGTGAGCCACTACGGGGTACATCAGCTGATCAAAGTTGACGTCAGGAGAAGTCGGTAAACAGAGACACAAATCAATGGCCCAGTCGAAATCACAGCTCAGGCAATGAAACACAGGCTGGACACAGGTGAAATAGGAAAATCTGAAGGATAATCCAAAAGCCGTGCTTAAGGTCGCAAGCGGCAGGGATCCATAATAATCAAGCATCCGGTTGCGAAACTGCATCAGTAGGGGCTGTGCGTTTCCTTGCGCAGGATGGGCATCCATGTTTTATAAAATAAAATATCACCAGAACGCCTGCAGCTAAAGCCAGCAAAACAGGTAATCCGCCAAACAGGCTAGCGAATATAGAATGAAAGAACGCAGGGATAATACCAAATACTTTTTCAAATGTAGTCACGAGACCACTGCTAACCATTTTAAAAAAATGAGCCAGGCTCGTTGTGGAGGAGGCATTGAAGATTTGATGAACCAGCTCGCAAAAATGAAACGGCAAATCAGTACTTAAAAGTGCTTGTACTTCTGTGCGTCTGTTTGCTATGTGAAGGACATAAGTTTCGCGGGCAGAGCTCAGGGCCACCTGTTTTTGAGACAAAAGGGCTCTTATACGGCCTAAACCATTGAACTCAGCTCTCAAGGTTGGTATTCTTGGCCAAATTAAAACTTCTGAATTCCCATGCGTGGGTGGATACAACACATTCTTGCAGCAAACCACCCTTTCTGACACGGTAACCACATAAGCGATACCAGCCTCTAACCCACAACAAAACTCGTTATTCAAAAGTAAATAACTACAGTTGGACAACAACGTGAACGTGGAAACTATTGCAGGAACTGATGTCCCTTTCAAAACACAGGCCAAATTAGGTTTGTCCTGATTACAAGAACCATGCAACTGGATGTCTCTGCAAATTAGTGAGCGGTCAGGCGACTGTGTACATTCTTCACCATTCAGATTCACTTCATTTCCCTCCTTAAGGCATCTGTAAGTGTATGGTAAAGACCATGTCTCATGGAGGAAAGCGCTGCCTAATGGTTCATATCGCCCAATGGCTATATATTTCATACAATTTGTAAATTTATACAAAGCAAAAGGTAATGTTATAACACCATGAATAAGCCATGTTGCTGCAGTCACTTCAGCCACCGAAAATGGCAGGGATTCTAATTTTTCAATATGTAACATAGAGAATGTTGCATCTCTCATTGACAACATGCGCTGTTTTTCAGTCAGATTAAATGGGGCAAATAATGATGAGACGTTCATAAAAGTCCATGGCACTCGACCAGACTTAAGAGTCTGTAGTGTCCACGCAAACTGCATCACAGAACGCAATTGATTTTGACCATGATATAACACGGACACTTCATCATGTACAATGTCAACAACAGAAGACACAATATTATTTAACGTGTAAATTCGGGAAGAAAGCGTGTTAATGCTGTTATCAACAACTGCAAGCACTTTCTCTAAATTAGCTTGATCAATAGCTCTCAGGCGTTTAGCAGCCTCAACCTGGGTACCTTTCCAAATTTCATTGTAAATCGCATACAGCCATCGTTTAGATCTACCTTTAGCCGGGCCTTTTATAAAATCGTTCAAATCCACATCATCATTTAATAGAGACAGATGTAGTTTAACTGCAGCTAAAGTGGAATGTTGTAACCAATTCTGACACAGCTTCCCCACAGAATAAGTCGTGACAGTATAGTCGTCTTCAAAACGGGGATCGAGTTTGACTTTTGTGTACCCTTTAGCCAAACCCAGAAAACGGCGTTGGCAAGAATCAGCACTTCTATGCCACACCAGCCAACCCTTGGAATCCAAACTGGAAATGTTAAAGGATGAATTGTGTAAAAGAGTTTGCAACTCATGAATGGACAAATCAGTTGAATTACCCCAACCTGTATATTCCTCTAAATCCGGGATAGTCGGTGTATTTAATTTTTTAGAAGTAGCCAATCCAAAGCATGTTGTCTGAAAAATGGATGAATTTAAAAACAACATGTGATTTGGGATGAGACATGCACGGTGCAAAGCCTCAGTGCCTTGTACCTGCCAATCTTTGGTACCCCAAACCGATTTAAGGTCAATTGTTCCTTTCCAAAACTCATAGCCATCCACAGCCAACCTGTCTAGAAAGGACTTCGAATACAGCAATTTTGTATCGGTAAGTCTAAAAAACGTATTGGAACTGCCCCCAAATGGAGTAGGGCAATGTTCCCATTGTGTATAATTTACAGCAATCCTCCTGGAATTTGTTTTATGTAAAAAATGATTACCATAGTGTTGAAAACAAAACAAATCACCATAATTAATAGAATCTGTGTACAGATCCTCAGCATCGAAGGCAGCATAATACTTTAAATCAGAGAATAATGCTTCAACGGCCTGAATATCCCAATCATCAGAACGTATATCTTGTTTAATTACATCTCCCATGTTTACTCTAAGCACATTTGGAACATTAATCACTTCAGTAGGCCCATGTATCTGAAACCTAACCACATCCCACACAATCCCATCAAGGACAGGCAAAGCAGTAATGTTAACTGTATTTAAGTTTCCTTTCAGTCTGTGCGCAGAATGTGAAGAGGAAAGAGGGGCCAATGTTCCATTAAGGTACCGAATTCCTGTTCTTTCTTTAATGTAGTGACCATCAATCAGGCGGAAAAAATAAAACACAAAACCAATTGACATAAAAAGATAGAATGAAAATAGGATCAACCAAATGTATGTCCAAGGCGGAATTAAAAAATGTTTTTTAAACAACGTGGCATATCTTGCAATGTTTGTGGGTTTCTTTGAAGTTTCCGAAACAGAGTCAAAAGAGAATCTGGACTGGCCTGCCAAACGGGTCTGTAAATCAGGCATCGATAAATCAGCAGGATAAGTGTAGTTTAGCTCATCAATGTTAGTATCAGGAACAGTATTTAATAAAGGACTGGATATGGCAGGCATCTCGAGGGACACCTCCTGTTCTGCACCAGATGTAATAGCCAGCACAGAGTGTCTCACCATGGAAGGACAGGATACAGCCGGTGTCATGCTATGAAGAATCGGCCACCCTGTGTGTCTTGACATTGTCAATAGAAATAAATCTGTTTTCCTTACGACCTGGAAGTGGTGGTAAAATGACTGTTCTTGTGCCCTTCACTCCAAGAACTCGAACCGGTGCTCGATATGAGGGACCAAACTCTTTCTTGTTATCGATCTTCTCTCGAACCAGTTCTCCAACTTGGGGTAGCCAGCCAACTACCGGGATCTGCAGCGCATCATCCGATGTGGAGGGCAAATGTTCCTTTGCAAGACTGTCTCTGGTCTTTTGTAGATTCTGTAAAACATTGCAATGTTCATCTACGTCAAAGGCCTTGGCCTGGGCCTTGTAGTCCAGCCCATCAAGGTCAGGTACATACATCTTGATTCCAAAGAGCATTTCGTATGGGGTCCGCCCACCCAGAGACCTTCTAGGGAGATTATTAAGCGCACGCTGCACGCCTATGAGGTGGGCTAACCAGTTACTGCCAGTGCCTATAACTCGAGCTGTCAAAGATTGCTTTAAGTCGCGGTTCATTCATTCAACTACACTGTTACCCTCGGGTCTGTAGGGACTCGAAAATTTGACTTGGACCCCCATCGAAACCATATCATCCTTATACGCCTTAGAGGCAAACGCCGGACCCTGATCCCAATGGAAGGTACCAGGGGCAAAAATTCCACAAAGACTCGCAAATCCTTAATGACAGTACGTGAATCAGCGCTCCGATGCGGCCATACCCACACAAAGCGTGTGCATGAATCAACTGCGACTAAGATGTACTTATACGCAGTATCAGAAGAAAATGGACCGCAGTGATCCAAATAAACACATCCAAGTGGTTTATTCGAGATGTACAACTGTGTCTGAGGCGGACGCGCAGCAGTCGAAGGCTTAATCTGCTGGCAAATGTCACATTGAAGAACATATTCACGCGTCTGTTTGTACAGTCCCCGCCACCAGAATCTCTGTTGTAGCTGAGTTACAGTGGCCGAGACGCCCGCATGCGCAGACGCCACACCTTCATGCGCCGCTGTAATCAAAGCAGCTCTGCGATCCGAGTTGGGAACTAGACGTTCGCCAACTTCAGGGATTTTCACATAAGGAACCTTATCGGGACTTAAGTGGTATGTGTATTTAGAAGGGAACCCCGCAGGATATTTACTTCCCTTCTCCGTTGCAGTAACAGCTGCCAAGATGTCATCATCTATTTTGCTTTTGGACCTCGTGACTGCTGCAACTAAGTATTTCGATACCGCTGACTTCGCTGCTTCATCAGCAAGCGAGTTGCCAACAGCGTGGACCCCCACACGCTGATGACCGAGAGTATGAATCACAAAGACGAGTGGCAACTTCTCTTTAAGTTCCGCCACTCGGACCCAGATCGTTTTATGTTTAATTGTGCTACCTTTGGAGTCACGAAAATCATTCTGAATCCAAAAGAACAAGTTTTCATTGTAAGACTGGACACAGTAGTAAGAATCACTTACGATCAAAGTCGTCACACTAGGATCTGCGTACTCTAATGCAAGCATCAGAGCACGAAGCTCTGCTAACTGTGCGGTGCAGTCTCCAAGCGTCTGCATGTGCACGACACTGGACTTGAACTCGTCGTTCACCATGGCACCGACCACAATGGCGCAAGCGGAAACGTAGGCATGTTTTGAGCCATGCGCAACCTGCACCGAACCATCAGTGTAAATGATGCAATGGAAATCCTCCAACGGCCGCATTGCTAATGGAGCAGGATGAACAAATTCATACTGTAAATACTCCTGTGACCGTAAAGTGGCGTCAAAAATAAACGTGACATCCTGGGACGTCAAGGATGCAGCCCATTGAATCCACCGAGGGTGCAAAGCTTTGGAATTAGGTACACTGGCTTTTGTAACCGCCTCTAAGGCTGGACACGGGGTAACAACCAACATGCGCTTTCCTTGTGACAGGGCACGTTCCTTAAGAATTGCCATCTGCACAGCCGTCAAAACTTTCTCCACAGTGGAAAAACGCAGTTCAGCCGAAGTGTACAAGTGTGACTTGTAAGCAATAGGTACCGTATCTCCTTCATTAAAAGTCAGGTACGTGAAACCCACCGCCCCAGGGATAATTCTTATCACCAGGTTGGTCTGGTTATCACTAGTCTGTAAGTATTCAGAAGCGAGCAAATCAGCCTGCAAAGACCGCAGAATGGCCGAATGCTCAGGCAGCCAGCATGATTTGGAAAAAGATGGTTGTATCAAAGCATACAAAGGCTTGATACGCTGGGCATATTCCGGAATGTATGTCCTCCCGAAATTCAGAAAGCCCAGAAGAGATTGTAATTTTTTCAGTGTTGTCGGAGAGCACAATTGTGCGCATTTCTTCAGGAAATGGGGTGCTCAACCCTTCCCTTCATGGTTAAGCTCGTAACCTAGAAACAACACAGTGTACTCTGCAATGTGCGACTTTGCAAAGTTAAACTTGTAACCCATGTCAGCAAAGTTACAAATTATGCTATTTACTCGACACAGATGCTCCCAAAGATCGTCGTCTGAGAGATAAATGTCATCCACATACGAACAAGCAACTGGGTCGAAGCTCTCCAAAAGAGAGACAATGCGTGCGGAAAAATCTCCAGGACTGTTCTTGTAGCCCATTGGGAGTCGTTTAAACATTTTTTGCACACCGGCGCATGTAAAACTGGTCCATTGGGAACTTAGACCGTCTAATCTATGGGCATAAAAACCATTGGAAATGTCAAGCGTGGTTTTGAACCGTTTACGCTCAAGACTATTCACTAACGCAGAGCCGTGCGTATTCTGTACTGCACAGTTACGGCAATGCGAGTTCAAATGCCTATAATCCAAAACCAAACGATATGAGCCGTCCGGCTTGTTTACAGTAAAAAGGGGGTTATTCATCGGTGACACACACGTTTCAATTACACCTTGATATTCCAATTGTTCAAGGAGAGCTGCGACTGAAGCTTTCGCTCCACGCCGTATGGGATATTGAGGTTGAGGCTGTGGCTGTGACCGTAAAGGAATCTCATGGCTTGGTGACAATTTATCCCAGCCACATTGATTGCGGTACACAGCCGGCGCAAGCGCCAGAGCCCACTCTTCTGCAAAATGCAGCGCCTCCACCCTCGGCACTGTGTGCGCGAAGCTGGGTAGGATTACCTCCTCCCCTCGCGGAGCTGCGAGAACAAAAGGTGGGGGCCAGTCAGCCTCCGAAAGCAAAATGTCATACGTAGACGAGAGATTTTCCCAAAATACCCCTTTTACAGTTCGCTGCATGTCACCTCCAATTAACAGGACAATTTCAAAAAGTCGTTCAGGGGGAGCAACATGAGTATCAGCTGTTTCAATCACAACATAAGAATCAGTCGCTGTCACCTTCAACAGTGGACGGAGGGCCTCTCTCACTATGGTAATCTCTGCTGCGCTGTCTAGCAAGGTCAGAGCCCACGTCAGATTCCGAAGCCGCGTTCTCACTATCTTCGGCATAACGATGCGCGGTCAGGGCACCGACTTTCTTCGTGGTAAACTGTGGTCTCTTGGGCGTAGAGCCTTCCTGCTGATCACCACTGGCACGCGGGCGGGGCTGACCACGTCCTTGCTGGCCACCCCGGCCCCTGCCGCCCCCTCCACCACCGGTTGACGGAGCCGATGAGTCCTGAAAGGAACGAGGAGAGCGTTGGTCAGAAGCCTGAAACCTCTCAGGCGATTTAATCATCGCGCGGTCGCGCAAATCATAAACACGATCCGACTGCGCAGGCAATGGAGACGCAGGAGCAGAAACCTGTGTTTGTTGTTGTTGTTGCTTACCCTGATTCTGCTTTTTAGGCCAATTTTGCTTTTTGGACTTTTGTTGACCACTAGTTTCCGATGTCTGACCCTGGGGCTGTTTCTTCTCCTTTTCAGGAAAAGATTTAACCCCCTTTGCATTGCGACCCACCATTCTGTAAGCAGTCACAATAATCTTTGCCAACTGTCGGGTCGGTCGGCCTCGGGAACCAACGCTAATGCGTTAGCAACTTGAAAGTTCACTGCATCCCCCTTGACATTCGCAAGGATCAGATCGCAAACCACATCAAAGGAGCCACACAGGAGCATGCCCAATTCAACAGCCGCCTCCGGTCCGTGTTCGTCTTGAACACGTTTAAGGACCCCACCTAGATTGGTCACAGACGGGGAGCCATAGCACCTCGAATAGACCGCTGCAAAAGTTTTTCCCCAGGTCTCACAGTCAGCAAGGTCAGGAGCCAGATCTTTCGGCAAACTTAGTGTAAGAATCCAGTGTTTATCACCCGGACTCGTATTGGGAAACACAGCTTCCAGCTGGCCGAACTTTTCAGCAAGCCAGAACGGAAAATCGTCCTTTTCCTGGGGCTTTTTACCCATCACGGAATTAACCATGACCGGATTGATTTTCAGACCAGCATGTTCTGCTGAAGCTGTGCGCCTCTAGGGGCCGCGTCCTGAACATTGCGGCTAGTGTAATGAACAAGCGCTCTAATCACTCCCACCGCGACTTCATGAAGCCGCCGCAGATCAGCCACGTTTCAAGTGGCACGTTGAGGGTGAGGAGTAAATCCAGCCAAAGCAGGCCAAGGAGTGCCCGGAATGGACAAAGGACCTAACCTCGGAGCGGTTAAAGCGTGCGGTAGGGCGCCACCAAACCAAACTCCATGCTGCCAAGCGTCAATAGGAACCTCCAGTGCTGTGTATGGAGCGTACGCAGCCGGTACATCTGAAGCAGTGTATGAGTGGAACACACCAGAATTAGCGTCCACCGGCGGAAATGTCACCCACGAATAAAACAATTCGTACGGGTAAGCATGTTCCGCACTCACCACCAGAACCACAGCCAAGCCTTCCACAGGAACATCATACATCCGCAAATGGTCACGCACCGCAATGCGACTATGCTGCGGGATGTCCACGGCTTGAGCCATGTTAGCACAGGAACGAGAAAAAACAAATTATACTTTGTAGCACAACTGGGTAGTAATTCAAAGAAACCGTTTTAGATAGATTCAAGCTTGAAAAGGACCTATTTCAAAAATAGGTAGGTTTTTCCGACACTGCCGTTTTCCGGAAACGGGAATGTAGGCGTTAAGGTTTGAATGATATATTACTCGAGTGTCATGTTATAAGGCCAACCAACGTATGGGCGCCATGTCGCAGGGTTTCCGTTCTCTCACAGAACTGTGCACAGAGATCTAGAACCTGGGTGAGTTAGGGTGACCCACAACTCACCTTTGTTTCAGAAATCCCCTTACCAAGCTAGCTACAGTGTCGCATCGGCAGTATATACTTCCCAATGTCTTAGACAATCCAGAACATGAACTTAGAGTACCTCAGGTATCGTGGAACACATGAACACTCTTTCGTTATATAATCATTCCAAACCGAAACTGGGAGGCAATGAAAACACGTGCAAGTTTGAAATGTTTATTTTTCAATGCAGCATTCTCAAACGCAGTATCTTGTATAATATCAACATACATATTATAAAAATCAGAGTCAGCAGCATAGTCACTAATCCATAGTAAGCAAAAGGTGATAACATGTTATGATGCAAAAATCTATAGAATTCTGTATCACCTATATTTCACGCACCCTAATTAGCATATTATATTATATCTAAGAAGGTCTCATCTGGGTTCTTAGCAGGGCGGACCCATACCTCTAATTCTCAGTAGGAGGAGATCACATCAACAGCTACCAGCTCTCAGCATGTTCAGCATCAAGTGTGTTGATTCATTCCCTGTAATTGTATCTTAAACTCACGTAGAGCCAAATGTTGGCACAAACATTATTTGTGTTATGACTAACGTGGTGCGAGGATCAGGCCTGCAGCAACCTTGTGTTAGGTTATTCGGAGAGTGTGCAGTTCTCAGTGTGCAGACAGTTGTACCAAGTGTTCCAGGCACGACTGATACCAGTGCAATAACATATTATTCTCAAATAAATCACATCTTTCGTCTAGGTTAAAAGCTGTAATAACAACTAGGTGTCGTGTGCAAACCGAAGCAGAAAGAAAATATGGCGTTTAAACATTTAATAAGCACATGCTAACTTAACACAATATATAGAAACGTAATAACCATATGACAGTGCCTTGCTCTAGATTTTGAACCCTAGCTCTGCTGGCACCTAGGGAAACCTAGCAAACCTATACATTTTTGAAAGCTAGACACCCAGGGGAATCCAGGGTGGGGTGACTTGTCTGGCTCTCACCAGGTTCTGTTACCCAGAAACCCTTGCAAACCTGAAAATCTGTCAAAAAAATCAAATTTTCCTCACATTTATGTGGTGGAAAGTATTGGAATCTGTGTTCATCCACAATATTCTACCCAGCCCGCATTCCCCAAAGTCTTTCCAGAAAAATGATACCTCACTTGTGTGGGTGGGTCAAGTATCCGCGACAGGCAAGGGCCCAAACCCTATTGAGGTGACTTCAAAATTACCTATCACAAAACAACCTGGTTTTGCAAGGTGGGGTCCCATGTGTTTTTAGCCCTGGGCTCGGCTGCCATCTAGGGAACCACCAAACCCACACTACAGAGAATCCCCTGCAAACCTCAAACTTAGCTGTAAAAAATACTTTTTTCTCACAATTCTGTGTGGGAAAGTTGTAGGATCACCGGGCTGACACAAATTTCCAAACACCCAGCGTTCAATAAGGTCTACAAATCAAAATGGTACCTCACTTGTGTGAGTAGGCATAGTGGCTGCAAAAGGAAATGGCCCAAATCGTTCTGTGGAGACTTCCAAAATTGCCTATAACAAAACTACTTGGTTTTGGGGAGGCACCTGGGAATTTGGCCCCGGGCTCGCCGCCATCTAGGAAAACCTACCAAACTCACATATTTCTGAAAACTAGACACCCTGGGAAGTCCAATGAGGTATGGCTTGCATGGATCCCCCATTGTTTCCCTACCCATAATCCCCTGGAAACCTCAAATTTAGCAAAAAAACCCACATTTTCCACATATGTTTGTGTGGAATCACTGTGGCGACACAAATGTCCTACCCCACAGCGTTCTCCTTAGTGTCCCAAGTAAAATGATACCTCACTTGTGTAGGTGTCCAATGCATAATTGGCTAAAAACTTTTTTTTTTTTATATATATAGCGCTTAGAATTCTGGAAGCTATACCCATATTCCCTATGTTTTGGGCTCTTCCCAGTCACAGGCCCTTGCCCCACCCGCACAAGTGAGGTATCATTTTACTCGGGAGACTGAGGGGATCTCTGTACGGTAGGACATTTGTGCCAGCACGGTGATTCCACCCAAAAATATGTGGAAAATGGGTATTTTTCAGCTACATTTGAGGTTTGCAGGGCATTTTTATTAGGAAAACATTGGAGGATCCACGCAAGCCATACCTCGCTGGACTCCCCCGGGTGTCTAGTTTCTAGAAATGTGTGAGTTTGGTAGTTTTCCAAGATGGCCACCGAGCCGGGGCCAAAAACCCAGGTGACCCCTCTTGCAAAACCAGGTTGTTTTGTGATAGATCATGTTGATGTCTCCTCAATACATTTTGGGCCCTTGCCTGTCGCGGGTGCTTGACCCACCCACGTGAGTGAGGTATCATTTTTATCGGGAGACCTAGGGGAATGCTGTGTTGTAGGAAATGTGTGGATCCACATAGATTCCAGAACCTTCCCACACAGAAATTTGAGAAAAAAGTGATTTTTTTCAGCTAAATTTGAGGTTTGCAGGGGATTGTTGGTAGGGAAATGTTGGGGGACCCACGCAAGCCATACCTTGCTGGAATCCCCAGGGTGTCTAGTTTTTAGAAATGTATAGGTTTCCCTAGATGGCCGCCAAGGTCGGGGCCAAAAACCCATGGGACCCTCCCTTGCAAAACCAGGTTGTTTTGTGATAGGTAATTTTGAAGTCGTATCAATAGGTTTTGGGCCCTTGCCTGTCGCGAGTACTTGACCCACCCACACAAGTTAGGTACCATTTTTCTTGGAAGTCTTTGGGGAATGCGTTATGGGTGGAATTTTGTGGATCCACACAGATTCCAAAATTGTACACCACATAAATGTTAGGAAAATGTGTTTTTTTGACAAATGTTCAGGTTTGCAAGGGATTCTGGGTAACAGAACTTGGTGAGAGCCAGACAAGTCACCCCATACTGGATTCCCCTGGGTGTTGAGTTTTAAAAAATGTATAGGTTTGCTAGATTTCTCTAGGTGCTGGCAGAGCTAGGGTTCAAAATCTACAGCAAGGCACTTTTCAAAAAAAGGGTCAGTTTTTACTGTGAAAATGTGTTGTGTCCACGTTGCGTTTTGGGCCGTTTCCTATCAAGGGCACTATGCATTATGCATACCCATAAAAGGGAGGCACCATTTTCTCTGAAGACTTCGGGGAACGCGGGGTGGGTAGAATTTTGCTAGGTTTCCCTAGGTTCAAGCAGAGTTAGGGTTCAAATACAGCTAGGCAATTTGCAAAAAAGGGTACATTTTCACTGTGAAAATGTGATGTGTCCATGTGTTTTGGGCCGTTTTCTGTCGCAGGCACTAGGCCTATCCACACAAGTGAGGTACCATTTTTCTTGGAAGACTTTGGGGAATGCGGCGTGGGTGGAATTGTGTGGATCCACGTAGATTCTAAAACGTTCCACTACAGAAATGTGAAGAAAATTTGTTTTTTTGAACAAATGTTTAGGTTTGCAAGGGATTCTGGGTCACAGACCTGGTGACAGCCAGTCAAGTCACCCCATCCTGGATTTCCCTGGGCGTCTAGTTTTCAAAAATGTATAGGTTTGCTAGGTTTCCCTATGTGCTGGCAAAGTTAGGATTCAAAATCTAGAGCTAGGCACTTTGCAAAAAAAGGGTCAGTTTTCACTGTGAAAATGTGGTGTGTCCACGTTGCGTTTTGGGCCGTTTCCTGTCGTGGGCCCACACAAGTGAGGTGCCATTTTTCTCTGAAGACTTTGGGGAACACGGGGTGGATGGAATTTAGTAGATCCACGCAGATTCCAGAAATTTCCACCACAGAAATGTGAGGAAAATGTGTTTTTTGGACACATTTGTAGGTTTGCAACGGAATCTGGGTAACAGAGCCTGGTGAGAGCCAGTCAAGTCACCACACCCTGGATTCCCCCAGGTGTCTAGTTTAAAAAAATTTATAGGTTTGCTAGGTTTCCCTAGGTGCCAGCAGAGTTAGTGTTTAAAATCTACAGCTAGGCACTTTACAAAAAAAAGGTCAGTTTTCACTGTAAAAAAAGTGTGTCCATGTTGTGTTTTGAGCCGTTTCCTGTCACTGGCACTAGGCCTACCCTCACAAGGGAGGTCGAATTTTTATTGGGAGACTTAGGGTAACACAGAATTGTAGAGCAACTGTTATTACCTGTGATGCATTTCTGCCTTCCAAATGAAAGACAATGTATAAAAAATAAGTCATTTTGAAAAATGACCTATAATTCTCCTGCTAGTATGGGTACTCACAATTTGGGGAATGTGCAAATATCTATTGTGTCTAAACTCTATATTTTGTTCCAATTTCAGAAATACATAGATGTCTTTCATACCGATTTTTCCATGTATATATTTTCCCAAATGAATTGCTATATACCCGGTACATAATAAAAAAAACATTGCTAGACGCTGCTCAGTTATTGGCTCTGGGTTCGTCGGGTTCTTGGTGAACCTACAAGTCCTATATATCCCCCCAACCAAAAAAGGTTCAGCGGATGTAGCGGTATATTGTTTTCAAACAGCTGTCATAATTAGAAGAAGTTACTGGTGAAAACGTTGACACAAATGGCTATTTTTTTCAACTAATTTTCAATTGTGTCTATATTCAACGGTTAGTTTCTATGAATAAACCCTGAAGGATTTACACAAATGACCCCTTTCTAAATCCATAATGCTGTCTACTTTTCTAAAATGTATAGATTTCCAAGATCCATTATTACTTTCATACCCATTTCTACCATTAACTGGAAAGAGGTTGAAAGCACAAAAACAAGCAAAAATAGGCTATGTCCCAGAAAAATGCCAAAACTGTTTGAAAGATTTTGGTTTTCTGACAAAAGTCTCATTGTCCCTGAAATCTGGGAAGATGGTGATTTCAGAACCACAACCCCTTATGTGATACCATTTGCAGGGAAAAAACAGAGACTTTCATCTTTGGCCCTTTTTTCCCATTTTCCTACAAAAAAAATATAGCTGTAGTTAGGCTAATTTCTGGGTCCCCTCCAGGGTAAACCACAAACTCTGGGTACCTTTAGAATTCCCATGATGTTGGTAAAGAAGGATGCAAATTTGGTGTGGATACCTTATGTGGTCAAAAAGTTATAGTGGCCTAAGCGCAAACTACCCCAATTAGCCAAAAAAAGGCTTAGCACGGGGGGGGGTAAGACCTAGCAGCGAAGGGATTAATAGGACAGATCCACGTTATGCACAAAGAAAACCCCCAGGGGTAGTGACATCATACAGTGTTGGGAAGTTATGCCTTGATTGGCTACAAACCTCAACACTCACACAGGTGAAACAACACTTACCCTTACTTACAGGGGATGTGGACCTACAGGATTTTTTATTAGGTCCTAGGAAACCATGTCACAAACGTTTCTATTATGCTGTCTACAATGAGATTTGGAAGATTTCACAACAGGAGGCTGCAGAAAGATTACGGGAAATAGATCATATTAATCTAGAGAAAGCTCTTGCAGTGATTAATAATGGGTTAACAACATTAACATCTAGGATATATTCACTGGGCAACATTGTATCACCTGCTATAGATATACTAGAACAAGATTTGTCCATATTACAACACGGGCAATCGCAATTGCATTCTATTGTGCTATTAAGCTGGACGCTGCAATCTTTGCACGCAGGCTATGTGCCATGGCTTTTCATAATCCATGGTCACATAACTCTTCCGGTCACAACCTTTCAATTCCAATATTGCCTAGAACAAATACAGTCAGGCTGATATGAAGAAATGGGTAGAGAATTCATCAAGGAATCTTGGAAATTGCCATACAGATTTCGATGCCGGAGTGGGGAAAAAGAAGTGTTTTTAAGATGTACTAACTGCGAGAATACCTTAAGTGGATCACTTGTATGCGAGGACATAATGCTTCATGGGGCCTGTAACGGTTCAGTAGCAAACTTGTCCTGTCACTTAGAGGGTGCCCCAGCTGCCGTGATCACTCCGGTATTCAGACTACTTTCAAATGGGAGTACCTTGATGCTGAACGATCAAGGTTGTGTCGGATGCTTCCAGGCATCGCCTATCTGGTAACTGTGAGTTCCAGGGTAACTTGCTGTAATCAAGTATTGTTTTCCCCAACAGTTACAGTCAGGGAGGCGCCGCTATGGCCTTCATTAAATATTTCAATTATACGGTTTGATACTTTGAGCAGAATGAAAGCCATGGTTACACAGAAATTCGTGCCCTTAACCTCTGCTCGATAGACTTTCGATCTCCAAGTAGCAAGTACTTCAGCAGAGATACAGGCACTTATTCGTACAAACTGCCGTTTCCATTTCACAGAAATTGTAAATCATATCTTTAACATGTCTGATACAAGAGACTTTGTCCGCCTATTTAAGAACAAAAGTTTTGGACTGTTAAGCAAGTTTCAGACGGTCCTCGGAGTTATACCAAACTCTATGCACTCCGTATTTGGAAGCATTTTTGGAGGACTGCTGCTGATCCTGTTTCTAATAGCAGGTATCCTGATTGTCATGTTTCTGCTACGCTATGGCTGTTCCAATCACGGGGGAGATGGAAACAGTACTCCTGGAGCAAAAATACAGTGATCGCATGGTACAACTTCTAGGCAGAACTCGCCTAAGGGAACCAAGTGCTTCTTGGTTCTTGTTGTTTAGACCAGTCTGGATGGACTGCATCTTACCTGTTCTCCGATGCCTGTTTTGCAGAGAAGAATGCGTATTGGATCTCTGTCTGACACTTCCATCATGTGCGCGACTGGACATTGATGCTTTACTGGTCCCGACAACGGCCCATGTTTTGCAGTTTCCCCAGTGTATTCCCATGTTGTGTCGGCATTCTTAGAGCCACCGCAGGTAACACCAGCACCTGTTGGTACAGACACCGGCTCCTCCTCTGACACCCAGGCCTTGGATGATGCACAGGCTGCCTCAGCACCAGCTGTGGACAGTAGGGAAAATCATTTGTGCACAATTGACATAATCTGCAAGGTGTTACAGGGCCAGCCAACTGCAGAAGCAAGCAATGGAAATGTTGCGTTAACCAGCCAGGACACATAAACATTTGACTCATTTGGCCCTTCGTGTGTTGGGAAGAAATTCGGCCTTTGGAAAACAAAACAGAAAATTAAAACTATATCAAAATTGACATTCCTTTCACGCATGTATGGCTTTCAAAATGTTTGTAGCAGTTTGGACTATATATACACATGGACATATTAGAGCAGTAGCCTATCTGCCAATTTCTAATCGTTTTTTCCTTTTTAACATTTTTTTTAGATTTTTTTAGAAAAAACTTTTTTAAACACATGTTTTTAACACAATAAGAAACTAATGTTTTGTATATTTGTGTAAAAGTATCTACAACACCTAATAGTATGTGTAGAATTTAAACTATATCGTCCATTCAGAAGAAGAGTGGCTGCTATATTCCATAGAGGTACTAAAATATAGGCCTCCGTAAACTCATTATCCTTCACCTATATTCTCTCCCTACATTACACTTGTCACGGTTTACAGGGACTGACCTTTTACCTAGATATTACACTGCATTCAGAAGGTGGGTTTTCCATAGTTCGAAATCTCATACTTTATGCATGAGCGTTCTTGGAGGCACAGCAGGACTGCCATCTCCTGTATAAAATCTATGCATAAAGTTCATGCCCAACATCATCCTTAGGCCGACACATTACTACAGCAAGGTAGGACCCTGCACAGTAATACAGCAAGGTAGGACTCTGGGGAGACGTATGGGTGTATGTACATCACATCTTGCTAAGATAGCTAGAGGAGACCAAGACTTCCCGGCCAACACACTGACCAGAGATGCTGAGGTTCCAGCATGTAGACACTCCAGCTAGCAGTGGTCTAACATCCCTCACGGGGTGTCTAGCTCGAGACCAGGACTGGGTCTCATCGTCTCACTTCAGGTAATGGGGTTGACCGAATCCTAGAGGATTTCTTGGCTTAACACCTACACCCATGCTAGGTACACATAGGTACATCTAGTTAGGGAAGTATCGTAGGAGTATGCATATTTTTATCATGTGTTTTATATACTTGAATGTATTCATGATTTTAGTAAGATTGTAGAACTATACCATCCTTTTATCTTTATGGCACTGTTAATCATTTATATCTTATACTGTTTAACGGTTGTTACAGCACATCTATTCTACACCAGAATAACAACAGTTCATACCATCTGCTATTTTCATCTGCGTTGGCAGGCAGGCTGACATTCCCACCTAACGAAGCCTAAGTATGCCTCCTTGTAGCCATCAGCAAAGGAAAGTGATACGGTTCTTCTGTATGGTCTTTGTCTCGAGTCTCTCTAGCTCATTACACTCTGTGCTTAGTTTACAATTTTAGAATGAACAATTAGCAGAGGGCCCGGGCACCCTTTTACCTACCTTATTTGCATTCTGAAAAACCATGCTCATTAAGTATAATAAATGAGAAGTGAATTTATCAGTTTCTATGAAACCTTGCTCAGTTACTTAAAACTATTCACTAGAACAGATTACTCAGCTCTTACAAAATAACATGAATGTATTCAAGCAGACTTGATTATCATGTTGCAATGAATAATGTTATGAATATTAGTGTATTATATAGTTGACACATATATAAATAACCAACATATATAATTCAAGAAAGGGGACACCTTAAGGGAAAAACTACATCTAAATAAATATAACAACTTCGCATTTTAATATGCTTTTTGATATGATGCCTCGCGTATATCTCCAAATGTCTAATGAATCATAGAATCTCTGAGAATATAATATGTTAACCTCTTTCACATTAAACACATAAAAATTTTCTATATTGGTAATTCATGTCATGCACCAAATCTCTCTTGAGCGAGAAGTTTCATCATTGCACAAATTGCAGCCTCATTAGTAGTAAAGAAGAGCCTGAATAATGCCTCAGCACCACAAATACAATTGTTAGTCACCAGTCACTGGACTGCTATTATTTTACCCTTACATTCTCAAAATGGTTGGGATAGTATGCACATTGATGTCAAAGGTAATGTATTCCTCTGTACAAAGCCACAAATTAGACATCAAGGGTGGGTGACACTTATAGCCTCCTTACCTTTTTAAGTCTCTCCTACTAGGCTGCCCAAGCTGTTGGTTAGTGCAAGACCTACTGTGAGCAAACCAAGAACTTACAATGGGCGTAGAACTTTATTGCCATTTATATTTGTTTGCTTCCGTTTGATGGCTTTACCTAACCCATCTTACTCATCTTGTGTTTGACCCTCCCCTGTAGCATAGCCTCTTTACCATAAATTTGCTTGTCTGACATATTCTTCCACTGTTTTCTTTTGGGGAACTACTATTTTACTTTTTGGTAAAGCACTCCATGAGAGTGCATGTGTTTTCCAACTCTCTTAATCATGTGGTTTTCCCAAACAACTGCAGACCCTGACTTTTGCATTGCTGTTGCCTTTGTGTGCTGCACTCTTCTATCTGCTTCTACCCCTGCTTCTACCCCTGCATTTCCTCCACAATCTGTGTTGCTCTCTTCATTGTGTGCGGATTTTACCCTCCCCCCAATCTGGTGCTACTTTTGTTTTAATACCCTATTACTGCCCACCACCCTTGTGGGCAATTTGTGTTGTTTTGGCCATTCTTTTGAGGGCCCAGGAAACTGCCATGTGCTCCTCTTCAAACAAAAGTTATTTTGCACATTTAAATTCGTTTTTTTTATTGATCAAACTAAGTAGTATCACCATCTTAGATCAGTCTATAACAAAATAAAATGGAGCCTGCATAATTCTGTAGGTGCATGGATGTGTGGTGATGTATGCAGCCCTACTAAGGATGTGACTACCAACAGCGGATGTGCCATGGGATAACGTTTGTTCTTTTACCTTTGCCAATGCGAAACTGCAATTGGCAAAACAAATTGTCACTTTTACTGATTCATCCTAAAAAATCATTGGCAAAGTCAATAGGGCCCACAGTCGAGCCCTATTGGCCCTTCCACAGCTTTTTGGGTGGCGTACAATGTAACACCATTTATGAAGTACATCTCCAGAACATTTAAGTGACAAGAAAAATTGTAGTAAGTATAAAAATACACTGCCAAATATCCACTACAATATTATAGTATTTAAAAAATAAGAATAGACTTAACCAAGACATCTACAACAAAATATGGTGGATTACAATAGTAATACATTATTATAAACATAAAATTGTTTCAAATTAGCTATCAGTAAACATAAATAAAAATTGATTTATTTAAAAAATATATATATATATAGTATTTTCTCATTTTGACAAACAAAAAATCTGGTTTTAAGTAAAGAATGTAAAACTTAAATACATATTTCGTATTTTGAAATAATAAACGTAAACATGTGTTTAAAAGAAATATATCTCCTGTGTAGTGCCGCTTGCACAGTCTCTTCAAGTGGTAGTCTCAAGTCACAGGGGTGTCCTTGAGCTTGGTTCTTAATTCTCCCTGCGCGCCTCGGCTTGACTAGACCTTGTGCATGGGATTATGTGATGAGTTCTTCCACGCATGCTGGTGTCTCTCTAATGTCACATTCAGGCTAGATTGCAAGGCCTACGGCACCCCTAAAACGCTTTAGGTTTTACCACTCAAGTGTTTCGGCTCATAATTTTAATTGTAAAATTCCTGAACAGAATAAATGCAGTTATATTTCTTTTCTTATATAATAGTTACTTTTATTTCGTAATTCAAGATGGCTGAACCACTTCCTGGATTCATGTCACACTATTTAAGATGAGTCCAATGAGTTCAGTTGCAGCACAATTGTGCTTGCTGGATTGCTCGTTCACTAGACTTGTAAAATTTCCTCTTCCTTCGGTCCCTACACTCAGTATTCTTTGCTCTTCTCCTTACTGGTTGGTCTGAGCTGGAAAGTTTTCTGGTCTCCAGTTTTTCCCCCCTTCCTGCGGTTAATTATTTTCTAGGGCAATTCTGGATATTCAGTTTGATCCTTGCATCTGGCTTATTTTTTGGAAACAGTAGGCCATACCTAAGCACCAAGACGACTCTACACACATCGCCAAGAAGACTTGATCTTGCCATGGGGTGTAGTGGTCCAGTGTAATCTGCATGAGCTGCGGTTTAGTTCGGCCACTCACATAAAATGTTTTCAGTTTCTTGAGAGTGCCTGCAAGGGGCATGACTGCTCGGTGTTTACTCTTGGTAGGGTGGGGGATAGGGGTATGGTAGTAGAGGCACAGTTCTGGAGAGTAAGGTAGTCCCATGGAAGAGATAAAAGCACCCAGATCATAGATGCAACAAAAATAATAGCAATAAAAAAGGCACTGTAACTCAGTGACGCTCTGTAATTTGGTGGCAAACTTTCCACTTATCTATGTCTATCAATACCTTTTCAGTTTACCCCATATTCTTTTATCCATCAATCTATCTTTATCTCTCAATTTATATTCCTATCTTCACATACCTATTTATAACTATCTGTCTATACCTTAGTATCTGTATTTATATAGACATCAATCTTTCTCTTTATATCTATCTAAATCTATCACTCTTTTTTTATACCTATCTACCTATACATATCTATCTGTTTCTATTCATCTGTAATTATCTCCCTAGATTAATATGTCTGTCGAACCTTCTCACTATCTTTAGCCCTCTCTGTCACCCTCCCTGTCCCTCTCCCTCTTCCTTTACCTGCTCCCCTTTCTCACTGTCCCCTTCTCTCTCTGCATTGTATGCTTCCCTTTTTTGATCTCACTTCTCTGCTTCCCATGCCCCTTTCCCTCTGTTTCTTTCTAAATATATTTGATTGCAATTTAGTCCAACATTGGCAGGTACAGGAGTGCTTGCTAGACACAATCTGACATTGTATATGCAGGGACATCAATCTTGGCCTTTGGCGTAACCATACAGCTGTTCAGTCTACCTGTTGTTTGAATGAAAAAATGTGAAGAGGTGGTTTCAGAAATATAGTTACAGTGTTGCTTTGAGTACATGGGAATCTTAGAGGTGGTATGGCTCTGAGGTGATGGGCAGCTCAGTACTAGTGTCACTATGAATGAATGAGAAGCTTGGCATTGCTGACACTGAGAGGAGTAAAGAAGCTAGGCATTTGAGGTTACTGTCAGGGTATTGGGAGCTTGGTTATGGTGTCAGTGTGAATGGATGGAAATCTTGGTGATGTTATCACTGTGAGGTGATAAGGAACATAATAGTGGCAATATTGTACTACAGGATCCTACGTGCTAGTGCAACTGAGAAGAAAAAATCTGCAATATCATCACAGTTGGTAGATAGGATACTTGGACTAGTGGTATTAAGAGAAGGGAAACTTGGTGCTTGAGTCGTTTTCGTTTCATAAACTTTATTCGAATGTTTTAAAACATCATAAAAGTATACAAATTAAAACATTATACTTATAAAATTGCAGCAACAGGGGAAATACATTTCGTACAATTCAACTAGTGAATATGGCATAGGCTACGATAGTTAAAATACAAAGTTTAAAGGAAAACCATACTTTTTCCTGCTGTAATAGATTTTAAGATGAAGGTTGCAGTAAAAAAACATATATCCGGGCTCGCAAGTGAAAATAATAACTTCATAGCATTTCCTGTGGTATACATAGAATATTTCATGAACAAAGGTTTAAGATAGAAAATACGCAGAGCTTTGTACAATGGACAGAGTAGGAGAAAGTGCAAGGTGCTTTGTTTAGTTAAACCGTCACACGGACAAGGGGTAAAGGATGGCATTTCATCATAGGGAATGCCACCAAATTATGCACAATGCCAAGTCTTAGCCTTGAAAGGACAAATTGATGGGGTCGTCTACTAATGACATTGAGGTACATAGGTATGCCCGAAACATCATCTTTAAGAGAATAATAAAAAACATGGGTTGAATACTCTCTTGTTTCTGTTTTCCGCATATCAGTTTTAACCCTCAGAAATTCACCTTTGACCTCCTGTTTAGACAAGGAATTAATACATACAGGATCTTTACTTACATCCATATCAAATAGGTCCTTAAGGGTTGAAATCACATATTTTAGCCAGGGGATGTTAGAGACTTTTTCCAAATGTAGACAATCCTTGATGATTCTTTTGGTAAAGCCCGTTTCGGACTTGGTAAAAATGGATTTCCACACCAATATGGTATGGCTCTGAGGTGATGGGCAGCTCAGTACTAGTGTCACTATGAATGAATGAGAAGCTTGGCATTGCTGACACTGAGAGGAGTAAAGAAGCTAGGCATTTGAGGTTACTGTCAGGGTATTGGGAGCTTGGTTATGGTGTCAGTGTGAATGGATGGAAATCTTGGTGATGTTATCACTGTGAGGTGATAAGGAACATAATAGTGGCAATATTGTACTACAGGATCCTACGTGCTAGTGCAACTGAGAAGAAAAAATCTGCAATATCATCACAGTTGGTAGATAGGATACTTGGACTAGTGGTATTAAGAGAAGGGAAACTTGGTGCTTGAGTCACTTTGAAGAGAACATATGGGAGTTTAAGTGCTGCCATTACTATACAAGGAAGTGTGTGTGAGGGCCCTTCAAGGAGGTGCAAAGACGGAAAGTCTTTTGCTGGTCGCAGCGCTAGCGCTGCAAGGAGAGCCTACATTTAGAGAGATCCTTACAGCAAGGTTTGGACAGTGACAGAAACATGAAATTGCAAATCGAGGATTTTTTTTTCTAGTTTAGGTCTGATTAGCTCACTCAGTCCAGGTTATTTGCTTTGTATTCTGAGACTCGTAGTCTTTCACTGCCTTCAAACAAACCCACTATGCAGCCCTCACTGCCCAACAGAAGTCATGATTCATATCGGTGGAGGGCAGTGCCTCTATTCTGTCTCCTAGTCCATTCGATTGCCCCACCTTTTCCACTGGCCCTCACATTCTTGTGTACGTAGTCATTACTGGAGGCGATGGGCAAAGGAAATGGGCATTATTCTCGTTGGATCTCAAGTACAAGGTTAGTGCTCTCGATAATGATAATTTAAACAATATAAATGCCAAAAATAAAAAAAGATTTACTCTTTAAAGTTGAGTTCCTTTTCTTTGCTTTTCTTGCCAGCGGACCAGCACACCTCCACACACTTGAAACCTTTGTATCTGCCCTGGAAACAAGCTCACATCTCTTCTAGAGGACTATTTAGCTTCTGGGTGACAGTTAAAGGGTCATACAAATGGGCTTCTAGGGACTTTAGGCAGGGAAAGTGGTAACTTTCTAAAGTACTTCTTCTAAAATATTTATTACAAATCCAACTTTACCAGTGCATTGAGCTTGTAATATATATGTTAAAAAGTCCAAGAATGAACTTTGTAGCCGTTTCCTAGGCAGAGATAACATTATTAAATGTAACATTGTATTATTATGCTTTCTTGTAGAACAGCTAACCATGCTGTAATGAAAATGGTTTTTGGGGCTTTGTCACTGTAGGGTCGTGTTTAACACCATGTACCTTACCTTATGGGCATTAAGGCCTTCATATGGGTGACTAATTAATATTTGATAGGAGGTTTTAGGCCTGTCAAAAGGGGAGCGATAATTAAAAAATAGGTGCGTTTTTACACTCAGGCCCTGATTACGGTGTTGGGCGGACTCACGTCTGCCTGACACTATTGCGGATTGAGAACTGACCGACCTCAGGTCGGCGGTTCTGACCACATCAATTGGATACGACCGCACACAGTGCGGTCGGAAACATCCCATTTTCCTATGGGAGCTTGTGCAGTGGGGCCCCCCCACGCCTCTTAGCGTAAGCCGCAGAGGGATGGGGGCCCTGCTAGGGGCCCCCAATGTCTCTTTCCGATAGCCTTTCCGACATGGAATGGCTGTCAGAAACCGACTTCATAATCCCAATGGAGGAAATGCAGTTCTTAAGGGATTATGGTGAGGTTCCATCTGACCGACGAAAGCGAGGGAGAGGTGTGGCGCCGCGGCCAGGGTGACTGACTCCGGAATCTGGGGATCACGGTTCGATCCCCAGGGCCAGTGGCAGATTAGCCCAGCACCATGTGACTCTGGGCAATAGCTTGCTTAATCTTACCGACGGCCCCCAGCGCCTAGAGACCCTTACGGGTGATTGTGCGCTTTACAAATGTGGATTATTATCCCTCGGATTACTGCCTCCGACTGCACTCATCATAAAGCGCTGATCAGACTGTAGCAGGAGATGGCGGTCTGACCACAACCGACGAGCTGTTGGTTGCTGTCTGACAGCTATCGTAATTTGGCCCTGAGAGACTCATTTATGAAACGTTTTGCATCGCTGTGTGAAAACAGCAATGTAACACTTTTCATAGCGCCATCCTTGCAACATCATGGATGCTCCGTATTTACTGTACGGTGCTCCATGTCGCAAGGATTTACATATACGTGAGTATTTCTGACGTATCTGTAGGCGCAAAATTGGTGCATCGCTGGAGCGTGTATGAAACAGATGCAACTCCAGCAATGTGTCTTTCCACATGTGAAAAGCCCTGCGTCACTCCTTACATCTGCTTCAAGTAGTGATGCCCTAGAGGTGGTGCAGTGAAATCTCATAGATTTTGTTGTGTCACTTCTACGTGGCTTTGCTGCGATGGACCGCCCACCCTGCATACATTATACCTGACTCAGGTATTGTTGTATAGCGTTTTAGATTCCAAATGGATTTTCCCTATATATGCCCTTATATAGGTACAATTCAAATTGCCCTTACATAGGCATAGGAATCAAGCTCTTATTTATGCATAGCCCATGCTACCCAAATGCAGGCATGGCTACTTCCATCCGTTCACCAAACGTCACAACGATCTCTTGGAAAACCAGCTTAAGCTGTTAGGGAACTTCCCCTTGCTTGAATATTGATTTCTCCAAGACCTCAGTTACTTTACAATGAACAACTATTTCCCAGGGGTTCATTCATGACGTTCATATGCCCGACTTTACGTCAACTATGGCATTCCTAAACACCTTCAATGTATAAATATACCTTCACTTACTATAGCAAGATACAGTGCTTCGGAGCAGTTCGACGACCTACTTGCCCGACGCAGCTCGCTACAGGAAGTGCTGCAGGAAGCTGACTGTCCAGCTGACGCACTGATCAGGAAGCTGCCTTTCTCCTGCCAAGAATTCAGCTCCAGTGTTTCTGACTCCCCTTGTGGGATGTTGGGAAATAGAGTCCCAGAGAAAGAGATGCCAGACCTCCTTCATTCTAAAAAGGTATGGAGCTGATTAGTACCTAGAGAAATTTTTGGTAGATTCTTGGCAAAACTAAACCTATGCAAAAGACCATACTTACTTCTTCCCACGTACTAGACTTAGGTTAGGTACATTGGGGTAGGCATATTTTAGAAGCACCAGTTGAGTATTTTAGTCTATATTATTTATGTATGTATTTTTATATGGCTTAGAAACCATACAATGCTCTTACAGTATTATTTCATATTACTGTTTACGCTGTTCGCATTATACTTTGCAGTCTGCCTAACGATTGTAGCAGTTCACTTCACTTGCTGTACTAAGTGACATTTTAGCTCTTACTCAAGTTTTGCACTTATTTTTTATCAATTTGCATCGTATCACTGCTGTCTTCAGCTGCCCTGCACCCTCCTTGCATTTATTTACCGCCTTAGACCCCGGTCCGTCACGGCTTGTGCCGTTTGTTACTGAGGGTCGGTCCAGGCGCCATACACTTCCAGTTGCAATACCGGAAGTAACAATCAGCATTCTAGTCTCTTCCGCCCATCTCCTATTTATTCAGGAGCAGGGCGCGGATGCGCGCAGTGGCGCGGACGCGCGCAGTGGTGCGCCGACGGCGTGCCAAAGGCAAGCCAAAGGCAAGCCCGTCTGCGCCCGTCTGCGCCAGACTGCCGCCAGACGCCAGGATCCTTGCATTTTCCCCCCCATGTAAATATTTTGTCTTCTTCTTTTTCATGATACATTTTAATAACATGGCGAATCTCAGGTATTCCAGCAAGGACTTAAAAGATATGAATACTATCTGAATCAAACTCACCAAGGCACTAGTAATAGAAATAGGCAGATTAGCTGAAATCTCTCGTTTAGCCCCCCCTTCTGACCAGATTGCGATCCCCGCGCCTCCCTGTTCAAATCCGTCTAACAGTAAGGACTCTAAAGAACTTACTGCCATATTTTTTAATGCGTGTTCCATCTCTAAACACGAAATATGGAGCCTTCTGGACTCCGAAAATCCAGATATTTGTTTGGTATCTAAGACTTGGTTACACAAGAATGCCACCCCTGATGTTCATATTGCCTTTCCGCCTGAGTATAAAATCACATGACTTGATAGGAAAGACTCTAGAGGGGGTGGACTACTAATTGCAACCATCCACAATGTAAATGTTGAAATCGTGGAAAACCTTGTTTTCAACCGTACCGAAATAATTGTGTTCAAGATAAAAGGACCCTCAAGCGGCGTCTGGAAAGGAGCCTTGCTCTATCAACCCCCCAGTGCCAAGGGAGATTTTGCAAAACAAGCTTCTAGAGATTATTGCCCCACATGTTTTGTCTTCTGACAAATTCTTTTTGATAGGTGTTTTCAATTATCATGCGGAAATATAGCTGAACATGGATACCGAAAAGCCAATCTCCAACATGAATACCCTTGGTCTGGTTCAGAAGGTCAGTGGCCCCGTACATCAGGCTGGCCACACCCTTGACCTTCTTTTTTCAAATTCCGTTGACATTAAGGTAGATCCCCCCATTTCATAGCTCTGGACGGATCACTACCTTTTGAAATTTACCATTCCCGCCATCACAATCGAAGTACCCTCTGAAAACTAATCCATCTTACATAGGCCCTTGAAAACAATTGCTTTACCCCTGTCTTCCAAACATTTTCATTTCGATCCGCCCTCTTCTACCATGAGTGCTAGTATAACAGCACAGCCTCTCGATAGAGCTATCGAGACAGCATTGGACAAAATTGCTCCCTGGAGTAAAGCCAAATGCAAGATCAGAACCGCCCCATGGTTTACCGAGCGATTAAAAATGACTAAAACCCTAACCAGAGGCGCTGAGAAAAAATGGCGGAAAAGCAAAGCTTAGGCCGACCACAAAGCATATAAAGTACTGCATACCAGTTATATGCATGACATAAGGGCGTAAAAGCGAGCATTTCTTAAGGAGCAAATAAATAAATCAGAAAATTCCTCTAAAGAATTGTATCAAATTTTAAGGGAGTTCTCCACTTCTAGCAACTCGTTAGCAATACCTAACTCCCAAGAGTGGACTGACGCTCTTTCGGGATTCTTTGAGGAAAAAATAACTGCCATTCATCTTTCCTTCCCTTCCCATCAAATTTCAACGCAACCTGCAGCTTTGGAACCTGCATCATGGAATCCATCATATATCCTAAGTCAATTTGGGAAATTTGACAATGATGCGACCATGTCGGTTGGGATGAAAATAAAGTCAGGGTCTCCCACAGATCATGTCTCTTCTAAACTTTTCTCCATACTAGCGCCGGTATTGGTGGAATGTCTGACCGGTCTCTTTAACAAATCTCTCTCAGAGGCAGAATTGCCCACAACATGGAAAGCAGCAAGAATTAGACCTATATTAAAGAAACCCTCGGCTGGTCCTAACATCCTTTCAAACTACAAGCCCATTTCATTACTCCCATATTTTGGGAAAATGCTTGAATTTTTTGTCAATAAACAACTTGTGAGCCACCTCGAAAACCAAGGGCTTCTAGACCATTTTCAATCTGGTTTTCGGGCAACCCACAGTACGGAGACAGCGTTGGTCGAGGATGCTGACAAAATCAGATTGGCTTTAAATAATCACCAATCAACCATGCTCGTCCTGCTTGACCTGTCTGCGGCCTTTGACACCATCTCCCATCGCATTTTAATCCAACGGCTTTGGGAGAGTGGTGTCAGAGGAACCGCCCTAAAATGGTTCACCAGCTACTTATCCGATTGGATAACAGCTGTTCAAATTGGCAAAAATGTAGCAAGTGAAAGGCCTGTCAAGATGGGTGTTCCGCAGGGTTCCATTTTAAGTCCTACTCTTTTTAATGTTTATATGACACAATTGGCCAGAGCGATCAGAGCCGTTGGCTTTGATGTTCTGTCCTACGCCGTCGATACCCAGATTTTAGTCACTCTGGGTTCATATCCTAATGAAACAAAACAGCATTTCAAAAATGCATGATCCAGGTGGAGAAATGTATGAGCGCCAATCATCTTCAGCTAAACAGCAGCAAATCAGAGATTATGCTCTTTGGCAAAGCTGAAGAACATTGGGCACATGACTGGTGGCCAACCAATCTGGGCAACTGTCCAATGCCTAAGGAATCAGTGCGGAACCTAAGTTTCTACATGGATAATAAATTATCCATGAAGAACCAAATCAATCACATCACGGGCACCTGCTTTGGACTAATGCGTAGCTTAAGAAGGTCTTTAAGTGGATCCCCACTGAGGCACGGAAACCCCTAGTTCAGGGTCTAATCATAAACAGAATGGACTATGGGAACATGTTCTTACTAGCCATAAATGAGCACCATCTGAATAAGCTCCAGGTTTGTCAGAACACTGCAGCCCGGCTGGTCCTCAATTTACCGCGAGGATCCCCATAGGCCCCTTGTCTGAAAAGCCTTCACTGGCTTCCGGTGGAGAAGTGTGGCTCACTGGTTAGAAGCGGCAGACCCTGAAGCAGAGGTCGGCCTGGGACCAGTGTTCAATTCCCGACGCGGCAGGGTCTTGGGTCTCTGTCCGCGGACTCGATAATTCTCACCTAGGTGCCTACGCTAACCATGGGTCCCACACTGCAACTCTGGGCAATAGCTTGCTTAATCTCCACAACAGCCCTAGCAGCGCCGGGGATGCCTGGCTTCACCTTGGGGGTGCCCTCTCACAGGGAAAAGCCAGGACGGGTTCCCCAGCGGTATACAGAGCCAGGACGCCACGTAACGAGGTAACAGTGCGCTTTACAAGTATACATACATTACATTACACAAAAAGCGAATCCTCTTTAAAACCTTATGTTTGCTTCACAAAAAAATGTATGGAAGTGGTCCAAAATACTGGTTCCAAAAGCTAAGATGGTATCTGCCCCGTAGAGAACTAAGATCCAGCAACAAATCCCTGCTCACCCCTCTTAGAATACAAACCTCCAGAAATGGTGGTTGCGCTTTTTCTTTTCTTGCACCTGCCTCATGGAACAAAATGCCCCTCAACCTCCGTGTCATCTCTGAACACAGCTGCTTTCACAAAAGACTGAAGGCCTGGCTTTTTGCGAATTAAGCCTTTTTCTGCCCTCTTGTCAGAGCCGTTCTGCACGTGCCATGAGACTCTTTGGATGTGATATGTGCGCGCTACAAATGTTTTTGACTTGACTTGACTTGCATGAGAAAGAAGACTGTTCAATCAACCTTTTATTGAAAATGCCCGTCTCACTATTTCTCTGCAATTCTGTAGACACGAAGCATGCACGATTGACTGAGTGAACTCGTTATCTATTATTTCCACGATTCTGAGAGATTTTTCTTATTCTTGGGAAACAAAGTTGTCATGTTTATGCTTTTGTCAGAAACCAATCCCTTCTTGTGTACTCGAGAAAGTTTCTAGTGACCTCTGAGTTAGCTGGCACACACACAATTAAGTTTAGTATATTCGATAGAGACCGATTGACATAAGTCCTACGTCAAAGCTATTGGATATATTATTCCAATGCGCAGAGCCTATTGGGAATATAGGAACTACACTACAGTATAATGTAGCACAGGGGTTTACAAAGTGGCACAGTGAGGCACATTTTTCACCCTGCCGCAGCGTCACAAAAAGTGACACAACAATGGCGTAAGGGCCTCATAAATAAGGGCCTGAGAGCCTCATTTATGAGGTTTTGCCACATGGCAGCAGTGCAGGCCTAACTGCTGCGCTGCCCTACGGCAAATAAAAGGGCAGTAATGCGCCATATCTATCAGATATGGCACATTACTATCCTTTTCCCCTGCGCACAATGGGCTGCCGTATGCCAACGCAGGCACTCTTGCACCATGGTGCAAGGGTGCCTGTGTTGCAGAGATGATTTTATTTGTGCAGGAAGCTAAATCTTCTTGCACAAAAACAATCACAAGAGGCTTTTTCCTCTTTCTATGCATGCTGCAGAATGCAGCACACATAGAAAAAGGAAAAAATGAGGAGAAATATAAATATTTCTCTTCGTTGTGCCTCTATTATGCCTCCCCTGGGGAGACATATGTTTTTGCACTGCCTCACAGTTACGATTTCTTGTAAATCTGGGGCAGTGTCAAAAAGCCATTGATGTTGCTGGAAACGACCCCAGCAACACCCATTGCATGCCCCTTCAACGCATAAAACTGTGTTAAAGGGAAGGATATTTACGAGGCAGCATTAAGCTAAAAAAGTGGCTTAGTGCTACCTCGTAAATATGGACCAAGCTCCTGTGCCATGGAAAGTCACAAAAAGTGACAATCTGGTGTTGCACAGGGCCTCATAAATAAGGCCCTGAATCTTTTGTCCTTCTGAGGTCAATAAAATAAGTTGCGTAACAACAAACATCTCTTAACTGCCAATAGTGCCACGAGTTCTCCTTTGGGGTGACTGTTGCCCTTTACAAAAGCATGGCATGTGCATATGATGAATACAAAAAAACTGACGGTTTGTCAAAAAACATATATTTACTGGAACTACAGATGGTATTGTAGGACAAAATTTAGCTATTTTAATTAAAATGTTTGCTTTTGTTTTGGGCATTATTGCCATATATTTCCAGTGACTGGAAGCAAAATGTAAAAGTGAAGAGAGTTGCTACGAAAATTATAGGTTATGGGAAATTGAATTTTCTCTTTTTGAACAAATGTATTTGTTTTCCAGTAAACAGATAAACAAAATACAAAGCAAGAGAACACAAAGCATTAAAATACACAGTTTATATGAGCAATGGATATAACATAAGGAAATTAAAAGAGAGAATATGAAGGTATCTGAATAACGACCTGCTGAAGCATATATCTCACTTCAGCTCAGTTAATTTGCTCAGTGAAGTGGAATGCAAGCTTGGATGTGTCTGAGTCATAAAGTAAAGTAAAGCTAGAAAGAGAAACAACAGAAAAAGGAGGTACAGATACCTTAAGTAATGTTGCTAACCTTCTCTTTATGTTGACTGGTGAATTACAACTGGTGATTTATATTCATTTTTATATATTACCTACTGGCCAGTAGGTAGTTATTGTTAGGACCTATTATCCATAGGAAATCCGCAACATTCTATTTTGAATAACTTTGGCGCCGGTTGACGAATCTTCGCAAAATTTTCAAAAGTGGTGCTCCTATCCTTAAAGTCTTGGGGTGATTTGTGAAGAGGGGGCCTGAGAAAAAAGGGGGGGTCCCAAAACATGTTTTCCCCATAAAATTTTCCATAGGTACCGTTCATCGCGGCTACAGCCCGAACGGCTGAACGGAATTACACCAAATTTAGCAAAGTTGTAGTCCTTTGTTCAGACTCGTGCCTTTTGCTTATATGGTATACATTTGTTCAGTTGTTCCTGAGAAAATGGCAATTAAAAGTACCTATATATCTATGGCCTCGGTGAATGCTGATTCGCTGTCAAGTGGTTGTCAACATTCGAAACCAGGAAGTGTTGGCAGCCATTTTGTGCCTCAGTAGAAGCGAGGATCTAGAAATTAGTGGAACAAGTGTTCAAAATGTATAAAGGGGGCAGGTAAGAAATATTTTTAATCATTCATAATCATCCTATGGGTATGTTTTATATACGTTTTGGTTATTAAAGTCACTATGGAACCAATTTAGTGCTCCTCCAATTTTTTTGTCACGCTTTTCAGTTGACGCGTGCTCACATTTTCACTGTTTAACTTGCGCACGTGTTTTTGTAAAAGTGAAACTTGTTAAAAAGTTTTAGTTTCATTTTATATCCTCATACGTATTCGCTCTTTCTTTTTATTTCAATTTTTTCTCTCTTTTATTAGACGAGTATTAAAATAAATACCTTTGTATTTATTTTTTAAAACAAGTATATTTATTGGTTTCTGTGTACAGTTTCTGTCCACATTTTTAATACACTTCCCCATCCAAAACCCCTATTATCCTTATTTTTTTTAAAGGTGCTATTTGTTTTTTTTATTTATTCGAGTATTAAAATAACAGTATTGTTGATGTGCGAGTTCCTTCCCTAATACACAGTTGATTGCCACATCTCTGAACATCTGGAGGTACCTGGTGGGCTAGATGGACCCCAGGGACCCACAGGATTGAGGAGGAATTAATTCTCTAACTTAAAATGCGCCAGAAGGAATGTTTGCAGACATGTCGCCTCACGCCACATCCCCTTCCTTCACCACTGTACCCCGTTGTGGGTTTTAAATTGGGGAATTAATTCTCTTTCAATACTGAGGTCCCTGAGGGCCAAAACGCCCAACAGGTATCTCCAGTATGCACCAGGGAGCTGCGTTGCAGACAGGTGTTCAGAGGCCATGCCCCTTTTTACACCTCTCTGCAACACAGCTCTGTGGTGCTTATTAGGAGGTATCTAGTGGGCTAGTTTGACCCTAGAGATCCTCTAAAATCATTTGAACTACGAACTCTGATTTACTCACCTGTTGTCAGGTGATACCTCAGTGCTGCATCTTTGAGCCCAGTACTGATCCTGAAAAGTAATTCTAACCCGTACCTACCAGTAACTCGAATTTCCTTCCATAGGCTAACATTGACTAGTTTCACTTGGAAATTCTTTTAAGTGTGGAGTTTTCGAGCTTTAAAATATTCACCTAAAATCATTCGAACAACAAATTCGGATTTACTGACCTGTTATCAGAAGAGAACCCAGTGCTGCATCTTTAAGCCCAGTACTGACCCTGAAAAGTAATTCTAAGCGTACTTACCAACTTGTATTTCTTTCCATAGGAATCTATTGTCTGGTTTTCACAAGAAAAGTTCTAAGTGTCGATTTTCACAAACTACAAATATTCCTTAAAAATCGCCTGTATAACTTAAATGCATTCTTTAACTATTTACAGGAGATGCACCAGTGCTAGATCCAGGATCCATCACTGAGTAAGAGAAAGTAACAATAACACTACTTACTTGCTAAGTGAATTCCCTCCCATAGGACAACATTGGTGATTCTATGTGAAAAAGTTTCTGTCAACTTTTAAAATACAATAATATTCCTTAAAATTCACTACTGTAACCAAAACGATTTTACTCGACTGTTTACAGGAGATGTCCCAGGCCTGAATCTAGGATCCAGTCCTGTGGTTACAATAGTAATCCATAAAGTAACTAATTGCATTTACCTAGAAATTCCCATTGAGCTCAATGTTGCATTGTGTTTGAAATTATGTTTCCCATTGCAACTTGCAACAACTGTAACTACTGTAGTTAAAAGTCTATTGCCTATTTGCAAAGTATTTAAACTAAAGTAATTCATTCTGAGAAAGTATATTTTGTAAGGTAATGTATAATGTCATTATAATGTAATTTAAAAAATAAAATATCTAAAAATAAATAGTTTAAAAAAGTGTAGTAAATCAGTATAAACATTTTTTTTTAAAAATTAATACATTTAAAAAATTGTCATTTACAAAACCTTTGAAATTCACTGAAAAAAAGATAGGTTTCAGACATGTTATGGTTAGGAATTAGCATTTAAAAAACCTTAGAAATTCACTGAAAAAACCATAGATTTTAGGGGTGTTATAGTTAGCAGGACATTTCACTCGTACAAAAACATTGAAATTCCTCCGTTATAGTTAGTTCTGCTAACTATAACTCACGCGCCCACAATCCACTGCTGATGATGTCACATATTACATAATTCATGACATGGTCAGTGATATCACTGATGACATCACTAATGACATCATCCACGTGACAACCAGATACACCTCATCATACACTAGTATAACCTTGCATTACTCACTGTAAAATAAGGAGTACCATATTTGAATCCATTGAGACACAAATACAAGTTTCTAAAAACCCACTCAGTGATTCCTAGATCTACACACACATCTAACCACTTACCTATAGATTCACTCATACATGCTGTCAATGATCAATAGAACACTATCAAATATACTAATACACCTATATCGACGTTACACACCAGCACACATCCTATTCACTTATGCAGTCATCCTACTCACTTATGCAAACAATGGATCATACTTACATTTACTCAGCTACACACTCATACAAACACCACTTAATTTATTCATATAGATAGTAACTCATACTTAGTGTGTTATAAAATCACTATTACAAGTATACAGTTATCCATACAGTCACTCATATAATCACTGAGTCGTATGTATATTTATTTATATACAAGAACTGTCATATACACTGCCTTTTATTTTTCTAGTTTGTTGGACATGTACCATTGAGAGATATATATATGCTCATCACCACACCCATAAAGATATTCACTCACCAAAACAACTGTTTTAACATGTAGTCTTAACCTCATATACCTACTGAATCAACTATTCACACATCTTTGGGCAGTCACACTCACCCCACCTAACCACACACATATTCACTCTCCTATACAAATACTCGGTTAACTAATCAATAACTAATATAGACTTTCACATAGCTAGTAACCAACTGATGCAGCAGTTTACATAACAACTGACAAAGTGATACAGATATTCACACAGTTTAGTCACTATCCAATATATTTAGTGAGCCACTATAAATTAGTCAAGTAAACAGTCAATCACACTGCTACTAAATCCTCCATCCTGATATTTATATTTATATATCCACTCAAATCAAGTCAAATCAAGCTTTATTCGGATCATGTAAAATGTCCATAAAAGCATACTATAAAATACAATAAAATCCATGTGTAAACAAAAAGAGAAAACGAAACAGAAAAAGCATCTTAACATAATTAAATACACAAAGTCATTATGCAATTATACATATAAGGAAAATACACTTTTTAATTTTCATAATTCAAATTTTATAAGTAAACGAGTTCATTCCTTAGTTTAATTGCCGACATTATATAACCAGGTACTGCATTACAGACTGTTACTGTGTCCAAATTTCTTAAATAGTTAAAACCAGCTTTATAAGAGTACAGGCAATCAGTTTTAAAAACAGGATGAAGGATATTTTTTCTAATTTCCTCATGAAAATTACAAAAAAGTAAAAAATGAAGGGAACTTTGTTTGGACCTGCTATCACATGGATAATTTGGAAGGTTAGCACACCACTTGCCCCTCCTAGGAAAGGCAAACAGAAAATGTAATGTGTTCATCCGCAGTCTGGTTAGTAGAAATCTATACTGAACGGTAGTTATAAAAATGAGGTATGGCTGTAAGCCCTTAACAATTGGTCCTTCAAGATATGATACTACAGTCATCTTGGTACTCGCGACCTCTTCTCTTGAAGCAATCCTAGCATTCAAGAGGCTCTTTTTTAATTCAACCTTGATAATTTTTTGTATATCCACCGGTTGAGTCCAGTTCAGGGCGAAATTGCATTTGTCTAAAAGACCACTGATATAATTTAACCAAGGTATTTTCTTACAATGGTCTTGGGACAGACAGTCTAAAATAATGTCCCTCGTAAAATGAGTTTGTTTCCTATTCCAGACGCGGTGCCACAAGTTTAAAGCGGCCATACTAATTAAATCATGTATGTGAGTAGAGCCGGTTTCTCTATGCAAGATAATAGAAGGGGTTAAGGCAGGTACGGCTAGTAAGCGTCCTAAAAAATTATTTTCAAGGGTTTGTATCTGGGTGGTATCATTGAGGAAGGGCACGGATCCTTGAAGTGAATCTAAAATACCTCATGATGTCTGCAGACCTTCTAGCCAAACCTCAGATGAGGGTCCTTCTGGCCAAACGTCTCCGAATCCACATCATTGGCGCATTTGCTGTTTCTCTTGGTGTAGTTGCGCTGTACAAGTTTGGGGTTGCAGAGCCCAGGAAAAAAGCATATGCGGACTACTACAAGAATTTTGATGCAATGAAAGTATTCGAGCTCATGAGGGAAGCTGGCGTGTTTCAAAGTGCGCGAAAAAAGAGAGAATAGATTAACAGGTTGCTTGTCTGAAGACGACTGGAAACTGAATTGTAAACTATTTCTGTGCTAACCATAATATATGTCAAGCTAAATATATTCTTAATTAATGGGTGGTATCTGTCTAGCCCCATAGGGCTCCCCCATAACAAGTCCCTGTAATGCACTTCGCTCCACATAACTTTAGAATCTCCCATACAGGCTTTTTACCAATTCTTTGGGAGAATCTGAAAATAGCCTCGACTACTTTCACAAATTTCTAGTTGCATAGAGTTATCTGTTTATTCCAAGTACCCTTACTGTTAAAAAGAATCCCTAGATATGAGAATGCGGCTGTTCTATATTAATTTCCCGTTAATATAATGTGTTTTTGTTTTAATACTCCTTTTACCACAGGACATAACCAAAGTCTTGGTCAAATGAATTTTTAAGGATTTTTCTGTAATAAAACTTGTAAAATTATCCATCAAGGTTTGTAGGCCATTTGCTGTCCTCGAGATTAGGATAGCATCATTGGCATACAATAAAAGGCACGTAGGTCGATTGCCGACCTTTGGCACATCTACCCCTAAATTCTGTAATAAAACATCGACACCATTTATATACAGTGAAAACAAAAGAGGTGCAAGAGTACATCCCTGTCTTATCCCACGTGTAATATTAAAATTCATCGTACATTCCCCATGTTTCCCATAAAGTATCTTTGCAGACAGACGGGCGTAGATTTGAGATAAGAAACTAATACTGTTCTCGGGGCGCCCATTCCTCTCAACATCTCCAATAGCTTTGAATGATTTACCAAGTCAAAAGCACTAGACAAATCAACAAAGCAGAGGTGAAGGCAGCCCTCCCTTGCAAAAGTATATTTCCCTATTATTAGTTCTAAATTCAAACATTGTTCAATTGTTTCAACTCCTCGTCTAAAGCCATACTGAGCTACAGATAAAATATTATTTTCTACTACCCATTGCTCCAGCCTGGCCAACAACATTCTACCCATAACTTTAGGTTTTGAGTCGAGCAAAGATAGTGGGCGATAGCAACTAGCTCTGCCCTTATTCCCTTTTTTGAAAATGGGGACTATCATACTCTCCGCCCAGGTATCCGGTATTACCCCCTCAATTGTTACATTAAAGTGTACGGATATTAGGGGACTACAGGGATTAACGCCAGAGCTGCGTTAGAGTACGGCCATCTTCTCTTGCGTTGGCCACTCCCCTCATCCTTAGTCAATTTCTGAAGGGGAGCCGAGGGTGTGAACTCATTTTTCAATGCAGATTGCTATGTATATAATACATATTTAAATAACGAACCAAACCACTTTCACTGGATGATGTCAACAGTGATGTCATCAGTGATGTTATTTGAGATGTCATCAGTGATGTCATTAGTGATGTCACTGACCATGTCATGAATGACATAATATGTGTCATCATCAGCAGTGGATTGTGGGCACACAAGTTATAGTTAGCAGAACTAACTATAACAGAGGAATTTCAATGGTTTTGTAAGAGTGAAATGTCCAGTGAATTTCTAAGGTTTTTTAAATGCTAATTCCTAACTATAACATGTCTGAAACCTATGTTTTTTTCAGTGAATTTATATATAGTTATAGCTATATTTATATTTATATTTTACAATTATTTACTTAGAATTCACTGAGAATTCAAAACATTTCTCTATTGCAGATCTAAAAAGAAGAGCTATCATGAGACGTAAATGGACTGACTGAGTAAGGCAATCATGATACCATAATTTTAGATTTATGGGGTTTTATTTTAGGTAATGGAACGTTTTGCTTTTAGCCAAAGGGGCTGTTGAAGTGAAATGTTCTCAGCACTTCTGATATAAGCAGCCATTCCCACTATGCATGAATTAATATGTTCTTTGTGGATTTCCAATTGCACAGATCATCTTTAAGCCCAATGTGATCTTCACATCAAGCACATGAAGTTCTGAGAGGTTTAGGTTGGACTGAGTCACTTTAGGCGAGAGACCTAGTACTACAGTGGTAAGAGTTTGAGATAGGTGTACGTTGAAAATATTCTTAATATATTCATAGATTTTGTTTCCAGAACTCTACCAGCAGGAATCAGTTAAAGAACATATGAGTCATGTCACCATATTTATCATTGCAATTGCAGCATGTGACATACTCTTGTATCTTTAATCTAAAGAGAACATTGTGACCCCGGAGTGCTCCAAGAAGCACCATGATTTTAGGTTGGGCTACAACAGGGTTACTTTTATTTTTGAAAGATATTATCCAGACACTTTACCAGTTAATGTGTGAGGATTTCCCTTTGTGTAAGCAGTCATCCATTATTCCTGAATTTTCAAAAATAATTTGGTGGGAGTAATATGTTGTACACTTTAGAGGCAATGTGACCTTGCTTGTATAGTTTAGATTAAGCCTGGGCGTAGTTCGCGTAGCCGCACTCCGCGAGCTACGCGAAGATGCACTTGCACTCCGCGAACTACGCATAGCTCCGCGAGCATGCGTAGTAGCTTGCTTGACCCGTTCGCGAGCCATTTTTCGTCTTCGGGAGCGCTGTGGAACTCTGGAACCTGCTCGACACCACATCTCCAGACGTCGCCTTCCTCACGGAAACATGGATGAACGCCTCCTCAGCGCCCGACATCGCCGTCGCCATCCCGGACAGATACAAGATCACCCGGAGAGACCGCGTCAACGAGACAGGAGGAGGCATCGCCATCGTCCACAAGAACACCATCCGCATCACGACCAACTCAGACGACACCCTCACAGCCGCTTAACATCTTCACTTCCAGATACACACCGACCCCAAGACCACACTCAGAGATACCCTCATCTACAGACCCCCAGGACATCGCACACAATTCAGCAAAGACATCGCAGACTTCATCAGCCCGCACGCCCTCGCCTCTGCTGACTACATCCTACCAGGGGACCTCAACTTCCACCTGGAGAACAACAACGACAACACCACCACCACCCTGCTGGACAACCTCGCCAACCTCGGACTCATGCAACTGGTGAACACCCCCACCCACTACGCCGGACACACGCTTGACCCAGTCTTCTCCTCCAGCAAGTACATCTCCTTTAGCTACTCCACCGGACTACACTGGACAGACCACAGCTGCGTCCACTTCAGCTTCAGAAAGACCACGACTCACCACCACCCGCAACAGGTTCCCCGCAGGAACTGGAACAAGATCACCACCGACCAGCTCACCACTTCACTGAGCCAGAACCCTCCCGCCAGCTCAACGGACCCCAACCAAGCAGCCAACAACCTCACACAGTGGATCACCAATTGTGCTCGCCCAACCAGCCTCGACCACTCGCAGTCCGGCTTCCGCGCCAACCACAGCACCGAGACCACCCTCATTGCAGCCACTGACGACATCCGAGCCCTGCTCGACAACTGGGAAACAGCGGCCCTCATCCTCCTGGACCTCTCCGCAGCATTCGATACGGTCTGCCACCGCACCCTAGTGCAGCGCCTCAGCAACATCGGAATCCAAGAGAAGGCACTGGAGTGGATCATCTCGTTCCTCACCGGAAGAACCCAGAGAGTCCGCCTCCCCCCGTACAGATCCAAGGCCACCGAAGTCATATGCGGCGTACCACAAGGATCATCACTCAGCCCCACCCTCTTCAACGTCTACATGAGCCCCCTCGCAGCCATCGTACGCCAACACAACCTCAACATCATCTCCTACGCCGACGACACCCAGCTGATTCTCTCCCTCACCAACGACCCAGGAACTGCCAGAACCAACCTACACGAAGGGATGAAAGACGTAGTCGAGTGGATGAGGAACAGCCGCCTGAAACTGAACTCAGACAAGACGGAAGTCCTCATCCTTGGATCATCACCCTCCGCCTGGGACGACTCCTGGTGGCCCCCTGCCCTGGGCAGCGCACCCAAACCAACGGACCACGCACGCAACCTGGGCTTCATCCTGGACTCCTCCCTCTCGATGACCAGACAAGTCAACGCCGTCTCATCATCATGCTTCAACATCCTACGCATGCTCCGAAAGATCTTCCGATGGCTCGCCACCGAAACCAGGAAGACGGTCACACAGGCACTCGTCACCAGCCGACTGGACTACGGAAACACCCTCTATACCGGAACCACAGCCAAACTCCAGAAAAGACTCTGACACATCCAGAACGCCTCCGCACGACTCATCTTGGACATCCCCCCGACACAGCCACATCTCCGGACACCTGAGAGACCTTCACTGGCTCCCCGTCAGCAAGAGAATCACGTTCCAACTCCTCACCCACTCACACAAGGCCCTCCACGACCTGGGCCCCAGGTACCTCAACAACCGCCTGACCTTCTACACTCCCACCTGCCAGCTACGATCGACCAGCCACGCCCTCGCCGCCGTGCCATGCATCCGAAGATCCACCATGGCAGGAAGATCCTTCTCCTACCTGGCAGCCAAGACTTGGAACTCCCTCCCCATCCACCTCCGCCTGACTCAGGACCACCTCTGCTTCAGGAAGCAACTCAAGACATGGCTGTTCGAGCAGTAGCGGACCCCCCTCCCCCAAGCACCTTGAGACCCTCTGGGTGAGTAGCGCGCTATACAAATATCCTGATTGATTGATTGATTGATTGCCTGCATGCTCGGGATGTGTAGCGCGCAAAGTTACCCATGAGGTTTGTCCCGCCCGCTCGCGTCCCCTTATTTCCGGTCACTACTAACGTGTTCGTGAGTTATTCTGTGCCAGATTGCAGTTTCTGCGTGTTTGGCAACTCGATCTTACCAACAAGCATCCTCGCGCACGCGAACATGCTATTGAGCGCGCGAGAACTACGCTACGCAGCAGTTTGCGGAGTATTCGACAACTTCGCGTTCTCCGCGAAGCGCGGAGTTGCCGAAACTCCGCAAACTCCGCGAACGGAGCGTAGTTCTTCGCCCAGGGTTAGTTTAGATCAGGGGTCTCCAGCCTTTTCTTTAATAAGAGCTACTTATGTTCAATGAAAATCATCCCAAGCTACTGACATTATTAGAATTAGTTTAGTGCTAATGTCACACAACAGAAGAGGTTAAGTTAGCTGCCACCGTTTGTAAGATTACCAGCAGTAATCCTCTCAGTGTTTTGGGCACTGTTGCCAACATTACTGTAAAGAAAATGTGTTAATGGGGAAAACCTCTTCATGGCCATTGCATAAAAGTCATAGCTGCAGGACCCTGGCAATGAGTAGTAAATATCAATAATAAGTGTTGAACACTGCACGCTTTATCACTCAAAAAGCAGCTTTACATATATTTTGGAAATTAAACCATTTTTCTCCAACCTTCAGCTTTTGAATTAGTAAAATGCACACATTTTCATCCTAAGTACTCACTTTACTATTACTTATACACATAATTTTCATTTGACTAAGTAAAAGCTTCTAATTTAGTAGGTTGGGCTGCACACAGGAGAGCTACTTAAAGGAAGGTGGAGAGCTACTGGTAGCTCACGAGCTACACGTTGGAGAAGCCTAGTTTAGAGATTAAGGTGAGCAGAGATAGATCTAAATCCATCTTTAGTTGCTCAGAAATTGAAGCTTTTAGTTTAAAAAAATGATAAAATATGAAGTTGGTAATGGCAAACATGTTTTGGAGACTCAATCCAGTAGATTCCGTTTGGTACCTTGTTTTCCCAAAGTAAGGTACCACCCTCTATTTTTAATTTCTCATTTGGCCACCAAGACACACAATTTGAATAATGTATTCTGATATTTTGTTTACAAAAGGGTATGTTTGGTGTTCTCCAGAATTTGTTTAGAGCGTATTAATGAGATCGTGGGGATTTTAAGGAGAGATGATAGGAGGAGATTCACTTCACGCAATTGCTTAATTTCCAGCCACAGTGTTTGATAAGAGTTGTCTTGAACCAAAATGTTCCGTGTATGTAAGTAAAATCTGTTTGGGGTTATTCAAAATCTGCTTACTCTGTTTAATTGACTCTGCCCATGTTATATTGGAGTTGAAATTTCTTAGCATGTAATAATATTTTGTTTTGTTTTTGCTTTTCTAAAAGGAAATTATTTATTTGTTTCTCTAGCTTCTGAGATAATTCTTGAGATATATCAGATGGTTAACTATTGGAGTGATCATCATTTGTATAGTCTGCACCCAGTCTCTACCTTAACCCATCAGAAAAAGTATTTAGGGACAAATCTTCAAGGAGCTCAAAGATCGTATATAGAGTTTTTCTTCATTGTATTTACGAAGTCTAACTTATTTAGTAGTCTGACTTTGATTTATGTTTGTTCCCTTAGATACCAGAAACATTTGAGTACTGGTTAATCATATTTATCAGGCCTGACTTGTCGTCAGCATATATAGCTGCTTTAATCGTTCAATTATCAAATAAAATTCTGGAAATTTCTGTGTTTCTACCTCATGGCAAAGAGGAGGGAGTCAATCACCAATATGAAGAGAGGTGGTGATGAGAGGCAGCCTTGTTACGTAGCAAGTACATGAGTGAAGGCTGAAGATGTAGCATTGCCAGTTCTAACTTTGTCATTTGGATAAGCATATAACTTCACGGTTAATTTCATACAGGTGTCACCTAGATTACATTTTTGATATGTAACTTTAAGGAAAAACCTTGTGATATTTAGATGAAGACATTTTCTGCAACTAGAGCAAATACTACGGTTCAGATATGAGCAATGTTTGATTTCTTCAGTACAACTATGGTTGGGTTATGAGCAATTTTTGATTTTTCCAGTACATGACAGTAATGTGTATTATTGTAACTTGAGGATCTGGCTCTTAAGAAATTAGCTTGTGACAGATATACAGGGCTAGGAAAAAGTTTCTCTAATCTACTTGATAGACTTTTTCCTTAAATTGTGTATTCTAAATTGCAGTACATGCAGTGTTCTCATTGTACTTTGCAATCTAAGGGCCTCATTAGGATAGAGGACGGACCTGCATCCGTCCGCCACCCCTGAGGTGGAGGGACCGTCCGCAGGGGCAGCGGCGGTCCCTCCGTGCAAATTAGGATGTGACCGCCACCCTGGCAGTCACATCCCATATCTGTAACCTTGCGGGGGGAGCTGCTTGAAGCAGCGCCTGCCGCAAGGTTAAAATTGCATGCTTTGCATATGCATGCACAAAGCGGCAGGCACCGCGCGGTGCCTGCCGCTTAGTGCATGCATATGCAGGTGGGTACCATAGGTACCCCCCATGTGCACCCCCCACCCCACAACACCCTGGGGGCCCGCAACGGGCCACCAGAAGCATTGGTCCACATGCTTTTCCACAGCGGAAAATCCGCTGCGGAAAAGCATGTTTCCTCAACCTTCGTAATTTGGCTGGCGGTGTCTTGCAGACACCGCCACTAGATTGCGGGCAACATCCCGCGGATCGGCGGCGGATGGACTTGCCGTTCGCCACTGATCCCGCCGCCATCCTAATGTGGCTGGTGGTTTTTTGGAGGTCCGCAGCGGTGAATCCGCATCCTCCGGGCCGGCGGTGGCTTCCGTCGGCCTGGAGTAAGCAGGTTCACCGCCATCCTAATCGACCCCTTAGTTATTAGAGCTTTTGAGGTTGAGACTTATATCTTTCCTCATTTTTCAAAGTGGTGGAACATTTTCAGCATCAGGGTATTGATGCAGATTTATAAAACTGTGCATTAATCCAATATATTAGTTTTTGATTGGCTTTCAGGATTTCCTTATTGTTAATTGATCTGTTCCGCATTTCCTTTTCTGGCAAAATAGTTTTCACATGCTTCTGCTTTATTGTGTTGTTGAAATTTAGTTATCATGGTTGAAGGGAACAAATCTGCTGCCTTAACAAGGAGCTCTACTGGCTAATTTCACTGCCGACCAGGCTGAGGCATGCATAGGGCATGACATGAGGCATGCAGTGGATTTAGAAAAAGGAAATACGATAACTCACCTGACTCCCAAAGAAGAGAATATAAAGATATTAATGATGATTTCTTTCATCTGTTATGATAGCCTTTCACTCATGTAAGCATGACCTTGATGCACAACACTGCATGATAAGTATGAATGACTTATGAAATTAGATTGTGATATAACCATTTAAAGTAAAAGAACAATTTTTTTTCTGCACTTCTGCATAGAATTATCAGAAACTGCAGCATCATCAATTCTGGATGGTTATGGTGTTTCTTCAGATGTCAGTTGCTACTCTGTCAACCTTGTCATTTGGAGGCATTATATAGGGTCTATTTGGGGTCATCTAGGGCTTCTATGGGGGTCTGAGCACCCCCAGTTTTTTGGGGGGCCTCGAAATGGGTCTCTATTTTCAGGCGTCACAGGTCAAAGGTAGGGTGACCAGACGTCCCGTTTTTTTGTTGGTGTTTCGGGTGAGCATGCGTGCTCACTGCTTAAGGCATGACGTCATTGTAGCAGGGAGGGAAATTCTTTGAAGAGAGAAACTTTCTCTTGGGATTTCCCTTCTCTTTGAACAAAAAGCACCACCTACATCACTGTGCCAGCCATCGCCACAACAACAGCTGGATAGAACCGGCATGACCCTGCTTTTACGGCCTGCAGCAAGATTTCTCCAGCAACCAGTGTGACCCTGCTCTGCCTTAAAGCAAGCGAGGGACGAGGGTCTACAACAGAATCCAGCAGCAGTGAAAAGGAAACTTACCTTCGTGACGCCTACCCAGCCCTACCAGCACCATCGGACCCTGCCTCTGCTTCAGGCCTGCCCCAGCCAGGATCCTTCTGAAGCCACACAAGACTTGCACTCCCAGCCTGCAAGCCCTCAACGTGAGTACTTTAATGGCCATTTTTTTAATCCCCTTCCCCGCAACTTTCTCATTCCGCCGCAAAGCGTCATTCAGCTTTTATAAAACACTCTCACTGCCAATGCTGACTTGTTCTGTTTATTGATTTATATAGGCAGTGGTAAAGCACCCTCATAGAAAGCACTGCGTATGTGTAGAAAAGATTGAACAGCCCTCCGATCTCAACAGCAGCACAAAGCCTTTAATGTAATTCCAAATAGGCTTGTTTAAGTTCTTTCACAATTTCATCATTTCAGAACTGAAGCATTTTCAATGTTATATATTATATACAACAAAGCCATAGTTGTTGCTTATTTACCCTATGCAACATATATTAGGATCTCCATTTTCGCCCTCAGGGTGAAGAAAAAAAAATTCATCTCAGTAGCAGCATCATTGCTCAAAGATTTTGATGTAATTGAAAATAGACTGGTTTTAGTTCTTTCACAGTCTCATCTTTTCAGAACTGAAGCATTTTCAATATTATAATTTATATACAACAAAGCCATAGCTGTTGCTTATTCATATATGCAACTAACAACTATTGGCAAAGCAAATAGTCCTGACTTGTGGCAGGTATAATGTTAATGGTTGTATCTGATATATCTGGATCCAATGACGCCAAGCTGTATGTAAAGAGTTGGCTGGCAAAAGGTAGAAGGTCTGCTGTAGAAAATTGTTGTGAGAAACCCCTGCAAAATAGACACAGTAAAAATCTTCAAGGGTTTTGGGAAATCCTGCAATAGATTTCTAAGTAATGTAAATATTTTTTACTTGTTTTTAAAGTGTTTGTTATTTTATGGCTTATACTTAATAAATATACCTTTTTGCCTATTTTATTATCCTTTGCTGGATGCGACTTCATGTTTTTCTTAAGAACACAATGCTAGTTATCTTGATTTAGACCACACCCCTACTCAGATATGCCACAACCCTTTAAGAAATTTGCCACGCCCCTTTTAGAGCACCCTGAGTTTTTTTCCCACGTAAAGTCCTGGCCGGTCATCCATTTATTTCCATTTAATTTTCTTGGTCCTGAGGATGGATTTGTGTAGTATGGACAATAGGGACTGAAATGCCAACCCTACGTCCTCTTCTTTCCATTGAATCACTGGATCTTCTCCCATAAATTATTCAATCTTCATGGTGGACAGTCTCTAATTTAAAAGAGGTTGGAGTTTACATACATTAAACAATGAGTTTTAATATTGATTTTCAGTTTGATTCATATGGGTTTAAGATTAAGTGATGTTTTGAATTCTTTTTGTTGTGCACCCCTTCATTACGTGCATTGAATACAGAGACTTTGTCCTTATTTGAATAATGTGTACGCCTGTTTTTTTGAATTTTTTCAGATTTATCTATTTGATAACTTGATGTATGTTTAAATCATTGGTTTAATATATCCGTCACCATTTGGACATATAATTCATTTTGAGATTTATGAAAAACAACATACAAATGATTCCTTTGTTGGCCATTTACCTTTATTATTATGATTATTATGATTATTATTATAATTGTTATTATCATATTAGGGTTAGAAGGGAGCCTCTTTGTCATCATTGTTGCAGAAATATTGCATCACCTTGATGCAGACACTAAACGAGAAGAATATAGAGATTATGAGGACTAACTACATTACAAAAGACATTGAAAGTGCCAGCAAAGGGATAGCATCTTTCCCACTCCATCTGGAAATTGTGCGTTTGTCGGGTTTCTGCACTGTTATACAAGTTTACACCTGGCAACCTTCTCCATAGTAACCTTTAATAATTTGTCATTCCAATATGTAATCTTTCCCCTTAAGTTCCCTTTGATGTTCACATGCTTGTTTTTCTGCTATTACACTCCAGTGAACAGTCGCTACGAGGTCTACTTACCATCAAGCAATCAAACAATCACTAAATGTATAAAGTGTGTGGCCACTGCAGTGAGGTTTCACCGAGCTGAACAGGAATTGGAAGAGTAGAAGCATTTAAAACAGCCAGGTCTTCAACAACTTATGAAACTCCAAGAAGGAAACACTTCAGAGCTTCTAAGGCAGACAATTTCATAAGATGGGACCAGTTAAGGAGAAGGACCTACCACCTGATCTAAAATGCTGAAACAAGGAATCAGGGCAAGAAGAGAGCTACTGGAGTAAAGGATATGGTTAGGTACATAAGGGTGTACCGGGGAGCTCAAATGTCTAGAGAGACATCCAGGTTGCGCTTTATGCATGTAGCACAGTGTTTTAAACTGAATATGCTTTGCAATTGGCAGCCAATGCAGTGCTTGTAAATGAGAAGTGATTGAAGGCGGTTTCAAGGCATAACAAAGTAAGCAGGCAGTCTCATTTTGTACAATCTAAAGCCTTTTTCACTGACATTGAATTCTCCCCAAGGTATATGATGTTACCATAACGTGATATAAGTGGGGATACTCAAGGCCTGTACAACGGTACTCTGAACCAAGACAGGAATGGAATCTTCTGTAGACAATAGAGAAGACCAAAATAGCATGCCACAGTTAAGCTGTATATTGAGCCTTTAGCCAAGCCAGAAGCCCAAGTTCTTGACCACAGGGCACAGAGATGGCAGTGGTCCGAAATCATTTGGCCACAACTGCTTGCTCTATTATTGAGGTTGATTGCTAATCACCTTTACCTTTTCTTGCTACCATCAAATTTGAGGTAGTCTTTTTTTAACTGCTACCTTTGCAAAACAGAGGCTAAGATTAGTAGGTTTTGAACCACCATATACCTGTAAAGATACGATAATCTTGGTATCAGCCTGGGAAAGTATGGTTAGGCCATAAACCTGCACAATGTCAGCTAAAAGTTGAACGTTAAATATTGAACAACATAGGGCTCAGAGACGAGCCCTATTGCACCCCACAAATCAACTGTAAAACCTCAGAGGTATGAGACTTAGAAAATACCGGGAAGGAATGATGATGCAAGAGGGAACTAAACCAGGCTAGGGCTGAGCCTGAATACCAATGTCAGATAGTGTTTGAAGTAGGTCAGAGTGAAACACAGTGTCAAAAGCGACACCTAAATCCAATTGGATCAAGGCAGCCATACCACCATTGTTCAGCTGCCATCTTAGATGCTCTTTGGCACCCATATGGTGTTTCGGTACAAAAACCAGAGCAAAAGCCTCAACAAGCGTCATGTAATAGACAATGGTCCTCTAAAAATACAGGTAGTTGGAGGTTAATGTGTTTTTATAAGATATTTGAACAAAATGGGTATAAGGGATATGGGTCGATAGTTGGTCCAATCCATGGTGTCCAAAGAGGACTTCTGTAGCAAGGAAAGACCTTGGTTTTTGACAAAGATTTGGCATGCTGTCTTCATCCTCTTCTCTGAGTCTGCCACAGGAGGTTACTCATACTGTGAGTGATGCATCATCCAGAATATGTAGTGATGGGTACAACATACAGAGCAAATATTAAGCACTGTGGTACTCCTGATATCACAATATCGAATGTATGTTGTGCCAAACCATAGATAGTGGGCTTAAACAGAAAGAGTGGTTGTGTACTTCGAAGACTGTGGGACTGATTCCGTATTTCTCACTTTTCTGCTATTCTTCCCTATTTCCCCCTGGGTCTTTTGCGTAGTGCTTGTTTACAATTACGTATGTGTACTCAGGTGAAAGGGAGGCATGGAGTTGCAATTGGCATCTGTTAGAAATTGGGTTGTAGATGACTGGGGTGTGAGCCTTAGTCAAGCAGCAACCACAATACTTGTCAGGGTAAGAGCAGCCAAACCCTAAATTACCCATTGCTCACCCTGAGGTAGCTTGGCAATGAGCAATCAGGCTTAACTTAGAGGCAATGAGTAAAGTATTTGTGAAACACTACAAACAGTAAAAACACCATACAAAAAGATTCCACACTAGGTTAGAAAATATAGCCCAATTTAACAAATAAAACAAGACCAAAATGACAAAATTCCAATAAGCAGAAATTTATATATGATTTTTTAAAGAATACACTGTAAAATAGTACTTAGAAGCAATGATCGGTTACTTGCGATATCTGGTCTCGCCGACTGAGATAAAAGTCAAAATTTCAGGCTGACAAAATTGGAGCAAGGGCTGGATACAGGGACCCATTGAGACCAGCTGAACAAAAGTACATTGATCCTGACTGCGTCTACACCAAAGATGCGGGGTGTAGTTCAAGTGATGCTTCTGTGTTGTTCCACCCGGTGGTGGTGATGTGCCAGTCCTGGTCTGTGCTGCAGCAGAGAAGCGTTGGTTTTAATGAGTGAAGAGCTGTGATGTGTAGATTCATCGTCGTTGAGGATGCCATCGATAGGGATGCGAAGACCTGGCGCCGGGATTTCCAAGGATCCAGGACTGCGTTGGCACCACTCTGCAGGTTAGACTCACAGAAGGCGGAGTCCAGGTACAGACGCAGGCTGGCTGCAAGTTTATCATGTCCATGAGACTTCAGAATAAGATGCCGGCCACCTAGTCCTTGTTGTCACTCTGAGTTCAAGTGATGCAGGTCAAGTCCTCACCCAGGCAGGGAACAGCAGGCAGCAGGGAAGCTCAGCCAGGCAGGAGTCCAACAAAGCAGCAGTCCAGCAGAGTGGCACTCCTTTAGCAGCACAGCAGTCCTTCTTCTTGGCAGTGTCCTCGCAGGTTCAAAAGTGTACTGAAATGGTGGTGTCTGAGGGCCAGTACTTATACCAAGTGGTACCTTTGAAGTGAGGCAGACTTCAAAGACAGGTCTATGAAGTCCACAGAGTCCCTGCCCTTCCTACCCTGGCGTCAGACTCATACAGGGAGGTATTCCGCCCTTTGTGTGAGGACAGTACGCAGCCTATTCAGGTGTAAATAAGGTTAGGTCCAGCTCATCTCTTCCATCCTGCCAGGATGGCATATCCAGTCACACCTAAGACTCCATTGTGTATGGCTCTCTAGGGGGAATACACAAAGCCCTGCATTCACCTTCCCCAGACGTGCATCAGAGACAGGCAGCAGGCACCAAATGGCTTTCGTAAGAAAATGGCAACTTTCTAAAAGTGGCATTTTCAGAATTGCAATTTAAAATCCAACTTCAGCATAAATTTGGATTTTAAAGTGTGACTCCAGGGACACCAAACTTCAAAAGTCTATCTCTTTGCAATTGGGAATTACACATATAAACAGTAAGAAGGCAATCACAATGTTATCCTATGACCTTGCACTAGTGAAAAATGAATTACACAGTTCTTCACTACCAGGACATGTAAAACTTAAAAGTACATGTCCTGCCTTTTAAATACATTGCATGCTGCCCTCTTGGTTGTCCAGGACCTACCTTGGGGGTGGCATATATATGTATAAAAAAAGGGAAGGTTTGATCCTGGAAATAGGTTTATTTTATCATGTCAAAGTGGCAGTATCTATCAACTGCACACACAGGCTTTGCAATTACAGGCCTGAGCCATGGTTAGAGGGCTACTTAAGTGAGTGGCACAATAAGTGCTGCAGACACTCTAGTAGCACTTAATTCAGGAATTGGGCACATGGACTGCACTTTACTAAGGACTTACAAGTAAATTAAATATGGTGACAGGGAATGAGTGAATATTACCATATTCAGGGAGGAGAGCGCAAGCACTTTAGCACTGCTTAGCAGTGGTAAAGTACACTGAGTCCAAAAGCCAGAAATATGATGTCAGAAAAAAGGAGAAAGAAGGCAAAACTTTGCGGGGAAGACCACCCTAAGGCTGTCAGGTCTACTAGCATCCATAGTACAATTCAATGACAATAGCTCTGTGGAAAAGGTTTTTACATTTTCGGCTATGTGTTGAGGTTTAGTATGAAATGTGTTTGTTGATATCTAACTTCTTTGATCCTTGTCTTTGTTAGGTAAAATTTTAGAAGGTGGGTTTTGGTTTGGTTGAAAGCTTTTATTCGATATGCAAGATATCTTGAAAGCATACATACAAGTAAAACACATTTTTAAAACAGTGATATGTATATCAACATTTAGGTACTAGGACAGATTAAAATGGGAATGACCCAAAATAAATTAACTAAAAGTGAATTAAATTGAAACTGACAGTCTCTTGCAGCGAATCAACCATGAATGTTTTAAAAATTTAGAACCACCACAAACTATTAAAGGGGCGGTATCAGTCAATAAGATACGTAGTGCAACCAAGTGCCTACGTGTTGCCAGGCGTTTAAAAAGAGGTTTAAGCCAATGCCTCCTAGGTTTAGTATAGTCCGGGCACTCAAAAAATATATGTGCTGTCGTTTCTGGCCTAGGTGTGGCAGGGTATACTCAGACATGAGTCCCTTTCTCACTGCACCATCAGGATTCAAGCAAGCCGGGCCGACGATGGCTGAAATGCCAGAAACCGGTCCCCGGTAGCTTGTCTCCTTTCTGGTGAAGAATTGGCTTGGTAGTTTAGTCTGCCCTGTTCCTATGATGCACTGGGCCAGGGACAGACTGATTTGCATATAGCCAGGTTCTGAACTGGGATGGTGCAGTGAGATAAATAACTGTGATGGATCAAGCCCTGATCTTTGGACTGGGTAAGAGTGGTCTGCTTAATTCAGACACTCTGTTCATCACCACCCCCTTTTCTGAATCGTTTTTGGCCACTATAGGTGTGGCAGGGTATACTCAGACATGAGTCCCTTTCTCACTGCACCATCAGGATTCAAGCAAGCCGGGCCGACGACGGCTGAAATGCCAGAAACCGGTTCCCGGTAGCTTGTCTCCTTTCTGGTGAAGAATTAGCTAGGTAGTTTAGTCTGCCTTGTTCCCATGATGCACTGGGCCAGGGACAGACTGATTTGCATATAGTCAGGTTCTGAACTGGGATGGTGCAGTGAGATAAATAACTGTGATGGATCAAGCCCTGGTCTTTGGACTGGGTAAGAGTGGTCTGCTTAATTCAGACACTCTGTTCATCACCACCCCCTTTTCTGAATCGTTTTTGGCCACTATAGGTGTGGCAGGGTATACTCAGACATGAGTCCCTTTCTCACTGCACCATCAGGATTCAAGCAAGCCAGGCCGACGACGGCTGAAATGCCAGAAACCGGTCCCCGGTAGCTTGTCTCCTTTCTGGTGAAGAATTAGCTTGGTAGTTTAGTCTGCCTTGTTCCCATGATGCACTGGGCCAGGGACAGACTGATTTGCATATAGTCAGGTTCTGAACTGGGATGGTGCAGTGAGATAAATAACGGTGATGGATCAAGCCCTGATCTTTGGACTGGGTAAGAGTGGTCTGCTTAATTCAGACACTCTGTTCATCACCACCCCCTTTTCTAGATGGACAACAGGCACAGAAGGGGGATCGATGAGCACCATTCCATTTTGATACAAAGGCCCCGATCGGAAGCGTGCCTACCCTGAGTTTAAAATACAGGGCCCTATCGGCTGGCAAGGTGATTAAGTCCAGAAAAGTTTTGAAAACAGCCACATCCTTTAATTCCAAAAATGATGCAGTCAGATTACAATGGTGTTGGTTCCTGATGGGTTTGCCAGAGACCCAGTCCCAGTAAAGTTTTTTGAGGTCAGCCATTGGTGGAGCAGATTTTGAAGACCAACAGTCCCCCGGCCCAACTCCCCCAAAAGATTTTTAGTGTCCCTCAGCCACTTGATCTTCGCCCAGCCTCCCATGTTCATTATCTCCGCCAGGCCGTCGGCATAGGACTTTAGCTCCGGGACCCTCCATATGCGGGACCAAAGAAGCAGTGGTCGAAGGCGGGCCTGGTCTTTGATACTCTTACAACCAACATCCAGGAGCACCGGGACTGTCAGGGTACTCGAGGGAAGGGCTAGGAGATCTTTCCAAAAAAAATTGCAGCCTTAGATAGGGACTCCAGGTTGCAGTGGCCCCACAACTCTCCCCATACAAAGCTGATGTTACGCCTCTGGCCTTATAGATCTCAATTGCAGGACTCACCACTTGCCTCGGTGATGCTCGAAATTCCCTAAGCACAGCACCTCCTACCTTTTTATGGTTAAGTACCATCTTATCAATATGGGCGGACCAGTTCATGTTGTCCGTTATGCGAAGCCCTAGGTAGTCAAATTCGGAGACTTTCTCTAAGGGGACAGTGTTCAAAACAGGGGGACTTCCTAATTTCCTTGGGGGGTGCAAAATCAAATATTTAGTTTTGTCCACGTTGATAACCAGACCTCTGGATACACAAAAGTCCTGGAAGCGGGTCAGTAGCTTCTGTAGGCCCTGGGGAGTTTTTGAAATAAGCAAAGTATCATCTGCAAACAGCAGAGTATGGATCTTTACTCCCCCCAGACAGGGTGCGTCTGCTGGTTCTTGCTGGAGATGCTCAACCACACCATTAACATACAACGAAAAGAGTGTGGGGGCTAGCACGCAACCCTGTCTGACTCCCCTACAGACCGGTATCCTGTCTGTTGTTTCCCCATTTTTCCCCCATCGGACCTGGGCATAATTACTGGTGTGGAGTTTAATAAGTAGGTATAGAATGTATGGGGGCAGCCCCAATCCCTGAAGCACCCTCCAAAGTTCCTCCCTAGGGACCAGGTCAAAGGCAGTCTTCAGGTCAATGAAGGCCAAGTAAAGACTGCCCTTGCCTAGTTCCACGATTTTCCAATTTAAGAGTGCTAATCTGAAAACCTTCTCAATGGTCCCCGTTCCTGAACGGAACCCAGCCTGGAAGTCAGATAGCACTCTATTTTCCTCCACCCAGTTAAGGATCCTTCCCAAAATTACCTTTCCTGCCACCTTTTGCGTGGAATCGATCAGGCTTATTGGCCTATAGTTCCCTGGGCTATTTCTACAACCCTTTTTTATAAATGGGGATGACCACCGCCCCTCTCCATGATTAGCAGTTTTAGGGATCGGTGTAGTGATACGTAGTTCTGCCTTGGAGGCTAGAATTTTATTGTATTCATATATTACCGTATTTAGCAAATGTGCATTACTTTTGGAATGTATGTGGCATATTCACATCTGTTTTAGGTCTTTTTCTACGATGACTATTTTAACCTTCACTTCTTTGCTAATTTTTTATCATGAACAGATGCCTCAATTGTAACTTTAAATGCTTTCCATAATAGTTGTGGGGATTTTGAAATTGCATTTTCTGAACTGCCGGTATGTGCGGAATAAGTCACCATTTTCTACAAGTAACACACACTTTCTTAGAATAGATGAGCCCTGAAAGCCCATGGGCAGGATCAAATTTGCCTGGCACACTATGAAGTACTGCAACATTTCATGCATGTCCCTTTATAGCCTTCGACTACTTGGAAATTTAAGTAGCAATATTTTTGTTAAACATTTTCTTGGTGAAGAATCCTATTGTGCATCCCTAGAGAAAGGCTTGCAAGCTTTGATAACTCCTTGCATTTTGGGGCTAATATTTGACACTTTCAATGTCACCGGCTACTAGTGAAGCAGAGAAAAGTGTAATTAAATCAAGAATAATCCCTTATATAATATACATATAATCTGGAGCAATACAATAGCTGTGATTATCTCTTGCACAGCATGATAGCCAAGTATTCTGTGGCACAATCAGGGCCGGACTGGCCGTAGCGAGCACCGGGAGTTTTCCCAGTGGGCTGGGTGGGTAGGGGTCAGTTTTGCAGCAGTGCTGCCATATCAGCCCCCTGTAACAAAAGCATCAGCAGAGCTAAAGCGGCAGTAATGTTGCTTCTCACTAGCTGCCACAATTCCCCTCCACCCACACCCCCGGGGGGCCTTTCCAGCAGAATTGCCAGGGTTTCTTTGTGTTCCGAGCCCTCCCCTGGCACAAAAGTCTATACTGACTCTACAGCAACATGATGGACAAAGCACTGCATTCTTTTTTGTTACTGAATTAATCACAAGGCACTATACTATTTTTTTCCAAGGAACAGGTTATCAACCAGTGGTTGTGTCCTTTAAAACAGTAGCAAATGTTCTCGTTAAAATAGTAGCTAATTAAAAAAATGTCCTTTAGGACTGGAGCTTTCAACAGGAGTGCACAGTTTGGATATAGCGGAATTCCTCAAACATCAAGCGCACTAAGAAGCTTCAATTTGCAACTGGTCCCGCTATGTCCTCTACCCTGAAGAAATGTTAAGCTGCCATTTGTCTTCAGGTCCAGAAATTCAGGGTAAAGTTAGAGAACCTTCTCCATAGACTGTCTTCAAGCAGGTATGAATTCTTGCAGCAGTCTTCTCTCATCTGTCCTGAGCACATTCTCCCCAAAAGGGACTTTGTAGCAATTGATAAGAGGTGTACTCAGTGTGCCTGCAACAGTTTCATTGTGAATCAATTTATAGGTCCTAGACAGTCTTCAGCTATGTTTCATTAGGGTGACTTAGTGCCGGTCCCAGAAAAGGGCCTTAATGAGAATGCAGACCATGGCCTTTTGTGCTACATTCCCTAAAATTGCACTTATAAGCCTTTCATAGAGTCCTCCATCTCTAAACTGCACCAAGGCCGGCCACCAGCATCTCATCCCATGCAGAAAAGGGATGTTCCTAGTAGGCAAAATGTCCTCCTCTGAACGGATAATAGGGTCATGGAGAATATTGATGGGGAGATGTGGTCAGGGAGCTGTCTGAACTCACAGGAATGCCATTGTGCTTCGAATGGTTTGAAGTTTGTCAACTGGCCTCCTCACATCGAAGATAAGGTGTGAAAAACATCAATTAACTCTAAGCCACAGAGTTAATCATTCAGACTGGTTGAACTTTGCGTGAATACTCCCGTGGGAACTCCAAACGTGCCTGTTATGTTCTTGCCTCCGAGGTGAAGCACCATGGCTCGCTTTTGTTCTTTGTGGACCTTCGTGGCCTCGAAGAATACTAGGAGTCTGTCCACCCACTCTTTCCATTTCGGGGCTAGTGCCGAAGGCGCACCCTCCACCACAAATGGTTCGATGGGCGGAATCGTGGCCATCGCCTTGGCGGTGCCTGATCAGGCCCTCGACGATCCGGAAATCCACCAGAGCTGGCACGCGAGGGGGCCGGATGTGGGCCTCTGCTAGATGCTGAACTGCGGGCACACAGGACCTGGCCGTGCCGTGAGTGTGGTATCTTCTGCAGGGAGCCCGGAAAGGCGCATGCGACCGGCGCGCTTACCACGGGCGGACAAGGCCAGCGGCTAGACAGGCAGGCGCCGCGTCCGCTAGATGCGTGAGACGAGGCAGGGCGCCGCCCAGTTCGTCGTGCGAGATGGACAGAAGCGCGCTTCACGCACGTGCCGAGGGGCCAGGTGCGGCGCTGGGTATGAAACCACTGAAGAGATTGCACGCAGCCTCCTGCCGCGGGTGGGCGATCGTGACGATACGCTCTGCAGGATGGCGCCAAGCAGCACGGCTCACCCGTGATCCCCCGGGGATCGAAGTCTTCACCCCAAGCGCACACTGTGGGAGCGTATGATGCCGTGCGGCACGAGCACCACGAGCCGAAGGACGGGCTCGCGGCCGCCGCACGGGACAGCAGGCACACACGCACCCCAGGCGAGGATTCGGCAGCCACCCTCGTCGCCAATTGTTGTGTTCTTGATGTGGGTAGTGGTAGCCTTAGGGGTAACAACTTGGGGCCTACACTCCGGGGCATCTAGTGCTAACTAGGCCTGACACGTGGCCCTAGAAATAACTGAGACGGACACTGAGAATAACTTCTTGGCTCTCCGTCCGCGCGTCTGACTGCGTACGTGCGTGCGGGGCCTCTCTTTATTATAGCAAGTCACATGACTCAACGTTGAACGCTCCAGGCGTCATGGGCGTGCCAGATCCCAGAACATAACAGTGCCCACAATATAGCACAATTCTCTTTTTGCTCAATACATTAAACAAAAAGTGACACAATACTTAATACTTCCTAACCCAAAATGGATTTCTCAGATAATATCCAATCCTTCATGGTGGATTAATTTCCTGTACGTGACTTCCTGCTTCTTCTGTGAACTCACTTCCTGTTTCTCCATGGATGAAGAGCCATCATTGCCATGTTTCTTAAACGCTCCAGTTACAGTGACAAGTTTCTCCTTCCTGTTTACCCTTCACCTTCTATCCTGTTTTCCAGTACTTAAGACTGGCTCTCTTAAGTAGTCTTAATGAAATTCAATTAAGCGTAATCTCATGGAAATAAGAGCTTTCTTTGTGCTACGCTCCTCATCTGTTGTCTATCTTCTATTTTTTTATCCCTCCAGGGGTATTTTTTTTGTTGTGCCTTGCTTTTTCTTTGATTTGGTTGCTTTTGAGAGAGACATCGGTTGTTTCCATATGATATTCAGAAATGCTAAGCAACACAGTGGCTAAAGGAAGGAGTCACCCTACTTAAACCATCGACAGGAGAAGATGAAACTGTTGCTTCCAGAAGCTGACTGATTGTTATGTCAATAAGTCCTTAAATCTTGTTCAGGTATGGATCAATCACAGGCAGGGTGGGACTGGGACAGAAAATAATCCCCAGCACCCAAATAAATGTGGTCCCCATCAGTGAATCAGATAGTTGTACAAAATTTGCAAATAGGGGCAGTCTTGATCTTGTACAGAAATGGTGTTTTGCAAGGTATGGGAAGCAGAATGCATTTTTGTTTCCTGCAGGCAATGTTTGCAGAAATATTAGGGAAATAAACAGTAAAACGTGTTCACCAGACCATAAAACAGGCCACAATTATGCAGAAAATCAGCCCACGCACTGACCTGGCAAACTAGCCATTCTGACACTACAACATTGCCATATAGGCCAGTTCGACCCTAATCGAAGGACCTGACAGCATCATTTCAACAACAGCCTCACGAGTTCCGAGAATTGAGAATGCAGTTCTTAAACAGACATTCACCATTGGAGATCTTCCTGTAGCCAATCAAAGTAATCTTTGTTTCTCTGGAGACCCAACCAAACTGAATTTTTTTCCTGGATTAACTAGTTTATTTTGCCTTTTTTTGCCCCTAAACATCTATTGGTGGGATACCATAATGGTTCGATGTCTGGAGCCCTTTGCTTAGGCTACTCCATTGGTAGCAGAGTTGAACCCAAGTCCGAGTGATACTTTTTGTAACTCTTTTAAGAAGGTGCTTGTGAGACCAGATGGAGACTTTTCAGCTGAAGAAGCTTCGTGTGATATCCAGCAAGGGAATGCTGATGTTCATTTCGATAGGACTCCTTTTTGTCAGCTGAATACTGAGAATATCTTAATTGACAAAACTCATGTGGCAGTATTTAGGCGGGGCTGTAAGGAACAAGTTAAGAATGAGTTGGTGTGCTCTGCTTGGCAATCCTGAGCTAGTGAAGACTAGGGGGCATATTACCAAGCAATAGCGATAATTATCGCTATTGCTTGGTTAGAGACAAAAATTTACCGCTGAGCTGCGGCGATTTTTACCGCAAGGTTTAACGCAAATGCGATAAAAATCACTGCAAATGAATGAATATCGCTGAAAAGTCAGCGATATTCATGCATTACCGAGCTAATGCTCTTAGCCATGTTATCCACCTCCCATTGGATAACATGGCTAAAAACTGCTCAGGGCAGGTGTTAGCTTTTGGAGATATTCGCGCTCAGCGCGAATATCTCCAAAAGTTGGTAATAGGAGATAGCGATGTTAGCGACTGTTTTCAGTCGCTAACATCTTGGCACGCCCACTTTGCATGTCATTAGTCATAAATATCACTGACATGCAAAGCGGGGCCCAAGATGGTCGCTATCTCCTACTAGCTGTCGCTAACTGGTGTTAGCGACAGCTAGGTAATAGGGAGATAATTTTATCTCCGCTTTCTTGGCTTTTAAAGCCAAAAAAGCGGAGATAAACCCCCTTGATAATATGCCCCTAGGTTTCTCATTGAGCATTGCCTCTTGGAACACAAAAATGAAAGGCAAAAGAACGTCTGGGTCAGTCCACGTGCCCCAAACCTCTTCTTCCCGCAAGACAGAGGTTAGCTCTTTAGATACATTGCTGCCTGGAACTCTGCCCCCTAGCACCTGCGTGTAAATATCAATAACACAGGGCCTGATTTTGAGTTCAGCGAAGGGATTAGTGTCCTTCAGGATAGGCGAGTACATTATCTTTGCCATCTCGAGGGTAATCTGCCTGGCAAAATTAGAGATGACCATCATCCTGTGCAGCCGCGGCCCGTGGAGGGAGTTCCGGTAGGGCAGAAAGGCGGGGCGCGGGTGCTAAAAACCAGAATATGGATAAATGGAGGTAAGTTATCAATGTAACAAATAAAACAAATTTCGTAGCGCGCCGTGCATTGCATTTTGCGATGCACGGCGAGCTACGAAATTCGTTTTATTTATTAAATTGGTCACTTACCTCCAATTATCCATATTTCGGTTTTTAGCACCAGCCCACCCTGCTCTCCCCCACCCGGCCTTTCTGCCCCACTGGAACTCCCTCCACGGGCCGTGGCTGATCCTGTGGTCTTTTCTTTATACTGAAAAGCAACACATCACACCAGTTCCTTTAAATGTACTAAAGGTTTGGTGTACTGCTGCCCTCAGTTTTGACAGTCGCACACCAAACTTTTGACAGTTTTTTCTTATTTAACAAAATAATCTCCCAAATTGGGAGTTTGCTTTTGAAAAGCAAATATCTAATAACCCGACACTCTTAGTGTTTTCTCCCAGGATGGGCGGGTCATTATTGTTTTTTACATGCCCTGGGCAATGATGTAATATGCTTCCTCCGATGACCCCCTACTCCGTCGATTAGTCAGACAAAGCATGGCCCTCAATTTCAACATCTAATCTCCATCTCAAGCTCCTAAGAAAACAATGGGGTCAAACCTATTTGCATCTAAGTGTAATAGTATGAGAAGTGGAATTACATCAGTTGCACATTCACTTATTCCAGTTCGGAAACATACACACTGTAGTTGGCTGACATGCACAGGTCTAAAAGATACATGTGCAGAATACTATGCACATAACATAATACTACCATTCTGTAAATGTTGAAGTAGAAACGAAGATTGGGTCAACATTGCAAAAATCTATTCCAAAGTGAGTGTTGCAACATAAAATCACAGAACACATGTAGGGCAATACATAACAACTGAGATGCCTACAAACGTGTAAGGAAGGCTCTATTCACAAAACTTACACACAATACTACCAGGCTCAAAGTTGTATCCATCCAGCTTTGAAATAAGTCAACATGACACCGGTTCACTCATTAAAATAACCATTCAAACACACACACAGGTCATCACCATAAATAAGCTAGCAGCAGGCACAACAACGTTTTCACAACATTGAGATTCGTGTTTGTTGCACAGTCGCTCGGCCTTAAGAGCAAATATTTAAAGAGGAGAGTGAGAGACTATTCAGAAGCTCACACTCTTTCCTATTTTGAAGAAGTGGCATTGAGGAGTTACCGATTTCCTCTAAATACCATCCTGACATAGCCTTCCGAATGGGAACAGGAGTTCATTTCACTGACAGCCAGCTCCCATAGCATCTTCCAGTGTCAACTTACTTGTGATATTAGAAGGATGTAGCCCTTAACTTCAGAAACCTGGGCTTAGCGTTATCATTCAGAAAAATATGGATTTACAAAAGTGTAAACTCAAAAAGGTAACTGGTATAGTAATGCTTATCATTGAACTACTAATATGCCTTTATTTGGCTGGATAATCCTTAAACATTATGTAAGGTTCATCCAGTTAAAAGAGTCCCAAGGCAACTCAAGTTACAGACAGATAGGAAGGGTGATGCTTTTTCATTTGTTTCCAAAAGGTTTTCACCAAAGGTTTTCACTAATATCTGAATACTCTTGAAACTATTCCAGTCCCCTAAGGCCCACCAGCCAGGGCCGGACTGGCCGGCACCGGGTGTTTCCCCGGGCCGGACTGGCCATAGCGTGCACCGGGTGTTTCTCCGGTGCGCCGCCAGGGTGGGGGGCGGGTTTAGGCCCGGGGGGGAGGGGCATTTTTGTTACCTGATGAGGTCTTTAATGCATTCTGCAGCCAAAATGTGTCAACTTTATTCTACACAAGGATTGAGGAAAAGTCAAGACTTACAAAAGAAGAAGTTCCACTCAGGAGAATATAGGAGTAAAATACCTTACACTCAGTTTTCAGATAGAGTAACACCTCGTCCATATCCTAAATAGGTCCCCAACACTGTAAATGTGACGTATTTGTCTGAGGTGGGAATAACCTTTTAACAAAGTTAAATAAAGTTACTTTAAAATCATATGTTAAAAAAGATTATATAGTAATGCATACACTATGAATGGAGAGCTCAATTTGTGAACTGATAACAAGAAAAAAAAGAATCATGTGTACTTAAATAATATTTAGGTTTTATCCAACCAAATTAAGTAACCCTAGTAACATCATGAGAAACCTCTATTTTTATAGGTTCCATGGTGCTTGCCACACTGCTCTTTCTGCCCTGGTCACTGGATCTCTCAATGGAACAAAAGATGTCATTGTTGACGTCTTACATGACAACTTCATCTTCAGCCAGCTGGTGGTAGCACATCAATTGATGGCTGGACTTTATGGAGACATCTGGATAATTAATGAATACATCTAACACATATAGTAATTAAATGTTCACTCAAGCCATGACATTACTGAGACTGGCACATCTCAATGCTCTTCACTACATAATCCCAAATTTAAGTTATGTATATATGCATGAGTGAAATGTAAAGAAACGTGGATTAAAAAGGAACATACATTCTTTTATTGCTTCCTGCCAATTTACAAAATAATTTCACAGTGTGAGAAAGGGAAAGGGCCTTGGAGGGGGAGGGCCTGGTGCCAAGAGCTATTTCAGAGGCACCAAGCCCCCCCACCTCCCCAAAAAATACAAAATAAAAGGTCATTGAGTCTGTAGCCGATGTCCTGGGGTGTATTCACACATTTTAATTTTACATTTGCTGCTTACTGCCTCTGAAACCGAGCTGAATATGGTTGTCAGCTCATTTTCCCTGCCACCATGTGATTTTGGCTCCTCATGGGGTGACTTTGTGAAGGGAGTTGAAATTGTGTGACACACCTTGACGAATGTCTGCCAAAGTATAGAAAGACAAAATATCGACCTACAAAAATATCGGAGCAAAAATATCGATGTCAACATTATCGACATCCTATCTACAACATGGTAAGTACAAAAATATCGGAAAAAAATATTGATGTCAATAATATAGTTTTTTTTAAATATCATTTTTTTATTGAAATAAATACTTAAAATAAAGTAAATAATACCTAAAAATGTAATAAACATAGTTAAAATATTTTATAATATTGAAATGTAATAAAAAATTAATTAAACATATACATATACTATGTAATATAGATACCTACTTAATTATCAATTTGAATAATTATTTTAATAACTTATAAATAATTATAAATAATTATAAATATTATAAATTACAAATTCATCTATACGCATCAAATAATAACATAAATAAAAATTAAATAATTATCCAAAACAAATTAAAAATATATATATACTTTTAATATTTTTAAAATTAATCAAATACTACATTAACTAAAACAATACAAAAAATATTAAAAAGAGGGAATAAAATACTAATACAACTCCAAAAAAAAACAGTAAGGAAAATGTTGGATAGCGTAGGAGTAGAAATTACTATTCCCACTCCAGACAGTGCAACAGTAGGGAAAGTGTTGGATAGCGTAGGGGTAAAAATTACTATTACCACTCTAGAGAGTGCAAAAGTAGGGAAAGTGGTGGATATTTTAGGGGTAAAAATTACTATTTCCACTCTAGGGAGTGCAACAGTAGGGAAAGTGTTGGATAGCGTAGGGGTAAAAATACTATTCCAACTCCAGAGAGTGCAACAGTAGGGAAAGTGTTGGATAGCGTAGGGGTAAAACTTACTATTCCAACTCAAGAGAGTACAACAATAGGTGCTGGATAGCGTAGAAGTTAAAAAAAACACACTTATACATAAATTAATATTTAAAAATATGTAATACATTAATTATTAAATAAATCTCAACTATTTACAAATACCAATAAATAATGATTAAAAACATAATTACCAATGAATAATTAATATCCAATAAATTAATTATTAATACACTACTATGAATGTAACCACTACTTAATTACATATCAACTACTTTACACACTATTCCCCTATAAATGCACAATGAAAGTCAATAATAAAATAATACACTTAATATAGTTATCAATTAATCAATTAATACAAATGAATTACCGAATAATAAAAATTAATTACCAATTAATAATTAATTAATAATAATATAATTAGCAAAAACTATTAATGAATATAAATTATTACTCAATTACATTTAAATTACTTCCCACCCAATTCCCCTATAAACCCATAACCCGCTACAGAACATAATTATCAATTAATCAATTAATTACATTTTTTTACCAATTAATAAAAATGAATTACCAATTAATTAAAATTCATTTATAATTCCTAAAAATTAATAAATATTTTAGTATGATTAAATTACTTCCCACCCGATTACCCTATAAACCCACAACCCGCTACAGAACATAATTATCAATTAATCAATTATTTAAATGTATTACTAATTAATAAAAATTAATTACCAATTAATTAAAATTAATTTATAATTCCTAAAAATTAATAATTAATTTAGTATAATTAAATTACTTCCCACCCTATTCCCCTATAAACCCACAACCCGCTACGGTACTAAAATACAAAATGTACTTAAATTACATTAATAAAATATATATACATATTAAATACATAACAATATACATAAAAATCCTACAAAAATCGATATTAGTAACATCGATATTACTAACATCGATATTAGTGACATCGATATTACTTACATCGATAATCACAAAAGCGATATTACTTACCTTTGATATTCTGTCCCTTCAATATTAAAAAATGTGATATTACTTACCTTCTATATTCTGTCCCTTTGGTATTAAAACATCAATATTATCGTAGGTCAATATTAAAAAATTGATATTTTGTCTGCCTACTACCTTGACACCGTGTGAGTTGGCAGGTCTGATACTGCTTATGATTCCTGTCCCAACTCCTCACACCCTTCAGGTGTCTAACCACTGTGCTCTCAAAAAAAGGCGCATTATAGCACACATACAGATCTAGAAACTGGTAGAGAATATATTTGGAATCCTCAAGTTGCACTTTAGATGCCTTGATCACACTGTGTTGCAGGGATTCTGATCATGCACAGAACTATGCGCAGGAAACCAGTACCTCGGTGTATTGTGGTGTACCAAAAAAACCACCTCAGTGTCCAGAACCCCGATCAAACTAGCTTTTGTGTCTCATTCGTTCTCCGTACTACAGCGAAGCGAGCAATGATTAGACAACCTAGAACATGCGACTTAGGAAACTTTCAAGAATAGTGGGAATCAAGAACACTCTTTCGTTCTAGCTCTCATACCAGTCTACAACGTGAGTAATCAGAGACACGGTATAGTTTAAAATGTTTATTTGAACTAACATGCTCTAAGACGCAGTCGTTTCGCCAATACTAACTATCAAATGCATAGGAATATTACTATCAGTATTGTTACAATTCCATAAAACACAAAAGGGGAAATCATATTATAAATGACAGTGGAAACAGAAATATAGTGCAGTTACCTCCCTCCCCGTGCTAAGAACAATTTTTTTTATTTTTTTTATTTCAGTAATTTTTTATTGAAAATAAAGACATATATACATGGTGCAGAGTGAACACATGGGGAATAATAGAAGAAGACTTCTAGGCTTTGACGGTGGACCCCATTCAGCCCCAGTTCAGATGGAATGAATCACATCCCACGACAATCACAGCTCCTCGAGGTTGGAAAGGGTATCTCCAAGTGCCTCCTCATGCATGCAATGCAATATTAAAAGCACCCGAGTTTGAGTTTGAGCAGCTGCATTTTCTGTTATTTCTTTGTGGGCAGGACTGATCAACATGAATTAACAGCATATGTTGTTATTCGACCTTGGATGCGCTGTGCAGACTGAGGGCACAGAGCGCGCCTAGATATGTGAAAAACAGACAGTTCTCATGTGAAATAGCGCAAGTAGGGTATTTATGTAGTGTCGTGTGCAAAAGCGGCAAAAGCAGCAAAATGGCTTTTAAGCATATAACTCACTTATACTAACATAGCAATGTCTGCAGTTGAACCCGCATCCTCACTACAACTGCGTTGTGATCCACTAAAAAACTTTGAAAGATCATTCACAATATTGCATTGCAAGGGTGCATACGGTTTACAGAGACCCAGCAATCTGTCCCAGTCCAGGTATTCAGGCTGATCCAGTGCTCGAAGGTCAAGTTCTGAGACACAAGTTACTTGAGCTGCATGACTGTCTGTTATATCACAGTGGAAGGCCAGAATCAAGTTAATGAAAACATGAGAAATATCCATCTGCCCACATTAAAGATCCTGAGAGACCAGTGTTTAGTTCAGCATGCTGCAACAGTAAGCTGTGACCATCTTTAGACCCAACACAAATGACATAAAAATGATAATACAATACATGCACTGTCACACTTTCTTGTTGCATTGGGGACACCAGTGTAATGAATCTGTAGCACTCATACATCTACCAGATATAAAATTGAAAAACTAGTTAACTTGTGGATGTAGCAGATGCTCTTGGTTCACAAGTGCGTATGGCAGCCACAGTAGCTTCTCAATGCATCAAGGACAGTTTTGAATTTTACTGCTCTTGTTTTGTGACCTGTTTTTGTCTTTCTTCATTATATACACTACCTAGGCCCTGATTATTAGTGCCGCTGCTTTATATCACACCTGATAAATGAAAACACCATGGGGAACATTTTTTAACCCCTTTGATGCGGCCGCGATTCCCCTGCTGTGCTGTAAACAGCACGAACAGGGGCGGGCCGTGACGAACCCCAGCCGTCATCAGCACACGAGCACCGTAGTGCATGACGGCTGGGGTTCATCATGAGAATGGAAGGGGTTAATGGGTGAGGTAAATAGCACCCACTGCAAGTTTGTTGGGAATAACATGGTGATTTTGATGTTTAATGCATAAAAATGTGCTTGAAACTGTAAATACCATGGCCCTCATTTACAATATTTTGGCGGAGGGCAGCGCCGCAAGCCTTCCAGTTGTTATGTTAGGAGGTTTTTGTAAAGCGCACTATCACCGTAGGTTTCCTGGCGCTGATTGGGATACTGAGAGGGGCAGATTAGAGTTTATCCAGATTGGGGGAAGAGCCAGGTTTTAAGGGACTTACGGAAAAGGATAAGTGATGTGACAGATTTGAGAGAAAAAGGAAGAGAATTCCAGAATGTAGGGGCAAGATATGAGAAGCTTCGGCCTCCCATCCTTGTAAACTTGAAGGATGGGATAACCAGGGGGTGAAGATGGGAAGATCTGAGAGTGCGGGGGGCAGTAGGGGGTGGTAAGAGATTTCAGAAAGCTAGGTGAAGGACCAGTAAGGGACTTGAATACTAGGCAGCCGATCTTGAAGGCTGCCCTGAGATTGATAGGGAGCCAATGCAGTTTAGCAAGGAGGGGCTTGGCCGACTGCCATTTGGGGGTCCTAAATACAAGACGCGCCGCTTGGTTCTGCACGACCTGTAGCCTGTGAAGCAGGGTTTTTGGCAGGCCATGATAAAGAGAATTGGAAAAGTCCAAACGGGACAGGACTAAGGCCAGAGTGACTTGAAGTAGGACAGCGGGGGACAGGAGGTAAGCAACCTTCCTGATCCTGCGGATCTGAAACATGCAGGACGAGACCACTGCCCCCACCTGGGCCTTGAGGGAGAGTTCGGAGTCAATAATGACACCCAAGCTCTTCACAGATGTCACAGGGACAGGGGGAGGACCAAGTCCAGAAGGCCAGAAGTGTGGACCCCAATGGATGGAGCTCCTGCCGGGAAGAAGGAGCTCTGTCTTTCCGGGATTCAGCTTAAGCTGATTTTGGCTCATCCAGAGAAGAATATGGGACATAACAGAGTGGAAATTAGAGACAGCAGAAGGGGTGGAGAGAGGAAAGATGAGTTGTAGGTCGTCAGCGTAGTTAAAGACGGTGACGTCCCACTGCCTCAGAGAAAGAAGAAGGGGGCGAAGATAGAGATTGAAAAGGAGAGGGGACAGAGAAGAACCCTGGGGGACACCGCAAGTAGAGGAGACTTTGGGTCCACGAAAGGTCCCCAGACTGACCGTCTGAGACCTACCAGATAGAAAGGAGTGGATCCAAGCCAGCGCCGGGCCCTGGAGGCCGGCCTGCTCGACACGGCGGATAAGGATGTCATGATCCACCGTGTCGAATGCGGCCGACAGATCTAACAAGACCAGGGCCTGGGGGATGCCCTTGTCAGCATTGTCTCTCAGAGTGTCGAGCACGGCTAAGATGACTGCCTCCGTGGAGTGGCCGGGTCGGAAACCGGCTTGGTTGGGTTCCAGGAAGTTCGAATTTTCGACAAACTGTGAGAGGCTAGCCGTAACATGGGCTTCCAGGATTTTGGAGAAATAGGGAAGGAGGGAAATAGGTCGGTAATTGGCAGGGACCGATGGGTCGGCCCCTGGCTTCTTCAGGAGAGGAACTAGAACGGCCTCCTTAAAAGAGCCAGGCACCGTGCCCGAGGAAAGAGACGAGTTCAGCAATGGAAGAATGCTTTCGGGAAGAGAGAGACAGATGTCTCGCAGTATAGACGGGGGGCAACAGTCATCCGGGGAACCAGACTTGACTTGCGCTGCCCTATGTTAAAAGAAAAGGGCAGGAATGATACGGCATATTCCTGTCCTCTTTCACTGCGTTTGATGCTGGAAGGGCTGCCTTGCGCCAACTCACGCATCCTTGCATTGTGGAGCAAGGGTGTCCATGTTGTAGGGATTATTGTTTTTGTGCAGGATGGAATACCGTTCTGCACAAAATCAATCAATGGATTTGGTTTCCTCTTCCTATGTGTCCTGCTGAATGCAGCACACATAGAAAGAGGAAAAAACTAGGAGAACTAGAGTTATGTCTCCTTGTTACGCCTCACTTGGGGAGGCGGATGCTTTTGGCACATTCCCAGGTTTACATCTGGTTGTAAATCTGGGAATGTGCCATATGTCATGTGAACACCCACTGTAAGCCCATGGCATTTCTCCCCATCGCTGTGTGAAGCACTGCGTTGCCTCACTCCATATCTACAAGGCCATGAAAAGCCATGAAGGGTGACTTATGTGGCCTTGTACATTTAGCTAAACCCAGTGCGCCACCAAAACGTCACAAAAAGTTACATTTCAGCAGCACACTTGGCTTATAAATGATTCCTCCTATACTTTTCCAGTGTCAAATGTTGCCAGAGGTAAATTGCTGAAATTTAAAGGAGGGTTGAGGTATTTAATACATCTGATAATTATCAGATGTGTTCAATACCTTCCTACTCAAAATGCTGACCCTTGCATAAACAGGAGTTTATGCACAGGTCAGAATCCACCAACCCACTCTTAATTAGGCACCTAGTGTAGAATATTGCCAACAAGAACCTGGAAGTGAACAACCGGAAACGCAAGCTCAGCCATTCCTGAGTCATTCAAACAATAGACCAACATCCATCTCCATCCACTGTTGCCCCACCCTGTCCTTCTTGCTATTGCCTGATTTACAACTGTCCCCAGAATGTCTGAGAACTTTCTTCCAGAAGAAGTAGGGTTTGTAGATTTGGGGGTCTTGGGCGGGTTCTCTTAGCGTTATAAAGCTGTATAACTCAGCTGAGCCAAAACTCATGTCTGGTGATGTGGCAATATATTACAAGAAAGTCCACTGCAGTAGGAGTTACCGCATGAAAGGGCTGAATATCTCTAACTGACTCCCCTGATTATCCAAGCTCAAGTCCATTGACATCTTGCATCAGCACCAAACAAATTGTCTCTCCTGGATCACCTTATGTCAGAGGACATCCTAGTGAAATCCCTCCCAGACCTCCTTGCTCGGCTAATGGGTAATATTTCTTTTTTACTGCCAAGTATACCAATGTACATGGAATGCACTGTGGTCCCATGTGATCTCTGTACGCCCATAGTATTTCTATGTTATTAGATGATTTATATCTCGATTAGGGATACATGACACACTCATATGCTGGCTTGACCTCTATAGCGTCAGTCTACATTTGTGAGAGTAATTTCCAATCTATAGTACTGATAGATGGCTTTGGTAAGTGAAACAATTCTGTAACTTTTGCGTGTCATCCACATAGCACGTCTTTAAACTGCTAAAGCAGAAGTGAGATGCAGTTCCAGTGTAATGGTCTTCCATTAAACTCCATTACTCATTTGACTATATGATATGTGTGACATCCACTTTTGAGACATAAACATACCTTTACAGATTATTACCAATACCACCATTCACTTGTGGAGGATGTAATAGAGAATCAGTTGAACCCAGTGAGTAATTGCTTCATATTTTCCTTCCTCTAATACACACTATATTAAATATGGTATTATATTAGAACTCACTTGCATGCATCTACCCTTTGCATGCATGTACACTACATAGCATTGGTCATGAATACCTTCACAACTGAGAAAACTTAGGATTGTTTAGGTTAAGCAAGAAGCATGAATCTCTCTATCACGACTGAATCACCATTACGTGAGGAAATGTAAGTCACAAAAGTAAGGTGACGGGAACTGTACCTTTCTAGGGAATTTCTCCTCCTGATTAGTTTACAATCTGACACAATGGTGATGGAGTATCCGTAACCTCAAGACTGTGGTCCGCCTGCCAAATGTGTATGTGGGCGGATCTAAGGTTTAATCGTGGCTGAGGCTTCTCTGTCTCCACTGTGATTAAACCCCTCCAACGGCCCTATGAAATAGTGCTGTCAGAGGTAGACCTCTAATTTTGTCATTCTAAATCAGATGGGTGAAATTGGAGGTCGGGTTTCACTGCCTGTTACCACCAGCAACTCCCTTGTGGCCTAGGGCAGTGAAAACTGCTAAATGCTTCCCTCACCACGGGAGAGATTCCTGTTTTGAGATTTTCTTAGGAAAAAATAAAAAAAACAGTTGAGGGCACGGCTGCGTCATTTTGATGAAGCCATGCACCACCATAACGGGGGTCCCTGCCAATGCTTTAGAAAAGCCGTCCAGCTTGGTGCCTATTTCTAAGTTTGGTGGGCAGCACCTCCGTCAGGGTGACGCAGTAATTGACTCCATTGCCCTGATGGAGAAATCAGCATTCCAAAAAATAAATCATGCGCATAGTCTGAAATGCACAAACATCATTGTACTGTGTAACATAGAAGTTTCCATTATGCATTGTGTGTATCATTTGTTTTACTTGATATCATGAATGTTTATGATGGGCTTCTCTCTCTCTCTCTCTGTCCATCAAGCAATCCTTATTTGAATACCAAATACAATCATAAAAGTTTAATACACAAAAGCTCATACAATTCAAATACAAATTAAGGAAAACTCAACTAGTAAAAAGTGAATTTCCCAAAAATGAATTCATACGTTTATGATGTGACAGCCACAGAAGACTTTGAAAAACATCCCAAACTAAGACACACATTAACATTAGGTAAAAGTTGTAAAAAACGAAGAGGGACTCTAAAATTATGTTTCCTTAATAGAGGAAATAAAAATCGTGATCTCGAACCCTATAAAACGTACAAAATAATGTAAAGATAGATATGTAGTTCCGCCACAGATACAATTTTTCCCATGTAAGTCGCTAAATTATACCAGTGGGAAACATAACAAATAATAGATGGCGCCAGCTCTAAATCTCAACAACAGAATTCTCTCCCAGCTGTTAAATACATATGTCAAATACAGTTCCAGACTGCTATTAGTCTTTAAAATGACATAGTTTCGAACTAAGGGCTTTTTTCAATCCAAATATTCCCTTTGTATACAATGTCTATCCAATAACATATGTTTGACCGAGGATTTATCTCCTTTACAGATGGTCGTTGAATTATTAAACGGTAAAGATCAACCTAGGCCAACAAAATTATTTGAAATACAACTAAGCAAGTGAATAGTCAATTTATGCTCACACTGCAGGCAATCCACAATAATGGATTGACTAAATGTAGCCCGAGGGGTAGTCCAAACAGAAAGCCACAAAAGAAGAGTGCCTGACTTTATATAATCCTCTAAATAAGACAAGGGAAGTTCTGCATGGCAAAGATAGTGAGATGTTGAGTGGGGAAGGAAAGGAGATGCCTACAGAATATGTTTACTTCCACTTGCAAAGCCTTATAATCAGCATAGCCCCACAACATTATTCTATAACTAGCTTTGGAAACACACTGTTTCTGATACATTTCCAAAAGAGGAGTAATTGGTTTGCCCCCTACTACCTGGCTACTATTAAAAGCGAAAACATTGCTTGTGTAAACTTAGCATTCGTATACTTAATATTTACAGCCCAAGAACTGTTAATTCAAATACAAGGCCCAAATAGGGAAAACTGGACATGCTTTCTAGTCTATACTCATTAATACAAAGGGCTCGTAAAAATGATGCTAAGGACGACAAGCCATGGTATGTGATTTTGTGAAATTGGTAGATAGCTCAAGATTGGACATAAAGTCATGTTGTAACTGGCCCTCTTTGCAGGGTTATCACCACATTTTTTGCTTCTTCCTCCCTTATTTTCCCTGACCCGTGGTTGTTTGCAATAGGACTCTGGGCACTTTACCACTGCTGATCAGTGCTGAAGTGCATATGCTCTCTGTATAAATTATTATTGTGATTGGTTATCCATGATTGGCATACTTGTGTTACCAGGAAGTCCCTAGTAAAGTGCACAAGTGTGCCAGGGCAAGTGATTCAAATGTTACTAGTGGGCCTGCAGCACTGGTTGTGTCACCCACACAAGTAACTCTAAAATTGTGTATCAGGCCTGCCACAGCAGTGCCTGTGTGCAGTTGATAACTGCCATGCTGACCTGACCAGTGTCCCCACTGGCCAGGCCTAACCCTTCCCTCTCTGTACACATTGGACACCCCTATGGAAGTCCTTACGTACTCCCCTGGGCAGGGTGCAGTGTATGTGAAAGGTAGGGCATGTACTAGTGTGGGTGACATGCTTTGGTAGTGAATTACAGCCATTTTCGTTTTTCACTATTGAAAGGCTATCTTCCCACAGGCTATAATGGGGAATGCTGTGTATAATGTTTACCTGCATATCCTCCCATAGGAGCAAGATAGAAAATTACCGTCTGGTATCCCTGAACTCAGAATTTAATAGCACATCTTTTAGGAAGGATGTTTTTTAAATCCTGTGTTTGAAAATAGCACTTTTAGAAAGTGGCTACTATCTTGTCTGACCTTTCTGTGTGCCTTGGCCTGTTTGTGAATTGACTGTCTGGTTTGTGAGTGACAGGGCTGGGGGATTCCAGGAAACAGAATGAGTCTGCCCAGTGGTGAATAGAGAGATCTGCATCTAGATGGGAGGGAGGAGTTGCACCTGGGACCTGAATAGGATTGTGCCTGCCCCCCACAGTGCTGGCTCCACCCCCTGTGGTGCGTCTGATGTCTCTGGCCTGCACTGTGAAAGGAGAGAAGGAATTATGTCAACAAAGTGCTCCAGGGCTGTGCTTTCCCTCCACAATGCTGGCTCCACCTCCTGTGGGGCGTCTGATGTTTCTGCTCTGCACTGTGAAAGGAAAGAAGGAGTCATGTAAACAGAGTGCTCCAGAACTGGTTTGGGCCGGGCTCAGAGCCCTCATGCACAAAAGGAACAAATACTTTTTGGGGTATAAGTACAGGACCCCAGACCACAGAAAATTAGATCATCCTGGAATCAAGAAGGAACCTCTGCCAAGGAGAAAGCTGGAAGACTGAAGAAGGAAGACTGCCTTGCTGTGTGCTTGTGTACTGACCTGCAGTTGCTTTGCTGCCAAGGAGAGGGTAAGGACTTTGGTTTGTGCTGTGTCCCCTTGCTTGAAGGAATCTCCAAGGGCCTGAGAAGAGCTGGCTCCCTGTTAAGAAGTCCCAGGAACAAAAGGACTTTACCCCCAGCTTCCCTGAACTCTACTGAGAGAGTTCTGCCCTTCCCAGAGTTCTTGGTCCAGTTGTGGTGCCTCTGTAAGTTGTACCTGTGCTTGGGAAGCTGGAAATCAAAATTCTAAGGATTTTATGAAAAGTTTCACGCATCCTTCGCTTGCGGAGTGCATCCCTGTCAGTGCGAGGAAATTCCTGCCGCCGCGAAGATCGAGATCGTCGCAGCGCCTGTTGCCACTGCGAGAGCCGATGCATCCTTCACTTGCAGCACGCATTATTCTGGTGCGGGAAAAGTACCATCACTGCAAATATCGTCGCAGAGCCTGTCGTCACTTGGTGAGATCGTCACACCGCCTGCTTGCGGACCGCATCACGTCGCAGCGAGAGTCGTCGCAGAGCCATCGCATTGAGGGGCTGCAAGAGGAGAAGATCGACGCTGCGCCGCCCATCGCCACCGCACCGGAGATTGCGGCTGTCCCGAAAATTGTTGCATCTTACCCATTGCGAGCCGCTTCCACCTAAACTGCACACCAGAATCCACCAAAGGTATCGCATCCCTCCCCATACAGACTGGAGTCATCGCAACAGGCCCGTTGCATCCAGCGGGGCTGTCGCATCGCCTCCGCAGGGTCTCAGGAGTGATGCATTGCTTGCTTTTCAACGCTGCAGCTTTCACTTGGAACTTTTGTCGCATCTAAAGGTACTGCTGGCTAAAACGTGACGCAACTGTGGATTATTTTAACGCAACCTTAAGAAATATTTTGAAACCATATCCTTGAACTGTGTATGTTGGACTTTTGTCGTTTTGGTCTTGTGTAGTTTAGATTAAAGTACCTTTATTTTTATAAACTGTTGTGGAGTCAGTTTGTGGTGTTTTCACTGTGTTACTGTGAGTGTTGGTAGAAATACTTAGCACATTGCCTTTGAGAAGCCTGACTGCTCGTGCCAAGCTACCAAGGGGGTGAGCAGGGGTTATCTAAAGGGTGTATCCTTCTTACCCTGACTAGAAGCAAGGGTCCCTAGTTGGACAGTGGTGCCAACCTCTGCCAACCAGAGACCCCTAGATCTAACAGTCAGTATAAGCTTGCACTACAGAGCGCAGGGTATTTGGAGAACGAGCAAGGACCATTTGCATCATTTGAGTACAAAAGTACCGGAATGGTGACTGAATTAGTGTGAGAGACATCTGAAGTTGAAAAGGTATTATGTTTATTTAGTTGTCCATATCTTAGCTTGGTCAAACTTGTCAAAAGTGGAGGACAAGTCCATGAAAGCTAGGTACAAAGGACTGCGCTTAGCTGTAGTATATTTATCTACTAATACAAGTATATTTAGGCACTCTTATGTTGTGCCCAGCCTTTCTCTGAACCCTTATTGGCAGGGAGACAATATGTTATTATCATACACCTATTCCCTAAATTTGTTAACGATAACCCTCCACACAATTTTAATGGTGGAATCAATTAGAAAAATTAGTCTGTAACATTTTGTATCAGTGCAACGCCCTTTTTTTTTTCAAACCGAGAACAATTGTAGAGCAAGACCATGAAGGAGGGAGTCTACCAAAATCAAGATGAATAAATATGTTAGCAAGTAGGAGAGCCCTGAAATCTACCTTGCATTTAAAAAGGTCGATTGGGACCCAGTGGCGGTTTCTCCCCACGGGCGTCGGGGCTCCGCCCCGGTTCCAAAATGCATCTCAATCATATTTATTTCATTTAAAAAAAATACGTTTCATTTAAAAAAAAAAAAGTTTTAAAAGTCTAATTTTGGCTCTACAATCAACACACCACTACTCTCTTCCCCAGCAGCCCCGGCCAGTCACCAATACCACCGCCGTGACTTCAAGGGCAGCATCACGTGACATGAGACTGACTGACTGACAGAAGCCTAAGTGTTTTGCCGGCTGAGAACCTCACAGCCCTGAAGGCTGTGATGTCATCAGCTCGGCAAAAACTGAGCTTCAAAGCCCAGATAGAGTTAGCCCCGGGCGTTTTATCTCCAAGCCCGGGATCGCTAACCCTCCACGTCAATCAGGGAGTGGAGGCTGTCACCCAGCCCTTTTCCAACTCATTACAGGGCGTGGTGAGACCCACCCTGTGACGAGTTGGGAAAGGGGTGTGGTAGGGGGGAAGCCGAGGATGTGAGTCTGCGCAGACTTGACCTCAGGCTCAGACTGTTTCCCGCGTGTCTGTCTGCACTGGTGAAAGTTTCTGGAAGGCGCTGCGTCACACAGGACATGGACTCCATCACTGGCTGCAGAGACGACCCTCTCCAACTCGAGTGCCCCCAGAGGAGACAGTCCATCATCTTTATTGCCAGTTGCTGCTTGCTGGCCTTTGCGCCATGACTGACTCGAGTCGACTGCAGGAGGTTAGTAGGACATGATTCGTAATTCCAATTTTGTATGTTATTATTGGTGGCGTGGCTGCCTTATTTATTATTGGTGTTGGCTGCCTAGGTTGTCTTTGTTTTTTTTTGGTTATTGGTGTTGTAGTCGACTTGTGTACAATACTGGCTTGGCTGCCTTGTGATTAAGGGCATGTGTCTGTAATTATGCCACCGGGTGTGAGACAGTGGACATTGCTCGTCCGCGATGTGGCCTCCCCCACGGACAGGTTTCCCAAATTGTTTTCCTCCATTGGGAATCTGTATATTGCTTCAGACTGGATTGGTAGAAAATCCTTTCATGAGAATAAACGTTTAATAGCTTGCAGATCTTTAGTTCTTTCACATGCTCTCACTCAGCTCCTGGCCAGGCACAGTACCGAAATTAGGCATAATTAAAAACCCACCATCCACCTGCAGTATTATGTTGCGCTTTCTGCTTGGCAAGTCGGCAGGCTCAGGAATCATATGTTATGTGCGCACTCACTCAGCTCCTGGACAGGCACCTGCTCAATGTGGCCTGGGTTTTACCGAAATCGGGCCTAAAATTAAGGCCTAAAACCCCACCATCCACGTGCAGCATTAATTTGCGTTTTTTTCTTGGCAGGCTCACAAATCATATTTTATGTACGCAGTCTAGCATTTAAATAAAGTTTAAGACCAACTCACGCAGTGCTATTTGACAGCCGCCTGCCAGCATAAAGGTGCCTGTGTTTGTGTCTACATTGATTGAATATAAAAGAATAAAGGGGTTTTCGAATGCCGTGGCGATTGGCAGCATGTTTCCGTTTTGGCGCCTGGTGGAGTGGAGGCCTGCCACAGGGGAAAGTGGGCCTCTGTTCCCCAAAGCTCTCATTGTCATCAGCCACCCCCTGCCAGGCCTCCATGCTGGGTCGTTGGCTGCCAGGGGCACAGTGATGTGTGCAGCATGAATGGCTGGGAGGGAAGAGAGCCTGCATAGGTTAATGTGTAATTAAACGATTGGCCTCCCACTGAGGCCTGACTCTTGCACCAGTTGTTGCACCCCCATCCCTGTCCCCCTGTCTAGAGGGTATTTACTTAGGAGGTGGCTGGGCTGCTCCAGATAAGACTGCCCCCCTATGGCCCCCGCCCCAACCTCATAGGTTTAACCCTTTAATACCTAAAATGGAAGAATACACAAGTCTAGCAATTTAAAAATGGCATGAACCTTTATTTGCTTCTTTTTTATTTTTTACATGTAAATAGCAATTTTTAGCTTGATATCATCACTGCAATTACTTACATTTACAGCCATGTGCTTGGGTTTGCTCAACTGACATCAAAAGCAAGGGCACTAGGTCAGTTTTATCTAATTGTGCAGCACAGTTTTTTCACCTGTGTACGTTTGTAAATTCATCATTTAAAACATGCCGGAGTGATAGCATGAGAAACAGAGTGTGTCCGATACACTGAGGGATAGATAATTCATATGAGAAATAGGAGATGCGAAAAAGAAGTAGAGATGCAGGAAAGAGAGAAGGAAGAGTTTGAGAAAAGTTATGGCCTCAAAGATTCAGGAGGAAGAGGTGTCTGATAAGAATTAATGAGAGAAAGTTGGATTTATGAGAGGGTGTCTGTAGGCAAAGTTTTGTGAGTTGCTGATGTGAAACAGTCAGTGTGAGTGTGTGTGAGACAGACAGCAAGTTGATAAGAGAAGATGTGGTTACAGTTGAACCTTAGAAGGGGGTGAAAAGCAGTAAAAAAATATATGGAAAATTAATTTAAAGAAAGTTTTGAGAAAAGTCTGAAGGTGACGATAGTGAGGAAGGGAGTCAGTAAATGTGTATGCCGTAAAGTGGAGGAAGGAAAATAGAGGATGTCAAAGGAAATCGTAAGACTCCCTTTTATGTGCCAACTGGAAGACAATTCATTCTGGGGCTTCTGGGACAGATGCTGAAAGGCAGGGAAATGAGGGAATTTTCTTACAGGGGCTGAATAGGAGATCTGGAAATCGGGCAACTTCCTCACACTGTCCAATTAAGCTTTAGGGAAATCTGTAGACTCTCCGAGGGATGTAGACTAGGAAACAGGGAAATCAGGAGACTTCTTGACAGATGGCAATAAAGAAATCAGAAATCTTCCCGACAGCTGGGCTGTAGGGAAACCAGGTGACTCCCCAACAAATGCTGAATGTCCAAATTTGTCGGATTTGTAATGCGCATAGCTGCCCCAGCGACGAGGCGTCCCAGCGCAACCACAGACTCCTCAGTGAGAACCAGAGAAAGCTAAAGATTACACAGGGAAAAGCCAGGTCTTTATTGCCTTTTCGAAAGGCAAGGTGGTTCTGAATGGCTCGGATGGACACAGGGAGCGAATTCCAGAGTTGCGCAGGACCGACGTGGTCACGAATTGCGTATATGTCTGTGGTTTAGTGTTATAGATACATGCCACAGCATTGGTGTTTTCATTTAAGCTGACCCGGTTTGCTTCAGTTGTTAACATACGAGACACATGTGCCTAGCTGATAACTGCTGTGGACATGTGATTTGTGCATTCCTCTGGCTCCTCTTTGGTGTAGTCAGGTGCACTATACTTCTTTGTGATACTTCTTTGTGTCCAAGTATTAAAACAGTTGAATAGGCCTTACATGACCACAAAAAAAGATCTTTGGGCCTCACAAGAGTTAGGTTACAGAGATATCAGTAAAACACAATTCCCACTTGGCATCTGTTATATAGGGTCTCATATTACATGACGCAATGGCATTTAATGCTGTTCTAGCAGAGACATTCAGAATATAAAAACTTTCCCACGCAAAAGTTGCTCAGTGCTAGCTCTGCAAGATCTTTGATTATAATCCCACTGAGTGTGCGCTGCTGTAAGCAGTTTGCATCGTGTTCATGCGAAAACATAACGGTTATAGTGATCATATTTGTGATGATTTTTAATTTATGAAGGGATTAAAAACATTAGCAGCCTCATTGCAGGAGCTAATGCAGGCACATTAAGTGAAAAGATCCGCTTGGGCATGGCCATGGCATAACCTACATTTTTGACGTCATCTACCTGAAAGCCCCGCAGCACATGAAAGACGCGTGTTGCTTTTAGTGACTTTATGGCCCTCATTTAGTAAAGTTGGCGCACGTGCTTTACTGAGTGGGCATGAAATGGCTAACCTTCTGCCACCCACCGCTCCTAGGTGTCTGGCGCCGTTTTATGCATGCCGTCGCCGGGTAATGTCTTCACTTGAAGTGTTGTTTATTCATCGACACGACACCTGCTTATTTATCTACCTGCATTTGGCAGACACATGCATCAATCAATGTTAAACTGTCACACAAGGTTATTTTTCTTTTACATAACAGTGCAGGCCTACGGTAGTCGTAGCATATTAAATGTAATAACTAATACCTTATGTGGCAATTTTAAGTGTGTATTTAAAGCATGTTGATTCGAAATGAATATGCCTGTGAAATCAGAGGATATATTTTCATATGTTGCTACATTTTTCCTTGTAATATTTGAAGGGGCTGGTGAGAATGGTAGTTTGTGAGACTGATTTGTATCGCTACTGATCCTAGGAATAAGCCTTTTGATGAGTTTATTGCAATATACATTGTCAGATTCATAACGTTTAGATTTTATGTTTGCACATTAAGTGCAACCCTCCTGATCTGTAAATAGTAATCTATTAATGTGCCAGTGGTGAAATGTCTATTTAATTATTACAATAAGTTATTTTCGCAAATTGAATGGCGATATTAATCAAGTTAAGCTGACTCTTTGCATTTTTCAAATTATTAACAGCTCATGGGTTATGTCTGTGCTTTGAGAATGTAATAAAGCAACTGATAAACCGTTTTTCTCGATCCCTTTTGGAAAAAATCCTATTACTCTGTTTTAGAAATGTAAGTGGATGGGTAAGGAGCTAACTAGAGTTGCACCTGTAGACCGACTGCATTTTAGGGATACAATAATGGCATTGGTTAAATGGCAGGGACAGTTTGAGCTTCTGGAGATATGTTTACTTTCATTCCCCACCATGCCCCAATTTTGAGGATATCACCCTGAGGCTCGTATAATTTTCACTGATGTTATACCCGAGAGCTGACTTTAGGGGGTGTTTGGGCTGGTGCAGTTTACTATACAGGCTCAGCTTTGCACATTAGTTGTATCTCCCTGGTGACAGGTAATGCCATGCTAGTGCCCATATTACTCCTCTATGAAATGCCATCTTATGCCGAGTTTGCACGACGCAAGTACCCTGCAACTTATAATCAGAGCCCTGGTGTCACCTGTTCAAGTAACGTGAAAAAGAGAGCTGCCCCGGACAAATGTAAACACTTGCTGGCTGCAGCTGTGTGTTTTTATGCTCTGAGACTCTATTATCCCACCATTACCCATTATCCAGCTGTCATTTTACAGTAATCAACCCGAGATGCAGCTTCTCGGAGCCCCATACTGAGCTGTCTCTTCTCAGAGTCTAGTCTACCACCTTTTTGTATAAACCTCCCATTGGCTAGCTGTCAGATAAAATACCTCAAGCCCACCTGTTGCTTCTCTGTGCCCCATAACCAGCTGTCTCTTCTTGGCATCTATTCTACCACCTTCTGGTCAAATACTCCCATTGGCTAGCAGTCACTTTAGAGATATCGAGCCCAGCTGTTGCTTGTCTGAGACTGAGCCCCTCACCCAGCTGTCTCTTCTCAGAGTCTATCATCCCACCTAAAAGAGACAGACTTTCCATTCGTCCCTAGTGCTGATATACTGACAAAGAGGCCAAGAACCAGTGGGCACAGAGGCTAATCTCCGACTTCCCCCTAAACCGATCTGTGTACAGAGAAGCCAATTAGTGAATGGTCATGAAAGAGGACTTCCCTCTCAACTTTAGCGGTGATCTGTTGAAAAAGAGGTAACGGGAAAGCCAAAGGACTGTTTTTTAAACCACAGAGTCGGGCATTTAATAAAGATGATAACTAAACTCAGTTTGATAAGTCTCGAGGCTCCGCAAAAAGTGTTATGGCGCTTTATATGAGCACCAGTTACAAAAGGAAACATTCATTTCTGTTAGGCATGGAGTGATTAAGTGATTTGCCCAGAATCGCAGGATGTTTAGCGTCATTACCGGGGCAAGGGTAGATTGCTGATAGCAGCCTCCTTCTGTGTTTAAATCCACCTCTGTCAAGGCTGACAATTGGTCAAAGGTCAATTTCGTTCTGAGGTTGCCATGCAGTACGCCTATCAAGGGCACTGCCAATGCCAGGGCATACAGGGGTGCCCTCGTTTTTTTGTCCACGCAGTGTATCCAGCACTGCAAGGTGGTGAATTGTAGCAGGGATTGGTGCGTCCTGTTTATTTGTTTGTTATTAAAGTACATCTGTGAGGTACTCAGCAATGCATTGTTTCAAAGTCTGTTATGAAGCTCTGTGGTTATGATGAAGATGAATAAGCAGCTGCCTATGTTATATGACACCACTTTATTAATGTAATAACTGCACTTTCACAATTGCTTTATTAACCTTCCTGCTTTCACAAATTTGCTTGAAAATGCACCATTTGTCCACTCTTTTTTCAAAATTTTCTCGGGAGGAATTCCCCCCGAACCCTCCTTAGTGGGTTGGGGATCGCTCGCTACGCTCGCTCGCTACAGTGCAGTGTGATTAGCTTTTTTACACCCCCACCACTTTCAAATGTCACCAGCCACCACTGTTGGGACCCCATCCGGCCCTGGAGCTTTATTAGGGTAACTTTGAATTAGGGCTTCAATGAGTTAATGTACAGAAACGTTAAAACAAACAGATATATCGCTGTTATGAAATAAGACAGAGTCGGCACTACTATCAGGAGTTGCCCTATGTTTATCACTAAAGTGCTCAAACCTTTGATCTCTGGTAATGTGGCAGCTCATAATAGAGGATGATGATGTTTGCAGTCTAAGTGCATTAACCTCCCTCCAGAACTCCTTTGGATTCCTAGAGTTAGCCACCATCGTTAAGCGATCACAATTGCCATTACCGATTTTAGACTTTCTATTTGGTAAGGCCTGTTTTGTAAAGTGCACATTCATGTGAGACTGAGATAGGGTTTCTGGGAGCAATAGCCAAAGCCCAGCGCAACTTCCTGTTAGCATAAGTATAAAGTCCATCAAACCACAAAGTATTAACTGGTGGAGGTGTGCACACCGGTCATTAAAGAGATTTGTTAATTACATTACATTGATCCATAAAATGGCTGCCTAGATCAATTCCTGGGCATTGAAAGAGAGACAAGGCAAAAAGATATCTAAATTAAACCTGGTCAGGTTGTCCAAAAACTTGTTAGTATAAGAGCAAATGGCAGATTTACAGGAGCCCATTAAGCTGGGGTTCCGGCTGCACAACAATGTCATCCGTCCCTTTCACCAAATCGATAGGTAAATTGAAAGTTGCTACTAATAGTTTGTGACCCTCAAATCTTACATCCAACACACATCTCTTCACCAACTGTTGTGACAATCCAGGGGTCACAAACATGTAATCCACCGTAGAGGGACACCCCTTACCATGAAAGGTAGGGATCTTTGGCTTGTAATCGTACTCATGAATAAGATTTTGAGCCAATATGTAATTGTCTAGCTCGGCACCTCTACGATCAGAAAGACTCTGCCCAGTATAATTTTCAAAACAAGGCAGGGTAATTTCAAGCCTGATAGGTGGAAAAGTGATTTTAGCGTTAGAATCTCCCCATAACATATTACTACATTTTGAACAGGGGGAATTATATTTAGATACCAATTTGTCAAAGGTCTTAAAAAGAGATAAGTATTCTGATTGTTGATATTCGAAAAATCGTAGTTATAAACATTTTAAATATAAAAATGTAATCTATGTAAACCAGAGACATGTAATACTTGAATCTCTTTGCTGTTAAAATGTAAAGGAACTAAGGTAGCTTTACCCAAATGGATAGGTCTCTCTTTGGCTGCCCACATTTGGAGGGAGTAGCTGGTATAGAATGGCAAACATAACCATTGCATATGAGTGGAGCAGTAGCCCATGTTTCTTGCATTATAAAACATTCATATTTATCAATCAGGGATACCCAATCAGCCTGATTCAATTTACAATGGATCCCATCACATTCCAAGAAATAAAATTAAAAACAGAAAATTTCACCTCAAAATCAAAGACAGAAAACTCCTTCGATGTGTTTCTATGTCCTTCCCACTATAACTAGCAGGTCATGCAGAAGTTGATGAAATCACTTCTTCCTCGCGAATACAATGGCGACTTAGCACAACAGATGGCTCAGAGAGTCAATGAATCCTTTTAGAGTTGTGTAAACCATTCAACACTGCAAACCTGTTACAAAGAGGCAATAGATTAGGGGAAAGCATAGGTTACAGCAAATTCAACCTTGAAAGAAGGGGTGGAGCTGAGCTTGAAACACAGGGATAAACAACATGAGAGGGCATCTAGAAATATCTCAATGGGGGGGAACTAATTTGAGAATGTCCTGAAAGATAAAAATTGGAGCGCGCTAACAACGTATGCACTATATTAGGATCATTAAAACCACACAATCCCTGTTAAAGAACTTTGGGGTTGGTCCAATCCACCCTACAAGCCATAAGTATGTCATTGTAGGAACTTGGGGCCTCATTTATGAGGCTGTGCGTCACTATTACGTCGCTGGTGCGTCACTTTTTGTGACTCACCAGTGGCGTAAAAAATGCACCTTGTTGCGCCATACTTACAAAGTGACGCATCTAGGTAGATGCGTCACTTTGTAAACCCCTGCGCCACATTATACCTGCGCCAGGTATAATGTATGCATGGGGGGCGTATTGACGCAAGGAAGGGTCGTAGAAGTGATGCAGTGAAATCTATGAGATTTCACTGCGTCACTTTTAGGACGCTGTTGTGTCAAAATCTTGCGCCTGCCTCACAGCAGGCATAAGACTGACGCAGGCCCTTTCACATGGGGCTTGCCCCATGTGAAAGGACGCATTGCTGGAGTTGCATCACTTATGTATCTGTAACTCCTTGCGACATGATGCGTCATACATTAAATATGACGCATCAGGAATGTCGCAAGGAGTGTGCACTGAGAAGTGACGCATCGCTGCTTTCACGCAGCGATGCGTCATTTCTCATAAATGAGGCCCTTGGATTAAATCCCACGTGCTTGCATAGCCAATGCAGCACCTTGCATACCAATTGATCACTGTTCTCATCCTGAGTTAATTTGGATTTGGGAACATTAGCCAGGACTAGCACATATGGGCACACAGATGGAGGTAGGCTACGGATATCCAAATTCTGCAAACCGTGTGCCTCCCTGGGTACATGATGATAGGAATACTTGTGTTATTATTAAGAACACGCCCAGAAACGATGGCCGAACATACAGTTGATGGTACCGCTGAAGGAAGGCGGGATGTTTGAAAAGTAGAAGGTAACAGGGAGGGAGGGGGACAGAAGAAGTACCTATTTTGCCTGCTGAGTACCAAAGCACAAAATCGGACCCACTATCCCAACTCCTGTAGCAATATCTGCCGATACGGTAGGTATATTCTCAGCCGTTTTGGTCACGGAAAGCTTAATCAAACAGGATTCAACTGTGACCTATCATTTAGAAAGTGGCTTAATATGAACGTCTAAAATTGATTCACATCTAGAACTTAAATCATTTAAATAACCTGGGTTATTTACAGAGTCCACTGTACCTACATTTGTCTGTGCATCACTTCTACCTGACCACTTCTTCTTAGTATTGACCCTTTTTTCCCTTTTCCTGGATGTTCACTAAGTGAAACAGCACAGTCATGTGATAAACAAGTTCTGCTAAAGGTCCCATCTTGATCATGAGTCTTAGTATTGGCATTTCTTGCAATGCACAGGTCTTAACAGTTTCCAAATCTTTGTGCATAGGAGATGGTCTGACCCATTCAATTGACAGCCTTTTTTCAGTGAAACAATTTTTTTTAGTGATTACCCCAACCTCACATTCCAAAATAGAATCTATAGTTGCTCAGCTCTGCCATGTGTGATCCCCCACTTCCTGCAGCAAGAGACTGAGGTGAGGGAAGTCCGCCCCTGAGAAGCATGTCCCGGGCCGTGGGGAGGTGACCTGCCTCTTATAGCACCCGCTCAGTGGTACTCAGCTCTGCCGTTTGAGCCCCCACTTCCTGCAGCAAGAAACTGTGGTAAGGGGAGTCTGTCCCTGAGAATCGCGTCATGTGCTGTGAGGGATGACATGCCTCGTAGCACCTAATAGGCGCTTCTCAGCTCTGCTGCGTGTAAGCCTCTACCTCTTGCAGCAAGGGACTGTGGGAAGGGAAGTCTATCCCTGAGTAGTGCTTTTTTTCTCTGTCCTTCTGCCCCTCTCTCGTTCTCCACAGATGGCAGCACAAGGTGGAAGGCCAGCAGGATCTGAGGCAAGAAAAGAGTACTTTTGCCATGGGGTGGACCACCACCACAAATACAGCAATTGAGGAGGAGGTAGAGGAAAACAAGGAAGAGTCCCCCTCTGTAGTAAAATCAGTGCTCCTCAGTGATGCATTAGATTGTATGAGAAATGCCTTTGGGAGGTGGACACATGGAGGAAAGTATTGAACCTGAACCCCATTATTTACCACATTCGAGGACAATGAAGAAGGTGGTCGTTCTAGCGAGAAACATCCATATTAATGTAGCCGGAGCCTATGTTCTCTGTCACTCCTCCTCCCACATGCAGTCCATGGCCAACTATTAACCAGCAGGGAAGGGAACTCTTTGCGCCTGATACCCCTGAGTCCTCTTGTACAACCAATTCCACGGTCCAATCCTTTGTCCCTTTGATCCAAGGATGGAGTTCTTAAGGCAGTTTGTGACTGGGTAAAAAACCATTCTGAAATAGAATAGAAATTAGTTTTACTGCTCTTAGGATGCCCAGCATAACAAGCTCATTTGCCTTGCCTCTTCTACCGCTTGAACACCCTCGCCTAGCTAATTTGTCAGCCCCACCTATTCCACTACTCTTGTCTCTGCGACTCTGTGTCATCCTCCTCAGGAAGAGTCAGGCCTAGCAGCGCTGTCAACAAACCAACACAGGAAGACGTAGAGTTGGTCTCGGTCACATCAGACCAGGACGAGGATGGCCAGAAATGTATTTCTTTGACCAGGATGTAGGAGTGACTTTGTTTTAGTTTCACTTTTCACTTTCTAGGGAAAGTACTATTGGTTTGGAATTCGGTGTGTGGACATTTCATTTTTAGCTTGGGCATTTATTTTGGAAGTTTTATTTGTGGACTTATTTTCTTTGAAAACGTTTTAAAATCCCTCTTCAAGAAATGTATCCTCCTCTGGAGTCATCCAGTATCTTTGTTCATTTTTTATTATTCTGATATTTAAATGAATTTCGTTTTAAATGTGTTCTCTTATTTGGAAATGTCTGTTGATGTTAGTGTCAAAGTGTTTTGTATGCCTTTATATTTTGTTCACACAACAAGACACAAATAAATATATACATATTTGCAAGCTATGCTCATACAAGAAGATGAAGTTGACATGTGTACCGCTTGCATGGCACTAGTGTCATAAGTTTAAGATGGTGAGGTTTGGAATCCATTGGAAACATTGAAATGCAGTGCAGAACCAATTCATCGCTAGGGGAGGGGCTGAGAGGAAATTAGAAAAAGGCAGGTAACTGTTATCCACTAAATGCACGAGGGGCAAGGCATGGTCCTTGAGGAGTGACCAGCGGCCTACTGGACAGGGCTTGAAAGGGTTGTAATGTTAAATTATGCCATCAGGGGCCATATTACAGTAACGGTGCCCTGTATCTGTTTGCACCGCGGCACACTTTTAACTAGGTATGCCAGGTGCAAACGGAGACAGTGTATCCTATTACTGATAATGTGCTGCCCCTAGAGCAGCCACAACCAGTAGCATTAGTGGAAGGTGAAACAGCTGATTGACTCCGCTGATCCACCTTTCACAGTGCAGACATCACCCTGCCTACACTTTCAAGTGGGGAGGGGGGTGGAATCTCACTGCATATAGGTTCAGTGAGTGACTCCATCTCCCAGTAGGAGGACATCTAGATGGGGCCCACTGGACCCCATTGACGTCCTACAGAGGAGTGTACTTAGGTGGCTCACTGACTGTGCATCACCTCTTTCTGGCGCACAGTCAGTGTGCCACCTGAATGCCTCTTTACCTTTGCAACTGTGTCTTACAACAGGCCCTACACCCATTTTTCATGGACCTGCTAAACAACATGCAGAACAAGGGGAGGGTAGAGTGATTCACCCTAGGAATAGCTAGTACCTATGTCCCTTAGTTTATTATTGCTGCCTAGTGGGAATGTGACTAAATCCCCTATTGTCTCCCATTTGAATGTACACAGCCTAAGTGTATTTTGCCTACCATTCTGCCTACATGATGCAGACATTTGATTATGGTAAGTGCCTAAAGAAAAGTACATCCAATACTAAAATCAGAGATTAAGCACCCAAGACTGTGTCTTACCTCCTGAGTAGAGCTCATTTCTTCCCTATCCTGAAGAAACTGCACTGATTTCCAGCAGCCTCAACACCAACGACATCCCTCCCTCACAAGAACTGTGCGACTCACTAGCCATCTTCTTCCACCGCAAGATCGCTGACATCCACGACAGCTTCAACACCACGACTGCCCCGACTACGCCAGACTCCACCTCCCCTGTGAAAACCACCAGCGCAAACCGCCTGACCTCCTGGCCTCCTGGTCCAACATCAACGACGACGAGACACGCAAGGTCATGAACTCCATCCACTCAGGATCTCCATCTGACCCGTGCTCACACCACGTATTCAACAAAGCAGACACAGCCATCGTACCCCAACTACGGAAGGTCATCAACTTCTCCTTCGAAACAGCGAGAAAAGCTGAAAGCACGCCGAAATCAACGCCCTCCTCAAGAAGCCCAAAGCGGACCTCAAGGACCTCAAGAACTTCCGGCCTATCTCCCTGCTCCCGTTCCCAGCAAAGGTCATCGAGAAAATCGTCAACATGCAACTGGCCCGCCACCTGGAAGACAGCAACATCTTGGACCCATCCCAGTCCGGATTCAGACTAAACCACAGCACTGAGACAGCCCTCATCGTTGCCACAGATGACATCAGGCGCCAACAAGACAACGGCGAAACATCAGCCCTCATCCTCCTGGACCTGTCAGCCGCCTTCGACACGGTCTGCCATCGCACTCTAAAGACACGCCTCCTAGAAGCTGGAATCCAAGAGAAGGCTCTTGACTGGACCAAGTCCTTCCTCTCCGGCAGAACCCAGGGCGTCCGCCTCCCACCCTTCCGATCCGAAGCCACCGACATCATCTGCGGCGTCCCCCAGGGCTCATCCCTCAGCCCAATGCTGTTCAATGTCTACATGGCCCCCCTCGCACAAGTGGCCCGCCATCACAACCTCAACATCATCTCCTACGCTGACGACACCCAGCTCATCCTCTCCCTCACCAAGGACCCATACACCGCCAAAACCAACCTCCACGAGGGAATGAAGGCCGTTGCCGACTGGATGATGAGCAGCTGTCTGAAGCTGAACTCGGACAAGACGGAGGTCCTCATCCTCGGACCAACCCCCTCAGCCTGGGACGACTCCTGGTGGTCGACCACACTGGGAACAGCATCAACACCCAACGACCATGCACGCAATCTAGGATTCATCTTAGACTCCTCCCTCTCCATGTCTAAGCAGGTCAACGCCGTCTCCTCCTCCTGCTACAACACCCTCTGCATGCTCCGCAGGATCTACAAGTGGATCCCGACTGAAACAAGAAGAACAGTGACACAGGCCCTTGTCAGCAGCAGACTGGACTACGACAACACACTCTATGCAGGAATCCCAGCCAAACTCCTACGACGACTACAACGCATCCAAAACGCCTCCGTTCGACTGATCATCAACGTCCCCCTCCGCAGCCACATCACCCCCTACCTGAGAGACCTACACTGGCTCCCCGTCGACAAGAGGATCACCTTCAAGCTCCTCACCCACGCACACAAAGCCCTCCACAATGCCAAACCAGCCTACCAGAACAGCAGACTAAGCTTCCACACCCCCACCCGCCAGCTCCGCTCCACCAGCCTCGACCTCGCCACTGTCCCCCGCATCCATCGAACGACCTCCGGCGGCAGATCCTTCTCCTACCTCTCCGCCAAGACCTGGAACACCCTCCCTATTCACATATGGCAGACCCAAGGCCTACTCGCCTTCAGAAGACTCCTCAAGACCTGGCTCTTCGAGCAGTAGCAGCACCCTCCTCTCCTCTTAGCGCCTTGGGACCCTCACGGGTAAGTAGCACGCTTTACAAGTACTCTGATTGATTGATTGATTCAATACCATGGTACTAATTAATACATTATTGCCTGGCTAGGCCTAAACCATTTGAAACACTAATTGATGAAGTGTAAGTTTGTTAGGACAATCACCTGGGAAGAAACGGCTAGTTCCGCCTAGCAGCATTGGGAAAAATATTGCCTGAAAAGCCCTGTGACACATCACAGGCTATATGTGGAATTCTCTGCCAGCGGTTATGCGAACCATTCATTAAATGTATCCTAAACACATTCCTGTTTTAATCAGACGCTATTGACACTTGCCACGATTTCAGCTTTGCAGCCAGTATAGAATGAAGGACTGAGGATCTACCACTCTGCATAGCAGTCATAGCCCTTGCAAGTTCTAGTGCGTGCTGCTCCAGTTTGGTAATCCCTCGTACCTGTTGAAACCCTGGTCCTTGATGAGAGTTTTGGGTGAGTAGCATATTTTGCGTCTCCTTCTGTGCATCTTTATAACAGAGCTGAGATGTTAAGAAGTGGAAGACACTTGACACAGCAACACGGAATGAATGAGGTCATTTCATTATGGGGAGATTGAGTGGCTCACACTCAGTCCCCTCCTGGGAATCAGTGCAGGGTCACAGTGAAAGGCTCTCTCTCTCCCTTACCATTAGTGGCCATCATTAGAATTATTATGCTTTTTCCCTTTTGGTATCCCCCCTTTTTACATTATATATGTTGATTATTAGATATAGTGTAAAGGTAAAATACACATTTTTTCATGTTAAAATACATTTCAACATAATAATCAAATCTACTTGAACATATTGATGTTATTTTGTATTAGTCAAATCCTCTGTTTTTTCTGATTGTTTTGAAAGTTGCATGGAAGCTGATGTGTTTATTTGTGTTTGAACAGAAGCAGGGATCCACAGAATGTGAGTAAGTAGAATGGGTAACAAGGACCTGTCTGCTAATTGTTTATTTTTGAAACGTTAAAAAAATGAACAGATAGAATATATCAACTAAGAACAGACTGTGAAAAAATAGAGGGAACTTCCTACCAGAGACAGCAGATAAAGGTCATCCAGAACCTTATCAGCTACCGGGAGGCACACTTAGCCTTTGCTCTGGTGGCTTATCGGACTGCCTTTTGAAGTAGACAAAAACAGCAGGTGTTGCTATTTTATTTTATTTACTTGGTGTTAAGGGCAGCTTAGTTAGCAAAAGACGTGAGGGTGGGGTTGGAGAGTTCAATATAAAAGAATCTTATGATTTCCCCAGTATGTTAAAATATTATATGTCATTCACTCTATTGGCACATTTTGGTGCCATTATTTAGTTGATCTTACAAAAGGATTATTCATATTGTATGCGCTAGGATAGGACTTTGATTTTTAAAAATAAATGTATTCCTGGTTTCCTAGTGCCTTTTAATGTTCCTGTCCATTATTAAATATAGCTAGAATTTCACTAATTGTCTCTGTGATATTTCCTAGGATTTGTCATTACCTAAAATGCATTCCATTCGCATAGTGCTCAGTGGGTTCTGGGGTGGTGGCACTCCAACTGACTTTCTGTCTCAAGTTGACAAATTGACAAAGTCCCTAGTGCCAGAGGGTCTAGAGAGTCTATTTCTGTGCTGTGTTCTGGAGAATGATCCAGAAAATATATCAAGGTAACTGTTGGCTTTGGACCACTCAAACCTTAAAACGTTTTTGAACCGAATTCTCCATAAACAGGTTTGTATAGACCCATCAATTCAAACGAAAAAAATACATCCAATTTATTACACTGTACTCATTGTGACTTTGCAGGAACATAAACAATGTATACATTGAAGATAAAGTGTGTCCTTCTGTGCCAATCAGTTAAGCATATGAGTCTTCTACCCTATGAGAAGTCAACAACTGTCAAAAGTGGAAATGCACAGCGTACAGATCCACAATCTAGCATTAGCCATGTGCAGCAACACCCCACTCAAATCTGTGATGTCTCTGCTTCATCCTAGGGACAAAACATAACTGGGCTGAAAATCAAACACTGGGGGATTATACTTACCTAATATCCTTGTCTAATCCCCATGCACACCGTAGATGCTTTTTCTGTTCAAACAGTACCCGTGCAAATATTTATATTTTTTCCATTTTGTTTATGCTATCACATGAAATACCTTGCAAAAACATGAGACTCATGGCGTTTGGCAAACAGGAACAGTTTGTTTAATTAAACATATTGGCTGGGAGAAAAGTTACAAGCACAGGGTGTAAGGACTGTTTCAAATTACGGTCGGTCTGTGGCCTCCTTTTATACTGTTCATCGTAGGTAATAAAAGGTTCCTGGTTATCCATGTATGGCGAGGAATGTAAGCTGCTGTCTTTGGGGGCATAAATTAATTATCTAATGGAAAATATGGGTGGGCCTCGACCTTGCGTGGACACAATGTGGCCAGTGGGTAACGTGTCTAGATGTCTGGCATGGGGAGCAAATGATCACTGCGTGTACTGTGTCCTGATTTGCAATATGTTTCTAACTCAGGTGGCATCTGACTTTATGGTGTTTTAGGAGCGTGTGCACCCCATTTGGCCATGTGTGCTCTATTGGGGCCAATCTCCATTGACCATTTTAGTGTCGCTACACCTATCTGTGGGATCGATCTAAGGTTTCCTGTTCGTGCTTTTGTCTGCCAGCTTTGTGCCATCCCACCTGTGACCTATTATTTATTAACTCAATAAATACATAAATAAACCTCTGGTGTAGGTCTCAGCGCCTGCCTGACTACGTAATTGCAAGTCAAGGTTGATGTGAAGTTCACAACGGGCGAATTTGTTAATAAAGATGCCTTTTCACTTTCATAAATGAAGGTATCATTTTCCATATTATCGTCGACTTTTTCCATATTACCAACTCTTTCCAAAAATAATAAATACTTGAATCATTTGGCCTTCCAGAAAAAAACCTAAAGGACGGCATCACAAATTATTTGGCTTTATCATCCAAAACCATCCCAAAGTTTGCATATGGAGCAAAATATTTACATGTGAGGAATCTTAAACAAGGGGATACATAGTAGGTTCAAGGTCGCTGGCCAGAATTTCAGTATGACCACTGACTTTTGAAACAAGTCCCATTTACATTCATTGCATGTAAATTTGTCTTAAGTGCATAGTCTCATAATCAGTCTTTTGGGATCGAGAAAGATGCCATGCATGGCTCTAGAAAGAGCACACCTCTTTCTCAAATTCAACATAGCAAACTTTAGGAGTTTGACCCCTCCCTCAGCACATAAAATAATCATGCATGTGTGTTAAAGGGACTATTGTGATATGGATTGAGACCAAGACTGTGGCTCTATGATCTAGATGGGCACACCATATGTCTCCTCTTTTCTGAACATGACTAAACTCAGTTTATAGGGCTATAGATTACCGACAATGGGGGCCGCAATGCCGTTTATAGTCGTGAGGTAGGCCTTCCCACATGTCCATACCAGGGAAACTCACCTACTGGCTTCTCCCAACTTAAAAAAAAAGTGGTCAGGCAGCTCTTTGTAGTTAGGTCCTTGGCCCACCCAGATAGGACATGGATTTTACGTGTGTACTGTTTACTGTGTATGGCACAGGTAGCCTTACTCACACTGGGATCCACTGTGTATTTGCTACATTAAAGTGGTACCAAAGAGAATGCATTGGTGGGAGAGCAGAGGTGGATTTCTGGGCTCCCATCAGGACATTCCAGGGATCTTTTGTAGTGGGTCTGATTGAGGAGTCTTAAGGAGAGAGGACAAAGGAGGCCCTTCTAAGTTATGGAATTTCCTTGTGCCCTTTCCTATCCCATTTTTTCCCGCATGACTACCCACCGACAGACAGGTAGAAGTAAGAAAGAGGGTCTGTCGCTTTAACCTTTATCTCCTTGTTTTTGGGTTTCTCCTGCCTGGAGATACCCAGCTCCACACCGCCCCTTTCCTGCTCAGACCATAGCTGGTTCATGTTGATTGCAATGAGCAAAAGATCACAACTGCCCAGAATTGATCTCAGAAATGAACTTTTGTAATACACAGCTCCTGTCTTCCACTTTTGTACAAAGATGGGCTGAAGTTTTCAAACTAATCCAAGGTCTACATATCAGTTACGATGATGAATTCTCTGTGGACTAGGATTAGGGTATCCAAAGCCGGTTCTCCTTACGAGGTTTTCGACCAGACACCTAGGAACGTCAATTAAGACAGCCAGTAGGGGTTGCCTAGATTCTGCTTCAAGAGGGATACATACAAAACATCCCTGGAGAAAAGAGATGCCTCTCAGATAAAGAGAGGACATGAAGGAATGGAGGAGAGATGAGACAAAGATGTCGGCTGTGTGCCACGGAGCAGGTTGCACTGGTCCAGGAGGCTGAAACTCCAAAGTCCCCAAAGTATCCCACCACATAACTAATCTGTGTGCATATGTGGTCAAGGGACAGCTGGGAACTCAAGTCAATTTGAATTTCCTTGATATCACCTGAGTATCAAGAATTTTTGAGCTATTAAAGGAAACCAGGCCCTAACCGAAATCAACCAAAAAGACAAGCAGAAATACTGGAGGAGAGCTGCGTTAACAGAGGAGACGACATCCATACCTAATTACTCATCAGAGGAGGGCACCTGGGGGCATATTAAGAAGGAACAGGGAAAATTAACGCTAAGGGCGCTTAGCGTTAATTTTTTTAATGCCTGCTATTGCTGGAAAATATTGCCTGGTTATAGCGTTATTAACAACGCTAACCGCCTAGGTGATAAAAAATCCAGCAATAGCGGCATTTTGGGAGGTTATCGCTGGTAATGCAGTGATAAAACTACAAGGATAGGGATATCCTTGTTGATAGCCCATGGTGGACTTAGCCATGTAATCCACCTCCTATTGGATTACATTGCTAAATCAGCGTGGTTAGCACTGCTTTTTTTGTCTTTAACAGGGTTAGCGTAAAGTTTGATAATAGGAGAAATGTCGCTTAGCGACATTTCTCCTATTATTTTGCACTGAAACGCCCACTTTGCATCTCATTAAAGATGCGGAGGGAAGCATAGTGAAAAAGGGTGCTAACATGCAAATTTGCATGTTAGCACCTTGTTGTTGATAGAGCGATGTTTTTATTTCTGCTTCTTTGGCTTTTAAAGCCAACAAAGTGGGGATAAAGCCCTTGTTAATATGCCCCCTAGTTCTTCGAGTGGTGGGTTTTGTTGTCTGGGCCAAAGAAAGAATTCCAAGCTGCAAGATTCAGAGACTCAATTGGCACTTCTGTGGCTGGGGCTTGTCTTGCCTCCATGCACCTGAAAACCTGCACCAGCACTGTATTTTCTGAGCTCTGAGTTAGCACCAACTGGCAAGAATGGGGCGAGGTCCCTGCTTGTTGTGCTCCGGGGGCCATTCAGTGCACACCCCTGGGACAGCTGCAACTCTACAGGCAAGGCTGGCACTACAAACCTACTTAAAAGCAATGATACTGTGCATACTAAGAGAAATCAATTAGAAGGGAACTAAAGTCCTGATTAATATTTGGGTACTCTGAAGCAAAAACAATGGATTTCCCTCCATGCCAACATAGTGCTTCTCCAGCCAAATCTAATAATGGGTGGATCCTACGTTTAGCCACGATGGAGACACTGCTCTGTCTCCAGTGTGGCCAACCTTTTCCAATGCCCCTGGGGAGTAAGGACCATCTGAGAAATGGGTATATGTCTGCTGCCCAAAGTAGATGGGCGGACGTGTAGTCCCTTTTCACTGTTTCTTGCTGCCATAAAAAACTTGGTGGTAAGGAACAGAAACACATTTTAATGCTCTCCCTGTCATAGGAGAAGACTCCCATGGGGAGGGGAGCTTTATGTTTTTTCTTTACAAAAAAAAATCCTGTTTTGTATTTTCTTTTTGTAAAGAAAATAATAAATATCCTGTGCTATAGGGCTGCATCCTGCTGATGCAGCCTCATGTATAGAGAAATATGCATTACCAGGAACTGCTGTGACGGTGGTTCCTGGGAATGCTTTTATAAAGGACCGCCTGCTTGGCGGTCATTTCTAAATTAGGCGGGCAGTATCTCCGCCATGGGAATTAGGAGTAATTTCTTCTGGTCTCAAGGCAGAACGGAGAGCTATCCACTTTGCTAATAATCTGGCCCTAATTCTTAATCCCCAGAAGGAAAAAGCAAAGTAAACAATGACCCCAACATAGCAGGTTACCCTTCAGACATTCGCTAGGCCACTCTTAATACTGCCAGAGAGAGCCAAAGACTAATCAGGAACTGTGGCATTGGAATTTTTTTTACAAGACTGTCCGTCAGGATCAGAAGATGCTACTTCACGCTACAACTAAATTATTCATTAGTTATATACAGTAATATGTTGTGTGTGTATGACTAACGTAGAGTACTTTCTCTTTTTATAGACTAAGGGGTCCATTAGGATGTCGGGCGGTGGCACCACCGCGGTCATGGTGGGGTGGAAAAACGCCTTTTCTCGTCTGCGAGCTGCGGGAAACACGTCCGCCATATTAGTATAGCAAAATATAGGTCAAATCCCATCCGCTGCGGAGCGACGCGCACCGCCATCAAAGTGCACCCGCCACCGCGGCGGTGGGAGCCAATGGAGACTCACCGCCGTGCGGAATGACGCTCCACAAATTAGGATGGCCCAAACAAGCAGATGCACCGCAGCGGAGACACCGCCCAACCAGAGACGGCCGAAACTCGACAGCGGAGCGCAATAGCAAAGACCCGGTCCACACCGCCATTGACCCAGCTCTACATGTGTATCCGGTGCTGTACCTGCTACAGCACTATCATCAAATGAGCCAACCGCGGCTGCTGCAGGTACGCAACTACACAAATACAACACAGGGGCTGACACAGGGTAAAATTCCACAACAGAGACCCTGCTGGGGGCAACAATACATCCACAAGGGCACCCACACATGACCCACCTGCCACCAAGTCACCCCACTGCATCCTGGACGCACATCGACCATGAACTTGCAGCAACATCCCGGTCCCGGTCATGTCACCGCAGCGGTCAACACACGCGCACAATGCAGAAGGCTGGCCAAGTCCAAGGCATGGGCAGGGCACAAAGACCACAGGGACACACCACCCCCAACCACACATCAACACACCCCATCAAGTCACAGGTCAGGTGCCCATCCTGTGCATCCCCATGCACAGCAACAAGCAACAAGCACAGCAACAAGCAAGCAAAATCCACACCCTGCACCACACAACAATCAACCAGGGAGACAGCCACTGCAGGAGTGGCTGCACAGGAACACACAACACACAAAAGCAGTGCCACACACACTGAAGGCTACAAATACTTGCCAGTATATACACACAAGAACAAACACACACCCTGGGTGTAGCCACAAACATTACACACACACATCTATGCCTGAACAGATGCCTGCCCAAAGGCAACACACAAACACTACAGAAACACACACAGAACCCCATCAGAAACAGACATACCCTGTCAGCCAAACTGTGGAAAGCCAATGAGAGCACAGATACAACAGAAGTGCACATCCCCATCACTCAGGAACAAAACACACACAACATACTACAAATCACACAAGATGTGCACCATCTCAGAACTACACTGCCACATGAAACCAACCACAGATGCACATGAATTCAAAAATGAACAAACACTACAGGACATCAGGGGATGCACATCAGGCAAAGCCAAGGCCACATACACACAGCACTGTATGCACAACAAGTAGTGTGTGCTCAACAAACATAACAGTCATACACAGACATGACTGACACAACATCAACACACACATAATACGAATCAGCACAGCACAAACACAACAGCACACCCAGGAATTGAAGCAATACCACAGCCAACACACATAGATACAACACACCAACAACAGATGCCCCACTCTGGGACACAAGAGCAGAGCCGTTGTGACCAGAGCACTGGGCAGCACACACAGCTGAAGTGCACATGAGCAATCCTCACTGATTAAGCACAGGAACATCACACATAAACCATTGGGGCAATGTCCAGAGTTAAACATTTGTCCTGGCCCAAGAACTGCACCACAAAGCACAGTGACACAAATGAAGTGATGGGGAGGCACACACACACACACATGTAAACCAAGGGGACAGCTGACATCAAAGTTAACTGACTTGCATGTCAGTAGCAGATATGGAAGGGGTGTACCATTCACAAAAAGAGGGAGTGCAGACCCTCAATGGGTAGGCATAAGTGGCACACATAGGGGATGGCATTACACCACACACATCATGCCATACAGTAGGATAAAAGGCACCATGTGTCTGCAATTCATGAGAAACACAACCACAATGGCAGTGTGGAGCAGCAGGGCTACACAGTCTATACAAACACACTCAAGACACATGGATGATCAAACAAATAACACTGATGTGCAAGTCACACACTTTGCACACACATAAGTGACTAAAACAACAAGGAGAAGTCAGACAGAACGGCATGGACACACCAACACACTGCACGGTGCACAACAGACAACTCACACATGTGCTTATAACCATATCCACAGGGCAGAACAATCCAAACAACAGGCACACAACTCCTGGGTCACACATGTGTGTCTTTCACAATCCAGGGGCAAACACACATCCACATCCCCTACAAAGTCACACCCTTCACACTGCACACCTCTTGACTACCCAAAAGCACACATCTCATGTAGGCCATGGGAACAGGACTAAGGGCCAACACAAGATGACCATACACATACATAGCTGGGCACACATAAAGGAATAACACACAGACATCATGACATTGCCCAGCCTGCATGCAAACCTGTGCACAGCATCACATCCTGTGCTGGCAGTGTCCCCCAACCTGACGTGTGAACAATGTAGCCAACAATAGCAAACCACTAAAAAGAGAACTACATGACAGGTAAAATAGCCATCACAGATAACACTAGTATCAGTGTCTGAATGTACTGAAGACCCTGTCACCCCTGTTTAAAAATGGGATCTGGCCAAAGAGCTTGGCAATGTTTAAGTGATATATAGAGCATGGGGCAAAGGCAACCAAATGCACACACCAAAATAACTTTAATCGGTAAGGACACTGACAATACAGACAACAGGAGTAACGGTCTTTATTCACATATTGCATAGATGTCACAGTAGAACAACGATTCAGAAAAGGGGGTGGTGATGAACAGAGTGTCTGAATTAAGCAGACCACTCTTACCCAGTCCAAAGATCAGGGCTTGATCCATCACCGTTTTTTAGCTCACTGCACCATCCCAGCTCAGAACTTGGCTATATGCAAATTAGTCCGACCCTGGCCCAGTGCATCATGGGAACAGGGCAGACCAAACTACCAAGCCAATTCTTATACTGGGAAGGAAACAAGCTTCCGGGGACCGGTTTCTGGCATTTCAGCCGTCTTCCGCCCGGCTTGCTTGAATCCTGATGGTGCAATGAGCAAGGGACTCACATCTGAGTATACCCTTCCACGCTTATGGTGGACAAAAATGATTCAGAAAAGGGGGTGGTGATGAACAGAGTGTCTGAATTAAGCAGACCACTCTTACCCAGTCCAAAGATCAGGGCTTGATCCATCACCGTTTTTTAGCTCACTGCACCATGCCAGCTCAGAACTTGGCTATATGCAAATTAGTCCGACCCTGGCCCAGTGCATCATGGGAACAGGACAGACCAAACTACCAAGCCAATTCTTATACTGGGAAGGAAACAAGCTTCCCTTTCTCACTGCACCATCAGGATTCAAGCAAGCCGGGCCGAAGACGGCTGAAATGCCAGAAACCGGTCCCCGGTAGCTTGTCTCCTTTCTGGTGAAGAATTGGCTTGGTAGTTTAGTCTGCCCTGTTCCCATGATGCACTGGGCCAGGGACAGACTGATTTGCATATAGCCAGGTTCTGAGCTGGGATGGTGCAGTGAGATAAATAACGGTGATGGATCAAGCCCTGATCTTTGGACTGGGTAAGAGTGGTCTGCTCAATTCAGACACTCTGTTCATCACCACCCCCTTTTCTGATTTGTTTTTGGCCACTATAGGTGTGGCAGGGTATACTCAGACATGAGTCCCTTTCTCACTGCACCATCAGGATTCAAGCAAGCCGGGCCGAAGACGGCTGAAATGCCAGAAACCGGTCCCCGGTAGCTTGTCTCCTTTCTGGTGAAGAATTGGCTTGGTAGTTTAGTCTGCCCTGTTCCCATGATGCACTGGGCCAGGGACAGACTGATTTGCATATAGCCAGGTTCTGAGCTGGGATGGTGCAGTGAGATAAATAACGGTGATGGATCAAGCCCTGATCTTTGGACTGGGTAAGAGTGGTCTGCTCAATTCAGACTCTCTGTTCATCACCACCCCCTTTTCTGATTTGTTTTTGGCCACTATAGGTGTGGCAGGGTATACTCAGACATGAGTCCCTTTCTCACTGCACCATCAGGATTCAAGCAAGCCGGGCCGAAGACGGCTGAAATGCCAGAAACCGGTCCCCGGTAGCTTGTCTCCTTTCTGGTGAAGAATTGGCTTGGTAGTTTAGTCTGCCCTGTTCCCATGATGCACTGGGCCAGGGACAGACTGATTTGCATATAGCCAGGTTCTGAGCTGGGATGGTGCAGTGAGATAAATAACGGTGATGGATCAAGCCCTGATCTTTGGACTGGGTAAGAGTGGTCTGCTCAATTCAGACACTCTGTTCATCACCACCCCCTTTTCTGATACAGTAGAACAACAGCAGACAAGAGCAAGGCACAAAATGCTGATCATATGCAAGATAATCTGCACAGGCAAACTCCAAACAGGAAGACCAGTGGCAAGGGCACAGGTGAGAGTACAACACAGCAGAGCAACAGGGCCAGTGTCCAGGTAACAGGTGAGAGTACAAAACAGCAGACCAACAGGGCCAGTGTCCATGGCACAGGTGAGAGTACAACAGAGCAGAGCAACAGGGCCAGTGTCCATGCGAGGTAGCCCAGCAAGTACATGTGAAGCTGCACAGGGGAGAGTCCAACACAGCAGAGCAACAGGGCCAGTGTCCATGGCACAGGTGAGTGTACAACACAGCAGAACAACAGGCCAAGTGTCCATGACACAGGTGAGAGTACAACACATCAGAGCAACAGGGTCAGTGTCCATGGCACAGGTGAGAGTACAACACAGCAGAGCAAAAGGGCCAGTGGGCATGGCAAAGTGCAGAGTCAGGACATGAGAAGCTGCACAGGCAAGGGCAGAACATCAGTGAATGACAAGACCAGTGGGCATGGCAAAGTGCAGAGTCAGGACATGAGAAGCTGCACAGGTGAGGGCAGAACAGCAGTGAATGACAAGGCCAGTGGGCATGGCAAAATGCTGAGTCAGGACATGAGAAGCTGCAGAGGCAAGGGCCTCTGTAATGTGTGTTTGTCATTCCTAGGTGACTCTGCATATCCCAGCTGTCCATGGCTGCTGAGCCCACTACGTAATTCCAGGATCCCAGCTGATATGAGGTACAATGAGGCCCATGGCAGGAACCGTTCTGTCATTGAGCGGACTTTTGGCCTGCTCAAGTCAAGATTCTGCTGCCTTGACAGGACTGGAGGTGCACTGTCATACTCTCCTGGGAAGGTCTGTAAGATCGTTGTGGCATGCTGTATGCTCCACAACATGGCCATTCACAAGGGGATTCCCCTGTTCCTTGATGATGATGAGGACCCAAGACCCCCGCCTGCCCAAGGACCTGAGTCCAGTGGAGAGGAAGAAGGAGTTTACATGCGTCAACAGCTCATCACCCGCTACTTCACTTGAAGGTGGGTGACGAGGTACAACTTGTACTATGTATGGTGTGATTGCTTTGCTGTGGTCGTGAAGGACTATGTGCGGATGGTACACACAGGCACATGTAAAGTCACCTGTGTGTGGAAATGTGGCAGTGACATGTCATCTGTGAACATATACAGGACTCAGTTTGTTGACACTTGTTGCACATTGTGTTGTCTGCCTGTTGACTCATGTAGATGGTTGGTGTAGTGTACTGTCTGTGATGTCACACTCTCACAAGTGACTGTTGTTCTGTTGAAATTATCCATGCCTACATACTGTACATCTTTTCGATACATTATGGAAATGTTGAACACTCTAAATATTGAACTAAAGACGAAGTTGAACCAATTGAAGTGTGCAAGGTATTTTACTTACATGGTTGACATGTGAGGAGTGTGGGCAGATTTACATGAAGGTGGTGATGTAGTAGTGAGTTGTAAGAGTAGACACCACATCGATGTGGTGACTCAGTCCAACAGACAGGTGCCATTCACAAGCCAGTGTGGGGAAGGACAGTCCAAGCAGTCAATGCAGTGGGGAAGAGGGTTGCCATCAGGGCTGTCTCCGTGACTGGCGTTTGGCTGGTGCTTTGCCTCCAGAGACTCCCAGGCTCTTCTTTGGATGCCCCCTTGATCGCTTGGGTGGGGAGGGCCTGCTGCATGTCTAGCGGCATCTGAGTACTCACCCCTCTCTGTGGCCGCAGGGGAGGATGGTGCACTGTCATCCTGCAGCACAACAGAGGGGGCGGATGTGTTGTTTGGGATGCAGGCCTGTCCCTCAGTAACGCCACTTGCTGGCCCATGAGGTCCACCAATTGTCCCATGTGTGTGTCGATGGACCTCATCAGCAGGATGAGCTCTCATAATAGTTCTTCAGACCGGCCACTTTGTCCCTGGACCTGTTTGTAGGCACCGTTGACTCTGGTGAAGTGGTCCAGGGATGGTGTATCAACCTCCTGAGGTCTGGGGTGACCCTGGCCCTCCCACCATCCCTGCTGCCACAGACCTGTTGCCTCGCCACTCTGGGCCCATGCACACTCTCCCTGTAGTCCACAGTTGTTGGTGTGGGCTGTTCATTCCATGGGACAGGGAGGGTGCTGCAGGTGGCACTGGTGGTGGTGGCGGTGGTGGTGGCGTGGTGGCGGTGGTGGCGGCGGTGGAGGCACAGGCCGTAACTGCAGGGATCTGCTGTGCAGTTGTTGTTGCAGCAGATGTGGTGGTGGGTAGGAGGAGGGCCTGGGACCTGGCACACCAGATGGGCCGGCCTGGAGCTCATCGTCCAGAGAATCCTGGGAGTCTACATCCGAGAGTCCATGTACCAGGGCTGGAGACTGGCTCTGCTGGTCGTTGTTGTCGTCCTCAGCAGTGATTTATTGGTCACCTGTGGATTAGATGGGGAATGGTAAGTGTTGTGCACTTTGTAAGAAATCTGTTAGCTGTGTGTCATCCACTGTCTATACACTACACAATTGACAGTTCATCACAATTTTTTGTAAGTGCAATACTGTGCCTCATTACATGATTCAGAGGTACATACATTACTCGTACATCTCAGGTATTGATACACTGAATGCAATTGGTGGTGTGTGTAGTGATGCAGGCCTCCCTCCCACATACACGTCTCCCACGGAAGATGGCTACCTACCTGTTATTTTGGTGAAGAATGCAATGGCTTCCATTTGCTCCTGGGTGGTATGGGGGAGGGTTCCATCTTGCTGGGGTGTGGGACAGGGGGCTTGGTGGGAGTAGTAGTGCAGGCCTCCCTCCCACATAAAGGCCTTACAAGCAAGATGGCTACCTACCTGTAAGGTGAGGATGAAGAATGCAATGGCTTCCATGTGCTCCTGGGTGGTGTGCCGGGAGGGCTCCATCTTGCTAGGGTGTGGGACAGGGGGCATGGTGGGAGTAGTAGTGCAGGCCTCCCTCCCATATACAGGCCTCCCAGAGGAGATGGCTACCTACCTGTTAGTGTGTTTGGTGAAGAATGCAATGGCTTCCATGTGCTCCTGGGTGGTGTGGGGGGAAGGCTCCATCTTGCTGGGATGTGGGACAGGGGGCATGGTGGGAGTAGTAGTACAGGCCTCCCTCCCAGATACAGGCCTCCCAGATGAGATGGCTACCTACCTGTTAGTTTGTTTGGTGAAGAATGCAATGGCTTCCATGTGCTCCTGGGTGATGTGTGGGAAGGGCACCAACTTGCTGGGGTGTGGGACAGGGGACATGGTGGGAGTAGTATTGCAGGCCTCCCTCCCACATACAGGCCTCACAAGCAAGATGGCTGCCTACCTGTTAGTTTGTTTGGTGAAGAATGCAATTACTTCCATGTGCTCCAAGTGGTGTGGGGGGAGGGCTCCATCCTGCTGGGGTGTGGGAAAGGGTGCATGGTGGGAGTAGTAGTGCAGGCTTCCCTCCCACATACAGGCCTCACAAGCAAGATGGCTATCTACCTGTAAGGTGAGAGTGAAGAATGCAATGGCTTCCACGTGCTCCTGGGTGGTGTCTGGGGAGGGTTCCATCTTGCTTTGGTGTGGGACAAGGGGCATGGTGGGAGTAGTGGTACAGGCATCCCTCCCCCAAACAGGCCTCCCAGGCAAGATGGATACCTACCTGTTAGGTGAAGGTGAACAATGCAATGGTGTTTGGGTTGTGCAAGAAAGTACATATCAGTGTGTTGGTTAACATTTGTTTGTACTTACCAGCTTCCACTCCCCCGGATACTCCTGTGAGACTATCAGGATGCAGTATGGCAAGCACCTTCTCCTCCCATGGTGTGAATGTGCTCTGTGGAATGGGAGAGCCACTGCCAGTCCAGTTAGCCAGCTCCCAGTTCTTTCTCCTCCTCTCTTTGACAACCCTTTCGAGACCATGCCACCCCTTCATGATCTCCTTCTTGGATCGGGGGTGGACCCTACTGCATTGACCCTTTGTACTATTCTTTCCCCACATTTGAGTCCTTGTGGCTAATGTTGTCTGTTGGACCAGGCTACCAAACAGTTGTGGTTTACCATGACCGTCAACTCACTCTCTGTGAATTTGGGCATTTTCGGTGATGTCATGGTGTGTGGTGTTTGAAGTATTTGTGGGTGCAGGGGTGTGGGTGGTGGGTGTGATCTTTTTGTGTAAGGTGTGCCTCTCCTGTCAGATCTGGTGTATGCCCTTCTCTTTTGGAGTGTTGCAAAGGATTGTGGTCAGTGAAGGGGATGGCTTTATACACAGCTGTGTGGGTGTGTACACATGGGATTGTGCTGTCAGGTGTGTTGTGGGGGTTGTCCTGGGAATTGTATGTTTCTGTTTGGCATTTTTCCTTTTCATTTGTTTGTGTCTTGTTTATTTGGGGGGCATGGCTACTTCGGTTTGTGCAATTTTTGGTATTGCAGCAGTGTTTTTGCTTTGGAACGCCATGTTTTTCATGTATCGTCCGCTGCTGTAGCTATGCTGCAGCTCTTCCGCTGCCTCTCACATTCACTCCTGTATGCGACCGCTGCCGTTGGAAACAGCGGATCGTACTGCAGAACCATCGGGGATATACTAATTTCCCATGCGGTGTCTCCGCTATGCTTGCGGCGGGTTGTAGCTTTTCTGCTGCGATTCCAGCCACCGCGGTCGGTTTTTGGACGTCACCGTCCGTGTAGGGTGGTTTTGCTTAGCCCGCTACCACTGGGGTCGGTCTTTTTTGGCAGTTGTTCCTGATTTGACCACTGGTTTCTCCACGGTCCCGGCGGGCGTTTGTTTCCCGCCTCTATGGCGGTCGGCGTGGTTTTACGCCTGTCATCCTAATGGGGCCCTAAGCATTAACTTGACATTTCATTTTTAGCTTGTGTTGGTGGGTCTTTTGAGTTCTGAATATCTGACCCCCATCACCTCCCTGAGGAAGCCTTGGACTATTTGACTTTGGTAACCAAAGGTGCTAAAGGATGCAATTTGCAGTGTTTTTGGTCCATTAGTGAGGTTCTGCCCCAGAAAACTGGCAAACAGCTATGATTGACACAATTTTAGTCCAGTATTTCTTTGTGGCCTGGTGCTCCCGAAAATGTTACCATAGTGTGTCTGTTCAATTTACCCTTCTAGACCTATGTTGGACTTCCTGGTCCAGAATAAGCATAAAAACTACTCTATGATGAAGTATTGATTACTTAATTGTAAAAGTTGTATTGATCTTTTACTGCTGAAGTCTCTGTGATGTGGGTGGCTAACGTAGATCTAGGAGTACTGGATCAAAGGAAGATGTTCATGGCAGCGTTGGAAGGTGGATTATTAGTAAGGGTAAGTATGCACCTACCACTAGCAATAAGGTCACCAACACACTATAAGGCTAAGACAGGGTCTCAATAATTATTCCCTTGCTCGTCCCTTGGTAGCTGGCAACAAACAGGCAGGCTTTACTTAGGAGACAAGTGTGTAAAGCATTTTAAAACACCAATGCATTAAATAAGTATGACACAACACACACATTAAAAAATCAACACCAACCAAAAAATTTGGAAATATTTTGATCTTAAATGCAATGAAAACATCAAAAATCCAATGTAGGTAACCAGAGGTATGAAATGTTAAAGAATAAACACTTTCTAGTGCTTAAAAGTCAATAGAGCCAAATCAGAACAGCTGGTTGAGCTTAACCAGGACAAAGTCATAGTTTGAAGCTGACCGCGATGGAGCCCTGGTCAGATACACTAAGCGGGATGCCTGTGTCCAAATTGTACCATCACACATAAATACTTTTCTGAAGGATTTTCTCTCTACGTCAAGCGGGCCTCTCGAGCATGGTGGATTCACTGCAATTTCTTAGGCTTATTTCAGCGGGAGCCCCTGGCCAACTCGTGGAATTCTTGAACTCTGGAGATTTCAGTGGGATGAACCTGAAATCCAGGCCAGCTTGCAGTTCAACATAGTCGGGTTGACTTTCGATGTCGGGTCAGTCACCATATGGAGCAGTTTTCAAAAGCTGCTCCAAACTTCTCGAAACTCCTGAAGTTACTCTTGAGGGTTCAAAGTGACCAAAACACAAATCCAAGGGTCTAGAAGCTTTGAGATGGTCTTTGGAAGTTTGGGACTACAATTCCCACAACGCACCTTGCCAAATCCTTAAAAGCCCACTGAGTGCACTCCAGACTGGGGACTTCTTGGTGGAGATAGAGGAGATGAGCTCTGTTAACCTGTTGCTTTCAGGGAGTCCACTCCTCTTTTTGCGGCAAGGCAAATTCCTTAGGGTTGTAGTTCCTTAGTATACAACAAGTGCTGATATTCAGATGGCAGTCCCTTTGGTGCCAACCAGGGTTCCAGCAGGGCAGTCATTGTATTTTCAGGCAGGAAATTTGAATTTGCAGCGCTCTCATATTTTTTCCAGTGTTCTGGGGCAACAAGCGGGCGACATCACTGACCAATATGGTATAGGGTGCCACCCAAAAGTATCATAGCTTCCTCCAAAGTGTGGCATATGCTTGCCCCACAAAGCACTGTATTGTAAAATTCAAGATGGAGAAACCTTCGCCATGGGTTTAAGATCTGGCTAAGCTCTCCTGTACGGAACTACAACAGCAATACTATCTAGCAGATATCGAGTTTTATGATTTTTAAAGTCGAAATCCAGCCTCTCAAAGTCAAAAATCTCTAATATGGACCCCAGACTCCCTACAGTCATTTCATCTTTTAACAAATCCGGGCACCAAGCTTCGAAATGATATCTTTTATATCAAAATAACCCCCTCTGTATCTCAAACAAATTGCTGGCGCCTTCATAGAACATTTTGGACCCCTTCACGTCTCAATAAATTATTGCGTTGAGAAGACTCTAAATGCTGGAACTGCAAAAAAAAGACTGGAGATCTCCCACATCTCTTATTTCACTGTAACTCTGTCTCTCATTTTTGGAATGAAGAATTAGATTTCATTCCGTCCCTGTTGGGGATTCAGCTGAAATATGATTTCACTGCCCTCATTCAAGGATTCTCAGATCCACATCTCAAATCACCCAAGGATTGGCTTCTGGTAGACATTTTATTGACCTCGGCCTGTAAATCTGTTCTTGCTTATTGGAATTCTACTACAGCTACTTCTAGCAATTCCTGGCTAAATTGGATATTTTGTCTGAGAGGGGCCGATAACATTAGCCTCCAAAACTCACACTGGAAGCTTCAATCTAGACCTATTTCGAAGACACTAAATTACTATTTTGCCTATACTAAACTCCAGTGATTCAAATATTGGAACACTCTGCAGCGTCATAATTAGTTACTATCATGGTATTGACACTCTCTGGCACCTACCTGCAACCTCTTCAGATGGTAATTACCCTAACCCTATCTCCCGAATTGTCAGCCCTTCTGTTATCTACAATTTTATATTAGTTCTCTGAGTTGGTGTATTGTATCACTTTATATTATATTATATTATATTATATTATATTATATTATATTATATTATATTATATTATATTATATTATATTATATTATATTATATTATATTATATTATATTATATTTCACTGTTGCGTGTCATTCAGGCTCTGATGTAACTCATGACCGTAATTGTTTGTTAAATTTTTTTGTTACTTCTTATTATGTGCCATGTATATCAATACAAATATATGGTACACTTTACCTACTTGTCCCACCTGCGTTCTGTATTACTGTCATTTTCAACTCTTCTGTTTGTCATTTTTCATGAAAACCAGTAACGTTCTGGCTAAGGCAACCTACTGGTGTGGCTCATTTCTCTTAACACCTTAACACTCCTCTTCCAGACCTCCCTCAAATTTCATTCCTGGGGCTCCCATCCAGCTAGATGTTAGAGGAAGAGGTGGTAGGCCTGGCTTGCATTCTTATGTTATGTTATGTTAAGTTAAATAAACTTGATATAGCGCAAAAATCACCCAGGGCCATCTTTGCGCTGTCGCAGAAACAAGATCGAGGAATGGGGAGGATGTTCAGAATAGATAAGCTTTGAGTTGTTTCCTGAATTTACAGTACTTTGAACAGGAGCAAACTTCAAGAGGAAGCTTATTCCAGTACATGGGGTCGAGAAAGGAAAAAACCTTTCCACCCCTGCACGTTCGACGAATGCGGGGAACACGCAGTAAGGCTTTATTACAGGATCTTAGATTACGGCAGGATGTGTATACTTTGATATTTTTTCCAAAGATATAGTGGGCCTTTTCTTTTTAAAGCATTATAAGTAAGGCAGCAAATCTTACAATAAGAACGTTTCTTCACTGGCAGCCAGTGTAGTTCTTTCAGCAGAGGGGCTGAGGAAGTGCCAGAAGGGCGATTAAGAATGAGCCTGGCTGCAGTATTTTGAAGGACCTGAAGTCTGTTAACAAACGTTTCACTGATATATGCCAAAAGGGCATTGTCTGCTTTTTACAATGGCCTGGACCAGAGTTCTATGGGCAGAGGTAGTGTGGTAGGGGAAAATTCTGCGCAAAAGGCGTAAGTTGTAGTAGCATGTGCCAATGGTAGCCAAAAGCTGCTCTTTCATCGTTAAGGTTTGGTCCAGTTTCATCTCCAAATCATTACTGCTTGTTTAGGCACAGGAGTGGTACCCAGTTGGTGAGGCCACCAGTCATCCGTAAAGATAGAGGAGGCTTTGCCAAAGAGCATGATCTCTGTCTTATCTCCATTCAATTGGAGTCAGTTCTCATTCATCCAGTCGGAGATAGCTAACATCCCTTAGGCAAAACACTTTTTTGCTGCTATCACGTCATGTGTTAAGAGGAAGGGGTCCCAATGCAAGTGGGAGACATATAATACACTTCACAAGAATTGATCTAAAGCAATTATTTTGATCCACATAGTTTTATTCAGTATGGGATCCAGTGTAATTAATACACGTAGCAAAGCAAACAGTCAACTGTATTCATGGTCATACAGTGCCCCAGGAAGGAGAAGGATCTGATCGTGAGGAGGTAGGGGAGTGGTGGGATAGCGTGACAGTAAAATCAACAGTTCAAAATATTTTTCATGCTATGAATCACATAGCAGTAGGTGCCACAACCTTATGGCAACATTATGTATCCACAGGCATACAACACATAATACAATATAAATGGAAATTTTCGCATGTGTGGTTGCCGTAATTGAAAAAGCCGTCGACGTTTCGACCCTCTGAAACTGCAGGAAGATTTAACCTTGCTGCGGGGTCTTCATCAGGACCAAGGAGGGGGCAGGGGACCTAGTAAACGGGTATAATTAACTTAGATTAGAGGGTTATGGCTTCAACCTCTATTTATCACATAGGAAAATACGAGCGTGCAAGTAAATCAACATTCTAAAAAGACTTGCCTGCAAGTGAATCAACATTGTAAAAAACTGTTAAATAAGAATATAATTCCCAAAAATTATTAGCATAGAATTAAATTGGCACATTATTACCAAGGTCTGGGTGCCTGTGTAGGAAACTGGCGGAGTACAGGGCGGACAAACACTCGCCTGATAAGGTATACACTAGAATGCCAAAATGAAGAAACATAGGAATGGCCGCGAAGGTCACAAAGAACCTAAATCTTAGTTTTAAAGTGGCTAACGTTCGATAAACGTGAAGACAAAGAATTGTACAATATTGGATAAATTACGGACATACCACATGGTCCGTAGTTTGCAATGTGGTCTTGTAGGTACTTAGAACATGGGAAGGTCTGAGTCAGCATCTAAAGTAATTGGTGGTATCAATTAGAGAAAGGCTTAGGTGGTGGTAACAAAATACATCGTGAAAGTAAAATGGGAAGCTTACCGAAAGACGGCATCATGCCAGTAATCAGTATTCAGTTAGACAAATTGCGCGGGGAATTAATCCACAGTAGAGCTAGGGAGACAAAGCATTAGGATCGTAAGGCATCCGTTCAATGAGCGGATTATATATGGCAGAGGACAGAGCGGGCGGGGGATCGTACTCACTCGGTAGCGTTGGTTCACAGAGCTCCGTACGCAGGCAGCCGATCAGCGCGGCATTTCCTGGTTTAGTGAAATAACCATGGAAACAGGTCACATGGTGACCGTCAGAATCATGGAGGCTGAAGAGAGACTATGGGTCACGAAGGAGTTTGATGATAAGTGATTTACAACGTAATGGACTTTTTGCAGCTATCACGTCATGGCCAAGTGGAAATCATCTGCGTATCATCCGCGTATGAGATTATATCAAAGCCAAAATGCTCTGCAATCCCAGCCAGGTCAGCCGTGTAGATATTAAACAAGGTGAGGCTCAAGCAATAGCCCTGCGGAACACCCTTGTCTAAGATTATCTTGCGTGCAGAGTAAGGGCCCAAAGATGACAGTTTGACGTCTGTCTGCCCAAAAATGGTAGAGCCATTCGAATGCCAGGCCCTGTATGCTGATTGCTTGTAGCCCTTCCATCAACCTCGTATGATTGATGGTATCAAAGACTGTAGAAAGGTCTAATAATTCAAGTACCACTGGGTTGCCTGCATCCTCCTCCAGGAGCAGCAAGTCAGTCACAGCCAGGAGCGCCATCTCCGACTCCTTGCTATGCCCTGGGTGAAAGCCGGATTGAGAGGGATCAAGGATGTGGTTAAGTTTGAGGTAGGAGCCCAATTCTTTTTTTACTTAGACCTTCAAGCTGTTTGCCTAGAAAATGTAACAAGGATATAGGGCGGTAATTACTCAGAGGTTTTTGATTCAAAGTCGTTTTTTTTAATGGGCTGAACACATGCTGCCTTCTACTCTGGATGGATAGTGCCTGTTTTGATTGAACAATTAAAGATCTCTAGAATCACTGGGGCACAGAGGGTGGCCAGCAAGGACATTATCATGGGTGGGCAAATGTCAGAGGGAGAGCCAGACTTCGCTGACACCAAAGAACTATGGATTTCCTCCATAGTGAAAGCTGTCTAATGTATGGAGAGTAGCTTTTGACTGATCTGACTCAAAGGTATTGATCTCTGTGCCCTGAAACGGGGGGGGGGGGGGGTGTTTGGGGGCAATATGACATTTTGTGTAAATGTGGGAGATTTTCCCCTGGAAGAAATTGGCCAGAGAATCGCAGAATTTCTGGGATTCCGAGGGAGACTGAGTGCACACCTGAGGGGTGATAAAATCATGAACTATATTAAAAGGAGCTTTGGGGGAATTGCCGGCCTGTTTGATTTGGTTAATAATAAAACTACGCCTAGCAGATTTGATGTTATGGTGATAGCAGGACAGAGCTAGTTCATACAGATCCTTATCTTGAGGCTCTTTGCTTCTGCACCAACACCTCTCTAGATTCTTGAACTTAGATTTTTCTATTTTTAACCCTCGTGAGAACCACAGAGGCCGAAGGTCGGTGATAAGTGGCACAGTAGTTTTCATGAGGTACGATAGCTTAGAGACATCAGGATTACTTTGTGGCAAGGTATGGTGAAAAACCTCCCGGAAAGCTTCAGGAGTGAGTGTATGCCATAGTCTACAGGTATCGTGTGGCAATCTGCTATTCCTTGTTGTTATTGGGGGATTGTGATGTCTTTGGGGATCAGGGTAGGTTGTATGGCATTGTGGGCGTAAAAGAATTGCAGAGAGGGTCTCTAGATGCAGGCCAGGAAGATTTATTGGTGGGAAGGACAACAAAATAATAAGCATAAGAGTCTGATTGGACACTTCCTCTTGTCCTGGGAATGGGATTACATTAAGAGAAAACAACAGTCCAGGGAAAACAAAGAAAGTCAGTCCAAGTCCACAGGGTTGCTTCTAGTTCAGCAGTCTCTCATTGACTTCCCTCTGGGCATTTTAGCTGGCAGAGATGAATGACGAATCCCACGGGGAGTAGAACATAAAAAAACAAGAAAGAACCAATCAGAGCTTCGCTCCTGTTTCACGGGGAGATAAGGGGTATAAGTCCACCTGTCACAGTTGCTCCTATTGTGCAGTTCCTACTGCGCTCGGGTGATGATTCAATGGTGAAAGGGGTAGTTACTTGTGACCCCTACCCACCAACCCCTTAGTGTAACCAACCCAGCCCTGGACACTTGCCTTAGCCCACGACCCTCCTGGGCCGTGGGAGTAGGAGTCTCAGTCTCACCTCCAACCGGTGGTGTGCTGGACTCAAACGCGGTGCTCCTAAAGCGGCTGCTCAAAAATTCCTTCTCTTCCTCGGGTTGCTGCATGTCCCTGGACGCCGTCTCCTCCGCTGTGTTCTTTTCGTCTTCTTTGGTCTTCTCCTCCGTCTCCTTGCTCGCCTCCTCTTCTTCCGGATGCCGCAGCTTTTCCGGTCCCGCCTCCTTATCCCCCTCAGCTTCCTCCTGATGGCATGTGATTGGCGCGCCACCTGTGACCTCTGCTTGGGCCACTAGACTGCTAACCCGACTTCCTGTTTAGTTGGTGGCGGCCTCCGTGTTGTGAGCATTGGATGTCCTACCGCTGCAAAATAGAGAACTCCCACGGGGATGAAAGGACTGAACATCAAAAGTGATTAAAACATGATCAGTCCGTGTCTGAGGAAGTGATACCTTACAGTCCATACGTTCAATGTTAGAGAATATTAAATCAATTGAGTGGTCAGCTGTGTGCGTAGGGCCTCTGAATCCTTGGGAGAGTCCAAGTGTTTCTAGGTCTGTTAATAGCTTCATTACTTCCAAATTAGTGTGATCTTTCCCGTGGAAATTGAAGTCACCTAGGAGAAGAAATGTATTTGAGGCTAAGACATGCATGGCTATCTGTTCCACCAGCTGTTGACTGATATTGGCCTTCGGCCCTGAGCGGGGGGCATGGCATTAGATCAAAGCTCCGTTCCAGCTATCGGTTGTGGAAACTTTTATCTCAAAGATGACTCACTCCATAGAGTCGGTGATGGTAGTTGTGATCCATGTCACATTGATTGTGTTTTAAAAAAACTATGGCAATACCTCCACCCATTATTAAACCTATGTTGAGTTTAATGAGTTTATAATTATATGGAATAGCTAGCGTGATAGCTGGAAGGCTAGAGGGGTTTAACCATGTTTCTGTCAAGAAACAAATGTCTGGAAACTGAGAAGTGATTACATGGTGAACAGTCTAAATATCGAGTCCAAAATATCGATTTGACATAATATCGAGTTTTAAATATAGATTGGACAAAATATCGAATGGACAGAATATAGAAATCAAAAATATCGTTTTTAAGGTAAGTAATGTAATATCGAATGTTAAAAATATGGAAAGTTAAAATATCGAAGTATATAATATAGATTGTTAAAAATATCGATTTTTTAATAATATCTAATTTTTTATAGTGTTTTTTATGTTATAATATGTGTGAAAAGTGTGTATTTATGTTATAGTTAATTTTTATTAATGAATTTTGTATTTTTCTTTTTTGCGTAATTTAATTCTGAAGCGGGTTGTGGGTTTATAGGAGAATAGGGTGGGAAGTAATTTAATTATAATTAATGAAATAAGTACATTTATTTATTGGTATTTTTTTATTAATTGTTAATTAATTTATATTTGGTAAATAATTAAATTTTAATCGGTAATTAATTTTAATTAATTGATTAATTGCTAAATATGTTAATTTTACTAATTTCTTTGTGTGGCTGGTTGTGGGCTTATAGGGGAATTGGGTGGGAAGTAATTTAATTATAATTAATTAAATATGTACATTTATTTATTGGTATTAATTTATACTTAATAGTTAATTAATTTATATTTGGTAATTAATTATATTTTAATTGGTAATTAATTTTAATTAATTGAATAATTGCTAATTATGTTAATTTTACTAATTTATTTTCTGTAGTGGGTTGTTCGTTTATAGGGGAATAGGGTGGGAAGTATTTTTTTATAATTAATTAAATGATTAAATTAATTTAATAGTTTTTAATTCTAATTGTTTGTTAATTAATTTTTAATTATTAAATAATTAATAGTTAATTAGTAATTAGTGTGTAGTAATAGGTAACTAATTGTAATAATTAATGTTAATTAGTAATTTTAATTGATTAATTATATTATATTAAATTGGTAATTACTTTTAAATAATTTTTTATAGATATTAATTTACATTTTTTACAATAATATATGAAGTATTTACTTTTCCTAATGTTGCATTCTCTGGAGTGGGAATAGTTATTTTAACCCCTACGCTATCCAATGTTTTCCCTACTGTTGCACTCACTGGAGTGGGAATAGTAATTTTTACCCCTACGCTATCCAACGCTTTCCTTACTGTTGCACTCTTTGGAGTAGGAATAGTAATTTTTACCTCTACGCTATCCAACACTTTCCCTACTGTTGCACTCTTTGGAGTGGGAATAGTAATTTTTACCCCTACGCTATCCAACGCTTTCCCTACTGTTGCACTCACTGGAGTGGGAATAGTAATTTTAACCCCTATGCTATCCAATGCTTTCCCTACTGTTGCACCCACTGGAGTGGGAATAGTAATTTTAACCACTACGCTATCCAATGCTTTCCCTACTGTTGCACCCACTTGAGTCGGAATAGTAGATTTTACCTCTACGCTATCCAACGCTTTCCTTACTGTTGTACCCACTGGAGTGGGAATAGTAAATTTTACCTCTATGCTATCCAACGCTTTCCCTTCTGTTGCACCCACTGTAGTGGGAATAGTAATTTTAACCCCTACGCTATCCAACGCTTTCCCTACTGTAGCACCCACTGGAGTGGGAATAGTAAATTTTACTTCTACGCTATCCAACACTTTCCCTACTGTTGCACCCACTGGAGTGGGAATAGTAATTTTAACCTCTACGCTATCCAACGCTTTTCCTACTGTTGCATTCTTTGGAGTGGAAATAGTAATTTTTACCCTTATGCTATCCAACGCTTTCCCTACTGTTGCACCCACTGGAGTGGGAATAGTAATTTTAACCCCTACGCTATCCAACGCTTTCCCTACTGTTGCACTCTTTGGAGTGGGAATAGTAATTTTAACCCCCCTACGCTATCCAACGCTTTCCTTACTGTTGCACTCTTTGGAGTGGGAAAAGTAATTTTTACCCCCACGCTATCCAACGCTTTCCCTACTGTTGCACTCCTTGAAGTTTGAATAGTAATTTTTACCCCTACGCTATCCAACGTTTTCCCTACTGTTGCACCCACTGGAGTGGGAATAGTAATTTTAACCACTACGCTATCCAATGCTTTCCCTACTGTTGCACCCACTTGAGTGGGAATAGTAGATTTTACCTCTACGCTATCCAACGCTTTCCTTACTGTTGTACCCACTGGAGTGAGAATAGTAAATTTTACCTCTATGCTATCCAACGCTTTCCCTACTGTTGCACCCACTGGAGTGGGAATAGTAATTTTAACCCCTACGCTATCCAACGCTTTCCCTACTGTTGCACCCACTGGAGTGCGAATAGTAAATTTTACTTCTACGCTATCCAACGCTTTCCCTACTGTTGCACCCACTGGAGTGGGAATAGTAATTTTAACCTCTTTGCTATCCAACGCTTTTCCTACTGTTGCACTCTTTGGAGTGGAAATAGTAATTTTTACCCTTATGCTATCCAACACTTTCCCTACTGTTGCACCCACTGGAGTGGGAATAGTAATTTTAACCCCTACGCTATCCAACGCTTTCCCTACTGTTGCACTCTTTGGAGTGGGAATAGTAATTTTAACCCCCCTACGCTATCCAACGCTTTCCCTACTGTTGCACTCTTTGGAGTGGGAAAAGTAATTTTTACCCCCACGCTATCCAACGCTTTCCCTACTGTTGCACTCCTTGGAGTTTGAATAGTAATTTTTACCCCTACGCTATCCAACGTTTTCCCTACTGTTGCACCCACTGGAGTGGGACTAGTAATTGTTACCCCTACGCTATCCAACGCTTTCCCTACTGTTGCACCCACTGGAGTGGAATAGTAATTTTAACCCCAACGCTATCCAACGCTTTCCATACGAATGCACTCTTTGGTGTGGGAATAGTAATTTTGACACTTCTGCTATTGTACGGTAATAATATTGGATATTATTTAATTATTTTATGTTACTATACATATATGTTTTAACAAATGTGATTTAGAATTTTTTTTATAACTTTTATTAATTATTTAATTATTATAAGTTAATTTAAGTATTTTTATGTATATTTTAGTAATTAATTTTTAATATTAATTTAATTTAACATTGTTTTTAATAAAGTCGATATTTTTATAAACTATATTTTAGTAAACGATATTTTATACTCGATATTTTTGTACGTACCTGTTTGTAGATACAAACTCGATATTCTGTCTGTCGATATTTTTTACACAATATTTGTGATAGTCGATATTCTGTCCCTCGATATTATGTCAGTGATCCGATTACATCCCCTATCTTACGTTGCATGCTTAGCTAATGACCTTACGCTGCAAATAATCTTTTTTAGGTCATACTTGTATGGAGTGGGGCTGAGTTCCTTCCCAATAAAGTTCCCTGAATCGTTGTTACTTTGAAAATGACAATTATAACAGCCCACTGGGCCCTCTAGGGTATGAGAAAAACAATGCTTCTGTGCTCTCAGTTGGTGTAAGGTAGCCACTGAGTAATAGTGACAGAGGATAATGTTATTTTTTACCTTCAAAGAGCCAGGGGTCCTGGCTCATGGCGACGTCCAGGGGCAGACGGGCGCAGACGGGCACAGACTGGCTTGCCTTTGGTGCACCCAATGTGCTCTACCTCTTCGCGTCCGTACCAGCATTGCTTTTATGGCCCCACGTACTAAAACACTAGAGAGCTAACCAAGTTTCACCGGCAGACCGGAAAGCAATGGCTCTGTGGCTAACAGTGCAGGGAACAATGCATCGCAGAGCAATTATTTGAAAGCAGTAAGCAGAAAGAGTAAAATCAATAAAAGTATAGGAGTAGCAGAAAATATTGCGTAACAGCGCATACTGTGCAAACAATTAGGAGGAGTATTTAATTGTCCTGGACTTCAGTCTAGCAAGGGTAGCATAAAAACATCTAGCATCTAAATATGACCAGTTACAGCATGCGAATCCTGATCTTGATCCTTTACTGTCCTGTTGTCTTTGAAGGCCAGTTTGTATGACGATACAGCATATGCTATTACAACGTGTACTTTTACAACACATTTTTACAACACATAGTCTGTTACAACGAACATTTTTACAATGATAATCTTTACAACGCAATATATATATAAAATGCATTATAAGTGCCATTACAATGCAAGACAATACTAAGCATTCCAAAACATCACAAAAATATATTTAAAAAATAATTTGTAAAATACCTCCTGGAACAGGATGCAGGGAAATTAGGGGTTTCGGGTGGGTAAGTGTAATAAAATGTGGTCCGAAACTGCACACATATTTTTAGAAAAGTACTCAATTACAAAATTAATACTCGGGTATTAATTTTAATACTCTAGTATTTATTGAATATTAAAATATCAAGAGAAAATATATTCATTCCACAAATGCAAATTAGAGAAAAAAAATTTAATAAATTCATTGAAATATCACAAAATAACATATATTAAAAGGAAGACTTCCGAAAAGAAAACAAGCGGACCACCGTTTTATGAGCTTGGGTCAAACACAAGTCCTACAACAGTTTCCAAGACATAAAATACAGCCTCTAGCACGCAAAATGGTGGAGAAAACAGACACAATCCGATTAAACGGGCAATTACGTAAACGAAAATTAAAATATATGTTTTCACATGATAGTAGCAAGAAAAAATTAAGAAACACAATACTTATTTTTAGATAAATAATGGTGGTACCCAAAAAAAGGTATAAAAAGAAGATGTCCACCATTTAGAAAACAGTGGTCAACTGACTGACTACCAGCGAGAGTACACACTTTTTAAGCTGCCTCTCTCTCTCTCTCTCTCTCACAGAAAAACTCACTGTGAAATCACATAACAGACTCTGAAAACAAACAAGTAAGTAAAATAAATTGCTAATGAATATCTTGCTAACAATTTTAAATCCACAAAACATTAATTTTAAAAATGTTCATTAATTTGCAGTTTAATCAAAACCTGTTCACAGAATTTAGAGACTCGAGAAAAATATTGTTTTTCGCTTACTAAACTAGAAATTAAATTAAAAAAATTAAATACAATATTTAAACATGTTAATAACCATTTAACAATGTGTTTGATAAATTAAAAAAATAATAATGTCAAATGTTTAAATGAGCAGCCTCTAATGAAAAGATACATACTGGATGTGAAAATGAAATTATCAAAAAATGTATATTCATTCAACCTTGTTCACTATTAAGCAAAAACATGAAATGTGCAGTTCATAAAAAGATTTAGAAACCTCTATAGTCTAACTATGTGTGAGATTGGAAAGGAAAATGTAGCTATACGATGTTAAAAAGTTAATTACTTGTAAAACCTATTGTTTTGTCAAAAAATGCAAATTTTTATTCATAATAATTCCATCAGACAGACAATTCAGAACCCAAATTCTTTAAAGAGAGGAAAATTCAACAAGGCATCCAAATTCCATTAAATCTTCTTCCAAGTAGCACATAACTTTTTAAGGTGAGTTCTAATATTTAAAAATACATTATCTTCAAATCAAAAGTCACTTTATAACCATAGAAAAGTTTCTAGACTTTTTTTTAATTACTCTAGCAGATCTTAAGAATAAATAAACACTTGATACGAACAAGAAGGAAGATACATCATTTAAAAAAGGTAAATTTAACAGAAAAATAATACTCAGGGGCTAATTCTGATGCGGGTTGGAAGGCTTCCTGAATGAATCGGGTTTCCAACCCACTCAGATTGGGACAGTCCGACTGACGGAGTACAATGCATTTGGATGCTTCCCGATACGATTTGGTTGGACTCCTATTGACGTCAATGGGAGCATATGTTCCTAACCGCATCATAATTGGGCCTTGGGTCATTCCCGATCTGATTTGGAAGGAGCAAATGCCATTAGGATGCCTTCCTAGCCTCATCAGAATCAGGCCCTAGGTGGGAAAGCTTTACAACCCGCATCAGAATCAGGCCCTAAATGTAATCAGTCTTTTTTCAACATGAACATGTTTTCTTATAATGATGGGTTACTATTTTTTGTTAAAAATGGATCGTACTCGTACCTCATATTAGAAACGAAAACAGAAGAATAACCACTTTGTAAACTAATTAATTAATAATCATGAGCAAGGTAAATAACAGTATCATGGTGGAGTAATTCCGAATTTTATAGATGCATATCTCTTTTTGAAAAGTTGTCAATTTATGGATGAAAAACAATAATGAAAAGATTCATATTAAAATCATGGACATATCCTCAAGTGTTTTAAAAACTCACAAGTCGAATGTTTTTTTGAAAACATTGTTTACTACTATTTGCATCAATATTTGCATATTGATAACATTGTTTAACTTGTTTCCCTTAATAAATGCTATATTTTTTTTCAAAAAAGCTTACCTCTATTAAAAAAATAATTAAAGGTATGTAACATAACTTTCAACAGATATGAACAATCAGCAAAGAGCTCACACAAAATCCATAGAACACCAGCATTGCCAGACCTTCAAAAGAAAATTAGGAGCATCTTCATAATCTCATAAAAAATTGTAAAGGTAAGTTCTTTTTAAAAATGATTAAAAAAATTATACCAACACCTTTTTCTCCAAAACGACCAACATACCTAAAAAACAATATAAATAACTAAAGCTATATCCTTTTCTCTGCCAGCATAAAATAATCAACACTACAAAGACCACCTTGAAGAATAACAGAGACCAACTTGAACCAAAAACAACCAATCCAAAAGGTAATACAAACTGAAACAAATTCACAAATGTATAAAAAAAAATTCTTAAAGAATTAAAAATTCTATAGCAAAACAAACAAATCAGTTAATCTTCAATCAATACTTTTAGAACAGTTGTCCCACATTTTCTTATCATTTCAGATAATGTCAACGAACAAGACAGCACATTACATTACATCAAGCAAGGGAATCCGCCTCCTAAAGCGTGCAGGGTACATTTATTGCAAGGAGAGACTAACAGAACCAAGGTGTCATTGGAGGTGTGTGCAATACTACTCAACCCATTGCACAGGCAGAGCGGTTAGTCTGGGTGACTCTGTTTTAAACAGACATAACATAACCACTCTGCCTCTGCAAAGGAGATTGAGGTGAGAGAAACAATTAATGAAATGAAGGATATTTAGTTATTTATTTATTTATTTCTGAGATTTATACAGCGCGTACAATTTCCCGTGGGCGTCTCGGCGCTAGAAAACTGTGAACTTGTTCCCAAGGTTAGGCCGGAACTTATTCTTGATCAAACAGCCAGGTTTTTAACTTTCTGCGATGGGCTGTTTTTGATGGAGACTGGCAGGGAATTCCATAGTCTGGGAGCAGCCACAAGGAAGCGTCTATCGCCCCAGTTGACAGTTTTTGTTTGTGGTATTTGTAGCATTTTAAGGTTATTAGATCGGAGCGATCTTATGGAGGATTGGTATCTGAGTTGGGATTTCAGGAAATGTGGACCACAGTTGTGCAAAGCTTTATAGAGTATGCACAGCGCTTTAAACTTGATCCTGTTTCGAATCTTAAGCCAATGCAAGTCCCTTATAGTATCAGAGATTGGCGAGAACTTTGGGACTCCAGATAGGAGACGAGCTACAGCATTCTGGATGGTCTGCATTTTGTTGGTCACTCTTGCTTGGGCGTTGGTAAATAAGCCGTTACAGTAGTCAAGAGATGACAACACGAGAGCGCTTACCAGCGTCTTACCTGCTGAGGTTGGCAGAAACGGCTTGATTTTCTTGATCAGCCTGAGTTTATGGTGGGCTGTTGATGCTATTTTGTTAGCCATAAAAGTCAGTTTATCGTCAAAAATCACCCCCAAGTTTCTAACGGTGGTGGCTGGTATAGGGGTGTTCCATGCGTAGGGGGCCACCAGGTATTTGACCATCCGGGGGAGAAGTGTCCAAATATGACGACCTCCGTTTTTTCAGCATTTAGCTTCAGGCAATTGGAGGCCATCCAATCACCAATCGCTCGCATGCCTTCTTGGAAATTTTCAGCTACCTTGTCTCCATTCCCGTTGATGGCCAGCACAAGCTGGGTGTCATCCGCGTATGAGGTAAGGCTCATCCCATAGGCCTTGATGACAGAGGCCAGGTCCAACACGTAGATATTGAATAGTGTCGGACTGAGGGATGAGCCTTGAGGAACCCCACACGGTAGTGACAGCTTGTGTGAGTGGAAGGGCCCCAGTGTGACCACCTGTGATCTCCCGGCCAGGAAGGAGGAAAGCAGATTTTTAGCCATGTGACGGATGCCTAAATTTTCGGCACGGTCGACCAAGATCTTGTGGTAGACCGTGTCGAAGGCTGCAGACAGATCAAGCAATACTAGTATTGCTGTACCTCCCTGGTCCCGGATCACTCTTATGTCCTCTGTAGCTTTTATTAAGGCTGTTTCTGTTCCGTGGAATTTGCAAAAACCAAATTGCGTATTATCCAGTAGTTGGTGGTTTTCTATGAACTCTGAGAGTTGTAGGTTCATGGCTTTTTCCGCCACCTTGGCAAGAAAGGGAAGACTGGCTATGGGGCGGTAGTTTTTTGCTTGGTCTTTGTCCAGATTGGCTTTCTTAAGTAAAGGTTTGAGTAGGGTGTTTTTAAGGGAGTCTGGATATATCCCAGTTCTGAACATTGTGTTGCAGATAGATACAATATCAGGGGAGAGGTAGTCCATAATAGGGCGGATGACTTTAAGAGGACAGGGATCTAATGCTGAGCCTGATTTAATTGTGGCCGTTATTTCCTTGATTTGTGTTTCTCCAAGGGCTGAGAACTGAGATAGTTTGGTATTATTGGTCCTGGTGTTGGATGTGGGAGAGCTGGTTACTGTTGTTGAGGAGAATGCTTGATATATATCATTCACCTTTGTGAAGAAGAAATCGGTCAGAGAATCACAAAAAGCTTGGGAATGTGGAGGATTAAGATCCGGTGCGCTTCCCGCCAAGGCCTTAGTTATCTCAAAGAGTTTTTTACTTGAGTTTTTAGCGGAATTTATTTGTTCAGTGAAGTAGAATTTTTTTGTTTCTACTATTAAGGCTTTGTAATGTCCAAGTGCTTCCTTATAACTGGTCTTGCTTTCGGCGCTGTAAGATCTGCGCCAGTGTCTCTCCCTGTTTCTGCAGAATTGCCTCTTAATGCGTAGCTCCTCTGTAAACCACGGGGCTGATGGCGTTACTCTATTTCTGGAGAGTTTTTTGGTAGGGGCTAAGGAGTTGGTGGCGGTACCTATCCAATCCTGATATTGTCGGGTGGCCAAGTTTGGGTCAGATGTAAAATCAGGACGGGTTTTTTCGAGTAGGGTCGTTAGCTTAAATTGATCTATGTCCTTCCAAACTTTGATGGTTTGTGGTTTCAATACAGAGTGGGGTCTGACTCTTTTTAATTGGACTGATATTTTTAATAGGATGGCAAAGTGATCGGTCCATGGCATTGGTAAGGTGTCTAATATATTAACGTCTTGCATGTTAGAGAAGATACCATCTAACGTATGACCCGCTGTATGGGTAGGGGTGGTTACCAGTTGCCGAAGACTCATAGTTTTCATGTCTGATATCAAGGAACACGTGTCCTTGTCTGATGCATTCTCAAGATGAAAGTTCAAGTCGCCCAATACTGTAGATGAATCTTCCAGCGATGGTGCTTCTAATATTGTGCCCAGATTTGCTAGAAAGTGAGTGTGAGGGCCTGGTGGTCGATAGAGGAGGATGCCTTTAAAATGAAACGAAGGGGTGAGTTTAAGATCAAAAAGAAGGGCTTCGCAGGATGTGGATGGGATGTGAGATGTTCTGACCATAATGTGGTCGCGGGCGAGGATGGCTAGTCCTCCTCCGCGCTGCCCTACTCTATCTAGGTGGTAGGCATGGTAGCCTGGGGGGGTCGCGACAACCATGTCAGGATCGGAGGCTCCGTCCTTGCAAGCACCTCCAATGACTCCTGTGGTTCAATTTTAAGGTAGGTTGCACAACATGTCCCAAGTCATGTTGCCAGCAATGTGCCCATTAAACCCAATCTGAGACGAATTCTCACTCCAAAGATTTGACAGACTTAGCGAAGGGCCTATGGAACCACTGTTTGAACAAAGGTATTTCAGTTGTAGGGGAACATATTCCCGGACTGAAAAACAAAGTTGCAGATTGGTACTCCAGAAATTTCAGGGACTCCAGCAACTGGAGACTGAACAGAGATGTGTTTCTAACCATCCAATCGAGATGGGGCCCGTTCAAAACAGGCCACGAAAGTGGATGCCTTTTTACAAGACTGGACAAACCTAGCACCTTATGCATTTCCCCCCTTTTCAATGCTCCCTCGCCTTCTCCTTCATGCTCGACGTTACGGTCAGAGCATGGTCGTGATAACTCCCCTTTGGAGATCCCAGGCGTGGTTTCCGATCATTCTGGAAATGAGCATAGATTTTCCAATTTTAATTCCTTCTTTCAAGGAAATCCTCCTAGATCCTGAGGGTCATACACATCCCCTTGTAGAGCAGGGCCTTCTAAATCTGACGGCATGGAAGATTTCAGGAGACAATGGAGAGTCCCTGGACTTTCGTCGAATGCTTTCAGACTCATTTCAGAATCATGGGCGTCTGGCACAAGGAAAGCTTATAGATTGGCATGGAACAAATGGGTTCGCTGGTGCATTCAGTGATGTTTGGATCCCATTTCAACTGATCTAGTCAATGTTATCAATTATCTTTCTGATCTTTTTCCTTCAGGTCTGTCTTACAGAACTGTTAATGTTTATAGATCCGCAATCTCAGCTGGTCATTCCTTAATTAATGGATTATCAGTTGGACAAAATCTTCTAACTAGAAAGATAATGAGAAGCATGAGGGTTTTAAACCCTCCTGGCCCAAAATATACCACATTGTGGGATGTTACTCTTGTACTTAGGACTTTATCTTCATGGGGAGATAACTTCGCTCTCTCGCTTAAACGCATCTCTTTTAAAATTACTGTTTTATTATGTCTGGTATCTTTTCGAAGTAGGGCTTTTCAACCCGAAGGAGTTTGCTTTTACCTAAAGAAAAGAACAAAGACCTTGTCCTCTACTATTTTCTATCCCTTTTTCTCTGCGAATGATAGGCTCTGTGTGGTCAAGTGTTTGAAAGAGTATGAGAAAAGGATGAAACATCTAAGGATGAATGAATCACAACTGTTAATTTCTTATAGATCTCCTCATAAGGGAGTTTCTTCCCCAACCCTAGCTAGGTGGGTTAAAAACGTTATGCATGAAAATGGTGTTGATATTTCCATTTTTGGTGCTCATTCCATAAGAGGTGCTTCAGCCTCAAAAGCATTTTGTTTAGGAGATGGATTACAAGACATCCTTTGGGCTGCGATTGGTCAAATGATAGTATGTTTAGAGCATGTTATTTCAAACCAATTCCTAATGTGATTGATAATGTTCTTAATACACTTTAAACTTGCATAATATGGCCTCCGTGTCGTGCCATAAAATTTAGATTTTTCACAGCCTGCTGGGCAGAAAATCTGGATTTTATTAAGGACACCTTACCTTAGATGTTTTCTTTTTTCAAGTCTTTAACTTTCAAATACATAAAAATGTTATTGATGATTGTTTTATTTCCAAAAACAAATCCACATGCTAAAATCCCTTATAAAAATGTGGTTTTATACAACTCATTTTCCATTAGACTGTTTTTTTCTAAAAAAATAAATCTTCTATAATGTCTTTTTTTTTTAAATAAAACAAAGCCATATTGGAAGTCCATTCCAAAAATCCATCGGAAATAACAAGGTTAATTTCCAAAATTCCTATTCAAGAGTATTTCTTCTCCTGCTCCACCATGTTTGTATTCCAAAATTTCCCCGATAACGAACCTTCTCCAATCTTTATACAAAAATCCAATCATTCCGATTCGACAATCTAAAATAAGGGGTCCATTACGATGTCGGGCGGTTTGCCTCTGCCAGGCTGGCGGTGGCCACTGCCGGCCTGGCGGAGGCAAACCGCCCGACATTGCAAGCCCAATTCCCCCCCGCCATATTAGGATGGCGGAGGGGAAGGTGGCGGTGCAAAATACCGCCCGCCTGTTTTCCGCCCCGGTCACCTTGCGGCCGGGGCGGAAAACGAGTAACATTACAATAGGCTTTTTTCAATGCCGCCACGGTAAGGCATGTGGTGTTTACTCTGGGGGCCCCATGTGGGCCCCCAGAGTGAAGGCCAAAGGGGGATGGCACACGGGGGGTACCTGTGGTACCCCCCTGCCTTTGCATGATCGAAGAGGCAGGCACCGCGCGGTGCCTGCCGCTTCGATTGTGCAAAGGCATGCTTTTGTTTTTAACATTGTGACGGGCGGAGCAGTGAGCACCGCCCGCCACAATGTTAAATTGAGGAATGCGCCCGCCACTGTGGCGGGTGCATCCTAATGGCAATGTCGGGACCCCTGCCCTTTAGGCGGGTGGCCCCGAGTTCCGCGAGGGTGGCGGGTGGGCAAAGCCCGCCCGCCATCCTAATGTGCCCCTTAGAGTCTAACAATCCAAAAATGCATTGAAGTCATCGTTTTGAAATCCAAAATGTCCATCCGGAAACACAAAAAGTAATCCATTTTACGAAAATCGCTCTTCTTCTTTGACCACATTTAAAAATTCAAATACTTTTTGTATTTTTTCAAATAATTAACAATATTTACAATTCGATATCCTTTCTTAATCCTAATTTTTAAACTGAAATTTTTTTTAAAGGTAAACACGTGACCCGACGTGGGCATTCACTAACAACATGGTTGGTGACATGTTACGATTTAACATTTTAAACACATTTTTGACTTCTAAAAACCTCCCTCGTCTCTCCTTGCAATAAAAGTCACTCATGCACTATTGAATTTAACTTTATAAAAGTTTCTTACCTGAGCGCAGGTCTCCCCAGCTTCTGCTCTGTCCGGCCACGCTCCTCAAAGTGGCTGCCTTCAAGTATGACCTTTACGCGTAAACGTCATCTGGAGCAAATAAAAAATGAAAACTGACAATTGTTTTAAACTTATGTTTCACATACTATTATTAATAAATTGTATTTTGATCAATGGAAAGTTTTATGTACATTATGAGTACATCATAAAGTTATATTAAAAAATATTTATAATAAAACATTATAAATATTAAAAAAATAAAAGCAGTCTTGCATTATAATTAGTCTTTTTTAAGTAATATATTATTCTTTAACTACTACTTTATTTACTATGTAGTTTAGATTAATTAATGTTTCTTACCTTTTAGCTGTTCCATCAGGCTTGTATACACTGTTGCGAGCCACTCAAAATTAACTTGAATAACATAGAAGCGACAGCCTCCTTGTGAACTATTGAAATAAAAGAAGGACATTTTTTCCCATTCACTTCAATGTGAAAGTGTGGGAAAATATATCTTTATTCCTATTTATATTAATTTACCTAAATGTATTTTTTTTTAAATCATGTCACTGTTAAAATTACCATTACAAATTTAAAGGCAAATAAAATGTTTTTAAATGCATGGTATTTTAAAATAATATTTCCTATCATTTTAATAATGTTATTATATTTTAGACTATAGTTTAAAAAGATTGTAAGCCTCAAACATGTTTTTATTTACAAATAAAATATTTTTTTAGTAAATAAATTAAAATGTATTTTATTTGCGTTTTATAATTTTTTTAAATTTAAAAATGTAAGGGTAAGTGCAGGATAGTGTAGTTGTATAAATTACTATTATTACTCCAAGAAAGGTACATCTCTAGGTTAACTGCTGGATAGTGAAGGGGTGATAATTACTAATCTAACTCCAGGGGGGTGAATCTATAGGGTAAGTGCAGACTAGTGTAGCAGTTTTAATTTCTATTCTAACTCCAGGGGGTTGCATCTCTGAGGTAATGGCTGGATAGTGTAGGAGTAATAATTACTATTCTAACTCCAGGGGGTGTATCTGTAGGGTAAGTGATCGATAGTGAAGGGGTAATAATGACTACGTTAACTCCAGGAGAGTGCATCTGTAGGGTAAGTGCTGGTTAGAGTAGGACTAATAATTACTATTCTAACTCCAGGGGGGTGCATCTGTAGGGTAAGTGCTGAATAGTGTAGGAGTAATAATTACTATTCTATTTTCAGAGTGGTGCAGCTGTATGGTAAGTGCTCAATAGTGAATGGGTAATAATTACTATTATAACTCCGGGGGGTGCATCTGTAGGGTAATTGCTGGATAGTGAAGGGGTAATAATTACTATTCTAACTCCAGTGGGGTGCATCTGTAGGGTAAGTGCTGGATAGTTTAATAGTAATATTTACTATTCTTACTCCAGGGGGGTGCATATGTAGGGTAAGTGCTGGATAGTGTAGTGGTAATAATTACTATTCTAAATCGAAGGGAGTGCATCTGTAGGGTAATTGCTGGATAGTGTAGGATTAATAATTACTATTCTAACTCCAGGGGGGTGCATCTGTAGGATAAGTGCTGGATAGTGTTGGAGTAATAATTATTATTCTAACTCAAGGGTGGGTGCCTCTGTAGGGTAAGTGCTGGATAGTGAAGAGGTAATAATTACTACTTTAACTCCAGCGGGGTGCATCTGTAGGGTAAGGGCTGGATAGTGTAGGTATAATACTTGCTATTCTAACTCCATGCGGGTGCATATGTAGGGTAATTGTGGTATAGTGTAGGAGTAATAATTAATATTCTAACTCCAGGGGGGTGCATCTGTAGGGTAAGTGCTGGATAGTGTAGGGGTAATAAATACTAGTATAACTCCATGGGGGTGCATCTGTAGGGTAAGTGCTGGATAGAGTAGTGATTATAATTACTATTCTAACTCCATTGGGGTGCATCTGTAGGGTTAGTGCTGGATAGTGTAGGAGTAATAATTACTATTCTAGCTCCAGGGGGGTGCATCTGTAGGGTAAGTGCTGGATAGTGTAGCAGTTTAAATTACTATTCTAACTCCAGGGGGTTGCATCTCTGAGGTAATGGCTGGATAGTGTAGGAGTAATAATTACTATTCTAACTCCAGGGGGGTGTATCTATAGGGTAAGTGATCGATAGTGAAGGGGTAATAATGACTACGTTAACTCCAGGAGGGTGCATCTGTAGGGTAAGTGCTGGTTAGTGTAGGACTAATAATTACTATTCTAACTCCAGGGGGGTGCATCTGTAGGGTAAGTGCTGAATAGTGTAGGAGTAATAATTACTATTCTATTTTCAGAGTGGTGCAGCTGTATGGTAAGTGCTCGATAGTGAATGGGTAATAATTACTATTATCACTCCAGGGGTGTGCATCTGTAGGGTAAGTGCTGGATAGTGTAGGAGTAATAATTACTATTCTAACTCAAGGGGAGGTGCATCTGTAGGGTAAGTGCTGGATAGTGAAGGGGTAAACATTACTACTTTAACTCCGGGGGGTGCATCTGTAGGGTAAGTGCTGGATAGTGTAGTGGTATTAATTACTATTCTAAATCGAAGGGAGTGCATCTGTAGGGTAATTGCTGGATAGTGTAGGATTAATAATTACTATTCTAACTCCAGGGGGGTGCATCTGTAGGATAAGTGCTGGATAGTGTAGGAGTAATAATTATTATTCTAACTCAAGGGTGGGTGCCTCTGTAGGATAAGTGCTGGATAGTGTAGGAGTAATAATTAATATTCTAACTCCAGGGGGGTGCATCTGTAGGGTAAGTGCTGGATAGTGTAGGGGTAATAAATACTAGTATAACTCCATGGGGGTGCATCTGTAGGGTAAGTGCTGGATAGAGTAGTGATTATAAATTACTATTCTAACTCAATTGGGGTGCATCTGTAGGGTAAGTGCTGGATAGTGTAGGAGTAATAATTACTATTCTAGCTCCAGGGGGGTGCATCTGTAGGGTAAGTGCTGGATAGTGTAGGAGTAATAATAACTACTCTAACTCCAGGGGGTGCATCTGTAGGGTAAGTGCTGAGTAGTGTAGGAGTAATAATTACTATTCTAACTCCAGAGTGGTGCATCTGCAGGGTAAGTGCTGGATAGTGAATGGGTAATATTTACTATTCTAACTCCAGGGGGGAGCATCTGTAGGGTAAGTGCTGGATAGTGTAGTGACACTAAATACTATTCTAACTCCAGTGGGGGTGCATCTACACGGTAAGTACTGGATAGTGTAGGAGTAATAATTACTATTCTAACTCCAGAGGGGTGCATCTGTAGGGTAAGTGCTGGATAGTGTAGGAGTAATAATTACTATTCTAGCTCCAGGGGGGTGCAGCTGTAGGGTAGGTGCTGGATAGTGTAGGAGTAATAATTACTATTCTAACTCCAGGGGGTGCATCTGTAGGGTAAGTGCTGAGTAGTGTAGGATTAATAATTACTATTCTAACTCCAGAGCGGTGCATCTGTAGGGTAAGTGCTGGATAGTGAATGGGTAATAATTACTATTCTGACTCCAGGGGGCGCATCTATAGGGTAAGTGCTGGATAGTGAAGGGGTAATAATTACTACTTTAACTCCAGGGGGGGTGCATCTGTAGGGTAATTTCTGGATAGTGAAGGGGTAATAATTACTATTCTAACTCCGAGAGGGGTGCATCTGTAGGGTAAGTGCTGGATAAAGTAGTGATAATAATTACTAATCTAACTCCAGGGGGATGCATCTGTAGGGTAAGTGCTGGATAGTGTAGTGATATTAATTACTATTCTAACTCCAGTGGGGGTGCATCTGTAGGGTAAGTACTGGATAGTATAAGAGTAATAATTACTATTCTAACTCCAGAGGGGTGCATCTGTAGGGTAAGTGCTGGATAGTGTAGGAGTAATAATTACTATTCTAACTCAAGGGGAAGTGCATCTGTAGGGTAAGTGCTGGATAGTGAAGGGGTAAACATTACTACTTTAACTCCGGGGGGGGGGGTGCATCTGTAGGGTAATTGTTGGATAGTGAAGTGGTAATAATTACTATTCTAACTCCAGTGGGGTGCATCTATAGGGTAAGTGCTGGATAGTGTAATAGTAATATTTACTATTCTTACTCCAGGGGGGTGCATATGTAGGGTAAGTGCTGGATTGTGTAGTGGTAATAATTACTATTCTAAATCGAAGGGAGTGCATCTGTAGGGTAATTGCTGGATAGTGTAGGATTAATAATTACTATTTTAACTCCAGGGGGGTGCATCTGTAGGATAAGTGCTGGATAGTGTAGGAGTAATAATTATTATTCTAACTCAAGGGTGGGTGCCTCTGTAGGGTAAGTGCTGGATAGTGAAGGGGTAATAATTACTACTTTAACTCCAGGGGGGTGCATCTGTAGGGTAAGGGCTGGATTGTGTAGGTATAATATTTGCTATTCTAACTCCATGCGGGTGCATATGAAGGGTAATTGTGGTATAGTGTAGGAGTAATAATTAATATTCTAACTCCAGGGGGGTGCATCTGTAGGGTAAGTGCTGGATAGTGTAAGGGTAATAAATACTAGTATAACTCCATGGGGGTGCATCTGTAGGGTAAGTACTGGATAGTGTAGGAGTAATAATTACTATTCTATCTCCAGGGGGGTGCATCTGTAGGGTAAGTGCTGGATAGTGTAGGGGTAATAAATACTAGTATAACTCCATGGGGGTGCATCTGTAGGGTAAGTGCTGGATAGAGTAGTGATTATAATTACTATTCTAACTCCATTGGGGTGTATCTGTAGGGTAAGTGCTGGATAGTGTAGGAGTAATAATTACTATTCTAGCTCCAGGGGGGTGCATCTGTAGGGTAAGTGCTGGATAGTGTAGGAGTAATAATAACTACTCTAACTCCAGGGGGTGCATCTGTAGGGTAAGTGCTGAGTAGTGTAGGAGTAATAATTACTATTCTAACTCCAGAGTGGTGCATCTGCAGGGTAAGTGCTGGATAGTGAATGGGTAATATTTACTATTCTAACTCCAGGGGGGCGCATCTGTAGGGTAAGTGCTGGATAGTGTAGTGACACTAAATACTATTCTAACTCCAGTGGGGGTGCATCTACACGGTAAGTACTGGATAGTGTAGGAGTAATAATTACTATTCTAACTCCAGAGGGGTGCATCTGTAGGGTAAGTGCTGGATAGTGTAGGAGTAATAATTACTATTCTAGCTCCAGGGGGGTGCAGCTGTAGGGTAGGTGCTGGATAGTGTAGGAGTAATAATTACTATTCTAACTCCAGGGGGTGCATCTGTAGGGTAAGTGCTGAGTAGTGTAGGATTAATAATTACTATTCTAACTCCAGAGTGGTGCATCTGTAGGGTAAGTGCTGGATAGTGAATGGGTAATAATTACTATTCTGACTCCAGGGGGCGCATCTATAGGGTAAGTGCTGGATAGTGAAGGGGTAATAATTACTACTTTAACTCCAGGGGGGTGCATCTGTAGGGTAATTTCTGGATAGTGAAGGGGTAATAATTACTATTCTAACTCCGAGAGGGGTGCATCTGTAGGGTAAGTGCTGGATAAAGTAGTGATAATAATTACTATTCTAACTCCAGGGGGATGCATCTGTAGGGTAAGTGCTGGATAGTGTAGTGATATTTATTACTATTCTAACTCCAGTGGGGGTGCATCTGTAGGGTAAGTACTGGATAGTATAGGAGTAATAATTACTATTCTAACTCCAGAGGGGTGCATCTGTAGGGTAAGTGCTGGATAGTGTAGGAGTAATAATTACTATTCTAACTCAAGGGGAAGTGCATCTGTAGGGTAAGTGCTGGATAGTGAAGGGGTAAACATTACTACTTTAACTCCGGGGGGGTGCATCTGTAGGGTAATTGCTGGATAGTGAAGGGGTAATAATTACTATTCTAACTCCAGTGGGGTGCATCTATAGGGTAAGTGCTGGATAGTGTAATAGTAATATTTACTATTCTTACTCCAGGGGGGTGCACATGTAGGGTAAGTGCTGGATAGTGTAGTGGTAATAATTACTATTCTAAATCAAAGGGAGTGCATCTGTAGGGTAATTGCTGGATAGTGTAGGATTAATAATTACTATTCTAACTCCAGGGGGGTGCATCTGTAGGATAAGTGCTGGATAGTGTAGGAGTAATAATTATTATTCTAACTCAAGGGTGGGTGCCTCTGTAGGGTAAGTGCTGGATAGTGAAGGGGTAATAATTACTACTTTAACTCCAGGGGGGTGCATCTGTAGGGTAAGGGCTGGATTGTGTAGGTATAATATTTGCTATTCTAACTCCATGCGGGTGCATATGAAGGGTAATTGTGGTATAGTGTAGGAGTAATAATTAATATTCTAACTCCAGGGGGGTGCATCTGTAGGGTAAGTGCTGGATAGTGTAAGGGTAATAAATACTAGTATAACTCCATGGGGGTGCATCTGTAGGGTAAGTGCTGGATAGAGTAGTGATTATAATTACTATTCTAACTCCATTGGGGTGCATCTGTAGGGTAAGTGCTGGATAGTGTAGGAGTAATAATTACTATTCTAGCTCCAGGGGGGTGCATCTGCAGGGAAAGTGCTGGATAGTGTAGGAGTAATAATAACTATTCTAACTCCAGGGGGTGCATCTGTAGGGTAAGTGCTGAGTAGTGTAGGAATAATAATTACTATTCTAACTCCAGAGTGGTGCATCTGCAGGGTAAGTGCTGGATAGTGAATGGGTAATATTTACTATTCTAACTCCAGGGGGGCGCATCTGTAGGGTAAGTGCTGGATAGTGTAGTGACACTAAATACTATTCTAACTCCAGTGGGGGTGCATCTACACGGTAAGTACTGGATAGTGTAGGAGTAATAATTACTCTTCTAACTCCAGAGGGGTGCATCTGTAGGGTAAGTGCTGGATAGTGTAGGAGTAATTATTACTATTCTAGCTCCAGGGGGGTGCAGCTGTAGGGTAGGTGCTGGATAGTGTAGGAGTAATAATTACTATTCTAACTCCAGGGGGTGCATCTGTAGGGTAAGTGCTGAGTAGTGTAGGATTAATAATTACTATTCTAACTCCAGAGTGGTCCATCTGTAGGGTAAGTGCTGGATAGTGAATGGGTAATAATTACTATTCTGACTCCAGGGGGCGCATCTATAGGGTAAGTGCTGGATAGTGAAGGGGTAATAATTACTACTTTAACTCCAGGGGGGTGCATCTGTAGGGTAATTTCTGGATAGTGAAGGGGTAATAATTACTATTCTAACTCCGAGAGGGGTGCATCTGTAGGGTAAGTGCTGGATAGTGCAGGAGTAATAATTACTATTCTTACCCCAGGGGGGTGCATATGTAGGGTAAGTGCTGGATAGTGTACTGGTAATAATTACTATTCTAACTCGAGGGGAGTGCATCCGTAGGGTAATTGCGGGATAGTGTAGGATTGATAATTACAATTCTAACTCCAGGGGGGTGCATCTGTAGGGTAAGTGCTGGATAGTGTTGGTGTAATAATTGCTATTCTAATTCCATGCGGGTGCATCTGTAGGGTAATTGCTGTATAGTGTAGGAGTAATAATTAATATTCTAACTCCAGGAGGGTGCATCTGTAGGGTAAGTGCTGGATAGTGTAGGAGTATTCATTTCTAGTCTAATTCCATGGGGGTGCATCTGTAGGGTAAGTGCTGGATAAAGTAGTAATAATAATTACTATTCTAACTCCAGAGGGATGCATCTGTAGGGTAAGTACTGGATAGTGTAGTTACATTAATTACTATTCTAACTCCAGTGGGGGTGCATCTGTAGGGTAAGTACTGGATAGTATAGGAGTAATAATTACTATTCTAACTCCAGAGGGGTGCATCTGTAGGGTAAGTGCTGGATAGTGTAGCAGTAATAATTACTATTCTAAATCCATTGGGGTGCATCTGTAGGGTAAGTGCTGGATAGTGTAGGAGTAATCATTACTATTCTAGCTCCAGGGGGGTGCATCTGTAGGGTAAATGCTGGATAGTGTAGGAGTAATAATAACTATTCTAACTCCATGATGGTGCATCTGTAGGGTAAGTGCTGGATAGTGTAGTGGTAATAATTACTATTATAGCAACAGGGGGGTGCACCTGTAGGCTAATTGCTGGATAGTGTAGGAGTAATAATTACTATTCTAACTCCAGAGGAGTGCATCTGTAGGGTAAGTGCTGAATAGTGTAGGAGTAATCATTTCTATTCTAACTCTAGAGTGGTGAATCTGTAGGGTAAGTGCTGGATAGTGAATGGGTAATATTGACTATTCTAACTCCAGGGGGGTGCATCTGTAAGGTAAGTGCTGGATAGTGTAGGAGAAATAATTACTATTCTAAATCAAGGGGGGTTGCATCTGTAGGGTAAGTGCTGGATAGTGAAGGGGTAGTAATTACTATTCTAACTCCAGAGGGGTGCATCTGTAGGGTAAGTGCTGGATAGTGTAGAAGTATTAATTACTGTTCTTACTCCAGGGGGGGTGCATATGTAGGGTTAATCCTGGATACTGTACTGGTAATAATTACTATTCTAACTCGAGGGGAGTGCATCTGTAGGGTAATTGCTGTATAGTGTAGGATTTATAATTACCTTTCTAACTCCAGGGGTTGTATCTGTAGGGTAAGTGCTGGATAGTGTAGGTGTAATAATTGCTATTTTAACTCCATGCGGGTGCATCTGTAGGGTAATTACTGTATAGTGTAGGAGTAATAATTACTATTCTAACTCCCGGGGGGTGCATCTATAGGGTAAGTGTAGGATATTGTAGGAGTAATAATTACTATTCTAACTCCATGGGGGTGCATCTATAGGGTAAGTGCTGGATAGTGTAGGAGTAATAATTAGTAATCTAATTCCATGGGGGTGCATCTGTAGGGTAAGTGCTGGATAGAGTAGTGATAATAATTACTATTCTAACTCCATGGGGGTGCATCTGTAGGGTAAGTGCTGGATAGCGTAGTGATACTAATTACTATTCTAACTCCAGTGGGGTGCATCTGTAGGGTAAGTGCTGGATAGCGTAGTGATACTAATTACTATTCTAACTCCAGTGGGGGTGCATCTGTAGTGTAAGTGCTGGATAGTGTAGGGGTAATAATTACTATTCTAACTCCACTAGGGTGCATCTGTAGGGTAAGTGCTGGATAGTGTAGGGGTAATAATTACTATTCTAACTCCACAGGGTTGATTCTGTTGGGCAAGTGCTGGATAGTGTAGGAGTAATAATGTTCTATTCTAGCTCCAGGGGGGTGTATCTGTAGGGTAAATGCTGGATAGTGTAGGAGTAATAATTACTATTCTAACTCCATGATGGTACATCTGTAGGGTAAGGGCTGGATAGTGTAGTGGTAATAATTACTATTATGATTACAGGGGGTGCATCTGTAGGGTAATTGCTGGATAGTGTAGGAGTAATAATTACCGTTCTAACTCCAGGGGGGTGCATCTGTAGAGTAAGTCTTGGATAGTGTAGGTGTAATAATTACTATTCTGACTCCATGGGGGTGCATCTGTAGGGTAAGTGCTAAATAGTGTAGGAGTAACAATTTTTAAAAATACTAAATAAAATAAATTCAAATAAATAAAATACTTACCCATACTTACGTTGTAATGGCATGCGTTGTAATAGCATCTGCGTTGTAAAAGGTTTTGTTGTAAAGGTATTGCGTTGTAATTCCTACTTTGTGATGATTGTTTCACATTTACTCATCCTTATGTCTGGCCTGTTCTCTGCAGCTGCAGATCTCCCCCACCCCATATCCTTGGTCTGTGTGCAGGTGACTTATTACCTCATCAAAGCAATTTTGCTTCACCTGTCAAGGGCTGGCCAATCAGGAGAGGCTGCTATAGGCTGGATTTGGCTCACAGAAAAAGTAGTATAACATATTTTCTGTACTAGTTGTGATAAACTCAACAGTGGCAAGTTTATTATTACCAATCTTTTAAGTACTTGAAATATTATTTTAGCTCACTCCTGTTAATCGTTATATTTTATTACAGTATTCCTATATTAACCTTTGAATCCAAAATGCTACATTTGTGAAAAACGAAATCAGTAGTTTGTCCCTGACCAACTATATGACATCTTTTAACATGTCACTGCTTACTTTTACTTGAGACCCTACTCTAGGAGCACCTAGGGTAGGGCTTAGGGGTGACGAATATGTACAAATAAGGTAGTTTAATACTTTGGAAGTACCTTTGAATCCAAATTTGAATTTGCACATCATTTTAATTTGAAGGCAGTTTGCAAAAAATGGGGGCGATGGGCCAAAAAGGACGGGTTTCTCACAAACACTGACTGTTAACATGAGTGCTATTTAGTTTTAATATATGGAAGCACCTCTGGTGTGGATACCATAACCTTCTGGGTTAGATGCATCCCTTCTCAGCTCAACTGAACCCTCTGCTCTGTGACAGAATCAGTATTAGGTTTCTTTACTCCTCAACTATACCATGATTACACAAGCTATTTCATTGACTCTACTGAAGATCCTTCCAATAGAATTGAAGAGTGCTGGGGTGTAAGGGGGAAAGGCAGAGTGGTGCACCTATACTATGAAAACACTATCTGTATTCCTCTCTTCTTTAGCCCCTTGCCTGCAGGGGTAATTCCCCCTCCGTGCGGGGGGAAGGAGGGGTGAGCACTGCGCCGCGGTGCTTGTGGCGAGACCAGCTCGTCATGAGTCATGGTGGAGGTGTGCTCATGACAAGCTGGTCTCATCACGACCCCGCCCACTGAATAATTCGCACGCACAGGTGGGGAATCAATCGCGCGTGGGTGGTGCAGAGCTCCATTGTGACTCATAACGAGCTGGTCTCGTCATGAGCACCGAAGAGGTTTGTTTCTCCTTTCCAAGCTCTCCTTTCTGTCCCAATCCTACCTGTTGGCAAGTCGTGTTGTGTTTGGTTTTAAATGACTGTTAATAACAATGTTTGGCTTTATGGGTGTCAGTAATACCTTTGGGCTAGAGACTTTGCATGTATTACTGAGCATAGGGGATGTTGATTAGTGGTGATCCTGTTAGACTACATGTGGGTGATATTTTGAGAGGAAAACGATTGTAGAGGTTCATGTGATATAAGAATGGTAGGAAGTGGTAGCTATGGAAGGGCATGGATGAGAGGTGCTTGCTGTGAGCAAATCAAAGAGGAGGATCAGGTGGTGCGAAAACAAGATATAAGGTTGGGCGATTTCAAAGCATTTGATGGAAGAGGGTGGAATTCATACTATATATATATATATATATATATATATATATATATATATATATATATAGCAGCACTTATCAACAAGTCCAGTCGATAAAACGGCAAGCACACAGGTATCCAGTTTCTAAATCATTTATTACAAACCCCCTTCACCCTCGACAGACGCGTTTCGCAGTAAAAGCTTCGTCAGTGTCAGTTTGTGCATAGAAATGATCGCCATTTTAAACCCCACCGGACATTTCATTTTCCAACAACATAGAAGATGGTACATCTAAGTGAAAGCGTGGCCATTTTGAAGTGTGGTGTTTTACATGCAGTGCATTGGTTATAATGGCTAATATAAAGTGCTCTAGTTCAAATTTAAAAACATTAACAGCAACAAACATTTCATTATTGTCGTGCACACTTCATTTCATTAAATTAGTCATGTTATAAGAACCCAAGCAAAAATATTAAAATATAATTTTTCCTAGCTCTTGTTTTTGTTATGAAGGGGTGTATCCCCTAAGTATATTTCTTTAAGTTGTGGGGACTTAATAACTTGTTAGTTATTTTAAGCCATTATCTCGCCCTGTATGGGCTCGAATCCAACTACAGATTTCTTAACTTGCAATGTCACATTATTGGAGTTTCTAAGTATAGTAGCAGTGGTTTCTTTTTCTCTTCCCCAGTTTCGAGCCGTTGGAGAATGTTTCTTCCTCATCTAAAGGTGCACCCACATCTCCTCATCATTATTAAGACCCCACTGTGTCATTGTTTTGAGGTCGATGATATACTTAGATTCTGCGATGCGGAGTGCCTTTTCCCTGTCCCCACCTCGTTCTAAACGCTTAACTTGGAAAAAAATAATAAAAAAATAAATAAATATATATATATATATATATATGTTCTCTTTCGCGTGGAAATACTGCTGCAGCCCCGCTGTCTCCAAACATAAAACAAAACTTGTTGGGACGAGGATTGGTCTGATACTCCATTTCGGGATTTCCCGTGGAGACAAGAGCAGCAGGGTGAGGGCTTGTGGGATCAGCAGTAGTGATGCCCTAAACAGTGGTGTAACTGACAAGAACGTGAGCACTATCCACATGGGGGAAGGTACTTACCGCAGGTGCTTCAATCCTTGCCACGCCCACCGCATGTTCTTCGCCTATCACAGCGATGCAGGCATTATTTTAACACTGGACTCCGACAGCACTATTTGTTTGGGGAATGGCGCCTGAAGGAGGAAACTCTCTGAAATGTATTATGCCGTCCAAATAAATCCGCTGGTCCAACCAAGCCCTTGTGTGTGCCGGTTCTTTCATTGTAGAGGCCGTGGTTGTTTTATTTAGGTGCATGGCCTCTAAAGCACCTTTGGCACCACACCCTAAAGCAGTGCAGCAGGACAAGTGGCTACTTTTGTTCTCTTTCATGTGGAAATACTGCTGCACCGCCACTGTCTCCAAACATCAAACAACACTTGTTGGGACCAGGATCGGTCCGATACTCTATTCCGGGATTGCCCGTGGAGACAAGAGCGGCAGAGTGAGGGCTTATGGGATCAGCGGTAGTGATGCCCTAAACAGTGAATTTGAGCACTATCAACATGGGGGAAGGTACTTGCCGCAGGTGCTCCAATCCTTACCACGCCCACCGCATGTTCTTCGCCTATCACAGAGATGCAGGCATTATTTTAAAACTGGACTCCGACAGCACTGTTTGTTTGAGGGATGGCGTCTGAAGAAGGAAACTCTCCGAAATGCATTATGCCGTCAAAATAAATCTGCTGGTCCAACCAGACGGTGCATGTGCCAGTTCTTTCGTTGGAGAGGCCTTGGTTACACCAAATTTGGCTGAGAGGTAGTCCTCAGTTCCGACTTGTGCCTTTCGCATATCTGGTGTCAACCTGTTCATTAGTTTCTTTGAAAATTATGGTTAAAGTCAGTTATATATCTATGGGCGCAGAGAAACCACGGAATGTGCGAGGATTGACCTTGTAAGATAAGCGCACCGTCCCGATCACGCGCTCAATTCTAATTGGCTGTCAAGCGGTTGTAAACATTCGAAATCAGGCACTGTTGGCAGCCATTTTGTGCCTCAGTAGAAGCGAGGCTGAGGAAGTCATTGAAATATGTGTGCAACGTATGAAAAGGGTTTCAACACAAACAGTGGTTCTGTCGGGTATGAACCTGGTTGCTTTAAATTACATATACATTTTACAAATCTTACATTCTATGTCTCATCATATATACATTAATTGAGGTTATTTACAAAAGGTAAATCGACAAGTGCAAATCCAAACCAGAAAAGCAGAAGGGTCATAAAGGGTTTTAATCACCAAGTTTGCTTATTATTTATGAGTCATTTTCTGTCAAGACCCTATATGAATGCATAGAAAATAAAGCAGTCATCATACTATTTTATAATAAATGGCGCAACAATTAGAGTGAGTGAAATGCGACAAATTGTGCTCAACTGATACAAAAATCAGTGAGTGTATACAAGTGAGAGAGAGAAAAAAAGCTGTTTTTTAGGCCAGTTTTTCAAAAATCAATAATCATGTAATCCAGTCATTATTTGGTCAATGATGAATAATGTATCATCAGACACCGAGAAGGATTCGGTGAGTTTAAACTTCACCGAAATTTCTTACACTAAGGGCATCAATCAATCTAAAACGCTCATAGTGGGAGCCTGCATTACGTATTAACGGTTGCTTGTTTTACCTTTCAGATCGACTACTAACAAGCGACCCACATCCCGTAAGTAATTTTAAGAACGAATTACGCAAAGTAAAAAGAACCTGATTCGATTGGAATATTCAGACAGGGTGAATGTGCCATAACTGATGTCAAGACTATTCACCAAAGTTAAAATATTGAACCAAAGAATTTCCTAAAAATTAAATTATACTTTATAGATTAATCTTCTGGTCTGATGACAACTCGACAGATACCTCTAGTAATAACCGACAAAGGATTTCTAGGTGAGTTCTCATTCACCCAGTCGCCTTTTAAATCTTTTTAACTTGTGTTTTTAAAAAATATTGATTGCGAATCCAAACCCTGATGGTTTTTCCATCTCACCAACAGCCGCTCATACCTTCTTCCCCTCACCTGTCCTGAGGAAGACCCGCTTTAGACCCACAAACTAGGCGTCAATAGGGTCGAAACGTCGACGACACTAGATTATACGACCAGTGGACAGAATCCAGGATACTAAAAGCTAAATTTTATGGCATACTGGATTACATGATTATTGATTTACCCAGTCAAGAGATCAGGGCTTGATCCATCACCGTTTTTTTACTCAGACATGAGTCCCTTGCTCATTGCACCATCAGGATTCAAGCAAGCCGGGCCGACGATGGCTGAAATGCCAGAAACCGGTCCCCGGAAGCTTGTTTCCTTCCCAGTATAAGAATTGGCTTGGTAGTTTGGTTTGCCCTGTTCCCATCATGCACTGGGACAGGAACAGACTAATTTGCATGTAGCCAGGTTCTGAGCTGGGATGGTGCAGTGAGCTAAAAAACGGTGATGGATCAAGCCCTGATCTCTTAACTGGGTAAGAGTATTCTGCATCATTCAGAAACTCTGTCCATCACCACCCCCTTTTCCAAAATCGATTTTCTCCACACTAAGTGTGGGAGGGTATACTCCGACGTGAGTCCCTTGCTCATTGCACCATCAGGATTCAAGCAAGCCGGGCCGTCGACGGCTGAAATGCCAGAAACCGGTCCCCGGAAGCTTGTTTCCTTCCCAGTATAAGAATTGGCTTAGTAGTTTGGTTTGCCCTGTTTCCATCATTCACTGGGACAGGAACAGACTAATTTGCATGTAGCCAGGTTCTGAGCTGGGATGGTGCAGTGAGCTAAAAAACGGTGATGGATCAAGCTCTGATCTCTTGACTGGGTAAGAGTATTCTGCATCATTAAGAAACTCTGTCCATCACCACCCCCTTTTCCAAAATCGGAGTAATGAAATTGGCCAGCACCGGTGAACCCTCAGTTTCCCTAGGAGATTCAACAAACTCAGATCATGTCATGATCTGGCTAGGGAAGGAGGAATATATTTTAGAAACTTTTTCCGCGAAAAAATCCGCTATACGATTGCACAAGTCCACCGAGCAGTCCCCTGGTGCAATGGCGGACTTACCCGCCGAAAGAGTCTTGTAAATAGGAAATAATTCTTTCACGGAGTTCTCTGCCTTTCTGATTTTATCGGCATAATAGGTTGCTTTAGCCTTCCTGATCTTCCCATGGTAAATACGCCTCTTTACTAAGTAATCTTGTTTAGCCTGGGCCCTAAAGGCTACCCGCCACTGCCTCTCTGCGCGCTTGCACTCCGCCTTAGCTGCCCACAGCTCGTCGCTGTACCACAGGGCCGTTCTCTGAATACGGCAGCCCACCTTCTTCCGGCAGAGAGGGGCCGTGCAATCCAGAGCCTCCGTGATACGTTTGGTCAAATTATTACTGGCTGTTTCCACATCCTCGCCCCCTGGCCCCCCTCCTACTGTCAGTGCTGCATTAAATTTTACAGGCGAAAATTTAGTCCACTTGCGGCTAAGATAGTTGAGGGATATCTTTTCCGGTACTCTACTGGCTAGGATTCGCACCACAAAGGGCACCAGGGAGTGGTCTGTCCAGGGGACAGGGCTAACATCTTTGACCTCTACCTCCCCCCAGTTGGCAAATATCGGGTCCAATAGATGACCCATCTGATGGGTGGGGGATTTTACTCTTTGGTCTAGCTGCAGGGCCTGCAGTTCCTGCCTGAGGTCCACTGCCCCCCTGTCCAGGGGATCTTCCAGATGGATGTTAAGATCCCCCAACACGAGGAATTTATCTCTGCGTAGTGCGGCCTCAGTGCAGCCCTCTACCAGACTCGTGAACCTAGTGTAAGGGCCAGGTGGTCAGTAGATCAGGAAGCCCTTCACTGTGTTGCCATCATTCACTTTAATAGTAAAAGCACCTGCCTCACACATGTACATCATCTCTCCTATAGATGCCATGCATATTGAAATGCAGATTCATTCTATAGTCTCGGAGAAAAGGAGAAACAGATTTATTCACATCTTCTCCTAGTTTTCTCAATCTGTCGACAAAATAGATTGGAGTAGTTCCATTTCTGCCTTTGGCATATGTTAGAATAGACAAAGGGAGTTTGGGGTAAAAGTAAAATTAAAACAGAAAAGAAATGTTTGGTTGTTTGACAACATTCTACACAGAAAACTAGGGTGCATGTTTCTGTTTTTAAAAGCATGATTCTTATTGGTTATCAGGACGTGATTGAAAATAACATTACATAGGATAAGGTAGTATATTGAGAAGTCGAGCACACTTGCTGTTTTTTATAGCAACATTGTGTGATGAACTTTTGCGTTCGGGAGCCAGTATTGCTTTTTTGCATGGGTAGTTGCTAAATTGTATATGGAAATGCAATCTGCTTTGGATTTTGAAAGTGAGAATATATTTCAATTTTGTCTTTCAAAATGCAACCTATGCTATGGGAGGGCGGGAGTCGTGAGATTCCCGCTCTGTCAAAGCAAACAGCAGTATACCGGGGGTAGGCACCCCGGGACACTGCAGGAGCAGGTCATAGTAGTTTCAAGGGCCCTTGAGGGCACCAGGCAGAGGGCCACGCAATTTGCCTCCCGTAATACACAAATTCCCGGGGGGGGGGGGTCATTCCCGGAGCTTAAGGGGGGTCATTGAGGCCCACATACTTGTAATTTTGTAGGGGGGGTTGGATGCTAAAGTGGTGCCAGGGGGTTGTAAATATGGGACACAGTGTTTTGCTTTCCTTTCTGTCATGTAGAGGATCCAGGGTAAATATAACTGTTTCCGTACAGCCAGTAACTTTTAACCCTACCCCAAATGGCTGTCTGCCTGTTACTATAGTAACAGTTCATGGAACACTTACGTGAGCACAGAGGTGATAAGTTCACCACAATATGTTGCTAAGGCTTTGTACTTTTTATTCTTTTGAATTGGAACCGTAAGTTGTAGCTATAAACTCTGGTAAAGATCTGGTGAAGAGCTAGCCTCAGAATTATACTTCAAATTATAAATATAATTTCTATTGTGGACTGTTACCCCCACAAAAAAAGACGTATGTATTTGTTTAATTAACTTTTATTAAAACAATAAATAACTGGAAATATAACTAAATGATAACAATACAATAAATAACTAGAACCATAACTTTAACAAAATAATATAACAAACAACATATAATATGGAGTCCAAAAGAAGTACTGTAGTTAATCCGCAAAACAAAAAAGAAAATTAGTGTTTAAAATTAGATTGATGTGACTAAATGAAGTCACACATTACAAGTCAAAGTAACACTTGACGATATTTTCTATTTTTTTAATGTGCAGTGTACCTGATAGATTTCACTTATCAAATTCAAATTCAAATTCAAAATTAGCTTTATTCGGTGTTTGACAAAAAACCATAACAGCATACAGGATACAAAAATAAAAACATTAGCAGACTAAATAACTTTCCTCGTTAAAAAACTTCTTACAAGATACATGTCATGAATACAAAACAAGTGAGAATTATTAAAATGCGTACAAAATTCTAAAATTCATTAAGGACTCATGGAGTTCATACAGTGTCCTGTATTGCGTATTATTTGATGTAATAAGGAACAAAGTAATACAATATTTTTTTGTTTTATCCATACAGTCCTAATCATTACCCATGGTCCCTCTGCACTTTACAATGAAGGTCAAAATTTTTATTGCTGTCACTATGGTGATTTCATCTTGCATCATGTACAATCTGACCAGTGCAGTTTTACAGGTTCTCAATCCCCATGTTTTTAACAGTGGTAACAGGTATCTTTTTCTCCCCCATTGATAAAATTTGCAGAAGAAAATGCAGTGTATGTTTGACTGCTTAGACTGGTCGTCACATGGACATTTTGCCAAGTTAGCAGACCAATCGTTCGGGGCAGGAAATGATATTAACCTATAGAATGACTCCGTCCTCATTCGAGTCAGGAGCATTCTATGATAGCAAGAATAGATTGGGGCTAGGTAAGCATGAAGGCCTGTACCATCTAGGATATTGCGATGGGCAACTATTGTAGACTTATGCCCATCTAAGTACCATCTCCGTTCCTCCAGTAGATCAAGACATGCCACTTTTAGGGCTTTTTTTCTATTTGTGAGCATGATATGGGATTCAGGTAGAGATCTGGTTTGCCAATGGAAAACAAAAACTTTTTCACATAGGCCAACCATGGCTGCTTACTAGAAGCGAGATGATTCAAACAGTCTTGGATTACTTCCCTGTTGAAACTTGTATCATCACATGTCCAGATCTTGAACCACAACATCACTGGCGCTATTTTTATCAGGTCGGTGATATGGACTCTATTCAGTTCGTTGTGGCAGATTGTGGTGGACGTGGAGCGGGGGACTGATAATAGATATCTCAGGAAAGCATTTTCCACTGTTTGGATTTGTGCACAGTCTGCCAGACCCCAGATGCCCGCCCCGTAAACAGCCGTGGAGACACATTTCGCAGCATAAATCTTAAGTAGTATGTCTACAGGTTTCCTACCCAGTCTTTTTGCAAATTGTTTGAGGGCACCTATCGTGCGAGAGAAAGCCATATTCCGAGAGGTTATTGCTGTTGACCATGTGCCCCTATTGTTAAATATGATACCTAGATAGGAAAAGGTTTTGGTCATAGCAATCTTAGTATTATTAACGAAGGTTTTACACTCTGGTATAATTTTCCTAGTTGTGCATGACATTGTGAATGTTTTTCCCTCATTTATTTTTAATCCTCTCATGGTCATGAAGGTTGAGAATCCTGTTAGCGCTTTCTGAAGGCCCAACTGGGTGCGCGCCATGATCACGGCATCATCAGCATATAGTAGTAGTGGTACTGAGATGCCGTTTATTTTAGGATAGTCAACTTCAAAGTCTTTTAAAAAGTCTGCTATCTCATTAATGTATAGATTAAAAAGGAATGGTGCAAGGATGCAACCCTGTCGGACCCCCTTTGCTATAGGGAATTTCCTGGTTCGCTCACCATTTTTTCCATATCTGACTGTGGCGCCAGCGTCTCTATAGAGTTCCTGAATAAAGAGTAGAATGTTTTTATCTATCCCCAGTTTGACCAGGGTTTTCCATAACATGCTATGGTCCAGACAATCAAAAGCCGAGGTTAGGTCGACGAATGTTAAAAAAAATTCCCTTTTTCCCTTCCAATGTATTTACTAGTTATTAAGGCCAGGTTTAAACCCTGCTCTACGGTACCTAGACCAGTTTTGAAACCATACTGAAATTTTGATAATATCCCTTTGCTCTTAGACCAGGTTTGCAGTTTGGTTAACAATACTCTGCCTGCAACTTTCATCAGGGTGTCTAGCAAGGAAATAGGGCGGTAGCATTTTGGGTCCTGTCTATCCCCTTTTTTAAATATTGGAATTACTATGGCTTCGATTTCACTTATCTAATAGGCTTGCATTCAAACGGTGTCTGCATGGAAGTGCCTACTGCGTCATATTTACATTACAGATGAACAAGTCTTTAAAATGATTCACAGATGAGACAGAATGAGGTGAGAGATGAAGTCATTATGTAGGACAATATTTTTGAGGGCTTATTTACAAAACTCTTCTGCCACTTTTATGTTACTTTTCTCATGTTGAAAGTGACGCAAAAGTGGAGCAAGGGGTTTGTAGATAAGCTCTTTTATTTCTAATGCATTTTATTGGAGGTATTGTATATCTAGGCCACTCTGCTTACCTTGTGTAAACACTGTGGCCAACAGAGTTCACAGCTTGAACTCCGCTTTGGTTGGTTTGTTGCCGGATATGCAGGACTGCTTTCAAGAGGAGACCCCAATAAAGAGTACTGGTGTGGAACTTCAAGTATGCGGAAGGACTTGCAGAATAAGAATCCGGTCAACTTTGGAAAGGAAGAGTTAAGGATATTGAGAGAGGCTCCTTCTGTTTCATGAGAAGGCCCAAGTACCAGTGGAGCAACACCGTCAACCTCTACTGCACAGCCTAATATTCGTCCCCAATTTGGAACCCTTTAAGAGAAAAAGTAAGAAGGTTGGGAGCTTTGTATGCCATCCTAATACCTAATCATCCATTAGTTATACAGAGATTCACCCTGTATCAGACTCATTCGTACAAGTGTGACTTGGACATTCTACAGCAAAAAACACTCAAGTACTTATATCTGTTACTTTTTAACTTCGTCGACTACTCATATTGAGAGTATTTACCTTAACATTGTCCGTTAAAAATTTGTGAATCTCAATGGCTTCAGACAACTAGTAAATGCCATATTTGAGAGATCGGTGTAATCACCTGGAACGGGGACATATACTTTTCTTCAACCTCGGCAATTTGCTGCTGATTTATGTAACATTCTGCAAAGTGAAAAAATAGTTAAAAATGTATATGTTATACATATGTCCAAGATTAATTTAAATGTACATAAACACATTTGTTCTCAACAGGATTAGGGATGAAAAGCAATCATCAGAGGTTATATTTGGCAAGCAAAATAGGAAATAGCATTGCATTATACAAATGTTAGGCCGAGATTGGTCACTCACTTCATTTACAAACTCCTGGCCTTGATCTGATAGAAGCCTTTTTGGTCTTCCATGAAATAGAAATTGAGAAATAAACATCAAGGAAAATTGAAAGACACGTCTTCAAATAAAAAAATTCAAAACAACATTTTCACTTTGTACCTCAAGCGCAGGCCGAAAACGTGTAACAAGCATTCAAATTAGAAACATATGGGTTTCAGAAACAAACGTCTATAAGACTATCACAATGGAGATTTACATTTTATAAAAAAATATTTATAGAAGCAAGAAAAATTATAACACACATTGTTCAATTTCAAATCACACATTTGGCAAATAGAATCGAGAGGACATGTTTTTATTGGTTTTCTTGCTACCAGAATGCTCACTAATTCTACCAAAACATGAGAACAGCACAGTTATGTGTCTGCAAACACATGAAATGCACAAATGCTTATCTCAGAATGCTTTTCAATCATGAAATGTTAAAGTCAAACCTGATAACTCCATTAGGTCCATTGCAATTTTCGGCTGACAGCATCTGGAGAGCAGTCAGTGGATCTGGTATGTCAAGTGCTTGACTACCATCTGGTATAGTGCATGGGCAGGAATAAACAGCTTGTGGCGACCACTACGTCCCATGGTTGAGATATCTGTATAATGAGATAGAACAGAGGACAAAAACAAGTTTAAGGTTATTAAAAAACTTGGAGAGCGTGCTAAAATACAACATTGGCTAATTGATTACATGTGCAGTGCATGGGGAGGAAATAGCACGTGGCACACTACTTAAAAAAATTAAAGGCAGCAGGATTAAGTGATTAGGTAAAATATTGGAGGTATAAGAGCTGGAAACCGTGCTAAAATACACTATTGCCGAAAACATTACTTTTACAATGCATGGGGCACATTACGCACTACTTATATGAGAATAACTACATCGCATTAAGTTGAACAGCACGTAGCACCCTGTTGCAGGAACGGCCACGTGGCGCTTGGCAAATTAAAGACATGTAGCAGGATTAAGTGATTTGCACAGAACTAAGGATATCAAATCAAGTTTAACGTTATTAAAAAACATGAAGAGCGTGCTAAAATACGACATTGGTCAATCGATTACATGTGCTGTGCATGGGGAGGAAGTAGTACTGACTATAAAATGTAAAAGCTTGTCATGTGACCTCATCCCGTGATCAAGCCTTTGGAAGAGGTGAAACGCGTTGGGTTTGGCAAGAAGAAAGCCGCTCTAACTTTTTATGAAATACAAGTGAGTGCCTCCTTATTATTAGTCCGAGTGACTAAAATTATGTGAATATATATCGGCTTGGTCCTGCCGAATGGAGTTGCACAGTGCTATATTTTAAGAGCGCCAACGTCAAATCGGACCAAATCTTGTTTGGATATATATATATATCTATCTATCTATCTATCTATATATATATATATATATATATATATATATATATACACATATATATATATATATAGATATATAGATATATATATATATATATATAGATATATATATGTATATATATATATATATATATATATATATATATATATATTGATTAGTTATTTAGTAGTTTGTAGTTATTTAGTAGTATATAATTATTTATTAGTTTATAGTTATTTAGTCAAATATAGAGCATACAAGATCTTGGGGTCAGATGTGCGACTATTTAACTTTGGAAGGCTCTAATTGTGATTTTTTTGCCACACACATTTAGAGACTTACGAAATGAAATGTTTTAATGTGTTTTAGACACATTTAGCACTTGCCAATGGGGTCACAATTGACCTACCTCATCAATATTCATGAAGCAGGTTGCAATTTGCGACCCATTGGGAATGGCATGTAGCCACAGGGATGGTAGTCTGCTGGCATCAGCAGACCACCATGTCTGTGATTGCTTGTTTAAAAAAGCATTTTTTTAACAAATGCAGCCAGTTTTCCTATAAGGAAAACAGGATGCATTTTTAAAAATAAAATGAAAAGCAACCTTTTCTTTTTTTAAGAGTAGCCAGTGGGCCCTGGGACCTATGCCGACTCTTAAAAAATGTTGGCGCACACATTCACAAATGGGACCCTTTCCCATTTGCGAATGGATTATCATCTCCTTCACGGAGTCGGAAAAATATGAATGTTTTGCTACAGCATTTCTGTCGTAAAACATTCATACACGCCCCTGAGACTCAGTATTAAGAAGGGACTAATACCAACTCGCAATCCCTATTTTGCGAGTCGGTAAAAGTTTACTGAGTTGCAAAATAGGGTTAGTACATGCTGGAAGCTCATCGGAAACGGCCCGATTCTCCGTTTGCGACTGGTAAAAATGGTCATACATGTGCCGTATGTGCCTAAGAGCTCTTAGTAGACAATTGTTGTTAAAAGGAATACAACGAATAAGCAGTGATGTACATGAGGGTAAACGCACAAAGAAACAATATACAGTTTACATAGTTAGTGGATTAAAAGTACTGAGACCAAGGATCAAGTATTTGTGCATGTAAGTCTATAAAAAAGATGAGCTCAAATGATATTCCAAGTCAATGTTTTTTAGGCAGGTAAACCACAAGAAGACTGTCGTTAAGGAGGAACATGCCTCCTGAAAAGTAGTAATGTCATCTCTCTTTTGAAGGATGCTAAGGATGAATGCTGTGGATGGATTGCTTTATAGAGTACCAGTCAAGAATCTGATTTAAGGTGCGTTGTTTAATTAAAGATGGGTATCTCCACTAAAAGGTTGTCAGTGCTGCATAGTTGGTGGAATACTTCTGAGATCTTATGCTTTTTATCCAAGAAGGGGTGTGTGCTATCGGATTGCATGATTTGTGTGTTTGATAAACCAACTTCTAGGGGGCTTTACCTCCCTTGGCAACCCACCTCAGATGAAGACCCCCATTTTGACCAGCCTCTTGATCCAGAGTGGGCTGGTAACAGCTGTTGCTGTCCACCTTGGTATTATTAGATCCGCAAGATCAGTGTTGTTCTTATTAGTTTCACACAGGAATTTCGCCTGCTGAAAACACTTGGAACCTCCTTGTGAAAGTATAGGAGAAAATGAGGAATTACCAAGGAAAGCAGACCCTGAATTACTGATTCCACAACTATTCCTTATTTCTTAGTGGAACCTCAGATTCCGATATGTAATTAACCAGATTTTCCTCAACTCTTTAGTTAACTACCCCCTGCATGAATAACTTCGGCAATAGGGAAAATCAAACCCATTTAAAGGGTCAGACCGAACTGATTTGTTCATATCGATAATTCCCAGATATGACGAGCAGCATAATGGAGTGTGGATTTGAGAGGAGTAAGGTTAATTTTAGGAATACTAGAATGAATGGTTTTAATGTAGTTGGTTCTGGATCTGTAAAGTATTAGGGCTTGTACAACTTCTTTGTTCCTGTAAAAATTATTTGAGTCAAGTCAGCAACTAATATATAACAATCCTTTGCTATATTTGACAGGCAAAAAAAACTTTAGGAAACAACTGGGCCTACCTGAGGGCTATATGGGAGAAGGCAGAGAGGTGCACCAATACAATGACAGTAGATATGCAATATTATAGCAGGATAACTACTACCCTCATACTCTTTCACATTCGGGCTGTCATCTAAGCATCATTTATGCAGGTACTTTGTTAAGAATCAAATGATAGGACGAAAGAGGTCAGAGGTCAGTAATAGGCATTTATTACAACATAGGGTCTAAAGACACACTGGGCCCTCATGATAGGTCCATGCAGGTGCTGGCATCTTCCACCCTGAAGTAGGATTGATCACCTTTTTGAGGATTGTCTGCCTTTCTGGCATGGATCTCTCTACCTTAACTGCATCTGCGAATGTGGCAGATTCATTTTGGGCCAGGGCTGAATACTAAATGTATGTAGTGTTTTGTTTTTCCGCTCTCCATTCATTCTTATACAATACAAACAGCATAATAGCCAATGTTTTCTTTCCCTGCGGGGAGCACAGTTGAAGAGCTGGTTAAGGCTTCAGCAGCGGAAAACCTGTGGTTTCCACACTGATAAATGGAGAAGGGTTAATGGACAGGGCGACTACTGTCATTAGTGGACTCGCTTCCTCTGCAAACTACTAAATGACCCCCTCAGTTTTGTTGAATTTAAATTACAGTTTAGAGTTGCAAACCAAGGTCTCGGTTTGCTGTAGATTCATTGCTCCTGCAAGACGGCTATAAGAGGTAAGGGCCTAATTTATAGGATTTTCGCATAGGACAGCACAGCAAGGCGACTTGCTGCGCTGCCCTACGCCAAAGTGGAAGGGCAGTAATGCATCGTATTTATCCAATAGGGTGCATTATTGTCCATTCTCTCTACCAAGGGCACGGGTGCCTCTGTTGCATGAAGGATTGTTTTTGTGCAGGAAGGGGCACCTTCCTGCACAAATAATCCTAAGAGGTGCTTACCTCTTTCTCTGTGTGCTGCAGAGCACAGCGCACAAGAAAAGAGGAAAGAAATGAGGCGAAATAAACATATTTCTCCTCATTATGTCTCACCTCGACAGGCGTAAGGGTTTGGCGATTCCCCAGGTTTACATCACTTTGTAAATCCGGGTCAGTGTCAAATTCCCACTGCCACGCCCATGTAACTCTTCCCGGGCGTAGAGTAAGGCGATGCAGTGATTTGCACTTCGTCGGCTTACTCAAAGCCATGCAGTGTGGCTTCTTAAATCAAAATGAGAGCCTTGAGTCACATATGTACCACTTTACGTGGTGTGAAAATTATGCAGGGCTGTCATAAATAAGCCCCTAAATTCACATACAAGAAGGGTATCTAAAGTCATCACCTACATTTTGTTAGAAATTAGCTAAAGGCCTTCATTAAGCGTGTCTGAAAATTTGATAGGGCAGTTAATGGGAGATAATGGCTGTGTCAAAATTACAAGATAACTCGGCAGGTCCTTGTTTTTAACCCAGAGACTGCTAAAAGCAACCTCATTCTCTGGATGAAACTGTTGGGGAAATGAAGAATGATCTTTGAAATTGGGTTCAAGCTTTTAAATTCTACCTGCTATTCCTCATTTTGTTACAGGTTCCCCTGGTATCACTAACTCCTGGAGACGAAGTTATCACACCTCATATCAAGGCCCAGAGACCGCTCTACTCAATTACAGTATATTACAATGCTAGAGTGAGGTAGTGTGGCTCACTGGTTAGAGGCGGCAGACCCGAGAGCAGAGGACGGCCCGGGACCAGGGTTCGATTCCCGGCACGGCAGGTTTCTGGACCAGGGTCAGCGGACTCGATAATTCTCTCGCCTCGGTGCCCACTCTGATCAGCGATCACACTCGGCAACTCTGGGCATTAGCTTGCCTCATCCTCACTAATGGCCCCACCAGACCGCCGGGGATGCCTGGTCTCACCCTGAAGATACCCATTAAGGGACCATCTCTCAGGGAAGCCAGGAAGGGTTTCGCAGCGGTCGAAGCGCCTTGGGACCCTATGGGTAAGTAGTGCGCTATATAAATGCCTACACACATACACACACATAACTACTACCCTAATAGTCATGCTCTATCGGAGAATAATCTAGGCATCACCTCTGCAGGCACTCTTTTTAAAAATCAGATGGAAAGAAGTCAGAGGTCAGTCATGGGCATTTAGCACGACTCAGAGAGTAGCACTGAGTACAGCCTTTGCTCAATGATCAGAAAGAAGAGGTGGCAAGTGGGTCAGAAACTGTCCACACGAGTTTGAGAGAAAAGAGAAGGCTGACCCGGGCCAGAGTGAGAAGGGAGATGCAAGCAAAAGCTGTGCTCCAAATCTCTAATGAAGAGGAATGAGAACAAATAGCAGCTTTTCAATGGAAAGTCAGTCCTAATCAAAATTACAAAGATGGTATCAGCTCTGTAAATATTTTTTATTGTGAATTTTTCACAAATGCACAGGTCTGGAAAGGCAGCTGTTTATGGGCCTAATCTAAAAATAGAGGAATGACAAGAAAATCAGAATTGGGCAGGATCCGGGAAATACTGAGACACCAGTTCCAAAAATGAAACAATTGACAAGAAAAGGGATACAAAAAATAAATCACAATCACAATTTGATAAAGAAAGTACATTATGGAGAACATAAGTTAAACATAAGAAAAAATAAGAAATGAGGGGCAGCCAAGATCTAAAATAATAATAATGGAGGTTTGTGTCTACTAATAAATCCTCCTGTTTGTAGAACTGTCTCCCGTTTCTTTGGCCTGAGTTCATGCTGCAGTAAACCTTTTTTGAGTCTTCTTGATGTGGATATATATATATATATGTATATATATATATTTTTTTTTCAACAATAACTCGTGCCCTAAGGTCACTAAAACTCTCCCCCGCCATGCACAGTTTCCTCACCAATAATTTCACTGCAAATGTTGCAGTGATATCATTAATTATGTCATTGAAGACGTCATGAGTGATGTAATATGTGGAGTAATTAGCAGTACATGGTGAGGGAGGGAGCTATAGTTACCTTAGGGCAGCGATACTCAAAGTATGGCCCAGGGGTCACATGCTGGCCACCTGACCTATAAATGCGGGCCTGTTGTTCAAAGAATCACTGGGATGCAGTTTACTCGACTCCACTAAACTTAAAAAAAATTGAATAAATGTGCAAGCATTTTTTTAATGTTCATTGAATCTTGCAGCAAAAGTGTTAAATACAATAAAGTGAATTCAAAAAGTGTATTTCATTAACCTGCAGACCCGTTTCACCTTAGTACGTCAGTTTATATCAGTGCATTGAGAAATATTTTTTTAAAGTGATAGTTTTCAAACAGGAATTTAGATACTTTAATGCTTCCACCCACCCTGACAATAATGCCAGTAGTGAACTAAGAGGCAAATCAGTTGTTATGTGCACCATTTAGGCAGACTGTTTTTCTGTTACACAGAAACGCATTATACTTTATTAAATCAAACACAGAAGGTTTTGTACAGTGAAAATCCTGAAGTCTTGTATTTGGAGGTCTTCTTATATGTGATAATGAGGTAAAAGGAAGGAAAATGAAATCAAACAATTGCCTAGGATCATACTGTTTGATCAGGTGAGGAAGCTGGGGTTGATCCAGATTTTATGGTTTCACATTGTGCAATTCAGCCACTAAATGAACATGCTTTGCTTCCCCTACACACACCTTACCTCACCCTTCCCCCTCGACAGCCACCCTGCTGGCTTCAATGCGGCTAATCAGTCCCATCACAGGCCAAATATTTTGACCCCTTGGAAATTGTTTTTGAGTTGCTGTGCTTTTTAGGGTTCAAAACATTACATCGTCACTGAACATTTCACCTAACTATAACATTATTTTAATCTTTGTTCTTTTAGTGATTTTTTTTAACATAAAGTAATATTTAATCATCATAGGTAAATCTAACCCCAGGCTGTGCACTGCCTTTGGCCATGTGTGATTGGGGGGGTGGTGGAGGGTGTTGGCTGCAGGGCCTGGCCTGTGTCCGCTGTACCGTCATTAGTTGAAAAAACGTATTTGATCTTTGTTGATGACAATTGGGTATGCCTTTCTTGAGCCAATGCGATTTTCTCCATAATCCACCAGTGGGCTAATATTGGGTAAGCTAGGGAAAATCTTAAAACAGAAACAGAGTGATCAGAAAAAGCCCATACATGATTTCAATCAATCAATCAATCAATCAAAGAATTTATATAGCGCACTACTCACCCAGAGGGTCTCAAAGCGCTAGGGGAGGGGAGTCCCCCTACTGCTCGAACAGCCAGGTCTTGAGCTGCTTCCTGAAGGCAAGGTGGTCCTGGGTCAGGCGGAGGTGGGTCGGGAGGGAGTTCCAAGTCTTGGCGGCCAGGTAGGAGAAGGACCTTCCTCCTGTGGTGGCTCTTCGGATGCAGTGGACGGCGGCGAGGGCGTGGCCGGTCGATCGAAGCTGGCGTGTGGGAGCGTAGAAGTTGAGGCGGCTGTTGAGGTATCCTGGGCCTTGGTTGTGTAGGGCTTTGTGTGCGTGGGTGAGGAGATGGAAGGTGATTCTCTTGTTGACCGGGAGCCAGGGCAGATCTCTCAGGTGTCCGGAGATGTGGCTGTGACGGGGGATGTCCAGGATGAGTCGTGCTGAGGCGTTCTGAATCCGCTGGAGTCTCTTCTGGAGTTTGGCGGTGGTTCCGGCGTAGAGGGAGTTGCCGTAGTCCAGACGGCTGGTGATGAGGGCCTGGGTGACCGTCTTCCTGGTCTCGGTGGGGATCCACCGGAAGAGCTTACGTAGCATGCGCAGGATGTTGAAGCATGACGTGGAGACGGCGTTGACTTGTCTGGTCATGGAGAGGGAGGAGTCCAGCATGAAGCCCAGGTTGAGTCCAGGATGAATCCCAGGTTGCGATTTCTAGAAGAAAGTTTAGAAACAGTTGCAGGGCCTAAACATAAATCTATACATAAGACTGATCTAATTTTCTTCGAATAACACAAATACTTTCTGAGAGATGGGTTTAGTTTATGCCATATGTATTGTACCCCTAACATGGTGCATACATCATTAAGAATGTGTTCTGTGCACTTCTTATACTGCGCACAGCGAGGATTGGAAGAATTCATACTTGAAGAAGAAAGGGAAGTAAAGTCTCTTCCCAAAATAGGTATCCCTGGGAGATTGCATGGCTCTCACTGCAGGGATTGAAGTGATTGGACATTATCATGAATAGAACCATAAGCGGAGGCAGTATTGTATCTCAAATGGTTTGGCACCAAGGGGCGAATAACCCAGAACCCCCGTCATCTTTCAACGGTGGCATACAGCTGATTAGTGCTTTTCTATAGATAACGACGGCAGTGACTCTATGAGTGCTCACTGATGAAAACAAACATTGTTTGGCCCAAGGGTAGTTCCATTTATTTCCATCTTTACTCCGGGTAAAAGGTGTATCTTGAAACAGAATAATTGATGTATCATATTGTTGCAAGCTTAAAAGGAGAGCATCCTGAATACGTCTATTATTCAAGCCATTAACATTATGGCTAACTATTAATAATTCCATATCACTTCACCCCTTTTTCCATGTTTTTCCCCCTAAATAAGGCAAAGCAAAGCACTTTTGAAATTGGAAGCAAAGGTCTCGCCTTTTGCTTTTCTATGATTAAAATTGCTGTATCTTTTGGCTGCATCCAAGAAATTGTTCCCCCATGCAGTGTCCTACCCCACCCTAAAACCCCCCTTCATCAACTTCCCTCAACCAAAACCCACCACCATCCACCTTCCCTCCTCTCTCCTGGCTTGTAACCCCTGAAGGTTAAGTGCGTTCTCCCTGCACCAATGACGGCATGACGTTACCCTTCTCCACCATTCACTCCATCTGAAACAGTAAACTCTCAGCATCAGCTGTATTAGTAAGCACATAGAACATATAGAACACCCCCCCCCCCCCCACACACAAAACCATCAGCTTGGCTAAATGTAACAGGTGTGCTTGGGCACCCCAAGCTCTTAAAGTCTCAGATAAATGTTTTGATTCCCATCTTTTCCTGGAGGATTCATGTGTCATGACCAGGAAAACCTTAAAGACGAAATCACTTACTGTTTTTACAGATTTCAGTTGGATAGCTTTTTCTAAAATCTTGGAAACATACTAGGATAGCTCGAGGTTTGATTCCGTCCTTAGGGGCCATCGAGGGCACCCTTTGTGCCCTTGCAATTAAGTGATCCAATTGGGATATGGACAAAACACATTTAGATAATAGTTTACTGACTTCTTCAGATAAGTCCTTGTTTTTACCAAACGTGTCATGAATTTCCAAAGTCTTAAATTGGATCGCTTGGATCTATTTTCTTGCCCCATTACTTTATCCTTAACTTGCTGTATATCCTTAAGAAGTCGGTAAAAGGTGTCCAAACAGGACTTCCAAATCACGTATGCCACAAGATTAAGGGTCCATCCAATGAATGAATATTGGTTGACATCAAGTCAGTGATTCGACTCTAAGCAAGGGATTTTGAGAGGGTCTACATCAGCACAAATTAAGCTACCTGGCTTTAATTCAAAGTTATATCTCCCATTAAGAAGAAATGAGGGCGGTAGTAGGATTGTCTACATGGTCCATAAATGATGAAGCATTAACCCGATTGCCAAGGAGAACGGTACAAAAAACATTTATGTGCATGCATCTGTGTCCAACAGTGAGAAAGAAGGAAGTTCCAGGTTGTGTGTTCCCATTGGCAATTGTACTAACACCGAAAGAAGAGTGTCAGTCAAGCTCTGCAAAAGTCAGTCAGATAGACACTATTCTTCCCCAAAAAAGGTGATGTGCATGGCCCCTTCTGCCATATAGACAGGCCAGTGCTGGTGTAAAATTGGCTTGGATTGAGAAAAGGCATGGAAACGTTTCTCACTCCTGTTGGAATAATACTACAAGGTTAGTGATCTCATTCCTGTCTGCTTGTTAGGTGATGGTTTGATATCAATTCAGACACAAAACTGTGATCTAACCAATGTATTATCTGTCCTACTCATTCGTATGATATGATAGTAGCTAGTCCAGGGTAAGCTCTAAATTATGTGTGGTTTGCTTATACTTTACTTGAAGCCAAGTCCCTGAATGGAATTCCACAGGTCTGTCCCCAGGGTTTCCTTATTGTTCCCAAACAATTTCCAAACCATGGCACTGTCTGTACCCAATAGTTTTGGATATGGGGGTGTATGATTTGAAGGTGTTGTTACATTCCATATAGGTGCCATAATATAGGCCTCAGCAATCTCATTACCCTTCACCTATATCCTCTCCCTATGTTACACTTGTCATGGTTTACAGGGACTGATATTTTACCTAAATATTACACTGCATTCAAAACGAGGGTTATCCCTAGTTCTAATTCTCATACATTATACATTTGGATTCTTGGAAGCACAGCAGGCCTACCCTCTCCTGCATAAAATCTATGTATAAAGTTCAAGCCCGATGTCAACCTTAGGCCAACACAGTAATACAGCAAGGGAGGACCCCTGGGGATACCTATGTGTATTTATACATCACATCTTGCAAAGATAGACAGAGGAGACCGAGACTTACCGGCCGACACAAGGACCAAAGCCGCTGATGTTCCTGCACGCAGATACTCCAGCTCACAGTGGTCTAACATCCCTCGCTGGGTGTCCAACTCGAGACCAGGATGGGGCCCCATAGTCTCCCGCTTCAGGTGATGTGTTTGACTAAATCCTAGAGGGATTCTTGGCTTAACACCTACTTCCATGATAGGTACACTTAGGTACTTCTAGTTAGGGAGGCATCGTAGGAGTACGCATCTTTTATCATTTGTTTTATATACTTGAATATATTCATGATTATAGTAAGATGATAGAACTATACCATCCATTTACCTTTATAGTACTGTTAATCATTTATATCTTATACTGCTAGGTGTTGTTGCAGCACATCTATTCTACACCAGAATAACAACTTTTCAATAAATGCTTATTGAAAAAGCCCAGCCTGTTTGTTCGGTGTATCTCTCTGAGACAGACTAAGTAAGCATGAGTGACTGAGCGATAGGTAATATATTTTTTCCGCAGTCCTGAGAGATCAGGTTTGTCATGTTCGATGGTTGCCAGAAACTATTCTTTCACTTGTTGGAGGAGATTCTAGTGGCACTGTGAGTTAATTGGTACAAAAAGAGCCAACATACCCGGTGGGGGTGATCAGAGTTCGTCTGACACCAATCCTACCGTGTATGTTGTCTAAACGTGCAGATCCTGCATACTTTTTATAGGAACTACACAACAGTGTTCACTAGCAAAGGACTTATTTCATGTTAGTGGATGGTATACCAAAGCAACATGTATAATTTCTATTGGTTAAACTGAAATGTTTGCATGAGTTATTCAAATGAGACCGGTTTTATAGTCTGTACTTCATGTATTGCTAGTATTCATCTGTAGAAAGTAGCAACCCCTCCATGTTTACTTTTGATCTTTTTTGCCATAAGTATTCTGTAATCATCTAAAATTTATAAAAGCAAGATTGGGCCTGGTGCATTATTATTCTATGTCCCATTATAAAATGTAGAGCTAGCCTTTGTTTACAGATGGGATTAGTAAGGAGCACTCTGTGTGTCTTCATGGACCTCGAATTGATCAGGGTGAGTTTAATTTCCAGCTAAACCTACCCCTTTGTCATATATTTCTCTGGTGCCCCAACCTCCTCCAGCACTCCTGCCCTTGACTGCCTAGATATTAGGAACCTCTACTGGCCTTGTTCCCCATTCTTCCTTATTCTCCTGGCTCCATTAAGAGAGTTGTCTTGATTTGTGTTCCTTCCTATTGTGTACGGCTCCTCCGCTAAGTCCTATTTTGTGCAATCCACTCCGTACCCAATGAAGTCATTGTAAATGGTTTCCTATAGCTGAAAACACTCTCTTGTGTTTGTATCAGCTTCCCACCATTCACAAGATGGGTCGGTCATCATTTCTCAGCAGCTGCTGGGTTAATAGCAGCAGTATATTCTGGATCAGGTAGTTTGCTTGGGAAGCCTGGCACTGAGGCAGAGTGAGGGCGAATTAGTAAGAACAGAGACTCAGATCGTACTTGCTTATTACTATTAACTGATTAGTGATTATGTGACTTGTCTTAATGCAGCTCCTTCGGTGTCCCTGATATCTATTTCCCTACCCTTGTGCGGGACAGCCTGCCATACTGTTATACTGAGGAACTTGAGGATATAGAAAGATGCCTCTTTGGATCCACTCCTGAGGGCACATCAGTCTACTGCCAAAATAGAACAGATGTTCAGCATGAAGTGGGCACACCAGCTCTCATTACTTATAAACTTTAATTAGGTCTGCTATCCTAATTTTGGGCAAAAACAGCAAATACACAACCCTACGATGACACCAAAAAGAACTGAGTCTGCATTTTACACTAATCAACTCCAATATTGTCAGGGTTCTTTTTACGTTTGTGCCCATGGAGGGGAATCTGTGCCCTTTCAAGTTGAACTGGGCTGCTCTTTCTCATCGTTTTATTGGTTTGTTAAATGAGCCTTTGCTTGTACATGTACCAGACTATACACAGTACACTAAATAACGCTTTGTGTGTACCCTTCCTGGGCCCTTGGAGTCCGCAGTTTGAGATGACTGATTGCAAATTCTTGTAAAAGAAAAACAATGTAATTTTTAGACTTATATAGCATGGCTTATCACCTGTGAAGGTATGCAGGGACTCCCCATGGGCATGGGGAGATTAAATGATTTGCCCAGAATCACAGGATATTTAGCTGATGCCAAGATCCGAACCTAAATCCCCAACTTCCTAGCCGGCAGCACCGGTCGCTGCACTACAACCTGTGAAACTAACAGGCCCTTTCCTTCTGCATGAAACAGGCTTATACTCCTGTTAGGTTGGAGAAGATGGAAAGGTGGTTGGCTGATTTCTCCGACTGAGAATGGTTAAAGAAGATTAGGAAGGGTTTAATGTTTGGGCTTAGGGTACCTTACTGTTGCCCTATAGCCCGCCGTAGAGGGCTATACCGGCTTTTAAAGGCCCTCTCCAGCGTTAAAGGCCTGAGCCAAAGGCGAGGGCCTTTAACAATGGTGGGGGACTCTAATAGCCAGTATAGCCAAGCTACGAAGGGCTGTAAGGCTATTAGAACATTCTGCCACTAGAGGACAGAATGTTCTAACAAATTAAACAAAGGGTTCTCGAAGCTCGAGGGGATATAAATCCCCTCAAGCTTTGAGAAGCCTTTGAAGAACATACGAATGTTGCTCTGCGGGCCTTTACCAGCCCGTAGGAGCAGGGAGCACTCTATTGTTTTCAATGGAGATCCCAACATTCCAATGTTCTAATAAAGGTTGAGAAACAGGCAGAAAAGTAGAGGTCGACTAGTGGTCATGCTACAATTAGACAAGGAGGTTGAGGAAGGGAGGATAGCAGGCCTGTTTGTGGATTCAGGACTAAACACTTGATTATCTTACAAAGGAGGCATTCTGTGAGTTTGGACTAAGAAACTACTTGACATTACTGCATGTGCCATCCATGACTGATCACATAGATCAAACGTGGATGAGGTTCCAAGTAAAGTACACAGTTATTTTGGGTTTTATCTGCCGCACCCAAATGAAGCAACAAAAATACGTTCTTAGCCCCACTCTCTCAGTAGCCCTCAGAAAAAGACACCCCCTTTTTCTTCCTGATTTTGTCTGCCTCCTGGACAGGCTATGTATCATGCACAGTGTTTGGCAATATATTACAATTGGGACACTGCAGTGGTAATATAGGGTAGATGCAGGTTAGGTGCCAAAGTGGAGACATTTAAAATATACATAAAGTCAATCTTTTGAAATCTGCAGTCTATCATGAAGATTTCTATCTATTGGATACACAATTTGAAGGGCAATGTTATGCAGAAAGGGTCATGGCCATAGGTTGTTCTCTAGCATGTACAATCTTTCTGATAATCAGGCAGGGTCTGAGCATGTGCTGCACTACCGTAACAATGATCGACTTGTTGGCAAGGCATGAGAAAAAGACTCTTGAGGAATTTTGTGAAATTAACTGAGAAATACTAGCTCACTGAATGAGAGGAGGCATGGAAATAACTCAGACTTTTCTGGGGGTCGCTGTGGACTTCGTACCAGTAATTTAAATCCGCAGCTAGATCTCTTCACAGACTACACTGGCTCCCGGTAAGCGGATTAGGTTTAAAGCCCGTTATACGGCTTATAAAGCGCTACATGATTCAGGCCAGATTTCCTGAAACATAGTTTTAACTGGTGTGAGCCAACCCGAAATCTTCGCTAATCAGGGGCAAAAAGACTTAGAGTTCCTACTTTCAAATTTGCTTCCTGGGGAGGCTGACAATTGGTGACAGGTACAGCTAAATTCCAGAATCTGCTACCACTTTACATCAAGTCCATGCCAAATGTTATCTCTTACAGGAAAGCATTGAAAACTTGGCGTTTTTCTAATTAATAAGGCAGTTTTTTTTACACCTGTTCAGTAGAGCTAGCGCAAAGACACCTACAGGTAATCGTGCGGTCTATAAGTACTGTTAACATAACAGTAAGGAAAGTGATATGGAAGATCATGTTTAAGGCTAGCACAACAGCTCTTAGGGAATTTGAACTCTCAACATGTATAGTTGCAGAGCTATACAGTGAATTCCACTGACAGACAGCACTATCACAGCTTGATGCAACAAAACCCCACCAAGGAGGGTTCCAAACAGGGGGGAATGGCCAAGATGGCGACCGAAGTGGATGTATTAAGATGTAAAGTTTCTGCTGCGGCCCTCGTGTGTCCTTAATCATCCTGCCTTGATCGCCTCGTTGTTCGCTGTGTCCCTTGCCCCGCATCTTTTCTCACATGCCCGAGTCTTTTTGGATGAAAGTGGCCCGACCACAATCAACTTCCCGAGGCTGGGTTATGGGCCACTACGAAATGCAGTGGCTCACCAACGTGTAAGGGGAAGATGACTCAGGGGTTCCATGACTGATGGCTTCCCCCACCTGGAGCGAGGGCTGGGGCGGCAGCCCCTCTTTCATTCCAAAGTGAAGGATGCCTGGGATACTGACTAGACTGCCCTGGCGGCATCGAGACTACTGTTGAGGCAGCCCGCATCGTGAACACCCTTCACTGCATGAGGCCACGTAGCAAATGCCCTGCAGTAGGAAGCCCTGCACTCACTGTCGGAGCTTGCAAGGCACAACTGTTCTGGCAACTCTTGGAATATCAGCTAATGAACAGGACTACATGTGGTTGCACCTGGGCTGCTACACTTGGAGGCTGGGGTGACCGCTGAGGAGCTTTTAGAGCTGTGCCCCCTCCCCCCCCCCCCCCGGTCCACCCCATCTGGAGGCCTCCTTTTGTCACGCACAATGGTGAAGCCCAAGAGAATCAAGCCACCAGCGAATCTGAGCAAGGGCATACTGGACCACCTAGGGGCATCATCGCACAGAGGTACCCTACTGTCCCCACTGAAGGCTACACTGATGAAGCATATGGAGCAGTTTGATAAAATCTTTTCATCAATTCAGGACACCAAGACCTCTCTGTAGGCCAAGATCAGCAGTGTCTCTTTGGAGGTCTCCCTGCTGTGTGCCGATCATAGTAAGTTATTTGACAGGGTCGACGATACAGATTCTGCCATAACCATGAGACAACCCACGCTTAGCGAGGGACATTCCCAGTTGCGCGCAATCAAAACTGAAATTGAGCTCCTGCAACTAAGGACTCCGATGGGCGGTCAAGATGCAAAAGCGTGTGCCTCTTGGGATTCCCAGAATGGGCGGAGATATCAAACACAGAGTTGTTTCTAGAGCCTGCTGGATACTGTGCTGCTGGGGAGGGAGCCAAAACTCTTCTCTATTGAGTGGGAGAACCAAGTCCCGGGGCATTCATGGCCGCCTGGGGTGGCACTGAGACCAATAATTGTGAATTTATTGAACTACAGCTCTTAAGAATGAAAGGGCCATGGACAGGGTCGGATTGGGATCACAATTTGGCCCGGGCACAGACGAAAAAAGTGGCCCACGTTCAAGGGGCGTGGCATACATTTAATGGGCGTGGCCTACCGTTAAGGGGCGTGGCCCACGTTCAAGGGGCGTGCCCTTTCATGAAACACTATTTGGTTACTCTTTGAGGTCTAATTCGTAGAGAAATATTTAGTAAATTAAGCCTTTTAACCCCTTCCATGCTCATGACAAGCTGAGCTCGTCATCAACAATGGTATTCAAAGAATGTTAGCACAGGAGGGGAAAAGTCACAGCAGCCAAGGTGTTAAAGCTTACAGAGCAAGTAACATGGTAAAGACTAGGAGCACTGCAGGTCTGATAACTGAATACTTACATGCAGTCTTAACGCCCTGCACAAGGTTGTTAGATACTCTTTCCCAAAAAGCTAATCATCATATAAATCAGAAACCTAGTACAAAGTCAAGGAGAAAGGGTAAGACTGGAATCTGGGGTGTAAAGAATGCTGAAAAAATGTATCTGTACAATCTAGTCATAAATTTATTTCACAGCCAGCAAGTGATGTCTATATACAAAAAACACAGTTTTATTCACATCTGTTGCTGCCTTCAAGTCTGGGCCATGAGGAGACTGAGGATTACTCAATTAACCATGAAAATGATATAAAATCTGCAAAAAGGAATTCTAACCTGAACATGCTAGAAAAGTTAATTCTTCTGCACAGAGAAAGAAGTGCCAATTTTGCAAATTTTGCTTAGACCTCGAACAAGTCCTAGCATAGAATGAGGCTAAACAGCTCTCTTTTGAGAAAATCACATTACACAAAGTCTTAGACATGTCCTGAAATCAACACACAAACATGTTGCCACATTCTGGCCTAGGACCAAAAATAGAGTGCAGTCAGACCTACACACTACAAACAAAAACTAACCAAAACTTACTAATTAATATTTTTGGCATATAGAGAAATATGCCCCTTGTCTGCATTTTGGATGAGGCCTTTAAAATAAAGTTACATTATTAACTGGCACACAAATGAATCAGTAAATTGTGCAAAGAAATGGTAAACAAATTGTTCCTACCGGTTCCTTCTTGCTTCAGAGGAAGGGATCGGCTAGCAACAAATTGCATTTCTGGGTGCTGGATGTGGCAAGTCAAGTAAACCTTTGAGGAAGACCTACTGCACTGAGTCTAGTGCAGTATTTTCCGGATTCGGTGGGATGACAATTGAGGTACACTTGATGTAGCTTTGAGTACTGCTTTACTCAGCCTACTTTGGTCAGCCCTGTGGAGAGTGGGATGCCAAGGGGATTAGATGACCCCTCATGAGTTAGAGCTTGGCAGTGTGGTGCATCTGGTTACAAGAGTAACCAAATAGAAAAGGCAGGGTGAACACTCTGTAGTTCTGTATGGGAGTGTCAGGACTAGGGTGACCAACTGGCATGGGTGCAAATTCAGGATGGGGAGTGTAAAAATTCAGGACAAAGGGTTAAAATTCAGAACAAACCTTCTGGACAAAAGGTACGTTTTACAGACCCATCAGAGGAGGTTGCGCATTATTATGTAATTAAGTAAATAGACAACCATTTAAGCACTAGTCAAAATAAGTTTATATCAGGTTGAACCAATCGTGTACTTCACAGTTTTTCAGTATGCACGCAGCTTTGATCAACTGTTCAGTTCTTTTTGTGATATTTCATATGATAATAATCTATATATATGGTTACAGCACTGGGTTGTCCAGTCTGATATTTTGTTTACAATTCATGGTTCTGAGCAGGCATGTTTGATGAGCGAAATGGTCGGGAAGATCTGCTTGGATAGTCATTGTGAGATGTAAAGTGGCAAACACAAGATGCCGCTAATGCAGATCCAAACATATTCAACCATTTGCAAACCTATCCATCATGTATTCTTCCATCCATCATTTCACTCATCCATCCCTCCATCCACCCTTTTACTCATCCACCCATTATCCACCCATTCATCCACTCTTCCACCCATCCATCAATTCACTCATCCATCCATTTACCCTTTCACCCATCCAGCCACCCTTTCACTTACTTATCCATCCACCCAGTCAATCACCCTTAGACACATTCACCCTTTCAGTCATCCACACATCCATCCTCACTTTTTCTCTCCATCCACCCTTTCACCCAATCCATCTCTTCACTCATCCATCTAGCCATTTGCCCTCTCACCCATCCAGCCATCCTTTCACTTTCTTATCCATCCATCCAGTCACTCATCCTTCCACCTATTCTCCCTTTCAGCCGTCCATTCTCCCTTTCTCTTTCCATCGACCCTTTCACTTAGCCATCCATCGTTCCTTCTATCCACCCAACTATCCATCTACTCATCCACTCATGCATCCATCCATTGACCCTATCACTCATCCATCATTTCAATCATCTCCTTCACTCATCTATCCAATCTTTTGCCCATGTTCCCTCCCTTTCACTGACTCATCCATCCTTACGGCCACCCTTTCAAACATCTGTTCATCCCATCACACTTTCACTTATCAATTAATCAATCCATCCATTATTTCACTCATCCATCCACCCATTCTCTCTCATCATCCAACCATTCACCCTTTCATTCATCCATTCACCCTTTCACTGATCCATCCAGCCACCCCTTCACTTACTCTCTCACGCAGAGTTGCAGACAGAAGAGACTCATCAGGAACTCACCCCAGTAGTTCCTAAAGCAAAGGGAGGCGTTCAAGATGCCCATGCACATAGTCAATCTGAAACCTTGGAAGTCATGAGTCATGCATGATGCACAGTGCCAGGCCCTGAGGTGTCTGTGACATGGTGTTGTTTCCAGGGCTTTAAGTGGGATGACAAAACTTAGGGGTCTCTCCAAAGGGGGTGTTCAATGTAATTATGGGCATAGCTTAAAACACCTAAGCTACAAATCTGTGCTTAGCATAGTGTGCCGCCCGACTGGTATTTTGCTGCTTCTCTCATTGCGTTCAGATATATAATACAGCAAGTAATGTTACACCTACAACAAGCCAGAACTCTAGGTTTTGTCAATGGTTGTTAGTTGCATAAAATAGAAAAGCTGCAACCATGACTTCCTTAACTGTAATATTGAAAATGGAAAATGCATCAGTTCTAAAATGATGACACTGAGAAAGAACTATAATCCTTTTTTTAAACTTCTTGCGGGGGGGGGGGGGCAGGGGTGGGGGGGCGTAAGGTGAAGATTGTGCGCTTTCAAAACATCACCTGGCCCCCACAGCCAGACCCATTCTTCCTCGCCCACTGCGCCCTGAATGTGAGGGGCTGTGGGGAGGTGTTAAGACTATCACTGTTTCCCCAGCGGCGTGGGCCCCAGGGGGGCCATGGTGAAAATGGCTCAAAAGGCCTGAGAAACACCTGGCCCCCAGGGAGGCCGATTCTTGTAAACAATCACCCCCTCCCCAGCCACCCTCAGCGTGATTGCTTTGCAGGGCAGGGGGTGCAGTAGAGGCCACAGCTGATAATCGCTGTATGGCCTGCACAGTGAAGCGCTTTCATTTCTGTCTCTGTCTCCGTGCTGTGGGCCGTTTTTTTTCTCCCATTTTCCAGTCGACAGAGAGCAGACAACAGAGAGCACTCTCTGTGGACTGGGAAAGGGGAGGAAAAAAACGGCCCACAGAGGGCATTGAAACAGCGGCCCTTCGGCCGATTCCCGAATGCCCGCAGTGCCAATCCGCCCCTGGCCATGGACCTATGAGGGCTCCAACTTCACAGTCTATCCTAACTGCACATTGACACGCACTGTCGGAGGCGCAGGCGGATACATTTGATGGATACATCGTGGAACTGCCTCGCAGAATGGGGGCTGGCATTGGTTGGGGGAAATGATAGACACCACAAACATACTAACTTCAGTTTATAGTTTTCTGACCTGGAACATTCGGGTCATGGCTACCCCAGGGAAAAGGCATGTGTGTACACAAATCTCAGATGTCACCACATATATATTGCTTTCTTACGGGAAATGCATCTAGTGGCCACTAAGGTACAGCTGCTGTCAAAGAGATGGAGGGGAAAGATGTTGTGTAGGGTTTATATTGCCTATGCTGGGGTGTTGAGTTGCATCACCGCAAGCGCCCCCTATGTCGAGCAGTCAGCTAGGTGGATCCTGAGGGCTGGTATGTGGTACTGGAGGGACACCTGGATGGGGCTGTCCTATTCCTGGGGCAATTTACGGTCTGAACGTACAACACACAGACTTCCTGGCTCAGATTACACAACATTTCAGGAACCTAGTCTTTGGGATGGTGAATCTAATTGTGTTCCGCACATAAACCAACACAGCACCATCCCCACTGTGGATAGGGCCTCATGCTGCAGCCTTGCACAATATTTCCACTAGTGGATGGAGAGTGGGAAGGTGCATGATATATATTGGCAGTTGCACCCAGGGGAAAGAGAGTACTCAGGGCTTTAAGTGGGATGAAAACACGGGGGGGGTCTCTCGAAGGGGAGTGGCCAGTGTAATTAGGGGCGTGGCTTTAAAATACTTTCGCTAAAAATCTGTTTTTAGCAAAGTGTGCCGCCCCACTTGTATTTTACTGTTTCTGTCATTGCATCCAGATATGTGATACAACAAATAACATCCTACCTACAACAAGTAAGGACTATTGGCTTTGTCAATGGTTATTAGTTGCATAAGATAAATAAGCTGCAACTATGGCTTGTTACATATAATATTGAAGAAGCTTCAGCATAAAGCCCTGGTGAACCTACCACAATGTTGCTGCTCTTGCGTTTCAGAAAGAGAAGGGACATCCAGAAAGAAAATGACTCTTTAAAGGATTTCCCTTCCCCCCACAACGCTCACCTGGCATGACGTCATGCCGTAACTTCTCCACTAGTGAGAAGTAAGCAGTGTGGGCAGCGCACATCAAGTGCCGGCTGTCTCAAAATGGGTCTCTATCGGGCTGTTTGGCGCCCTGGCACTTTTTTCAGGACTGCAGTGACAGCAAACTGCTGTCACTGCAGTCCGGAAAAAAACGGACCACCTGTGCCAGGACTCAAAACAGACCCTGATAGAGACCCGTTTCGAGGCCCTCTTTAAAAAACTGCCGGTGCTCAGACCCCTTGAGACCCGGCCCACTTGAAGCCCTGAGAGTACTCTTTCTATTTGCCTGTGCATGATGTCCACACTCGGCTGGATTTAATCCTCGTCTGTGAGAAGATGCGCACACACACCCTTAGAGCGGATTAAATACCCTATTCCATTTCCAATCACTGCCCACTACAGTTTACCATACAGTGGGGAAGGCCTTGGACTAAAGTGCCGATGTGGAGGCTCTGAACTGATACATTTTGGGATTTGCCATACTGAGATGTTATAGCCACTCAGGTTACGCAGTACTTTACTGATAATGAGGGCTCACCATGGCACGGGCTGTTGAATGGGACACCTTTAAGGTGGTCATGTGCGGGCACTGCATTTCTACTGTGTGGGGGGTCAAGCAGACAATAGGGTTGGAGCTATCAGAAGGTGAGGGGTCCTCTGGGCAGCTGAAAATCTAGCCCCATTGAACACAGACAGGCTGCAAAAACTCTGTGACCCCCAACAGGTGCACGCAGGACTAACTGACAATCTGATACCCCTGGATCATCGGGAATACCTGGCTTGCCAACATGCGGAGGGTAATCAGGCTCAGGTTGCTGCCATGGCTGCTCAGGGACGAAATACCCCACTCCCTCCTGGGGGCCATTCGTACTGTGGAGTCCTTCTCAGTTCCCTGATTTACATTAATGCCACATTTGAAGGCTCCTACAGTACCTTGCACATGGCAGACAGGTGACCCTCTAACACCAGATACACACTTTACTATGGGACATTCTCCAGACGTGACTTAATTCAACGCACGGAGCTTGATGTCATAGCCCAATAGCCCAAAACAAAACATCAGACTTAGATGAATTTTACGTGACCTACAGAATGCACCTGACCCCCAAGTTGCTAACAAAGTATAAGGAGGGGAAATTGTGGGTGCCTTGCCGGACTCTCTTAGAAAGGCCCTCAGGGTGGTACTCCCCAAGTCAGGTGCGACCCTCTCGACGTCTGTTGGTATCTCCCCCTTGTGCTACTCAACCTAGATTATAAGATTCCGGGGAAGCTTTTGCCAATTCAGCTGATGCCCAGTCAGTGGCCTTGTACATAATGACAAGAACAGTTTCCTCCCGGAACGTAATACCCTCTTCAACATTCCGAGACTGCTGGGCCCGCTGGGGCATTGCTCGGATGGGCAGGTCAACTGCCTGGCATGTTCCTTGACATGGAAAAGGCATTCAATGCCTTGGACTGGGCGTAACTCTGTGTGGTTCTTGAACGGTTGGGGATAGGTCTGGAGTACCTCTGCTGGGTCAGAACGGGAAATGTGATATACAACATATTCGAGCTTCATTGTGGCACCAGGCAGGGATGCCCACTCTCCTCACTTAGCTTTCTGTTAGCTATGGAGCTGCTGGCCTGTCTGCTGTGCACCGGGGAGTGGGGGTGAAGGTGTCGAGGAGCTGGCATGTAGTGTCCTTGTATGAAGATGATACAGAAAAGGGGGTGGTGATGAAACCGGTCCCCGGAAGCTTGTTTCCTTCCCAGTATAAGAATTGGCTTGGTAGTTTGGTCTGCCCTGTTCCCATGATGCACTGGGCCAGGGTCAGACTCATTTGCATTTAGCCAAGTTCTGAGCTGGGATGGTGCAGTGAGCTAAAAAACGGTGATGGATCAAGCCCTGATCTTTGGACTGGGTAAGAGTGGTCTGCTTAATTCAGATACTCTGTCCATCACCACCCCCTTTTCTGAATCGTCTTGTATGAAGATGACGCTTTCATTTACCTACAGTACCCACATTTGTCCATTGAGGATACTCTGTCTCACCATGAAGCCTGGATATGTACGAAGGTCAGAGTGATTTGTTCTGCTGATGTGCATAACGAGGGTATCATGGAAACATTTTAGGCTGTGTGTAATGAGCATGGTGTTCCACTGGGCCAGTTCTTGCCCTATTGCACCCTGCAACATGCTATGACCCACATTGGGGACAGAGACGTCCCAAGCCCCCCACATCCCAGCCCCTGCAGGTAATATTGACACACAGGGACTCCAGGAAAGCTCTAATGAATTTGCATGCATCCTTCCACCCGCAGAGGTATACAAAAGAGCTGGCAATCAGGGATAGGTGGGCTGGAGCATTACTCACAGAAATAACTGAAAAAAAATGGCCTGCTCCAGGTGAAGGGAATCTCCAGGAACCCCCCATTAAACCCAATTTAATTACTTACACCAGACCTACCTGACAGCACACCACATTTTCTGCATGTTCCATGGGGAGTCTTTGTACTGCCTTTGATGTCATGCAGTGGATACTGGCTTCATGCACATAATCTGGGACTGTGGAATTTTGCAACAGGCTTGGTTGAGGGTCATGGCAATCATTTCCAATATAGTGCGCTGCGCAAATCCACCCACACCGTAGTTCTGTCTCTTACGCGTGCGCTCAAGGACCAAGGGGGACAAGCTAAGGTGCAGGTACATTGATCTAGCATTGGTGCTCTTCGAATGACCGATAGCGATGTTTTGGAAAGCCCCTGTGGCACCTTCTGTTTAGCGCTGGCTGGGGGAGCTTTTGAAACGGGCCAAGGCAGAATTAGATGTCATCATAATGGCCTGGCTACATAGCGAGAGGACACTGAGACTGAAGCATTTTTCCTGAGACTGGAAGTCAAGAATGATGAGAGATCACCATGAGTGGTGAGCCAGTGTGACACGTCTCAGGACCTGTAAGTTGTATTGAAATTGTTCAGTCTCAAGTAGCTCATGGGTTGTACACGATGCACAAAAGAGGGGTCATGAGCACGAGATGGTCTAGTGTTTGTTTATTGCGTTTTGCCTCTCAATGGTGTCAGCCTGCTACTTCATTCTTTAGATGATGGTAGTGATGTATGTGGGCCCGCAATTCCTACACGATTGTTTGTTTTTGGGAATTCACCCAATTTTGTTTTATTTATTATTTTTCCATTTTTGCTTTTCATTTTTTTCTTTCTCTTTTTTTTCTTACATTCAAGATTTAAATGCCAATAAAGAAATTGAAAACAAAGAAAAGTAGAGTTCCAAGCAGGAAACTTCGCAAACAAGACCATGAACGAACTTCCCCTTCACCTCCAACGAAGCCCGACACTGCACCAATTCAGAAAGGACCTCAAGACCTGGCTCTTTGATTGACCCTAAGGGAGCTGCCCCACCCTCCACTCCCCTATCAGCGCATTGAGACTCTCACAGGTGAGTAGTGCGCTCTACAAAACCCTGATTGAGAGACATTAGACCTGCCAGATGTTCTTCAAAGGGTACAAATGAGTGGCAAGATAGCCACCAACCGTCTCAGTGACTTGGAGATCATTTTAGATACAGCAGGAATAGGTGATTTTGGTGTCTACTGAAAGAAATGCCAGTGTGCCAAAGAGTGACTATCATCATGTATTGCATGAGACCACAGCAAAGCGTTACTAGAGTTTTTATTCCAAAAGTATCGGCAGTGAGACTGTTGTGGGGTGAAATGTGAGACCAAAACCTTTGATCTCACTCAACATGCGTGTGTTGGTGGTGAATACTGTGACCCTGTTGCCTGCAGATGGTTGACACTAGGAGAAAGATGGTACTTTCTAGTGGCGAGGTATCTGTCACCACTAACATGTCATACTTGAAGAGACATAAAAAATGGTGTAAATAGGTGCAAACGTCCAGAAGAGCTTGTAAAAAGAAGGGACATTACCAGTTTTCGTCTGGACCTGATTAATAAAACGTCACCCGCCTTATGTAAGGGATATTAGCAGGAACAATGTTACATGGAATATACTTTCAAGGCTCAGTCTGAGCCCCCTGATGCGGAAGTCAAGTACAGAATTCTGGAGAGCTGGTGAAGAAAGAAAAGGCAGAGGGAATGCAATAATGGTAGACATAATAGGGTGAGCTTGATGGAGCAAGGATTCGCACGTGAAGCGCCTTGCCCAGTGCAAGAACCTCGCCAAATGTATAATACTACTAAAATCATTGTTTGTCGTTTATTGTACGTTTTCCCAAACACGCGGGTGTCCCCGGATGCTTGCTTGTATGTCTTTTTCATATTAACGAAGCTTGCATTAAGGAAAATGGCTGCTTCGCCGAAATTCAGTCTGCGCATGCGTCGGTCATACCCATGTGATGTGACGCACTCGCATTCTGGAGGGAGTTTTGTGCTCATGCGCACTGTTGCAAAAATGGCCGCTTGTCTCTCACCACGCTTTCTGCTTGCTACCGCTGCTTTAGCCTATCTGTCCTTTCGCACTAAACCATAATGCTATAGTCATTATAAAGTAAGGGTTGGTTAATGTTCTATCATGGTATACAGTGTAATCATTTGGATGTGATTTTAATTTGTTCTCGCTTACTTTTCATGTACCGCGTCTTTGTGGGTTGGGGCATACGTGAGCAACGCCATACTGAGGCTCCTCTGAACCCTGTCAGCTGACCAGGGAAAGTCCTAACTGCGCAGAAGCTAACACTAGCCAGCTGGCTCCTGAAGCACAATGCGCCTGGGAACCCATCCCGAAGATGCAAGATTGTACCTTGAACTGTCATACACTGTTGCTATATACTGTGCTCTTGTATTGTATTCTGTATTCCTATGCCTGGGAAAGTGAACCCGGGGGGCGGGTGTGCAAATCTGAATATTAAATATGAGAAAGCTGAATTTAGGAGGTGGTAATGATCGCACCACCTCTCTTGACCAATCATAATATGAGAAGCTGTCACTTGCAACATTAGTGGGTGGTCTGAGGGTCCCCAAAACTGTATAACTACCCTAGTTTAGCTTAGGAAAATTGTCCGACTTGTCCGAGTAGCAGACCTGTCACTGACCCTACGATCTCAATAGGTGCTCAATCTGAAAGTGCTGCGGAGCACTTTGTCCATACTTTCCACAAACTCCTAAGGGGTGGAAAATCCTAAGTGCTGGCGAAGCACTTTGCTGGGAAATTCGAAAATCCAATCGGGGTTTCTGGCGGATTACTTGCAGAAGGGGGTAACGCAGGCGTTGCTGTCCGAAGCTGTGGGTGTTGGTCAAACCCTGGGAGGCCCAGTCCTTTGACCCGAACCTGAGGGGTATCCTGTCCTGATCTGTCCGTGGGTTGTACCTTTTCGCATCTGGTGTTCCTTTTCCGAGGGTCCTTGTCCCCGTCTTCCCAACTGACCCGTGGCCAGGGTTGGTCTTCAATCTGAATTAGGTAAATATTGATTGTGGGTTTGCGTATCTCTATCTCTCTCTCTCTTTTTTTCTCTCCCTCGTATAATCTATTAAAGCATTTTTACCTGTGATTTTGCTCTATTGCCGTTGAAACATCAAGTATATGTGTCTGATTTAGTTGGTTCCTTCTCTCCCCCACCCCCTCCTTTAGGAGCTCATTGATTCTATTATAAGTAATAGCTTGTTCCCATTTTTCCCTTTCCTTTAGTGGATTGCAGTGAACTTAGCAAGAATAGTCTAAAGTGATAAGGATAAGTACATGTTTTTAGGTCCATTCATAACTCTTGTCTTAGTATATAATTGCAGTGACTAGTTCTGTTCTAAAACCTACCTCTAGTCTTCCCATATATCCTAATGGTCATATTTTTTGTGCAAAGTTACCTATTGGTGTTGATATTGATGTTTGACATATTATTCTGCATATCGCTTATTATCTTGGCATCTTCTCTTTGAATCTTCATATAAAGTGTTAAACTTCATCAGGTGTCTGTGGTCATTTTACAGAAAGTGAATAAGTATGTACTGCCGTAAAGAAATGTTTTAGGTTCCTGTCTACTATTTTCCCTGATAGCTCTAGGTCCGTCGTTAATTTGTATCTGTGGTAAGTCAGGTACATGGTAAGCAGAGGTTATCCTGAACTATTTTTTACTCATAGAAGCGTGCCAGGATTTCACCCGGTTCACGGGAATCACTAATTGAAATTGAATACACGCCAGGGCCCAGTGCGTGTAAGAAATTGGTGACCCGGGTGAACTGCGCGCTCTATCAGTAATTTCTGGCAGCCAGAGGATGGTTTGGACTAGTTAGATTAGGTAGACAGGGAAATTAAGAAACAAACCGTGAATATAAAATGTGCTGCTGATTTTCTACTATATTGTTTGAAATATTTTGAAATGTTTTAAGGATTTATGTGTAAAAGTATATGATTTTTTTTGCATTTTTGCTATAGATATTACATGTTGAATTAACCCAGGATTGTTTGTAAGTGTTCAGTGTAGTCCGAATCCCCGGGGAAGTATTTTAGCTAACGGTGAGCAGAATCCGGTTAGCTGTTGAAGTCACTAGGGTCTGAATCATTAGTGCAGGGTTAAAAGAATAACTGGAAGCACTAATTAGGATCTTTGTTATATCTGAATAATTGATAGCTACGAGTCCGGTATAAAACTTTCATTGCGATATCACCTAGTAAGGGTCGCATACGGAAAGGAGTAGTAGGGTCTCCGAGGCTTGACTGGTAAGTAAAATAGTTCACTGGTGAAATCCCGGCTCAGTACATATCCCTGACGAAAGTGGATGAGTCGGAAGAATAACGGGTTCTATATTACTCGAGTGTGAGGTTAGGCAAAGAAGTCTACCCAGAGTGAATGAGAAGTAGACAGAAGTGGTTTACTTGCAGTGAAAGGAAGTTTTTCTATCTCTTTAGAACACTCAGACATAGTGGCAGACGTTGTGTGTTAGTAACTAAGTTTTACATTTGCACTTTAGGAAAAGTTAAAAGTTTCCGTTACCTTGTGAAGGAGGGAGTCAGTCGGAGAGCTGCTCTGACGTCACTCCGTGCCGCGCTGGTATTGGTCAAGACAGCGGGTGTGTAGTGAAGCTGAACTTGTGAAGGAGGGGTGAGTGCCGGAGCGTGAGACTTGTTCTCGTGAAAGGCCGCGCACCCATTGGTTAAGAATTTCTGTATTCACAGACCTGATTGGGTATTGTGAAATAAAAGTCGCGCTAGCATTGGAAGTACAAAGGTAAACAAAATTAATCAAGCCGAGTTCGAAGAGAGTCCCGAAAATTATATGTGGTATCCAGATTTTATACCTCATCCCAAATACCTAGGATTTTATAAGGATCAGCTTAGACGAGGTAGACCACACATGATGTATGGAATAAAGAGGAAAATGTCATTTACTGACAAGGTAAAGAATTTCTTCAAACCCGACAAGCCCATTAGGACGAGGGAAGGTGTGCTCATTCCCCCGCCGAATACTCCTGCTTCTTTCATGATGTTTGATAAAGGGTATCACACTTGTGTCTGGTTAGAAAATTGGGCAAAATATACTGTAGATGACGGAGTTTTAGCATTCCCTGTTGAAGGTACCTTTAATGGTCGGATCCTGTTTAACTTAAGGACCCGTATGAATGAATTACACCCTAGACCTAGGTTGACCCAGTACGAAGCTCTGGAGGAATGGGAGATTGAGGCTGCAGAGCGAGATAAACCCCGGATGGATAAGGGAGTGAGTAAATGGTATCCCAAGCTTCCAACTCCAACCAAAGAGCAGAAAATGAAACAGTGGAGGCAATCTATGTTAACTGAAGGACTATTCCCTATGATGGGGGTGTTGGAAGAAAGGAAAGGAAAATGCAAAGAAAAGACCCATCACCTAGCACCTATGGGGGACTTAGATGATGAACACTTGGAAGATTTGCTAATGAAAAATCCACCTCCCTATGATGCAGACTCAGAACCTGTGCCCTCTCGAAATCCCTTTACAAATTATCCCAGATGTAGGAGGGACAGTAATACAGATGGAACAGGGACAGACAGTAAAACCAGTGAAAGGGACGGGTTTTGCAGACCTAAATCCACAGTCCCGAATTATCAGCCATTCGGAGAAGATCCACCTCGATTGGTCACTCCGACAGCTCCGAATATTTATCCGTCCTTAGTACCTCAAGTATTGCATGACAAATCTGCCGGAAAGGTATTAGGAGAAAAAGAGAGAGAGGCCCTGTCTAAACAGCAAGATGAATTAGTTCGAACCATTGCCCAGATGCATCCCCATCCTGATTCCTTGACTATTCCAGTAACTATTGGTCCAGCTATTCCACTGTATAGAAATGACATGACTAGTCCCCATCCTCCTGTTGTCACCTCAATGCTGCCTACTTCTAGCATCCCGACCCCGAGGAAGGAGGTATTCATAGATGAGGATCAAGAGAGTGAGTGTGAATCTGTGGTTCTGATGGATCTGCCCATTAGAGAATCGAGGGCTAGTATAATAGGGACAAAAAGTCAGCCCAGACAAAAGGAAGTGTTGATTGAAAGTGCAACTGGGATTAAGAGTGCCACCTTGGTTTCCCCAGAAGAATTGGACAAATGGACAAAGGAGCTAGAGAAAGAGGTCACTCCCCAACCCAGAGCATTGGAAATATATAAATTGAGAATAGAAATAGAAGAAATGATGGCTGGGAACGTAGGAGTTGAGCGCCTAAGCTCGTATAATGAAGAAGAGTTACTGTTTATCAGTAAAAATCTTACCCGGAGTGCTAGGTTGCTCCATGAAAAGATAATGGATACAGCAGAAGAAATGGGAATTGATGTTAGTCGCTCCAAAATTCTTCAGAAACCTTACAGAGTGGATTTCTCAGATAAAGATTTAGAAAGCCTGAATGTGATGGGAAAACAGATCCAAGTAAAAGAATTGTTGAAACTCCTGCAGAAGTGGGGCGAGGTGGGGAAGTGGAGGACCCGGTGGGCAAAGAAAAAGGAAAGCAGCAGGGCTGGGTCAGTAACTTCAGAATTCGTATTAAAGGAAGTAACACCAACAGAAAAATTGTGCCCCATGAGGGAGGTCCCGGGAGGAAAATATGTCCATGTCCCTTGGTCCCGACAGGATATTGTGTCATTTACAAATGACTTCCCGAAATTACGGGAGAAGCCTGTTGATTGGTACAGGCAGGTAGAACGCTTCATAAAAGTTCAGAAATGTCTGCTGAAAGACCTGGATGGGTTTTTCGACATTGTGGTCCCTGTAGATCTGTGGACCGACTGTAAAATTGAAATTGATTGGCCCAGTGAGGAATTTCCCAGAGATGAGAAAACAGGTGCGCCTGCACCTGAGGTGATGAGGAAGTATGAACAAGTCATACAATATCTCAAGAAAAAGGTTCCCGCAAAGGAAACAGACTGGACCCGAATAGATAGAACCACCCAAGAACGTGATGAAACTGTTCACTCCTATTATGAAAGGCTACTGCAAGTGTTTAAAACATACAGCGGTATCGACAATGTGGACATGAAAGACATGACACATTTCAGTTACAGATTTGTGCTAGGATTAAGGCCCGAAATTTCCCAATGGATTAGAGACAATAAAATCAGTTGGCAGGGAAAACCAATAGATGATGTCTTGAAATATGCAAAATACTGCGAAGATGAAATCGAAAACAAAAGGAAGGCCCTCAAGGAGAAGGTAATGTGGGCACAGGTGAAATTGGCTGAACAACAAGAACAACAGTTAAGTAACTTGAATTCTAATAAAACCACACCGAATGCCACTGCTGGGGGAGGAGGGAAGCCCCGCACTAAAATGAGTAGGGAAGAGGCCATGAAGAAATTCCCGTGCCATGGGTGCGGCCAGATGGGGCATTGGAGAGACGAGTGTCCACACCTGCAGGCCGGTAATGCCCCTGTAAATGGTTTAACCCCACAGGTGCAGAAAGAGGGGACGAGGAAGAACCAGCAACAGGTAAAATTACCCCCCGTACCTCGCGCTCCTAGACAGAAGTTTAAGAATCAGGGTCAGCAGAATGAAAGGGCGGAAGCATGGGAAGTCGAGAATGAAAGAAACGCAGTCATTCCACAATATTTGTTAAATGATACCTTCTTCTGTGAAGATCAAGATTGACGGGGCCTGAGAGGGGAGGATGAGGAGTGCGTACTTGGCGCCTCCTTGCCGGTAGACCAGACTGGACCATACATTGAAGGAAAGGTTGAAGGAAAAGATGTCACCTTTCTGTTGGACACTGGTGCTACCAGATCTACTGTAAGAACAGTGGATGTTCCTAACCTACCCCTCTCGGGAGAAGCGATCCAAGTAGTGGGCGTCTCAAATCAAATAATAAGTACTCCAGTAACCGAACCAATGGAAATCTCCATAGGTAATTTCAAAGAAATGCACAGATTTGTGGTCTGTGATTCTAGTCCTGTGAATCTGCTAGGACGAGATTTGTTGTGCAAGATGCGTTGTACCATTTACTGCACACCAAATGGCGTCGAAATTCAGACCCCCGATGAAGATGGCCTGTACAAACTGATGTTAGTCAGACAAGATGCTGATATCAAACCGTTAACAGTTGAGGATTTACCTGAAGAGCTCCAGTTAAGAGTAGTACCAGAAGTGTGGGATTTCACAGGAAAAGATGTAGGCCTGATGGCAAATGTGGACCCAGTTAAAATAGCAATAAAAACGAATGCTGTATACCCCAAAACCAGACAGTACAAAATGAATGCAGAAGTGAAAGCAGGAGTGGCGACTGAAATTACCAGGCTGCTCGAAGCAGAAATAATAGAAGAAGTGATGAGCAGCCCCTGTAATTCGCCTATCATTGGGATCAAAAAGCCTAGTGGGAAGTACCGGGTAGTGCAAGATTTGCGCAAAGTAAACCAAATTGTTGTACCTTGCTGCCCTATTGTACCCAACCCTGCTGTGATACTATATCAGATTCCCTGGAATGCAGAATGGTTCACTGTCATCGACCTGTGTCATGCATTCTTTTCTATCCCATTGCATCCAGAAAGCAAGTTCCTTTTCAGTTTTGAATTTGACAGTCATATCTATGTCTGGAATCGTGTCCCTCAGGGGTACACTGAAAGTCCATCGATTTTCAACCAGATACTAAAGAAGTGCCTTGAGACTCTAGTGCTGCCAAGAGAGTCTGTTTTAGTGCAGTACATAGATGACCTATTGGTGGCATCTAAAACCCAGACCGACTGTGTCACCGACACCATTGCCTTGCTGAATCACCTAGGAAAGGGAGGACATAAAGTGTCACCTGACAAGTTACAATTTTGCAAGAACTCAGTGAAGTATCTGGGGCACCAGATAGAAAAAGGAATCAGGAAAGTAACTACTGAAAGAATCAAAATAATTAGAGCAATGGAACTGCCCAAAACTCAGAAAGAAGTGAGAATGTTTCTAGGAGTTGTGGGTTACTGTAGACAATGGATTGTAGGATTTGCTGCACTGGCCAGGCCCCTGATAAAAATGACCAAGAAAGGAGTAGAAGACCCCGTCAGTTGGGACAACGAAAGCATGAACGCTTGGGTAACGTTGAGAAATTGCCTATGTACAGCTCCTGCATTAGGTATGCCGGACTACTCTAAATCTTTTGAACTATTCTGTGACACCAGAGAAAATTGTGCTCTTTCAGTTCTGACCCAGGAGCACGGATTAGTTAGACGCCCAGTGGCCTATTTTTCGGCCACCCTAGATCCGGTGGCTGCTGGATTGCCGGGGTGTCTGAAAGCAGTTGCTGCTACTTGTGTCAGTCTGGAACAGAGTGAGAACATTGTCATGGGACATCACGTCACTGTATATGTTCCTCACTCTGTTGTAATCCTGCTAACTAGAACTAAGACCCAGTACCTCACACCTAGTCGGCTGACTAAGTATGAAAGAATCCTGATTGGTGCTGAAAACGTCACCATTTCCCGGTGCAATGTCCTAAACCCAGCGACACTGTTACCTGTCCCCCTGGAGGTAGAACCAGAAGAAGAAGGGGAACATAATTGCATTGATCTGACTGAGTTCAGTACTAAGCCCCGTCCGGACATCCGTGAAATAGCATTACTTGATGGGGATGAGACAATGTTTGTGGACGGCTCATGTTTGAGACATGAGAATGGAGGTCTGTGTGCTGCCTACGCAGTGGTCACGTTGACGAAAACCATAGAGGCATCATACCTAAGCGAGGTGAAATCTGCACAAGTGGCAGAGCTCATCGCGTTAACTAGAGCCTGTAAGAGGGGTAAGAACAAAAGAATAACTGTGTACACAGACAGCCAGTATTGTTACGGGGTTGTTCATGACTTCGGCCAGTTGTGGTTGCAAAGAGAATTCATGACTTCCTCAGGCACCCCCATCAGAAATGGAAAAGTGGTGCATAACTTACTGGAAGCTATCCAATTGCCCAAAGAATTGGCTGTGGTCAAGTGTGCGGCTCACAGATCAGGAAACGATGATGTGACCGCCGGTAATAGATACGCTGACCAAATTGCACAGTTTTGTGCTCGACATCACATGTCTCTCCAAATTGCATTGTGGAGTGGAAACAGCTGCCAACTTATGTTGTTTGAGAATGTGTCAACGTGGGAAGAACTAAAGGATTTGCAACAGGCAACAGACAGGCAAGAAAAAGGCAGGTGGGCTGCAAATGAATGCAAGTTGAGAGAGGATGGTGTGGTGGTAAGCGCGACTGGGGTGCCTGTCCTGCCTGATAGCTTGGTAGACCCCATGATCAGAATGATACATGAACCAACACATATGGGAAGAGACGCAATGTGTCGGGTGTTTGACAAGGTGTTCTGTAACTCAAAATTCAGGAACCAGGCGGAAAGGCTTTGCCAGAGGTGCCTAGTGTGTCAGCAATTTAATGCAGGAAAAAGGACTGTGGTAGAACAGAGTACCATTGGGAAGGCAGTAGGTCCCTTTGTCAGAATGCAGGCAGACTTTGTAACCATGCCAAATTGCAAAGGATATAGATATATCCTAGTCATAGTTTGTCTGTTCTCCAGGTGGGTGGAGGCTTACCCAGCAAAGAAGAATGATGCCCTAACTACAGCTAAGCTATTGCTCAGGGAGTTGATACCTAGGTATGGGATCCCAGAGACTATCGAAACGGACCAAGGTGGGCATTTTGCCAACGATGTCCTATTGGAACTCTGTAAAGCATTCAAAATGAAGCAAAGACTACATTGTGCCTACCATCCAGAGGCTTCTGGAGTAGTGGAACAAATAAACGGCACCCTGAAGTCCAGGTTGGGAAAAATGTGTGATTCCACAAAAATGAACTGGATAGAGGCTTTACCCCTTGTGCTGATGAGTTTGAGAAGTATCCCGAACCGAAAGACTGGCCTGAGTCCCCATGAAGTGTTGATGGGAAGAGTGATGCGGCAGGCATGGGTACCCGGACACAAACTGCTAAGCATTTCTGATGATATGGTGCTAGAATACTGCAAGCAGCTGGGTGACCAAGTGCGTTCTCTCTCTCAGCAGATTGGGGAGACAGAAGACGAGTGGCCAAAGACTCCAGCACATAAACTGCAACCAGGAGATTGGGTGGCGTTAAAGAAACACACCCGGAGCAGTTGCCTGAAACCCAGGTGGGGAAAGCCACGACAAGTGATCCTCGTCACTACCACTGCTGTAAAGTGTGCTGGTGTACCGAAGTGGATCCACGCCAGCCACACCAAGCGGGTAACTGGAGAAGACGCGACTGAAGCTGAAGGCAGCGCAGCTGAAGAGGCTTCCGAAGAGGGGAGTCCGGAACTAGCTGACATCGAACTGCCGAGCACAAGTCAAGACATTGAATGGTTCCCCGCCGACGACCCGGTTCATGATCCAATACGAACCAGGAAATATTCCTACTTAGACAGTGAGTGGGATAGTCCAGGTGAGCTAGAAATAGACGAAGCAGATCAGGTCCACGAGAATCACATCACACCTGATTAGGAAGTAGGCCAAGTAGGGTCAGATCAAGGCATCGAGACTCCTCCTGGAACTCCGGAGTCCGGAAAGGGACAGATAGTAATTAGAGCTGACGTTCATGCAGAAGAGAACGAAGAGATCGAAGAGCATGAACAGGAACAGATAGAAATAGATCAATGTGCTCAGACACCAGAAATAAAACCAACTAAACAGAAAAAGCAAGTACGATTTGAATCTGAGCAGGGTCAGACTAGGGACCAGGCAGAAGAGATAGATGAAAGACCTGGAACTAGTCAGTCAGGTAGGGAAACAGAAGTGCCACAACAAACAGTAAAAAGAGTGCACGAAGAAGGGCAAGTTTCCTCAACTACTGGGAGGAAAGGAGGCAGAAGTGCACCCCGATACGTCAAGAGACTAAGGCTCAGACTGAAAACAGTCGGAGAAAGACTGAAAGACCGAAAAAGGGCTGAAAGTGAAAGGGAGGCAGCCAAAGGCAAATCGCTGAGAAAGAGCGACAGAATAAAGAAACAGAACCGGCTGTATCGAAGCCCTGAATGGACTTACTTTGTGTTGGAAGAAATTGACGAACCACACCTCAGTGGAAACAGTGACGACGAGTCCATTGCTGATCGGAGTTCGGACGAAGACCCTCCTTGAGAGAGCCCAGAAGTGAACCTCTGGTACAAGGAGACGAAGAGGGGTAGCAAAAGCCTCCTGTAAGCTAAAATGTCTGATCCGAGTGTCTCTGGGAGATCCAGATGTGGGTGTCTCAAAACTTGCTGTAAAATATGCTTATGTAGCGTAGCTATGCTAATAGTAATGTGGATAGGACTAACAATCTTCTTACCGTTTATGATAAGTAAGAATCCTAACTTTTCCCCTACTGAACCTGAAGCAGTAGACGTAGGGGCTGACCCGACTGCAGAAACACCACGAAACTTAGAAAGACGCGACAAACAAGCGAGTCTGACACACACACGACCTAACTTAGAAGCATCAGATGAGGATGGACTACATTTTCACAAAATGAAAAACAGGACACATTTAAATGTTTTTGCTAACTTGTTAGTGCATTATGTAGAAGCTATGGAAATAGAAGACTGTTATGTCTGCATGAAGCTACCTACCTCAGTAGCTGAAGGCGTGACATACCATCATCTACCGTTAACCTATGGAATTTCCTGCAGTATTTTAGCTAGCTTGTTCTATAGAAGCACTTTGCAATACTATTATTCAAATGCTGACGTAGTATTTTCTGAACTTCCCATTAGAGGACACTTGAACCGTGTACATACTACAAGTGACGTGACCCGTTATATGGGAGAATATTTTCTGACTATAGGTAACATAGATTTAAATGAAGCTCGAGAATCTAATCTGACCTGTTCTCTGCAAGAGCAGGAAAAGATGTTCATAAAGATGGCAGACAGAAGGAGAGAAAAATTTCAGAAAAAGGCAAATGACGAAAAGGATAGAGTCCCTAGGTGGGCTGAACACATGGATAACACCTCGCAGGGTGAAGCTAATCCTGCCTTGTTGCTGGATTTTGAACGAAAGGGGAAACTTTGTATCCATAGGGAAAAGACAGAGTACTATAACAATGAATTCATCGGTTCCAGCGAGTGTGAACATAATTACAAGGTAATTGGAGGTTGGGGTTTCAAAAATGGGTCAGAACCTGTGTTTCCCGGAATATATTATATATGTGGGAACAAGGCGTATTTCAAATTACCGGATCACTGGTATGGAAGCTGCTATTTTGGCATTGTTTTCCCGAAAATACACCATGTGAATAATGCAGCTGGAAGCAATGAAGAAACTAATGGCTTAGTGCGTAGTAAACGCGAAAGCATAGGTGAAATTATAGGTGATATTTTTAGTGCACTGATACCTGGAATGGGGGTAGTTCTGAACACCCATAGAATCTGCAAATTGTCTACAGTAGTGGACCGGTTATCAACGGACACTGCTGCTGGATTCCTGATGGTCAATACTGAAATGGTTGCGATCAGATCAATGGTTTTACAAAACCGTCTTGCCCTTGACACCCTATTAGCAAAAGAGGGCGGAGTCTGTAGAATGTTGAAGGCGCAACATTGTTGCACTTACATTCCTGACAAAAGTATCGAATTAAAACAATATGTGAAGAACATAACTAATTTGGAAAAGGAACTCAAACCATTGGAGGTTGACAGTGCCTGGACGAGACTGACTGGAGGTCTCTCCTCTATAGGTAGTTGGTTTTCTAACCTAGGTAGAAATATTTTATGGAAAATACTGATGCCAATAGTTGTGATAGGTATAATTATATTGATTATTTTTATCTGCTGCAAATGCCAGAAGTGTAAAAAGAAATACACAGTAAATCAGAGGGGGGTGAAAAGAAATATTGATGAACTGGAATTAGAAGAATTAAAGAATACAATCTACAAAAAGGCGAAAAATCACCACTCTCATAGAGAAGCTGAAAGAAAACTGAACAATAAATTTGTTGAAATTGAAATGAGTGATATGGATGAATGAAAAAAGTTGGCATCTGTTTCCTTTATGTAGTGATGATAGTAAATATCATCAAAGAGGGGATTGATGGAGCAAGGATTCGCACGTGAAGCGCCTTGCCCAGTGCAAGAACCTCGCCAAATGTATAATACTACTAAAATCATTGTTTGTCGTTTATTGTACGTTTTCCCAAACACGCGGGTGTCCCCGGATGCTTGCTTGTATGTCTTTTTCATATTAACGAAGCTTGCATTAAGGAAAATGGCTGCTTCGCCGAAATTCAGTCTGCGCATGCGTCGGTCATACCCATGTGATGTGACGCACTCGCATTCTGGAGGGAGTTTTGTGCTCATGCGCACTGTTGCAAAAATGGCCGCTTGTCTCTCACCACGCTTTCTGCTTGCTACCGCTGCTTTAGCCTATCTGTCCTTTCGCACTAAACCATAATGCTATAGTCATTATAAAGTAAGGGTTGGTTAATGTTCTATCATGGTATACAGTGTAATCATTTGGATGTGATTTTAATTTGTTCTCGCTTACTTTTCATGTACCGCGTCTTTGTGGGTTGGGGCATACGTGAGCAACGCCATACTGAGGCTCCTCTGAACCCTGTCAGCTGACCAGGGAAAGTCCTAACTGCGCAGAAGCTAACACTAGCCAGCTGGCTCCTGAAGCACAATGCGCCTGGGAACCCATCCCGAAGATGCAAGATTGTACCTTGAACTGTCATACACTGTTGCTATATACTGTGCTCTTGTATTGTATTCTGTATTCCTATGCCTGGGAAAGTGAACCCGGGGGGCGGGTGTGCAAATCTGAATATTAAATATGAGAAAGCTGAATTTAGGAGGTGGTAATAATCGCACCACCTCTCTTGACCAATCATAATATGAGAAGCTGTCACTTGCAACATTAGTGGGTGGTCTGAGGGTCCCCAAAACTGTATAACTACCCTAGTTTAGCTTAGGAAAATTGTCCGACTTGTCCGAGTAGCAGACCTGTCACTGACCCTACGATCTCAATAGGTGCTCAATCTGAAAGTGCTGCGGAGCACTTTGTCCATACTTTCCACAAACTCCTAAGGGGTGGAAAATCCTAAGTGCTGGCGAAGCACTTTGCTGGGAAATTCGAAAATCCAATCGGGGTTTCTGGCGGATTACTTGCAGAAGGGGGTAACGCAGGCGTTGCTGTCCGAAGCTGTGGGTGTTGGTCGTACCCTGGGAGGCCCAGTCCTTTGACCCGAACCTGAGGGGTATCCTGTCCTGATCTGTCCGTGGGTTGTACCTTTTCGCATCTGGTGTTCCTTTTCCGAGGGTCCCTGTCCCCGTCTTCCCAACTGACCCGTGGCCAGGGTTGGTCTTCAATCTGAATTAGGTAAATATTGATTGTGGGTTTGCGTATCTCTATCTCTCTCTCTCTTTTTTTCTCTCCCTCGTATAATCTATTAAAGCATTTTTACCTGTGATTTTGCTCTATTGCCGTTGAAACATCAAGTATATGTGTCTGATTTAGTTGGTTCCTTCTCTCCCCCCCCCTCCTTTAGGAGCTCATTGATTCTATTATAAGTAATAGCTTGTTCCCATTTTTCCCTTTCCTTTAGTGGATTGCAGTGAACTTAGCAAGAATAGTCTAAAGTGATAAGGATAAGTACATGTTTTTAGGTCCATTCATAACTCTTGTCTTAGTATATAATTGCAGTGACTAGTTCTGTTCTAAAACCTACCTCTAGTCTTCCCATATATCCTAATGGTCATATTTTTTGTGCAAAGTTACCTATTGGTGTTGATATTGATGTTTGACATATTATTCTGCATATCGCTTATTATCTTGGCATCTTCTCTTTGAATCTTCATATAAAGTGTTAAACTTCATCAGGTGTCTGTGGTCATTTTACAGAAAGTGAATAAGTATGTACTGCCGTAAAGAAATGTTTTAGGTTCCTGTCTACTATTTTCCCTGATAGCTCTAGGTCCGTCGTTAATTTGTATCTGTGGTAAGTCAGGTACATGGTAAGCAGAGGTTATCCTGAACTATTTTTTACTCATAGAAGCGTGCCAGGATTTCACCCGGTTCACGGGAATCACTAATTGAAATTGAATACACGCCAGGGCCCAGTGCGTGTAAGAAATTGGTGACCCGGGTGAACTGCGCGCTCTATCAAGCTAAGAACCAGGATATTTATTTACCAGGCTACAGTATGTCGAGGTAGGACTGCGCTCATTTCACTTTGATGTTTTTGATTACTAGAGTTATTCTACTTAAATTGATAGGTGGATAATGCATGTCAGTTGTGCACTCGCCCAATAACTTCCCATGGTGAGTGCACTTAGAGACAACTTTGCAGGTTTTGAACTATACATGAGGGACCTTTATTGGAATTTATAAGCAAATGGTGTACTGAAAGCAGTTTATGTCCTTTGAAGAATATTTTGATATATGAGTGGCTGGTGCTGCATTTTAAAGCTCACTGGGCCAGACACATCTTAAAAGGTATTTAATGTGTAAATATAACCTAGTAAGGAAGGTGAGTTATGTTCCTCAAATCATTTCTGAGCCGATGGAACCAGTAAATGCATTTTTCATCGATATTTGTTCGTAAGCGTGGGCACAACTATGAGCTTTAAAGGCAGTTCTAAACAAGCTTTCACAAAGGTACTACAGGCACAGGCACTGCACATTTACAAGGCAGAAATGCCGGGGTCCTATATGCAGGGCCCTTGAATTATGTGGCTGGTGAGAGCCAAGTTATGCAGCAGTGTTGACTTAATTATGCGGCAGGAAAAGTCAAATTATGCAGCATATTTTTCCATATTATTTTGTCATTTTTATACATGGGAAAACTGTCTGGGCAAAAATGTCACTTAAATAGTAACACCGTACGACACAACTACAGCAATAAGCGGTTGAAAGATGACCAGTCATCATTATGCAAAGGACTTTCCACCACGCAGAGACATATGTTGCCATGCTTTCAGTAACTCTTGATCCGTTTGAGCGGGAAACAAAATGTTTTTATTTTTAAACTTGCAGATTACGCAGCAGATATTGAATTATGAGGCAAACGTAGCAAATCCATAATCATGCGAAAACCGCAGCAGACGTAAAATTGCATCATTCCAGTGGCCCTTCTTATAAGCGGAAATCTTGCATGGTAGGCAGCAGCAGAACAGTTATACATGGAAGCAATCCCGGGATGGGCCCATTTGAGGCCTACAGCTGGGATGGGACAACTAGCTCTGACTGCAGTTATGGGAGCAGCAGCAGGGCAAGCAGAAGCCATGGCTACCAATTGGTGAGTTTAGACAGCTACACAATGCACTCCAGAACGCTATACAGTGCTTCACCACCTTTTCCCAAGGTTTTTGTAATATATAAATAGCACATACATACATGCAGCCACCCATTGAGTCATTATTTCAGTCACCCACTGTAGTGTAGTTCCTAGTTTCCCACTAGGCCCTGCGCATTGGAATAACATAAACAGTAGTATCGACGTGGAACTGCTTATATTCCAGGCCTCCACTGACTATGCTAAACTTAATTGGGTTGTGTTACCAACTAGCTCAGAGGTCACTGGAAACTTTCTTCTCTGCATAGGAAGTGATCAGCTTCCCTGGCACAGACAAGAAGGGATTCAGTTTTCCAACAACCGTGCAACATGACAACTTTGCTCCTCAGATCAAGAGTCGATCTCTAGGGTCGTGTGAAACAATAGACATGTATTTCACTCAGTCAGTCTAGTGCAGTTTACTTTCACGAGATGTAGAGAATAGAGAGACGGGCGTGTATCAATAAAGGGTTAACATTTATTGAACAGTCTTTCTTCTCATACAAGAGAAATGAATTGCCACAATTGCAATAATTGTTATTATAAAAAGTACGTACAGTAAGATAAGTATTGCGAAATAGAACTGTAAAAGCATTGATATGGTTTCTTAGCCATACAATGGTTAAAAGTAATAAAACATATATACAGTCATATATACATTAGGCTAACATACTCAACTGGTGCTTCTAACTAAGCCTACCCCAGTGTGCCTGACCTAAGCCTAACACGTGAAAAGGGGAGTAAGTAAGTAGCTTAAGTTAAGTTGGTTTTGCCAAGGTTTGTTTCAAGAATTCTCGTCTAAGGGTTTAGTCAACACCATACCTCTGAATAGAATGATGGAGGATTGGTATCTCCTTCAGGGGTCTCTCTCGATATCCCAGTCACCCGCGAGGGTAAACCGGAAGCGCCGGGACTGGATTTCTCTGCACGAGAAAGGCAGCGGCTTCTCATCAGCGCGTCGAGGAAGGAGGGGGGACAGCGTCCGCGGGCAGCTGGAATCTGCTGGATGTCTTCGCAGAGGGACGGCTGTTCAGCTCCTTAAGCGTACTGCACCATAGGTCGCGCTTTGGCGGCGATAATGGTATCAGCAGCTTCACCACCACAGGATAGCAGGCTGCAGCGACAGAGTGCTAGATTTACCAACACAGGGTCATGCAGGCAGCTGGCATCAGCAACAGGCAATGAACATTGCTTAAGGCAACGTTGGTAATATTTATACCTGACAGGTGCCGGGTTTGACGCAAGTTTGCTGGACATAAGACGTCAATTAAAGATGTCACTAGGAAGTGATAGTTATCAGTTGCTCATTAGAGTTCCATTACTAATCAAAACATAGCAAGCGGGGATTTCCAGGTTTGCTAAGTTTTTATCTTGTTGAAGAACTCGGAGTGTTATCTAGGAATATCAGATAGTGACTGCTGCTCTGTCATTGCACTAATTGGTCGCAAAGGAAGTAGCAGAGAGTCATGCTGGAATGTGGCTCTGTTCGTGTGAGGCCAGAGATGACTTTTCAGAAAATCGCACTTGAACGGTTATGCCAATATAGGGAATAAAGGGATTTATAGCCGAATAGGGGCATAAGGTCACAGTATCGATCAGGAACCTAGATTAACACGCAACACCCACTCCACGGGTTAATGTCCATCAAAATTACTAAAACTAAGCAATTAGATGCATGTGTAACATTGCCCACCCCAAAATACATAAATGCATTCGAAATAGGCGTACTTGTAATACATGGAATTTAGGTACTGTACGTTTTTTTTTTTTTAAAAGCATAGAAATCATTCAAATAATTATTGCATATGAAATCAATGAACGATTATGCAAAAAGAATTACACATGAAGTATCTCTGACAGAAGAAATGCGAGATAAATCATCACATAAAAATGCATTGTAATAACATGTGTGCTAGAGGCTGGTGTAACGTTGTTATGTCTCTAGATGTGTTTAGAAATAGAAGTGTGAAGCTTCTGTTCTCTAAGAATAGTTTTTACGTTAAGCAAAGAATTGTTCGTGCCAAAAAGGGTCAATATTAGAAAAATTGTCCAATTCAAAGAATTATTGCTTGAACGGGGAAAAATAGATTTCCAAAGCTCTTGGCAGTTTTTGTTGATTAAAACTGAAGGCCGAATCCAGAGTTCATGGAACGCTGTGTGTCGGAAAGCTTCTAAAAGTTATTGTTTCTCTACGGGTGAGAACATCGTATCAGACAGGCTCTCAAAGAATTGGTCTACAAATTCAGGTGATAGTTCAACCAAATTAGATAGCGCTGTAACTTGGCAGGTGTGAGAATGATTGCTGTCATCATATTCGGGAGCAGCAATGCTCACAGCTCGCTGTACCTGGGTGATGTTGCTTTTGTCACTCGCTCCACTGTTACCACTTGGCTGTAGTACAGGAGTCTCCACAAATGCCGTCATCAGGATTGGTAGCCGCTGGGGACAACACAATGCGTGAGCCGTTATTGGACTGAGCAAAGTATCGACGTCCATTGGTACTGCTGATGGAAGTGAAAGACAGATGTCCAACACGCATTCATCGCCGCAAAGCATACACCGTAGCACAGGTAAAATGCAATTTTGCCATATTGGTCTGAATGAAAGGAACCAGGTCATGTTTAGATCTCTCAGCCTGGCCAATCCGAGGACGTTAGTTATCCTGTCCCGGTAGCGCATTGCTAGGATTGTCTCTTCCATTCCCATGGGAGCTATGTCTGAGCCGAGGCTTGCCATAACGAAGCAGGAGGGTCAAAAATAGAATCCCTGAGATGAGTCCCAAAAATAATGGTATGCCGCCAAAAATGGAGTGCACAAAATTAGGAAAGATTCCCAAAATTGCCTGGAAGGGTGTTAGCAGTCCCGTAAAGACTGTCTTAAATATGCCTGGGATGCTTGTTGCACTAGACATGTTAAGGGGTTGGCTGAACATTTCTATGAAATGCACGGGGCAATTTGTTGATAAAAGGTCATGAACTTCAGTAGCCGTCCTTGCGACTAGAAGATCATACGTCTCTTTAGATGACGTTATAGGCACTGTTGTCTGTAAAAGTACAGATTTCACTTTGCTTAAAGTATCAATTCGTATAGAATAGAGATTCAGACGAGGCCAGAGGGGAGTCACTATGTCTGGAGGCCCGCTCGGGAACAATGCTTGCATACAACATTTGACCATGGACGTTACTTCTATTAGATAACTTTTCCCTGGCGCGAGGCCACAACATCTGTGATCCGTTCTAAGAATGTAACTCCCGTTTGCGAGTTGCATAAAGAAGGGCTCTATCTGAGTTGCAGGTGTGACTAGCTGGTGGCATGAAAGGTTGTTTGAATTTCCATCACATGCTCCGTGTAAATTAATACCCTGACACAAAAGTATACCGCTTAGTGAATGTTTACAATTCTCACCACTAAGAAATACATTTTTGTCACTGTCACTATAGCAAGAATGAGTGTATGGTAATTTCCATTCGGATTTTCCATATCCTTTACCCAATTGTTCATACTGGCCAGCAGGTATGTATTCAAGGCACTTTTTAAATCGGAAAGTTGTTATCAAAATTGTGATAATCCCGTGTATTATCCATTCAATGACAGGACTCTCTGACATTGTCAATGGTAATCTCTCGAGTTTTTCGATGCTCAGGATTGTATAGTCTGCTCCTTTCTGCGCCAAACTGATCTGTTTATCAGTAAGGTTAAAACTGGAAAATAATGACGTTGTGTTGATTAAACGCCAAGGCACATAGCCTGAACGAAGATTTTGCAGCGTCCAGCCTAATTCTATAATAGAGCGAAATTGAGACTGGCCATGTTGTAACATTAGCAAATCTCTGTCTATCACATCAAAGGCAGAGGATACAATATTGTCCAACGAATATATTCTGGAAGACAGAGTCGTTAACCCATTGTCTACCACAGAAAGTGATTTCTCCAAATTAATACGATCAATTTCTCGTATTTTCTCAGCAGTTTCAATTTGCTTTACTTTCCAAGCCTCGTTGTAAGCAGCATAGATGCTGGTCGCTATGAAACGCTTTTGACGCTGTTTGCGTGGTCCAAGAATGAAATCGCGCAAATCAGCACCATCTTTTAATAAAGACAAGTGTTACTTAATTTCAGCCAGTGTGGATGTAGTTAGCCATTCTAGGCAGAGTTTCCCTACACTGTATGTTGTTATAATCCCTGGATGTTGTCTCTGGGAGTATCTAGAGTCTAATCTGGTCATTTTTAAACCCTGTGTTTTATTCAGGAATCTATCTTGACAGCTATTTGTGTCTGTAGGCCAGATTAACCACTTTTTCCAATCAGGATGTGTTCTGTTGAAATGTAAAATTTGTGACACGTCTAACTCAATATCTGTGGTTGTATTCTCAGCTATTGGCTTTGGTATAGACGGTGTTTTAAGGTCTTTGATCTTAGCTAGGCCAAGACAAGATGTTTGGTGTATTGTGTCATTTAAAAACAACATTTGTTCTGGTATCATGCAGGTTCTAAACAGTGCTTCTATGCCTTGCACCTGCCAATCTTTTGTACCCCAGATTGTTTTCGTTTCAATATTATTTTTCCAATAATCAAAACCAAATGTCATCATTTTGTCATAAAATGCTTCTGAATATATCAATTTAGAATTTGTCAGCATTGTTTTCATTCCTGTTTTATCTAACAGTTTGTAATAAAACGTTTCTGCATCACTGGTGTTAAACCCTGAAAAATATTTGAATTTCTCAAAAAATGCTTAAGAACTGCTTTTAGGTGGTGTAGAACAATGTTCCCATTGATTATACATAAAAACATTTCTAGGCTGTGCAGATTTATGCAAGTAGTGATCCCCATAGTGGGTGTAACAGAATAACTGCTCATAACTAGATGAACCTTGTAAATAATCATGATCTGTGAATCTAGCTGACATTACTAAATCAGACATCATGTCATTAATACTGTTAAAGTCCCAATCATCAGAGAATGTACTTGGTGTCACAAAGTCACTTAAGGAAACCTTTAGTTGATGAGGATACTTCAGGATTTCGACCGGACCATATATCTCATAGTCTGTTTTCTCCCATACTACCCCACCAGGTATTGGAATTGCTGTGAAATTTACTGTTGACAGTTCTCTTTTCTTCACGTGGGATGATCTGTGTGGTTTCAGGACTAGGTTGATGTTCTGACTTGCTGTGTCCATTGTAATATATTTTCCTTCAATGAATTTTCCCAAACATAGTACCATGATGAGCCAAAGCAGGAGGAAAAATACACCTAGACCGAACCAGAACTCTAGCCAAGGGGAAACAAGGTAAATTTCCTTCAGTTGATGAAAGAGTTCTGTTGCTTTTTCTTTAAAAGACTTTTTTGTTTCTGGCATCACCTCGGGTTGTTTAAATCTTCAGAGAAGTTGTCGAAGTTGATGAAATAACCAGAGGCAGTTCTGTCAATGGATGGGATTGTTCTTTCAATCTGTCTCTCGGTAGCACTTTCTGATGCCACCTCATTGTAGACTGGTGTTGTTTCTTGACGAACTGTTTCAATCTGTGTTTCAAGAGGCACGAGTTCCATGGCATTATTGCATAGTCCTTCATTGTGCACTGCAGGCTGATCGAATGTGATTAGTCTTTCAGTTTGAACCTCTTGGATTGTTGCAAGTTTGGGTATTCTGTTGTTTCTTGGGAGTCCACTGGGCCTACTGTTGATTATAGGCCACATGCTTGTGTTTTTACCAGATCGATAGACACGACTCTGTTCTCCTTTTTACCAGCAAGGGGCGGTAGTACAACTGATCTTGTTCCGGTGACTGCCAAGACAGGTACTGCTTTTCTGTAAGAAGGCCCAAATTCCTTCTTAACCGCGATCTTTTCTCTGACTAGATCCCCAATCTTTGGAATCCAGACAGGCCTTGCTGGGGCTGTTGCGGGTGGTGCCTCGTCAGTGGTACTTGGCTGTTGCTTTAACTTTATGTTGCTTAATGATTTTCTTGTTTCATTCAGTTCATGTAAAACAGCCAAACGATCCTTTACATCAAAGTGCTTTGTTTCTTCTTGTACCACTGACATCTGACTATCGAGGTCCTGAACTCGCATTCTAATTCCGAACAATAGTTCGTATGGGCTGAAACCTTTTAGAGAATTTCTTGGCATGTTGTTAAGACTAGTCTGGACACTTATTAAATGTTTGACCCACCCAGCGCCTGAACCTAATACCTTCGCTGTTATAGATTGCTTTATGTCCCGGTTTTTTCTTTCTACCACACTGTTCCCTTCCGGGGTATGACGGACAAGAATACCGCAACCCAATTCCCATGCTAGCCATGGCCTCCTTATAGGCTCGAGAGCTGAAAGCAGGACCCTGGTCAGAATGGAACGTGGTAATTGCGTATGTGCCGATAAAGACTCACAAATCTTTTATAACCATTCTAGCGTCAGCCGAGCGCTGGAGGCCTCATTTTTTAAGTGCTTTTCGTCTTAACTAATTAATAGGACGCAGGTTGGGGTGCAGGCAGCGTTACGCTCTTTCTGACTGGTAGCCGGTAGCAAGGTTCGCTACTGCGATCCCTATTGCAGTTTTCACAGTTGTTTGTATATATTTGGTGTTCTACACTCATTCCCGGCCACCAGTATACTGATTGTAATTCAGTCAGAGAAACCTTAATTGTTTGGTGTCTCAGACCCAAACCCATATGTGCGTCTGCTATTAAAAATATTCTCCTGTTTGTGTTTGGAATTACTCTGTCCCCCACTCCAGGGATTCGAGCAAAAGGAACGGAGTTTGCATCGATTATGTATGCATAATTGAGTGGATAGTTTACGGGTAGTGCTGCACAGTCGCCTTTTACGGTCGTTTTTACTGCCAGCATGGTTTCCCCGTCTATGTATTTATCTGTACGCTTTTTTGTGGCTACGGAAGCCGGTTTAGTTGCTTCCGCGGTGGCTGTATTAGCCAATGAATTCCCTGCAACGTGAACGCCATCACGTTGAAGACTCTGTGCGTGAATCACGTGAGTCTTTTGTAGTTATTTACTTAAAAGAGCTACCTCGTTCCAGAGCATTTTATGCTTTATTGTGGCACCAGTGTCATCTTTGTAGTCGTTTTCGATCCAACTCTGCAGTTTATTGTTGTAAGAATTGACGCAAAAATGAGAATCGCACACTATAAGTGTGGGGAATTCGCGTTCTGCATTTTCGAGCGCCATCTTTAAACATCTGATTTCAGTTCTTTGAGCCGAACAGTACTTTACTGATTCAGTTTTTGTTATTTTCGGTTTGATTTTACCGCACCGCCAACGACATTTAATGATCGCACATGCTGCATCGTAGGATTTTCTCTCTACGTTGAAATGCTGTACAGAGCTATCTGTATAGATTATACAGGCATATAGTGGGAGAGGCAGAATTTCGATTGGCAGAGGATATTCTTCTTCATACTCTAAATCATTCAGTTCTTCTTATTGCGGGGCGAAATAGTATTTCACATCTTCCGCTCCTAGAGAATCTATGCACTGTATCCATTTCGGATCCAGTGACACTGTAGGCAGGTTTACTGGGCTGAATAGCGCCTCGAAGGCGGATTCCGCTGTGAGGATGTTAATCCTTTTGCCGTGTGCTAGTTCTCGTTCATTTGCTAGTGCGATTTGCACTGCGTTCACAGTTCTTTCTGTGCGACTGAATGTTTTTTCTGCTTGTGTGTACAAGTGAGATTTAATTGAAATTGGTACCTTTTCTCCCTCATTAGAGGTTAGGTATGTGAATCCGCATCTTCCTGGGATGACTCGGATTACAAGATCACGTGTGTTGTCACGTGTGTCTAATTTTGTTTTTGCTAACATGTCTGTTTGCAGTGATCTCAAAATTTCTGTGTGTTTTTGAGTCCAATTGATTTGTTTAAAATCAGGTTTAATTAGTTCGTAGAGAGGTTTGACCCTCTCTGCGTAATTTAGAATGTAAGTTCTTCCGAAAATCAGAAAACCTAGTATGGATTGTAAATTCTTCAGTGTTTTTGGAGCTTGGAGTACAGCGCACTTCTCTAAGAAGTTGTCCGCTAGGCTTTTCCTTTCACTTGATAATTCGTACCCTAAAAATAGTACTGTCAGATGGGCAATTCGGGACTTTTTAAAGTTGAATTTGTAACCCTCTGCTGCGAACCCAAGTATAATGGTGTTCACTCTCTTCAAGTGAGTATCCAAGTCGTCATCTGTGAGATAAATATCATCTACGTAAGATAATGCTTCATCATCATAGATTTGTAGTAACTCTGTTACCCTAGCTGAGAATAGTCCTGGGCTGTTCTTGAACCCCTGTGGGAGTCGACAGAATTGTTTCTGCGACCCAAATGCGGAGAAAGCGGTCAAATATCTGCTTTCTGGTGCAATGTTTTGACAAAAGAAACCATTAGATATGTCTAATGTCGTTTTATATTTTTTCCTAACTATGTTATTCATTAGGGCTGCACTATGCGAGTTTTGTACTGCAAAAGTTTTGCAACATGTATTAAGATGTCTGTAGTCCAAAACTAGACAATATGAATTGTCTGGCTTGGAGACAGGAAACAAAGGATTGTTCATTTGAGAGGTGCATGTTTCAATCACCCCCTGGTACTCAAGTTGATCTAAGATCTCCCTGACCTGTTTTTTAGCTTCTTGCTTTATGGGATACTGCCGTTGGGCAGTTGGTTCACTTTTTAGTTGGATTTTGTGAGGAGGAGAGTCCTAATCCCATCCTACATGATTTTTATACAATGCAGGTGCCTGGGCTACTGCCCATTTCCGTGCATATGTATATTTTTTATGAATCGGTATGTGATTCGAGAAGGCAGGCATAATCACTTCTTCACCACGAGGGCACTCCCTGACAAACTCCGGGGGCCAATCTTTTTCAGCTAACAGAATATCATAGCCTTTTGAGAGCTTATCCCAAAATAGACCCTTAATTTTCCTAGTCTTATCACCCTCCATACGCAATGTTATTTCGTATATTTTATGGGGCTCGCTAAGTCTGGTGTCGGCAGTTTCAACCTGAATGTATTCATTCGTGTCCACTGTCTCCAGATGACTCATCAAGTTCTTGCGCGCCATACTGATCTCTGCTGCACTGTCCAACATTGTCAATGCCCACTCCCCGTTTTTCAACTGTGTCCTCAGTATTCTCGGCATGGTTGATTACTCTAATACTGGCTACCTTCTTTTTAGGAAATTGAGATTTTTTACTCTGAGCAGGTTCCTTGTCTTTGGACTTGGTGTGCTCTCCTGGGTCTGACCGTCCTCTTCTTTCCGAATTCTGTGGAAGAGATCGAGAGGGACGTGTATCAATACTTTGATATCTATCAGGTTTTTTTATATTATCCCTATTTCTAAGGTTATATCTTTTCTCAGAGGGCTCCCGCTGGGGAGACTGGCGTTCTCGAGTCGGAGTTCTTTCCCTCCGTCGAGGAGACCTTCCTCTGGACTGGAAAACTTTTTCCTTGGGAGTGGATTGTTTATTTCCATCCCAGTTCTTTTTAGGAGTGTTTAAATTATTTTTAATAAATAATTTTTCAGGATTTTCGAGCAGTTGGGGCTTTACTGGTTTCCCACCCAAGCTGTCTCTACCTAATTCTTCATAGCATTTTTCTATGATTTTTGCAAGCTCAACAGGATCTTTTATATCTGTTTCCCTCAACTTCTGGCGAATCGCCACAGATGCTGCTTCTCCTCTAATGTTGGCTAATAATATAGCCGAGACCTGCTTGAAGTCTTTGAGTAATTTCATACCTAGATTTAAAGCGGGCTCTGGACCGAATTCATTTTGAATCTGTTTTAGCACTTCTGGTATTACCGCCATAGACGGAACACCGTGTGTTTTTGTGTAAATGGAAGCAAAGACTGTACCCCAAGTGTCGCAGTCCTCCACGTGTGGTGCGATTCCCATAGGAAGGCAGATGGTCAAGATTCTGTGTTTCTCTATAGGGGTAGTATCAGGAAATACTGCCTCTATTTGAGTAATTTTCTGTGCTAACCAGAAAGGAATTTGTTCCCGTTTTACGGGTGTTTTACCAAGACATGACTGTATGTTCTGTGGTGTAATTTTATTTGTGTTCCCCTGATGAGGGGTCAGCTGGTGTGAATTAACAGCTGGCTGGACTGTTGCAGTCCGCATTACATATTGGACTAATTGCCTATGTATTTTTATTAATGTGTTTAGCTGTACTAACAGCTCTTCTCTTGACATTCTTGCAATGTCAGGATGTGGTGTGTAGCTGGCTAGAACCGGCCACGTGGCTCCTGGTCTACCTAGAGGACCGAGCCTAGTTATGTGATTATTGTGTTTTAGGGCGCCATTAAACCAGAGCAGGTGCTCTTGAAATTTAAGTGGGATTTCAATCTCCTCGAAAGGAGCGTACTCTCCCGGAGGTTCCTCTATTTTGTAATAGTGAAACTCTTGTGTTGTAGCGTTTGCCGCTGGAAAGTTTATCCATGAATAGAATACCTCTGTCTGCCGATACTCGTGAGCCTCTATCACGAAAATTACTGTACCACCTTGAGGTGTCAGTCCGTTTTCTATAAGTTTTAAAGTTATAGATTTTCTTAAGTGAATCGGGATGATAATAGCATCCGGGTCTGCTTGTTCGGGACCTTGCTGAGTCGCGTCTACTGCGGCCCCAGAGGTTCCGTTGTTTTCTACTGACATTTTAAAAATGCAGGTTTGCAGAGTAGGTCTCCAAGGAGACAAAGATTAGGTGCACAATATTTTGGAACACTGTATCCTTCAACGTTGAATAAACCAGAGCTTTACATAGGAATCTCTTTCTACTAAGGTCGGGCGGATTTTAACCTTTCACCCACTCCAGACGTCTATTGGAGTATTTACGGGAGAAAGGGGTCTGTGTGAAATATGCACGACTCAGTTACTCTACTGTCTTGCGTTAGTTTATCGCCTTACCAAACGTTTGGGCGCCATGTAGTGTAGTTCCTAGTTTCCCACTAGGCCCTGCGCATTGGAATAACATAAACAGTAGTATCGACGTGGAACTGCTTATATTCCAGGCCTCCACTGACTATGCTAAACTTAATTGGGTTGTGTTACCAACTAGCTCAGAGGTCACTGGAAACTTTCTTCTCTGCATAGGAAGTGATCAGCTTCCCTGGCACAGACAAGAAGGGATTCAGTTTTCCAACAACCGTGCAACATGACAACTTTGCTCCTCAGATCAAGAGTCGATCTCTAGGGTCGTGTGAAACAATAGACATGTATTTCACTCAGTCAGTCTAGTGCAGTTTACTTTCACGAGATGTAGAGAATAGAGAGACGGGCGTGTATCAATAAAGGGTTAACATTTATTGAACAGTCTTTCTTCTCATACAAGAGAAATGAATTGCCACATTTGCAATAATTGTTATTATAAAAAGTACGTACAGTAAGATAAGTATTGCGAAATAGAACTGTAAAAGCATTGATATGGTTTCTTAGCCATACAATGGTTAAAAGTAATAAAACATATATACAGTCATATATACATTAGGCTAACATACTCAACTGGTGCTTCTAACTAAGCCTACCCCAGTGTGCCTGACCTAAGCCTAACACGTGAAAAGGGGAGTAAGTAAGTAGCTTAAGTTAAGTTGGTTTTGCCAAGGTTTGTTTCAAGAATTCTCGTCTAAGGGTTTAGTCAACACCATACCTCTGAATAGAATGATGGAGGATTGGTATCTCCTTCAGGGGTCTCTCTCGATATCCCAGTCACCCGCGAGGGTAAACCGGAAGCGCCGGGACTGGATTTCTCTGCACGAGAAAGGCAGCGGCTTCTCTTCAGCGCGTCGAGGAAGGAGGTGGGACAGCGTCCGCGGGCAGCTGGAATCTGCTGGATGTCTTCGCAGAGGGACGGCTGTTCAGCTCCTTAAGCGTACTGCACCATAGGTCGCGCTTTGGCGGCGATAATGGTATCAGCAGCTTCACCACCACAGGATAGCAGGCTGCAGCGACAGAGTGCTAGATTTACCAACACAGGGTCATGCAGGCAGCTGGCATCAGCAACAGGCAACGAACATTGCTTAAGGCAACGTTGGTAATATTTATACCTGACAGGTGCCGGGTTTGACGCAAGTTTGTTGGACATAAGACGTCAATTAATGATGTCACTAGGAAGTGATAGTTATCAGTTGCTCATTAGAGTTCCATTGCTAATCAAAACATAGCAAGCGGGGATTTCCAGGTTTGCTAAGTTTTTATCTTGTTGAAGAACTCGGAGTGTTATCTAGGAATATCAGATAGTGACTGCTGCTCTGTCATTGCACTAATTGGTCGCAAAGGAAGTAGCAGAGAGTCATGCTGGAATGTGGCTCTGTTCGTGTGAGGCCAGAGATGACTTTTCAGAAAATCGCACTTGAACGGTTATGCCAATATAGGGAATAAAGGGATTTATAGCCGAATAGGGGCATAAGGTCACAGTATCGATCAGGAACCTAGATTAACACGCAACACCACTAGCACTCTCACAATACTACCCAATAACTGTAGGAAATTGGGTTACTGGTTGAGGGGGTTGAAACCCTACTCTAAGCAGCAACCACAATTCTTGTCAGGATGAAACACAAGAAAATCCCATATTAACCTATGATTAAGCCTCTGGTAGCGTGGCACAAAAACAGTCAGGTGTAACTTAGAGGCAATGCGTAAAGTATTTATGCCGCTCTTTAAACAGTATTCAAGCAAAAACGCAACACAAGAAAAATCTCACACCAATTTAGAAAAATAGAGTAATTGAACACAGTACCCTAAATCCTGGTTGCAGATTGTTGCGACATCCCACATAGAAGATGCATCGAGCAACAACGATTTTGAGAAGATGAGGGCTGTGATACGAGGTCCTGTGCTGGGGAAGAGTCACACAGAGGGGGTTCCGTGCAGGGCTTCGAGGAGATGAATTGCGCTGCGTTGTTTCTGCCAACGATACCACAGCAGGACTGGAAGAGCATCTTCAGGCTCCAGGATTGGGTTGGCATCACTTGGGGGCAAGACTCACAGCAGGCAGGGTCCAGACACTCGGTTTAGGATGGTTTGAGCCTTTCCTCTCCCTGAGGCTCTGCTCATGAGGGTAACCAACTGGCCCTTGGAGTCACTCTGGTGGTCCTAGGTTCAAGATGCAGGTCCAGTCATTCTCACTCAGATAGCAGAACAGCAGGGCAGCAGAGTAAGATCCCTTCCCGCAGAGCAGCACTGTATTCCTTCCAAGTCTTTAACAGGTCCAGATGTGTACTGAAGAGTTGAGTCTGAGGGTCCAATATTTATACTTGGTTCCAGCTTTGAAGTAAGAGAAGGTTCTGAACGTTTTGATCCCAAAGGTGTTTGGAAATACCGGCTTCTCAGCCCTGACCCCAGAGTTTTTGGGGCAAAAAAGCCTAGAGTGAAATCCTTTGTGAGTGTGCTGAGGAAGAGGCTTTGTGATGTGCAAGTGTGGTAAGTGACAGCTCCGAAACCATAACAAGTCAGCGATGTCCCTTCCTGTCAAAACCTATTCCCCTTTTCTCTCACTGTCTGTGAGCAATACACAAAGACCAACTGCCACCTACACCTAGTCTTCTGACACAGGATACAGACTCTAGGCACCAAATGTCTGGGACAAGATAATGCCAGCTTTCAAAAAGTGGCATTTTTAGAGCTGGGACTTAAACCTGACTTTACCATTAAAGAGGTTTTTAAATTAATGTTCGTTAGACACCATACCCGATATTCCTACCTGCTCCCAATTGAAAGTGTTCCCTTATTAGATGTAATAAGGTAACCCAACGTTATCCTATGGGAGAGGTAGGCCTTGCAGTAGTGAAAAACAAATTTAGGAGTTTCCCACTACCAGGACATGTAAAAGTTAAAAGTACATGTACAGCTTTTTAAGTATACTGCACGCTGTCCTATAGGCTATGTAGGGCCTAACCTGGAGGCGACTTACATGTATTAAAAAGGAAGGTTTAGGCCTGACAAAAGGTTTATTTTGCCAGGTCAAAATGGCAGTTTAAAACTGGTCATGCTGCAGTGACATGCCAGAGACATGTTTAAAAATGCTACTTAAGTGATTAACACAATAAGTACTGCAGGCCCAATAGTAGCATTAAATGTACAGGCCCTGTTTCCACAGTCAAACCACTTTATTAGGGACTTATAAGTAAATAAAATGTGTGAATTAGGTGCAAGCCAATGCTACCATGTTTTAGTCCTAAGGCCAACACAAACAAGATCAGCTGAAATAATGGTGGGATAAGGCAAAAAGTTTGAGGGAGACCACCCTAAGGCAAACAGGTATAGCACTAACCGATTAATAAAGAGGCACTTACAGTTACATTCAAGATCTCCTGGCTTGCAAATGCTTGGTTTTCATAATGGAAAGACACATGTAAGTAAACAGAGTTCTTTAATGGTTAACTCTTCAACCAAAGTTTCTCCCATGCACAGATAACCCCCTATCAACGTGAGGGCGACCATTGGTAATGATGCCAAGTGTACACACAAACGACTCTCTGCCAAGGTGAGAGCAAGCATTTGAAATGATGCAAGTGTCATAAAGACCACCCTCTGCCATGGTGAGAGTAACTACTTGTAATGATGCCACATATTCACGCAGATACTCCTCTGCCAAAGTGAGAACAACTACTTGTAATGATACAAGTGTACACACAGATCACCCTTAGCTAAAGTGAGAGAAACTGACATAGCTGTATTCGCAGCTAACACTCTGCCAAAGTGAATCTAACCTTTTATAATGATGCCAAGTGTACACACAGATAACCCTCTGCCAAGGTGAGAGCAACCACTTGTAATGATGCAAGTATACACACAGAGAACCCTCCGCCAAAGTGAGAGCAACCACTTGTAATGATGCCAAGTACACACACAGATAACCCTCTGCCAAGGTGAGAGCAACCACTTGTAATGATGCAAGTATACACACAGAGAACCCTCTGCCAAAGTGAGAGCAACCACTTGTAATGATGCCAAGTACACACACAGATAACCCTCTGCCAAGGTGAGAGCAACCACTTGTAATGATGCAAGTATACACACAGATAACCTTCTGCAACGGTGAGTGCAACCACTTGTAATGATGCCAAGTGTACGTACAGATAGCCCTCTGCCAAGGGGAGAGCAACCACTTGTAATAATACCATGTGTACACACAGATAATTAATGATGCAATGTGTGGCACCCCAGACATGCCCTGCAACCCCTGACATGACTAGATGGGAAGAATATTCCCATTGACCCCGGATCAGGACGATGGAGGACATAAAGGATATTTAGGAGGAAGGTGAAAGATCTTCTAGTCAATGTGAAAGAACTTGAAAGATATGGGTCATAAGGGTGTATCAACCAATAACAACTAAGCAAAAGGTAGATCAGAGAGCTTAATTTCAGAATGACCCATACAATAAGAAAGAGTTAATATGATTTTCTCATTTACACTTATTTACATTTGCTCACAAGTATTATGTTTAATGGTGGACGTAAATAGAGTCATTGCACTAGTGAAATCACTTTAAAAGTGGGACTAGGATTACCCTTCAGGGAACAATTTGAAATATTTGCTGGTAAATGGTGCATTTCAAAGCACGTTGGTCCAGTAAAGCCAGTGGAAAAGTGACAGCATTTTAAACAAAACTGTATGGGGAGTTTGTAGAGTTTTCGTAAATGAATATGTAGACAACAAATGCTTCATAGCCATGACATACAACCTAAAGAAACAAACCCTGTCTCTTTTTCCCTCTCAGTTTCCTCTATTTTCCTGTATTTTTCTCGTTCATCTCTTTATCACACCCTTTCTTTCCACTACCTCTCTCACCCTACTTACACTAGTGTAGGATGTCGACGCGCTTTACATCATGCACATTTTATACAGATGGAAGGAATCTCACGTGTAAATCAGTCCATAGGAAATATTACATAAAACAATGAGGATTAGAAGGTGACGGAATTACATGTGATCAGAACTAGCAGGCAATATATTTTAAGAGCATTGATCTGAAGAAGCACAAACTCAGGAATTAAGATGTACTACAGTGGTTGTGGTTGGCTTTACCAATAAGAATGTATATCTCATGAAGGGAAACTTTTTTAGCAACATTAGGATAATTAAAGACTGAGGGAAAAATATATAATTTTTTTACCTATACCATACTGTTTGCATACAGCTCCTTGATGAGAGTTCATAGGTCACTGTTGCTCTATTAGGGTTGCAATTTATGAATTGCAAGTAACAAAAGAATTTCTGTGACAAAAGCAGTGACCCACGGAGCTAGCCACATAAAATACAGTTCTATGACATTCATGGTGCAAGTTCTTTGCTGCAGGGGTATATTAACTCTACTGCTACTAGAAAAAACTGCTTCTGTCTCCATCAGAAACATTAATTGCCAGAGTTATCTTAACATTTTTATTGTCGCCTAAAAACTACTGTACACACAGGAAGCTCTGCCGCAGATACCTTTACCAATAAGTTATTTCTAAGCACAGCACTCACCCGAGCTAAGCGGAAGGTGCGGCTGCATCGGTCGCACCCCCTAAAGCTGTGTTACTCATAATAAGGCCAGAGGGCCGCCAGTGACCCGGCAGGCCTTTATTTGTGGCCCGCGGACCTTGCAGGAAATGTGCCCATGTTTTTTCAAAAGTGACAGTAAACACTGAAGAGGGCCGCCGGAGCCTGTACGGATTCAATACGCATTCACTACATTTGCTCCAGCGGCCCTATTCTGTGTTTACTACCCGCCTCTGTGGCGTCACAAATGGCGGGAAGCAAAGGCCCTTCAAAAGGCAGCTGTTGAGCTTTCACAGTTGACTTTTATGGGGCCTCCTAGAAAGCTTCCTGCTTCCTTGTTGCCCACAACGTCCTCTCCGCACCGGGCTTGATCTCCATCCACTCCAGTTGATCTCCATCCTCCTGCAGCTTGAGTGTTACAGAATATAAAATATGTTCCAAACAAAAGAAAAAGGGTCATGACCACAAAAGAAATGAAAAGAAGCATTACAGAAGAAGGGCTCAGTAAGTCAAAAGGTAGGGATAGGAAAAGGCAAGGTTGGATACAAGTTATATATGTCAATGTATGGGGTCACACCCCTTCCAAGCAGATAAATTGGGGTGTGTAGGAGCAGGTGGAAGAGCAGTGGGGTATGTATTTCAACGAAAAGGCACTTTTTAAAAAAACATATTATTATTGAACTGTTTGAAAAATATGTAATTCAAACTATTAACATATATGGCAAAAATTAGGGGAGAGATACTGAACGGATGGTAGTAAACTATATTGCCTAGCAATGTTTTGAAAAGTTGGTGGTTATTTGTCTTTCCTTTAGCCCCGCCCCCAATTACCCCACCCCTCTTGGCCCACCCCCATAGAGGCGGCCCTCGGCCACAAACCACACTGTAGGTTTTCCCCCCCAGAGAAACTTTGTGAGTACCCATTCCCTTAAGCCTCTACTGGTCCTACATTGTTTAATGTATGTCACTGCACTGGCAAAGCTGATATGTTCCTTTTGACACACGTTAATGACCTATGCTGATGACGCTATACCATTATAACCTTTTTCTTGCATTTCTGAGACAGTACGTTGGATTCAGGCCAAACTAGGATAAAACAGAAATCTTAATTATTGGCCATTATCCACAGATCAAAATGACGTCCTTCGGACGCCCCTATTCCCGCCCTCTCCAGTTACTGATGTTAGAGCCCTTGGACACTTCTTTTTCTCCTGGAAATAATGAACTCTTTCAATCTGCCTTTATCACATCTGCTTACAATGCAAAATCAGCTCATTCTTATCTCTTTCAGCTCGAAAGACCATGGTGCAGGCAGTGATCATAAACCACCTCAACTACAGTCAGTCATTTTGTCTTGGCCTAACAGTGAACTCATTTGTTCACATACAAAAGACAGCTGTCTGGGCCTCTCCTGTGTCGGTTGTAGATTTCCTCTTACCTTCCAGTGCTTAATTTCAGCCAGTGGTTTCCGGTGCTCAGTACTGGCGCTTAATTGTCAACACCAGCACTAATGTCAGTCTGCCATTTGGTTGTGCTGTTTGTCTTATTTAGAGACCAGCACAACAACAGTAATTTATTAATTCAAAATACCTTAAAATAGCTAATACCAGCCTTCCAAGCCATTCTTTTAACCTTGGGGACCTGAAATAGTCTGAATTGTCACATTTGGAGGAGTGTGATGCTTAGTAGTTGTGTTGGTACCTACATTGTCAGCGCTGGCAGGAGCAATGAGCTGGTGCAAGCTGCAGTGACCTGACAAGTACCCGGCTCTTCCTTTGTCGCAAACTAAGCACGGAGTCCTCATTGCTTATGTTTGCTTCTCTGTTTGGTCCATAGAGCACTCCACCTCCTCTATTCATTCTAGAGAAATTCTGCCATTACTCTATGCCTTGCTCTTTAAATCATCCTCCCAGCAACTTCTTGTGATCCCTAAAGGACGCTATACTTGCTCAGATGGCCATTTCCTTTCTTTAAGTGGAACAATTTTCCCCTGCATGATTGACAACCACCTTCATTTCTGAAAAGCACTGAAAACATACCTTTTTATTTACCTTTCCTTAGCACTAGGATACACTTACTGGTAGCAATGCGCTTTATAAATTTCACTTACATAACCTGTTTTTTTTTTCTATTTCCTCCTCTCAATTGCCCTCACTCTTTCTATATCTTTCTCTCTCTTCAGCTCTTAACTAAATCTTTTAGGGCACCTTGGTTCAGGACCCATGAAAGGTGCCACCGACCTTCCAGATAGTGCTGCTGAAACCGTTCACAAGCTGGGACTCCCTCTCGATCCCTGTGAGAGGGTAAAAAGCAAAGAGGAAGGTGGGAGAAGGCCTCTTGCACGCCTATTGCTGAACACTAGATCCCTGATTAGGCACAGATTTGAGTTTGAGCATTTGATGCAGACCTTCAACCCGGACCTGGTCTTTCTGACTGAAAAATGGGCCAAGGAAATGTCCAAGCCTGATTGGAATGAGGCACTGCCAGTAGGATGTGAATTGTTCAGTATGGACAGGGAAATAAATAAAAGAGGTGGAATTGCTATTATCTATTGATTGTGCTTTAAGGCTTCATGTGACCCCATCCAGTTGGTGGACAGAGAAGCCACAATGTTTAACATTAAAATTGACAACATCCAGACTTTCCGAGGTGTGCTCCTCTACCGGCCACTAGGGCCCAGAGCCCCTTTCATACGATCCCTGCATACTCTTAAGAACTCTTCTTTTGAGTTCCAGAACTTCACTGCTCTTGGCGATTTTAATTTTCACCTGGAGTGTGTTAACAGTGGAGATACGTTCACCCTGCTAGACAATATGGAGGGTTTTGGGCTGACCCAGATAGTCACCAGACCCACTCACGAAGTTCGGCAGACACTAGATGGCATCTTCACGAATAACCCTCATATTAGTCTGGACAAAATGTTGCCACTAACATGGACAGACCATAAGGCGGTGTTCTTCACACTCCTCTGTCCAGAAAGGAAAACGATGTCCCGCTGTAGTACTGCAGTGGTTAACACTCGACCTTGGCATAAAATCAGTAAAGTTAACCCTGAGGAAGCCCTCGGTATAGGCCCGCACAGCTTAGCCCCAGATAATAATATTAAGGCTGCTGACAATTCCGATAATTGGATTAGATTTGCAGTAAATCATCTGTCCCCAGAAACAACCTGTAAACAACGTAGAGTTTAACCGTTGGCGCCATGGTACAGCACAGAACTCAAAACCATTAAATGTAGGCACCTAGAGCGCGACTGGAGAATCGACTATAGTGAACAGGGAAAATTGTACTATAAATTATCCTTCCCAGAATATAAAGAAGCAATTATCAACACCCCAAAAATATTTTACCACCAAAATAGAGGCAGCAAAAAGCTCCTCAAGAGAACTATTTAAAACCATTTCCACTCTCTCCAATCTGCAGCAGGCAAACCAATTTGCCCCTGATCAACTATTCTGTAACAAACTGACAAACTTCTTTCAGGATAAAGTCCAAATGATCTATAATGAGCATGCAGTAATCACCCGTAATACAGACAGCAGGATGACAACTAAGGAGGCCATCTTGAATGACCCCTCCTCCTGTCGACTGTCAGACTACTCGCCGCTAACTCAAGAGACGGTAAGCAAACTGCTAAAAGCTACAAAATCTTGATCCCCAGGAGGTCCCTGTTCCCCCAAATCCTTCATATGGCCACCGACAGGGTAAACACCTATCTGATCTCTCTTATAAATAACGTTTGTCTGTCAGGCTCTTGCCCCCCTTTTTGGAAGAAAGCTTCTATCAGACCCATTATGAAGAACCCCTCACTAGATCCCACTGATGTGACACATTATCGACCCATATCCTGCCTACCAATGGCTGCAAAAAGTTTAGAAAAATCTATCAATCAACAGCTAACCGGGTACCTAGAATCTAATGATCTCCTTAACTACGCCCAGCATGGGTTTAATCTGCACCACTCAACCGAGTCAGCTCTAGCCTTGGCCACCAAGGAGATCCGTAAACAGGTGGATAGTGGGGGTAGAGCCATCCTCATCTTACTTGACCTCTCCGCATCAATTTGATACTGTCATCCACCAAGTATTAATTCAGAGGCTGAAGGAGGGAGGATTAAAAGGGTTGGCCCTAACCCTACTCACGTCTTTTTTGACAAGTAGTTGTTGTTAGTTCACAGACCGAACACGATCCACAGGGGTAATCACCCATTACTGGTGAGTTGTTCCATAATTGGGAGGTGAGGTCACCTCTCCTTGGTGGTGGTTGTCTGGTCTGTACTAGTATGTCTTTTAAGTTTTGTGGTCTCTTGTTGGCAAATCTCGGTTTGGGCCAGGTTAGTGTTCCAGATGTTATGATTCTCCAGTTTTTGTTGACAATCTTTTTCACCTTGTTAGAGGCAGCGCTGTAGGTGGTTACACAAGTTTCTATGTCTTTCTCTGGTGTTCTTGTAGTGGTTTCCAAGAGGCATTCTCTGGGTTGGTTTCTCGCCCTCTTTTTACATTTACTGATTGTACTCTCTGGGTATTCTCGTGCTCTTGTAGTCATGTATGTTGCTGCAGTTGCGCCTAAGGCGCAGGAACTGGCTGTAGGGGAGATTTTCCCTCAGAGGAGGCGAATTGAAGCTTTTGTAAGAAAGGAGACTATTCTTTGAGGTTGGCTTAAAGAAAGTTCTCGTCTGTAGGGTGCCTTTCTCCGCATAGATGGTAATGTCTAGGAAGTCAAGACTCTTTTCGTCAGCTGTGTGGGTGAATTTCAACCATTTGTCTCTGGTGTTCAGCCACTTGTGGAATTCTTCCAGACTTGTTTTGTCACCTTCCCAGATCATGACAATATCGTCGATGTAACGTTTCCAAAAAAGGATCTTCTGTTGATAGGGATTGGTCGTGTTTTGTAGGTGGGTCACTTCGAAGTCGCTGACGTAGAGCCCGGCTACACCTGGGGCAAAAGTGCTGCTCATAGAAGTTCCATGGCACTGCTGATACATGGTGTTATTATATTCAAAGTAGTTCTCAGTCAATGCAAGTTTGCAACATTCTAAGACAAAATGCCTTGGTGTTTTGTGGTCCCATTGTATGTTAAATAGTAGTTTCTCTAAGGTTTCAAGAGTCTTTTCTTGGGAGAGACTTGTATACAGGCTCTCTACGTCAAGCCTTACAAGCAACATTGTGTCTTCTGAGTAGGTTTGCTGAGCTATGAGATTCAGTAAATCCCTAGTGTCCTTAAGGTATGTGTGGGTTTTTTGGACAAAAGATTTTAAGTACTGGTCGGCAAACTGGGATAGCGGTTCTAAAACCAAATCTATCCCTAAGACAATTGGTCTCCCCGGTGGTGGTCTTCGGTTTTGTGGGTTTTCGGAAGTGAGTAAAAGTATGGTGTTCTCGGCGTTATCGTTTGCAGAAATTCTGTCTCATTCTTGGCAATCCAATTGTTCACTTCAGCCTCCTCCACCATTAATGTGATTGTCCTTTGTAGACGTTCTGTAGGGTCAACTGGTATTCTTTTGTAGAGTTTTTGGTCTGAGAGTAGTTCTGTGCACTGTGAATCATATCCTTCTTTGCTTAGTAGGACGTTTCCTCCGCCTTTGTCCGCGGGATTGTTTACTATTTCGGAGTTCTACCGTAGTTCATCTAATGCTTTCTGTTCAGCATTCCTGATGTTCTTGAATGGTTGTGTTGTCTGATTCTTCAGGTCATCTATTTCTTTCATCACCGCTTGCTCGAAGGTCCATATTTCAATCGGGGTTTGGCTATTCATGGGACAGAATATTGATTTCCGTCGTAATGAGGTATCCCCGTCTGTTGTGTATTCTTCTTGATGGTTAAAGAAAGCTTTTAGTTTCAACTTTTGACAAAATTCGGCCATTTCGCATTGAAGTTTGAAGGTGTCTAAGGGGGAAGTGGGGACGAAACCTAATCCCTTGTTCAGGACTTTGATCTGTTCTTCAGTCAAGACCTGTTCTGTCAGGTTGACGATGAGGCTGTCGTGCTTGTGCTTGGTTTGCTCCCAGTCATGCTCCACGTGTGCACTTGTGACTCTTGTTCTGTCCAAGTTACGGCTTTCCGTCTGGTTCTCTGGTTGGGGCGGCCTCTCTCTAAAAAAGGAATGCTTTGTGCTTAGTCCTGTCCCATCTGCAGTGCCATGGGTGGTCCCATTGGTGGTAGACCATGAAAGTATGGGTTCATCCAGCCCGGGAAGTTAGGGTTAAATGTCTGGAAAGGTGTCCCTTGGTTCCCAAGGTATGGGGCTTGCCACATATTAGGTCTGTGGCGGTTCGGACAGCGATTCCGGCCTCTGTTTCTTCTTGGTGTGTATGAGTCCTCGCCACTCCAGTTTGAGCCGTCTGTGGAGGTTCCTGCACAGGAATTACTATCGGACATTTTGTCTGGAGCTCTATAGTCTTCCGAGCTAAAGGGGTGAATGCGTTCCATTGAGAACTTTTTTAGGTCCTTCCCGAGTTTCTGTATTTTGTTTTGTGTCAAGTATTCCTTTGTTTCGTTCATTTCACAATTTATTTCCTCGAGTTTCTTTTTGTACACTGTGATGTGTACCATGCGCTTTAGTTTGACCTCGCTCACTTGGATCTTAATAGTAAGCTCTTCTGTTAATCTAGTGGCAGTTTTTATAGTCAGTACTAAGTAGTCTCTAGTACATTTCCATGATATTGCCGACTAGTCTTTATGGAAGGGTAGATCATGAAGAAAGATACGGGGAGCGTTACTCACCCAAAGGCCTTTAGGTGCCGCATTTGCTCGTAAATACTACGTCATGATAAAGCCATGGACGGCTGTTCTCACCTGCTCTCGCTTGGTTTCTGTAAGTTCATCCCAGTCAGTTGTTTGAGCTAGGGTCTGAGAAAGGTCTTTGTCTTGTGGCAAGGATGGTAATGATAGAATTGCATTGATTTCTTCCGTCGTGTAACTAAGGCCAACATTTTCTGCCATTGCAGCTTCCCAATATGGGATGCTTTTTTTTTTTTAGAGAGATCTCTACTCGAGAGGGGGCACCCACAGCTGTGCGCTGCTTTAACTGGGTTAAATCAAAAGAGGGAGAAGGAAGAGTTTGTGATCCATTCAGCTTCCTTGTTCATGCTCAAAAAATAAAATTGGGGAAGGATCACTTGTCCTGAATAACCAGAGTTTTTTTTTGTTCTTCGCTCTGATACGGATAAAAAACCCTCATTCACGTAGTAAGGCTCGAATGGTGGTATATCTTGGTTCTCCGCCTTTCACTTTTGTTTTTTAGCTACTTGATGGCAAAATTCACCCAATCCTACTAGGCAAAACATCTCTCATTGTTCACTGTTTGTATGTTATTATGGTCAATCATTTACAAGGTAACCCATTCTTTCATTAGTGAAGTAACAGTACTTTTCATTTTATAAGGTAACATTGAGTTAGTTCAAGTGAGGATATGATGTGTTGTTTTGTCATAAGGAAGTTTACAAATAAACTCTGAGAAGGTACGCGATACAGATACTAAGAGGGGTGAATCGAGGGTTGTGATATCTGACACTCACACAATGTAACAGACATATCTGCCACATAAAATGTTTTGTTTCACCCTACAAAACTTTGCCTCTAGTCACGCTAGCTGCTTATAGCGGTATCAACCGCTACTTTATTTTATTTTATTTTACGATCCGGCAGAATGCGAACAGCCACGCCCAGAACCGGGAACAACACGACACTCACTAATGTAATTGTCGTCATACCACCAACAATATGTGTACATTACATGCCCGTCATTCACATAAGAACGCGATGTCCATACTTGATCCATGCATGGTTTGACCATCACAACCGCAAATTAAATCATTTTTACAAAACAACACATCAAATCCTCACTTGAACTAGCTCAATGTTACCTTATAAAATGGAAAGTTTATACCTTAGAGCTATTAGGCCTGACGTAGTATAACAATTCTTCTTGGCCATCTTCCGGCTGCGTATTTGAAAAACGAGCCATGTTAGTGAGACATGTAATTTTATCTTTTTAGATAAGCTAAGTGATTATCATTCTCTAATTCAAGACTGTGAGAGAATGCGTTAGAACTTATCCGGCAGCTGTTTATTGACACCTATGTGGAAACTGATCTGACTTATCTATTCCCCCAGCCTCAAATCCTTTGGTATGTGTTCTTTTCGGCATAAATACTGAGTACTGTGTTCATTCTAATTTCACTATTTATTAGTTGATCCAAGGCTTGTGTCGTTTTCCTGTTTTCATTACCGACCTGTGTTTGTTCTTAGATATACAACTGAAGTCCTACACTCCTGGATGTTATGAATATTTTGTCTGTTGAGGCCAGTGTACTCATCTGAATATTTGTTGTGCCTTCCATTTCTGAAAACGGTATAGCTGAGAGTTTTGCATAAATATCTTAAAGCATGCTGGTGTTCATCACTTTTGGGTGTTGGAACTATAATACCTCCATCTTTCTGGAATCTTATCCCTATGCTTGGTGCACGTTAGCTACTCTTTGTCTAACTCTAAAATTTACTTTTCTTACTGAATGTGTTGGAGATTTGGATATCCTGTGATGACTTAGTCTAAACATTCTCACTTTGAATTTTGTAGTGTTTAACTTCTTCTTTATTGTTGTTATTCAAGTATGTAATTTATCTTTATTTTGTCATGGTGAACAAATTCTGTTTGTGTTAAATATGTCAAAATCAATAAGGACTAGCTATGTTTGGGGGAGGGGAGACTCAATGAAGTACGTGTGCTGGCAAACCCATTGGTTTGTTCATGAAGTCCTCACCCACCAACCTAGTTGGTGGCAGGCTTCATCATCGGGCCCACCACAGTGACACCGAATGTGTCCCGGGTGTGCTTCGACGCCAGTGTTACTGCGCAGCTGGTATGCTCACTGAGTGTGCTGTGTGGTGAGTGAGAAAGTGAAGGTTAAAAGCTATACAGTGGGTCCCAGTACCCGAGGAAATAGATACACTATAACCCCTTCGATGCTCATGACGGAACAGTTCCGTCATGAGCGTCAGTTGACCTGTGCTCATGACGGAACCGTTCCGTCATGGTTCCATAAGCCCAATGGAACGTTCAGCACAGCGCAAAAATTTGCGCCGCGCTGATGAGGTTAATCACTGGGCCCCTGTTAGCAACTAAAAAGGCAGATGGACGTGTTGGAGTGCGAATTATGACCTCCTGCGTCCTGTGTGGCCTACATGTTTCAGCCAGGCCTTTTAATTTAAAACTGGCTTTCCTCAGGACCAAATGAGTATGTGAAAAAGGTGCAGATAAATAATAAAATTACTAAATGATAGTGATTGTGTTATTTTACTAAGTGTCGCACTCCCTAAGGTGCGCTATATGTTAAAGGGGGATTCCCTCTTGCTTTACTACACATAACATATAGGACATAGACAGACGTACATGGTAGAGTCATGTTAGCATGATATGCTGCTTTTCACATCATTTGTCGACTTGTAAGGTGAGTGCTCGACCTATATTCGGCTAGGGTTTGGTCATGTCAGAGACATAACCTGAGTGGGTTTTATCATAGAACCGATTGTTAGTGGTGGTGAGCTAAACAGCGGATATTAGCATGGTGAGGTACAGGTAAGTAAAGTACATTATCCTCACACAGGCTATTTGTTGTAAAAAGCTTCCTTGGGTCACCTGGCAGAGAAAGAGACCCTGAAAAAAGGTTTTGAGAGTATTTGGTTACATCCGACCTGTAGGGAAAAAGATATCAACAGCTTACCCCATTCGTTGCAGTCGTGGGCTAGATTTACTCACGAAATTGCCGGTCTAGATCCTCCTTGGACTTGTCGTCCTTCTGCGGTGCCTGAATGAAAAGCGGAGGGCCGCCGGTCATGAGTAAATAGCCCCGTTTATTGCTTTCACCTGGGTAAGTGTGGAAATAGAAGGAGGGATGCGCTGGCGCTAAGTGCCTCGTCATTCAGCCGCGGTACGCATGTATGAGGGAACAGTGGTTCTCCCGCATGCGCACTCCGGTGTAGTACGGCCAAAGAGTGCCTCCGGGTCTGCGCATGCGCATTGATGCATTAGAAGTCTATTGAGGAAAGCCAGTTTTAAATTAAAAGGCCTGGCTGAAACATGTAGACCACACAGGACGCAGGAGGTCATAATTCGCACTCCAACACGTCCATCTGCCTTTCTAGTTGCTAACAGGGGCCCAGTGATTAAAGTGTATCTATTCCCTCGGGTACTGGGACCCACTGTATAGCTTTTAACCATCACTTTCTCACTCACCACACTGCACACTCAGCGAACATACCAGCTCCGCAGTAACACTGGCGCCGAAGCACACCCGGGACACACTCGGTGTCACTGTGGTGGGCCCGATGATGAAGCATGCCACCAACTAGGTTGGTGGGTGAGGGCTTCATGAACAAACCAATGGGTTTGCCAGCACACGTACTTTATTGAGTCTCCCTTCCCCAAACATAGCTAGTCCTTATTGATTTTGGCATATAATCCTGGGGATTCAGACTAGCTTACCTAGTCCTCACTCTCTCCTTTGATTTGGTTGTGTTAAATATGAATCATGCGGTCTCTCCTTATTAAGTTTTTAAGATGTTATACTGATTCCCCTGCACCTCAATTTTTTCCCCGGATAGGTTGAAATGGTGTACCTGTTTAAAGTATGTATATTCTCTTCACAGATATCCTGTCCTACTATGCCTTTGTATACTCCCGCCCTGATGAATGTGTAGCCCCAGCTGGGGCTATACACCGAAACGCGCGTTGGCGTTTTCTACATCTGGGGACTACCTGAGCGATCTGGGGCTCTCCCCTAGTGGATTGTGTTCCATCTATTATTCTCAGATCAATCATTGGGTGCAATATATCTGTGGAGTTATGTGTGTTTAGAGTTGTATGTATGTTGGTTGGCATGTGGGATGGGTGTGATGATTTGATTGAGTTATTTTTACAGTAAATGAATACTATTTTCTATATGATGCAATAATTTATGCAATAATCATGTATTGAGAAAATTTGTTGTTCCATATAATAAAACTTTTTTATATTTTTGTAACCATGTTGTGAGGTCTGTATGTGGGGTTCAGGGGTATATATGAGTATACAAGGACCTTTTCTTAGGCCTACATTAAATTATTAAGGGCAGGTCATCTCTGTTCTCTCTTGTTTGTTGTAATTTCCCCGCCCACCTGCCTTGAAGTGACGAGGGGTCCCCCTTCTATTTAGCATTTCCATGGTAACCCCATTCTTTCATTAGTGAAGCGATGGTACTTTCCATTTTATAAGGTAACATTGAGCTAGTTCAAGTGAGGATCTGATGTGTTGTTTTGTCGAAAGGATTTAATTTGTGGTTGCGATTGTCATAACATGCATGGATCAAGTATGGACATTGCGTTCTTATGTGAATGACAGGCATGTAATGTGCAAATAATTGTGGCGGTATGACCACAATTACATTAGTGAGTGGCGTGTTGTTCCTGGTTGTGGGCGTGGCTGTTCGCATTCTGCCAGAACGTAAAATAAAATAGCGGTTGATACCGCTATAGGCAGATAGCATGACTAGAGGCAAAGTTTCGTAGGGTGAAATAAAACATTTCATGTGGCAGATATGTCTGTTACATTGTGTGAGTGTCAGATATCACAACCCTCAATACACCCCTCTTAGTATCTGTATTGCGTACCTTCTCGGAGTTTATTTGTAAACTTCCTTATGACAAAACAACACATCAGATCCTCACTTGAACTAGCTTAATGTTACCTTATAAAATGAAAAGTACTGTTACTCCACTAATGAAAGAAAGGGTTACCTTGGAAATGATTTACCTTAATAACATACGAACAGTGAACACTGAGAGATGTTCTGCCTACTTGGAATGGGTGAATTTTGCCATTATTCGCTAACAATTGCCATTTTCTAGTTCTTTGATTTTTCCTTCCGCTCAATGGTACTAAAACAGCAACCATCATGAGTTAAAGCACAAACTGCCGCTATCTATGTATGTTTGTTTGTAATGGTTCCTCTTCTACTTACAGGTACTCGAAGACCTTGACATAGGTCAGGATAATATACCTAGACCCACCTTAAGAACAAATAGGGGATTCTTTATCTTCACTATCAGTTTTTAGGTCCTGAAGAAAGCCTACTTGACCCCCCCCCCCCCCCCCACGGCAGACCAAGGCTGAAACATGTCGACCTTTTTATGGACTCTAAACAGTGCGGAAGCCCCATAACTTCCATTCCTATGCACAAAGGTTTTTTAACATGCCTGACACCAGACCTAATAAAATTTCGTTCTATCTGGTTACCCAAGCTTTTTTATTAAGAACTTTTCTCACTCACATTTTTTCATCACTAATTACTACTGTACTAACCAGTGGTACATCTCCGGGTGGAGGAAGCATACAAGTCGACTTCTTTCTAATTCTCTTGTGGTTCTTATACCACTATTTTAGTATATGGTATGTGAGGCCCCTAGGGCATAACGTATACTGTGCAACTTATCGTATATTAACTCAGTGACTTGTATTGTATTTTTACCTCTGACCTCATAAAGAGTGCAGAGGGGTTGTGTTTAGAATAAATACATATATATTTGAAATATAACTTGTGTGGTGTCCTTTTATTTGGTACTCAAGGGATTATAAATGGTAAAATAACTTGCTTAATACGCTCTCTGAAGTCTAAGCCTGATGACTGCTGGTCCATGCTACCACTAGGATAGCTTTCTATAAGGTTGACTTTACAACCACCATCAATAAGGGTCGATTATACTGGTGCAAGGTGCCTACTAGAACTAGTGGAAATCATATGCCAGGGTAACTTCGCACACTGAAGAATCAGACAACACAACCATTCAAGAACATCATGAATGCCGAACAGAAAGCCAGCGGATGAATCGTCCTACTAAGCAAAGAAGGATATGATTTGTAGTGCAGAGAACTACTCTCAGACCAAAAAAATAGACAAAAGAATAACAGTAGACCCTACAGAACGTCTACAAAGGACAATCACAATAATGGTCGAGGAGGCTAAAGTGAACAATTGGATTTCCAAGAATGAGGCGGAATTTCTGCTAATAATAACGCAGAGAACACCATACTTTTACTGACTTCCGAAAACCCCCAAAACCCGAAGACCACCACCGGGGAGACCAGTTGTCTCAGGGATAGGTCCAGATTTTTAACCGCTATCCCAGTTGCCAACCAGTACTTAAAACTTTAGGTCCAAAAAACCCACACATACCTAAGGCCACTAGGGATATACTGAGTCTCAAAGCACAGCAATCCTACTCAGTGGAAACAATGTTACTTGTAGGGCTCGACATAGAGAGCCTCTATACAAGTCTCCCCCAAGAAATGAATCTTGAAACCTTAGAGAAACTACTATTTAACATACAATGGGACCACAAAACACCAAAACATTTTGTCTTAGAATGTTGCAAACTTGCATTGACTAAGAACTACTTTGAATATGATAACACCATGTATCAGCAGTGCCATGGAACTTCTATGGGCAGCACTTTTGCCCCAAGCGTGGCTGGGCTCTACGTCAGCGAATTCGAAGAGACCCACACACAAAACACGACCAATCCCTATCAACAGAAGATCCTTTTTTGGAAGCGTTACATCGACAATATTGTCATGATCTGGTAAGATGACAAAACAAATCTGGAAGAATTCCACAAGTGGCTGAACACCAGAGACGAATGGTTGAAATTCACCTACACAGCTGACAAAAAGTGTCACAACTTCCTACACATTACCATCTATGCGGAGAACGGCACCCTACAGATAGGAACTTTCTTTAAGCCAACTGCAAAGAATAGTCTCCTTTCTTACAAAAGCTTCCATCCCCGTCCCCTGAGGAAAAATCTCCCCTACAGCCAGTTCTGGCACCGTAGGCGTAACTGCAGCAACATACATGACTACAAGAAACAAGCAGAAGACCTCTGTACCAAACTATGAGCATGAGAATACCGAGAGACGACAATCAGTAAATGTAAAAAGAGGGCGAGAAACCAACCGAGAGAATGCCTCTTGGAAACAACTACAAGAACACCAGAGAAAGACATAGTAACTTGTGTAACCACCTACAACGCTGCCTCTAACAAGGTGAAACAAATTGTCAACAGAAAATGGAGAATCATAACATCTGGAACACTAAGATTTGCCAACAAGAGAACACAAAAATTAAAAGACATACTAGTACACACCAGACCACCACCACCAAGGAGAGGTGACCTCACCTCCCAATTATGGAACAACCCACCAGTAATTGGTCATTACCCCTGTGGATCGTGTTCGGTCTGTGAACTAACAACAACTACGAAGACTCTACAACTTCTCCCAAATCTAAAATGGACAATCAGACACCATACCAATTGCAATACCACTCATGCAATATACATGATCACTTGCCCTGTAACTTACGTTACATTTGGATAACGTGCCGAAAAGTGAAACAGAGGATAGTCGAAAACAGAAGCAACGTCAAATGCCAAAGAAACACAACCAAAATGAGTACTCACTATATAGAGACCAAACACAAAAGAAGTGATTTGCGATGGCCACAAAAGACCACAATGCAGAGAGGATCCTTTTTGAAAAGGAACAAAGACGGGTCCACCGCTTACAGACAAATACCCATGGCCTTAATGAGCCTAAACCGATGAACATCACCAAGAGCGCTACCTCTTTATGCCACAACTTGAACAACAACAGGACCTGAATAACAACATAGCTCTATACATTTCAAATACCTATAACTATAGAGATATTTGACAGGATACGTCCACTACTTTTTCAGAACCATTCAGGAACTAATCAAGGATCTAATCTCCGCCTCAGACCAAGTGCCAACCTGTACGTTTGCTGTATGTACAGACCTAGTTGAAAGTGGGTCCCTACCATCACAAACTTAAATCCATACCGAAACTGAGATCTAAAATAGACATCCTCACTTATTGTCTGACTAAGAGCCCGTTAACACACAAACACTAGTGTTGATTCAAAAAAGGAGTACTGAAGGAGAAAATTAAAGATTCACTATAATTACGCCCATCATTTTTTTTTTAAAACAACTTTTTCAATTGCCTTACATGCTGCATAGTCTTTTTTCTCTTTCATCCTCCAATCCAATATCGACATAAATACACCGGAAAAAGATACGCCTCCTGAATCCGGGTCCCGGGAGGCAGAGGACGCACAAGTCATGCACCCCTGCACAACAGGTAGCGTCAACACCAACGAGAATCACCACAACAAAACCGTAATGTATTACTGCTGTGGCTTCCCTAACGAACACCATATGCATGTTGTTTCCCCAACAGGTTTCCCCTCTCTGGTCGTCCGACGAAGTTTACAAATAAACTCCGAGAAGGTACGCGATACAGATACTAAGAGGGGTGAATCAAGGGTTGTGATATATGACACTCATACAATGTAACAGACAAATCTGCCACATAAAATATTTTATTTCACCCTACGAAACTTTGCCTCTAGTCTCCCTATCTTCCTACAGCGGTATCAACCGCTACTTTATTTTATTTTATTTTTACGATCCGGCAGATTGCAAAGAGCCACGCCCTCAACCAGGAACAACACGCCACTCACTAATGTAATTGTGGTCATACTGCCAACATTATGAGTACATTACATGCCCGTCATTCACATAAGAACATGATGTCCATACTTGATCCATGCATGTTAAAACCACCGCAACTGCAAATTAAATCCTTTTGACAAAACAACACATCAGATCCTCACTTGAACTAGCTCAATGTTACCTTATAAAATGAAAAGTACTGTTACTCTGCTAATGAAAGAATGGGGTTACCTTGGAAACGATTGACCTTATTAACATACGAACAGTGAACAATGAGAGATGTTTTGCCTAGTAGGAATGGGTGAATTTTGCCATTTGACGCTAAGAATTGCCATTTTCTATTTCTTTATTTTTCCTTTCGCTCAATGGTACTAAAAGAGCAACCATCATGAGTTAAAGCACAAACTGCTGCTATCTATGTATGTTTGTTTGTCATGTTTCTTTTTCTACTTAAAGGTACTCAAAGACCTTGACATAGGTTAGGATAATATACCTAGACCCACCTTAAGAACAAATAGGGGATTCTTTATCTTCACTATCAGTTTTTAGTTCCTGAACAAAGCCTACTTGACCCCCCAGGGCAGACCAAGGCTAAAACATGTCGACCTTTTTATGGACTCCAAACAGTGCGGAAGCTCCATAACTTCCCTTCCTACGCACTAAACAACTTTTTAACAAGCCTGACACCAGACCTAATAAAATGTTGTTCTATCTGGTTACCCAAGCTTTTTTATTAAGAACTTTTCTCACTCACATTTTTTCATCACTAATCACTACTGTACTAACCAGTGGTTCACCTCCGGGTGGAGGAAGCATACGAATTAACCCTATGATGATGCTGTCACATAGCTAAAAAACAAAAGTGAAAGGCGGAGAACCAAGATATAACGCCATTCGAGCCTTAGAACGTGAATGAGGGTTTTTTATCGGTCTCAGAGCGAAGAACAAAAAAAAACCCTGGTTACTCAGGACAAGTGATCCTTCCCCAATTTGATTTTTTGATAATGAACACAGAAGCTGAATGTATCACAAACTCTTCCTTCTCCCTCTTTTGATTTAACCCAAATAATTGATAACAACAGGTCTTGGGGACAGCTGCACTGTCAAATCAGACCTAAAAAGTGAGGCCAAGAGTGGCCTTGATTTATAAACACATTGCTATAAATTCATACATTCATAAACACATTACTACTGAGCTACGTAGTGGTGGAGTCGCCCTTTACTGGGACTGGATGACGTCCAAGCCCAACCATTTGTAGAGCAATCTCCTAGAGCTATTTGCTTTGTTAATAAGTACAGTACATTTCGCACTTGTAACATAGGTTCCAAAAAATTCCCCTATAAATAGGTATGATACTTTTAAACTATAGCTTACGACTCAAAATGGCAGCTCGGTATAGGAGTGCAGTGTATGTAACCCAGTACTGAATGGATGTAAAGGCCCAATCTGGAATAAACGGCCAGTAAATGTGGCTGCCAAAATGTGGAGTGGTATATATATATATTTCTGTGCAAACCACATGCCAATAGGCAAAAAAGTGTGTTTTTTAATTATTATTTTTCCGCTCTTCCTGGTATGCACTTGGTAACCCATTGGCATGAGTAACCATGCCTATCCATTGTTCAAATTTCAGCTGTATATGCACCAAGTCCTTTGAATGTCCATTTGCATGGCATGGTGGGCCCACCTCTGAGCCATGGCAAGCCCAACAATCCAGCAGAACTCACTTTGCGTAAAAGCTGTAAAATTGTTCCCATTCTTAGGTCACACCTACCAGTTTGTACAGCTATCTGGTTTTGAAAGACCTATTGTGAGCTTGCCAAGAACACACAAGGAGCTTGGAGCCTGCCAATTGCTCACTATTTATTTGCTTTTCGGCCACTCTAATTTTCCTGCTTCTTATTCATGTTCCACCTTGTCATTCTTGTATTTGTCTCTTTGTTGGGGCTTAGCCTCTTTACCACCACTTTCAGTGCTGGCATCTATGCTTTCAATGCTTGCTTGTAGGGAATTACTTTTTTCTTTTTGTTAAACACTCCACAAACACATATGTTTTTATTTTTCTCCCAAGCACTTTTCTCTCCCTGTCCACATTTCACTGTCCCTTCTATATGCTTCTGTCTTCCACCCGCACTCATGTTGCTTCTTCCCCATGCCCTCCGTGACAGCGCTTCTAGGTGTATGAGAAAATAGTTGTTTCATTAAAAGGATGATCAGGACATTGCTGTCTGTGCAGTGGCGGCCCCTCCATTACGGTGGACGAGTGCTGCCACCACTGCCACCAACCTCAAATAAAACGGTTTTTAAACCTGTTTTGTTATCATTTTATTTTAATTCTCCTGGACCCGCCCCACTAGCAGTGTTATCAACCTGAACCCGCCCCCAGGACTCTTACGAGTCCTGGGGGCAAGTTGATAACACTGCTAGTCGGAGAGTGGTGGGCACTGTTACAGTGGGGCTGACGGTTTGGCTGGCCGTCTCAGGCTGGCCAAACCGTCATGCACACTGAAGATTTCTCCAGCCCCAACTGCATTGCTGGAAAGAGCAGGCACAGGCTCTCAGTCTGCCTGGGATTGCAATTTGACAGCATTCAGACCAATCCTGATGCTGCTTTCGTGCAGCATCAGGATTGGCCTCAGTGCTACCTAGGAGCCTTTGGCCAAAAGAAGACTGGAAGGTCGCAATACAGCGGCGCTCATGTAAGTTATTTATTTTTTCTCCCCAAACCCTTGTCACCACCTCCCTCTTCAGGCCCGGCCCACCACTTTGGCAGAGGATGGGCCACTACTATGTTTTTACTGCTAATTCTCAACAGCGGCTTGTGTGAGGTAGAATTGTTTGCCCTGAGCATGACACTCTGGTCATAAACCTCAGCCCTCAAGTGCTTATCTCACCAACAAAAAGGCACAATGACATAGTTTTGAAAGGTTGCAAAGGGTTTTCTGATACATACAGTGGAATCTTGCCTAGTTTTTTCTGTAGAGTGTATTTGCTGTTCCCACTGTACTGCAAAGTATAGAAACCATGACGGCATGCTGCAAAAGCTACTCATGACTGGGATGCATGAAAGACAAACGTTGTACCTTAGCTAAAGGCTGCTCATATGGAAGTTAACACCTAACTCTCTTCTATTTTGCAGTTTTAAATAGCACAAACTTGACCAAATGGAACTAGAGCGCTGCACATGAGTGCCAGTTACATTATACAAGGACACATTCTTCTGAACGCACCAAAAGATTACCTATCACTTCCCAGTAATCTGCATTGTCCTTGTCCATCGTCCTGCCACATTCCTTATACCCTGAGCCTATACCCAAGCGCATGGTGACTGAATGAACAAAGAAAAGACAAAGGAAGAAGCAAACACCATTAAATGATGCAACACATTTGAAATGTAAGGGCCACAGTACCTATCACACACCATTTACATCCAATCAAACATGTGAACCAAAATCAGATGATGGTGCACCTACAACTGGGGGCGGCCATGGTTAACAAACATTATCGGAGAAGCCCATGTTGAAGCATTACAAAAGTCTCATCCGGTTGCTCTCTTAAACATTGCCCAGGATAAGTACATGCTCCTTGTATAGCGACCCTGGACTAATGAAAGGAGAGTAAGGTGAGCTGCATCATAGGAATGAATAATAGCCAACTTAACCCAGTCGAAGAGTGAGGAATAAAAGCACTTAAGACACTTCCCAGAGAGGTCATAGATCACGAACAAGGATTCTACTTGACGGAATAAACTGGCCCATTCTAAGTAGAGGGAAAGGGTCCTGAGAAAATCGAGAGAATGAAGCCTCCTCCTTTGCAGTAGAGGAATCAGAATACATAAAAGGGAGGCCTTGATGTCACAAAAATGCAAAACACAGGTGAGTAAAGTATTGCTCCAATCTCACTGACCCTTCAACCCAAACAGATTACCACCAAAAATAAGACTTTGGCAATAAGAAATTTCAGAGCAGCCAAAGAGCAGGGTCTTAAAAGGAGGACCAGTTAAAGAATAAAGAACCAAAGGAAGATTCCAGGAGGGAATCAGGGAGTGATAAACAGATATTTGAAGAAAATAACTTTGTTATAGATGTGCCACTGGAGAAGATAGTGAATTCATATATGACCCTCTAAAGGCCAGATTAGATGCCCACTAGGTCCGAAGAGTGGAGAAACCTAGGCCCATAACTGTCACTTCATATGCCGATGATACTCAGTTGATCATCCCCCTTGACGACAATTCCAACAAGGCAGAGCTCAATCTGAAACACTGCCTAACTGCAGTATTCCAATGGATGGACACTAACCACCTCCGTTGTAACTCAAACAAAACCGAGATCCTCCCCATTGGAAAGAATGCCTCTTTCTGCCCTGCCCTGTGGTGGCCTGACAACTCTGTTGCTCCCCCCCAGACCGTCACCTCTGCCCGGAACCTCGGAGTCCTTTTTGACTCTGACCTTTCTTTTGATCACCATGTCACGTCCGTAGCAGGAAAATGCTTCGGCATAATCAAATCCTTGAGAAAGTTCTTTGATTTTCTCCCCCTCGACTCTAGAAAGGCAGTAACAGTAGCCCTCATACTCTCACGTGTAGACTACTGCAACAGCCTACTGGCAGGTACCAAGAAGTCCACTCGCTCTAAACTTCAAAGTGTTTTACACACTGCCGCCCGCCTCGTTCTAAAACTCCCATGCAAATCCTCAATCTCCTCAGCCCTGAAGACCTTACATTGGCTCCCCTTGCACAAGAGAATACTCTTTAAGATTCTCACTGTTGCCTTCCGAGCCTTTAACAAAACAGGTCCCTCTTACCTTACCAAGCGCTTCCCTCATTACAATCCGAGTCGTTCCCTCCGATCTTCTCATGAAAACTTCATGATCTCCACCAAGTTCAACCTAAAGTCTAAAGGCGGAAAAACCCGCAGCACACTGGCTATTAGAGCCTGGAACAGTATGCCGAGACACCTCAGACTTCAGACACTTGAGAAACCCTTTAGGAAACTTCTCAAAACCTGGGTTTTTAATCTCTCCGACGACTGGACCAAAGCATCCATCTAGTCTTCCCCCTTTTCTCTCTGTGACCTGGCTTCAAGGATTTTTCAGCGCCATGATGCTCCTTCCGGAGCGAACGCTGCGCTCTATAAATTCTCCTCCAAATATCCAAATATCCAAATAGGGTCACAAGAACCAGATGGCAATCCTTTATCCTGGCACCAAGATAAAAAATTCTGCCAGTTATCTCTGTAGGACTTGATGGAGGAAGGATTCAGTGAGAGCTGAATACTTTCAGCAACCTCAAAAGAAGAACACGAGCTACCAAATGTTTACTCGTACGTGACATACCCCCAAGGTCCGGGGGAGAAGAGAGACAGTGTTGAGATGAATGAAAACTGCCATTGGGGAGTCAACTCCAGTTTTAGAAAGAGGGGAAACTAACACCTCCTGGACCATTCTGGGACAACTGGAAGTACCTCCACTTGTTTCAGAGGACTCTCACTGAGAATCCTGGAAATCAATGGTAAGGGATGAAACCCATACAGAAGACCCTTGGGACCCAGAATGGCAAGAGCATCGATCGCCCAGACTTTCATGAAAGGACGAGAGTGCAAAATTGAGGGAGAAGGGCATTGTATTCTTAGGCAAACAGATCCAGCCAAAGAAAATCAAAGCTGGAGGGAATTTGATTGAAGAGATTTTGTGAGAGGCACGGGGGTATTGAAGAGAGAAAGATTATTCTCAAGAGTCTAAAGGACTATTCAGCCTTCTTCCTGAAAGATAGACTACAGAAAGAGAAAGACAGTTCATATCTGCCTGCTCCCCTGCTGGTTGATGTATGTCCTCACCAGTTGACTGTCTGTTTGCAAAAAAATAAAAACCCTTTTGGTTTCCTTGAAGAGCAGCAAACCACCAAGGTGTTTGCCACATAGCCTTCAGCACTCTTCAGTTCAAAGGTTGAAGAGACTTGAAATGAGACCATTTGTCTTGAGCCTTCAAATACCCCAGGTCTTCATCCCAGCACATGGCGCTCACATCTGTTGTTAAAATTGTTATCAGAGGAACCGCCAGGCTGTACCCCCTGGACAGATGCAGCAGGGAGAGCCACCAGTGGAGAGATTTTTTTCATCTCTGGTATGACAGGAATTAGGGCATCGTAATCCTGGGAAGCTGGATTCCAGCGGCAAAGGAGATGATGGAAAAGGGGGTACTAAAGCAGGTAAGTCAAGGGGAGAAGTTGCTGAGTGGATGACATTTTCCCCTGGCTCTGCAGCCATAGAGGTGCAGACACCTGAGATTGTAAAAAACAGTGGACCCTAGTAGTTTGGGGGATCAGGGTAAGAATAGTCACAAACTGGAATAGTGTTTAGGTCCTTTGTCCAGCCGGACAGGAATTTATTTGTCGATGCACACAATCAGAAAGTAATGTCAAGGGGGCACAGCATGTGACCTACAGTGAACAAGACAAAACAACAAGTATAGGTAAGAGCGAGCTATTCGGTCTGTATACTTATAATCAGTGAACAGACTTGATTGTAGTTTGAGTGACCATTGTACATAGCATTCACAAGCATATTCAGTACATTTGATCCTATTGTGTCGACGACATTTCGATGCTGAAAAACAAGATAAATGGCATCATCTTCAAGACAAATATATAAATCATGTTTGTCTTGGAATTATAAACAATTGCCTTTCATGCTACATACAATTGACATAAGTGGGAAAAAAATGAGGGAGAGAAGGGAAAAAAAACAATGTGAATACGAGGCCAGGCATGTTTAAAACAAAAAACACATGGTGGTGCATTTTACTGTTCGTACCTCAAGGACCGTTCTTTGCTGGCATTCTTAGTGCTGGAGCAACGATGTAATAACATATGAGGAGGATACCCTGGACCCTATGTTTGGCCATTAAGCGTGTTCACTTCGCTCACTACATAAGTCATACCCAAATTTACACGTCACCACTTTCAAATGTCACCAGCCGCCACTACCTCAAATTGTAATTTCATCAGGACTGATTCCTGGGAGCTCTCACTTTCCAAGCGCGCATCCAAATATGTCGCCATTCCTCAATAGATGCCCTGAATGCCATTTCATTCAATAGAAAGATTGGAGAGAAAGTGGACCTGAGGTTTTATCAAAGATAAAAGGGATGAAGTTTCGGCTCCCTAATTCATGTTCCAGAGCCTGAAAATATTTCAAGAGGGAATGCACCATATACGTCGTGTAGATGATTCCCCTGATAGACAAATTAGAAGCACAATAACACTGCCTAACTGCACCCTCGACTTTTTTTATCATCCTGGTCCTAAGAAAGAGCATCTTCAGAGATGAACATGCTCTGTGAAGATAGTCCAGTCATATGGTTATCCACCTTAACAGAAGAGGGAAATTGCTCTGCCCCCCCTTAGCCCCCCCCCGCCATCTCCCACCCTCCCAAAGGGTACCATTTAGAGAGAAAATCAGGAAAGGCTGACTTGTCAATGCCTTTCTAGTCAGGCAAAAGCACTTTTTGCACAGCACTGTGTAAAGGAAAAGGGTCTGGGTCAGGGCGTTGAAAATGCATAGAAAAAATCTCCATCCGTCCTATTCTTTATGTGGTAGGAAAACACAGGTTATCTCTGAAGTGCTTACATTGATTAGAGAGTTCTACTCCCTACACAAAACAGCCCCGTTTGTCATCTTCCTCCTCTGGGTCATCATGCTGCATATCCTGATTTTGGAGCCTCTACATCTTGGGAAGAGGCCTATCAGCTTCCCGACCTATGTACGCTGCTTCCACAGTCTCATTAATTTAGAGGCACCGAGCATCCAGAGGCCGGACCTTTACCGAACTCGTGGAAGTATCAGCAGTCACCATAATGAAAGACAACGCCGAATTCAACTGTGCACTCTTCCTGACTCCAACTCATTTCTACAGAAATTAAACCAGGCAGCTCCTGAACTCTCATGGGAACCGCCATGTTGGAGTCAGGAAGTGTCCTACACACTGGCCGAAAAGGAGACAGGAAACGTTTCTTGCTTCCATGCAATGGAATTCTGGTCCAAAGAGAGTCTCTTCCCTGAAGCTATCAAGCTTGATCAACACCTGCTGTTCAGGGGAGGAAGATCTTCAGAGACCTGAGACTTCTGGAGCAAGTCTCAGGAAAGAAAAACATTGAAACGTAACTTGACTTGCCAGATAAGTGATCTTGCAGCGCAGAAAAACAGTAACAGGGTGTGATCATAACATGTTCCCCCTTTATGCATGATGAATAATCAGGAGCCATCTTTGGGAACTTTTGAACTTAGCTAGTGAATTCGTTTCTGTGGCACAGGAGAACTGCTCATGGTGTAAGGAGTGTGACAGGAAGGCAAGGAGGTAATGATCCTAACATGTCCCCCTTTTATGCATGATGGGTAATTAGGAGCCATCTTGAGGGAACCTTTTAACTTAGCTAGTTAAATGGTTTCTGTGGCACAGGAGAACTGCTCATGGTGTAAGGAATGTGAAAGGGAGACAAACAAGGAGGTAATGATGACTATAGAGGTATCCATACTACGAGCTCACTAACTCTTTGGTGCCTCTGCTGAGCACACCAAGGTGGAAAAAATACAATGCATTACTTTTGATGTCAAGGAAGAGAGAACGGGATAACCATCTAGCACCTAAATTACATACAGGTAAACCGGAAAACTTGGGATTAATCCTGTCTTTCCCTGCCCCCTTTTGTGTGATCCTAGGTAAATATTTTAATTCACTGTGCCTCTTTTCCTTTCTTTTTTTTTTACAAATGAGAATGCTGGAAAGACATGTGTTGAGGATGAATGCTGCGCAAAACCTCTTTTGTGTTGGTTTGAATAGACTTTAATGTGGCTCAATGCATAAAAAGAATCTAGGCCACATACCGGGTGCGTCTGGCAAGTGACTGGCCTCTTACTTTATTATTAGTAATATCCCCAAGGCAGAAGTGGGGGCATGAATATTCCGAAATTGATGTTTTAAACTATCACTTTTAATAAATACCTCTCTTTGCAGTGATGTATCTGATGTACACATGTAAAACGGTTCAGTGTGTTAAAATTCCACTTTCCGAATTTCGAAAATATTTGATCATATTTTATATGCTTGTTGCACAATAATAATGCAAGCTGTTTTTCCTGGCATGGCTTGTGTACTGGCTTTTAGCCAAGTCCAACCTTGTGCACGTCTCTGGGTCAGTTTTCCCTATTAATGTTTTGGCTCACAGTTGGAGAGGACCACCACTGACGTTTACCATGACTATATTTGCTATCTATAGAATTCTGTGCACTTTACTCCGTACTAACTAGAGATAAAATGCCTGTGCTCTCCCTTTCAACATGAAGAAATTAGTCTCCCCCGATTAGCACCTTTAATTTACTTGCAATGCTGTAGTCTTTAGTCCTTCATGTTTCCAGGGCCTGTAAATTAAATGCTACTAGTGGGCTGCCAAAGTCATTGTATTACCCTTTTAAAGTAGCACTTTAAAACATGTCCCCCAGCTTGCCACTGCAACTTTGGTGTGTAGTTCTAAACTGCCATTCAGACCTGGCAAAATAAAGTTGTTCTTCAAACTTTCACATTTGAAAGAGGAGGCATCAAGTTTCCAAGCTTCAAATAGTGCATACATGCCCGTTCCGGCTTTTATTATCGTGCAGCACGATGGAATCAACAATGTATCCCGGTTACTTGTGCAACTATAACCCCAATGCATTTCGGGCTGAAAGCCCTTCTTCAGAGGTGGCTGCAATTTAAACAAGTCTTTGCAATGCAATCGGTCTCGCCTTTGGGAGCTTATATGTATTTAGCTATGCAGCACATTAGCTCGGGTGCTGAAACATCTACTGTTCTTTAACATGGAGGGAAAGTAAGCACCAAACTGCGTGACATGCCAGGTATGGGCAAACATGGAGAGAAATATTGCCTCACTTTTTAAATTGTGAATGTTTGAAGAATAAGGAATAAACATGAATTACTTGAAGAAAAAATTATTTACAGTTTTCATTAAAGTCATTTACAGTGTGCAACTTGTGACTGGAGCCAAATACTGCCCCAGCCCATTTTGAAAATAAAGTTTTTGCCAGGCTTAAGCCTTCCTTTTTAATTCATAGAAATCAACTGTAAGATAGGTTCTGAATGCTCATAGGGAAGGGTGCATGGTATTTAAAAAGTGGCACATGTATTTTTATTGTTTTACATGTTCTGGAAGTAGAAAAACCCTTCTAAAGTCATTCTTCACTATTTCAAGGCTGGCTTTTCCACAGGAAAACACTGGGTAACACTATAACAACTATATAAGGCTTAGTTTCAGTTAAGGAGCAGGTATAAGGATGATTGAAGGACTCATTTTTAATAGTAATTAAAAAATTAACTTAATCGTCTAGTCAGATTTTATATTATTATTTTGAAATTACACTTTTAGAAAGTTGTTTTCTTCCTGCCTAAAGCCAAAAGGGCCTTTCTGCCAGCATCCTGTGTCATATGATGGCGCCCTGTGGTGAGGTGTGGATTGCTCCCAGAGAATAGACAAAGGACTTGAGTGTGAAGAGGTGTTTTTCTTCCTTCAACAGGATGTCTTGGGTGCTGTTTCAGCCCTTTCTGAGCTTTATATGACCCCTACCCTGTCACTGACAGATTTTGCATCACACATAGGCCTACCTTCCTTCTGCCTCCCTAGAGGCTGCCCCAAAACCTAGTTGGAGGGGGAACTGACCCAAAACTGTTTTGAATTCACAACTAAGAATGGTTTGCCCATTAGCTTAGCCACATATATCACCCACTAGAGCATGCCAGGGCTTTTCAAGAAGTCCTAGCACACATCGCATTTACTCTTGTACTAAAGACAGCTAACCTTAGCAGTAAAGGCGATCTCAATTTACATCTGGAACGCCTTCACTCCCAGGATATTTCCAACTTTTTGAGAGACATGGATGCATGCCAAATTGTATTGTATTGTATTGTATATAGTTCTTGTATAGCGCAACTGCCACCCTACGTGTATCCTGGCGCTTTTTGAGAGAACCTTATCAGATGGAGCCGGCCGATGGCAGGGCTGAATAGTGGGTACTGAAATCTCAGATTTTGGCAAATAGCCAGGTCTTTAAGCTCCTTCTAAAACCTATCAGGGAGTCGGCTTGCCTGATGATCTGGGGCAGCTCATTCCACAGCCGGGACGCTACTGTGCAAAAAGCCCTACCTCCCATCCTGGCTCTCTTGAATCTGGTAGTTGTTGCTAGACTCAGACAAGAGGAGCGAAGAGGCCTAGTGGGCTTGTACCATGTAAATCTCTCCTGCATTAGTAGGGGGCCTGTACTGTGCAGTGCTCTATAGACAATACACAGTGATTTAAATGTGACTCTGTCCCTCACGGGCAGCCAATGGAGGTTTCTCAGAGCCATTGTGGAGAACAGCTATGTGATCTATTAAGTGCCAGCTTGGCCGCAAAGGTCTTGACTCTCTGCAGTCCCTGCAAGATATATGAGGGGGCACCTAAATATAGGGAATTGCAGTAATCCAGTCTGCATAAGATTATACTCCTTACCACCAGGGGCCTGGTCTCAACGGGGACAAGAGGAAGAATCTGTCTAAGTGCTTTTAGCAGACGCTGATAGTTTTGTTACTTTGCGATACCATTTGAAGATCTTCATCAAACAGTACTCCCAGGTTACGCAATGTCTTAACTGGGACACATAAATCACCCCCCAGGGAGAGCCTAAGCTGACACTGTGGTTGCTGATTCAATTTCGCAGTCGAGCAGTAGACTATCTCCATTTTCCCCTTGTTAAATTGTAGGGAATTTGCAGTGAGCCAACCAGAAACCAGACACATGCATTCCTGGAATGTGTCCATAGACACTGCATGTTTCCCTTCAAGGGAAAACACCAATTGGGTGTCGTCAGCGTAATTGATCGGGTCGATCCCATAAGATTTTATAATGGGGATCAAAGGCCGCAAATATATGTTAAAAAGGATAGGCTTGATCGCCGAGCCCTGTGGCACTCCATGGTGAACCAGGGATTTAGGAGAAGCATACGGAGTCATGGTCACTACCTGTTGTCTACCTGACAGGTATCATTGTAGCCATGTCAGAGCTTTCCCCTTCACCCCCAGTTTCTCCAGTCTGCCTAGCAGGACTGCGTGGCTTACCGTGTCGAATGCGGCCAACATATCCAACAACACTAGTATTGATGAAATACCATTGTCGGCTCGCATTCGCAGTGTGTCCAGCATGGTAGCCAACGCAGTCTCTGTCCCATGGCCTGGGCGGAACCAAACGGATCCTTATCCAGTAGGCGGTTATCTTCAAGATAGCTCGACAAAGATCTACTAACAGCCTTTTCCAGGATTTTTATAGGGTAGGGCAGGAGGGAGTTAGGCCTAAAATGAGCTGGGATAGTTGGATCCAGTGAGGGTTTCTTAAGTAGGGGAGTTACCGTTGCCTGCTTCCATATCTCTGGCACTACTCCTTCCTCCAGTAACTGGCAACAGATCAGTCGCATCCAGGGAAATAGCTCTGGCCCATACTCCTTCCAGATCTTATGAGGAAGGGGGTCTAAGGGGGAGCCAGAAGATACACTAAGAGCAAGGCTGTTAAAAAGTCTTCTGTGCTGGAGACGCGCGAGCGCGTCGACAAGATGGCCGCCGCCACCGGAGCTCCGTAATCTCGTCAGCCTAATGTGCTGAATTACGATGATTTTGCCTCAAGGTTTGCTTCATTAACGCAGCGCTTGCATTCTTTACCGGCCCCCTACCTTCTCTGTCGATTTGGGGCGTTTTCGTCGTGTGGGGACCCCTCTGCCTGCTTCCTGGTTCCTCTCCCCTGCCTCTGCTCCGAGTCAGCCGATTGCCTCAGCTCATGGGGCGGTGCACTTCTCAAGAAAGGGCCTGGCTTGGGCCTAGCCACTCCCACGGCTCACATTAACTCCTGCACTGCCTTTTGTTCAAGTACTTCTGGAGCTTTTAATACCCTTTTCCCTCATATTTATTAAATTTTTGAGGTGGATTTGGTATTTTACATTTTCTGACCAAAAAGTTGTTTTTCCTCCTCAAGATGGATAATAAAAATTCTAATGTCAACAAAAGGAAGCAGCAGGTGTCTCCTCCCCCAAAAAAGTCTACGGTTGTTGAAACCTCTGAACCTTCACTTACTCTGATACTGGAGGAAATCAAAGCGCTGCGCATGAATACTGATACTATTGCAAACGAAGTGAAAAATGTTCGCAAAGATATGGCGTCCATGTCCATGAAAGTTTCCGATAATACTATTAAAATTCAGGACAATAAAACCAGACTCGACGCTTTTACACCTTTGATGGCTCAGATAGTACCAATGCATAACCAATTATTGGAATTGGAGAACCGTAATAGACAATATAATCTTCGCATTTTTAATCTGCATGAGGAAATTGAGGGCTCCGACTGTTGCTTATACTTGGAATCTTTGCTGCCTGGTCTTCTAAATCTCAAATTCCCGGAAAAATTTGAAGTGGACAAAGCGCATAGAATTCCATCACACAGGAATCCACGCCATACTAAACCCAGGCAGGTGATTTTCAAGGTCTTGCGTCACCGTCACTTGGTCCTCATAAGGAAAGCAGCCAGAGACATTCCTTCGCTTCTGGTAAATGGCTCCAAAATATTTATCCATCAAGACTTTGCTAAAGAAACGGTCGCTATTCGCGAGGAATTTTCCTCTCTGCGTCCACAATTGAAAAGCCTTGGTTTTAAGTATGGTCTATTTGATCCGTCTACAATGCGAGTTTGGAAAGACACCTTTTCAAAATCTTTTCACCGTCCTGAAGACTTAAGACTTTTTCTGGACCAACAAGCTTCGTCATCGTCATCAATGGATACTCAAGCTCCTATTACCTGAACGCATTTAATTTGAGCATTCCTGGCGATTCCTTTTTCTTCATGGGCTCCAACGGTTTTTGGCCATGCTTGTGGAACGGGTGTGCGTCTCTGTGTCCTTATTTATGTACCCTATTTGTTGTTTTTTCTTCCTTTTCTGTTTCTTCCTTTTGTGTCCTTCCCTACCTTCTCTGGCTTTCTACATAGAGTTACTTTTCTTCCATTGCTGTTTTCTCTCTTCTCTTCTTTTAACTCCTCTTTTCATCCTCATTTTACTTCTTCATGGCTACTATTCATGATGTTAAAATTGTTTCTCTTAATGTTAAAGGTTTGCGACATCCAGTTAAAAGAACGAAAATTTTAGACTAATTGGGTGCTTCTAAAGCTGATATATGTTTTATTCAAGAAACACATGTTGATGATAGCATTTTACAATATATGAAAAAAAAGTGGGTAGACAATATAGTTTCATCACCTGCCCTTGGTAAAAAAAATGGGGTTGCAATTTTCTTTGCAAAGAGATTACACTGTCAGATTATCAATAAATTCACGGATACAGAAGGTAGATTTATTGTTGTTAAAGTTAAAATTCATGATTCCACCTTCTTTTTACTTAATATCTATGGCCCCACAGCTGATGATCCTTTGTTTTGGTCCAACTTAGCTACAGAAGTTTTAAAGTTGGGACAAGTTCCTTTGATTGTTGGAGGGGATTTTAATGTTATCATTGATCCGCTACTTGATAGACTTTCTACTACCAAGTTTAGACCCCCTAAAGTTTTTCATGCTTTTAAATCTTTCCTCAGTACAACCAAACTGGCTGATGTATGGAGACTACATTTTCCCACTGAAAAATGGTTTTCCTTTTTCTCTAATCCCCATAATTCTCATTCAAGAATTGATTATTTTTTGATTTCACCTTCCCTACTTCAGTCAGCTACAAATCCTGTTATAGGCACTATAGATATTTCAGACCATGCTTTAATTTCTTTTGTCTTAAATATCTCTTCTACTTTTACTAAACAAAATAGATGGCGTATGAACTCGAGCATTGTCCTTACTGATAAGCATAAACCTAAACTATTGCAGGCTATACAAGACTATTTTTTTATTTAACCCTGAAGATTCCACATCAATTGTCACCAGATGGGATGCATTTAAGGCCTACATTAGAGGTACCACTATTTCCATAATGGCTCATGAAAACAAACAATTTAACGCTAATATTAAGCATTTGGAAAAGCAAATTGCTAAATTTGAACGTTTGTTTATCTCTTCTAATGACCCCCAATACAAATTTACACTTCAAAAACTCCGCTATGAATTGAATGCCATCCTTAGTCAGAGAGAAGGAGTTCAACTTTCCAAGTCAAATGCTAAATTTCGTTTTAATACTAATAGATCTGGAAAACTCCTTGCTAATTATTTGCGAATTAAAAGAGATAAGACTCAGATTACCTCAATACGAGGATCTCAAGGCAAAGTGGCTATTTCTCATAATGATATTGTGCAAGAATTTTTACGTTTTTATTCAACCCTTTATAGTAAACCTGACACCTGCTCTGATTCTTTAATTGATTCTTTTTTAAAAAAATGTGCAATTTACCCCATATTTCCTTATCAGATAAAACAGGTCTAGACTCTCCAATTACATCTGAAGAAATTATGCTTGCCATTAAGTCACTTCCCAAGAATAAATCCCCAGGTCCGGATGGTATCCCAGCAGAATTTTACAAATAATTCCAATCTCATCTTCTCCCTTATTTGCATACCCTTTTCTCTCACTTTAGCTCCACTGGTACTATCTCAGGCTCCTTTACGGATGCCTTAATCATTGTTCTGCCCAAGCCTGATAAAGATCCTACCTTCGTTTCTAACTATCGCCCTATTTCCCTAATAAATCAGGACTGTAAGCTTTATGCGAAAATCCTTGCCACTAGATTAGCTCCTGTCCTCCATTCCATTATTCACCCAGATCAATCTGGTTTCATGAAAAATAGATATTCCGCTAATAACACTAGAACTCTACTACATATTATTGAACAAAGCTCTCACCTTACTTCTCCTGCAGGAGTGATGGCCTTAGATGCAGAAAAAGCATTTGACAAGATTCACTGGCAATTTTTATTTAAAACTTTATTGTCGTTTGATTTTGGTGCCCCTTTTATTCGTATGGTTTCTGCTTTATATTTTGCCCCTACTGCTCGTTTGTTCATTAATGGTCAAATTTCTACTCAATTTCCTCTCTTTAGAGGAACTAGGCAAGGTTGTCCCCTTTCTCCACTGTTATTTCTTTTAGGTATTGAACCTTTTCTTAATTATATTCGCCTTTGTGATGACATTCAGGGTATTGTAATCAATGATGTTATGGTAAAAACTTTAGCCTATGCGGATGATGTTTTATTATTTATTAATAACCCTCTTTCTTCTGTTCCTTCCCTATTAGACATTATTGCTCAATACTCTATGGTTTCAGGTTACAAATTAAATGTAAGCAAGACTGAATTTTTTCCTTTAAATATGTTTTATACCTCAGAGATGCTCCAGAACACAGATATTCTTTGGCAATCAACCAAAATTAAATATTTGGGTATTCTATTTGCTTCCTCGCTGCCAGCTACATTAAAACTTAACTCTGATTTCATAATTGACTACATTAAAAACAAAACGTCCAAGTGGTCTGCTCTTCATCTCACTTGGTGGGGAAGAATGGAATCTATAAAAATGAATATAGCGCCTAAAGTTTTTTATTCTTTAGCTATGATCCCCACCCAATTTCCTCTCAGTTTTTATAAAACTATTGACACACTCTTGTCCAAATTCCTTTGGTCTAACAAAGTCCCTCGTATTGCTTACAAAAAGTTAAAAATTCCTAAGTCCCGTGCTGGTTTTTCCCTGCCAGATTTTCACCTATACCATAAAGCTTTCATCTTAAAGCAGAGTGCCCTTTGGTTTAATACTTCAGATATGGTAAAACCTCCAATTTGGTTGGATATTGAAGCATCCATTGTACGACCTTTTTCTTTACCTTCATTGATGTCAATGTCATCCACAGCGAAGGTTGTTCATCTTTCCTCTATCATTAAGTCCTCCAGATTGATAATTAATGACTTAGATTCTAATTTTGAATTACCCCTACTCTCCACAGTCCACTTGTCTTTATGGCACAGTGCGCTCATAAATTGAACAGAAACATTTCCTTCTGGTCCTCTTGGATTTCAAGAGGAATTTTATATCTTAAAGATGTATTTAATGATAATGCTTTTATTCCTTTTGAACAGCTACAGTTAAAGTTTGGTATCCCAGCTACTGACCTTGTAAAATATCAATTTTTGTGTAACTCTATTTTGGATTCCTTCCCCAATGGTATTCCCTCTTCCACCACAAATGACCTATTAATTTACCTCACAGCTGTAACATCTTCCCCTAAAGCTGTCTCTGTTTTTTATAAAAAACTTTCCTCCTCACAGGGCTCCAATGTCCAGATTATTTCGTCGTTTTGGAACAATGAACTTTCCATCTCCCTGTCAGATGACTCATGGTCCTCTATATGGCTTGAAGTATCTCTGGCTGGCTCCCAGTGTCCCTTTATCAAACCAATGCTTATATTTTATTTAACACTTTATGGACTCCATCACGTCTCTTCCATGCAAAACTGTTACTTTCTGATGTTTGTTGGCACTGCAATGCTAGCCCTGGTTCTCTTCGCCATATGTTATTTGAGTGTCCAGTTATTATGAAATTTTGGTTGGAAGTATGGAATGTAATTTTGAAAATTTTACCTTTACAAGATGATATTTCCTTTAATTTTTTAATTTGCAAATCGATTGCCCTAACTCATCCCCTTTCTGAATCAGAGGCAAAATTGTTTAATTTTCTAATCACAGCAGCCTTAAAATCCATTACTTTCTGTTGGAAAGATGCTTCTTCTCTTTCAGTTCATGCTTGGTGGTCATGGATTACCTTTACGAGAAGAGGTGCGCAGCTTTCTCTTAAAGGCGTTACTCATAATCCGCAATCATTTAAATCGTTTTGGTCTCCTATTGATTCATATGTTTTGCAATGATATTGTTATACATTTTCTTATGTTCTATTTTTACATTACATTTTAACTGTAACTCTGTAGTTTATGAATTCACGTTCCTATGACATGTTATTCCCATCCCCTCTCCCTCCCTTTCATCCTTACCCTTCCTCCTTAATTACGATTCTTTTGTATTATTATATGTTAATATTGCGTATTATGATTGATTGCAGTTCATATTGGTTATTTGATCGCTTACGCTTGTAACTTCCTTCCTCTTTTTTGTATTGAATTTATTCGTTTTCCTTTTGTCTTAAAATTTAATAAAATCTTTCTGAACATAAAAAAATGTTCTTCTGTGAGAGGTTGAAAACTCTCAATAGATGATACTGCCCATGGTTCCTCCTCGACAGTCAAAAGGAGAGTGTCCTGACTGCTGGCTTTATCCTGAACAAGTCCCCTCATGATTTTGGCAATCTTTTCTTCAAAGAAGATGGAGATTTCGTCACAGAGCTTTTGTGTTGCAACCACCCTGTTGCTCGTGCAGTCCGGGTTGGAGAGCTCCCTTATAATATTAAAGAGAGTTTTTGTGCTGTTCGGTGATTGAAGTATAGAAGTGGCATAAAAAAGAGCTTTTGATTTGACGATGGCCCCTTTATATTTATTCTGCGCTATCTTTAGCAGTCTCTTATCTGACTCTAGATAGAGCCTTCGCCACTTCCATTCTGCCTTTCTACACTGATTACGTAGTAATTTCAGCTCCTCACTGAACCAGGGGGCTGACGGTTTCCCTCTATTCCTTATCTTTTTCAGGGGGACAAGTTTATCAAGGGTATCAGTGATATAATTACAGTAGGCAAGATAATTCTGACCCACCGAATTACCCGGAGCAAAAGGTGTCTGATTGGTGAAGGTAGGATCTGTTTTATCTTTTGGTAGTTTAGACCAGTCTCTTCCCATACTGTAGGTTGCAGGACAGGCATTTTTATTTACATGAGTGGATATAGTAATCTTAAAGTGGATTAGGGAGTGGTTAGTCCATCATTGGGGTAGTATGCCAGTCATTTCTGTCTCAGTCTGATTAACAAACACAAGATCCAACACATGCCCACCTGAGTGGGTAGGTTTCAAAACCAGCTGATCAAGGCCGCAGTTCTCACTTATATGTTGTAGGTCCTTCAGATGACTCCCTAGGGTCCCATTGTCCCATAGGTTAAAATCACCTAGGAGCAGCAGTCTGGAGTGGCTCAAGGCCAGGGTGGCGATAATGTCAAACAACGCCCGATACTGCGTAAAATAACTCAGTTTGATGAGGGTCCATCACATCTTGCAGGCCACTAACTCAATCCAGTATTTTCTAATATTCAATCTTTCAAAGTCCACAACCCCCTCCTGCTGACCTGGACGGATGCAGGAGCTAGGATTGGAGAGTTCTTTCACGATGTTGAAGAGCTCTTTGCTGTTGTAAGCGTTGTTGTCAAGGCGGTCTTTGAATGAGGCTCTTTTGGTGGTCCTGATGAGGTGGTGATGGTTGCAGATGGCGTCTTTGTGGGCTGCGCGGTTGGTGGGCGTTCTATCACTGAGCAAGATGTTTTCGAGTTTCTGGAAGGTGGTTTGGAGGCCAGGAGGTCCGGGGTGAACGAGCTGGATCTCTGGCTGGTGTCTCTGTCGGTGGGTTGTGTCACTGGTGCTACGGTGTTGGCGCAGTCTTCTATCCAGGGTCTGAGGTTGCGGGCCCCCTCATCGGGGTCGGTGGGGCTGGTCGGTGGATTGAGTGCGAGGTGTGTTTGTAGTATTTCTTTGGTGACTTTGCCCCAGCGTCGGCGGGGGATCTGTAGGGTGCGGTGGCGGGGGACGTGTTTCTGGAAGGTGAAGTGGACGCAGTGGTGGTCGGTCCAGGTGAGCTCGGAAGTGTGGCTGAAGGCAACGTGGGGGCTGGAGGAGAAGATGGTATCGAGCGTGTGGCCGGCGATGTGGGTCGGGGTGGTGACGATCTGTTTCATTCCGAGGGTGGCGAGGTTGTCGATCAGGGTGGAGGAGTTGCTGTCGTTGTTGTTTTCCAGGTGGCAGTTCAGGTCACCAAGCAGGATGTAGTTGGTGGAGGTCAGTGCGTGCGAGCTGATGAAGTCGGTGATGGAGTTGCAGAATTGGGGATGCGAGCCGGGTGGTCTGTAGACGAGGGTGCCTCTGAGGGTGGTCTTGGGGTCCATGTGAATCTTGAAGTGCAGGTGTTCAGCGGTGGTGAGGGTGTCATCTGTGTTTGTTGATACCTTGATGGTGTTCTTGTGGATGATGGCGATTCCTCCTCCAACTCCGTTGGTGCGATCTCTGCAGGAGATTTTGTATCCGGTGGGGATGGCCACTGCGATGTCTGGGGAAGAGGTTTCATTCAGCCAGGTCTCGGTCAAGAAGGGGACGTCTGGTGATGTGGTGGTAAGTAGGTCCCAGAGCTCGACGGCGTGCTTGCGTGTAGAGCGGGTGTTGAGCAGGATGCATCGCAGTCGGTTGGGTTCCGTCGTTGTGGGTGCATCGGTGTCGTTGGTGCAGGCGAAGTTGGAATTCCGGCAGGTGAAGGGGCAGTGTGTGCGCTTGGGGGTGGCCTTGTAGCAGTTGGTGGTATGCCCGTGGTTGAGAGCGATGAGGGTGTTGGCGTCGTAGTGGAGTTGTGCTTCGTCGATGGCGCGGGTACCAGGGGTTCTAGTGCTGGGCGCGGTCCAGGCGCGGACTGGCGCAGTCGGGCTTGCCTGAGGTGTGCCTTATGAGGGGGAGGTGGGGAGGGAGGGACTGCTGGGAGGCGGGAGGCTGGAAGAGGGCAGCGAATGGGCACGGGGTGGGGCTGCAGGGGAGGCAGCGGCGGGAAAAACGGCGGCAGAAGCAGGTAGAGCGAGGCCAGGGGAAGGCAAGCACGCTCAACGGTGAAAACAGTAGGGCAGGGCAGAAGGGCAGGCACACGGGGTACAGAGGAGAACGGGCGGGGCACAGGCAGACAGGGTACAGAAGGCAGAAGGGACCGGGTACAGGCACTCAGGGTCAGAAGGCGGTGATGTCAGCTATAGGGGCACCAGGGGCAGGGAGGCAGCAGGAGCGAGGGGAGGCAGCAGAGGGCACAAGAGTGGTACTGGCGTTGTTGGCGCTGCAGTGGAGGGGAGAGCGACCTACCAGAAGGTCAAGGGTCGCTCTCTCCACTGCGCCGCGGCCGCCATATGAGAGGGAGGTGGGGAGGGAGGGTCTGCTGGGAGGCAGGAGGCGGAATGAGGGCAGCGAATGGGCACGGGGACTGGCCGCAGGGGAGGCAGTGGCGGGAAAAATGAATTGCTTGAATTAATCTTAGCCACTGGTAATTACTCAGGCTGCATCCCAATCCATCCTTATTTTGCACACCGTGCCACCTCAGTTTGGACCCAGTTATCTGCAAATCAGTCTTGACCGTTTTCCAATAGAAACAATCGAACCTGAACTACCAAGTCTGGTCTTCCATGAACAGAAACACAAGCATCCCAGGACCGGTTTTACCCAAACTGAGGTGTCATGGTGTGCAAAATTACGATGGATTGGGATGCGGCCCAATTAATTATCAGTGGCTGAGATCAATTCAAGCATGCCATTCATCTCTTTTCGTATTCTTTAGTGTGCCTCCCTAAGTGGGACAAGTATGCACAGACGTGGGTCCCATGCACACTGTGTCACAGGAACCGAGCTGTACCTGGCTGACCTGAGCCCAAGGTGGAATGGTGTGCAAGATAAGAATGGATTGAAATGCTTTCCTTAGTAATTACCAGTGTCTGAGCTTAATTCAAGCATTCCATCCATCACTTTTTGTATCCTTTTATTTTAAACGTGGCCAATAAAAAAGATGTGCTGGTCCTTTTAATGCACAGAAGCTCAGAAGTCCCTATGATCTTGGAGAACTGAATGCACCCTGGCATAAATGGTCACCTGGCAAGTATGTTCAAAGAGAACCCATAATTATGGGCAGAGATTTTAGCACCTTTATACAATAATTTGCTACTGTGTTCTCAATAGTTGGAAGGACCCTCATTTAGTAACAATGCACATACAAGGTTCTCATCCTGCCAAATTACTGTATGATTACTCTGTTAGATATAGATGGAAAAAGCTTCAATACATTTCTTCACATGAAATTGGAACATTGGGCCAATCACAGAGGGCTCATTCCACAGTACCAATTGGATCATCATAAAGGATATAGAACAGAATATAACCGCTTAGTGCTCTCTTTAATGATATGGAAATCAAGTGGACCCAAAATAACTCCACGTACGCTGCCTGTAGCGACTTGGATACAGCTTCCCATGGCATAGACAGAGGGACTTTATGGCAAACACTTTTTAAATGGGAAATACCGCTGCCCCTGCTGTCTGAGATTATTTCATTGCACACGAATGGACAGCTAGCCCTTAAAGGGCAGTATCAGAGAATAGCTTAAGTAACAGGGGTCTCAAACAGGATTGCATATTACACCCCTTCTGGGGATGCATTAAAAACAATAAAATATATACCCCCAAAATGAGTTCAGGATAAGCATATTCCAGTATGCAGATGACACCACCCCTTTAGTTAAGACCCTTAAAGGCATGCAAAATGCATTCACTCCTTTAAATAAATATTGCTGTGAAAATAGCTCAAGAACCAACAAAATAAAAATAAAAATAGAAATGTTTAGAAATAAACTTAAGAAAAAAGGCTAGTGACGGTTAGACAACACCCCCAGGAACGTGTTAAAAAAGTATCAATATTTGGGGAATGTAGTTGGAAGAACGTGGATAGAGATGTTCTAAGCGTAGGCCCTTGCTTACAAATGTGCACTCACACATTTATTTATTAAACTTCATGCCCTACAGTCCTACCAATGCTCCGTGTAATAGACAGGAAGTTCCTACTCACTGTTGCATGGCTTATAGTTTTTCAAGGGTAGTTAACAGAGTTGACAGAGGTATGCAGACTCAGATGCACAGAACTGTTTTCCATCTACCGGGCTCCGCATCACAAGTATGACTGGAATTCAGTCTTTGTAGCCAGGTTTATGTTTCCAGGCAACTAACCTGCCTATTGTGAAAAACTGAGAGCAGCCCCGACTCAATCCATTAAATGGATTTTGTGAAAGATCTCATGAAAGGGAAAAATTCGCAATTCGAATATTTGTATTAGCTTAATAAAATCTGCACAAATTGGAACATTTTTTTCAAAAACCTGTTCAACCCCATTGGACAGGTAACTATTTATGAAACAAGTCGGACTTCTGTCTGTTTAGAAGGATTTTCTCAAACTAAAGAAGAGAACATTTTCATGGATGGTGAGCAGCACATATAAATGTAATGAAATAAACCCACTTTTTAATCATCCGTTTACTTTAATTCAAAAGTGCATGATAATTAAATGCAGATTACTTTTGATACCCTTTAAATGCCACCGATAAGACATTCGAATGCTGCATGTTAGCTATGCAGTCAGAAAAGGAGTCATTGATTCATATCATATGTCTATGCAGAGCCCTGACTGCAGAAAGAAGAATTTTATTAAAACCAAAGTTCCTACATTGAAACATTCGGTCATGTCTGGAAGCCGCTAAGTTCTGCTTATCTGGCATAAACCCTCCACAGAAGGGCGCCTTTTTAAAATGTATGTAGAGTGCCAGTAATAAAATCGAAGCTGCCTCCTTGCATTTGTAAGGAAGCTGCCTTGTCCTCGTGAACACATTTCCAGTAACCCGAATTTTATAGATGTTATGCAATTATATGATTAATTTATTTTATTGCTTGTTATGTACAATGATTGCAATGATTTTATTGAATTTTGCAATAATATTTTACTGCTATACAGGGACGCTGGCTTCACCTCAACACACATTATGTTGTCATACTCACAAATAAAAGTTGTTAATTCTAAAAAAGAAAAGGCAGGCAGGAACGTTGTGTCAATGCGTGTTACTCGCACCTCATGCTTATGTGTCTTTGCTTCCCTGTTCACATGTGCTTTTTGAACTAGGCGTAGGGATGTAGATTGGTCAGTAAAATTGAGGGGTGGGGGTGGTAAGCTTCAGATTTTCCTACAATCAGGTTGGCATTTAATGTTTAAATACATAGGGGCAGATTTATGTTGTGAATGCGCCACGTTTGCGTCACGCAACTGTGGCGTAAACGTGGCGCATCCCTATGACCGATTTACAACGTGACGCATCTAGGCAGATGCGTCACGTTGTAAAGCCCTGCGCCGCTTGTGGGCGTTCCGGCGCAGGGTGGGCGTTCCGGGGCAGGTGCGCCTCGCAGAAGTGGCTGAGTGAAATCTATAAGATTTCACTCACTCACTTTTAGGCCAATGCTGCGTCAAAACCCTGCGCCTGCTTGAAGCAGGCGTAAGGCTTGACGCAGCATTGGTCAGATAGGGCACCCCCGAGCCTTGCTGGAGCTGCGTCGTGCTTGCGACGCAACTCCAGCAATGCGTCACTTTTACGGCACAGATGCGTGACGCATCTGTGCTGATTTTGCCCCATGGTGCGCCGCATTGTAAATGCGGCGCACCATGGGTGGCGTAGCTGCAGCGCACGATAACTGGCGCATCCCTGGGGATGCGCCAGTTATCATAAATCTGCCCCGAAATATGACAAGCATTGCGCACAAGAGGGGCCTAAGAGGCAGTGGAAAGGGACAATAATGTGGATTTGCAAGAGTACTAAGAGAGAAATCCCAACAATTAGTTTAATTAGCAATATTTTAAAAGACTTTCAAAGCAGAGAGTGTGTGTGAGTTTTGTCTGTGTGTATGTAAAAAATCAGAAATATGACACATCTCACAATTCCCGACTGAAAGCGCCTGTACCCAACTATTTATAAGAGAATACATTTATTTGTGGAGGTGTAACTCCCCAAATACCCCCACCCCCCAGCAATGTCCATAACTAGGTGAAAGAGCAGATAGGAGTTGTAGAGAAGGGATAAAGCCACCCAAATTCTCTACTTTAGACCAAGAAATGACAGGTGGTAAGCCACCTTCCTGTGGTCTTTAATTCGTGCACTGAATGTACTACTTCCAGTGTTCCTTCTTGCTATTGTAAACCACACAGAAAAGGAACATAATTGCTCCTTGCTGTCTTACTAGCGGTACCATCTCTTTGTTTTAGGCCTCAGTAGGGTTATGAATGGAAGTATGAATAGATTTGTAATCTTTTTACAACAATCCCCGAGCTTAATACAGCTAATTTAAATGCATTTTTCTTTAGAAAATATGCTGCAGCCAGGGTCATTTGGGGGAGCTAAAACGAATATAGTTTGAAGAGCCTTGAAAGGAACCGGGAGAAAAGAAGTTCACATCAGAGCGAGAGCCAACGCTGTTTCAAGCAATTTTCACACTTTTGTAATTCTGAACTGTTGGACAGTAGGAAGTGGTAATTGTGAAATCCAAATAGGGCTTGAGGCTGCGTGACATGCTAGTGGGTTGGAAGGTTCACTAATAAGCAAAAAGCAGGCAAAACAGACCAACAGAAAAAGGGCTCAAAAGGGCAATTGAACTAGGTACGTTAGAGTGTGACTGTGGTTAAGTTGTTGCAAATTTGATGCATCATTTATCTGCCGTCTGCTCCAGGTACGTTTGAAAAAATGGTTTTGTATCCCATTTTTGTAATGCAATTTGCACTTTAGAATACCATGAAATGGAGATATGTTCTTTTGACTCCCCTCTAAACGTAACCCCCTTGTCTTGGGTGTTTCAGTGGGAATATGGTATCTAATGACACTGTGCTTGGTTGGGCAGTCACAGACAGGAGGGGTTGACTCTTGGCAGGACCACAAACATGCACCTTTTTGTACTCTTGGTAGTTTTCACAAGAATCCCCTATTTGGAAAGACAAAAAAGGAAGCTATGAATAAAGCAAGGAAGAAAGTGAATAAGGACATTTTAGGGTTTTACACATGGAGTAACTTGAGTTTCATGAGACATCCTGTGCATTGATATCTGCTACACCGCTGCGCCAGACAGGTCTGACTATAGCTATGGCAAAGTCATAAAACTTTGCTTTGCAGAACTCAAGTGGCATATTTAAGAAAAACTAACACAACACACCGCAGCAAGTCACCTTGCTGTGCTGCACTGCGTTACAGAGAAAAGGCAGGAATGCGCTGTATTTATTACAATACTGCACTTTCCTGTCCTTTTCCCAGTGCTGGTGCACCATGGGGCTTTCAGGATTGTTTTTGTGCAGGAAGGAAATAGAAACTGGTTGGTTGTACTGTGCACTCAAGTTTTGAGTATTTATCCTGATAATCAAAGTTTATGTTTGTTTAGAACAGGGCGTGCGGGTTGGGAGGAGGACGCTACTCTCCTATTGAGTCAAGAAAATGATTTGTAAGTGATAAGTTATCACCGGACCCGTCCTGCGCTGCAAGTGTTAACATATGAGGTTAGCAACTAATTTATCTCATTAAGTATTATTTTCTAATGCACAAATAATGACGTTTTATCAAACTTTTGTCACTTAATCTCAATATTATTGTATTTTATTTACATAAACAAAGACACACATTTTTAGCGTATTGTTTGAGTCCATATGCAAATTCATACATTTCAATTAACAATCATCACAAAAGATAATTTCATGTAATTTCAATTTACCTCATAACATAATGTAGTTGTAAATCCCAATGCATTTCGAGATCAACTTATCTCTTCTTCAGGGGAACTGCAATGCAGAAAAATTCATATCAATGTCATGTTCATATATTTAAATCGAACAAAGAGGATCAATTGTATGAGGTTTGTGGCATATAAATGATTTAGCAAGAGTTATAGCCTTCTAATGTGGCAGATAGATGATTTAACAAGCGTTATTAATTTCTAATGAGAAAAAACGAACTGCACATATGTAGACGCACAAGTAAAAACAGCTTACCAACGACTTGGTTATGGTTCTGACTGAACTCAAAAAGGTCCAATAAAGCCACTCTAATCTGGGTCACGAATAACTGGAAAGTCAGAATAACTGGAAAGTCAAGAAAGATGTAAACCTACTAGTGGAGGGAACATAGACTTGAGATACAACAACAGTAGCATGCTATCCTAACTAGAATATGGGGAAGTTTGGCATACCTTTAAGAAGCGAGGGAAGATACGCTGATATTTAGACTGTAAACGACAAAATCCTGTAACAAACAGGTAAAAGCACTATGAGCACGTGACAACAACGCTGAAATGCTGGAGCATTACAACAAAATAATAATCAGTGGAAATGCAATGGCTGCAACACCATTTCCATGTACTGCGAGTGTTTGTAAATGTACGAATGTACCTGAAGTTTACAGCTCAATGGCGAGGGTCGGGCTCACGAAGTTAAAGAAATACGCTGTCTGTGGAAAGATCGATCAGTCTATCAGCAACTAGCACACGTTATTATGTTTGAGCTTGTTACAGAAATGACTTTCTAAAACGGCTGACCCGTAGCGGTATTGTTTACCTGAGCAAATATACGAATGGATCTCGTGCTTGTCCTTCCACTGCCCGTAGTTCGGAAGCATTCATGCCCGGTCTGATGGTCGCGTTAAATTAGGAAAATAAAGAAAATAAAGAAGGGACTCTGTTATTGCGTAAAATGGCGACGGCCATCTTTAGTTAATGAGATTCTGAGAAGCGAATAGAACAAGGCGGTCATCTTAAACTGGTCTCATAAGGGTGAGGTAGCCCTCTAAAACTTAGAAGATTAAGAAATAAGGAAAAGCTGAGAGAATCATACGTAGTAGAGAATAACCATCAAATACAATAGGAAATTCTAAAGATGATGAAAAGATGCTAATCTGGCTATCTAAAAGTAGAAAGACATACGAATGGGAACCAATAATCTAATGGTTCTCAATCTGAAATTGTATGCGAGAAAATAGCTTGTCTTACACTGGACAACTAGGTAAGCTCTTTAGTTATGCAACGTGATGTGTAAAACTATGTCGTTATGAAAATACAAATAATAGCATTCAACAGTGTACACAAATCATGATACTTAACTATTTAATTAATAAACACACATCTTATGAGCATCTTGTATGCATTGCTTGTGTTACACTGGTCAGCTAGGCAAGCATTTTGATTATACAATACAATGTGTAAACCACTACCACTAATGAAGATACGAATGATAGCATTCAAAGGTGTACACAATTAGTGGTACTTAACAAATTGATTAGCGAACACACATCTTGTAAACATGCAAATAATTGCTAAAGATACAGACATATCTCTAGAATGTTATCCTGTCCTCTCTCAGAAGTTTGATGCTGTTATTGTACATAATATGATGCTAAACACGACTGTTAAAAAATCCAAATTTGAGGTTATCAAAACAAATATCTGACTTCCTATTTAGTAAACTCAGTATTATTTGGGTTATGGCCATACGGCTAAACACTATGGGAGATTGACGGTGATTTTTGTTAATGTAGCAGTGTTCATTCCTGGGGAGTTCACAGGAAACAAACCATATCGATCTTATCATTGAGTCCTTTAGGAATCATGGTTTCCATATATTTTATCCACCATATTTCTCTTTGTGATAGTAGTTTCATATTATCACGATCTGGTTTTTGGTCAATCACTTCCAACACCTGAAATCTGTGTTGAGGTATGGTATGATTAATTTAATTCCAGTGATGGGCAAGACTTGATGTGGTGGATTGATTACGAATTTGGCTCTTATGTTCCGATATACGTATCTTGATTTTTCTGTCTGTTTTCCCTATGTATAGTTTGCCACAAGGGCATTTAATGCTGAGTACTACGTGAGTTGAATTGCAGTCGGCTCTATTGCGGATCTGGATCGTTCTGCCAGTCTGTGGATGTTGGGTAATTCTACCCACTATAACATTGTTGCAGTGAACACAATTAGTACATTTTTTGCATTCCTGGTTGTGCTGTCTTTAATTGTGCAGGCAATATAGCAGGTTTAGTTATAATTTCTTTCAAGTTTCTACTTCGATTGTAGGCAAACAGGGGTTTGTCCTTAAATATTCCATGGAAGTCTTGGTCCGTCTCTAGTAGTTCCCAACGTTTATTGATGATTAGTAACAAATACCATCCGTGATTGTTTTGTTTTCACTTTGGATTGTAGTAATTGACTCCTTGGGATTGTTTTCATCCTGGATTCAGCTAATTCAATGATTTGTGGTGGATATCCGTGTTCTGCGAATCTTTGTTTTTGTAGCTGTAATTCTTGAGTGAAAGCTTCCTCTGTGGACGAAATGCGTTTAGCCCTCATGAGTTGTGAAAAAGGTAGATTTCATAGCAATGCTTTTGGGTGAAAGCTGGTGAACAGCAGAGTATTGTTGTGATCAGTCGGTTTGTAGAACACCATTGTTTCCAGTTGTCGTGTGTTATTGTGGATCATTACATCTAAGAAAGGAATCTGGGAGAGATCTGTTTTCCATGTGAATTGGATTCGGGTATTCTTAGTATTGAGATCACTAATCTGTTGATGAAGCATTGTTTCTGGACCATTCCATAACAGGAAAATGTCGTCAATATATCATTTATAAAATACCAAGTGTTTGTTCCAAGATGCATCAGACAGGATGAAGTCATTTTCGAATTTAGCCATGATATGTTTGCAAATATAGGAGCTCCGGAAAAACCCCTGGAGGTTCCACTGATTTGTAGGTACTAATCAGATTTCCAAGAAAAATAAGAGTGTCGTAGACAAAACTGAAGGAGTTCAAGAAGAAAGACTTTGTTGGCTGGTAAATCGGGGGTTTGTAGTAAAGCCCATTCACATGATTCTAAGCCTTCCTCAATTGGTATCGAAGTGCACAAAGAAGTCACATCAATAGTGCACAGGATTAGATTATTGATATCTGTGGTCACATCTGGAAGCAATTGTAAAAAGTGTGTGGTGTCCTTCAGATAAGTTATCCAATGTTGGACAAATGGTTGAAGAAATTCGTCAATATATTGCCCCAAGGGCTCGAAAATGGATCCACATCCACTTACTATCAGTCTGAAGTGGGGGTCTTCTAAGCTCTTATGGATCTTAGGCAACATATAGATCCGAGGACATCTAGGTGTAGGTGTTGTCAAGAATCTTTTGGTGGTATTAGTGATCCAGCCCAGGTCAACAGCGTTCTGTAAGATAAGCTCAAGTGTTTTTGTGATGTCATTGAGGGGATCTTCTGACAATTTCAAGTATGTAGATTCATCTTTCAAGTGTTCAAATACTTTGGATTCGTACAGAGAGGTATCCATAACTACCAGGGCTCCTCCTTTGTCTGCAATTTGAATTGTAATGGACAAATCCTGAGCTAATCTTCGGATGATTTTCTCTTCGTGTTTATTTATGTTTTTTCTTGTCATTTTATTCCAATTGATTTTTTGTAAGTCTTGTTTTACCAGGATTTCAAAGGTGTCTAATAGTTTGTGTGATACCGGTGGCATGAATGTGCTCGGTTGCTTGAATTCTTTGTATTCACTCATAGTAGTAGCAGACGACTCTGGTAATTTAGGTACTACATCGGTGAAAAAATGTCTCAAGCGTAATGAACGCGTACATTTGAAAAGACTGATCTCAGTATTAAAGTAGTTGCTCGAAAATGTTGGTACAAAACTCGTGCCTTTCTGTAGAGTTTGTAATTGCTGTTTGTTGAGGTCCTTGCTTGAAATGTTTATTACTAGGGTTTCCCCTTGCTCCGTAGATTTGAGCTGACTGGTTCTTTGGCTACGTCTTCTTTTCGTGTTCCTGACATATCTGGCGGTTTGCCGGGAGCTGGGCCCCTCTCCAAAAAACTCTGTTGGGAAATGTCTTGGCTACCTGTAGCTTGTGTTGAAGGGCCTTCACTTATCACTGGTGGAATTGTGCTTGTTGGTGGTTAACGCGATTAAGTTAATTCCTGGTCGGATACTACACTCTCTTGCGATGATGTTACTGGTCATGTAGGAGGTCTCCGTTGTGCATACACCTCTGCCCAGGTGTAGACCTCATTCAATTTATAGACAATAGTATCGCATTTGAATTTAGCCAACTTTCGGTCTTGTGTGTCCTTGCCATATTTGTCCAATTTATCATGTAATTCTTTCAAAACAACACTCCATTCTTCTGATTGTATTTCTAGTGATAGTTCATTAGTCAATAGTTCTAGCTCTTCTTCCAGGTCTTTCATGATTTTTGCGAGTTCTTCTACTAACAATAAAATTAAATCTAATGAACATTTATTAAGAATAGCGTGCCATTTGTCCATAAAGTGTTTATTGTATTGAAATTTGAAGAGCATGGGTTTAATTGGTAGCCTTAAACCTCACGGTATTCTTTGGACTTTATGGTATTGTACAAGAGTAGAAGCATGCAGTTTTTGATTCAATACTCTTTTAGATAAGAATTCCAATTGCATAGTGGTATCGATCCGCTTTGTTTGCTGAAAGTTTGAATGTCTGTGATCAAGGCATAAATATCTGAAGCTTGTGCTGCTGTATAGGTTTTGGTGTCCGCTTTGTTATCCGTAATATTTGAGATAGAATCAAACTGCATGTTGGTGGTGCTACAGTACTGTTAGCAAAGAAACTGAAACTGGTTGGTTGTACTGTGCACTCAAGTTTTGAGTATTGATCCTGATAATCAAAGTTTATGTTTGTTTAGAACAGGGCGTGCGGGTTGGGAGGAGGACGCTACTCTCCTATTGAGTCAAGAAAATGATTTGTAGGTGATAAGTTAACACCGGACCTGTCCTGCACTGCAAGTGTTAACCTATGAGGTTAGCAACTAATTTATCTCATTAAGTATTATTTACTTATGCACAAATAATGAAGATTTATCAAACTTTTGTCACTTAATCTCGATATTATTGTAATTAATTTACATAAACAAAGAAACACATTTTTAGCATATTGTTTGAGTCCATATGCAAATTCATACATTTCAATTAACAATCATCACAACAGATAATTTCATGTAATTTCAATTTACATCATAGCATAATGTAGTTGTAAATCCCAATGCATTTCGAGATCAACTGATCTCTTCTTCAGGGGAACTGCAATGTAGAAAAATTCATATCAATGTCAGGTTCAGATATTTAAATCGAACAAAGAGGATCAATTGTATGAGGTTTGTGGCATATAAATGATTTAGCAAGAGTTATAGCCTTCTAATGTGGCATATAGATGGTTTAACAAGAGTTATTAATTTCTAATGAGAAAAAACGAACAGCAAATATGTAGATGTACAAGTAAAAACAGCTTAGCAACGACTTGGTTATGGTTCTGACTCAACTCAAGTCGTTGAACATGACATTGATATGAATTTTTCTACATTGCAGTTCCCCTGAAGAAGAGATCCGTTGATCTCGAAATGCATTGGGATTTACAACTACATTATGTTATGATGTAAATTGAAATTACATGAAATTATCTGTTGTGATGATTGTTAATTGAAATGTATGAATTTGCATATGGATTCAAACAATATGCTAAAAATGTGTTTCTTTGTTTATGTAAATAAATTACAATAATATCGAGATTAAGTGACAAAAGTTTGATAAATCTTCATTATTTGTGCATAAGAAAATAATACTTAATGAGATAAATTAGTTGCTAACCTCATAGGTTAACAGTTGCAGTGCAGGACGGGTCCGGTGATAACTTATCACCTACAAATCATTTTCTTGACTCAATAGGAGAGTAGCGTCCTCCTCCCAACCCGCACGCCCTGTTCTAAACAAACATAAACTTTGATTATCAGGATAAATACTCAAAACTTGAGTGCACAGTACAACCAACCAGTTTCAGTTTCTTCGCTAACTGTACTGTAGCACCACCAACATGCAGTTTGATTCTATTTCAAATATTACGGATAACAAAGCGGACACCAAAACCTATACAGCAGCACAAGCTTCAGATATTTATGCCTTGATCACAGACATTCAAACTTTCAGCAAACAAAGCGGATCGATACCACAACAGTTGCAGCAATTGGAATTCTTATCTAAAAGAGTATTGAATCAAAAACTGCATGCTTCTACTCTTGTACAATACCATAAAGTCCAAAGAATACCGCGAGGTTTAAGGCTACCAATTAAACCCATGCTCTTCAAATTTCAATACAATAAACATTTTATGGACAAATGGCACGCTATTCTTAATAAATGTTCATTAGATTTAATTTTATTGTTAGTAGAAGAACTCGCAAAAATCATTAAAGACTTGGAAGAAGAGCTAGAACTATTGACTAATGAACTATCACGAGAAATACAATCAGAAGAATGGAGTGTTATTTTGAAAGAATTACAGGATAAATTGGACAAATATGGCAAGGACACACAAGACCGAAAGTTGCGTAAATTCAAACGCGATACTATTGACTATAAATTGAATGAGGTCTACACCTGGGCAGAGGTGTATGCACAACGGAGACCTCCTGCACGACCAGTAACATCATCGCAAGAGAGTTAGTATCAGACCAAGAATTAACTTTATCGCGTCAACCACCAACAAGCACAATTCCACCAGTGATAAGTGAAGGCCCTTCAACACAGGCTACAGTTAGCCGAGACATTGCCCAACAGAGTTTTTTAGAGAGGGGCCCAGCTCCCGGCAAACCGCCAGAAATGGCAGGAACACGAAAAGAAGACGTAGCCAAAGAACCAGTCAGCTCAAATCTACGGAGCAAGGGGAAACCCTAGTGATAAACATTTCAAGCAAGGACCTCAACAAACAGCAATTACAAACTCTACAGAAAGGCATGAGTTTTTTACCAACATTTTTGAGCAACTACTTTAATACTGAGATCAGTCTTTTCAAATGTATGCGTTCATTATGCTTGAGACATTTTTTCACCAATGTAGTGCCTACATTACCAGAGTCGTCTGCTACTACTATGAGTGAATACAAAGAATTCAAGCCACCGAGCACATTCATGCCACCGGTATCACACAAACTATTAGACACCTTTTAAATCCTGGTACAACAAGACTTACAAAAAATCTATTGGAATAAAATGACAAGAAAAAACATAAATAAACACGAAGAGAAAATCATCCGAAGATTAGCTCAGGATTTGTCCATTACAATTCAAATTTCAGACAAAGGAGGAGCCCTGGTAGTTATGGATACCTCTCTGTACGAATCCAAAGTATTTGAACACTTGAAAGATGAATCTACATACTTGAAATTGTCAGAAGATCCCCTCAATGACATCACAAAAACACTTGAGCTTATCTTACAGAACGCTGTTGACCTGGGCTGGATCACTAATACCACCAAAAGATTCTTGACAACACCTACACCTAGATGTCCTCAGATCTATATGTTGCCTTAGATCCATAAGAGCTTAGAAGACCTCCCCTTCAGACCAATAGTAAGTGGATGTGGATCCATTTTCGAGCCCTTGGGGCAATATATTGACAAATTTCTTCAACCATTTGTCCAACATTGGATAACTTATCTGAAGGACACCACACACTTTTACAATTGCTTCTCAAAACCCACCTGTTCCCACAATAATTTGCCTATTCCCTTCCCGTTTTTTGCTTCCCCCCTCAGTGGCTAGTACAATCCCAGCGCTGGGACGCCCCCGGGCAGCCATGTGCTCTAGAAATCCCGTTTTCATTTAATTTCATTTCATTGAAGATGTGACTACAGATATCAATAACCTAATCCTGTGCACTATTGATGTGACTTCTTTGTACACTTCGATACCAATTGAGGAAAGCTTAGAATCATGTGAATTGGCTATACCACAAACCCCCGATTTACCAGCCAACAAAGTCTTTCTTCTTGAACTCCTTCAATTTTGTCTACGACACTCTTATTTTTCTTGGAAATCTGATTGGTACCTACAAATCAGTGGAACCTCCATGGGTTTTTCCGGAGCTCCTGTATTTGCAAACATCTTCATTGGTAATTTCGAAAATGACTTCATCATGTCTGATGCATCTTGGAACAAACACTTGGTATTTTATAAACGATATATTGACAACATTTTCCTGTTATGGAATGGTCCAGAAACAATGCTTCATCAACAGATTAGTGATCTCAATACTAAGAATACCCAAATTCAATTCACATGGAAAACAGATCTCTCCCAGATTCCTTTCTTGGATGTAATGATCCACAATAACACACGACAACTGGAAACAATGGTGTTCCACAAACCGACTTATCGCAACAATACTCTGCTGTTCACCAGCTTTCACCCAAAAGCATTGCTACGAAATCTACCTTTTTCACAACTCATGAGGGCTAAACGCATTTCGTCCGCAGAGCATGTTTTCACTCAAGAATTACAGCTACAAAAACAAAGATTTGCAGAACGCGGATATCCACCACAAATCATTGAATTAGCTGAATCCAGGATGAAAACAATCCCAAGGAGTCAATTACTACAATCCAAAGTGCAAACCAAACCATCAGAGATGATATTTGTTACTAAATTTTCCACACAATCTTCTCAAAATCAAAAACATCATCAATAAACGTTGGGAACTACTAGAGATGGACCAAGACTTCCATGGAATATTTAAGGACAAACCCCTGTTTGCCTACAATCGAAGTAGAAACTTGAAAGAAATGATAAGTAAATCTGCTATATTGCCTACAGAATTAAACACAGCACAACTAGGAATGAAAAATTTACTAATTGTGTTCACTGCAACAATGTTATAGTGGTTAGAATTACCCAACATCCACAGACTGGCAAAACGATCCAGATCCGCAATGAAGCCGATTGCAATTCAACTCACGTAGTCTACAGCATAAAATGCCCTTGTGGCAAACTATACATAGGGAAAACAGACAGAAAAACCAAGATACGTATATCGGAACATAAGAGCCGAATTCGTAATCAATCCACCACATCAAGTCTTGCCACACACTGGAATGAAATGAATCATACCATACCTCAACTCAGATTTCAGGTGTTGGAAGTGATTGACCAAACACCAGATCGTGATAATATGAAACCACTATCACAAAGAGAAATATGGTGGAAAAAATATATGGAAACCATGATTCCTAAAGGACTCAATGATAAGATCGATATGGTTTGTTTCCTGTGAACTCCCCAGGAATGAACACTGCTACATTAACCAAAATCACCGTCAATCTCCCATAGTGTTTAGCCGTATGGCTATAACCCAAATAATACTGAGTTTACTAAATAGGAAGTCAGATATTTGTTTTGATTACCTCAAATTTGGATTTTTAACAGCCGTGTTTAGCATCATATTATGTAGAATAACCGCGTCAAACTTCTGAGAGAGGACAGGATAACATTCTAGAGATATGTCTGTATCCTTAGCAATTATTTGCATGTTTACAAGATGTGTGTTCTCTAATCAATTTGTTAAGTACCACTACTTGTGTACACCTTTGAATGCTGTCATTCGTATCTTAGTTAGTGGTAGTGGTTTACACATTGTATTGTATAATCAAAATGCTTGCCTAGCTGACCAGTGTAACACAAGCAACGCATACAAGATGCTCATAAGATGTGTGTTTATTAACTGATTAGTTAAGTATCATGATTTGTGTACAGTGTTGAATGCTATTATTTGTATTTTCATAATGACATAGTTTTACACATCACGTTGCATAACTAAAGAGCTTACCTAGGTTTCCAGTGTAAGACAAGCTATTTTCTCGCATACAATTTCAGATTGAGAACCATTAGATTATTGGTTCCCATTCATATGTCTTTCTACTTTTAGATAGCCAGATTAGCATCTTTTCATCAACTTTAGAATTTCCTATTGTATTTGATGGTTATTCTCTACTACGTATGATTCTCTTAGCTTTTCCTTATTTCTTCATCTTTTAAGTTTTAGAGGGCTACCTCACCCTCATGAGACCAGTTTAAGATCGCCGCCTTGTTCTATTCGCTTCTCAGAATCTCATTAACTAAAGATGGCCGTCGCCATTTTACGCAATACCACAGTCCCTTCTTTATTTTCTTTATTTTCCTAATTTAACGCGACCATCAGACCGGGCATGAATGCTTCCGAACTACGGGCAGTTAAAGGACAAGCGTGAGATCCATTCGTATATTTGCTCAGGTAAACAATACCGCTACGAGTCAGCCGTTTTAGAAAGTCTTTTCTGTAACGTGTGCTAGTTGCTGATAGACTGCTTGATCTTTCCACAGACAGCAGATTTCTTTTACCGTGTGAGCCGGACCCTTGCCATTGAGCTGTAAACTTCAGGTACTTTCTTACATTTACAAACACTCGCAGTACATGGAAATGGTGTTGCAGCCATTGCATTTCCACTGATTATTATTTTGTTGTAATGCTCCAGCATTTCAGTGTTGTTGTCACGTGCTCATAGTGCTTTTACCTGTTTGTTACAGGATTTTGTCGTTTTCAGTCACAACAGCAGCGTATCTTCCCTCGCTTCTTAAAGGTATGCCAAACTTCCCCATATTCTAGTTAGGATAGCATGCTACTGTCGTTGTATCTCAAGTCTATGTACCCTCCACTAGTAGATTTACATTTTTCTTGCTTCTGACTTTCCAGTTATTCGTGACCCAGATTAGAGTGGCTTTATTGGACCTTTTTGAGTTCAGTCAGAACCATAACCATGTCGTTGGTAAGCTGTTTTTACTTGTGCATCTACATATGTGCAGTTTGTTTTTTCTCATTCGAAATTACTAACTCTTGTTAAACCATCTATATGCCACATTAGAAGGCTATAACTCTTGCTAAATCATTTATATGCCACAAACCTCATACAATTGATCCTCTTTGTTCGATTAAAATATATGAACATGACATTGATATGAATTTTTCTACATTGCAGTTCCCCTGAAGAAGAGATCAGTTGATCTCGAAATGCATTGGGATTTACAACTACATTATTTTATGATGTAAATTGAAATTACATGAAATTATCTGTTGTGATGATTGTTAATGGAAATGTATGAATTTGCATATGGACTCAAAAAATATGCTAAAAATGTGTTTCTTTGTTTATGTAAATAAATTACAATAATATCGAGATTAAGTGACAAAAGTTTGATAAATCTTCATTATTTGTGCATAAGAAAATAATACTTAATAGAGATAAATTAGTTGCTAACCTCATAGGTTAACACGTGCAGTGCAGGACGGGTCCGGTGATAGCTTATCACCTACAAATCATTTTTGAGCAGGAAGGGGCACTTTCCTTCACAAAAAATCCTCTGAAGCATATTGCTTTTTTTTATAATGTCATTATCATAAATCTTTATTGGGATAATTATAACTATAAAAAAACATAGAATCATCAGACATACATGTCAGAAGGTTCAGACAATGTACACCCAATGTGAATAAAATTGATTAAAAAAACACAAAACAGCAGATAAAACATCCCATAAAACCAAAACCAAAATGTTACTTATATTAATATCTTCCTATGATAACAGTAAAGTTAATCGTGTCTAGAAAGCAGGCGCAGCCAGTACAGGTAAGAGCGGTGAGGTGGGTGCAAGGAAGCCGACAGACAGAGTGCACCATACACACTAAGAGAAAGTAATGAGGATGAATAAAGATATTTCTCCTCGTTACGCCTCCCCTGAGAAGTTGTTATTTTTTGGCACATTCCTAGGTCTACAAGCAATGGTAAATCTGGGAATGCATCACAATCCATGAGCATAGCATGGGAACGCCCAAACAATGCCCATGGAACACCTTCCCATCACAGAGTAACATAAGGCAGTGACTTGTGCTGCGTTGCGTTACTTCTGATTCCTCAAGCCGCGCAGGGACACACAAAATGGCCTTGAGGCGTGGCTTAATAAATAGCATTTTAGAGTTGCGTCAAACATGCGCCACATTGTATGGTGCAAACGCAATGCAAATCATTGATAAAAAAGGGCCCTTAGTTTCCCATCTACCCTCACCATTGTCAGTTTCTTCACTCCTAATTCCAGGACTCTTTTGCCCGACTGGTTCCCTACCTATTGTAGCAGTGTTTGTACTTTTAAATAAACACTCATTCCTCTTTGGTGCTTCTATAAGAGCTAAGTCTGCCCTTGCCTGGTTATCATCTCAGAGTAACATGTGCTTTTTATCCATTATCAAAAGCACATTGATGCTGCATCCTGTTTTTTTTATTCTCATGGCATAAAGTTGAGTTCCATTTGCTTCTTCATTCTCTAATCTAGTTCTACACTCATAGGCAGGCAGATCCTAGGTTCTGGAGGTTTTTGTAGACATGCACGAGGATCTTGAACTGGCATCTTTTCTGGATAGGGAACCAGTAGAGGTCTCTCAGGTGAGAGGTGATGTGGGTTTATTTGAGGGGTCCTGGATGAGTCTGGTCTGCGATGTTCTGTATGGTCTGGAGTCTTCTGAGGAGCTGGATGGAGATGCTTGTGTAGAGGGCATTGCCACAGCCGAGGCAGCTGGTGATGAGGGACAGAGTGAAGGTCTTTCTGGTGTTGGTTGGAATCCATCTGAATATTTTTGTGGGGCATGCAAAGTGTGTGAAGCAGTAGGAGGTGACTGTGTTATTTGTAGTTTCATGGTTAGCTGGCTGTCGAGCATGATGCTAAGGTTGCTTGCTTGCGTGGCCAGTTGGTGTGGGTCAGAATTCTGCAGGCCACCTACTGTGGTCTCATGGGGAAGTGTTCTTCCCAAAGATCAGTACTTATATATACGCACATCACAACACATCCCTTTCCAGATACAAAGATCTATGAAGAGGGTATATCGAGGGAAAATTTAAAACAACACTGTGACAATCTATAAAACTACCTTGAGTTATTATATTAATATTACCAAGATGAATGGGGCGCCTCTGCACCCCAAATCCAGACGCACAGTTGTGATCATTAGTATTGCACTTGTTGGTATATGCTCTGTTCTTTACTCCAAAGAATCCAAAATACTCCCTTGATTAGAATTATGTTACTTCATTTATTTCCAATGTACTGTCCACACATGATTAGCCAATGTTTTTCAATAATACTTCTCCTGCCGCGGATATGCCACAACAGGCCTTTTTCCGGGCACGTATATAAAACATTAAACATCCTTAATATTCAATGATGATGTAACCCAATGCATTTCAAACTTTTTTTAAGTTCTTCCTCAGGGGTCCACTGAAAAATTAAATAAAAACATTGCTGTAAACATTTTGCTTAAATAACTGCAGTTAAATACAATTTGCACTAAGGTCACATGGCTGTACTGTTTTTTTCGATCACCCCATGGTTGTACACATTTTAAGCGCTACCCTCAAAAACCGGAGCTAGAACGCTACCGTAATTGGATTAAAGTGAATCACCAAACTGACTTTCTTATCGCGATGTTAAACCCTCCTTAATCTAACGCTCGGTGCCCACTATACCACCCCGTTGTTTTCATTCAACTCTCAACCCGAGTTTTTCTTGCCTCTCAATTCCATACCTGTAACATTAAGTTCTGTTTGCACGCACAGTGGCGGTGTCGGACTGCACGCCATCTTCTCCCGTAGATTAAGCTACTTAGATGAAATCCCGCCTTTTTCTATCTCGCCTATCCCAGCCTGTCTTTGCCTTCCACTCTACAAGTTCCTACCTCTCCCATAATGCATCTACACGAACAACCGGGTTAATGTGCTTTGTCTCTCTGCACCTACGTGATTCACCAGCTGATTCCTTACTATCCCCCGCCCACCCTGTTGATCATGTCTAATGCGCAAAAAACAATCTTCCTAACCACGTTATGTTTATACGTACAATTTACATTTCACATGCCAACAACGTAAAAAACAGTAAAACCACATCGTAAATGATAGTTCATGATACTCATGTCCTTGCTCTATGAAAGCAAAATACGCCTAAGCAGGTTTCTTTAACTTTTTAAAGATGTGCTTTTCATGTGAATTTTAGTCCATCAGAAGTTTGTTGATCAGTCATTTAGCTTATTCATTTCTTTTGTGGGTGCTACGCGCAGGTCGGGCAGTAAATGTTCACAATTCTAGTAGAAGTTGCCACGTAAAAGTTAACGATCACCAAGATGAATTGGGGCGCCCCATTCATCTTGGTGATCGTTAACTTCTACGTGGCAATGGGTGGACCACGTCATCCAGGGAGCACACAAAAACGTTTCAAACTGCAAGAAAATGGAGTAAAATGGTTTAAAAATTGAAATTAGGTGTGCACGGCAACTTCTACTAGAATTGTGAACATTTACTGCCAAGACACTGCACGGAAACGGCCCTGCTAGCCACCACAGAACATCTTCGGACTGTTCTGTATGCCGGTCAAAGTGCAGAGCTGATTCTGTTAGATCTCAGCGCTGCCTTTGACACGGTGTCATACGACATCCTTCTCCATCATTTGGAGGCAGCAGGGGTTACCGGTACGGCTTTGGAATGGTGTAGGTCATTCCTAACAGAGAGATCTTTCCGTGTGTCGGCCCCTCCATTCCTTTCGCAACCCCACTCCATCGGACAGGGGGTCCCACAGGGATCAGCATTGAGCTCTTCTCTATTTAATCTGTATGTACAGCCTCTGGCTGCTGTTGATAAAAGATGGGATCTTACGATGGTTGCCTATGCGGACGATACCCAGCTGGTTATCACCTTGGCTGAGGGACCATCAGCAGCAGCCACCAGATTTAGAGAGGGGATGACAGCAGTGGCACAATGGATGACAAAAAACTGTATACAACTTAATGCGATTAAAACCGAGGTTTTATTGGTAGGAAAGAAGACTGTTCTCTGGAACGAGCATTGGTGGCCAGCGCCCCTTGGTCCTATGCCTATGCCTAAGTTAGTGGTAAAGAACCTTGGGGTCTAGATGGATTCCACGCTTTGCTTCCAGACCCACACAAAGAGAGTCGCTGCCACTTGTATAGGACTTTTAAGGGGCCTTAAGCCTCTTCTGAAATGTTTCGATCCAGCGGTACAACAGCTTATTGTGCTGTCTACAATACTGTCTCGCCTAGATTACGCCAGCTCTGTGCTTCTAAGGGCTAATAAAACAGAGATACGGCGATTACAACAAGTTCAGAACTCCGCAGCCAGAACTCTGGTGGGTCTCCCCCGCTATTGCTCGGCTGGGGCCACAATTCAAGGGATCCACTGGCTTCGGATTGATAAACGGATCCAGTTTAAAGCCCTTTGCTTATCGCTTAAGATCTTAAAGTTGAATAGCCCAAAGCTCCTGTGCGGTCTTCTGAGCCCGTATGTCCCTCACTGACAGTTGCGTTCTTGTGGACAGCATATGGCGACTGTCCCACGGTTCACACGCTGCCGGGCTGGAGGGTCTTCGTTTCGGTACCTAGCCGCCAAGTTGTGGAACTCTCTGCCGCTATATATCCGGACCATGGAGGACCTGCTTGTGTTTCGAAAAGCCATTAAAACGTTTCTTTTCTCCTAATTATAGGACATGGACTGGATCGCCTGTGTTGTAATTTCAGGTCTGACAGTGCCGGGACGCTCCTTCGCTGGGGTAGCTGTGCGCTTTAGAAAACTTTTAACATAACATAACATAACTACCTACCCGTGAGGGTCTCAAGGAGCTGAAGGGGGGGTGCTGATATTAATCGAAGAGCCAGGTCTTGTGGAGTCTTCTGAAGGCCAGTAGGTCTTGGGTCTGCCGTAGGTTGTTGGGGAGGGTGTTCCAGAACTTGGCAGTCGATCTTCGGATGCGGGGGACTGTGGCGAGGGTGAGGCTGGCAGAGCGGAGCTTGCTGATGGGGGTGTAGAAGCTGAGTCGTCTGTTGAGGTATGCTGGGCCGGCATTGTGGAGGGCTTTGTGTGCTTGTGGATGGGGAACCAGTGTAGGTCTCTCAGGTGGGGTGTGATGTGGCTGCGGCGAGGGATGTCGAGGATCAGATGTGCCGAGGCGTTCTGGATGCGTTGCAGCCGTCTCAGGAGCTTTGTTGATGTTCCTGCATAGAGGGCGATTCCGTAGTCCAGCCTGCTGGTGACGAGGGCTTGGGTGACTGTTCTTCTCATTTCAGTGGGGATCCACTAGAAGATCCTGCGGAGCATTCGGAGGGTGTTGAAGCAGGATGAGGAGACGCCGTTAACTTGCTTAGTCATGTAGAGGGTGGAGTCAAGGATGACACCTAGGTTGCGTGCCTGGTCCGGGGGTGTTCCCAGTGATGCCGGCCACCAGGAATCTTCCCAGGCTGAAGGGGTGGAGCCGAGGATGAGGACCTCCGTCTTGTCTGAGTTCAGTTTCAGACGGCTTTCTTCACCCATTAAGCGACGACCTTCATTCCTTCATGCAGGTTGGTTTTGGCGGTGTGGGGGTCTTTGGTGAAGGAGATGATCAGCTGTGTATCATTTGCATAGGAGATGATGTTGAGGTCGTGTTGTCGGGCGACGTGGGCGAGGGGTGCCATGTAGATGTTGAACAGCGTTTGACTGAGGGATGAGCCTTACGGTGCACCGCAGATGATCTTGGTGGTATTGGAGCGGAAGGGTGGGAGGTGGACACTCTGAGTTCTGCTGGAGAGGAAGGATGTGGCCCAGTCCAGGGCCTTCTCTTGGATCCCGGCGTCATGTAGGCGTGTTTGTAGTTTGCTGTGGCAGACCGTGTCGAAGGCGGCAGAAAGGTCCAGGAGGATGAGGGCTGCTGTTTCTCTATTGTCAAGCAAGGTCCTGATGCCATCGGCGGCGGCAATGGTGCTGTGGTTGCTGCGGAAGCCGGACTGGGACGGATCCAGGCTGTTGTTGTCCTCGAGGTGGTGGGTCAGTTGTTTGCTTACGATTTTCTCGGTGACCTTCGCCGGGAACGGGAGCAGGGAGATGGGCCAGAAGTTCTTGAGGTCTGCCTTGGGTTTCTTGAGTAAGGCGTTGATCTCGGTATGCTTCCAGCTTTCCGGCAAGGTTGCTGTATTGAAGGAGATGTTGATAGCTTCCTGGAGATGGGGTGCGATGACTGTGCTGGCTTTGCTGAAGATGTGGTGTGGGCATGGGTCTAGCGGTGATCTGGAGTGGATGGTGTTCATGGTCTCGCAGGTCTCCTCATTGTTGATGCTTGTCCAGGAGAGCAGACTGTTGGTGCAGGTGGTGGTTGTGGGGGCAGAGGTTGTCAGGGCGGTCGTGGCATTGAATCTGTCGTGGATGTCGGCGATCTTGCGGTAGAAGAAGGTGGCCAGTGAGTCACACAGGTCCGGCGAAGAAGGCAGGATGTCATTGGTGTTGGAGCTGAGGTTGGAAAGTTCCTTCACAATGTTGAAGAGTTCTTTGCTGCTGTGTGCATTGTTATCTAGGCGGTCTTTGAATGAGGCCCTCTTGGCGGTTTTGATGAGTTGATGGTGTCTGCGTGTGGCGTTCTTGTAGGCTGTGTAGCTGTCTGGTGATCGTTCGCGGAGACAGTTCTTTTCTAGTTTCTGGCATGTTCTTTTGGAGGCCTGAAGGTCTTTGGTGAACCAGGTGGCTTTCTTGCTAGTGTGGCTGTTGGAGGGTGTCTTGAGCGGGGCGAGGGAGTTTGCGCAGTCGTTGATCCATTGTCTAAGGTTGTGGGTGGCGGAGTCTGGATCGGTGGAGTTGGCGGGCGGGTTCTGCTTACTAGCTGACGAGAGAAACTACATTTGCATCAACGAGGACCCCAAGGAACGACTACGGATTGACATTGCTACTCCTATTGAGGAATCACTAACCAACGACTGGTTGAGCAAAAAAGAAGCGAATTTTCTTGAAAACACCAACCCCACTACCCCCTATTTCTACACAATCCCTAAAATCCATAAATCCCTGGAGAAACCACCTGGAAGACCCATAGTATCAGGGATAGGTTCCATTTTAGAACCACTGTCTAAGTTTGCAGACGCATTCCTACGTCCTATTATACAAAACACTGACACCTATTTACAGGACACAAAGGCGGTTCTCCGTCTTCTGAAGGATCTAGAATTTGACCCCACATCCAGTATACTCACTTGGCTTAGATATGGAGAGTTTATATACCAGCCTCTCTCACAAGGAAACACTAGATATTCTAGAAGAGGTCCTTTTTGAGAATGACTGGACTTACCATACGCCCCTACACGTAGTACTTGAATGCTGCAGACTAGCTCTCACTGAAAATTTATTTTTCTTTAGATTTGAGGACAACCGCCAACAACATGGCACGAGCATGGTGACACTTTTGCGCCGAGCGTGGCTGGCCTCTATGTGCACCATCTGGAACGGCACAAAATATTGAACAACATCAACCCCACCTACATCATGTCCAGCTATGGAAAAGATATATAGACAATGTTCTATTAATCTGGGAGGGCACTGAGACAGAAGCCAATGAATTCCTAAGGTGGCTCAACCTACAGGACCACTACCTAAAATGTACCCACACCATGAGCAGATCATGTCTGGTTTTTCTGGACCTAAACATACTGGCACGACAAGGCATCCTAGCTACCACCACATATTTTAAGCCAACCGCAAGGAACTGCCTCCTCATTTACGACAGTTTCCGCCCCTGGCAATTGAAACAAAACCTTCCATTCGGGCAATTCCTACGCCTGAGAAGGAACTGCACCGATAAACATGACTACAACACACAGGCAAGGGATCTCAGTGAGAAACTCCTGAAGTGTGACTACCCAAAACTACTGGTATCTAAGGCGAGAAAGAGGGCGCGAATAACAACAAAGATGCTTTACTTGAGCCCAAAACCAAGAACAGCTCTGATTCCAAGAGACCAATCTGCATAACCACATTTAACGTGGCTTCTGATAAAGTCACTAAAATAGTCAAAAAACACTGGATAGTGGAGGTCTGAACATACCTACACCCATGTTCAGCCACAAACGTGGCATGAACTTGAAGAACCATTTAGTACACACACGACCCAGAACTACAACTGCAGAAGAAGAAAGTGTCTGGAGGCTACATCCACTACCCATAGGACACTACCCCTGCAGTAACTGGATTGTCTGCCACCTTACTGCAGCCACAAAAACAGTGACTCTGAATAACAACACCACTTGGGAACTACAGCAATTCTCAAACTGTAACACTGCAGGGGTTGTGTACCTCATCATGTGCACGTGCAATCTCTACTATGTGGGTATGACTAATAGAAAAGTCAGCACCCGCATAGTTGAGCACAGGAGCAACATACGCTGCAGGCGGGCCACTACTAGAATGACTGCCCACTTCATCGAAAACAACATACACCTAATGACTTGAGGTGGGTAGTACTAGAACACATCAGCAACAAAGAGAACCTAGAAAAGAGGTTGTACGAGAGAGAACAAAGTTGGGTGTTCAAACTCCGCACTGACACCCAAGGCCTCAATGATGACATACCCTGGGGCCTGTTCTGTTGATTTTTCTACAGCGTCGCTTCATGACCCCCAATGGGGTCTAAAACCTGCGATAGGTTTGGAGTAATACACACCCCAGAAAAATTTCCTGTACTCCTCGTTAACTATCACATTAGGTTTCATGAGACCACACAACAGACACGTGCCTTGTGCCAGAATGGTGGAAGAATTTCATGATTAGCACTATACCATATGGGGCAGATAGGGGATCTATCACCTATACACACACTTGTCAAAATTAGCAATCATTTTGAGGGAGACTACCTATTTATGTTTCATGAGATCACACAACAGACACGTGCCCTGTGCCTGACTGGTGGAAGTATTTCATGATCAGCACTATACAACAAGGCGCAGATAGTGGATCTGTCACCTATACATACACTCGTCATCATTATCAACCACATTGAGGGAGACTGCCTATTTTTCACAAAACCACTCGACCTATAGACAGACCCCTCTATGGTCCCTTAATACCTAAGTAACAGTGCCATGAATCATTTCCTCTGTTTCCATTTTAATGTTAATTCAATTTAATTTAGTTTGAAGGAACATTTAAAAATTGACTCCTTCTAGGACAAAATATGGGTAATTTTATTTGGATATACCATGAGGACACCGCGGAGCCCACCCGCGTATCCTACTAACATGGCTGCCAACATATGCCATTAGCGGCGGCCATTTTGAAACGTCTCCCGCGGTCTAATTTCCATAGACTGACACGCGGGAAACGCAGAAGCCTTTTATTGAGCTCCCTGCCGTAGACACACTAAGATGCGGTCCGGCGGGGAGAAGTCTAGTTTCCCAGACGCGGCATTCTCGCCTTTGTAAGTTAGTACATTTGCCCCAACAGGTCTCGTAGTTAAGGACGCGAGCCAGCTTTACCTTCATTCTGTCATTTTTTTAATAGAGCCCATCTTTACCTTCATTGATGTCTAAAATGCCCTAACATCTCCTACAATTTCTCCTCACATTTGGCAGAATTTTTCATAGGGAGACACCGCCCCCCAGGTCCATGAAGCGCAACTTCACTAAAAACAAAGTATGTGCACAATTACGCCGGCAACACCTTTTTACCTGTTTATGTTGTGTGATTGTCATATGTGTGTCACCACTAGAGTTGTGTTTTTAAAGTGTATATACATACTCATGCAGCACGTCGGGCAGGCATGTTTTACACCTTCTAGGTTACAATCACCCTCAAATCCTGGATGCCTGAACTCACCATTATGGAGCATACCACAAATATGGAGCACACCAGCATGGAAGCATATCATGTACACCCCTACTCGATTGAGAGAGGGGTTTGTTCTCTAACCAGTTTTCTTTTTACCATTACAGATATACTATGTGACATAGGCATCGTATGTATAAATTACGCATGCTTTATTAGTAGTAGCGTTTTCTAACTATATTTTCACTATCTTCATTTCCCTATTTAGGTTTATTAGGAGTGGCATACACAGGGCTGGCCCCTGTGTGGTCCTGATGAAGAGCTAGGGGTAGACTCTAAACATGCTGATCATACACTGAACTCCTACGCATTACAGTTAGGTTTCGCAGTGTAACACCCCCTTTTAGATATACCAACCGACAAGCAAGAATAAAGTCTTTAAGCCCACTAGCAAGGTATTTGTAAGTCACTTTCAACCCACTCCACCACACTTTGCACCATACATAGTCTTCCAATAAAAGTGCTCCTACTTAGTTTCGTAAGTCGCAGCATGCCCCAGTTCGTAGAGAACTGGGATGGCTCCAATGATAAAGCATGTCACTGTGGGGAAACCCTGGTGAGTGAGGGTAATCAAGAAAGAAATTTTTCTTCTCTAAGGTTCTTCCTGATCAGTTTGAATAGGAGCCACTCCCTTTGACTAGGTCTCAAAACCAGGGACCTCGGGTTTTCTTCTCATGTATTCTTAAGGAGGGCTGACCTAGCCATTTACCCTCTACCTCCCCCACCCTTGTGTGATAGTTAATGGTGCCCCTGTCAATATGCTGTTTGACTCTGGAGACAAAATTACGCTTGTCTCAAAAGTTTTTATGAGTGTAATTTGTTAGGTAAAGTCACCCTCTTAAAACCAGACATTAGACCAAAATGTTATGGTGGGGTGACCATAGAGTTGCTTGGTTACTTTTGGGACACAATTGATTTCAAAGGGAGAGTCATTCCTGGGAATATCTATGTCTTGATGAAAGGTGGCTCACTCATAAGTTGGCTTCATCAAAGGGATCTGCATGTATTTCTTGACCCCAATGAGAATCCTTCTGTGTGTTTAAAAGAACTGCCGCCTGCGAGGGTGGTTTATGATACTGCTCAAGACTGGATCAAAGAATTCCCTGCAGTTTTTGCTAGTGACCTGGTGTGTCTTACAAACGATGTACATCGTATAAGGGTTAAGCTGAATGGTGTTCCAAAAGTTTCTAAGGTTAGAAATGTGCCACTGTTTGTAAGGGAGAGCACGAAATTTGAGTTGGAATAGCTTCTGGCCAAGGGTTTCATCCAAGAAGTCGAGGCAACAGAGTGGGTCTCTCCGGTTGTGATGGCCCGCAAGGCCAATGGTGAGGCCCGGCTCTGTGTGGACTAGAGAGTGCTTAACATAGAGGTCATTGTTAACCACTAGCCTTAACCCAACATTACCAAAATGTTGTGCTCACGTGACGGGGCAAAGTATTTTTCCTCCTTGGAGCTAAGCTCTGTTTACCACCAGGTCAAGCTTCATCCCTCCTCTCAAGATCTCATAGCCTTCGTACCGGCATTTGGCACCTTTACGTTTCTGAGAATGCCCTTTGGGCTCATTTCTGCTGCCTCTGTTTTTCAGAGGGGGATGAGGAGCATTCTTGGAGGCCTTCAGGGTGTCAGGGTGTGCCAGGATGATGTACTCATCTTTGGGGTTGATCTGAATCAACTGATGCAAGGCTGAGGCCGGTGTTGAAGAAGTTGCATGATGCTGGCCTCACCATTAGGGCTGACAAATTCAAATTTATTGTCAAGGAGATAGAGTACGTTGGTCATTTTGTGTCAGCTGCAGGCACTGGTGAGCTCCAGCTACAATTTGTGTGTCCCTTCAAGTAAGGATGAGCTGGTGAAGTTCCTAGGCATGGCCGAGTTTTACCACAAATTTGTTCCAAATTTTGCAGGGAAGACCTCATGTCTAAGGTCTTTGCTAAAGGAGGGTAGTGAGTTTGTTTGGTCCAAGGACTGAGAGGAGGAGTTTGATTGCATCAATAAGAATCTTAATGATGTACCGTGTCTGAGTAGCTTTGACCCCACAAAGATGTCCTACATTATGACTGATGGTAGTTTTACTGGTCTGGGGGTAGTTCTGTTGAAGAAGGTTGATGGAGAGGAGAAAACCTTTTTGTTTGTTTCTAAACTCTTGAGGGGTGCTGAATTCAACTATTCGGTGGTTGAGAAGGAGGTTCTGGCAGTGTTCTGGGCCATATGCAATCTAAGGAAGTTTTTGTAGGGGAAGAGAATAAAGATACTTTCTGACTACAAACCCCTTAAGCAAGTCTTCTCTATGAAGGGCATAGATTTTGCCTCCCACCCCATTCGGAAATGGGTGGTAGCTCTTCAGGAGTTTGACTTTGACATCTCATACTTACCTGGCTCTAACAACGTTCTGGCAGACTGTCTATGAAGACTTGGCTGCAGAGATGATGAAACGATGGATGATGTTGAGTGTCTTGGTGGGTAGGACTTAGAGGAAGAAGTCAATGTGTGTTTGATCAGTGAAGCGGTGATTTCCAAAAGCGACTGGAGGGAACTCCTTGTGAGTGATGTGGACTTACATGAAGGTCATCACCATGGTGAAAGGAAGTTGCTGTGAGAAGAAGGACTGTGAGGAGGTGCTCAGAGGTTTTTTGGCATGTTAAGGAATTTTTGGCTGTGGTGGTGAACATCTCATGCGTGGTAGCAAGCTTATTCCGCCACTTGCTCTGAGGGATAAGTTAGGCAACAGCACTCATGCATCACACATGGGCATTGCCAAGACCAAGGAAAAAGTCAGGGAGGCATACTGGTGGCCTGCCATGGACGTACATATTGAAAGATTGGTGCATATGTGTGCAGCGTATGCAGGCTGCGATAACATTCTCAAGTGCAGGACACAGTGTATGGTTATTAGAGATCAGGCTGGTGGTCCATGGACTGACATTTTGATAGACATTTTGGGGCCTGTGAAACTAAGAACTCAAGATCGTTATGTCATTGTCTGCATAGACATGTTTTCTTGATAGCCTGAGATCAAGGTGGTAAATTCTCTGGAGTCCGGTGTTGTGATTGAGTTTCTAGAACAGCTTTTCGAACGTGAGGGTTTCCCTCTGACGCTGTTGTCTGACAATGGTGTTCAATTCTCCTTGGCAGTCAAGGAAGATTTTCTGACCTCTTGGGGGATTAAGCACAAGAAGGCTACCCTGTACCATCCACAAAGTAATGGTTTTGTGGAAAGGTTTATCAAGGTACTTAAGGAGGCTAAGTAACAAGCTACTTCCTTTGGTTGAAAGTTAGAAGTTACCTGTGAGAAAAAAGGTCAGAGAATATCGTTTCACATCTCATTCTTCACCTGGTGACGCCCCCTTTTCTTTGCTTAAAGGAAGGATGGCATATATGGAAATGGCTCTGTCATGGGTATTCATGCACACAATCATATAAAGAATATGTTGTAAGGATACATTTATATATTTCCTATACCATTTTATATGTTTTAGTTATTTTATTTCCTTATGTACTTATGACAATCATATTTTATTAGCTGTTTTTTATGGCCTAAGCTTAAATAGTTGACCGACAAATGTTGGTTATTCATATTTGGTTTTGTACCAATCAACTTTGTACTTTGTGATGCAGCATGGTTTTAAAATTCATAAAACACAACACATTTCTTAACAGAAAACATGAACGTGTAAAAGTATAACTACACAGTTAGACATAGTGACACATGAAACTGAGACTAGTGTTGTAGAAGCACAGTAAAAACATGAGATGAAGAAAACACACAAATAACGTAGTACTAAACAACATAAAAGAACTTGTACTAATACGTTTCTTATGCATATGTTGCTTATTAACGTATAGTGATGAAATATTGATGTTAAGTGAAGTGGCATAGTATTTTTCATGCTTTCTGTCAGTGTGTACCATTTAGAAAAGTTAGTTCAAAAATGAATAGAAATGTGCAGAAATTGCGTCCAAGCTTACAACTTCACATATTAATACTACAGTGTCTATAGATTATGAAAAACTGAAATCGATTTTTGTGGTGTGATTTCAGATAAATATGCACTTATATGAATGTTATGAAAAAATGTGGTAGTAGGGTATTTCTAACATTAGTTATTTACATGCCATAGTATTGGTGAAATGTATATATAAAATTCACTAATTGAATTGATCTTAATTCATTTATAGGCGATATTGATTTTATGTTTATTTCATTATATTTGATGTTGGGCTACAGCTCATTTAATTCATAAGTGCAATGCTAACTCAAAATACTGTTCAAATGCTTTTCTCTAGTGCTGACCTTTCCCTAATTTAATTGAATTGGTCATTTTCTACAAGTAAAATGTTGCTTATTTGTCCTGTACATGTCTACACCTTGAAATTCCTGAATGATTTTGCAATGTTCACAGAGAATTATTTGTGTGGGAACGGGAGTTCAGCTGCTGATATAGTTTGTTGCATTGTTTTCCATTCCATCTATACTAGACCTACATGGATATTTCAATTCTCTGTTTCTCATGATTAGCATGGGAAACTTTTTCGCTGTTGCAAGTGTCTTAGGTGGCACTATGGAACTATGGACATGTGGCAGTCTGTAGATAATGGTGTGATGCCACCTCACTAGGACAATCTTAAAAACGTTATAGAAGAGTAAACCCCACAAGAGGAGAAACACTATATTTCTCTTTTCCCTGAACAAGAGGATGCTGTGCAGTTTGATTTATGAGAACGTTTCTCTCAATTGGACTGCTTTATCATTGCTACTATTGGTAGCAGATGGACTGAACCTTCTTTTCCAAACCATTTTCCTTTTTCAGTTTCCTTATTTCCTTGCTAATGCTAATGAGCTCGCTCCTATTGGACTTTAAACCTGAACCCTTTTTCGTTAGGATTCTGAGCTGTTACAACATCCACACCATCCTTCTGCCATTAAAGGTAGTGTAACTCTGTACATTGCTTATATTTTTGGGGAAAGAACCATTCTCTAAGCCTAGCCTAAATGATTGCCATTCTAATGAAAGCTGTGATATTTTTAACTGAACTTCTTAGGAAATTGCTCATTGCAACAAATTATGAAACTTTAATACAATAACCAAATTAATCAAATCCCTGCATGAGCCTATTATTGAGTCTTATTGGTTCTTCCATTTAAACTGTGTTATTTTACTAATGATTTAAATCCGTTGTAGGGAGAATCAGCAAGCTTTTATTAAGCACCAAGTTTTGCTTTTTTTGTTCGGTGTCTCAGTAGCCCAACTCTTGGGTTATATGATTTTAGTGCGATTTTACTTCTTTAGAAGGTTGTGTCTCCTTGTGGGGATTTTTTATTTAATTCGCATGGTTCTGAGAGTGGTGAACCTAAATCTGATCTCAAATTTGTGAGCTAGATTTCAATTTATGGTCCTCACTGGACAGCTAACTGGGAGTTTGGTCACCCTAATTTCCCCCCTCATATCGGCAGAGAAAGATTAATCAGAGGATCATTGCCTCGGTGGTAAATGGAAGCTTTGTAGTTTTTCTAATCCTAAAGGGCCCAGTAAGGTTAGAGGAATAAGTGAGAGTAAGGGTTTAAAATAACTAAATAAATAAATAACAATTTTAGCACGCTTTGTGATGGGTTTTATTAACTGTAAGCAATAAGCTTGAACTTTATGTATATCATCAAGGTACATACATGTGGAATTAGATAGAGTAAATCTATTCATACCTACCGGTTAATATATTTGTTCTGGATAATATGACTATATTATTAAGGTCTAACAATATTCTCTACTAGATATTCAGGACCTACATCATAAAAACATGAAACTGGGGTGTTTAGAAACTGTCTTAAACAAGAAAGAGGTAGTCTTTTAAGTATAAAGTACAGGAGTCAGGTAACATTTAGATATGTAGGTTTATTCTCCCTTCAGCTGCCAGCCAGAACTGCCAGCAGCTCAGCACTTCAACATTCTCAATGAGAAGGCTCCATTCCTTAACCAAGGAAACTTCTACATGGCTAGTTTAAAGATACACAAATACCTTTGATGCCACACACGTCCCTTCTTTAAAACTACAAAAACAACATAAACTATAATGCAACAATATACATGAAAAATGAAAATATAAACCAATTAGTATTACATATTCTTAAATAACAAAACGTATGATGTAAAAATATGCACAGAGAGAAACAATGAAAGGGTAAATGTTTACCATGCGCTTTAACCCATAAAGTTAATCTAGCTCACATACTCTTTTAAATAAGCAGGTGGGGTATTTTTTTCCCCGGAGTTATATATAGCGGGAACTTGACCTGAGCGCCTACATGAGTGCCTACATGAGCACCAGTTGCCCTACATAAGGATGCATTCATTTTTGGTAGGCACGGGGAGATTAAGTGATTTGCCTGGAATCACAAGATCACAGGATGTTGAGCGTCGTAGCTGAAACTCGAACCCGGTTCCCCAGATTTGAGGTCGACCACCCTAGCCATTAGGCTACATCATCTCTTCTTTGCAGACGTTCTGGTAGACCACTCTGAGGAACCGGTGTCCACTGAACCTTTGCACAATCCATCCTTACAGCTCCCTGGAACTCCCAGATTCACTGAACCCTTGTGGATTACCTCCTCTCTGAGCACCACCATTCTGTTCAGATTCCATATGCGATGATCATCAGTCTTAACAGCATTGTCGAAGACCTTGATCACCTTCATAGGTTTGAGGAAACCGGCCAAGCCTCCTTTCATTATCTTTTTGTAGCAGGTCTGAAAACAAGGATGAGGACCACAGTTATTTTATTGTTTGCAGACTTCAGCAAAGACCATAATTCACATAATACTGGAGAGGCCGGAAATGCAAAGTGCTACTCAAAGGTAAGACTTGAAAAGAAGCCGAATGACTCCACCAGATCCTGCTTGTAACACTTGCGATCGACCATGCGCTTTAACCCATAAAGTTAATCTAGCTCACATACTCTTTTAAATAAGCAGGTGGGGTATTTTTTTTTCCCGGAGTTATATATAGCGGGAACTTGACCCGAGCGCCTACATGAGCGCCTACATGAACACCAGTTGCCCTACATAAGGATGCATTCATTTTTGGTAGGCACAGGGAGATTAAATGATTTGCCTGGAATCACAAGATCACAGGATGTTGAGCGTCGTAGCTGAAACTCGAACCCGGTTCCCCAGATTTGAGGTCGACCGCCCTAGCCATTAGGCTACATCATCTCTTCTTTGCAGACGTTCTGGGAGACCACTCTGAGGAACCGATGTTGTCCACTGAACCTTTGCACAATCCATCCTTACAGCTCCCTGGAACTCCCAGATTCACTGAACCCTTGCGGATTACCTCCTCTCTGAGCACCACCATTCTGTTCAGATTCCATATGCGATGATCATCAGTCTTAACAGCATTGTTGAAGACCTTGATCACCTTCATAGGTTTGAGGAAACCGGCCAAGCCTCCTTTCATTATCCTTTAGTAGCAGGTCTGAAAACAAGGATGAGGACCACAGTTATTTTATTGTTTGCAGACTTCAGCAAAGACCATAATTCACATAATACTGGAGAGGCCGGAAATGCAAAGTGCTAATCAAAGGTAAGACTTGAAAAGAAGCCGAATGACTCCACCAGATCCTGCTTGTAACACTTGCGATCGACCAGAGGACCGCTCGATTGCTGTTTACAAATGCTTAGAATTGGAATTTATATAATCTTTCAGAATAAAAAGTGAACAGCAGGCCGAAAAAACGTGCCAGCCGCAGCCTTCTGAAATGCAGCCCAGCCCAGAAAACAATTCAAGACACTGGGCAACAAACACAATAATTAGTTATATGTCCTGGTCACCTTTGAGACTTCGCGAATGAGACTGTCCTCAGAGAAGACCCAACTTGAATGAGTGACACTGTTCGGTAGAGACACGCTCAGTGTTTGAAATGGCGCCCCAAGACTTGAAACGCACACCCAATGAGTGAGATTCAGACTTATACTCAGCGATTAAGATGATCGAAAAGTGGGTAAGTCTTGTGTCCAAATTGTGACATTCGGACAAAAAGGGTGAAACCTTAGCTGTCTCAAAATGTGTCTCCTTGCACATACATGCCATTGTAATGCTTGCCTCAGTTCCAGACACCTTTCTGCAGGCCTAGCATTAAAAGAGCTGCCTGGCAGTTTGCCTGAAAGTGATTGTGTGATATCCTCTTAAGTGTCTTTGAACGTAATCAAGCCTAGCTGTCTCCTGCTGCTCAGCCAGAGTGAGAGATGGTGAAGGAATGTTGGTGCGATTCTGATGAATGGAATGCCTGGGTGCCTGTGTGGATGTGTGGTGACAGTTGGAGATGGGCTGAGCAGCCAGGAGCCTACTCCTGGTGGGGCTGGTGTAAGAGCTGGAAATAGAGCTGGAATGGACTGATGTACACATTACCTGGAACCAATAAAGAAGTCTTTAAACTCTACATGGCTACATGTGTCAACTTGTGTGCAAGGACACAAAAGATTGTAAATGAGGTTCTCTCGCTTTCTATAAAAGTTCTAAAATATCGATTATAATGAAACACCAATGATGAAATGAGTCAGCTTAGTACAGATTTTTTACATTTTGACAGCAGAATGCCAAGAAAATTAATTCCATAAATTCAACATTGATATTTGTCGCAGGAGGAGAATGAAAATGAACCACTGTGAAGAAAACGCGTATATGAAATTAAAATGTCCCCCTAGCCATCCTATCTTCAGAATAAAGTTCATTGATTTTGGTTGCAGAAACGGGAAGGTGTGTCAGCAGCCGCCCACAGTGTCAGCCAGTGCTGCATCATCATGATCACAACAACACATTAAATAAATTATTCAATAAAGGCCTCTCCGCTCCAGCCCCAGATGCTGCATTCCTGCACATAAGAAGAATGTGCTTTAGGCCAGTGTTAAATCTGAAAGATGCCAGGTCAGCATTTGTATATTGCAGGAATATTTCATCACAAATGGGCCTGGCTTTGTAGACAGCTGTAATTTAATACAATTATTGTTGGACCTGGGAACAGGCTCAGAATTGAGGCCTGATGGTGCATGTTACAGACCCTTTTCCAAATATATTGGTTCAAACGTCATGGTTTTTAGATACACTTCTGAAGGAATTAAATACATATAAAACAACAGGTGTTGCCATTGTGCATAGAAGTGTCATTCGTCCCAAAAGAAAGCTCCCTGGCAGATAGGACTAGACGACACCAGCGGATGAATAGTGTATGTCTCATGGATTCTGCCCCTTCGTAAAAATTAAATGTCGTGCCTAGAAGCTTTCACGTTTACCCTCACACTTTGAAAAATCCTGCAGTTTAGAAATAAAAGTACTGGTGACGCTGCGTCACTATTTCACTCGTTGTATAACGCACATTAATCTGCACTGCATATGCACTGACATCTAAGGTCTGATGTTCACATTTAAGTTGACGCTATTAAATGTAGGCCCTAATTTAAATAATATACTGTAACATCTGAATATACTTTAAGCTGCTTTGCTCTCTTTTTTCGTTCTCTTATTTCTGGAGACAAGCGGCAGCTGTTAATTACAATGTTATAAAATGTAGTAAATTACAATGTTACAAAATATTTTGTTTTTTATCTGTTTGTGTTCATGCAGAGCCGAATAATGGATAGCTGTTCCGTTGTGAGGACAAGCTGACTGCGATGTACCATCCTTCTACAAGATATTCTTGAAGGTACTGTCATTTTGTGATGACTATGAAACTCAGATGCTGTGATTTTACTTGACTAAGCCTGCATAAAACAAAATAAACACACTGGTACATGATGAAGACACAGGATAACTATCTAGCCCCAGTAGGCTCATTATACACAATCCACCAGTGGATATGTCATCATTAAAAGATAACGGAGAAAATATATACATATATTTTAATGACAACATTCAGACGTTTACAAGTATAAATAGGCACAATCTATAAGAAAGATTCAAAACCTGCCAGACCATAGTTTGCCAATATAATTGTGACCAACACTGATATATTGATACAGCATAGGGAGCATTTGGTGACCTTTGAAAGCCGGGGGAGGGGGGGGTACGGGGGGACGACAATGAACTAGTAGGAAGTAAAGCTCACATAAATTCAAATCACTACACTTTCTCTGATCAAGCTGCCAAGGGCACTTTCCCGCTTAATTCAAGTAATGAATATTTATTACGCGTTTCTGTTCCCTGGGTTGTGGCAAAAAACGCTTTTAATTCAATACACAAACTAAATATATATATACAAAAATATTCTCACACTCCTGTGCTATAATTTTGACACAAACGGTATAGTAATTACAAGAGATGACATAGTGCCATTATTTCGGTAATTTCAGGAAACAATTGTAAAGCAAAATTCATGAAATTACGCAAATGACTCTGGCATAATTGCCCAGGTCTACTGTAAATCTATAGCGATAACTCAGGGACAGCAACGCCTACGAACTATTAGGTAGTTGAATTAAGCTGGCGAGGGCCCTTGATAGCCTGATCAAATATATTACAGGGATTTGAATGTATGTGTACTCCAAAGACACAATGACTCATAAGAGCATCATCTGTGTCAATTAGAAGGCTTTCCATCTTGTACATCAAATTCTGTCTATAGAGCACTACATAGGCCCAGTATTGATAACAGAATATTGTCATGTATGTATTATGAATTACAATACACGATAAGAAATTTATATAATTTTGTTGAACTATACGTTTTACAACAAGCCTTTTGACGAGACATATGTCACAGAAAAATGCGAGCCTTTTTAATAATATTAGATTGCTTGATTCAAAATGTTTCATTATTCGCATAATTCCTAGGGTCAGTCCTGATGAGGCCTTAAATGATTGGAAAAGATCGAAGCGACAAGTTTAAAGGCATTGCCATAGAAATTGAAGAATCAAGATGAACGTTTTATAACTTTCCAGTAAAATAGGATAGAAACTACAGTTTAGATTTCACAGAACTTGAGGCTCAACATCGTAGTTATCTCAAAATTGTGCAGGGGGTTAAGTTACTCGGTCAAAGGACTTCTGGACTCACAACACTTCGATTTTTAGAAGCAGAAAAATACACCAAACGTGTGTCTGATTTGAAGCACAGAGAAAGATACTTCGATCCCAATAAAATTATGATATGGCAACTCAACACATAATGCATTTACACAAGAATCTTATTGAAGAATTAATAACATATATGTGTTAACTGGATCACCCCTAGTGTGCTTTCAAATTACAAGTAACTCCAATTTTATTTCCAAACTTGAACAACATATTTTTCTTGACGAGAATTTTAGTCTCTACCAGTACTGATAATTGTCATCAGTAATCACGAATCTATTATGTAAATGTAATCTTGACATCTAAAAAATGCTTTGTTTAAAATCTGCATAGGGATGCTGGATTCCATTTGATTCTCGCTCTGTTTAGATTTCTTGTACGATCATTCATGAAGATTCTTATTAAAGAAACCACCTTAACACAATCAAGGCTTCAAACAAGATTTTGGTAAAAAGCAATGCTATTGTATAAAACGGGTCAGAAATGTTAATAGCCCTAACATGTTTCAAAAACTTGAATCTTAAACCGAGTCTATAGAGAGAAAATGGTACTGCCTATGTAAGAAGCAAAGATAAATAAGAGCGGATCCCACACTATAGCTCGGTTAATACATATCTTAAAGTAAAATGTACTATAGGTGTAAACATTCATCAACACTTTGCATTTCTTTAAGCCCTACTGCACACTTGTATTTAATGCGGGTCTAAAAACCACTAGCCACGTTCAATTGGGGAGAGGATGTAGCCTTAGGGCTAGAGCGGTCAACCTTGAAGCTGGGGAATCGGAATCGACTCTTGGCATCAGCGCTCAACACATCCTGTGATTACTGGGCAAATTACTTAATCTCCCCATGCCTGACAGAAATGAATGTATCCTTCTGTAACGAAACTGGTGCTCATGTAAAGCGCTCTGATACCCGATGTCTCGGGTCTAGTTTGTGCTATATAAAACTCTTTAAAAAAAATAAATAGGAAGACAAGTTATTTGCTAGAGAAATGACTTCATCTAACATGCAACCGGTAGAATTTCTATATGTAGTAAATGAATGTACATGTATACAGTCCAGTTGTTCAGTGTCCAAGTTAAGCTCTTTCCAAAGTTATTGAAGTAAAAGTTACAGTTCCCTACTGTTTCCCCTGCAAGTCATTAATAACCTTCATGTATCTTCCTGTATTCTTTTATTACCATCAAGAGGTCTGTTAGAAATTGAATTACTGGTTGACTGGGGTGTGAACCCTGGTCAAGCAGCAACCACAATCCTAGTCAGGGTAAGGCAGAAGTAGACCACAAATTAACCTGTGCTCGCCCCCTGGTAGATTTGCACATAGCAGTCAGGCTTAACTGAAGAGCTATGTTTAAAGCATTTGTGCGACACTTCAAACAGTAAAACAGTGAAAATACCGTGCAAACCAGCAGGTTAGACAAATAGATCTGAATTCAGTAAATAAAACAAGACCAAAATGACAAAACCTCTCTCCGTAGAGCTGAAGTTATGATTGTTTAAAGAATAAACTGTAAAATAGCACCTAAAAGCACAAAGCGCTGGACCGATTCAATGTCAAAGGTTTAGGCCAACCGCAATGGAGTGCAGGTCGGATACAGTCCTGCTGAAGTTTTACCTTACCAAGTTTTGTGTGAAGAGTCACATTCGAGTTGGAGACGGTAGCTAGGAACAAAGAGACTGTAGCAGGCGGCAGTTGACAAGGTACACAGAGCAGGCCGGGCTTTGCGGATGGGCAGCTCAAAGCTTTGCATTGGCATTCCCCATAGCTGTCAATGCTGTGTGGGAGGAGATGGCCTGGCAGCTGCTCATGCTGGATTTTGGTGGGAGTGGCGAGGTCTGAGCATGAGGTATGGGTGATAAGGGGCCCATTTGTGATTATGAAGAGCTTGCTGAGCCACACAAATGGTCCAAGAATTGATGGGCACCATGTCAGGGCCAGGAACTGTCTGGAGCTGGGCCCAGGTGCTGGATAGGGAGCCTTTAATGCCCCTGAGGCTCAGACCAGGTGGTCAGCAGATTAGCTCTTTGAGTCACTTTGGGGTCCTGTGCTCAAGATGAAGTTGCAGTTCCAGTTCTTTTTCCCCACACAAAAAGGCGTCAGGCAGCAGGTCAGAACAGCAATGTAGCAGTTCCTTAAGAGCAGCAATCCTTGTGCAGTCCTTCTTCCTGGCAGTATATCCACAGGTCAAGAAGTGTACTGAGGAGTTGGGGTCTGAGGTCTTTCTTTAATACACAGTTGTGCCTTTGAATTGGGGACAGACTTCTAAAGGCACGCCTTTGAAGTGCAGAGATGTCTTGCCTTCCTGGCCCTGGCTCCAGACTAACAACAGGGGGTATGCAGTCCTTAGTGTGGAGAAAGGACACCGCCTATTCAAATCTAAGTTAGGCTGTGCCCAGCTCCTCCATCCCATCCCGCCTGTAATGGCTCATCCAGTCACACCTAAGTACCTATTGTGTGTGGCTTTCTAAGAGGAATACACAAAGCCCAACTGTAACTCATACACAGGTCATATGACCCAGATACAGGCTACAGGCACCAAATGCCTAGAGCAAGAAACTTTCAGAAAGTGCCATTTTCAGAATTATAATTTAAACACAGACTTCACCATAAATTGGGATTTTATATTAGGATTCCAGAGACAAGGAATATGGGCTGGCTATCTCTTCCCACTTGGAATTTCACTTATAAACTGTAATAAGGCAACTCCAATGTTATCATATGGGAGAGATACGCCTTGCAGTAGTGAATAACGAATTTAAGAGTTTTCCACTACCAGGACATGTAAAACTGAAAAATACAAGTCCTGCTTTTTAAATACTTTGCATCCTGCACTCATGACTGTCAGGGCCTACCCTAAGGATCACGTGTATGTATTAAAAAGGAAGGTTAAGGGCTGGCAAGAGGTCTATTTTGCCAGGTCAAAATTGCAGTTTAATTTGGACACAGCAGCAGGCCTGAGACATGTTTAAAGGGATACCTTTGTAGGTGTCACTGTCAGTGCTGCAGGCCCACTGATTACACTTACTTTACTAGCGATTTATAAGTAAATGAAATATGCCAATTGGCTATAAGCTAGTGTTACCATGTTTTCAGTAGAGGGCCAGCAAAAAAGAAGTCAGCAAAAGCAGGAGGTCTGAAGGCAAAGAGTTAGGGGAAAGCCATTCCAAGGATGTCAGGTCTAACAATGTCCCTCTCTGCTATGCCTTTCAGTTTTTTTCCCTGGTAGTGATGACAGATTTATTAATAACCCTAAACCTAGAAAATAGTATTCTAACCTTTCAGCTTTACTTATAAAATCTAATTGAACACCTGCTCTTAGGGGGAAGCATTTCCTCACAAGGAATACCAATATCAATTTTGGTGGATTGTAACTGTAGGTTGTAGTCTGGAATTTCACAGAAGGAATATCAAGTGATAACATTATCATGAGTTTCAAGGTGATCCACCGAGCAGGGGCCGAGAAAAGTGGGTATAGGGGTCCCCAATCTTTTTTCCTAGGAAACTTAGACACAGCTACTGCAGCTTATTTGCATTCTCTTTTTATTTACTATTCTAGGAGGTGCCTCAGGTCTTTAGAGGCAGTGTTAGTGCAGGTGCCCAGAGTCAAGCAAACTCGCTGAGGTGGAAGATCTTTCTTCTTCCTTGCATCTAAACTTTGGAATTCCCTACCATTGCAGTTGAGGCAATCTCCGTCACAACCTCAGTTTCAGAAAATTTGAAGACTTTGCTTTTCTAGATAGGTTCCTTACTTTATCTGCTACCAGTGAGTTGCTTCTGACCTCTTGGCGCTGGGACACTCCTTATAGGAGTAGCTATGTGCTTTAGAAGACTCAAATTTATTCAGTTAATTAATTCATAGATATTTCACTCTGCGGAGGATCTGCAGATCTGACAGATATCAAGATGAGATCCGATTAACTGCCACCACGTCAACAAAGATGTGGCACCAGTCATTAGGACTCGAGGTTTCGGTTTCCTCTGTTTAAAAAAACATATTGGGTGGCAGGGTAGGGATACCCTGTCCCCTAGGCATGGATGGGAGGGTCCAGGCGGTAAATAGCAGTTTTTTGTGATGTATGTCATGCATCTGCAGAGTATCCACAGATCCATGGTGCCAATCAAATAAGAAAATGGTAGTCTCTAGCTATTTGTTTAAAACTCCCCTGGGGTGGGCCAGGGCCCAGGGTGCAGCGTATTGTTTAAATAGGAGGAAGGGGGCATTGGACCCCTGCCTGAGGATTGGATAGGCCCCTAGGACCCCATTCCCCGGGGCCGATTTTATTATTAAAGGGAGATGGAGCATGGTGTTCCCTCCCGAACCTTTGACAGACCCCAGGGGCCCACCCCTTAGGTCTGGTAGATATATACTGGGAAGGGGGGTATGTGATCCTCCTCCCTGAGCCTTGAAAATAATTTACAAAAGGGAGGGGACATGCATGGAGCCTGCCTCCTGATCTGATGATTGGCCTGGGGCCCCTATCCCATGGACCCCAATACTGTTGCTGGTTCCCCAAGGACACCACTGTCCTCTACCGGGGAGTGTGCAGGCATGTCCAGGCATACCTTGCCTGCACTCTCCTGGGCACAAACAGAACTTTGCTCCCACCCATCGGGATCAGTCAAAAATGCTGTTCCCCTCCCATGGGGCACCACCAAGCATTTCTTTTGAAAGCTGTTTGGCCAGGAGGGAATGCAGCAGCCACCCAGCAACATTAAAAAAGAAACACAGTAGGTCCCATGGGTCATTAAATCCATGTCTCAAGAAGCTCCATATTTTATTTAATTACTCCGAGCTGGATCTCACTGCTCTTCAGCTGGAGTTTAGATCCCCCTTGAGTTATATGGCTGCATCTTGTTGCTTGAATTTATTTTGAAAAGACTAATAGAGCCATTGATGCTTTTTTAAATAAAACTCTATTATTTTGTAGACAATCACTCTTATTGTGTGAATTATTAAAATTTAAATTTTATTATAATTATTGGTGAATAATTCACAAAGACAATACATATGCTTTGTATATGTTGATATACCGACTCCTTCATGAAGCCAAAAAGCCCACTTTTTTATATTTGGATGTTTTGACCCTTTGACAAAGTCAGTAGGTCTACATTACTTCAAATGACACACTTTATATTTAGCCATGCACTTCAGTGGGGATTAGGGAGCTGAGGCCAATCGAATGCTGCACACAGCTTGTTTGTAGTGGGGATTTGAGCACCAGTGGGGGAGTTGGGCATAGCATAGGACCTGGTTGCAGGTGTGACATGGTAATAAAATACCATAAATAAAGTTTACATTTAAAAAACCCTAGAAATTCACTGTAAATACAAAGGTTAAAGTGCCATTATAGTTAGGCATGATAATAATATCGTAATTTCTTTTATTAGGGTTTACAAAACAATACAGTGATATCAGTATATATCAGTATTAATAAAAATCTCCTGTACATACCTAACTCGATGATTAAGTAGCAGTCTAACACATCCCATAATGCCTTCTAAAACAACGGGCCTGATAGATGCCATAAGGGCCTACTGCAAGCATGCAATAGTTCAACAATGCAGTGTGGTAACCTACTAATCAGTACAGGCCCTGAATATTGTCTGAGCGGGTACCATATGTCCTTGGGTCTTGTCTGTGCCTCATAGTGGCAAAGTCTTTCCCCCCCAATATGCTGCAGCCTTTAGCCAGTCAGCAGTCCTAAGGGCCAGTCCTATCATCCATGTTTTCAGGATTCTGAGCTTTGTGTACATTTGCAGGACAGCCACTAGATTACACTCTGCCCTTGGTAAATCCTTAACATAACCCAGTAGCAATACTCTGGGCGGCCGCTTGTTCTCTTACAACGCCCCAAAACTGTGGAACACCCTCCCACTTGCCATGAGGAGAGAACATAACCTCCTCACTTTTCGGAGACATTAAAAACCTGGCTCTTCCCTTAAACCTCAATCTTCCTTTTCCCACTTCTTCTCTGGATATAAGGTCTTGTCAGCGCTGGGATGCCCTAGGGTAGCTACGCGCTTTATAAATCCCAACTCAAACTCAAACTCAATCAACTGCAAAATCAACAATATCACCAATAACGTGCACTGTTCCTGCCTAGTACTGAATTATCTGGGAGCATTCCCATGACAGGCAGAAAAAAACCTGCATGCTTGACCTGACATAATGTGCAAGAGGAGGGACTATCTGAGCTTATTCTGCAAAGAAGGGCAGGGGAGGGATGTACGATGTTACTTAGCATGCCATTACTTAGCATGCCTTTACTACGAAGTTTTTACTTCGCAAATGCCTTTAATTAGCAGTATTTTAAAACGCATGCCATTACTTCGCAAAATCATAGACAACCATTTAAGTGGCATTACTTAGCAGTACATTACTTTGCAGGTTTTTACTACACAAACAGATTCTTTTTTCTTTTTTTACCCTACACGCCAACACTACCCTCCATGCCCCCTACACTTCCCTAAACCCTAAAACAATACCCCCTACACTAAACATACACTACAACACTACCCTAAACCCTAAAACACTACCCCCTACATTACACATACAGTACAACACTACCCTTAACCCTAAAACACTACCCTACACATACACTACAACACTACCCTAAACAACACTACCCCCTACACTACACATACACTACAACACTTCCCTAAACCCTATGACACTACCCCCTGCACTACCCTCCCCATTCCTCACTGCTGTCCCTACATATAAACACTACACCTCACAACCCACACTACTCCCCATACACAATTCATGGCCCCTCTTACCTCTCTCTACTCAGTGCACGTCCCTTGTCCTCGGCTGCTGTTCTCCACTCCTCACTGCCGTCATCGCTACTTCCTCGCCCGTCATCGCTGCAATCACCCATTCCTGCCTCAAAATCCTTGAGCAGCCATCTCCCCGCCATCTTGCGCCCGGGTCCTCACCAGCGCCTCTTGCCATCTTGTGCCCGGGACCTCACCAGCGCTTCTCGCCATCTTGCGCCCGGGTCCTCACCAGCGACTCTCGCCATCTTGCGCCCGGGTCCTGACCAGCGCCTCTCGCCATTTTGCGCCCGGATCCTGACCAGCGCCTCTCCCCTGTGACGAATACAACGCATGCTTAGTAAGAGCACATGCAAAGTATTAACATGCGTAGAAAAGACTACGCGTTATTACAGTGCATGCTTTGTAACAAATGCAAAGAAACAGTCGCGTAGTAATGGCTGTTTACCGCAGGGCAGAAGCACAGTCTGTTCAGATAATTCAAAATGGAGGAGCTTATGACGGTAGTTGATGGAAACCACTCTTGTTTCTATGTGACAGTATTTCCAGACCTCGGGTTTGATCTCTTCCCCCATGTTGGTTTCCCAGGTCCCAGACTACATGTAGGCTGGGGACAAACAGCCAGTATAACCTAGGCATGCATCTTCCACCCCCTTGATCTGTGATCGAGGTAAACTCATCTGGTTCATTGGGAAACATTCGCCATCTCGATCTGATAGCATGCCGGATTCCAAGGTAGTCAAAGAGCTTCAGAGCAGTCAGTGCCTGCCCTTTCCCATACTGTATTTAGGACAGGAACTTTCCGGCCTTAAATAGTTGCCCATGAGTCCACAATTCAGCTGTTGCAGGTCTAGTTTGAACCCCTTTGTCTAAAGTAGGGGTTAACCGAAAGGGAGATAGCAGGAGGGTATATTGGTGCTGCACCATCCACTACAGCCAATGTCCACACCAAACAATTGCTACATCGAACTCTGTAAAAAATGCTTTGGTTTGGATATTTGTGACATAAGACTAGTGCATGGGTTGCTAACTGTTATTTGGTCTTCTTTTATATGCAAATGGTGTGCACTTCACTGTGGTATGCAGACAGAATATTGAGTTGGAAATGTCGACACACAAATATCGAGTTGGAAATATTGTGACACACAAATATTGACAGCAAGAATATCGTGGTTGAGAATATCGACTTTAAGTTAAGAAATATTGTTTTTAAAAATATTAAAGACATTAATATCGTTTGCAAAAATATAGTTGTTAAAAATATCTATTTTTTTATTACCGTTATGTATTTTAGTATGTATTTAAAATGTGTGATCTATTTTTTTGTCTAAGTATTTTTTTGTTTTTTAATATGTGTGTTACATTTTTAGTAGTCATTAATTTTATTTTAACTCAGTTTTTCATTTTTTCTGTAGCGGCTTGTCCGTTTATAGGGGAATAAGGTAGGAAGTAATTTAATTATACTAAATTAATTATTATTTTTTATTTATTAATATTTATTTAATTGAGATTTTATAGTGTTAATTATGGGAAGTAATTTATTATGAATCAATTATTAATTGGTTGTTAATTAATACTAATTAATTGGTAATTAATTATGATAATTGTGCTTTTTTTTTAAGAGTGGGTTGTGGGCTTTATAGGGGTAAAGGGGTGAAATGAATCATAAGTAAGTGGAAACATCTCAGACTTTCCCCAGTGAATACAGATGCAAATTTTTTATGCGACTGCATTAACCATGATGCATCTTTACTCACATGTGACCCTCTCAGGGCGGAAACGTACTTAAGGAACTAATTAGCCGAGTGACATCTTGCTGTTCATCTTGGATTGGCCAGTGATCAAGGGCTGGAAGCCCAAAACACGTTTGGTCTGATGTTTCCAGTGTTGATTCTGTGTTTGCCACAGCAATAAATTTCCTTTTTTCAAACGATGAGTGCGACTTTGTTCAAGGAGGAACTTTGCGTTTTAAATAATCTGGCCTGTCCAGGCCTGAAGACTGCACCTCTGTATAACAGGTCCATCGTGGCAAGGACAGAAGTCACGGACGGAACGCAAGGTTTAGAAAATTTCTGTGACAAACTGGATTAAATGACGCCGGTAAGCCCACAGGTTACTATGAACACCTGAGACAGCAAACCCACAGTTGGGGTGATTCGTTATTTGTTGAGGGAATGCATTAACCATGATGGATCTTACCTCACATGTGGCTCACTCAGGGCAAAAACGTATTTAAGTAACTAATTAGTTTGTATTGCATTTGCCAATGATCAAGGGTGGGGAAGCCAGAAACGCATTTGGTCTGATGTTTCTGTGTTTGCTACAGCAATAAATTAAATTTTTCCTGACAATGAGTGCATCTTTGTTCGAAGACAAACTTTGCCTCAAATGTATGATGATGGGGGGCCTCTAAGGCCCCCCGAGCCCCGGGGACCGCCACCACCCGGGGCTTCTTTAAAAAAAAAATTTAAAAACCTGTGTGGGGGTCTCAAGCCCCCCCACACGCGATGGGGACCGCCACCACCCTGCACTACATATTTAAATTGGGGGGTCCGTGACGGACCCCCCGGCCCCGGGGACCACCACCCTCCGGGGCTTTTAAATGTTGGGAGGGGGACCACGCGACACCCCTCCTGGAGCCTTGGGGTGGCCCTGGGGACAGCCACCCTCCAGGGCCGGCTCCTGCAGTGTCCCGGGGTGCCTAACCCCGGAACACTGTAGTTTGCTATGATGTAGCGGGAGCCTCGCGGCTCCCGCCTTGCCAAAGAAAACTGCTTTGGTTTTTGGGAGAGAGAGCAGGAAACCGCAGCTTACCCAGCAGAAGTTTTGGAAGGAGATATTGAGGATCACTGATATTGTGAGGTTAATTTTGAACCCTGATACAGCCTGATAGTCTGTTAATTATTTCAGGAGCTGAGGGAGGGAGCGGCTCAGCTCTGTGAGGTAATCCAAAATGTTGTCCTCAAACATAGCCAGTTTAATATTCTGAATCCCAGATACCTTATATCTGAGGAATTGTCGCTGATCTTTTGAGTCAACGACTCTAGTGTTGCTACGAACAGGAGTGGGGAGTGCAGATATCCATGCCTTGCCTATCTTTAATTGAGTAACCATTCAAAAAGAGTCCTCTTTATCCTAGTGCTCACCTTGGGGACCTTGTTGTCTGTCTAATAGCCAGTTACTAAACAAGTCACCAAATCCCATCCGGTGGATCACATCTGCAAGGGAGTCACTGTTGAAAGCTTTCTCGGAATCCAGGGACACTAGGGTTGACTGCTTGGCTCCTATACTACCTATATCCATCAAGTGCAGGGATTTTTTGGTGTCATCGTTCACTTGGCATCGTACAATAAATCCTGAATAGTCTGGACAGATGAGATCATCCATCAACGATTGAAGGTGCAGGGATGCAATTTTAGTGACTATTTTTACGTCAACATTTAATACGGATGTCAGGCAGTATGAACAGCAATTGGTGGAGTCTTTGCTCAGTTTAAGTACAAGCGATATCATGGGTTTAGTCATTTAAGGCATCACTCGCTTCTATATACTTTCCTGCTTTACTTTATGCAGGAGTGGTAGTAGAGTGGAGGTAAAAACATTTGTAAAATAATATTGTGCAGCCGTATAGGGCTGGGGCTTTCACCCCTTGAGTTTGGCAATGGCCTCCAGAATTTCTTCTTTAGCGAGGGGTTTATCCAGTGTATCTCTATCTTTTCTGGACAGCTTTGGGCAGACCATCCCATCGAGGTCTGCCTTCTTGCTGGGTAGTGTGTTGGTCACTGAGTATACAAGGTAGAATAGTACTCTGCTTTGTCAAGTTCCAGTACATGGAGTTGTCCGCCCAGTCACTTAACTTCTGTGATTATGTTATGTGTTTGCCTGGTGCTCAGAAGGTTAGCCAGTAGCTTGCCTGATTTGTCCCCCCAATTTCAGAATTTATTGTTTAGTTTCGCTAAGCAGGAAGCCGCCTTGTCCATCTTAAGTGTCCTGTGCTCGCCCAAGGTCATCAGTATTTTTCTCCAAATGTTTTGGGAGTGTGCATGATTGTGGTCTCCCTCTAGTTCCTTCGGGTCTGTCAGGTGCCGTTGAAGCAGGTCCTCCCCTTTTAAGTGAGCCGCCTCTGTGATAAAGCACCCTCTCATCACGAATTTCAGGTCATCTCACTGAGTCGCCAGCGTTGTGTCCCCTATGTCATTATGCTTAATATATTTTATGAGGTTCTTATACATGTTATTGATCATTATTGGGTCTTTCAGAATGGCTTCCTAAAGCTTCCAAGATATCTCTGTTCGGGGGTAGAAGAGTTCTGTCAGGTTATACAAAAGGGAGCATGTAAAGGGCCAGGATCTAATAACATAAGTTTTTGTTTGGCTTCCAACGAATTTGATAAGAGACATTTATCCACAGAAGGTATTACAGTCATGCATACGTCTTGCGGGCCCTGGAGAAGAAGTGTGAATAATCCCATTCCAATGGATGTCTTTATATCCAGCCATCTATACTGCACATCTCTCATATCAGGTATCTGCCTGCTGGGGAATAGGATAACTGTACCTCTGTAGCCAGTTCCCCATGTCTACTAAACCATCACAGTCCAGGTTAAAGTCTCCACCTATCAAGATTGGGGCGAGTGGACAGGCTGTTAGGGTGTATATGGTGTCAGTGAGGAAACAACCCTGACCCTGACTGGGGCAGAAAAGTTAAGTTATGGTCAAGGAGGAGCCACATAGCAGGCCCATCAGGTCTACCCAGCACCGCACTATGTCACTTTGTATAAACTCCAGTATTCATGGCCATTTTCAGTGCACCAGAATGCCCCTCTCCAGGTTTTTTCACCCTGGAGGAGCAGTATTGCATTGAGAAAAGTTTGAACCGCACTCTTGGATTTCCCCTACATCTGTATGGCGATTAGTCAGCTCCTGTAGAACAGAAGACCTCTTAAGGGGGTTGTTAAGTTCCTTTACATTTTATGTGGTTACTTTTATGGTGTGTAATAGCATTGGAGCAGAATATACAAGTATCAGCTTTTTCATCACTAAATCTGGTCGCTAGCAGCGGTGTCTGGATGTGATTCCTTTTTCTGACCAACCCTTCCCTCCAAGTTCCCAACCTCCACGCAGCATTATATAACGACTATACCAATCAAACTGATAAAATAATATTCCCACCATCCTGACGTGTCCACCCATATCTCTCTCGACATGGTGTGTGACTAGGATTATCTTCGTAAACGTTGTGGGAATAAGGCCTCTGTCAGCTTTGGATGTAGCTCTCTCCCCATGATGCTGATCCTTATACCTTGTCTACAATTGATGATCACCTACTTAGGAATCCATATCCCATCTCTTGGGTATAAGTTTGTTAGAATGGGAGCTACGGACTGGCCAGCTAAACATAACTGATGGAGCTAGGCGGTAGGTGCTTCTGGAAGGTCCAGGGGCGCTGATACCCCACTCACTCTATTCACCTGTTCGAGTGCTGCTTTGTTTTCCACTAGCCAGTTTTCTCTACTCTGGGTAAACTATCTTGTCTTACCTGTCACCAATTCCTACATCAGGCAATGTGGTTGTGAAAGCTACCCTGAAAGTCCCTGATTTTCCTCTAGCTGAGGAATTGAGAATTCAACAACCTTCTTTAGGTAATTTAGTTATTCATCTCTTACCCCTCAACTCAAAGTGTAAGCGGAAGGGGTGGCCCCATCTGTATCATACTTTGTGCTCTTTCAGAAAGGTGGTTACGGGGCAGAATGTTCTCTACCTGGAAGCATGATTGCAGATGCCCTCTTGCAGCCTCAAGTATTGCCTCCTTGTCAGTGTACAGCTGGAAGCACACTAAGATGTCTGGAGCAAGCCACAAATTCTGGGATGCTGGGCCTGCCCTATGTGCTTGTCGATGTGGGCCATAGCCAAATAAGAGCATCTCTGCAAGCCCCTGGATATATTACTTAATGTCTTTACCTTCTCTCCCTGGTGTGACGCCTCAAATGTAAAAATTGAAGCACCAGGATCTGTTCTCCAGTTCCTGCTGTTTTAAAAGTATCTGTATCACTTGGCCTTGTGAGCCAAGCTAATGGATATCATATTCTTCGGGGTCTAACTATATCTCATCTTCCGTTGATTCAAGTGAGCTGACTATTGAGCCCAAGTCATCACGGTCTTTACAGACTTCTGCAAGGCATTGTTTCAGATTGGTCTACAAGGCACCTATTTTTTTGATGAGGTCTGTCAATATTTGGGTCATAAAGCTTGCAGGGCGGATCCCCCACATTGTTGTGTCGCTCGCAAGTTTGTATTTTGAAAGATTTCATGATGTCTGCATTGCGCTTACTCGTTGTGGCTCGGTGGTGCTCTTTGATAGCGCCATCTTGCGAATGTCTTGTGGAGGCCATGTTGCGTATCGTAGTTCAACCTCAATGTTTTTTTTTATCTTGTTTTTATTAAGATTATAAAGCGAGATACAATAGACATAATATGTATCATACTGGTTATATGTCTACAAATCGACATATAAATGAGCATTGCATGTTACACTGACAGATATGGCATATCAAGAAAGAAACAAAATAAAACAAACAAGCAACATAACCAAGAAAGAACTCTCAGCCCAGGTTTGCATTACAATGGATCTTAGAACATATTACATTGCAATTGGCCAGCTATCATCGCAATTGTTGGTAGTAAAGAGACACATCAATTAGTACGTTCGGAATGGAGCAGCAAGTTGGAGCGAAGCAGTTGCCAGATGCTTTTGGGCCTGGAGGCAGAGGGGGAGCAAGGATTAATAGACATCGCTGGTAGTGTCACAGTAAATCAAATCCCTGAACCAGACCTTCACCAATGGTGGGGAGACAGCGCCTCAGTGCAGAGAGACCTATCTCTTGGCCAACAGGAGTGCAATTGCAGTAAAACACCTGATGCCAACACACAAGGGAAGAACAAATCCCAACAGCACCAGCCAAGGTGAGGGAGTAAGAGTAGTTTTGACCATTAAGCAAAGATATTCAACGACCGACTCCCAGAAGGTCAAGATAGCAGGGCACTTCCACGCCAAGTGGATAAAATCGGAGTGCTCCATCGCACATCTCTGGCAATTATCTGGTTTAGCGTCATTCATCTTGGCAACCAACATGGAGGTTACATACATTCTATGTAAATACTCAAAACGCAGAAGCTTATGCTTATAATTATTCAAGACATATCTAGTCTATTCGCAACAGTAGGTCCACATTTGTCCGTCAGAGGGTGTGCCAAATCTCCTTACCAAGACGTCCTCGCCCCCGCCTGCCCAACCTCGGTCAGACTGCCTGCGGTAGATGGTACAATCTAGAGACCAGGTCTGTCGCCAGGGATCTTAATACTGTAACTCACGAGGTGTGCATTCTGTATAACAGGAATCGGTCCAATGCAGTCACATCCATATCTTTCGTCAAGTCTGCTATGGAGTGCATTTGTCCATTGTCAAACATGTCACCCACAGTCTGAAGGCAGTCAGCGTCTCAGTTGTAGGAGGCAGTCATGGGTTGTCCAGTAGGGGCAAATGTGGAGGGTGCAAATGCTCAGTCCCTAAATATTGACAAAGATCTCCCCAAGCCCAGCTAGTGGTTTGTAAGGTGTTAATTTCATTAGGAGTCCTAGTTAGCCCGAGTGGGAGACTAGAGGAGATGGGAGTAGGATGCGCCTGGGTGAACTCCGGTTTAAGAAACTGCAACCGTGAAACTGGATGACACCAATAATATGCATAATGCGTCTGCACCACTAAATAATATAAATAAAAATCGGGAACACCGTATCCATCCCGCTCAGATGGCTGGGCAAATGTCTGCCATTTTACCCGTGCCTGATCCCCCGCCCATATCAATCTCGTCAACATGCCAAAGAGGATGCTAAAGAAAATAACTGTGGGCGGGATTTGAATATTCAGAAAGCGATACAGAAAACGGGGCAGCAGTACCATTTTAATGATCGCAATGCCACCAGCGATAGAAAATGGAAGCGCCATCTAGCGAGCTAATTGTCCTGCCAACTAGTCTAAGGCCGGGCCGTAATTGAGACAGATGACTTCCGCAGCTGTGCGGTGTAAGACCACCCCACGATATCTGGGGGATCATCGCACCAGTGCAGGGGGAAATCCATTACAAAGGGGAGGGTGATTTCCATCAGTTGGAAGACTTCAGACTTGGAACAATTTATGACAAGCCCAGAAAAAACCCTGAACCGCACCACTTCACTGATAATCAGGTTTGCAAACAAATAAAGGATGTCGTCCCCATAAAGTGAAGCCAGGAGGGGGTCTCAGTGGAACCCAATCCCCCGTTGGAGGTGGTGTTCTTACAAATGCCGTACTAATGGATCCATTGCTATTATGAACAGCAGGGGTGATAGAGAGCATCCTTGTCTGGTGCCACAGAATAATGACATTTTTTTAAATCTAGTTTTTATTAAGATTTTAAAGTGAGATACAATAGACATAATATGTATCATACTGGTTATATGTCTACAAATCGACATATAAATGGGCTTTGCATGTTACACTGACAGTATGGCGTATCAAGAAAGAAACGAAAAAAAACAAACAAGCAACATAACCAAGAAAGAACTCTCAGCCCAGGTTTGCATTACAATGGATCTTAGAACATATTACATTGCAATTGGCCAGCTATCATCGCAATTGTTGGTAGTAAAGAGACACATCAATTAGTACGTTCGGAATGGAGCAGCAAGTTGGAGCGAAGCAGTTGCCAGATGCTTTTGGGCCTGGAGGCAGAGGGGGAGCAAGGATGCATAGACATCGCTGGTAGTGTCACAATAAATCAAATCCCTGAACCAGGCCTTCACCAATGGTGGGGAGACAGTGCCTCAGTGCAGAGAGACCTGTCTTTTGGCCAACAGGAGTGCAATTGCAGTAAAACACCTGATGCCAACACACAAGGAAAGAACAAATCCCAGCAGCGCCAGCCAAGGTGAGGGAGTAAGAGTAGTTTTGACCATAAAGCCAAGATATTCAAAGACCGACTCCCAGAATGTCAAGATATCAGGGCAATTCCACACCAAGTGGATAAAATCGGTGTGCTCCATAGCACATCTCTGGCAATTATCTGGTTTAGTGCTATTCATCTTGGCAACCAACATGGGGATAACATACATTCGATGTAAATACTCAAAACGCAGAAGCTTTTGCTTATAATTATTCAAGACTTATCTAGTCTGTTCGCAACAGTAGGTCCACATTTTGTCCATCAGAAGGCGTGCCAAACTCCTTCCCAAGCCGTCCTCTCTCCCGCCTGCCCAATCTCGGTCAGAGTGCCTGCGGAAGATGGTACATTCTACAGACCAGGTTTGTGTTGTCAGATGTTGCAATTAATGTGGTGAGGGGCTGGAATTCAGGGGGTTCTGTCGCCAGGGATCTTAATAACAGGAATCAGTCCAATGCAGTCACATCCATATATTTCATCAAGTCTGGTATGGAGTGCATTTATCCGTTGTCAAACATGTCACCCACAGTCTGAAGGCAGTCAGCGTCTCAGTAGTAGGAGGCAGTCATGGGTTGTCCTGTAGGGGCAAATGTGGAGGGTACAAATGTGCAGTCCCTAAATATTTACAAAGACGTCGCCAAGCCCAGCTAGTGGTTTGTAAGGTATTAATTTAATTAGGAGTCCTAGTTAGCCCGAGTGGGAGAATAGAGGAGAGGAGAGTAGGGGAATCCTGGGTGAACTCCAGTTTAGGAAACTGCAACCGTGAAACTGGATGACACCAATATTATGCATAATGCGTCTGCACCACTAAATATTATACATAAAAATCGGGAACACCGAACCCACCCCGCTCAGATGGCTGGGCAAATGTCTGCCATTTTACCCGTGCCTGATCCCCCGCCCATATCAATCTCGTCAACATGTCAAAGAGGATGCTAAAGAAAGTAACTGTCAGCTGGATTTGAATATTCAGAAAGAGATACAGAAAACGGGGCAGCACTACCATTTTAATGATCGCAATGCCACCAGCGATAGAAAATGGAAGTGCCAGCTAGTGGGCTAATTGTCCTTCCAACTAGGCTACGGCCGGGCCGTATTTGAGACTGATGATGCCGCAGCTGGGAGGATCATCGCACCAGTGCAGGGGGAAATCTATTACAAAGGGGAGGGTGATTTCCATCAGAGGGAACACTTCACACTTGGACCAATTTATGACAAGCCCAGAAAAAACCCTGAACCGCACCACTTCACTGATAAACGGGTTTGCAAACAAATAAAGGATGTCGTCCGCATATAGTGAAGCCAGAGGGGCCTCAGTGGAACCCAATCCCCCGTTGGAGGTGGCGTTCTTACAAATACTGTACTAACGGATCCATTGCTATTATGAACAGCAGGGGTGATAGAGGGCATCCTTGCCTGGTGCCACAGAATAATGAAAATGTGTCAGATAATACCCTATTGACCCGAAGTTGTGAAACTGGATTGTGTATAATAGGAGTACTAAGGAGCCAACATTCTATGGGAAGCCAGGTTTGTTAAGCACTGACTGGAGAAATTCCCACTCTAGAGAATCAAATGCCTTTTCAGCGTCAAGCAGTACCGCTACCACGGGTAGAGTAGGATTGATCTGGTTTATGACGGCGAACAGCGTGCAAAGATTTATGGATGTAGAGCAGCCTGATTGAAGAGGAGAGGCTATCTGATCGACTATGAGTGTTATCCGTGTTGCAAGGACCTTTGCCAATATTTTATAGTCTTAGTTCAGGAAAGATAGTAGCCTGTAGGACTCACACATATCAGGCGGTTTACCCGGTTTAAGAAGCAATGTTATTTTTGCCTCTCTCATAGTAACAGGAGCGGATATCTGCGTCACATGTACCCCAGGCATCTCTGCAGTCTGGAGTCAGGTAATATAGGTGCTGTGTTGTCTAGGGGTAAGTAGACGTGCTATCATGTGCCCAGGACTCTCACCCTCCACATACACTCGAGCGCCTGCGTACTTCCCAAATAGGTGGTCTTGCGCAATGCGAGATCCTGGAAACCACTCAGAAGACTCGCCAACTGATGTAAGGTTGGGGATCCCCCAGCCAGGGTCTGGGTATCTAAGTCCTGCAACGCTCGCTCAGCCTTATCGAGGTCTCGTCTAAGTCTGCGCAGTACCCCGGCTTGCTTAGCAATACAAACACCCCTAATATACACTTTGAAGGCCTCCCGTAGGGTGTGGTAGCACGAACCCAAGCCCCTGTTTATATGAAAATATTCTACAATTGCATCCTGAACTTTGCTCTTAAAAAACCATATCCAATAAGGCATCAGTGGGAAAACACCAGGGCCTGTAAGGGAATCCAATTGTGGGCAGGAGGACGGACAATAAAACTGGTGAGTGGTCGGACAAAGTCTGTGGCAAATGGTCATCCTCCTGTAATGTAACCAGTAGGTCAGGTGTCAGATACCATCTGTCTATACGAGACCAGGTGCCATGTGGTGCTGAATAAAACAAAAAACCTCTAATGGATGTAAGTGGCACCATGTGTCTCCTAAACATTGTCTCAAGTTCCTTAACAGAACACGATTTTGTGACTTGACCTGTACCCGGGGTATCTGCACTCGGTTGCAGTGTGAGGTTGAAGTCCCCGTCCAATATGATGGTATCAATCAGTATGGCGGTGATATGTGAGGAAATAGTATAAAAAAAGCCTTGGGCATCCACATTGGGGTCGTTAATAGTAAGTATTTGTTTTGGAGAAGTGTGGCTCAATGGTTAGAGCGTCAGACCCTGATGCAGAGGTCTAGTCCGGGACCAGGGTTCAATTCCCCTCCTCGGCGGGCCTTGGGCTCAAAATTCCACGGACCTGATAATTCTCGCCTCGGTGTCTATTCTAATCATGGAGTCCCACTCTGCAACTCTGGGCAATAGCTTGCTTAATCTCCACAACGGCCCCCACAATGCTAAGGATGCCTGGCCTCCACCCTGGGGGTGCCCAGGAGTGGACGCCTCACAGGGAAAGCCAGGACGGGTTCCACAGCGGTATTCGTACAAGCGCCTTGAGACCCTTGCGGGTGAGTAGTGCACTATACAAGTATCAATTTACATTTATCAATTTACATTTACACCAATACTTCCAGCCACCAGCAGATATTGCCCCTCAGGGTCTATAACTACAGACTGGGATATGAAGGGAAGTGTGCTGTGTAGGAGAGTAGGGTCTGCAATCCTATGGTCACCCCCGATTTTTGCTTTTTGCTTCACTGGTTTACGACTTTCCCTGGCTGTGGGCCTGCTAATCAGACCCACAGCCTAGCTGTTCTCTCTCTAAATTGACAACCATGTACCTTAGGTGCATTTACCAATTGGTACTGGGCCACCTTATCAGTCCCTGTACAGCATACCTTAGGTATCCAGGGCCTACCAGGGGCTGAAGCATGTATTATGCCACCCCTGGCTGGCCATCTAAACAGACACAACTGGCTGCACGACAGCTGGGGCAAGGTGATGTAATCACCCTTTGCTTTAGATATAGTATCCCTATATCTAACCCTAAAATGGACACATATATTCCTATCAGTCACTCCTATGGCAGGCCTTATCAATCCTGAAGGCAGAGTGCTTGGAATTATGTGAGATGGTGCTCTGGCATGAGCTGAGCCCGTTTGCAGCTTGCGGAACCAAGTCCTAATAGCTGTTCCATGATAACGCTATACCATAAACTCTTAAGTGCATTATGAACCTCGCGGTCAAATGCTAACTTTGGCATAGCATTATCAAAACATGTCGAGTAAGGTGTCATACAAATTGGAATACTAACCCCTCGCCAATTCTGGCGACGGGGTTAGCATTCCACCCTTCTAGAGGGACACGACATGTATGTAACTGTGAACCCCTGTTAAAGTTAACTCGAGCCTCAGCATCACAAAATGGATGCTGCCACCACAGACACAAGTCTGACCTCCTGCTGCTGGGAGTCCTTCCAGCAAGGGAGGCTCGGACAAAGGGTTTCCTGCCTTGGGAGGTGCTAGCACCACCCCAGACATGATTTTCGTATTAGGTAGAACAGGGCTGAAAGGGATGAGACATGCCTGGGGCACACAAGGTGTCCCTGTGCATACACCGGTCTGAACCAGTTCCTGGGGCACTCCATCCCCAGAGCTGGCACCAGACCGGACAAAGGAAAGGGGGTGTAACCACACCCCTTCCTGGTCCCACCCAGAGGAGGGACCTAGTCGTAGTGCAGCCCCCTTTAGCTGAATAAAGGTAGGAGCTGGTTCTGTGGTACTGTAATTCCGGACCCTGCTGTTCCACCGGTTCCGAGGTCCAACACTCGTGTCACAAAATATCGTCGTACCATGACGACTTTGGTATCAACGGACCGGTAATGATTAGGACATTATCCCTATGTATTTGCGTCATGATTGAGTGATGCTAACACCCTTAAATCGTGGTTTCCGTCCCGAACCCTCACACTCCATTTTGTAAACGGCATCCATCTTATGACTTGCCCTCATATAGTCAATTGATTAAGACCGAGTTTGATCTGAAAGGACACGTCCACCGTAGCTGACTTCCCCATGACCTGGCCGAGCTGACTCCACTGCCTCCAGCCAAGCCTGTTCGGGCAGCTCCTCGCCCAGTGGCCGAGTAAGATATCATCAAGGCACAACATGCCATAAACCATTCACTACATACAGACCATGTTTTCCATGCACATACACCTGTCCATGATTCTTGTTTATGACCAGTTTTACGATGGGAGGGTGCCCGACCTTATTGGTGTTTCATCGATATCTGATGGGAATTCTGGGCCTGGCTGGGTAATCCATCACAAACTGGACATCCAAAATATGTGCTGACCAGCATGACTTCGCTCTTTGTATTATTGTAGAAATATGTGTATAACCATATCATAAACTCAAGAATTCTTGCCCGCAGCTGTTACTCATGTATATAAGGAGAAGGCTGGTTCTGTAAAAACGAACAGTCTCCTGAAAACTTACAGCCCGTGCCGTTGTAATTCTAGGACACATGTTACTTGGTTGCAACCAATAAAACTCGATCTCTGACTTCAACTAGAAGACTCTGTGTTTCTGTAGTCCAGAACAGGGAGAACCCAGAGGTCTTCGGGTGTGGTCCCCTGGCACCACCGGGTCTCTAAAAACCCGGCACCTCAGTCCCATTCCAAATTAGATTAATCTTGACAACTTCCACGAAGAACTATTGACCTTCGACCTCCTGAACATGAGAAGACTGAAGAATCTCCCCTATGGTCAGGGAGTGACCATCCTGCTTTGCGGGCACCATCAAGCTCCTGTGCGGTTTGCTGCAAGTCCTTCCATCCCGGAATCCGATGACCCAGCTCCACAAGACCCAGACCTCCAGACTCCTCTGACCTCTACCCACATCCACAGCACAGCTGGGACCCGTGGGTGCGACGAGCAACGTGGAGGCGGCCATCTTGAGAAACCTGCACAGCGCTTCCAGCATGACCGCCAAGGGATCCTTGAGTGAGTGCATTGGGGTCTGAGAAGCCCCACACCGATGCAGCTCCTGCACCAAAGACCAGCCCCCCAGCATCCACGAGATCTGCGTGGGGCCCTTTTGCCTGGTTGCTGCTTGTCCTGTTGTCTGGTCACTTGCCGGCTGGCTCGTGACCTCTGAGGCGACGACCCGAAGAATCCAACACTGCTGGTCTGGTCCCCCAGACTGGCCCTTGCTTCCCTGTAAACGAGAAGCCCCCCGGACCCTCCTGGTCCGCACCAGACGCCATCTTTGTTCCACCGCGTGGCTTGCATTAGCCAAGGCCTGTTGACCAGATCGACGATCCAACACCGCCAACAGCAGCAGACTACGTGGGACAGCTCGTGCATCCAGCCTGGTCATGAAGAGTAGCTCCTGGTCCGCGCAGCTACAGAGAGAAGCGACCCTTCCTTCACCTGACTGCGGCGACAGCATCTGGTTCCCTCCTGGTTCCAGCACCGTCACTGGCTAGTGACCGAGACTCTGTCCCCTTCCCTTTCAGGACTCCTTCTTCTAAGTTCCATCCTTGGAACCACCGGACTCCTCCATCTGGCTGCCTGCCAGCAACTCCTTGTTTCAGGCATCACCGGGATCAACGCAGCAAACCAGATGCAACTTCAGCCCTATGCACCCGCAGCCTGTGGGTTAGGTAACTAAAGCTTCTAGGTGCGGAAGTCTGTGTTCACTCTCCTAGTGTCCAGGTCCACTGTTGTTTTCTCTCCATCCAGCTGGGTTCGTCCGGAATCCGTAACTTTCGAACACTGTAGTATCCATAGACGTTGGTATGCATCCCGCGTGAGAGTTCCGTGGGCCTCCCGCTCCTTACTTACCTAGTTTGTAGCGTAGTCCCAGCGATCCTCCAGCCTCTGGATCTCCTTACAGTATTTTCTTTCCTCGCATTCCATTGTTTTGAGTATATGGTTTTTCGTGCCCCTAAGGCGCACTTGCAAATATTGTGCGAACTCGTATTTCCCTTTTAGTATTGTCATCTGCTTAGCTCTCTGACCTCATAAAGAGTTCAGAGGTGTATGTTAGTTAATAAATATCTGTTTATTTTCATAACAACCTGTGTGGTGTCCTTTCATTTGGTATTCAAGGGGTTATATGTGGTAAAACAGCTGGCTTCACATGCCATTCAGAGTTTAACCTAAAGACTGCTTTTGTCCACGCTACTAGGATAGCTGGTCTATAAGGTTGACTTTACAACTAATCACCATAAGGTTTTTTGGACTGATACAAGGTGATCACTAGAACTAGTGAGCATCATAGATCAGGCCAACTTCTCACATTGGTGTGCAGCGGTTGGGATTTGAGCTTGTTGTTGTTTTTACCAAATATAATCTTGAGATATCATTTGAAAGATCACATAAGGTACCATAGGTACATATAACAAGCTTAGAAATACTCTGAGTTCTACTGAACCAGCTGTTGTAGTAGAAAGGGAGTAGCACACCCTGACTACAACTCTTAGCAAGGGATCAGTAGGTAAACCCATAGTGTAGGTAAGTGCACCACTTACACCTCACTAGAAAAGCATGTCTACCACAGGTTGATGACCTTCCACAGGTCACTTCCAGATATGCAGCCCTTAGTTTCCAGGAGATGAGACAACTGTGTACCTCCAGGAAACTAAAACAGGGTTCTAACCCTACCACTCCTTTTCTGATAGGTCTCTTAGAGACATATGATGCCAGAAGGGCTTCTAACACAGGCCCCTCTAATCCAGATGGGAGCATGCCCCCCTTAGAGGCAACCCTTGGTGATCCTGACCTTAACCTCCATGGAGCAGAAAGTGAAGAGGAGGAAGAAGAGGTGGAATTATCTGGGGATGAGGCAGACAAAGGTCCAGTAGTAGTCAGTAGGCTCACCAGGACCAACTTAAGCATACATGAGAATGGAACTGGGGGACCCCCAGGCCCACCCTCAGGCAGGCTTAACCTTGGGAATAGACGAGTTAGGTCTCACTCCAGAGGCTCTAACAGATCTATTTCATACCCATGTCTCTCAGGCATCTTCTCATAGAGGGATGACATCCCCTCAGAGAAGAGAGCATGAAGCTAAGATGAGGGAAGTCAATCTGAGGATTGAGAGGGAAGAACTTGCCCTTGCCAAAGAAAGACTTGCCTTTGCCACAGAGCAGAAATTGAGTGGGGCAGACCCCACTGGTGGCAGCATTATCATTTAAGATAAAGACAGGAGTTTTGATACTAGACACCTGAGTAAAATAGTGCCCCCCTTTAAACAAGGGGATGACATCCACAAATGGATGACTGCTTTGGAGAGGGCCTGCACTGTCCAGTGCATCCCCCAGAGTCAGTGGGCAGCTATACTGTGGCTCTCCTTTGAAGGTAAAGGTAGAGATAAGCTCCTCACTACTAGAGCTGAGGATGCTAAGAATTACCAAGTCCCGAAAAATACACTGATTGATGGGTTTGGCTTAACAGCTGAGCAGTACAGGTTGCTGTTCAGAGACACCCAGAAAATTCAGTCTCAGGATTGGGCTGACTTTGTTGATTGTGCCACTAAGGCTTTTGAAGGCTGGTTACTGGGAAGTAAAGTTACTGATTACACAGGATTATATAATCTAATTATGAGAGAACAAATCTTAAGTAATTGTCAGAATCAGTTGTTGCATCAGCACCTTATTGACTCAGATCTGACCTCTCCCCAAGAATTGGGAAAGAAGGCAGACAGATGGGTCAGGACAAGGGTCAAGCAGCAGAACCAGAACCAGGGTGGTGGCCAGAAGAAAGCAAACCAGAAGGGTAATGAAAATAAGCAAAATGACCAGAAGTCTTCAACAGGGCCCCAACAATCTAAGGAGGGTGGGTCCCAGAATTCCCAAAAGAAGAAGAATAATGGTCAGAAGAAACCATGGTGCCAATACTGTAAAAGTAATACTCACTGGTTTAGTGAGTGCACCAAGAAAGGCCCAGCTCCTACCACTACTGCCCCTAAGGCACCTGCCACCCCTAGTTCAGTTAGTAGTGGTAGTGTTCCCCAAAAAGCTATAGTGGGGTTGACATTGGTTTCTGAGGCAGGCTCTGACCTAGTCAGAGTACCTACCCAGGCTGTTCTTGTTTGTACTGGGGACATGGATTTGACCCCTACAATAAGTCCCAGTACTCTGGGCAAGTACAGGCAGACGCCCTTGATCAATGGAAAAATGGCTCAGGCCTACAGGGGCACCTGTGCCAGTGTCACTATGGTGACACCAGCATTTGTGGACCCTGGACAGGTAATACTAGGTTCAGACTACCTAGTGACCAATGCTAGCAATGTCACTACCAACCATAGTATGGCACTTGTTAATTTCTCCTGGGGAGGGGTAAATGGCCTCAAAAGGGTTGTTGTTAGTTCAGACCTCCCAGTGGACTATCTTTTGGGCAATGATTTGGATTCCTCCCTATGGTCAGATGTGGAGTATAGGTCTCATGTGGAGATGTTAGGTTTGTCAGCACATGTCCTTGCTGTGACTAGGTCACAGGCCAAAAATGCCCAGCTGAACTAGTGCTGGATCCTGGAACAATGGACCAGACACTAACCAAGAGTAAGAACAGGAGGGTTAAGGCAGTGCCTTCCCCCTTGCCTCAAGGTGAGGATCAGTTCTCACAGGAGACTGACCCAAAGACCCCAGAAGGAACTGTCCTAGAAGAACTTGAGCCTGAACAGGTTGGGTTTCTTGGGACAGGGGGACCTTCCAGGGCAGACTTGAGACAAGCACAATTAGACTGTTCATCTCTTGAACCCCTCAGACAGCAGGCTGCTGCTGAGGCTGCAGGGAATGCCACATGTGCCCATAAAGTGTATTGGGATGATGGACTCCTTTACTCTGAGGCAAGAGACCCCAACCCTGGTGCTACCAGAAGGCTGGTCATCTCCTTGTCTCTGAGAGGTTTCCTTCTCACCTTGGCCCATGAAATTCCTCTTGCAGGTCACTTAGGCCAGAACAAGACTTGGGACAGGCTTGTCCCACACTTTCACTGGCCCCATATGTCTGAAGACACTAAAGAGTTTTGTCGCTCATGTGTCACCTGTCAAGCCAGTGGCAAATCAGGTGGCACAACAAAGGCCTCCCTTATACCACTACCTGTGGTGGGGGTACCCTTTGAAAGAGTGGGGATTGACATTGTTGGACCAATGGACACCCCTACAGCATCTGGGCACAGATTTATACTGGTGGTAGTGGATCATGCCACTAGGTATCCAGAAGCTATTCCCCTTAGGACCACTACAGCTCCTGTTGTGGCCAGGGCCCTACTTGGAGCTTTCTCCAGAGTGGGGTTTCCTAAGGAGGTTGTCTCTGACAGAGGTGCAAACTTCATGTCAGGATACTTGACTGCTATGTGGAAGGAGTGTGGTGTCAACTACAAGTACACCATCCCCTATCACCCACAATGCAATGGGCTTGTTGAGAGATTCAACAAGACCCTCAAAGGGATGATAAAAGGGTTACCTGAAAAGCTTAGGCGAAGATGGGACATCCTTTTACCCTGCCTTTTGTTTGCTTACAGAGAGGTCCCACAGAAGGGGGTTGGTTACAGCCCTTTTGAACTTCTCTTTGGGCACCCTGTATGAGGACCTCTGTGTCTTGTGAAGGAAGGATGGGAGTTACCTCTCAAAAAGCCTAAACAGGACATAGTGGACTATGTACTTGGTCTCCGCTCCAGGATGGCAGAGTACATGGAGAAGGCATCTAAAAACCTCGAGGCCAGCCAAGAACTCCAAAAAGCTTGGCATGACCAAAAGGCTGTCCTTACTGTTTACCAGCCTGGACAGAAGGTGTGGGTGTTGGAGCCAGTGGCCCCAGCAGCTCTCCAAGACAAATGGTCTGGACCCCATACTATAATTGAACAGAAGGGAGAGGTCACCTACCTGGTAGACCTTGGAACTCCCAGGAGCCCTCACAGAGTACTTCATGTGAACAGGCTCAAGGCATTTGTCAACAGGGAAGACATGGGCTTGCTCATGGCTACAGATGAGGGACAGGAGGAAGAGAGTGACCCTCTCCCAGACCTGCTCACTCAGAACCCCTATGATGGGTCAGTGGATGGTGTAGTCTTTTCTGACAGCCTCTCTGAGCATCAACAAGAGGATTGCAAACAGGTTCTTCAATCCTTTAGACAAATGTTCTCTCTGACACCCAGTCAGACAAACTGGTGCACCCATGAGGTGGACACTGGTGACAGTCTGCCTATAAAGAGTAAAATCTACAGGCAACCTGACCACATCAGGGACTGCATAAAACAAGAAGTACAAAAGATGTTGGAATTGGGAGACATTGAACCCTAAGAGAGCCCTTGGGCTAGTCCTGTAGTTCTAGTGCCTAAACCTCACACCCAGGATGGTAAGAGAGAGATGAGGTTTTGTGTAGACTACAGGGGTCTCAATGCTGTCACTAAGACAGACGCCCATCCAATACCAAGAAGCAGATGAACTCATAGATATATTGGCTTCTGCCAAATTATTGAGTACATTTGACCTGACAGCTGGTTATTGGCAAATCAGGTTAGCTGAGGATGCCAAGGCCAAGACAGCATTTTCTACCCCAGGAGGTCATTACCAGTTTGTGGTGATGCCCTTTGGTTTGAAAAATGCACCTGCCACTTTTCAAAGGTTGGTGAACCAAGTTCTCTCTGGGCTGGATGACTTCTGTGCAGCATATCTAGATGATATTGCTGTCTTTAGCTCCACCTGGGAGGATCACCTGATCCACCTGAGGAAAGTTTTGGAGGCCCTGCAAAAGGAAGGCCTCACTATCAAGGCTACTAAGTGCCAGATAGGGCAGAGTCAAGTTGTATACTTGGGCCACCTTGTAGGTGGAGGCCAAGTTCAACCTTTGGAGAGCAAGATACAGGCCATAAAGGACTGGGCTCCTCCAACCACCCAGACACAGGTCAGAGCTTTCTTGGGCCTGTCTGGTTACTATAGGAAATTTGTCAGAAATTATGGAACCATTGTGACTCCACTTAATGACCTGACAAGTAAGAAAATGCCAAAGAAAGTTCAGTGGACAGTTAGCTGTCAAAAGGCATTTGATGAGCTAAAGCAGGCCATGTGCACTGCACCTATTCTCAAGAGTCCAGACTACTCCAAACCTTTCATTGTCCAAACAGATGCTTCTGAGTTGGGTGTGGGAGCTGTTCTATCTCAACTGAATACTGATGGTCATGACCAGCCCATTGCTTTTATAAGTAGAAGGCTGACCCCTAGAGAGAAACATTGGTCAGCTATTGAGAGGGAGGCCTTTGCTGTGGTTTGGGCCCTGAAGAAGCTGAGGCCATACTTGTTTGGCACTCACTTCAAGATTCAGACCGACCATAAGCCCCTCTTATGGCTAAATCAAATGAAGGGTGAAAACCCCAAACTTCTTAGGTGGTCCATTTCCCTACAGGGGATGGACTTTACAGTGGAGCACAGACCAGGGACTGACCATGGCAATGCAGATGGTCTCTCCAGGTACTTCCACTTAGAACAAGAAGACTCACCTGGTCAAGGTTAGTTTAATGTCCCTAACTTTGGGGGGGGGGGGGGGGGGGGGGGGTTATGTAGGACAGTAGGGTCTGCAATCCTATGGTCACCCCCGATTTTTGCTTTTTGCTTCACTGGTTTACGACTTTCCCTGGCTGTGGGCCTGCTAATCAGACCCACAGCTTAGCTGTTCTCTCTCTAAATTGACAACCATGTACCTTAGGTGCATTTACCAATTGGTACTGGGCCACCTTATCAGTCCCTGTACAGCATAGTTCAAGTTCAAGTTCCAGAATTTATATAGCGCGCTACTCACCCAGAGGGTCTCAAGGCACTTGGGGAAGGGGATCATTATTTGTCGAATAGCCAGGTTTTAAGTTCTTTTCTGAAGGAGAAGTGGTTCTGTGTAAGGCGGAGGTGAGTGGGGAGTGAGTTCCAGGTCTTGGCCGCCAAGTAGGAGAAGGATCTACCTCCCATGGTGGATCTTTGGATATGCGGAACTGAGGCGAGGCCTTGATTGGAGGATCTTAGTTGGCGGGTGGGTGTGTAGAAGGATAGTCGAGTGTTGAGGCATTCGGGCCCTAGTTTGTAGAGGGCCTTGTGTGCGTGGGTGAGGAGACGGAATGTTATTCTCTTGTTGACGGGAAGCCAGTGGAGGTCTTTCAGGTGGCCGGTAATGTGATCTTGGCGAGGGATGTCCAAAATGAGTCTCGCTGATGCGTTTTGGATGCGTTGGAGTTTTTTTGTAGTTTGGCTGTGATTCCGGCGTAGAGGGTGTTTCCGTAGTCTAGTCGACTCGTAACCAGTGCGTGGGTGACAGTCTTTCTTGTCTCGGCGGGGATCCAGTGGAAGATATTTTTGAGCATACGAAGTACGTTGAAGCAAGAGGATGAGACAGCACTGACTTGTCTGGTCATCGAGAGGGAGGAGTCTAGGATGAAGCCAAGGTTACATGCGTGGTCTGTGGGTATGGGTGCTGAGCCCAGATCCGAAGGCCACCATGAGTCGTCCCAGGCAGAGGGGGATGATCCTAGGATGAGTACTTCCGTTTTGTCTGAGTTGAGTTTTAGGCGGCTGTTTTTCATCCATACAGCTACTTCTTTCATGCCTTCGTGAAGATTGGTTTTGGCGGTGTTGGGGTCTTTGATGAGGGAAAGGATCAGCTGGGTGTCATCTGCGTAGGAGATGATGTTAAGGTTGTGTTGTCGCGCGATGGAAGCGAGTGGACTCATGTAAACGTTGAAGAGGGTGGGACTGAGTGATGATCCTTGTGGTACACCGCAGATGACTTCGGTGTTCTCTGATTTGAATGGGGGAAGTCGGACTCTCTGAGTTCTCCCAGCTAGGAATGAGATGATCCAGTCCAAGGCTTTTCCTTTTATGCCAATGTTGCTGAGGCGTTGTATGAGGGTGCTGTGACAGACAGTGTCGAAGGCGGCGGAGAGATCGAGTAGAATGAGGGCCACTGTTTCTCCGTTGTCCAGGAGTGTTCGGATGTCGTCTGTTGCTGTGATGAGGGCGGTTTCGGTACAGTGTTTGGCTCGGAAGCTGGATTGTGAGGGGTCGAGGGAGGTGTTGGATTCGAGGAAGGCGGCGAGTTGGCTATTTACGGCTTTCTCGATGACTTTGGCCGGGAATGGGAGGAGGGATATGGGGCGGTAGTTTTTGAGTTCAGAGGGGTCTGCTGTGGGTTTCTTCAGGAGGGCGCTGACTTCGGCATGTTTCCAGCTTTCAGGGAAGGTAGCAGAGTTGAAGGAGCAGTTGATGACATCACGGAGATGGGGTGCGATGATGGAGTCTGCTTTGTTGAAGATGTGGTGGGGACATGGGTCGGTTGGCGAGCCAGAGTGGATGGAATTCATTAGGCGGATGGTGTCTTCTGTGGTGATTGGGTTCCAGGCATTGAGATTGTTAGAGGGCGGTTTAGGTTCTGAGGGGGGTGGAGAGGATTGTTCGTTGGAACTATTTTCGAAGCTGTTATGTATGTCGGCAATTTTGTTGTAGAAGAAGGAGGATAACGAATCGCAGAGGTCTTGGGAGGGAGTGATGTCGTTTGAGGCTGCGGTGGGGTTGGTGAATTCTTTGACGATGTTGAATAGTTCCTTGCTGTTATGGGCGTTGTTGTCGAGACATGTATGTAACTGTGAACCCCGGTTAAAGTTAACTCGAGCCTCAGCATCACAAAATGGATGCTGCCACCACAGACACAAGTCTGACCTCCTGCTGCTGGGAGTCCTTCCAGCGAGGGAGGCTCGGACAAAGGGTTTCCTGCCTTGGGAGGTGCTAGCACCACCCCAGACAGGATTTTGTGTATTAGGTAGGACAGGGCTGAAAGGGATGAGACATGCCTGGGGCACACAAGGTGTCCCTGTGCATACACCGGTCTGAACCAGTTCCTGGGGCACTCCAGCCCCAGACCTGGCACCAGACCGGACAAAGGAAAGGTGGTGTAACCACCCCCCTTCCTGGTCCCACCCAGAGGAGGGACCTAGTCGTAGTGCAGCCCCCTTTAGCTGAATAAAGGTAGGAGCTGGTCCCATTCCAAATTAGATTAATCTTGACAACTTCCACGAAGAACTCTTGACCTTCGACCTCCTGAACATCAGAAGACTGAAGAATCTCCCCTATGGTCAGGGAGTAACCATCCTGCTTTGCGGGCACCATCAAGCTCCTGTGCGGTTTGCTGCAAGTCCTTCCATCCTGGAATCCGATGACCCAGCTCCACAAGACACAGACCTCCAGACTCCTCTGACCTCTACCCACATCCACAGCACAGCTGGGACCCGTAGGTGCGACGAGCAACGTGGAGACGGCCATCTTGAGAAACCTGCACAGCGCTTCCAGCACGACCGCCCAGGGATCCTCGAGTGAGTGCATTGGGGTCTTAGAAGCCCCACACAGATGCAGCTCCTGCACCAAAGACCAGCCCCCCAGCATCCACGAGATCTGTGTGGGGCCCTTTTGCCTGGTTGCTGCTGGTCCTGTTGTCTGGTCAATTGCCGGCTGGCTCATGACCTCTGAGACGACGACCCGAAGAAAACAACACTGCTGGTCTGGTCCCCCAGACTGGCCCTTGCTTCCCTGTATACCAGAAGCCCCCCAGACCCTCCTGGTCCTCACCAGACTCCATCTTTGTTCCACCGCGTGGCTTGCATTAGCCAAGGCCTGTTGACCAGATCGATGATCCAACACCGCCAACAGCAGCAGACTACGTGGAACAGCTCGTGCCTCCAGCCTGATCGTGAAGAGCAGCTCCTGGTCCGCGCAGCTACAGAGAGAAGCGACCCTTCCTTCACCTGACTGCGGCGACAGCATCTGGTTCCCTCCTGGTTCCAGCACCGTCACTGGCTAGTGACCGAGACTCTGTCCCCTTCCCTTTCAGGACTCCTTCTTCTAAGTTCCATCCTTGGAACCACCGGACTCCTCCATCTGGCTGCCTGCCAGCAACTCCTTGTTTCAGGCATCACTGGGATCAACGCAGCAAACCTGACGCAACTTCATCCCTATGCACCCACAGCCTGTGGGTTAGGTAACTAAAGCTTCTAGGTGCTGAAGTCTGTGTTCACTCTCCTAGTGTCCAGTTCCACTGTTGTTTCCACTCTGCACGTGAGTCCTGTGGGCCTCCTGCTCCTTACTTACCTAGTTTGTAGCATAGTCCCAGCGATCCTCCAGCCTTACAGTATTTTATTTCCTCACATTCCATTGTTTTGAGTATATGGTTTGTCGTGCCCCTAAGGCGCACTTGCAAATATTGTGCGAACTCGTATTTCCCTTTTAGTATTGTCATGTGCTTAGCCCTCTGACCTCATAAAGAGTTCAGAGGTGTATGTTAGTTAATAAATATCTGTTTATTTTCATAACAACCTGTGTGGTGTCCTTTCATTTGGTATTCAAGGGGTTATATGTGGTAAAACAGCTCGCTTCACATGCCATTCAGAGTTTAGCCTAAAGACCGCTTTTGTCCACGCTACTAGGATAGCTGGTCTCTAAGGTTGACTTTACAACCAATCACCATAAGGGTTGTTTGGACTGATACAAGGTGATCACTAGAACTAGTGAGCATCATATATCAGGCCAACTTCTCACATGCTGTAATTAGGGAAAAATCTGTTATTGCTCATGCTGAAACAAACTGATTATTCGAGTTTGGGGAATAATGGGTCTCTTGAAGCAGTGCAACATGTATTTTATGAAGTGTCGAATAGGCCAGTATCTGTCGTCTATTGCGGGGATTTGAGAGTCTTTTTACATTCCATGTCACACATTTAAGTTCCAGCCTCCCACCCCCTGTACATTACTCTTCATGTTAACTGCAGTCGCTTAAAGATCAATGTGTCATTGCGAGTAAATGTGATTAGCGAGCTAATGAGTATGCAATGAACCTGCAGCATATAATCTGAACCTTGCAAAGTTTACTTACCCACCCCACCACCCTCCTCCTACATTGGATAGCATTGGATAGCATCTCAACTTGGATCTGGTGAATCTCACCCCATGTCTACGAACAATAAAAGCAAACAAAAAGCCACATGGCTTTACAAGAGGTAGGAGATCTCCTGGGGGGACACCAAAGCCCGAGCGAACCGCTAAACATGAACGGTAGACATTGCAAGTGTGCGCATAACTGCTCTCATAGAGAGTTGAAACTCATAGTTATATCAGGCAGCTAGAAAAAGTAGACGAAGGGAGACTTCTACATCGTCTTTGAAGTGTTCATAAATCTTGCATACATAGAGTTCAACGTGTGCACCAATAGCCCCGTTCTTCTGAGCACCAACCATCATGGACAATTGTAGGTCACTTTCCGGGAGAGGAGCCTCTATTAAATTTGTGTCGCTTCAAGAATTCAGACGCCACTGATGTTTTACTGTCTACCTGTATGTGAAGGTGCGCCGGATGCAGCAATGCGCAATGGAAATAGGTGTGTTTGATGTCCTGAAACTTGTGCCTAACCTCCTGCACAACTGGCGTGAAGTCTGGGTAAATAGACAATGACATGCCCTGAAATAGTAATTCACCTACCTCTCTGGCATCACGGTTGTGGTAGTTAAGCAATCGCGCTATAATAATATGTGGGGGAGCACCAGGAGTCTTGCAGCAAGAGCTCTGTGGGCTCTTTTCAAATTAAATGGGGTGGAGAAGCAGTCTCTGCCAAACAGTTTGGTTAGTGTATTCCCAACATAGAGCTCCACCTGGCCCATATTTGTCGTCTTAGCCACTCCGGCGTGATTTCCCTTCCAAGTCTTTCACCTTTGCAGCCGTCATTTTAAGAAGGCGCTCCTTGCGATCTAGATGTTGAGCCATTGCTGTTTGCACATGCTCAACATCCGAGACACGCTTTTTGGCTGTGTCTATTCAGGTTTCATGTTGTTCCACTCGGTTGTGCATAGTGTTCATGTACGCACTCAGGTCGTCAAAGCAATGACATTAAAGCACGCTTGCAACTCCACCATTATGGGGGCGGCTCCCTCCAATGCAGGCTGCTCAGGGTCTGGGGGACCAGGGCGCTCACTTGATTCTGTCCGTGCGTTGTCGTCTCCACCCTCCAGTCTAGGGGTCCTAGTTGTGTCAAAAGAGAGCTGACGCTGCTTAGGGTCTCCACGCCCCATGGCGAACCGGAAGGTGGTTAAACAAGTACATGGACTGAGTAGTGCAAGATTGATGACGGATCCCCAGCTGTAGTAGGCTGCAAGAGCGCAATACCTTTATTATGAGGCCCAGGAGGGGTATGCTAGGGATTCAGGGTCCCCCACTATGCGCTCACTCAGCCAGTGAATTTGCCAAAATAATAAAATGGAGCCAGGAGAGGCCTTATACACATCTGACCCCAAAGCAGAATCAGAGTGTTCAAATAACAAGTGGGAGCAGTACCCTGATATCTGCCCTACAATACAACATGCATTGCCAGAAAAAGCCATTCATTTACAGACTGAGCACTCACTCAACAGGGCCGGTGATCCAGGTAGCGCTGGCACAGTGCCAACTACGCATTAGTGCAGCCTGCCATGTTCGTTATGCTGGGGGAGCCGGGGAGAATGGGCATGACTCACCCCCTGCATTACTGATGAATGCTCCGTGATCCAGCCATCAGAGCCGCTCCTCTTGCAAAGGCCGCAAAGCCACAGCGTCTTCTGCCAACCCAGCCTGGCTCCGCAGCAGCGGCTCCACCCTCAGGCCCGCCCGCGATCTCGGTCATCGCGGGGCCACAGAGGGGCGTGTCAGGCCGCCTCTATGGGAGCGGCACTCTTGGGGATCTGGAGCACTTTCCCCAGCGCAGACTCGCTCCATCCCTACTTCGATGTGCCCTGCGGCAGCAGCAGCGTTCAGGAGGCAGGTTAGCTGCCATCCAGCGGCATGGAGCAGCAAAATCTGAACGGCCAACCAGGAGCTCCTGAATCAAGCCAGTCAATGTTGATGGCAATTTCACTTCCTCAACACACCTTTAGCTGTGTTGGATATTTAGAGTGCCATGCGTGTTTCCGAGGTAGGACCTGGTGGTTTTGTTTCTCCATGGTCCGATGATCTTGGCAAGTGGCTGGGGCTGGGGGTATCAGTGAGCGCCATTAGTCAGTGCAATATATAAGTCTCCATGCACTATTCTGTGGTCACAGAACAGAGGAATTATCTACTGTCTTCCCAGGGATGGGAGGGTGTTATATTGCCAATGCTATCTCTAAGGCCTCTCTTCAGAAGTCTTCGCCCGAGCGAGTGTGGTCACCCCCTGCTGAATGTAGGCTAGACGATACGCTCTCTCTCCTTGTCATAGCTTTATGTGAGCCTTTTCACTTCCTGTATAAAGGCATGAGGTGGAGCCCTTATACAGGTAGCACTTACTGGAACTGCAGGCATTAGCATGGCCCTCAATTTTGGTGCCCCAGTACCTCTCAGAAATCTCACTCAGGAATGTTCAAGGTAACATGGTGTGGCCTTCTGTTTGTCTTGGACCTCTGTCTTGGCGAATAGGCCTCTCCAGAGTGATTGAGGCCTCATTGCACTGCCTGACTCTAAGATTTGGCCCCCCTTCACCAGGTCCTGGTGTCTGTCCGCGACCTGAAGCTGTGCAGCATTGGTGGACTAGTTGCTCTCCCTAATCCTTGAGGTAAGCAGGAGGCCTTACAATTCTACTAGAACATCTGAGGTTACCCCTGCCATTGTGTTCTCCAAGATTCTCAGATCTAGAAAAACAAGGAGAACTATTTGGTAGAACAGGCCATTCTTAACACTCAATTCTTCACGCAGACACCAAAATGATTTTGTACTCTCAGATCCCAGATTCCCACTTCTCCATCCTTTTTGTAATGGAGAAATAACCTCTTTCAATATGGGGTCAATAGATGTCTCTTCACACCACCTCTCTTTTGAAATAATACCATGTTCGAAGACACACACCCATTCTTTACCTTCATCCATCTCCTCTTCATCATCTAAGATAGGTAATTCAATGTCAACACCAAGAATGTACTTCATCAAAAACAAAACTTTTGTAAACTAATCACCCATTTTGTGATTTTGGTAGAAATCAAATCAAGACCTTTCTTATTAAAGATCTCAACCAAAGGTTTATGATCAGTGCAAATCTCAAATTCCACACCCCACAAAAACGTTTTCAACTTTTTTATAGCCCAATAAACAGCAAGGGACTCCCTCTCTACCACAAAATACCTAGTTTTCGCATCTCTCAAACCTCCTGAGAAAAACATTATAGTTTGTAATCCATTAAGACCATATTGCGGCAAGACTGCACCTAAACCTCTTTTACTTACATCCGTTGTGAGAATAGGTTTGATCTAAGGGTCAAAGCTCTTAAGGCAAGATGCAGAACACAAACATTCCTTAATTTTAACAAATTCTTTCTCACACAGCTCTGACCAGACAAAATCAACACCTTTCCTTAATAGATTTCTCATACCCACACCTAAATCTGCAAAGCTTTTTACAAATTTAGCATGATACTCTACCATGCCAAGGAATGTCATCAATTCATCCTTGCTAGCAGGAGAACACATGTTTTGAATCATTGACACTAACTCACACTTAGGTTTAATCCCATCTCCAGTGATATTGTGACCAGGATAATTGACAGAATCTGACCGAAATTTACATTTTTTTAACTTTTATAGTAAGACCACACTGACACAATTTCCCTAAAACAACCTTTGACTGGGCATCATGCTCAATTTCATACTTCCCGGAAATCAAGATTTCATCTTGATATTAAGTATGGGCGAATTATGCGGATCTGCGGTCCGCGAATTCGCGCAAATTTGCAAAAAAATCAGCAAATTTGTGGATTTTCCCGCTAAATCACGGATTGTTTCGCAATTTGCACCATACGAAACTGGAGTACTTTCTACTGGCTAATCAGTAAGTGCTACCTCGTTGGGTAAATGTATAGTGCTATTGCAGGGATTCCGTTCTCATACAGAACTGTGCATAGAGACTTGGAACCTCAGTGAATTAGGGTGTACCAAAACTCACCTCAGTACCCAAAATCCCCTACCAGACTAGCTACAGTGTCTCATTGGTTATCACAGACTCCCAATGCTTAGACAAACCAGAACATGGACTTAGTACACCTCAGGTAACGTGGAACACATGAACACTCTTTCATTATACAATCATTTCAATCCAGAACAAGGAGTAAATGAGGACGCGTGCATATTTGAAATGTTTATTCACTAATACAGTGTTCTCAAACGCAGTATCTTCGCTAATGCAAGCAAACATATTATAAGTAATCAGCATAGTCACTAGTCCATAGAACACAAAAGGTGAAAGCATGGTAAAATACTAAAACGAATAAGGTTCAGTAACACCTTGTTCTCACGCTCCCTAGCTAGTATATTATATTATATCTAAGAAGGTCTCTTTGGGTTTTTAGCAGGACAGCCCCATACTTCAAGATCCTAGTGGTAAGGAATCACATCTGTAAGTGAAAGGGAGCGACCAGGCTTCATGTAAAAAGGAGCTACCAAGAGGCTCGGACCTACCAATGGCAAAATATTTCATGCAATTTGTAAACTGGAAAAGTACAAATGGTAAAGTTATTAACCCATGGATAAGCCACGTAGCAGTAGTGGCCTCTGCCACTGAGAAAGGCAAATACTCCAATCGTTCAATGTGTAACATGGAAAAAGACGCATCTCTCATTGAAAGCAAACGTTGCTTATCAGTCAAATTAAACGGGGCAAAAAGAGACGAGAAATTCATGTAATTCCAAGGCACTTTCCTGGCCTTCTGCGTCTGCAGGGTCCACGCAAACTGCATAATAGAATGCAATTGATTTTGACCATGGTACAATACAGATACATCATCTTGTACAATATCAACAACAGATGACACAATATTATCCAAAGTGTTGATGCGGAAAGAAAGCGTGTTAATTCTGTTATCCACTACTGCAAGCACTTTCTCTAAATTAGCTTGATCAATAGCCCTTAGGGCGGGTAGGCGCCTCAATCTGTGACGTTTTCCAGAGTTCATTATACACGGCATATATCCATATTCTAGATCTACCCCTTGCCGGGCCTTTTATGAAATCATTCAAATCAACATTGTCAGTCAGTTTAGAGAAATGTAGTTTGACTGACGCCAATGTAGAATGTTTGAGCCAATTCTGACAAAACTTGCCTACTGAGTAAGTAGTAACAGAATGGTCACTCTCAAAACGGGGATCTACCCTGATCTGTGTAAAGCCATCAGCCAGACCCAAAAAACGATGCTGGCACGAATCTGCACTTCTGTGCCACATCAACCAACCCTTGGGATCCAAACTGGATATGTTAAAGGATGAATTTTGCAATAGAGTTTGCAACTCTCTAATCGAAAATTTTGTTGAATTTTCCCAACCTGAATATTCCTCCAAATCAGGGAAGGAAGGAGTATTTAATTTTTTAGAAGTAGCCAATCCAAAGCATGTTGTCTGTGAGATGGTAGAATTGAAAACCAACATATGATTCGGGCTGAGACATGCAAGGTGCAAAGCCTCAGTGCCTTGTACCTGCCAACTTTTAGAACCCCAAACAGATTTAAGGTCAGTGGTTTCCTTCCACAACTCGTAGCCTCCAACAGCTAGCTGGTCTAGAAAGGACTTCGAATACAATAACTTAGTATCAGTAAGTCTAACTTTGAACATGGATTTTTCTGTCATTCTAAAATAAAACGAAGCGGGATTGGCCTGATTAAAATCAGTAAAATAAGTGTACTTTTTCAAAAATGTACTTGAACTGCCTCGCAAAGTAGCTGGGCAATGCTCCCACTGTGTATAATTTACAGTACTCCTCCTGGAATTAGTTTTATGTAGGTGATTGCCAAAATGTTGGAACCAAAACAAATCACCATAATTAGCAGATTCTAAATATAAATCTTCAGCATCAAAGGCAGCATAATATTTCAAATCAGCAAACAAAGCCTCTACGGCCTGAACATCCCGAACATCAGAACGTATGTTTTGTTTAACCACATCCCCCATGTTAACTCTAAGCACCTTAGGGACATTTATAACTTCAGTGGGCCCATGGATTTGAAATTTAACAGCATCCCAGACAATCCCATCCAGGACAGGCCAAGCAGTGATGTTAACAAAAGCCAAGTCTCTCCTCAATCTGTGGGCAGAATGGGACGAGGAATGGGGTGCCAATGTTCCATTCAGATGTCGAATGCATGTTCTCTCCTCGACATAGTGTCCATTAATGAATCAGAAAAAATAAAACACAAAACCAATTGACATAAAAAGGTAAAGTGAAAAAAGCCCCAACCAAATGTACGTCCAAGGGGGAATCAAAAAATGTTTCTTAAACAATGTTGCATAGGCCCTAATCCTTGTGGGCTTTCCTGAAGTCCGTGAAACAGTGTCAAATGAAAATATGGATTCTGTGGCTAAGCGGGTTTGCAAATCAGGCATCGATAAGTCAGTTGGGTATGTGTAGTCAGTTTCATCAAGTTGAGTACCAGGCAATGCACTCAATAAAGGACTGGAAACTGCAGGCATCTCGGGGGCCACCTCCGGCGCATGATCTGAAGCAGTGGCCAATACAGAATTTCTTAACATCGAAGGACATGAGACTGCCGGTGTCATGCTAAGAAGAATCGGCCACTCTGTGTATCTTGACATTGTCAATGAAGATATACCTGTTTTCTTTACGACCTGGAAGTGGTGGTAAAATGGCTGTTCTTGTGCCCTGCACACCAAGCGCTGGAACTGGAGCACGGTATGAGGGACCAAATTCCTTCTTGTTATCGATCTTCTCCCAAACCAGTTCTCCAACTTGGGGTAGCCAGCCAACTACCGGGATCTGCAACGCATCATACGAAGTGGAGGGCAAATGTTCCTTTGGAAGACCGTCTCTTGTCTTTTGTAGAGTCTGTAGAACATTGCAATGTTCATCTACGTCAAAGGAGGCAGCAACAGCCATTGAGTCTAGACCGTCAAGGTCCGGTAGATACATCTTGATACCAAAGAGCATTTCGTATGGGGTCCGCCCACCCAGAGACCTTCAAGGGAGATTATTAGGAGCCCTCTGCACGCCATTGAGATGGGCCAGCCAGTTCCTGCCAGTGCCTATAACTCGAACTGTCAATGATTGCTTTAAGTCACGGTGCATTCGTTCCACAACACTATTACCCTCAGGTCGGTATGGAGACGAAAACCTGACTTGGACCCCCATCAAAGCCATGGCATCCTTATACACCTTAGAGGCGAAAGCAGGACCCTGATCCGAATGAAAGGTACCACAGGCAAAAATCCCTACAAAGACAGGCCATACCCATACAAAGCGTGTGCATGAATCAACTGCGACTAAGAAGTACTTATATGCAGTATCAGAAGAAAAAGGACCGCAGTGATCTAAGTAAACACAACCTAATGGTTTATTAGAAATGAACAACTGTTTTTGGGGTGGTCGCGCAGCAGTTGAAGGCTTAATCTCCTGGCAAATGTCACATTGAAGGACGTAGTCACGCGTCTGTTTGTACAGTCCCCGCCACCAAAAACGTTGTTGTAATTGAGACACAGTGGCTGAAACGCCTGCATGCACAGACGCAACACCTTCATGGGCCGCTGTGATCAATGTATGTCTGCGATCCGAGTTGGGAATCAATCTCTCCCCAACTTCAGGAATTTTCACATAAGGAACCTTATCAGGACTTAAGTGGTATGTGTACTTCGAAGGGAACCCCGTAGGATATTTACCTCCCTTCTCAGTAGCTGCAACAGCCGCCAAGATATCATCATCAATCTTACTTTTGGACCGTGTGACTGCTGCAACTAAACATGTTGATACCACTGATTTCGCTGCTTCATCAGCAAGCGAGTTGCAAATAGCGTGGACTCCCATGCGCTGATGACCAAGAGTATGAATTACAAACACGAGTGGCAACTGCTCTTTAAGCTCAGCCACTCGGACCCAGATAATTTTATGTTTTATAGTGCTACCCTTGGAATCACGAAAATCATTCTGAATCCAAAAGAACAAGTTTTCATTGTAAGACTGAACACAGTAGTAAGAATCACTTACGATTAGTGTCGTCACACTAGGATCTGCGTACTCAAATGCAAGCATCAGAGCACGAAGCTCCGCTAATTGTGCGGTGCAGTCCCCTAGAGTCTGCGTGTGCACGACTCTGGACTTGAACTCATCGTTCACCATGGCACCTACTACAATGTCGCATGCGGAAACGTAGGCGTGTTTAGAACCTTGCGCAACCTGCGCCGAACCATCAGTGTATATGATGCAATGGAATTCCTCCAAAGGCCGCATTGCCAAAGGTGCAGGATGAACAAATTCATATTTCAAAAACTCCTGCGACCGTAAGGAGGCATAAAAAACAAATGTGACATCCGGAGACGTCAATGATGCTGCCCATTGTAACCACCGAGGGTGCAAAGCTTTAGAATTAGGCACACTGGCTTTCGTAACTGCTTCCAAAGCAGGACACGGAGTAACAACCAACATGCGTTTCCCCTGAGACAGAGCGTGTTACTTCAGAATCGCCATCTGTACAGCCGTCAAAACTCTCTCGACAGTGGAAAATCGCATTTCAGCCAAAGTGTACAAGTGGGACTTGTAGGCAATTGGTACTGTGTCTCCTTCGTTAAAAGTAAGGTATGTGAAACCCACCGTCCCAAGGATAATTCTTATCACCAGGTTGGTGTGGTTGTCACGAGTCAATAAGTATTTAGAAGCGAGCAGATCAGCCTGCAAAGATTGCAGTATAGCTGAATGCTCTGGCAGCCAGTTTGATTTGGTAAATGTTGGTTGTATCAAAGCATACAAAGGCTTGATACGCTGGGCATATTCAGGTATGTATGTCCTCCCGAAATTCAAAAATCCCAGCAAAGACTGTAATTTTTTCAGAGTCGTCGGAGCGCGCAATGGTGCGCATTTCTCCAAGAAGTGAGGAGCTAATCCTCTACCTTCATTGTAGAGCTCGTAGCCCAGAAACAACACTCTGTACTCCGCAATGTGCGATTTTGCAAAGTTGAACTTGTAACCGAAGTCTGCAAAGCTACAAATTAAGGAGTCAACTCGACACAGAAGCTCCCAAAGTTTGTCATCTGTGAGATAAATGTCATCCACATACGAACAAGCATCTGGGTCATCTCTCTCCAAGAGAGAGACTATGCGGACAGGAAACAACCCAGGAGTATTGTGATAGCCCATCGGTAAACGTTTGACATTTTTTTGGACACCGCCGCAAGTAAAGGAGGTCCACTGGGAACTCAGACCATCCAAATAGTGGGCATAAAAACCGTTGGAATAGTCAAGCGTGGTTTTAAACCGCTTACGCACAAGACTATTCACTATTGCAGAGCCGTGAGTATTCTGTACTGCACAGGTACGGCAATTCGAGTTTAAATGCCGGTAATCCAATACTAAACGATGTGAACCGTCAGGCTTGGTCACAGTAAAAAGAGGGTTATTCATTGGTGACACACAAGTTTCAATCACTCCTTGATATTCCAATTGTTCAAGGATTTCCGCATCAGAAGCCTTAGCTTCACGTTTATGGGATATTGAGGTTGAGGCTGTGGCATAGACCGCATAGGGATCTCGTGGTGTGGGGAAAATGTATCCCAACCACAGTGTGTATGATACAGAGCCGGCGCAAGGGCTTTAGCCCACTCTTCTGCAAAATTCAGCGCATGCTCCTTCGAGACAGTGTGCACGAAACTAGGGATGATCACCTCCTCCCCTCTTGGAGCTGCGAGAACAAAAGGTGGGGGCCTGTCAGCCTCCGCTAACAAAATGTCATAGGTAGTTGTAAGATTCAACCAAAATACCCCTTTTATGGTACGTTGAATGTCACCGGCGGCAGACCCGAGAGCAGAGGACGGCCCGGGACCAGGGTTCGATTCCCGGCGCGGCAGGTTTCTGGACCAGGGTCAGCGGACTCGATAATTCTCTCGCCTCGGTGCCCACTCTGATCAGCGATCACACTCGGCAACTCTGGGCATTAGCTTGCCTCATCTTCACTAACGGCCCCACCAGACCGCCGGGGATGCCTGGTCTCACCCTGGAGACACCCATTAAGGGACCATCTCTCAGGGAAGCCAGGAAGGGTTTCGCAGCGGTCGAAGCGCCTTGGGACCCTACGGGTAAGTAGTGCGCTATATAAATGCCAATACAATACATACACCTTCAATGAACAGGACTATTTCATAAAGTCTGTCAGGGGGAGCTAGTCTTGTGTCAGCTATCTTCACAACAACATAACGGTCAGTCGCTGTCACCTTCAGTAGTGGATGCAGGGCCTCTCGCAGTATGGTAATTTCCACCGTGCTGTCCAGCAAGGTCAGAGCCCATGTCAGAATCCGAAGCTGCGTTCTCACTATCTGTGGCATATCTCGCTGTTAAAGCGGCGACTTTCTTTTTCTGAAACTGGGGTCTCTTCGGTGCAGAATCGTCCTGCTTGCCTTTACCGTCTTTCGGGCGGGGCTGGTCGCGTCCTTGCTGGCCACCCGACCCCTGCCGTCTCCTCCACCACCGGTCGAAAAAGGCTGATGACTTCTGAAAAGAGCAAGGAGAGCGTTGATCAGAAACCTGAAAACGATCAGGTGATTTTATCATCGCGCGATCGCGCAAGTCATAAACACGTTCTGGGGGCGCAGGCAATGGAGACGCAGGACGAGACTCCTGTTTCTGTTGTTGTTGCTTTACCTGTTTTTGTTTTTTCGGCCAATTTTGCTTTTTGGTCTTGGACTGGTCATCAGTTTCTGACTTCTTCCCTTGGGGTTGTTTTTTCTCTTTAGTAGAAAAAGGCTTGAGATCCCTACTATTGAGGCCCACGGTTTTATAAGTCGCCACAATAATCCTCGCTAACTGTCGGGGTTTTTCGGCATCGGGAATAGCCTGCAAAGTATTGGCAACCTGAAAGTTCACCGCATCCCCCTTGACATTAGCAAGTATCAAGTCAAGTTAAGATTTGTATAGCGCACTACTCACCTAGAGGGTCTCAAGGCGCTTGAGGGGGGGGGGGGTACGTTACTTATCGAATATCCAAGTTTTTAGTTGTTTTCTGAAGGAGAGGTGGTGCTGTGTAAGGCGAAGGTGAGTGGGGAGAGAATTCCAGGTCTTGGCCACTAAGTAGGAGAAGGATCTTCCCCCCATGGTGGATCTTTGGATGCGTGGAATCGCGGCGAGGGCTTGATTGGACGATCGTAGTTGGTGGGTGGGGGTGTAAAAGGTCAGGCGCATGTTGAGGTATTCGGGTCCTAGGTCGTAAAGGGCTTTGTGTGCATGGGTGAGGAGACGGAACATTATTCTCTTGTTGACGGGGAGCCAGTGGAGGTCTTTCAGGTGACAGGAAATCTGAGCTTGGCGGGGGATGTCTAGGATGAGTCTGGCTGAGGCTTCTGGATGCGTTGGAGTTTTTTCTGTAGTTTGGCTGTGCTTCCGGCGTAAAGGGTGTTTCCGTAGTCCAGTCGGCTTGTGACCAGTGCATGGGTGACCGTCTTTCTTGTTTCGGTGGGGATCCAGCGGAAGATTTTTTTGAGCATACGTAAGATGTTGAAGCATGATGATGAGACGGCGTTGACTTGTCTGGTCATCGAGAGGGAGGAGTCCAGGATGAAGCCCAGGTTACGTGCGTGATCCGTTGGCTTGGGTGCATTTCCCAGGGCCGGTGGCCACCGTGAGTCGTCCTAAGCGGAGGGGGATGATCCTAAGATGAGGACTTCCATTTTGTCCGAGTTCAGTTTTAAATGGCTGTTCTTCATCCACTCGGCCACTTCATTCATCCCATCGTGTAGGTTGGTTTTGGCGGTGTTTGGGTCTTTGGTGAGGGAGAGGATCAGCTGGGTGTCGTCTGCGTAGGAGATGATGTTGAGGTTGTGTTGGCGCGCGATGGATGCGAGGGGGCTCATGTATACGTTGAAGAGGGTGGGACTGAGTGATGATCCTTGAGGAATGCCGCAGATGACTTTAGTGGCTTCCGATTTGAAAGGGGGGAGGCAGACTCTCTGGGTTCTTCTGGCGAGAAATGAGATGATCCAGTTCAATGCTTTTCCTTGTATTCCGACGTTGCTGAGGCGTTGTATAAGGGTGCTATGGCAGACTGTGTCGAAGGCTGCGGAGAGGTCAAGTAGCATGAGGGCCGCTGTTTCTCCGTTGTCCAGTAGAGTTCGAATGTCGTCTATTGCTGCGATGAGGGCGGTCTCTGTGCTGTGTTTGGCTCGGAAGCTGGACTGTGATGGGTCGAGGGAGCCGTTAGATTTGAGGAAGGCGGCGAGCTGACTGTTGACGGTTTTCTCAATGACTTTGGCAGGGAATGGGAGCAGCGAAATGGGGCGGTAGTTCTTAAGTTCAGTGGGGTCTGCTGTGGGTTTCTTCAGGAGGGTGCTGAGTTCTGCATGTTTCCAGCTTTCCGGGAAGGTAGCGGAGTTGAGGGAGCAGTTGATGACATCTCGGAGATGGGGTGCGATAATGGAGTCTGCTTTTTTGAAAATGTGGTGGAGACATGGGTCGGTTGGCGATCCTGAGTGGATGGAGTTCATCAAGCGGATGGTGTCTTCAGTGGTGATTGGGTTCCAGACACAAAGGTTGTTGGAGGGGGGTTTTTGGTTCGGCGGTGGGTGGGGTGGACTGGTCGCCAAAGCTGTTATGTATGTCAGCGATTTTGTTGTGGAAGAACGAGGCTAGAGAGTTGCAGAGACATCGGTACCCACATCAAAGGTGCCACAGAGGCGCATACCCAATTCAACAGCAGCCTCAGATCCGTGCTCATCCTGAACACATTTAAGGACCGTCGGCAGGACAGTCATAGACGGAGTGCCGTAATACCTTGTATAGACCACCGTAAATGTTTTACCCCAGGTCTCACAGTCACCGATTTCAGGGGTCAAGTCTTTCGGTAAGCTAATTGTCAGAATCCTGTGTTTCTCACCAGGAGTCGTGTTAGGAAATACCGCTTCCAGCTGGTCAAGCCAGAAAGGAAAATCATCCTTTTCCTGGGGGCGCTTGACGATCACAGCATTGACTATAACGGGACTGAGTTTCATACCGTCCTGTCCGGCAGGAAGCGCCGCACCACCCGGGGCCCCGCCCAGGAAATTACGGGTTATGTATTGCACTAATGACCTAATCACGCTAATTGCGACCACATGTAGTTGTCTTAACTCAACCACGGTACATGCCCAGTGTTGAGGATGAGGTGTAAATCCAGCCAAAACAGGTCAGTTTGCGCCTGGAATGGACAAAGGACCTAACCTCGGAGCTGCTAAAGTATGGGGGTAGGGCGCCATCAAACCAAACGCTATGCTGCCAAGTATCTATAGGAATTTCCTGTGCCCTATATGGTGCATATTCCTGTGGTACAGCTGTGGGAGTGTACATGTCGAACACATTAGTATTTGCGTTTCACAGCCGGAAAGGTCACCCACGAGTAAAAAAATCTCATACAGGTAAGCCACCCCTGCACTCACCACCATTATCACTGAGATGCCATCCACGGGAACATTATAATTTTGCCAATGATTCGTACCGCAATGCGACTATGCTGAGGAATGTCCACTGTGGCCATAGCGACACAAAAAGGAAAAGGTACAAAGGAAACTTTGTAGCCCAACTGGGTAGTAATTCAAAGAAACCGTTTCAAAAGATTCAAGCTTGAAAAAGACCTATGTAAATATAGGTAGGGTTGTCCGACACCACCGTTAACCAGAAACAATAGTGAAGGTGTTAAGGACTGAATATTGTACTACTCAAGTGCCATGTTATAAGGCCACCCACGTTGGGCGCCGTGTCGCAGGGATTCCGTTCTCATACAGAACTGTGCATAGAGACTTGGAACCTCAGTGAATTAGGGTGTACCAAAACTCACCTCAGTACCCAAAATCCCCTACCAGACTAGCTACAGTGTCTCATTGGTTATCACAGACTCCCAATGCTTAGACAAACCAGAACATGGACTTAGTACACCTCAGGTAACGTGGAACACATGAACACTCTTTCGTTATACAATCATTTCAATCCAGAACAAGGAGTAAATGAGGACGCGTGCATATATGAAATGTTTATTCACTAATGCAGTGTTCTCAAATGCAGTATCTTAGCTAATACAAGCAAACATATTATAAGAAACAAAGTAATCGGCATACTCACTAGTCCATAGAACACAAAAGATAAAACGAATAGGGTTCAGTAACACCTTGTTCTCACCCTCCCTAGCTAGTATTTTATATTATATCTAAGAAGGTCTCTTTGGGTTTTTAGCAGGGCGGCCCCATACCTCAAGATCCTAGTGGTAAGGGATCACATCATCTTCCACCAGCTCTCTGCATGCGAAGCACCATCAAGTGTTTTCTATGCTCTTGTGTAAAGCAATATAAAACGCGCCAGAATTTGGCCGCAGCTGCATGTATGTTATGTCTAGGAGCGTGCGAAGATCAGACCTCACAACAACCACTGTGTTGAAATATCCTTGAAGGTTTTTGCACTCACTGTACAGACACAGCTCACCAAGCAAGACTGATATCAGAGTAACAACATATTATTCTCACATGAATCAAAACATTCTACTAGGCTCAAAGTTAAAGCAACAGCTATGTGTCGTGTGCAGAAGCAGCAGAAAGGTAAAATGGCGTTTAAACTCCTAATAAGCTCATGCTAACTTAACACAGCATATAGGCAAGGTATATCTATATGACAGTGCTTTTCCTACACTACAGCTGTGTAAAGGGCCAGAGGATTTGTCTCCACTGACCATGTGTGCCTGTACGTTTGCCACCGCGCCAAAAGGCGCCGAGGTCCCTTGAGTGAGCTGTCCATTATAGTTCGGAAAGGGCGGGAAAAACGTTTGATACTCCTAGTGTGTGGTGCGGTGCTTCTATGCGTTTGCACATGCCTCTTGTGTATAGGGTCAAAGAGCGAGCAGGGCAGCAGGTGAGGAGAAAGCAGCCTCCTGGCCACAGGAACTACAAGGGGATCGCGCTCGAGAAACTCATGGATGCAAAGACCTCCCTCGAGTATTACAGCTAATTTTCGACTGCAGATATGGAGTGAAGCACACTTGCCCAGCCTCGACTGTGCTCACTAATGTTTTGGACTGATTAAAAACGTTACTGAATTTGAACTTCAACTCGGGCACCAGCTATATCTGTAAGTGCTTCCTGTTGAGGTTTAACTTTTGTGACAGGAGCCTCGTGCCAGAATGAATCCTGCCTTGCATAGTTATCCACGAAGATGCCACCATTTTGTGCAATACCTCTACTCAACTGGAGTACTGGCTAATCAGTAAGTGCTACCTCGTTGTGTAAATGTATAGTGCTTTTCCTACACTGCAGCTGCGTAAAGGGCCAGAAGATTTGTCTCCACTGACCATGTGTGGCTGTAACTTTGCCAACGCTCCAAAAGGTGCTGAGGTCCCTTAAGTGAGCTCTCCATCATAGCTGGAAAAGGGCGGGAAAAACGTTTGATACTGCTAGTGTGTGTTGCGGGCTTCTATGCTTGTGCACATGCTTCTTGTGTAAAGGGTCAGAGTGCGAACAGGGCAGCAGGTGAGGAGAAAGCAGCCTCCTGGCCACAGGAACTACAAGGGGATCGCGCTTGAGAAACTCATGGATGCAAAGACATCCCTTGAGTATTACAGCTAATTTCCGACGGCAGGGATGGGGTTAAAGCACACTTACCCAGCCTCGACAGTGCTCACTAATGTTTTGGGCTGATTAAAACGTTGCTGAATTTGAACTTCAACTCGGGCACCTGCTTTATTTATCTGTAAGTGCTTCCTGTTGAGGTTTAATTTTTGTGACAGGAGCCTCGTGCCATACTTGTAACTATTCTCTGACCCTGCTTCGAGGGTCAGAGCAGGGTCAGAGAATAGTTGCAAGTAGGAAACGAGGCGCCGCTCAGGAAGCACTTACAGCGTTACAGCAGGTGCCCAAGTTGAAGTTAATTTCTTTGTAACCATTTTGTAAATGGTTACAAAGAAATTAACTTCAACTTGGGCACCTGCTGTAACCCTGTAATTGTTTCCTAGAAAAAATTTGCACCACTCACAGATTTGTGGATTTTTCTGCAATTTTGCAAGATTCGCAAATCGTGAAATTGAAGAAAATCCGCAAATTTCACGAGCGGAACACATTTTCGGCCCATACTTACTTGATATATACTTACACCCTCCACTCCTTTAAGTACAGACTCCATAGCACACTGGAAAACAGAAGAGGCAGATACCAGACCAAAGGGCATCCTAATGAATCTGAACGTTCCAAATGGAGTAATGAACGCTGTAAGTCTCTGCAAGATTCCTCCAATTCAATCTGATGATACACAGAGTTAAGGTCAAATATACTAAAAACCTTTGCCCCCCCCCAAGCGAAACCAACAACTCATTAATATTTCGAAGGGGATATCTATCTACAATAACATTCTTATTTAATTGCCTCAAATCAATGCAGAGACGTAAATCTCCATTAGGTTTTCTGGCACAGGTGCAAGCCATTCTGTGCCCTCTACTTCTTCGATGATACCACAACATTTAAGTTAACTAATCTCCTTTCGCATGTCCTCCCTCACAGCAATTGGCACATTCCTCAGTTTACAACAAACGGGTTGTACATCTTTTTTTAATTTGATTTTATGTTGGTATTCCTGCAAACAACATAAATCATTTTTGAAAACATTAGGAAACCCTTTCTTCAAAGTATCCACAAAATCATGATCAACAGACACTTCCATGGTACTTTCCCTATCTCTAATCTGTATGGGAGGATCAGAATCGAGATCAAGGAATACCCACAAATCACCTTGATGAATCCAACTGATGATACTATCACCTTTGTTTGAAACATAAATTTTCTCTCAAACCATTCTGCCTTTATTTTCAATTAACCCAACAAAATAACCATGCATTTTGATGGGTTCACCTCCATACGCAAATGGTGTAATGTCAAGTTTCTTCATACCAATTTTTTTTTCAGTTTCTTTACATAAAAATCATAAGAGACAATGGTAATTTTAGCACCAGAATCAAACAAAACACATGTAGGTTTCCCTTCTACAATTATGGAATCAAATGGACAGGATTTAACAGAATTTCTAGTTTCAACTTGCACAATTATTTGTCCACACACAAAGTCTTCATCAGTTGCTTGACAGATATTTTCATCATATACATCTACTTTTTTGATTTTAGGCACAAATTTGCTCCTACACACTATAGCAAAGTGCCCTTTCTTCTTTTCTTACATTTGCTACATGTTTGACTTAACACAGGGCATTTTTTTTATCATTAGCAAGATATCCTGCATTACCACACCTAAAGCATTTTAGTTCAAAAACATTACCTTTTTGTACCCCTTTATCAGTTTGACTCTTCTCTTGCAAATATTTACAATTTTCTTTTACCACTTGTACATTTACATCTTTTTCACTCTCTTTTTTCATGACAGCAACACATTTTAAAGAATGCTCAATTCTTTTTGCTTTCACAAGTACCTCTTCAAGAGTTTAGTTCATCTCTTAACCACAACTCCTCTCTCACTTTTTCCATATTACATCCAAACATAAACTGATCACAAATTCACTCATCTTGTAAATGATCAAATTTGCACGATGAAGCAAGTTTCCTAAGATCAGTAACATAACCTTTCACAGAGTCCTCATCTCTTTGAGTTCTCTAAGCAAAATTATACCTTTCTAGGATGGTGCTCACTTCAGGCAAGTAATGTTTATCAAACCTCTTAATGCATATCTCATACTCATTTAAGTCTTCTGCATCCATGGCCGGTAAATCTGGAAGATGATCGAAAACATCTTGTCTTTCCGAACCTAAACAATGGAGAAGTAGTGACGTGACGTCTTCCTCGCTGCACTAAGTGTGGCACCCCAAACTTTTGCATATATTTCAAAAACTGTTTTCCATTTGTGCCAATTATTTGTGGAACTCCTGGACTTGACAAGAAAAAGGGTGGAGCAGTAACATTTTGCATATTCACAAACAATATCAAGCAATTGAATTAGAAATTGAAACAATAGAACATACTAAACAATCAAAATATTGAGAATATATGTAAATAAATAAAGAACAAAGAGCATGTCACAGAGGTGATTCAACCCAACAAAAAAATAATTCAAGATAACAGCAATAGTGTGCATTAGTGTGTTACACTTCTTATATACCTACAAAATATTAGTGTGTGCATTACTGAATTTATGCACATGAAAATTACATAAAAATAATCATGAATGACCAGTGTGCGTATCACTGAGATGACACGTAGAATATAAGAATGTAATATAATACTGTCAACCGGTTACCAGCTTCTCCAGCAATGTATCTTATTGAGGATGTCTTCAAAGATGGCCGACAGATGATGAGCTCCGGCCGGAAGTCTCCTGGCTTGGGATTGCCTTTTAGGCTTAAACCCCCTGGAAGCTGCCCCCCTTCTTGGACCCCTACTCACACCTGAGATTAGACTCAACTGCAGTTCTCATCTCTCCAACTCTCGCGTTGGAATTTGACATTTTCAGAGTAACCTGGATCATTATCTTAACCAGGGAGACCGAGCAATATTGCTGATGCCCTGTAGAGCTGCCATACAGCTGTAGAGGAGATTATCCCTGGTTCACCCCCTCGACCGTCACCTATTCAGCCGGGGCATTGGGCACAGTTCTCCTTGTCTCCCCACTTTGTCTCCTTGCTCGTCCTCTCTCCGACGAATTACTGTAGCATTGTTTTTACTATGTTTTTTATGCTCTTGTAACAGATGTAATGTGTAACATGTAACTCATTGATCCTCATGTAAAGCGCTCTGATACCTCTGGGTCTAGCCAGCACTATATAAAACTCTTTAAATAAATAAATAAAATAAACAAGTTGCAAAAGTGAGCGTGTCACTGTAAATCAAAATCACTGAGATAACACGCAGAATATTTGTGGCAAAAGTGAGCATGTCACGGAAAATTATGCAACTCTCAAAGGACCAATAGTTGAGCACACTTTCATATGTATTATAAACTTGAATGACCAGTGTGCATATTACTGAGATAACACGCAGTACATATGTGGAAAAGGGAGCGTTTCATTGAATTGAGTACACTAGAACATGAATTTAAACGTGACAGTGCATGTATCACTGAGATGATACACTGATAAACTGTGGCAAAAGTGAGCATGCCACTGAAAATCACGCAATCCGATCCGTCCTTGAAAGTTATTACAAATACCGATGTTGAAATACGACTGTGAGCCAATGGAAACTAATTGCTCACCAACCAATGAAATGCCGTTTTGTAAGTAGGAGTGGCGTCGGCATGTAACATAGGGAAATGAAGACAGAAACAGAAGTCAACCAACAGATAAGACTTCGACAACGTGCATCTTCGATCCGCTGAACTCAACAGTTTAGGAGATTGCGGAACAGAGCAGCTAATGAAGCGGCGGAAACAGAGCAGCTTACGACGTGGCAGAAACAGAGCAGCTTACGACACGTTGCCAACTGTCATCAACTGCCTGAATCTGAACCTGTGAGTAAATGGACTGCTGCTCGAATCTGCCAAAATGTTGTTTAATTCACACACAGCCTAATCCAGCATATTACAGTTACGCAATTTAGAGGCTGCACAGCAAACTAAAATGAATAGCCGATTAAAGAATTGCGCTGGTTGATCAGTTGCGCACCAATATAGAACGCAATATTGAAAGTTATTACAAATACCGATGTTGAAATACGACTGTGAGCCAATGGAAACTAATGGCTCACCAACCAATGAAATGCCGTTTTGTAAGTAGGAGTGGCGTCGGCATGTAACATAGGGAAATGAAGGCAGAAACAGAAGTCAACCAACAGATAAGACTTCGACAACGTGCATCCTCCCTCTGCTGAACTCAAGAGAGGTAAGACTTCGACAATGTGCATCCCCCCTCCGCTGAGCTTAGGAGATTGCGGAACAGAGCAGCTTACGAAGGGGCGGAAACAGAGCAGCTTACGACGTGGCGGAAACAGAGCAGCTTATGACGCGTTGTCAACTGTCATCAACTGCCTGAATCCGACACTGTGAGTAAATTGACTACCGCTCAAATCCGCCAAAATATTGTTTAATTCACACACAGCCTAATCCAGCATATTACAGTTACGCAATTTAGCGGCTGCATAGCAAACTAAAATGAATAGCCGATTAAAGAATTGCGCTGGTTGATCAGTTGCACACCAATATAGAACACTCAAATTTAACAATTGACAAAGTAACTGCGCAACGCTGGTGAGAATGCGTTACTCCCTCTGATGTTATACTTCTTAATGTTTATCAAAAAATTTGCTCTTAAATAGTCTTTATCCGGACACAATAGGTTGAAATAGTACTGCCAGCGTAAACGCCACATTATACTTAAGACTGACAATACAGCAAATTAACCATGATAATGTGCACTTTCCTTCAGTCAGTTTTCTCTAAGAGAAGCACAAATCTTATAGGTTATCCATGCGCATGAAAGTCTAAATGGGTTGTCTCTCACCAAAAGTTACTTGTAGAAAATCTGACATCCACATGTGTTGAGATCTTCTTTGGGAATTAATGTGCCTGCCGTCTACGTCAAAGTGAAATTCAATACATAAATAAATAAATAAATAAATGAATAAATATGAAAGCAGGACATGGTTGAGATGTGAACACGAAGTTTATTTCTTCACAAGAAGATCCCATCCGGACTTATGCTGGCTTTGCCTCCTGCCTCATTCTTCATGTCTGTTTCTCCCAGTGCCTGTCCCTCGCGTACAGAGCCTGTGTAAGCGACACTGTGCAAGACCCTCCTGCCCGAGTCGGTAGGAGGCACTGGATGTTTCTTGAGCCGTGCTGTGCTTCAAAGTCCTCGAAGGTTCCCGCTTCGCATCAATTGAGTCACCGGAGGCTGATGGGGAAACGTGTTGTTCTTCATGCCTGCGTCCTCATCTCTTGAGCCGGTTGCTGGCGGGTGTGGGGACCCTCCTGCATGAGTAGCTTTTGCTTGCCCTGGAGCGTCGAGGGAAGGCACTGGAGGTTGCTGGAGAGACGTGCCATACTTCCTGGTGGAAAAGGGGGTGGTGATGAACAGAGTGTCTGAGTTAAACAGACCACTCTGATCCATCACCGTTATTTATCTCACTGCCCCATCCCAGCTCAGAACCTGGCTATATGCAAATCAGTCTGTCCCTGGCCCAGTGCATCATGGGAACAGGGCAGACTAAACTACCAAGCCAATTCTTCACCAGAAAGGAGACAAGCTACCGGGGACCGGTTTCTGGCATTTCAGCCTTCTTCGGCCCGGCTTGCTTGAATCCTGATGGAGCAGTGAGAAAGGGACCCATGTCTGAGTATACCCTGCCACACCTATAGTGGCCAAAAACGATTTAGAAAAGGGGGTGGTGATGAACAGAGTGTCTGAGTAGTTTGGTTTGCCCTGTTCCCATCATGCACTGGGACAGGAACAGACTAATTTGCATACAGCCAGGTTCTGAAACTGGGATGGTGCAGTGAGCTAAAAAACGGTGTTGGATCTAGCCCTGATCTCTTGACTGGGTGAGAGCTTTCTGCTTAATTCAGAGACTCTGTCCCTCACCACCCCTTGTTGTAAATATTTTTGTCCACCCTAAGCGTGGAAGGGTATTCTCAGATGTGAGACCCTTGCTCATTGCACCATCAGGATTCAAGCAAACCGGGCCGAAGACGGCTGTAATGCCAGAAACCGGTCCCCGGGAGCTTGTTTCCTTCCCAGTGTAAGAATTGGCTTTTGTAGTTTGGTTTGCCCTGTTCCCATCATGCACTGGGACAGGAACAGACTAATTTGCATACAGCCAGGTTCTGAAACTGGGATGGTGCAGTGAGCTAAAAAACGGTGTTGGATCTAGCCCTGATCTCTTGACTGGGTGAGAGCTTTCTGCTTAATTCAGAGACTCTGTCCCTCACCACCCCTTGTTGTAAATATTTTTGTCCACCCTAAGCGTGGAAGGGTATTCTCAGATGTGAGACCCTTGCTCATTGCACCATCAGGATTCAAGCAAACCGGGCCGAAGACGGCTGTAATGCCAGAAACCGGTCCCCGGGAGCTTGTTTCCTTCCCAGTGTAAGAATTGGCTTTTGTAGTTTGGTTTGCCCTGTTCCCATCATGCACTGGGACAGGAACAGACTAATTTGCATACAGCCAGGTTCTGAAACTGGGATGGTGCAGTGAGCTAAAAAACGGTGTTGGATCTAGCCCTGATCTCTTGACTGGGTGAGAGCTTTCTGCTTAATTCAGAGACTCTGTCCCTCACCACCCCTTGTTGTAAATATACTTCCTGGTGGAGCACGGTGTCAAAGTCATCGGAAGCTCCTGCTTCGCACCGAGGGAGGCACCGGGGGTTGCTTGGGAGATGTGCTGTAGGTCCAAGCGGCGTGCGGTGTTAAAGTCCTCGGTGGCTCCTGCATCACATCATGGGAAGCATCAGAGGCTCCTAGGGATACGTGTTGTCCTTCCAAATGGCGCACTGCACCTAAGACCGTGGAGGCTCCTGCATCTCATCATCACAGCTTCTCCTTCCACGATCAAGACCCGGGTGAGTGGCGAAGGTACTGGTAGCTCTTGGGGGCTGAGAGGTCTATCTCGCGCTGGAGCGCCAGGCACTGGGTGTATCTCTCTGATGTCTACTCTTTGAAACCACAGTGACTCATATGCTGGTCATGACGTGGACTGGCATTTTTTTGCATTGCTGCCTCACTTCATTACGTTTTGTTTTCTTTTTGGTCTCTTCTTCTCTCTTCATCGTCCTATTCTACAAAATGGCCACTTATTGTTATTTATCTAAACAAAGGAAGCCATCCCTTGCAACAGGTCTTCTCCTTCAGAGATAATTAATTAATTTACAACCAACTGAAATACGACCTCAATCCCACAATTCCCTTTGTGTTTCATCCCTACAGATTCAGGACTGCCCTATGATAATAGAAAGAGGACCTTCCCACCAATATGGTGCAACTGAAGTAGGACCACAATCCCAAAATCCCTCATGAGGCCAGGTTCATAGAAACAGGACTACTCTGGGGCTCTCATGATCTATGAACACAGAAAAAGGACCGCACTAACTTGGTCTCATGCTCTCTTGGTCCATGGACACAAACAAAGGACTGCACTAACGTTTATCTTGAGACAGGATTATTCTGTATTTCATATGTGTTTTCATATGTGTTATCGTAATTTTCTGACTAAGGGACTGTATATATCCTGACCTCAATCCCTCATCGATCCTGTTCATAGAATTAGGACTATTCTGTGACCCACCTGTTTTATGTTAATACCATTACTAGGGCTACATATAGGCCCGTGTGTTATCTTACTTAGGATTCGTCCATTCTTGTCCAGGTACCCTTTCTCCTCTATTTACTATTTCTCTTACCTCTCTCCCTTACTCTTCAAATTCTGAATTAGGCCTCTCCTCTCCCTACTCCCATTCTCTGCTCTACTCAGCCTTATTACTCAGATCTTTTCCCCGCTATCCCGGGATCACTGCTCTCATTATGGAACCTACAGGCACTCATACCTACAAAATCATCTACCCTTCCAAACTCAACAAAAAATCGCCCAAACGCTTTAAACACAACTTTCTTAAATCTCACCCAGAAACGCCCTTTGCTGACCCTTACTTCACACCACATAATGGAATCACGACCGCTGATATCATTTTCTTCACTAGACGTAGAGCCCAATGGAGGAAAGCTTTCCTAGCCTTATTCTCGATCTCACTGACGAGGAAATCCGCACATTGTCTTATGATATACACCGCTCCATCACAATTCTTCCATGTTATGTTATGTTATGTTACTATTTGTTTTGTAGAGCGCTCAGCTGCTCCAAAGAGCGTCCCGGCGCTAAAGATCATCACACCAAAATACCAGCAACTAACATAACGTCATAACGGCACCAAGATTAACCATAACAGCAATTACAAGGCAAAAAGATAAGCCACATGCCACAGCCACCTTCACAATCTACAACAATGGAACTATTCTCATCCAATCCACAGACCGCAGTCTAAATCTATTTGATAACATCTTCTCCACTATAAAAGATTATGTTTCTAATCCTCCTACCTCTTCCAAAATTACCCAATTTACTCAATTTCCCCTCACTCCCAGCACTCCGGTCACCACTAGTCCTACCCTCCTTACCACCCTCCCATCTCCTACCCCCCTGCCATCCTTGAGCGCTGGTCCTCACTCTTCCCCCAACCTCTCTTTCTCACCCTCCAGCACCCCACCATACTCTCCCCGAACCCTCTCACGCCTCCAACCTGCTCTAATTCACCTCTTGCACAATCTCTCAGGCTGCCCACTATGCCCACAGCCCCTTACACTTCCTGTCCCTCTTCCCCTCCATCATCCCTCCCCCTACCGCCTCCCTATCACTTAACAACACCTTAGTCCTCCCTCTACCCTGTACATCCCCTCACGCTCCCTGTACAGTAGTCGTCCCTCCTCTGGCTCCAAACAGAGACCATTCCCCTCCCACTGAATCCCCCCAAGAACCCTGCACAGTAGTCGTTCCCCCTCTGGCTCCAAACTGAAACCATTCCCCTCCCACTGAATCCCCTCACGTACCCTGCACAAGAGTCGTTCCACCACTGACTCCAAGTTGTGACCACTCTCTTCCCAATAATATTCTAACCATCATACCTCTCCTCTCTTCATTAGCCATTTCCACTTCCCTTACACCTTTGCCTTCACTGTGCACTACATTACATGCATCTACCCCCACCGTTCCCCCCTTTGAGTTCATCTGATCTCACTCCTAACCGAATCATACCCACCCAACCCATTTCTCATTCCAACACCAACACCTCTACCGTTCCAATCTACACCTTGGATAAGATTATGACAACTCTTCTTCAGATCAAGGATGATCTCCATTCCTTCAAAGAGTTATTCTCGAAATAACCCAGGCATCCTTTACCCCCTAGAAACTCCTTACCCTACAAGCGCCTCACCCAACCCCCACCTCCTTGCAAACAGAATCCTCCTTATTGGACATCCATCCCCTCGCGTAATTCTACCATCCGTCCTCTTCGCAGTGTCAACCCACTCTCTGCGTACGACATTCGCTCTCTCCTACACTCATATGATCTCTCACACTTGACCCACACAGCCCCCACATATCTTCCCATCCCTACTATTCCTCTCAATCCCCACAGGTCCACCAAACAGAACGATAGAGGTATCTTTGCTGATAATCTAAAAAAAGTCACACTCACCACCGACCCCTCTTCCTCCCTCATCACTCCTCGGCTTAAGTGCACTCTTCTGAACTCTAGATCGGCCCCCAGACATGCCTCAGACATTGCAGATCTCATTATCGCACATGACCTAAACTTGATCATACTCACCGAAACCTGGTTAACAGACTCCTCCTCACCACTCATTGACATTCTAGTTCCCCCTAATTACCACATCATTAGGCTAGACAGGGTTGGCAAAACAGGGGGTGGACTTGCATGTATTCACCGTAGCAATCTCGCAATCAGTAGAGCCAGTTCACCTTTATTCTCCTCCTGTGAACATCTTTGTCTTGATATCATCAGCGAAGCTAACCCTGTTTGCTCCCTACATATTATCTACCACCCTCCAGGAGACAACCTCACCTTTACTGAACACCTCATGGATCTGATCACACGAACACTGGACGTCAACATACACAGATTTTCCTTGGAATTTCAACCTTCATTGGAACGACCACAACGACTCTGTGGTCAAGTGTCTCAAAAACGTCCTCATCGACCTAGACCTCACACAAATTTGCAACAGCCCCACCCACGACAAAGGCTCTATCCTGGATCTTATCATCTCCAAAGCTGACTCTATCCAACTCGACTCAATCCAACCCTGTGACTGCTCTGACCACTTCATTATCACTTTCTTCATTATCGAAAAAATGAAGCTTATTCCGGCTCAATCCACCAGACCTGAGGTCTGGAAGAGAGATCTGAAGAAACTCAACCCCAACTCACTACCCTCCCTCAACCACAATCTTCTCTTACCCCCCCATTGGCGTTGTTGACGTACAGGCTCTTACCGACCACTACCTCAACTCGATGTCCTCAATTATCAATGCAGCTGACCCCCTTCAAGTAAAGAATGTTTCCTCAAAAATCTCTAAACCATGGTATGACGGGATTCTTTATGATGATAGACGAGCGATGAGACTGGCAGAACGTAACTGGAGATCTGTCCAGTCAGCTTTACACCTCAAAACGCTTAAGAAAAAGAGAAACGCTTACTTCAGAAAAATCAAAAGCTCGAAAACTGCTTTCTTTAGCTTCCAGCTTGATCAAGCAAAAAACCGACCAAAAAAACTGTTCGAGTTAATAAAAACTCAATCCAGAGATGTCCCTCAGACTCTCTCAAACACCTCTAATGCACTGCCGTCCTGTGAAGAATTCTCTTCCTTCTTTAACTTAAAGACAGACAACATCAGGAATGACCTCCTCACTGATCTAAATCTCTACTCTAACCCTTACAGTAAACCGTCCATTGAGTTAAAAAAAAAAATGCTTCGTGGTCATCCTTTGAAATGTACTCGGAAGAAAAAATTGCCAAGATTCTTAGCACACTTAAGCCTTCCAATCACCTCACTGACCCTCTACCCGCAAACACCGTAAAGGACTTTATCCCATTACTTCTCCCCCTATGGACCAAAATCATTAATAGCTCACTCCAACAAGGATGCATCCCAGATTCCCTCAAAGTGGGACAGGTTTCGCCCATTTTAAAGAAACCCACAGCGGACCCCTCCGATCTTAACAACTATCGCCCTATCACCAATATCCCTACTCTAGCCAAACTACTAGAAAAATGCGTGCACCTTCAACTGACTAAACACATCGAGCACTTTCACCTCCTCAACCCATATCAATCAGGTTTCCGAGCGGGCCAGAGTACTGAATCTGCTATGACCCACATCATTGATGATGCACTTCAAATACTTGATCAGAATGGTTCCTGCCTCCTCAAACTACTCGATCTCTCCTCAGCCTTCGATACGGTCAAACATGAGAATTTACTTGATCTGCTGAATCTCAGAATGGGTATCTCAGGGACAGTTCTCAATTGGTTCACCTCCTTTCTGCACAACAGGACCCAAAATTTCAATATCAATAATACTATGTCCACTCCAGTCCCTGTAACACTTCGTGTCCCTCAAGGATCCTCCCTCTCCCCTACTCTGTTTTATCTAGTCGTGGAGCCACTTACTGTACTCTAATGTTCAATTCCACATGTACGCTGATGACACCCAACTCTACCTCAAAATACACACACTCGATGACATCAAAATACTCAACACAATGATTAGGAACACACAGACCTGGCTAGCATAGAATCACTTCAAACTTAACGCGCTAAAAACAGAATTCCTCCTAATTTATTTATTTATTTATTTAGTTTTCTTATAGAGCGCTAACAATCATCCCAAGGGGATATCACGGCGCTGAATTTGCTAAAGTACGGGTGCAGTGGGCATCGTTACTTGATTTAGTCGAAGTGGGGGAAAAGGAACGTTTTTAATTTTTTCCTAAATGCCAGGTGGCATTCTGTGAGTCGGAGGGCCACAGGCAGTTCGTTCCACTTCCTTGCTGCAACGTGGGAAAAGGCTCGTTCGCCCATCCTGGCTTTTTTAACCCGGGGGATGCTGGCTAGCGCCGCAAATTGAGAGCGGAGGTTTCTGGTGGGAGTGTAGAAGTGAATCCTGTTTCTCAGTATGAGAGGTCCTGTCTGATGCAGTGCTCTCTGAGTGATGCATAGCATTTTAAAAGTTGCTCTTTGCTTCATCGGCAGCCAGTGCAGATCACGCAGACAGTTTGAGGCCGAATCATATTTCCTTTTCATGCAGATGGCTTTGGATGCTGCGTTCTGCACCAATTGAAGTTTGGTGAATAGGTACTCCGCCATGCCTACAAACAGGGAGTTTCCATAGTCCAGCCTACTCATCAAGAGAGACTGAACTAGGATCCTTCTGCACTCCATTGGGACCCATGGAAAGACTCTTTTGAGCATTTTCAGGATTGCAAAGCCTTTGCCACATATAGTGGCTACATGAGTTTTCATGGAGAGGGTAGTGTCAATGGTTATTCCGAGGTTCTTCGCTGTTGATGTCGGGGCAGGCGGGATACCCAGGGCTTCCGGCCACCACGTGTCGTTCCACAGTTCAGTATGGCCTCCGAACAGCAGTATCTCTGATTTGTCTGCATTTAGCTTAAGATAGTGCTTGTGCATCCAGTCAGCCAAATCAGAGAGACAGTTTATAAGCCTATCCTTGGGATTATCTTCCTCATCCAAAACTACAGTAAGTTGGGTGTCATCAGCGTAGGAGCAGATTTCGACACCCATCTTCTACCAACTTCAGCGAGGGAGGACACAAAAACATTAAACATGGTAGGGCTTAGCTCCTCCCTCCAAAATCCCCATCACTCAGGCCTGGCTTAACCATCTCACTGCTCTCAACATTCAACCTACTATTGTGGACTCTGTGAAATCTTTAGGCATAACCCTCGACGGCAATCTCAACATGCATCATCACATCAGCAATGCAACAAAGGGAGCTAATTTCCACATCAATACTTTGCGTAAATTGAAACCTTTGCTCCCTCCCAAGGATTTCAAAACTGCAGTCCAAGCCTTGGTCATCCCACAAGTGGAAAATGGAAGTGCTGCCCTCTGTGGTCTCCCTCTATCAACAATCGCACCATTAAAAGCCTCTATTAATGCTGCAGCCAGACTTATCACAGGCTCGAAAAAAAAGTCACACATCACTCCCGATCTAAAAGCTCTAAACTGGCTGCCCTACGAAGCCAGAATACATCTGAAAATCGCTTGTATGACCCACAAAGCTTTACACCAAAATTCCCCCAGTTATCTCGCACAGAAACTGACAATTTCTGGTGGATCAAGAGCGACAAGAAGCGCAGACAATCTTCTTTTGAAACCCAGGAGATTCCACAGGAATGGCGCCCAGGATAAGGAATGCCCTCCCTCCAGAAATCAGACTTATCTCATCCACGGCATCCTTCAAAAAAGAAGTAGAAACTCTCCTCTTAGCCAAATTTACCTGAACTTTGACTATTGTAATATGGTAGCTCAATACTTTTCCTCCTGACACTATTTATATTATTTTTTGTATGTATATTGACCGCCTTGCATCGTTGCCACCTATCTTGTTATTCTTTATTTTGTAACCATTTACACCTTTCTTTTCTCAAATGTTTTTGTTTAAATATTATTCATTTGCATGCATATTCACACTCTGTTTGTAAAGCGCTCTGATATCCGTAAGGATCTTGTTCACACTCTATAAAACTTTCAAATAAATAAATAAATAAATAAACTGCAGCTTTCATCAACTGCCTCCTACTCCTCAGGCCAGTTTCGAGGACTATGATCTGTTGAGGTTCTAATAACATGCACAACATTCCAGAGCAGCCGAGACAGCATTAAAACAGGAACACTAATCATTATAACATGCACATTAGTGAAAAACACAAAATACCACAGTTACCTTCAGATATTAGACAAAATTAGGAAGAAGTCGGCAGGTCTGCTGTACATGATCCATCAGGGAAGGGTGAGGAACGTTTTCGTATTTTCTAATCGGAAAAAAAAATGAAAGCTTGGTGCAAAATCAAGCAAGGGATAGAAAGCAATTTGTATTTGGAAAAAGGGGACCCATATATAGTACTGTTGCACTTGCTATACATAGGGAAAAAGTAGGGTTAGGAAAGGTCTATAGCCAAGTGACAAAATAGATTAAACAAATTATTTTCCTATTCTCTAAAGTGGAACCGAAGGTATTATATACCACATATATTTATGATGTATAAAGTCCAACTGTATAAAAAGCCAATAAGCCTTAGATATTTCTGATATAACTTTATTATTCTTTTTATGTATAAATAAGGACTTTTATGCACTTTTTTTCTTTGTAATCTTGTTTTGTTTTTTTGGGTTATTTTTTGTTATATGGTATTCAGTTAAAATTACATAAGAAAAGATACAAAATCAATAGACATGAAACTCGTGTAGAATGTTGAAGGCAAAGCGGTATACACCACTACGCGCGTTTCGGCTCTTGAGCCTTCTTCAGGTGACCGTCTATTGTTATAATTTCAAAGAGTAAGTAACTCAAGTTTGAATGTGGCGGGTTTGATAAATCAGTCGGAAAAATGGCTTCTTGAAATCTCAAAATTGACGAAATATAATCCTATAAGGTTTCTTGTGATATTAGAATCACTTCAATTGCCTTTCTGGGACCAAAATATCACAAGAAACCTTATAGGATTATATTTCGTCAATTTTGAGATTTCAAGAAGCCATTTTTCCGACTGATTTATCAAACCTGCCACATTCAAACTTGAGTTACTTACAGTTTCTGTGAAAATGGACTTATAAATACGTTGACGTGGTTTTGAGGCGGTAAATTATAAAAATCTGCATGTTATGCCCCATTTCCTCAGGGAAGCTCACAATTTTATTTATCACAACTGATGAAAAAGGAGCCTGAGGATACAATTTATTGCGTGCGAGATATAACTCACCGATTACAAAGGACCTGTAATTGAGCCCTTCTGGAAACAATTACCTATACACACTGCGATTATTTGATCTCAAACTGCTAGGTAAGAAAGCTTCTGCATTGCACAAATCACAGCTTAGCCAACGTAACATAATGGACACATCATCAATGCTATGTAATAGACAAAATAATACCACAATCAATACAGAACAAAATAATGGACATTATTGCTACTACAATATTAAAACCTAATGAATACCACAATATTGGAACATAACAACCACAAAAAGAGCACAAAAAACACCACAATATAATCGTTTGATAGTCTACTACCATTACACATTGTATAGTGTAATATTTTCATAAAATGGAGAATATAATAGAACAACCGAAAGTACACTGAATTATTCTTTAGCATTTTATTGAGAGCCCCAAATCACCTGCTATCTTCATAAAAGCTAACCTGCCCTTAACAGACCGAATAGGCAGCCCCTAAGCATATCCGAAGCCAAGTTGCAGAAATGCACAATTCCTTATTTCTGTAGTAACAGTGACACCCAATAGGCCCATTGAATCAACAGCAGATGCTAAACAACCACGGGGTAGATTTTCAAACATTTTGCGCTGGACTAGTGTCACAAAAGAGACACTAACCAGCACAAAATGTTTTTTTTTTAAATTTACTTTCCAGCTCAAAACAAAGTACCCTAAAAGTAGCCCAAAGCAACATGAAGCATTGCTTTGCTTTACTTAGCGCCAAGGGAACGTTACACGGGTGGTACATGAGCGTTTCCATGCAACCACCCATGCCTTTGATGCAAAACCCAAAGGAGGCGCTAACAGGAGAAATGTTTTTATTTCTCCTTTCTTTTCCGACTTTGCATGTATGCTGCACTGTGCAGCACACATACAGAATCGGAAAAGCTTCTAAGCTTGTCTAGGCAGGGTATTTGTTACTGAAAGGGTACCCAACCTGTGCAAAATCTCTGCAAGACTCACGCACATTGGATACACCCTAGCGCTATCGCACTAATGTGTGCACGTGGCTAGCGCTAGGGGGACTGCATGGCGCTCGACAGCTGATACCTGCGCCTCCACTAGATATGGCACACTCCTGCTCCCTCCCTGTCATGCAGCGCAACCTCTTTGAGAGATGCGCTGCATTGCATGCATTATTTGAAAATCTGGTCCCACGTGTCTTCAACAGATTCTTCAACTCACTAGAATCATGTTACAATTCACTCCAACCATGTACAAGAAGTAGCCAACCTCTGATCCCTAAATCCCTAGATTCATGCTTCAGTGACTTTGAGGTCAGATTAATAAAAAAACTCATTGAATTTCTACAAACATACCGTACATCATTTGGTGCTACAATTTTCAGAACTCATACAAAGAATCTTGTTCCAACTGATACCCATGCATATAACTCAGTCATTTGTATCACGCACATGAACAATCTCCTCTCCTAATTACAGCTCTCAGTTATATGTTTTTTTTGTTTTTGACAATTAAGTCTTCGCTTATCCGCACTATTTGTAATTTTATCACTATTTATCCATGTTATCTTTTTTCAAAATGGAAATATAAAGTTGCAACCTCTAAAGACCAAACATTATACTGCAATACTTCCACTCACATGTGTCTGCCTTTGAGTTTCAATTTTATATATAAAAATATTCACTGAAAAAAACAAAGTTTAAAGTGACATTATAGTTAGGTGAAAATTTCTTTGAAAACTTAAATTATAAACTTTAAAAAACACTGACATTCACCAGTTACAGTTTTCTTTAGCAACTATAACTCCTTAACCAAGGTAAGTTTGTCATCAATGATATCATTTCAAATGTTGCAGTGATATTATCCGTGATGCTATAGAGTATGTCATGACTGATGTAATAAGTGCATCTTTGTGTTTTTTCAGTGAATTTCTAAGTGCTGCTTTTAACGTAAAAGTAATATTTCATTAATTATATGTAAAGCCACCTTTCAGCCATGCACAACCTCCTGCCATGCGCGGTGTGGGGTTGTCAACAGGGTCTGTGGCCACTGGCCTTCTGCAAAAATCCTGAGGTTTTTTTAAACTGTTGGGCTCAGGGTGGGTTTACCATGCCCCCTCGTTTGATTTTTAACAGCAAAGATGTACAAAGCATTTTTCCACTACTAAGCAGCCCTATTCACAGAATCGGGGCATTTACGACAAGAAAAAATGCTTTTACAAATGAACAAAATGCAATTTGGTAACTTGTTATCGAATCACATTTTGCATTTGTAAATTCGATATTTGGAAGGAGTGAGTTTAGTGTGTCTCCTCCAAATACTGAATCGGTATGGTATGTATTCCTGTTTTGCGATCAAATTCCGGTCTCAAAGTAGTAATATTTTCCTACCAGTTTAAAACTTGTGGCAATCTATTCGGAAAGGGGAAGGAGTCTCCAAGGGCCCCTTCCCATTTCTGAATGAAAATAAAAATGTTTTTTATCCACGGGCAGCAGTCCCATTGACCACTGTCTATTTCAAGGTTTCATTTTTTTCTTTTTAAATCCATTCCATTTTCCGATAAGGAAACGGGATGCATTAAAAAAAAAAGATTGCTTTATTGAAAAGCAATCACAGATACAGTGGTCCGGTGACCTCAGCAGGCTATTATTCCCCTGATGACTGTGGTTCCTAATAGGTCACAAACTGTATAGACATGAGGTTGGTCTATTTGCGACCCATAAGGATTTCCTAAGTGAAACTCAATGAGTTTCGTACATTAAGAATACTGATTTCCTAATTGCGATTCGGAGAGAATCCAAATTTGGAATTCAACATTACTAATGTTTGTACATCTGGCATTAAGTTCCTGAGCCCTCTAATGGCTGCCTGAAACTTTATTTCTCATGTAGCCAATCAGAGTGCTTGGTCTCTTGGGAACATTAGTCCTGTGTGAGCAAGTCAGGACAAGGGAGAAAAATCCCCCTAACCCAATCAGAACTCTCTATCTTTTGATATTGGGTTCGAGGGACACTCACAAGAGTCCCTTTAGCCCAACTGTCCAGATTTATAAATATTTTGGATCCTTAATTTTTCAAAAACGACGGAATCAGTTTTTGCGATAACATTACATAAACCTTTGTTTTTTCACTGAAAAAAATATATATTTATTCACACACACACACACCCACACACACCCACACACACACACACACACACCCATACACACGCACACATACACACACACACACACACAAACCCACATACACACGCACAAGCACGCACACACACACACACACACACACACACACACATATATACATGTTACACATGGTTCAAAGCTTCCTCAGCAGCATTTTTGCTTTGCTAATACTCAGTGAAGGCTCCTCCACTAAGGCGGAAGAGCATCGCACACTGAACAAAGAAAAAATAAAATAATAATAACTATTGTTATTATCATTTTAGTTTTCCTATTTCATCAGTAGCTCTCGGGCAGGGTAGGGCTGGCCAGAGCAGTGGAGGAGTGGTTTTCACAGCCTAAGTGCTCACGAATGCTTGCCGACACTCTTGGGCCAGCCAACCAGTACTGCACACTTTGCACCTTCCCCACCAGGTTGAATTACACAGCCTGGTGAGGAGCATGCGAATCCTCCCTTTCCCCATTTGAGCACTGAGCCATGGCGCTTAGATCAATGATTAGTTCAGGGGAGCTTGGGAGCCCAGGTGTTTCCTGCTGCCGGCCGGGACTGCAGGAAGAGAAGGAAGTTGACGGAGGATGGAGAAGAGATGGCGTCCAGCCATTACAGGTAAGTGTTTTTTTTCTTCAGTATCTCCCTCTCCCTCCCCCCTCCCACCCGCCTCACCACCTGGGTCCGTGAGCAGCCGTTACTGCTAATAATTTTGGCACTGATTGACAGATCATCATGAAATGTGAAAAAAAATTCATCTACCTCTCTCCTTGGAAAGTGTCGAGGAGGTGAACCTTCAGCCAGGGCTGAGATAGAGGGAAGGTTCCAACAGACTTCTGTACCCATGCAATTTTCAAAGAAAAATTCAACAACAATACAGAGGTACACCAAATTTGGCAGAAAGTTAGATATTAATTCAGATAGTGTGCTTTGCGTGACTTGGTGTCAATCTGTTGATCCTTTCTAGAGAAATTAAGGTTTAAAAATAGAGATATTTGTTGTCAGTGAACTCCTGTGGGAGTCATGCACGACTCCTGTGGGACAAAATAGGCAAAAGGCATTTTGATTGGCTGGTCTGCAGACTGCAGAAAAACTACAGGGCTGAGCATTGTCACTGGCTGAGCACGCCAAAATAAATATTGCAGCCGCTATTACAGGACCCTGGGATTTAGTCCCCAAGTACTGAAAGAAAATCCTGAAAAATAATTCATGAACCATATAAGGAAAAGGGTATGGATGTCCTGGCTCTCTATCACTTGTTGGGGTTCCTAGAGGTACCTTCTCTGGGCTTAAAATTAATAATAATTATTCTGGTCGTCACGTTACTCCCTTAACTTGTGACCCTATGGGACTCCCACAGTAACATATTTTTTAAAGGTTAGGGTGGGCTCCGTGGCTGATATTACTTTATGTTACAAGAAACAGAAATTCACTAAAAAAAAGCATGTTATATGTAAGTAAGGTAGTAAGATTTTACCTTACATTAACCCCTTCGACGCTCATGACGGAATGGTTCCATCATCAGCTTCGATTGGGCTGTGCTGCTGACGGCACCGTTCCGACACGACCACGCCCGTTTTTGAATCTTCAGCGCAGCGCGAAAATTTGCGCAGCGCTGAAGCGGGTAAAAACCTTAGATATTCACAGAAAAGCAAACCAAAAAAGCACTGGAATTCTCCAGTCATATGTAACTGACATAAGTATAATTTGCACTGCTATGATCTCACATATTACATCACTGACGTCTGAAATCTATAGCAGTGCAACCCCTTTTCAGGTCATGCACATGAATAGATTTTGGAATAGGCTCTGGCTAAAGGCAGGCCCTGTAGCCATCTCCTGCTGCGCTCGACCAAAAGAGCATGTACAGCAGAGGTTGGCTGCCTACTTAGGATTGGGCATACGGTCTGACTTTAAGGCAAACCCCTTTCATAATCCCATTCACACAGACACAGACCCTGTGGAGCATTGGTTGGCTCGTTATAGAGCGGTTGCTTTTATAGAAGGTGGATCAAGTATATCATCACAAACTCCATAAATGCACTGGAAAAACAAAGGGAAAGTGAAGTTGTGGTTAGCTTTGGCCTTAGTACCTATTTTTAAAAAAACATTTTCATTTTATAATAACAACTAGGCGGGCAAGCATACCTGAAGAACAGCATTATATCGACATAAAATCCATCAGGCTGAATATACCATTGACACATGAAGTACAAATCTCTGTAAATAAACAAAAAATCTACTTACAATTCCATACAGATACAGTTCAATTGGCTACCAGGGAGGCACGCTTTCAGCAGTATTATACTTCAACGTGGCTCTCACTGTTTATCTCACTGTAACTGGCTGTGATTCACTTTACTCGGGTGAATACATCTCGGGGTTGAGAAGCTCCCTACATAATTCCCTCCAACTATTAATGTCTTCTTCCAGTTTATCACCTTTCCTACTTGCTTTATGTGAATCTCTTCTGCCAAAGACCACTCACACACATCTCTCAACCAGCTTACTACTGTCTGGGCAGGATTACCCCAGTCAGACTATAGCGACCTTCCGTCTAGCCAACACCATGGACAACTGCATCCATTTGTATGCCATTTCTTGGGCCTTGGTACTTGGCCCAACAGACAATGGATGGGGCTGTCCTCCACTCAAATGCCAGTTCCCACACTCAATGTCTCAATCACACGTGATTAGTATTGGTGAACCTCAGCGCATCCCCATGCTAAGTGCAGAAAATATGCCTTGTTACATCTAAGGCATTTGTTGTATGTGATCTTTGTCTCCCTGTGGCTCACATGATGTCACTGTGAGAATACCTGGTGACATCATGGAATGTTGGGGGCTTTGCCTGTAGTTTACTGGCAGTTGGTGCAGGCAGGCTGAGTGACAGGGAGGTCACTCCTGGTGGGGTCCTTTATTACTATCTTAACATCTGGACCTGGAACTATCTTGAATAAAGCAACTTGAATATATTCCTGACTTCTGGACTTCCTATATATACAACATTTTGGCGACTTTTGGACAGTACAACAGCATTCATGTGAGCGGTTGGGGTTAATATGGTGCAATCTCACTGGAGTCACAGGAAACCATGCGTGTTAAGGTGCATGTCCTCTTCTAAACCTTCTGCCAATCTTCATCCCATGCGGCCCGCGTCCTATGAGGAGTAGCCTTTGAATCCGCCCTCATGGCCTTGTATAATAGTGACACCAATCACTGCCCACCCCCACATGCAAGCAATCCATCCGGTGTTTCAGTTGTTTGTGGTGCGTTTGGATACGTCGGTCATTTTGTTCTGACCAGTTCTGTAAGGCCCACGTGCTAAAGGTATTGTCCCTGCCCCAAACCTAACTCTTGCATGCCCGTTCAAATGTGATAAAGATGTCACTGGAATACAGATCTGCCAACACCTGACAGTCACCCTCTCTCCAAGCCTGAAATGTCATATTTTGAACCATTTTTTGTAATGGAGCTAAAATCCAAATGCTTAGTTCCCCGTGAAATGGTGCATGTTGGAGTATTTGCTCTATGAACTTTTGCCAGAGATATGATGTCAGTATAACAATATTTGGTAAGTCTGTGGGCACACCTGCCCCCTGCATCAGGATTTCAGGGAAATGGTCTAGCTGCAGTCGTCCACTGAATAACGATTTAGAAAAGGGGGTGGTGATGAACAGAGTGTCTGAATTGAGCAGACCACTCTTACCCAGTCCAAAGATCAGGGCTTGATCCATCACCGTTATTTATCTCACTGCCCCACCCCGGCTCAGAACCTGGCTATATGCAAATCAGTCTGTCCCTGGCCCAGTGCATCATGGGAACAGGGCAGACTAAACTACCAAGCCAATTCTTCACCAGAAAGGAGACAAGCTACCGGGGACCGGTTTCTGGCATTTCAGCCGTCTTCGGCCCGGCTTGCTTGAATCCTGATGGAGCAGTGAGAAAGGGACTCATGTCTGAGTATACCCTGCCACACCTATAGTGGCCAAAAACGATTTAGAAAAGGGGGTGGTGATGAACAGAGTGTCTGAATTGAGCAGACCACTCTTACCCAGTCCAAAGATCAGGGCTTGATCCATCACCGTTATTTATCTCACTGCCCCACCCCGGCTCAGAACCTGGCTATATGCAAATCAGTCTGTCCCTGGCCCAGTGCATCATGGGAACAGGGCAGACTAAACTACCAAGCCAATTCTTCACCAGAAAGGAGACAAGCTACCGGGGACCGGTTTCTGGCATTTCAGCCCACTGAATAGACGCTTCTCCCAACTATACCCCTCATCCAGCCACCGAGCTGCATGTTGCAGCTGTGCCACGTAATAAGATAGGTCTAGTCTGGGTGCCCATCTTCATATCGCCTTGATAGAACCTGCAATGCCACCCTACTGTGCTTGCCTGCCCAGTATAGGGATACCAACACTGAATTCAGTTGTCTGAAGACTGTCAATGGTATATTGTACAAAAAGTATTGCAGAAGTATTGCACGGGGCGCCTGTCCATTCTCAAGGTGTCTAAAGCTCGGATGGGCGGAAGATCCTTTAGGCATCTGGCTGCGTCAAGCTGGAATAAACTTCCTGTGGTGCTGCGTCTAGAACCATCAGAACTTATCATCAGAGCCAAGTTAAAAACATTATTATTTACCCGGTAACAGGTTCCCACATTAGTACTTCTTCCACAGCACTTGCTCCTTAGCGCGGGTACACGCCGTTGTGCGTCACCAAGCGCCTTATAAAACCCCCTATTATTATTATTATTAGAATGTAGAGACACCGAGGTAACACCACTCGGTAAGACGCAACATAAAACAGTACATCATTTGTGTATAGCGATACCAGGTGAGCACCAGTCTCCACCCGTATTCCCCATTGCATAGGATCCCGCCTGGCCCACACCGCCATGGGTTCAATGGCCAGAGCAAATAGTAGCGGCAAAAGGGGACATCCAGAGAAATCTAGAAAAAAGATAAAATAAAAAATCACAGTTCCACTGTGCATAGCAAAGACCATGCATAGGCAAAGTGGGCACTTCAACCCCAAGATTGGCACAGGACTTGTCATAGGCTTGTATTTCAAGCCTAAATCTGCTTCAGTAGAATGGGTGCTGGTGCAAAGCTTGGTTTCAAGACAGCCCTGCTTCCAGAGCACACTATGTTTAGGCCTAGACATTAGAAATCACCAGCAGTGGACTTCTGAGCAAAACCATGGGTCCCTGTAACTATACATAAACAAATTAAGCATTGCTAAAAGCAGAACCGTGAAATCCAGGCAGAATGAAGGTCATTTGTCCCTCACTGGGACAGACTCTCAGAAACGAACAGCAAGCACGAAGCTGCTGCCTACTATCCACATCCTCCAGAATCACCAGCCGCCTGCAACAGGTGAATCCCCTCCCGAAAGGAAGAGGGAGATGCGTTTGGGCAGCCATTGAGCATCTCTAAAGCTGAAGCATCTTTTAATCTAACTCTTTTGTTCATCTGAGGGAAGCGTGCACCCCAGAAACCTTTAGGGAGAAATGTGCCGTAGCAATCACCTCAGTCTCCACATCGTTGTCCCATCAATTGAACAGTTGCACAGAAGATCTATGTAGGTCAGAGAGAGGGGAGGGGGGAGAGGCAGCGAGTGTGTGTTTACCACGTCCTTTTTTCCTCCACTTTACAGTCGATGCATTTTTACAATTAATGTGACGACCACAGGCCGAGGTTACCTCCCATAGTTACAGCTATAACTGATTTTGGCTTTAATAGCATTGATCTTAGCAAAGATAGCGATTTCTGGGTACTTTGGGCAAGATGTTTCAAACTCACACATGTGCAGAGCATCAGCTGTCTAGTTTGCCCGCCCTTTCCCACACGACGTAGCCTCTCATATGCACCAAATAGCAAATTCTCTTTCCTTCCTAAACATACAATGTCTGTTCATGAAAGGCTTCTGTGTCGCCTACTGTAAATCTCAAAAGGTGCAAACTTTGAGAGACCTGGGACAGGCTCGGAAGCGGACGGGTTCAACATTCACAAGAAGGATTCGGAACAGTGCCTACATGAGAATGGATCTATGGGAAGAGAGAGGACTGAACTCTGCACTCGCCTTGTTAAATATTGGCGAAGATTCCTCCACAACCATGCCGAAAGTGCACGGGACCCACTGCAGCAAGTGTTCTCGTGGCTGTTTGACCTCGATAGCGATCAAACTCTGCTTTCTATGAAACAGTTTCAAGGACGCTTTCTATCTATTTGTTCAGGTGATAAGCAGCAACATGCCCTTTTGTGGACGTTCACAGCAAAGAAAAGCTGACTCACATCAAAAACAAAGAAGCACTTTGACCAGCACTTTATATCACACATTAGGTCTGGTGAACGTCTCTGACCAATCTCCAAATTGTTTCTCTTATTTCAGCCCTTGGCGCGTTCGTCCCAAAAAGAGCGCATAGTTTCTTCTGGGCACTTTCCCACCAAATATCTTGTGGACAGGGTCGGATTGGGATCACAATTTGGCCCGGGCACTGACGGAAAAAGTGGCCCACATTCAGGGGGCGTGGCCCACAATTAAGGGGTGTGGCCCACATTCAAGGGGCGTGCCCTTTCATGAAACACCATTTGGTTACACACTTCAATGTCCTTGAATATTAGATGTAAATACATTAAGAATTTGACCTAGTATGGTAGTGCAATGTCCAGTGACCAGCTGAAAGAGGGCACCAAAGAGCAGAAATTAAAATCTGTTCCGAACAGGGGCCCAAAAATATGTTTGGACCAGGGCTCCCAAAATCCTTAAGTTGTTTGGCACAGACACGGAATGAAAGTGAGCGGATGCTGTTCTTGCACAGGACACAGGGCCAAGGTGACAATGGCGCCATGCTAAGCAACTAAAAAAACAGCAAGGTCCCTTTCTGTCACAAAATTATTCGAGCCCTCCAGGGAAGGAGCACCTAATAAGCAGGAAACCCCTGCTATTACTACCTACTCAGCCCTCAACAGACCTTCCGCTCAGGAGCACATGAATAGGAGTAAGGCCCCTGCAATTAGTAAATTAATCAGCCCTCCCCAGCCCTCCAGGCCTCAGGGCAATGTCCTGGCAGGGGAGCACAAAACACAGCTGCTGGGTTATTGATGGTAGCCAGGGGGAGGCTGAGGTGAAGGTGGTGCAAGTTGCAAAGTACACCTGGCCCCCACAGCGAAACCCATTCTTCCTCGCCCACTATGCCCTGAATGTGAAGGGCTGTGGGCGAGGTGTTAAAACTAACACTGTTTATGTGCTGCGTGGGCCCCACGGGGGCCGAAGTGAAAATGGCTCAAAGGCCTGTGCAACACCTGGCCCCCAGGGAGGCCGATTTTTTCAATCACCCCCTCCCCAGCCACCCTCAGCGTGATTGCTTTGCAGGGCAGGGGGTGACTGCGGCTGCACAGTGAAGTTGCATTCATTTCTCTCTCTCTGTCTCCGTGCCCTCTGTGGGCCGTTTATTCTCCTCCCCTTTCCTAGTCCACAGAGAGCACGGAGACAGAGACAGAGAAATGAAAGCAGCTTCACTGTGCGGCTGTGAAAAGGGAGAAAAAAAAACGGCCCACAGAGGGCACGGAGACACTGGCCCTTCGGCCCATGCCTGAATGCCCGCATTGCCAATCCGCCCCTGCTTGTGGATATGATTCTTTTTAGATTACAAACGATAGTCTTAAACCAGTCTTTTAGAAACAAATAGCTATTGACTATGTTGAACGTCAGGGATAAAGAGGTTGTTATAGCTGGGTTAAAATAGATGGATTAGCAAACTCTCCGTATTGTTAAACTCCAATTCATTAATTGAATGAACACGGCAATTTTAAGGCGCAGTGGATCTCACCCATTCTTAATTTAATGGTACTCTTATATCATAAGTAATGAATGGGACATATAATATAATGATAGACATCACAGTAGGATGCCATAATGAGCACTACTGGGTATAATTATGGATACAACAGTGCCATGTTAATACTGAATCTACGATGTTTGCCCAACCACGAAAATACAAAGGTGTGCTTAGGACACAAATACTATCTTCCCATATTTAACATACTGAATCATTGCACACAGTTGATGAATAAAGGATTAAATATCAGAAATCATATTGTGAGAAGTTGGCTTCGGATATGATGCTCACTTATGTAAGTGTGTTACAGTAAACAAATGATGGACGGAATGCTGTCAATGTAAACATTCTCCCCCAGTCAAAAGATCAGGGTTAAATCTATCGCTCTTTTGCCTACTACGCCCCCTGAATTTGGACCCAGCCATAAGGAAATCAGTCTTGATCCTGTGCCCCATGGGAACAGTCCAGCCCGAACTACCAGGTCAGGTCTTCCATGGACCAGAAATAAGCATCCTGGGACAGGCGAGCTTAAATCCAGTGTCACAGTGAGCAAGGGACCCATGTCTGGGCATACCCATCGCACATAGGGCGAAAAATCTTACAGCACACAAATGATGGACAGAATGCTGACAATGCAAACATTCTTTCCCAGTGAAAAAATCTGGGTTAAACACATCGTTCTTTTGCCCACTACGCCACCCCAGTTTGGACCCAGCCATATGCAAATCAGTCTTGACCCTGTGCCCCATGGGAACAGTCCAGACCGAACTGTCAGGCCAGGTCATCCCTGGACCGGAAACAAACATCCTGGGACTGATTTCAGGGTATGTTACCCTTCTTCAGCCAGGCTAGCTTGAATCCAGTGGCACAGTGAGCAAGGGACCCACGTCTGGGCATACCCATCCCACTTAGATCGAAAAGTGTTAAGCAAACAAATGATGGATGGAATGCTGACAATGCAAACATTCTCCCCCAGTTAGAAGATCTGGGTTAAATCCATTATTCCTTTGCCCACTATGCCACCCAGTTTGGGCCCAGCCATATGCAAATCAGTCTTGACCCTGTGCCCCATGGGAATAGTCCAGACAGAACTGCCAGGCCAGGTCTTCCTTGGACTGGAAACAAGCATCATGGGACCGGTTTCAGGGTATGTCACCCTTCTTCAGCCAGGCTAGCTTGAATCTAGTGGCACCATGAACAAGGGACCCACGTCTGGGCATACCCATCCCACTTAGGGCGAAAAAAGTGTTACAGCAAACAAATGTTGGATGGAATGCTGACAATGGAAACATTCTCCTCCAGTTAAAAGATCTGGGTTAAATCCATTGTTCTTTTGTCCACCACATCACCCCAGTTAGGACCCAGCCATATGCAAATCAGTCTTGACCCTGTGCTCCATGGGAACAGTCCAGACCATTCTGCCAGGCCAGGTCTTCCCTGGACCGGAAACAAGCATCCTGGGACCAGTTTCAGGGTATGTCACCCTTCTTCAGCCAGGCGTGCTTGAATACAGTGGCACAGTGAGCAAGGCAATGAGAGAAAGGGGCCCCTTGTAGCTAATGATATGGGGCAGACAGGCAGGCGAAAATGCAGATACTTCAAAACACAGAAAAATTACTGCCCCCTATGTTTAATGTAGCAGCTCGATTAGAGTCCTGAATTTACACAATGCAGAGATGAGCTCACTGATATCAGAAAAAAGACCACATTTTTAGGTAAATAGAAACATTCTTTTATTTCTTTTCCATTCGATTTTTAATCTATCATTTCATATCAAGAAAATCGGAACTAAACAGTGATATAGCACAATAAATAATTAAATACACACCCCACACACACCTACATACCGTCAATCAAACTATGCAACAAACAAACTCATTTTGCAACATAGCACATATCATACTGTCAAGCATACCCATACATCCTTCATTTATTCAAAACTCATCATACTTCCAGAGTCAGATGTAGCACTAAATTTCCTGCCAAATAAGTCTCCCCGTAACAGGATAGGAGATCAGATGACAAAAATGTCAGGACAGACTATAAAACACCAACGTGCATTTCGGTGCCGGGCCAGATCTAAAGCCACACCTTCATCAGGGCAGTCAGAGTAGGGGGGAGGGGGAAAGTGTGAAGAAACATCATACAATCTGCAATAAGTAAAAACAGTTTCAAATTTACATACATATTCTTAGTGTGAACAATTATAAAAATGTATCTAAACAATAAATACCGATTATTTTACAGTTTGTGCAACATATCTGGTAAAGAACAGTGAGCTCAAAACAATGCATCAAAAAGTTTCAAAGAATAATTTTACTAAAACGAGCAAGAACCTCATGGAGGGAATCCCAACGGACCACTACAGAAAACAACAAGATACAACTCACAACATGTAAACTGCTATTCCATTTGAGGGTGGAAAAGGAAAGGGAGGGATAATGGTCGCCCAGACCCTCGCGTCCCAATTTAACTGCTCGATAACTAGTTAGCCGCCAGGGTACAGGGTCCCTAAATTGAAAAATTATTATCAGAAGCTGGCAGACTGACAGCGCATGGAGGTCGCCCTAGATGTTTCGGTGTATCCACATAGCCAGCTTCCGTCCCCCCAGAAGGGTATCTTAATAAATACTCATAAACATGAACAAATACTTACAAGCAAAAAGGAGTTAGTTTAGCGGTTTTCCAGAACGAAACTGAACTTCAAATGGCCCTGTTCATTTATAAGATAGATAGAATTGAACAACAGCAATGCCCGTGGAAGGGTATCATAGAAATTCTGCAAACACAGAGGCCGAGGTTTTAGGCGTCAATGTTCACTCTTTCAATATGACTAAAAACAGGCCGGAGATGGAAAATTCCGGCTCATTGTCATAAACCCACTTACCAAGAATGAGGTCGAAAACGTCTCGGAGGGCCCCCACTGGCTTTCAAAGAAACAATGAAGTCTACGGGACACGGCTCGTCCGTTTTGGGAGGGAGGGCGAGGGGTGGGAGAAAAGTAGACCAAAATTGTTTTGAGTGTGGAAAAGGCCGCTTTATTAGGAAACAGGTGCACATTACAAATATAAAACCTTGTCAATGCCTTACAAAACTATACCTCACTAAATAAATAATTAACTACAAACCCCGCCCCCCACCCCCTCCCCTAAAATTCTTTGGCCCCTCCCCCACCCAACAATACAGCATTAAAACATTAAAACAACATTATAAACATCACATCATCAATAAAACATGACGTCATTAATCAAATCATTACGTCATCATTTAAACCCTTTATTCATCAAACCCCAATCACTTATTGAAAGCCAGGCCCTCTATAACCATAAACCCTGCCTGACCCTTCACTCCTGCCAATACCCCCCCAAAACCTGAACGGTCAAACAATGACCAACTTCCCCTGAACCTGTCAATCAAAGAATCAATCCAATACTCATCAAACAATCTACCATAAACCGCAACGATACAACCAAAAACCCCGCACAGCACCTGTTCCTAGCGACAATACAATTCACAAGAAAAAACCCCTGCACACCTATATCTAAGAAAACAGCCTTTAATCAAAAATTAAAAATATAAAATAAAAGAAGAGAAAAACCCTAAAGTATCAAAAATGAAGGGAGAAAAACCCCAGAAAAAGGACATAATAAATGGGAGGGAGGGAGGGACAAAAACGCTAACAGCCCTCCTAGCCACCAGGTCACCAAACCTAAAATGGTGGCTAGGAGGCGGGAACAGGGACATTTATAATTGGGCTGGCCAGTCCTACTAGGCCAGCCCAAAGCCAGAACATTCTGGCAACTTCCAGGCGAAAACCCCTCGCAGCCCTCCCAAACCGCCCGGGGGAGGAGACCTCCCTGCGGTCAGCTCCCTCCCCCAAGCCCCCCTTGGGAGGGAGGGCGAGGGGTGGGAGAAAAGTAGACCAAAATAGTTTTGAGTGTGGAAAAGGCCGCTTTATTAGGAAACAGGTGCACATTACAAATATAAAACCTTGGGAACGCCTTACAAAACTATACCTCACTAAATAAATAATTAACTACAAACCCCGCCCCCCACCTCCTCCCCTAAAATTCTTTGGCCCCTCCCCCACCCAACAATACAGCATTAAAACATTACAACAACATTATAAACATCACATCATCAATAAAACATTACGTCATTAATCAAATCATTACGTCATCATTTAAACCCTTTATTCATCAAACCCCAATCACATATTGAAAGCCAGGCCCTCTATAACCATAAACCCTGCCTGACCCTTCACTCCTGCCAATACCCCCCCAAAACCTGAACGGTCAAACAATGACCAACTTCCCCTGAACCCGTCAATCAAAGAATCAATCCAATACTCATCAAACAATCTACCATAAACCGCACCGATACAACCAAAAACCCCGCCACCCAGAAAGGTAGGAGGGGGAGAGAAACTACACCACCTCCCTTTCTGCCCCCCCAACCAGTAAACTAGAAACAGAACCGAACCCATATCAACGCTGCATAGCTAGCGAACGCGCCAAAACCTCACGTAGCTCTAACAAGTATAGGTCCATTCCCACTCTTGGCAGGTGAACACCTTCATCTCTGAAAAATTCCACTGTCTCAAATTTAATTTCCCTATGGGAAATTCTGCTAAAACCAAGACCACGGCAGCAGCGAGAAACCTCAGAGTTTACTTTCTTCCTGGCCCTGTCAACAGCCCTGGGATTGACCGCTCCTCTCCAGATCCTACGCGGTATCAATTCAGTCCAAAAGACATGGCACCCAGCCCAAAGCTCTTTAATAAGGCCCAAATCCCTCTTAATAGCTCGAAGTAACACCACACCTTTGGTAGCACAGAGATCGTTCTCCCCCAGATGGATGACCAGAATATCAGGACATAGCCCGCCCACCATATTGTTGTTAAGACAAGGGATTAACTCTCTCCAGAGCATCCCACCTTTCCCCTTCCAAACCACATTGAACATACGAGCGTTAAAACCCAGAAGTTCTCCAAAGTAACTCTGTGCCGCCTGGACTCGGGCCCACTTCACGAAGGAATGCCCAACTATCCAGACTGTCACCACAGGAGAACGAGGCCCAGCAACCGATCCTACAAAAGAAAACAAAGTTAGAGCTCATGGGGAGGAAGATGACGCATGCGCCTCCTTCGCTGGACTCCTCACGTAGCGCTGAAAGCAGTTTGAAGACCAACGCCCTAATCTCATGATATCTCTTTGAGTCCAACCTCTGTTGAAGGCTTCAGTTGCAGCACCAATCCTGAAAGAATGTGTCCCATATAAGTTCCCATCCAGGCCTAAGTGCTGCAAAGCCTTGCGCAAAACCATGCGGAACTGGTATGTTGTAACAGGGGTGCCATCAATATGCTGAAAAACAAGCGCATCATCACCACCCCCACACAATGAACGCCAGCGCCGCGCCAAAAGTAAAGGGCAAGTAAGCCTTGGAGCTCGCGCCTGCAACCACACACCCTTCCCTTTCTTCGTCTGATCAGTTTTGGAGCTGGCCAACCATATATGCACCCCCTCATCAGAACAAAAAACATCACGCCAAAATAAGCCACACTTGTATTTTGAACCCAACAACTCCGAAACCCTGAAAGCTCCAAAAAACATGAATGCCATTAACATGGAAAATAAACATGACTCAAAGTCATCTGAACAAACGGAAGGTAGAATAGTTATCAACCGAGCCAAAATCTGCCAAGATAAAGGAGCCCTGAGTCTACTAGTATGCCCTTGCTCTCTGGCCCAACCCTCGAGCATCCTCCTGCCAATCTCCCCCGCTGTCGGAGAATATCCCCACATCAACTTTCCCATGAAAGCTATCCCTGCCAATTTACCTGCAATGGTTACCTTGGTCAACCCTCTATCCATGAGGTCTAAAATGAAGTTTACCACATCCTCAGAACGACAACAAACTTCCTCACGCCTAGAAGCACCGGACTCCAGAAACTCCCTCCAGGCCAGAGAATAAGCAGAACGCATAGACACAGACAAAGAACCTACCACCAGTTGTAAGACCCGACATTGCCTACGTGCCACAGATGAATCGGCATCGGGGTCGGTGTTCTGTCTGCTTCCCTCGCCAGTCCACGGAATCTCCCCCACTGTGAACGAGACAGAGCATCCGCAATGTCATTGTCCACATCAGGGATGTGCAAAGCACGAAAGTGAATGTTGTGTTTCAAACAACCCAGCACGAAGACTCTCATGAGCTTCAATATCTGTTCATCCCTGGCAGACTGACGGTTAACTATCTCAACAACAGCCATGTTATCCACACGAAAAAGCACCTTCTTATGTGCCAAGAGCTCCCCCCATAGGGTCAAAGCCACCAGCAAAGGGAAAAGCTCCAAAAAGGTAATGCTGCGACCGCCATTCAACCACTCATCTGGCCAACGTTCAGCACACCATCTTCCATTCCAATACAGCCCAAAACCATCACTGCCAGCAGCATCTGAAAACATTTGCACATCCCACTGGAAGTCAACGTCCCGTACCAAAGGAACACCATTAAAAGAAGAGAGAAAAAATTTCCACATTCTCAAATCTTCCTTGACACCAGCAGACAAGTGAACACGGTGGTGAGGCAAATGTTGACCTGCAAGAGCCCTGCCCAATCTGCGACAAAACGTCCTGCCAGCTCTCACAACCCTGCAGGCAAAATTGAGATGGCCTAGAAGCACCTGAACATCTTTCACCAACACTTTCCTTTTCGATAACATGTTCTCCAGCAACTGCAACATTTTCACTTTTTTATCCTCAGGCAGGCGAGCACACATTGCCACAGAATCAATTTCAATTCCTAAAAAGGACAAAACATTTGCAGGACCCATCCTTTTCTCGGGAGCCAAAGGAACTCCCAGATCCTCCATGAGCCCTTGGAAAGTGTCCAGAGCAGACTGGCACTCCGTGGAGCCCGGGGACCCGACAAAGAAAAAGTCATCTAGGTAGTGCGTTACCAGTGAGTGACAGGACTGATGAGTAAAGTACCATTGCAGAAAAGTACTAAAACACTCAAAAAGAGCAGATGAAATGGAGCATCCCATCGGCAGAGCCTTGTCCACATACCATTGACCTGAAAAATGTATACCCAGGAGACACCAATCATCCGGGTGGACAGGCAACAGCCGGAATGCAGACTTTATATCACACTTGGCCATCTCAGCAGCTGCGCCCGCGGTCACAACAAGTGACATGGCCACGTCAACTGAGGAATAAGAGACTGAAACAGCCTCTGGGTCAATAAAATCATTGACAGACGACCCTTCCGGCCATGATAAGTGTTGAATAAGCCTGAATTGTCCCGGATCTTTCTTCGGGACCACTCCAATAGGTGATATTATTAAATTAAGGATCGGCCAATCAGGAAAAGGGCCAGCCATCCTTCCTTCATGTACTTCTTTATTTAGCTTGTCTTGCACCACTGCGCCATGCTCAGATGCTGATTTCAAATTAGCAGACCATCTCCTCTCCCTGGAGCCCATGTAACCCAGCCGGAAACCAAATTCAAAACCATCCAACAATTTTTTCTTTACTGCTTCATCCTCATAGTCCTGAAGCGCAAGGCGCAACCTCTCTAACTTAACCGGTGTATGAGCCCTTGGACCCAACACCCTTAGAACCTCTGGATCCCCTTCCCCCTGAAAACTGTGGGGGCGTCCCTGAACCACCTGTACTCGCCTGTTTCCCCTGTTGGCTTCCTGCTGGCTGGTTATCCCAGCATCTGGAAAATGGGTGTCTCCTACCACAGCCTGAGCATTTATGTTTAAACTTACAATATTCTCTGCTACAAGATCCCTTGTTAAACTCCCAGCATGCGCCAATTCCTGACTGTGTGGTTGAAGTAGCTCCCACCCCTCCCCGGGTGGGCTTGCCCTGAAAGGGCCGGTAAACTAAAGGGAAGCCACTCGCTGTAAAAATAGTCTTCCCCCTGATGCAGATCCCATGGTATGCTGCCATAAGTCAAGATCTAGCTCCCCCCACTTGGCCTCCGGATCCCAAGCCATCCTGGCCCTGAATTCCTCATCATATTGGGACCAAGCAAACCCCCCTCCAGTAATCTGCGCCTTGCGTATCACATCCATGTATTTAAAAAGAGACACGCTGCGCTCTGGAAACTTTTCACAGTATACACTCGCATAAATAAGGAATGCAGCTGTCCAATTTTCAATGTTTAAAGGGACTCTAGGACGTTTTGCCAACTCAAACTCCTCCTCCTTAGACCCCTCTTTGGACCGGACTTCCCGGTGTAGGAGCTTAAGAAGTTCAACATACTCACCGTTCCAAATACGTTCTTTTGTAGTCAACATCAAATGAGCACCCAAAGGCTTTGTGACCCCCATATAAGGTAACTTTTTGATTTTCAATTCCTTACTGGCCAATGGCTCTTTAACCGTACTGGAAGCACCAGTGCTAGTACCACTCTCCACTGTACCCGTGACTTCCACAACATCATCAGTGCCCACAGCAGTGTCCTTAACGTAACGTCCTTTCAGCAACCTCCCCTCACCAATAACAACATCGCTTTCCCCTCCTGTGCCCACAGACACCATAGAAGGTTTGGCCTGTGCAGCTAACTGCTCACCTGGCAACAGAGAGACCACTCTCGAAGGCTCCGCCCGTGGCGCTGAAGTCAATGTGTCCTGTCTGCGAGGCGCCCTGACCGATGGGCCGTGCTCTCTTCTCACTTGCACTTGACTCTGTACCACTGGAGCCTGAAAAACACTACCAGATACATGAGAGGGCGCCCCCCCCCCTCCACGTCCCGCAGTTCACCTTCCTCGGGACTATCCTCGTCATAATCCAGCACCACTGAATCAGAAACAATAGGCAACACATCATTACGGGTCTTACCCAACCCGGTATCAACAATAGTACATTGAAATGTTTGTGAAGAACCTCCAGGGGGGAGGGAGCAGACTGTACCCGCCTGTAACTCCCCTTGCGTTGACTCTGCGGCTCCATAGCCGCCGGTAAGGTAGGACACCTATACCTGCTACCCATTGGGGCCAGCGGGGTCACGCCGGACCCTCGTGTGCTGGCCGCGGCGGGCTCCCTCGGTGGAGCAGAGAGGGCCGCTCTAGGCATTCTCCTCGCTTCACCTTGGCAAAAACGGACTGGAAAGCAACCTGCCAAGTCTGGACCGCCGCACCTATCCCTGTCCTGAAAAGAAAAAGTTTGGACTGGTGTGCTAGGGTTCCTAAAAACTACACCCAAACCAGACTCAGTCCCCCGCCAATTCGAACCCACATTCAACACCTGACCTTTGTCTAAAGAACGTCCTCGAACACTAGATCTCAAAGGCACCTCCCTGACCGGAGAGCCACCGATCACCTCTTCATCCTCACTGCAATCCAAATTATCCACCGCCACTGCTGAAGAAGAAGTCTGAATAGGAGCCCTTGCACGCCACTCGTGGCCCGCACCATCTGTCTGAAAACTCCGCTGCGCAAGACCATCCGCACCAAAATGCTCCCACCCAGGGGAACCACACATAAAATAGGGGCCTCTTGAATCCCCAGTCAAACGTGGAACCGCATCCCTAGGCCCTTGTACAAAACCACCACTCACTTGGCCAAAACCCCTTCCATGCCCCAACATCGTGCCCTGGGAGCCCACACCCCCTACCCTCAGTACACCAGGTAGGCAAATCCCTCCAGTATTATCTACAACTGAAGTACTAAGAACTGTCGACCCTGCACCAAGAGCAGGTCTTGCTACATTACTATCAGGAAGAAAGGTTCCGTGGCCCACCAGTGACACTCTCCTGCCTCCACTCTGAACACTGTCATCCACTCCTAGAAAAACAGCAGACCCAAATCCCCCTGAACGTGGAGCCTCTTGCTCCAAAGCCACACCAGAAACAGAACCCCCTTCACCCATTTGGGCCCATTCTCCCTCTCCCCTGGAACCCGCCCCCACAGACAAAACATCAACCACTGAAGAACCAGGCGTGGAAAACAATAAAGGGCTGCCCACATTACCCCCCACATCCACCATACCAGTATCAGCAACCTGTTCAGAAAATACCTGACCATAAGAAGGCGCCAAGCCCCCAGAGCCCAGCTCAGTATGAGATATCACAATACTAGAATCCCTCCTCTCCCCAGCATGTCTCTCATGCACAAAATGTTTTGAAGGGGTTAACAAAATCCGAGGTGTTGCCTCATGCACAAACTGAGACTCGGCGACGACCCACTACGAATCCAGAACACGCTCCTTGTAAAGCAAATTGCACAGAGCCTCTATGCGCTCCACGCGCAGAGACCGCCTCCTTGAGTTGTGGGCGCCGCTCGACCAGCGGGTCTGAAGCGGAGCGCTTTTTGTTCCCTCCCCTGCCCCCCCTTCCCCGCCTTCCCGCCGAGGCGGCACCTGAAACCAACGGTCCAGCGAAAGCAGGAGCTCCCGCCTGCACAACAGGGGGGGGAAGCAGCGCGTCACCTGAATCCTGCGCCTGCCCCACCATAGCGCCGAACATGCTCGGAGCTCCCCCCGCCCCCACCGCAACTCTTACCTGGGACGCCGGAGCCAAGCGCGTCTCCCTCCCGCCCTCACCAGAAGCGCCGCATACCGCCGGAGCTTCCACCTCCCTTGAAGCTACACGCGCAACCCTCTGGGGGGCCGGCTTCCTCGTACGGGACCGGCCCCTATCGCTTACCTGGCTCGGGTATCTCTTCTTCGGCGACGAGCATGCCATTACCGCAGCAACCACGCCGGCAGAGGCCTGGCGCTGGGGACGCGCCGGCACACCTCCTGCCAGTAAATCCATGCGCCCTGCCTCAGCCAGCAGACGTATCGCCTCAATAACACGAGAATCCTCCATTGTCAAGTGGCAAATCAAGAAGCCTAAGACAAGAAGCCTAAAAAATATCTCACACTAAACCACAATTCCTACACAAAAACGCTAACAGCCCTCCTAGCCACCAGGTCACCAAACCTAAAATGGTGGCTAGGAGGCGGGAACAGGAACATTTATAATTGGGCTGGCCAGTCCTACTAGGCCAGCCCAAAGCCAGAACATTCTGGCAACTTCCAGGCGAAAACCCCTCGCAGCCCTCCCAAACCGCCCGGGGGAGGAGACCTCCCTGCGGTCAGCTCCCTCCCCCAATCCCCCCTTGGCAGAAAGAGATGAATATTCAATCGATACAATAGTGGGTTCACGTGCCAAAATCCGTGGTCTTGGGGGATAATAAAAAGGAGTGAGGATAGATATAATTCCTGTAGTTTAGATGTTGTGCGCTCAGGTGGCCAGGAGTGAAATCAAAACCCAGGTCAGTTCACCCTGCTGTTTAAAAGCGTCAAGAATCCCAGAACACCGCTTAAGGCGTATAGTAAAACCAGCAGTGGATTTACCTGTTAAGATTTGTGGAATTGTCGCAAATTAAAGGTAATTCAGGTCAGCAAAAAGTTTCAATCGTTTGCTTCCGCTCCTGTGGAACACAAAAGGAGAAACTCCAAATGAGGAACAGACGGGTAACCTGATTACGAGCAAAACAAGGGTTTTAGGGCAGGGACATCATCCATTAACATAAATGGATCGAGTCAGCAGGAAGTAGATATACGAAATGGACTACTAGGCGCTTCAACTAAGGGACTAGTCATCATGAAGGATATCCCTGTACACTGGGTTAAATATACTTCCCACCAGCACCGCAAAGACACAGGTGAGGCGACCACAGGTGAGCTGAATAAGCGTGGAAAAGGAAACCGATACACGCAATCACTAACGTTCATATAATGAAGGAAACCATCTAATCGAGCAGCTACATTAAACATAGGGGGCAGTCATTTTTCTGTGTTTTGAAGTACAGTGAGCAAGGCACCCATGTCTGGGCATAGCCATCCCACATAGGGTGAAAAGTCTTACAGCAAACAAATGATGGACAGAATGCTGACAATGCAAACATTCTCCCCCAGTGAAAAGATCTGGGTTAAATCCATCATTCCTTTGCCCACTATGCCACCCCAGTTTGGGCCCAGCCACATGCAAATCAGTCTTGACCCTGTGCCCCATGGGAACAGTCCAGACCGAACTGCCAGGCCAGGTCTGCCCTGGACCGGAAACAAGCTTCCTGGGACTGGTTTCAGGGTATGTCACCCTTCTTCAACTAGGCTAGCTTGAATCCAGTGGCACAGTGAGCAAGGGACTCTGTTCTGGCCATACCCATCCCACTTAGGGCAAAAAGTGTTACAGCAAACAAATGATGGACGGAATGCTGACAATGCAAACGTTCTCCCCCAGTCAAAAGATCTGGGTTAAATCCATTGTTCTTTTGCCCACTACGCCACACCAATTTGGACCCAGCCATATGCAAATCAGTCTTGACCCTGTGCCCCATAGGAACAGTCCAGACTGAACTGCCAGGCCATGTCTTCCCTGGACCCGAAACAAGCATCATGGGACCGAGTAACCCTTCTTCAGCCAGGCTAGCTTGAATCCAGTGGCACTAGGAGCAAGGGACCCACGCCTGGGCATACCCATCCCACTTAAGACAAAAAGTGTTACAGCAAACAAATGATGGACGGAATGCTGACAATGCAAACATTCTCTCCCAGTCAACAGATCTGGATTAAATCCATCGTTCTTTTGCCCACTACGCCACCCCAGTTTGGACCCAGCCATATGCAAATCAATCTTGACCCTGTGCCCCACAGGAACAGTTCAGACCAATCTGCCAGGCCAGGTCTTCCCCGGACCAGAAGCAAGCATCTTGGGACCAGTTTCAGGGCATGTCACCCTTCTTCAGCAAGGCTAGCTTGAATCCAGTGGCAAATTGAGCAAGGGACCCATGTCTGGGCATACCCATCCCATACTGGGATGGCTGGGTCCAAACTGGGGTGGGGTGATGAGGTGAGCAAAAGAATTATGGATTTAACCTAGATCCTTGTGACTGGGGGTGAATGTTTGCATTGTCCAGCATTCTGTTCATCAATTGTTTCTTTTGTATTTGTTGTCCTAAGTGGGAAGGGTATGCCCGGACGTGGGTCCCATGCTAACCACACCACTGGATTCAAGCTAGCATGGCTGATGAAGGGTGATGCCCTGAAACTGGTCCCAGGATGCTTGTTGTCGTTCCAGGGAGGGCCTGGCTTTGCAATTTGGGCTGGACTGTTCCCACAACAAACAGAGTCAAGACTGATTTGCATATGGCTGGGTCCAAACTGGGGTGGTGTGGTGAGCATACAAATTATGGATTTAAATCAGATCCTCGTGACTGGGGTTGAATGTTTTACATTGTCCAGCATTCCATCCATCAATTGTTTGTTTTGCACTTATGTAAGTGTAGCACTCTGCACTAATCCAGATGACACTAAGGGTGATTTTAGTAGATTAGATAACCTTGGAAAGGCTTTCTAAGTGGTAGCTGTGGAGAGCAGCCTTCAGGCTTAGTCTAGGAGGAGTGTAAAGCAGTTCGGTTTACCAGTATCCAATCTTTAGCATAGGCTAAATGAAAAGAAAGCACAGTGTACTTATATAAATAGATATTTATTACAATCACTCACTAACACCGTACAATATCCCCTACCTGGAGATATACTGACAATGCACACAATACTTTGAAATAGTACAATAAACAGGACTAATACACAGTTGACCCCTGGGCGAGACCAAACCAAATATCAAAAATAATGGAATGCGAACCAGGTCAGTAGATGAGACTGGACCCAGTAGGTGTAGTGAGTCATGGACCCAAGTTACCACCCCAGGTGAGAGTCTAGATACCCCACTATAGTCTTATGCAGGAAGATGCACAACTTTGTATTCAATACTTCTCAGGATATGTTGGGGTTGCAGTTTTAAAGAGGAAAGACCCTTCCCAGTGAACACCAAACTGACCCCGTGGAAGACTGACGTTTGAGGAGCCATCCCACTCGTGGAAACCCTCGAAATCAGGATACCTACAACCACTGTTGAGCACAATCGAGGACTTCCAAATGAGACCAATGGAACGTGCACGCGTATATGCCACACCGAGACGTCCCAGAGGCACAGAAGGTGAAGGCCACTCGAGTTCAATGAAACAGGTCTGTGGATGAAGAGGCTTCAAGTACGGGTACATCAGATGAATAGCTCTGCCCGAGCTACCGGGATGCAGAAGACAACAAAATCGGTCCCTCTAACCAACCGTGTCAGCACGGGTATGTTATAGCCGGGACAGAATCGTCAACAGAACCTTTTGATGCGTCCAACTCTGTTGGCATGAACCGGTCGTGAGAACTGATGTAGTCACCGGGTGATGAAGCAATGTAGCAACATGGTGCACAGAGGTTTGGTTGCAGGGCGTTCTATAGAAGGATGCTGGCCTCAGCTCGACAAGAGGACAGCTCAGAACTTAAGGGAGCGCAGACCACCACCTGTATTAACGGGCTTTGTGGAGGCCGCCGGAGCCCAGGTTCGGCAGACTAGTCGATCATGTTGCGGTGCATGTGGATGCAGGAGAGTGACTCCTTCACTCCAAGGGAGATTCCTTTGGATCACAAACACAACAGGAGCAAATGGAGAATAAGAAGTCAGATCGCCCCCCACTCAAACAATCATAAACACTACACGATCTGACCCCTATCGAACAGACCATTTTATAATTAGGGACCCACCAGGAGCTTTCACTGTACACTTCAAAGCCACTTTCACCCAAGAAAGGCCAACATGTTTTGTTGCCAAAACTCTCTAGGCAACTTCGCCAGGGCATTTGGGAAAACCAGTCTTCACCTCTTATTCTTTACTGCACTATATTGAGTAGTTGCCGTCGTCCCTCATACCTGCAACCCTCTTCAATCATGAATACTGCGCCAATAGGTCTCTTTTCTCCTGTCGGACTACAAATATCAGTTTCCACCGCACCCGCGTTGTAAAAACGCAATGTCTCGTGCCACTCGATAAAGTGAAAGTGGCCATATACATGCCTGTTTTTTAACCAGAGGACACTCGCAGCACTCAAAAAAGTATGTCTTTCATGTGAGCGGTCCCTCATTTTAATTGTGAGAATAGTTTCTCTTGTTCACAGTTGGGGTGTAGTGGGCACTGAGTGAGCTATATAGACTCAGTGTTGTTTGGCACACAGTTTTTATGATTTATTCTCTGTTAAACGTCTCACCTCTGAGTAAGTCTAAGCACACACTTTTTCCTTTTTCCTTCTGGCCACGTAAACAATCAATGATGATAACTTGGGCATACTGGCAAGTACCATCCATCCAGCAGCTCCTTGGGTTTGCGTACGTGAGTTGCTTACTGGCCCTCTCTCACATTTTTTGTCTTTAATTTGCAATTTTCACTAGTGTGAGGGTTTGAAGTTACTTTATGCTGTGTACATAGGCTGTGGTTGTTGATGTTGGTTTAAATTGAAGAGCACGGACCAGCAGGCCTTTTGCAATGAGCGGGCCTTGCAAGGGATGTTCCTAAGTGCAGAGTGAAAGCTCCCTGTGGGTCCCTAATTATAAAGTGGTCTGTTCGATAGGGGTCAGATCTTGTAGTGTTGATGAGATTCCTTTGGATTTCTTCAGATGTCCACAGGCCCAGGATGGAACCTGTATGGAGCACGGACACTGATAGTGCCACAGGTTTGGAAGAAGATGAGGTCAGCACAAGACAGAGTCTTCTCAGTTGCAGTCTCTGTCCCAAAGCAAAGGTTGATGAGATCAGTCTGGCACGGACAGCATGACTCGGCCAGAATATCCAGGCGGTCAAAGATGAAGTGGAGTTGGAGCTGAATCAAATTCCACCCACAGTTAAGCTCTTAAGTACCCTCAGGAGAGAGTTGGGAAGATTTAGGTGTTCCTCCCAGAGGAGGGGCTGGACAGTGGGCAGGATACTCCCATGTCCTTTGTCCAGTTTCACACCAGAGTGGGAGCCAACGGCTCCTTGATCTGGCTTGAACTGAATTATGCAAGGAGGGCACTAAATGTGCCCTTCTAGCAGATTAGGTGGCACTGGCAAGCACCTCCACCTCGGTCTAATACACTAAATCCTGTCTGAGAGGACATTACACTTCCCTGTGACAGGAAACCTATTTTCCTAACTTCCTCTTTTCGGGCTCGGCCCAGCAGCAGGAGGGCAGAATTGTGTCTGTTGTCGGCAGCAGCCCTAGCTTGCTGTCAGGCTCTGTAAGATCGGTCCTGGGGGCATGGAGGGCTTCCCAGAGGGGCCTACCATGGATGGAATCATATCTCACACACCGAATACGGTGTGAGATGTATGATTCCAACATGTTTAATATCAAACATGCCCAGGTTCTTTCCAGCCAGTTTAGAGGGTCATCGCATAATGACAAATGGCCTCTCTATATCGTAATGGCTGATTCACATACAAAGTCTGGAGTATAGACTCCAGGGTTTGTAGAGGTGGTTCACTCATGCAGGGCCACCCTCACACTCAGAACTTAGCACACTGTCTTTGTGACTGAAAGGCCTGCTAGAGAGGTGACATAGGTTTCAATTGCAGTGATGCAAGATTTAAAGGAACTTACATCTTTCAGGAAAGGAGCAGGAACCAACTCACACAGGCTGCAATGGCTGGGCTATAGTCAGAGTTTGGATGTCCCTTATGGGTGGCATAACACATGCTGCAGCCCTGTTGTACCTAGGCCAATTAGGATTGTACCAAGGTACACACCATAGCAAATTTAGGGAGAAAACACAGTGGCTGGGGTCCTGATTAGCAGAATCCCAGTCACACTAGTCAGAAGAACAGTAGAACACCAGCAAACAGTGGGGATAACCATGAAAGCAGATCCCACTTTCCTACATATATCCTTTATTTATCAAGTACCTAAATTAAGAGAAATGAAGCTTGGTACATACTAGTACCACAAATGTTTGCGTACATCTTAGAACACTATCACTTAAAACCTGAAATCAGGGCTAATTCACATCATATCAAATTCAGAATTTGCTTGGCTAAAAATGCACCCCTGAAGACAAGTAGCGGTAAATGCAGGATATCACCCCCTTGGTACTCCAGGTAGCAAAATAAATGAAGAGCAACTGAAACTGAGGTGTTTGGAATAGTGCTGGCACCATAGCAATCACAGAGCATTTTTACACTTTCAGATGATCCCCAAAATATCAAATTACAATTGGAGCCTGTCACAAAGGGGAAGGGGTCCCCTGGGGATCCCTTCCCATTTGCGACTCCATTACTACCCTCTTGAAGAGGGTGGTCATTTGCGAGTGTTTTGCAATCGCAAAACATTTGTACATGGGTTACAGAGTGTCAGTCAGTCAGTAAGAAAACTTTATTTGGTTAATTACAACCTTAAAAGTATACCCTATACATAAAATTACTGTTAAAACTTGAACAAGATCATATTAAAAACATGGCATTTGTACTTCCCGTAAAATAGTACATTCCTTCGTACTAAATACAAAAATACCCCTAGGGGTAATTAAGTCAGGTACCCTATTTGGAAGGGAACGCCCCTGAGCACTGAGTCTCTAAACACTTTTTTTGCGAGTCGCAATTTATTTTCGACTCGCAAAATTGTGTTAGTACATGACCATTCCAATTTTAGCATTCGAAAACGGGTCGCTAACCTGTTTGCGCATGCTGAAATTCGACGTACATAGGCCCCTAACATCTTCCCTTGTCTGCAACAGGACCTTCTAATCTGCTGAATCACATATCAATTCCACAATATATGCAACAAGCAACAGCAAACAACAAAGAGATTGAGGGAATGCTTGAATCAATCTCAGCAATGGCAATTGCTTGGGCCGTATCTCAGTCCAAATGGCAAGGCCAAGACCCCTCTAAATGGCAGCAGAAGCAACCCCAGACCAGTTTCATCCTGCTTAGTCCTTGTCAGTTATGTCTAGCTTCAGTCATGTGACAGAGTAGGCACGGGACCCATGCCTTGCATAGCAGTTAAACTTAGATCGTCAACTGGAAGAAATGACATGGTGATGGGTGCAATGCTGGAAGTAACCCCAGCCAGAGGTGATTGCTTGGATCTGAATTAAAATCCATTATTTTTAATCTACTGCTCCATTCTAGACAGAGAATTGCTATGTGCAAATCGGTCTTGGTCCTAATCCGGTAGGAACAGCCCAGACAAAACTGCCTGGCCAGATCTCCTGCAGCCTCGAAAATAAGCAATGTTTCAGCCTATGTAAGCCTCATTATTAAGTTATAGCTTAAAGCTCTGTGGCATAGTGAGCACAGGACCAAAGTGTTGGCATACCTGTCACACACAGGGTGTAATCCTCAACAAGCAGCAAGTTAATAGAGGACAGTCATGAATGAATCTCAACCACTGGCAATTGCTCAGAACTCCCTTCCAGTTCATTGTTTTTCACTCACTAAGCCACTCTAGGAGATATCTGCCCCAGGCAAATAAGTCTTGGTTCTGCTCCAACAGGAACAGTCCAGCTCAAACAGCTAGGCCAGCAATCCCCAGACAGGAACACATGCAAACCCAGACCAGTTTCAGTCTACTTAGCCTTCATACACAAGGTAAAGCTTTAGTCATGTTGCACAGTGATATGTCTGGGCATACACATCGCACTTAGGACATCAACTGCAAAATACAAAATTCTGATGGATGGAATGCTCGAGATAATTTAAGTCACTAGTGATTGCAAGGGTTCACATTCCTCTCTATCGTTTTTGACTTGGCCTGCCTGTTTAGATTGAGATCTGCCATATGCAAATCTGTCTCGGTCCTGCTCTAATCTCAGCCCCTGGCAATCACTCGGGCCACATTCCATCCTCTGAACCACAGAATCCCCAGATTCATGTTTGGGTGAGATTCTTTCTCCTACAAGACATAAAACTCAGTCTCTTATATGACAAATTAAATTTTTTTTAAAAAGAAGAGCAGAAAGCATCAGGTTATATTGAAAGTTTCATAAATAGTACCATATCCAACTGATACCCTGACATATAACTAAGTCATCTGCAATAATATCAACAGCCCCTGCACACAACTGAAATGCCTAGACTTTAACACTTCAGCGTGAATTGTGAATAATGAAGTCTGGTCACGCCCTATTTCCACCAATAGGGTTTTTTTTTTAAATATATTTTTATTAACATTTTCTTCATTACATTACAAAGACAATGACTAATAACAACAAATGGTGGCACCTTCAGTGTGACATCGGCATCATATAAGAACAACAGTGGAGGACAACTAATAACTGTTCTAGAATGTATAACCCACACACCGCCACAGGGGATCACTGTGAGTCAGATAGTGACAATCCATAGTGTGTTAACCATGGCTTCCATATTTTCCAGTACTTTTTGGGACAGCCCCGTGCTTTATACGTCGTCTTTTCCCCCAACATATACATAGCCATACTTTTTTCCCACTCCGTCAGGGATGGGATCGCCACCGCCCCCATGCCTTGGACAAGTCGCGTTTATCTACAACTAATCCTAGTTGAAGTAAGGTTAACTTTGGTTTAGGGAGATCAGTGTCAGTGGATATTCCCAACAAAACAAACTGTGGACTAAGTGGAATCGTCTCTCCCAGGACAGTACCCAACCCTCCCAACATGGTGGCCCAATACTGTTGAATCCGTAAGCAATCCCACACAGTGTGAAAGAATGTACCCACCGACACCCCACATGGCAAACAGGCTGGTGTTTCTGCCCTACCCATACGGTGCAGTCGTGCCCTATCATAATACGCTCTATGCCGATATTTAAATTGTATTAGTCGAAGCCTGGACTTATTGGCCACCTCACGCGGGTGCATCAGCGTCATTTCCCAATCTAAGTCTTCCATCTCACCTAACTCTGCCTCCCATTTTGCCCGCAACTTCCGTAAAGTGTCTGGCTTGTTGTTAATTATTGTCCTATATGTCCAGGAAACCGCTTTCTCCGCAATTTCTCCCATCAGTAGTCGCCCCTCCAGTGGTGCAAATTCCGGAATATCATTAGTGTCTAAGTGTTGCTCACGTCAGGCATGGGTCAACTGCAAGTATTTGTAGTGTTGAGTCCTGCTCGTGTCATATTCAACCTGTAGGTGGGAGAACATGACCAGTTCTTTACGGTGAAATAGATCTTTAAGTTGTGAAATGCCTAGTAGGTCCCATTGTTGGAAACCTCAGAGTTTTATAATTTCCTGAAGCCGGGTACCGACCCAAAGTGGGGTTTCCCTAGTGATCCGGCCATCCCACTTCATTTGTCGTTCAGCCTGTTTCCAGGCTGTTATAACAATCCCTGTCGCAGTCACGAGTTGAGCTGCCCCCTTCCCTCCATATAAGTAGTGCGTGTGTGGGCTTTTGGTAAACTGTGTGCGTTCAAGTACATATGTGGGGTGATCTCTCTCTGCATGCTGCCACTCGTTCACAACAACTAGGTGGGCCGCCCAGTAATATGTCCGCTGTATTGGTTATGTTGCAGTGTCGCCTACACTATCCTAGGCGGCTTCCCCTCCCAAATAAACCTACGCAACAGGTCATCAATTTTATTGAACGCCTCGACCGGTATGAACTGGTAGGTATTTTGCAGTACGTAAAGAAATTTGGTGAGCACTATCATTTTATACAGTGCTGCCCTGCCCAACAATGTTAGTGGCAGGGTTCCCCACCTTTTAACGTCCGCTCGAAACTCCCTGAGCACCCTATAGAGATTGCGGTCCATTGCCATTGCTGAATTGGTGGTAACATAAATCCCTAAATACTTGAAACCCTCCTGAGCCAGCTGGAGTTGACTGTGGTCGATGCCATGATCGCTATTCATACCTACTGGATACATGTATAATTTCTCCCAATTAATTTTGTACCCAGTATGAATACCATATGTCTCACAACTATCCATAATGGTGGGGAGCATCTTCTATGGGTTTGTGACATACAGTAAGATGTCATCCGCATACAAGGATATGCGTTCATCAGTCTCTGCATCATCTCCGCTCCTAAATCCCATAATGCCCGGGTGCATTCGGATGATACAGGCAAGTGGTTCCAACACCAGGGCGAAGAGCAGGGGCGATAATGGGCAGCCCTGTCGGGTGCCTCTACCTATTGGGAATTCCTGTGACACAACTCCATTGACTCTAACCCTGGCAACAGGTTTCTCGTAGAGTACAGCGATCCAGCGTCTGAATATTGGACCAATTCCAAATTCCTCCAATACAGACATGAGGAAAGGCCAGTGGACAGTGTCAAATGCCTTTTCAGCATCGAGGGAGAGGACCAGGTGAGGATCCTCCCTACCGTGAACCTCTTCTAACCAATTGTGCAGTCTTCTCAAATTAAGCCTTGTCGATCGTTTGGGCATAAAGCCGGATTGGTCCCTGGGAATGAGGCCAGTAATGACTATGGCTAGCCTGTTTGCTAATATTCTAGCCAATATCTTTGTTTCCATAATAATGAGAGAGATTGGGCAATATGAACTACACTCTTGCGGTGACCTGTCCTTTTTAGGGATTACTACAATTGTGGCCGTCCGCAAGTCTCTGGGGAGGCTGCCCGTCTCATGCGCCTCCAAGTATAGTTGGAGGAGATGCGGGCCAAAAAGTGCTGCATGTGCCTTCTGGGTGTAGCCCTTTAGGTCCCTGAGCCTTTCTCGTTTTCATTTGGCCGATCGCTAACGCGATTTCTTCTGTTGTGAGTTTGTCTTCTAACATCTTGGACTCATTGTCCATTAATTTGGGGAATTGTATGTCACAAAGATATGTTTGTACTCAGGACATTTCGGCCAGGTGACAACGCATGTAAAAGGCCTCATAACAGTCTGCGAAGGCATTGGCTATTGCGGTAGGGGTCAGGTAAATCCGACCATCCTTCGTTTGTATCTTTGCAACCCACCTACTGTCAAGCTCTTTCTTACTAAGCCATGCGAGTAACCTACCAGTCTTATCACCCACGTCGTATATGCGCCGGTACATGGCTTTTATAGCATTCTGTGCGTCTTTTTTGGCCAATGAAAAGTATTCCTGTCGGAGGAGTTGTAGACTGCGTAGCATTAAAGGCTTGCCTGTGACTCGAGCTGCAGCAACTGGGATTCCAGCTCTGCGATCCCCTCATGCTCTTTTTGTTTCTTATGTGCTATTATATTTTGTGCCCTGTCTCTTAGCACCGGTTTATAGGTCTCCCAGAGGGTGATGGCAGAACCCACCGACCCCAGATTCTCTTTAAAATACAACTCTGTATCCACCCTGAGTTCTTTAGCAATCTGAGGGTCCTTAAGTTCCCACTGGCTCAGTTTCCACTCCCCGCTCTGTCTGTGTGCACGGTGGTGTATTTTGTCAAACACATCAGCGGTCCCCTTCCCCCCTTCCCACTGCTGTCTATTCCATAACATTGCAGTATATGCCTCTTCGTCACTATGCCACACAGCCTCAATGTCATCACACATATAATTTTGCAAAACAAATCACCCCCCCTCGCACCCCAAACTGTGAGTCCCAAATCACCCAGCATACCCCCCTCCCCACACTCTGCAGGCACTCCCGTCACCCCTTAACTGGTCAACAGGACAACACTGGTGCAGTTAGACCACCCAGAGGTCTGTAGCCCGCCCCCCTCTCCTACTCACTCAACTATAGAACACCAAAGGAACAGTTCACTGTGTGCCTCCCTTTATCCAAAAAGTGGCCAAAGTCCTCCAAAGCTCAGGAAGCCCACATCGTTCCTCAGAGGGCGGCTAGCCCCAGTTCATCCTTTCTCTTCATCGCCGTTGTGCAGCTGCTGTATTTGAGGGTTATTGCACGGAGATCACCAACAGTTTTTGTATCACAGGCACTTTATTTCATAAGGGTTGCTCTTTTGCCTAGAAACCACCAAAGGGTTTTCAGACTAAGCCCGCATTACAACCAAAACATTTGATACAACAAAACCTCCCTACAAGTTTCCATGAATCTCAGAGGTCCAATCGTGATAAACCTATACAATTATATTTTGTACCGATAAATCTTTTACACTGAAAGGGTTGCCCCGAAATAGATCCTAGCACCAAGCAGGGTGACTACTTTATACACCCATTTGATGTAACCTACAATTCACACTCTTGACAAAACCACGATGCGAGGGTTTCTATGCTTTCTCTGTTAGTTAATTATGATCTATGTAATGCCCTTGAGTACTTTTACTGGTAGAGATCAATGTTCCATAATATATTACGTTTTTGTTACAAGAAATCTGTCTAATATGATCACTGATTGAGGGGCTATCCCCAGTATATTCAGTGCATTCAGTGATCACAGTCCCCTCTTATAAGCAAATCATCCGGTGAAAGGTAAATGGTGGGGCAATTGTGAATCACTGTCTGCTAGCAGTTAAGAATAATCTTAGTAGGCTGGTTTCGAAAAAAGCTGACATACCACTAGTTTTTAAAAGGCTTATGGCAAGTATCCTGAGCAGCATTTTAAAATGCCTTTCCTTAGGAGCTGGTAGAGAGACTGTAGTTGATTATTTTATGTCCTTGCAGTATGCCAAAAAAGCTATTCCACTGAAAAAGGCTTGGCCTGCCGAGTTGAGGGTTGCTCCCTGGTTTACTCGAGCATGTAGGCTGGCCAATGGAAAACTACTTTACACCCAGAGAAAATCCCCAAAGAGCAGGAAGTAAATTGCAGAAATGAGTACAAACAAGTCGTTGCAAAGAGGAAAGCTGAGGTGAGTAGTGAGCACTGGGATCAGCTGACCCAGGCCTTTGTGTTCAAAGACTTTACCTCTTTTTGGAACCTGGTTAACAACTATTCTCTGTCCGATGCACCTAAGCTAGTGCTCAATCATACCTCGCCTCTGAAGCATGGGCGACTCATTTGTGTTGTATTTACCAACTGGAGGCTAGTGAGCCATGAGGGCCTACGTCTGCTCAACCTCCATTTCTGATTACTATCTACTTCTCCTTGGGAGAGGTAACATCTGACAATTTGCTAAGCTCAGCCATTTGAGAGAGGATGTGCCCTAACAGTTAAGGCGCTTGGTCTCATATCTGGGGAGCCTGGTTCGGTTCTGGGCAAGGCCGACCAATATTCTGTGATTCTAGGCAAATCACTTATACTCCCCTTGCCTAACAAAAATGAATGTGACCTTCAATCAATCAATCAATCAATCAAAGACATTTATAGAGCGCACTACCTACCCGTAGGGTCTCAAGGCGCTTGGGGGGGGGGGGGGGGGGGGCTACTGCTCGAACAGCCAGGTCTTGAGCTTCTTCCTGAAGGAGAGGTGGACTTGGGTCAGGTGCAGGTCGGCCGGGAGGGAGTTCCAGGTCTTGGCGGCCAGGTAGGAGAAGGACCTTCCTCCTGTAGTGGCTCTACGGATGCGTGGGACGGCGGCGAGGGCGTGGCTGGCAGATCAGAGGTGGCGTTTGGGAGCGTAGAAGTTGATGCGGTTGTTGAGGTAGCTCGGGCCTTGATCGTGGAGAGCTTTGTGTGCGTGGGTAAGGAGACAGAAGGTGATTCTCTTGTTGACCGGGAGCCAGTGCAGGTCTCTTAGGTGTCCGGAGATGTGGCTGTGTCGTGGGATGTCGAGGATGAGTCTGGCTGAGGCGTTCTGGATGCGCTGGAGTCTCTTCTGGATCTTGGCGGTGGTTCCGGTGTAGAGTGCGTTGCCGTAGTCCAGTCGGCTGGTGACGAGGGCCTGGGTGACGGTCTTCCTGGTCTCCGTGGGGATCCACCAGAAGATCTTCCGAAGCATGCGCAGGATGTTGAAGCACGACGAGGAGACAGCGTTGACTTGCCTGGTCATGGAGAGGGAGGAGTCCAGGATGAAGCCCAGGTTGCGTGCGTGGTTCGTCGGTTTGGGTGCGGTGCCCAGGGCGGGGGGCCACCAGGAGTCGTCCCAGGCGGAGGGCGAGGAGCCCAGGATGAGGACCTCCGTTTTATCTGAGTTCAGTTTCAGGCGGCTCGTCGTCATCCACTCGGCTACCTCTTTCATCCCTTCGTGCAGGTTGGCTCTGGCGGCGGCGGGGTCGTTGGTCAGGGAGAGGATCAGCTGGGTGTCGTCGGCGTAGGAGATTATGTTGAGGTTGTGTTGGCGTGCGATGGCCGCGAGGGGGCTCATGTAGACGTTGAAGAGAGTAGGGCTCAGCGAGGATCCTTGAGGGACGCCGCAGATGACTTCGGTGGCCTCTGACTTGTACGGTGGTAGGCGGACTCTCTGTGTTCCTCCGTCGAGGAAGGAGACGATCCATTCCAGTGCCTTCTCCTGGATTCCGACGTTGCTGAGGCGCTGCACTAGGGTGCGGTGGCAGACCGTGTCGAAAGCCGCGGAGAGGTCTAGGAGGATGAGGGCCGCTGTTTCTCCGTTGTCCATCAGGGCTCGGATGTCGTCGGTGGCGGCGATGAGGGCGGTCTCGGTGCTGTGGTGGGCTCGGAATCCAGACTGCGATGGGTTGAGGGATCCATTCGTCTCGAGGTAGGCGGCCAGCTGTTTGTTGACGGTCTTCTCGATGACTTTGGCTGGAAACGGGAGTAGAGAGATGGGGCGGTAATTCTTGAGTTCGGTGGGGTCTGCTGTAGGTTTCTTGAGTAGAGCGCTGAGTTCGGCCTGCTTCCAGCTCTCGGGGAAGGTGGCGGTGTCGAATGAGGTGTTGATAATGTCCCGCAGGTGGGGTGCGATGACAGCGTCGGCTTTGTTGAAGACGTGGTGAGGGCAGGGGTCGGTCGGAGATCCGGAGTGGACGGAGTTCATCATGTGGACGGTGTCTTCGGTGTTGACCGGGGTCCAGGCGCGGAGGGTGGTGGTGGGCGGCGTTGCTGCGGTCGTGGCGTGCGTCGGTTGAGTGCTGAAGCTATTGTGTATGTCCGCGATCTTGTTGTGGAAGTAGGGGGCGAGGGAGTTGCAGAGGTCTTGCGATGGGGTGATGTCGTTGTTTCCGGCGTTGGGGTTGGAGAGCTCTTTCACGATGTTGAAGAGTTCCTTGCAGTTGTGTGCGTTGTTGTCCAGTCGGTTCTTGAAAGCCGTTTTCTTGGCGGTGCGGATCAGTTGGTGGTGTTTCCAGGTGGCGAGCTGGTGCTCATGTAAAGTGCTCTTATACCTGATAGCTTCAGGTCAACTTTGTTCTAAATAAAGTTCAGGAAAAGCAATAATATTAAGCCACTAGGCCCGACAGTGTCCCAATGGATTTGTACAAGGGTAATGCCAGATTTTCGGCCCCAACCCTTACTAACGTATTTAACTCTTCTTGTAAGGATGGGTTTCCCAAGTCCTGGAAGACTGGGATTATTGTGCTGGTCTTTGAACGAAGGAATGGGCAGGATCCGGCCTGTTACCGGCTTATCCCTCTTTTAGACTATTCAGTTAAAGTAATAGGATGTAATGTTTTAGATAGGCTGGAATCTTGGATCACTGTCCTGTCTGGGATGCAGTACGATTTCCTGTCAGAACTTGGCATGACTGAACAATATCTTAACCTGTACATTATCATTAGCAAGTATAAATTGGTCAAAGGCAGTGCTAAACATCTCTCCTTTATATCTCTCTAGCATGTTTGATAGTGTTAATAGGTCGAATCATTGGGACCTACTGTTCTCCATGGGCATTGAGAAGGGGTTGGTGCAGTTTCTAAGGGTGTTGCATTTTTATCTTTCTACCACAGTGAGATATGGGAATGATCGAGAAAGCACAGACTCCTCCAGTCTTACATGAGAAGTACGTCAGGAGTGTGTCTTCACTCCTATTGTCTCCCTACTATATATTACCAAGGTAGAGTCTGTCCTTCTGGGAATCGGATTAAAAGTGCCGGTAATTAAAAACTGATTGCTACCGATGCAACGCTATGCTGATGATGCAGTCTTGCTAGCTAGGACTCCCATTGGGCTTGAGGGCCTCGTTGAAGGCTTTGTGGGCTTCATTGAGAATCTTAACCTGAAAACCAATAGTTCTAAATTTTTGTGATGGCTTGTGTCCCAAAGAGTGTGAAAACCCAAACTCTTACCATTAATGGGAAGTGTAGAGAGAGTGTGTTATTTTCCCTATCTGGGTATTACTTTCAAGCCAAATAACACCTGGACCCCCTGCTTGGCGACTATGAGTATCCGCTTTTCATGGACAACTGGTGCAAACTGTAATGTTTATGCTTCTATACGAAATAAGCCAATCCCACCGCTTGTTTAGATTTATAAACATAGGAGTGTTCCCATTCTTACATACAGAGCAGGGGTATGAGAATATTACAACATTAAAAACTTACAGCTTGAAGAAAACAGAGTGCTCAGATGAACCCTGGGGGTTCCATCCAGTAGCCATAATTATATGGTGTATGAAGAACTCGACCTGTATTATGTGATGGGCCATATGAAATTAGCACCTTTGCTACTCTGTTACTCTATTTAGTGCAATGTTCATGCCACTCTTAATAAAGGTATACTAGAGGATTGTTTGGCACGTGCCTCAAGTTCCATGATACCATGGATAAAATATATACAGACAAACCTTTTGAAACTGGGGAGACCAAATCTTTTTTCTCACCTAAGCTCCATCAGAAAGAGGGACAATCTATTATGTGTTAAAGAAAACTATCTCAAAATAGGGCCAGGGACAGGGATTTGGCAGTGTCCATTTTGGGCTCAATCAAGTGTTATGCTTTGATTCAAACATGTCCCAGAATGGAGCCATATGACCTGCTTTCACTTGGGCTCAATTAGATGGGAATTATGGGGCTTATTAACAAGCCCTGTACATAATCGGAACGTCACTTTTTGTGATGATCACATCCCTTCATGGCTTTTCATGGCCTTGTAGATATGGAGTGACGCAATGCAGAGCAAGCCACTGTACTGCCTCACACTGTGTTAGAGAGGCGTGCCATGGTCTTTACGGTGGTGTTCTCATATAACACCCATTGCATTTATCACATTCTCAGACTTACAACAAGCTGTAAACCTGGGAGTGCGTCACAAGCTCACGCCTCCCCAGTGGAGGAATAACAAGGAGAAATACCTTATATTCTCCTAGTTTTTCCTCTTTCTATGTGTGCTGCATCCAGCAGAACATACAGAAAGAGGAAATAGCCTCCATTGATTGTTTTGGTACAGGAAGATTTCCCTTCCTGCACAAAAAGTATCGTCCCTACAAATCAGGCACACTTTCTCCATGGTGCAAGGGTGCCTTCGTTGGCACAAGGCAGTCAATTGAGAGCAAAACAGAAAACAGAGCCCTAAACGTACTATTTTTCACGACTCGTGGGGGTTTGATGTATGATTGTTTTCCGACATGACACTGAATCTTTTTATCTGTGAATGTTTGGTGTTTATTAATGGTCTTGCACATGGCATTTTTAATGTTATTTGTACCTCACTGTTTATCATCGGTGCTTTAATGGTCTATCTAGACCGAAACAAAGATTTTTTTAAAAGACTACTTTATAGCATAATACATTACTTTTTAGCAGTTTGATCTGTGCTAACAATGTTTTGTGATGTGTTAGTATTTTCATTTAATACTTCTTCAATAAATAAAGGTAACAAGCTCATAGTTAAAAATCAAATGTTAACTCGCAGGTAAATTGTGGGGTTTTATGCATTTTAATAACTAAATTTGATCACTGATCTTTAGAACGAAAATAATAGTATAACCAATTCAGATTAAAAAATGGCCAACATGTGCATTATCCCCAGCCTTACTTCTTGCAGTCCCTCCAGAATGCCTACCTCTAAAAAGTAAGTAATCTTCATTCAGGAGTCCTGAGGCAATCTGAGATTACTGTGCTCAGATCGTGTGCTTCAGAGTCATATACCACTGGTTTCCTGGCGCTTAACTGTACTTTTGAATACAAAACTGAACACCAAGTACATCCCTTAAGCACTTGACCCTAAGGATAGTGAAGTCGAAGAGCGCAGGCTTATTCAGAGAAGAGGTGTGAAGATAGAGATTCAGAACTCAACCTATGTCAACAATAAAAAAATCACTGTTCAGCAACTATTTTCAATTTTAAAAAGTAAAGACACCTAGTGCGAACAGCCACAATGGAAGATGCTGTACATAATTTCTATTAGCATTCCGAGAACAGGACTGTCGGTGTATGGATTAAGCGGGACAGCGGACAGTATTGGCCTAGTATTTATCGTGCAATGCCAGATGTGTGTCTTTACAGTATTGTGTTACATTGGTAATCAGGAACATCAAACAATTCTAGTGCATTTGAAAAGCTGCAGCATCTCTGCGCCATTCATTATTTTCCTACTTATTTTAACATTAACTCAGATTTGTTACCATTATGACAAAATGGTCTTTCTTTAGATCAAGAGCACATCTATGGGAGTGGTTTCCCCTCTTAACTTAGCAATTTTTTATATGGATAAACTATACACCGCTACAATCTTGGCCTCTACAAATCCATTTAGAAACCAGATCCGATATTGCGAAAGGTATATTGACTATATTTTTCTTATATTGACTCATGGCTGGCTCATAATTAAAGCACAGACAAAGCACCAGTGAGGACCCTTTTCCAAAACAACAATCCAAGAATACCTTAACCGAGCCTCTGCGTTCCTTCCAACACATTTCACGTGATGAATTAATGGACCTAGTTAAAGCAAGCAGACCTTGCGGCAACCCTTCTGACACTTGTCCACCACAAACTTTCGAAACAATTCTTATAACAACGCCTGCTGCCACTCCAGTAAGAAGAATCATCAATGATTCCTTAACCATAAGAATATTCCCAGCAAAACTCAAAAACTCATACACACGCCCATTACTGAAAAAAACAAACTTGGACCCGCTGAACCTTGACAACAACAGATCCATTACAAATGCACCTTTCCTGGGCAAACGTATAGAAAAAGCAGCGTTTGTCCAGATGTCTCAATTCATTGAAAACAATTCTCATGGCTGGCACATGCTCGACTTAAGTGTAACGTAGATAAGTCAGAGGTGCTCCTTTACGGCCAGTGTCCTCCTGCCTTTAGAGAGACTCTATGGCCCCCTGGCTTTCCGTGCCCAAACTCAGAGGGTGGGCCGGCAAAGAATCTAGGGGTATGGTTTGGGGAAGATCTTCGGTTCCATGACCAAATTAAAAAACGCACAGCAGTCTGTTTTGTCTCTCTTAAAGCCTTGAGACGATTCCTCCCTCTGCACCTGTACACTGCTAAGGAAATGGTTGCCAGGGCGCTTATCCTGAAGGACTGGGTTTTCCTAAGACCCAGCGGTGCCAGGGATAACACCTAAAACCTTCGTGGGTAACCTGTTCCGGCGTACAAATGACAGAGACACGGGACATTTCCTTCGGCGTCAAAGATTCGAGGTTTATTACTGCAGGGAACACAGAAGTCACAAGAAGTACAACACGTGCAAGTTGGAGGAGTCTGCTTCAAATTGTCTCTGTGGATCGCTCTTCTTATACAGTTTTTGGGCATAGGATAACATGGTGAACAAAAGATTACAATCCGATTCACACAGTAAAGGTCATAGGGGGTCGCTTTCATGTATTCAGGGCCCGGAACATAATTACAGTAGCATTTGGCAGTTCCCAACTGTAAAAGTACATCTTCCCACCATTGGTACATTCCGTTCGGCTGTAAACAAATCAAGGAAGAGGCAGAAACAGGTGCAGAGGAAGACGAGGACAGTGAACAGATCGAAGAGGGTGTAAAAGGGGTGGTATCAGGAAACACGAGTTGCAGGCATCAAAGGAGACGTGCCTAATGAATGCACAACTGAGACAATAGACCGGCACGGCAAGATGAGCCTCGAGCGGGGCCATCTGCCTTACAGTGTCATCCCCCTCATCATGAAGACACCTTCAAAGGAACACGTGTCTTCCGCAAGAGTTTGGGAATCCCAGGGTCGCGAAGCGGACAGCGTCCGTTCGCTGGCTACTTGAGGGCAAGAGACAAAATGGATGCCGTATCTAAAATGGAACCCGTGGGTTCAGATGAAGAAACCCACGAAACAAACGAACGGTTTAGGCTAGCACAGCGAAAACGCATACACCCACTAAACTCGTCATTTGCGGTTCATAGATACCAGACTCGACCATATTCGTGCGAGTCGAAAACACCACTTACAATTGTCACGGAACCTCAGACGCTCCTTTTGCCCTCATGTAGGCAAGCACTAGTCGGAATCAGAATCGATCTCGATATTCATCAGACCATCCAGATGCTGTTGTAACATAATTCTATCCATCAGAGTTCCTTTGGTAACAGGCGGCTGCCTTATACACGTCGTAGCACAGAGGCCACATAAGGCAGGACCACACTGCACACAAAGACAACACGTGAACAGGAATGCTACAACAACCCCAATGATCATCAGAATCTTCCAACCCCAAGTCAACATTAGGCCCCAAAACCACCCTAGTAGCGTCCAATCCCCTACGTCCACGTGTATGGACTCGGAGATCTTATGCAACTTCGAGATAGCTTGATAGACAGTCGGAGCGTTGTCTGGAATGAAAATACAACAATTCGAATGGATCACCTTACATACTCCACCTCGATCTGCTAAGACGACGTCTAAGACCATACGATTTTGTAACGTCATAAGTCTGTCCTCCTGAAGCTCTGCTGTGATGTTGCCAAGGGCATTTGCAGTGATATTAGCTGTCGATTCCACCACTCGAGTCAACTGTCTCAGGTTCCTACTATTGATCATAGGTCCTCAAAACGGCAAGAAACCCTTGAAAAAGTCTCCTGCCTCTTGACCGGCAGTGTCCTCTTTGCTAATCACGCTTCTCACAACTCTGGTCTTGTGATAATCTGAGGCAACCGTAAAAGTCGGTGGCAGCAAATTTGCAATATAACAGGTGCCCGAGAAGTCAAGGGGCAACCATGTGTATGCACGGTCGTAACAGACAAAGTACGTACCCTTGGCAGTCAGAAGAACAGGGGAAGAGAGCATTGGTAAAACATACGTGTCAGAGCAAGCACTCTCCCCGAGGTGAGTTCTCGGGCTTCGGCCACGACCTTTAAAACAGAAATTACCAAGGTGGGGTACGATCCATATTGGAGATGAACTTTTGAGCTGTCTATCGCCCACGAGCACACTATACTCAGCCTCACTCAGATCCCTATAGGCTCGCACCTCTTCCTCTGGGATGAGCGATGGTTCATAGATATCCCTATCTAAATCAGCAATCGCTATTGCCAAAGACTTATGGTACGGACCGGGACCAAAGTGTGGAGAACGTGGCTCTCGATTGGGGTAAGAATCTAGTGCGCTTCGAAACATTGTTTGGAATGCTCGAGCTGAACCCTGGGAACTGTAAGGAAGGACCAAGTACGGAATTCCCTTATCGGTGGTATGTGGCATTAACCCACACACCCAACAATTGGTAGTGTTCATCACCAACTGATGCTGATGAAGGAGCTGAACAAAGGAATTGTTCATAAATTCCGCACGTCTAACCTGCTCGTGTTGGGGTAAGATGTGGAAGGAATGAGGAGAGACAGTGGAGGTAGGTTTAAGTTCAGAAGAAGGGGTAGGTGAGGCAGTAGGCAACAATGACTGTATCATGTAATACATCCCACCCACCAATAACGAAGAAACAGTTAGGAATAGAAGGAACACCTGAAACATGAAGCATTTTGTACGTGCAACTCTACGCAGTTCGAATCTTTGGGCTTGAGCCTTTTCCAATTCCGACAGCTTCGAGAAAGCCATCCTCTAAAACCGTCCGCAACGTTCTTGACGCACTTCATTCTGTGTAGCAGTAGTCAATCCCCAGGAGTTCCTAGGAATCGACGGCCTCCGACCTAGTGTCAGGACCTACTAACCAGAAGGAAGTACCCGCGCGGCCCTACGGTCTACCCGGATGTAAGGTACTTTAATCAACAATATATATACAAAATCCCCTAGCTGTGGAAGCAAATACACATGTAGGAAAAAAACTCAAAATTTTACAAAATCACAGTTATTCAAAAGTGCTCAGACTGAAGAGTGATAATGGGGTGACGTGGATGTCAGGGGAGAAAGCAACATTTTTTAATTGTCTCTGGTGTTGGAGCGAAGAAAATATCTGCTTCTCCCAGGACGAGTCTGATCGTCAAACAGTTGGTCCGATGATGAAACAGAATCCTGTCGACCAGACAATTGTTCAGATCTTGAATTCTGTGATGACAAATGTTCAACAATATCGTTCGGCTGCACTGAGGTATCTCCGACAGGCTGAGCGTGGCTGAATGGGACAAAGTTCAGTACGATCTCAGCTTCAGACGAGGCGATGCCCTTCCTCACCCACGAGTCCGCTGGCAAAGGTATAGGTACCTTCTTGGTGTGGGTGGCGTGCACCCAGTGCTTACGCCCCTCCAAACGAACAGCAGTCCTCGTGGCAAGGAGCACCTGGTAGGGTCTGGTGAATCGAGGCTCAAGATTGCGCTTTCGGCCAAAATTCCTCGTCAACACCCAGTCTCCGGGCTGGAGCTGGTGGCCTGGACCATCCGTCTGCGTCGGCAGTGCTTCAAAGACCTGTTGGTGAATTAACCTCAGTTTAGCAGTCAGATCATGAAGATAATCGATCAACATTGGATATTCAAGATCAGAGAACACACTGGGTCTAGGGACCCCCCAAACATTGGCAGGACGGCCGAACACAATCTCATAGGGGCTGAGCCCTACTCGAGAGTGTACAGTCGCCCTGGTTGAGAGAAGAGCTAAGGGCAAAGCGTCACGCCACGAGAGACCAGTCGTAGCCTGAATCTTTGCGAGTTTTAATTTAAGAGTGCCATTGTACCCTTCAACCAAACCTGCTGACTGGGGATGATTGGCACTGTGGAACTTTTGTGTAATTCCAAGGCCCTTACACACATTCTTCATCACACTCCCTACAAACTCACTTCCGTTATCAGACCATACAATCCGTGGCATTCCATACCGAGGAAAGTATTCCTTCAGTAGGTCTTTTGCAGTGGACAGGGCAGTATTGTCCTTAAGAGGGTAGGCTTCGATCCATCGGGAGAGTGCGCAAACCACAACTAAAACGTACTTTAGGTTATTGCATCGCTCCATATGGATGAAGTCTAACTGAATCACCTCAAAGGGACATGAAGGAGGAGCAAAATGGCCAGGAGGTGTAGGAGTTCCCTTACCAGGATTGTGCATCATACATATCATACAATTCTTAACCAATCTCTCAGCACACTTAGCAATACCATCATTCTTCCATACAGGGGACAACAGTTTACAGATACCTTTCGCACTAATATGTGACAAGCCGTGTGCCATCGTCACAACAGCTAGCACATACGCATCCGGCAACATCCACCTCTTATTCTCCGACAAATCAATCCAGCAGCCATTCGCATCCAGTTTTCCCGTACTCTCTTTCCACTTCGTCTGTTCAGTCTCGATGGCCTCATTCTGAATCGCTTTCACACTCTCAATAGTGTCCTCACACATACCAGTTTCTGCAGGCCACCTTACCGAACATGTCACATACATTCTAGTTGTAAGGTTCCTGGCAGTCTCCTTAGCAATCTCATCAGCGAACGCATTGCCACGACCAACATCATCCGTCACCTTACGGTGTGCACTACATTTAATAATCGCCACCTGCTCGGGCAATGTAAGTGCATCCAAAAGATCATTCACAAGCTGTCCATGCTGGATCTTCGTACCATGCGACGTCATGAAACCTCTCTCTCTCCACAAATGTCCGAAGCTGTGAGCAACACCAAAAGCATACTGGCTGTCCGTAAACACATTCACCCGTTTCCCTTTTGACAAAACACACGCTCTAGTCAAGGCAATCAGTTCTGCCGCCTGTGCAGAATTCTGATTCAATCTCGCAGTCTCCACAACCGTACTCAACGTCACCACAGGATACGCAGTCGTCACATCACCATTCGGCAACTTAAAACACGAACCATCCACATACAAGGTACCATCGGGGTCTTCCAATGGAGTGTTTTTCAGGTCCACACGACCTTTTGTTTCCTCCTCAGTTCGTAAGTAGCAATCATGGGGTGCTACCTCATCTGATTCCATATTGATTGGCAACAAAGTCGCCGGGTTCAGGACATTACAACGCTTTATTTGAATGTGACTTGCCAGAAGCGTCAGCTCATACCCAGACAACCTTGCACTCGTCAAGTGTTGAGTTTTTGTACGATTCAAGAGAGTGTCAACTGCATGCGGAACCATCACCGTAAGCATATTATCCATGACCAATCCTGCAGATTGTCGGATGGACACCGCAGCTGCCGCTGTTGCTCTCAAACAACTCGGCAATGCTCTAGCTACTGGGTCCAGGGTCGAGGAAAAATATGCACATGGACGCTGCTTACCACCGAATTGTTGCGTCAAGACACTCAACGCACAACCTTCCCTCTCGTGAACGTATAGTGTAAACGGCTTACTGTAGTCAGGAGTACCTAACACAGGGGCCAAACACAACGCATCACGCAGTTCAGAAAAACTTTTCTGACATTCTTCCGTCCATGGTAAAGGAGTTGGAACATCCTTGCACATAAGAGCCACCAATGGTTTCGCTAGCAATGAAAAATTTGGAATCCATTGCCTGCAGTATGACGTGATACCTAAAAAGGCACGCACATCTCTCTGAGTTGTTGGCACAGTCATTCGAGTAATCGCTGCAATTCTCTCTGGGGTCAACCTTCTTCCCTCCTTTGACAATAAGTGACCTAGATAGGTTACTTCTTGGCAACAATATTGCAGTTTAGAAGGTGACACCTTGTGATGTAAGTCACAGAGATGCTGCAACAACGACACCGTAGCAATTTTGCAAATGTCCTGAGTGTCCGCAGCCACCAATAAGTCGTCGACATATTGGATCAAGGCCGCACCGGCCGGCAACACAAACGCGTCAAGTTGACTCTTCAAGGCTTGGCTGTATATCGATGGACTCTCACAGTAGCCCTGAGGAGCGCGTTTAAACCTAAAGCTGCGGCCACCTAGAGAGAAACCGAAAAGGTCCCTACTCTCCTCAGCAATCGGAATGCTAAAGAAAGCATTCTTCAGATCGATCACTGAGAACCAAGATGCAGAGGCTGGAATCAGAGTCAGTAAAGCCGTGATGTCGGGCACCACAGGGAACTGAGGAATCACAATTTTATTCACCTCCTGTAAATCGATGACAAAACGATAAACAGGAGGCTTAGATGGATCAGTGTGTTTCAGAATGGGCAACACAGGGCTATTACACACGTTTCCCCGAGTCTCCTCGATAACATCTTTTTCGATCAAATCGTAGATGATCGCTAACAACGCCCGCTCACCATCAAGGGAGATACGATACTGGGGAATACGTGGCAAACGCACATTAGATTTCAAGTGAACAACATAAGGGGAGATATCAAGCAGGCCCACGTCATTGGGACCTGTTGCCCACAAAGATGCAGGAAGAGAACTCAATTCCGGTGGAAGCTCATCGATGGACAAATACATAGGAGAGATAACTCTCTCACCCAATGTAAGCTTTACTCCCGCAGGAGAACAATACAGAGTTGCATACAGACGTTTCAGCAAATCCAGGCCCAAAAGATTTTCACCACAACCAGTAGTCAAAATCAAAGGAGCTTGCAGCTCACGAGGCCCAATTGTAAGGGGCAAAGGGCGTGAAACCGGATTGCTAACAGGGGCGCCGGAAAATCCAACGGAAACATTTGTTAAGCCAGACAAAGGTGCGCCAGGGAGTTTCGAATGCATGATGGAACTTTTCGCTGCACCAGTGTCCAACAGAAAAGGCTCAACTACGCCCGAGGTGGCAACTGCGACGTAAGGCCCTCTCTGATCAACCGGAACTGATACTACTCCCTCTTCTTGTCTATGGCTGTCCTAGTAATTACCGTCGTCAGTGCCCTGATCGACGTAATAATCGTCCACATTGTACTGTGCGGATCTGCCTTGCGACGATCCACGCTGATCGAAACAATTATTAGAATCAGAAGAATTGTTAGAACGATCATTTTGAACACCGCGACCTCTACCTCGTGAGGCCTGTTGAGGACCACTACGGCCTCCTCTAGATGAATTACCACTATTTCGATCACGCAAAACTGGACAATCGAATTTCAAATGACCCTCGTTTCTACAATATGCACACTGATTGTACCCTAGCATAGATCTCTGCGAAGAGGAGTCATTCCGTGATTGTGACCTATTTGACTGAGACTGCGATCGATTCCGCTGCTGCGAATCATTCTGATTCGAACGCGGAGGATACGCTTGTTGCAACAACACTTTTGTTTTGAGCTCTTTCGTCTTTTTGTCCGCACGATCACTTTCCTCTTTCTCCCTATTCTCATAATATTGGGCCGTAGCCAATATCTGAGCAGAAGTGGAAACAGCCCACGCACTCTCTGAATTCTTTAATTTGTTGCTGAGGTCCGGCAACAAATTTGACACAAACTTGTCCACAAACAATCTCTGACCTCCCTCTGTGCCCATGTCTTGACCACTGTGATCAATGAATGCCTCCTCAAATCTCGTAAAGAAATCAGAGAAACTCTCATCCTTCTTTTGCTTGCAGGCGGACAATTTGTCCCAGTTAACTTTCATGGCTGGCATAAGCGTTTTCATAAGAGTGATTATTCTCTGAGGGAGATTTGCAATCAACTGTTCGGGCTTAGCCCCACCAACTTGCAAGGCATCCGCGGCAAGAAGTGCAGCCCAGTCACCACCTAATTCTGCTGCATGATCTTCCTGACGAATCTTTGCCCATACCGGTTGCGGTACGACATTGCCAAACAACATATCAATGTCGGCAAGATTCATTATCGTAGCATCCACTAGCTGAGACAATTCTTTATAATACCCTGCAGGATTTTTGCGAGGGTCGGGCAAAGTCTGCTTAACCTGCAGAACTTCCGACCGTTTCCACGGAAGATGTATCCACACTCTCTGGAAATGTGGCAAAATAGCAGGATTAGCAGCAGCATCACCTGGCATCCACACTGGCGGAACTTCGCGCATGGGATACTGGCCAGGCGTAGCCATCCACTCCTCAGTTTCGTCTTTAAACAGTGCTCGGGGTATCACAGTAGGACGAAAAGATAGAAGATGCTCGAGAGCACGTCAAACATTGCTACCCACGAGTATACCACTTGCAAACTGAAGCTGAAGTTCAGTTACGTCAACTGGTACTTCGTTGACCTCATCATTAGATATTGCTTCACGTAAAAATTTGCACATTTCGTCAAACACAAATCTCTGTGTTGGCACATTGAATTGAGAGAAAGTATCAGCAATTGTGCGCGGAGGATTTGTAAGGGGATACCTAATCCAATTACGCGCCATATTGATTAGTGTATCACGTTCCCTACCACCAGGAAGCTGACTCCGTCGTTGGGGAGCATCAGGTTCATCAGACCCAAAAATCGGTCCAAAAGGAGAATAGAGATTAGCAACAGTGTTAGGAATTCGTCTGCGAACAGACGGAGAAGAGGAGTAAAGTACAGGAGCAACAACATGAGAGCTAAAGACAGGAGCAGCAGGAGCAGTAGGAGTAGCTACAAGAGCAGAAGTAGCGGGAACAACAGCTTGAGAAGGTATAGATGGAGGAGTAGTAGGAACAGGAGCAGGTAAAGGAGCAGGAGCAGGCTGGGGAACAGGAACAGGTTGAGGAACAGGAACAGGAGGAACCACAGGAACCACAGTATCCTGTGCATACGGAGGTGGCGACTTTAATAGATAGGACAACAAAGGGTCCTCTACTGCTTCCTCTCCCTTCTTATCCGTACCCGTCGGTAAAGCGGGATAACACTTATCCGCTGTCATACGCTGCAATCTATCGAAAACTTCCTTTTCCTTCTCCTCCTTATCTCGCTGAAACTGCTCTGCATTTCTCATCGTTGTAACAATCCCTTCTCTCTTATTACGTTTAAGCTGCTTGATTTCTTTCTGCTTGGCTTCTTTACGCCACAATCGAAAGGAATCAAACATGGCCGGCCTTGCTTTTCTTTGGAACAATTTAGCTTCGAGATTATCTAAAATCGGGGCCTCAAAACTACCATGAGGTGGCCAACTAAGGACACCGTCATCTTTGGTGTAGCGAACCCAACACTCATTGAATGTGATTGGACCCAAACCATGTCAACTATATAATTCGTAAGTTGGAGTTCCAACCGGAGGTATCGGACACGAGTCCTCCAGTCGGGAATCCGCACCACAACCTCTGAAACAACTGAACAAAGTACTACAGCTAGGCATCGCGCACACTAACCGAGTTTCACAAACGTCAAGGGTTATAGGATTACAATGTCCCTGCAAAAGAGCAAAAACCCTCGGTTTTTGGCGACTGCAGACGTCAAATAGCACAACAAAGAACAAAATACCAAGAACCACAAATGCAATGGAATCATGCAACAACTAAGCACCTATAACAACAAAGGACTCTGGGAGCGACCCACAAATACTTAACTCAAAGATCAGTGGCGTCACCAGGAAGGCCCGTCAATCGTCTCGCTGTACCAAGGTCTACGCCAGGCGCCAAAACAGGTCTACAGTCAGGGCAGCAGTCCGTCGCAGCCGTCAGGAGGCGGGGATCTTCGCGGGAAAAGTCGTCGGGCCACTTGTTTCGACAACAGGATCGATGAAGCGGGGTGCACCTTCCCTCGGAGATTTCACACGAAGTTCCTCACGATCGTCGGGCTTTGGACCGGTACCGCTGATGCAGCCCCACATTGGGCGCCAACTGAAGGACTGGGTTTTCCTAAGACCCAGCGGTGCCAGGGATAACACCTAAAACCTTTGTGGGTAACATGTTCCGGCGTACAAATGACAGAGACACGGGACACTTCCTTCGGCGTCAAAGATTCGAAGTTTATTACTGCAGGGAACACAGAAGTCACAAGAAGTACAACACGTGCAAGTTCGAGGAGTCTGCTTCAAATTGTCTCTGTGGATCGCTCTTCTTATACAGTTTTTGGGCATAGGATAACATGGTGAACAAAAGATTACAATCCGATTCCCACAGTAAAGGTCATAGGGGGTCGCTTTCATGTATTCAGGGCCCGGAACATAATTACAGTAGCATTTGGCAGTTCCCAACTGTAAAAGTACATCTTTCCACCATTAGTACATTCCGTTTGGCTGTAAACAAATCAAGGAAGAGGCAGAAACAGGTGCAGAGGAAGACGAGGACAGTGAACAGATCGAAGAGGGTGTAAAAGGGGTGGTATCAGGAAACACGAGTTGCAGGCATCAAAGGAGACGTGCCTAATGAATGCACAACTGAGACAATAGACCGGCACGGCAAGATGAGCCTCGAGCGGGGCCATCTGCCTTACAGTGTCATCCCCCTCATCATGAAGACACCTTCAAAGGAACACGTGTCTTCCGCAAGAGTTTGGGAATCCCAGGGTCGCGAAGCGGACAGCGTCCGTTTGCTGGCTACTTGAGGGCAAGAGACAAAATGGATGCCGTATCTAAAATGTAACCCGTGGGTTCAGATGAAGAAACCCACGAAACAAACGAACGGTTTAGGCTAGCAAAGCGAAAACGCGAACACCCACTAAACTCGTCATTTGCGGTTCATAGATACCAGACTCGACCATATTCGTGCGAGTCGAAAACACCACTTACAATTGTCACGGAACCTCAATCCTCTCCCGCCTAGATTATGCCAACACTCTTTACATTGGTATACCTAGCTATCTTTTAAAAAAACTCCAGGTCATTCAGAATTCCGTGGCCAGACTCCTCTTTAATATCTTGAGGAGCTCTAGCGTTCGGCAGCATCTACGTGACCATCCTTGGCTCCCCGTGGCCCAGCGAGTGCATTTTAAAGCACTGACCATGACACACAAGGCGCTTCACGGCTCTGGCCAGGCCTACATCAGAACACGTTTTGCGTTCTATACGCCGAGGCGACCTTTGCGCTCATCCCTCCAACATTGGCTGGTGGTCCCAAGTTTCCGTTGGTCGCGGATTGGATGGTCAGTCTTTATCAGTTAAAGTAGCTATGATGTGGAATTCTCTTACGGATGGTCTCCAGCATATTCAGGATTTCCTTATATTTAAAAAACATCTTAAAACGTTTCTGTTTAAAGAGCTGCCTTAATATTTCTGCTCCCTCCTGCCATTGTCCACCTACGCGCCAGGACACTCCAGAGTATTAGTGCGCAATATAAATTCCCCTATAACATAACATAACATAACAATGCCATACTTTCAGACTTCCAAACAGGATTCCGTCAGGGAAGAGTCACAGAATCTGCCCTCCTTGCCATCTGGGATGACCTGAAGAACACAGTTGACCGCAACGGGGTTGCTGCATTACTTCTCTTGGACCTCTCAGCTGCCTTTTTACACGGTTGACCATGACACTCTAATACAAAGACTCTACAAAGCCAGCATCAAGGGGACTGCTCTAGACTGGATCGTATCCTACCTTCGTAACAGAAGTAATATCATCCATACTCCAACTGTCTAGTCGAAACCCTATTCCACTAAAGCAGGGCTCCCTCAATGCTCAATAATCTCACCCATGCTTTTCATATTCTACATGAAGTCATTACAGGCACCGATCAATCAATTTCACCTCACATGCTATAACTATGCAGATGGCACACAAATACTCCTTCAACTGCAATGCCCCAAAGACATAGGAAACTCGCCAACTTTCAGTTGTCTCAGAGCCGTGGATCAATGGATGACGTGGAGCTATCTCAAATTGAATGCTTCTAAAACGGAAATACTTACGTGTGGCGATTGCAAATATTATGACCAGCTTGCCGCCTGCCCTCATCAACTGGGATCATCTCCTAAAGTATCAAAGGAAGTAAGAACCTCAGCCCTTGTTTGTTGGATACTTGGCAAGTCTGAATTTAAGAAATACATCTCTTGTGAATGGTTGAAGGTGAGCTTGTATGTAAGGTTGAATATCAAGTTTTTCAAACAAATTAATAACTGTTCAAGCATGCTTTTTTACCATTAAGACCTCTGTATCCAATATAAAAGATAGATAATGTGTTGTTCGGTTAAACAGTATTTTGATGGAGGCTATATTTGCTTCCAAAAGCCTGGAATGCTGAAGGTTAAAAGTATGTAAGCTCTCTGATAAGTAAGATCTCCAAACAGTTGTAAAATCATATTTTGTGAATTCTTCCCTAAACAGGTTTGCTAGAGGGCTAGAGTCAGAGAAAAACTGAATATGTAAACCTTTTTAAAAAGCGTACTGTCTTGCTAAGATTTGGGTCATCAGGCGAAACTCCAGTTTGATTTTCACATAAGCAATATTATTCTGGATCTTAAAAATAGATTTAAAGCTTTGATTTGTAGTTTGTCCAAGAGTTTGTAGTCCAGTCTTCCCAAGATTGCTGATCCATTGGCCAAAGAAGGGATCGGCTTACCCTTCAAGACTTTTACTAAGTGTTGGCTAGGACATGAAAGATTGTCACACAGAGTTCTAAAAGCAAAGATAAGTGAGGCAGTTTTAGTCTTTATATTGTTAAAATGGCACTTGCAAGATACTCTGGGCCCAAATTCACAAAGAAATGGCACATCACTGTGCTGCAAGCAATTTAGCAGCGCCGCACTACCTCATTAAAATAATTTAGGGATGCGTCGTATTCACAAGAATACAGTGCACCTCTATGTTTACCCTTGCTCCGGAGCTAAAAAAAACTGTCTAGCACCAACACAGATACTCTTACACCACAGTGCAGGGGGTTCCTCCTTCCAGCTGCCCATTGTGCCAGGCTCCAGCACTCTCTACCTCAGCAGACCACACCCCGAGAAAGCTTCTCTTCCTGTGCAAACACTTTTTAAAGTTTGGGCAGGGGGCTGGCAGATAGTCTCTCTTTGTCCTATGAAACAGCAGCGACACCTCACTTCACTGCCCCAGCTCCTGCTCCCTCCTTCCTGCCCAGGCCTCTGGGTTTGGTTCAAGATGGTGTCATCCAGGGGTCTCCTGCCACATGGTCTCTAAAAGCCCTTTCCCCCGCACTGCCTTCTCACTTGTGCAGCCTGGTGCCTTTGGAGAAGAGACCTTTGCTCTTGGAAGGAAGGTCATTAATCCAGTCTGCTGTGGTCAGCCCCCAGCCAGGCCCTGGGTATGGGCTGACTCAGAGAAATTTTACATTTCTGGATGACCCAAAAGCAGTATAAATACGACTTTGTACTCTGCAGAATACTTCTTCTCACACCAGTTACAATGGACTTTAGTGCATGTCTGGAATTTGTAGGCCTTAGGAAAGTGAAACTAGACCATGGGCTCCACATCCCCATATGAATACAATCAAGTGAGAAACAGTAAAACACAGACTTTCCCTGGCATGTTTCTTCCCAGTGTATTAAGCCTAATCCATGTCACCACCCAATTCTGCATAAGTCCTGCCACACCATTCACTTTGTAGCTGCTCCTGGGATGCGCACGCCAGGAATCTACCATGCGGAGCCCGTACACATTTGCACACACATGTACACATGTGTCTGCATGTAACCAGCCCGATGCCCCTTCCTCCAGCTGCTGCGCAGCGGCCTAGTCAAGCTTGGGGGACACCAGTAAAATCCACATGCAGTCTCATTCATCCTGAGCTCACTGTGGGTGAGTTCCAACTTATGATGCTCTCCCACAGTAAAAGCTCCACACATAGGTGCTTAAAAAGCGAAAAATCCGGGTGGCTCAGAGTGTCAGTACCACCTTCTAACACTTGTGCTGATACTAATTGCATACCTTCAACCTTGTTTATTTTCTTGGGCACCAGAAGATCCTGAACATTGCATGATTTTCCTAGTCCTGCAGTGGGAGTTTTAACACATTGAGCGTGTTCGATAAATTGAGTTGTTGGGTCAGTGCCGGCTTGACGCGTGTTTTACCTGGGCCCTACTGATGCCACAGGCTTAATCACCTGTAAGATGTGCTGTACATGATTTACCTTTTCCTTGTCCAATAATGCAGAGTTCCTCACTCTGGACTTGCTGGATTGTTTGGGTGATTGATTCTTCATGGACTTGGCACGTGCATTGTCTAAGGCATTCTGAAACTACAGGTTCAGTGTTTTGATGTGAGGACTAAATCCGGGCAGAGTTTGCGTAGCCATGCTACCTGGACCTATGTGAAGCTGTAAAAAAACTCTGCAATGCTAGCGGAATTCCGCCATTATGCGGAGTTGCTTGTTCCGCATGCTCGCAAGACATTTCTGACGTTTGGCAAAATGGACTGCATGTTCGGGGGAAATATCGCAGAAACTCCACCACACGGTTGCAATGGCGCGGCCATCTTGTTTTTAGTTTGAGCATAGGCAGAGCATGCGCTGTCTGCAAAACCTTTTGTCTTCAACAAAATCACTTTATTTCCGCCTGCTATTAATCATTGGCTCGCTGCTCCTTCGCTCGTTTTTGCTGGGCCCAGAGTCGTTCACTCAGCCGATAGGTCACTTCTGGTTTTTGGCCTCCTTCCCTTGGACCTGCCCCCTCTCCCGCTAAGTCGGTAAAAAAGTCTGGGCATTAAAATCAGTGACGACCTTTCGATGCATTCCCAGATTAGTACGATCGTCTCTTCTTGCTTTCTGTGCCTTCGCACTATTCGTAAGGTTTCTCGTTTCTTTACCTCTGATGCTCTTAAGTTTATTCTTCTTGCCCTTGTTATCTCTCGGGTCGATTATGCTAATTGTATTTATATCGGTATCCCTGCCTATGAACTACGCCGACTACAGCTCATTCAAAATCAGGCGGCTAGACTGATATATAGTCGGCCTAGATTCCATCACGCTCTTCCGTTGCTAAAGCAACTGCACTGGCTACTGGTTGCCCATAGATGTCTATTTAAAACTAGGGTGTCTTATTTTTAAATCATTAGCAGGCTTAGCCCCTCCTATGTAGCTTTCAGGCTCACAACCTACATTCCCTACAGAAATTTACGGTCTTCCTTCCGAACCTTTTGGTTGTTCCACGCTTTGACAGGAAGAAACATGGGGGGTCGAGTTTTTCCTTTCAGGCTCCTCGATTTTGGAACTCTCTTCCCGATTACCTTCGATCTTCTCAATCTTACTTGGAGTTCCAAAAAGGTCTGAAGACCTGACTATTCATTTTAGCTCTCTTTAGGTCTAATTGCTGCCCTGTTTCTGCTGCCGGACTTCTCTAGCGCCATGAAACCTTTTTGGTATACATGCGCTTTATAAATTCCCCCAACTTCAACTTCAACTTAAGAGTAAGGAGCAACAGCTGAGCACAGTCTCCTTACTCTTACTTTCCTTATCTGGGAATTAGCAAACTTTTTTTTTTAAGTTGCTTTACGCCCATCGCTACTTCGGCCCTCCTACCAGCCTCAGACACAAACGCAGGGTTTAAACATTGCAGGCTGACTGTATAGACGCGTAATATTATATACTTGTGAGTGGAGATGCTCATGTCAATGTTTTTCCAAGATTAAATGCTACGCACATTGTGATCCCATATGGCCGCTGGCCCGGCCCTTCCTGCACACACACATATCACCTCCTGCCAGTCGCTACTTTACACGGGCACCATGCTGTAACTGAAACAAAGGTATATTACATGCGTTCATGAGCAGATTCTCTTGCATTGCCCCAGTGGACAAAGAAGATGTCGGGAGCAGAGGGCGGGGTCGGCAATTGTTTATTTTTTTATTTTGTAATATTATTTGTAAGCCCCCCGTCACCACTGAATCAGGCCCCTATGACAACAATCTACGTTCCTCGTTGCTGTTTTTCCTTCATTACTTGATTTAGGCAAAGCTGCATATTTCACTCAGCAGAAAGTTATGGATGCCCATAAAAATTAATGGGAAACGCGTGCAACCATCGATGAGCTTATTCTGGGTACTATGTGAAAATAATAAATCAACAGGTCCTGATCAGCAAAAAGGTTCCATCTTCTGGCACATACCTTGAGACTTCATTTGCATCCTAATGAGAATACTTTGCACGTTAGTGTTGGTATCATGTTCATACTTGAATTGTTATCAGCCTTATTCTGATTTATTCTATAACTCCTGGGAGAAGTATCACATGTCCAAGCTCGGGTGACACCGCAGCTCCTCATAAATCACACGATATCGGGTTAGTACGGACCGGCATGAGGAGTAGGTATTTCCACATAAAGTTGAGAGATATTTCCCTCCCCCTCACCCAAGACCAGCTAGGGTGCTTCCTCATCTGAGCATATCCGAAGTGCTCAGGAAAAGCTAAACGGGTGGATTTTAATTAGTGCGGGAAAGCTATACCTGCTTGTATCTCTGTATGCTGGGAATACTTCTCAGCAGCGGTAGAAGTGGGCGGGGACGGAAGGGCACGACGTGCCCCTACTTCTAAAAATAATTTCAGCCCGTTCCCCTACTTCTTTCTTTGAAAAAAGCATCCCGGGACGGAGAGAATAGTTCTACTAAAAACGTAACTTTTTTTTCAGCTTCCAGGGGCTGCTCGCATTCTCTGTTGACCTCCAGAGGCTGCAGCAGCCCCTCCTTGAGCTCGCACAGACTGCGGGCGGACCCATTGTCATTCCGATTGAGGCTGATTATCCCCTTTGGAATGACAATGCGCCCGCCCGTTGCCTGCCTTGTTCATATGCCAGCGAGATCTGCATGAGGTGTCTCTGGTATCTGGGTGCAGGCCATGGCTCGTTGTGCAACAAATATACGAGATGGGTCCACAAATGTGTAATCAAAACTTTAAAACAATCCCGCTGGGGCGTGAGAGGTGCGCTGTGAGCAGTGTAATCTGCTGTTTGGAAAACACAACCCTGACCTCGACGAAGCAGAGGAGGTAAGGAAAAGCATTACATTCGATCAAGCTATTTTTATAGACAGTATACTTGTAAAACCACTTGTGGCTGTCAAAGGCGTGCCCGAGGGTGCTTGCTTCTTCTAATGCGTTTTATGGAATATATATTTTGCTTAGTGCTCTAAGCTGTGTTTTTATAAGTGTGTTTTGCTGCTCGGTACGTGATGTATTAAAGGGGAAATCCGGCGAATATTACATTAGTCCCAACACCCAGCAGACGTAATTGAACAAGGGAACATCATGGGATGCCTATTGTTGGGGATTGTTCGAAATACAGGTCTTGATAAAGAGAACTGGGTTTTCCTTTATACTGCCAGACCCCTTTAACTGGAGGACAACGTGATCTTAAGCCCTCCTCTGCGATCCTGTGGCCTTTAAGGTGTGAGGCTCTGCTCAGGGGAGAAGCCAGAAAATCAAAATGCCCCCAATCTTTGAACTACACTTATAATGGCAAGCAGCATGTGATGAGAGTGTCCTTTGCACTCCCAAAAAGAGCGGCCTTCACTGCTCCATCCAACCAAGGGAGTAGTCAGAAAATTAGAATGCCCCCCATTTTGCAGTAAACCTCTGATGCACACCAAGCAAAATAAGTAAATGTGCCCATCCTCCACTCGAAGAAGTGACGGGGACAGGAGAAGGAGAAGTGAAGTGAAGGGACAGGAGAAGGAGAAGTGACGGGGACAGGAGAAGGAGAAGTGACGGGGCAGGAGCAGGAGAAGTGACGGGGGCAGGAGCAGTGAACGGGGCAGAAGTGAAGGGACAGGAGAAGTGAAGGGACATGAGAAGTGAAGGGACAGGAGAAGTGAAAGGACAGTAAAAGTGAAGGCACAGGAGAAGGAGAAGTGACGGGACAGGAGACGGAGAAGTGACGGGACAGGAGAAGTGACAGGAGAAGTGACGGGACAGGAGAAGTGACAGGGGCAGGAGAAGTAACGGGGCAGGAGAAGTGACGGGGACAGGAGAAGGGAAGGGACAGGAGAAGTGAAGGGACAGGAGAAGTGAAGGGACAGGAGAAGGAGAAGTGACGGAGCAGGAGAAGGATAAGGGAGGGACAGGAGAAGGAGAAGTGACGGGACAGGAGAAGGAAAAAAGACAGATGGAAAGAAGGAAGGATGGGAGTAGGATAAATGGAAGGGACAGGAGAAGGAAAAGTGAAGGGACCATGAGAAGGAGAAGTGACGGGACAGGAGAAGTGACGGGACAGGAGACAGGAGAAGTGACGGGACAGGAGAAGTGACAGGACAGGAGAAGGAGAAGTGACGGGACATCTGTCTTTTCTCTCCATCCATTTGTCCTTCTTGTGTCATCATTCATCTCCCCATTCATCCATATACTCTCCATCCTTCTCCCCCTTTATCTATATACTCTCCATCCTACTCTTCATCATCTTTTTTTCTGTAGCAAGCACTATACAAATGCAAAACCCTTCCCCTCTTCTATCCCTTCACTATCTTTTTCAATCCAAATAACAGACTAAGATATTCACCGCTCAAATTCATTTCATATTTCCCTATACTGCTTCACCACTAATCCTTCTTGGGTTCTAGAGTACCATGCTACCTGCCAAAAAAGTGCTTTGACGCGCGTCAGGGGTAGTGAGCACTATATAAATGCAATTACAACACAATACAATAGCAGCAGGCTCGCACATGTCCTTTAAACATTGAGCACCACCCAATGGTCTTTAAGCTTTAGTGCTTCTCTGCAGCGTTCCTCTTCCCTGTCTTTTCAAGATGAATGTATGTGCCTTTAGAAATCCAGATGTATGTTACCTTTTTTTTACTTCCCTACTTCTTCTTCTTAATTTATTTCATTTTATTTTATGCCCCTGCCCCCACAGAACCCTGGCTAAGAGTAAGAGTGCTATCGGGAGCTGCCTTCCTTGTGAAAGGCGACGCCCGGAAGAGGTGCAGGCCTGGGCCTTATTCTCAGAAGTGGAGGTGGCCACCCTAGTTTTTTTTGTGCAGAGCCACCTACCCTTAACCTTGGCAGCAGGCAGCAGGCCTCGTTCCCACTATGGGATCAAGGAGTGTCACCACCGGTGGGCGAGGGTGCTCCAGGCAGTGTTTTGCTGCTCTGAGATCCACCGCACCCATAACCAGCTCACTCACCAGTGGTCTGACATCCTGGAATGGGAGCAGGACATGCTGGACCTGCTAGGTGTTGAGGTGGTTGGGCTTGGTGTGTAGCTGAATTATTACTATTGTGTGTTCTGCTCTGTGTATTGCGAATATTGTTTTTTCCCCCCAATAGCAAGAATGCTGCTGCTGCTTACATGCATGTAAGTTATGTTTAAAAATCTCATATTATGTGATTGTTATTCTTCTAGACAGGTGAAAGACGCTACTAATCTTGTTAGCAAGTTTGGGCTCACTTGGGCTGATTATGTTAGAGAGGTTAGAGAACTTAAGTTAGGTAATGTTACGGAGACTTCGTTCCTTTGTCCTGTAACTAAGATAGTGGTGGTAGGTAGTTATTATAGTTAGTTACTTAGTATTAGTTGGTCATTTTTTAGCGGTTCGCATGACGTGTCCTCCGTCACGTGCTGCTGATTCCAGTCCTTATTAGAGCTTTTTGTAGTTTGTTAGTGGGTGAATAATATAGCAACTCAGCACATCAGCAACCAATCAAACATTTGGTGGATGCAATGTGCATGCGCACGGCTATTTATTTTTGAGGACTAAAATAAATGGAAATGCAGACTTAGGGGTTGATTCGTATTTGGGAAATGAATCCGTACGACGATTCGTATTCGTAGCCGTTTCTGTACGAATCGTCCGTTTCCGTCCGAATCACGTACTACGAACCGTTGCGAGAAAATACATCTGAATCATTGCGAACCGTACAAAAATGAAGGGTAAATCCGTACGACATCAAACCGTATGTTTTGTAAAAATGCCGTACGACCCGCCAAGAATGATCCGGACCGTGGAATGAGTACGCAGTGCATACAGTAAACATCGCGTATGAACAATTCGTATGGAGGGCAACACTATCACATATGCACCGTACCCCTGAAATCAAGGGGTGTACGAACGGGGTGTACGCACCGTACACCTACGACCTTGGGGTAAACGAACCGTACCCCTACAATCATGGGGTGTACGCACGGGGACCTACTCACCGTACCCCTGAAATCCAGGGGTGTACGACTGTACCCCGATGCACCATACCCCTGCAATCATGGGGTGTACGCACCGTAACCGTGGGGGTCCGTTTCGTACGCATTTCGAGTCAAAATCTACATTTACAGACGTTTTGAGCTCCCGTAGAAAAAGAGTCGTACGGAGTGTTGTTGGTACGATTTGTACTTGCTGGGTCAGAAAATGCAGCTTCGATCCATACGGACATCGCGTACTGCGCGTTCCGAATGTGATTCATACGGATTAGTGAGTTGTACGGTCTTCGGTACGATTCGTACGGAGAACTGCTCTGGATACACATCGCACTACATCGTACGTACGGGTACGGTTCGGAATACGATTCGTACAGGAAAAAAGCTCCGTACGGCTATTCGGAGGGCATTTTACCGAATCGCATTCGGCCCATTAGTGAACAATTGGCCCATCAATGGGGGTTGATTTATTGATGATTGCAAATGAAATCGTAACTTAGAAGAAGCAAATATAATTTTTGGAAATTCATTCCAAAGTCTTTGGATGGGCAGGCTAGGTGGTACTTAGGTTTAGGATTCTAGAATCAGAATGGAACACTGGAATAATAAAGAGATAGGACGGTCTGAGACCGCAATACTACTAGTCGATCTGATTAGATAGGTCAATTTTATTGCAATTGTCATCTTGCCAAAATATATTTTTGGAGTGTTTTAAAAAATATTTATTGTTTGTTTCACACCAATCAATTTTTTTCTCTTTATTATGTCTTACATGATCAGCATCCAGAGGCATGAAGACAACGGGGTCTGCTGATGTGGGAGCTGGAGGTGCCTCCAAGTGCCAGGATTGCTCCTCTACAGATGGCTCTGCTAATGGCCCCAGTAAGTCTTCCTGTTGTTAATATTAAAATATCTTTACATAACTTTTACTGCACCTTATTTTTTCAAACTACTATTTCCGTTTCCTAATTCTATTTTTTACCAAATCTTCTTCCATCTATCTGTTTCTAAATTCTTGTTATCCCTGCATTACCAACCTGGCTACTTAGTTATATTTCTAGTGTCTTTTTTTTTACATAAATGTACCTGCCTCTGAGGGCCTGATTCACATAACTAACTTAAGACAAAATCCTAAACTTACTGTTTTTGGTATTCACAGAAGGCATTTAGTAGCAGTAAAGTTAGGATTTTGTCTTAAGTCTGTCTTAAGTCTGTCCTAAGTTTGTGTTAAGTTTGTCTTAAGTTATAAAAATCAGATTCACCCATAGCTCTAGCCACTGAGTCCATTTGCTTGGGTTGTCCTCTTTTTGAACGGCTTTTTAAAAATTGCCACCAACAAAATGCTCAACCAGATATTTCATAATAATTTTGATAGGATAGGACATACTACTATTTACTCTACTCTAGTACCCAATTTGTACTAGTGATGCATGTGGTGTATGTATTGTATAGTATTTTCAATCTTGCTAGTGAAAATAAATAGGGGGAGGTGTATATGGCATCTAAAAAATGTGTAATGTTTATTCCATGCATACAGACCATCAGTGCCGGGCCAGCGGGGAAGGAGACACCAGCCAGGAGCGAGCAGATGTGGCAGCTACAGTGGTGGGTGAGCCAGCAGCAGTGGCGGGTGGTGGTAAGTTATACTCCTTACTTACTGACAATTCATACTCACTGCAAGGGTGTGCACTGTACTTTTGAGAGAGACTAAGCTGATGTGAACAATGGTTGAAGAAGACACCCTTTACTTAGCATTAGCAATAGCATTAGCGGCAGCAGTTAAGTAACTAAAGTTGAGTCTATCTGACTCCAACTCAGCTGGGAAAGTTTTATGAAGAAGACTAAGAGTCAGTCGACCTTGATCGATGGGTTGAATGAAAAAGGAAAGAAGGATAGAAGGAATAAGGACGAGTGACATGTAATATATGACTGGCAGAGAAGGATGCGTTTGTGAAAGAAGGGGGCCCGAAATGCATAGGTGGCTGATAGAATGCATGGGTGAAAGGTTAAAGAAAGGATGCCTGCCTGGGTGGGTGAAACAGTATGCATGATAGGAATCCTCTGGGGGGGGGGGTTTGATGGATGAAACTCAAAGGCAAGCCAAAAACGCATGTGTGGTGGTTTAAAAAAATTACAAATGCATGTTGTGGTGAAAGGTTTGTTGAGAGATTAAGAAGAATAATAGACATGTTAACATTGAATGGATGGATGCCTGGATGGTATGCAATCATAGCATAGGTGGAGACTGTCACTTGATAAAGAGAATGTAAAAGAAAATTAAACCATGCCAAAGCCGCAAAACCAAGGCTAAAGTTCTGAATAAGATTATAATTTTTTTTAAAAAGAATGCTAGAAGAGCAATGCGAAGATGAATGGTAAAATCGCTGGGAAGATAAACAAGGACTGTGTTTTTTTCAAGGGTTTTGATACAAGGTTGTGTTTCAGAATACTCAGTTGACTCACTGTAGCTTGCAAGCACAACATATATTGTTGTCGCTGCTGAACCAGTCGCGTTGTAACCAGTGAATTTCACTCCCCCCACCCATTGGAACAATCTCTGTGAAAGTACTCGGCGCCGTAAGGAAGTACTTTTCCGCCTATAGGAAGGGCGAGAACTTTTTGATTGGATGCCTCGGGGTGCACGTTTTATCCCGGATACTCCCTGCAGCACTATTGGCTAGATCGTCTGACGCAAATGAACGTCGAGATTGAACCCGTTGTAAGCAGGCCCTGTCAGATGGAAAGTTGGGCTTCCCTGCCTGTCAAAGGAACGTGCCAGTCAAGGCACAATATTATAGATATTTGGCGTTTTACCTTTTAGCAATTATTTTACATATGTAATACCTTTATAAACTATCTTGTGTTTGTTTTGGAAAGTCGTCTAAGATGTGTATATTTTCAAAAAACAAATGCTCATTTGCATTAGGACGGGAAACAGCCACTACACCGTTTCCACGAATGCACTAACCACGCATGGTTTACAACAACATTTTTGTACTGATGCCGGGATTGTGAACCTCTCCCTGCTCTTACTGCTACTGCTTGCGGAACCCGCTTCGCGGGTCCCGCTTCGTGTGGGGCTCTGATTGACAGCTTCTTCAGCGACGCTTGGTTGAGGAGACAGTCACCCTGCGCCTGTGGATGTGCTTGTGGGTGTTTGCTTCGCGCAGGGCTGCGAGCGAGTTGCGGGAGCAGGACTTCAAGTCCCAGGAGCGCCCGCCAGTCCCAATTCCCAGCACCTGGGCCGCTCTCGCTGCATGCTCCTCCCCACCATCACTTCTTTAAAAACCTTTGCTTCAGGATACTTGCTGGAACATTTTTGTACTGACGCCAGGATTGTGAACCTCTCCCTGCTCTTACCGCTACTGCTCGCGGAACCCGCTTCGCGGGTCCGGCTTCGTGTGGGGCTCTGATTGACAGCTTCTTCAGCGACGCTTGGTTGAGGAGACAGTCACCCTGCGCCTGTGGCTGTGCTTGTGGGTGTTTGCTTCGCGCAGGGCTGCGAGCGAGTTGCGGGCGCAGGACTTCAAGTCCCAGGAGCGCCCGCCAGTCCCAATTCCCAGCACCTGGGCCGCTTTGCCTGCATGCTCCTCCCCTCTCACATAGACCCTATAAATATACCAGCCTAGTCCCGCTGCGCGGGAGCGACTGGGAGAAGCCCGGGACAAGGGCGGGACCGTCTGTGGCCGTCAGGGGCCGAAGAAGGCCGGGCTGGGCCTACCCTCTAACATTGTGCCTTCAATTTACATGTTATAGTCGGTTACCAAGTTTAAGAAATACCTGGTGTTTACATACATATTATTGTTAATCCTATAGTTTCTTGACTGCGAAGTATGTCTTCGAACCCAAACCCACCTGCCCTGATCCCCACTCAGGCCGAGGCGGGGCCAGTCATCTTGGGCCCTTTAGACAAATATTTCAGTCGGGCAACCCAAGATATTGACAAAGAAATAGCTTTGGCTGAGAGGCGCGCCGAGCGTAGGTTATCCATTGAACTCCTTAAAATCCCCTTAGAGAAAAGGCCACCCCAAGGTTTTCCTGCATTGGCATTGGTTCCTCCCCTGTCATCTCTAACCCTGCCGGTTGTATTGGAAACGCCCTATGCCTTTCCCCCTTCACCAGAGCTGTTGGCTGGCTCGTCTGTGGGCCTCATTGAGTCTATCTCTTCGTCCACCTCGCCCACATTAACAACAACCAGCTCACCTTCAGTGCAGGTGATTACTGCCCAATCGAGTGTGCCTATTTCATCCCCCACCTCGCCCTTAGCATCAACTGGTTTATTTTTAGGGCAGGTAACCACCGCCCAGTCAAGTGTGTCAGCTCACATTGATAAAACTAAACCAAGTATTAAAAGGAAAAGAAGTGCTGCCCCGAAGAAGTGTTCTCTTTCCAAACACCCTAAAAAAATAAGGAAGGTTGGAGTAGCCCTGCGTCCTACTAGTGAGCCTACTGGGGCTACCCCTGGTGGGGAAGACTCTACTAAGGATGGAGTTGTTTCGGTTAGTCCTGCATCTAATACAAATGTCCCCCCGGCGATGGGATTGGCTGAGACATTATCCTCTGCTCCAGTTCTGCTTCTCGAGTTGGAAAGGTTGATGAGGTTTCTCCTGAACCCTATCGAGGAACGAGTTAAAAAATTAGCTGACCGATTAGATCATTTTGAGCAGGCAACCCTTGATAACTTTTTTTCTACCAAAGCCCTAATCAAGTCCCATCCCAGGACTGGGGGAAGTACCAACTCTCTGAAACCAAATGACCAGGACAATGGTGTGTCCATTGTAGTGCCCTCTCCCCTTATAGTTAGCATTGCTAGCAAGCCCCAGTCAAAGGGCCAAACCCCTAAGACTAACTCAGTTTTGCTGGACCGCCCAATTAGTAATACTAGCAAAGAAACCAAGCTGCCTGTTACCATGGCTACAGGTAATAAGGAGAGTTCCAAAAATGGTAATCCTGTCTTTAATGATTCGCAACCTTTACCAAGTAGCTTAAAACCCCGTTCTGGTGTCCCAGTTAGGGGTAACAAAGACAGTTCCAATATCAAAAACACTGCATTGAGTTGTCCCCAGCCACTACCAAGCATCTCAACAACATGTCCTGCTGCTCCTGATCTAAGCCGGCCTATTACACTCCCAGTGAGAGCACCGCGTAGGATACCGCCCATGAATCTCACTCCGGATTCTTACCCCTATATGGCTGTCCTCACTAATGTACCACCTCTGTTGGCCGGGCAAAGAGAATCCTTCCAGATGCTAAAGAACAAGGTAATGCACTGGTTGAAGGCAAATAGACCATTGCCCGGGGATGCGGACGGGATGATTATTGGAGTGAGAAGGACAGATTGGATAGGTTGCACTCCTAAGAACCTGGGGGGGGAGTGTATAGTTGTTAACTTTCAAGATCCTAGGGTGGCACGTTTGATTACAAAGCAAAATTGGGGCCCAAGTAGTGGTGGAATTGGTGTTGTTGATCTTACATTTTTTTACCCAAGACCAACAGGTATACAATTTGGAATGATCAGTGAACCAGGTTGTTTTAATAATTTCCCCTCCCAGGGTTTGCACCTTCCACTTCATTGTATAATCGGTTTGATGTAATGAATGATATAGGGTGGATCTATTGACCCAGTTCCGATTACTGTTAGAACAACAGGGAAAGTATGTCCCGTAGGGAGATATGTGGGAAACCTGTGTTAACTATTTTGTCCAAAAATGTGATATCAAATGAAATGAGAACTTGTGGGGAGACTATGATTTTGGATGAAACCTGTGGGGAGTGTATTCCTACTTCCGGGGAATCCGAAAGAGAGGTATCAATTATAGTAAGTACCGTGGACACCCAGGAGGTTGATCATAGCGTGGAGGATACCACCCGAGGGAGGGGGGATGGGCGACATGGAACTGGGGTGTCCTGTGCAGGAGAGTTATCCATGGACAGCTCCGGGAAGTTCCTCTCATGGAACATCGCGGGGCTGAACAATAAGATGACGTCCCAAAATTGGATTGATTTCATTAATGGTTTCGAAATTTGTTTATTCCAGGAGATATGGGCTTGCGACCCTATATTTCTTCCTGGTTATTTAAATTTTTCAATTCCAGCCATTAGAGGTTCTAGGGGCAGACCGATGGGAGGCCTGACTATTTGGGTTGGGCAATGCCTTCAGTTGACAATCAAAGTGGTGGATCTGGGTTGTAAAGACATTCAAATGTTAAGAATAACCTCAGAAAAGTGTGGAGGTATAGATTTGTATAACATTTATGCCAGGGGTAGTACCATTGGGAGCTCTCCCATCTTAGAGGCACTGTCCACTTCCCTGGAATCCCAGTCTCCGGGTAACAAAGTTCTAGTAGCTGGTGACCTAAATAGGACCTTTGAACCATTGGATAGTTTGGACGATCCCCTAGGGCATGAAGAAAATACACAGTGGGGTGTTCCGACTTTACATCTGGTCCCTGTCAAGCGATGGACGAAAGATATATTACAACTGAATGCCATCTTCTTGGAACATGGTTTGAGAGCCCTAAATGGGAGGTCGAAGGGCGACAGAGAAGGTGCTTGTACATTCGACAATGGTCATAGTCAAAGTCGGATAGATTATGTCCTTTATAGCCTTAATTTGTGGCAGTTGGTATGTGACATGAAAATTGAGGGTAGACTAGAAAGTGACCACAATCCCCTCTGTGTGTCCCATGATTGGTGGACGGTCACATCAGGTAACCCGTAATTAAGCAATGGCCTAATGCCTACTATGGCCAATGACATGCGCAGACTTAACTGGCCGAGGGTACAAGCGAATGGAGAGTCTATGAACTTTATAAGTTCTGAAGTGGATAATGCAATCGCTGCTATGGAGGCTGCAAAACCTGTAACCCCAGGTTCAAGGGAAATAACGGACATACATAACAAGCTCTTTTCAACTCTAAAACCGCATTTTTTGAGGTCCAGTAGTAATATAAATAGAAAAAAACCACCTAAACCAGCTAGTTGGTATGACCACCAGTGCAGGAAAGCCAGGCTAAGCTTGGGATGTGCAATTAGGAATAGGGATAAGGTAGCGATTGGCGAGGCCAGGAAGCACTATAAGGCTAGTGTATTACTGGCAAAAAAAACATTGGATGAAAACCACTGGGCTGAGCTAAAGGAGGCCGCAGGGGGCGAAGGATTCCAGGCTGTTCTGGAATATTGTCAAGTGGGGTAGAGGAGGACTTCCAAACAAACCTGATAACAATGTCGCAGAGGGTGCCTGAGTGGATTACTTTGAACCGCAATACGCTGAGTCAATGGAGTTTAATGATGTGAAGGTGGTTCCAGCTGTATTCCTTACAGGGAATTTATTTTCCATCAAAGAAACTGAAGCTGCAATAGGCGCTGCCAAAGGGGGAAGGGCCCCGGGTTTAGATGGGATACCCTCTGATGTTTTTATAAATGATAAGGCGAGGTGGGCTAGGTATATATTTCTCCTAGGAAATGCAATTGCAAAGGGAACAGTAGTCCCGGAATTATGGAAGGGAGCAACTATTATACCCATATATAAAAAAGGAGATCGGTCCCTTCCGGCCAATTATAGGTCGATTAGCTTGATTGCCACTATCCAAAAAGTGGTGGGGAGAATGGTGGTAAACAGGCTAATGGACTGGGTAGATGAGGAAAATGCCCTGTCCCCTTATCAGGCTGGATTCCGGCGGGCAACAAGCACCGTCGATCAGGTGTTTCGTTTTGCACTGCTGCAGTGGGGGACGGTGGTGCTTGGTGAGGGCAGCCTGTATGTCGCTTTTGTTGACTTGCGGGCTGCCTTCGACCTGGTCCCAAGGAGAAAGCTCTGGGCAGTTCTGAGTGATATAGGCCTTCCAGCCGAGTTGCTTACTCTGATAATGAGGCTACACGAATGTAACTTCGCCAAAGTCCAGTGGGGCACGAATGGCGAATCATCTGCCGATTTCCCAATTGGACGCGGAGTACGACAGGGGTGTGCTATGGCCCCCCTGCTTTTTTCCCTATTTATTAACGGAATTGTGGCTAGGATGCTGGATGCCAGTGTCGACGCACCTTCGTTGGCGGGCGTCAGGGTTCCGATCCTGATGTTCGCCGATGATACGTTGATTTTATCTAAAACACCGGCAGGCTTGCAGCGAGCCCTAAACATCTTTAATCTCTTCTGTAGGGAACATGGCCTGGAAGTCAACGTGGGCAAGACCAAGCTGATGGCCTTCTCATCTAAGCGTAGACCCCAGCCCAACATACTTTTGAATAACTGCGAGTTAGAGGCTGTTTCTGTATTTACATATCTAGGGGTACAGATAGCAAATAATTTTAAATTGTCCCAGCATGTGGAAATGGCGGTCTTGAGGCATCAACAGATTTCGGGGGCACTCCGGGTGGAACACAAAAAGTCAAAATCAAAGCCCATAAAACCAGTCCTAGCAGTATATGACTCCAAGGCTATTGGGTCTGCTCTATATGGGGCGGAGTTATGGTGCTTTGATAGGCTTCTCCCTCTACAGATATCGGAGAATAGGTTTCTGAGGGGAATTACAGGTCTCCCCCAGAGTACACCACTGATCCCGCTTGGCCTCGATCTAGGTAGAAGATCAGTTAGTGACCGAGCGCGAATGCGCCCGATCCTTTACTGGAGACGCCTCTGGACTACCCCGGAGATAAGGCACTACTCAGAGGGGTTCCTTGCCATAATCAAAGCTGACATCTTCCACAAAATAGTGTGGTTAAAATATCTTAGAGCAACCTTAGGGGACCTTGGCCTCTCTAATCTATGGGACAATCCATCTGGAGAACCCTTTCCAAGCAAAAATACAATTAAAAGTGTATATTGGGATTGGATAGATGGCAAACTTTGGAGTAGAACGAGGTCAGATACAATGGCGGGGCGCTTCCTAGAAATCAAATTGTGTCCTATACTGGAACTATATTGGGACAGTATTATAAACCCAGAGGATAGGAAGCTTTTCTTCCAGTTGAGATCAGGTGCCCTCCCTTTGAGATCATTGACGGGTAGGTGGAGGAGTGTAACTACCTCGTCCTGCCCGGTTTGTGGTGCAATCAAGGAAAGCATGGGTCACTTTTTATTCGCGTGCAAAGCCTATGGCACCCCGAGAAGAGTTTGGCTAACTCCCGTTTGTAGAAACCTAGGGACATCCAGGGGTGTTGAGGCACTACGAATCATTTGTACCACCACTGATATGCCTATTGTTCTAGGAACAGCAAAGTATCTGGGGTGGGCTTGGTCTATTAGACAATTTCTACCAATGTAACATAATTAGGGTATCAAGGGATATTTGTGCAAATGTGCAAATGTATATAAATATTTTCTTTTATTGTTCATGTATGTAAATGTTTTAAAAAGTCTGTATAAACAAGGAAACTTTTTTTAATGTGATGTGATGTGTTTTAAATGTATGTTTGTGCTTTTATGAGTATATTCCTCGAATAAAGCCTTGAATACCTAATACCTATATATTGTGTATGTAAGTACCCATACCCACCCATTATCAACCGAGGCCCACTCTCTACCATATCGACCGTGTCAGCCATGGGTGGCCTATCGGCTGCATGGTTACACAATCAACCAATAGCACCCCATGTCATCCCATATGTAACCATTCAGATCAGATATCATCTGCCTTGTTGTAGTAGTCAGGGTGAAAGTGAAATTCAGCAGTTGCCATTGATGTAACAGAGTATGGCCATGATGGAAAAATTAGATAATTGTGTAGTTGTAGACTACAGTTGCCCCACCTGCAGACAGTAATAATGAGTCTGCCACAAAAGTATGTCGGTCTAGGATGCAAGCTGACTGAGCTGGTATGCCTACAAGGTTAATTTAGTTAAACAAGAGAGAGAAGAAGGAGACTTGTCTACTCCATAGTGCCTAGTATTCCTGAAACCTCCACAAATGTTAGAGGCCGAGGAAGTGGGAGGATACCACAAATGTTATATACTGTGCTTGCTAGTGCTAATTTGAAGTGTATAGTTCATTTTCTTTGACTGTTTTGCTAAGAGTATTGTTTACAATTGTCTTTTTTCTTTCTTGATATAGCTACTTCTTCCCAACCGAAACAACCAAAAAGGAAGAAGTTAGCAGCCATGGCCTGGTAAAGGAAGATGGAGGCCACCCATGACGAATATCAGTGGGTGGTGGTTCTGGTGAAGGAGGAGGAGGAGACAGCAGCAGCTGCAGCCTCCTCCAATGCCCCGGGCCCCTGCCAGGCTCCCCCAGTGCCACCAGTGGTACAGCACCATGGTCTGGCAGCCGCCCGCCATACTTCTTTAAACACTGCTGCCCACCTCTGTTCATGCAACTGCAAGACATTAAGGGCTGCATGCTCCTCCAGGTGGCACGCTTAGAGGAGCAGATAAACACCCCGGAGAGGAAGATACGGTTGACCGGCTGCTAGAACTCTGTCGCCTTGCCACTTTATAAATCTTTTTTTTGTGTTGGGTGAGAATTGGGCGTTGGGAAAAAGTTGAGGTTAATTGACATGGACATTGGACTTTTATGATGGACATTGGTTGGGATTAGGGAGAGGGGTGGGTCAGGTGTTGTCTTTTTTTGTTCATTAGTTTATTTGTTAGGAAAGTAAATTATTTATAGTTTACATATGGTGTAAATGTTTTGTGGGGGTTACTCTTTTACTTCACACAGTTTCCTTTGCTGCAGCAGGTCCGCAGCTAGTTTTTGATTGAAACAATCTGCCGATGGTGTAACACACCAACTGATAGATGCGGTACCCTCACTTGTGACTTGTCCTACTAGTACTGTCAGTCTCTCTTCCTAGACTATGCAGTTAGCAACTAAAACCCCTATGGTCTCAGACGGGTGTGGTTGTGTGAATGAATTAATTAATTTCCATAGTAATATGCCTCCCCAAACGTCTTCTCCTACCTGTGATTGGTATTTATTTATACTTAGGCGAAGTGATGGCTGTATGGTGATAGCTTGGTTTCCCAAGGTGCCATGGTGTTGGTAGTAGTAGTAGACACTGACAGTAGTATTTGCCAAAAAAGAACATGAGACAGTCAGTCACCTGAGGGAGACTCGGGAACAAGTAGTAGAAGTACAGTACACAAGAAGACTGCCAAACAGCAAACCATGATGATGATAAGCACTGCTAAAATAAAATAAACGAGAAAGCCTGGTGGGCTAGCCTAGTACAAGTTACAAACTGAAGTCGACTCGAGCTATGATGACGAAGCGGACAAGTGGCTTCCTAACGTTTAGTGGTGAATTTAGAGTGCATGATGACTAGATGCTGTCAACCAATTATATTATTAATATTAAGATGAATTATGTAATGTTCCACTGGAAAAAAAATGGAATATCGAATACTGTGCATGGGTGAACAATCTAATATTGCCAGTGTGGGTTAAAGTATACATGCTTAGAGCAGAAGAAGATCCTCGCACTGCCTTGAGTTAGTGTTGTTTTCAACACATCCGCCCACTAAGTATGTGTTCAATAATTGGTGCAAATTTAATTTAGTCACACCTCAATATAAATCACACAGTCCGGGGGAGGAGAGTTAGGGTTTGATGAATGGTTGGGAAAGGGAATTTGAGGGAAAGGTTTGACAAAGACAAACACTAAACATGGACCCAACACGATCATCCTAAATCTGTTAAGGGAGGAAAAGGAAATGCATGCGTGATGATGACTTGGGGCTAGATGTAGGTAAATCAATTTTACAGATTCTAAAATACCGAATTTTACCGATTCGGTATTTTAGAATCGGTAAATTTGATGTAGGTAAATATTCTGTATTTTTTACCGAATCGGTAAGATTGACACCCTGTTGCACCCCTGATTAGGGCTTGTGTGCCATGTGGCACACATACATGCCACATGGCACAGGTGTACATGCACAGATTTGCATATACACAGGTATTTATTATTTACCACCAACTAATAGTTGGTAGAAAATAACGAATCCTTAAAGCCCTGTGGCACTGTTTACAGTTTACATATGGTGTAAATGTGTACAGTGCCACCTACATCTCAAAATACAGATTCGGTAATTTTACAGAATCAGTAAATTTACTGATTCGGTAAAATTACCGATTCGGTAAAATTACCAAATCTGTATTTTAAGATGCCCTACATCTCAGTATCCAAACACCGGTCGGTAACGGACAAAAATCGGTATTTTCGGCTGTTACCGACTGGTATTTGGATACCTAAATCTGGCCCTTGATGAGTAGTACTGGACCAATAGTACAGGGCAGATGTCTATTAATTATTATTAAGCATTGCCTTGCCTGTTTGCCCCAGAGAGACACAAGTTACATACATTTTATGTTCCTTTGAAAGCTAGCAAAGAAAAATAAAACATTTCTGTAGGATTCAAATATAAGCAAACATAAACAACAACACATACAGTTGTAATGATTGAAGAGAAAAAATGAATTAAATTAAATTATGCTATAATTATTCTCAAATTGGGAGTTGACTTTCAGCATTCCTCTTGGTCCTTCCTTGGACTGTCCGTCTGTAAATCTTGTGTGCCTGCCTGGCGGAATGCGGTTTGGTAAGGCAAGTGTGAGTTGTTTTTCCCAGTATAGCGCAGAGTAAAGGCAGGCCTGTAGATGGAAAAACCAAAAGAATACTGAAAAATCAAGGACAAAAGTAAAGTTAAACTGCATAAATTAAGGAGGAGTGCAAAGAGAAAACTTTCAGAGGCGGCATGGCTAAATCATGTCTGTTTCCAGCATTTACCTCCAACAACAGGAGCAGGCTCGCCCACCCAATCTCCACTTAGCTTGGATTATGAGCCAGACAGCACTGAGCACACATACACACACAGCAACTTCGCATTTTCCAAATTAAGTAACAAAGTCAAGGCACCACTGTCAGTCACACACCACACTCACCTCCAGCACTACACAGACATGTAGGTCTGGTGTTGTTGTTGTTTACCTTTTAGGCCACTTCATGAAATGTCTGAGTTATTCCAGAGTTATTCCATCAATCATCTCAGATCCTACTGACTGACTGCTGCGAGTATGGTATGCTTTAAAGGAGGCTGAAGACAGCTCAGAAACACAAAACAAGCAAAACCTCTCTGAAGGCAAAGTTTTTATATATTAAAAACAATGATAAACAATATACTGGAATTACTTCATTCCGCTATATTACTAATAGATACTTCAAATTCGTGAATAGTGACTGTGGTGATCAAAGTGACTAGTGCAATGCATATAGTGACACTTATATACAAAACATGTATTTACAATAAAACCACAAGGGGGGGGGGAAGGGAGGGAAAAACGAAGTGTTTTCTGTCGTTGTAAGGCCAGTATTGTCAAAGTAAATGTTCCAAGGAAAACAAATGGTTAATGCCCAAGTTCCTGGAGCTATCTTGGCCAAAATAGGAGCGTTGACGTTTCGACCCTAGTTGCGCCCCAGTTGGTGGTCGCGGCGGGTCTTTATCAAGACAGGGGGGGGCTGAAAGGAAAGGAATAGGTATCAGAGAGGTGCTTGTAATTAGCGTCAAGAATGACGAGAGTCGCTCAAGGTTACTTACAGGGGGATCGGTCAATTGGTGACCGATCCCCCTGTAAGTAACCTTGAGCGACTCTTGTCATTCTTGACGCTAATTACAAGCACCTCTCTGATACCTATTCCTTTCCTTTCAGCCCCCCCCTGTCTTGATAAGACCCGCCGCGACCACCAACTGGGGCGCAACTAGGGTCGAAACGTCAACGCTCCTATTTTGGCCAAGATAGCTCCAGGAACTTGGACATTAACCATTTGTTTTCCTTGGAACATTTACTTTGACAATACTGGCCTTACAACGACAGAAAACACTTAGTTTTTCCCTCCCTTTCCCCCCCTTGTGGTTTTATTGTAAATACATGTTTTGTATATAAGTGTCACTATATGCATTGCACTAGTCACTTTGATCACCACAGTCACTATTCACGAATTTGAAGTATCTATTAGTAATATAGCGGAATGAAGTAAGTCCAGTATATTGTTTATCATTGTTTTTAATATATAAAAACTTTGCCTTCAGAGAGGTTTTGCTTGTTTTGTGTTTCTGAGCTGTCTTCAGCCTCCTTTAAAGCAATTATTGTTACTACCCAACAGAACCATTTTTTGTTAATCGCATATACCCAGGTTCTGAGGGACACAGGGTTACCCCTTTTTGTTAAAACAGCGAGTATGGTATGGTCATGGTGTCCAACGTGTACTGTCTCGAGTGAGTCCAAACTACAGAATCAAAAATGCAATGGATTGGCCTGCAATAGTACAATTTTGTTATTGAACAACAAGAAGGGAAACATTGACTTGCGTCAATTTTTTGGGTGTGAGGATTAAGTACTAACAGACATCATGCACAACACAAACACCAGTCACTCAGAGTCAGCATGCAATGCATGCCGTTATTTACCTGCTCTACCACGGCAGTCCCTCTAGGCCTCGAAAGGAGGATAGATATATAGTCAGGTTTGGAGGCACACATTTTACATTTGTTCTACTGTTCTCTATCCAATGCGTGGCTTGAGGGAAATGTATTTAGGAGTGGACTTACTTCTTCACTGACTGCACACAGCTGCAACTCCAACCCGGCAATAAAAGACGGTAGTGGATAGATTTGTTCTAATTCGAACTTGAAAGGCAGTGACACACAAATAATAAAAGTAAATAATATTCCTTAGCTATATCTTTTGGGGTGGATTTTTTTTTGGCATCAAAGGAAGAAAGAAAGTAACTTGAAAGCCTAGTGTCAGGGAAGTAGAGCTTGTCCTCAAACTCTGGTGGTTCACCCAGAAGTAGGTCAACTAACCCACTACTTCCATGACCTGATTTGCCGTCATCATCTTCCTGCTGGGCTACTTCAGGTATGGTGTAATCCGGTGGTATAAAGTGTCGATTTAATTTGACCATGGTTAACCTCTCCGCATTTTGGGGTGAGGGACTGGTCCATCTCACTGTCAGAACGGCACCAGCAGCACTGAAAACACACTTATAAGAGACACTTGAGACAGGGCAAGCTAGATAGTTTATAGCCAGTCTGTTCAGCAATGGCCATTGGTGCGATTTCCCATACCAAGGCATCAATGGGTTTTGATCAAAGTAGACCTCTGTTGGATCATCCAGGTAGGCCTGGACAATCTGATCAATGCTCATGGGTGCTCCGCTTTGCTCAGCCTTTTTTGCCTTTGCCTCAGCACTGGACTTAAGCCCTGCCTGTAGAAACCATTCCTCTGCCGATTTTGAGGTTGATGCTCCTGTTGTTGTTGTTGTTGATGTTGTTCTCGATGTTCTGGTGGTTTTGGCTGCCGTGAGCCAACCGCACCCGCCTCAGGCTATGAAGTTGACCTTGAAGGCTGACCTGCAGTACTTGTTGTGCCCTGGAGGAGCAGGCCTCCAATTCCGGGCTGTTCTTTTTCTAGCTAACTGGCTTGCACAGCTATCCAAGTTTTGTAACTGGCAACATCCCCATCTGAAAAAGGAATATAAGTCTGCAGTAATGGTTTGTACCGTGAATCATGAATTGTGGCTCAAATTAAATGGTTGGATGACACAATGCCTCTTTTCACCCTTGTATTTTCAGAGAAACGAAGGATTAAGCTCTCCACCAAATCATATGCTTCTTTTTTTCTTCCACACCTGCATACTTTGCAGACACCCCCTTCAGCTGTTCCTGTAGCATGTGCAACAATGGGATAGATTGTCTCACAGTACAGCCCTCCTTGCTGACTTCACGTGTGAAGACCTCGAAAGGAAGCAGCATCTCTGTCAGGCATTTAAATTGGCCCAATTGGTCCATCTCAATGATCATGCCTTTCACAGTAGAATCCCCTCTTTCCATGACATATTAATTGATTGATCTGTGCTGCTCAAACAGACGTTCAAGCATGCAATATGTTGAGTTTCATCGTGTTGGCACCTCCTGGATGAGGGCTATAACTGGCATTTTATTATCACATTAAATGAGCCTCCGGCTTCAAAAGAATGGCTGAAATGTATGCAGATTCTTCTGCAAGTGGTCAGTTAGTTGCTGACTCAGTCTTCTTTTTTCAAAAAGTCTTGAACAATAATGTTAACGTAGTGCGCCAAATACAGGACCCTGAAATGGCCACCATCGGACAAGGCCTTAACTATACTACAGCCACTGTCCCTTAGAACAAAACCAATGTTAAGCCCTCTTGGTCGCATCCATTCAAATATCCTGCTGTCAAAGTCTTCCAAAATGTTTGCAGCAGTATGAGCTTTCTCCATGGCAGAAATGTCTACAGTTGCATGTTTCCAAGCGGCCTTAAAAATCTCAGCAGTATCAAAACCTGCAGATAACTTTTCTCTAACCCCCACAAAAGATGCACAGTGATGCACATGTAATCTGTGGCTTGGAAAAGGGTCCACACGTCTGTTGTCAGGTGGGTAGTGTGAACAGCACTCAGCTGCAAAGATTGTCCAAGCAATTCCAGCATGTCGGGAAGTAGAGCTGGAACAGCAATTCTGGTGATATACGACCGGCTGGGAACCTTCCATATCGGGCAGAAGGTTGTCACAAACTCAAGAAAACCCACCCCTTCCACAAAAGAACAAGCGTTAGCAATGCAATAGGGCTCGCATTTATGCGAGTTTAAGCTATTGGCATTGAAAATGACAATGTCTTTTATTTATGTTTTTAAAAAGCAAAACAAAACATAACAAAAAGGCATTGTCGTTCAGAATGCCAAAAGCTCAAACTTGCGTAATTGCAAGACCTATTGAATTGCAAATGCTTGTTGACATAATCAACCCAGAGGGGTGTCATGTATCATAGCAGTTAAAAGCCACTCAAATGAACATATTTTGTTGGCTTTATTTAGAGCTTGCTGTCCCTGGCGGAGCGTCAATGCGCTTTAAATAGATTGATATCGGTGTGCATTTTTGTGAGTTTGGCAAGTGGACTATTTCTAGGTATAGAAGCACAATGCCTGCTCTTCCCGAACCACCGTGCCTCCGCCACTGTTGTACAACTTTCACCCCATCACACCTTCAAGCCCTCGTTTCCAAGAATCCCCAACTCATTCTCCCCTTTACCTGCTACAGTGAAAAGACTGGGCGCTATTAAAATGTTAAAACGAACTGTCACTCCTATGCTCTGCGGAGTTTAAAATATAGCACAAGGACAAAGATGTTGGGAAGCAAAGGGGCACAAATCAGCATGAAAGCGATATTATTTATGAATATTAATCTACCCTGACAGCGAGTGGCATCGACTTGAGAGTGCGCCTGCACTCAAAAAGCAGCAGAGCACCTCCTACCAGAGCACAACAGATGGTCGTTTCCGATTACGTCCAATGGAAATTATAGGAGCGTGCCTTAAAGTCATGGACATTTTTAAAGGAGCAGTTAAAAAAACTCTAGACTGCACAGGCTTCACAGATATCTTTTATGTCTATTTCACAAGAAGAAATTCAGCTTTAATTGATGTTGCTCGCAAAATTCACCTACATGTTTGCTCTTACTGCAAGCTTTACTGGCGTTATCGGAGGCATGTTTGCGAGATTGGAGGTTTTCTCTGTATGAGCTAGCAACAGTGTTTTCTCTCCTGCACCTTAAGTTACGTGGCACCTGTGCACATAATCATTTCTCTTTCACCTTAAGTTGCGCAGCGGCCTGTGAAGCCATGACAATTAGAAACAACAAATAAAGGAAGTAGTCACTGAATGAAACAGAAACAAACCTATAACGTAACTAAACGGTGGTTGGTCGGTGCTGCTTGCCTAAAACAGAAGAGACGTAGCAGGAGCACCAACCAATAATGACCCAGGAATGCTGAGCAATGGAGGAGTGAGCCAATGCCAAGTGGCAGGTGGGATTACATTCCGAATACAGTATACTACAGGTCTTGCGACAGCACATGCACTGTCTAGGCTCGACTTAAAAAGGAAGGCAGTGCAACGCTAACATATTAGCCAGCTTCGTGCTGTACAAACGTGCCATTGGGTGGTTGCGTTCATAGTGCCCCTCTGACCTAAACATGCTGAGAATGGTAGCCTGGATTTTTCTGTATTTTATGGTGCCATTGTTTCGGGGACTTCTTGACGACATGTTATGGTACTCTCTTACTTGGATCCCTTGGTGTCTCAGCCTGACTCTTGTGCCATTACGATGTTGCTGGTGATGATATGGTGTGTTGGTAACAAGGACCCCCTGATACAAACCCGACTACGAGGTGAATACGTCACCACGTGTAAAAAGTGCTCTGTATGATTGAGGTAAATGATAATATTTGACAATTGATACATCGAACTGCGAGTGTTGGATTAATATATAGTTATCTAAAAAGGGCTAATATTCTCTCACTAGGAGCTTTTTGTGAACGGCGGTGAAATATAACTGAATCATAATGCCCACGCCGTATACACTTCTATTTTTTAAAACCCATCACGAGGAAGGACTAACACCACCAGCAAACAACGCTTCCTTTCTATTTAGGTAAGCGGTAATTATATAATAGCGACATTGAAAGAGTATAAAATGGATATAGAATTTCGGAGCATTTACTTACTTATTTTAATTTGTATCTTTTGGTAGGATTCCGTCTAATATATTATTGTTCTGTGGTGTTGCCCTACCGATAAATAGACCCCAGATGAAAAGCGTATCAGAAATCCTTTGAGGGTAAGATAACTATAAATATGTCCCCCCCTTAAAAAGAAATAGAAATAGGGTGGTCATTAATGAAATTATATGCTTTACTTGTAGAGACGTGTCAACGCTCTGGACCCAAATAACCCTACTGTATAAATACATTACAGGAAACGATAAACGAATGTATTAAGATGTGTGCAAGGTGAGCAGTTATGTGTAACCTCTTCAGTAGAACGAAGAAATTTCCCCTAAAAAAAGTGTATTTAGACCACTTACCAGTGTTTTACCTTATCTCTTTAGAAAACTATAAATAATAAATCAAATTCGAAGCTGGACAACACAGCCCGGATACAGCCATTTTTCAGCCTCATTATATGAGAATAATAGTAGTGTCCAAGGACAAGAGTACTACTTTAGGTAAGAGAATAAGAATTATGAGAATATGTTTTAGGTCAATAATTTAAGTAGGAGTTAGCTTAAAACGTGGTATTTACTCATAGCATCTTCCAAATTAATTTTTAAGGAATCCAGTATTCCTTAAAATATGACTGCTAGACATACTAAATACCACTAAATGAAGAAATGTATAAACCGTCAATATCCCCTTTTCTTTCTATTTTTCTTTCTTTAATCCCTTTGCAATTAAGAGTGAGTAGGCTCAATATATTTTCTAGCAATAGTCATAAGCAAGCAAGTTAAACATGATTGTGAATATGTATGGTGTAAAATGTAGGATGACTATCAACCACATCATTGGATTCAATTCATTAGATTGGATTATAAAGAAAGACTGTTTGCAATTGTACTAACCTCTAAACATGTCTTTAGTTGAAATGTGTCTAATATGTTCCATGGCAAGGAATTGTTTTGGCAGGCTATACCTCCCTGTTTGCAGACACAAAACATACTATGACTTGCTTTTGAAACTAATTTATATGCATAGGTTTCTGAGACGTTTATATAAAGCGGTATATCATGAATGTGAAAAGAATATTATATTTTTACCAATAGAATGGTGCAACAAACATGTAACTAGTTCGGTTGTATTTTGTCATGATAGGAGGCCAAAAATATTAAAACATTGTTATGATCTCTTTTACAGAATTTTGATGGTAAAAGTCCTGATGAAGGCATATTCTTTATGTCGAAACGTGTCGACTGGATGCCATCTAACCTCTTTTTAACTTTTTTGTGAATACATATGTATCATTATATGTTATTTTATCAATTTTGATCAATGCACTGATTTTTAACATTTCCTTTTAATCAAATTAAAAAATGTATTTTCTCTAAACTGAACTAGTTTGTTTGTTTAATCTATTGTGTAATTGCTTTAAGTGTATGCCTGGGAGTGTTATTTTTCATACGCTGGGGATGATATGCGCAGTACCACTGCACTGCTGGGGACAGGGCTGCTTTGTGTAACAAAGAAAATGTCTCCCTCTTGTTCATCTTCCAACGTGATCGGTTCTTCTTCTTCATCCCCTCCACCAACTACATGCAAGTTTTTTGGGCCGCTAAGGTGCACCTCCCACTGTATCAAGTGGTGTTTTATCGGATGGGTTGTTTGGCCTCTGGTAACATAGTTTGTACCAAGCTTCCCCTAACTAACACCTTGTCCACAAATGGAGAACATAGCAATGTTCACCTCCTTCTTGCTAACCGAAAAAAGTCCCAAGCTGGGGCGATCAATTTTCTGGCGCTGCTGGTGCTACTTGCAATGTTGGATGAACTGGTAGGTGGGCGTGACGTTTGACTCTGTGCAGTACCTACTTCTACTGAGGTTGTGGTAGATGTAGGTTGCTGCCAGCAACACATGGAAGCTGGAGGTGGTGTTAGTGATATCATCTGTGTTGGTGGTATCCGTGCCACATCCCTCACAGCAATTTGGGATGGGGTTTTGTCGTTCTCCACTGGTGCTGGACTAATGTCCAGGATGACTGGCTCATCATCATTCTTCTCTTCTACATCTACCTACATAACTCTACGGCTTTCTGGAACCTTCATTTTCCCTAGCCTTGTCTCATGGCGTGTCTCACTCTCCGACTGAGGTGACTTCCAAGTGGCATCTAGATCATCAGAAGGTGGGCTTGCAGAAGACAATGGATCTCCTGAAAGAGTGACTTGCTCTTCTTCTTCCACTGCAGGAAGTTCGATCTCCTGAACTGCCCCTGATTTGGGAGGGACAACTGCTATGGGGGTGGTTGTGGCTGTGTTTCCCCACTTATCTGAGTTTCCGGCATTGATTGGGTACTACTTTGCGATAACGATGTCAATTTTAACATCACTTCTCGTCGGCATTGGACTCGTGATTAGACCGGTTGCCTCTGCGACAGACATGGGCTTGGGCCTAGATTGGTGGGGTAGGTCCATTGATGTGAGGTTGCTGCTCCCAGCTTGCTCCCCAAGCACCGCCGCTGTAGGTGCAATTTTTGGTTTCCCAAAAAAGGTCTCGGCGACATACCGGTCTTGGTAAGTGGAAGCGCCTTCTTTTCACTGGCAACTTTCTTGGTACTGGACCTGGTACCTTCCTTTGGGGCCATCTTGAAGATGTTAGCAGCACTCAGTGGCACAAGTTGAAGAGGTGTCTGTGCTCACAAGTCATGTGACGTTGTGTGCAACAGAGCTTCTGTCTGGCAGTTCGATAGATGATGTTGTCTCCTACTCTTTTGTGCTCCTAAAAGCAAAGAAGCAAGAAGAATATCAGTGAAACATGACATTCATTGTTGTGGTTCAATTACTACTAGTACAAAAAAACAAATATAATATATAACTTAGTGTAAGGTCACAATTGTTAGTGTTATTAATATTATTGAATTTATGACCTCTGTTATTAAAAAAACATACAATACAGTATAGCGATTAGTGAGACCTTGACAACCACAAGGGATGTCCTGGTTGGTGTACTGTACAGTACACTCAAGAAGGATCGGAAAGAAGAAGAAGGTCAACAAAATTACAAATATAACGGACCTGGTTTGGCATTTTGCATCACATGGGATGCAGCATTCAGGGATCTGCACCTGACAATGGATGGAAGAAGTAAGCTAAGAGGAACAAAGGAAAGACATACATGCTTATGGCAAAAGCAGTAAAGCACACTAACTGCCTCCACAAAATGGCCAAATGCCACATAGTCACTCAGAAGTCACAATACCAAGCAGGAGACCTGGAAAACAATTAACTCAAGCAGGCCTATATAGAGTTGGACACAGACATTACAAAATTAACCCTGGCCACATTGGGAGGCCCAGCCAAGGAACTGCTGGCCCACTATTACAAACACACTCACACACTAGCCAGACAAATGAGGAATGCTAAACAACACAGCTTTAATGCAACAATGTCAAAAACGAAAATCCACAGGGCTAAAAAACCTTTGCAAGTTACAACCACATAATCCAACATAGGCATTTATTTAACACACATGAAAAAAGTGAAATACCAAAAAAGCACATTTTGCATTTAAATCCAATACCATCCATGTCCTAAATGATGTTTAAATTCAACAAACACCACAGAAACAGTTGTTTCATGCACCCATGTGTAGCTCTCGGCCTATTGGTTGAAAAACCCATTGGACGACTAGGCTACATAATGAATCAATTCAAATCAATAATATTGCAAATTTATTGGAAAATGTAGTGAACTGTGCTACATATTTTTCTGAATAGAAGACAAATTTGCATGCAAAACAACAACCAGCAAGAAGGCATGGCCACCACAAAGGAGGCTTGCAGTCCTAATGCAGAAGCACACTGGCTGCCCCTTCACAAAATGGCTGCCAGCTACATAGCCAGGCCACAACAATAAGAAAAAGAAGACAGGCAATGTAGGCCTATGGCAAAAGCACACTGGGTTCCTTTCCAAAATGGCCACCGGCCACGTGGCCGGGCCACAACAACAGGAAAGGGAAGACAGACAATGCAGCCCTATGGCAAAAGCACACTGGCTGCCTTCACAAAATGGCCACCAGCCACATGGTCAGGCTACCACAACAAGAAGCAATAAGCCACGAGGAACAAAGGAAAGAAGACATGCAGGCCTATGGCAAAAGCACACTAACTATCACCACAAAATGTCCACCAGCCAGTGCCACATGGTCGCTCACAACAACAACAAGCAGGAGGTCTGGAAAACGATAAACTCAAGCAGCCTATATGGACATGTAGAATAAAAAGCCTTTTTAGGGTCTCACTGATGCACCGGTCCTTATACCAACAAAGAAGAAATTGGCACGGAAGCTGTAATATTAAAGAGAATAAATGTATTAACCTCACATGAGGGAGACTGCGTCAATACCGTACCCTCCGGCCACTGTATGAGGCAGTCCGAGGAATACAGAAACCATGGGCCTTTTATGGCCAGTTTATAGCTGAGTAAGCATGAAGTCTCAAAAAGAAGCGGTACAAGTATACACAAGAATAGATATTTTACATATATGGACTAACAGAAAATACTTAGTCAACAAAGTTGGAGGTGTAACAAAGTTGCAGACATTAGTTAACATATCCTGACAGTTACTCTAAGAGCATGTGCATTCTGGCAGCTTCAGGCCTTTCTGGGCATGTGCAGTGCTCTGGCTCAATGCTGAAGGAGTTAACTGTAACTGATGGCTCAAGCAGAATACAAGGGCACGCAACAGTAAAGAGGGAGAAAGCACATGGTGAGCACATGGCTAACTAAAATGGCTGCCACAAACAAAATGGCTTCAGCTGATCCTAACAGCAATTTCAGCTAGTTTCCACAGATGGCCGTTTTAGCATTAGCTGAAGACGTCCACTATAAATTAATAGAAGCATGGAAGTTATCCCGCATATCTATCCTCATAAATCCATTATTACCCTGATCCATTGCTAGGTGGGCATTTACATCCTAAACATTTAGGTAAGCAGGTATATTTAAGATATAGACAGGAGCACAAAGGGAAAAGAGCATTACGCCATAATGAACACACAGAGAGCAGGAGAAAACAATGGCTATTATCACAAACAGAACTATCAATATTATCCAACCCTAGGCAGAAATTAAATCCCAAAACCATCCTGTCCAATTCTAAGTTTCAGGGCTCCGATGTATTTCAGTGACCGTCTATTTCAACTTCAGAATAGCCAACAGCATGGGTCTAATATAATATCTTAATTAAAAACATTTTTTAATACACCTTTCCAGTGTTCTTTTTATGAGGGCTAGGTTATCACTTGATATGCTCACAAGGAGGGCAGAGTAGTATTTATCAAACTGTCCACAAAATGTTTCTCTTGAAGAATAAACATTCCTAATGCAAAAATTAAAGCAACTAGACATATTGTCACAGAAATAATCTTTGTGTTGGGGGACTAGGAGGACCAAATGGGGCCATGGGAATTAGGACAAGAAGCCGCAAAGGGCTGCTCCTCCTCAAAAATGGGACGACCAAAGGGGTACATTGCTAAAAAGTACTTGAAGAATAGAAGCCGCTGTACAACCAGCCAGAGGGGAGTATTCTTCCTGTGTCTGTCTGAGCCTCACTGGCAGGCTCCTATCGTTCATCAAAAGTTATTTTCCAATGGTGGAGCTGCCCAGCTTGCAACTCAAACATGGCCCAAAGTTTCTTTCATTTTTCAGGATAGGGCACTCACCCTCCGGGGTAAATGCCCTCAGCGATCCTGTCCAATGTCTCAGGCAGTGCACCAGTATTCTTCACTTTAATCTAACAGGCACCAAAAGCACAGCCCCTGCACCTGAACTGAAGTCCTTCCCTAGCTCCTGCGTTGCTCTGCTGGTGCACTGCTCTTTTGTCGGTCCACAGATTGTATCCAGTATGCCCAGGCACCTCTTGATCCACAAACTGAGGTGCAGACTTGCATTCACTTGGGGACCAGGACTCAGAGGCCTGATGCTGTGATATCTGAAGCAACCCTTGTTTCAAAGGGGGTCACCTCAAGCAAAAGCCTCCTTGTTGTCCTTGTCCGTCTGTGACTCTCTCATCTGGGCATCAAAAATTGGATCCACGCAAATAATTCTCCATTCTGATTTGTGACCCCATCTTTCGTCAAAGACAGTAGCAGGGGTACACACTTCAACGTTTTGTTACAGGCCCCAGTGCTTCCGGCCTTCTACCAGTGGCGGCTGGTGAAATTAGTGGTGGAGCACACCGCAGCAAGCGAGCCCGAATGACCTATGGAGGGTTCGGGGGATTCTCCCCTGAGAAATTTTTGAAAAATTAGTGGGCAAATGGTGCATTTTCAAGACTTTTGAAAGCCACTGTGTTAAACAGAAACAGGTGAGGGCAAATACAAATATGCCCTCACCTGCAGGTATCTGCCCCCAGGAAGGTGCAGTGTGCACCGTCTGCTTGTGAGGGGAATGGCTGGGGGTGAGTCCCTGGAACCCATGTATCTCTCTCCCAAGTGGTGTCCTCATGGGTACACTGACTGCTATTTCATAAGAAGCAACAATCAGTACACCTCCCAATTACCTGTTTGCCTCTGTGACTGCAACTGTAAAATGGAGCGGCCACATGGGCAAAAAAGCACCTTCCTCGCCTTTGGGCTAGACCCCCATGAAAATAAGGGAATGCCTCTTTGCAACAACAATTGCCTAAAATGTGTGCCAGCACAATCCATCTTGAAGTAGGGCCGCGCAAGCACTAGTGGCACCAAATTTAATGCCTGAATTGTAGCCATGATTGTGGAGGACAGTGCAGCAACAAGGGACCAAGAATTTGGTGAAAGTTACACTACAAAAACACTTCTGTGTCATAATACGTGCGGTCATGATATCAGGCTGACAGGCTCAGTAGAAAAAGCTCATAGTATCAAGCTGGTATTTCAGAAGTATCTGGAGTTGGTGATTTCAATATGAATTTGAAAGAAAGCTCTTGAGTGAGAGAGGGGGGTTTGAGCTCAGGAGTAAACAGTCTCAGTATGAGACTGGTGGGGTGGAGTAAGGAATATGATTACAAAACAAGGTTTTTGGCATATTTTGTTCAGGGTAAGGGGTCTCCATATGAGCCTGGAGGGATCAGCTCAAGAGTGATTGTATGTAAAAAAGGTCAAGATAAGGAACTGGTGGTGCAGAGGTTCAGGAGGAAGGTCTTGGTATTGGATTCAAGGGCTGGGCTCAGGAGTAGAGGTTATAATAACAGATTGGAGGGTGCAGAGCAGGAGTAAAAGGATACACTTTTAGAAATCATGGAACATGAGGCTCAGGTGTAAGAGGACGCAATATGAGATTGAGGAAGGTGGACTCAGGAGTAAGAGGTTAATATATTTACCTGAAGTACTAGGCACAGAAATAAGAGGCCAGTATAGGAGAATGGTGGTGTAGGAGCCTAAAGGACAAGGAGAAAAGGTCTCAATATGAAAGTAGAGTGGAGGCCCTGTAGATCATATGATGATACTGCAATGTTGTTTATAAAGCACTTACTACCCCTGATTAGGTGACAAAGCGCTTTTCGGGGGGCAGCACACTACTCTGGAACCCAAAAAGGATTAGCCGTGGGTTAGTATAGTAAAATTCAAGTTAATTTGAGCGGTGGACATGTGATGTGAGTCTGTTAGTTGGTTTACAAAGGATAATGGGTAGATAGAAGAGGAAAGAGTCCAGAAAGTGATTATTGGGAGATCCTAGTAGTAAGATGAGGTTTGGAATGAGTACAATGGGAGATGGAGGCGGGAAGAAGCTCTAGAAAGTGATTAGAGAGATCATAGTAGTAAAATGAGTTTATTGAGAATGGAATAGCACTAAGGAGGAGTAAGAGGTCTCAAATACTTTGAGGGTTGAGGAAAAGCACTCAGTAAAATGGGGGGGGCACAATATTTAAATTCTCAGGGGGGAATATGGTTGCAGTCGGAGACTTAAGTTGCCTGCTTGGAAGAGTTCCATGATCAGGCTTACAGAGATGTTCAAATGAACTTCTCTAGAATACTGAACGACTTATGTACCTTAACCTTAACACCAAAAACAAGGAGTGAGAAAGCCACCAAGCAATCTAAAGATAATGGTATGCACATCATACTCTAACACAAAAATACAATAGCTAAAATAACAGGTACTCCTCATAACAGATATTTGAGTGGGCCTACAGTAAGTCAGAAAATCAGCCTTTACCACAGAGATATCAACACTTGGAGAATGATAGCGAGAGTAAGAAAAATCTTATAAAGGCACAAACTGGTGAACATAGAAAAAACACTAGACCAAAAGCTATCAAAAACTCTCAAAAGTCAGGCATTGACACTAAATGATGGGAACAAACTCACAGATCTGGGTTCAGAGTAAAGGTCATCAGGCTTGAAACCCCCACTTTGAACAGCCTCCTGCTTCACCGGTGCATTATCGGACTTTCAACCACCTAACAGCACCTAGGCAGAGCTTGATCAGTAAAAGAAATTAAAAAAAAATTAACAATACATAACTGCAGGGCCAAGGTTGTTCTTAGAATATCCTTTCCAGTGCTATCTGTTGAATGCCTAGGTTGCTGCATACCAAGGCTCACTCGTCTTGGTTCCCCCTCATGTGTCTTTCTTACACAACCATACTCTTCCTTGCCAAGTAATGTTATTTGCAGTACTTGATACTCATTTTATGCATACACCTACGATTCATTAGACATCCTACTTTGATAAAAAAAATTGTAACTCAACCTAACAGTCTTCAACTAGGGACGTTAGCTGCCTTTTTCTTGGGACGCCTACTTATATTTACTATATTCGTATATGAAATGTATAGCTGTGTGTTTTTTTCCCATATAGAATACAATTTTAATGCTTATTCCAGTTTCCTTTTTATTGACTTAAACATGTGTCTTTGTAAAGTTGTCCTTTGCAGATAATATTTGTTGATGATGAAATAATAACAAAACAACCTTTGTTGCAAACCATGCATGGTAGCATTCTTTCATGATTACTGAGTGCGTTTATGCTGTGTATGTGCCCGGCCCAGATTAATTCCAAACAGAAGACTCCTAGATTTCTTTGCCTAATGTAGGAAATTGCATAGTTGTTAATCAAAATCATTGCATACCAATGAACCCGTTCAAATACATTTGTTTAAAATGCAAAATTGCGACACTAAAAACCATTTACTTTAACATCTATTAAGGAATTTTTGCTATAACTTGACTTCTCTTCTATGTCTTTCCCTCACTCCAGCAGGTTCTTCTTTGGCCTGCCCTGCATTCTCCCTTTGTTTCTGCTGTCCCGTCTTTCTCTTCCTCCTCCTTTATCCCTTTTTTGCTTTTCTCTTTCTAGATCTCGGTCAAAATTTGAAAAAAATGAAGTTCCAGTTCCTAAAAATGACTGGCAGCGCCCACCACCTGGCTGCAACTACCGTAGAAAATTACTTACTGGTTGTTAAAAATGGCGAAGATTGTGACAACATGCTGTGAGCTTGCATAACCAATCATTAGATTTCCAAATCAAAATACAGTATTTAACTAAAAGATCTCGCTCCCTGTTTTTTACAAACGTTCTAGCCATGACTAAATTATTCTCCACAAATCGGTGAAACTTAATTTTTACCCCATCCCTACCTTCTAGGGATTCTCTGGGCTGGCAAGAGCTACACTTCGGTTTTACGAATTCCACCTGCACACTGTATAGCAGCACATCTTACTCCCCAGTGAAAATACAGTCCGGTATGCAAAAAAATTCCCCATCGGTAGGGTCATGTGCAAAAGATAGCTCATGTGCAAACATAACTCCCAGGTGAGAATGCAGTTCCAGATATCTGCAAACACACCCTGCATCTGCAGCGTCATGTGCAACCACACCCCCATGTATATATTATTCGTCATTCAGAAGCACACTTCCACATAAAAATGCTGCCCTCTTGCAAATATAGTCCTGGAACTCTTCTTTGTTAGGAGTGAGTGACGCATCACAGCAGCTCAAACGCTTTCAACATTAGTAGGATAGCCGGTTTACAACAAAGTGTTCTGAGGCAGCGAGTGCGACTTACTGTTTATTCAGGACCATTGGCATCCCGTCTTGCATACCACAGATCAGGCTACAGGAAGAAGCGTCGCAACCAGAGTGGAGGAAGGGAACGTGCTCCACCTTCAGAAAGTTCCAGTTCCACCACACAGGAGGACATGCGCGGGAAGGGTCGAGCCTATTCTGCTCAACTCGTCACAGGGTGGGTCCCACCACGCCCTGTAATGAGTTGGGAAAGCTCTCTCCACTCTCTGATTGACGTGGAGGGTTAGCCATCCCGGGCTTGGACATAAAACACCCAGGGCTAACTTTAACTCCACGCCATAAGGGGGTGGAGACTGGGCCCTGAAGCTAGGTTTTTGCTGAGCTGATGACATCACAGTCTTCAGGGCTCAGAGATTGTCGGCCCGGAAAACACTTAGGCTTCTTTGGGACCACAAGGGGGCGCATACACGGGGAGACGGCGCGGCGGCATTATAGACTGACTCCAGTCAGTGTGACATACCTATACACCAGTAAGTACTGTGACAGTGTGACATTTTATAAGTAACTTATTATTATTTACAAAACAGATTTTAAAATTGAGCACGCCACGTGTGGTAACGGGGGCAGGGCTTTGACGCCCTCGGGGAGATACCGCCACTGCCTTCTACCTTCACTGTGGTCCTAGTTGCCAGCAATGCCTATGCTGGTTCCCTTTACCTCGACTCCAAGCTGCATCAGCGCTGACTCCCCAGGCTGAATCTGATGTCCGGGCCCTCTGGTAATGGTTGTAGGGCAGCAGATGTCTATTGGTAGGCAGTACAAAAATTCTTTAGACAACACATATAAATAATCTATCAACAGAGAGGATACTCTATTTCAGAACACTTATTTAGTCTCGGGGTGCCCCAAGAACCACTTCATCTACCTGAAGTGTAAAGAAATGGCGGAAAAATCTAAAAAAAGTGCTAATTTAATAGGGATCCTTATTATATAAATAACTAACCAAACCTCAACATAGTGGGTACATGAATTTCTCCAGCAGAACCTGTTGTGGCGGACAAAGTCCAATAAAGAGATATTTTCCTTCAAAATATTTGTTGAGGATCACAAGGGCATCTTTCCAAACACTGTGAACCCTTGTGCATTCTACTTTTCACAATCTGGACTATGTAACATCATTTTTAAAGAAAAAAAACCCTATTCACCAGCTTTAATAAGGGCTGTCAGCTCAATTACACAGACTAACTAATAAAAGGATAACAATTCCCTTGCAAAACTGTATATAGCATGAGAATAACATAAACAATAATGGTGTTATCACCTGAATATTTTAGAACAAAAACTACTCACATATAGTGCCCCTTAAAGGTCAAATAAGGGAACATCAATTTAGACTACTCATCCTTTCATAATTTCATCAGACAGGATGGGCAGTAGCATGGCGTAGTTTTTTATTAATTTTATTAATCTTGACAATTTTAAAACAGTATTACTGAATAGCCAATTAGACGTCTCATGGCCATTCCTAGATAGCTTAGACAGGCTCCAGAGAGAGTGAGAAAAAGAGAGAGAGAGCACATAAATCAAGAAAAATTACAATGGGTTACTTAATTTTGCTTACCCTTAATTTGCCCAGGAGCTAGTCTCCTTACCCATTTGATAGTAGGTAACCGAAACAGGTGACCCCCTGTCGACAATATTTACCCTCCTTTTGGCAGCTGGGCGCAAGCTGTGTAACATAATAGCACATTAATGCAAACTTTATTTCATAGCCTTTTGATCTGGCCCTAGCACAACAATTTTGAGTGTAAACCAGTATTTCTGTATGCATGGCAGAGCTATTATCTGCAGATGGTCTACAGACCCTGCTATCCATTGATAATGTTATTCAATAGGATAAACCCCACCAGCATATTTCCTGCACTTATATTATGTCTCAAGAAAACAGTGATATCCCCATGTGCTCCTAACAGAATATGCAATATTTCCTTTTATTAATGTTACCTAAAACAGAGCTGTGGTGTTCAATCTTGTTCCAGGAAGGCTTAATCAAGGCCATAACTTTATTGAGAAACAACTAATTAAATTCTTCCATTTCCTGAATGTGGTTAAGTTACTAGTGGCAATATCCTAAATATTATTAACATGAATTTGAGACTTACTTTTGACCCTAATTTCCCTAGGCACATTATAGCCTCAGACATCATTAGAGAAAAATGTACATTACCTGTGGTGTTTTACCTTACAAAGTTAGAATCAGGAAATGTAAATAATACAAAGAAATCAGTTTATCAAACTACTCTTCAATAATACAAGCTTTCATAGTGTAATGTAGAAATCACACACTGACAGTGGCTCCCTGCGTGGACATTTCTGGTTCAGTAGTACTGGTCAGTTCTAAATACAGAACTTGGCCTCTGACCCTGTCCCCTGTCTGAGAAAGGCTATTTACATGCAGCTTTTACAATTCAAAGTAACTCTGGAGAAGCACAGTTTAAAAGCAGTCTTGTTCCGTGCCTGTGTGCTTGATAATTGTAACGGTAGGATGCACTTTTTGCTGTCTTGTTTTTGTTTTTATTCCTGTGAAATGTGCATTCTAGCACCTAAAAAACTTGCTCAAATCTTCAGCCTTCTGAATGCCATAGTGCGCCCAGAATTCTTGTGCATAAAAGTAAAAGATTGCATATAGGCTTGCAATGTAATTCTCATGTCTGTACAGCTACTCATTGCATAACTTTGTAAGTGCCCCAATATTCAGTAATATTGTCATTGCTAGAGAAATTAATATTCACCTATTTAATTTTGATGCACAGTATATTTTAACCATTTAGACACTGAAATCTTAACAAATATTTTGCACAAGGTAATTTTCTGTAGCGCTAAATATTATTTATTTATCACAATAGTGGTATTAGACATTATGAAAATCCTAATAGTGCAAAACCGATTTTAATACAATGATTTGTAACAATTTTGTTCATTTAGCAATGCTTTTGAATAATGATCACTAACCCTTTTTGGTGTTTCCATATATGAAAAGCAAGCCTCATTACTTTCCTTTTGCCTTTAAATGCATTCATTTATAACACTAAGCACAGAAGCTTTACTGAAACATAAAAAGTTTGTGTCACTTTTTAAAGGGCAGTAATTATTTACCATCAAATCCACAGATGTGCTTATTTAAAAAAGCAACACGAAAGAAAGTCCTTACTTTTAATCCTTTCTCTTTTATCCAAAATAATTAAGCTGTATTTCTAACTTTTAAAATCAGTAATCTTTAACGTACGTGACTTCATACCATGCTGTACCAACTTAAAACCTAGTTCCCACAGCTTGATCTGTAGCTTGTGGCTGGGCATAGCCATGTGTTGTTTACTCAGCTGTGCTTTACGACCAGCAGGTGTTTTACTTCCTAGGCTTTTTCAGGAGAAAGAGGCCTTGCTGCTTTGTAATGTCTGCACCCAAACCCCAAAAAGATGATAACCCATTCATTACCTCTATTTATTCTGACAGACAGCTTCCTTCGGACAGACCGCTTTGAACAGCTGTTTAAAAGCTCTTTTTCTAGTGCAGGAATTGAGCACATTTCAGTCTATTTAAAACCCAGGCATTCCAAGCCAGAACAAATCTATCTTTGTGCAATGTGAAAAAGAGGCCCTTTTATTGCAGCACCATCCAATTACTCAGATGATGTGAATGCCTTTTAAGAATAATATCTAAGGATAATGTCACATTTTGTATTGCGTCCTAGTTGTGTACAGCACACAAATTCTTTTTTTTATTCTATGTGACCTATTTTTTTTCCTATTGAGTGTTAATTGTAATGTTTCTTTACCATTGTGGCAATATTCACATATCTATACTTTGTTGCTGTTTTACTTCTAATGCTAGCGTGCAGCTGTTTAGCATATGTTATATAATTAATTTCTTGAATTTTAAAATGTAAATCTTTCAATTACATTTGCAGAACAGAATGACGACAACAAACTAAATTGAGCTCATTCCAGACATTTTCAAGAAGGGGGCCCTACTCTCAGTACATACAACACTGCTTGATAATGCAAGCCATTCTTACACAAAAAACACAATCACTACTCACTCAAACAAGTACTTCACAAGCATCACCGCCGGTGTCAGTCCACAAACCACATAGACACTCAAAAAGAACAATTAACCCACAAATCAACACTTAGGACAAAAGCAAGTAACAGCCCACAGACTGTAGTCAAACCAAACCATTTGTAAATACCAATTGTAAGTCTTATTTACAAATGAAAGGACTCTCAAAAAATAGTACAGAGATTACACCAAGACAGATAGACAGCCGAAAGACTGCCATGTTAAAAAAAGACAGGCTCGAGCCTCAGACCTTTTCCAAAATATACCAAATTACCAGTTGGGCTGGTACTTTCTATGAAGTATGCTTGAAACAGGCATGCAACAATATTATAGTATATATAATATTATAACAAAGTAGTACTTAACGCAAATATTGTACCATTCAGGAATTCAAAAATTAGAGAAAAATCTCCTCATTGCCTGCCTTTATTTGCTGCAGCAAACAAACAAACAAACCAAAATCTTGGCCAAGCTATACAAAAGTGTCGCATCGGGAGCTCACCAAACAAAAGGCTCCAACTTCCAACTGCCAAGTTCTGGGTGACCTAACGGTTGTTTTGAAACACTCACGCCAAAGTCAGGACCAGCCATCACCTAGAGGGTTAGATCAGGAAAACTGGAGAACATATCGGTCTGCAAAGACAAAGGGTCTCCTCATGCAGGGTACCTTCTTCAGTAGATTCCTGCCTTCCATCACAACCACACTCTTGGATGGCCGCATCTTTGATGAGCCCCGCGTTCGGGTGCCAATTTGTAGAATAAAAAGCCTTTTTAGGGGCTCACTGACGCATTGGTCCTTAAACCAACAAAGAAGACATTGGCACTGAAGCTGTAATATTAAAGAGAATAAATGTATTAACCTCACATGAAGGAGACTGCATCAATATGGTACCCTTAGGTCACTCTATGAGGCAGTCCAAGGAGTACAGAAACCATGGGCCTTTTATGGCCAGTTTAAAGCTGAGTAAGCATGAAGGCTCAAAAAGAGGCGGTACAAGTATACACAAGAATAGCTATTTTACATATATGGACTAACAGAAAATACTTAGTCAATAAAGTAGGGGGAGTAACAAAGTTGCAGACATTAGTTAAAATAGCCTGACAGTTACTCTAAGAGCATGTGCATTCTGGCAGCTACAGGCCTTTCTGAGCATGTGCAGTGCTCTGGCTCAATGCTGAAGGCTCAAGCAGAATACAAGTGCAGGCAACAGTGAAGATGGAGAAAGCACATGGTGAGCACATGGCTAACTAAAATGTCTAGTAGACAACAATAAGGGGTTAGCTGAAGCGCAGCAAGGCCACGCCTATTCAATAATCAACAAAACAGATGCCAATACTGCTCAATGAATCAAGAACTATAGAGAAAAATGAGTAACTAATCTCTCATTTCTAAAGACCACTCTTTCAGTCTAGAATTGAATCTCATGAAAGTCTTTTTATTTTGTTTCTACCATTGGTTGGATTTCTTTTCATTATATTGCAAAAGGATTTAGAATATTTGGCTTTATCACTCAGTCCAAAATATCTTGCATTAATACATAGGAGGGGGAGAAGGACTCCTAATGCTAAAATCTATGTGTAAATATTTAAAAGTGCGTGGTGAGAAGAAGGGGAGAATTTGAGAATGAAAGAAAGTACTTTGTGGTATTATTCAAAATCAATCATCAATCATAAACTACATACAGAATAACATTCAAACATACGTGAGTGAAAAAGCTCAAAAAAAGAAGAAGAAGGAGGGGGTGTGTAGAAATGTGGTGGCCGTGCACTGGTCCTAGTTATATATGGCAGGCGATAACCACAACAACAAGGTTGAAAGGTGTCTTTTTTGTACAATCAACAGTTAAGCCATCAGAAAATGTTCAATTTCACCAATAATACAAATGATTGGCCTAAAAAATAAAGGTCAGAAAGGTCGACGCGTTTCGAATCCCCAAGAATGGTGGGATTCTCCTCAGGACCGTGTGAAAGTCAATCTGAAAAACATAAATATAAAACCATTCTATCAGTCATATTCTCAGGCAACACTCAACTTAGACATTCAGTCCAGGTTACACTCAATTCATACCTGAAACGCTTCTGATGTCTTGTCTGAAAGGGAACTGCGGGGAAAGAACAACGGGCTATCAGCATCTAATGGTGATAAATAACAGCTTTTACGAGTAGAAAGAACTCGTACTCACTAAATCGCTTCTTGGCTGGCCTCGACGGGCAGTTGTATTTTAATCTTGCGATGCAATTTCCGGGGTATTTTTCATTCTCCGGGGTTTTTAATCATTTCTGCAAATTCAAAAGGGCTATATTTTAATTTGGGAGTTTGACGCAAAAGGCGTCTCAATTGAGTTTGACCTGGACTGAATGTCTAAGTTGAGTGTTGCCCGAGAATATAACTGATAGAATGGTTTTATATTTATGTTTTTCAGATTGATTTTCACACGTTCCTGAGGAGAATCCCACCATTCTTGGGGATCCGAAACGCGTCGACCTTTCTGACCTTTAGTTTTTAGGCCAATCATTTGTATTATTGGTGAAATTTAAAATTTTCTGATGGCTTAACTGTTGATTGTACGAAAAAGACACCTTTCAACTTTGTTGTTGCGGTTATTGTCTGCCATATATAACTAGGACCAGTGCAGGGCCACCACATTTCTACACACCCCCTCCTTCTTCTTTTTTTGAGCTTTTTCACTCACGTATGTTTGAATGTTATTCTGTATGTAGTTTATGATTGAAGATTGATTTTGAATAATACCACGTAGTACTTTCTTTCATTCTCAAATTCTCCCCTTCTTCTCACCACGCACTTTTAAATATTTACACATAGATTTTAGCATTAGGAGTCCTTCTCCCCCTCCTATGTATTAATGCAAGATATTTTGGACTGAGTGATAAAGCCAAATATTCTAAATCCTTTTGCAATATAATAAATAGAAATCCAACCAATGGTAGAACCAAAATAAAAAGATTTTCATGAGATTCAATTCTAGACTGAAAGAGTGGTCTTTAGAAATGAGAGATTAGTTACTCATTTTTCTATATAGTTCTTGATTCATTGAGCAGTATTGCCATCTGTTTTGTTAACGAAAATGGCTAACACAAACAAAATGGCTTCAGATGATGCTAACAGCGATTTTAGCTAGTTTCCATAGACACAGACTTTATAAAATGGCCCGTGGCCACATGGGGAGGCTCAGCCAAGGCACAAGCTAGCCACTATTACAAACACACCCGCATACTGGCCAGACAAAGGAGGCATGCTAAACAACACAGCTTTAATGCAACAATGCCAACAATTAAACTCCACAGTGCTAAAAAAAGGTTTATACAACAACCACACACATTTATTTAACACTCATGAAATACCCAAAAAACACATTTTGCATTTCAATCCAATGTAATCCATGCCCAAAATGATGTCTACATTCAACAGACATAAACAAAGTAGAATCCACTCTAGTGGTGGTGGTGATCCCTACAGTGGTGGGGAGCACACAGTGTTGTGTAGAATACCCCTCACACACCAACAGGCCCCTTGGTGTCATGCTTGATGCTTCATCATCGGGGTCTTCGCACCCCTCTATGGGATGCGCCGTGCTGCGACTTACGACTACGTAGGAGCACTTGAAGTGAACTATGTGTTGGTGAGTGTGGGGGGTTTTATTGTGTGAGTAGTGTAGTGGTGAGAGGTGAAAGTTAAAAAATACCTGGCTCGTAGGGTAAAAATAAAATGTATTAAGCCCTCGGCTGGTATTGTTAAAAGGGTGCAGGGTGAGGTTGTTACTGTATTTTAATGTACATCAACCTCAGAAAGTGCGTCGACATGACATGTTTCGGAGTGTGGAAACTCCTTCTTCAGGACAAGGGAGTGCACAAACCTCCTCACCTTACTCACATGCGTAGTAGATGTTAAAGTGTTAATTACAAAAATCTACAAAAAATTAGGTGTAATGTTCCTAATTATGTTTTTATGATCCAGTGGTCTGTTGCGCTCAATTGGCGATAATAGAACAAAACCTGTGAAGATAAAGTGCATAATAAATCACATTAGGATAAAGATTATCATCAGAAAATGTCTGTTCAAAAAATAGGGCAATCTGTGACCCTGTAAGAAAAAAGACAAGGACACACATGTAGACTAATACACACACATTTACAAATGGTAAGTCATAAGCTTCTCCTAAGTTGATGTGTTATAGTAGAGAGATTGGTTTGTTCAGTGCTTACTTATTTATTAAGGCAGGATGGCCTCATGAGTCCTGCGTGGTATTGGGGGTAGTCCTCCGGCCCAATGCGGCTACCTAGAGGACATAGGAAACTAGACTAAGGATTCGTAGTTGTTCCTCGTGGAGAAAATAGGGTAGGTTCCCTGCATAACAAACTCACGGTTACAGCATGCTTCGATACACCCGGAGCCGCGTTGAGGGGATGACACGCTGTAATGCCAGAAACCGGTCCCCGGAAGCTTGTTTCCTTTCCAGTAAAAGAATTGGCTTGGTAGTTTGGTCTGCCCTGTTCCCATGATGCACTGGGCCAGGGACAGACTAATTTGCATGTAGCCAGGTTCTGAGCTGGGATGGTGCAGTGAGCTAAAAAACGGTGATGGATCAAGCCCTGATCTTTGGACTGGGTAGGAGTGGTCTGCTTAATTCAGACACTCTGTCCATCACCACCCCCTTTTCTGATCCGTGCTATGAGCGGCACAAAAACCCGACTGGGAAGGGTCCAAAAGCCCCTTATTCTCTAGATGGTTCACCAGCTGACCAGCTGTGACAAAGGATTCCAGTATCTTTCCAAAATATGGTAACAGAGAGATCGGCCGGTAATTGAAGAGAACATTAGGGTCCGCGGTTGTTTTTTTCAATATTGGCCTGATTCTCGCTGCCTTCCATATTGTGGGAAAGTCTGCCTCCAGAAGTAATTTATTGAGGAGGCTGGTTAGGCATTCTACCAGGACCGGGGCCAGTACAGTGAACAATTTGGGGGAGACTTGATCAGTGGGGGAGCCTGACTTAATTTTTAATCCAACAGACATGGTCTTATTATTATTAAACATTTCAAATTCATTCCAGATGTGCGGTGAGTCATCATGGATGAAGATAGGCCCTTCAGGCTGCATTGGGATTTGGCATGGGGAAAAGGATTCATGTATAGCGATTATTTTATCCTCAAAGAAACTCGAAAGAGCTTCGGTCCGTTCTCTAGAGTTGGGAGTAGAAGATGGATTATTGGGGGTGGTAAATTCTCTTAAAATTTGGTATAGTTCCTTTAAGGAATTTTCTGCTTTATTTATGCGCTCCACTAAATACGTTCGCTTTGCCGATCTTATATCCCGCATATAGCTAATATGTAGAGTTTTATATGCATTGCGGTTTACTAGATCTTTGTTTTTCCGCCATTTTTTCTCCGCCGTTCTAGTTAGGGATTTTGCGACTTTTAACTGTTCTGTGAACCATGGGGCATTCCTAGTCTTGCACTTAACCTTACGCCGAGGGGCGATTTTGTCCAGTGCTCTTTCGATAGTCACTTCAAGATGCTGTGCAGCTGCACTGACGCTTATAATGAGAGTAACCGATTAGGACTGGAAATGCTTAGAGAAGGAGGGTAGTGGTTTTTTTTTTAAGATCTGCGAGAAGTAGATTCCTCTTTGGAAGCTAATTGGGTAGTAAGAGCAGAAAAGGTGAATTTCAGTAAATAATGATCGGTCCAGAGCAATGGGATGGAGGGGCTGGTCCTGATATCAGGGCAGTTGGTAAAGAGAAGATCTAGAGTGTGGCCGGCCAACTGAGTCGGGCCAGTGATCTTCTGACTAAGGTTAAGGGTACACATATTGGAGATTGGAGATTAGTTTTTCCGTATCAGCATCTGATTGCTCCTCAGCATGGTGGTTAAAATCACCAATCAGGACGAATTTGTCCGAGTCAAGACATGAGGGGCGATGATCTCTAACAGAGTGTTGGCAAACTCTCCCTTAGCACCAGGGGGTCGATAGAGAAAGGCCCCCTTCCAGACCTCGTTTAAAGGACCGCTTATTTTAAACACCACCATCTCGGTGCGGTCAAATTGCAAGGCTTTCAACACAGCAGATGTTTAAGTTAGGGGTATCTGCGATTGGTAGTCCACCCCCCCCTAGAGTCCTTCCTGTCATGACGTATTATGAAAGTACAAAGTACAAAGTTACAAAGAAGGTCTTGCTCTTAGGCTGTAACACTTCCCCCACTGGGTCCCTGATGAGCCACCAAGGAGGCAAAGGAGTGAGGGAGCACTAACACTGGCACTGGCACCAGAGCACCCAGCACTTCTGGTGCTCCACCAGAGGTGTAATCGCTCTCTTTAAGGCTTCTCTGAGCTCTGTCTTTTCTGGTCCAGCACCATATGGTGATCAACCCTGCTCAATGACGTTCACGCCCCTGACCCTGTTTCACCTCTCGGCTCCCTCACGGTGGAGGCTCCCTCACGGCCCTGCACTGTTTCCTCCACACAGCACGCTGGGTCCACCTCCACACTCATGCAACGCTCAGAGAAAGCACTGATAAACACAAAGTTTGTAAGGGTGCATTAAAAACATAAAGAGCTACACATGTTTTATGTAACCTAAAACTATATTTGGAAAATAAAAATCTTGGTTGAATAAACATATAGGAGGTGAAAGGGTTAAAGAATAGAACATCATCCTAGAATGTGACCTATGTTTTTATGGCAATGTTGATTCTATTATCATTGTTGGTACTTGCTGTTGATGTTATGTATAGGTTCTTGAGCTAAGGTTTATTTTCATTGCAAACTGACGTATCATCCCTTGAGAAGGAAGCATGGGCTTTTTGAGGCAAGTAAGCTGAGAAATCAGTCAGCCTACCATAGTTTACATAAATTGCAATTGACCCTTTGTCATATAGGATCTGTTACAGCATCAGGTCCATAGCAGCAGTTTTCGGCTCATCTACACTTTTATATATAAGACTTGACCAACTATAATTAAGGTTGTGGAAATCCTTACCTTTCTCACCAACACTAAAGGAAGAAATTCCAGGAGAACACTTGAGGGAAGTTAATGCAATTAAATCTCTCTACATACACCTATGCGTCTTTAAGTTGCCTGTGTCACAGGGAATATAATATGTGAACTCACCTGTCCAGATTTGACTTTTCAACTGTGAGGGAGGCCTAATGTAAATATAGACTTTCTGAAAAGTTGAAACAAAAACACAGGAATCACATTGTCACTGTGATCCCCTACTGCTGGATTTCTTTGACCGAAGAGTGTCTTTCTTATAGTACTGATAGAGCGCAGACGTGCCCTTAAGATTGGCTGCAAGGTCCTGGTCTCCTATTGGTTCTAGATGTTAGGGCTAGTGTTGTGATTGGATAGTGTTAGAGCTAGGGTTCCCATTGGCTGAAGGGGTCACCTGATTACTACGGCTATAAAAGGCCAGGCTTAGGGCGTCTCAGCCCGGGCGTCGAGGCTAAGGGTGGAGAGGACAATGGGAGTTGCCTGTTTGGGCCTGTTAAGGGCAGAGAGGACAAGGGTAGTTGCCTGTTTGGGCCTGTTAAGGGCAGAGAGGACAAGGGTAGTTGCCTGTTTGGGCCTGTTCGAGACTGGTCAGGACTAGGGCCAGAAATGCTGCCCTTTTTCTCATAAAAAAAAAAAAAATAATAATCCTTCACTCTTTTATCTCTCCACTATCCTTTTTCTATCAAAATTAACAGACTAACATGTTCACTTCTAAAATTCCATATTCCATATTCAACTATACTAATATACTGCCCAAATAACTGAATAACATATCTACTACTCAAATTACTTCATATTAATACTATACTAATTTTCAACACTAATCCTTTATGGGTTCCGGAGTGGCATGCTACTCGCCAAAAAAGCGCTTCAACACCCATCAGGGGTAACAAGTGCTATATGAATGCAAATCTTTCTTCCCCTTTTATCCATCCGCTATCCTTCTCACTCTAATTAGCAGACTAATATCCACCACTGAAATTACCTCATATTTCACCATATTCACCACTAATCCTTTATAGGCTCCCTGAATAGCACGCGTCAACAAGCGAGCGATAAATAAATACTAACCTTTGTCCTACTCTATCCTTCTGCTATCATTCCAAATCCAAATAACTGACTAACCTATCCACCACTTAAAATGTACTTGCATGTTTCAATACTCAATACTTATAATCATGAGTAGGTTGAACCTGCATTTATTCTTTGTAATGATGGTTTTAGAAATGTGCAGTAATAACATGTAAATGTCGTGTTAAAGTTATATTTAATTTGCTGTGAAAAAAGTTGCATCTAAAATATTCCATGTGCAGCCAAAAGCCTAACGTGTAGCGAATTGTGTAAGACATTTACAATTCTCTATGTTTTGATGTGCTCACGTAATGTATTGATTTAGTAATGATCAGCAAGCATGTATTCATATGTAGTTCCATGAGGCTTATATGCCATTTTTCTTATGTTGGCCTAAGTCTGTGGGCCTGAAAATGTATTTTACCTTGTTCGCTCTCTATTGGGTTTAAAGGTGTAGGTTTGAAATTCATGTACATGTTGAGTTTGTCCTTTCTCACTAATTTCTGTTGCAGGTGGTGAATTCATCATTGTAAGTTTGAATAACGTTTTTGTTCTAGTAGTTAGGCTGGAGAAGTAGTGGAAACAATAGGCGTATAAGAAGCTGATATCATGAGCCTGTGTTCTTTTTTCACTGGAACAGTCCTGGGAAGCAAGATCATCGAGCCAGGAGCTGGGAGAGCAGAGGTAGAGTGGAAATTCACCTTGAAAAGATGCCCAGTGGGACAGGTAAATGAGGAGACCCAAATGGGCATGTTTTGTGATCTTGAAGTTTGAATTAGGGACAGTGTCCCGGGAGTGGAGAGAGGAGAAGATCGGGAGACAATTGGGGAAGAGCAGTATCTTAGAACAAGGGGGCATATTATCAAGGGGGTTTATCTCCGCTTTCTTGGCTTTAAAAGCCAAGAAAGCGGAGATAAAATTATCTCCCTATTACCAAGCTGTCGCTAACACCAGTTAGTGACAGCTAAAAGGAGATAGCGACCATCTTGGGCCCCGCTTTGCATGTCAGTGATATTTATCACTAATGACATGCAAAGTGGGCGTGCCAAGATGTTAGAGACTGGAAACAGTCCCTAACATCGCTATCTCCTATTACCAACTTTTGGAGATATTCGCGCTAAGCGCGAATATCTCCAAAAGCTAACACCTGCCCTGAGCAGTTCTTAGCCATGTTATCCAATGGGAGGTGGATAACATGGCTAAGAGCATTAGCTCGATAATGCATGAATATCGCTGACTTTTCAGCGATATTCATGCATTGCGGCCGTTTTTTATCGCATTTGCGATAAACCTTGCTAATAGCAAGGTTTATCTGCGATAAAAATCGCCGATGTGCGGCGATAATTTTTGTCTCTAAACAAGTTAGAGACAAAAATTATCGCTAGTTGTTGGTAATATGCCCCAAGCTCCGTACCTTGCGGTACTTAGCCCATACAATGTGAGTGCACTTCTTAGGAAGAACTCACGTTACTCTTTTCTAACTTTCTGGGGAAAAAATGCTAATTAGGGAATTCACCATAGTGATAGTATAGGGATAGATTAATGCTTTTCACTCACAAACCTGTGATGAAGTCTGATTTAGACGTATGAGCACTTATTGCCTGCGTCCTGTTTCTGGAGATTTTCATTCGGTTCATACTTCATTGATTCAACCTTGTTTGTACATTTGGTTTTGTATTAGTTTTGATGTATTTCTACAACCTCATTCTGAGGTGCTTGTACGTCCAACAATTTTTGTCTCTCTAATAAAAAGACTAATTTGGAATTCGGAGTCTGTGATTTGTAGGAGTTATGAGTTTTTGAGCCTGTAGATATTTGTGTGGACAATTGTCATAAGGTATCTCTTCCCTCTACACCGTCAAGCAGGAACCAACGATCCATCCGCCACAGAGTGTTCCAGAGTAAATTATAGGTGGAACCTCAGCCCCATTAGGACTTTACAAATTCTTCAGCAGGTGAGTGTAGTCTCACAAAAATCGACGTAGTTAGTCGGGAAATGAAGTAATATTATAGTGGTCTTTCATTTGCCTGGCAACCAAACTTTGGAATTTCCTCTGCATAAACATTCACGGTTCCCCTGACAATCTCAGCTTCAGGAAGTCTCTCAAGACCTGGTTGTTCCAGAGAGACTGAGCCCGCATCTCTCTACTTTTTAGAGATGGAAAGTCCTATTTGGGCAGCCATGGTATTTAGAAATGTTAGTAATAAAGAACTAAAAATAGAAATAGTCAAATCATAGCCTGCAAAGTTTTTTGCTTTGCCTGCCACAAAACACTGGTGTCATTTTCTCTCGCAAGTGTTAGTTGTGACTGATAATTTGCGAGTATTTTGTTTAAAAGTGCGGTCTTCACTTATCTTTTTTCTAGTGAGTTCTCTGAAATCATTTTGCATTGACAACTGGTGAGCTGTTTGTTCATGCGAGTACAAATTGTTCTCAGCTTTTTCTCGCAAGTACTCTAAAACTGTCACGCTGGTATCGGGAGAACTGTTTATATGCAAGTGCGCACCATGCTTAGCTTTTCCTCAGCAAAAATGTCAGTTGCATTGATCTGAAAGTGACCTTTTTCATGCAGAAGTCCCCACCTCCCTTCTGCAAAGAGGCATGGGTAGTTTATGCAGTTCTCCTACTTTTTTGCAAGAGTTGCGGGTCTTTTTTAGGCCTAAAACTGAATGACTTGGCATGCTCATATCCATTAGAACAATGAAAGTTTGGTTTATCTGCTGCTATGCCAGCAGTGGCGGCTACCATGTATGGAGGGTGGGGTGCGTGCGACAAAAAACAAAATAAAACAGACTTAGCTTCCGACTCAACGCCTTCCTTCGGTCTTTTGGGAGGCTTCAACGCGGGACCCATCAACAAACTCCCCTAATCAATCCTGGCGCTACTCTCATCAGCATAAGAGCAGCATCAGGATTGGAGGGAGCCACCTGACTCAGCGCCCCTAAGAGCACTGGAGGCCTGCCCTTTCTCAAAAACCAGCTGTCTAAGACAGCTAGGCTAGAAAACTTTTAAATGCAGATGTCTGACTGGCTGTTGGAGACAGCCCGGCCAAACAGACATGCACATTTTAAAGTTCACAGCTGCCTGCTGCTGCCACTCGGCACAGTTCACAACGGTTTGGTTGCTGACAAATAAAACGGTAATAAATAACCTTTATCACCATTTTATTTCTCATGTCTGACCAGTGGGCTTTCTTAGTGGGTGACACTCCTCTGCTCAAACGGAGGTGTCATCCCTGTGGAGCAGAACATAGTAATTCATGCCCGATGTCTTGGGAGCATTCAAAATTGCAATTTTCTGTTCGGTCTGCTGTCCAGATTTGTGCAATGAATGTGGCCTGCTACCCAATATTCAGCTTCCTTACAGTGGTAGAATTAAGAAACCCTCTGTGCTGCTTTCCTCTTGTCCCCAGGTGACCTGTCCCCAGAGGACATAGGGCCCAAAGTAACATTTCTGACAGTTTCTTCTGAAACCATTCTGTACATTGTCTGATTATTGCATGTGCAAAGCCCAAGCCATTGCAACCCTTCACATGCCTGATATTATGACACTCGGGAGACTCATCTCAGCCGACAATCTCCATCAAGACGTTCCTGTGAGAGAAATGCTGAAGACATATGTGGTCTTTTGGCACATGTCATAATAAGTCAAAATGCAATTTAGTGTAAGATCTTTTGCTAGAAGATGAGAAGTCTGTTATCTATTCATCCCCTCCTTGAGGCATGCAGAGTCAGAAACAGAAAGATTTGCTGTTCCGGGATTCAGCGTGTTATACGGTCTATTACATTAGGTTTGTTCTGTTGTTATGTCCATTTGGAGTAATCTAAGCTCCTGCCTTTAGACGTAGAAGGCTATCTCTGGCAAGACAACAATTTAGCTCAAAGAGCAGCTGATCACAAAGTAAAATAGTCAACACCAAAGGTGAAATAAGGAGGGGGAGGCGAGGGGGACAAGATACAGAGAGACGGCAGAGAAGACTACGCATTTACAAAGCCAGAAGGTATTGTCTTTGAAACATATTGCCTTTGCCATTGCTTGTTGCTCTCCTAGATAGCAGCCACAAATGCACATGCATCTGCAGTACCCATCCCGGAATACCATTTTGTTAAACATTACAAACTATAGAGTGATGGCAAAGATTCCTGTTTGCAGTCAATCTCCGAATCACCTAAGTTAATTGTGGATTAGGGCTGTTACGAGTACACACATTTAGCTTTATTTATCAAAATACCATTCAAAGATGACCACAGTGGACACAAGCACAGCTTAAGCAGTCATTTTAAGGGGTCTAGATCAAATAAAATAACTGATTTGGAGATGACCGCCACATATGAATGTACATGCATATCTTGGAATCAACACAAATCCATTTGAAGATGACCACCCTCAGAGAGCACTTTGCCTGGTGAGGCAAGTGGACGTTGGATGAGAAAGAGAAGGGGAAAGTGACAAGGGTAGGAAGAGGGGAAATCAGGAAGAGAGAAAGGCAGAAAACAGAAAAGCAAGGCCTGAAGTTCACAGTGATAGGATTGCTCATCCAGTCAGAACAGTGAGAGACCTAAATGCTACTGGGTTGGACCAACACAATAATACTGAGGATGGCCATTGAATCAGGAGCAGGCAACTGAGAAAAACCGAAATCCATCAAATCATAAGCAAGGGATTGACCAAATGCTCACTCTAAGTATCTGTAATATACTGGGACGGGTACAGGTAGGTGTGACCAAAAGACTGCTAAAAATGTCTGTAGCCAAAACCAAAAAAGAAATCAACATTTCACTGGGGATTTCCTCATCCATGCTTGCCATACAAAAGAATGTGAGTAACAGAGCCACACAGAAGTTTGCAGTCACTCAAGAATCACTAGTTAATTGTGGACTAGGGCTGTTGGGCTGTGGGTTATCGTAGGTGTACCGCCCTTGAAATATTTAAGCCCTTTTTCAATCTGAAAGCAGCTGGTTCCATGAATACCTCTTGTATGACCTCTTGTCTCACTCTACATTACATGCTAAATCAGAATGTGGTGCTGCAGCACCTTTCCCTCTCACCCCCAAATCCCGGGAATGCCTGGGCAGCCACATTTACTAAAGGTATTCAGATGTGTAAGAAACATATGGGTAGATGCATCAACGTTTTTATTTGCGATTCCTTATTTGTGAAAAATAAGGAATAGCAAATAAGGAATCGCAAATGTCAATGCATCATTTTTTTCGCAATTTTATTGCGATTCGGTAAAAATCGCAATTTTTACCGAATCGCAGTAAAAATGCGAAATCTTAATTGCAAATTCGCATTTTGCGATATCGTAAATTAAAAATTCACACACATGATGAATCTCATTGATGCAACTGCCTGAAAGCCAGTACAGCAATTAGGCGCAGCTGCTCCCTTTTTTGAGGGTGAGGTTTGGCAGTTTGCTGAGTGAGCTTTCCCTGGAGGTGGCTGCTGCAGTCTGTGCCTGACAATTCTTTTGAAAAATGGAAAATGAGAATCCTGTTGAAGAGGGGCCAGCCAGGAAAAGGAAAATTAAGTTTTCTGATCAAGAGTTGGAAATCCTTATTGAGGAGGTGACTGCAAGACAGGAGCAGCTTTTTGGTAAGCTTTCTCTGAAGGTCCTAGAGGCTGTCAAAAGGAACCTATGGATTGCCATACAAGCAAAGGTGAACACAGTAGGAGTGTTACATCGTGACATAAACAATTAACAAAAAAGATGGTATGACCTGCGCAGTCGTGCAAAAGAGAAGCTAGCAAACAGGATTAAATCAGTAAAGCAAACTGGAGGTGGAACACCCGGGGATAGACCCAACACTCCCCTGGAAGACATGGTGGAAGGCACACTGTTGACTGAGGCTGTAATCGGAGTAATAGACATTGATACTTCTGAGATTCCAACTCCTTCTGAAGGTAATTGAATTGCATATGCTTTTGATTGTCTGAATGGAGCCTATCAATTGAAAGACTGTTGTGAAAGTAGATGGATTAACAGCATTGTAATAGTGTTGTGTATGATTTGTTATGTGTGTGTTACCAGCAACAGTTATGTAATGTTAGGTAAATGAAAGCGGTGCATTATGGAAGTTGTAGTTTTTTGGAGTCCATCATGCACACAAACAATAATTTGTAATTGCAACTTCATTACTATGAAGAACTAATGTGAATGAGACTCGAATCATGTGATTGAGTAGATTTTCACATTTTATTAAATACTTAAATGAAAGTGGAAACTTAAAGTAACATCATGTTTGCATTTTTTAAACCATAGAAGCACTGCAAGACATAATTGAGCAGGATTTGAGGGATTTCCACAACCAAGAAGTTCAAGAAACACAATTGGGAAATGCTCCCTGTACACCAGCAGCCAATTCACAAACAGGGGAAAGACAGAGAGTGCGACAACTGCTCCAAACTGATTCTGAAACAGAGCAGAATGACAATGTAGCTGAAAGGCAACCTCAAAGCACTCCAACAGTCACAAATACAAGGCTGAGTAGGCGAAGGAGACTTCAGCAGTTTTCTTTGCGCCGAGGTAATGTGAGAGAAAGTGGTCATTTTGGAGAGGGTCCCATCACTGGCAATCTTGTTGAAGACAAAATACTAAATGTACAGCGCCTGCAAGGCAAAGACAATAGAATTATTAAAGGAAAACTGGGACATATCAGCAAACAAATGGGTTCATTATCTACCAGTATGAATAAAATGATCAATGTAATGAAGACAGGCCATGAGACATCTGCATTGAAGCTTGACCGCATTGCCAATTCTTTGGAGACCATGTGCACATTGATGCAAAAACAGCAAAATATAAGTGGCAAAAGGCAGGTACGACTACTGAGCAACATGCAGGCTCATAACAGGGAAATGACTCGCCTTTCCAATTTTACACTTGGCCTCTGCAAACAGACCCTTTCAACCCAGGTACTCTTGATGAAAACATTTGAACATATTCAAAAGGGAGTGGGGACTACCTATGAACCATCAGGAATTTCTCAGTCTAATGCATCCCCAGAAAAGCAACTACCAATGGGGGAGAGTGGTGCCGGCAGTGCTGTGAGTGGCACACTTGAGCATTGCTTAAGTGGCACACGGCGAAGTAATAGAAAGCTGAATGATGCCAGTAATATGACCATGCACAGTGGAAAAAATACAAGGAAGGCATTAGTAGTGCGTGGCCATAAGAAATGACATTGTCTGTGATGCCTCTTGAATGGTATTCATAATGTCAAAGTTGTCTATGGTTCAATAATTATCATTTGAACATTTCTGATTTAAAGACCAGAATTAAGTTTGTGATACAGTGAAAGTCCATGAAGTAAATGCATTTCAGTTTCATTTTGAATTAAAATTTACATTGCTTGCAACAACAAGACATTTTCAGAGTCTTTCTTACCTCACTTAGAAGTAATGCTGTGTGATCTCTGCCCTTCTCCTTCTCCCCTCTGCTGCTTCTGGTCCATGTGCTCTTGCTTGTGGTTGAGGAGGCTGATTGTCATTTGGAGGTAAAACATCTTCCTCATCAAGTTCTATGCCTCTCTCAGTTGCTAGATTGTGCAGCATTGCACATGCTGCTACTATTTTACAGCAAATGTCTGGTTGATATTGCAATGCTCCACCAGTTTTATGAAGTATTCGAAAGCGTGATTTCATCACACCAAAGGTCCTCTCTATCACATTCCTGGTTGTTATGTGAGCCTGGTTGTAGTGCTGCTCTTTCCTTGAAGTTGGATTTAGGTATAGTGTTAAGATATAAGACCTTACTGCATAGGCACTATCTCCTGTAATAGAAAACAATGTAAATTGTAAGTTGCACAAAACAAATGTGTGAAGATGAAGGGAAAGTTTGTTTAGTAGAATAAGACATTTACCAAGCAGGTATCCATCACCACATTGACCAGCAAGCAGTCTAGCATGAATGGCACTGTGTCTAAAAATGTAGGAGTCATGGGGACTTCCTGGGTAACTTGCAACTATGTCTGTGATAATGGTTTTGGAATTACAAACTGTTTAAATATTAAGGGAATGGAAGCATTTTCTGTTGCGAAAAATATACTCATTTTCAGAGGGTGGGCAAATGGGAACATGTGTGCCATCTACACAGCCAATGACATGTGGAAATTGAGCCATGTTGTAGAAATCCAGTTTGGTTTTCATTAACTCCTGTTGTGTGCTAGGAAATTGCATATGATACCTTATTCTTCGTAACATGGCATTTAGAAAGGCATTAAAAAATCTGGAAAGTGAACTCTGGGAGACACCACCAGCAATGGGTATTACACCCTGAAATGACCCAGAAGCAAGGAGGTGCAGTGAACACAATACCTGCACATGGGTTGGTATGGCTTGTGTCCTGTGTGTTTGCCTCTGCAAAATTGGGTCCAATTCTTGAATTAAATCTAATATTAAAGTAGCATTCAGCCTATACTTAGAAAATATCTCTGATTCAGTCTGCCCGAGTAAGGTTATGCGCACTCTAAAGATTCTCTCTTGTATGAGCCTTCTCCTCCATCCTGCAGCTACTCTCAGCCTCTGCCTGCGAGCCAAAAAGAAAAGTGCTGCCATCCTGAAAGGCTAATTCAAGGTGTATGAGGTCCTTATATGCAGCACTGATGATTGACAGCTGCAGTGCAAGTAGTTAGTAAAATTAGCACCAGGTTTACATTCTTCTAAATTTAAGAATTGCAATTTGCGATATCTTAAAAAATCGCAAATTGTGATGTTTCATGCATTGCATTTTTTCGCAAAATAAATGCGATTCTTAAAATTAGCGTTTTTTTAAAGAAATCGCAAATATTATTGCGATTCCTATAAATGCGAAAACACATAAAAAATGATGCATTCCAAAACCATGAATTGCATTCGCAAACGGTCGAATTATGCGATTCGCACCGTTTGCGAATGCAATTATGAATGATGCATCTAGGCAATAATGTATTTGCAGCTATTAATGAGTTTGATAATTTTTTAAACCTTAACTACCATTCTGTTGTAATCAAAGTCCATTAGCCGAAGAGTATATTCTATAGTAGGGTTATTCAATCTTAGTTACAAGGTAAGTTCCAACACATTCAAAAGAGTGTTTGGTTATTATTTACCTTAACGAGTACCTGTTGAATGTGAATTCTGGCATAGAATTTTAAGTTAACTGATTCACTGCTATGCTTTGGCTATTCAAAATGCATGTTTGTAAAAACACATCACACATATTCTTGAAGTAAGCAACTTGAACTGTTTGTGTGTGAGTCACCCATAGCCTCTTATGTGCTGCGCCTATACCAACGGCCGACGGCACAACTACCTCAGGAGTGCTGCCGTCGGCCGTTGGACGTTCCAGCTGCACCTGCGCAATGGAACGTTCAGCACTGGAGCTGTACGTTCCAAAGCAGATAAGGTGCTAGAGTATGAAACCTTCAAGAATGTATATTGTCTCTGAATTCTCATTGAAGTTCTGGACATAAATACCCATACCATATAAATCTCCAGTTTATACAGAAATAGTTCCGAGCACTTTTTAATGTCATCGTGTGCACAGAAATCCACAGGTAAATAATGTATTGTAAACAAATGTTTTTTTACACATTTAAGCCACAATCTATTTGTAGCGTACATCTGCAACTCATATTAGTTGCGCTCAGTCATTGTTGAAAAGAGGTACTGTTTGCACTTAAAAAATTTTACTAGTAGGTAACCTGTGCACTATAAAATGTTTACCAAACTGTATCAGACTTGTCTCCAGAACTATAATATTTGTACATTAGCCAATGTTTTCTGTATATGTTTGTTGGCCCTTTAATACTTTCTTTTCTAAAATGACTGAAAGATTTACAGAGTAATTTGAAGAGCAGTAGAATAGATGATGTCATCAGTGATGCCGTTGAGAAGACATGAATGATGTCATCAATGATAACATAGGTGATGTAATATTTGAGGTCATAAGCAGCACATGATGGGGGCACAAGTTATAGTTAGATCACTGAACTACAGAATCTCACTAATCTTCAAGTTTTTAAGCATTGGTTTTGAGCTCATAAAAACACCAAACTATTATGTTACTTCATCCTTTGGTTTTTTTCCAGTGAATTTTTAGAGCTTTTTTAAAATAAGCTAAGACCTTATTAACACACCTAACTATAATGTCACTTTAACCTTTGTATTTTTCAGTGAATTTCTGGGATGTTTAAATGTTAGGGAAGATCATTTTACTATACAGGACTGTAAAGTCTATTTAACCTTTTTTTTCTCAGTGAATTTTTAGGGGTTTTCAAACATATTCAGCCACGCAGGTCCACTGCCAGTGCGCTTTGGACATTCCCAGCATGGCGGCACAGGCCCACCCCCTGCTGGTGGCCAATCCACTGCTGCTGGCACTCTGTATCAGCTTGCAGCTTTTACCCCTGTTCCCCTTGTGCCTACTCTGCATTTTCCATCTGTGTGCCCTTTGTCCCCACCTCTAGTACTCCATGGTCAGCTTACTACTCATTCCCCTCAGACTGCTCTCTGTTTCTATCTGCATGCCAGTGGCCACTTCTACCTGTCCTCTGTGTTTTCAGCTTGCTGCCCCTACCCCTGCTCACCTGCCCTCTGTGGTCCATTGTGCTGCTCCTACCCATGTCAGGCTGCCGTCCATGGTCAGTTAGCTACCCCTGCCCCCCCTTTTCCTGCCTATTCTATTGTGCTGGTCTTCCTTATGCCAGTCTGCTCGACCATAAAGCAAACACAAGGAAATGATGGACACTCACGCACAGTCACAGATCTGGGCTGAAACCATCATCGTTACTTAGCTCACTTTGCCACCACAGTTCAGACACAGCTATATGCAAATGAGTAATGACCCTGTGCATCATGGGTAACAGTCCAGCATGAACTGCCAAGCCATGTCTTCCCTGGACCGGAAACAAGCATCCTGGGACCAATTTCGGGCTAACATCCCTAATCAGCCAGGCTAGCTTGAATCCAGTGGCAAAGTGAGCAAGGGACTCATGTCTGGGCTTACCCTGCCAACTTATTGCGAACAAAGCAAACACAAGGAGATGATGGACGGAGCGCTGAAACTTTTTTTCAGACAATCACCCCCATTCACAGATCTGCTTGCTATAATCAAACTGCTGCTCCTGCCTTCTTCTGCTTTGCTCTGTTCACCATCTGCATTCTCCTACCCATCCTGCAGCCCTCTGTGGACTGATGGCTTCCCCGTCTCTTGCGAGCCTGCCCCACATGCTCAGCTTTCTACATCTGCTCCTGCCCCTTCTTCTTGCCCTCCATTCTCCATGTGAATGCTTCTGCCCCCTTCCTCCTGCCTTCCATAGTCTGTTGTGCTGCCCCTCTCCATGCCTGCGATGCCTCTGTGATTGGCTTGCTGCCCCTGCACTCCCTTCTCTGCCTTCCATTTTTCCGGTGCATGTCCTGCCCCCTCCTGCCTGCCCTGAGTGGTTAATTGTGCTGTCACTACCCCTCCCAATTTCGTCTGAAGTTATCTTGCTCGCCCTTCTCATGCCCTCTACTCCCTGTCCTCTGTTGTCTGAGTCTGTGCCCTTGTCCCTTCTCTTCTGCTTTGTGTAGTCTCATGTGCTGTCAGTTTCTTTCCCACCTGCCTATTGTGGTTAATTTGCTTGCCTGGCCTCTTCATCCTTTTATGGAGTCAATGCCCCTGCCTCATCCCTCATGCCCTGTGTTGTTTGTTGTGCCGCCCTGCCCTGCCCTCCTTACTTGCCCTCCAATGTTAGCTTGATGTCCCTGACCCTTCTTCCCTCCACTAGAAAAAGGATACTAACAGCCTGTTGGGCGCTCCACACTGGGTATCAGGGACAATTGTAATCACTATGCTGGTCTACGGAATACCCAAGTCAGATGTTTGACCGATCGTTATGCACGCTAACACTACGAACGAATTTAGCAATTTTGAGGTGTATATTGAGACTTACATGTCTCTTGGTATCGCAACGATTTATAGTTATATTAGATTAATACATAGGACCTACTCGATCTTAAAGTAAATATTGAGTGATTTTTAACTATATGATCTGGAGATCGTGGTATACCTTGATTGTATTGGTGAGGGGAGAGCCTTGACTATTCACTGATAGTTGTAACGATAGTAAGTTGTCGGAATGTGCGATAAATCAGATTTTATTGTGAGCGCTGTGTGAGTACTGGAACCGGACATTATACAGTACTATTAGCGGTAGAGTAATGAAATATATCCGATTCTAGTACTCACGCACACCTCACAATAGAATCTGAATTATCGCATATTCCGGTGTACCGCACGTTAATAGCGGTACACCGGAATATGCGATAATTCAGATTCTATTGTGAGGTGTGCGTGAGTACTAGAATCGGATACATTTCATTACTCTACCGCTAATAGTGTGCTTACACTAGTTATCAATTACTAGTTTACTTTATGAACCCTTTGCACAATACTCCGTCAGATCTTACCATTACAATATGGCGCCCGGGACGGATAGAGATAAATAGACTTTCCAATATGGCGCCTATGCGGAACGCCGTCGAGTAGCGAGGATATTTGCTGCTGATATCGAGGTATGCTCTTGGTGATGTCTCTCCTTCCCCGATCGTGTATATTGTCTACAATATTTATACATAGGATTTTTACAAAGTCTCCTCTTTCAACAGGAGGAGATTGATTGGGTGGAGGACACGACTGTTTGATACCGACATTAGGTAAGCCTATGGCAGATAATAAGCATTTCGGATCTCGGATATGGAGTTATGATAGTGATTAAGTGTTTCATGTTACAGCGATCTTTTTGGTGATAAAGTTCTCTGGACCTATTGCGATTACATTTGGACACGTTACAATTACTGTGAAGAGACGAGTTTATTGAGGACGTCAGGGGAATTAAATACAGACGTGGTAAGATCTAGGACGATCAGTACATAGGCGAAAATATGATTTTGTGTTTAGATAGAGATCTGAATCAAATTTATATTTTATTTCACAGCACATGTCCTCAAACTGTATTCAAGAAAGGTTAGTTGGGTGAGTTACGGCACTCAACTTTTGTTACAATATATCTACTCATATGTGATAAGATGTTAACATGTATATTAAGTTTTAGTAATTACAGGTATTTAGCACCAAGTAGATCGAATATTAATCTCACTTCGTGAAACTACCAGAACAAGGTGAGCTGGTACTATAACTACCTGTTAGGAGAAGTATAGTGGCATGAGTATGGTATAGGATATATGAGGTATTTTGTCTTTTTAGGAAATACCTAGAAGTGACTGAAATATTTGTGAGGAACACTGGATTCATGCTTTGATAACTTAGGTGAGTGTCACTCCCCATACTACGATATGGAAATCTTTTGTTAGCTTGCGTACCGACTTGGTTTGGCAGGAACGAGGGTTTTCATAGAATTTAGATATTGTCACCATGAGGCTGGATAGGTGCTGGATAATTCCTTTATGAGAAAATATATAGATCAATTCTCATATAAGGATTTTCCTATGGTCGTTAGACTTCTGATTAGAACTTTGGTGGCTACTGAGATAGTGAGATATGGAGATACAGTAATCTTGTTTGGTGTTTATTTGTTTGCGCTCATTTTGTCATTTAGACGCTATACCTGGTAACAAGACGAGGAAGTCAAATTTCCAGAAGAGAATCATTATTTTGAGGTGAATATTCTGTATTACCTCTAACCTAAATGTTACTGGGGTATAAAGTATTCACAAATACTTTGAGTGTAAACTTTCTTACCCTGATTGGGTCATAATTTTCTCTCTTTCTCACGTAAAGTGCCTACACGACAGTTTTTGCACGACATTTTCTTGAGGTGAAGGGCACTATACCTTCTTTTTCTTTTCTTGCCATATATAATATTCATTTTAATTTTGGGCAATATCTATTTGGTTGCAGCCCTGAGGAAGTCTATGTGTTGTATATAGACACGACGAAACACGTGTTGGCTGATGTATCATCCTCACACAGAGACTGATGTACTGAAAACTGTATTCAGAACCTATTGGAATAAACCTTCGAAGATTTAAAGTGACTACAACTTTTGAAGAATGGACTTGAAATAATTTTGATTATTGCCGGCTAATATGAATTATGTGCAACTATATTACAGTTGAGATTACTACTGATTAGATCACTTGTGTGCTCAGGGGGTGGTTAAACCTTCTTCCCTCCACCTTGCCGTCTGTTGTCTAAGTCCATGCTCCTACCCTCTTGCTCTGCGTGGTCCATTGTGCTGTAATTTCCGCTTATGCTTGCCCTCCATGGTTAGTTTGATTACCCTTCGCCCCTCTCACCGGCCAACATATGTCTGAATTCATGCAACCACCTCTTTTTGTCGTGCCTGCTTGCAAGCCGATCCTGATTACGGGGTTGGCAAGTTGATGGTTGGCAAGAGACAAGAAAATGCACCTAAGGCGCATGCGCATGTATCAGCGCATGGGCAAGAAACCTACCAGTGTATTTAGGCCCGCCCCACGCCTCCGGAAATGGTTCGCGTTTAGCCAGTTGCAAAGTACTTCGTTCCGGGTCACGGTGTGGTGTCCGTCCGAGAAGTTAGTGGTTTGGCGTCCGGTTCTCGGCGTGTTTCGCGTTTCGTGAGTAAGGGTTTTGCTTGCCTCACGATTCTTCCTTTTGTTTTTCTCTGTTCTTTTCTTGTATTCTTAGCGAGTTGTTTATCTCGCATCCCTCGTGTTCACACCGATAGAGTCCGGCTTCTTGTGGTGATTTAGTGGAGTTTCCACATCCTGGACTTAGTGTCCTTTTTTGGTTAGAATTGTGTTTGGAGTCGCATAAGCGACTTCTTAGTATTTTATTCCTGTTTTGTTCTACCTTGTGAGATATTAACAAGGTTAACAGATTCGCAGGGATTACTTGTTTCCTGATTCATTTTTGGCCTTTAACCTGATCTTGTAAGGTGAGCCTAGATGTAGAAATATGTAGTATGATTACAACCTGTTATTATCTTTGCTAATGATTATCTCTTACCTTTAGGGTTCAGAAGTCCCTATATTCTGCTACTCCTGGTTCACGCTGTACCTTGAGAAAACGCAAAAATCATACACCCTGTGTTTTCAAGGTATAATAGTATCCCCTGTAGTATAGAGAAACATTATTAGAGAAGAGATAGGAAGGGGCTTGTATTAATATTTTGCTTTCTTTCTACATAGTTCCAGGTCATGGCAGATTGACAAGAAGCTGACCCTTGTGAAGATTGCTGAGTGCTGTTTCTTCCCCTTCTACCCTTGTTGTTTTCCCCCTTTTCCCCCTGGTCACCGCATGAGTATTAGTGTTATATCCTAGCCCCCAGCGGTGATAGGGGTGAAATTGGGTACTTGACTTCGAGCTTCCACGACACTCCTGAGACAACAAGGTGCGTGCACGACACTTTTTCATATGCCCTTCATAGTCTGTTGTGCTACCACTGCTCCTCCTCCTTTCTCTCCGTGGTTAGATTACTGCTCCTTCTCAACTTATCCTGCCCACAGTTGTTTGAGTCTCTGTTTGAGTCTCTGCCCCGGTCCACTCCCTCCTACATTGCACAGTCCATTTTACTGCTACGGCCCCTCCCCCTTGCTCTCCTGCCCTCTGTGGTCAGCCTGCTGCTCCTACCCAACTCTCCATTGCCTTGTTCAATGTTAAATACACCTATTTTAGATCTGCAAATTACCTTGAAGGGGTAATTTGGTGCTGAAATGCAAACTTAGTAAGGGGAAGGGAATGGAGAAGTAATGTGATTTAGAAAAGCCAAGACATTTTTTAAACTGGTAAAGTCAAGACAAGCATGAACGTGCAGAGGTAGTTTATTCCAATGGTATGGGCCAAGATAGGAAAAAGAATGACCGCCGTATTGAGCTGCCCAGATATGGCAGGTGCTGAGCAAGAGCTGGTCTTTCGATTGCAGCAGGGTTTTGACTGCCTGATGTTCTGACAGTGGTGAATAATTATCTGAGACCAATAAGGGGTTTCCATAGTCCAGTGGCTAACCTCAAGAGCCTGCATAGTGTCCTTGAGCGAAGAGGTAGCCATTGAAATCTTTTCTAAGCATGCACATTATTCCACACGTGGAACCAACCTGCTCCTTTATTGTAAGGTCATCGTCAACTAAGATGACTAGATTCTTTACAAACTTTTTAGGCTGTGGGGCAATGACCAATTGAGATGACCACCAGTCACAGAATCTCGGTTTTGTCACTGTAGAGCTGCAGCTAGTTCTGAGACATGCAGGATGCAATTTTCTTCATGCATTCTCCGAATTTGCATTTTGTAGATTCAGGGTTAGGACCCATGGAAATTATAAATTGAGTGTCATCTACGCATGAGATGATATAAAGGCCGCAAGAACTTACTACTTGAGCCAGTGGGGCAACATATATTTTAAAGAGCGTGAGACTCAGTGATGAGCCCTGAGGTGCCCCTTTGTCTAGTGGCATTACACAGGAATTGAAAGAGCCTAAGTTTATTGTTTGGGTGTGATTGCTTAGGAAGCTCGACAGCCAGCCCAGAGTGTGCCACTGGCACCAATATCTGATTATTTATTTGTGATTAGTAATGCGCATGGCTGCCTCAGCAACGAGGCGTCCCAGCGCAACCAGAGACCCAAGAGAGAAGAGCGAGAGAGCCCAGCCTAATAATTACTTTATATACAGTAGGTGGAACCCGATAAGCCTATGGCATCTGGGTAAATAATATAATATATAAAGAAAGGTGATGCCTAGGGCAAAAAGTTAAGACAAATTATTTTCCAAAGGATAAGAGAAGTTAATTGTCTCTTCCTATGTGAAATATATCACATCACAACAACGAATTCTACTTCATTTAGTCCTCCATAGTCCACCTGAGTTACACAACACGATACACATTTCTAATTGATTTGTTTATTTTTTGCAAAAAATATGGAGGAGAAAAAACATGTGGAGAAGTGTGGCTCAATGATTGGAGCGGCAGACCCTGATGCAGAGGTCTAGCCCGGGACCAGGGTTCAATTCCCCGCCTCAGCGGGTCTTGGGCTCAAATTTCCACAGACCTGATCATTCTCGCCTCGGTGCCTATTCCAATCATGGAGTCCCACTCTGCAACTCTGGGCAATAGCTTGCTTAATCTCCACAACGGCCCCCACAACGCTAAGGATGCCTGGCTTCACCTTGGGGGTGCCCAGGAGTGGACGCCTCACAGGGAAAGCCAGGATGGGTTCCACAGCGGTATTCGTACAAGCGCCTTGAGACCCTTACGGGTGAGTAGTGCGCTATACAAGTATCAATTTACATTTACATTTACATCCAACCTACTCTGAATGGATTCCGATACTGCCAATAGCGCTGATTCAGTGCTGTGCCGTGGTCGAAAACCATGCTGTGATGAATCAAAGATACAGTGCTGTTCAATAAATTTGGATAGAGTAGAATTCACATGTGCTTCCACCAACTTGGCCAAAAAAGGCAGATGGGATATAGGGCAATAGGTGCCCGAATCTTCCGGATAAAGAGTGGATTTTTTTATTAAAGGAATAACTTTGGTGTGCTTCCACGCCCTAGGAACAGAAGCCGACCTCAAAGACAAATTTGCCACTTCTAGGCTCACAGGAGCAATCGATGAGTGTAGCTGGTAAAAATAGGATGATGACAACGGGTCAACTGGAGAGCCTGACTTGATTTTATGGCACAGAACCTCAAATTCCGGGGGCGTCAACAATGGGAATGATGATAAACAATTACCCTCCACAATGTACACCTCTTCATGCGCCACTACTTTCTCGACAAGAGGGGACGCCTTAGGGAAACCGCAATAAATCTGCTCAACTTTATTCAAGAAGTGCTGCTCTAATACCTCACACTGGCGATTGGAGACTATAGCAGAGGCTTTAGGAGCGCCTGCACTCTTCATATTATTGAGCAGGGAGAAGATGGTCTTTGAGGGATTTTATCTGCTACATACTCCGTCCGTGCTCTCCGGATGAGCTGTGGACCATGATGGAAAGAGAGATGGTCTTGAAAGTTGTAGATAGGTTGAGTCACACCAGTATGGCTGGAAAACTATCATCAAGAGAAAGTCTGATGGCATCCAGCACTGCTATCACTCTGGTCTCTGTACTGTGTGAGGCTCTGAAGCCCTACTGGGAAGGGTGTAGGTTGGCATTAGTTTCCATATAGAGGGAGGGCTTTGGTTTACTAAGCTTTGTAGTTCTTGCTTAGATACAGAAGAAGTGATATAGGTCTACATTTCATGAGTTTCTGCAGGGCTGCATTAGATTGTTTCAGAATGGGCATAACATGGGCTGTTTTCCAAGCCTGAGGCCCGGTCACGGCCTCATTTATGAAAAGTGACGCATCGCTGCGAGAAAACAGCAAAGCGTTACTTTTTATTGCGCCCTCCTTGCGACACTAATGATGCGTCATATTTACAGTATGACGCATCATGTCGCAAGCAGTTACAGATACGTCAGTATTTCTGATGTATCTATAGGCGCAAAAATGACGCATTGCTGGAGTGTGTCACAAAAGTGACGCAACTCTAGCAAAGGGTCATTACACATGGGCAAGTCCCATGTGAAATGTGCCTGCATCAGTCTTAACGCCTGCCAAGAGGCAGGCGTAAGATATTGACACATTTGCGTCCTAGAAGTGGCGCAGTGAAATCTTGTACGCCCCAGCATACATACCTGGCGCGGGCATAATGTTGCGCAGGGGCTTACAAAGTGACGCATCTACTTAGATGCATCACTTTGTAAATATGGTGCAACAAGGCACATTTTTTACGCCGCTGGTGCGTCACAAAAAGTGAAGCACCGGCGGCGCAAAAGTGAAGCAAGGGCCCATAAATAAGCTCCACTGTTTTTCAGGAGAGCTGTTTTTTAGGAGAGGTTAAACAGTGCTGTGATGTCTGGAAGCAGTGTAAGAAAATGTCACAATAATGTGAGGGGAGAAAGGTCAGAGGGCAAGCCTGTTTTGATTTTGTTCATCATTTCCAGAGCAAGTTCTGGCTTAATGGGTTTGAAGTGCTCCAGAATGATGAACGCATTGGTGACTGGGAGAGTGGCGGGCAAGGGGTCAGTTGGTTAGAGGTGGTGATAAAAATTCCGGTAGATAGCCTAAATTTTGTCTTCAAAATGGCCTGCTGGATGTCACATTTCCTGGAAGCCCAGGATGAAAGATGTACATGCAGTGGGCCTCGTAAACTCATTTAAAGCTTTATATAGTTCTTTGATTGAGTTGCCTACACTGTTAATTCTGTTAATAAGGTGTGATTTTCTAGCTCCTTTTAGCTTTTTGTGAAAATTGCTTGAGGCTGGTTTATAGGGCGGATTTGTCAGTGAGTGATTTGGAGGTGCTCCACCTTCTTTCCAGTTTCCTGCAAGCTGTTTTCTCCTGTTTTAGTTCTGCCGAGAACCATGAAGAAGGGTTTGGTGAAGTTGCTGTGGTTACGTTTGAAGGTAACAACTATATGCCAGGGAAATTGACTCTTGAAAGAAATCCTAAAGTACCTCTGCAGTTTCCTACATCAGGTCTCTACTCTTGGCCCTAGCCTGCAAAGGAGGAAAGGTTAGTGAATGAAAAGGCCCGTGCAGCAAGAGGCACAAGGATCGAAGATGGGGCCTGCAACTACTCCGGCGCTGTCTGGAGTGCAGCCAACTGCCCCCTTCTCCAACACCCCAGCCCTGGGCACAACTTCATAGGAAACCAGCGTTGGGCAGTGGGCCCCTCCAGTCAGGGACTGTAGGCTGAAAGCTACTTTTCTCTCCAACCAGGCGATCACTCGGTCAGTAAACAACAACAACTCCACAGCCATAATGGCAAGCTGTTGGAGGCTAGGAGAGCCAGATCAAATGCTGCCTGAAGGACACAGACCAACCACTCAGCACTCAGTAGTCATGACCTTTCATTCTCAGGCATCAGACAACTCTGCCACAAGGGCAAGCTGGTGGAGGGTAGGGGTATGGTACCAAATGCTGACTGAAGGACATAGACCAGCCACTCAGAACTCAGGAGCTACCACCTATCAGACTCAGGCAGCGCCACCTTGCAGCCAGGTGCAAAAATTCTTATCTTCAGACCTGAATACAAATCCAGAGGAAACTGTGACGTCCTCAAGAGAGATAATAGCTAATTGCTATTATCATTCATTCCCACCCTAGCTGGTCTACGCTCAATGGATCTCGTGTCAAAATAGTTCATCCATTCTGAAACACCCTCAGTGGGCGAAGCAACAAAGACAGACTGGAGAACAAGCACAATCGCCCAGAAGCTTCTTGCAGAAAGCCCAGTCTTTGAGAACTGGGAGATACATATCACCCCCATTCACGAACCAGGCTATCCCCCACACCTGTTTTCACCAGGCCAGGGCAGAAGGACAGCAGGCTTGAACAACCCCACCCGCTTCATTCTCAAAGGAGCCCTGAGGCACTCACCAAGCAAGGCGAGAGCCCCCCAAAATATACACAGGCATTGTTGGAATGCAACTGACCCACATTACTTGGACACTGATTTTAGGTGGATCTACAGAACAATAAAGAGTAAACCTGGCAGCCAATATCAGGATCTGGAAAAAACTGCAGCCGTCAAAAACTGCAAAGAACCCCTTTGTTTGTGTTCAGGAAATGTTGATGGCTTTGCCATCAAAACTTCAGACCTGGACATTGTCCATTACATAAAAGCCTTCAACATCATTCTGATGCAGGAAACCTGGCTGGCAGAAACACATCATCTGCAGGGATATATGTGTTTCTTTATGCCAGTAGTTAAAGTGGTAAAACACGTCCATTTACACGTTGTCGCTGGTGACCTATGGTTCAATTGCTTGCACAGCTTCAGCATGCTTACTACACTCTTCCTCGCCAGATATCAGCACAGTCAAGATCATTACCTCTCTCCAAAACATGGCAACTAAGATAATAATAATATTTTGCAGGGACACTACTAGAGGAACTTTCAACCTAGGCAACTGAGAAGGCAATAATACCACTCAATCAAAGAGGGTTCTCAAAAACCTCTGGCACTGCAACCAGCATCTTGGCCACACCACTTCTCATTGAAGTGGCGAAAGCCTCAAAGTAGCCTCTTCACCTCTGCTTTATTGACTTCAGGCAGCTTTCGACCATGTGGAGCGGGGCAGGCTCTGGATTAAGCTGATTAAGCTGGCACACTGGGGGATTCCCAAACTCTGCTGGACCTGTTAATAACTCTCCACATGGACACATGGGTTCATGTGACGCTGGTTGAAGGAACCTACTTCTCAAGATGAATACAAATAAGCAAAGGGCTGAGGCAAGGTGTGTCATTACTCCCACTTTATTCAATCTTTTGTTGCCTGACATGACCCAGGCATTTAATGCTTGCACTCCTGTGGCATGCCCCAAGGCTAGGGGGTTTGGCACTGTTGAGCTTCCTCTATGCGAATGACGTAGTTTGGGTCAGTCACACTCAGGTGGGTTGATAGGATCTCCTTAAGACACTCCCTATGACGATCAGCAACAATAAGAAAATTCCACTGGGCTGATTCTGTGGCAAGATACAAATTCAGACAGCAACAGAATACAAATATCTTGGCAAGATTGTCGATAAAGATGATGAATTTGTACACCAGAGAGAGAGAATCAAAAGGAAAGGGAAGGCAGTGTTCCTAAAGAATTTAAAATCAAAACTGAAGGGGCCACATTGTCCCCTCTCCTCGAGTAGTGCAAGCCAATTTTTTACCAACTACAACATACAGAAGTGAACTCCAGAGGCAGGGATGTTAAAATACTGGACAACACCCTGGTGAAAGCATAGAGAATTATCTTCAGCCTGCCAAAGTACACCTCACCAGCTCAGATCAGGCTGAAGTTTGGACAGCAAAAGCAGTCCCTGGCCAGGCAAGGAGCTTTGATAATCTGCTGGGGCAAAACCTTGAAGGCTGTTCCCAGCACTCCAAATGACTAATTATGGCATGAGCTGCAACAGAGACTCATCGCCCGCCAGAACTTATCTTTAAGAATCCCAGATTAAGACCAGGCTGGCCCAGCTACCAGCCACTCCATGTTAAAAAAAATGTATGCAAATCAATAAAGCTCCTCTCACTAGTGGAAGACCCAGCAGCATGCATGTCATTGAGCAGCTACAGTGCGCCTGCCCTCAAAAATAGGGTAGCCTAGGCTACTCTAGAACCATCAAGCAGCTATTCCTGAAACCAAAGAGTGATCTGCCCAAAGAGACAAGCCCTTTTGACCTGTTACGTCCTGAGGATCCACAGCTGAACTGTCGATTAGTCAAATTTAGTGCACTTGTGAGCAAGAAAATGCCAAAATGAGACATCAAGGCCCCCTGACTACGACTCCGTCCGAACCTCAAGAGGTGGGCAGCAAAAACGTTATCTGCTCCGATTTCTGTTAACAAGGCTAAACCACACCTTATGGTTAGAACTTATCATCCTTGCACGCGACACTTTAAGCATGGCAGTCCTTCTGTACTAGGAACCCGCCTTGCCCTTCCCTGACATTGCCCCACTGTTGAAACATAAGCAACAGCGCTGCACACAGCACTTTTAGTTCTCATGCCCTTTGCACTTGCTACTTTCTGTATCTGGATCAAGAGTCTAGTTGTTGGGCGGGGGCTTCTGAGTCTCAGCACTTTGGAAGCATTTCCAAGTGGTGCTCTTTGCACTCTATCCTACACTTGGTCTTGCGAAACGATCTATAATGATTGGTAATGCCGCTGTTTTAACCTGGGTGCAATCACAAATCTGTATTTTTATCTTTTCACGTGTGTATTACATTTTATTGCATGTATTTATGGTTTTATCAATTGCTTTTACTATTTTGCAATGGTTTTCAATACCCATGCAAATAAAATAAACTTGAACTTAAGTACATGCATAGGCACTACACATCTGAACATCAAATTGTTTTATATTTACAACTCCCATTCAAAGATGACCGCTGCAGTTCTGCGCACACCCACGGTAGTCACCTTTTGATGGCATATTTGTTAAATAAAGCAAATCCAATTCACAGATGTCAACTATGTTTGAGTGCATCTGTAGCATCCGTAGATCACAATTAACTTAAGTAATGTGTGAGTGACTCAAAAGAGGCTGCCTTGCCATAACTGTATCATTTGAAATACTTAACAAACTGGCATTCCAAGATGGCTGCTGCCAAAGGACTGTTGTGGTGGCAACTACCAAGGACAGTAACTACCAAATTCAAAGCCAATTTTTTTTTATAGCCGGGGCCTATTTGCTTTGCCAATGCTTGTTCCTAATCTGCCTGGGACAACCTTCTAGACGCAGGAGCTTAGATTACTATGGACATAGCAAGAAAAGAAGCCTATTATAATAGACAGTACAACTCGGTGAGTCTCAGAACTGCAAATCTTTCTGTTTCTGATTCTGCATGCCTCAAGGATAATAGACTTATCTTCGAGCGGATCTTACATTAAATTGCGTTTTTGACTCATTATGACATGTGCCAAAAGATCACATTTGTCTTCAGCATTTCCCTCACAGGAATGTATTGATGGAGATTGTCGGTCGAGATGAGTCCCCCGAGTGTTGGAATATCAGATATGTAAAGGTTTGAATGGCTTGGGCTCTGCACAGGTAATAAATCAGGCACTGTACAGAATGGTTTCAGAAGAAACTGGCAGAAATGTTAGTTTGCCGCTCCTGTCCTCTGGGGACAGGTAAGCTGAAGACAACTGGAAAAGCAGCAAAAAGTCGGCTTTTAATTCTGCCACTGTAAGAATATCTGAATATTGGGGAGCTTCTGCATGAAAAAAATCTCTTTCAGAGAAATGTGACTGATATTCTCTTGAGGAAAAACTGAGCATGGTACACACTTGCACATAAACAGTTCTCACACTACCTGCGTGACAGTTTTAGAGTCATTGTGAGAAAATGCTAAGAAAATATACACTCGCATGAACAAACAGCTCAGTAGCTTCAATACAAAATTTCAGAATATTTGCAAGAAAAAAGATAAGCGAACTCCGTCGCCCATTCTTAAACAAAATACTTGCAAATTATCAGTGACACTTGGGAGAGAAAACTACACCAGTGTTTTGTGGCAGGAAAAGCAAGAAACTTCGCAGGCTGAGTTGACTAACAGTGTGGAACTTTGAAAAACTGCACTCGAGTGATAACGAATTTGTAAAGCCCTATCGAAAAGACACTCTTCATTCCAAAAAATCTAGCAGTGGGGGGTCATAGTGACAATGTGGTTTGTGTGATTTTGTTTGCACTTTTCAGAAAGTCGATGCTAGGATTTCCACAACGTTAGGTGTTCAGGTGTTCTATCTAAAAGCTTTCATGTGCTAATCAGATGCTATGGACCAGATACTGTAACAGATCCCATAACACATAAGACCAAAGTCAGCATTTAAACAAACTATGATAGGCTGCCTCATTCCTCAAATTATTTACCTTTAAAAAGCCCATGCTTTGATTCCATGGGATAAAACGTTTGTTTGTATTGAAAATCTACCTGAGCTCAAGAATTCATACATAACATTAGCACCAAGAACCAATAATGGTAATATAATCAGCATGGTGTACTGACATATTATCGAGTTTTTATTTTCAATCTACAAAAATATCGAGTTGGAAATATCATAGGGACAGAATATTGACATCAAGCATATTGGTGACCAGAATATCGACATGAAGGTAAGAAATATCGATTTTGTTAATATTGAAGTAGGTAATATCGTTTGTAAAAACATTGTTGTTGATAATATCGATGTTTATATTAGTGGTATGTATTTTAGTATGTATTTTAAATGTACGTGTTCTATATTTTTGGTTAAGTACTGTATTTTCTTTTAAAGATATGCATTACATTTCTAGAAGTTATTAATTTTTTCAAAGTTAATTTTGCATTTTAGTTCCGTAGCGGGTTGTGGGTATATATGGGAATTGGGTTGGAAGTAATTTAATTATAGTAAATGTAATAATAATTTTTAGAAAATATTCATTCTTTTTTATTACATTTTGCGTTTTAATTCAGAAGCGGGTTGTGGGTTTATAGGGGAATAGGGTGGGAAGTAATTTAATAGTAGGACATTTAATAATAATTTGTATAAATTATTCTTTATTTTTAATTACATTTTGCAGTTTTAATCTGTAGTGGATTGTAGGTTTAAAGGGGAATAGGGTGGGAAGTAAATTAATTATAATTAATTAATTAATATTTTTTAATTTATATTTATATATTTTATAGTGTTAATTGTGGTAATTAATGAATTATAAATGAGTTATTAATTAGTTGTTAATTATTCTTAAATATTTTGTAAATATCTCAATTGTGTTGCTTTTTTAGAAGCAGGTTGATGGTTTATAGGGGAATACGGTGAGAAGTAATTTAATTATAATTAATACTTTATATTAATTAATAAATACTATTTATAATTTTATATTGTTAATTGTGGTCAATAATGTATTAATCATTAGTTATTAATTATTTGTTTATTATTAATAATTAATTGGTAAATATATGTAAACTGTTATTTTTTAGGAGTGTGTTGTGGGTTTATAGGGGAGTAGGATGAGTAATTTAATAATAATGAATGGATTTATATTTTTAATTATTTAATATTTATGTGTTTAAAAACGTGTATTGTATATTGTGGTAAATAATATATTGTTAATTATTTATTAGTTGGTTATTAATAATTATTACTTCATTATTAATTATGTCATTTGTGTGAGTGGGTTGTGTGTTGATATTGGAGTAGGCTGGGAAGTAATTTAATTTCTATATTAAAACATATATATAATATATATTTTAAATTGATTTATACTGTTAATTGTGTAAATTAAAGTATTATTCATTTTATTTAAATTGTTTGTTAATTTTAAATAATGAATGAATTAATTAATATTTATTTAGGTCAATAATGTTATGTTTTACAATATTGGCAGTTTAATTTATAGGGGAATATGGAGGGAGGTAAAAAAAATAAATTAATGAATTGTTTGTTAATAATTTGTAATTATTTTACTGGAGTGGGAATAGTAAATTATTCCTCTCCACTATCTAACACTCTCCCTACTGTTGAACTCTCTGGAGTGGAGATGGTAATTTTTACCCCTACCCTATCCAATACCAGGCACGGCCCGTGCCGGGCGTTATACTGGGGCGGTGACATTAGGTAGGGGAGGGTCAGGGTGGGGGGATGTAAAATACGGGATAAGGAGCATTAGAGGTAAGTATCGAAAATAATAAATAAAACGAATTTTGTTGCCCTCTCTGCATCGCCAAATGTGATGAAGCGTGGGCAACGAAATTCGTTTTATTTATTATTTTCGATACTTACCTCTAATGCTCCTTCTCCCGTATTTTACATCCCCCCACCCTGACCCTCCCCTGCCTGACGTCACCGCCCAGTATAACGCCCAGCACGGGCCGTGCCTGTCCAATACTTTCTCTACTGATGCACTGTCTGGAGTGGGAATAGTAATTTTTACCTCTACGCTATCCAACACTTTCCCTACTGTTTCACTCTCTGGAGTGGGAATAGTAATCTTTAACCCTCCGCTATGCAACACTTTCCCTACTGCTACATTCCCTGGGGTGGGAATATTAATTTTCACCCCTCCCCTATCCACACTTTCCCTACAGTTGCACTCACTGGAGTGGAAATAGTAATTTTTATCCCTACGCTATCCAACACTTTCCCTACGGGCCGAGCCTGACCAATACTTTCCCTACTGATGCACTGTCTGGAGTGGGAATAATAATTTTTACCCTTACGCTATCCAATACTTTACCTACTGTTGCACTCACTGGAGTGGGAATAGTAATCTTTACCCCTCCGCTATCCAACACTTTCCTTACTGTTACGCTCACTGGAGTCGGAATAGTAATTTTTACCCCTCCGTCATCCAATATTTTCTCTACTGTTTCAGTTAATGTAGTGTAAAATGTATTTTAAAAAGACAAAAAATATTTTAACCTTGATATTCTTTAGGTCGATATTCTGACAGTGATCCAAGCTGATTGTGCTATGAATGGGTACACATGGAAGTGGTACAGTTAAAATGACTTTTGTTGAAACTTTCCTTATTGTTGCTCTGGAGCATGCCATGTGCAGCAAGACTGGAATACTGGCACCAAGAGTTCAATAAAAAACTGTAACATACTACACACTGCGCAGTCAGGATGTTGTAGATTATGTTTACTACTTTAATCAAGTATTGGGCTGGCTGCACCTATTACAATGTTTTAAGTTTACTGGTTGGCCTTGTATTGACTCTGCCCCACCTTTCTGAAGACCCCCTCAATGGGGGACTTGTACAGCAAGTCTAAAATGCTATGGACATCCTCTAGTTCATGCAATTTCAAGATTCCTTATAGTTGGGCCAGTTTAAAGCACAATGTGCAACAGTTCACAAGGCCAAATTAAAGAGCCAAATTCAGCAGATTTAGAGTGTCAAAAAAGTCCTGAGTTTTTACTGATTTAAGAATCATCCACCAGGAGGCCAATTTAAAGTGCCACGTACAACAGATTTAGAGTACTTTATATGGCCTTTGGTTCTTGCTAGATTACTTTGATAGTGCCCAATAGGGGCACACCTACCATGGACAACTTACTAGTTGTCTGGTAAGGCCGTTGGATGCTGCTGGTGCATCTCAGCCATTTGCAAATATGCAGTCACAGCTTTAATGAATTTCAGGAAGTGTGCAGATCAGTGGTGGCCGGCATGGCGCGTGGGTGGCGGGGTAAGTGAAGGGGGTGGGAGAATTGTAGGCAATGTAAAAAATGATAACCACTTACCTGTCCACCGGGTCCCGCGTCTTTGATCCTGCTCTCCTCATCTTGACTCGGGGAACAGGAGGCAGAGCTAGGCTCCCCTGACCAATCACAACAATGCAATGCAATGTTGTGATTGGTCTGAGTATCCTGGTTCGACGCTCAACCAGGGAATGGGGGCTTGGGCAGGTTCTCCATGCAGTCTCTGGGTTGAGTGGCCCGAGAGGGGCAGCCAAACAGTAATGTGCACTTAGGAGTGGGCAAACCAATCCTCCTCTGCCCTGCTCTGAGAGCAGAGCAGTCCCATGCCCGCAAACTAAGCAGCACAGAAACATAAAACGATAAGTACTTAAAGTTAATATCATTTTATGTTTCCTTTATGTTGCACTGCTTAAAAGCAGTTGGGTGACGCCCCTCTGCCATAACGGAGGAGGCGTCACAGCTGCAGATAGCTGTGTGGATTCACCTTTCAGGCAGCATTACACATCTTCTTTGCATGACTGGAAATTTAGTACTCAAAGTATGGGACAAAGCCAAAATCTTATGTGGGGCAGCAGCGGTTTACAAATGCAGTCTATGTGCACCAAGGATTCTATATCCTAGGCACCCAGTCTGAATTGCCTATTGTCATCAGGCTCCTTCACGCCATACCAATATGCTTTTAGGGGAATCATTCCAAATCTTAGTTTCAGCAGCTGATTTTTCACTTTCTTACTCAATGGTTAAAAAAGCCAGCTCGGGAATGTGCCCAGGTCATATAGTTTGGCTGCCCAGCTACCATGGGACTTCCCCTTCAGTGCCTGCACAGCTTGATCTGCAAATACTAGTTTTGCTTGCTTAAGACCAGTTTTGATATATGGATCATTGGGTAGTTACTCACCCATACGCCATATGCTTCCATGTCGATCAATGAGCTCTTCAGATACCTATGCGAGTGGTCTGTGGACTTGTTTTCATCAACCATAAAGTATGCATTAAGATATTCATTGATGCTAGTTCAGCTTTCATGCAGCAGGCTAGAAATGTACATTCATGATCAGCTGTTGAGAGGTCAAATTGAATTCTAGGAGAATTTGGACATGCGTTGTGCACATTTTTCTGTAGCAGCTTACTTGGGCTCTATCTATCCAGTTTTCAAATGTGCTTCTGAATAGTAGCGCAGCATCTGGTATAGTTAGTAGTAGTTTGTTGACCATCGCCCTCAGTTGAGCTCGCACATCGGGATTCACAATTAACCTTTGTAGCTTACAGAATGATCAAGTCAACAAATTTGTTGAAGCCTGCTGGAAATGAATGCAGAGTATTGTTCAACCCCTGCCACACCCCCAGATATTTGTAGGAGGACAGACTGAGTCTCAATTGTGCTCCGGTAGATGAATCATAACGTGTGGGAGTATCAAATACCACTTAATATGAGTAGACAGAAGGTGATCCCTGGGGTAGGGGGCGGGGTTAAGGGGACCCTTGATGCATTTCTTCAAAGAGCAGAATCACTGTTAGTCCACGAAATTCAGCTCACAGAAAAAAGATTGTCGCTAGATACACTGTTAGAACATAAGCGATCTTCAATGGGCTCCATAGCAAGGTCCAAAACACCAAGTAAAGATATCCCTCAAGGTCAATTAAAGCAAGACAGTGGCAGTATCACTAGTGCCATAGTCCATGTTTCCCACATGACACATGAGGACGGTTCACCTGTGTATATTGATGATGTGCCCATAGGTGATCCTGATCCTGATCGGTCTCGCATTATCATAGAAGAGGCGGAGAAGAATTCCAGCTCATCCACCTCAGTGATCGATAGGCCAGAACCAGGGCCATCAGAGATGGTAGCCCCTAGGGCCAACTCAGGTATAGGAAACGCAGTAAGGGAAGTTGGAAAGGTGATCACAAGATCAAAAGGTGCAATGAAAGCTACATGCACTAGTCAGTTGGTATCACCTCCAGCTGAAACAAGGACCAGGAGCGCACAATCGGGGGGGAGGGGGCCGATGGTGTCAAAATCGAAAACAAAACAGAAGAGTGCCGCTAAGATTAGCAGAGTGAACACTCCTGCGGGACCTACTTGCAATACACAATGCTCAAACTGTGGGAAGACGGGGATAGGACAGGGAGTGGATGATTTATTAAGGTCAAACTTAGAGCTTCTTTTTTCTACCCATTTGGGCCCGGTGCTGGAGAAAATGAAGGTCATTGAGGAAAAACTTTCTCGGCTATGTGATCAGGGAAATAACATGCCCGGCAGAATCAGGGGACTGGAGGAGGGGGGAGCTGAAGCCTCATTACATTCAAAGCCCACAACTAGTCACGAGGGGCAAGCAGGGGGGCACCTCGAAGGCGGGCATTTGGGCCATGATAGTGAGGGCATCAATACGGGCCCCATGGCAGGTAAAACGAATGGGACAACCATAAGCACAAACAGAATGGGGTCACCTAACACGGCTCGCCCCGACATAGCTCAGAGGTGTTCGGAGGGAAGAAGAGTAATAGTCAAGAAACAAACATTGGTTGACTCTGTGCAGAGCACTAGGGGTTTACCGACATTAGATCTCCCCCCCAGCCTCAAGCCCCTATACAGGGGTCCTCGCAGGGGTTCCTACTAATGGGGATGACAGGGAGGAATCCCTGCACACTCTAATTAACAAGACAGCACATTGGATAGTCAAAAACACAAGTTTTAATATCACACAACACAGACATATCCTGTTGGCAAGAAGGGTGGCTTTGATCGGAAGTAGCAGAAAGGGCTTCGCGGGTGATTGCGTGATTTTACATTTTAGATATCCAGAGTTAGTTAAAGAGCTTCTTTACAGTCAATCCAGGAGTCAATCCCAAGGGGATGGAGGGTCCAGTATCAGACTGCTCCCCTTGGCCTTTTTTATAGGGACACAGTGCATAGGAATGCGCAACGTGACCATAGGAGGAACTGGATTGCACCACAAGGAGAGGTTCAGATAGTTCCACTTACTAATCGATTTGCATCTCTCCATTCCGGTTCAGCCCTTAATGAATTAGATTGACTGGGCGGGGGGTTGACAGCTGAGATTTAAGCTAGGCGGGAGGGGTCACCCAAAATAGGAGACAATGAAGGGTTAGGCCACACACAGTCAGATAAACCTAATGCCAATATGAGAGTCATTGAGCCCGGTGGGAGATGTGCGGAGAGAAATGCAGGGAAGCGGGGTGAAGTTCCTGTAACGCATACTAACTTTACAACTGTCACTGCAGGCAGTCAAGTAATGGGACAGATTAAGATTATATCCAATGAATCATGCTCCCCTTAAAACAAGTTTACGATTGATGAACATGACTTTTGCCTTTGAGACATTAATCCGTAGGTTATTGGATTTGAAGAGTTTAGCCATAGAATTCATGAGTCTTTGCAGACCTATCTGAGTCTGATCGAGGAACACTGTGTCATCTGCACGCTGCAAAATCTGTATTCTGAGGCCCCCTATCTTTGGTGGAAATGCTCTGACCTCCTCCAGATGTTCCTTTAGGTCAGCCAGGTAAAGTTTGAACAATGAAGGGGCAAGATTACAGCCTTGCTTTAGGCCCTTGTTGATTGTGATTTTCATAGGGCTTGACCAGCAGGAGCGCACCTTTATTTTGACCAGGTATCAGCATATAAATTTATGATAGCCCTTAAAAGCGTTAGATGTAATACCCCATTTATTTAATTAAGTCCACGGTTTTCCTCTTGAGACACTGTGAAAAGCTGTTGTGAAATCTATTAATCATGTCTACAGGGACTTATTTTTAGATGCCATTGTTTCCTCGATCTGATGGTTAAGGCAGAATAGATTGCCTTCTATATGGCCCTTTTGAAATCCTGTTTGGGAGGAGGAACTAGCTTCTTTCCTGCTGCCCAATTCTGCAGTGCTATATTCAGCTTTATTGCATAGCATTTTCCTTCTGTGTTCAGGAGGGCAATAAGCCTGTAGTTCTCCAGGGATGTGCAGCCCCCTTTTTTGTGGATGGGTTATAAGGGCGAACCCATCTAGCTATCTGGCACCAGAAATGTGGGATTTAAAGAATGGAGACGTAACCGCTGCCCATTTTTTAGGTGCCCAAGTGAATATTGCTGCAGAAATACCATTTAGTCCTGGTGCGCCATTGGCGTACATTTTGTGGATCGCCTTTTCCACTTGAGCCCTTACTATTTCCAGTGTATTCATTTTACCTCCACTACAGGATGTTTGAGGTGTAAAACTAAATTGTGATGGATCAGCACATACATTTTTAATATATGTTTCCCAATCTGCTGGTGAAATGTGAGGGGATTTTTGCAGATTTTTTACTGTCGATATGTGATTTATTCATAGTCAGAATTTCTTTTGATCCTTTGATGTGATTATCTCATGAGATTGCACCCACTTATTGACTTCTTCTTACCTTTTTCTGGCACATATATCATTTTCCTATAAGTGGTTCTTAGCCAGCTGACTCATTTTCTTGCAAGTATGTTGCTACCCTTATCACGACATTGAACACTGAGGGAATTGTTCAATTCAGGTTTTAATTTAGATACTTGCTCTTTAAGTTTCTTCAGCTGTGACATAGGTATGTCCTGCACAATCTTTCCTGCAGTAGTGTCCCGGATCTAGCTGGCCCCTTCCACCGTCTGAAGGATAGTGGCCAGAGTTCCCCATAGCACTTGACTCATTGTAGGCACTGCAGTTTCCTGGGGAGCACTTGTACGAACTATTCTAGTATTGGCCTAAGCCCAGCATGGTTTTTCATGATCCATTTTCTTCTTCTAATAGGTTGCATTTCTCCTGTTTTCCAATTTGATTTATCTTGAGGAGGCAGGTTCCAAGAGTGGTCATTTCAGATTTTAGCATTGCATGGTTGCTAGCTAGAGTTGGACACACAGTAAATTTGCTGAGTTGCAAGAAATAGGCTATTGACGCCCGTATACGGCTGAGGTTGGTCATTTTGATGTGTACGAAATGTGTATGAGTGTCTGCTGAGTTTGTTTTGAAACAGTGGTTCAATAGCCACAGCCGCAGGTTGTAGGAAATTATGCTAAGGTCCTTGCCATGCTTGTCTAGTCTTTGGAATTGAGTATGCATCTCTGGTATATTCCAAATATAGTTGCTACATGTTGCTTGCCCCCCTGCTCATTAGAGTAGTTTTGAAATCACCCAATCTTAGCCATATTGATTCTGGGTGTAGACCTCTTAGCACAGGGATAAGAAGGGTTAATGTATTTTTCCGTTTGTCTTTTGCTGAATGAAGATAGATTCTACCTCGGATCTTCCTATAGCTGGGCTTGTTGATTTGTCTTACAGTAATGATGATAAAGTCTCCCCACGCATTTGCGGATATTGCTGTCACTGCTTCCAGCTCATTTTTCACATATATTAAGACTCTACCCTAACGCCTAGCTGCCTGCTTGTGATCTGGTCGTGCTGATTTAAAAACTGTGACGTCGCGCCAGGGTGCTAAGTCAAGAACCCATGTTTCTTACAATGATGCAATGTTGGTTGTTCTTAATTGTATTATTGCTTCCTTTTTAACTTGTTAATAGGTTAACACTCAAGCATTTCATGAAGACACTTCTAAGGTGACCTGCTCTCTTCCATTCTGGTTGTTAGGTCCTCACACTCTGCGCCCCTGGTAGCTATGTGCAATCTGCAACTTGTGACTACTGGGCTGTACTTGTGCACCCTTTTCCGAGGTGACTTGTAATGATTATCAGCTCACCCACTGATATTGATAGAGGGCTGGCAGTGCTTTGGTTCCAATTAATATGGATTCATGTTCATTCTCAGTTTTTTACAGGCTGCACTCCTAGTCATGCTGGCAGCAGAAGCATTGTTCATAAATATTGCCTCAATTTTGTTTATTCCCCATAGGTCCATGTAGACGTAATTTTCCTCCAAAACCTTGACAGGTTTACAGCTGATGAAGGTGATTTCTCAGCGTTCATCTGTCTCCTCCCTTGCCGGGTCCATAAAGGCAACTGATTCTGTGGGCCCCATTAGGTAGTCACCGCCGGCCCGGTGGGGGCGATCCGCCCGCCATGCTTGCAGAAAAGATCCCCTACCATATTTTGATGGCTGGGAAGTCCGCGGCGTACAGATGGACCGTTCGCTGCTTTTCCGCCCGGTTGACCAGTCGACCGGGCGGAAAAGAGTTAAATATGATGGTGGTTCATGTTAGACACCACCAGCCATATTACAATGTGGGTGGGAACATGCCCACAGAAAGACATGCAGGGTTGGCTTGCAGGGGCCTGTTGCAGGCCCCCAGGGACTCCTGGGGGTTAGGGGGTGAACATAGTGGGTTCTTATGGTACCCCCCTGCATTCTAATGTACAACATGGCAGGCATCGCGCTGTGCATTGAAAGGCACAACCTGTCTTTGTGTCATTTGCTGAAGCCACCGCCCGCCGTAATGTTGCAAATGCGCCATGCACTCGCCAGTGTGGTGGGTGCATCCTAATTGGGAGTGTGGGACTGCTGCACCCTCAGCGGGTGGTCCCATTTCCCCGGGCAATGATGGGCAGACAAAGTCCACCCGCCATACTAATGACCCTCAAAATTGTTTGAGTTGAATGCTTCCAAACCAGGGAAGGTTATGCACAGTTCTAGTATGTTCCCTCTGTTTAGTAGGTCCCATTGACCCTTGAAGCATGTTAGGGGTGAAGTGTGATTGTATTGCCAACACTCAGCCTGTTACATTTTGAAGTGAGGTGCACAGCTCAAACACGAATTGCAGCACATAGAAAGGTGGTTGCCAGTAATTTTATTGTAAGTACATCCATAGAGACTCATCCTCAAGGTCCAAACTCCAACTGTCCCACCTTCAAACATCATCATTCCTGACATGAACTACATTCTAGAATACACAATGAACCCTTTGCAACAAAGATGTGAATCAAAGAAAGCATTAGAACACCCCATGACCTCCACCTTAACAACGCCAAAAAGCAAAAGAAAAAATAAATTGATATAACAAAACGTCAGAGAAATACCAATGTTGTATAGTTTTGCATAAGTGTGTTAACAAACACAATCCTGTAAGTCAAGGGGAACCCTCTTAACTCTAATGGACTTTCTCCCTTAATCTTGTGTAGCAGGAACATCTTCCCCATACACTCCTTGCAATTGACATTTGACAATCCTGTTAGGGTTCCAAACCCTGTGATCATGGGTTTTGACTGAATTACCCAAAGGTTTGATGGCCAACGAGATGAGACTTCACCAAGAACGCAGCGCTTGAGACCCGATTTGGTTGCTCCCCTGGAACACTCTCCCCCTCCCCCACCCCCACTTGCGGAGACTTCGTCGCACCAATTACGGGCCAAGTAGGGATGCAGATTGCCAGAACCATCCCGATTCCGGTCCACACACCCGTTATTTGTGGTAATAGTGCTGCTACAATGGCAACAAGGCACTCAACAGAACACAGCCTGATCGGGACTTGAGAGCTATCCGGCAACACCCCGCAACATGTACTGTGGCAGTAGGGGCACGGTGTCCACCCCCCTTACATAGCGCAGGCACAGTTGGGACCTGTGAGCATACAGGAAGTTATGCTGGTTCTAAGGCAGACTGTTATGGAACCGGTCTCTGGTGACAGCTATATTCACCCCAGGGGACACGATCCCGCCGCTCAAGGACAACAGTGTATGTTCCACTTGGTCTCCCGCTATCTTTCCTACTACATCAGCCCAAACATAGTCCCTTACAACGAGCTGTAAGGGGGGTTCAGGAGCTCACTCACTCCTCGGGGCACAACCTGCACCGACGGCTCCACAAGGGCGATGTACATTGGCGAGTGGGCGACATTCCCCACCGTACTAAGTGTGTAGCATGGCAGAGTTAAGGGGAAAACACTGGATTGCCACCCAAGTGTAAATGGCCACACTACTGTGCCAGAGAATTCCAATAGGCCCCCAACACCTGGGTCCTGTCCTCTGAGACTGCAGAGAGTACTCCCGACAAACTGGACCTGATTCTTAAAGAAATCCGTAAATCTAGGTCAGTACTTGAGCAACAAATTGGAACTCTCACATCTGGCTTTACATTTCTCTGAGCAGATCATGGAAAGTTGGCGGACCCTGTCAAGGAGCATGATAGAGGCCTAAAAGATCTCAAACCCCAAATCACTGCAAACACCACACACACAACACCTCCCACAGCAAGTCTCTAGCCTTCAAGATCGGGTGGAGGATGCAGAGGGCTGGAATAGACGCAATAATATACGTGTAATTGGCCTTCCGGAACATAGCGAAGGCACCAGAGCAGCGGACTTTATGGAAAAATGGTTCAAAGAACAAGTGGCTCACGACGGTTTCTCACCATACTTTTGTGTAGAAAGGGCCCATCGGATACCAACAGGAGTGCCGAAGCCTGGGTTCACCCCCATGACCACTAATTGTAAAAAAATTAAATTATAGGGACCGTGACGTCCTCTTACAAAAGGCAAGGGAAAAAACACTGATCCAGTACGAAAATCATTGTATCTCATTGTATCCTGACTACACAATTTTAGTACAACAACAACAATCCTCTTATCAAGCCATCAAGAAAAAACTGCGGGCGGCACAACTCAAATATGCATTGCTGTTCCCAGCCAGACTAAAGATCATTCACAACAAAAAAAACGACTTCTTCTACAGCCCAAATGACGCCGAGGAAAGGCTGGAAGTAATGAACCTTGACTTGAGCCAGAGCGGCCAGTCGGATCTGATGACTCAGGATCCCAGCAGACCGCAGAAACACATGCACCACCAGATAGAGAAGAGCACCCAGGGTAAAGTCAGCACCGGCCCGAGCCGGATCGTTCAGGGATAGAAACACTAAGATTCCCACTGACTCTGAGAACAGTACCCTGCATTCGGACTCCGATCACAGTATCACCCTGTTCCCCTCTGTCAAACCTCAGACCGTAGATGAATTAGGGGACAACTGAAGCTACGCACCTATGTACAATGGTCACACTCACATGAAGGGTCCGGTGAGTAAAGAGCACCCACAATGTGAGAAATACCACTGAACTACCAGCCATAACTGTATCTTTTTTGCCACACTAAATTGACAGATGTTAAGGTGCCCAGAATTGTGTAGATATGTTACCAGCTTATTCTAGTCACATATGGCATATATTCAATATGCTCATCTGATTTCGTACACATATTAATGGTCATCCACAACTTATTTTGTTCTAGTCTAATATGATAACCAGTACTGATAATAAAGTGGCGCTATGATATGTTCTTCTCCCCCCCTCCGGGCTCAGTCAAACCGCGGGGACTTCACATTTGCCCCATTCGCAGTATGGATGGCGGCAGTAATACCCCACTGAGCGTACGCACCGTTATGTGTAAATTGTATATTTGAATTTGTTGTTGAGCCCAGCATAGTTTGCAAGTTGAGCCAAGTATTTTCAGTTATAAAAGAAAAGGGGACTCCTGGTCCGATAGTTACGAGCTTTGCAATTTAGGGAGCTTTAACTTTTATAATGCATTATGCATAGAGATCACTCTGCTGAAGGCTTATACAACCTGCTGACCTGGAACGTGCAGGGCCTAGGGGCGGTTCAGAAAAGGCACCGGGTCCATGCATATTGCCTTAGGCGCCAAGCCCACATAGTTTTCCCTCAAGAATCACATCTTACTTACTCAGAGTCTCAGAAAACCCACAGAAAATGGTGAGGCCACATATATTCCACTAACTACTCTGCATTTCCTAGAGGAGCGGCCATGTGGGTCCGACACGGGGTCCCCTTCAAGGAACTAGAATGTTGCATAGACGACCAAGGGAGATATGTCCTGTTGAAGGGCACACTAGATGGCATAATCGTGGTCCTGGGAAGTACATATGCCCCAAACTTCAACCAGGACAAGTTCTTCCATCGGTTGGGCACTGCATTAGTCGGGTGGGACACCATTCCATGGATTCTGTGGGGAGACTGTAATGCAGTGCTAGATATGGCTTTGGACAAGTCACACGCCCGTTACATGGCGCTAATGCCTGCAAGTTAGCAGAAATACTGAACATCTGGCTGGAGGGAGAGGGCCTGTCTGACGTGTGGAGACGTTTGCACCCTATTCATAAGGAATACTCATTTTATTCACCAGTCCACCAACTCCACACCAGAATAGACAGATTCCTATGCTCCAGCACCATTGTCACACAGGTTTGGGAATACACTTACTTAGCCAAAACCCTCTCATATCACAACCCCCTAGAACTCAAACTTACCTGGGATAAAGTACCAACCACAGTGCCCACCTGGAAACTGAGACCACAGTTGCTGGAGGATGTCCCATTCCGACCACTATCTCCAACCACTACCATCACTAATTATTTGTCCGAAAACTGGAACATAGCTTCCTCCAACCTAATAGACTAGAGGGACGCTCTACAGAGTGCACGCATTAGTCATGCTGAAACTCTTGAGATGCTACGAATAATAGACCATAGTGCCTTTACGCAACGGAAACATATGAAGGCAGATAGGGCCGGGACACTACTAGCTCGCATAGTGTGGTACAGACCAGAACCACCAAATATTACTCATATTAACACACCGAACGGAGGATCAGCCCACACACAACTAGAGATAAATAAAGCCTTCTGCACTTATCTCAGTAATCTCTATGCGGCCCAGCACACAACACAGACACCTCCATAGATGACTTTCTGCGAGATCTAACAAGCCTCTCATTTACCGGCAGAGATACAGGAAGGATTAGTAGGTCCCATGATCCAACAGGAAATCCGAATTGCTATCAAAGGCCTCAACCGCAATAAAGCACCTGGTATAGATGGCCTGCCTATAGAGTTCTATCAAACCTATTAGGATGTACTGGTCCCCAAACTGGAAGAAGTATATAAGGCAGGCCTGGAAGCCGGTCACTTACCACAGTCCACCATGCAAGCACCTGTTACGTCCTTACTCAAGCCGGGCCGGGATAGCAAATACAGGCCTCTATCCCTATTAGCGACCGAATATAAAATCCTGAGTAAAGCCCTCACTTATCGTATACAACCATATCTAAACACTCTCATACACAGTGATCAATGCGGGTTTCTACCGAATCGCATCACGTCCCGTAATACCAGACGGTTACATTGTGTCATGAAAGCTACCTCGGCGGACTATCAGGCCGTGGGCTGTTCGGCATTAGATCTATGCCAGGCCTTTGACTCCATTACATCGGACTACATGTTTGCTGCCCTGCAACACTTTGGCTTTCCTGATGCATATCTCAAATGGGTGCACCTACTCTATACCTCCCCACGGCTAGAGCCCGCACCGGACAGCATATCTCACAGGAGTACATGATTCACAGGGGTACACGGCAGGGATGCCCTCTATCCCCCCTGCTGTTTGTGCTAGCGTTGGAATCCTTAGCAATAGCCCTAAGACAGTCCTCAGAACAGCTGGGAATACCCATTTCTGGCACCGCCCACCTCACCTCCATATATGTTGATGATATCCTTCTATACCTTCGTGATTTGTCTGCCGAGAGGCCACACACATAACTGTTCAGGATAGTGCCTTGGAGTGCCTCATGGGTCTCTGTAAATGCACTAAAGCCCAGAAAGTACAACAGCGATTTCTGGACTTACTCTAATACTAGCTATGAGGGCCCTCGCTAAAAGTTGGAAATCTCCTAGATGCCCTACGTTGACTAGCTGGCAGGAAGACGTGATACAATGGGGGGCTGCAGGAAGCGAAGCACTTCGACGCAAGGAGGCAAGAGGGTTGCGGAAACAACCTATCTCTATGGAATGGAATATTATGATGGAGGGCTTTAAACAGCTAGATCTATTACCCACGCAAGGCACTTCCACGTAATAACCTAATATCATACCTTATGTATACGAGGATAGACCCTCACAGACACCAGTCCTCATTCCACAGGTCATGGCAGAATAGGACCAATAGTACCATATTAATAACCCTAATAGGCAATCCTACACATCTGTATTCCCTACCCTAGCCAACATGTCTGGTCCTGGCCTGACCATCACTGGGGAAAACTCTTGCACTCTGGTCTACCCCCCCAACCCCTCCAAAACCGCTGCTAAATCATTCAAGCATGCTACCCTAAAAGCCACCCTGAGACGCTGTTATCCGACCTGTGCTACACCAAGGACATCGGCATAGTCATTAATGATCTTATCTTCTACTCCAGAAGAACCGCCTCTTGGCGCAAAACCTTTGCGCACCTTCTTAATGTTGGCTTCACCAGGATCATTCCATACAGCACCAAGCTCACAATAGCACCCTCCTCAACCCAGCAAACGGACCTCACCATCATCCTCTACAAAAACTGAATTGTTCTGATCCAAGCCTCAACCAATAACTTCAATAAAATTGCAGACCAATTCACCCTCCTCAGAAACCATGTGCACAATACCCACATGGTAACTAACACCCCCACCTATGACCCGTCGTCTGGCGAGCCTAACGAGCTTAGCCACCCACATACACCCCTCCAAGGGCTTCCAACACAGCTCATCCTATCGTCCCAAGCATGCCTCCTGACCCTGACTACAGTATCTCCCCTACACCTTTGATCTCCTCCCATCTAGCGCCTCCCACTGACTTCGAGACTGGTGCGTTCCCAAAGTCTCCTGATTCAGATCTAGCTAGTCCTCTAGGGGTTCTCAACACTGATCACCCTAACCTTTATAGCATGTCCCCTGGCACCTCCAACAGAGTCGCCCCTAGACCTCGGACCACATCCCCGCCAGCCATTCACCCGAACTGCGAGTTTGGTATGCCTCCAAAGACCCCGATTCAGCTCGAGCCAACCCTTCTCCCCTTCCACCCATGCATGCCGTTTGTACTTCTCCTGAACTTCTGCCCCCTGCCCTCTAGCACCCCCCTCTTATATTGATTATGTAACTCTGTACTCCAGAACAGCAAAACTAACTCAGAGCATCCATATCTCCATTTCGGACCTAATGAACCTCCTTCACCTTGCTGAACTCTCCCTTTGCTAACCTGAAGCCCCCACTGAAATCCACCCCCCCACGTCACAGAGCTTCCTAAGCACCCACTACCGCTACCCTTGAGACACCTTCGCCCGCGCAAGCAACCTTACCACCTTTCAGATAAGGAATCCAGAGCTCTCGCCCTCTCTTACAACCCTACCACTGCCACCTCTATTCCACTAGACCTCACAGAAAATGAAATCCTAGCCATCCTCCAAGACCACAACTCTGTCCAAGTCACCCCTTGTCCACTAGTTGCGAGTTCCGAACATGCCATCAGCACGGTCACCATCAACCCCAACGGGTCAGCTTCCCACCATAACAGAAGTGTGGTTAAAAGCAACCTTGCACCTGTACTCCTGTACTCTTGTCCGACCTGACCCCTGACACTCCCCTCGATCCTAACTATCTGGTCTCTTAAACAACTGCCGATCAGCAGTTAAGCATGCCGCCGATATTGCTGATCTCATCCTGAACAAAAATTTAGACCTAGCAATACTAACTGAATTGTGGCTCAACGAATACTCATCTCCTTGCCTGGACCTACTAGTCCCTCCCAACTACAATATTGCTAGACTGGACAGACAATCCAGCAGGAAAGGAGGAGGCATCGCCTGCATCTACCGATCTAACCTCCTTGTCACGGAACTCACGGCGGACACCACTGACTCCTGCGAATACCTTGCCGTCTCCATTTGCAGCAACTCAACACAACTGTGCAATTTGCACCTCTTCTACCACCCTCCAGGCTTGAACGACTCTTTCACCGATCACCTCTTGGAAATCATCACAACTAAGATTTCCTACAACGCTAAAGAGATTTTCCTCAGTGATTTCAACCTGCACTGGAACGATCCTAAGGATCCTCACGTCAACGCCATCAAAGACCTCCTAACCGATAAAGCCCTGACTCAAGCCTACTCACTGCCAACTCACTCAAAAGGGGCCACCCTGGACTGGTTCATCTCTAAGGAATCTTCAGTCAAGCTTATCTCCATAGACCCATGTGACTGGCCTGACCACCACACCATTGCCTTCCTCTTTCCCGGGACCTACAAGACAAAGGCACCTCAACCGGTGATTCACAAATGCTGGATCAGAGACACTGAGAACCTTGACCACGGGTAACTAGAGGCTTGCTGTAAATCTGACCTCCCCCTCACATATAACTATGGTCAGTGACCTAAATGATCATTACTCAGCGACTATATCGAACATTCTGGATGACCTTGCACCACTAAAACTAAAAAGAACACAAATTAAAGACAGAAACCCCTGGTTCACTGGATCCCTCAACATGGAGATGAGATCCCTCCGGCAATCTGAAAGAATTTGGAGACAGCACCCCTCTGCTGCGCATCTAAAACTTCTCCGCCAGCAAAGAAACGCCTACCAGAAGAACATCCTCAATTTAAAAAAAAGAATACTTCAGATCGGATCTGGGGAATGCCAAGAATAGACCCCTCAAGCTCTTTGAAATGGTCAAACACCAAATAAGCTGGCTAAAACAACTAAAGAAACTTCTAAGTCTCTAATATCATCTGAGGAAATCTACTCTTTCTTTGCTGATAAAATCAAAGCCTTAGGAAATGAACTCAGTGCTGCTACATATTCTCAACCTTTCCAGACCTGCCCCCTCTGTCCGCGTTACCCACTTTGGCCTCACCTAAAAATCAAGCACGCTGGACTGACTTCAAGTACTATGACGAACTCTCCGTCTCTAAAATCCTCTCTACCTTAAACCTGAATAATCACTTTAATGACCCCCTGCCATCCAACTGCCTCCCTATTGCCACCCAATCCATTGTTCCTAGCTGGACTGCAATATTCAACACCTCTCTCTAACAGGGATCGATTCCTGACTCTCTGAAAGCCGGCCAAGTCCTCCCCATTAAAAAAAAAAACATTGCTGAATCCAGCCTCCCCTGACAACTTCAGACCTATCTCCAATATCCCTCTGTAGCCAAAGTGTTAGAGAAGTGTGTTCAACAGAAACTAAGTCAACACATCAACCACTTCCACCTACTCAGTGACTTCCAATCTTGATTCAGACCGGGCACAGCACTGAAACTACCATGCTCCACATCGTGGACGATGCCCTCCAAGCCTTAGACCAAGGCAAAACCTGCCTTCTAATCATCCTAGATCTTTCCTCGGCCTTCAACATGGTCAACCATGAAAAACTACTTGAATGCCTCAAACTCAGGATGGGTTTGGATGGCTCTGTTTTAGAATGGTTCAGGTCCTTCCTCAACAACTTATCACAGAGATTCCTAAGTAACGGCAACCTATCAGCTTCCTCCACGGTCACGGTTGGAGTCCCTCAAGGATCGACCCTGTCCCCCACCCTCTTTAATCTCAACTTAGAGCTGCTCACCGAAGTACTTCGCACCTCTAACATCTCCAACCATATGTACATGGACGACACCCAAATATACATTAAAATGTTATCACTCGAGGAGATCCTCTTCCTGAATGAGGCCCTGAAACTGACTGTCCAATGGCTCGCCTCTAACCAACTCAAACTCAACGCAAAGAAAAACAGATTTCTCCTAATCTCCCCTACAGAAGCCAACCTGGAGATTCAGATGTGGATCAAGGCCATCCCAGCCTTAAACTGCCCACCAACCATCGTGGACTCAGCAAAATCTCTGGGAATAATCCTCGACTGCAACCTGAACTTGCGGGACCACATTAACTCGATAGCTGAATCACCCCGGTTCCACCTGAGCTACCTAAGGAAGCTGAAACCCTTCATCGATGCTCCCAACATAAAAATGGCAGTCCAAGCACTCGTCATCTCTAGGCTGGAATATGGCTGTTCCACCCTCTTGGGTTTACCCTCGATCTCCCTGGCACCTTTAAAAGCTTGCCTCAATGCGGCCGCCAGATTACTTACCGGCACTAGGCAATTCGACCACATCTCTTCACATCTGAAAGCTTTGAACTGGCTCTCCCTCAAGGCCAGAATACAGCTGAAACGGGAATGCATTACACACAAGGCTCTATATGCAAACTCCCCTGCTTATCTTGCACAGAAACTAGTGGTATCTGGAGAAAGCAGGAACCCCCGATCCGCCAGAGACCACCTGCTCCAACTCGCCCATTTCCGAAAAAAAAGTCTACAATCGGGCTTTCTCTGGGGCCGCACCAAGAATTTGGAACTCTCTCGCCCCCGCCATCGAAAGAAAGCTTTGGCAAGCTTCAAAAAGGAGGACAAAACTTTCCTCTTTGGTAAATTCCTCGCCTAATCTCTGCCTTTAACCACCACAGAGAGCCTGACTAATCTAAGTCTATTGCCTTTTCCTCAGATCACCTACTCACTCCACCAAGAAACTGTGGGGTTTTATACTGATTAACTGTAATTGTAGCCATTCACGTGTGTCCCTCTATTCCCCTGTGTGTCCAGAACCCCTGCCCCTCTTCAATCCTTTTGTGTACTTCTGGATTTCTAAGCCTTTTTGTTCACTTCTGTAAAATTTATTTTGTAAACCTTGTAAAGTGCTCTGATAAAATAGTAACGGCAGACCAGGAGGGTAGGTGGCGGGAGGTGGGCAGGGACAGGTTAGTTATGTTAAAATTAGTTTGAACATAAACATATTTGATACCATCAATGTTGGAGTAATATTGTTTTATGCTTATATGAACACGCCTTAATTACAGCTAAAGCCATGGTTAAACAAATCATATCTATACCCAGAAGATATACCGTATCAGTACATATGTTATGTATCAGTTTGAAAACCAACAAAAGACAAAAAATGCAGTCTGTATAACCACTGTCATTTTATTGTGTTGCCATGGTTTCAATAAAGTATGTTTAAAAAAAATGTCCACCCACGGACCACTCGCTTGTTTTCTGATAACCATGGCCTGCGTCCTACACTTGAGTATTTTGGCACTACATGCACACTGAGAGAAATCTCGCACCACCCTCTCAATGTATACATCCATGGCAGGCCATCCGTAGGCCTCCTTGATCTTTATCTTGGTCTTGGTGATGCCCATATGGCTCACATCAGCATTTGCCACAAGTTTGTCTCTCAAACACCCAGGCACCACGAACCTTGATACCCCACATGAGTAATCCATTCCACACAGCCAGCTCATCCTTTACAAACCAAAAACCTTTAAGCTGCTCCCCACAATCTAGCTTCTCACCCCATCTTTCACATACTTTACCCATCACCTGCTGTATAGTCAAACCAGCGCTCAGGCTTTCCCTCCACACTGCTTCAGAAACCAAACCTTCACTTTCAAGACAAACATTTAACTCCTCCTCAACCTCCTCACCAGCAAAGTAATCACAACTATCCAGTCAACCACAGAGCCTAGAAAGACAATCTGCCAAAATGTTATTCGACCCCGGTAAATAGGAAAGATCAAACTCAAATTCTTGCAAAACAACCACCCATTTCCTTATTCTTTGCAAGAGAAAGTCTACACCTATCTTTCCCAAAAACTTCTTTTAAGGGTTTGTGATCTAAAATAACATCAAAATGCTTGCCCCACAAAACATTTTTAAGTTTGCAGGTTGCCCAGAAAACACCCAGTGCCTCATTTTCCACCACAAAGTATTTGCATTCTGATCCCCTCAAAGGTCTTAAAATAAATAAAATTATTTTCTCTGATTTGATAGAGAGTTCCTTTCCAAGTAAATCGGAGATATCTGCGACAATCCTCGTGCATGGGAATGGTGAAATAGGCATCTTCAGATCCAATTTCACTAGCCAGTCTTTGGTCTGAAGAATGTCACTCAAAAGATGGTTACCTTCCATCTTGAAATGTCTGTAGATTAGAAAATGTGTTTAAATTTTTTTAATTTATAACAGGTCGCCAACCCTTGTCTTTCTTTTTGACTAGAAAAATAGAACTCAGAAAGCTTTTCGTTAACTCTGAAAGTGGAATTTTTATAATAGCCCCTTTCTCTAACATTTGGGAGATCTCTGTCTCTATTAATTTCAAATTTTCCTCATCTAAAATGAGTTCTCTGGGAGCTCTTTAAGGGGATAGAAGGGGTTGTCCTTACCGTAGTTTCCTTGATTGGATGATCGAGGTCTGCCACCACGGGATCTTGAGCCCCTTCCTCTTTGTAGATAGAAGTTTGAGTTTCCACGGAAACCTCTATAGGGATGATAGCCTCTATTGTCTTGATAAAACTGGGACCGGAATGAGGTGTACCTGACAGATTGTCCCCTTCTGTCAGCCCTTCCAAAAAGTGATCGAGTTCTAAAGACTCTACTCATATTTGACTGTGCCTTACTAAAGGCATTGAAGGTGGAGACATACTTCCCGAGTGTTTTAACAAAGTTGTCTCCGAATAAGAGCCCTTTGGTGTTGGACATATCTTCACTAGCTGAGAGATCAGCTAGTTTCAGGTTCATCCTTAGGAGAACAGCCTTTCTACGTTTGGTGAATAGATTCGCTTTAGCGTTGCCAATAAGGCAAATAGCGCGTTGCGACCATCCTCGAAGCACTTCGATGTCTATAGGTGAGTCATTAGCTTTAGCTTCCTCGGTCATATCCAGAATTTTAGAAAGTGGTCCCATTACATCAAGCAGTTTATCTTGAGCTTGTTTAAGACATCTTTCGATTCCTTTTCTAGGGTCCCTTCCAGATTTGAACAGGAAGGTGATTAGGTCAGGATCAAGGTTAGGTGTATTACAAATCTTGTCCTCCGAAGAGGGACGAGGGCATTCATTTCTTAAAGATTACGGGTATTGATATCAAGGGGTTTTCTAACCCATTGTGATAGATATTTACCAACATGATCCATAGGCCACCATTCAGTGCTACAAGGATGACGGATTGTAGTGGGATTAAACATTTCCCCACCAAATGGGTCTTTGACTGAGGTAGAAGTAGAAGGTTTTTCTAAATCTTCGTCAATATCTTCAAAAGAGTCTTGAGGATCAAAGATAAATTTGTCGAAGTCATCATAGTCTGTTGGTTGACTTTCAAAATAATCATTAAAATCATTTGTCCCATAGAGGGTACCACCTTCTATTGTGCCGCTAGGGACACCTCTTCTCCCTGCCTCAAGTAATTGAGGTCTATCTATTGTGCTGCAAGGAGCACCAATGACTCTTGTGGCGTGAGGTTCATCAATCTCGTATGCATTTTTGGATGCTTCAATAGAATAATTCCTCTTTTGGAGTACTTTTCCCTTTTTTTGCCCTGCAGATGTTGAAGGAGATTCCCCATCCGAGATTGAGAAATAATTCTCCTCCGTAGGTGAAACTCTCTTTCTCTTTGCGAGAGCAGCGTCAACAGCCTCTCTAATAGAAGATCTAAATTCCTTTCTAAAGAGGTTTCTAATGTTGTCAGGCAAAGGTACCTTAGGGGAAACATTTGCATCACTGGTGTTGTCTTCCATGACGATTTAATTATAATAAAAATGTACAACAGATAGGTTATAGATCTAAATAACCTCCTCAAGGGTTAATTATAGAGGTAGTATCCTTAGAATAATTGACAGGGAAAGACTCTCTTTGTAAAAGCGAGTTTTTCACTTATCTTAAAAGGAGAAACTCTGGCGTCGATTTTGTTAGAAGCCAGTAGATGGCGATCCTCTTCCAGAATTAAATCTGTAAATATGAATGTCTTTCGGTCAGTTTTTCGATTTAGGCTCTGTAAAAGGACTGTCCTCTCCGTCTCCGTTACACTCTGGAGAAAGTTGTAACTATGGAGACCAGGACAGTATTCAAACAAATCTCTGTGTATTGGAGCGCGAGGATGTTCGCGTGAGGATGTTCTGCATTTCCGCGTCCCCCAGCTAGTTGCTAGGAGACGCGTGAGGTTGCAAGAGCATAGTGGAGCATAATGGGCATGCGCAAGGCCCGTCGTCTAGCTGGCACGTACCCCCGTCTCTATGTTGCTAAGAGACGCAGGAAATCAAATGAATGTGCATAATGTTAGCCTCCGTATGTCTTTAATGAAATTAAGATTCTCTCTTCATGTTAATTGGAGAATCGTCATTCTTCTCCATTTTGTAGCAACACTGCACCTAACCCCTTAGAACTTGCATCAGTCAGAATATACGCACTTTTAGAGGGATCAAAACTTGCCTGACTGGGAGCCTCATTCAAGTATTTTTTGACCAAATCAAACTAATCACAACATGTTTGTCCCCACACAAACTCACGTCCCTTCTTCAATAGCTCTCTCATGCACTCAGTCTTCTGTGCAAAGTTGGGAACAAATTTATTATAAAACTCTAAAAATAGCCAAGAACTTCACCAGTTCGTCTTTGTTTTTTGGATAGTTGAAATTGGAAATGGTGTTCACTAAAGAAGGCTTAAGTTTAATACCTGACCCAAATACCAAATGCCCCAAGTATTCTATCTCACCCACGTCAAAATGCACGTGTCTAATCTCAGCATCAGGCCAGAGCCTTGTAATTTGCATAACACTGCTCCCAATCTTTTATCATGTTCTTCCAAATCTACCCCATGAACCAGGATATCATCTTGATAAATCTTGATTTCATCTATTCCCTTCAGAACATTCTCCATCATACTCTGAAATACAGAGGCTATGGAAATGAGACCAAACGGCATCCTGAGAAACATGAGGGTTCCAAACAGTGTAATAAAGGTAGTGAGATCTTGACAAGACGGATAATGTTTGACCTGATGGTAAGCCGAAGAGAGGTCCAACGTTGAGTAATGTGTGGCACCACCCAGAGAAGCCAACATCTCAGAAATATTAGGAAGAGGGTAATGATCCACAACAACAGCCTTGTTCAGTTCCCTCAAGTCGAAGCACAACCTGGCCTCCTCATTGACCTTGTGGGCCATAACCACTGGCGAGAATCATTCAGTGGCTTCCACTTCTTGTATAACCCCTTTCTTCAACAACTTGTCCAGCTCTGCTCTCATGCTGTTTTAAACTAATAATGGTACATTCCTAACCTTAGCTACTTTGGGAGTGACATCAGACCTCAATTTTATAAAATGGACATAGTTCCTGAGACAACTTAACTTATTCTCAAAAATCTTCGGAAATATCTTGACCCAAGTCTCACCACCACCACTCACAGTCTTAACAACAGGTAAATCTCTTAGACACAGATAGGGAGATTCATTTGGATCTAAGTATGCATATTAATCCTGCTTGTGACTTCAAATAATGAGAGTTTCACCTTTCATCTAGATATAAATCTTACCCGGAACAATTCTATATTTGAAGAAAATGGTGCCCCAAAAATAACCCAAAAGGTAAATGATTTCACCACCATAACCCCTTGTTATGTTAAAATAAATTTGTAAAGCGCAGATACACCGAGGAGGTTTCTTGGCGCTGCAATGTTTTAGAACCTGAGTCCAAGTGCGCAATTAGAAAGCCTGACGAAATAACCAAGTTTTTAGACAAGTTCTAAAACTAGGGAGAGTGGTTCAGAGGCGTATTTCAGGGGGGAAAGAGTTCCAAAACATGGGGGCAAGGACAGCAAACCTTGCCCCACCGGTACGCTCTAATCCGTAGGAAGGGGATGACAGAAGTAGCTTGTGTGCTTAACAAAGATTACGCGTGGGAACATACTTGTGAATCAAATTGTTCACAAATTTAGGACTTTTCCCATTAAGTGACTTAAAAATGAGGCACCCAACCTTGAAAGCGCAGAGCTGGATTACTGGGAGCCAATGGAGCTGCTTCAATAGGCGGGTAACATGAAGATGTCTGGGATGATGAACAAGCACACAAGCCGCCTGGTTTTGAACAATTGTAAACGTTTGGAAAGAATGCCATTATAAATTGAATTGGCAGAGTCAACATGAGACATGACCATAGCCAGAATCACCTGAATTCGAGCTTCATAGGTAAGGAACCTGCAGATCTTTTTTATGTTCCTGAGTTGGAAAAAACAGGTGGAGATCACTGACCCTATCTGAGCCTTCATAGTGAGGTCCTGGCTGATGATGACCCCCAGGCTTTTGGCCGAAATTGATGGCGAGGGAGGTTGGCCAAGCTCCGTGGGCCAGAAATGAGAGCCCCAGTGGTTCTTAGTAATGCCACCAGTGAGAACTAACTCAGTCTTGCCCAGATTGAGCTTAAGATGATTGCTGTTCATCAACTGGCTAATGAACAGCATGGTAGATTGAAAAGTGTGGACCGACTCCGAGGAGTTACTAATAGGAAAGATGAGTTGAAAGTCGTCTGCATAATTGAAAGTGCAGACTTTGCGTTCTTTTAAGGCTCGGACAAGAGGGAGGAGGTACAGATTTAATAACAAGGGGGAAAGCGAAGAGCCCTGGGGGACTCCGCAGGAGATGCCTACTCTGGGAACGATGAATGGTGCTGTACCAACTGCCTGTGATCGATTCTCCAAAAGGGAGATTATCCAGCCAAGGGCGGGTCCCGTGATTTCCGCGTCTCTGACATGATCGACCAGTAAATTATGGTCGATCGTGTCAAAGGCCGCAGAAAGATCAAGCAGGACAAGAGCCTGCGGAGAGCCACCGTCAACCTTGTCACGAAGAGTGTCTAAAACTCTGAGAATCACTGCCTCGGTGGAGTGAGCCGTGTGAAATCCTGCTTGGTTGGAATCAAGGAATTCAGATTCTTCTAAGAACTCAGTGAGGCATCTCGTGACATAGGTTTCCAGAACCTTAGCAAGATAGGGAAAAAGAGAGATGGGGCGATAATTTGTTAGCAATTGAGGATCAGCCCCCAGCTTCTTCAAGAGGGGAATGACAATGGCCTCCTTGAAGGTAGCGGGGTCAGTGCCCTGGGATAATGACTGATTCAGAAGGCGAAGAGTAGGACTAGGAAGGGTAGTGAAAATTTCTTTCAAGATGCTGGGGGGACAGCAGTCGGTGGGAGAGCCTGTCTTGACCTTAGAAAGGAAGTTCACAAAAGCAGGCTCATTGATTCTTGGGAATTGCGTAAAGGTGCTGTAGTTTTGGGCGACAGTGGGGTTGGGCGTCAGATTATTACATACTGGAATGCTGGCCTTTATTATTGTGATTTTATCGATAAAAAAGGAATTCAGAGAATTACAAAAATTTTGCGAAGGGACGGATTTGATAGAGATTCTATCAGGATTAGATAGTTAGGAGAAAATCTCTTTTGTACGATTGGAAGTGTACAGAATTTTAGCGGAGAAATATGTTGCTTTGGCGGTCAGGATGAATTTTTTATAAATTTTCATAGAATTTATATAGAGACATTTGTCTTCGGGAAGATATTTGCGTCTCCAAGTTCTTTCCAGTTGTTGTAAGACAAATTTCTGTTTTTTTAGCTCGTCTGAGAACCACTTATGAGTGTCATGATGGCGGGGGGCATGTGCTTTCTTGAGGGGCGCAAATTTATTACTGGCGGCCAACACCCAGCTTGTGATCTGCTTGTTAGCGTGGTTGATGGGGGAGTTGATTGGGGGAGAGAATTAGCAAGAGAATCAAGGAATAATGTTTTCTCACCTATATTCCAGTTTCTGCGAGTGCCTCCACCTTGACAAGATGTTTTAATAGGGAAATTGTCAAGAATAGTAAATTAAATTATATGGTGGTCAGACCAGGTGCGATATCAGGTTTAACTAGCTTCACCTTTCCAGACAGTTGCTTATCGTAGAACTCTTTTGGAATAAGTGTAATTTTAGCACCAGAGTCAAACATCATATTTACAGACTTTCCATTGATTAGCACACATTTAAAAGGTCCCTCAACAACCCGATCTTCGATTTGAAAAATGACCACCTCCTGATTATACTGCTCATAAATATCGACCTCTCTAACCATCTTCTGATCTTTGTTAGATCTGCAGCACTTTGAGAAATCCCCCTTTTTTTGCGAATAGAGCAGACTACTTTCCACCCCTGGCAGTCCTTAGAGTTCGTCGTGTGACCAGAATTTCCACACCTGAAATATTTACTCTGAAAGGTTTTAAAATGTGAGTTGAAGTGAGAGGTCTTAGTTAGACCAGAGGTTCAATCAGAAATAACTTTGTGTGGCTTATCAGAGGATCCAACATTAACTTCCTTGACTACCTCGCTCTCACTCTTAGGAATATGGCGATCCTTGCGAATAGCATTGACACACGCTTTAGAGTGTGCATGCATTTTCAAGATGGTTATTAACTCTTATAGTGAGGGATTACCTTTTTGCTAGAGGCTATCTTTCATCTTATCAATGGTGCAGCCTAGCATTAATTGATTCCACAACCTTTCCTCTAAACTTGCTCCTAAGGAACAAGTAGATGCTGGTTTTCGCAACGTTGTGATGTACTTTTCGAGAGACTCCTCTTCCCTTTGCATTCTCTTCCCAAAGTGATAACCTTCCAACACCATGCTCACCTTGGAGAGATAATGTAAGTCTATTTTTTTAATACATATCTCGTACTCATTCAACGTGGAAGATTCTCCGTCAGGAAGATCTGGGAGATGTTCAAACACCTCTTGCTCCTCGGAGTCTAAGCAATGCGTAAACAAAGTAAATGTCCTCTCCACAATCAAGGAAGTGCCACAAACTGTGGCATAGTTAGAAAATACTTTCTTTCTCTTTAGCCAGGATATAATGGGGTCACCTGGAGAGGATAAGAAAAATAGAGAAGCAGTGTTGTTTTGATTCTCAGATCAATGTGGTTTCCACCACACCTTTGAAGAAAAATAACTTCACTAACAGGCACAGAGCAAACAAACTACAAAAAAATCAAAAGCAACATGTAAGAACAATGAGCAAAATGTCAAATTGTGGGAGATAAAAGCATAACTAACGTACAAGTGTCAAGAAAAATATCGATCTGCCACTGAGCTGTGTAGATCGGCATAAACAGCAAAGAAACTGAAAAACACTGAATGCAGAGCTTGCGAAGTTACCACTAACTGGCAGCAAGATGAAATCCCATCTGTCACTGAGCTGTGCCGATCAGCATAAGCGGTGCTGAAATCTGTGAACTCAAGATGGCCGCGATGTTCGTAGCGTGAAGTGGAGGTTGCGTACTGATGAAGGAAGGTCAGGCAAGGCCAGGCATAGCATTAGACAGGCACTACATTGTGATATGATGTTAGGAGCGGCAAGACAAAGGAAGTTCTCATAAACAAAATTAAGCTCACCAAAGTCAAACAGGATCAGGTGCTTACCACGTGCATGAGCAAAATAGAGGGCACTAGGGTTCGGTAGGATAAGGCGCATGCTTTCCATGCATCCGAGACTGTGTGGATGCTGGCTTGAGGCAGCCTTGATGTTGCTTGACGTCTCGGTGACATTCAACACTGTCCCTCACTCGCTGCTGCTTACCCGACTTGCCGAGATTGGTATATCCGGCACTGCTTGGGGCTGTCTCAAATCCTATTAGGAGGATAGGATGCAACAGGTTTGGCTCCCCCCCTCATCGTACTCACCTCATAGGGTCTCTACGGGGCTCCCATATCGGTCCTCCTTGAGCCCCCTTCTTTTCAACATCTATGTCACTCCCTTGGTCCAATTGGCGGAGGACTTGGGGGCTAAAATCATTGCCTATGCTGACGATACCCAACCCCTGTTCCCATGGGGAAAAAATGAGTGCTCCACTTCCTCCACTAAAAACTGTTTGTCCAAGGTCTTTCAGTGGCTGGCCTCCGCACAACTAAACTGTAATGAGGAGACATCTGAAATCCTCCTGCATGGAAAGTTTCCTCCTCAGTTCAGAGAATCACTCTGGCTGCCAAATTTTACTATGCCAGCCTTAACGGGACAGCCCGCCAAGAATCTTGCAGCCTTATTCATGAAGGGGCCGTTTTGCGAGCCCCTAATAGCGAATCATAGCGATTCGCTATTAAGGACTCGCATAACGGTAATCATGTAGGAATCGCATAATAAAATGCGATTCCTACTGATTCCTTATTTGCGATTAGCAAATTGCTAATCGCAAATAAGGAATAACTCGCCATTCATTCCTATGGGCCAAAAGGCCCATAGGAATGAATGGGGAGTATTCCTTATTTGCGATTAGCAATTAGCTAATCGCAAATAAGATTGCGATTTGAAGGGTGCCAGGGGTGTCCACAGGACACCCTGTAGCACCCCTCAAATGACATTTCACACAGGTGTTGCACGACATGTGTGTGTGTAACATGCAACTCAGAAAAATGCATTGAAATGCATTTTTCTGAGTTTTCGCAATTTACCGCGAGGTCTGACCTCGCGGTAAATTGCGCCTAGAAATAGCGAAATCGCAAATTGAAATAGGATGCTGAATAGCATTTAAGGAATCTCAAATAGAGATTCCTTAAATGTCATTTCCTCGCACATTTGCGACATCGCAATTAGCGATTTTTGCTTTTGGGATGCTGAATCCCAGAAGCAAAAATCGCTCTCGCAAAGGGCCGGATTCTCAGAATCCGGCCCTTTGCGAGCCGATTTAGCCTTCATGAATAAGGCTGTTGGTGTCTAATTTGAGGAGAATCTCATGTTTGCGACCCAGATCAAAAAGTTGTCTGGGAACTGTTTTGGGCTACTTAAAAGCCTTTGTAAATTCCTTCCACTGCTCCTTAGGTCCGCTAAGGAAACGTCACTGGAGCTCTGATTTTATCCGGGTTGGACTATGCAATGCCTTGTATGCTAAAGACACACAGTTGATGGACGCAATGCCTTGTATGCTGGCATCCCTGATACCTGCTTAACAAATTCCAGGTTGTTAAGAATACGGCAGCCAGGCTTCTACTTAGCATCCCCGCTAGAAGTAGTGTGAGACAACATCTGCACACCCTTCGCTGGCTGCCCGCAGTTGAACAGATTAAATGTAAGTCCTTAGTTGTAGCACACCATGCTCTTCGTGCCTCTGGCACCATCTACCTACAAAAGTGCTTCTCTTTCTATACGCCTGCAAGACATCTGCACTCTTCTACGCATTTTTTGGAGCATGTTCCTCCTTTTCGGCTGCAAAGGATGGGCGGCAGCACCCTAGCTTTGAAAGCAGCTTTAGCCTGGAACTCGTTGCTGTTCACTTTTTGGTGCATTCAGGATTCCATTCCTCGCTTAATCTGATCCCCACTCTCTGTAAGGCTCGCGCCGGGACCCACCTCAGAGTATCTGTGCGCGCTACAAATTTAAATAACATAACATAACTTCCAAAATGGCAAAAGCACAGGGTCAGGCAGGGGCAGGCAAGCTGAGCGCACCTTCACTAAGCACACAATCTGTGCACAAGAGCCCCAACAGAACAGTACCTGAAGCAGGGAGAGTAAGCAGGAGCTGCAGCAAAGGGCAAAAACGAGAGGGCATGTCGTTTGAATTGGCATGACCTCTGGAACAGGAAGGCTGTGAAAATGATTTTCACTATTCGTGAGTCGTCCTCTGCAGAACTACCGTGTGACTCAGCGGTGGAAGGTTAGAGTTGCTCCGGATGGAGGTTACAAGCAAATGGATTTTGTGGAAACCTGTTTAAACTTCTTTGTATCAAAATGGTTGCTGAGTTGAGTATAGCGGATGCTGGAAATTTTCGCTCGTCTCCAAAATGAAGTGAAGTGCACAGCTCAAACAAGAATTGCAGCACATGGAAAGATGGTTGCCAGTACTTTTATTGTACTTACATCCATAGAGACCTCATCCTCAAGGTCCAAACTCCAACTGTCACACCTTCAAACATCAACATCCCTGACATGTCATGAACTACATTTTAGAATACACAATGAATCGTTAGCAACAAAGATGTGAATCGAAGCAAGCAATAGAACACCACACATTTCTTATTGCTCTTGCTAGTGATGGTTTCTGAAGATTTTTTACCTCTCATACTGACAACATTGGGGACTTGATTGTTCTCTCCAATTATCCATGATTGCGCATTTCCTCCCCTACACCAGGACTGATGCTGCATGTGTCGATTGATATCCCTTGTGTTAATCTAATTTTCACTTCCATGTACCTGATCTTTCTCATTGATTGGTAAATTTATCCGACCAGGAGCAAAGCTGATGTGACATCAGCCCCCGACCCAAAACCACGAGCCCGCAAGGCCCTCCATTCCTTATGCGAACAGCTCACACTGGTAGACGTAGGGAAAGGGGAACATCACTTACAACGCATTTTTTACAACGCACTACCATTACATTGCAACCATTACAACGCATACCATTACAACGCATTGCGCTGGGGGGCGCTCTAGGATAGGGAATATATTTAATTTACTATCCAACACCTTCCCTGCTATCCACGGGGACTGGAGTTGGAATAGTAAATTAAATAATTCACTATCCAGCGCCTAAAAGCATTATGCGTTGTAATGGACTGCGTGGTAAAAACCGCGTTGTAAAGGCATGCGATGTGAAAGCATGCGTTGTAGTGACACCAATCCGTAGGGAAAACACGCGATCCAGGGAAGACTACCTATACGCACTATACTGGCGCCAGTAATACCTGGACCTGGATCGATTACTGGCTAGTTACCCCCGGAATAGCTGGTTGGCTTCAAAGCATAAATACCCTCCCTAGATCCTATTCTGACCACTCCCCAGTGCTGCTAAAACTCCTTATCCCTCGCCGAGACGGGTACGAAGGGCAGTGGAGATTCCTGAAACGTGCATTAGATGACGAACGATTTAGGCAGGAGATATCGGAGGCCATTGAGGATTACTTTGAGATCAATATGGGATCTATTGATTCAGAGGCGGTCTTGTGGGAGGGGTTTAAGGCTTATTTAAGGGGCGTCTGTATATCCAAGAGCGCAGGAGCTCTTAAAGATCTGCGTACCACTCTCGCCCGTTTAGAAGCAGAATTGTCCTCCTTGGACACCTCTCATAGAACGACTGCTACCCCAGACTATGACACAAATCGAGCGGACTTACTCCTGTAATATAGGGAAGCGGCATATAAAGAAATACTCTATATGGGCAAATATCATAGCACCAAGGTTTATGGAGAAGGGGACCGTCCTGGCAGGACACTAGCTCAAATGATCAGACCCCAATATGCGAAATCCTACATCACGAAATTACAATCCACAGCAGGCGATGCCATCATGGAACCCCTGCTAATACAGGAAGAGTTTCTAACCTACTTTAAACTTTTATATACCACTAAGCTAGGGCCTGATCAATCTGGTCAGGAAGAGTACCTATCAGAAATTGCCTTAGTATATCTAGAAAGATTTATGCAAGATTTTTTAGCGGAACCTATCACCACTGATGGTATCTTTGAGGCCATTGCTGCACTTAATACTTCCACGGCTCCAGGCCTAGACGGCTATACGCCTTAATTTTATAAGGCCTATAGAGATATCCTAACCCCGCACCTTCCGGATGTCTACGCCGAGGCCCTGGAGACACAACAACTCCCTCCTACACTACGCAAAGCAGTGATTATTCTACTGCCAAAGCCAGGCAAAGACCCTCTCTATTGCAGCTCTTACCTGCCTCTATCCCTTTTAAATCTAGACCATAACATTTTAGCCAAGGCGTTAGGATGTCGGTTATCCCTCCTCATGGAAACGATCATTCCCTGGCCCATTCGGGATTCGTTCCGCTTCGCTCCACAGCGTTCAACCTTAGGACTCTGTTCAATGTACTACACAGACTAGACCCAGGAACTCCTGCAGCGGCAATCCCTTTAGACACCGAAAAGGCATTTGATTCATTGGAATGGCCCTTCTTTCTTTCCATAATGAAGCGAATGGGCATGCCCCAGGGGTTCATTGATACTACTGCCTTACTCTATACCAACCTTATAGCCATGCTCCGTTTAAATGGGACGTTATCTGCCCCTTTTGTTTTAACGCGCGGCACACGACAGGGATGCCCGTTGTCCCCTTTATTATTCATTTTAGCTAGGGACCCGCTCATACGACACTTTCAAGAACGACATCTCCACAGAGGTTTGGTATTTAAGACAGGTCCACTATTGATATCGCTGTAAGCAGATGATACCAATCTGTACGTGCACGATCCCCTAGTAAATTTGGACCCGCTGCTGAGAGAAGTTATCCGCTTTGGCAATTTCTCAGGCCTTAAAATCAACTGGCAAAAATCATTTTCCCACTTACTGAAGGCACACCTCGCTGGCTCTCAGAATTTCCATCGGAGTGGAGCACTGACTCCGTGAAATACCTGGGTATCCACATCCACCATGACACTAAGCAGATAATAAGGCGTAACTATGGAGTAGCAATTTCCGAGTTAGAAAACCGAATTGACTCCTGGCTCAAACTCCCACTCTCCATGGCAGGTCGTGTTGCCCTAATAAAAATGATGATCATCCCTAAATTCTTATATTTATTCCAGAATATACCAATTCCTCTCACCAATAAATTCTTCGACACTCTACGTTCCCTGTTGATTAAATTAGTTTGGGGCGCCAAAACACCTAGAGTAAAATGGCAAATGCTGAGAAATGTACTTGTACTTCCCCAGATGAATACCTGCATTACTGCATTAGGACCACAAAATCAAGCGCTTACACTTTGTCTCAATCATGAGTAAATGTGTTCTTTACTAAAATATCTACTGCTTTGAGTTATATTTCAGGATGATCAGAGCTAGTTGCCCAGGGGCTGTCATAAGATATCATGCACTGATCAATGATCAATGTAATATGTGGCATATTCATCATTTTCTTGGAATATTTTTAGTTGATATTTCAAAATGTGGCAACTCCCAAGATAATGTAATGTGTTAGATTGTTTGCATTCATGGAGGTTTTAGCACACAAATGTTTTTCTCTGCAGCTTTTAGATCCATCTCTCATGCTAACATGAGAGCCCTCGTTTCTGTGGCAAAAGGCATCATCTTGCAGTATTTTTTTTCCTGTTTTGATGTTCTGCCCCAGAATTAGTAAGCTCTGCATTAAGAATTTAAACTTTTTCATAGAGTCAAATAAAGCATTCTAGTTCTGTTGGCATTAATCAAGCATTTTATTAGGTTTTTAACTTTGTGAGGGTGGGGAAGAATTGTGAACCACTGACCTGTTAGGCTTTCCGAACATTTTTAATAGCCCGTTTAACTGCACTTGTTAGACGGGGACCTGGAGGGTCGGCCGAGGACAAGGGGAGAGGCCTCCGGTGAGGGCCGTCCCCAGCGATCGTACAGACAAGTAACTTCCCCCCCACAGATGGACACCACACAAGGATGAGGTCAACACTCTTTATATACGATTCTTGAAGCAAGGGTATCAGCGATACAGTGAGATCGGGACACGAGGGTCCTCTCAATTCTAGTCTCTGGAAGGGAAAGGGTAGTGGGACAGTCTTGGTACTGGTCTGGTACTGAGGCGGTAAGATGGATAGCTCACAATCCTCGAGCTAGGAGTTCTGGAAGGTCGGGCTGCGTCAGCGCCAGCAGGCTCGGTTGATAAGTCTCACTTGAGAAGGGCCGCGGCAGCGCCAGCCGGCAAAGGCGATGGTTCACACAAGGATGGGCTGCGGCAGCGCCAGCAGGTCCCGACGAAGATGTAGGTGGCAGAGGGCCGCGGCAGCGCCAGCAGGTCCCGACGAAGAGGTAGGTTGCAGAGGGCCACGGCAGCGCCAGCAGGTCCCGACGAAGATGTAGGTTGCAGAGGGCCGCGGCAGCGCCAGCAGGCAGGACGATGATTCACAAGGCAGGGCTGCGGCAGCGCCAGCAGTCCGTCAAGGATGAGTTCTTCTAGGTGTCTCTCGACTCCAGGATACAACTGCCTTCCTGCTCTGGAGCTGCCCCAGTTATAGGTCTGGCCTCCTTTGATGTCCGGACCCTTGCGCTTGGAGGTCGGGAGGTCCGGGATGAGGGAGTCCAGACACCCAGCAGGGGGGTGGAGCCAGTGCCCGGGGAGGCTGGGGCGATCGGCACCTGGCGGGGGAGAGCCATCGACACTCCTCTCTCCCATTGACCTGCTAAGTGGTCCGTTCACCTCCTGGGTGGATGGTGGTGCCTCGATGTCGGGGCCTGGCCAGGCCCAGGGTTGGGGTCGAGCTGAGGCCATGCGGCCTCGTGGTGCAGTGTCCAAGATGGCGGCTGGGCCGGGGCAATGCTGCTGATGGTGGCCCGGGCCGGCCGATGTCGTGGTGTTCGGGGGCAAGCGTCCCGTTGGGGACGGGTTGCGGGTTGCTTCTGTGGGTTGCCGGGGTGGTTCTTCTGGTGACATCGGGAGAGCCGGTGTTCGCGTCTTATTGTGCGGGGAGGGAGCGGCCCCTTCACGAGGCCTGTCCAACAGCACTGTTTCTAGGTTTAGAGCTATTAATGCTTGAATTGGAAAGCGTTAACAGCGGATCATCTACTTGCTTTACTGTGTGATAATGTTGCACACATGGACTCGTTCCACCAACAGCTTCCCAAAATAAGTTGCTTGGCCTTGGCTCCCAATCAAAACAAGGGAAAGGTGTCCTAAGGAGCCACATTTGCCTTAATTGTGCAATGAAAATGGGCAGATTTGGTTAGAGATTTGACCAAGTGCTTGTCATTCTCATGCCACCTCCCTCAACCTTGAAGATTGGCTTTCAGCTTCCAAGATGGTTAAAGGAAGATGTCTGCCTAACAAGAAGGCATGGGAAATGGAAGCCACTGTATAACAGCCTACAGAAGAACACGCATGTCACTTACTGTCCCTCTCACTTTATCATGAACCTATGATCCTCTCCGCTGCCTCATCCTTTCATTTTTTATTTACAGCAATCACAGACAGCATTTAGATCATTTATACAAGAAGACAATTGCACAAGTGACATGCAGGTCACTTATTGTCCCTGTCAAATTATCATCAACCTTTCAGCCTTACCATGTCTCATCCTTTATTTATTTTTTTATTTCTAGCAAATGCAGAAAACATTTGTATTAATTATGCAAGAAGAGAATTTCACAAGTGACATGCCTGTCACTTATTGTCCCTGTCAAATTTGGGGTAGCTTTACCTTGACCCATCCTTTATTTATTTTCTAGATTTCTAGCAAATGTGGAGATGCTTTGAATCATTTATACAAGAGAACGTTCTTCCGGTATATAAGGCATCACAGTGATTTGGTAGTCTATAGACTAATGTGGATGGAAGTGGAAAGGAATAAATTAGTGTGTGTGTGTCTCTGACAGCATAGATGAACATCAGGATATTACCTATTACGGGTATTGCACAAAGATGGGTTATAGATAGGGATTTACATACTTACGCTTTGTAGTAGAGGACCAGACTAGGATGCAAGCTGATGTTAGTTGCTAGTAATGGGAGATCTGTTACTAAAGTAGCGTGAACTCCTGCAGAGTGTGGCTAGGGCAGATGGTAATTGGAAGTAGGTTCCAGTGAAGGAGTCCCTGCAGCTGAAGGGACCTGAATCTGGATGTCACAGGGTCACACACAAGTAGTCTGGGGATGTGTTCAGTAGTTTGTTCACAATTGTTAAGAACTTATTGCATGCTGTGATTTGAACCTGCAACTTACAAGTCACAGCAGATGCCATTCTGAGCGTTTAGTTAAACGATCACCTTGCTGGCAACAGTTATTAAAAAAATAAAATTGGTCATGTCTTGATCACATATGAAAAGGATGAATAGCGGAAATCAATTTTAAATTAATGACTAACAAAGAAAATACCATGATAAAATCACGTAGTATTAACATATTTCAATCCCCCCAACATAAACTTATTTATTTATTTATTTATTTATTTATTTATTTATTTAGTGTATTTTGGTATCGAGCGCAGCTACCCCAACGGGGTGTCCCGGTGCTCCTGTGTGACTACATGCTGCCTAAGATGGTTATTTGAAGCGGAGGGCGATCAGCAGAACAAGTAAGTTTTAAGGGCTCTCCGGAAAGGTTGTTCATCCTTGATCAACCGAATGGCGTAGGTAGTTTATTCCAGAGGGCCGCAGTCAACACTGGGAAAGTTTTCCCACCTGAGCGGGTTTTCCTGAATCTGGGAACAGTAGGAGATTTTTTGAGGAGGAGTGTAGAGTCCTGATGTTGTTATAAGGGATCAAGCAAGTGGAAAGATAGGCAGAGCCCTTGCCTTGCATGGCCCGATGAGCTAATACCAGAGCTTTGAATTCAGCCCTTTTGTGCAGTGGTAGCCAGTGAAGTTCACGACGGTGGGGAGCAATGTGCTCACGTAAGGGGATACCGCCAACCAGTCGCACCGCCGCATTCTGGACCGTCTGGAGGCGATGACAGAGCCCCACAGATAGACCAGTATAAAGGCCATTGGCGTAGTCCAGGTGCTAAGTAATTAACGCCTGTACTACGATCTTCCTGGTGTTACTGGGCAGAAAATGAATGAACTTTTTTATCATTCTGATCTTGGCTAGACATGCAGCGGAGACTGTATGAACTTGATGGTGGAATGTGAGGTTGGAGTCCCATCTAACTCCTAAATTTTTCAGAGAGTCTTTTGGGAAAGGGGGGGCACTTAAATCGAGAGGCCACCAGATGTTAGGGTCAAGATGAGTTGGCTGGTGGAAAAAGAGAACCTCCGTTTTTCCTGCATTCAGCCTTAGGAAATTATTGTCCATTCATTGGGCAATTGTACGGAGGCAGTTTTTTAGGGGATGATAAGTTGTGGGGGAGATGCTATTAAATGAAAACAGAAGCTGGATATCATCAGCGTATGAGGTGACCTTTATACCAGTTTGGGCGATGATATCGAAAAGAGGGGAAAAATAAACATTAAATAAGAGAGGGCTCAGCGAGGAGCCCTGAGGGACTCCCCACCGGAGCGGGCGACTTTCTGAAGTGAATGGGGGGTGAACACTGCCTGGGTCCGGTTGGACAAGAAAGATGAAATCCATCCTAAGGCTGTGCCCTGGATGCCCTTCGAATGGAGGCGTTCAAGGAGGAGGGGGTGGGAAACGGTGTCGAATGCTGCTGACAAGTCCAGCAGCACCAGCACCGCTCTTGATCCCTCGTCCAACCTCTATCTTACTGCATCTGACATCTCGATTAGTGCCGACTCAGTACTGTATCCTGGCCTGAAGCCGTGCTGAGAGTCATGAAAAGCACCTGATGTTTCAAGAAAACCCGCTAGTTGTTGTTGAGCGAGTCTTTCAAGTACTTTAGCAGGGGCTGGTAGCAAAGAGATTGGCCTGTAGTTAGCGGGCTCACTAGGATCAGCACTAGCCTTCTTAATTATAGGAACTAGTCGTGCTGCTATGTATATCTGAGTGTTTTATAGAACCAGATCTGCTTAAAATAAGAGTTCAGTTTAAAATATTACTGTGTACTCTCATTCCCCCTCCCCAGTGATTCAAATCAAATCTCTGCACAAACCCTTTAAAAATAAAAGGAGCAACTTCCATGCCCAGGGCCGGTCTGGCCGTAGCAGGCACGGGTGTTTACCCAGTGGCCTGGAAGGGTGAGAGCTGGTTTTGGACAGTTGTGGGACGTTTTTTGTTGGTGGGAGCTGGTTGGCCCCTTGTAACAAAAGCGCATGCTGCAGCGGTTTTCCTGCCAGAACACAGGGCTTGTCAGACCTAATTGCCATGGCTGGTTTGCGATCCCAGTCCGGCCCTGTCTATGCCTCTCGACATACTGCATCTTCTCCATTAGAAAAATGCTTTGGATTCGTCATAATTCGCAATATTTTTCTCCTTTCTTTTTTCACAGTGACCCTCTCTCTTCTTGGCTTCCGTCCTTGACATACCTTCTATTTCTGAGAATAGTAGTTTAATTCTTTAATAGTCTCCTCTGTCTCTTGCCCGTCTTCCTCAATCCTTTTTATTGTAATTCTGAAATTAACTGAAACCTTATTTCATAGATCACAACCTCGCCTCATCCCTGTAATCTATTTTTAACTAATCTCTGCCAGCCTACCTATCCCACCAACCATTCACCTGAAACCACGTAGCCCCCACAAATAATCACACTTACCTGGTATTAATACATAACAAAGTAACTGGAGTAAATTAATGCAATTTTTCTTGAGAGCACATTACTAATCACAATCGCCATCTGGACTAAACTCTAACCTTGGGTCCTGAAGTATTTTTCTACTCACCGTAAGCACTTTGATGCCTTGTATGAGGTAGGAAGCGCCATATGAGTCCAATTACAATACACTTCCTACCAAATGAATATTCACACTTCTAGGCCACAAAAACAATAATGCAAATCTACAAAACATTGGCAAATTTTACAAAAACCATTATCAACTCATTTTAAAAACATAAGTTATTTATGTTTCTCTCTTTTCCCTTTCGACATTATTGTGTATTTATTATCTTTCCAATATATTAATTTGAATGCATCGTGCAATCCTGATCTATATAGCCTAAAACAAATATATAACCTACATTTTTTTTTCGAATTCAAGGTTACAGCCAACATTAATTAAAGCTTATCAAAATGTTAATTTCAAAATGAAAAGAAATTCAAAAGGGTAAAGTGTGCAACCTTAAAGCGGCCCTCAATCAGTGATGGGAATAAATGTGTTTAAGTAGCTACATAACATCTATATAGATGTCCATATCAAGCAAAGTACCACGTAACAAGAAACAGACCACACACATTTACAAAATACTGAATTATAATCAATTACAAAAAAGCATAAATAAAGAATAAACAATTTTTACAAAATGCAATTGTACAAATAAAATCATCAGCTAGTCTATAAAAGTCAAGCGAGATAACATTGTAATATAAAATGTGTAATTATGTGATGGAATACAGTGTGTAATAAAAATATTTAAAAAAACAACTGTTACATGTGCTGCCTGATACTGTCATGATGACACATTAAATCTCCTCGTTCCCATGATTTCCCAGTTTCTCCACTCCAACCTTAAAAGGGATATCCAGTGAAGAGAAAAAACGGTTCTATCCAGAGCTGCATTGCTAACAACTACCAATAAGAGACATTCTACAAATTTGCTTTGTTAGATGAAGATGATGGCACTTGAGGTTCTAAGATCTATTCTGATACCATTCATCAGATGGTTCCTTTAAGAGTCCCCATACTTCGATGCTTTTGCTGCAATAACTTGTTCTCAATAAATTGCTCCAGAGGGAGATTAGCTCTAGATTAAATTTGCGAAACATATTAAACAAAATTATGCGCAATTTAAAATATTGTTAAGCAAACTCACATCAGATATGGAATGTTGGCACTTATGTTCATTCAAATTATTGGGGAAAGAAACCTGGCAAAAATGATAGAGCTGCCTATGTGTAAGGTCTTGATCAAGTAAGAATGTAATAATCTATTATGAAAAACTGGGGCCACCTAAATCAAAGGGATGATGGGTGCTTCGAAATGTGTGGCAAATCTGATGTGGTTTAATACATTGGTGATGACTGCTCAAAGCTAACCCTTTTAGTTATTTATTCCGATTGACAAATCTTTGGATGTTAAATCTGAACAGACTTCGGTAGTCAAATATGCAGATCCCAAAATCTTTAAACATGTGTGTTGGAACCGGCACTATTTGGTTGACTGAGCAGGTACCCCAGCCAGGCAGAGCGTACCACTCCTTTCAAGGACAGGTGATTACACACATTGTACAACCCATGCTCACCCTTGGGTAGATTGGCACAGAGCAGTCAGGTGTTCCTCAGAATCAATGCGTAAAGCAAGAACACAGCACGCGTACACAATAAATATTCCACAGGACACAAATGAGAGACTTCACACTTTACATATGTTATTTTTTATTAAACACTCACAGTAAACAATATCTCATGAATATCCTGGAGCTCTGAGGCCCCGCTCTGTCCGTCGTTGCCTCTGGCAGCCCCCTGACTCAGGATCTGCCAGAGGCAACGACGGACAGAGCGGGGCCTCATAATTCCTGAGCGTGGTCCAGGAGAGGTGAGGTCTAATCCCCTGTCAATCTGGGTGTAAGGCTCGTCAATTGACACGGAGGAATAGTAACAGGTTCCGGTTTATTATATCCTTTTTGAATACTTTTGTATTATTCACCAAATTTTGGATTATTTAATACTTTGGGTGTGAACATCACTTGCAGTAGCATTAAAGTTTAGAACAGAGGCCCTGAAGAAAGCCTAGGGTCCCTTCCCTGATGGCTGAAACATGTTGGCCCATATGCAGCTATTTGATTAAACTGTTTTTTTTGCACTGTTCTCGGTTTTAACTAGGAAGAGGTCAAGTTTCAATAAAATTATCACTTTTTGCCCTCTATCCAATTTTAAGTCACCACTTTTTGTTTTTTGCACTGCACATGGTCCCATCTACATCAAGTTCGCATGGTCTAAGAGTGATTGTGGGTCGGAACCCAACCCCGTCGGCGGGTATGGTATTTGTCTCAATGATCTAGACTGAAAAGGTAAAAGTGCCTTCAAGGGAATTTATTTTAGTATGTATTTTGTAATTTGTGATGGCTTTAAAAGGATGAATTCATAATCCTTAATGTGAACAAATCGAGTGCTATTAGACTCTAATGCAATGTAAACTCAATTTTAACAGGACACAACATATAAACAAAACACGAGGTGTATTAGAAAAATAGATTTTTATCAAAAGGAATTTTAAAGGATACACTTCATATACAGATAAGTAAACAAACAAAGAATAGGTCTGTGGGTACACACAGAAATAAATCAATACGTGACTCAACAGAACATAAAAGACATCTATCCCCAGTTACATTGAATAAAACAAGATAGGGATAAGATGTAGGGTCGACGTTTCGGTTTCCTAAGAGTTATTTGTAGAAACCATCTTCAGGACTGCCGTCAATTGAAATCTGTACAGAGATATTGTAATCTGAAATAAAAATATTTACAATTACAAATCTACATTAACTATATCTATTCCTTACACCTCGGTGACATAACAAAAACATATAAAGAACACTAGAAACATTTAAGAAATACTGACATGATAATGTACATAAAACATAAAAAACATTGTGAACCTAGAATTCATCTGTAGAAGATCATTTGAATAATAAAATATATACACATTACTTGGTGTAAACAGATTTTTGTACAAAAACACACAAGGTTTTTTCCGCACTAGAACATTGGGACATGCGACCAGTTCAATAATCCTGTAGCACTAATGCCAAAATTCATTCAAAAAAATATAGCTATGACAGTCTTATATTATCATGATCCTGTAATTTGTCAAAATCTATAGTCACCTGAATGTAACAATAAGAGAACTCTTGTCAATTCTCGTTTAAAGTCTGAGCATGATAATTTAGTAGCAAAATAACAACAACTAGAGAGAGAGGGAAGGGGCACTCTCGGTCCCCCGGGTAATAGTTACAATCAACAGAAGAGTGCCCACACAGGGGTAGTAGTGTCCAGCACAGAGAAGAAAAGTCAAATCAACCTGAATAGGAATTTCCCAGGGATTTCTTGGAAGCCCTCACTCACCACCCTGGGTGGTGACATGCTTCATCATCCGGCCCACCAGGAGAAGCCGAATGCCTCCCTGGTGTGCTGCAACGCCAGGTTACTGCGGAGCGGGATTTTTTGTGACAAAGTGTATGAAAAAGTGGGTTAAAAAGTACCAAACAGCTTTACCAAACAAAAAACTTTATTCCGTGGTTAGCTGGGTATTGGTTAAAAGGTATGTGCAGGGAAATATACCAACTAATGTGTTGGGTGTTTTCCCCTTTTAAATTACAACGGGGTCAACATGTTTCTGCCCTTTAGGTGTATGGATATTACTGGGCATTCGTCAGGACCATGTAATTGTGTACCTCGGTGGTGTAGGCGCGCTAAGGCCCACCCTAGCCAGAGGACGTGAAAGTTAAAAAACAGAATTATGTGTCAAAAAAGGTGCAAAAGAACAAACCAGAAAAAAGGGGGTTCGAACAATTTTGATGAACCTGTGGTCTGAAAGAAATGACAAACACACATGAAAAGACAATACAAACAATGTTAATGAATGGACTGGAGCGTCTTTTTGCTAACACTGATTTCAAGGTTCTGTGCTTGGACTAAGGTGGAAAAACGTGTGCCCGGGGTGAAAAATAGAGATATTTTAAGCCTGAAGCGGTGGAGGCCAGGCTGTCTCAGGGCATACAGGTTATGAGCAAAAAGGACGATCGCGAAGCAGACATCATGCCATTCGTGCTGGTGCGATCAATGCGCCCAAATGGAGGGCTGGTGTCTATGTTGGACCCTAGCCGTTTAACCAAATATTAACAAATAAACTTAAAAAGAATAAAAAGAATAAAAATGGCGAGTTTCTCACTTGTGTATTAAAAGATCCACACTTCATGGGTCTCGGGAGGTGGGTGGTGGCGACAATGGCACACCCTACAAAGGTAAATAGAGGAACACAACAACTACTTAGCGATTGGAATGATGTAGAGGTTACTTAGCTTTGTGTGGGGCAGGGAGGTGCCTGATGGTCATAACAGAAAGATTCTTACGCCCGCAACGCCAAACACCCGCTAGGCACCTAACGCTCTCCTCGAACCGGACCCCGTGGATGGATGTCCGGAGATCGAATGACATTGAAATACTCTCTCCGTGGTAAAGCGCGCGGTAGAGGGTGTCGCTTCCAGCGGAGGTAGGTGTGCCTGGGGGTGTGTGTATGCCCAATCACAGTAGAGGACAGAAGCGAGGCTTGAGATGCACGCCCTCGCGTTGTTGTGGAGAATGACATAACACATGCGCCTCAGTAGCCCAACAGGGTTATGGATCAGACCGAGGCTAGTGATACAAACACTCGCGTTGTCATGGTGAGTGATTAGTTCATTTCTTACGGTGACAGGAGGCTCGTTCGTCAGGTGACGAAGAGTCTGTAGAATCGAAAGGTAAAGTGGACAATTGTATTTCCGATTCTAGATAGACAGAGCAGGAGAAACAGAGTAGGAACAGCGAGACCAAAACTCTGGTGGCAGTAAGTGGTATAGTTCACATAAGTGAATTGGAGCAAAGGATCATAAAGACTGAGGCAGGCTTATCGCTTGAGAACAGAGGACCAAGGAATCTGGTCATTAAGGCCATTGATGTGGGTACCCAGTCTATACACCCAACGTTGCTCTTCGAGTAACCTGGCGTTGCAGCACACCAGGGAGGCATTCTGCTTCTCCTGGTGGGCCCGATGATGAAGCATGTCACCACCCAGGGTGGTGAGTGAGGGCTTCCAAGAAATCCCTGGGAAATTCCTATTCAGGTTGATTTGACTTTTCTTCTCTGTGCTGGACACTACTACCCCTGTGTGGGCACTCTTCTGTTGATTGTAATTTAGTAGCAAAGACAGGGATGTTTTGAATAAGCAGTTCCTTTGGAAATATTCAATGTAACTGGGGGTAGATGTCTTTTAGGTTCTGTTGAGTCACGTATTGATTTATTTCTGTGTGTACCCACAGACCTATTATTTGTTTGTTTACTTATCTGTATATGAAGTGTATCCTTTAAAATTCCTTTTGATAAAAATCTATTTTTCTAATACACCTCGTGTTTTGTTTATATGTTGTGTCCTGTTAAAATTGAGTTTACATTGAATTAGAGTCTAATAGCACTCGATTTGTTCACATTAAGGATTATGAATTCATCCTTTTAAAGCCATCACAAATTACAAAATACATACTAAAATAAATTCCCTTGAAGGCACTTTTACCTTTTCAGTTTAATTACCCAAGCCCTCAAGGGTTTATTTGGGTCGCTCACTTTTTGTTAATCAATGATCTAGAGACACACCATCCCTGATGGATGACCAAGTGATAAAATTGATCATTACAAGACTTTGATGGGAATCCAATGTAGGTTTATGAGTTTCACCTACAATCACCGGTGGTCCTGTGTTCTGTGTTAATGTTCTACTTTACAGTTAGACTTCTTTGTCTGTTGGTCATTGATACACTGAGAGAGGCATCAATATGAGGTCACACCTCGTCTGGGTCCCTGGAAAGTAGGTGAGGATAGACAGTAAACATAAACAAAAGGTAGATGTAAACAAAGGGGGTCTTGGCACCACTCAGACAGTTCACCAAAAGGTTGCGAAGCTGAATGGGCCAAGAGCAACCACTCGTTACAAACAGGGTTGCACCAGGGCCTTCCAGCACCAGTCCAGGTCTGCCAAGCACAAGGTGGTCACACAGTCTCTTGACCTGCTCCCTAACCATCTTGGAAGCATCCCTCCAGCCTAGTCAATTCCTCTCGCTCCTACCTAGTGCCATAAAGTCTTCAGAAGTGCAATTGGTCCACCATGATGAGACCAGTGGGGAAACAACACACAGGTGAGCCTCTTGGCTTGGGGAGACGCCCTGTCTGGTACACATTGATTTAAGTGGTGCCCCAGCAATCATGGCATTGGGTCTGGCGCACGAGGAGAGGATTCCATCAGACGCTTGATGTTACACAAAGTAGAGTTGCATTTCTGTACCTCCCTGGAAATCAGGCAGTATCTCTGGCACACCTTGATGTTGACTGCACCAGATTATTCTGGACACACACACAGGTGCAAGTTCGGCACCTCAGGGCCGTACAAGGTAGAATGAGACTCTGCAATGGGTACATCCCCTACCTCTGAGTGTCACAGCCTGTGAAACAGACACTGCACAGAATGAGCATGCAGTCAACATGGCGCACAAGAGAAATGCAAAGCAGTCGACAAAGTGGGTCCCCTTGGATCCCGCAACAGGTGAATCCACTCACCTCCAACAAGACGCTTTTGCGTGCCGGGGTCCCTGCAGTACAGTAATCACTTTGCTGTAGACGAGGGCAAAGTCTTGAGCTCTGCACTTGGCACTCTGGTCTCCAGGCACAATTCTGTAGTTCCAAGCTAACACTGCACTGTCCAGCTTTCAGCAGGCTATGTGGGCACTTAGAGGGCACCGCTTTCCTGATATCACGGGTAGATGGTGTCAGTCCCTCATAGGAGACCTTTGATAAACCAGAGACCTCCGAGAGAACAGGTGATCAGTTGTCTGGTCCATGGGAGCCCACTTCAGGGTGTCACACATCAGCAGGTAGTCGGCACAGGCCAGGCTCTATACAGGAAAGCACACAGCCCTTTTCTCTGACAGTTATCCTCTATGTGCACAACAAAGTCCTCTGTCAATGTGCAGCATGCAGTCCAGGATTTCTGGTCCTGTATCTCTACAAGTGAATCTCTCCTCCCAGTAGGGTGGCACTGGGTAGTTCTACCCCATTGGGACTTTGAAGTTGTGTCACAGTTCAAAAGGTATTCCTTTGCACCACAGATGTGTCCCTAAATGTTCTGTCCTGTCTGCCAAGAGGCAACATAATGCAGATCTCTATCTTTATAGGTGTCTTGGTCTGCCCCCAGAGGCCAGGTGTCGCAATCACTGCTCCCCCAAATATTTCACCAGACCAGCAAATGGCAGAGGTCGGCTATCTCAATCGCATGCCCAATGGTTTATGTCTGTCACTAGGGAAGGCCCAGATGTGCTCCCCTCGGCCTCTGATGATGACCAGCGCCAAGTACCATGGCACAAAAAGAGTTTTATGCCTAGAAATGTACATTGTCCATACGTGGCCTTTCCACTCAAGATATGCCAAGGCCACAGTTACAATTGGGATGAGTTTGGCCTTGCAAATTCATTGATAGGAACCATCACGAGGCCACTGCAATCCATTATTACAGCTTGAAATACAGGCGACCCCTTCCCCATGCTAACTTAAAGGAGGGACATGTGTCCTCAGTAGGGGAACCCTCATGGGTTTTCCTCCCTACCTAGGCAGCGAGCACCAGTGGGTGCCTGCCCAGCGCTTCACCTTCCGTCTGAGTGGAGGTGAAAGGGCACCACCTCTGGCTGGACAATGTTTGTTACAGGTCAGCCAGAGTACACGTGCAAGGGTGATCTCAAGGACCTGCTTTGGCAGGTCAGACACATGCTTAAACCAGGAGCGGATCCTCCACTAGGGCTGAGGAGCGTCACCCCACTGCTTTCTCGCAGCGTGAGAAGCAGAAATATAAAATGGTAATAACTGAAAGTTATTATAATTTTATGTTTGGTTGTGGGCAGGGGGGGCTGCTCTGCGACAAGGCAGGGCAGGGGGGGGTGGTGTGCCCATTCCTGGGTGCACAAAGACTGTTTGGATGGCCCTCTGAGGCCGCCAAAACCAGTCATTCGCACTCTGCCCTTCTCCATGCAGGCTGCATTGCAGCCTGCATGGAGAACACGGCCTCCCCATAAGCGCCTGGCTGGGCGGCGTCCTGACCAATTGCAACGCTGCTTGCAGCATTGTGATTAGCTTAGGGAAGGGAGCCTGGCTGCTTGCTTTCTGTTCCTGCTGGAGGCAGGAGAGCAGGAGCAGAGAAGTCACGAGACTGGCTGAAAGGTACGTTATTTATTATTATTATTATTGAACTACCCCCCCCCCACGCATGACCCCCGACGTGACTCCTCATCCCCCCAACCATGAGCCATGCCAGCCAAGACTGGTTTAAACAAACAGTCTGTGTGAGTGCATACACTGGTGTGCAATAGCAGGTCAGGCACATGGATAAACCACACGAGTGTGGCAAGTGCGCACCCAGCCACTTCCCAACATGTGTCAGAAGGGTGCGTGCACTTTCACACTGCAGTACATTGAGAAAGGGCCCAGAACCTCGAGGCTCCACACAAGAACTAGTATGTACCCTGACTTGCAGTGGCAGGCCAGCAGCGTGGGTCTCTAAGACACCCTTGGTGTCCGTGCGCTATCCGGCCAACAGTGGCGGTCTGGATTCATGCTACACACGTCCTTTGTGACAATGCGCACATCGGCCCATCTTGGCAAATTGGTGGCAGGGGCCTAGAAACATCACGGGCGCAGGGGCCAAGGCCGACTTGCTCTAACTGGCCAGACCAAGGCCCAGCACAATCTTGGTGCCAGGGTGCCCACCACTTGTTGTGACAGGTGGATAATTTGTTTCATCCCCTCAACTAAGCGCTGCTTCCTACAAGAGGAAGGGTGCATGCATTTTCACACTGCACACCAGTGGGGAAGATCTCTGGCCCTATGGCCGCAAAAGTGCCTCTGCAACCTCAGGAGGTGTCCCATGTATGGGAACTGATCCCTGAGATAGGGGGAGCCTCATGAGGGTTTCTTCCCTGTTCGGGCAGCACTCCCCTTTTGGACCCCCATCAGGCAATTCACCTACCCTGAGCTTCACCCTTTGGGACGTACCCTTGGGGCCACTCCAGCAGCAGGGGAGGCCCCCTCCGTGTTGGCTCACCAATGGAGATGCCAACCTGAGTAGGAGACATTCTGGGCAGGTGAGTCCTGTAGGGCATGATCAGTGCCACGTACCCTTAATCACCAGTATCATACCTGCCCTGTGTATCTGGTGTACCTCCAGGACACTACTGGGTTTGACACTTAACCCAATTGTGCAAGCACTCCACTCCTAACCTGTGTAGGGAGGGTGTTCGTACTTTCTCACTGCATTACAGTGGGAATATGCCTGAGTTCTAAAGTCAAAAACAGAGAGAATGTGAAGACTGGGAGGACAGAAAAAGCAAAATGGTCCTGGGATGTTCACCTAAGCAGGCCATGTCGACCAATATGGCTCCAAGGTATTGCTGCACAATATATCATCCTTAGCTTTATATTGGAATAGGTGGACCACCAGAAGTAGTTGCACTTAAATCTATGTGAGAACTTGTCCATCTCTTCAAAAAATAATTTCTTTATTCTTGAAAGTTAAAAAAACAAACATTTGAAATGCAATCGGTCTCGCCTTTGGGAACTTATATGTATTTAGCTATGCAGCACATTAACCTGGGTGCTGAAACATATACTGTTATTTAGCATGGAGGGAAAGTAAGCACCAAACTGCGTGACACGCCAGGTATGTGAACACATGAGGAGAAATATTTCCTTTCAGCAGGAAATTGGTATAGTCCAAAGCTCTGTTTTTAATATGAAATCAGGGCCTTTGGTGGTCATATCACTGAAAATACAAGATTTGAAAACAATAGTATTGTCTATGGGTGTTCGTGGAAGACAATTCCTATGGACTGGAATCTAGAGAATGTTAAAGTGATTCTGGTGTTTTACTGATCCATGCTGGGCATTTTCTATCAAGAAAATTAAATAGAGGCAGTTGCCAGAAAAAAAAAAGAAAGTCCTTCAGCAGAAAGCAATTCCGGTATTTTTACTGACCTCTACTGGTCGCTTTCTATCAAGACAGTAAAATAGAGGCACCTGAACAAGCAGAAAGAAATTCTGGTGATTTACTGACCTCTACTGGTCGTTTTCTCTCAAAAATACAATAGAGTTAAATAGAGGCAGAACAAAAACTAAGGGGCATATTATCAAGCCTGTGCGCTAAAATTATCGCCGCTTTATCGGCCGAAAACGGCCGATAAAGCGGCGATAATGGGCTTGATAATATGCTCTGTGGAATTCCAATCGAAGCCCATGTTAGATGTCTTCACATCTAACATGTGCTTCGATTGGAATTCCACAGAGCATATTATCAAGCCCATTATCGCCGCTTTATCGGCCGTTTTCGGCCGATAAAGCGGCGATAATTTTAGCGCACAGGCTTGATAATATGCCCCTCAGTGCCTGAGCGGGAGCAGACAACTCCTAGGGCTGATCTTTAGAGTCCACAAAGTACATATAGTACGTATATAAGTATATACTAAAGTATATACAAGAGGTCTTGAATGCTCGACCTAAACAGGTGGACAGAGGGACGCGGGAAGTAATTACATTTTTAAGGCACATAGCATGCCATATGGAATTAAAATGTTTGAAATTCTGGGCCCTTGAATGGAGTATACAACAGTTAATAGATGGAACTAATTGGGATTTGTATAGGATGAAATCCAACCAATAATACTGACACTGGTCATAGATCTGATCAAGCCTTACCTGACCTGAAAAACTAAACATCTAGTTAACTCAGACTCTAATCGTCTACTACCTACCATATCTCTTAAAGACTCTCTCATGTTTGCGCATGCCCTTGTACATCTGATTTGTTTTCATGTAAACCCTCTCCATTACAAGTAGTCATGCTGTGTTTTTTTCCTGCTAAGTGCTGCATGCTGCTGCCTTCTGGGACTAGGTCAGTACAATCCAAAATTGCATGCACAGTTCAAGGCTTGTACATAACACCAGAGGGGTCATCTTAATTGTATAATCTATGAAAGTACTGATGACATCACAGCACATTTCTAATGAGAATATTAGAGCTTCCTACTGAGCATGGGTTACACAGGAGAAGGTTTGTGGCTATATCCTATATGGAGCTTATGCAGGTATCTACGGCATTACACTTATTTCAAGTGCTCGGATGTTCTGCATCTGTAAGCAGAAGACTGAGAGAGGCGGAAGATATATGGGCAACATAGAATGATAGGTGCTGAGCAGGCAGGTGTGCACAGAGCAAAATACCATGCACTAGAAGGAATCAGAGATGATTTAGAGGGCACGAGTGTAAGCACACTTGTTCATTAGGAACAAGATGATCAGCTACACCCAGTTCACAGGGACTAATGGGTTGCTCTCGTTTTTTGTTGAATTAGAGGGCACGTGAGCAGATGCTCCCGCTCAAGCCCTGAGATAGAGATCCAGCCATGGTGCCCTCCTAGTAAAGCTCAGAACACTTCTTAGGACACAGCCTCACTCATTTGGTGTGAGCCCCATATCTTAGAACACAGTCTCACATCTAACCGCTCAGTCAAATTTGTGTGTGAGTCTTACGCTTGTATCAAGATTTCTTATTGCTTGTAAGTATGCTCTTGGGGCTTTAGTTCTTGGAGCGGCTTGCGTGAGTCTTACGTCTTGGAGCAGATCCTTACCCAGTAGGTTTAAGGGTCACTTCTTTAGGTCCAGACTTACATACTTTAAGCGAGTTCCATACCTCAAGGCAAGGATACTATGAGCGGGAATGGCCTCAATATATGGGCAGTGAATTAAATGATAAGGAGCTCAGGACACAATGCCATGTCCTTTGCACAGTAACTACAGGACATGGCTGTGCATGTTGTGTGGCTACTTTGGTTAAGGGTACAGCACTGAGGGCAGTGTTGTCTGCAGAGGTTTTCTGACTTATATGAATTTGAACCAGACACGGGAGAACAGCATGCTTCCTCTGGCAAATAGCTTGATTTTGGAAATATACATTTGCTTTTATGGATTGGAGCCATAAGATACATTTCAAGGCGTAAATTGAGGGAAGAGTGATCATTCTCTACCACAGTAAAGGACCAAAAGACTTAAAAGGAGGGTGATTTTTTTAAATGCCAATTGAACCTGAAATCTATGGATTGTTCTTTTAGTCCAGAAGCAAGATTATAAGGTAGTATTAAAATTTCGAATTCACTTTCCAGTCTTAGGGTGGCACTAAAAGTATCACTTATTGTAAAGTACAGATCAGCAGAATTGCACAGGATGAGCAGGCACATTACTGAGAGGGCCTGCGAGGAGTAACTGCAGGGAATGCTCTGCCTCCAGCCATGTCATGTGGGTAAAGTTTCCAGGGGTACTGCACAAAGAGTTTTGATAAAAGCCATGACTTGTACTCAGTACCCACAGGTACTGTGAACTATGAAAAGAGTGTACTGGTTAGCAAAAGAAGAAGCTTTCTTCCAACTTTTCTCCTCAATTGTCAAGCTGCTTTACTGCTAGTGAAATTTATGAGAATAGACACAAGGAGTAAGCCACTAGGAGAGGGTGGGTAAAAAGAAGATTGAAAAGCACAACTGCTGATGTCAAGCAGCAATGGAAACACATTATGTTTCAACCTCAATTGCAGAAGGAAGGCGGTGAATGAGAAGTACTATTTGAAGGTGCCGCAGGAGTAATGTTGTTGAGTGATGCCCTATGGGTTCCTATTGAAGACTATGTGTTGAGGATCATTAACTCACCCACTTCAGCGCCGCCATCTTTTTTTTAACTTATCTTGTTTCTGTTCAATAAATCGTCATAAACAGGAAAATAGATATTTTTAACCTCTGTTCATGGCTGTCCCTATCCAGACAGTTTCCCTTCAGGTGGAGGACAGTAGACCACTTGGAGGATGGCACACTCAAGTGATAGCCCCTATGATGATACTATCCACCTAACCACACTGGTGGAGAATCAATATATACCGCACCAAGTGGTTCTGTGGTTGAGGGTCTAAAATACAATCCCCTTGAAACTCTGGTTTACTGACACAAGTGATCCATTCACATTTATCTCCTTTTTCATACATGTTTTGTAGTTGTATATAGCGCAAACTCGACCCAAAGGTATCAGAGTGTTTTACAAGAGCACCAGTTGCATTACAGACAAAAGCATTCATATTTAGGCATGGGGAGATTAATGGATTTGCCCAGAATCACAGGATGTATGAGCCTCTCGCCAAGACTCGAACCTGGTTTCCCAGATTAGAATTCCACCACCATAGCCATTAAGGCACACCCTTTCCCACATACTGATTCTGGAAAGTTCTCCCAGTATTCTCTGCATTGATGGAAGAGTTTTCATAACCAAAGCCACTGCATTTACCATGGTAGGAGCCACTCAAGTAAAAAAACCTCTGACAAGAAATCTAGCTAAGCATGTATAAGAAGTAGATTGTCCACCACTCACTGTGAGCACAGGTAATGGACCTCCGGAATATTGGTACAATGGCAGTACTCATACTATTGACTCAGTAACATGCCAGGGATAGTAAATACGTCTGGGAATAAATGTCATTATTCCAGAGAAATTGGAAAAATTTCACTAATACTGTGTTACTCTATGATGAGAAATTACCAATAAATATGCAATTACACCTGATCCCGTAAATAAAACTAATTTGGGGGAAATTAGCACAGAAAATATTAATTTAGTAACTGCTGCAGCTTCTTGAGCTGCTGTTCATGTTGTTTTGAATTCAGCTCTATTTTCTTGAGGGAAAATGCATCCTGACATTTAGGGCTCCATTACGATGTCGGGCGGATTGCCACCGCCATGGTGGCGGTGGCGATCCGCCCGACAGAAATGCCCGCCTGCCACCCTTTCCCCCCCGCAACATTACAATGGCGGGGGGGAGACTGCAACGGAGGGAAACACCGCCCGCCACTTTTCCGCCCCGGTCGCATTGCGGCCGGGGCGGAAAATGATTAAAATGCCGCCACGGAAAGGCAGGCGGTGTTCACTCTGGGGGCCCCCTGTGGGCCCCCGGAGTGAAGGCCAAAGGGGGGTGGCACACAGGTGGTACCTGTGGTACCCCCCTGCATTTGCATAATCAAAGCGGCAGGCACCGCACAGTGCCTGCCGCTTTGATTATGTAAATGATGCAAAGCGTTTTTAGTATTGTGGCGGGCGGAGCAGAGAGCTCCGCCCGCCACAATACTATAAATACAGGATGTGCCCGCCACTGTGGCGGGCACATCCTAATGGTGCGTGCGGGACCCCCGCCCTTAGGGCGGGCGGTCCAGATTTCCGATAGGATGGCGGGCGGGCAAAGCCCGCCCGTCATCCTAATGGGGCCCTTAATTTGGAAACAAAGGCGTATTTTGTGCTAAGAAACTAGCGCTAAATGCCAGTAGTAATTTCAGAGGGAAATCCTAATCCGAGAGCACAATTAGCGGGTACTATTAATTTTCTGTAGCATTTAGTGCTATTTCTCAGAGCAATATGCACAACCTTTCTTCCATTGTAGATCCGAGGGGAATCTTGTACTAAATGCAAAATTACTCTACTCGCGTAATTTTGCGTAATCTTACTGAATGTTTAGGTAGTTTCGTGTCATTACACTAGACGGAATTGCGAGAATTACACCCACCCCTAATATTACTCACTGCCTACTAATGATGGTTTTTACTAAAGTGATACTGCCATACATAGTCACGCAATAGCCTTTATAGTTTAGGCAACTGATTCAATTGACTGATGGCCACCAATTAGTAAATTAAGTCCTTCAGAGACATTATTTTTTGGTGAATTTTTCATTCCTGCTCTTCTCCACATTTGATCACATCTCTGTAAACACAAGTTATTGATATTTATAATTACACGTTTGCTCATTGCCTATTCCAAGTGATGTGCCGGAAGCCAGCTTTCGGCGGGCACAGCACATCCACGCATACAGGGCTCCTCACTAGTCCCTTTTTCCCTCATCTTCCCTCCACAAAGAGGAAACACGCCGCCTCCATAAATAATGCAGCCATGCCGTGACAGCAATAGTGCGTCATCCGATGAGGATCACACGTCTTCCTGCTGCAGCCTCCGCCTTGGGAACGGCTTCCTGTTTTAACTTTCTTGAATAGTTAAGTGCTTCTGACTGTCAGAGCGGATGGTGCTCGCTGGTAATTGACTGCACACTGGCTCCTCGGCAGAGGCACGAGGCACGTCTGGCAATGCAGAAACATATCATTTTAATTCCCTGACATCAAGATTGGTTTACAGGTACTATGGTTATTTTTTGCTCCAAAAAAATCGTCGTGGCCTTCAGATTATCCCTTTCCCTGTGATTTAGGGACCTCAATGGCTAATAGTGATCAGTTTCAGAAACGGACTCCCGCCAGCTCTGGACAGTCCCGAATTCTTAGAGCACTATACAATAATTTCGGGGTGAAGATGAAAGCGCCCCATAGGATCTTCGCCTAGGACATCTCCTCCACCCTTGCTGCCTCCCATACCATTATTCCGACGTATGTCATCTCCTCTCCATGGGCCCTGGAAGTAGGGGTGTGGGAGATGCCGGTGCACCCCCAAAATAACCTTTTGCAGGTCGGAGTAGAATGAACAAAAAAGAGGCTGTTAAACTGTGTTTTCGTCTTGTTGCATTCTTCGTGTCTAAGACAGGTGTCAAATGTGAGGCAATGCCTCCTGCAAACCGCTGCTTAATCTAACTGCTTAATCTAACACGGAGACTAGGGTGACCAACTGGCATTGGTGCAAATTCAGGACATTGAGTGTAAAAATTCAGGACAATGGTATATAAGTAAGCCCAGCCATATCCAAACATATTCAACCATTTGCAAACCTATCCATCATGTATCCTTCCATCTATCCTTTCACTCATCCATCCCTTCATCCATCCTTTATCCATCCATCCACCCTTTCACCCTAGCCATCTGTACACTCATCCATCCACTCTTCTACCCATCCATTCACACATCCATCCAGCCATTTACCCTTTCACCCATCCAGCCATCCTTTCTCTTATTCATCCATCCACCCAGTCAGTGTCACTCATCCTTCCACCCATCCACCCTTTCAGTTATCCACCATCCTCCCTTTCTCTCTCCATCGTCCCTTTCACTTAGCAACCCTTCCTTCCATCCATCCATCCACCCATCCATCTACTCATCCACTCATGAATCCATCCATTGACCCTATCACTCATCCATCCTTTCTCTCATCCATTTATCCTTTTACTCCTTCACTCATCTATTCATCCTTTTGTCCATCTACCCTCCCTTAAACTCACTCATCCATCCTTACATCCACCCTTTCACTCATCTGTCCATCCATTCACCCTTGCACTTATCAATTCATCAATCCATCCATCATTTCACTCATCCATCCACCATTTTACCCATCCAGCTACCCTTCCACCCATACATCCAGCTATTTACCTTTTCTCCCTCCCATCCTTCCACCACTCACTCATCAATCCATCCATTCTTTTATTATCCATCTATTCAATCTTTCATTCATCCATGCACCCTTTCACTAATTCATCCAGCCATCCACCCATCCCTTCACTTACTCACTCGCCCACCTTTTCATATTAATTTTGAGCTGAGCCTTTTTGAGCTGCAGAAGCCATTCCTAGACTGGGACAGAAGCCACCCAGGGCAGACAGGATCCACCACAGGTGGGGGGGAGGGGGAGGGACAGGAGCCATCACTGGGGGGAGGGGGTAGGAAGAAGGGGACCAGAATCCACCAGGTTGGGCACAGGGTGGGCATGCGGTATCCTAGTATCATCTTGGTCTCTTCCAGGGTGGGGTAGCGCTCCTTACCCCCTCCTGGACAAGACAATGAGAAGTCAGTCTCTCTTTCCAAAATGTTACTTTAACCAGCCCCCACTGTGAGTACAGTACTTAAAGGAGATACTCCGAGAGAACTGATTTAACTGATTGTCCTCCTTACTTTGTTAATCAGTGTGGGTGGGATTGTGCCATTTCTTAATTTTATTACATTAAAGACTGCATGTTTGAAGAATCGAGGTTTGTTTACAATTTAGTGACAGTAATTAAGCTCTGTGCTGTGATGAGAACCACGTGCTCCCTCGGTGTAATCCAGACGGTTGTAGGATGTTTGGGGCCCTGGGCAGATAGGGAATGTCTCTCACAAATTGCCGAGACATGACGCATTCAGGGCTGTTTGCATCTGAATAGATGCCCCTGCTCCTGAAGCTGCCGCCCCTCCCTCTCAGTCACCTTCAAGCACCTCTTAACAGCTCATCAAGGGCTGGAGGTGTGAGGGGTGGGGGCTGCAGCTTCAAGAGCAGGGGCATCTATTCAGATGCAAACAGCCCTGAATGCGTCATGTCAAGTCAAGAAGGGAGGTGAGTGGAACCTGTGCCGGCTATTGGGATGTGCGACCGTGCCCGGTTAAAATTACGGACAAATGGCGTCCGTTAAAGAATCCTTCACGGACAACGGACAGGCGGCCGAAAATACGGACTGTCCGTGAAATTTACGGACGGTTGGTCACCCTAATGGAGACTGGTGTTTACTTTTCCATTCTCTGCCTGCAAGATGAGGGAGATTTGTAATGTGAACCAAGTGACAATCTTGCTGGTGTGCACGGAGCGTCAAAATAAAGGCTGCAGGATATCAAATGTTCTCTAATACAAGAGACAATTTGAATAGTTACAAATGAAATACACCCATATTTCAAACTATATCAGCAGCAAGGAGTGTCCATTTTTTTTTAGAGTTTTATGTAGCGCGAACTCGATCCGAGAAATCAAGCATCAGAGCGCTTTACATGAGCACCAGTTTCGATAAAGAAAGACATTTATTTTTTGTTAGCCACAAGGAGATTAAGGGGATTATTTACAAGCCCCTTGTGCCACTTTTGCGTCATTTTTGACATGGGAAAAGTGACGTAAGGGTGGCACAAGGGGCTTGTAAATAAGCCCCTAAGTGATTGCCCAGAATCACAGGAAGCTGAGCGTCATTGCCAAGACTTGAACCCGGTTCCCCAGCTTCGAGGTCGACCGCTCTAGCCATTAGGCTGCATCCTCTCCCACTGCCTGGTAATCTGAAGTATGATAGAAACAAAAATTTTAATAAGGTCAAAATAAAAAAATACGTTTATTTGTGTGATGAACAAATGATAAATATGTGCTGAAACCCAGTTTCCACCTTTTATTGTTAGTGAGTCATATATGTTTAGCAGTAAAACAATACGGGCCCAATTTCGATGTTGGGCGGAAAGCCATCGGAGGCTTTCTGCCCGACATCAATGATTTCCCTGTGACCACCGTATTAAGATGTCAGTGGAGTAGCCCACCTCGGGCTACTCCACAAATTAGAAATCCAGGCAAACCTGCCCAAAAGTCTAGGAAGAACAGTGTTTGCAAGCTGAATAACAAAAAGGGGGGGGGGAGAAAAACCAAAGGCCAATCATAATCTGACAACCCCGATGGCTAACACCGTATCTGGCATACCCTGCTGGGTAGCCAATATGGTGTCAGATCTTAAGGCAGAACTGGAAGAGACCATCAGGGTGCAGCTTAAGCCTCTAATGGCCAAATTGGACAGATTAACATCTGTGATAAACAACAGAGTGATAGGACCAACCAGACAGGCGCCCCAAGCATCATCATTGGCTTCAGGCAATCCTAATAATGCTGAATCAGGGGTCGAAGAGTCCACAAATAAGGGAAAGACAGCACCTGATACAAATCATGGCAAACTAAAAAATAATGCAGCTCCACAAAACAAAACGCCGGCGAAAACTTATACCCACCCAACATCTAGCACAAAGGGCATAGCACCACAGGAAAATAATAACCAAGGAAAAAGCTCCATACCAATAGATAAGGTCAGTGAAAGCAACGCCAAAATAGGGAATTCCACCCAAGCAAAAACTACCTCCCCTACAGCCGCAGCTAGAGTAAAAACAGGAGTGCGGTTCCACTCCATCAACTTACCACCAGAAGCACTACCCTATGTAGTTGTGCTAACAGGAGTACCTCCCCTAAAGGAAGGTAAAAGAGAACACAAAGGGGAGCTAAGGAACAAATGGGTTCAATGGCTAAGGTTCAACAAACCATTACCCTTACACATGTCCGGGGAAATATTGTCTGTGAAAAGGGGGCAATGGATAGGAAACGGTGCTAAAACTGTGGCGGGGGATGTTATTGCAATTAACTTCAGGGACACCTCGGTAGTTACCCACATATGCAACTCTCCCTCGCTGGGTCCACAAACAAATATACACCTCTTACCCTTATCCTGCTTCTACCCCTTGCCTCCGAAACATGGACCAGCATATTTAAATAGGGCACGAGCGAATAGGGCTCCACATCCCCTGCAGTTCCACAGAGTAGACAATTGGCAGACCCCCTGGCAGGCAACCCCCCTCTATGATCCAGTACTTGCAATGCACGCACATTGGAATAGGTTTTGTACCTTGGACAATGTTGACTGACTCCAACAGAATAGGGAGTGTAACTTTCGTCTTTCTGAGGGCAGCTCTATGAAAAGAACGCGACAATCAGGCCGCTTGCCATCCACTATTCCAGTAGAGTCAAGCAGTGCTCCTACTGTACCTACCCATGAACCTCTAGCAGTGAATACAAATGACAACCTAAAGTCTGGGCAGGAAATTGTGCCAAGGGGAGGATCTTTACCAAACAAAATGGACACCCCAGTGGCATCGGGGAGGCACCAGTCAACTGCCTTATGGCTGCTGGCACACACAAGGCGGAGTCTGAGCCTGGCATAAGAATTTTGTCATGGAACATTGCAGGGGTAGCAGCCAAATATAACGTGAAGGAGTGGAGAGAGTTTATAACCAGTTTCCACATTATTTGTCTTCAGGAGACCTGGGCTGTCGAACCCAGTCAATTCTCATTGGAAGGGTTTAAAAGTTTTGGGGTCCCTGCAGCAAGAGCACCATCTGGAAGAGCTATTGGTGGACTAATCACATTTGTAGACCTTCGCAACCAGGGGCACTGGTCAAACCTAAGCTGGGACTCTATAAATATGCAAGCGATTGGCTTCTCCTACAAGGGTCTAAAAATTATACTGATAAACTGGTATAACTCAGTGGGTACACGAGGCAGAAATAATACTGTGAAAGAACTGGACGACTATTTTAAAAATATGTCCTCAGTCAATCATGCCAAGGGATCATCATACATCATTTTAGCTGGGGACTTTAATTGCTATCTTTGTGAAAAATTAAGACCAATAAATAAGGACTGGTCACGGTGCACGGAGGAAAAGGGGCCCCACTTTGCCCATACCATCGAAGGCAAGGAGATGGAGAATTTCACAAAGAGACATAACCTATTGCCCGTAATGGATCTTATAAAGATAGATAATAAGAGGGAACCCAATCCAACGTACAAAGGAAGAGGTTGCCACTCTTACATAGACTTCATCATGGTGTCCCCAACACTCAGAAATTGGATTACAAACTTTGATATTATCCTCAGCCCCTTCAGTGATCACAACCCACTGACGTTGGATCTTAAATGTATGAATCTTAGATTAGCAGAGGGTGTACCTGAGGCCATAGAACAGGTGACATCACAAGGGAGAAGGCTGAAATGGGCCAAGATAAATGGAGATAAGTTTTATCTCAACCTTGTTACGAAGGGTCAAAAACAATTGCAAATATGCCTGGACGAAAACATGGGTGGTCCAATCGTGGTTAGGGCTTTCGAGGAAATTGCCAAACTTGTAGACACCTTGCTGAAATCCTCACCTCGAACAGAATCCAAACAGCCCCTGACCCCACGTTGGTTTGACCACGACTGTACCAAGGCACTGAAAGATCTAAAAAAAAGCCTCATTGAACAACCGAAGGATAAAGCCAAGATAACAGGGTGCAGATCAAACTATAAAAAAGCCCTGAAAACGCGAAAGAAATCCCTGAAAAACCGAGCATGGGAGGACCTAAGGGAAGCAGCAGAGCGGGGCGACATGTCGGCTTTCTGGAAAATCATAAATGATCCATGCTTTAAAGACCCAAGGGGGCCGGACATAGTGAATACCATTCTCCCTGAGCAATGGCACAACCACTATTGTGGTCTCTATAACCACACTGGGACCGCACTACAAGAAAAAGGGGCAAAACCAGCAGTACCCGTAGGTTTAAAGTTCTCGTTAGGAGAAATAAAATCAGCTATTCAAGGGCTGTCAAAAAATAAAGCGCCAGGCCCCGATGGCATTCCCCCCGACCTTTATTTGAGTAACATTGACTTATGGGCACCTGTTCTTACCAGGGTTTTGAACGAGGCAGTAGTGGCAGGGCTTCCTCGCTCTTGGTCCTCCGCAACCATTGTCCCAATCTACAAGAAGGGCAGCCGGGACGACCCTCAATGCTATCGCCCTATCTCCCTGATAGATGTCACGGCCAAAGTTCTAGGACGTGTGATTTTAAACCGTCTACAAGTCTGGGCAGAGGACAACCATATTTTAACTGACGTACAGTATGGATTCAGAGAAGGGAGATCCACAACAGATCAATGTTTAAACCTGTATCTCCTTACAGCCAAATACACTATTGCAGCTAAGGGGACTATCCATATGGGGTTTATGGACCTCTCAGCGGCCTTTGACCGCGTTAACAGACAGAAACTATGGGCCCTGATGATCTCTTTGGGGGTGGATCACGAGCTAGTAGATACCCTGAAGGCATTACACTGGGAGACCACAGCTACAGTTCGCTACAATAAAGAAGGGATAAAGACTGAACCATTTCCCTGCACAAGTGGTGTGCGGCAGGGCTGTATCTTAGCCCGCTTCCTATTCTCTCTGTATATTAACAACTTGGATAAAGAACTTATGAAGCTGGGAGTGGATTGCCCCAAGATTGGCCAGCGTCCGATACCCGTCCTCCTGTATGCGGACGACGCGGTGCTGCTAGCCCGCACCCCACGCGGGCTACAAAAGCTAATTGATGGGTTTGTAAACTTCATGAACTCGTTGGATCTATCAGCGAACTTGGATAAGTCTTTTGTCATGTCCACAGGCTTGAATCCAAAAAATACTTTCTTGTACAGCATAGGCAGACATAAGCTGGGAAGAGTTAAGTCTTTCTCCTACCTAGGTGTTCTCTTTGATGAGAAATTGGAATTCAAGAATTTGGCGGAAAAACACGCATCCAAATTGGTGGCCTCAACGGGTGCTAAAATGGCATTTGGAAGGAGGCTAGGTAGGTGGTCCCCGGAACAGATATTGAATCTATACAGAGCAGTACCCTGTGCTAAGGTGTCATACGGAGCAGAAGTGTGGGGCTGCAAAACTAACCAAGTACAGCAGATACAAGCTGAGGAAAATAAATTCTTCAAAAAACTACTAAAGGTTCCTCAGTGCACCCCCTCACACATAACGCACCTGGAACTGGGCGAGCCCTATATTGAGGACAAAATTACGATCCGACCCATCATGGCCTGGATCAAGATATGGACAAACCCAGAGGCTTGCCTTAGCAGACAGATTATCATGGATTGCCTGAGCCGGGATAAAGGGGATCAGATTCCATGGCTTAAATATGTAAAGGACACCCTGGAATGTATTGGCTGCAAAGATCTGTTCTCTGACCCAGAGCTGATGACTGCTCAGAAAAAAGTACTGGCCAAAAACTCATTCAGGGCATGGGCATCAACAAGGAGGGCCCTCGTTGAAAACAAAAAAACCTCGGTGGTGGCACATGGCTCAGTGATATCTACAAATTTTAAAATGGAACCATACCTAGCGGTAATGCACAATGCGCATGAAAGATTTTATATGACCAGGTTCCGTTTGAATCTACTTCACCACCTATTGGCAGTTCCTGCAGGATTCACACGCACGGTAGAGTTGAAGGGTACCTGCGGCTGCGACCCTAAGTCTCTGCAGGATACCCTTCACTTTGTTTTATTATGCCCCTTCTACTCAGTGCCAAGAAGGAAGTTTTTAGTTAGGATTCTGAAAAATCAAAAACTGAAGCATGGCAAAGCAGCCCTCCTTTTCTTGCAAAAAGCCCCAGACCCCTATACCCTGTTATGTGTCATAAGTTTTATCAAAGTTGCCATAAGACTGAGGAACACCAGGGAAATAACTGTACATTTTGAACCGAATCCAGTTTGAGACCCCTAACGAATGATTTATTGTCCTTACATATGAACTTTTTATCTGAAAAATTTCTTTTTTTTTTAAACTATGTCTTTTAAATGCTTTTAAATATTGTATGTATGTATTTTTCATGCTCTTTAATGGTATCTTTTTAAGTACCGAATAAAGAAATTTGAATTTGAATTTGAAGATGTCAGCTGTCGGAGGGAAGCCAATGGGGAATTCTCCTGCACTTCTGAAGGGCTCAAGGAGCCCATAGGAGCGTTAGAAGGACCCATAATCCCATATTGACAGCAGAGCCAGCCTTGGCTCTGCAGTCAGGATGAAAATTTCCCTTTCTGGCAGCCTTTTCATGCCGAAATTTCTGTCAGTTCTATATATATATATATATATATATATATATATTCACTAAAAAAACAAAGGTTACAGGGACGTTATGGTTAGGGTCAGATTTTACTCATACAGAACCACCGGAATGCAACTTATATTTACTTGAGTTAACTATAACTCAAACCTCACAATGCACTGCTTATGACCTCACATATTACATCACTCATGACATGATCAGTGACATCACTGATGACTTCTCAAATGACATTACTGATGACATCAGTGATGACATCATCCAGTGACTGAGTGTTTTAAAAATGTTTATGAGTGATACATATATATATACCTAGGTGTATTGGTGAATCAGTGGGTGTATAAGTGGCTGTATGGATGACTGACTGGGTGCATGACTGACTGCATAAGTGAGTGATTAGGTGTCTCAGTGAATGTATGGGTGAGTGACTGGTTGTGTGAATGTGTGCAACTGTCTGTCAGTTGATGTCTAAGTCGGTGTATGAGTGTGTTAGTTGGTACATGAATGGCTATATGGGTGATTGATTGGTTGTCCAACTACCTCTATGGTTGTCTGGGTGTCTAGGTGTGTGGGGGAAGAGGTGTATGGCTGCCTGTATGGGTGATTAAGTGAATGAGTCAGTGGCTGTATGGGATAGTGAGTGTGTGTGTGAGAAGCTGTATGGGTGAGTTAGTGTCTGTATGGTTGTGTCAGTGATTGAGTAATTGTGTCAGTTTAGGTGAGTAACTGGGTATGTGAAAGTCAGTGTAGGTGAGTGACTGGGTATATGAGTGACTGTATGCGTGAGTGAGTGAATGTGAGAGTGGCTATATTGAGTGCCTGCTTCTGTAATTGACTGTATGGTGAGTAACTAAGTGTTACTATTTGTATGAGTAAGTAAGTGTGTGTGTGTGTAACTGTTTGGTGAATAAGTGGCTGTGTGATTGACTGTATGAATGAGTATCTAGGTGTGTGAGTAGTTCTATGGGTGAATCACTCTGTGTGAGTATTTGTATGAATGTATATGTCAATGGCTGCATTATTGAGTGAGTGGGAGCATGAGTACCTGTATGGGTGAGCGAGTGGATGTGTGTGTAGATCTATAAATCAGTGAATGGGTGTGTAAGTACTGGTTTGGCTCTGTGAATGGGTTTATGAATGGCTGTGCCGTACTGGCAGTGGGTGTATAAAAGATTCTATAGGGGTGTGTGCGGGTCAGTCAGAGATAGTTGGATGAAGTAATTTGATAAGCCATCAGTGATGTCATGAGTGATGTCACTGATCATGTCATGAGTGATGTGCAGTACTGGTAGTGGGTGTATAAAAGATTCTATAGGTGTGTGTGCGGGTCAGTCAGAGATAGTTGGATGAAGTAATTTGAGAAGCCATCAGTGATGTCATGAGTGATGTCACTGATCATGTCATGAGTGATGTAATATATGAGGTAATAAGCAGTGCTTTGCGGGGAGCACAAGTTGTTGTTAACTCCAGTAACTATAACGGCTGAATTTCTCTGGTTTTGTATGAGTAAAATCTGACCCTCACTATAATGTCCCTGTAATCTTTGCGTTTTTTTAGTGAATATATATATAGAACTGGCGGAAAGGCAGACATAGAAAGGCTGTCAGAAAGTGACATCTTTATCCTTCCCCAGGGCATGACCAATTTGTTAAAATTTGGATAAAAAAATGTTTAATAATAATTTGTATACATTTGAATAAAATAATAACTTTGAATAAAATAAATATATAATATATATAATATGTAATATATATTGTTGTCATTTGTTTATTTTTATTGTTATTGTTGTTACTTGTTTACATTTGAATAAAATAAATATATAATATATATAATAAGTATTATTACCTACTGGCGGTCGCCAGTAGGTAGTTATAGTTAGGACCTAGTTTCCATAGGAAATCCTCAACATTCTATTTGGAATAACTTTGGCCCTGGTTGAAGAATCTTAGCGAATTTCTCAAAGAAGATGGCTCAGTCCGCTGCGCTCCTTCCCTAAAAGTTTGGGGGGGATTGGTCAAGTGGGGGCTGAGATAAAAGGGGGGTCCCAAAACGTGTTTTCTCCATGTTATTTTCCATAGGACCTTTAGACTCGGCTACAGGTCGAACGGGTGAATGGATTTATAAGAAATCTGGCAAAACTGTACAGTCCGGCTCGCAGATTACACTTTTTTTGGAATGGTGTAAATCCGTTCAGTAGTTGTTGAGAAAATTAAAGTTAAAGTCAATTATATATCTATAGGCGCGCACACGTGCGCGCACCCAAGCGGCTGCTCGTGAGCGGTATTTTTTTTGGCTGCGTGACGTCTGTTAACGTTCGATTCGAAGGAAATCAGGAAGTTTTGTCCGCCATTTTGTCACTGCGAGTAAATATATTGTTCATTTCAAAGCGTTGAAACATGGAAAGGGGAGAAGGTAGAGATTGTCTTCCTGCGTAGGTTTTCTCAGGGTGTGCAGTAAGGCCCTTAAACGCGAAAAGATATAATTTTTCTCCGAAAAAAAAATACGGGGTGCGCGCACTCGGTCGCGCACACCTATTTACAAGAGTGTGAAAATGGAGGTAAATCAGAAGTTTGAGTGCTTAGATATAAGGTGGCTCTGAAAAGAGCCCTTGTGTTAATTGAGTGTTTTCTGCATTTATAAGTAAGTACCGATGCAGAGCCTGATGTTGCAGAGGAAGATTCTGTTTCCCTCATTCGTGAAATGAACACCGTCTCTCCTATAGACGTCTTGCATGTGGTAGCGCAAGTTGTTGTGGTAAATAGAACCCATGCTATAATCTCTGAGGAACGCAGAAACAGATTTATTTACATGTCTCCTTGCTTTCTCAAATTGTGCACAATGGTGATTGGACCAATTCCATTTCTGTCTTTGGCATATATTGGATTATACCAAGGCAGATCGAGGAAAAAGTGTCATCAATTGTCGAAAGGTGTCTTTTAGAAGCATTTCCAGACCTACCCCAGTGATTGTGCCTAGATCGTTCCCACCACAGTGCACAATTATAAGGTCTGGTTCTGGGAGATGCATAAAAGTTTTCACCAATGGAATTAATTGGTGACATTTCAATCCTCTTTTGGAAATCCATGTTATGTGTACATTTGGTAAGCTGAGGTTGCAAATTTGTCTGCTTACTGCATATTTTTCACTCCAGTAAATATAACTGTGTCCTATTAGCCAGACCTTCATTTTCAAGGGATTTGTAGTCGTCCTCCGATCGGTTCTGGAAGTGGAATGGTAGTTAGAAGTTGAAATTTTAAATAAAGAAAAAGGAAGAGGCTGGGTGTGGTTAAAAAAATAAAAATGATTGGTTGATTGTAACAAGTGGAGAGTGAACAGGTCAATGTTTATGTTAAACGAAAAGTACTATTGGGTGTGAAAAAACAAGACATGTAACAGAGTTGTGGATTGGCAGGTGTTTCTGGAGGGAAAATAGTGTTATTAGTTAGCTGTAGAACGTTGAGAGATGAACTTTTGACCTGTGCCTTCAGCAAGGTGCAGAATGAGGTGTAACCATGGAAACAGCCGGAGATGGCAGTTGGTGATGGGTTCACTCTTTGGTGCCTCTGCATCTGAGTCTGTTCTCTGGTGGCTGGAGGACAACTGTTTGTTATTGTGGAGATGAAAGGGTGATAAGGAGAGAAATACGACATAGCGTCTGGCCTGTAGAAGCGTGGGAGCAGTGATTAACTCTGAGTAAAGCGGAACTGTGTCGGTGCTTAGTAACAGTAAAAAAAAAATGTTAACAGTGGTATAACTGTCTTTACGGTGCGTGACCTACTAAGAAAGAGTTCACGGGCCGTAATTGGCTTGGAGGTTCTAGTATCAGTAAGTGAGTTCAAGAAAAGAAAACATTCAGGACTTTATTTATGAAGGTCTTGCGCCACCGGTGCGTTACTTTTTCCCATTTTAAAAAATGGGGCCCCGGCGGCGGAAGGTCTTCATAAATAAGGTCCTCAGTGTCTACAGTTAAGGTTATGTGGAACCCATGAATAGTTTTTCAATATGAAATCATTTCAGTTGAGAATATGGATTAAAAGAGAAACCGTGAATATTTGAAATGTTTATTTAGAAATGTACTATTTTAAAGGCAAATCATTATGTAATCTGAGTACAGAAATTGCAAAAAACACAGTAATTGGTATTGTCAGTATTACATGGAATACAAACGCTATAGTTGAAGAAAAATGAATATAGTTGGAAAAAAACATTGTACAGTCTTATAAGGAAGTATATTATATTTTAATAAATGGAAGAAGGTTTGTGGCCTTTCAGTTTAGGAACGATATATGAAAATGCAAGTGGTTATACATCATTACTTTATGAATCAGCTGTCTAACAACACGAAATCATAATGTCCACTGTTAGTAAAGCAAATAGGTCTGTTCTTCAAAAGAAAATATGGAAAATAACGTGAAGAATATAGAAAACCAAAAGGAAATGAGGACATCAATGGGTTGTTTGAGAGTTATTGAAGCATTGTTTAGGCAAAATAGGTCGTTTCTGCTTGTAACAGGAAATCAGTTTTATCATTTGAAATTATGTCAGCTATCCAATGGAAAAGAGTAAAGCAGTACTGATAATCTCTTATAATCGGAGCCTCTTTTACCATCAGAGTGCAGGTCGGTGGGTTTTCGATGTAGCTCGCTGTTAGGAAAGAGTTAATTGTCCATTGTGTAGGCAAAGTATGCAGCAAGTGCCTCTAACATGAAATCACTGTTATCATCTGAAAACATGTCAGCCATCCAATTGAGAAGATCAAAGGAGCATTCATGATCTGTCATTATTGGAGCGTCTTTTACCATCATTGGGCAGCTCGGTGGGTTTTCGATGTAGCTCTCTGTTAGGAAATCTTGCGCCGCTGCGAATATATTCCAATGACCCAGAACTCCTTGTATCGCTGCAAAGGCCATAAACCCTCCGTTGTAACAAAGCTGTTCATGATCAAGTAACGGATTCATGAGGTGATTGTAATTCGGTTCAGGAGGTACCAAATTGCAGAGACATAAATCCAGGGCCCACGTGAAATCACAGCTCAGGCAATGAAATACAGGCTGCACACAGGTGAAATACGAATATCGAAATGATAATCGATATGATGCATTCAAAGTCGAGAGTGGTAAGATGCCGTAGTAGTCAAGCATCCTCTGGCGAAATAGTTCTAAGTGGCCCGGCTCGTTTGCGAAGGCAGGAGGGACATCCATTTTGAATTTCCCAAGATGGTAAAGGAAACGGCGCAGCACCGCTGGTTGTATAGCAACTCCACAGAATTAGGTCGCCGGCTATGCAGTGGAGAGAAGCAGAATGACTTGATACATTTTCTAAGAGTCTAGTTACTTATATATTGCTTAGTGGTTATTAAAAAAGTAGCTTTTTTGAACTGGAGGATGCGTTAAAAAATAAGGGAGTGATTTGAGGGAGTTGTAAAGCAAGGTCAATTTTTTTTTACATCAATGCTGTTTTCTGTGAATGTTAGCTTAGTGAAAGATATGTGTGTGAGCAGATGCAACGTTCAGTTTTAAATGTGACAATGGCGGTCTTGTTCATGTCTTCCGATTCAAGGTCGGTATTCGCTGCCAAATACAAAGATTAAGAAACGCATGCGTGGGGTACATAGTGTGCATTCTTAAAGGAAAGCAAATGAAGGGTTATTTTTACCGCGTTAGCATTGTCGTACAAAAAGTTATAGTGATTTCTATTATATGTGAAGAAAGTGTCACTGATGAAGACTGAAAATAAATCCTTATAAATGATACGGACTGGTGTATTTTAGAAAAGGTTTGTAACATTACATGAATTGTGTAAAAAAAATAATGTAATTGAAAGTGTATGGTTTGAAAATGAAAAGAAGAGGTTTATAGTTCATGTTTTGAAAGCAGTTCTAGAGGGTCAGAAGAAAGTGTATGGTTTGAAAATGAAAAGTAGAGGTTTATAGTTCACGTTTTGAAAGCAGTTCTAGAGGGTCAGATGCATGATAGATTTATTAAAAATAGAACATGTTTTTAAATAGTATTTTGGAAAAAATATGTGCCTTTATGTACTATTTACATTATGTGCCTGTTGCGTATTCTTTGAGTTTTAGTAATCCTGTGTCTTATAAGTTTTCTAGGGGCGGTTTGAGGTTCATGGTGGGTTTGGGCAGGGAGGGTAGGTTGGGGGTTTGTAATAGGGGGTTCGGCTGGGGTGGAGTGCGGAGTTTAGTGAAAAGTGAGGGGGGCGGGGAGTTACGGTGTTTGGTAATGGAGCAGAGTCAGAGGACGCCACATTTGTGTTATAGGCTGCCACGGAAATATGTATTTATTCTCAGAGGTTTATTATATTAAGGATATATATTAGCATGGTGGCTCTTGTCGTTTTGTGGTTCTGTGTATGTTTATAATGCTGGCTCTGTAGTTTTTGTTTATGGACCTTATTGCGACACACAGGGTACCTACGTTGCACAGTTGGAGATCAGAGACTTAGGAAATAAAACTTTATAATTGTAAGGGCTGTAAGGGATAGAAATCGCCCGTTCTCGGTGTAAAAAATATCACCGCTATTGGTGGTATTTTCTACGGTGTTAGTACTCGAAGGAGACTAGTAACATATATGTGAAAAAAAATTATGTAATAGGCTCAGCATTTTACATTATCTTGGAAAACAAAAGTTGCTTTTACATAGCAATAAGTCTCTTATAATTAAGGGACGGAGTGTATATAGTGCTATTTAGTACTCTGCTATGTGATTGATGTCGAATATTTCATAAGAGGAGGCTTTAAAAGTTTTACGATAAACTGGTTTTCTAGGGAAGTGGGTGGAGTGTTCCGTGTAAATTGCAGAATAGAAACTAGTAAGAACCAATTGGAAGTGTTGTTTTAAAGTCACATGACTGCACATGCGTGTCTCGACGCGATAGGTGGGTGCGCGCACCCGGTCGCGCACTATAAGAAAGCGGCGAGAAAATATCAGCTAATATGCTCTTCAAGCTTGATTTAGTACAAAGAGTTAGTTCTGAAAAGAAATTTATTTTTTTTTTTATTTTTTTTTTGGAAACAAGTGTTATGATGCTTTTGATTTCTTAAAGTTGCGATGACATTTTTCAGTATGCTATACTATCCAAATAAAGTGAAGAAATGTAACTTTTCTTGGAGCATTTATGACTCTCAATTATTTGTTTAATTAGAGTAAAGCTTTGCTCTCCGTATACAAGAAGTTCTCCACAGTTCGTGCATTTCATGTGCACGTTCGCCAGATATGGTCTCAAGTCCATCTCAGCACTCGATGGAGATACAGGTCGTCCACCGGAAGATGTGTTGATCACTTCTGATGGTAATAGCGTGGCCTCCGTTGTTCTTGTCAAAGGTGGTCGCTCATTTTCATCAGATTCGGAAGATGAATGCGGAACGGTAGCCATTGTACCGAAGTCTTCGGGAAGATGTTCGACGTTGTTGTCTCTTGAGAGTAGAAAAGAAAGTGATGGTAGTGGGTGGAGTGCTGCGTGTAAATTGCAGAATAGAAACTACCAAGAACCAATTAGAAGTGTTGTTTAGAAGTCACATGACTTCACATGGGAGTGTCAGGCCCTGTACGCAATAGGAGGGTGCGCGCACCCGGTCTCGCACTAAAATAAAGCGGCGAAAAAACATCTTATAATATGCTCTTCGAGCATGTTTTGGTGGAAAGAGTTAGTTCTGAAAAGAACTTTTTTTTTTTTTTTTTTGGGGGGGAAAGAAGTGTTATAATGCTTTCGATTTCTTAAAGTTGCTACTACATTTTTCAGTATGTAATAGTTTGAAAATGAAGTGAAGAAATGTATCTTTTCTTGGGGCATTTATGACTTTCAATTTTGAGTTTAATAAGAACGAGGCTCTGCTCTCCATACAAAAGAATTTTTCCACACTCGTTGCATTTCATGTGCACCTTCGCAAGATATGGTCTCAAGTCCATCTCAGCACTCGATGGAGATACAGGTCGTCCACCAGAAGATGTGCTGGCCACCTCTGATGGTAATAGCGTGGCCAGGGCTCTTGTCGATGCTTTTGCATAATGTTCAGGATGCCTTTGTTTAACATGCCGCTGCATGGTGTGTGCAGAAAAGGAATATTTTTTATTTGGATTTCCCCTTGAGAGCTCCGAATTGCATATCGTGCAGGTTACTTTTGGCGCATTCACTTTCTTTTGATCTTCAGGATAAGTGAAAAATTGCCAAATGAAAGATTCCTTTTTTCTTCTTAACGGTGGTCGCTCATTTCCTTCAGATTCGGAAGATGAATCTGGTAGGGCAGCCATTTCAGCAAAGTCTTCCGGAAGATGCTCGACGTTGTTGTCTCTTGAGAGTAGAAAAGATTGTGAGGAAAGTGGGTGGAGTGCTGCGTGTATATTCCAGAACAGAAACTACTAATAACCAATTGGAAGTTTTGTTTTCAAGTCACATGACTTTACATGCGCTTCTCAGGACGTGTAGGCGGTGACACTATCTAGTTACGAACGTGATTACATACTTAGGAACTAGCATTCAAAAAAACTATGAAATTCACTGAAAAAACCATAGGTTTTACACACGTTATAGTTAGGAAGTAGCATTTGAAAAACCTATGAAATTCACTGAAAAAACCATAGGTTTGACACCAGTTATAGTTAGCTGGAAATTTTACTGACATAAAACCAATGAAATTCCACGTTATAGTTAGTTGGACTCACTATAACTTGCGCGTGTAATGCACTGCTGATGACATTACATATTACATCACTCATGACATGGTCAGTGACATCACTTATGACACCATCCAGTGAATGTGTGTCTTTCTAAAAAATAAATATGTTTTATATATGTATATGTAAAGGTCGAGGGAAGAATAAATGTTTAAATTATTGTCTTAATGAATGTTTTTTTCAAAAAGAAATGATTGGATAACTGGCTTATTAAGTGTACCTTAGTGAATACATATATTAGCGAGTAATGTTTAAATATTTGATTATATGTATCAGTGTTTCACTTTGTGAATAACTGGTTGCATGGATTGATGAGTACCTACATGTGTAGGTATTTGGGTTCTTAGATGTTTTTTTAGTATCAGTATGAGTGTTTCTATGGTTTTATGGGGGTATTACTAATCACATAGATGCATGAATGACTAACTCTCTTTTTGTATGTGTTTAGAAGACACCATATGTGCAGGACTGTATGGGTGGTTGAGTGTGTATAGTTTTATATGCAAATAAATGGATGTTCAATAGTTTATTTGCATGTGTGAGTATGTGTGTGAGTAACTTTTGGATGATTGTCGGTGTGTTACAGGATGTATAGGTGTATCACTACATATGATGAGTGAGTATATGTATGAGTGACTATATAGAACTGTTGGTAAATGAGAGAATGTGTATATAGATGGTGGAATTACTGAATTGGTTGTTGTAACTGGTATGGGTATCTCCATTTTTTTGAAAATGTTAATTTCTATTTTCCAATATGTGTTTTAAGGGTTACCTTACACTGAAAGGAGGTCTGTCACTCTGTCACAAAGATGGTGTCATCAGTGATGTCATGAGTGATGTAATATGTAATGTCATCAGCAGTGCATTACACGCGCAAGTTATAGTGAGTCCAACTAACTATAACGTGGAATTTCATTGGTTTTATGTCAGTAAAATTTCCAGCTAACTATAACTGGTGTGAAACCTATGGTTTTTTCAGTGAAAAAAAATATATATATATATATATATATATACATATATTTATATATATATATATCAGAAAACCTTCCTTTGACTCTTCAGTATATATATATATATATATATATATATATATATATATATATATATATATATATATATATATATATATATATATATATATATATATATATATATATATATATATATATATATATATATATATATATATTCACTGAAAAAACCAAAGGTTTCACACCAGTTATAGTTAGGAGTTAGCAGTTAAAAAACCTATGAAATTCACTGACAAAACCATAGGTTTCACACCAGTTATAGTTAGGAATTTGCATTTAAAAAACCTAATAAATTCACTGAAAAAACCATAGGTTTCAAACCAGTTATAGTTAGCTGGAAATTTTACTGACATAAAACCATTGAAATCCCCACGTTATAGTTAGTTGGACTCACTATAACTTGCGCGTGTAATGCACTGCTGATGACATCACATATTACATCACTCATGACATGGTCAGTGACATCACTCATGACATCACTGATGACACCATCCTTGGGACAGACTGACAGACCTCCTTTCAGTGTAATGTAACCTTTGAAACACATATTCAAAAATAGAAACTAACATTTTCAAAAAAGTAGAGATATCCATACCAGTTACAACAACCAATTCAGTAATACCACCATCTATATACACATCCACTCATTCACCAACAATTCTATATAGTCACTCATACATATACTCACTCATCATATGTAGTGATACACCTATACATCCTGTTACAGACCCACAGTCATCTAAAAGTTACTCACACACATACTCACACATGCAAATAAACGATTGAACATCCATTTATTTGTATATACAGCTATACACACACTACCACACATACTTACTCTCTTAAACAATCACTTATAGAAACACATACTTATTTAAACAGGAACTCTTACAATCTGTCACTCTCACATATACTCCCTTATATACATCAATACTCACATATACTAGATTAAAATATATGTCGTTACTGATAAAGACACTTGTGAGACAGTCATTCACTCAGTAACACACACATATACACACTCATCCACCCATACAGTCCTGCACATATGCTGTCTTCAAAACACATACAAACAGTGAGTCAGTCACCAACCCATGCAGCCACTTATACACAAAGTGAAACACTGATACATATATTTCAATATTTAAAAGTTATTCGCTAATACATGTATTCACTAAGATACACTTAATAAGCCAGTTAACCAATCATTTAAAAAAAAAAACCTTTTACATATACATATATAAAACATATTTATTTTTAAAAAAGACACACATTCACTGGATGGTGTCATCAGTGATGTCATGAGTGATGTCACTGACCATGTCATGAGTGATGTAATATGTGATGTCATCAGCAGTGCATTACACGCGCAAGTTATAGTGAGTCCAACTAACTATAACGTGGGAATTTCAATGGTTTTATGTCAGTAAAATTTCCAGCTAACTATAACTGGTTTAAAACCTATGGTTTTTTCAGTGAATATATATATATATATATATATATATATATATATATATATATATATATATATATTCACTGAAAAAACCATAGGTTATGCTAATTCCTAACTATAACTGGTCTGAAACCTATGGTTTTTTCAGTGAATATATATATATATATATATATATATATATATATATATATATATATATATATATATATATATATATATATATATATATATATATATATAGGTTTCAGACCAGTTATAGTTAGGAATTAGCATTTAAAAAACCTATTAAATTCACTGAAAAAACCATAGGTTTCACACCAGTTATAGTTAGCTGGTAGCCCGATGTGCCTTTGCTATATCTCAAGATATGTGCTCCAGTGGATTTTGAGTAATTTAGGTTTAAAAAAATATATATATCTATGGCAGCGCCCTGGTATGCGCTCCGGGGAGCGCCCCGGGTGCGACATGCGAGGTGCGCACGGAAATCTGATTGGCTCTTGGGTGTCTGTAAACATTCTAAACAGTCCAGACTGGCCGCCATCTTGTGTCTCGGTAGGATAGAGACACAAGAGGTGGGAAAAAAAGGGGGAAATGACCATAAGGGGGCAGGGTAGACCCCCCTGACCCCCTAGGTTTGATGTGGGGGCTATAAAAGGGCCCCGCTGTGCAAAATATATATATTTTTTTGATTTGCGCGGGGGAGCGCCCGGTACGCGCACCGGGGAGCGGACCGGGAGCTGCCCATGGGGAAAGAAGAATGACATAGTTTTTAAAAAAATGTAGCGTTTTTTTATAAATTGGAGGTAGTTCTAAAAAGAACTGTTTTTTTCTTCTTTTTGTTGTTTTATATTTTTTTAGTATTTTTGGAACATTTTGTACTTTTTTTGGCTTTTATGAACTATTTTATATTTTTTTGTTATTTTTTTGGGGGAGAAACTGGCTCAACTGGAGCAAAAAAAAAAAGACAATATTATGTTTTTTTGGGGCATTTGTGGTTGTCCCCAGCAAGGACGATGAGCTTTATGCTCAGTTCACCATAGGAGATTGTCTTACCACAATGAATACATGTTATACGGAAATCCCCAAACCGTGGCTGAATGCAAGCAATCGTCTCCCTTGCCTCTGGTCCCGATGGAGAGGGTTGCTTTCTTTTGGAGGTGGTGCTTGAAGATTGGGGAGGGTTACTGGCCAGTTCCCTCATCTCTGCAGCAGAATAGTTCATCGGATGCCTGTGCTGCATGTGGCGAATCATGGTGTTGTTTCCAAAAGAGTATTTTTTATTAGGGTTCCCCCTTGAAAGTTCCTTGCCACAGATTAGGCAAGTCACCTTGGCCGCATTGTTGACCACCAATGTAATCTTGTGGTGGTCCTCTTGGTGGTTGTGGTGGTGGTGGTGGTGCAGATGCTCCAGCTGCTGCTGCTACTGAAGCCATTTCAAAGTACAAAATATACCTCAAAGATTGCAAAACAGGTCTTCCTCAGTCAAAGGACAAAGTCAGAATAAGGAAAAAAGGTGGGGTCTTTCATCATTTGGAAAAAAAAAAGGCCTGAACCAATGAGAAGTGTTATTTTCAGGTCACAAGACCAGGGATTTCATCATTATGAAACCAAAACTGTTCTGCACCAATTAAAAGTGTTATTTTCAGGTCACATGACCGACGCGCTTATGCGGCGCGCCCCGGTTCGCATCGCGTAAGCGCGTCGGATGTTTACGTTGCGCGATCGTATTTGCACAAGTGCTTCCGGGTGCGCTTACGCCGTGCGTATCACGTGGACGCGGCTACGCGATACGTCACGATGATGTTTTCGTTCGTGGCAATAGCGCTAACGGGACGCTCTCCGGAGCGCGCCCTGGAGCGCTTCAAAAGACTACGCCTTCCGGGGCGCTCACCGGGGCGCGCCCCGGGAGCGCTCCAGGGTAAAAAATATATATATATATTTCACACCAGTTATAGTTAGGAATTAGTATTTAAAAACCTATTAAATTCACTGAATAAACCATAGGTTTCACACCAGTTATAGTTAGCTGGAAATTTTACTGACATACAACCATTGAAATTCCCACGTTATAGTTAGTTGGACTCACTATAACTTACGCGCCTGCAATGCACTGCTGATGACGTCACATATTACATCACTCATGACATGGTCAGTGACATCACTCATGACCTCACTGATGACACCATCCTTGTGACAGACTGACAGACCTCCTTTCAGTGTAATGTAAGCCTTGAAACACATATTCAAAAATAGAAACTAAAATTTTCAAAAAAATTGAGATACCCATACCACGTACAACAACCAATTCAGTAATTCCACCATCTATGTACACATCCTCTCATTCAGCAACAGTTCTATATAGTCACTCATACATATACTTATTCATCATATGTAATGATACACCTATACATCCTGTTACACACCGACAGTCATCCAAAAGTTACTCACACATATACTCACACATGCAAAAAAACTATTGAACATCCATTTATTTGCATGTACAACTATACATGCACTACCACCTTACTGTGAGGTTTTTCCTTACTGCGCCTGCCTAGATCTCAGAAAACTACAACTTCCAGGAGCCTTTGCTTCAGGAAGTATATTACGGGACATGCCCAGACTATGGTGCGTGTAATTTTGAGTCCGTCCTTTGTGTTGGTGATTTGTTTCCAGCCTTCGGGTGGTGGCAGGAGCGGCTGCTCCTGTCACGGAGAAGATTTACGTAGCGTAGCCGAAAAAGAAAGTAAGATTCTGCTGGGGACTTCGCGCTGGGAGCTGTTGCTCGCGGATTTCCCCAGATCTTGTACTGTGTGCTAGTATTAGTGTACTCGTATTTTTCAGATACGAGTGGGATACCGCCTGACTTGTTTGCGGTGATGGAGCGCTGAGGCGGTTGCTGCGTGTGGCCTTTGGAAGGCTTTTGTTCTCTGTGGAGTTTTGTTTCGGACTGTGCGAGGATTCACAGCGGAGCGTAGTGGTGTTCCACACGCTGCCGTGTGTGTTGGTGTTTTCTTCTGGAGCGGCGAGGTGGTCGCAACTTCCCGCTGCCGGATATCTGGTGGTGGTTTCAAAAGGTTATTGAACAAGCGGAGCATAGGGGGTGGTCTCAACTCCATGCTGCCGTCTTTCCTGGTTTCTCCATAGATAGCTATCAAAGGAGAGAAGAGGTAGAATCAACACTTGTTGCCTTCATTTTGTTTATGGGAACTGATATATACACTTTTATGAAAGCATTGGTAATTCCTGTGGAGTGCTAAGAGAGCTTCATCTCAAACTCGATAGGTTCTGCTATTTCTGGGGAAGCAGAATAAACAAAGGGTCATTTAGAAGTTCTGCTCTACATAATATGGTGTGTGCACACTCGCTAAAGATTCATATGCGTTGTATGTTAATAACTGGATATGTTATAACCTGTGCATTCATTTACAGGAGTGTGAACTGGGACTGCCTTAATAGCGCTGAAAGATTTATTACAGCCTTTAAAGGTACAGGAGCTCCAGTGAGATATAATGAGAGTAGGGTTGTATGCTGCCTAGTATTTATCCCTATTTTGTGTTTTGTCATTTCAGAACCCTTGTCCCTGCTGACCCTTTCCCTTCCCCGGTCCTCTATTCTTCATTTATCCCTCACTTGCTGGTTCGGACACCCTGTGATTTACTTTCGGGGTGTTGGTAACAGCTGGAGGTGGAACCCATATATTCATCAGCCGGATCCTGCGAGGCGGGCCTTGACACTTACTTCTAAGGAAACTTACACATACTTACTCTCTTAAACAATCACTTATAGAAACACATACTTATTTAAAAAGGAACTCTTACAATCTCTCACTCTCACATATACTCACTTATATATATATCAATACTCACATATACTAGATTAAAACATATGTCGTTACTGATAAAGACAATAGTGAGACAGTCGTTTACTCACTAACACACACATATACACACTCATCCATCCATATAGTCCTGTACATATGCTGTCTTCAAAACACATACAAACAGTGAGTCAGTCACGGACCCATGCAGCCACTTATACACAAAGTGAAACACTGATACATACATTTCAATATTTAAAAGTTACTCGCTAATATATGTATTCACTAAGATACACTTAATAAGCCAGTTAACCAATCAATATTTTATTAAAAAAACATCCATTTACACACTTATTTAAACATTTATTCTTCCATCGACTTTTACAAATACATATATAAAACATATTTATTTTTCAGAAAGACACACATTCACTGGATGGTGTCATCAGTGATGTCATGAGTGATGTCACTGACCATGTCATGAGTGATGTAATATGTGACGTCATCAGCAGTGCATTGCAGGCGCGCAAGTTATAGTGAGTCCAACTAACTATAACGTGGGAATTTCAATGGTTTTATGTCAGTAAAATTTCCAGCTAACTATAACTGGTGTGAAACCTATGGTTTTTTCAGTGCATTTAATAGGTTTTTTAAATTCTAATTCCTAACTATAACTTGTGTGAAACCTATGGTTTTTTCAGTGAATATATATATATACTAGCAGCCCGCCCCGGCGTTGCCCGGGGCAGAAGGCAGCTGGGGCAGCATTGCAGCAGGAGAGGCGCAGTAGTGCGGCCGGGAGCAGCAGAGCGTACTTACAGTGTTTCCTTGCTCCGGTTTTGTTGGTCCTAGCCGCTTCTGCCCACGCTCGTGTCCGCTGTTTCCCCCGACATCCCGACTTTGAGGAAAAGGCTTCCAAGCACTCATGGCCCCCGCCTGTCCCTCGGTGCGCACCCGCGACTCATGTCCGCTGTTTCCCCTGACATCCCAACTTTGAGTAAAAGGCTTGCGAGCACTCATGGCCCCCGCCCGTCCTTCAGTGCGCACCTGCGGCTGCTTCACTTACCTCAGCCGCCGCTCCTCCCCACGCTGCTGAGTTTACCGTTCCACTGCTCCTCCGCTTCTCGCTGCTCCTCACAGCTTGTTCGCCGCTCACCGCTCCTCCCTGCCTGTCCTTAGCTCCTCCCCACGCTCATGTCCGGCGCTCTTCCTCTTGCTCTTGAACGTCGCTCCTCCCGAGCTCCCGATGTCATCATGCACGTCGCGGCCGGCGCTACTTGCAGGGACTACTTTTTTTAATTCCTACTTTTTTTAAAGACCGTATAAACATTTTTTTATATAGCCTATGTCCTTCTGCTTGCCCTGAGGTTTTCAAAGATGTCTTGGGTGTTTGGATTGGTGGTGTACTTTTAGAGTTTACCTGGCTCAAAGGACACAGTTCTCTCTTTATAATAGTAGTATATATATATATATATATATATATATATATATATATATATATATATATATATATATATATATATGATATAGCCCGGGGAGGTGGCGGTCCCTGGGGCTGCGGGAGGCCCCCGCAGTGCAATCAAGTAGCCCTAGGGCAGTAGCACTCCCCAGGGCTGCAGACCTTAGCATCTTTATTTTTATTTATTTATTTCAATTTTTTTATTGAAGAAACAACAAACAAAAAGAAAAAGAAAAGAAAACTTCAGGTGACATTTGAACTGTAGCAAAGTTACATCAGTACATTCCAGACATCAAAAAGTAATAATACAGAATAGAGAAAATGGATCAAGGGGACTCGCACACCTCCACATCTTCTAGGCATATCGGGGGCTCGCAAACATCCCCACAGTAATGATTCCATGCCTTCCAAACCTTCCCCCACTTCTCAGGAAACCCCCTAGCCACATACAATGAGCGTTCTCTACACATACACCAATCTAAGTCTTCCACCCACTTCTCTATCAGGGGCGCCTGGCTTGCTCCCCACAACTGAGCAATGTTACGCTTCGCTATCATGCATGCCAATGTCACCCACTGCTGCCTATGTACATTCAGGTCTGTGGGCTTCTGAACATTCAGGATACACCTGCGGGCCTCCGGCCTTATCTCCACCCCAAGACCTCTCGTAACTTATCGTGGATCTTCCCCCAATAAGTTTGCACCACCGTACAGTGACATAAAGTATGTATGAACGTTCCAAGTTCCCCACATCCCCTCCTCCACCCTCCATCCTCAGAGCGACCCATCCGGATCAGAACCGGCCCGAGACATACTACCTGTGCAAAATCTTCAATTGCATCACCCTGAGCCGCATCTGTATTGCTACCACCCGCGGAGAGGAAACAGCCTCTTGCCAATCTTCATCATAAAGCACCAACCCGTTGTCATTCCAATGCGATTTTATAAGTACCAACGGGTCCACCATATTATTTATGAGTTTTCTATATAGAGATGGTCTTTTCAGGGAGGTAACACCCGGTCTTCAAGGGGGGAAGCGTCAGGAAGTAGGGTGTCTTTGGGGATATGAGTGAGCAATGCATGGCTAATTTGAAGATAGCGATAGTGTTCATGGTCGTGAAGGTGATATTGTCACTGAAGGGAGTGGAATGTGTTTACCGTGCTCCCTCCCCATACGTCCTTAATCTGTGTGACCCCAATGAGGTCCCATTTATCAAAACCTTTAGTCTTCCAAAGACTTTCCAGTTTCTCCGAACTCCACAACGGGGTGGCAAGTGTGAGCTTCCCCTCCCACTTAAGTTGCCTATTAGCCGTATGTCACACCTTGATGGCATGCGCTGTGTGCCCCTCTAAGGGGAACTGACCAGGCCTGGCATAGAGCGCTCTATAAAGTAACCCCCTGGCACCTGCCAGTGGTCCACGGCATATCCCGGGACTCCGGGGGGACCGTAAATAGCTTGATTCACTGCGGCTAACTGAGAAGGCCAGTAATATTTTCACAGATCTGTTAATCCTATCCCCCCATGGTAGCAAGGAAGAGTGAGTTTAGCAAACACAATACGGGTCTTGCCGTCCCACAGTAACTGCCTCTGTAAGGTCTCTATGTCTTTGAAGTATGAAGCCGGGACCGGGTCCATCGCATTTTGAAGTGCGTTCAAAAACCGGGGAAGGGCCATCATCTTGAAAAGTACTACTCTACCCAAAAGGGAGAGTGGGAGTGCCTTCCAACGTGCCACATTGCCCTTAAGTTGAGTTGGAGGGGGGCCCAGATTGTTAGCAAATCATAGTTTCGGATCAAGTGTAACATAAATGTCGAGGTACTTAAACCTTACCTGTTCAATTCGTATCAGGCAAGTATGCAGAACTGCCGGAGGGTCTCCTCTGAGAATGAAAAGAACCGATTTCGACCAATTGATTGCAAAGCCTGAATATCTCCCAAAAATAGCAAGTATGTCCAGGAAACACCTCAGGGATCCCCCTCGGATTAGTAAGATAAAGCAAGATATCATCCGCATAGAATGAAATTTTGTCCTCCCATTCCAGCGTCACAAATCGACCGGTCCCATTGAACCCAAGCCGCAAGCGCCTCCAGGGCCAAGGCAAAATGGAGCGGGGACATGGGGCAACCCTATCTCGTACCCCTGCTGAGGGGAATGTCAGAGGATTTCCGATTGTTTACGACAACTCTAGCCAGAGGGGTCGCATATAGGAGACGCACCCAGGTAATAAACTCTGGTCCAAAACCCATCTTCCCCAACACCGCAAACAAGTAAGGCCATTCAACCCTATCAACCCTATCAAAAGCCATAGTGGCATCCAAAGATACAAATATTGCCGCCTCCTTAATTTTAGGCGCCATGCCCAGCACCCCATGCAACCTACGCAGATTGAGGGCTGTATTCCAACGCGGCGTAAAACCGGACTGATCCGCATGTATCAGGGAGGCGATAACTTTGACCAGCCGTGTCGCCAACAGCTTCGCCAGAACCTTAGGCTCAGCATTTAGTAAAGCGATAGGTCTGTAGGAGGAACAACACGTCCTGGGTTTGCCCGCTTATTAATGACCATAATGTTGGCCACATGCTGGTCCTACGGAAAATGCCCCTGCTCCCTGCTCTCCTCATACATGGAGCGGAGGAACGGAGCGAGCCGATTGGCACTCTACCTATACAGTTCAATGGGGATTCCGTTCAGACCCGCGGCCTTCCCTGAGTGTCCTCCCCGTATAGCCTGCGCCACTTCGTCATCCGTGAGCGGCGAATCTAGATATTTCCGGTTATCTTCCGATAGGGCAGGTAATTGGAGGTCCCTGACGATTGCACTATTTTCAGTCTCTGTATACATCTCCTCCGAGGTATATATCCCACTGTAGTACTCCGCAAAACTATCTGCTACCGCATGTGGGTCTGTAATTTTACATGAGCCCTCCCCCTGCAACTCCGGCACCAGTCGCGATGCCCACTCTCCCTTTTCAAGCCAGGCTATCAGCTTCCTAGCCTTATCCCTGTGTTCGTATATTCTACTTTGTGTCTCCTCATTCTGCTCTTTAGCCTTGTCCCTAGCTAGGCCCCTAAACTCAGTCTGTCGCAATTTTAGCCAGAGCACTCCCTCCGGCGTGGCCGCCTGAGCTACTTCCCTTTCTAATCTCAATACTTCCTCTTCTGCCTTCTCCAACTCCGCCAGTCGTTCCTTCTTCTTCATGTTGATCAGGGACAAGGCCTCCCCCGGACCACCGTTTTATATGCCTCCCAAAGACTCTGGGCCAACTCCACTGTTCCCTTGTTTTCCTGGAAGTACCCGTCGGTGACCGTGATCATTTCCTTCCTAGTGGCAGGGTCCTTCAGATGCCCAGCGCTAATTGGAGCAACTCTGCCTACATTAAAATAGTCAATCTCCAACCGGAGCCAGACTGGCGAGTGATCTGAGATGCCTCTTCCTAGGTACCGCACGTCCCAGACAGTATAAGCCTGAGACGCTGGCGCCAGGACATAATCTATCCTTGACAGGCTATGATGTGCGGCAGAAACATGCATGTAGTGCACTCCATTCGGATTACGTACCCTCCAGCCATCCACAAGCCCAGTCTAAAAAATTGGGGAGCCACCTTTGTGCCGGTCGTAGCATCCGAGCGGGCTGTCGATCTACCTCACCGTCCATTACTGCATTAAAGTCGCCTTCCAGCACCTAGAGGCCCAGGGGCAAAGTTAGGAAGATAGAGCCCAGGCCACGGAACATGTCAGATTGAAGACCAGGCGGGACATAAATGGAGACGAAGGTGTCTGTCCTCCGCTCCCATTGCCCCGATACTCCAATGTACCTACCGTGCTTGTCGATCCAAGTTGCCTGAACAGCCATGGTTAAGGAATTTTTCACCAACACACCGACCCCCCTCGACCCTGAAGTAAACTCAGTGTGCGCCACCAACTTATATCCTCCTTTGTGCAAGGCCATGCAATGATTCCCTATGAGATGCTTCTCTTGTAGCAGCACAACATCCGGGGAGTGTCTTTGAATATATTAGCTAACTATTCCTCTCTTAATCTTATCCCCCAGGCCATTCACATTCCAACTAAGTACACTTATCCCCAATCCCTGTCTGACAATCACCATAAATGTAAATGTGGGTGTACTTGTAAAGCGCGCTGCGACTCCATGGAGTATCCTGGCGCTGAAGACCGTTGGGGAACCCGTCCTGATTTTCCCTGTGAGATGGTCCCTTTCTGGGTATCTCCAAGGTGAAACCAGGCATCCCCGGCGTCTGTGGGGGGCCGTTGTAAAGATGAGGCAAGCTTAATGCCCAGAGTTGCCGAGTGTGTTCCCTGGTTAGAGTAGGCACCGAGGCGAGAATTATCGAGTCCTTTTTGACCCTGGTCCACGACCCTGCCGCGTCAGGAATTGAACCCTGGTCCAAGGCCATTCTCTGCTTATGGGTCTGCCACCTCTAACCAGTGAGCCATACCATAATGCTGGTATGCAAACAATACCCTCACATTCCTGTCACCCGACATTAACAAAATCAAACAAGTCACAAAAAATCCCTTGGACATCAAAATCGCGAGGTCCCTCAACCCCCACCCCCTCCCTGTACCCCTGCTCATGGCTTCCGCCCATCCCCAACTGGCAGTGCACCTGTCGCCCCATAGACTAAGCTACTAACTAACTAAAAGTAGAAAGGAGGAGGAAACCAAGACCCCATCTCCCCCCAACCCCTTCGAAGAACTACCCCATTTTGTGTCCTTGACAGCTCGTAGTTCAGGGACCAAAACAAACAAAGTAAACGTTTGTCAAACCCATTACCTGACAAATATCAAAAGCCCCAAATAGTCTGCGGTCGCCGTCATTCCTGCTCTTCCAGTCCGCCACCTCCATCACGTCCTTGCCGCTCCGATCCTCCTGGGGGACGATTTTACAACGAGTCTGAAGCCAACTCTGCGTTATCAAAAAAACAGACCCTCCCTTCAGCCTTCACTCTCAACCGGGCGGGGAACATCATTGCATACTTCAGTCCTCCGTCCCTGAGCTTCTTATTTACTCTGAGGAAACTTTGGTGCTGTTTCTGGACAGTTTGAGTGAAATCTGGGAAAAAGGAGATAGTAGAGTTTTCATATCTGAGGGGGCCTCCCAACCGGGAAGCCTGCAGGATAGCGTCTCTGTCCCTGAAGTTTAACACCCTCACAATCATTGGGTGAGGAGGGGCCCCAGGCCTGGGTCTCCCCCCCGGCACTCTGTGTACTCGTTCAATCATAAAGAAGTTACCCAGTCCCTTGGGCTTAAGATGGTTGAGGATTATGTTTCCAACAAACAGGTCCGGGGCCGGGCCCTCGGCCTTCTCGGGAACGCCAATAATACGGACATTATTACATTGAGCCCTCCCCTCATAGTCGTCGAACTTCCGATTGGTCAGTGCGCTGGAGGCCTTCAGGTCTCACACTTCCTGTTGGAGCTGTGCCACATCATCTGTCAAACTTACGGTCTTAATATCTAGAGACTTGACTTTTTCACTTGTTTTAGTAAGATCCACCCATATGAGATTGACCTCGATGGTAACAGTGTCAATGGACCCCCAGCCACTCCACTCCGCCCAGGCACAGCAATGGCACACAACTTCCTCTGGTTGGATAGCAACGAGCAACGAAACAGCACCACCAACCGGCCTGGACCCCAGGACAGGTAGCCGGACAGGCTCAGTCGCCTGGCCGCTATCCCCGAAAATCACCTGGACCTCCGGAGTTCATATCCCGCAATCCTCAGCACCGCCGCTGCTCCGCTCACACAGTCCTGGACGGGGGGGCTAACCACCGCTCACAGAGCTGCCACAGCTCTGCTGAGATCACAGGCAGCACCCAATCCGTACTGGGGCACGACCGATGACTTCCGGTCTGCAGCCCCGGCATTGTTGCTCTTGCGTCCTGCTCCCTCGCCAACTCCAGTGCCCGGCTCCAGCCAGTGAACAGACCTCAAGCAACAAGAGGCGTAACTCTGGCCCCCAAAGTCACAGCGGGGTCGAAGTCGCTGGAAAGCGAACTGCTCACCCTTCGCTAACTAGCGGCAGGGTCCACGACCAGGCTTAATTTCAGGATGTTGGGGTAGGGAGACAGGTCCGGCGGAGCGTGGCTTTCACGTAGCCATCTTGGTCCGACGCGAAGCTCCTCCCCCTAGCATCTTTTGTCATGTTCGTATCTAGGACCCTAATTCTATATTCCTGATTTATGCCCTTGTGAGGTTATAATCAATAATATCCTGATAAAGGCATAAGAATCAGATTCATATTCAGTAATAGCCCATGCAATCCAAAGCACAGCATGGTTATTCCCATCGACTCCTAGAAAGCACAACGCATTCTTTAAACAAACCAAGCCTCCAGCAGCCCGGGAAACCCCCCTGCTTTTTTTTTTATTTGAACAAGAACTCCTGAAGTTCAGCAAGAACTGTTAGTTCTTGGTGACGTCTTATGTCCAACCTTACGTCAAACCTGGCACCTTTCAGGTATAAAATACCAACAGTTGCCTTAAGAAAACACACAGTGGTTTGGAGCAGAGCGGCCATCTACTTGCCCGAGAGCCCAGCTGATGCGAGTACCCACGGAAGCCGCCCCTCCTGTTTGACACACTGAGAGAGACTCTGTCTTTTTCTCTAGCCGAGAAAATCCAGCTCCGGTGTTTCCAGCCTACCCTTGCGGGTTGCTGGAATATCGAGTCCTGAGGAAATAGATACCAGACCTCCCACATTCTATTACCAAGGTATGGAGCTGACTAAACCCTAAAGAGAATTCTTGATGCAGATTCTTGGCAAAATTATCTTAACTAACTTAACTTAAAGCTGCTACATACTCATCCCTTGCAGAGTATTAGGCTTAGGTCAGGTACACCGGGGTAGGCTTAGTTAGAAGCACCAGTTGAGTATTTTAGTCAATGTATTTGTGTATGTATATATTTTATCCATTTTAAAGTATCATATGGCTAAGAAACCATATCAATGCTTTTACAGTATTATTTCATAATACTACTTTTACTGTACGCACTTTACTTTACTTTAAGTATTGCAATTGTGGCAATTCACTTCTCTTGTATGAGAAAGAAGACTGCTCAATAAATAACACCTTTTTATTGAAAACGCCTGTTTCTCTATTTCTCTGCACTCTGGTGAAACTAAGTATGCACTGCTGACTGAGTGAAATAGCCGTCTATTGTTTTCACACGACTCTAGAGATATACTCTTATTCTGAGGGAGCAAAGTTGTCCTGTTTATGCAGTTGTCGGAAACTGAATTCCTTCTTGTCTGAGCCAGGGGAGCTTGTCCCTCCCTATCTCATTCAAGAAAGTTTCCAGTGACCTCTGAGCTAGCTGGAGCAAACCTAAATTAAGTTTAGCATAGTCAGTAGAGACCTAGATGACCTCAGTCCTACGTCTACACTGCTGTTTATGTTATTCCAATGCGCAGAGCCTATTGGGAAAATAGGAACCACACTACATGGCGCCCAACGTTTGGTAAGGCGATAATCTAACGCAAGACACTAGAGTCGTGCTTGTTCACACAGAAACCTTTCCCCGTAAAAACTCCAATAGACGTCTGGAGTGGGTGAAAGGTTAATATCCTCCGGAACTTAGTAGGATGAGAATCCTATGTATTAGTTTCTGGTTTGATCAACGTTGAAGAATACAGTGTTCCAAAATATTGTGCACCTATCTTTGTTTCCTTGAAACTCAATCTGCAACAGAAAACTTTCAGTTAGTTAAATGGCTGAAAGTGACGAAGAAAGGGAGCGAGCAAGAATAGCAGCTCGACTCTTAGAGGAAGACACAAGTCTCCATGAAACTGAACCGGATGCAATACTCATTCCGGTCAATGTAAGAAGAACTATAACTCTAAAACTTATAGAAAATGGACTGACAGCACAAGGTGGTACAGTCATATTCGTGATAGAGGCACATGAATATCGGCAGACAGAGGTATTCTATTCATGGATACATTTTCCAGCAGCACACGCTTCGACAAAAGACTTCCACTATTACAAAATAGAGGAACCTCCGGATGAATACACTCCTTTCGAGGAGATTGAAATCCCACTAAAATACCAAGAGCACCTGCTCTGGTTTAAAGGCGCCCTAAAAACATAATGATCACATCACCAGGCTCGGTCCACTAGGTAGACCAGAAGAAACAGGGCCGGTCCTATGCAACTATGTAACACACCCAGACTACGAAATAATGTCAAGTGAACAACTCCTAGTTAAACTAAAAGAATTAACAAAGGCATATATATAAAGAACCTCCAGAAATTTAAGGAAACAGATATAGCACCCCAACCATTGGAACTTGCCAGAATCATAGAAAACTCCTATGAAGAGCTAGGAAGAGATAGTTTGGGTGGGAAACCAGTAAAACCCCAACTAACTGAAAATCCTGAAAAAACATTTATTAAAAATAATTTAAAGACTTCAAAAAAGAACTGGGATGATAATAAACAATCTACTCCCAGGGAAAAACGTTTCCAGTCCAGAGGAAGGTCTCCTCAGCATAGAGAGAGATCTCCAGGCCGAGAAGACAAGTCTCCCCAAAGGGAACCCTCTGAAAAAAGATACAACCTTAGAGATAGGGATAAAATAAGAAAACCAGACAGATATCAAGATGTTGATACACGTCCCTCTAGATCCTTCTCACTGAATCTTTCTCGATCTTCCTCACAGAAATGGGAAAGAAGAGGACGGTCAGAACACAGAGAAGAGCACATCAAGTCCAAAGACAAGGAACCTGCTCATCAAAGTAAAAAATTACAATTTCCCAGAAAGAAGGTAGCAAGTATTAAAACTAAACATGCCGAGAATTCTGAGGACACAGCTGGAAAATGGAGAGTGGGCCCAGACAATTCTAGACAGCGGAGCAGAAGTGACCATAGCTCACAAGACCCTGATGAATCTTCTGGAGACAGTGGACACGAATGAGTACATTCACGTGGAAACTGCAGACACACGAGTTAGTGTGCCTCATAAGCTATATGAAATAACATTACATATAGAGGGAGATAAAACCAGGAAAATAAAAAGTCTCTTTTGGGAAAAACTTTCAAAAGGCTATGACATTCTGTTAGCTGAGAAAGACTGGCCACCAGAGTTTGTCAGGGAGTGCCATCATGGCGAAGAAATGATTATGCCTGCCTTCTCGAATCATATCCCGATTCATAAACAAATACACATAGCAAGAAAATGGGCAGTAGCCCAAGCTCATGCTTTATACAAAAATCATGTAGGATGGGACGAGGACTCACCTCACCACAAAATCCAGTTAAAGAATCAGCCCACTGCACAAAGGCAGTACCCAGTTAAACAAGAAGCAAAAAAACAAGTCAGGGAGATCTTAGATCAACTTGAAGAACAAGGGGTGATCGAAACATGCACCTCTCAAATGAACCATTCTTTGTTTCCTGTCTCCAAGCCAGACGATTCATATTGTCTAGTTTTGGACTACAGACACCTTAACTCCTTTGCAGTACAAAACTCACATAGTGCAGCACTAATGAATAACATTGTGCGCAAAAAATACAAAACGACATTAGACATCTCTAATGGATTCTTCTGTCAAAACATAGCACCTGAAAGCAGGTATTTGACCACTTTCTCAATATTTGGATCGCAAAAACAATTTTGCCAACTCCCACAGGGATTCAAGAATAGCCCAGGATTATTCTCAGTAAGGGTAACAGAGTTACTACAAATATATGATGATGAAGCACTATCATATGTCGATGACATCTATCTCACAGATGATGACCTGGAGACTCACTTAAAAAGGGTAAACACCATAATACTTTGACTCGCCTCAGAGGGTTACAAATTCAACTTTAAAAAGTCACGAATTGCCCATCTAACTGTCCTATTTTTGGGATATGAATTATCAAGTGAAGGCAAAAGCCTGGCAGACAATTTCTTAGAGAAATGTGCTGTACTCCAAGCACCAAAAACGCTGAAGAATTTACAATCACTACTAGGTTTCCTGAATTTCAGAAGAACATACATTCTAAATTATGCGGGGAGGGTTAAACCTCTCTATGAATTAATAAAACAAGATTCCAAACAAACCAATTGGACTCAGAAACACACAGAAATTTTGAGATCACTACAAACAGACATGTTAACTAAAACAAAATTGCAAACACGTGAGAACATACGCAATCTTGTAATCCGAGTCATCCCAGGAAGATGCGGATTCACATACCTGACCTCTAATGAGGGAGAAACGGTACCTATAGCTTACAAATCACATTTGTACACTGAAGCTGAAATGAAATTCAGCTCCACAGAAAAAATTCTAACTGCGGTTAGAACTGCTGTAGCAAAAGAATGAGCCCTAGCCCAAGGCAGAAGAATATCTGTTCTTTCAGCAGAATCAGCCCTTGAGGCGTCAACAAGTCCTCGTAACCTGGTTAAAGGGGTATTAGATCCAAAATGGATAGAATGGGAAACTTCTTTTGCTACAGAAGACGTGAAATACTATTTTGACCAAAAACTGAAAAAACTAGATGATCTAGTATATGAACGGGAATATCCTCTGCCAACTGAAATTCTGCCTCTGGAAAAATATACCTGCGTAATCTATATGGACAGATTCGCGCAACACTATGATGTAGAAAAGAAATCCTATGATGCAGCGTGCGCGATTGTTAAAGGTCGCTGGCGCTCTGGTAAATTCAAACCAATGATTACCAAAACAGAATCACTCTGGAAATGTTCAGCTCAGCGAGCTGAAATAAAAACCTTAAAGATGGTGCTTGAAAATGCCGCTTGTGAATTCCCCTCACTAATAGTGTGCGATTCGTATTTCTGCGTCAAATCCTATAACAGTGACATGCAGACATGGATCAAAAAATGGTTACAAAGATGACACAGGTGCTACAATAAAGCATAAAAGGCTTTGGGAACAGGTAGTTCTTTTGCAGAAAGAACTACGAAAGACTCACGTGATACACACATTGAGTCATCAACATGATGGTGTTCACGTTGCAGGGAATTCATTGGCTAACACAGCCACAGCGGAAGCGGTTCACCCAGCTTCCGTAGCCACTGAAAAGCGTTCAGAAAAACACATAGATGGAGAAACCATGCTAGCGGTAAAAGCCTCATTAAAAGGCGATTATTCAGCATTACCTCTCAACTATCTACTCAATAATACATACATAATTGATGCAAACTCCGTTCCATTTGCTCGAATCCCTGGAGTGGGTGATAGGGTAATATCAAACATGAATCGGAGAATCTTCTTATTACAAGAAGCACATATGGGGTTGAGTCTGAGGCACCAAGAGATCCTGAAATCTCTGATGGAACTACAATCGGAGTACTGGTGGCCGGGAATGAGCGTAGATATCTACTATTTTGCAAAAAATTGCAAGGACTGCAACAGAGATCGCAGTTGTGAACCGGTCCAGCCTGTAGCCCAGATACCACTATTACATAGCATCAGGCTATCTATAGCGCAGAAATCCAGTCGGAGAAATGCGTCCCCATAATAATTTAGACTGAATTCACTTAAAATGTAGGCCCCAGCGCTCGGCTTACCCCAGAACTGTTATAAAAGATTTGCGAGTCTTTATCGGCACATACGCAATTGGCATGCTACATTCTGATCAGGGTCCTGCGTTTAGCTCTCGAGCTTACAAAGAGGCCATGAACAGTATGGGCATCGCATTGCGGTATTCTTCTCCCTTCCATCCTGAGGGAAATGCGGTTGTGGAAAGAAAAAAACGGGATATAAAGCAATCTATAACGGCGAGGGTATTAGGTTCGGGTGAGGGGTGGGTCAAACATTTAATAAGTGTCCAACGTAGTCTTAATAATCTGCCAAGAAACTCTCTAAAAGGTCTCACTCCATACAAACTATTGTTCGGAACTAGTATGCATATTCAGGACTTAGATAGTCACACTTCAGTGGTAGAAGAAAAAACTTTGATATCAAAGATCATTTGGCTGTTTTACAGGATTTAAATGGAAAAAAAAACTGAGTAACATGAAGTTGAAACAACAGTCGACAGCCACTGAAGAAAAACCACCTGTCCCAGCAAGACCTGTCTCGATTCCAAAGATTGGGGATCTGGTCAGAGAAAAGATTGCGGTAAAGAAGGAATTTGGGCCTTCGTACAGAAAAGCAGTACCTGTCTTAGCTATCAACGGAACAAGATCAGTAGTACTACCGCCCCTTGCTGGTAAAAAGGAGAACCGAGTTGTATCCATCGACCTGGTAAAACCACAATCATGTGGCCAATAATAAGTAGTAGGCCAAGTGGACTATCAAGAAATAGCAGAATACCGAAATTTGCTACAATCCAAGAGGCTCATGCTGAGAGACTAATCCAAATTGATAAATCTGCAATAAATAAAAAAGGACTATGCAATAATGCCATGGAACTTGTGCCTCTTGAAACCCAAATAGTAACAGTTCGTCAAGAAACACCAATCTACAATGATGTAGCCTCAGAGTATTCTAATGAAACAAAGAAAAATGCAAAAGCAACTGAAAATCCAGAAGCAATTCCAGCAAATGACAGAACTGCATCAGGCTACTTCATCAATTTCGACAACTTCTCTGAAGACCCAAGCAAGCATGAAGAAATGCCTCCTACAATAACTTTTAATAACAAAGGGGCATATTACCAAGCAATAGCGATAATTATCGCTATTGCTTGGTTAGAAACAAAAATTTACTGAGCTGCGGCGATTTTTACCTTAAATAAACCTTGGTATTACCAAGGTTTATTGCAAATGCGATAAAAATTGCCGCAATGCATGAATATCGCTGAAAAGTCAGCGATATTCATGCATTACCGGGGTAATGCTCTTAGACATGTTATCCACCTCCCATTGGATAACATGGCTAAGAACTGCTCAGGGCAGGTGTTAGCTTTTGGAGATATTCTCGCTTAGCGCAAATATCTCCAAAAGTTGGTAATAGAAGATAGCGATGTTAGCGACTGTATACAGTCGCTAACATCTTGGCACGCCCTCTTTGCATGTCATTAGTGATAAACATCACTGACATGCAAAGTGGGGCCCAAGATGGTCGCTATCTCCTACTAGCTGTCGCTAACTGGTGTTAGCAACAGCTAGGTAATAGGGAGATAACTTTATCTCCGGTTTCTTGGCTTTTAAAGCCAAAAAAGCGGAGATAAACCCCCTTGATAATATGCCCCAAAGTAATTGAACTTTTTTAACAACTAAAAGAAACATATCTAATTTCACCATGGATTGAATTTTGGATCGTGTTAGGTGTACTTTTCCTCCTGCTTTGGCTCATCATGGTTCTTTGTTTGGGAAAATTCATTGAAGGAAAATATAGTACAATGGACACAGAAAGTCAGAACATCAACTTGGTCCTAAAGCCACACACATCCTCTCACATCGAGAAAAGAGAACTGTCATCAGTGAACATCACAGCCATTCCAATACCCGGTGGGGTAGCTTGGGACAGAATTGATTATGACATTCTTGGCCCGGTCGAGCTCTTGAAGTATCCTCACCAGCTCAAGATTTCATTAAGTGATTTTGTGACACCTAGTACCTTCTCTGATGACTGGGACTTTGAAAACATTAATAATATGATGTCAGATTAAGTAATGTCAGCTAAATTTACAGAACAAGATTACTTGCAGGGTTCTTCCAATTATGAAGAGCTATACTGCTATAACCATTATGGGGATCACTATTTGCATAAAACTGCTCAGCCTAGAATTTTTTTATATTTTAACCAGTGGGAACACTGTCCAACGCCACCAAAAGGCAGTTCGAAATTTTTTTTTGAGAAATTCCAATACTTCTCAGGGTTTAATAACAGTGATCCTAGAACGTTTTATTTTAAAATGTTAAATAGAACAGGAATGAAAACAATGTTGACAAATACTAAGCATGGGAAAATTTTGCGGATCTGGTGTTCGCGAATTTTGCAAATTTGCGAACTCGCAATCCGGAAAATCCGCGAATTCTTGCGAATTTGCGGATTTTTTTTTGTTGTGTTCGCTAGGATTTCTGCCAGTTCGTAAAGGATTTCTGAAAGTTCCCGAGGGTTTTGTACCAGTTCGCAATTGCGAACTTACATGTCGGCTCGCAACGGTCACGATTATGTTGTTTCTACGTCTGGTTCATCATCAGAGGTTCCCAGCACCCTATGTTTCACCCCTGCCACCCTCTGGTACATCAATGCCACCCTCTGGTTCATCATCACTGTAGATTATGGGGGGAAAGAGCAATCACACCTGCCTGCTTCAACTGACATGAATTAATTTGGGGTTGATTTATTAATGTGTCACTGTTTTAAAATTCCAGTCTGGCACCTGCTTCCTTATCTGTAATTTGCTTTCTGTTGCAGTGCAATTTTTTTTCCAGGACCTTTGTGGCCTACTTGTAGCTATTCTATGAGCCTGCTGTGAGGGTCAGAGCAGGGTCATACAATTGTTGCAACTAGCAACTGAACTCTGGAGGGGCCCTTGTCAGGAAGCACTACAGGGAATGGTTACTAATGATGAGTTTGAACTTTTGAACCTGCTTTCACTTTTGCAAAACTCGTTTTTCTGCAGAACAGCATTACAGCAACTGTAATGCCCCAAACAAGCTTATATGAGAAAGTTGATTTCTAATCCAAAAGTTATCCAAAGAAAATCAAAAGGCCTCAAATCCAAAAAAGTGCAGGCAAATGTCAACCTGAGGAGTTATTCTGATAAAAATCATCATTTTCAGAAGGTCTATGCTGCTTCCTAGTAGATATCTTGTGCAGAATTGCAATTTTTGTAATTTCGCGAGTGCGAGATTGTTGCTGCTCGCCGCACCTACATGTTCGCAATTGCGAACTTACACCGCACGCCGCAAAATTGTATCACCAAGAAAAAAAATCCGCTGCGTGCGAATTTGCGGATTTTCGGTAAATTCGCGAGCGTTCGCAGATTGCGAATTTACCGAAAATCCGCAAAATCCGCGAGCGGAACGGATTTTCCGCCCATGCTTAACAAATACTAAATTGATTTACTCAGAAAAATTTCATGACAAAATGTCTACATTAGGTTTCGAATTTTGGAAAAACACCATTGAAACAAAAACAATCTGGGGTTCTAAAGATTGGCAAGTACAAGGCCTAGAAGCACTGTTTAGGGCCTGCATGATCCCAGAACAAATGATATTCTTGAATGACACAATTCAACAAACTACTTGTCTTGGCCTAGCTAAGATAAAAAACTTGAATACACCATCTATTCCGAAACCCATGCCTTATAGTGAAAGCACTACTGATGTGGAGATAGACGTTTCTAATATTTCACACCAAAACAGAACACATACTGATTGGAAAAAGTGGTTGATCTGGCCAATAGACACGAATAACTGTCAAGATAGATTCCTGAACAAAACACAGGGGTTCAAAATGACCAGACCAGACCCTAGATATTCCCAGAGACAACATCCAGGGATAGTTACAACATACAGTGTAGGGAAACTATGCCTTGAGTGGCTACAGAAATCCACACTGGCTGAAATTAAGCAACACTTGACTTTACTTAAAGACAGTGCTGACTTGCGTGATTTCATAATGGGACCACGCAAACAGCGTCAAAAACGTTGCATAGCGGCCGGTGTATACGCTGCATACAACGAAGCATGGAAAGTAATGCAAATTGAGACAGCAGAAAAAATACGAGAAATTGATCATATAAATTTGGAAAAATCACTTTCTGTTGTGGACAATGGGTTAACGAGTCTGTCTTCCAGAATATATTCACTGGACAGCATTGTATCATCTGCCTTTGATATAATAGAGCAGGGCTTACTAATGTTACAACATGGTCAGTCTCAATTACGTTCTATTGTACAGCTTGGCTGGACGTTGCAAAATCTGCGTTCAGGCAAGGTACCATGGCGTTTAATCAACACAACGTCATTATTCGGTATCTTTAACCTTACAGATAAACAAATCAGTTTGGCACAAAAAGGAGCAGACTATACGATTCTGAGCATTGAAAAACTCGAGATTACCATTGACAATGTCAGAGAGACCTGTCATTGAATGGATAATACATGGAACGATTACAATTCCGATAACAACTTTCCAGTTTAATTACTGTCAAGAGTATATACCAGCAGGCCAGTATGAACGGTTGGGTAAAGAATACATCAAATCAACCTGGGATTTACCTTATACACACAGATGTTATAGTGAAGGAAACAGAGAGGTATTTCTTAGTGGTAAAAATTGTAAAAAATCACTAAGCGGTACACTTCTGTGTCAAGGAATTAATTTGCATGGAGCCTGCGAAGGGTCTTCAAACAACCTTTAATGTCACCTGCATGGCACGCCTGCAAAACAGATAGAGCCATTCTTTAGACCACTTTCAAACGGTAGTTACATTTTAATAAGTGACCATAGCTGTTGTGGCATTCTGCCAGGAAAAGCCTACCTGACAACTGTAACTTCCAGGGCAATTTGCTGTATGCAAGTATTGTATCCACACAGCAATCCAGATATGGGGGCTGCGTTATGGCCTCGGTTGAATATCTCTTCTATTCGAATTGATACTTTAAGCAGAATGAAGTCTATTCTTTTACAAACAACTGTGCCTCTAACGTCATCAAAAGAAACATATGATCTGCAAGTTGCAAGGACACCAGCAGTGGTACATACCCTCTTATCAACAAATTGCCCCATACATTTCGTAGAAGTGTTGAGCCAAATCTTAAACATGTCTGATACCAGTGGCATCGCACATGTATTTAAGACAATTTTTTTCGGGACTGTTAGCATCCTTTGAAACAGTTCTGGGCATCTTCCCGAATTTTGTCCATTCTGTCTTTGACGGCCTACCCTTAATCTTGGGACTCGTGGCAGGAGTTTTATTTTTGCTACTTCTGCTCCGATATGGCAAGCCAATCCACAGGCAAGACTCTAGCAAAGATGGAAGAAACGATCCTAGCAATACGATACCAAGACTGTATCACTAAGGTCCTCGGATTGGCCCGGGTAAGAGATCTAAGTACAACCTGGTTTCTTTCATTCAGACCGATTTGGCAAGATTGCATCATACCTGTGCTTTGATGTCTGCTATGCGGAGAAGAATGCGTGTTGGACATCTTACACTACAATCAGCAGTACCAATGGATATTGATACTTTGCTAGGTCCCGTAACAACTCATGCATCGTGCTGTCCCCAGCGGCTACCGATTCTGATGACGGCATTCGTTGAGACTTCACCACTACGAGTATGTGGCGGTGAGGTAAGAGAGGAAAGCAGCACCGAACAGGTACAGCCTTCTGTGAGCATTGCTGATCCAACTATCGATGATAGCACTCACACAGAGAACTGCGCAGTAGCAATATTTTCAAACTTAGCCGAACTTTCACCTGATGTGGTAGACCAATTTTTTGCAGGTCTGTCTGAAATAATGTTCTCTCCAACCAACGAGAATAACTCCTAATAAAAACAATGAGCACACAGCGTTCTCTGAACTCTGCTTTCGGCCTTCAGTTTTTGATAAATAAAGCTACAGAAAATATTTGGAACTTTTCCCCTGAAAGCGAAATTATTTTTGCCCAAATTTTCAAAATATTTACTTTTTTTGGCACATGGTACTCTGCTTAAAGTAGAACTAGTCTTAGACAACAGAGCTTCTATTTTAGGATACTAGAGACAATATCTTACCTCAGCCTCTAGCACATATACAGCAATTTGTATAAATATGTGATGAAATGGTCTCGAACTTCTTTTCTGTATTTAGAGCCATTTCATGTGTGATTTTCGCAATTCATTCAGCTGATATATATATGCTTTTATCTGAATGATGACACTGCTTGAAAAGCATACAGTACAAACACTCATTTTTCGTGTATTTACCTAATACCATTTCAAATGCGAAATATGTATTTTGGGGTGGGTCGGAAAAAAACACATGCATCATTGAATGTTTACTATTGCTTCGTTTTTAGTAATGAAGGACATCAATCCGTGGAGTGGGTGTCGTGTTCATATCTAGGACCCTAATTCTATATTCCCGATTTATGCCCTTTTGAGGTTATAATCAATAATATCCTGATAAAGGCATAAGAATCACATTCATATTCAGTAATAGCCCATGCAATCCAAAGCACAGCACGGTTATTCCCATCGACTCCTAGAAAGCACAAAGCGTTCTTTAAACAAACTAAGCCTCCAGCAGCCCGGGAAACCCCCCTGCTTTTGTTTTGATTTGAACAAGAACTCCTGAAGTTCAGCAGGAACTGTTAGTTCTTGGTGACGTCTTATGTCCAACCTTACGTCAAACCCGGCACCTTTCAGGTATAAAATACCAACAGTTGCCTTAAGCAAACACACGGTGGTTTGGAGCAGAGCGGCCATCTACTTGCCCGAGAGCCCAGCTGATGCGAGTGCCCACGGAAGCCGCCCCTTCTGTCTGACGCACTGAGCGAGACGCTGTCTTTTTCTCCAGCCGAGAAAATCCAGCTCCTGTGTTTCCAGCCTACCCTTGCGGGTTGCTGGAATATCGAATCCTGAGGAAAGAGATATCAGACCTCCCACATTCTATTACCAAGGTACGGAGCTGACTAACCCCTTAAAGAGACTTCTTGATGCAGATTCTTGGCAAAATTATCTTAACTAACTTAACTTAAAGCTGCTACTTACTCATCCCTTCCCGAGTATTAGGCTTAGGTCAGGTACACCGGGGTAGGCTTAGTTAGAAGCACCAGTTGAGTATTTTAGTCAATTTTTTTGTGTATGTATATATTTTATCCATTTTAAAGTATCATATGGCTAAGAAACCATATCAATGCTTTTACAGTATTATTTCATAATACAACTTTTACTGTACGCACTTTACTTTACTTTACTTTAAGTATTGCAATTGTGGCATTTCACTTCTCTTGTATGAGAAAGAAGACTGCTCAATAAATAACACCTTTTTATTGAAAACGCCCGTCTCTCTATTTCTCTGCACTCTGGCGAAACTAAGTATGCACTGCTGACTGAGTGAAATAGCTGTCTATTGTTTTCACATGACTCTAGTGATATACTCTTATTCTGAGGGAGCAAAGTTGTCATGTTTACGCGGTTGTCGGAAACTGAATCCCTTCTTGTCTGAGCCAGGGGAGCTTGTCCTTCCCTGTCTCATTCAAGAAAGTTTTCAGTGACCTCTGAGCTAGCTGGCACAAACCTAAATTAAGTTTAGCATAGTCAGTAGAGACCTAGATGACCTCAATCCTACGTCTACACTGCTGTTTATGTTATTCCAATGCGCAGAGCCTATTGGGAAAATAGGAACTACACTATACTTTATTTTTAATTGCCCCCTGGACCTGGCCTACCCGGGGGCCTAAAGTACTCAAAGGGTGGATCCACCACGAATCCCACAGATAATTTTTTTTAAATGCTGTTTTTTAGCCCTGGAGCCTAGGATATCAGGGTGTTTCTATCCTGCCCCCTTTTCTTTTTTTAACATTTTTGCTTGTGACTCGGATCAACCGAGTCACAAGATTGCCACAGTTGTTTATTTGAGAAATCTTTACATTTCTCAGGAACTGCTGTACGGATATACACCATTCCACAATAAGAGTGCTTTCTGGACCAAGGGCTACCTTTCTGCCACATTTCGTGTAATTCCATTCAGCAGTTTGGGCTGTAGCTTAGACTAAAGTTCAAAATGGAGAAAATGTGTTTTGTGACCCCCATTTTTCTCAGCCCCCGCTCGACAGATAACCCCAAAACTTTCAAAACGGCAGCTGATGTGAGAGGCCCATTAGTTTTGGAAATTTTGTGAGGATTCGTCAAATGACGCTAAAGTTATTAGCAAATCAAAAAATGTTTTTCCTATGGAAACTAGGTCCTAACTATAACTACCTACTGGTTACTGCCAGCAGGTATTATACATATATATATATATTCACTGAAAAAACCATAGGTTTTAGCCCATATATAGTTAGGGATTAGCATTTACAAAACCTTGAAAATTCACTGAAAAAACCATAGGTTATAGACCATATATAGTTAGGGATTAGCATTTACAAAACCTTATTTTACTCGCATAAAACCATTGAAATTCGCATATATAGTTAGTTGCGCTAACTATATATCACGCACCCGCAATCCACTGCTGATGATGTCACATATTACATCATTCATGACATGGTCAGTGACATCAGAAGAGATAGGCAACAAGAACCAACAGTCAAAAGAGGGGAGGGCAAGATCTAAAGCCATTGTTCTACAAACTCTCAAGCAGACTTGGATGGAAAAATCCTGAAGAATGTACAAACTAAAAACCATTTTTTGTCTGTATAGCATCACCAGCAACGCTTGAGTCAGCTTTGTGTGAAGCCGCCATTTTGATTCAATCAATAGCGTCCCCCTGCACACATTCAGGGACCTGGTCGTGTCTAAAGGTCAAACAGATTGTGGGACAAGATGCAGAAAGGAAAAGGAAAAAAGTTCCGCCGGACCATGGGAGCCGGCCGCCTATGTCATGGGCGATCTTTGGCCACACCAGGGCAATAGTGAAGCTGCAGCAGGTGCAAATAAGCTTCAGACAGTGTTACAAGCACTGCTCAGAACTCTCAACTATGACACCACCTCCGTGCCATCCGGATCTTGGCGCCTTGTGCTGGTTCCGACCTATTCACACATCGGTCCGCTACTGACACCACCTCATAGGCCAACGGGACACCCCACGCCGACTTTCGGCGCAGCATTGTAGGATGGCCACACCAGTGCGGCAACTTGCTAGACACCACCTCGGTGCCATCCAGATCTCGGCGCGTTGTGCTTCCTTCGGCCTACTGTAGCCGCAAGTGCGGACGCAACTCAGCTGGATAGCGAGTGAAACACCAAGGGGCGCCCCAATGCAGCCGAGGAGCCTCCATCTTGGGGGCGACGCACAGCATCACATTGCTTTCTCAAACAGCCCCCACTGACTGACGCGACCTCACAGGCCAACGGGGCGCCCCACGCCGACTTTCGGCGCAGCATTGTAGGATGGCCACACCAGTGCGGCAACTTGCTAGACACCACCTCGGTGCCATCCAGATCTCGGCGCGTTGTGCTTCCTTCGGCCTACTGTAGCCGCAAGTGCGGACGCAACTCAGCTGGATAGCGAGTGAAACACCAAGGGGCGCCCCACTGCAGCCGAGGAGCCTCCATCTTGGGGGCGACGCACAGCATCACATTGCTTTCTCAAACAGCCCCCACTGACTGACGCGACCTCACAGGCCAACGGGGCGCCCCACGCCGACTTTCGGCACAGCATTGTAGGATGGCCACACCAGTGCGGCAACTTGCTGGACACCACCTCGGTGCCATCCGGATCTTGCCGCGTTGTGCTGCCTTCGGCCTATTCGCACATCGGTCCGCTACTGACGCCGCCTCACGTGCCAACGGATTTTCTACGCTTTTTATAGCAGCGCGTAACGTAAGCATAACAGGTCATGTGACTTCTTTATAAAACTTTTCATTGGTTCATTTTACTTTTGGTTTCCTAATGATGGAAGGCTTGATCAAATGACCTAAAAATAACACTTTTCATTTGATTAAAATTTTTTTTCCCCAAACGATGAAAGCCCCACCTTGTTTCTAGATGTTTCAGACTGAAGCTGGCGTCAGCCTGAGAGCACCAGCATCTCGTGGCTCCCTCGTGGTCATTCCGCGAGCAATCATGGCAGCCGCTCCCCACCGGAAGCCTGCAGGAGTCGGGAGCCCCCAAGACTTTTGTAAAATCTTCAAGGCTCAGGGGACGTCCGAGTTCCAAGGTGTCCCAGGGCCATTTTAGTGGACCAGGCCCAAATCCAAAGAGCCGTCCGCCATTTTAAGAGTCCTGTGGCAGCCGCCTATCACTGCACCGCAAGAGTGGGCGCAACTCAACTACATGGTGAGCGAGACGCTGTAGCCGCAAGAGCGGGCGATAAACAGCTGAATGGAGGATGATGCACTGTGTAGCAAAAGCGGGCGGAATGGCAACTGAAACGGTAAAGGGGCGCCCCAGTACAGCAGACGAGCCTCAACCTGGGGAGGCCCGTTCACGCCGCCTCCCCCCCCCCCTCCCCGGGGCGCCCCACGCCTTTTTTCCGAGCAGCATTGTAGGATGCCAAAACCAGTGCGACAACTTACTGGACATCACCTGGGTGCCATCCACATCTCAGCGCGTTCTGCTGCCTTGGGACTATTCGCACAACAGACCGCTACTGACGAGGCCTCCCCGCGCACCCTCCGGGACGCCCCACGCCGTTTTTCGGAGCTGCATTGTAGGATACCAAAAACCAGTGCGGCACCCAGGTAACATCACCTGGGTGCCGTCCAGAGCTCAGCACGTTGTGCTGCCTTGGGACTATTCGCACAAAACACAGCTACTGACCATTGTTGCTTCTTTTTTCAAAAAAATGTTTAAATGTATTTACTGTTTTTGTTGCGTTCTATATATTTATAAGTTATTAAAGTGTTAAAATCCTACTACTTTGTTGGAGTGCTATTTTTTTTTAATGTGACACATAATTGTAAAAACTTTGATGTACAAAGAGGCATCCCTGGAATCTTCCGCTTCAGGCTCGGTCCCACACACCCTCACAGTGAGAATCCCCTCCCCAAGCACAATACAGGATGGTTATCAGATAGTAGGAACGCGTGTGGTGTGACGGATCTCATCAGGTGGGGGCCTTGATCTACTGTAACTCCTTTGAAGAGGGGTGATTCTCTACAGCTGGGGCCATAAACTACATCTGCAGGGCTAGGTGATAGCCTGGGACCGGCCTGGACAATCGGACACAGAGGAAGAGGAGTGTCAGAGGGTGCGGTAGCGAATAGGGTGAAAGGGTGGTGTCGGGCGGGCACAGGGTGTGATTCTCAGAGAAGAGCAGCGCACATGGGAGGAGGTTTCTGGCCCATGCATGAGAGAGAGAGCGGGGGTGACCAGTGCGTGGGGGAGATGCTTGCGAGGGTGGAGAGCCATGCTGAGGATCGGCGGCGTGCAGAGAGTGGGTCTGGTCAAGGCATCTAAAATGGCTGCCGTGCTCAACAAAAGTGTGGCATTGCAAAAAAGACAAGATGGCGCAGACAATGTTTATCAATACGAATTAATTTATAACAATTATTTTTAACAAAATATTTTCTCGCAGTGACAAAATGGCGGTCAACAGTTCCTGATTTCCATCGAATCGAACGTTAACAGACGTCACGCAGCAAAAAAAAAAAAAACGCTCACGCACAGCCGCTGAAAGACATGTATCAACATATATGAGCCTCCTCAGCCACACTCAGAAAACAAAAGGGGTCAGGATACGTCTCCCGTACCCCCTTATACCTAGTACTTTAATTAAATCGAAACACAAAATGGCGAATTCACGTTTCGCTACCAGTTTGCGACCCGGTTTGTAAACCGAGAAGCACTTCTACCGCAAAAAATCTAATTTTTATTATTTGCCCCACGGGACCTTTTAATAACCTCAACATCATTCCTAGGGGGTCAAGAGGGGTCTACCTAGCCCCTTTCATTAAATTCCCCCTTCGTTTTTCTCCTCCTCTTGTCTCTCGATCCTACCGACAGACAAGATGGCGGCCGCACCGGACTGTTTAGAATGTTGACAGACACCGAAGAGCCAATCAGCTTCGCTACGCAAAGCTCCATTACGCGAAAAGTACGCGATCTGGAGCGCTATCTGGGACGCTGTCACAGATATATCTGTTTTTTAAACGTTAATTTCTCAAAATCCACTGGAGCACATATATTGAGACCCAGCAAAGGCACATCGGGCTAACAGTCCCTATAATTTTGCCAAGTTTGGTGCAAATCCATTCAGCCGTTAGTTTGCGACCCGGTTCGCGAACCGAGAAGCGCTTCTACCGTGAAAAATCAAATTTTTTTTTATTTTCCCCACGGGACCCTTTAATAACCCCAACATCATTCCTAGGGGGTCAAAAGGGGTCTACCTTGCCCCCTTTCATTAAATTCCCCCTTCGTTTTTCACCTCTTCTTGTCTCTCAATCCTACCGAGAGACAAGATGGCGGCCGCACCGGACTGTTTAGAATGTTGACAGACACCGGAGAGCCAATCAGCATCGCTTCGCAAAGCTCCGTGACGCGCAAAGTACGCGATCTGGAGCGCTATCTGGGACGCTGTCACAGATATATAAATTTTTTTAAACGTTAATATCTCAAAATCCACTGGAGCACATATATTGAGACCCAGCAAAGGCACATCGGGCTAACAGTCCCTACAATTTTGCCAAGTTTCGTGCAAATCCATTCAGCCGTTCGAGCTAAAAGTGAGGCCAAACGCCCTATGGAAATTAACATGGGAAAAACGCGTTTTGGGACCCCCCTTTTTTCTTGGCCCCCCCTTGACGAAAACCCCCAAATTTTCAAGGGCTGCTCAGAAACAAAATGTGCCATTTTCCTGAAAATTTCAGCCGATTCCGTCCACAAACGCCAAAGTTATTAGACATAGAATTTTCAAAAGTTCCATAGAGAAATAATCCTAACTATATATACCTACTGGCTATCGCCAGTAGGTAATATATATATATATGTATATATATATATATATATATATATATATATATATATATATATATATATATATATATATATATATATATATATATATATATATATATATATATATATATATATATATATATAGCCAGCTCCATTATGGAACAACCAAGATGTGTCATGTTTTATATCAAACACCATACTTTTTCACCCCCTGTCGAGAGTGAGCCCAAAGAGAAGTGGCGTTCAACAAGTCTGGAGTGGAAGTCAAGCTCATGCCAAGTTTTGAGCCACGAGTCCACTCCTGTTGACCTCCATTAACCGAAGTATCTGAAAACTACATTTGCCGCAGCCATGGCTTGGTGATTGTCAGTCGGGTCTTCGACCCCTTGAGTGACAACTCCAGCCTGAGAGCAACTCACAGCGAAAGTGACTGATGTCGGCAATAACCCTGCAACTATTTTCCTGCATCCTGAAGTTGGTGTCATTAAGTGTGTGGCAAAGTATTTTTGGCGTGACCAACCCCCGGTGATTGCCAGCTGCCAGCTACTTTTGCACCCTTAGCTGGCGTGCAAGGTATAAGAAATCCAACTGGTCCACCCAGGTCCTGGGACCCCAAGGGAGTCTAGTTTTTGAGGGTAGAGTATAACTTCATCGTAAAGTGTGGTTTCGCCAAGTGCTGAATTTTTTACAGCTCCCGCAGATCCTGTCAGCACCAAGGACAGCCAAGTAACCTCTGCAACCGGACTCCCTGGGCAAAGTAACGAAGTAGTGACTGTCTAGTCTTAGTCTACAGTAACCCTGGGCGTAGTGGGCGTAGTGGGGCTTCGCGGAGCTACGTGAAGTGGGCAAGAAACTACGCCCACCTCCGCACTAGTGCCGGATTCTACGCCTGCTACGCAAAATGCGTAGAAGCCGGCACGGAGCGTAGCCGCCCGCCCACCCTTAGTCTACAGCCTGCAGAAGCTTAACTACAAGAGGATTTGTTTGAACTCACCTTGCATCTGGAATACATGTCTGAGTTAAATGACAGTTGGGCTTTGTGAATTCACTCTAGACAGTCAGACGCAAATGGAGCTGAGATGTGCCCTGCATATCCTGATGGCCCATCACCAGGCTAATGTACCTTCCTGAGCTGGAGTAGTGGGAGGAGCGGACACTTGTATGTGCATAGAGCTATGCCTGTCCCCACACAAAGAACGCCATACTACCCTGTAGTGTGCCTGAAGCCAGAACCAAGAGGGCACGGTCCTGTGCACTGCAAAGTCCTTTTTTGAAGTCTCCTTACTTCAAAGGCCAATATGGGTATTAGTACTGCACCTCTGACACCATAAGCTCAGAACACTTCTGGACTGAGGATATTCTGCCAGGAAGAAGAGCTGCTGTGCTGCCAGGATGGCCTGTAACTTTGCTGCTTGATTTGCTGTGTTGGCCTGCTGCCTGCTGCCTCTTGCCTAGGAGTGAGAGGACTGAACTTTACTCTATGCATATTGCTTTCTGAGGTTGTCCAAGGGTTCGACTGAACTTGCCTCCTGTTGCTCATGTCTCAGGGACATCAAAGATGTCACCGGCATCTTGCTACCAGCCCCTGGGCGCCTCTGCTGTGAATCCTGTCCTGTCAAGTGCTGCCAAATGCAGTCTTGGGTCTTGGAGGTGACAGTGGTGCTGCAGCCAAGAAACTGATGCATCGACTCCAAGTATCAGTTCAGAACCGGTGCATCCCTGTGAAATTGACGCATTGCCTTTGCCTCCACCGAAGCTGTGGATACAGCTTGCCTAGTGCACAACACAACAACCTCGACTTTCAATGCAGCCTTGACTTTGCAGCAGTGCCTCCTAAGAACTGACACTGCGTGAGTCTTGAGCACTGCTTCACCGAAGTCTGTGATGCACCACTCTGACTCTGATGCATCTGATCCCTGCATGGCTTTTGACTGATGCATCGCCTTCCGCCCAGCAGTTCGGCACCTAAGCGAAAGAATCGATGTAGTGTGCTCTCGTCATCGATGCATCAACAACACCACGTCGCCTTCAGGGACCAAGATCTCATTCAAGCAACCAATGCTTCAACTCTGCACAATGCATCATCCCTGAGCAGACAAGCTTCATGGACCCTGCACCCCCTCAAGATACCAATGCCTCACCTGCATCCATGACTCTGCACCTACGCCACACATAGTCTTTGATTTCTGACACATCAAAGGTACTCTGAGGGTTGTCTGCGTGATTCATGTATACAGCCTGTGCTCCATCGTTGTCAGACTAAACTTTGAGATTTGTCCCAGTTAAGAACGACCAGATAGCCCAAGTTGGAGCTATAGACTTCTGAACACTGCATTTTTATTTAATCTTTAAAAATTCATAACTTGACTTGTGTATGTTAGATTCATGTCATTTTTGTCTTATTTTACTCAAATAAATGTTGGCTATTCTTCTAAATTGGTGTGGAGTACTTTTGTGGTGTTTCCACTGTGTTACTCTGTGTGTGCACAAACACTTCACACATTGCCTCTTTAGTTCAGCCAGACTGCTCTGTAGCAAGCTAGATGTTTGAAAGTTTTTTGCATTCACAAACGGTACGATTCGGAAAAAACGTCAGTTTGTGACTTTCATGATGTTTGAAAGGCTTTGTAGTTGCAATTTAAGGTTGTCGCAAAAATTGAGATTATCTAAAATTGCGACTACAAATAGGGAATCACAAATTGTGATACGGTTATCACATGTATTAAGCATTTTCCAAATGCCAGCTATGCATTTAGGAAAATGCAATTACCATTGAATTCAAGTCGATGGTAACCATGCACAAACTTTGAAAAATGCACAAAACTATATTTTTCAAAGTGCCATATAGCACACAGATGCCCCAAGGGTATGTTTGTGGTTTACATGTTTTACATGTGCACATTTATTTGTTTGGGGGTGCTTCAGGGGTGCCTTAGGTTCCTAGGCACCCTTGGCTTGAATTACCTAATTTGCGATTACTAATTAGTTAATCGCAAATTAGCTAATGCAAAACCATTTGCACCTATGGGCCTTTCGGCCCATCAAAATGAATGGAGTAACATTACCTGCTAGTGATTCAATAGTTTACGAATCACTATTAGGGAATATTAAGGAATCACAAAATCTTTGACGATCCTTACATACATAGCATTTTGCGATTACCAAATAGTGATTAAGTAAAAATTGCTATTTGGTCATTTCAAAATGCTTATTTGATACATGAGGCCCTTAGTGTGAACTACACTGACTAGAGTGTCAGTCCCTTCTTGAAGAGGGTGCATACCTCTGCCAACTTGAGACCCCATTTTTAACACATATGTATCTTGTTACATTTTGCATCAATTCAGACTGCACAAATTTTTGGACATGTACTGCATTTGAATATATTGATTGTAGTTAACGAGGGTTGTTTGTAACCTGACTACATTTTTCTAATAAACCTGCGTGGTTTAGACACCATGCTTTCTGTCATTATCATACAGCTAAATTGGTTTCACTGTTATTGTAATGTTTTGCAGATACTAGCTCCTTTCATACGCTTTCAGACGACAACCAAAGGTCCGTAGGCTAGTGGAGGACCCTGTATGATGACCACATGAGGATTTTTAGGTACAGGAAAATCCATCCTCTCGCCATAGACATTATATTAAATAATCCTAGGTAGTGATCTTACCTACCTACCTACCTACCTAGGTAGTGATCAGATGAGTAGTCAGTGCCCAATACTACAATTCTATTTGTGTTCAAATCTTTTTACTGAATTTTCGGAGACACAGGATAAACAGTAAATATGCGTAGAAGTACAGTGGTAAAATAAATAAATGTACAGGTAGAGCGTGGAGTAGGGATACAGAGGGTGCAAATCTATTTGAAGTAGAAAAGAGGAGGATACGCACGTGTCCTGAATAGTGCGAGCACTGGTGACTAATTGTGTTACGCTGAGCTCGCTTAACTGATTAACAATCGCAGTCGAGGGCGTTAAGGGCTTCGGGACTTTGATGCATTTGGAGCTTGTTTGCTGACCCTACCTGGCTGGACCCTTGGGGCGATTCCTGGCAGCAGTGAGGCGGTGCTGGAGCGGGACTGCGAGTCCCAGCAGTCGAAGCGGCGCTACATCGGCCGCACCTGGGGATTCTTCCCGCCCCCACCTCCAGTCCTTATCATGACTCGTGGCCCCCGCTTCGCGGGAGCCGCTCGCAGTCGAGGGCGTTAAGGGCTTCGGGACTTTGATGCATTTGGAGCTTGTTTGCTGACCCTACCTGGCTGGACCCTTGGGGTTATTCCTTGCAGCAGTGAGGCGGTGTTGGAGCGGGATTGTGAGTCCCAGCAGTCGAAGCGGCGCTACGTCGGCCGCACCTGGGAATTCTTCCCGCCCCCCACCTCCAGTCCTTATCACGACTCGCGGCCCCTGCTTCGCGGGAGCCGCTTGCAGTCGAGGGCGTTAAGGGCTACGGGACTTTGATGCATTTGGAGCTTGTTTGCTGACCATACCTGACTGGACCCTTGGGGCGATTCCTGGCAGCAGTGAGGCGGTGCTGGAGCGGGACTGCGAGTCCCAGCAGTCGAAGCGGCTCTACATCGGCCGCACCTGGGGATTCTTCCCGCCCTCGCCTTCAGTCCTTATCACGACTAGCGGCCCCCGCTTCGCGGGAGCCGCTCGTAGTCGAGGGCGTTAAGGGCTTCGGGACTTTGATGCATTTGGAGCTTGTTTGCTGACCCTACCTGGCTGGACCCTTGGGGCGATTCCTGGCAGCAGTGAGTCGGTGCTGGAGCGGGACTGCAAGTCCCAGCAGTCGAAGCGGCGCTACATCGGCCGCACCTGGGGATTCTTCCCGCCCCTCACCCGTTACTACTTAACCACGCCCAACCCGCGGTACGCGGGACGCGTGAGGGCAGCGCCGGGCGAAGCCTGGGCCAAGGGAGGGGCCGTTGTAGCCAGTTCGAGCACGGGCGAGAACGGACCGGGCCCCCCCCTTGGCTCGTTTCAAGCACGACCTAGTCAGACACTGGCCGGAATGGAAAGGACCATGTCTTCCAGAGAAACTAGGAGCAAAAGTCCTCTGGCCAGTGGAGCTCCAACCGGCACTCTGGATAATTATTTGGTTAAAGCAGGCGCCCTCCTGATCGATGAAATTACAGTATTAGAACGGCGGATATCCCAGGAAATCGAGTGGGTAAGAAGATCCTCTATGGGAACTATAGCACACGCAAGGACTCCAGAGAAAGAACTTGATTGTACCCCTCTTGCTTCAGGGGATATTGGGAAAAATGGGACAATGGCATTGTCTGATGTAGATATTTCAATCTCTTTTAATGATCTTCCCCACCCACTAACTTCACCACAGATCCTTACACAATCTGGTACCCCCCCCCTTGCTGTCAATATTGCTAGTCCTAACCCCAAAGATAGCCGTTTAAAGCAAGGCGTTAGAGAAGGAGCAATGCCGAAAAGGAAAAGAGCTACCCAAAACCCAGGCGGTCGCAAGGCAAAAACCGCCAAGCTCAATCCCGTATTGGAAGCCGACTATGTGGAATCTGATAAATCCGCACCCAAACTGCCTGAGTAAACCACAATTACATCCCGAGTTAACTCACCTCTCCGGGCAATGGAGCAGGCGAATTCTAATTCTAGCCTGACGGAAGGAGGCGTCATTACCATCGCTAATATGACTGCTCTCCTGAAGTCTCTCCTTAGCCCCTTAGAAGCACGGCTAATTAAAATTGAGGCCAGGCTCACGACCATAGAAAAATCAATGGCCCGTTTAACAGATGCCCCTAAAGCTGATAACAAGGTCAATAGGGGTGGTGCTGAACCTAAGAATAAGAGGGTCACACTAGTTCCATCAGGGAAGGAGGTAAAACAGCCCACACAACTACACAATCTGACCTGATCACCACCCACTCCCCAATTTCCAAGCCAACTAAAGGGGCCCCCAAACTGACCCATTCAGGGACCAACACCAAAGCCACTCAGGGAGACCCAGTCAGGACACAAAAAATCAGGCCCCTGAATCTTCCCCCAGAGGCGGGACCATATGTAGTTATCCTAGCCGGTATACCAGAGCTGAAACCAGAGACCATAGAATCGGCCACCTCTCTGAAGAACAAGGTGGCCAGCTGGCTCTCCATAAATCGACCTCTCCCCCGAGGAATAGTGAGCGAGGTTCTCACGGTAAGAAGAGTCCCTGGGTTGGTAACTTGAGGAAATCAATCAAAGGGGACTGTGCCGTGATTAACTTTAGGGATCACAGGACTGTCACTCATATTTGTGGCTGGCCCTATTGTGATCTGGGTACTTCTATCCAATCCCTACCTCTTTCCTTTTTCTACCCACCCTCGAAGTATGTACCCGATGGGGAGGGATGGGAAATAGTTTCTAGGCGAGGGGATGCCTGGGGAGGCCGGGAGGGAGGAGACTCCCTCTGGCACTTAAACAGGCAGCCTGCCTACTTTAACACATATAATAGGTTTAGCTGCCTGGACATGATTGACTGACATCCCCAGAAGTGGGGATGGGTGGGCAAACAGCGAACTAGTGGGGCTGAGGGAGGAAACAATAGTCGATCTAACAGTCATACACAGCGTATTATAGGGACTATGCCCCATGCCGAACGGCACTATGACCAGGAAGGGCAACCCCTCCAAATGGGGTTGTTGCCCACTCATGATGAACCGGTAGGAAATCCAGGGGAAGTGGTCGAAATCGCAATACCTTCTGTGAGTAAACTTGACATGAGGATTGCCCCAAGTTCCGCTCCCAATCCCAGACCGCCTCCATTAAAGATACTCTCATGGAACCTGGCTGGTCTGGCAAATAAGCTTGATTGCCCAGCGTGGAGCACCTTTGTGGATAGCAAAGACATCTGGCTATTCCAAGAAACCTGGGCACGGGAGGAACACTCCTGCTCAGGCTTTGCGGTATTTTCCACCCTTGTGAGGTGGGGGGGAAAGGGGCGGCCTTCTGGTGGCCTTGCGATTTGGGTGGCTTCACACCTGGGTTGTAAGGCCATACCTCATACCATAGTGTCGGATGACATTCATTGTGTCATCCTGGAATGGCCAAACTTCAGCAAACTGGCATTGGTAAACGTTTACTCAAGGCCGGTGAACGTAACTAGGGAATCGAGTACCATTGAGGAACTTTCCGCCTTCCTAAGTGATCTCCCACAGGGAATTCTATTCCTGGTAGGGCGAGACTTGAATTCACACTTTGAGCCTCTCGCAGGATTATCCGGCGATATTTCACTGGAGGAAGATGCGGTGTGTCTAGTTCCCCCAATGGCGACCCCTCCACCTAGAGCCTGGACACCGCTAGCGGTACAGATCACCACTCTAACACTCAATCATGGGATCAGGGCTTGTAACGGACGGACAAAGTCTGACATTCCCCCAAAATGTACATTTAATAAGGTGGGAAGGGAGTCAAGACTGGACTACATTTTTGTGCCACTGTCCTCCTGGTCGCACATTGAGGACTTCCGGGTGATACCCAAGGAGGATAGCGATCATAACGCGCTAGTATTAGAATATTCCCTCCCTGGCACTGGTATTTCAAACGGGAGCGGGACAGATCCCACCGATTTGGGACTGTCCCTGGCCAGTAATAGACGGAGAGTGAGGTGGGAAAAGTTAGCTGCCAACCCAGAGAAGGTCTCAGGGCTGTATGCCCGTGTCATCCCTATTTTTGAAAGGGTGAGCGCATTAATGGAGCAACCCAACATTGCTGATGCGCACACAGAACTATGGATGGCTCACGAGGACCTTATTAAGTCCATGGCAGAAGTCCTTTTCTCCATGGGAAAGTCAGGGGGAGGAAGGCCACATTGTCCTACTTAGTACAATGCGGCTTGCCGAAAAGCTAAATCTGACCTATTGACTGCCCTCAAGGGAGGTAAAAACAGATCTCTTATACAGGAAAGGAGAAAGGCTTACAAGCGGCTTACCACCCACGCCAAGGCAGAATGGGATCACGACAAATGGGAGACCCTGACTATCGCATTAGCTGTTAGGGATTCCCGGAAGTTTTGGTGAATAGTGAATGCAGGTGCTGAGGAACTACCTCCTGTAATTGAGCCTAACATCTCAGCCGAGGTTTGGCAAAATCACTTCCAGACCTTGTACACGGATGGTGATGGTGCCCCTACCGATGCACTGCCGCCTACTGACACAATGCTAGAGGGGGACTATTTCACAGAGGCAGAGGTACGGGTGGCCATTTCAGGGCTGGCCTCAGGAAAGGCGCCTGGCCTGGATGGCCTCCCGGGTGATATCTTTAAACAAGAACCGGACATCTGGGCTCCCTATTTTTTGACAATTTTTAACGCAGTTCTGAGGGGCATGGAGGTGCCCTGTACTTGGCTGGGAGCAGATTTTGTCCCTATATTTAAGAAGGGATCGCCTCTGCTTCCAGCCAACTACAGGCCCATAAGCCTTATCGACGTGTCCCAAAAACTATTCGGCAGGCTGGTACTTGACCGCCTCCAAAATTGGATTGAGGAGTTATCCATTCTTAGCCCCTATCAGGCAGGTTTCCGAAAGAAGATATCTACAACGGATCAGATCTTCAGACTAAATCTTCTGTTCTGGAAAACTGCAACAATCGAAGGAGGTAGCCTTTATAAGGTCTTTGTAGACCTGCGCGCCGCCTTCAATTTAATCCCAAGATCTAGACTGTGGACTGTGCTGGCGGAGATGGGCATCCCTACTGACATTCTTAACATCTTGATAAGACTGCACCATGACAACTTTGCACAGGTCAGGTGCGGTAGAAATGGGATGCTATCAGGAAGATTCCCCGTTGACAGGGGGGGTGAGGCAGAGTTGTGTGCTTGCACCGACCCTGTTCTGCCTCTTTGTCAATGGGGTAATCGACCACCTGAGGGGGATAGCTGACATTGATGCTCCAAAGCTCAACCGCAACAGGGTGCCTGCTATTATGTTTGCGGACAACACCCTGCTGTTGTCAAAATCCCAGATGGGAATACAATGGGTCTTGGATGGGTTTGAAACCTTTTGTGCTGAGCGGGCCTTGAGATCAATGCCCTGAAAACTAAATACATGATTCTCAGCCCCCCTCCTTCAACACGCCCCAATCCCACCATAGGCACACTGAGACTAGAGAGGGTCCATACATTTGAGTATCTGGGGGTGACCATCAACCAAAATATGACCTGGGATACACACCGGACAAAGGCTAATACTAAATTGGCCCAGCTAATGGGTGGTATCTCCAGGATGGCAAACAGATCAACCCATAAACCACTCGGTCCAGTGCTGCAAATTTACAAAATGCAGGCCCAGGGGGCAGTTACATATGGGGGGGAGTTGTGGGGGCATGTACCTGCACAAAACCTGACAATCACTGAGAACAAATTCATCAGACAGTTGGTGGCCTTACCATCTAGCACCCCACTCTTCCCGCTCAGACTAGATCTGGGCCTAAGATCAATTTAGGAAGAGTTGGGATTAAAACCACTAACTTTCTGGCGACGAATTTGGAGTACCTCAGAGCTCTCGAGCTACCGGATGGAGTTACAGGAGATTTTATCTCTTCCAAACATAATGAACATTCCCTGGTTTAAATATATAAAAAAGATATGTGAGAGCCTAGGTAGACCAGAACTGTGGTTGGACCCTGTAAATGCTTGTAGTAAGATTTCGCGTAAATCTTTGTCAAAGGACTTCTATGATTTTAAAAGAACATCCCTACTACAGAATCCCCGTAAGGGGTCTTTAACTCAACTATTCATCAAATCCAAAGACTCTTATCATGAGGAACTTGTCCTCGACGCAATCAGCCCTCCCTTGACAAGAAAATTATTTTTACAGTGGAGGTATGGTACACACCCGTTAAGAGCATTCAGCAGCACTTGGTCCCACCCCCCTACCCCAGAGCTTTGTCCAGCTTGTATGTACCACCAGGAAAATTACTTGCATGTTTTATTTTTCTGTAAAGCTTATCAGAAACCCAGAAAGTACTGGCTGGTCCCCCTTCTTAAAAACCAGGGGTTCAGGCATTACTTGCCCGCTTACAGAATTCTAAAAACGGACGTTTCACCTCCGATTGTGTTTGCGGTAGCCAAATTTATAACTGCAATGTGGCATATACGTACTCGTCTGCAACTCGACATTGTTTTGTTATAATTTCTAAAATTATTTCTCGTCTGCTGACATTTAATTGAAATACAGTGCATTCAATTTATGATATTTTAAATCAATTCTGTGATTCATGACATGTAAAATATTGGAACAGTCTGATTCTGAATAATTGGGTGAAAGCTGTAATGTCATTTTTTTAATCATTGTAGAAAGAACTTGTATTAACCTAGCACACTTTTTTAACTTTGGATGTACTCTTTTATGATCTATTTGATCGAAATAAAGAATGAAATGAATGATTAACAAAAAGTGGGTATTTTGCACAGATGTATCTTCCTCCTACTCTTTCCCTGTCTCGCTCGCTTTCCCTCTCGCTTTGCCCCTCAGTCTTGAAAACAGTCCCTCCATGTTATTGTCTGTGTTTGTCTTTGCTACTATTATTCTTGCACCCTCTGTCTGCCTCACCTTTAATCCCTCGTCCCCCTCCTCTTTCTCTCTTACATACTGCTTCTCTTGCACATTTCCTCTCTCTCTATCACTCCTTTCCTCCTTTCTTCTCCCTATCCATATCTTTGTTCTTGACCCATGTATCTGCCTTACTCGCCTTCCCTCGTTCCATGTTGTCTCCTCCATCTTTCTCTCTTCCCTTTCGTTTTCCTTTTTCTCTCTCCCATCTTATGCTTCCTCTTTCTTTCATTATTGCTCTAACTCCATTGATCTTTCCCCCTCCTCCCCCTTTCTTAATATCCTGTTCTCTCTCTGTTTCACTCTCTGATGCCTCTCAATACTTCTTTCTCCCTCTTTCACCTCTTCTATCTATCATCTTTTCACTTCTCTCTCTTTCTCTTTCTTTCTGACTCTCCCTTGAAAGTCCCACTGCCCATTTTCTCTCTCTCCGTCGAACTCCTTCTTACTCTTCTCCATCTTTCTCCCTCCACCCCTCTCTTCAACCCTACATTCTCGCTCTGATGTATTTCTTCTCACTCCCATCTCTATTTCTCTTCCTCTCGGTATCTGCATCACTCTCCCATTCGTCTCTCTCGCCCGCTCTCTCTTTTGCTTCCATCCTTTCACACTTTCTATACATCACGCTCACCCTTGTTCTTCCTCTCTATTCCTCCTATGTTTTCCTTGTCATCCCTTGTTTCTGTCTCTCCTGCTTTCCCTTTTCACCCTATTCTCCTCCTCCTTTCTCTCCCTACTTCATGTGCGCTCTCTCCTTCGCCCGCTCTCTTCAACCTCTCTCCCTGTCACTCAGCCCGTTCACTCTCCACTCCCTAACCCTTCCCTTCCCTCTCGGTTTTTTTTCATGCGTCTCACCTCCTCTCCTTCTCTTCTTCTACCCCCTCTTTTCCCTCTTACCCGCCTCTTGTCTCCAGATACTTATGCCTACCCTCGGTCCGTCTGTCTGCTTCTCCCCTATCCTGGGTCTGCCTGCCAAGTGCCCTGTTCTTCACTCCTGAATGTTAAGTGACTTGCTAGCTCTTTCCATCTCTTTCGGTTATCTCCGTAGCCCTCATTCCTAGCTCCCCTTCTACCGCCCGAGTCAGTCTAGGCGCTTCTCATCCATCCATTCTCTCAGCCCCGTTGGCTGTTCCTATGCTCCCTGCAGCTGCCTGCTACGCCCAGCCCTATAAGACGCCTGAACGCGGCAGTTGCTGCGGCTTCTCCCGAGGCGCAGTTCCTCCATCATGCATGAAGCCAGCCTTCGTTGGGGCATTATCATATCTTCATTAATTCATCGGTTTCTGACACCGAGGGGAAAGCCTCAGACAGCCAATCCGCGCAGGTCGCAGAGGCAGGCCTCTAATGCGCGATTTAGCTTTGAACAAGGAACACTTTCGAAAGCATTAAGGGGGATTTTCTGAGCCCGCGGATGTTAAGTTCGTAGGCGGCCCAAAGATATTGGCTCAAGTGCTCTAGACTTGGCTTTTTCCCCGCAGTCGCATTAAAACCACCTCCACGATAACTGAATGGGGGCACACACTGTTAGATGTGTCTGGTGAAAAACTAACTTCACCAGGCTATAACACCAGCCTCTAAGCTCTAGAACCACCAACCAACCATCCATAGACATCAGCTACAAATGGTCACACTACAGTACTGTCACAGCATCTCCATGAAAGCAACACTCTTCCAAGAGTCAACCCATTGAAACCTGCCACTTTCCACATGCCACAAACATCTCACAGCCCACACTATTATACTACAACCAGATCAAGTCAAAGAGCATACTGCTGGTAACAGTTGTACACAACACACACATAGGCACACACACACACACACACACCCACATATAGATCACACAAACAAATTGCTATAACTCACATAATAAATGGATATGCCTTCCCACAGAGTCCATGAAAAAAATATATACGTTGCTGTATTCCTACTAGAACATAACCAATATCCATACCATCCATGGCCAGTCAGTAGCCATCACACATACTCTAGTCTGAAAGAGCCTCTTAACCAGGAAGAAACGTCCAGCCTAGACAGCCAACATCTCCAAGACACCAAACCAGTGGGATGTGTACTACCCAAATGTAAACATTACCTATCAATGCCTTCAACACGCAACTCTTTATTAGGAGGGTGAAATGAGTTTCATATATCACTCCCTCCCCATGCATTTAATAGAGGCAATGGATCTGCTTGGCACGTCATATTGAACGGCTAATAATAAGGTCTAGTAAAGACATAGGGGCATATTTACAATAAAATGTCAGAGCGTGGAGCTGTGCCAAATGTGGCAGCGCAGTGCCACGACATTTTGAAGATGCAGGGTTGCGCTGTATTCACAATAATACAGTGCACCCCTGTGTTTCCCCTAGCCCTGGTACAAAAAAAGCTGCCTAGTGCCAACGCAGGCACCCTGCCGCCATGTTCCAAGGGGGCCTGTGCTGCGATGAATATTGCAATCTGCACCTTCTATGTGTGCTGCTGAATGCACCACACAAAAATAAGGAGAAAGTAATAATTTATCCTCGCATCAACTTTCTAATGTGTGGTATTCCATGGCGTTAGTTTTTTACGCTGCCTCAGCCTTGTAAATCTGGGGCAGCGTCAAAGAACAATGGGTGTTGCGGTGGAATGCCCGCAGCAACACCCACTGTATGCCCCTTTGCCACAGAGTACTGTGGCAGAAAGAGGAATATTTATACTGTGGCATTAGGCTACACAAAGTGGCTTAACGCCACCTTGTAAATATGGAAAATGGCGCTGCACCACTGGCTATGCCCCCTGGTGTTCAAAACACAATTTGTAGGCGTTGGGTGTTCAACCATTGGATTGCTTGGGTGAGCCCCCTTTCACTATTTGTTTGACACGTCAATCACATTTCATATCAACCCAGAAGTGCGGTGACCACCTCTCTCCAAGCCATTATGTACACTTTTCCAATCGTTAAACATTTGTGCAATACCCTAATGCACTCTGGATGTTGTAGTCTTTTATTGCTTGCAATAAACTAATTAGACTAACACACCTGAATCAATGATTTCTAAGTGAAAAGTTCAAAATTGGAGACATTATCGGTAATGACCTGGAGTGTAGTGATCACTACATCCAAAAGTGGAATTAAGTCTCACTATCATGCTCTTGACGTATTTGATGTATCCTTTCACCTCATAGGAAATGCTGCTATTGGGCATATAACATCTGAATGTACACAAAATTGTCATACTTTTTATGACTTCTGGGGCATATTCACATTAGAAGTGATGAAGCGGGCCGTTAGCCTTCTTGGCTAAACGCTACGCTGTGCCACTTTCCGAAACACAGGGCTGCACCATAGTTACAACAATATGGTGCAGCCCTATGTTTCCCCATGCGCTGGTGCTAAATGTAGTTGCCTAGCTTCAACGCAGGTGTTTGAGATGCAGGGGAAGATTGCTTATGGGCAATAATCTTTAAATGGTGTTTTGTAACTTCTATTTGTGCTCATTAATGCAGCACACATAGAAGTTGTAAAATGTCATTTTTTAAAATGATTGTTTATGTCCAGGAAAGGACACCTTCCTGCACATAAATAATCAATGGCGTTTTGCTGCTTCTATGTGTGCTGCACAATGAAACATTTCACCACGCTGAGCCTGGGTAAGACCAGGTTTTTCCTGGTCTTAATTTTGGCTCTACCCCATATTTACGCCACCCTTGTGTGTTGTGGTGGAACGCCAACCACAACACCTACTCTCCTCTCCTTTCATGCTAAGTATAGAGTGAAAGGGTGCCTTATTTACAAGGCAGCGTTAAGCCACATTAAGTGGCATTAATGCTGTCTTGTAAATAAGGTGAAGCCCCCATCTCCACCAAAATGTTGGTAAAAGTGACGCTTTGGTGACGATAGGGGCTTGTGAATATGCTCTGCAGTTCTTTATCTCATACGGATAGACGTTATAGGCATATAAAATGTTTTGCTAATTTTCCACTGCAAGATGCGGTTCACTTCACAGAAAAACAACTATGTTGGTAGGAGGGCAAATATGTATTCCTCTAACGGTTTCCATGAAAGAATAATAATATTCAGTGCACCTGAACGCTCCCCAGCTTTTTCTGCAGCAGTGTTGCTTACATACACATTCAGCACCTCTTCTGGCTTTGGCAAAATCAATAGGTGTAGCTTTCAACTCAAACAGCCAGACAGATATTTTCGCTTTGGTATTGCCTGCTTTAATGCTGCTGGTATTAAGGCTTAGTGAGCTGAATGCTCACTGAAGCTTGAAGTGTGTGTCAGGTTATGAATTTGAATGTTGAAATGCTGACTTCACCTTTCATCCTGTGATGGGCGATGAGTCGAGTGCCATTAAAGTGGGTAACATTAACTTCAACTATTTTAAGTACTTAGCAAGGCATTTATACATAAAAAAGAATGCTATATGTATTCTTCCCATTTAAGTCTATAATACAGAAGAGTTTAAAGGAGTCTCTTGCTGTACACCATCCAAGAAAGGGCTAAATGGGCTCACTGTTGATGTATATGTCATGGTGAGGTCAAGGTTAAAGTTTTTTTGAGAGTACAGACATGGAGGAATACCCATAAAAATGTCTTCAAATACTTCATCACTCACAAGCCATGCATTCTGCTGTGAAGGAAACAGATAAGTTTACATTTCTTTCCTGGAGGCAAGGTGATTCTCAAAAGCAGGGAGCAGTGCCTTCCAGTGAGCCAATAGAAATTAGAAAATCCTTCCTTCTTCTAGCTCTGAGAAAGGATAGAAGAGTGAGGGTGTTGTCGTAAATTTCCTAAAACAATGATAAGGTTAACAATGGTGACATTTAGACATGAATATAAGACATTGTGGTTGCTATTGTGGTTGCTACAGTGGACTGTTTCAATATACTAAGGCCCAAGACAAATGGTTCAATTGTACCCCCAACTGGTGAGCAAGCACAACCATCCATCAGCCACTTCCACACCCCGGGGTACGCTTTCACGCATGGAAGTAAAATTATGTATGTTTGATTTTGCTGCAATCTTGAGGCAGCAGCCACCAGGGTTGTGCTGCCAGCGTAAATTCCAATATAAAGTGGGTAACTTGTGGCACCACTTTAATAACTTTAAATCATTTCAACTCAAACATTGTTGACTTTATTAATTTGTAATCCAAGGACAGATGTAATACTGTCAAATCTGTTAAAAAAGAAAACATTTAGATTTTATGTTCATTGTCTAGAATAGATGTTACGGTCCACATAATCTGCACCTACATCAGGCTTAACTGACAAAATAATGAGCTATAAGTATCTCTCTTTATCTATTGTGGAGAGTAATTAGGTAAATGCATATTTGCCCCTTTTTGGATGGTACGCCCCTTTTTTAAAAATATATTTTGTTGTTGGTTGTTCGCCTCTGCACACTCTGACCCTGCTATTCAGTGCCCAGTGCATGTACTCTGGTCCCTAAAAACATGTACAAATTAGCTATACTCCTGATAGGCATGTTCAGTTTACATATAAATCCCTAGTACAGAGGTCTTCAAACTTTGTTGCGCTGAGCCCCCCTTAAGCTAAACATTTTTAATTCGGGACCCCCTCCAGACCTTTATGGCAAGGACTAGAGAAGCAGAGCTGAGCACAGAGGTTTGAGCTTGTGAGACCCTTTGAGGGGTAATTTGTAGGTCTCGCACCTGGTGACGCACCACGACGCGCTGCCGCCTGCGAGACCTATAGTCGTCGACCATGCTTTCAAGGGCTTGCAAGGGCGACAGGAGATGGGCACGCGCAGGCTGCATGTCGGACTGGATCGGTGAACGTGCGCATTCACCATGTACACTCATGCGCTGTGCCCATCTCCTGTCTCCCTTGCAAGCCTCGTGGAATAAGTTTCACTTTCCTTCCCCCTTCTGCCGTGGGCTCCACAGCCCATCAACGCGCACCGTATTTGCGCCTCTAAGACCGGCTCCCCAGCATGACCAAGCCCCTCCCCCACCCGCCTCCATCCCCACCCCTGCCAAGAGGAAACGTGCAAACTCACCAGGTGTGGCGGCTGGCTGCGGCTCGGTAGTGGAGCACTCCAGCTCCTACGAATATCTGGCAGCACGATGCGTGGCTTCCTCCTTAGACATGAGAGCCCCGCACTGCTATTAAATGCTTTCCTGGGACCACAGCTCTTCCACGTCACTTCCTCTTTGGTGCCGGGGCACCTTCTTCACCATGGGAGCTCCGGAGGTGACAGGCGCTGCCTACACATCGTCTGCATGTTTTTGTACAAGTGCATCTCTCCTCCTCCACCTCGTCTAGTCTGTAGCTGAGGTTTAAAATGACAGCGCATCCCAACACAAGTAAGTGTATGTCTGAGATGGAAGCGACTCTTAGACTGGAGGTCAGGAGGGGGCGGATCAGGAGTAACAAAAAATATGTTCTTGTATTTTCTAGTATTCCGATGTTTGAGGCGACAGCCCAGCGAGCGCACCCTACACCGTGTGGTGCAGACTTCATGTCAGTTACTGGCTTTGCAGTTCATGATGAGACTGAAGCGCACCGTGTGACAGCCATACTAAGTAACTTAGACTGCACCCGCACTTTGCCAGACTACACCCCAGTGACTGCGTTGGGACTGTACTCAATATCAGAACATGGCCAGCGCTGCTGTGCGTGAGACTCGAACCTTCAACGCACGCAGCCATCACTCTCTTGGCCTCTCTGCTGGGAGCTGCTGGTGAGGATGTGCCTCTCCGCCAGGGCCTCTCCCTGAAGACTGCAAGATATGCCAGGCACTGACTCCAGCCTCCCATGGCGCCCGAGTGAAGCCAGGCCTGGGAAGGTGAGGAATGAAGACTTTCTACTTCTGAAAGCCCCGGAGGTGCCCCGAGAGGCGACGGCCTTGGACGACTTCCGTAAGAACAGTCTCGAAGCCGGCGACAGTTGCTGTCTTCATGCTGGTGCAACAAAGAGGGAAGGGGCCTCTCAGCTGGAAGTAGTGATGGAAAGGGCTATGATGCATTCAGGGCCCACCGATGACTTAAAAAAAAACTTTTTAAAGCTAGAAGTAGAGTTTATGGCCTCTTAGGTAGAGTTCGAACGAGAGGTGATGGAGGCCCTCAAAGGTACAAGTAGATTTGGAAATGGGGTCAGGGCGAGGCAGGGCCTCACATTGAAGCGGATTTGGAACAAGGGAGAGTAGGCAGGTGGGGTCTCTTAGCTGGAGGTAGAGCTTGAACTGGTGGTCACACGTGGTTGCCTAGCGGAAAGTGACAGGAGGCCTCTTAGTCGGAGCTAGAGGTCGGGCGGGAGGCTACACATGGTCTCTCAGTTAGAGTTAAAGTTTATTTATTTATTTCATATTTTACTTTTCACGTTTTTATATTGCGCCAACTTGGTCCGTGACCATTAGAGCGCTCTGCATAAGCGCCAGATTACACAGAAGTGGACACGGACTTCAGCGCCTCGTCAGGGGCAGTAAGCACTGTCAAAATACAGTTACAATACTCGAAGCTAGAAGTAAAGTTCAGACAGAGGTGAGAATAGGAACGGAACAAAGGTTGAAACATGGCGCCTCGGCTGGGAGTGCGTGGCATTCATTGCCTGTGCACTCAGTTGTGCTCACCGCTTGGGAGTCTATCCTTCAAGGCTCAGTGTCCGCATGGAAGGAAGGTTAAGGGGCGGGAGGAGTCTCCAATGGGCACCTTCCCCCCTCTGGGGCCTATAAAGAGATCAAGGTCTCGCCTCACCCTGTGGGGTCCATAAACGATAACATTACAGAGGATAAGTAAGAGGAAAAAGACACAGTTAGAGACATCAGTGCTCAGCCCCTCCTTGCCCCCCACACATCGAACAAAGCCAGGGCCCGGAGAACAAACAGCTCAGAGTAACCCTTTTATATTCCACGCCAGCACTTTCTGTGCAGAGAGGCTTTGATCTGCGGCGCCCATGTTGCTTGTTTTTCCTAAAAGCAGTTCACGACAATCGCCTATCTGAACCCCCTGCGAGTCACCGGCAAGTGGAAGTCTGTAAGCACATTAGACAACAATGAACTGAAGAAAGGACGCCATTTTGGTAATGTACTTCTCTGAGGACTGGATGTCTCCTGAGTGTGGCTTTTTGCCCTGGAAGCCACCAGCTTCAAGGAGAGTACCAGGTTTCAAGAACCAGGGGTGGGAGGTATGAGGGTTGTCTTATCAATGTTACGCTGATCCACTCTCTAAAAGTGAGAACTGTGTTCAGACTTATTACTAAGCATGGGCGAAATTTACGAATTCCCGGTTTGCGAATTCGTGCGAAAGCAAACTCGCAATTCGCAAAATCCGCGAATTCGTGCGAAATTGCGAATTTTCTTTTTTTGCGCGTTCGCGGGGGGTTTTGCCAGTTTGTGAGGGTTTTTTTCAAGTTCGGGAACGCAAACTTACTTGTGTGGTCACAACGGTCGCGACCATGTTGTTTCTACATGTCCAGCCTGTTTGCGACCCTGTGGTTCATCGCGGCCACCCTCTGGTTCATCACTGCCACCCTCTGGTTCACCAATGCCACCCTCTGGTTTGCCACTGCCACCCTGTGGATCATCACTGCCACCCTCTGATTCACCACTGCTACCCTCTGGTTCATCAATGCTATCTTCTGGTTCATCACCTTGGTATTCACCACTGCCACCCTCTGGTTCATCACTGCCACCCTCTGGTTCATTACTGCCATCCTCTGGTTTGCCACTGCCACCCTCTGGATCATCACTGCCACCCTCTGGTTCTTCACTGCCACCCTCTGGTTCATCACTGCCACCCTCTGGTTCTGCACTGCCACCCTCTGGTTTACCAGTGCTACCCTCTGGTTCATCACTGCCACCCTCTGGTTCATCACTGGCACCCTCTGGTTCATCACTGCCACCCTCTGGCTCAAGACTGCCACCCTCTGGTTCATCACTGCTATCCTCTGGTTCATCACCCTCTGGTTCACCACTGCCACCCTCTGGTTCATCACTGCCACCCTCTGGTTTGCCACTGCCACTCTCTGGATCATCACTGCCACCCTCTGGTTCATCCCTGCCACCCTCTGGTTCATCACTGTCACCCTCTGGTTCATCACTGCCACCCTCTGGTTCATCACTGCCACCCTCTGGTTGATCACTGCCATCTCTGGTTCATCCCTGCCACCCTCTGGATCATCACTGCCCCCCTCTGGTTCATCCCTGCCACCCTCTGGCTGATCACTGCCATCCTCTGGTTCATCCCTGCCACCCTCTGGTTGATCACGGCCATCCTCTGGTTCATCACAGTGTAGGAAGGTGGATACCTGACTATGGTAACGCCAGATTTTGTTGCCTAGTGTTTAGCTGGTTTTCAACTTAGTTGGCCTAGGATCCTGCTAATCAGGGCCCCAGGCCATCTGCTCTCTCTGTAAAATTCATATACATGTACTTTAGGTACATTACCAATTGGGATTGGATCACCTTATCAGCCCCTGTACAGAGTACTATAGGTACCCAGGGCATAGGTGCATCCAAGGCCTACCAGGGGCTGCAGCATATCTTTTGCCACCCCTGGCTGGCTATACAAACTGACACAACTGGCTGATCACTCAGCGGAGGCAAGATGGTGTAATCACCCCTTGCATAGATATAGTATACCTATATCTAAAGCTATATCTGGACACATATGCACCTATAAGTCACTCCTATGGCAGGCCTTAACAATCCTGGAGGCAGAATGCTTGGTTTTATGTGAGATGGTGCTCTAGCATGCAGCTTTCGGAACCATGTCCTTTAGCTGTTCTGGGATATTGCCATACCATATACTTTGAAGTGCATTATAATCCTCGCGGTTACTTGCTAACTTTGGTTTGGCTTTATCAAAACATGTTGTGTAAGGTGTCATACGCTTTGGAATACTACCCCCTTGCCAGTTCTGGCGACAGGGGTAGCATTCCACCCTTCTAGAGGGAGAAGACATGTTAGTGTGCTTTAAACGCGATTAAATCTAACCTGAGCCTCAGCATCACAAAATGGATGCTGCTGCCACAGACACAAGTCTGGCCTCCTGCTGCTGACCGAAACTCCGGCAGGGGAGGCCTGGACAATAGGTTTCCTGTCGCAGGGAGGAGTTACACCTCCCCAGACAGGAGATAGTGGATTGGGGCAGGGAGGGCTGAATGAAACTAGACACTGCCTGGGGCACACAAGGTGTCCCATGCAAAGTCCAGTTCACACCGGTGCTGGGGCTACCCCTGTCGCCAGCTCTGTCGTGAAACTGGACAAAGGGAAAGGGGTGTAACCACCCCCTTCCTGGGTCCCACCCATAGGAGGGACCTAGCAGGAGATCCAGCCCCTAGATTTGGAATAAAGGTAGGAGCTATGCCAATGCAAACCAGATCATCCTGACTGAAACTTTGAAACAAAACTCTGGACCCTTCGACATCCCACTTGATGTGGAAGACTGAAAAATCTCCTTTGTGGTCAAGGAGTGGCCACCCTGTGCAAGCAGGCACCATCAGCGCATAAAGACTTTCTTTGCCGTTGCCACCGCCGAAGCTCGAATGACAGAGATCAACAAGACCCAGACTCCCAGACATACAACAGCCCGATCCAGAGTCCTGGCAAAGCTGAGACTCGTGGAAGTGACGAGAGACGTGGGACCGGCCATCTTGAAAAGTCAATGAAGTGCTTTCTGTGCAGCTCCCGAGGTACCCTCGATGCTGTGCTTTGGGGTTTGAGAAGCCCCAGCCCCGAGCAGCCTGTGCTCCAAAGATCACCCCTCCACACTCACTGAGTGCTGCATGGGGTCCTTTTGCACTTTTCCTGATTAACATGTTGTCCGGTCACTTGCCCGTTGGCTAGTGGCCTCTGTCACGGCGATCCATCAAAACTACACAGCTGGTCTAGTTGCTTCAGACTGGCCCTAGCTCCCCTGAAAAGGAGCCATTGATCTGACCTTCCCGGTCCGATCCAAAAGACATCTTTGAGTCCTGCTTGGGTTGCATTTGCCAAGGTTTGGTGACTCCAGTTAGAGAACCGACACCGCCGACAGCAAGAGCCTTTGTGGGACAGCTTGTGTCCACCAGCTGGTCATCTTCGATCCTTCCTGGTCCACCTAGCAGCAGAGACAAACTACTCAACAGCCCCTGATCGCAACCCGACACTGTCTGGTTCCGTCCTGGTTCCATCCTGATCACTGGGTAGTGACGTAGACTCCGTCCCCTCTGCTTTCAGGTACTCTACATCTTCGATCCACCCTTGTATCCAACCGGACTCTTCTATCCTGGCCACCTGCAGTATCTTTACCTCCAGGCTCCATAGAACTCCACGAAGAAACCCGACGCACTTTGGCACCTATGAACCCGCTTCCTGTGAGTGAGGTAACGAGATTACACCGGTGCTAACTAGGACACCTCTAATGTCCTAGATTTTAGTGGCTAAGTTCTAATCCAGTCGGAATACTCCTAAACCTATAACTTTCTGATTTTTATGCACCATTGACTTGTATGGTAAACGCGGTTGCCTATAGACACTGCACCTGCATCCTGTGGGCCTCCTATGTCCTAACCTTTGTTAGTCCAGTGTAGGCCCAGCGATTCCCTAGGCCCTAGGCCTGTTCATTGTGCGTGACGTGGTACTTATACCACTTTCTTAATATATGGTTTGAGTGGCCACCCGGCCTATCCATAATTGTGCATCTTATTGTATGTTATACTGTGTTCTTTGTTTAACGCTTGTGCTCCTGTGCTCATAAAGAGTCAATGGGATTATTCTAGAAATAAATACATATATTTTATAATATATAACTTGTGTGGTGTCCTTTCATTTGGTATTTAAAGGATTGCATATGGTAAAACAGCTGGCTTCACATGCCCTCTTGAGTTTAGCCTAAGACTGCTTTTGTCCATGCTACTACTAGGATAGCTGGTCTGTAAGGTTGACTTACAACCAATCGCCATAAGGGTCGTTTGGACTGGTGCAAAGTGCTCACTAGAATAGTGATCATCATATACCAGGCCAAATTCTCACACACAGCACCCTCTGGTTCGCCACTGCCACCCTCTGGATCATCACTGCCACCCTCTGGTTCATCACTGCCACCCTCTGGTTGATCACTGCCATCCTCTGGTTCATCCCTGCCACCCTCTGGTTCATCACTGCCACCCTCTGGTTTGCTACTGCCACCCTCTGGAACCTCACTGTCTCCTTCTGGTTTATCACAGCACCCTCTGGTTCACCACTACCACCCTCTTGTTCACCACTGTAGATTATGGGGGGAAAGCAAAGCACACCTTCCCAGCCTCAACTGAGATGAATTCATTTGGGGCTGGTTAATGTGTCACTGAATTTGAGCTTCAAGTCTGGCACCTGCTTCCTTAGCTGTAAGTGCTTCCTGTTGCAGGTTAATGTTTTTTTACAGGAGCATTGTGCCATACTTGTAACTATTCTCTGACCCTGCTTTGAGAGTCAGAGCAGGGTCAGAGAATAGTTGCAAGTAGGCAACTGAACGTTGGAGGGGCCCCTCAGGAAGCACTACAGGGAATGGTTACAAATTAGCTTGAACTTTTGCACCTGCTAAGTGCTTTCAGTTTTGCAAAATTTGTTTTTCTGCAATTTCGCAAGATTCGCGGGGCACGAATTCGCGCTAAATCGAACTTGCAATCTGCAAATTCGTGCAAAATAGCGGGGTTTTTTGCGTGTTCGCTGTGTTTTTGCGTCTTCGCAAGCCTCTTGCAGCGCACCGACCGCGAAGTTACCCATGCGGTCGTACAGGGGCGCGGCCGTCTTGTGCGCGTTGCGTATTTCCGGTTCCGGGCACGAGGTGCATGATCGCGTTGTGCGCGTTCCGCGATTACGTGTTCGCTTGCGTTTGCGCGTACTCACGGGGGAAATATAGCGCAAACTTACCCAGGGGTCCTCTATGGGAGCGGCCATCTTGTTTTTCAGTCATTGCTATGGTTTTTGGCATGCTATACTTTCAAACTGTCTTGAATCTGTGCAATCCTTTGTTTTTCTGAACTTTGTTTTGCTCTTTTTCTGCTTTTTAGCTATCTTTCTATTTTCCTGCATCTATATTTTTGTTTTTTTAAAACTTTTTTGTTACTTTTTTACTTACTTTATTTGTTTAACTCTCTCTTAATATTTTTTTCTCCATTGTTTCACACCTATTTCTTTCCTTCTTCTCTTGTGCCCAGGACCATGGCAAAGGGAGCCGGCAAGAACAAGGGGAAGGGGCCAGCACCCTGTAGCCGGCTCCCTTGCGGCCGTTTGAGGGGGGACGAAGTGACGCCCAGGGAGATCTTCTCTGTGGTGGAGGTGGCCGCATTAATATTCTTTGTTCTGCGCCACCTCCCTAAGACCGAGGCAGCAGGGGGCAGGCCCGGTCAAGGGTATGGCCTCTGGGAGCATCGCCAGCGTTGGGATAAGGTGTGCCGGGCCATGTACAGGGAGTCGAGGGTCCGGCGCACCTACGATCAAGCGTCGCACCGGTGGGCTGACATCCTCGCCCTGGAGCAGGACCTGCTCCACGTGCTTGGCGTGGAGATCACTGGCCTAGGTGAGTGAGTACTAGCAGCTATTTATGAACTCCTTTTTTTTCTCCTGGTCTGTGTTATATTGGTAATATGTCTTTTTCACGAAGATCAAGAATGCTTCCGTTTTGCAGTTGCTTGCCTGCTCAGTGGCGTTGCTCCTATGCTTACTTGTTTGCAACTTTGTGCACATTTTTCTGAATATGTATGAGTGTAGTGCTTTACTGAACTGAGTAATGCTGGTGAGACTAGAGACTCAAGTCTAGCCGTTCCTTTGTACTCCTGCTGCCATTAAGAAGAAGAAATAAGGGTGAATTCATAGGTTTAGTATAGTATGACTTGTTATTAGTACGTAGTAGCACATTTTTTAGTGGTCTGCACTCTGCAATCATTATGACTGACTGTGTCTGTCATGTGCGCCGCCTGCTGCTGAGTGCTGGCAGTCATACTAGAACCGTTTTGTTGTTGGTTTAGCTAGTGATGTACCTAACTTTCCAAGTAGGCGGTCTGCGAATCAAGCAATACTGTACTACTTTCCTCCTAGTTGACCAGATCAGATAGGTTAATACATGTAGGGCAATTGTTGCTAATTTGTTTCCTCGAGATAATTTAAGACTGTGTTCAAAGAAATCAAATATTTCACTGGACTTCATCCATGCTTGTTTTTTTTTTTTTCATGATCATCAGCACCTCCCAGGGGCAAGAAGACCACCAAGACTCCGGCACAACAGAGTGGGCAGGAAGTCTAGGAACGGTCCTCTGCTGGCCCCAGTAAGTTCTTGTGTTTTTAATTTACTTATACTTCCCTTACTTTTGTAGCTTCTACTCATTCCAAACTGTTTCCCAATAATATCTTTTACAAAATACTATGTGGCATATTTAGAATGACTTGAGCATCCCTGTGTATCACCAGGGAATTGCCAGCAGTAAGTGTGCGCCAAGCCTCTGCCACCCATGATGCGCTGCATTTACAATGCGACGCACCATGGTTAAAAAACGACACAGATGGGTGACGAATTCTGTACCCTAAAGGAGTCACATTGCTGGAGTTGCGGCGCAAGCGCGAGGCAGCACCAGCAATGCTCTAGGTGGGGCCCATTTTGCTAATGCTGCATCAAGCCTTACAGCTTCTTCAAGCAGGCGCAGGGGTTTGACGTACCATTGGCCTAAAAGGGACTGATTAAAATCTTGAAGATTTCACTCAGCCACCTTTAGCATGCGTTCCAGCGCAGGAACGGCCACCCCTGCGGCGGCACGCCTCCCTAAGGCGCAGGGCTTTACAACGTCATGCATCTCCCAGATGACTCACGTTGTAAATACCCCGCACCATGGTGCATCTTTTGCGCCGCCGCTGCGTCACAAAAGTGATTTGGCGGCACAAAAGAGGCGCAAGGGCCTTGTAAATCTGCCCCTTCGTCTTTTATCTTCTTGTACACTGTGCTTCTACATTCTTATCCTGCCTCTCTACCATCACTGTACGTGCTACTACTATTTATTATTATTAATTTCGGAGTGGTTCAGTGTAGGTAGCTAAGCTTGCCCATTCGGCTAACGGTGTTAAACAAAACTCTGATCATGCAATAGCTGTAGAGTAATGCAGTGCAGTCCTCTGTGTTGCCCTTATTGTATATGCTAGTGTTTTTAATGTTAGTGCTTTGACAATTTATAACAAGAAAATGTCAATGTTCAGCAAGAAGAAGCTATTAATTGGCGATATGATAGTTGTACATACCACGTAGTCCATACCGCTAGTGTTTCATGGACTCTTATGTACATACAGAAGTATAGAGAAGAGAAATAGGACATTGTTTATGATAGATAGGTGCAGTTCGATCTTTTCCACATACCTCGTTCCTAACTCCTAAGTAACTGTGCGTGACTCAGGAGCCATCACCTTGTTGGAACCACAAGTCCTCGTGGTGGTGTGACTTTGAGGAGTAGTTGGTTCTGTCTGCAAAGAATCATGTTGCACGTTCACGATGAGGCATTCATCAGTTGTGCCAAAAATAGTTGCATTGTATCATACGGCTAATGAAGCGTCAACCTCCTCCCCCAAACTGTGGCTTCTTTTTTCACTATTTCTCTTCCATTATGAATCTGAATATGTGGTGGTGTATGGCACCTAAAAATGTGACTTGTATTTCATAGGCGTCACGACATCAGATGCGGCACCTACCACCACCAGTGCCGGGGCCAGCAGCAGCGCGGATGGGTCTGCTCAAGGGGCGGATGCGGCGGTGTCACAAGTGCCACCTGGAAGAGCTGAGGGGGATGGCGCAGCAGCGGCGGATGGTGGTAAGTTATTATACTCCTTAGATCTTGACATTTTAGAGTATGATCGCAAAGGAGTGTATGATGTACTACACAATAGACATTTCAGTACAACAAGAAGACTGTACTGTTAAGAACAGTTACTGATTTAGAACTACATTTAAGGCAATCACGGATAAGACAGTCACCATAGAATTATCAATTGCATTAGTGGTGGAAGTTCTCGAGAAAGCAATGGCCCCCTGAATGAATGAAAAGATTCTTATTGTGCGCAAACTTTGCCCAATGGGCGTCAAGGCGCCTAATCAGTCAATTTGACTTCAAATCTACTGTGAAACTTTCTTCGTGAAGCCAAGTAATCTCAGATGAAATTGCAGGGATGTGATGATCGAAAAGGGAAAGAACTTAGAGTCAATGAAGGGAAGGACTGTTGGAGGAGAAATGGTAAAGTGACTGCCTGTGTGGGTGAATCAGAAAATCCATGTGTGGTGAGCATTACAATATGTATCATTGTGGTCAACCTCAAATGCAATTCAAGAGGGCGCTTTACCAAAGAAATTTAAAAGGTGCTTACTTTCTTCTTAAGAAAAAATAAAGTTGTTATAGTAGAGACATTAAGTAGAATGATAGACGTTTAATTTTGAAGCCTGTATGTTATCTTGTACTTCCACAGACATAGCTGAGGTGTAAGTAAGTAGAGCAGACGCTCAGTGCATGAAGAGTGTTACTTTTTTCGAACAGCATGTCCGTGCCAGAATTGCAAACCAGAGGAAATCAAAAAAGTTCAAGTTATGATTGTTCTGAAACTCGCCCTTGCCTAAAGTAACAATACAGTACTTTACAAGCACAGCATATATTGTGTATGGTTTGTGTAGTTGACAATTATATCAAGTCAAGTCCCTTCCAGTGTCAATTAAGGTTACAACACTCACTCCCTATGTTCATTTTTTTCTTTCTGCTTTGTTAATCATGGGTGGACTATCGCTGTTGTTCACTCAATCTATCACAATTATCCACCTAAACTCATCCTCATCCATCATATGAGCACTGAAGACATCATGTGCTTGGCTGGATACAATCAGAAAACAATAATCTTCATGTTCCTTGTAGTACAGAAGGGCCAGTGGGGCCAGTGTGAAATATACATTTAATTGAGCAGTAGCCCTTCAAGTAACCGAGTATGGCCACTGCCACCCCAAATACAAAAATAAGAGCTCCCCTATCCCCAACTGTATGTACTGCTTAAAGTAATGCAAGTCTGCGTCATCATGGGTTGTGTTTCTTTTTCTTGGGTGCAAGCTGACTGAGCTGGCATTATGCCCGCTACCACAACTTCAGCTATAAGTAATTTTTTTGCTCAAAGTATTGAAAAAACAAAACCAATCATGCTGCTGTACTCTCTGACTCTCTGACTATGTATTGAGTCAATAGTGTTGCATGGTAGTAGAATTCCTGAAACTGCCACTGTTACTGGCCTACAAAGACGGCGTAAAGATACAATCCATGCCAAATGTTGTAGTGTGCTTGCAAATTGCTAGTATTAATGTGAGACAACTTTCAGTTGAATTTTCTTTTGTGTTATTGTTACCGAGTCTTGGTTACATTATTCTTATTTACTTGTTCATATAGATGCTCCACCAAAGCTCACAAGAAAGGAGATGGCTGTCCGGGCCAGGGCCCGCAAGGTGAATGCCATAGTTGCGGAATATCGCCGGCTGTGTGCTCGGGAACTGGAGGAGGGGACCTCTACCTCCACAACCTCTTCCAGTGCCCCCATGCCCACCAGCCAGCAGCCTCCAGCACGGGCCGGGCTCGGTCAGCCTCCCGCCGTCGCCGCTCAGCTGCAAGACCAACAGCAGCTGGCCCCCTCAGAGCCTATTTTAGACGTATGCGCCGCCTTCACCTCCGAGTGGACCACCTGGAGCGTACGATCCAAAAGCTCAGGAAAGATGTCCGGGACCTCCACAAGGACCGACGGGACCGCCCACACCGCCGGAAGTGACTCTGTCTCTGTGTCTCTTGCCCCTTTTTTAAAGACTGTTGGGGGGTGGGATCTGATAGTTGGGTTTTTTTATTTGAAAAAGGACTCATGGACAATTGTTTGGGTTAGGGAGGGTTGGAACTAGTTTTGTTGTTAGGGAAATATATAATTATTTATTTTACTTACCTAGTGTACTTGTTGATGTCATTTGTTTAGGGTGGTGTTGGGCGGGGGTTACGGCAAGTTTGGTACTTTCCTCCAACTTACCCGTTCCGTTCCAGAGAACAGCAAGAATTCTCTAAACCGTCCAACATTTTTCAAAAGTGGCAGTAACAATCTTAGTGAATTCAATTGGCCTACTAGTACTTTATTAGTACTACTGTCATTCGCTCCTCCGAGTCCTCGTCCATTATTCTACCTCCCTAAAATGCTTATCTTACCCGTGTTTCATTTTTGCGAATACAGCTTGGCACAGTGCTGGCTGCATGTCAAATGGTGATTGCGTCATCCAGGACAGAATTTCCTTTGTTGTGGTGTTAGTGTATGAGTGTTACCACACTAGGAGCAGTAGCAGCATATGTAAAACAAAGCAAAGAAATGAGACATATAATGGCCTGAGCTGATTATTAGAAGAACTTAATGAACAGTAGACTAACACGTTTTGAGAAAAAAAGTATTGCATGGACGATTATGGCTACAGTAAGAAGAGTAAGACATCAGCGTAACAGTGTCTAAGACATTTTTTAGGATGATGTTGATTGTTGACGATGGTGGTGCTGCATGACATTCACAATGTATTAAAAATATTATTTTTCACCATATTTGAAAGATCCTATTCTTCATGTAGCTGACTGAAAAATTGATTTGAGGATGTTGCTTGCACCTTATCCTCCCCAGCAAGTGTGTGGGATAATTGTTGTGATGTAGTATAACACCTCAATGAATACCACACAGCTCGGGGGAAGAGGGTTAGGGTTTGAAAATTGGATGGGAACGGGGTTTGTGGGGAAAGGTTTGTTGAGAGAGAAAAAAAAAGCAGCATGGACAAACAAGTCAATGGAGATAAACAAATCTTTGGAAACTAACCTATCTAGAAATCTTTTAAGGGACATAAAGTTATTGCATGCACTACTGCATGCATGAAGTTGTTTGGTAATAGTGTACAGAAAAGTAAGTGTTACTTTATAATAGTAACTATGAAGAAATAATGTCAAAGGTATTGTCAGGCCTTTCGTCGTTACTCCTCAGGATGGGTTTTATGCTGATAGGGGGCCCACCTCTAGATCATCCCAAGTCTGGCTCCTTATACCTCAGACTATTAGGGAGATCAAGCGGGGGAAAATATAAGGTAGTCCGGAGGGGAACAGCTGGGCGACTGGAGCAGGAAACCTGTAACATATAAAACAGGGAATCAATGGAAGAGCGACTCTATCTCTAACTACTCTCTGCAAACAGTGGTATGTCCGCCACCCACCTGAAGAATCCTATAAGTGATGTGGAATGAAGAGTGACAGGTCAGGCGTCTTCTCAATTCCCAGATTGTCCTGCGCAAAAGATATAAAGAAGACCATAAATATGCCCCCTCTTTCCCACCACTAGGTATAGGGTTTCAAAATCCCCTGATGTAAGGAAAACCATTCACCACATACCCTCTGAGAACAGGAAGAGGACCTAAATAATCCTGAGGATGCCCTTCACTTGTCACAGTGTACAGAATATAAGAACTTTCCCCTCCGACAGTATATTTAGTGATAGTACCAGCAGGCACTCAAAATACCCTAAGAGTTTCTCAACCACAGCAAACGGGAGTCAATTAGGGAATATCCATACGTAATGACAGTAACGTAAATAACGCCCAGTTAATGAAAGCAAAACGGATGATAAACACTCCTCTGCAGATATGTCTCTGCGAGGAACAGAAAGACCTCCTTTCCTTTGCAGCACTCAGGAAAAAAGCGTCAATCTTCTGAACAGACTTCAGACTCAGCCGAGTCGGAAGATAACTGGGAAAACAGCAACCCCAGTTCAGCACAAAATGAACGCCCCCCTATGCGCGGGGAAAACCTGTAGCTGGCACGCGGAGGACGCGATGTGGGCGCTTCCTAAGCCCCTCCAATATATCCACCAAGGTTCGGCAGAACAAGAGTTCCCAGAACTCGAATGATCAGCAACTGATGCGGGCGCTTCCTAAGCCCCACCTGATAATCCAACGGATCCACAAAGCAATCCGGCGCGAGCTAAACTCAGCCCGCCCGTAATGAGCACAAAACACGGAACTGGTCGCACAAACCTCCAAGCCTCATACCAGGAAGGAATAATCAGCAAGGTGTCTTCCGCTACCGCCAGGATATCCCGTTTCCCGGTCGCGCATCGTCATTCTGACGCACCGCGTTAGGAAACATGGGAAATGTAGTTTTTCATGTTCAAGATAGGTTCAATATTGCAGGCAGTGATTTACCGGCGGCCGGGGAACCTGACAGAACACCCCCTTTTACAAGATTCACTGACTGCCTCCAGGTTTACCAGGATGCGACAAATGGAATTTCTTAACCAGTCTAGGGGCATGAACAGCACCCGCAGGTTCCCAAGAGTCCTCCTCAGGCCCATAGCCCTTCCATGCCACCAGATATTGGAGCTGACCCTTCACCCTACGTGCGTCCAGAATGCCTCTCACCTCATACTCAACGTCTTGCTGCACTCTTACAGGTTCAGGGATTTTAGTCCGAGGACCCTTTGCGGGCTTGAGCAGAGACACGTGGAAAACAGGATGTATCCGGAAATGTCCTGGGAGGCTCAGTTTCACAGCCACTGGGTTGATGTGACGTATCCCCTGGTAAGGGCCAATAAACCTAGGATTGAAGACACTGTATTTGCGGAAGCGAATATTTCTAGTGGACAACCATACCCAATCTCCCTTGTCATAAAGAGGACAAGACCTCCGATGTTTATCGGCCTGTGCTTTGTATTTCCCTTTAGCCTTTTCCAGATTCACCCTTGCTAGCCGTACGGTTTCCCGTAACTGGACTAACCTAGACTGCAACTGAGGGATCGGGACCTCGGAAGATGAAACACTCAAAGGGGCAAACCTAGGGTGAAACCCATAGGTGCAGAAAAACGGGGTATATGAAGTTGAAGAGTGAACAGTATCATTGTAGGACACCTCAGCAGTCCACAACCAATCAACCCAAGCCTCAGTAGTGGTATCAACAAAACATCTCAAGTATTGCTTGAGTGTTTGGTTTAACCTTTCGGTTTGCCAGTCAGTTTGGGGGTGAAAGCTGGTGGACAAGGAAGGGGCGATGCCTAACCTATTACACCACACTTTCCAAAACCTAGCGGTGAACTGGGCTCCCCTGTCTGAAACTATGACTTTAGGCAATCCGTGTAACCGAACTACATGAAGGAGCAATAGATGAGCAAGTTGGCTGGCAGTTGGGACCCCTTTGCATGCAATAAAATGACCCAGTTTGGTTAAATAGTCCACGACTACCAATACCGCAGTCATCCCCCGATCTTTAGGAAGACCCACCACAAAGTCCACAGAAAAGCTCTCCCAAGGACTCACAGGAGTAGGAATGTTTTGCAAAAGTCCTTGTGTTGGACGATGGTCACTCTTGGCCTTAGAGCAGGTGTCACATCGCTGAACCCATGCAAAGACATCAGGACGGATGGTAGGCCACCAATACATGCGTAGCATCTTCTCCAAGGTTTTCTTTCCTCCTGTGTGTCCAGCGCATGGTAGGTCATGACACCATTGAAAAGCTTGTCGTCTTAATGCTACAGTAGGCAGTAGCAGCTGGGATCCCTTTCTTGGCAAACCTTGTCGGATTTTCCACTCCGGATGTAGGCGGATCCATGTCTTCCAGATAAAGGTTTGCATCCCTCTTTTTACCTTGTGAAGAAACTCATCAGTGTGTATAACCCCTATCACCTTCTTGGGGTCAATGATGCTTTTCTCTTGTAAAACCTCCATGGCGGAGCTGTTTTCCTGACGCGAGAGTGCATCAGCCTTCCGATTATCACAGCCCGGACGAAATGTCACCATGAAGTGGAATTCGGCAAAAAACAGCATCCAGCGTAGTTGTCGAGGAGTAAGGTGACGAGCAGCTCGCATAAACTGTAAATTGCGGTGATCGGTGTACACCGTGATTTGTTGTGAGGCTCCCATCAACCAATGCCTCCATTCTGCGAAGGCATCCTTTATTGCTAGCAGTTCTTTTTCCGCAATGGTGTAATTACGCTCCGCGCTGTTTAGTTTTCGAGACATGAAGGCAATGGGATGGAGATGACCGGTACTTTCATTCCGTTGGGAGAGCACCGCCCCGACAGCTAATTCGGAAGCGTCTGCTTCCACCACAAACGGGAGTTTTGGATCGGCGTGAGTCAGCACAGGAGCAGTTGTGAAAGCAGTTTTCAATTGTTCAAAAGCTGTCTGTTCCGCCAAACCCCACACAAAAGGAGTGTTCTTCCTAGTGAGCTTAGTAAGCGGAGTTACCATGTCCGAGAAGTGTGCAATGAACCTCCTATAGAAATTCGCAAAACCAAGGAGTCTCTGGATGTCTTTGATGTTGTGAGGTCTCGGCCATTCCACGATTGCCCGTACCTTTCGGTCAGCCATAAGTTGCCCTGAAGGAGTGAGCATGACTCCAAGGAATTCACCAGTGGTGACATGGAATTCACACTTCGTTAACTTACAATATAGATGGTTCTGTTGTAAGGCGCGAAGGACTTGACCGACATGTTTTTGATGTTCCATTTCTCCATTTGAGTAAATCAGAATGTCATCAATGTAGACGACTACAAAGATGTCTAAAAAGTCTCTCAACACCTCATTCAAAAAAAATTGAAAAGAGGCTGGGGCATTGCAGAGCCCGAAGGGCATCACCAAGTATTCAAAAAGTCCGTACCGCGTTTTAAACGCGGTCTTCCACTCGTCGCCGCTTCTTACTCGTACCAGATGATAGGCTCCCCTGAGGTCCAATTTGGTGTAAATATTGGCAGATCTTACTTGCTCCAATAATACTGGTATCAAGGGGAGCGGGTACTGGTTTTTGATCGTGATGGCATTCAAAGCCCTGTAATCGATGCAGCATCGGAGTTCCCCGTTTGCTTTCGGGATAAAAAAAAGCGGGGAAGCTGCTGGGGATCTGGAGGGACGAATCAAACCCAATTCAAGAAGGTCATCCAAATACTCCCGGAGGTGTGCAGTTTCAGGTTGTGATAAAGCGTAGATCCTACCACAAGGAACCACAGACCCTGGCGTCAAATCAATACGGCAATCGTATTCGCGATGCGGAGGGAGGACTTCCGCCTTTGCTTTACTGAATACCTCCTCATACTTCTGATAACACTGTGGTAATGTTACTTCCTTCTCAGCGGCCGTGGAAATGTAATGAGTAGTGGCTAAGGACATGGAAGGTCGCGGCATCTCTCTTAGGCAATGATCTTGGCAATAAGTGGAATGAAATTGCACTGACTGATCCGTCCAACTAATGGTGGGCTCATGTTTTTTCAGCCACGGAAGTCCCAAAATAACACCGTAGGTTGGGGCATGAATGAGGTTGAATGTTATGTTTTCTGTATGGTAATTCCCATACCACATCTCATATTCTGGCGTATGTTGGTTGATTGGACCAGATTCCAGTTCATGTCCGTCCACCGCGAACACTGCCTCAGGAACGGATTTGGTAACAGGAACTACCCCCAACCGCCGGGCTTCTGCTAGATCCATAAAGCAGCCAGTGGCTCCAGAGTCTATCATCGCTTGAATGGTCTTGGGAGAGTTGTCTATCCACAACTCCAGGGTTAGGAAGAACAGGCTGTTTTCTACATAGTCTTCTTCCGTTACTGAAGGGATGAAGTGAGTGCTCGAGTTTCTCCCTTCTGCTAAACTCAAGCGTTGGAGTTTTCCGACCCCTTTTCCACTGTGGACACTGCCACCTGTCCTGAACGATAACGACCACCCTTAGGTTTCACAGGGCATTCCCTTAAGAAGTGTCCTTTCTTCCCACAATAGAGGCAGAGCCCAAACTTACGGCGATGCTCTCTTTCACTCGGGGTTAATGATGCCCGTACAACTCCAATCTCCATGGGTTCTGCTTTCCCTTCAGATTTTTCCCCAGCGACGGTCTTTTCACCCAAGAGGAATGGGCGGTCCTTTCTGCTTTGTTCTCCTTTGCGTTCTCGAAGTCGGTGGTCCAAACGTAGAGCTAAATCAATAAAAGCAGCACACGTCGTAGGTTGGGGTTCGACTTGAGCGATAACATCTTTAAGGTTTTCTGTGAGTCCCTGGTAGAACAGAACCATTTGTTTTGCTTCAGGCCAATCGGTTTCAGCTATTAACCTCCTAAAGTGGTTAAGGTAGGTAACTAAATCGGAGGAGCCCTGTTTCAGCACAAGTAATTCTTTATCCGCTGAAAAGGTTTCAGCCCTCCGGTCAAAGGTCTTCTCAAACTCAGTTCTAAATAGATCCCAATCATAAAGTATAGCATCATTATTCTTCACTATGGGAACTGCCCACTGAGCTGCCTCTCCCCCCAGGTACAAAATCAAAAAGGAAACCCTGGATTGGTTAGTCAAGAAACACTTCGGTTTACACGTGAAGTGCAATAATACTTGGGTCATGAACACCTGTACCTTTTTCCTATCACCCAAAAACCGTTCAGGGGGGCTAAGGGAACAGGAGAAGGCATATCCACCACTATTGAGGCAGGTTGAGAGGCGGAGGCCCCTGCATCAAACGGGTTACGCTGCGCGGCGTCAAACCGAGCCTGCAGTGCGGCTGTCTCTTGATGGGAGGTGGCTAGTTCTGTTTGCACTAAGGCTAGTGCTGCTAGAACATCATCTAAGGTGGCCATCCTTTGATTCAATCCCACCAGGAGGAGAAGAACTCGTGGGCCGATTATTCTGTCAGGCCTTTCGTGGTTACTCCTCAGGATGGGTTTGATGCTGATAGGGGGCCCACCTCTAGATCATCCCAAGTCTGGCTCCTTATACCTCAGACTATTAGGGAGATCAAGTGGGGGAAAATATAAGGTAGTCCGGAGGGGAACAGCTGGGCGACTGGAGCAGGAAACCTGTAACATATAAAACAGGGAATCAATGGAAGAGCGACTCTATCTCTAACTACTCTCTGCAAACAGTGGTATGTCCGCCACCCACCTGAAGAATCCTATAAGTGATGTGGAATGAAGAGTGACAGGTCAGGCGTCTTCTCAATTCCAAGATTGTCCTGCGCAAAAGATATAAAGAAGACCATAAATATGCCCCCTCTTTCCCACCACTAGGTATAGGGTTTCAAAATCCCCTGATGTAAGGAAAACCATTCACCACATACCCTCTGAGAACAGGAAGAGGACCTAAATAACCCTGAGGATGCCCTTCACTTGTCACAGTGTACAGAATATAAGAACTTTCCCCTCCGACAGTATATTTAGTGATAGTACCGGCAGGCACTCAAAATACCCTAAGAGTTTCTCAACCACAGCAAACGGGAGTCAATTAGGGTATATCCATACGTAATGACAGTAACGTAAATAACGCCCAGTTAATGAAAGCAAAACGGATGATAAACACTCCTCTGCAGATACGTCTCTGCGAGGAACAGAAAGACCTCCTTTCCTTTGCAGCACTCAGGAAAAAAGCGTCAATCTTCTGAACAGACTTCAGACTCAGCCGAGTCGGAAGATAACTGGGAAAACAGCAACCCCAGTTCAGCACAAAATGAACGCCCCCCTATGCGTGGGGAAAACCTGTAGCTGGCACACGGAGGACGCGATGTGGGCGCTTCCTAAGCCCCTCCAATATATCCACCAAGGTTCGGCAGAACAAGAGTTCCCAGAACTCGAATGATCAGCAACTGATGCGGGCGCTTCCTAAGCCCCACCTGATAATCCAACGGATCCACAAAGCATTCCGGCGCGAGCTAAACTCAGCCCGCCCGAAATGAGCACAAAACACGGAACTGGTCGCACAAACCTCCAAGCCTCATACCAGGAAGGAATAATCGGCAAGGTGTCTTCCGCTACCGCCAGGATATCCCGTTTCCCGGTCGCGCATCGTAATTCTGACGCGCCGCGTTAGGAAACATGGGAAATGTAGTTTTTCATGTTCAAGATAGGTTCAATATTGCAGGCAGTGATTTACCGGCGGCCGGGGAACCTGACAGGTATAGGGCATGCAACAATTACGCAATTTCACTAGTCTATCTGCCCCTCAGATGGAAGAACAACTTAGTACATTACTATATAATGGCTGGAGCGATGAATTGAAGAAGAGAGTAAACAAATTGATATAGTTACTTACACTCATAGAAGTTCACAGCAATAACATAACTTAAAAGAAAAGCATAAGAGCATGCATATAGTTACTGATACTGTGTTTTGGTGAAGTTGTCCTGTTGAATTTGGGAAGTTGCATGCATGCAGCCATTCCTCTTCTTTGCGGTACTCCTCCATTCCATCTGACGCTCCATCAATCAACGTTGGTGACCACAAGACACCTTGTCCACTGCCTGCCTGTCGGATGCTTAATTGCGGGTCACTAATGTGAAGCCTCTAGTCAAGCTTGAGTTCATCCTTTTTCCCATCGCACAATTTGAAAGGCAGCCTGTAATTGTTGTTTGAAAAACAGAACGTGTTAACACCATGGAGAAAAAAAAAGGTACGTCCGCTGTGTAGTGCAAAAAGTCACACAATCCATTTCAGAATCGACAGTACAATACTCTTGAAAGTGCATACTCTGAGTTTCCTTTTGAAGGATAATTGAGTATGGGCAAATTTTGTGGATCTTTCTCCTCCAGCTAGGTGTAGTGATAACTGCGATTTTACAACAAAAGTAGACCTTTGCAGCAGTGCTTCCAATCCAAACCCTTTAAACCCAGTTTCAAAAATATAGAAGACCCACAATCCCATCCCATTAAACGTGCAATGCTGCTCCCTGTTTGAGGCCTAGTGGAAAATGGTTCTAAACGTACTTTGTAATTAAAGTAGGCCCAAATGAATACCACCTTTTCCTCCATGGATTCCCTTCAAATCACTTGCAACCAAACTTTTACATTTCCAAGAGTGCTCCACACTGCCCCAGAAATCAGTTGAAAAAAAGTTGAAAAAATGTTGAACACCCCCAAACACATGAAATACTGTAGTGCTCCTAAGTGCTAACCCTAACGAGCCCTAAGTGAAAAATACTTCAAAAGACACTACTGCAAGTAGGCCGAATCCACTCTTCCCCGCCATGGATTTTCTTCAAACCACTTGCAATCCAAAGTATCAATAGCCAGCATTGCTCCAAGACTCGCAAAGCCCCCCACAAACACCAGGAACCCCCCCCAAACAGCACCCCGAAAACGCTAGAGTGAGCGAAATGTCAGAAAATGCAAAAACTTTTTGCTCATGGATTTTCTCCAAAACACTTTTTTTCCGGTATTAGACCTTCCCAGCAATGGCCCCAAACCCGGCAACCCGGGCAAAAACAAGTTTAACACCCCCAAACAGGCAAAAAGCAAAAGTACAAAAACGGGGACTCTGCAGCTAGGTCCTAACTCCCCTTTGCCACCATGGATTTCCGTCAAACCTCTTGCAATCAAAAGTATTAATACCCAGCGTTGCTCCAAGACCCCAAAACCCACCCACAAACACCAGGAACCCCCCAAAGTTGCCCCCTAAAGGCCCCCTAAAATGCTAAAGTGAGCGAAATTCATGAAAACGCACACACTTTTTCACCTCCGATTTTATCCAAACCACTTTTATCCGGTATTAGACCTTGACAGTAATGCCCCCAGACCCGTCAACCCAGGCGGAAACAAGTTTAACCCCCCCAAACAGCCAAAAAGCAAAAACGGAAAAATGGTCACAGACAAATTTCTGCATATTTCCAACATCACTCCGTGCACGCTCTGCAGCTAGGCCCTAACTCCCCTTTGCCACCATGGATTTCCGTCAAAGCTCTTGTAATCAAAAGTATCCATACCCAGCGTTGCTCCAAGACCCCAAAACCCACCGACAAACACCAGGAACCCCCCCCAAGCAGGCCCTCGAAAACGCTAAAGTGAGCAAAATTCCTGAAAATGGAAAAACTTTTTCACCATGGAATTTTATCCGAAACACTTTTATCCGATATTAGACCTTCCAAGCTATGCCCCCAGCCCCCTGCAGCCACCCTCCCAAAAGCAGAACACCCTCAAACAGGCAAAAAGCAAAAATGAGCCTACCTTCAATTCAGTACAAATACGCTCTGCAGCTAGGCCCTAACTCCCCCTTTCCACCATGGATTTCCTGAAAAACAAATGCAATCAACATTAGACTGTGCCAGAAGTGCTCCCAGGCCCCAAAACCCACCCACAGAAACCTAGAAGCCCCCCAAACAGCCCCCCAAAAACATGCAATACTGGTATATTCAAAAGATGGCAAATTGCGCTGTTCACAAAATATTGCTGTTTTCAGCACTTCCACTACTTTGATCCTCTTGAAACTCACCTGGACAGTCACTTGTTCCAGCGATTCACAAGAATCTCAGCAAGGCAGAACAAAATCGAACCACTGCGCTCTTTGAAGTAGAAGAAGAAGAAGAAGGAAGGTCTACGACTAGTTTTCACCCAAACACACGCGCCCGCAAAACACCCAGAAAGGCCAAAATTCTGTCAATTCTGGACCAAAGAACACCAAACCCCTCTAAAACATTGCCAACATCATTATGAACGAGCCAATGTAAGAAATAGGATCCCTGGCCGGCCAGGGCTTGCGCCAAAGTCAGACAGAGACCACCACTTCCACGTCGGGGCAAGGGATTTACGCGCCAAGATAACCCCTGCTCACCCCCTTGGTAACGTAGCACGAGCAGTAAGGCTAAACTCGGAGGCAATGTGAGTTAAGTGTTTGCGCATGCACCCCCAGCAACAACAACCAAGGTCCACCACAAAGGAAACTCCACACAAGGTTATGTATAAAAATAGCCTTTGTATTACACCAAAACACATTAGATAAAAACACACACTTCACAATGTGCCAACAGGCACGGGCAGAATTTACAGGGGATATGTAAAAGACAGGGCCACCTGTACCACTGTCAGGAATCAGCACTTTTATAACTAGAAATACTGTTAGAATTAGCACTTAGAACATAGATTATAAATCACTTTAGCACGCAACCAGTAACTACTGGTAACCAGTAAGTACCACCTATGCAACCCTAACCACCTTAGGAGAATATTACGCAGGGAACCAGGACCTCACAGGGAACACCTGTACTAGGAGAAAACAACCAACTAAATATCAGGGGTATAGGCCTGGGAACAAAACACATGATACATAAACATACATTCAGCGGTGTAAGAACAAGGCACATGATGCATAAAACACATTCAGAGGTGCAGCACAGGAGAACACATGATGCATAAACAACACATTCAGAGGTGTAAGAACAAGGCACATGATGCATCAAAACACATTCAGAGGTGCAGCACAGGAGAATTCGCAGAAATTACCTTAGCACAGAACTTACATCAAAGTCCAGGTTGCGCCACTGCACCAAAACCTAAACGTAGTAGCTGCTCACTACTTGCTGGGCAGCTGAGGAGAGGGACAGAACAGGGCCTAAATGCTGAGGCAGATGGATAGGGGGAGTCTGGAGGAGGAGTATAAAGGAGCATGATTGAGTTGTGAACTTGTGAACCTCAGGAATGCAGAGTGAGGCACCTTCAAATCATTAAGGAATATAAGATGAAGACAGTGCTGCTGATGGACTTGTTGTGATTAGGTGATTAGAGTTTTGTTGTGGTAAAAGTTGCAAAACAAAGAAAGACACACAGGAATAAAAGTGAATAAGGACGAAAAAAAGGAAGTCATTTTCAGGGCTCGGTGTCAGGGAAGTAGAGCTCGTCCTCCAACTCCATGATTTGAGACGGGAGTAGATCAGGTAACAGAGAAGAACTTCAGTCACCTAAGTCATTGTCCTCTTCTTCCTGCGTGCATTTAGGTACTTTGTAATCTGGTGGTATCAAGTGCTGATTCATCTTGATCAGTGTTAACCTCTCCACATTTTTTACCGAGAGCCGGGACCTTTTTGAAGTTACAGTGGCACCAGCAGCACTGAAAACACGTTCAGAAGACACGCTTGCGAGTGGGCAAGACAAATAATTTAGAGCCAGGTTGAAGATCAGTGGCCATAGAGACATTTTACTGTACCAATACAGCAATGGGTTTGTATGAACAAAGACCTGTGTTGGCTTATCCAGATAGGCCTGCACCATCAACTCAAGGTTCTCCACGGTTGCTCCACTTTGCGTACCATCTGTGCCCTTCTCAGCACTGGAACGAACAAACCCTTGATGAGTTAGCCAATTGGCTTCCGACAATATTATGGCTGGACCTGGTGCAGGTGAGGATGATTATAGGGTTGCTGCTGGTGTCGTTAACGGCTGTGAGGGAAAGTGACTCCCTTCGGCCACAGATTCAGAAGTGGAACTTGACTCTGGATCACCTGCTGATTCAGTTGGACTTCTGACTGCTCCTTGAATTCTCTGCCGATCTTTTTCGAACAGTCTGGCTGACACAGCTATCCAATGTTTGTACTTTGAAACATCTGCCTCTTCAAAAGGAATGAATGCTTTGCTGGCCACTACCTTTTTGTACCGTGGATCCAGAATAGTGGCACAAATGTAATGTTATTCTGTATGTATCTTTTGAAGCCTTTCATTGGCAACTAGGTGGCTTAATAAGTTCTCCGCCAACAGATATGCAGCTTGCTTTCCACCATCATCTCTCAACGTTGAAGACACCGCCTTCAGTTGGTGCTCTAGCATGTGCAACAATGGGATAGGTTTGCTCAAAGAACAGTCCTCCCTGCTGACTTCACGCGTGAAGACCTCAAAAGGACGAAGCATGTCTGTCAGGCTTTTCACTAGCTGCCATTCCTCCGACTCTAACCTCATGTCATTAATAGTAGAACCTACTGTGATGATATAGTCATTGATTACCATGCACTGCTCAAACAGACGCTCAAGCATGTAAAAGGTTGAGTTCCAACGTGTTGCCACCTCCTGGATGAGTCCTTTGACTGGCACTTTACGTACATGTTGAATGCTCCTCAGCTCCTTCCGGGCCTTAAAAGAATGGCTGAAATGTGTGCAGATTCTTCGGCAGGTGGTCAGTAACTTCTTGACTGGCTTTTCATTTTTCAAGAAATCTTGAACAACCAGGTTGATACAGTGCGCCAAACACGGCACTCTGAAATAGTCACCGTCCTGCATGGCCCTAACTATATTACTGCCATTATCCATGGAAACATAACCAACTATGCGATTTCTTGGTTGCAGCCATTCAGAGACCTTACTGTTAAACTCATCCAAAATGTTTTTTGCAGTATGACTTTTCTCCACGGCAAACATGGCTAATGTTGCATGTTTCCGAGAAGCTTGAAAAACTGTGTCCAGGTCAACAACTGCACTTGACTTGTCTCTGACCCCTGCAAAAGACCCTGCAAAAGAGACCCAGTGTGCAGTGATGCACATGTAATCAAGGGCTTGGCAACTGGTCCACATGTCTGTTGTCAAGTGGATAGTGTGAACAGCACTTTTCTGCAAAGCTGCCCCAATCACCTCCAGCACATCTTGATGTAGTGCTGGAACCGCAACTCTGGCAAAATAGGACCGGCTAGGAACTTTCCATTTAGGGCAGACTGTTGTCACTAATTCTAGAAACCCCACACCTTCCACGAAAGAAAAAGGGAGAAGGTCCAGCGCTAGCATTTTAGCTAGCTTTGCATTGTACAGATGTACCGTTGGGTGGTTGCGTTCAAATGGCGCCTCCGACCAGAACATTCCGCTAATGGTGGGCTGGATCATTTTACGTGATGATGAAGATGATGACCTCACACCAGTTAGGCCCATTGATGTAGTTTTTTGCATTGGTGTCTCTATAACACTCTTAGTGTGCCTCATAGATGTCGCAGGGATAGAGGGCGATACCACTGCAGTGCTGCTGCCAGCAAAACTGGGTGTACCAGAAAAAATGTCTGTCGCTTCTTCACTTCGCCCCTGCACGATCAGATTCTCATCATCATCAGATGCAATATCAAGGGATACATTAGGATTTGTTTTTCTTTTGGCTTCCTCGATCTTCCTCGATCTTCCTCATTTGTGCTTTCCATTGGATAGGGTGGTGTTGTTTGAGATGACCTCTCTGGCCTCCGGTACCATAGTTGGTACCAAGCTTACCCCGACCAACTAATAGTTTACAAATGGAACAAACAACCATGTTTTCCGCCTTTGCGCTAACAGTAAAGAAGTCCCAAACTGGGGACGGGTGATGTCTGCTGGTGGTGGAGGTGCTACTTTGACTTTCAATGCAAGATGAAGATTGAGGATCGGTGTGGTTGAATTCGTTTCTGTTGTTCACTTACAGCACCACTACTTGAGGTCGAGCTTGATGGAGGTCCATGCCGGCCCTTCTGACTAAAAAAGATGGAAGCTGTAGGTCGTGTTGGTGTTGTAGTTAACGCTGGTGGTACCAGTGCCACGCCGCCCATATCCTGCTCAGCAGCCATTCGGGCTAGGGTTAAAATGTCTGTCTGCTGCATGCCTGCTGGGGCTGGAGTGACGACTGTGATGACTGGGTCATCGTCAGACTGTTCATCAGCAGCAGAAAATACCACTTCTTGTTTGTCATCATCACCCATAAGTGGAAGCTTTGCGGGAGCCTTCCTTTTAGGCTTAGCTACCTTTGTCGGCTCATTATGGGGTGACTCACTCTCAGACTGCAATGGTGGGTTCCAATCAACATCAGCATCATCAGAAGGAAGGGGGCTTGAAGAAGAACTTGTAGTATCCCTCCTTGACCTTTTTCTTGCTGGGGATTTGGAATACAATGGATAATCATCATCAGGAGGAGTAGCTTCCTCGGATACCTCCTCTTGAATAGCAATTTCCTGATGTGCCCCTACTTCTGGAGGAACAAGCATTGTAGGCAGTTGTGCTGCTCCATGAACCTCTAGTTGTACCTCTCCATGCCCCTGTCCATGCGCCTCTCCTTGCGGCTCTACTTGCGCCTCTCCTTGCGGCTCTACTTGCTCCTCTCCTTGCGCCTCTCCATGTGCCTCTCCATGCGCCTCTCCTTGCCCATGTACTTGCGCTTGCACTTGTTGCACCTGTGGTTGTCGTTGCGGCTGTGGTTGTTGAACACTCGTCAGCTGAGTTACACCCGGGGTTGATTGGATGGTACTTTCTTGTGATGAGCCAAGATCACTGGTCGATGGTGATTCAACAACCAAAATGGCTGCCGCATCAGCACTCATGGTGGTCTTGGACCTAACTTGGCGTGGTGGCACTGAGCCCAATGAAGCGGAGGTGCTGCTTCCAGCTTGGTCCCCGGCGGACATCGCTGCTGCAAGCGTAGTTTTTTTTCCCCAAAAAAGCTGTCGGTGGACACACCAGTGTCCTTGGTAGGTGGTGCCACTTGCTTCTTCTGCTCCTTCTTACTAGCAATGGCACTGGCGACTTTTTTCGCTGAAGCGCTACGGCCAACTTTCTTTGGGGCCATCTTCTTGAGATGTCAGAACAGCAGGCCGCAGTTGCACGAGTTGCAGAGTTGTCTTGTCTGTGGCCAGACGTGACGTTGTGCTGCACACACCGCTGCAGGACTTCCTCCTGGCACTGGTGGTTCTCTTGTGCACCTAAAAGCAATGGAAGCCAGAGGAACATCAGTCATAAACCTCAAAAAGTCGAAAAACACTCAGAAATCCCCACAATCCCATGCCATCCATGCCCTCAATGATGCTTAAATTCAAGACACCCCACAGAAAGACTAGGCCCATGCACCACTGAGTACCCCTGGGCTTAATGGTTGAAAGCAAGGCAAACTGGGTGCAGGCCTGAGCACACTGCCTGGCTTCAAAATGGCCCCTTGAACCCACCATATGGTCAGGCCCTGCCTGGACCAGGCCTCAAAATGGCCCCCACCCACATGGCCAGGCCCCAATACCACTCCAAAAAGTAAAAAAACACTCAAAAATCACCACAATCCCATGCCATCCATGCCCTCAATGATGTTTAAATTCAAGATACCCCACAGAAAGACTAGTCCCATGCACCACTGAGTACCCCTTGGGCATAATGGTTGAAAGCAAGGCAAACTGGGTGCAGGCCTGAGGACACTGCCTGGCTTAAAAATGGCCCCTTGACCCCCACCACATGGCCAGGCCCTGCCTGGACCAGGCCTCGAAATGGCCCCCACCCACATTTCCAGGCCCCAACAACACCCCAAAAAGTCGAAAAACACTCAAAAATCACCACAATCCCATGCCATCCATGCCCTCAATGATGTTTAAATTCAAGACACCCCACAGAAAGACTAGACCCATGCACCACTGAGTACCCCTGGGCATAATGGTTGAAAGCAAGGCAAACTGGGTGCAGGCCTGAGCACACTGCCAGGCCTCAAAATGGCCCCTTGACCCCCACCAGATGGCCAGGCCCTGCCTGGACCAGGCCTCAAAATGGCCCCCACCCACATGGCCAGGCCCCAACACCACCCCAAAAAGTCGAAAAAAAACACTCAAAAATCACCACAATCCCATGACATCCATGCCCTCAATGATGTTTAAATTCAAGACACCCCACATAAAGACTAGGCCCATGCACCACTGAGTACCCCTGGGCATAATGGTTGCAAGCAAGGCAAACTGGGTGCAGGCCTGAGCACACTGCCTGGCTTCAAAATGGCCACTTGACCCCCACCACATGGCCAGGCCCTGCCTGTCCCAGGCCTCAAAATGGCCCCCACCCACATGGCCAGGCCCCAACACCACTCCAAAAAGTCAAAAAACACTAAAAAATCACCACAATCCCATGCCATCCATGCCCTTAATGATGTTTAAATTCAAGACACCCCACAGAAAGACTAGGCCCATGCACCACTGAGTACCCCTGGGCATTATGGTTGAAAGCAAGGCAAACTGGGTGCAGGCCTGAGCACACTGCCTGGCTTAAAAATGGGCCCTTGACCCCCACCACATGGCCAGGCCCTGCCTGGACCAGGCCTCAAAATGGCCCCCACCCACATTTCCAGGCCCCAACAACACCCCAAAAAGTCGAAAAACACTCAAAAATCACCACAATCCCATGCCATCCATGCCCTCAATGATGTTTAAATTCAAGACACCCCACAGAAAGACTAGGCCCATACACCACTGAGTACCCCTGGGCATAATGGTTGAAAGCAAGGCAAACTGGGTGCAGGCTTGAGCACACTGCCTGGCTTCAAAATGGCCCCTTGACCCCCACCACATGGCCAGGCCCTGCCTGGACCTGGCCTCAAAATGGCCCCCACCCACATGGCGAGGCCCCAACAACACCCCAAAAAGTCGAAAAACACTCAAAAATCACCACAATCCCATGCCATCCATGCCCTCAATGATGTTTAAATTCAAGACACCCCACAGAAAGACTAGACCCATGCACCACTGAGTACCCCTGGGCATAATGGTTGAAAGCAAGGCAAACTGGGTGCAGGCCTGAGCACACTGCCTGGCCTCAAAATGGCCCCTTGACCCCCACCAGATGGCAAGGCCCTGCCTGGACCAGGCCTCAAAATGGCCCCCACCCACATGGCCAGGCCCCAACACCACCCCAAAAGTAAAAAAAACACTCAAAAATCACCACAATCCCATGCCATCCATGCCCTCAATGATGTTTAAATTCAAGACACCCCACAGAAAGACTAGACCCATGCACCACTGAGTACCCCTGGGCATAATGGTTGAAAGCAAGGCAAACTGGGTGCAGGCCTGAGCACACTGCCAGGCCTCAAAATGGCCCCTTGACCCCCACCAGATGGCCAGGCCCTGCCTGGACCAGGCCTCAAAATGGCCCCCACCCACATGGCCAGGCCCCAACACCACCCCAAAAAGTCGAAAAAAAACACTCAAAAATCACCACAATCCCATGACATCCATGCCCTCAATGATGTTTAAATTCAAGACACCCCACATAAAGACTAGGCCCATGCACCACTGAGTACCCCTGGGCATAATGGTTGCAAGCAAGGCAAACTGGGTGCAGGCCTGAGCACACTGCCTGGCTTCAAAATGGCCACTTGACCCCCACCACATGGCCAGGCCCTGCCTGTCCCAGGCCTCAAAATGGCCCCCACCCACATGGCCAGGCCCCAACACCACTCCAAAAAGTCAAAAAACACTAAAAAATCACCACAATCCCATGCCATCCATGCCCTTAATGATGTTTAAATTCAAGACACCCCACAGAAAGACTAGGCCCATGCACCACTGAGTACCCCTGGGCATTATGGTTGAAAGCAAGGCAAACTGGGTGCAGGCCTGAGCACACTGCCTGGCTTAAAAATGGGCCCTTGACCCCCACCACATGGCCAGGCCCTGCCTGGACCAGGCCTCAAAATGGCCCCCACCCACATTTCCAGGCCCCAACAACACCCCAAAAAGTCGAAAAACACTCAAAAATCACCACAATCCCATGCCATCCATGCCCTCAATGATGTTTAAATTCAAGACACCCCACAGAAAGACTAGGCCCATACACCACTGAGTACCCCTGGGCATAATGGTTGAAAGCAAGGCAAACTGGGTGCAGGCTTGAGCACACTGCCTGGCTTCAAAATGGCCCCTTGACCCCCACCACATGGCCAGGCCCTGCCTGGACCTGGCCTCAAAATGGCCCCCACCCACATGGCGAGGCCCCAACAACACCCCAAAAAGTCGAAAAACACTCAAAAATCACCACAATCCCATGCCATCCATGCCCTCAATGATGTTTAAATTCAAGACACCCCACAGAAAGACTAGACCCATGCACCACTGAGTACCCCTGGGCATAATGGTTGAAAGCAAGGCAAACTGGGTGCAGGCCTGAGCACACTGCCTGGCCTCAAAATGGCCCCTTGACCCCCACCAGATGGCAAGGCCCTGCCTGGACCAGGCCTCAAAATGGCCCCCACCCACATGGCCAGGCCCCAACACCACCCCAAAAGTAAAAAAAACACTCAAAAATCACCACAATCCCATGCCATCCATGCCCTCAATGATGTTTAAATTCAAGACACCCCACAGAAAGACTAGGCCCATGCACCACTGAGTACCCCTGGGCATATTGGTTGCAAGCAAGGCAAACTGGGTGCAGGCCTGAGCACACTGCCTGGCTTCAAAATGGCCACTTGACCCCCACCACATGGCCAGGCCCTGCCTGTCCCAGGCATCAAAATGGCCCCCACCCACATGGCCAGGCCCCAACACCACTCCAAAAAGTCAAAAAACACTCAAAAATCACCACAATCCCATGCCATCCATGCCCTTAATGATGTTTAAATTCAAGACACCCCACAGAAAGACTAGGCCCATGCACCACTGAGTACCCCTGGGTATTATGGTTGAAAGCAAGGCAAACTGGGTGCAGGCCTGAGCACACTGCCTGGCTTAAAAATGGGCCCTTGACCCCCACCACATGGCCACGCCCTGCCTGTACCAGGCCTCAAGATGGCCCCCACCCACATGGCCAGGCCCCAACAACACCCCAACAAGTTGAAAAACACTCATAAATTACCACAATCCCATGCCATCCATGCCCTCAATGATGTTTAAATTCAAGACACCCTAGGGAAAGACTAGGTCCATGCACCACTCACTACACCTGGGCCTACTGGCTAGTAAGACTTTACAGGCACCCCAATATTAAAAAATAAATAAAACAACATACAACAGTGAGCTACAATTCCATGACATAAATGAAAATTATGTTAAAAAACAAATCACAGAAACAGTTGTATCATGCACCCATGACTAACCCTCGGCCTACTGGATACTGTGGCTACCCACCACAATATATATTTTGTTAAAGTTGTGAATAAAGTTTTAGAACTGTAGTTGCCTCAACTGCAATGCCCCAAACAAACAACACCAACTTACTTGTAAAATCTCAAGTCCAAAAGTGATCCAAACTCCAAAGCCCAAAAAGTCCTCAAATACAAATCCAGCAGAGCAGTCACAGAAAGTAATCCTTCCAGCTCAACAGCCAAATGAAAAGTGACCAGTACATGCACAAAACACTGGGAGGAGCCTGCTGGACAGGAACAGGAAGTTGGAGACTCTGAGGCACTTCCTTCCTCCCACCCCACCCCAAAAAATGGACTCCTGCACCAAAAAGTGCAGTCAAATGTCAATCTGAGGAGTTATTCTGATCAAAATCACCATTTTCACAAGGTTCATGCTTCCTGCTGTGGATTTCTTGTGCAGAATTGTAATGTTTGCAATTTCGCGAACGTGAGCTGTTCGAATCTCCCGCCGGAAGTCAGCTGCACGCTGTCGCGGGCTTTTATGACGTACTCACGTTGACAAACTATTGTCGTGCAAGATCGCGAGCCGCGATATCTTAATTGCGTTCGAAAAACTCTCGCGCGATCAAGCAGCAAGATCGAAAATGGCTCCGCACACGCAAAACCTAAAGGAAATCAACTCGGCGGACTCAAAATCACGGTAAGACAACGCCGCGTGCGCGATATTGTATTTTTCAAGCGCGACTAAGCAAAATAATTCGCAGCTTGTGAATTTGCTAATTATTGAGTAAATTTGCGCGAATCGCGGATCGCGAAATCGCAAAAAATCTACGAAACGGATTTTACGCCCACGCTTATTTATTACAATTGTCACAAAAAGATGTTAATATTTCAATTCTGTTCTTGGATTTTCGTCACAAGAAAATACACTGAACATAATCTTCACAAAAGTTATTTACAAAAGTTTAAGCTATTGCCATTATAAATTGCAATAACTTTTATTTAATTATTAATTATTTGTTATTTGTAATATCAATACATCTAAGTCACATAAATACAACACATATTGCATTACAAATGCTATAGGTGTCACATTTGCGAAAGTTAAAACTATTGGCATTGTAAATGACAAAGCTATTAATTTCGCTATTTTCAAAACCAACACATAAATAAAAAATGTGTCATTTACAATACCAATAGCTCAAACTTTCCTAATGTGGGACCTATTGCATTGCAAATGCTTGTTTCTGTAGCTTATAATCCACAGTAATGTTTATTTTATTTATTTTATTTATTATTTTATTTTAGCTGTTTTATATCGCGCTCATATACTACCAGAGTGTCCTGGCGCGTAAAAGAAACAAGTATGTGGCCGGAGAGAAAGAAGAGATCAGAATTTTCTTTTACTGTGAGACTTATAGTGTAGTAAATGCTTGAAACAAAAACTGAAATTGATTAACAAATGCAAATCCTGACATTCTTTGGAAAGTAAATCCCAGCATTACATTTTGCATTGGGTTCGCATTACAAAAGTAGTGCAAACCTGTTGCAAATAAGGAATGGCTTTCCCATTCATTCCTATGGGCCTAAAGGCCCATAGGAATGAATGGGGAGTTATTCCTTATTTGCGATTTGCAATTAGCAAATCGCAAATAAGCAAGCAATTTCAAGGGTGCCAGGCTGTCCAAAGGACACCCTGTAGCACCCCTGAAATGGCAATGTACACTGGTGTTGCACACACACATGTCGAAAGGACATGTGTGTGTGTAACATTAAGTATAGGCGAATTTTGCGAGTCTCGCGTTCGTGAATTTTGCGGATTTGCGAACTCGCAATCCGCAAAATCAGCGAATTCCAGCGAATTTGCGGATTTTTTTTTTGTGTTCGCAAGTGTTTCTGCCAGTTCGCGAGGATTTGGTAGTAGTTCGCAATTGCGAACTTACTTATCAGCTCGCAACGGTCGCGACTATGTTGTTTCTACGTCTGGTTCATCATCACAGCCTCCCAGCACCCTCTGTTTCACCACTGCCACCCTCTCTTTGACCCATGCCACCCTCTGTTACATCAATGCCACCCTCTGTTACATCATCACTGTAGAAGATGGGGGGGAAAAGCAAGCACACCTGCCCTGCTTCATCTGACATGAATTAATTTGGGGTTAGTTTATTAACAACACCTGCCCTGCCCCAATTGACAATAATGAATTAGGGGCTAATTAATGTGTCACTGAATTTGAAGTTCCAGCCTGGCACCTGCTTGTCTGCTCCCTTAGCTGTAAATCAGGAGTCAGGACCTTTGTGGCATACAGTTAAGGTCATAGCAGGGTCACACAATTGTTGCAAGCAGGCAACCGAATTCTGGAGGGCCCCCTCAGGAAGCACAACAGGGAATCGTTACAAATCATGAGATTGACCTTTTGCACCTGCTCATTTGTTTTGCTTTTGCAAAAATCGTTCTTCGGTAATTTCGCGCTATTTGCGAGGCTCGGCGTCGTGCGAAACCGACCGCGGAAGCCGCCAATTCGTGCGAATGAGCTTTATATTTTTTTTGCAGCGTGTTATTTTGCGAGTTTTTTTGCAGTATTCGCGAGCCGCTTGCAGCGCAACACGCAAATTTACCCCAAGGTCGAGTACGGGCGCGGCCATTTTGTTTGCGTGACTTATATCCGTTTCCGCCCGCTACGTATATTCTCGCAAGGTAAGCGCATTGCGAGTACAAGTTCGCACGAGATCGCGAGGAAAATTGCGTGCGAACTTACTTTCGCGCTCGTGAACGGGCGGCCATCTTGTTTTTCATTCATTTCCTGTGTCTGGGCATGGTGTTTATCCTCTTGCTATCTTTGCCATCCTTTGCTTGTTTTGAGTTTATTTTCAAACGATTTTGCTTCTTATCTATCCCTCTCTTTTCCTAGCTGTATATTTTTGTCTTTTCTGCTATTTTTGTTTACTTTTAAACTACTTTTTAAACTCTTTTCTTTTCTTCTTCCCTATCCTATTCCTTCTTAATTTTCTACTTCCTACCTTACCTGCCCAGACCATGGTGAAGCCAGGCGCCGTGAAGCTGCCCAGGCACTTGAGGGACGCATCGGCGGCGGGGAGGAGGAGTCCTGGACCCCGTGCCAGGACAGCATGCGGGCGATTGAGGGGGGAGCAGGTGACCCGACGGGAGATCTTCAGCCCAGAGGAAGTGGGCGCGCTGGTCTACTTCGTCCAGCGCCGCCTGCCCAGGACCATCGCGGGAGGGGGCAGGATCGCGGCCGGCTACAACATCCGGGAGCGCCGGAAGCTGTGGGAGAAGGTGTCCTGGGCCATGTCCCAACTCTCCGGGGTCCAGCGCACCTACAGCCAGGTCACCCACCGCTGGACGGACGTCCTGGACAGGGAGCGCGACCTGCTGGACCAGCTCGACTTGGAGATCCCCGGGCTTGGTGAGTAGTAGTAGCTATTTCATCACTCACTACTATGTTTTCTCCTGCTCTGTGTTGTTGTATTGCAAATATTTGTTTTTTACATGGAGCAAGCCAATAATGCTGCTGACGATTACATTGTAGTTAAATTATATTTCAAAATCTTCTGTGCATTTCAGGTGCACTACTCTCCTTCTCAGTGGCGTTGCTACTATGCTTATTTGTTTTCTATTTTGTGGTCTCATTGGCCTGAGTAACATTTATGTATGAGTGTACTTTACAGAACTGCGTAATGCTAGACACTAGGGGGCAGATTACATTTACAAGCCCCTTGCGCCACGTTTACGTTGCCTTGCGTGACGCAACAGTGGCGTAAACGTGGCGCATCCCTGCGAGTCATTTCCAGCGTGACGCATCTAGGGAGATGCGTCACGTTATAAAGCCATGGGCCTGCGCCACAATGGGTGCGTTCCTAGTATTCAGGGTGGGCGGTCCTGCGGCTGTGCGCCTCGCAAAAGTGCCTGCGTGAAATCTACAAGATTTAACGCAGGCACTTCTGCGACGCTGCTACGTCAATTCAATTCCTTATGCCTACTTGAAGCAGGCGTAAGGACTGACACAGCATGTTAAGTATTGGGTGGCCCTGAGCATTACTGGAGTTGCATTGCGTTGGCGACGTGACTCCAGCGATGCGTCGCTATTACGTGACGAGATGCGTCACGCAAGTGCCTACCGTTGTGCCAGGGCGCGCCGCATTGTAAATGAGGCGCATCTGCCGTGTCGCAAGGGTAGTTTTGCGTGACGCATTTGATCTGGCGCATCTCTGGAGATGCGCCAGAACGCGTAAGTAAGTATGCCCCTAAGGGGCAGAATTGCAATTACCATCGCATCCCTGCAAAGTAGCAGGGATGCTACCACCACCAAACATGGTGCGCCGTATTTGCAATGCGGCGCACCATGGGCCCAAAATGTCACCGAAGCTTTACTGCTGGAGTTGCGTCGCAACGATGGCGCAGCTCCAGCAATGCTCTGGGGTACCCTATCTCCCCAATGCTGGGTCAAGCCGTACATCTGCTTCAAGCAGGTGCAGGGTTTGTGTGACGCATCATTGTCTTAAAGGTGACTGATTGAAATTTTGTAGATTTCCCTCAGCCACTTTTAGGATGTGTTCCAGCGCAGGAATGCCCTCCCTTGCGCCGGAACGCCCGCTGATGGCACAGGGCTTTATAACGGGATGCATCTCCCAAATGAGTCACGCTGTTATAATATTATACGCCGCACCATGGCGCCTCTTTTGTTTAGCTGCTGCGTCACAAAAGTCACGCAAGAACGGAGCAAAAGAGCCGCAAGGGGCTTAAATCTGCCCCTTCCTTTGTACCCCTGACAATAAGAAAAATAGTGGCGGTGGATTGATAGGTTGACTATTTAAATGACTGGTTATGTAACAGGCAACTGTTAGTGTTGTCACTGATCTGACTGAAATCACAATGGAGTTTGTCTGTCACTTTGCGCCTTGCCTGCGGACTGCTGCCTGCCAGTCCTAAGTGAACCTTTCAGTACTTTGTTGAGTGAGTTATGTGACTTTCGAAGTCGCAGGTCCGCAAATCAATGAAAACGAACCCTAATCAATATAATTTCGCGGAAATATTTTGTTATTGTTGTTTTGAAATGTTTGATTTGGTTGACATTGACAAGCAACAATCATCCATGTTTTCTGTTCTTTCTTTCATGTTGTACGTCAGCTCCCCCCAGGGGCGAGGGGACACAGGAGCAGCAGGCGGCGGATGCTGTTGAACAGGGCCAGGATCGGGCAGGCGTGGGCTCCTTTGCTGGCCCCAGTAAGTTTTCATTTTAGACTACTACCTATTTTTCCTAGCGTTCCTCATTTGATTTTTTCAAAATCGTCTTTGATCTTCTTGTAGACTGTATCTAAATTCTTATCCTGCCTCTACTATGACTCCCTGTGGTATTACTAGATTATTCTTATTAGTCTGTCTGTGTAGCTAACTAAGATTGCACGGTTGGCGAAACTCCCATTCTAGTCAGCAATAGCTCTATCAACTTAGTGCAGTGCAGTCCTCTTGGATTGTCCATAATGTCTTTTGAAGTGTTCTATCTGCTTTGAAAATTCCCAACTATAAAATGTGAATGACCACCAAGAAAGAATAAGATACTAACTTTTGGTTTGGATAGGAGGACAATCCATACCACTACTGTTGAGGGGACAATTCTTCTGCAGAAACAACTATGGACAATAAATAGTGCATTGCTTATCAATTATAATAGGCGCTGTTAGAGTTTCCACATACCTCTGTGATAACAGACTTTGAACCCCCAATGTCCTTACTGAGTAATATTGTAAGCAGGTACACGCAGACAGATGTGCTTGTTCAATCTTCTTTATTCGGATAAGTAGCGAGTAATACAGCGACATAAGCACAGGAACATCCTCCGCCTTCCCCTCCAGTAACTGACTTCCCCACTGCATTCTACTAGCAACCTTCCACGCACTCTACACTTGCACGCACAAACACGCGCCACACACATACATGCGCCACACACACGAGACACACACGCACAATACATAAACCAATACCACACACCCTCCTCCTCAAAAAACTTAAGAACCATCGGAAGAATCACCCTAATTTAAAATCCAAAAACCTGGCTGGCATCTTCCTTACTCTATCGCCACGGCAAAGACATTTACCACTAATACCGACATTTGAACGAGATGATCCAACATCATCAACATCTATAACATCTCTAGCACCAGATGAACCAACGTCATCAACATCTCTAATACCGTTACCAGTTTCACAACTAGGCTCACACGTACCTGTATTGCTAGTCAACCCCAAATCTTTTACCAGACCAAAATCATCACCTAACAAGTAACCACTACAAGACCCACCATCAGAATGTACACCTACCACACCACTCCTCTCATTACAAAAGCTCAATTGGCGAAAATTCCACCTTTTGCCATCTTCCAATTCAACAGCACTACCAAAGACCTTCATTACCTTTAAAGGTTTGGACCATACACTTTCACCTTTCAATACCTTCCTAGGATTCTTCACCCTAACCATCTGACCAATCTTAACTAGTGGCCAGTTATGTCTGTTACCGTGATACTGCTGATTGCGGTCTTGATACCTTCTAACTTCAGATCTGACTTCTTCATCAATGTCCTTAGTGTTACATTGCATTTTATCATTTCTCTTCCTTAACCACCAGGGAACCAACCCCGTAAATGGCTTCCTGCCTCTCAAAATTTCAAAAGGTGTCTTCCCCGTAGCTGAATGGGGAGTTACACGATAGGCAGTCAACCTCTCTTGCAAAGCCTTCCTCCAGGGTAACCCTGCACTTAATGCCAATTCAATCACTTCCTTGACCACCCTGTTGAAGCGCTCAACCTGGCCATTCCCTTCTGGGTGGTATAATGATGACTTAATATGCTTAATGCCCATTACCAATAAAAACTCTTCCATTTTTTGTGAAACAAATTGGGGACCATTATCCGAGACTAATATTTCAGGTACACCCTCTCTTGAAAATACATCCTCTAAAAACTCAATGACAACATCCGTAGTCATTCCATTCACCATTCTTACCTCGGGCCATTTCGAAAAATAATCCACTAATACAATGGCATAGCAATCCATAGAAGACAAAGCTGAAAATGGCCCCATGAAGTCGATAGCTACTTTCTGCCACGGGTATTCAGGTAGCTCCACCATGGTCAATGGCACACTTAATGGCTCAGCCACTTTATCACTGCTGTTACAAATTTTACAATCCCTTACTAATTGGTCCACCATGGAGTCCACACCTGGCCACCAGAACCACTCCTTAACTCTCCTCTTAGAACTGGACATACCACCATGTCCTAAATGGCTTTTCTCAGCAATGTCTTTCCTTAAGCCAACTGGAGGCACAATCCTGTCACCTCTTAAGGTGATATCATTGACAATACATAACTCATCCTTAATCTTAGAAAAGGCAATAGATTCACCACTTAAATAAGACTCTCTTGGCCATCCTTCAACTATGAACCGTTTTAATTTCTTTTAGGACCACATCCTTCTCCATCTCACTCACCCAAGATGCCTCAGAAATACTGCTAACAACATTCTGAGCATCTATAAGAAATACACTTTTAGCAGTAAATGCCACTTCACAGTCAGTGTTGGTCTTTGCATCAGATAAATCCGCATTGGGTAATCTGGATAGGCCATCAGCAACAACATTGTCTTTACCGGGAATGTATTCAATGTCAAAACTAAACATTTGCAGCTTTGAAGCTAAACGAGCTAATCTTGGAGTTAAGTTCTTTCCACCCTCAGGTCTCAAAATGTTCACTAATGGTTTGTGGTCAGTACAGATTTTAAACTTCCTTCCCCATATATAAATTCGAAATCTTTCAGCTGCCCATGAAGCAGCCAACAGTTCTTTTTCTATAACGGAATAATTCCGTTCCGCTTTGGTCAAGGTACGTGAAGCATACGCTACTACCCACTTTTCAGACTTGACCCGTTGGGAAAACACAGCGCCAATACCATACCCAGACGCATCCACAGATAGAACACATTCAGCCGTTGGTAAAAAAGGTTTCAAACAAGGCGTAGTAACTATTTCCTTCTTCACTTTCTCAAAACAAGTTCTCTGTTGATCACCCCATGCAAATGTTACACCTCTCTTTAGTAAAGATCTTAGAGGTTCAACTTTCGAAGCATAGTTCTCAATAAAACGCGAATAAAATTCTGTCAGTCCAAGAAATGACATTAACTGTTCTTTGCTTGTAGGTTCTGGAACAGCTAAAATAGCATCCACGTGACTAATTTTGGGCCGAATACCATCCTTAGATATGACGTGACCTAAGTATTCTACCTCAGATTTCCCAAATACACATTTCTCATTTTTAATAGTTAGTCCACTTTTCCTTAATGCTTCCAGAACTGCGAGCAAACTTTTATCATGACATTCTTTGTTCTTCCCGTATGTTAAAATGTCATCTTGAAACACTTTAGCGTTTTCAATACCTTGTAAAACCCTGCACATTTCCCTTTGGAACACTGCAGATGCACTGGCGAGACCAAAAGGCATACGTTTATACCTAAACATTCCTTCTGTGGTGATAAAAGCAGTGCAGTGTTTAGAATCGTCCTCTAACACGATTTGATGGTATGCACTAGTTAAGTCTATCTTGGAAAACCAAGAAGAACCACCAACAGATGATGTCAACTCTTGCAAATTTGGAAGAGGAAATGTGTCAACCCAGATAGCCTCATTTAAACATCTTAGGTCTACACACAAGCGCAAATCGCCATTAGATTTAAGCGAAATGACCACTGGCGAAACCCAATCAGAGCTTTCAACTGGTTCAACAATACCATCACTACACAATTTTTTAAGTATTTCACCCAATTTTTCTCTATAATTAATTGGGACATTTCTAAGTTTTTGCCGAATGGGGCATGCACCTTCCCTTAATATTATTCTGTGCTTGAATCCAACCATTTTACCAATTACACTTGAGAATACATCAGGAAATTTCTCTTGGAGATTTGAGTAAGCATCCTTTTCAACACACTCATCCTGAATAGAATAAACTGGGCATTCCAGTCTAGGGTCAATTTTCATACCTAAATCATAAATGTGTGGCCACTCCAAAATAGTCGCACCTTTATTGGCCACGTAAATTTTGCCCTGACAAGAGTTGCACCCAAAACTTATTTGGGCTATTATAAAACCTTCTAAAGGTATTCTGTGTCCAGTGTAACTCCCAGGATGTACATCAGGACCTAATAATGGCCTGCTGGGCCAAAGAGATTTGAATAAGTCCATACCCATAATGGTATACCAGGCACAAGAGTCGACCATGACCTTTACTTCTAACCCATCAATATTAACAAGGCATGATGGTAACTTTTTAACCCTACTCGCCCCTTTAGCCACTTCATCGTGAATACTGCATATGTCACCCACTACGTGGAAAACATCATCTTGATTTTCGCCCGGGACACAATTAATGTCATCCTGCTCATCATCTTGCAAATAATTAACTTTAGCTTTGAAATTTCGACATACTCTGGTAAAATGTCCCTTTTTTTTACAGTTGGTACAAATTTCATCAAGAGCAGGACACCACTTATAATTTGCTAAATGAGTAGAAGACCCACATCTAAAACATGCAAACTTTTTCGGGTCATTATTTCTTTCACAACTCTTTTCATTGCCTTTCTTACTGGAATAAGATGAATAATTGGTCATCTTATTATCACTCTTGAATTTGGACTTGTCACCCTTATTTACAACATTAATAGAATTAGAATCAGAATCATTCTTTTCATTCCTGACCTCACGAATGCATTGGTCGGAAATTTCTACACCCCTAGCTACTTCAATCGCATTTTTTAAAGAAGTACTTCCAGATTACCATAGTTTCTCTTGAATTTTCTTCGATTTGGTCTTCATAAGAATCTGATCACGCAAGACTTGGTCATACGTCATGCTTTCAAATTCACATGTGACAGCTAAACCTCTTAAGGCTGAAACATATTGATCAATAGATTCATCACTTTTTTGAGCTCTTGAATAAAACTTAAACCTTTCCATCACTACATTAATTTTCCTCCCAAATCTTTCTTGCATTTGTTTAACAGCACATTGGTAAACACCCATGTCACCAGCATTCTCAATTTTAGGAAGGTTTTTGAACTCCCTTAATCCTACAGCACCTAATCTATGTTTAAGTAACGACACTTTTCTTTCTTGCGAAGATTCTTCTTCAGCTAAAACTTCAACATGAGCTTCAAACATATCTAGCCATAGGTCCCATGCAATAGGAGGTTCACCAGATTCTGCTAAAAAAAATGGCGGTGGATGAATTGAAGACATTTCAATTAAAATACAAGTTAAACCTTACAGAAAGAAAGAAAAAAAAATAATTAAATAAAAGAATGAATTTCCTTTGTAAATGCTTGCGCAAACAGTTCACCAAAGTTCAAAAATGGTATAGTAATACTTAACTTCCTTGTAATTATCTTGCCCAAACAGTTCACCAAAGTTTTAATAATATTAAAAATGGTAATTCACAGTTATTTGTGTTGAAAAACGGCATCCGGCGTTGAAATTGGCATCCGGCAATAGTATTTATGAACAATCCTTTGTAAACGCGTTATTTCATTTACACATCGCGTAGTTGATGCGTTGCTCCCTTGACGCGTTGCTCCGTTGACGCGTTGCTAGGATACTGTTGTTGACAAAAATCACCGCTATGCGTGATGATGGATGAAGGTGTCACGTGATGACGCACAGCGTGGTGACGGCACACTACGGGCAGTCAAGAGTCTCACGCTTAAAAAACAACAGCTCGCACGCGCCGACGTTGGCCAGCAAGTCAACTTGAAAAATGCACAATGTTGAAAAGCATTTTTGAAGGTAAAAAAAAAACTTTGGTATACCAAATTGCCGAAAGAATCGCCGCTCAACGCATCACTTACTGTTCTGAAGGTAGTTAAACGCTATTTGATGAATAATGTAAAGTTGGTGAAATACGAAAAAAAGTTAGTGCTCTATGGCTGAGATACCCGCCACCCCCTCTCAACACAAATCCCCAAGGATGGGAAGACGGAAACAGTTCTGAACTTTTGGAAGGCGGGAGGGAGTTACCCTCCCGGCCGTATTTATTAAAATATGAAACAGAATTAAAACATTAAAATAACAGTTTCATATCATGTACAATTTCATTTACACATTACGATGTTCTTGGCTGACCTTAACACATCTCTAATACAAAGGTTCTCCTAGCCGATACTAAACATCCTGCAAATGCATTTCTGAACATTGAAATTGTACATCCTAACGTTACGGGCCAACGGCAAGGTCGTAACCGGTGTCAGATCCCCAATACCAATTCCCCCCTCACTTGTGAGGGGCGGTCGCACAGCGGACTGTACCTCTGTGCCCACTTCCAATTTCCCTTGTCTTAGCGGGGGCCCCCTGTTAACTCGACGCCATCTTAGTGGTCGTCCGAGGACTCGTGTGAGGTGTCTAGAAGGTAGCGTAGACCCCCCTCCCACCCCACACAACTTACCACATCTGCCGTCGCAGATGTCCGGGCCCCGGGAAATTCCGAGGAGGGGTCCGTAGCCCCTCCTCCCCAGGGGGGGCCTATGGCCGCCTTCCCTTTCGGCATCCCGTTTGAGGGGCCAATGGCCGCCTCTCCCCGGGCGCTCCCATCCATAATGGGTGACGCCCAAACCTCTAGGGATCTTCCAATTACTGCTCACCGATCATGACCTTACCGCCACAGGCCCGGATAGTTGACCGGCTATCCGGACCCCCCACAAAAACTCCTACCTAAAGGTCATGGCTGCAAATTCCTCAACCAAGCTACGAAGTTTCCTATGAGTAAAGCATTCCCCACCCGGGACAAATGAACCCCGTCCTCTAAATACATCTGATCCCCCCTGATACATCCATGCGGAATAGAATGCAATGTATTTGTACGAAACAATCTACCAAGTTTGTTATTCACTTTCTTCACAGAATGATTTAAAGCAGACACAGAATTAGCCCCCCGCCACACCTTCCGTGGGATCATGTGGGACCATGCAATTGTGCACCCCGGGACCCTTCTCGCCAACCAACTTACAGTGGATAATATCACCTCAAGAAGTACTCGTCGACCAATGGTCACCAAATCATTGCCCCCAAGATGCACTATGATTATAGATGGCGGTGACCTCGTCCGCCCTAACAAGCCCTCCATAAAATTCTGAAACTGGTCAATACAGAGCCCGCCCCTTCCGTAGAAGGTCACCCTGTACCCGTATTCCCCAGCCATGTGAATCATGTCACCTGCTTTGAATACGTCTGCGGCATGCCTCACGTATGAGTGTCCCACGACCCACACCACTCTTTCCTCAGCCGGTGTTCTTTGACCGCTGGTCCCCAGGTGTCGGGTCAACTGCACAGTCTGCCCCGCCTCGTAAGCTTGCGAAACTGTAAACCAAACAAAAACAAGAAGCGTGAGTGCATGACATTGGCTTCACAACATGTGCAACCGCACGTACCGTTTATAACAATTCGAGGACCAACGCCCCAACTGTTTTATTTTTTCGACACTCAGACCCCTGGCTGTGGCCTCAGTAGCAGCCCCTATCCGGAAGGAATGGGTCCCAAACTCGCACGGGTTCAAGCCTGCGGCTGCAATTGCCATCGCAAGCACCCGTTGGAACTGAAACCTCGTCAGTGGGGTGGCGTCGGCGTGCCTCAGTAAGCTTCCCCCCCATGCTGCCGCCCTCTGCGCCAAATATTCCTCAACGCATGCCACCGGGCACATGGGAGATCCGGGAATCCGCTGGACTACTACACAGTCCCCGATCGCCCCCTGATCGGTCTTGGACCTGGCAAACGAGACTACCATTGTTTCCCCCCTAATTTGGATGTGCTCTCGGCACAGCCCCCCCCCCCCGTATCCTGCTTGTTCCGTGCTACCAGCTCGCTTACCCGCATAGCCCCATGGAATGCTAAAGAAAAAGCGGCTCGAAATAGTACTGTCTCTGATTGAGACGAACATGTTGCAGGGAGTACGGACATTAACAGGGCCAGCCTTTCCAGACCTATCGGGTGCCTGTCGTCCACTCTGCGACCCTCAAGGCGTTGCCATCCTCGCAGCGCCTTCTGTACCACAAAAGACGCTGTGGGGTCCTGGATACCATGAGCCCGTGCCATGAAAGAAATGGCGGCCCGGTGCCTCTGTGCCGTGGCTACTGATTTGCCTGCCTGATGTAAGGATAACAGAAACTTCAGGACATACTCCTCCTGGCCCCAAAGCTCCCCCCCAGCAGAACCCAAAAAGGACCAATAGGAACGGAACGCCCCTTCGTATGCCTTCCTTGTCCTGGGTGCTAAACTCTCTCCCACGAGGTCTTGTAGTCCGGGGCACCGAGAGACCAGAGAGCTTCGGGAAATGGTGCCGCCACCGGGTCCGCTGAGGGTAGGAAACCCCAGAAGGCCTGCATACGGGAACGAGAAAGCGCGTCAGCTGCCTGATTCAACACCCCTGGCACATGTCTTGCCCTAAAGTGGACGTTCAGCCTCATACACAGCAGAACAATTTCCTTCAGCAATCTCAAGATCCGGCTCTTCGTTCCGTCTCGAGCTCACGTGCAACGAGGAGGTGCAGCTTCAGAGCACAGGAACAAGAGGATGCTTCCTTGATTTGTCGCTCCTTTTATCCTTCTTTGGGCGGGCGTAGACCCTCCTCCAATCCGCCTCCCGGGCGTGGCTGGCGGTGTCGGTGTCTAGGACAACCCTCTCTTGGGCGGGAAAAGGCGCGCCCCAGCTACGCCGCTTCGGGCATACCAGCCGGGACACGCCTCCCGCCCAAAATGGTTTCCCGGGGGGATCGGGGTACTCCACCATACGTTCGGGGGGACCGAGTGGTCGCCCCTTTCCAAATGTCGCTGTCGCTGTAGATCCCGCTCGTCGCCATGTATTGTGCGACATAAGCACAGGAACATCCTCCGCCTTCCCCTCCAGTAACTGACTTCCCCACTGCATTCTACTAGCAACCTTCCACGCACTCTACACTTGCACGCACATACACGCGCCACACACATACACGCGCCACACACACGAGACACACACGCACGATACATAAACCAATACCACAAGTGACTACATAGTGTGGCACAGTCATTTACCTCCCGAATTCATCCATGATTGATCCCCAATGATGATTATCCAACGTAGCTCAAGAGTACGGAGTCAGAGTCAAGAAGTGTCAGAGGCACGGACTCATGCTTGCAAAAATTGCAAAACCTTTCGCCCAGTCACTCTAGTCTTGACCAAAAAACACAGAGTCTATTTAAGTTTAAAAGCTTTATTAAAAGTAAACACATTTATTAAAATGAAGTCATAATAAAAAAACTAAACGTTTAACTGAGACTGGAAAAGTGGTTAGTGCTGACGATTAATTGAAGACATTTCTTGTGGTCGAGCCGAGCTCTCACCTTGTTTCAACTTGATCTTGTTGTTAGAAGTCCATCTTCTGTCTGTGTGGAGAAAAATGGTGCGTGTTAAAAAGCCAGCCTTCATCAGTTGTGCCAAAAAGTGCAGCAAGACAACACCCTTCCCTGGAAAAAGGGACATTTTTTTTTACTTTAGAGTACACAGTCACAAATTACATTGTTTTCACATGTCTTCATTCTTAGACCAAATACTAGTGAGTGGTTTATTCTAACATTCTTAAATGTACTTTGTAGGTGGAACATCTGGTGGCGGAACCAACGCGGAGGTGGTGGTGCTCAACACGGAGGCGGAGGGCAATTCCTCAGGGGAGGATGCGGCGGTTCCAGTGCCGGCTGTGAGAGTTCAGACGGTGGTGGTGGCGGGCAGAGGTAAGCTCTTATATATTCCTTACTTATTGAGATTGAAGACGTGGCTGGGAAGGAAAGAATATGAGATGCATGGCTGGGTGAATGATGAAGCAATGATTGGTGGAACTGAAGGACAACAGCCTGGGTGGGTGACACAGAAACTGTATGTGTCCATAATATACCTGGATCATGCTACTATCTGACTCTTAGATAGCATATGTGTATCTAGAGCAGGGGTACTCATAGTACGGCCCGCGGGCCGGTGGCGGCCCGGCAAGCCTTCCTTGGCGGTGCGCAGACCTTGCAGACAATCACTGCTCCCCCGGCCCCCACAGAGCAGAGGCTTTGTTGTATTTCACCTGTTAGCGCCCCTGCATCTCCGCTCTGACAATCACTGCTCCCCCGGCCCCCACAGAGCAGAGTGGAGATGCAGGGCCACAAAGAGGTGAAATAGAACAAAGCCTCTGCTCTGTGGGGCCGGGCAAGCAGTGATTGTCAGGGTGGAGATGCAGGGGCGCTAAAACAAACAAAGCCTCAATAATATGTTAATGGTCTCTTAAAGACCTGTTAAGTACTTTGGTGTGGCTGTCTGTGTGCGTGCGTTGAGGAAGCTGTCTCAGCCCGGACTGAAGTCTAACACAGACAGACACACACACAGTGAGATGACAGAGGGGGGGGAGAGGGAGGGCAGGAGGGAGAGAGAGATGGAGAGGGAGGGCAGGAGGGAGAGCAGGAGGGAGAGAGATGTATGTAAATGCTGGGTCTGGTGGCTCAGTGGATGAAGGCATCTGCTGTAGGGAGCTGTATGCAACCTCATGGTCACAAGTTTTCGTTTTGCTTTAGCCCCGCCCCCTCTGACTCCGCCCCCACCAGTGCGGCCCTCGGCCACAAACTACACTGGAAATTTAGCCCCTGAGAGAAAGTTTGTGAGTACCCATGATCTAGAGAGAGTAGACGGTCAGTGGATGAACTAAGTGTAACTTTGAAGAGCATGTAACACAGCACCCGCACGTCCGTTCCAGTGTAGGAAAGGCAAGGAAATGAAGTTGTAATTTTGTCCAAATACTACCATCAATAGTAGCAGTAGTTTGTATTGCAAGCACAGCATAGATCCGGTTATTACGGTGGCCACTCCCTACCTCTCTTAATAAGTTTAGTAGTACTCAGTCATTCATGTGTGGATGTATCACTGGTCACTCAATAAAAAGCAAAGCACCTAAAGTCATCCCATATGTAAGCAAAAACATCCCATGTGAAGTGATAGATAATCAGATTATTTATCTTCTTCATTTTTCCATTTCTAGTACTCATTTGCACTGTAGGGTGAAAGTTAAATTAATTAAGCAGTAGCCCTTGTAACAGAGTATTCTCAGTGCCACCCGTAATAGAAAAGTAAGAGCTTCACCACCTGCATGTACTGGACCGGTACAGTAACGCAAGTCTAGGTCACTCATCATGGCGTGCGTCTCTTTTTCTCGGGTGCAAGTTCACTGTGCTGGCATTATGCCGGCTTGCAGAAGATAACGTACCAATTTTCCTAAACAAGAGACAAGAATAAGAATAAGACTGGTGTACTTTCATAGTCGACTCCAATGGAAGTCCATAGTGCTTGCAGAATTTGTTCCTTAAACTCCCACTAATGTTAGAGCATGGATGAAGAAGTGGGAGGTTAGATAGATACTGGCCTCAATAGTTATGTAATGCGCTTGCAAGTTGCTAGTTGTACTGCAACACAAATTTCTGCTGAATGATTGAGTTAATCTTAAAGAGCATTGGTTACAGACTATGTCTTTCTTTCTTCATATAGATGCTCCTTCCAAACAAACAAGGAGGAAGGAGCTGGCTAGAGCGGCCCGGCAACGGAGGATCGCTGCCACTGTTGCAGAATATCGGCGGCTGGTGGCCCTGGAGGACGACGAAAGTGTGCAGTCGACCACAACAACAACGTCGTCTGCATCTGCCTCCGTGCCCCCACGGGCTGCCACCCAGCACAGTGCTACAGCCAGACTGAGCCGGGCTGCCAAAGCCAAACGCCACCGCCGAGCAGCAAGGACAACAGCTGCCTCTCACAGCCATTGTAACTGCAAGGCACGCCTGCGCCGCAGTACCCTGAGGGTGTCCCGCCTTCAGCAGGAGCTCCACCACTTCACAAACGTGTTGGAGGGGCTCTGCGTAGAGCACGCCTTGCTCCGCCAGGAGTATGATGCCCTGGCCCAAAAAGTAAACAGCATCCACCCATAGTGTCCCTTGCCCCTTTTTTAGAGACTTTTGGGGGGTGGGAATCGGGAGTTGGCTTTGGGACTTTTAAAGGACAACCGTTGGGGTTAGGAAGGGTATTGCGGGAGATTATTTTGTTAGGGACATAAATATACTTTTTCAAACTTTATCTGAGCATACCTGTTTTTTACTGCTTGCCTGGTGGGTGGGGGTTTAACAGTAACTTTGTTTTCCTGAAAGTTTAGTTCCATTTTCTTCCTTTAAGTGTAAATGCCCAAATGTTTTCAACACTAAGTGCCTCTCAGAGAGTAAGTGAAGTGAATTCAAGAGTCCTAGGACTTTAGTAGTACTACCGTCAGTCTCTCGTCTCTCCTAATACTCCATTGTACTCCCTCCCACCAAACGCTTATCTTACCTGTAATTTGTGTTTTAAAGTAGGGCTAGACCCAGGGCTGGCTCCAGGGGAAACAGCGAATAAGGTTGGCGATCCTGGGCGGATAAAATTTCCTCATAGCGGTGGTACTAGTGGTGTGACACAGTGGCAGTTGCATGCCTATGAAAAAAAAGAAAATGAAATATGGTTTTTCCTCCTGAGCAATACAACGGTACAATAGAGAATATAGCAGGTGACAGTACACTAGAACAGTGCCACATTGTAGCCTAACAAATGGTAAAGTATAACTACTAATTCTGTTGAAGTTCTTTGACATTAGCCATGGGTCTTTGTCAAGCAGAGTAAGAATATATCCTCGGATTTCTTCACTAGCCTGTTGCTATCACCTTATCCTCCCCAGCAAGTGTGTGGATTTATTGCTGTAATTTAGTCACACATCAATCAAAACCACACAGCCCGGGGGAAGAGGGTTAGGGTTTGAAAAATGGATGTGTACAGGGGTTTTTGGGAAAGGTTTTGGGAGACAAGAAAAAATAGCACAGCATGGACAAACAATTGTGAACATAAACAGATCTTTGGGTACAAACCTATCCATCAATCTTTGAAAGTGCATGCACTACTGCATGCATGTCAGTGAAAAGTAAGTAGTACTTTCGACAACTGTGGGAGAAAGAATGCGACAGTACAGGGCGTGTGTGGAATTATTGATAACTATATTCAACATAAGGTCTCTGTTGACAGATACCTGAGAGCCTTGCTGGTCACTATAAATCCATTCACAACACTCAATGGGGTTGGTCTGGAAGGTGTAGTAGATAGGAAAGGAGAAATTGCTCTTTTTCTAGGTGTCCCCTCACTCACCAGGGTTGCCCCTTGGTGACATGCTTCATCATTGGGGCCATTCCAGTCCTCTACGGGCTGGGGCGTGCTGCGACTTGCGAATTACGTAGGAGCACTTACAAATGACTATGTGTGGTGCAGATGTGATAGTGGAGTGGACTAAGTGATGTGTTAAAGGATCAATTTAGAAGCAGAGAGAGATCCAAGAAATGCAGTCACAGTCCTAGGAAAACACAATGGATACTGTATCTGTATGTTGTTGTAGTTGTGCTGTTGAATTTGGTAAGTAAGTTGCATGCAGAAAAAAAATCCTCTTATTAGCGGCACTCCTCCATTGCAGCTGACGCTTCGTCCATCGATGTTGGTCACCACCAGAAGACACCCTGTAAAAAAAGCACAGCATGGACAAACAATTGAACATAAACAAAGCTTTGGGTACAAACCTATCCATAAATCTTTGAAAGTGCATGCACTAGTGCATGCATGTCAGTGAAAAGTAAGTAGTACTTTCGACAACTGTGGGAGAAAGAATGCGACAGTACAGGGCGTGTGTGGAATTATTGATAACTATATTCAACATAAGGTCTCTGTTGCCAGATACCTGAGAGCCTTGCTGGTCACTATAAATCCATTCACAACACTCAATGGGGTTGGTCTGGAAGGTGTAGTCGATAGAAAAGGAGAAATTGCTCTTTTTCTAGGTGTCCCCTCACTCACCAGGGTTGCCCCTTGGTGACATGCTTCATCATTGGGGCCATCCCAGTCCTCTACGGGCTGGGGCATGCTGCGACTTGCGAATTATGTAGGAGCACTTACAAATGACTATGTGTGGTGCAGATGTGATAGTGGAGTGGACTAAGTGATGTGTTAAAGGATCAATTTAGAAGCAGAGAGAGATCCAAGAAATGCAGTCACAGTCCTAGAAAAACACAATGGATACTGTATCTGTATGTTGTTGTAGTTGTCCTGTTGAATTGGTAAGTAAGTTGCATGCAGAAAAAAAATCCTCTTATTAGCGGCACTCCTCCATTCCATCTGACGCTTCGTCCATCAATGTTGGTGACCAGAAGACACCCTGTCCACTCCCTGCCTGGCGGATGCTGAATTGCGACTCGCTAATGTGAAGCCTGACTCCATCCTTTTTTCCCCATTGCACAGACTGAAACCCGGCCTGTAATTATTCAACGAAAAACAGGAAGTGATATAATATTACAACACCACTGATAAATAAATATGGGTTATGTAGGCTGTGGAGTGCAAAAACTCACACTTTGATTTTCCTAGTAGACAGTACAATATTTTTGACAGTGCGTACTCTGTCTGAGTCACCTTTTGAAGGATAAATAAGTATGGGCAAATTAATGTAGCGGATCTTTCCCCTCAAGCTAGGTGTACTGTATACTGTGTTTTAGAACAAAATTAGATCTTCTCAGCAGTGCTCCCACCCAGACCCTTACTAAAGCCAGTCGCAAAAATGTAGAAGACCCCCAATCAAATCGCAAAAAACGAGGCCTAGCAGAAAACTGGTGACAAAACGTACTTTGAAAGTAAAAGTAGGCCCAAATACCCCCTTACCCACCGTGGATTGCATTCAAACCACTTGCAAGCAACCAAGCAAAAGTATCCATAGCCAGCATCGCTCCAAGACTCGAAACCCCCCCCCCCACCCAAACACATGCAATCGAAATACTGCTAACCCTAACGAACCCTAAGTTAAGAATAGTGGCAAAGGCTTTCTTTAACTATGCCAAATCCCCCCTTTCCCACCATGGATTTTCTTCAAATGACTTGCAACCAAAATTACACATTCTCACGAGTGCTCTAAGACCCCAGAACTCAGTTGCAAAAATGTAGAACACCCCGAAACACATGCAATCCTGCTGCTAGGGCTAACGAACCCTAAGTTACAAAAAGTGCCAAAAGGCTTTTCGGCGTGGATTTTGTCCCAACCACTTCCACCCGGTATTAGCACTTCCCAGGAATGGCCCAAGACCCGCCAACCCACCCGCCAAAAAGCATAACACCCCCAAACAGGCCAAAAGCAACATCTCCTACTTACAATATTTCTCGGCCTTCGGTCCAAACGCGCTGCGTAGCTAGGCCATAAGTCCGGTTTGCCACCACGGATTTCCTGAAAAGCAAATGCAATCAAGATTAGAGTGTCCCAGCAGTGCTCACGGACCCCGAAACTCACCCACAAACAGACGGAACCCCCCCTAAGAGCACCTCAAAGGCAAGCAAGTCATCAAAAACACAAAAAAATTCTGCCTGGGATTTGGTCCAAACCACTTTTATCCGGTGTTAGAGCTTCCCAGCAATGGCCCCAGCGCCGTCAACTCACCTGCAAAGAGGTAAAACAACACCCCCACAATTGCTGAGTCTTTCTTCATTGGGCGTAAACCAGCCCTCTGCTTTGATGGAAATAGGAGTCTGGAGGAGGACGATAGAGGAGCATGTTCTTCTGAACTTGTGAACCTGAGGAATGCAGACTGCGGCACCTTCAAATCAATTAGCAAACAAGTGAAGACAGTTCTGCTGATGGGCTTGTTTTTGTGATTATCTGATTAAAGTTTGAATTATATTAACTGTGCACAACAAAGTGAATAAAAGTGAATAAGGACAAAGTGAATAAAAGTGAATAAGGACGAAAAAGAAAGTTAGTGATTGGTTGTCTCATTTTCAGGGCTCGGTATCACGGTCCGTGAATAAGAATAAGGCTTCGTCATCATACTCTGCGAATTCAGGCAGGGTGAAGTCAAAGTCACCTGACAGAGTAGAAATTCCCTCATCTATGTTGCTGTCCACCTCGTCTTCATCCGGTGCGCTTTCTCGTACTCTGAAATCAGGTGGTATGAGGTGCTGATTCATCTTGATCATTGTTAACCTCTCCACATTTTTGGGCGAGAGGCGGCTCCGTTTGGAAGTTACAATGCCACCAGCAGCACTGAAAACACGTTCAGAAGACACGCTTGCGAGTGGGCAAGACAAGTAGTTTAAAGCCAGGTTGGTGAGCTGTGGCCACAATTCTTTTTTCCCATGCCAATACGACAATGGGTCAGCATTAACATAGACCTCTGTTGAGTCATTCAGATAGTCCTTGACCATCGAATCAAGGTTCTCCTCCAAGGTTCCTCCTCTTTGCTTAGCTGTTGCTGTGACCTTTTGAGAACCAAACCCAAGCCGAGCTAGCCAATTCTCTTCAGCCTCCAATGTTACTGTTTTGTCTGGTGGTGCAGATGATCCGGTTGCCGGTCTCTCTAACGGCTGAGAGGTCACTTGTGCCGCAGCCACAGGTGCAGAACAGGATTGTTGTGACTGGGGATGGCCTGCTGATGCTGATGTACTGCCTTCTCCTTCAATTTGCTGCCGTTCTCTTTCAAACCTCTTGGCTGAGGAGGCTATCCACCGTTTGTAACTTGTAACATCTTCATCAGCAACAGGAAAGAATGTTTGGCCTGCCAGCGCCTTTTTGTAGCGTAGATCCAGAATAGTAGTACAAATGTAATGCTGGTCTGAGTGGATCATTTTAAGACGTTCATCACCTTGTAGGTGCTCTAATAATTTCTCAGCCAGAACAAAAGAGTCTTGGTTTTTTTCATCTTTTTCAAACACAGAACACACCTCCTTCAGTTGGTGCTCCAGCATGTACAACAATGGGATAGCTTTTCCCAAATTACAGTCCTCCTTGCTGACTGCACGCGTGAAAAACTCAAAAGGACGAAGCATGCCTGTCAAGCTTTTAACTATGTTCCATTGCGCCGCACCCATCCTCAGGTCCTCCTTCTGAGCTGTACCCTGTGTTAAGAAATAGTGATCGAGTACCGTATACTGCTCATACAGACGCTCAAGCATGTAGAAGGTTGAGTTCCAACGTGTTACCACCTCCTGGATGAGTGCTTTCACTGGCATTTGACGTTGATATAGCAGGCTCCTCAGCAGCTTCCGGGCCTTAAAAGAATGGCTGAAATGGTTGCACATTTTTCGGCAGGTGTCCAATACTCGGTACGCTGCACTGTCTTTATTACCCAAGAATTTTTGGACAACCAGGTTTATACAGTGCGCCAAACACGGCACTCTGAAATAGTCACCCAGCTTAATGGCCTTAACTATATTGGCGCCATTGTCCGTGGAAACATAACCAACCTGGAGTTTTTTTGGGGACAGCCAGTTAAGGACCTTTGTGTTAAAGACATCCAAAATGTTTTCTGCTGTGTGACGTTTCTCTAAATCAAACATGGCTAGTGTTGCATGTTTCCGAGCAGCTTTAAAAACAATGTCCGGGTCAACACCTGTGTTTAGCTTTGCTTTAGCCCCTGAAAAAGAGACCCAGTGTGCAGTGATGCACATGTAATCAGCGCCTGCGTCACTGGTCCACATGTCTGTTGTCAGATGTATAGTGTGAACAGCACTCTTCTGCAAAGCTGCCCCAATCACCTTCAGAACATCTTCATGTAGTGCTGGAACCGCAACTCGGGCAAAATAGAACCGGCTAGGAACCTTCCATTTAGGGCAGAGCGCTGCCACTAATTCTAGAAAACCAACCCCTTCTACAAAAGAAAAAGGGAGAAGGTCCAGAGCTAGCATTTTAGCCAGCTTAGTGTTATACAGACGCGTCAGTGGGTGGTTGCGTTCATATTGCGCTTCTGTAAACAACATCTTTTTAATGTTGCCCTGGACCAAGGATTTACGGGATGATGATGATATCTTCGACCCAGTTACGCTCGCTGATGAACTTTTTCGCATTGATGTCTCACTCTCTCCCACACTCTTAATGTGGCTCACATGGGGTGTGCTGCTGACAGGGGTACTGGGTGTAAGTGAAGTGTTTGAATCGTCTTCTTCCTCCTCGTCATCATCAGATGAAAAATCAACGTTTTCATTACGTGCAATTCGGGCTTCCTTGACCACATCTAGGTGCGCAAGCCATTGGACAGCGTGTGTTCTCTTAAGATGACCTCTCTGGCCTCCGGTACCATAGTTGGTACCAAACTTACCACGACTAACTCGAAGCTTACAAATGCTACAAATGGCTACGTTTTCCTTTTTTGGGCAAACACTAAAGAAGTCCCAAACTGGAGACTTGAAATGTCTTTGGGGGCCGGAGGAGGCGGCGATACTGGTGGTGGTGGTCCTGCTGCTAATGCCAGATGAAGTGGAGGATGTGGATTGCCGAACTTCAGTACCTTTTGCACTTTCACCACCACTAATTGAGGTCGAGGTGGATGGAGGTCCCTTCTTGCGAGAAAGAAATATGGAAGCGGTAGGTGTTGGTGTACTAGATAACTCCAAATCTAATGATTTTTGTATTTCCATTTCCATTGCCTCCTCGTCGACATCATCATCACGCTCAGCAGCTTCTCGGGATAGGGTCAAAATGTCTCTTTGCTGCATGCCCGCTGGGGCTGCAGTGACCTTTATGATGACTGCCTCATCGTCGTCATCGTGAGAGGCTTCACCAGCAGCAGTATCCGTCACTTCTTGTTGAGCCTCATCACACTCCATAGCTATGAGTTTTTCGACGACCTTCCTTTTACGCTTAGGTACCTTTGTCAGATCATGGTGTGCCTCACTCTCAGACTGCCATGATGATGGTTCCCAATCTTCATCCAGAATGGGATCATCAGAAGGAGGTGGGCTTGAAGAAGATGTAGACACCAACCTTGATCTTTTCCTTGCTAGGGATGTGGAAGACAATGAATGATCATCAGGAGGAGTGGCTTCCAATGATACCTCGGCTTGATTGTCGATTTCCTGATGTGCCCCTACTTCGGGAGGAACAACTATTGTGGGCATTTGTGACCCTCCATGCACCTCTGCTTGCGCATCTCCTTGCGCTGCCTCTCCTTCCACATGTACTTGGGCTTGTACTTGCACATGGTGTTGTTGTTGCGGCTGGGGTTGTTCAACACTTGTCAGATGAGTTACAACAACCTGTGTTGATTCAGGGACATTGCTGCTACTTTCTTGCGATGAGCCAACATCACTTGTCGATGGTGATTGGAGAAGTACACTGACTGCCTCTGAAGCACTCAATGGCTTTGACTTAAGTTGGCGTGGTGGTGGAGGCACTGAACCCAATGGAGCGGGGGTGCTGCTCCCAGCTTGGTCCCCAGCAGATCCTGCTGCTGCTGCAGGCGTACTTTTTTTTTTGCTCCCAAAAAAAACAGCGGCCGGCACACCAGCCTCCTTGGTAACTTGCTTCTTCTGCTCCTTACTAGCAACTTTCTTGCTAGAGGAGCTACGGAGACCTTTTTTTGGGGCCATCTTCTTCAGAGCAGGTCATACAGCAGGCTGCAGTTGCACGAATTGTAGAGTTGTCTGAGGCCAGACGTGACGTCGCGTGACGTTATGCTGCACACACACACCGCTGCAGGACTTCTTCCTGGCACTGGTGGTTCTCTTGAGTCTTGTGCACCTAATAACAATGGAAGACAGAGGAACATCAGTTCAGTTATACACCCGAAAAAAATCGAGAAAAAAAACAGAAAAATCAGCACAATCCCATGCCCTCCATGATGCTTAAATTCAAGACACCCCACAGAAAGACTAGGCACATGCAACACTCACTAGTCACTACCCCTGGTGAAAAGGCCACTACAACAGGCCAAAAAACGAAAATCACAGAAAAATCAGCACAATCCCATGCCATGATGTTTAAATTCAAGACAACCCACAGAAAGACTAGGCACATGCACCACTCACTACCCCTGGGCCCTGGGCATAATGGATGAAAGCTAGGCAAAATGGGTGCAGGCCTGAGAACACTCCCTGTATTCAAAATGGCCCCCTCCATCACAGCACATGGCCAGGGCCTGTAGCAGCACTCAAAATGGCCCCCAACCACATGGCCTGTCCATCCACAACAGGCCCAAAAAACGAAAATCACAGACAAATCAGCACAATCCCATGCCATGATGTTTACATTCAAGACAACCCACAGAAAGACTAGGCATATGCACCACTCACTACCCCTGGGCCCTGGGCATATTGGATGAAAGCTAGGCAAAATGGGTGCATGCCTGAGAACACTCACTGCATTCAAAATGGCCCCCTCCATCACAGCACATGGCCAGGGCCTGTAGCAGCACTCAAAATGGCCCTCAACCACATGGCCTGTCCATCCACAACAGGCCCAAAAAATGAAAATCACTGAAAAATCACCACAATCCCATGCCATGATGTTTATATTCAAGACAACCCACAGAAAGACTAGGCACATGCACCACTCACTACCCCTGGGCCCTGGGCATAATGGATGAAAGCTAGGCAAAATGGGTGCAGGCCTGAGAACACTCCCTGCATTCAAAATGGCCCCCTCCATCACAGCACATGGCCAGGGCCTGTAGCAGCACTCAAAATGGCCCCCAACCACATGGCCTGTCCATCCACAACAGGCTCAAAAAACGAAAATCACAGAAAAATCACCACAATCCCATGCCATGATGTTTAAATTCATGAAAACCCACAGAAAGACTAGGCACATGCACCTCTCACTACCCCTGGGCCCTGGGCATAATGGATGAAAGCTAGGCAAAATGGGTGCAGGCCTGAGAACACTCCCTGGATACAAAATGGCCCCCTCCATTACAGCACATGGCCAGGGCCTGTAGCAGCACTCAAAATGGCCCCCAACCACATGGCCTGTCCATCCACAACAGGCCCAAAAAACGAAAATCACAGAAAAATCAGCACAATCCCATGCCATGATGTTTAAATTCAAGACAACCCACAGAAAGACTAGGCACATGCACCACTCACTAGCCCTGGGCCCTGGTCATATTGGATGAAAGCTAGGCAAAATGGGTGCAGGCCTGAGAACACTCACTGCATTCAAAATGGCCCCCTCCATCACAGCACATGGCCAGGGCCTGTAGCAGCACTCAAAATGGCCCCCAACCACATGGCCTGTCCATCCACAACAGGCCCAAAAAACGAAAATCACTGAGAAATCAGCACAATCCCATGCCATGATGTTTATATTCAACACAACCCACAGAAATACTAGGCACATGCACCACTCACTAGTACTAACCCTGGGCCCTGGGCATAATGGATGAAAGCTAGAAAAAATGGGTGCAGGCCTGAGAACACTCCCTGCATTCAAAATGGCCCCCTCCATCACAGCACATGGCCAGGGCCTGTAGCAGCACTCAAAATGGCCCCCAACCACATGGCCTGTCCATCCACAACAGGCCCAAAAAACGAAAATCACTGAAAAATCACCACAATCCCATGCCATGATGTTTATATTCAAGACAACCCACAGAAAGACTAGGCACATGCACCACTCACTATCCCTGGGCATAATGGATGAAAGCTAGGCAAAATGGGTGCAGGCCTGAGAACACTCCCTGCCTTCAAAATGGCCCCCTCCATCACAGCACATGGCCAGGGCCTGTAGCAGCACTCAAAATGGCCCCCAACCACATGGCCTGTCCATCCACAACAGGCCCAAAAAAACGAAAATCACTGAAAAATCACCACAATCCCATGCCATGATGTTTATATTCAAGACAACCGACAGAAAGACTAGGCACATGCACCACTCACTACCCTTGGGCCCTGGGCATAATGGATGAAAGCTAGGCAAAATAAGTGCAGGCCTGAGAACACTCCCTGCATTCAAAATGGCCCCCTCCATCACAGCACATGGCCAGGGCCTGTAGCAGCACTCAAAATGGCCCCCAACCACATGGCCTGTCCATCCACAACAGGCCCAAAAAACGACAATCCCTGAAAAATCAGCACAATCCCATGCCATGATGTTTAAATTCAAGACAACCCACAGAAAGACTAGGCACATGCACCACTCACTACCCCGGGTGAAAAGGCCACAACAGGCCAAAAAAACAAAAATCACAGAAAAATCAGCACAATCCCAAGCCACCCAGCCCCTCCATGATGTTTAAATTCAAAACACCCCACAGAAAGACTCAGTGCACCCACCACTGAGTACCCCTGGGCAAAAGGCCCCAAAACAGCCCAAAAATCGAAAATTCCAAAATTATACTTGCAGCAACTGTAATGCCCCAAACAAACTTACTTGTGAAATTTCTAATCCCAAAGTGATCCAAAGAAAGTCAAAAAGGCCTCAAATCCAAATATCCAGCAGCATCCACAAAAAGTAATCCTTCCAGCTCCAGATCCAAATGAAAAGTGACCAGGAGATGGACAAAGCACTGGGAGTAGCCTGCTGGACAGGAACAGGAAGTTGAAGACTGTGGGGCACTTCCTTCCTCCCACCCCCCTCCCCAAAATGGACTCCTCGCAAAAAAAGTGCAGGCAAATGTCAACCTAAGGAGTTATTCAGATAAAAATCAGCATTTCAAGAAGGTTTATGCTGCTTGCTGGTGGATTTCTTGTGCAGAATTGCAAATTTTATATTTTCGCGTGTGCAAGATTGTTGCTGCTCGCCGCATCTCAAAGCTCGCAATTGCGAAGTACCGCGATACGTGATCACGGCGTACTCGCGTTGACAAACGCTCGCCGTAAAAGTTGGCAAGCCGCAATTACGTAATCGCGCTTGCCAAATTCCCGCGGGATCCCGCAGCAAGATCCAAAATGGCGCAGCACTCGCAAAATATCAAGAAAAGTAACTCGGCAAACGATGATAAACACCGCGCGCCGCAAAATTTTATCACCAAGAAAAAAAAAATCCGCTGCGTGCGAATTTGCGGATTTTGCGGGAAATTCGCAAATCTCGCGGATTGCGAATTTACCGAAAATCCACAAAATCCGCTAGCGTAACGGATTTTCCGCCCATACTTATGTAACATACAACTTAGAAAAATGCACTAAAGTGAATTTTTCTAAGTTTTCGCTATTTACCACATAGTTAGACTTAGCGGTAAATAGTGGCCCCAGATTACGAATTCGCAATTTTTAACTGGTTTATGAATTGCATTTAAGGAATCTCAAATTGAGATTCCTTAAATGCAATTAATTGCAATTTAGCGATTTCTAGAATTGCAATTTTTGCATTTGGGATGATGAATCCCAAATGCAAAAATAGCGCTTGCAAAGGGCCAGATTCTCAGAATCTGTCCCTTTGCGAGCCAAATTTACTTTGATGAATCTGGCTGTTAACGCTCTTTTCACTATAGCAGGCTTAGCTGTTACATAGGAAAGCACTGTGGTACTTTAATACAGTTTATAAAGTTTTCCCCACCTAAGAACCAGATACAAAGTTAATTCTTGGACTTTTTAAAATATTCATTACAAATCCAATTAATTGATAAAGTCGGATTCATACTGAATATTTTATAAAAGTAACTTTAAAAAGTCACCTTGAACCAGCCAAAAGCCACTAGAAGGCCATTTGCCTGAGCTTACAAATGTCACCCAGGAGCTGAATAGCTCCTTGGTGAGGTGCACATTGGTTCTGATTGCCGAGACAAAGGACTTGGGTGGAGTGAGAAGTTGACTTTTTCTTGACTGGATGACCTAGACCCTTGCATATATTTAAAGGTTGCCTACCCTGTCACTTGAAAATGTAGCTCACACCTGGCCCTGTCTCCCTTTTGTCTAATTTGCCAACAGGGCACCAATCACAGTGGATCTGGAGCTGCCCTCAAAACCGGTTTTAATTGGCCATGGGGGAGGATTTGCTATTTTCCCTGAACACACCTTTAAGAGTGGGCCTATAGGCTCTGCACAAGGAATGAAGGTTTCTGCCATGTTGAATTTCGATAGAGAGGGGCACTGTGGGATTGTTTGCATACAGGAAGTGCTGCAAAGGTGGGGAGAGTTACCCTCGGGAACTTTTACCCTATTGGTCAGGGAGGGGCCATGCACTATCCCCACCCACAGGCTAGTGGCACCCATGGTCACCATCTTCAGAACACTACTTGACCTCTAAGAGCAGAAGGACTGCACTTTCTGTTGTGACATATGAGGAGAATCCTAAAGGCTAGACCTGTTCCCACTTGTACCTAGGACTGTACCCCTCCCTGGCCAGTTGTCTGAGCCTCCAGTTAAGCTTTAGAGACACAAAAGATGAAGATCCTTCCCTCAAGGAGCCCATCTAACCATTTTCATTTGGACATGTCATGGACCTTGTCGGTGGTATCTGGAGTAAATCCTGACCCTTAAGTGGTCTGCCTGAGGTCCTGGAATCCTTGGCTTGTGTTAGAGTGTACTACGCCTGCATAAACCTAAAAAACTGGGTCTTAGAAATGTTTTGTCAACATTCTGCCTGGAGAACCAATCGAGACAGGGGTTGCAGTTGAACCTGTAGCAATTGACGTAAAGTCGCCGGTCAGTCTCTAATTAGTGGTTTGCGGCACTGAAGAAAAGCAACTTCCATATAGGTTTTTAACTACGAATGTAGAGCGCTTCGCCAGGACCAATGCAGAGCAGACTCCAATCATGTCAAGGCTTTCCAAGGCACAGACTACAACTGCTCGGAGCTTTCCTGCCTTTGTTGAAGACCGCTCTGGAACCCTACTCTTCAGCAACCTGCGGTCATCAAGACCTGCTTCGGATCCAGCTTGCCCCCTGCAGACACATTGATGACCGCTTGTAGGAAGCTGCTTTTTTAAATAGTTGGCAAAAAAGCGGTACACCGTGTAAGGAGTCCAGGCAAACCCAAAGGAGTTACAGAGCCACAATTGACACCCTAAATGCTCTCTTTAATGTTAGTGTGGGCGAGCAGTTAGGTATATCAGAGAGTAGTGCTAAGTATTTATTACACACACCAAGGCAGTAAATGAGGCACACACTCAATAAATAAACTTGACATCAATTTATAAAAATAAGACATACTTTTATATGACTTTAAATACCATGATCATCAGAATTGGGTAAGTACTTTTTGAGATATTAATTTTTACAGGTTTCAAAAGTTCACACTTAGTGCAATTTCTGGGTGCGGTAATGTTATCCTGTGGGGGAAAAACATGTACTGCATTCAGACTCTTGTCAGCGACTTATGGGTCTGTTTTTCTGCACTTAAGTTGAGTATGGGGCAAGGTCCGAAGCCACACCAATGGGTCCCCTCGGGAGGCTCTAAAGCATCTAGTTGCAGAGGTGTGTCATGGTGTTGGGTTTCCCATTCACTTCAATTGGAGAGCAGTCCGGTTACAAAGAGGCTGTGAGCTAAGACTGAGGTACCAGTCCAGGGGAACCCACAGTGCAGCTCGACCCTTGAGATCCTCAGGCACACAAGGACACACTTGGTCCACGTCTCCTTAGGCTGTGGGGTTCGGGTGCAGTGATGTCTTTTAGCATTGAATCTGGTGCTGGGGTTTCTTGTGGCTGGAGAGGCTGCAGGCGACGGTACACAGTCAAAATATCGAGTCCCTGATGTTGACTTCCAGTAATATCGAGTTCCAAATATCGAAGGTAAGAAGTGTCGATGTGGTAAATATCGTAGAAAAAAATATCGTTTTGATCTATTGTTTATAATATCAAGTCAAGTAATGTTGAGATAAGAAATATCGATATATAAAATATCGAAATGTCAAAATATCGTTGTTTATTGTTTTATAAATTGGAAATGTTTAATTATTTAGCAATCATTTTTTATAGTATTTTTAAAAAGTTTAGTAATGTATTATACATTTTTAGGAGCGGGATGTTGGGTTTATAGGGAATAAGGGTGGGGAGTGTTTTAAAAATATATATTTAGAATTTAATATTTTTTAAATTAATGAAATTGGAATAGGTATTGAAAATTAGAAATTTTAAATTAATTTAAATTTTTAGGAGCGGGATGTTGGGTTTATAGGGGATAAGGGTGGGGAGTGTTTTAAAAATATGTAAATTATGATTTTTTTAAAAAAAATTAGAAAATAGAAATATTATTTTTAAATTTGACATTTTTATTTTAATTAAAAATTTTAGGAGTGGGTTGTTCGGTTGATAGGGGCTACGGGTGGGGAATTTAAAATTCTGGAAAATGTTTTGAAAAATTTTGAAAATTGAAATATTTGTTTGAAATTTGAGTTTTGTTTTTTATTTATAATTTTAGGAGCGGGATGTTGGGTTTATAGGGGATAAGGGTGGGGAGTGTTTTAAAAATATTTAAATTATGGAAAATGTTTTAAAACATTTAGAAAATTGAAATATTTATTTGAAATTTGAATTTTTTTATAACATTAAAACTTTTAGGAGTGGGCTGTTGGGTTTATAGGGGATAAGGGTGGGGAGTGTTTTAAAAATATTTAAATTAAATAGAATTGTTTTAAAATATTAATACATTTAAATAGGAATTTTAAATTTCAAATTAAAAATGTAATTTAAAATTTTAAGAGCAGGATGTTGGGTTTATAGGGGATAAGGGGTGGGGAGTGTTTTAAATATATTTAAATTAAATAGAAATAAATAAATAAATTATTAAATTGAAATAGGAATTTGAAATTTCTAAATACAAATTTAGTTTCAAATTTTAAGAGTGGGATCTTGGGTTTATAGGGGATAAGGGGTGGGGAGTGTTTAATTTTTTTTAGATAAATAGAAAAATTAAAAAAAAATATTACATTGAAATAGCAATTTTAAATTTCAAATAAAAAATTTCATTTTAAATTTTAGGAGCTGGATGTTGGGTTTAGAGGGGATAAAGGGGGGGATGCTTTTAAAAAATAAAAATTCGATTTTTTTTTAAATAAAAAAAGATGTTTAATTTAAATATGTGATACAAAAGGGGATGACGGACGGAGCGTTTGAGCAAATCAAACACTCACCCCCAGTCAACTTATCTGGGTTTAATCCATCACCATTCTTTAGCTCACTCAGCCACCCCAGTTCAGACATGGTCATATGCAAATCAGTCTGACCCTGTGCCTCATGGGAACAGTCCAGCCCAAACTACCAAGCCGTGTCTTCCCTGGACCGGAAACAAGCATCCTGGGACCGGTTTCGGATTCATAATCCTCATCAGCCAGGCTATCTTGAATTCAGTGGCCAAGTGTGCAAGGGACTTATGTCTGAGCATACCCTGCCAACTTAGGGCGAACAAAGCGACACAAAAGGGGATGATGGACGGAGCGTTTGAGCAAATCAAACACTCACCTCCAGTCAACTGATCTGGGTTTAATCCATCACCATTCTTTAGTTCACTCAGCCAGCCCAGTTCAGACATGGTCATATGCAAATCAGTCTGAGCCTGTGCCTCATGTACATTAGCTAATGTACAAATAGTATAGTTCTGGAGACAAGTCTGATACAGTTTGGTAAATGTTTTATAGTGCACAGGTTACCTACTAGTAAAAGTTTAAGTGCCAACAGTACCTCATTTCAACAATGACTGAGCGCAACTAATATGAGTTGCAGATGTACGCTACAAATAGATTGTGGCTTAAATGTGTAAAAAAAACATAAGTTTACAAAACATTATTCACCTGTGGATTTCTGTGCACATGATAACATTAAAAAGTGCTATGAACAATTTCTGCATAAACTGGAGATTTATATGGTATGGGTTATGTCCAGAACATCAATGAAAATTCAGAGACAATATACATTCTTGAAGAGTTCATACTCTATGGGTGACTCACACACAAACAGTTCAAGTTGCTTACTTCCAGAATATGTGTAATGTGTTTTTACAAACATGCCCCTTTTGTACCACTTTGTTCGCCATAAGTTGGCAGGGTATGCTCAGACGTAAGTCCCTTGCTTACTTTGCCACTGGATTCAAGCAAGCCGGGCTGAAGACAGCTGAAATGCCAGAAACAGGTCCTCGGAAGCTTGTTTCAGGTCCAGGGAAGGCATGGCTTGGCAGTTCAGGCTGGACTGTTCCCATGAGGCACAGGGTCAGACTGATTTGCATATGGCCATATGCTCCGTCCATCACCACCCCCTTTTGTACCGCTAATTTAAATATGTTACATTTGTTTTGACATTTTATGAGTGGGATGTTGGTTTTATAGGGGATAAGGGTGGTGAGTGTTTAGATAAATATTAAATGTTTTAATTTAGAGAAATATTTTAATTATTTAATGTATAATTATAATTTCAAATTTTTACTAGATTTTAATGATTTCGAAGTTATGATTATGTGTGATTTGTTTTACAATATGACATAATTCATAAAAAAATAGTTACATTATTAAAATGTATTTATGAAATATAATAATATATTAATAAATAATTATTCTATATAATTGTAAATTGTATTTAAAAATTAAATAGGTTCAGTGTCCAGCATCTACCCTAATTAAATGGATATTGGAGTTTGAATAGTAAATTAAATAGGTTTAGTGTCCAGCAACTACCCTACTTAAATGCAGATTGGAGATGGAATATTATATTAAATAGGTTTAGTGTCCAGCACCTACCCCAATTAAATGTAGATTGGAGTTGGAATAGTAAATTAAATAGGTTCAGTGTCCACCACCTACCTAATTAAATGTAGATTGGAGTTGGAATAGTAAATTAAATAGGTGCAGTGTCCAGCACCTACCATAATTAAATGTAGATTGTAGTTGGAATACTAAATTAAATAGGTTCAGTGTCCAGCACCTACCCTAATTAAATGTAGATTTGAGTTGGAATAGTAAATTAAATAGGTTTAGTGTCCAGCACCTACCCTAATTAAATGTAGATTGGAGTTGGAATAGTAAATTAAATAGGTTTAGTGTCCAGCACCTACTCAAATTAAATGTAGATTGGAGTTGGAATAGTAAATTAAATAGGTTCGTTGTCCAGCACCTACCCTAATTAAATGTAGATTGGAGTTGGAATAGTAAATTAAATAGGTTCAGTGTCCAGTACCTACCCTAATTAAATGTAGATTGGAGTAGGAATAGTAAATTAAATAGGTTCAGTGTCCAGCACCTACCCTAATTAAATGTAGATTGGATTTGGAATAGTAAATTAAATAGGTTTAGTGTCCAGCACCTACCTTAATTAAATGTAGATTGGAGTTGGAATAGTAAATTAAATAGGTTCCGTGTCCAGTACCTACCCTAATTAAATGTAGATTGGAGTTGGAATAGTAAATTAAATAGGTTCAGTGTCCAGCACCTACCCTAATGAAATGTAGATTGGAGTTGGAATAGTAAATTAAATAGGTTTAGTGTCCAGCACTCACCCTAATTAAATGTAGATTGGAGTTGGAATAGTAAATTAAATAGGTTCATTGTCCAGCAACTACCATAATTAAATGTAGATTGGAGTTGGAATAGTAAATTAAATTGGTTCATAATCCAGCACCTACCCTAATTAAATGTAGATTGGAGTTGGAATAGTATATTAAATAGGTTCAGTGCCCGGCACCTACCCTAATTAAATGTAGGTTTTAGTTGGAATAGTAAATTAAATATGTTTAGTGTCCAGCACCTACCCTTATTAAATGTAGATTGGAGTTGGAATAGTAAATGAAATAGGTTCAGTGTCCAGCACCTACCCTAATTAAATGTAGATTGGAGTTGGAATAGTATATTAAATAGGTTCAGTGTCCAGCACCTACCCTAATTAAATGTAGATTGGAGTTTGCATAGTAAATTAAATAGGTTCAGTGTACAGCACCTACCATAATTTAATGTAGATTTGAGTTGGAATAGTAAATTAAATAGGTTCAGTGCCCAGCACCTACCCTAATTAAATGTAGATTGGAGTTGGAATAGTAAATTAAATAGGTTCAGTGTCCAGCATCTACCCTAATTATATGTAGATTGGAGTTGGAATAGTAAATTAAATAGGTTTAGTGTCCAGCACCTACTCTAATTAAATGTAAATTAGAGTTGGAATAGTAAATAAAACAGATTCATTGTCCAGCACCTACCCTAATTAAATGTAGATTGGAGTTGGAATAGTACATTAAATAGGCTCAGTGTCCAGCACCCACCCTAATTAAAAGTAGATTGGAGTTGGAATAGTAAATTAAATAGGTTTCATGTCCAGCACCTACCCTAATTAAATGTAGATTGGAATTGACATAGTAAATTAAATAGGTTTAGTGTCCAGCACCTACCTTAAATAAATGTAGATTGGATTTGGAATAGTAAATTTAACTGGTTGATTGAAAGCTTTATTTCGATATAAAAACATATCATAAAAGCAATACATTACATCAATGAAAACAATTTAACAATGCACAATGTAAAATATCCTACAGAATCAACAGTGGGATTAAAAGAATGTATTATTGGGCAAATTATAAAAGCCAGTACAGGCGGAGAACACATTACTGGATCAACAACTTCTTTGCAGTTCTTATTCGCCAAGCCCAGCCTAGAAATTTTGCCATACAGCAGGCAAAGAAGGGTCGGGCATCTGTACGCAATATGCGTAAGGCTTCCAAATGTGATCTAGTGCCCAATCCCCTATATAAAGGCTTCAGCCATCTCGACCTAGGCACCGCATAAGCATAGCACTCAAACAACAGGTGAGCAACGGACTCAACCCTTGAGTCACAGAAGGGACAATATGGTACAGTTTGTAATGGTGGTTTCCAGGTGGAAGTTAACAGCCCTAAGGGGAGTACCCCCACCCTAAATTTGAAGTACAGTGATCTGTCGCCCGAGTTATGAATTAGATCCAGATAGGGTTCCCTATAGGGGAGCTCCTTAACTAATAGAAACTGAGCAACAGATTTACAATGCTTAGGATTGCACATTCTCTCGTTGTCCACCCATGACCAATAAGCCTTCTTTAGCAATTGTTTTGACGGTGCTGATCTATTGACCCAAGCGTCTCCTAACCCCAACTCATAGAGAAGCCGCTTAACCTCCCTGAGCCAGGTTACCTTATGACAGCCCGAAAGGGACAAGAGTTCACTTAAGGCATCTGCGTAGCTACACAGTTCAGGGACATTCCATATCCTGGCCCATAATAAAAGGGGACATAGTCTTGCTTGCTCACATATTGGGCGTGTGCCTGCATCTAGCAAGAGGGGGATTGTTGGGGTACTGTGGGGTAGCCTCATAAGATCTTTATGAAAGTTATTTTCGAGGTGGGATAAGGTGTCAACTCTCTGGATGCCCCACAGTTCTGCGCCATACAATGCTGCACTCACCACCCTTGCCCTGTAAATATCTAATAGTGCCCCAATAGGTTTTATAGATGAGGCACGTTGTTCTTTGAGCAGGGCACCTGCGACCCTCTTATGGGTCAGAAACACCTTTTGGTGGTGTGCCTTCCAACTCATAGTGTCGCAGAGTCGTATGCCCAGGTAGTCAAATTCTTTGACTCTTTCGAGTGGAACAGAGTCTAGAGCAGGATGGGCAACAGATTTCTTGGGGGGGTTAAGGACAAGGAATTTGGTCTTGCCTATATTTATAGACAGGCCCTTAGAATCACAAAAGGCCTTGAAACTAGAAAGCAACTTTTGGATGCCTGCTGGTTATTTTGAGATTAGGAGGGTGTCGTCCGCAAATAGGAGCGTCGGAACTTTCCTTCCAGCCAGGGAAGGTGCATCTGATGGATGTTGAAGGAGATGCTCCACCACTCCGTTAACGTAAAGGGAAAACAGAGTGGGGACAAGCACACACCCCTGGCGGACGCCCCTATTTACAGGGATACAAGATGTTTTTTCCTCCTGAACACCCCATCTAATCTGAGCAAAGTTGCTTTCATGGAATTTTATAAGCAAAGCCAACAAGTAAGGGGGTATACCTAGCCCATCGAGGACATTCCACAATTGGGCTCGTGGGACCAGGTCGAAGGCAGTTCGCAAGTCTATAAAGACTAGATACAAACTGCCCCCACCCAGCACCACCACTTTCCAATATATCATTAAAAGGCGAAATGTCTGCTCGATGGTGCCTGTCCCTGTTCTAAAACCTGCTTGGAAATCTGACAGGATCTGGTTTTCTTCAGCCCACTGCAAAATCCTACCTAGTACCACTTTGCCCGCAACCTTTTGTGTTGAGTCCAGCAGACTGATAGGGCGATAGTTGGCTGGGTCGTCCCTACAACCTTTCTTAAAAATAGGGACGACTTCAGCGCCCCTCCATGAGTCAGCGAGAGAACCTCCCAGCAAGGCCTCATTTAAGAGTGAAGCAATTAATCTGCTCCACAATAATGGGTATTTCTTCAGCAAGTCACCCGGAATCCCATCAGGGCCTGCAGCCTTATTGGTTACGATACACCTAATTGCCCTTTCAACTTCCTCACTGGTGAAGGGGCCGTCATTAATTGGAATGTCAACTGGGGGACTGGGCAAAGGACCCAGACTTAGATGAAGTGCCCCCAGTGGAGCAGAATATAGCTTGGAGAAGTGGGCAAACCAGACGTCACCAGGGATATTACAGGTTATCTGTTGATCAAGAGGCTTGTCCCTGGCTCTCAGCAAATCCCAAAACCCCTTGGAATCTTTCCTAGTACTTGCCTCCACTAGCTCCCACCAAAAATTGTGTTCATGAGCCTCCTTTGCCTCAGCCACAGTTTTTTTGTAGAGTTTCCTCGCAATTCTGATATTAATTGGGTCCTTGTTTTTCACTGCAGAGATAAGTTCCCCCAGCCCGACATTTGGAGGAATACCACTTGTCTCTTGCCTTAGAAACACCTTTCGGTACAACCCTCGCACTGGATTGGGGAATGGTAAACAGATCGCTCGATGCCACTATAGTTTCTGTGAATATCGGTAAGACATCTTTACTGGTGAGACTTAAAGCATCAAGCAGTGGCTCCACCACTGACATGATGGTCCCTGCTTGCGCCATCCTTACTTCATCCGCTGCTGCTTTTGCCCACTTTAGGCGCCTGCCACAGTTTGAGGGAACAATTTCATGGGAGGATTTCCACTTGTGGGCAAGCTTGTCTAGGTTCCCGACCTGCCAAGGAGGAGTAAGGGTTAAGGAAAGAGGATTGTGGTCACTATCACAAGACGCTATGACCTTCATGTCTTGATGGAATGACCAAAGATTATAATTCAGCATGATGTAATCAATTCTGGAGGTGTGTCCCGTCCTGTTATAAGTATGTGTACCCATAGAATCCGATTTGGATCGTCCATTTGTTGGTCTCAGGTCGTGTTCCATGCAAAGTGCATTGATGTCTATCGCACTTTGCGTCCATTTGGGTATCGGATCTTGGGTCAGGATAGGGATACCTCTCCTTGTATCCTCTTCCAAGGTGTCCAAAATGTCCTCCTTAGCCAATGGCTCAAATCAGCAGTTGAAATCGCCTGCAAGAAGAACATAAGAATCGATATTGCAGGCAGCTAGATCGCTGCTTAATCCTGTTGAGGTTAGGCATGATGCCCCACCCCTGGCCCCCCTCAAATAAAGATTAAAGACTTCCAACTTCCTTCCCCCTTGGCAGTGTATAGTTATCCTCTGGAAGTCAAGAGATTGAGTGGTCCTTTGACTTACACTTAAACCTAGTGCAATGCTGACCCATATAAGAAGGCCGCCAGACGGGCGACCTTTGCATCCATGTTGTTGGGAAGCTGGGACAAAGTAGGTTGTAAAGCCTACTCTGTGCCTGGGTTCTAGGCACCAGGTTTCCTGTAGGAGGCAGATGTTATAGGGTTCTAAGAAAGCGTTCCATTCAGGGATTTCAAAGTTACGGGCAAGCCCTGCCACATTCCAGCTTAGAATCTTTAGCAAAGGTTCACCAGGTGTAGCCGAATTGGTCACAGGGCCTGCCCCCCCTGCAGCCGCTCTAGATAACCTTGGTGGTAACTCAATCTGCTGGTAGTTAGGAGCCATTGCTACGCCAGACAGCTTCCTATCTATTAGGACATTCTGAATGGGTGACAGGGGAATCATACAGGGTGAATCCAGCCGTTCTTCCACGTCTTGAGAATCTAAAATGCTTGAAGCAATCAACCCCCCATCTATAAGCAAAGTATGTGGTATTCCTACTGGACCTAGGGGGCTAGGAACTAAAGGTTCAATCAACAAACGGGGAGATTCTACGAGCCCTAGGGCCTGTGACGGAGATGCTTTTCCCATTAATTGGTGGACAAGTTGCCTAGGGAGTCAATCTACCTCCTCCAGGCCGCCAAACCTATTTGAGGTTGGAAGGCCGTTCCAATGTGAAAGGAAATCCTTTTGGTTGTTAGGGTGACTCTTCCATGCATGGTGATGTACCAGTGACCAGTCATCCCCCTGGATATGTCTGGGGCGTGGTGGATAAAAGAAGGACAGCGGCCTAGGTATGACAAAAGACCCTTCACTGATGGGCCAAGAACATATGTGATGTGCCATGTGTGGGTCCTCAAAGGTCACCACTATACAGTCCCCAGGACTGGTTTTCTTTGTGGGACCCACCCAGGGAATTCTACGTACCATCAGGACTCTGCTTTTCCGGCCATTGGGGATTGGTCTATTCACATTAAGCCAATGCATTATCTTGTTCTTCAGAGACCAGTGGTTCTCGTGTTGACCATTTCCAATCTGGGGGACGCCCGTCAACACAACCACATAATCATTGGCCTCTGGAGGAAGATCAATATAGCCCCCTCTAAAGTTATTCTTAACAGGAGGGCCCTGAGTTGGTTGATAAGCCACTTCACTGGGAGGGGGTCTAAGAGGGACACCGGCATTAGGATTTACTGATGGCTGTGGAAAAGCACGCTTGGGAGCCTTAGGTTTAGGGGCAGCGGAAGTTTGATCCACAGCCACGGTCCTCGGTATGGGAACCGGCCGTACAGAGGCTGGTACTGGGGGGGAGGTTGCTGGGCTTGTGATGTAGGGACTAATGGTGTTTGATCAGCTACAGGGAGACCCTGTTTTTCAAGACTTCTCAGGCCGAGAGTGGCCAGAGCAATAATGCTCTTTTCCATCTCGAGCAAGTTGTTTTCAATGCGTGAGAGTCTGAGGTCGAGGGGGGAAAGAAGTTTCTATGGGGTTTCCCAAACTAAACCTATAAATTCCCCTTCATTCTTTCCCAGACCCTCTACCTGTAAGCCCTCATCATCTAGAGTGGTAGTGGAGGAAGCAGTGGCTGTCCCCTCTCCCCCTTCCTCCCTTAGTGGCTGTTCACTAGGGGTACGCTCCCCTTTTGCGTTGGGTACCGGGACACTAGTCAATTTCAGATGTTGTGCTACCGCAATTTTTGCCTTCTTGCGAGAGTAGGCAGAGCGGGAATTGCGTTTTCTTTTAGGTTGTTTGCCATTGATAATGTCACCACTAGGTGAGTTGAAAAATACCGGGGTGGGGGGGTTTAAAATAGCAACCTGCTTGGGAGAAACAGCTGGTAGGTTCACTTCGTCTGTCTTGGATAGTGGCTCTAAAGGCGGGGAAAGGAGGGGGGAAATCGGGGTCTGGTGAACATCAACCTGCGTGACTACACAATGGGGAATGGCAGGACGCTCCGGGGTAACCACAGTGGCTATGTGGCCTAGGGAGGATTTTTTAGAAATTGCAATGACCTGGGACAATCTTCTAGCAGCTACCAGTTCCAGGGAAACCCGGGTTTGGAGTTTAGAAATTTCTTGGTCTATAGCTAGATTGGTACGGGTAATAAAGTCATCCATGGGGCCATTGATTGGTGGGCCACCCTTGACAGCCTTACTCCGAGTTAACCTGGTACACATATCTTTAGCTACACGAGGGCAATCACCAAATCTAGCAGTGGAAATGGGATGATAAGATGGGTTTACCTGTTTAGACTCAGTAGAAGAAAAATCGGGAAAAAATGGCGAAAGAGGGTGGGCCAGTCCAGTCCGCTCAGTACTCGAACGGCCTCAAACGGCCCGCTCTTAGCACGGTCTTTGCCCCGGGCTGCGTCCCGCGCTGCGGGAGACCAAACACTGTTTATAGCAGTTGGAAAGGGCGGGGGGCGGAGCTACAGGGAGAGCGGACCGGAAGGTGGGCTCGGTCTCGCAGGGACACCTGGGTCAGGTAGTCCCTGCACGCTCGCAGCCCTGTAGCGTTGCTGGTTCCTTCGGTCCTATCAGGCTTGCCCCCACAGAAGATAGGCAGAGTCAGCACAGGTCCCGCGACGAAGCGGCACCCACGGAGCGGGTGCGGCGAGCCTCCAAAGTGCAGGTGCAGGTGAGCGCAATCCAGCAGTGCGCTTGGCTATGGCGGCAATACAAGTGTGTCCCAGGGGTCCAGGCCTTGACCAGCTGCTTTTACGGCCCTCCGTTGGGCGGGGGGCGGAGCTACAGGGAGAGCGGACCGGAAGGTGGGCTCGGTCTCGCAGGGACACCTGGGTCAGGTAGTCCCTGCACGCTCGCAGCCCTGTAGCGTTGCTGGTTCCTTCGGTCCTATCAGGCGTGCCCCCACAGAAGATAGGCAGAGTCAGCACAGGTCCCGCGACGAAGCGGCACCCGCGGGGCGGGTGCGGCGAGGCTCCAAAGTGCAGGTGCAGGTGGGCGCAATCCAGCAGTGCGCTTGGCTATGGCGGCAATACAAGTGTGTCCCAGGGGTCCAGGCCTTGACCAGCTGCTTTTATGGCCCGTTGGAAAGGGCGGGGGGCGGAGCTACAGGGAGAGCGGACCGGAAGGTGGGCTCGGTCTCGCAGGGACACCTGGGTCAGGTAGTCCCTGCACGCTCGCAGCCCTGTAGCGTTGCTGGTTCCTTCGGTCCTATCAGGCTTGCCCCCACAGAAGATAGGCAGAGTCAGCACAGGTCCCGCAACGAAGCGGCACCCACGGAGCGGGTGCGGCGAGCCTCCAAAGTGCAGGTGCAGGTGAGCGCAATCCAGCAGTGCGCTTGGCTATGGCGGCAATACAAGTGTGTCCCAGGGGTCCAGGCCTTGACCAGCTGCTTTTACGGCCCTCCGTTGGGCGGGGGGCGGAGCTACAGGGAGAGCGGACCGGAAGGTGGGCTCGGTCTCGCAGGGACACCTGGGTCAGGTAGTTCCTGCACGCTCGCAGCCCTGTAGCGTTGCTGGTTCCTTCGGTCCTATAAGGCGTGCCCCCACAGAAGATAGGCAGAGTCAGCACAGGTCCCTCGACGAAGCGGCACCCGCGGGGCGGGTGCGGCGAGCCTCCAAAGTGCAGGTGCAGGTGGGCGCAATCCAGCAGTGCGCTTGGCTATGGCGGCAATACAAGTGTGTCCCAGGGGTCCAGGCCTTGACCAGCTGCTTTTACAGCCCTCCGATGGGCAGGGGGAGGAGCTACAGGGAGAGCGGACCGGAAGGTGGGCTCGGTCTCGCAGGGACACTTGGGTCAGGTAGTCCCTGCACGCTCGCAGCCCTGTAGCGTTGCTGGTTCCTTCGGTCCTATCAGGCGTGCCCCCACAGAAGATAGGCAGAGTCAGCACAGGTCCCGCGATGAAGCGGCACCCGCGGAGCGGGTGCGGCGAGCCTCCAAAGTGCAGGTGCAGGTGAGCTCAATCCAACAGTGCGCTTGGCTATGGTGGCAATACAAGTGTGTCCCAGGGGTCCAGGCCTTGGCCAGCTGCTTTTACGGCCCTCCGATGGGCGGGGGGCGGAGCTACAGGGAGAGCGGACCGGAAGGTGGGCTCGGTCTCGCAGGGACACCTGGGTCAGGTAGTCCCTGCACGCTCGCAGCCCTGTAGCGTTGCTGGTTCCTTCGGTCCTATCAGGCGTGCCCCCACAGAAGATAGGCAGAGTCAGCACAGGTCCCGCGACGAAGCGGCACCCGCGGAGCGGGTGCGGCGAGCCTCCAAAGTGCAGGTGCAGGTGAGCGCAATCCAGCAGTGCGCTTGGCTATGGCGGCAATACAAGTGTGTCCCAGGGGTCTAGGCCTTGACCAGCTGCTTTTACGGCCCTCCGATGGGCGGGGGGCGGAGCTACAGGGAGAGCGGACCGGAAGGTGGGCTCGGTCTCCCAGGGACACCTGGGTCAGGTAGTCCCTGCACGCTCGCAGCCCTGTAGCGTTGCTGGTTCCTTCGGTCCTATCAGACGTGCCCCCACAGAAGATAGGCAGAGTCAGCACAGGTCCCGCGACGAAGCGGCACTCGCGGGGCGGGTGCGGCGAGCCTCCAAAGTGCAGGTGCAGGTGGGCGCAATCCAGCAGTGCGCTTGGCTATGGCGGCAATACAAGTGTGTCCCCGGGGTCCAGGCCTTGACCAGCTGCTTTTACGGCCCTCCGAAGGGCGGAGCTACAGGGAGAGCGGACCGGAAGGTGGGCTCGGCCTCGCAGGGACACCTGGGTCAGGTAGTCCCTGCACGCTCGCAGCCCTGTAGCCTTGCTGGTTCCTTCGGTCCTATCAGGCGTGCCCCCACAGAAGATAGGCAGAGTCAGCACAGGTCCCGCGACGAAGCGGCATCCGCGGAGCGGGTGCGGCGAGCCTCCAAAGTGCAGGTGCAGGTGAGCGCAATCCAGCAGTGCGCTTGGCTATGGCAGCAATACAAGTGTTTAACTGGTTTAGTGTCCAGCACCTTCCGTAATTAAATGTAGATTGGAGTTGGAATAGTAAATTAAATTGGTTTAGTGTACAGTACCTACCCAAATTTAATTTAGATTGGAGGAGGATTAGTAAATGAATTCTGTTCAGTGTCCAGCACCTACCTCAATTAAATGTAGATTCATGTGTGAATAGTAAATTTACACACATTATTTTTATAGTTCTTTACATTTTTTAATATCTATATCTATAAAGTTTTTAATAAACAGTTTTTTATATATTGGTAGTAATATTTTATAATAGGTAGTAGACTAAAATTACACAGTTTTTGAAAAATAATTTTCTTTATTTGTTCATATAGTACATAAATCAAATAGTACATTTTTCATAAATGAATGTATACAATTTTAACAAATAAATATAAGTACATTTTAAATAAAGTTTTTAGTTTTTGTATAGTTGTTGAGTAAAGTACATTTTAGGTATATATAAACAATATAGTAAATGAAAATATATTGAATATTACAATATATATAGTACATATAGTTGGAAAAAAACTTTTTACTTTTCAAAATTTTTATTACTGTACATTTTATACATTTTTGCGGTGCGGTGCCTGCCGCTTTGATTATGCAAATGCAGGGGGGTACCACAGGTACCCCCCGTGTGCCACCCCCCTGTGGCCTTCACTCCGGGGGCCCACAGGGGGCCACCAGAGTGAACACCGCCTGCCTTTCCGTGGCTGCATTGCCGCCGCGGAAAGGCATTGCACTCTTGCCATTGTAATATGGCTGGCGGTGTCTCATAGACACCGCCACCATATTAATAATTTTCCGCCCCCGGCCGCAACGCGACCGGGGTGGAAAACTGGCGCCGTGTTTTGCTCCGTCGTGGTACCCCGCCATTCTAATATGGCGGGGGGAATACTGGGAAGGATCGCGGGCGGATTGCCCCCGCCAGGCTGGCCAGCCTGGCGGGGGCAATACGCCTGCCATCCTAATGGACCCCTTAGTCTTTTTGTGTCATTTTTGAAGATTCAAGCTCGCGGTTGGAAGCTACTTCGCGTCTGAAAAGGTAAGAGTTCTATTCTTTATATTTTAACTATTTTAAGTAAGTTTGGAAGGTAGTAGTTTGTTATTTAGGGTTTGTGGACTTCTATATTAGTATTTAGTTGTATGTAGTTGGTTATGTACGTTTTTATGTTTTCTCTGCGTTTTCTCGATTTACGGCCTTATTGGAGTTATTGTGTTATTGTGTTTGTGGGTGTTTATTTACTTTTGGTTTTAAATATGTATATAATGGTGATTATTAATGTACAGTTTTAAGTTTTTTGTGGGTGGGAATGCTTATTTTTCTATTCTAGGTTTTTGGATACAGCGTATTCGGTTTCGGAGCTTTTACGTTTTTTTTTTTAAAGGAAGTGTATTTTAGTTGTTTCAACTAATATGTATTTTACACTTCCTTTATTTTTCGGGTTTCCTGGAGCGTTTCTTATTTTTTTTAAACTTTTTCGGGTTTTTGATGGATTCTGGATGATCGATTTATTTGGATGTTTGATGGATTTTGCACAGTTGTATTTTTTCATTTTATTGGGATATTTTTTTTTTTGACCTGTGGATTTATTACTACCTGGATTATTATGGACATTTGGATTTGCCATTTAAGTTGCTGTAAAAGGTAAGTGATTTTATAATAATATTTTTGTGGGTTGGGAAATGTGTAATTTTTATACAGTTTTTGTTTAGTTAGATATTTATTTTGTCTACATATTTTTAAATATTTCAATTTATTAGACAAAATAAATATGTAATAATTGGTTAAGGAAATGGGTTTGTTTATATTTCAGGCATTTTTAGGATTTTTTTTATTTTATATGGTTAGTGTTTTCAGTTTAGTATTTTGGCAATCATTTTCAAGTATTCTAGTCCTCTTGTTGTACGATAAAGTTGTACTTGTTGTTGTAAATATTGGTACATTTGGGCAGTTTGTCTTGATAGTTTAGGTTTTAATTGTAAGACAGATTGATCCATTCTTAATTCTTGAAAACTTTGTTCTTTTTGTATTGCTATTCGGAGTTTGTGTAGTGTAGGAGTTGTTCGGCCAGTTGAAGATAGGAAGGCCTTATGCCAACCCTCCACAGCTTTGTTTGTTTTGGCTTCTCGGTTTAGGGTTGGTAGATATACATTCCACAAAGGTATTAGGAATTTTGGTTGCCGTCTGTGGCCTGACCTGTGTAGTCTCCGCACCCAGGTGTCCTCGAAATAATCGAGAAGTGGAGCTAGTTTTTGTTCATTTTTTGTATAGAAAGGACTTTCTATTAAAAGGTTATAGTGCTCAGCCACATCGGTGATTGGCACGTATGCTAGGGGTATTAGGTGTTTTATTTGGTATGCAAATGTAATATTGGTTGCATATTCAACACTAAGGGGCTCATTAGGATGGCGGGCGGACTGTGTCCGCCCGCCACCATAACCGAGAACGGGACCGCCCACCATAACTGCGGGGGTCCCGTAGGGGGAATTGGGATGTGCCCGCCACAGTGGCAGGCACATCCTGTATTTTCAGTATTGTGGCGGGTGGTGCTCTCTGCACCGCCTATCACAATACTAAAAATGACATGCAGCATTTGCATAACCAAAGCGGCAGGCACCGCGCGCTGCCTGCCGCTTTGATTATGTAAATGTGGGGGGGGTACCACAGGTACCCCCCCCGTGTGCACCCCCCCATTTTCCTTCACTCTAGGGGCCTGCAGGGAATTTGCCCATTGTAATATGGCTGGCAGTGTCTAACAGACACAGCCACCATATTAAACAATTTCCGCCCCGGCCGCAAGGCGACCGGCGCGGAAAACAGGCGGGCGGTGTTTTACACCGCCGCGGTCCCCCCCCCCATCCTAATATGGCGGGGGGAATTGGGCAGTGGATGTCGGGCGGATTGCCTCCGCCAGGCCGGCGGTGGCTACCGCCAACCTGGTGGAGGCAATCGGCCGACATCCTAATGACCTCCTAAGTGTTGATTTTTGCAAATGTCTCCATAGACATTGGTTAAAGCGGAAGTAACATCCTTGTATGGATGTGTGAGGATATATTTTAAGGATGGAATTTATCATGGCTTGTTCAAAGTCTATTATAATTTTTAGGGGAATGAAATCTGTTGTTTCTTCTTTTATTTTGTTTAATATTTCTGTGTATGTTGAAGTTTGTTTGTTTGGTAACAAACAATAGATAAATGGTATGCAAGTATTATGGTATTGCCCAGGTATGGTATATAATTGATAGAATGGTTTAGGGCATATGGTAAATGTCCATCATCCATGTTTGACTTTCTTTTATTTTTTTTATGTTGTTGTTTGTAGCAAACATTATTATCCTTTTATCTTTATTGTTGTTATCGTAGAAGATAAAAGGTTCATCATTATGAGTTATGGTAAAGTCAGGTGGAATTATGACCTCTTCAAAAGTTTTAGGTGTTGGTATTGTTGGTCTTGTGGATTTTTTTGTCCTAGCTATGGTTCTTTTTATAGCAGCTATTGTTGGTAATTGACCTCTTGCTTCTCTAGGTACTCTAGGTAGTAATTCCTTAAGTATTACACTTGTTGGTAGGTCTGAGGTGCTGCTTAATTCCTTAAAATTTTCTAGGGTAGATCTAACCTCTATTTCTGAGATATTAGGTGGATGGTTGTGTTCAGTTGTATTAATTACACTTGTTTCTCTGGTTGTTGCACGCCCATAGCATTTGTTTGAGTAATACTTAGTACATTTCCAGTGTACTTTAAGGTCTTTTTGTTTTTCCTGAGTATAAGTATACCCCATATAACATAACAAAAATTTTCCTTTCTGAGATGTAACAAATTTTGCTTCTTCAGTCATTGTTGGTTTCTTAAATCTAGAAAGAGTGTATTAAATATTATTAGAAAATGTATTTTTAAAAAAAGAGTAATTACTTATATATGTACTATTGTTAGGTACTTACCAATTGTAATGTAGTTGACTCTGAATGTAGATGTTGTCTTTTTTGCTTGATGCTTTTCTTGATTTTAGTGGTCTGTGGAAATAAAGTTAAGTATATTTTAGCGAATGTTTACATGTGTATTTTGGTTACACATTTTGAAGGGTACTATATTTTATTATTAAAATGTTCTGTTGATTTTATATAAAGTAAATACCGGTTTAAAAATATATATATATTTTTTTTAATTAAGTCAAGTACTAACATTGTGGGTTTTTTAAGATAAATAATAGTACATGTGCATGTCTTCTATACTTACCAAGTGTTATTTATTTGTTGTTGAATGTAGATCTTTTCTTGCTGTATTGCTGCTTTTCCTTTTTGTCTGTGGAAATAAATAAATGTATGTTAAATAATTTGTTTTGTATTTATATGTGAAGTTGTTTTTTTTTAAACAAGCTTTTTACATTTTCTTTCTTTAAAACATCTGTTTACAATTTTAAATAATTTAGAAATTCAAGGAGGAGTTTCTTAGATGCTTATAACATTTGAGCATTTTATTTAGCTTTTCCTTCGTGTTTAAAAAATAAATTTAGTATACTTACATTTTCAGTTGGTTGTTTTAGTTTGTAGAACATGTTCTTTTTTTTAAAGTTTAATCTGTTGTGGAAATATGTAGAGATAGAAAGATAATTAAGTTTTTACGTTCTGACTATGAATAGTAGGAGGTTACATTTAATTTAACATTGTATTCAGAAACATAGGATTACTTACTTTTTGTTGTCTGTAGTTTGTTGGTTATCAGATGATTCTTTAAGGTTGTCGAGAATTTAGCAGTGTTTCTTCAAGCTGAATATTTTCTGCTGGTTTTAGAGTATTGAATTTCCTTCTTTATATAGGGTATCTTTAATTAGTGTTTGGTCATGATCGGTGAGCAGTAATTCGAAGATCCCTATGAGGGGGCGTCACCCATTACGGATGGGAGCGCTCGGGGGAGGTGGCCAATTGGCCCCTCAACGGGGAGGCGGTCCTGTCTAAGGAGAGGCCGCCGGAAGGAAAGGAAAGGTGGTCAAGGCCCCTTCCTGGATAGGAGGGGCTACTGCCCCTCCTGGGGAATTTCCCGGGGCCAGGACATCTGCGACGGCAGATGGGTAAGTTGTGTGGGGTGCGGGAGGGGGTTTACGCTACCTTTTAGACACCTCACACGAGTCCTCGAACGACCGTTAAATGGCGTCGAGTTTATTGGGGCCCCCGTCAAGTACAAAGGGAAATTGGTAGATGCACTTGAGGTACGCCTCTGTGCGGTCGCTCCTCTCACAAGTGAGGGGGGTATTTCTGGGTTAGGGATCTGACACCGGTTACGACCTTGCCGTTGGCCCTTAACGTTAGGATGTACAATTTCAAGTCAAATGTTTTGTAGGATGTTAGTTCGGCTAGGAGAACCTTTGTATTAGAGATCTGTTAAGGTTAGCCAAACATCGTAATGTGGAAATGAAATTGTACATAATATGAAACTGTTATTTTAATGTTTTATTTTGTTTCATATTTTAATAAATACGGCCGGGAAGGGTAACTCCCTTCCCGCCTTCCAAAAGTTCAAGAACTGTTTCCGGTTTCCCAATTCTTGGGGATTGTGTTGAGAGGGGGTGGCGGGTATCTCAGCCATATGGAAAGGGGCGACCATTCGGTCCCCCCGAACGTATGGTGGAGTACCACGATCCCCCCGGGAAGCCATCTTGGGCGGGAGGCGAGTCTCGGCTGGTATGCCCGAAGCGGCGTAGCCGGGGCGGGCCTTTTTCCCGCCCTAGAGTGGGCTGGCCTAGACACCGACGTGGCCGGCCACGCCCTCGGAGGCAGGCGGGGGCGGGTTTACGCCCACCCTGAAGACGGATAAAAGGAGCGGAAGCCAAGAAAGCATCCTCTTGTTCCTGTGCTCTGAAGCTGCACCTCCCCGCTGCACGTGAGCTCGAGACGGAACGAAGAGCCAATTTTGACCCACCCACCAGCCCCTGAGGACAGCGATTCGTTGTGAATACAGTTGATATAGTATCTTGTTTTGTTTTCTCTGTTTTCTTACAGGTTGTGATGATTGTCGTGAAATTTCTTAAGATGCAATAAAGATTGGTTATTTTCAGTATGCTTTGCAAATAAAGTAATTTGGAACAAGGATTGATCAGTATTTACGCTTGGTAACAAGTGATGTTTGCTTTGTAATCTTAGTAACTTAGGTAGAATTGTCGTATTTATTTTGGTCGGGCGGTAAGGTCATGATCGGTGAGCAGTAATTCGAAGATCCCTATGAGGGGGCGTCACCCATTACGGATGGGAGCGCTCGGGGGAGGTGGCCAATTGGCCCCTCAACGGGGAGGCGGTCCTGTCTAAGGAGAGGCCGCCGGAAGGAAAGGAAAGGTGGTCAAGGCCCCTTCCTGGATAGGAGGGGCTACTGCCCCTCCTGGGGAATTTCCCGGGGCCAGGACATCTGCGACGGCAGATGGGTAAGTTGTGTGGGGTGCGGGAGGGGGTTTATGCTACCTTTTAGACACCTCACACGAGTCCTCGAACGACCGTTAAATGGCGTCGAGTTTATTGGGGCCCCCGTCAAGTACAAAGGGAAATTGGTAGATGCACTTGAGGTACGCCTCTGTGCGGTCGCTCCTCTCACAAGTGAGGGGGGTATTTCTGGTTTAGGGATCTGACACCGGTTACGACCTTGCCGTTGGCCCTTAACGTTAGGATGTACAATTTCAAGTCAAATGTTTTGTAGGATGTTAGTTCGGCTAGGAGAACCTTTGTATTAGAGATCTGTTAAGGTTAGCCAAACATCGTAATGTGGAAATGAAATTGTACATAATATGAAACTGTTATTTTAATGTTTTATTTTGTTTCATATTTTAATAAATACGGCCGGGAAGGGTAACTCCCTTCCCGCCTTCCAAAAGTTCAAGAACTGTTTCCGGTTTCCCAATTCTTGGGGATTGTGTTGAGAGGGGGTGGCGGGTATCTCAGCCATATAACATTTGAGCATTTTATTTAGCTTTTCCTTAGTGTTTAAAAAATAAATTTAGTATACTTACATTTTCAGTTGGTTGTTTTAGTTTGTAGAACATGTTCTTTTTTTTAAAGTTTAATCTGTTGTGGAAATATGTAGAGATAGAAAGATAATTAAGTTTTTACGTTCTGACTATGAATAGTAGGAGGTTACATTTAATTTAACATTGTATTCAGAAACATAGGATTACTTACTTTTTGTTGTCTGTAGTTTGTTGGTTATCAGATGATTCTTTAAGGTTGTCGAGAATTTAGCAGTGTTTCTTCAAGCTGAATATTTTCTGCTGGTTTTAGAGTATTGAATTTCCTTCTTTATATAGGGTATCTTTAATTAGTGTTTGTATGTGATTGGTCAGATACCTTGAAATGTGTTTCTATTGGTTAGTGTGAATTTTTTAAGTTAATTAATTATGTTAGTTGTATGTGAAATGGTTATTTAGAGATTTTGTGTCTTTTTATGTATTTTATGAATAGTTGATAGATTTAGTATTGCTTTTAAAAATTTATTATATTGATTTAAAAATGTGTATATTTTAAATGTGTTTGTTTAAATTGTTTTCATGTATGTAGTATATTTTAATAATTATTTTAGGGAGATATATTTTTTTAATTGTGTTTGGTATGTATATACATAGTTATATGTGTGTATTTTTAATAGTTTAAAGGGGTAGTGTGTTTAATAACATTTTTTGATTACTTTAGAGATGCCGTAATTTAGGTAATGTCGATAATATTGATGTCTATATTTTTGTTTTCGATACTTTTTGTAAGTGCTATATTTATTTAAAACTGTTGATATTTTTAATTTCGATATATGTGTGTTCGATTTTTGTGGGGTCAATGTTTTTGCATTACGATATTGTTTGATCGATGTTTTTGTAGTTTTATAATTAAATATAGGGTGTCGATTTATTTGTACTCTATATTTGAGACACAATGTTTGTGTAGGTGGATTTCTGTGAAATCGATAATTTGTCAGTGATTCGCAGGCGACAACTGAAAGTCCAGTCTGAGCAAACCCAAGGATGGGCTTATCTTTTGTGGGTCTGAGGACCCATTTGGCAAACAGGACAGCTGGGCCACTCTCGATGTTGGTCTCACTGTCCCAGAAGTCCCATAATGTGCAAGCCAGTCTTCCTCAGCGCTGGTGTCCGGCCTGGACCCAACAAGCCTTGGCTGCTGCAAGAGGCATGGTACCCCAGGAATTGGTGTTGTGCAGCTCCAATCAGTCCTGGCATCCCCACATTTGGAGGGAGGACGGATCTGACCTCTAGGAGTACTGATACCACTACCTGGGTGGCTGCAGCATCGGCAATCCCAGTGGAGGGCAGGTTGGTATATTGGGTCTTCTTCTTTGGTCCTCTGCAGCTGCAGGGGAGTAGCCCTCAAAGCATGTATGTAATCTTGGCATCTACACTGGCGCTATGACTGTTGAAGCACAGGTGAACAAAATCCCATGCACTTGTTTTCTTCAAAGAAAACTCTAAAATTCTTACAGCCATTTACCCAGCCTAACCACTATGTGCCGGTAGTTAGGGTCTTGGTATGGTCTAGGTGTAAACACCTCAATTTACCTAAAACAACTATCAAATAGATTACAAAGAATCTAAAGGGCTGCAGCTCGGCTCCTTACCAGTCTTGCATGACAAGCACCTATAAGCCCAGATCTTGTAGTTCTTCCCTGGCTGCTAACATGAAGTCATCATACATAGAGCAATTTATCAATCTACCCTAGATTGGCGAACTGGAGTAAGGTCACAGAGTAGCACCTCAACTCCACCCTCAACTGAGATGCCCCCCTTACATCAACTACTGCCAACTCCGCAGCCAAATAACTTCATAGATGGATCACCAACTGCGCAGATCAGCTCACCCGCTACGCAACACTGACAGACAACGCCCCAGAAGGTCACCTGGTTCACCGCCAACCTCCAGGAATCCAGACGCACCTGAAGACGTCTTGAGAAAAATTGGAGAAACAGCAAAACTCCGGAGGACCACACCACATACAAGAACGTCATAACAGAATACCACCAACTCATCAGATCCACTAAAAAGGACCTTCATCCAAAACAAAATCCATGCCAACGCCAGCAACTCCAATGAACTCTTCAGCATCATCCAGGAATTCATCAAGCCCCCCAGTGAAAACAAAGACATCACACACTCTCAGGTCTTCTGCAACAAACTCGGCTCCTCCTTCCACCTGACAATGCCAACTCCAACAAATAGAATACGGTCACTGAACCAATCCCCTCCCCAGAAACAACAGCCAGCCCACCATCTCCTCCTGGACCCCAGTCACCACCAAAGACACTGCATCGACCATGAAGGCAATTCACTCAGGAGCCCCCATGTACTCCTGCCCTCATCACATCTTCCACAGAGCCGCCTCCGCCATGGCACCTGAAATACGTAGCATCTTCAACACAACCTTCGAAGCCGTCACATTCCCCAACGATTGGAACTGCGCAGAAATTAAGGCCCTCCTCAAGAATCCCTCGGCAGATCTGACAGGCCTCAAGAACTACCGCCCCTTCGCTCTCCTCCCTTTCATGGCCAAAGTCACGAGAAGATTGTCAATATTCAGATAACAAAACTAGACCGGCCTTCTCGCCACTACAGACGACATCCCCACCTTCCTCGACCAAGGCCACACCGCGGCTCTGATCCTACTTGACCTTTTTGCAGCCTTCGACACCGTCTCCACCGTACTCCACCCACCAAAATCCATGACGCTGGCATACAGGGAGCCTCGCTCGGCTGGATCCGCTCCTTCCTCACTGGCAGAACCCACAAATTCAGACTTTCCCCCTTCGTCTCTGAACCCACAGAGATCAATGGCAGAGTACCCCAAGGATCGCCACTCAGCCCCATGATCTTCAACATCTACATGCCCCCCTTGCCGACATCGTCAGACAGCATTGACTCAGCATAGTATCCTACGCCAATGACACCCAGCTCATACTCTCACTCACTAAGGACCCCCTCACCAACAGACTCAGCTTCCAGGAAGGAATGAAGGATGTCGCCTCCTGGATGAGCAGCAGCTGCCTGAAGTTTGACTCGGAGAAGATAGAAGTCCTCATCTTTGGACCTTCCCCCTCTGCATGGAACAACACCGGTTGGCCCACCACCCTTGGCAGCCAACTAACCCCCAAGGACCACGCCCGGATCCTTCACAAGACCTTCTTCAAATGGATCCCCACCGGATCAAGAAAGACCGTCACCCACACACTCATAACCAGCAGACTGGACTATGAAACACCCTATATGCCGGGATCAACAAATCTCTGCGGCGCAAACTCCAGACCACACAGAACACCGCAGCCAGATTCGTCCTCGACATCCCTCAACATGTACACATCACCCAACACCTACGAGACTTCCACTGGCTCCCCGTCGAGAAAAGAGTAACCTTCAAGATACTCACCCACGCCTACAAATGCCTCCACAACACTGGACCCCAATATCTCAGTGAAAGAATCTCCTTCCACATACCCAAGAGAAACCTCCAATCTGCCGACCTCCTCAAAACCCTGCACATCCACAGAGTCAGAACTGGTGGAAGAGCCTTCTCCTACAGCGTAGCAAAGACCTGGAACAAGCTCCCAATCAACATCAGACTCTGTACATGTTCAGGAGGACCCTCAAGACCTGGCTCTTCGACTGACCGGAGCTGCATTCCCCACTCCCCCACACCCCAGCGCCTTGAGACCCTGCCGGGTAGCACACTGCACAATTCCCTGATTGATTGATCGAATCCGTGACAGCTATTTGTTATAGTCCATGTACTTAAAACATTAATTTCGTTATTTATTTATATGTTTATTATGTTACCATGAGTGCAAAAGAAGCCACAGAAGCAATAGAGCTCTTACAAAGAACATAGGAATTACAGTAGAATTAAGAGGAGAACCAGGAATGGAACAATGGCAACTATAATACTTTAGATTTGAATGAAAGGATGGAGGTCAAGAGAAAGTGTGAACAAAAGAAGAAAGCAATGTAGTCCAGCAGGTGACCTTGAATACATTTGTTTTAAGGTTTTTCCTGAAGTATAATGAATTGGGATTTAAAATGCAAAAATGATAATATTTGAGGTCCACATATAATTGTCGTTGATTGCGATAATTTCTTACAAATGCTGTCATTCAAGTGAAGAAGTAATGCACAAGATTTCATGTGACACCGAAATCGTTGAGTCTCTGAGAGTCGATTATATTATTTTTTGTTCTTCAAAATACCAGCATTAATGATACAGGGAACCAAAAAAGAAGAATGAAAGTGCTCTAAATACAGAAATCCTCTTCCCTAGATGTAAACAAGGGTGCAGTAACCCAAGTGGTTTGGTGCATGTGACCTTCGGCTCGGTTATCATGCCAAATTGAATGATGAAATTAACTTTTTCACATAAATATGCTTTAGGGTGGCAGTACCCATGTCTGCATCTGGGGAAGAGGATTTCTGTATTTAGAGTACTTTTGTTCGTCTGATCTAACTGGGATTTGCCATAGAGCTATGAATAATACAGGCCCTGATGAAGCAACGTATTATCCTGTTGTATTTGCGAAACATGTGCTGGCCTTTTTTTTGTTCCACGTAATCATTAATGCTTCACTTAAAGGACAACACTTGGAAGACATTATTACTTTCACAATCAATGATGGTTATATGTGGACCTCCAACATTGTCCTTTTTTTGGGGGGTTTGATAGTTCGAGGGGGCAGGCCTTACAGCTAGTTTTAAGGCCGCTTGAGTCTCATCAATAGGGCTTATCATCAAAAACACCAAACTTGAATAGGTTATTACAACTAGCAAGGTTGTATTCTGCTGGTCCTTATATTGTTTTCTTTATACATTTTTGACTTGCTACTATGTCTTTAGGGTTTGGATGGTTTGCCACTGAAACTGAACAACCTGTGTATTACTGCCTTAGCCTATGCTGACGAAATTGTGATTTTTTTCGTTACCTCCCAAAGGCCTTAGACAACAGCCATCCAAACTTAGGGGCATATTAGCAACAACTTGCGATAATTATCGCAAACCGCGCTTAGTGCAATTTTTTTTATCGCCTCCTATTGCTGGATTTTATCGCGGAGATAACGCAGTATTACCAACGTTTATCTCCACAGCGATAAAAAATCCAGCGATAGCTACGATTCCCATCTATAACGTGAGATTTCCAGCGATAAAAATCCTATCGCTAAGGAAAATCTTGCTAATAGGCAGGTGGGGACCTATCCGTAGAATCCACCTCCCATTGACTAATATGGCGAAGTCAGGTTTTTACCAGGTGTAAAATCCTGGTGCTAATCGCGGTGAGAGAGCGTTTTTTATCGCGTCGCGGGTATTGCTAATAGGCGATAGCTGTGTCAGTCGCTACCAGTTTGGGTACGCCCACTTTGCATGTCATTAGCAATAAATATCGCTGACATGCAAAGCGGGCCCCGAACCGGTGGCTATTGCCTGGAAGCTGTCGCTATCTGCTGTTAGCGACAGCTTGGTAATTGGGAGGTAAAAAAATGGCCGCTTTAGCCGCATAAAGTGCGGCTAAAGCGGAGATAACACCCTTGCTAATATGCCCCACAATCTCTACAACCTGGAAAACAAACTCCAACTTAATTACTTAAAAACTAAGGTGGTTCCATTTGGGAAGAAAGTAAAACCTATAACGTGGTCCTTTGAGAATGCAATAGTATAATAGCCTGACAGATACGTATATGTAGGTGTCTATGTTGGCTCCAAACGTTCCTGGCTAGAATACATACATACTAACAAAAAACAACAATCACGAAAGCAATTGGCAGATTTGCTAAACTCTATGGAGGAAGAGAAATCATTTAATCAATCACAGCACTAACAATCAAACGAATTATGTTTGTAACTTATGCCGCTCCAGCCCTTAATCATAAGACGCTAACTGAACTGGAAAACATCTACATTACCAGTATCAAATGACTCCTTAACTGAGTAGCTATTCCACATAGCAAAGCTAGACTGGAACCAAATCTGAGTTTGTTGGTCAGCTTTCACAATGCTACAACAATAAATTACATGTGTGAATGGAGTAACGCAAGCGCCTCAACATTAAAAGTGCTAATTTATTTTTTTTATAAACAAATTGTCATTGAATTTTAGACCAGCAGTGTTGGTGAAACAACAGAACATAGCACACACAGTACATCATTGCAAGTGGTAAACAGTCCATACAAGGCAAAACATCCAGAAATAGTGGGATAAAACATGCCCATAAGACTTACCAGTACAAAGTTACAACCAATTAATTGAGTTGCCCCAGCCATTTCCCCCACACCTGTGCATGTTTCTGAGGGAAGCCGCTTGCTTCGAAGACCACTAGCTCCTGCTGCACACACCAATCAACACCTCTTCTCCACTTCTGCAGAGTAGGAGGTCTGGGGGCCATCGACTGCAAGTCAGTTTTGCGCTTCACCACCAGGAAGGTCATACCCAGGAAAGACCTTTCAGCCCTTGTGCCCCAAGAACCCTCAAACACCCCGAGAAGAACCAATAGGAGAGAAAGAGGAACCTCCTACCCCAACACTTCCAACAACTCCTGTATCACCCTTCTCCAGTACTATATCACCACATCGCAGGGCCACACCATATGATAAAGATCCACTTGATCAGCTCTGCACCGAGGACATGCGGAATCATGTCACAAGCCTGCCTGATGCAGATGGAATGGATAAAAGTATCCAGAATAAAGATAGTTGGTCTGAATAAGATGCAGCTTAGCCGAGATGGTGAGTTTCCAAGGGGCCATCAGTGCATCTGGCCAGTCCCCATCCTCCATGGGCTCCTCCCACCGGGTCCTAAGGTGGTCTAGCGATCTGGGAGAAGTGATAACATGTGTGCGGTAAATCTGAGAAATCATGCCCTGACTCAGGTGCCCCTTAATAGCTTAGCTTCCAAGGGGTTGAACTCTGGGAGAGTATCCGTTGAGAGTGAGTGAGCATGAAAGGCATGTCTGAGTGGAAGATATTTATAAAACTGGGCATGTGTAAGGCTGTATGCCTGCTGGAGATCTTGAAATGAATACATATGCATATCCGACCATACAACTCACAGTCTTGTAAGGCCAATGAGGTCTCAAGAACCGAAGCCGCTAAGAGCAGCTGTTTCCTTAAACCAAGTGCTTTGCCAGAGTGGTGTCTGCTGTGTAAGCTTAGCCTCCAATTGAACATGCTGCATGGTTGTATTCCACGCAAGGATTACCAACTGGGTCACCAGGGGCAGCGAGAGAGAGATTGGAGCCCCATAGAGCATGGTTTGAAGACGGGAAAAATCCAGAAAGGAGAGTTTCAACTGGTAGGCGGGATCTGACCCGTAGATGAGAGGGCAAATAGTAGAGATAGAGATTAAATATGCCTAAGCCTCCATCATAGGGCCCCTGTTGACAATGCACAAAGGCAATGCTCGGTTGCGAGCCCCGCCACAAAAATGTTTTAGCTAGACTGTCAATAGCAGTGAAACAATTCAGGGCACGTAAATCGATAAGTTTTGGACAACTTAAAGGAAGTGCAGGAGAATCATAATTTTATGGAGGGAAATGCATCCTAAGATGTTGAGGGGGAGGGTACACCACCTAGTGAGGTCTGACTTGGCATTCTGAACAAGATGCTGGAGATTAAGGCCCACAGGTAAGCTTGGGGTCCAAGATGATCCTTATACCCAGATATCTAAAGCTAAGCCGATGAAGAGGGATTTTCTTTTGCCAGTCAATACAGTCAATATAGTCCCTAGTTGTCATCAGAGGAACCAACACCAACTTAGAGGGATTCATCTGAAGACCAGAGGCCCACTCAAACTGCTCAACCAACAGTAGACATCTGGGTACACTCAGTGCTGGTCGGGGAAGATATAGCAGGAGATCATCCGCAAACAACGCAATGCAGTACTAATGGCCTGTGCCCCACATCCTACTAGTGTAATGGTGGTCTGCGCGGATGAATTCAGCCAGAGGCTCTATCACCAGAGAAAAGAGAAGGGAAGACAGGGGGCTTCCCTGTCTAGTACCCCGCTCTATGGGAAAAACATCAGAGAGGACCCCATGTACCCGGACCCAGGCAGTGGGATTGGAATAAAGAACTTGGACCATGCCCTGAAATCTTGGTGCAAGGTCAGCCCGAGCCATCACTGTGTCGACGGCTTTCTCGAAGTCGTTAAGGAGCTTATCTAGGTCTGGTGGCAATCGGTGGCGGTGCGCTAGAGCCATATGCAGCCTTTGGATACAGTGTCTCATACTTTGGGATGGCATGAAACGACATTAGTCTGGGGGCACCAGTCCCGCCAGGACCCATGTAAGCAGATTCACCAAAATCGCTGCAAAATCATAACTTTTTAAAATAAGGAGCGATATCGGGTGGTAATTCACACATGAGGCGAAGGGGGGCTGCGTCTTAGGTTTCACTATTATAGTGGCTGAGTCTACCTCAGCCGCAAAGGACCAGACCTGATCAGACTCTTGTCAGAGCTGCAAAAGATAGGGGGTGAGGGTTTCCCGGCATGTATAGTGTTCCATGGGAACGCCGTATGAGCCCGGGGTTTTGCCCGGCGCCAATGCTGGACATTGCCTCTGTGATCTCTTCTGCTGTAAGGGCTCATCCAGTGAAAGGGCCTCAGAGGGGGACAAGCGGGGAAAAAGGAGTGAGTCAAGATAAGCCAGAGATACCATCGCATCTCTAGCCACGGGTTTGGCATCTAATTTTATGTAGTATTAAGCGAAAGTCTGAGCTATCTCAGGGAGGGAGTGTAGAGATTGAGCATCTGCATCCAGGACCTCAGGGACGATTCTGTTGGCCTGTTGCTAGCAGATCAACCAGTAGAATAGTTTCCCAATTGTGTCCCCCCAGTTTTAAATGCTAGCTGTTTTGGCCCTCCAGAGGTGCTTGGCCACCTCAAGGGAGTGCAGCAGAATATCCTCCTGGATGAGGCTCAAAAGGCAAGTGGTGCCCACCTGAGATCTAATGGAAAGGGTAAATTTGCCTTCAAGGGATTTATTCACAATATATTTTGTTTGATTAAGGTTATTTCTGAAAAGGATCAATCACTTATCCTTATAATGAATCCATCAACAATTTTGTAATTCAACACGAGCAATATATCAACATATAACATGTAAACATGAAGACAAAGACACAAGGTGTATACGAAAAATATGATTTTATCAAATAGCTTAATCAAAGAAATCAGCTACATGTACAGATCAGTAAGTGAATAAAATTAGGGCTGTAGGTACACATATAAGTAAATTATCAAGTGACACAACAGAACCTAAATAAGACACCTATCCCAAAACATATTGAACCAAACAAACGAAAGGGATAAAGTGTGAAGTCGACGTTTCGGTTTCTCTGACGTTAGTTTGCTGAAACCATCCTCAGGACTGTTATTGAATTATGGTCTGTAAAGAGATTGTAATCTGTAAATCAAAAAAATAGTTCATAGTTTACAATCTGAAACTAAATATTAACGTAACACCTTGGTGAAAAAAGACATTTGAGACAATTCACTACAAAGAAGACATACTATATACATATGTAAACTATGAACTATTTTTTTGATTTACAGATTACAATCTCTTTACAGACCATAATTCAATAACAGTCCTGAGGATGGTTTCAGCAAACTAACGTCAGAGAAACCGAAACGTCGACTTCACACTTTATCCCTTTCTTTTGTTTGGTTCAATATGTTTTGGGATAGGTGTCTTATTTAGGTTCTGTTGTGTCACTTGATAATTTACTTATATGTGTACCTACAGCCCTAATTTTATTCACTTACTGATCTGTACATGTAGCTGATTTCTTTGATTAAGCTATTTGATAAAATCATATTTTTCGTATACACCTTGTGTCTTTGTCTTCATGTTTACATGTTATATGTTGATATATTGCTCGTGTTGAATTACAAAATTGTTGATGGATTCATTATAAGGATAAGTGATTGATCCTTTTCAGAAATAACCTTAATCAAACAAAATATATTGTGAATAAATCCCTTGAAGGCAAATTTACCCTTTCCATTGTATTACCCAAGCCCTCAAGGGTATTCCGGGTCGCTCACTCCTTCTAAAACTCACCTGAGATCTAGACTCCAGTTCCTGCTCCAGCTGGAGGGCCCACTCCTCGAGCCGAGCAACAAGAGCCGAACAGTTGTGTTCCCGGACCCTAATATAGCTCTTAGAGAGGCATCTCATTCTAGCTTTACTCTCAGACCATAATATAGTATGACCAGAGCTCAGACATGAGGGTTGTGTGGAAACTCTTGGTTCTGGAAGTACCAGACATGTATGCACCACATGGGTCGCTGGCCCACTGGATGGTGACCTAGGTGAAGAAGTAAAGGAGAGTGGTCCAAAATACCACAGGCTAGAATCTGAATCTGGGCCAACAATTGACCATGGAGAACGGGAGAGAAGGCAAGGTCTATCCAGGAGTGGGTGTGGTGAATTGCTGACGCCGGTGGTGCTAGAATCCCCAAGGGTCACAAAGTCCCCAGGCCGCGGCCCAGTCAGCGAGCGCCAATTCCACGGGTATCCATGTGGGTGCCAGAGCTGTCAGGATCAGGCACTGCCTTAAATTCTCCCTCTATCAGAGTGAGCTCTTGGGAGAGGTGGGTGGGAAGACACGAGAGGTCTTGAAGGCCAGAGGACAGAGATGCAGGTGGTACATAGGCGCACACCAGCAGAACCACCTGACTCTCTAAGGTGTCCCCATGATGTGAGTTGCTTGCAGCAACAGGACTTCAGGGCAATGCCTGTGAGAAAAAGCGAATACCGCCACATACTTCACTCGATTCTGCAGGCCATTAACATTCCAAGACATAACTCGGAAGGTCATATGATTGTGGATTTGGGGTTATTATGGAGGATGTGTATCGATCTGCCCATATAGTAGGGTTCCCAAAAGGGTCGGTGAAACCCTAAAAATTGTGCGAGTGTAGTAAAGGGATGTTACTCAGGACTGCACATGGAAGTACAGCAAGTGAGTATGCCAAGACCTAAGGAGGAAAAAGATAGGGTAACAGTGTGCAGACATAGCCCCACCTGCCAACACCCACTCCTCCCCACACTTCTACCCTAGAAGCATCTGTCACCCTTTAAAAAAGTAAGCAAAAGAAACCAATGTGCATAACAGCATTCTGTACGTCTTAACAGGTGTAAAAAAACACCCATCTTAATATAGAAAGATATCAAAGTTCAACCAAAGCTGCTGTCAGACAGGCAGGTAGGAGCTGCTTAAATGCCTAGCGGGCCCGAAGGACCCATAGGAGATAACTTAGCCTCATGACGAATAGGCAAGTGAGACAGGGTAATGATTAGGAAGGAGTAAGCATCATCAACAGACTCAAGTTCTTCGCTTGTGGTGGTGGGATTACAAAGCCCCCCAGGACCAGCAAATGGGTCAAGAGGCATATTAGGAAGAAGGAAACTGTTCCTTCTTCTGGTGCCACAGTGTCTTCACCTGCTGCCGGTACCCTGGGGAGCTGCAACATGGGGGGGGGGGGGTATTCACAGTATCATGGCCTCCTTTGTGCCTTTTTGTCAGTGAAGGCAAGTGAGGTTTCGCTTAGATCAAAGAGTAGCGCAGCCAACTGACCATCAGAAGATGGAGCTGCGGGGCAGATCGAAGTTAACGTGGGGGATAGCCAAGTCCCAAAGTGAGGTCCCCTGCTCTTTAGTGGCTCCTTCTTCCTCCTCACATCCGGAGGCAGGACTCGAGATTAGCCAAGATGATGTTGGTGAAGCCTCCTGAGGGACCCCACAGGCGATTATCCCATTCTGCACACCCTCCGCAAATTGTTACGCTGTCTTTGCGGCTTGGGTAGACTCTGCGTTATCAGAGTGCCGGGCGCCTCATAGTGTTGTGGTGAGGAATCAACAGGTCCACGCAGTGGAAGCACCTCCGTGAGCCACTGTAAGGCGGCTTCAGGTGTGTCAAAGAAGTGTGATATGTTGAGAGGAACCCGGAGGTGCGCCAAGAAGAGCAGGCGGTACTGAAGCCCCATCGCCCTAAACTTCTGCTTAACCTCTGTGTAGGAGCGCTGGCGTTGCTGGACTTTGTGGGTGTAGTCCGGAAAAAGAAGTACTTTAATGTTCCCAAAGTGGAGTACAGGCTGTTGTCAGGCTTCTCCAAGAATGCCGTCCCTATCCCGGAAGTTGAGAACTCGGGCAATGATTGGGCAGGGTGGAGCCCCAGGCAGAGGCCTGGTGATCAGGGCTCAGTGTGCTCTTTCAATGGCAAACAATGAGAAGAGGTGACCATCTTGCATTCCAGATGTTATCCAACTCTTCACGCAGTCCACCACCTGTCGAGGATAGTAGCGCTCCCCCACGCTCCGGGACTCCAATCAGGTGGATGTTGCTTCGCTGAAAGCAATATTCGGCGTCCTCAGGACACCTGTGGAGATCCGCCATTCTTGTGAGTAAAGGTGAGACTTGTTTTTTGAGAGTCGGAATATCATCTTCAGCAGAGGAGAAACCCTGGATTCAGCCTCCGTGAGCCATGCTTTAGTATGACTGTAGCAGGGATTCCGAGCTCAGACAGAACTGTGCATAGAGGCTTGGAACCTCAGTGAATTAGGGTGTGCCAAAACTCACCTTAGTACCCAAAAATCCCCTACCAGACTAGCTACAGTGTCTCATTGGTTATCACAAACTCCCAATGCTTAGACAAGCCAGATCATGGACTTAGTACACCTCAGGTAACGTTGAACACATGAACACTCTTTCGGTATACAATCATTTCAATCCAGAACAAGGAGTAAAAGAGGACACATGCATATTTGAAATGTTTATTCACTAATGCAGTGTTCTCAAATGCAGTATCTTAGCTAATACAAGCAAACATATTATAAGAAACAAAGTAATCAGCATAGTCACTAGTCCATAGAACACAAACGGTGCAAGCATAGTATTATGCTAAAACAAATAGGGTTTAACAAAACCTAATTCTCACCCTCCCTAGCTAGTATATTATATTATGTCTAAGAAGATCTCTTGTGGGCAGGGACGGTCCTAGGCATGGGCGTTATGGGCAGATGCCCAGGGCCTCGCTTTCAGGGGGCCCCGCCGCGTCCCCGCAGAGTAGACCGCAGAGCAGGGAGCCCGATATGAAATGCGGGGAAAGCGCTGCACGGGCTCGCGCAGGCAGTAAGGCACTTAGAGGGGACTCACATCTTCCCTTTCGACCGGGGCCTCAGAAGGCCTAGGATCGGCTCTGCTTGTGGGTTTTAGCAGAGCGGCCCCATACCTCAAGATCCTAGTGGTAAGGGATCACATCATAAGCAACCAGCTCTTCTGCATGCGAAGCACCATCAAGTGTGTTTGTATGCTCTTGTGCAAAGCAATATAAAACGCGCCTAAAGCCATAACTTGGCTGCAGCTGCATATATGTTATGTCTAGGAACGTGCGAAGATCAGTGCTCACAACAACTACTGTGTTGAGATATCATTGAAGGTTTCAGCACTCACTGTACAGACACAGCTGGCCAAGCAAGGCTGATATCAGTGTAACAACATATCATTCTCGTATGAATCGAAAACATTCTACTAGGCTCAAAGCTAAAGCAGCAGCTATGTGTCGTGTGCAAAAGCAGCCGAAAGGTAAAATGGCGTTTAATCTCCTAAAAAGCTCATGCTAACTTAACACAGTATACAGGCTATACATATCTATATATCATTACGGTGACCCGGATTTGCCCGGACGGTCCCTGTTTTTCACCTGCTGTCGGGCAAATTTCAGGAAATGTAGCTCTTGTCCTGGTTTTCAGAGAGGGCCGACTGAAAACTGCTGGAGGTGTTTTTAAATGTTTTGCAGAGCAGGGATAGTTAGCAGTTGTTTCAAGAAAGCAATAAAATTAACAGGCAAGCTTCTGGGTTTAAAAATTGTATTTTATGTATGTTCTAGCTGCCTGTTCTGTAATTCTTTGCTGAAGAGTGCTGTCATTCTGTGGGCTTGCTTGAAATAAAACGGTAGTCCTTCTTCTATTTTAGTGAAATGTCCCGGTTTTTGGATTTAAAATTCTGGTCACCCTGTTTACGTAGATCCTGGGCAATAGGGCAAAGTCCATTCAAACCTCCCCTATCTTGTTATCCACTGCTGACTGTGAGGTCTGAATCACCTGTAAATCCGTGGAAAAATCTGGAGTTGAGGTGCCAAGCCCGTCGCCTTCAGGCCGACTTGAGGGGCCAGTGAAAGAGCCAGCCGTAAACTGATTAATTTTCGTCTGTGCCTGTGTAAGTGCCGAGGGGGCAGACTTGTCTTTGTCCATCTTTCTAAGGTGGAGCATGGCAGGACCCGCGGTGCAGTGTCGGGGTGGTCCACATCTGGTCCACCAACAGCAATGCTGGAGAGGGACGAGAAGGAAGACGCCTGGCCCCAAGTGGGAAATCCACCAATCCAGTTGCAAGGAGTGTAGCCACACGCACCGAGGCAAGCTCCTCCCCAGTTAGGGGGTATGTCCCCAAGGGCCAAGTCAGTCACAGCGGCACTTGATCAGTGGAAGGAGATGGGACACCGGGGGCAGCTAAGCAGGAGGCCAGTGGGTGTGGGTGATTGAGACCATGACCCCTACGCAAGGCTCCAGGAAGTAACGGGCAGAACCCACGAAGACTTGAAGGGGTCGCAGCTGGTAAGGTCTCATCCGGGAGTAGATCACGCCAGCCTGGACTCCAGTCTCTGGCTCAGGAATCTTCTGCGGCAAGATGCAGGCAGACATAGTGCCAACACCGTCATCCGCCTCCCCCCAACATTTTGCATTTGCCCATATAATGATTAAACCGGACACATTGCTTATGGGAAAAGAACTGCTGCAGGTTTATTTACATACAACAAAAGTATGCAGTTTTGTGGGTTATCTCACGGGCGATCCAGGGCAGGCAGCCACTCGCTGCCCTGCCGGACTAATGAGCCAGCCGGCACGGTGGGTCGACGCCCGGACATTGCAGCACCTTTATAGATCCCCTTCCGGATCACGTGATTATGTCTTATACTCCCACCCCTTTCAGGGCAGAGTGTGGTATGACACACCCCCGGTTGGTCAGGCTCCCAACCGCCCGAAGGACTAACAGGGCACCCTCTCGGTTTTCCCGGAACCTCCCTGCGGCTCCAGGTCTTTGGCACCCCTACTGTGCCAGGCAGAGGCACCCTTACTGTACTAGTCTGACGCAGAGGTACCCTTACTGTACCCGTCTGCCTCCAGATCGCCCTGTAACTCTGCCACAGCTCTGGAGGAGGCTGCCGTCGATGACAGAGCACTCACCTCCGAGTTCCCTACTTACATCCTGCAGCTTCCAGTGCCTCCTGCACATCAAGGAGAAACATCTATCCCGACTTTGGACAAGTACACACCATCTTTTTCATAATAACCTTCCACTCTTGCCTGTATCACTGCATGCCTGATGAACCCCAGGCCTCTCCGTTCCATGAACTTCTGCATGGCCATGTTGACCCTCTTGCATGAATGCTCTACCGCAGCTATGGACCTGGCCCCCGCCACTCCCTACGTGGAACAATCTCTGACCACCATAGCTCGCATGGCCCCCATCTATTGCTGATTGCCCCGAGGTCTGTTTGCATGGCCTGTATAAGTGCCCTCCTCCCCATGGTTACTGAGTCATTGCCACCCAAATGGATAATCAGGACATTGGGAGGGGGTCCCCCTAATTAGAGGTGTTGCTTTAGAGTAAATTGAGACAAACAATTGCCTCCATAAACGCACCACCTGTGCCCAGGGGAATTAGACAAATTAGAGTCTTTATTGTATCAGCCAGACCAGAAGCGGAGCCAAACTGGAAGGACCTAGTTGGAACAGATTGGAGGAGGTATGCGTATCTAAATCAGGCCACAAATACTGAGAAAAAATGAGCCTGCATCACCATATTGCCAATGGCCTGAGTATACGAAACTGGTGATGCTGTGATGCAACTTATGTGAATGTCTCAGCATGGGTCAAAAAGTTCCACTTACGGATGTCCAGGCTTGACCAACTGTTGCCACTGGCCACCTGGACAGGCCGTCACCCTGCTGTGTGCAAACCTTACAGTGTGTCACAAATCCTGACCTATAGATAACAACCGGAAAAGACCCCTGGGCACCCCCTAATGCTTACCCTACCAGTCTTCTGCCCATCTACAAGTGTGGATATCCCTCCTGCCATCTGTGAGTTGAGGCCAGTAGTTGAATAAGGTAATTGAGCACCACTGGGCTGCAGTGTAAGGATGTCATGGTAATTGCACCACGGCTACACTTAACACTGCTTCTACTTCTCCCCTACAAGAAGTCTGAACCGAGTTGCCACTTTGCCCCCCAAGAGCACTTAACCAGGAACCACATTCAGGCTCCCAGCCCTGAACACGCCCTGGAAACTCCTGCTTCCGTTCCCACCTGTCCTTCTCAGAGTGGTGCCTGTGTACTTGATCCGATTGTCCTGCTCCAAGCCCTGGCACTTGGAGGCGGCAGGGGCCTAAGTACCCCGGCCCGCCCCCAGGCATCCCCTCCCCTGGCGCACATCACTGGTGCAACCACCCACGGGGAAGGGCTGGTGAGGTCGCCGAGAGCCTCCCCCTCCTAGGGGACAGAGGGGGGCTCTGACTAGTAGGCACTAGAGGGCTGCCCTGCTGATGTCCCCCTGCAGGGGATGCTGGCAGCTGCAATTCAGGTGGGCAGCCCACCACCCACCCCAACAGCCAAACCACAGGTGCCCCGGACAGCCAAACCACAAGGGGGCACCCTCTCACAAAGGCAAAGTATCTCTCGGGCCCGGTCGATCCGGGCCGCAGCTGTTGCGAAGGGGCCGCACTGCCCCAGCCCCCATTGCAGCGCCACCTGGACCTGGAGACAGCCGGTGTCGAGATCACAAGTCCCACTACTCACTGGGACCTCCAATGTGGCTCTCAGGCGGAACCCAGGCTCAAGAGTCAGGGTCGGGGTCTCAGGCAGGCAGACAGGCTGAAGGCAGGGGCACATGTGCAGCCCAGGGGCCCAGGCCAGAAAAGTCAGAGCGCTCCACCAGTCCCTGGGCTAGGCAAACCCTCACAGCAGCATCCAGGCAGGCAATACAGGTGTGGGGGCCTTCCTGTGGTCTGGCTGTCGGAGCACAACAGGATCCGCAGAGGCGACTCAGAGGGGTGAATAGCTGGTGACATTTGAAAGTGGTGAGCCGTAAAACTATTGTCGTACTTCACTGCGGCGAGCGAGCCTGAACGCGCCCGCTGTCTTCGTCATCCCATACATACCGGCACTGCCATAAACACATTCCAGTGCCGCACAAATAACCAGCATAAATCCGATTAATGGATTTAATCACCTGCTGTCTCCATCTCTGTGCCCCGTCCTCCCACCCACCACAGCTGCATCTAAGACTGTGCGCACGCCTCTGTGGCCCAGGCATGCGAAAGAGTCTCACGCAAGCTCAAGTCACTCCAATCTCAAGCTCCTTATCAGTCTGTGCAAGGATGGGCCTTGGGCAATGACCATGTACGGACGGTGCAACATGTGGGGTGAAGGGCTAGGCCTAGACACGGCCTGCAGTCCCCTTGAATCTGCACCCCAGAGTCACAAATCCTTGATGGCAACCTGGGAACCAGTCGGCCCTTGCACTATCGGTACCGGGTACCCCCCGCAGTACTGTACATACTTTGAGCCGATGTCCCTCCTGAATAATAAAGAGCCAACACAATATACGTAGAATACGGCAAACCTGCTGCATTTTGATTATCCCGCCTAGACGAACACTTCCACAGTCCACTCCCCCAGCTCCTAACATCCAATCAGGAGACGTAAACAGCAGTACAAACTTGGTTGCCACCCAATTCAATTTGTCGATGTACGCCAGGAGGGAGTGCCTGGGTCCCGGGCCCACAGGACTAAGAGCGGCCGGGGGTGGGCTCCCCGCATGGCAGCAAGCACTCACCGGGAGAAGAGCAGCCGGGGTGGGCTCCCCGAGCTGTGAAGTACACCCTGGGGGTTCGGATGGGACCGGGCCCTCCACCGAAGAGTGGAATGCGGCGAAGCAGACAGCCGGAGGATCGTGCTTTTCCAAACTCAGCGGGGAAACCGCTAATCAAATATGCACACCTTTGCCACATTGGTGAAAACGTTCAGGGCGAGCTGCTTGAGAGCGCAGTCTCCCCCAGCATGAAACTGGAAGTCCCTCCCTAAGTGTCTTGGGGATTGGAGAGAATAACCCCTCAAGGGCTCAGCATGCCTTTTAAACCTTCTGAGCTGGAACTTTAGTTTTATAGCTGAGGGTGATTGAAAAGTGCTTTATGAAGTGAAGGACTGAGGTGGTTGATGTCTGGAAGAAGGCATCCCCTGGAGATGAAAAGATATAATTCCACCACAAATGCTTTTACTAATGTTATTCTTTATAAAGGGACTGGAGTTTCTGTGTCTAATGTGAAGTACATGATTAAGATGGATTCACAAGCAAAGTGGATTTAAGTGGCTAGACATTCCTGCTAGGGTGTCCGACTGTATTTACATAAACCTGGTATTTTTTTCTGTGATGCCTTTAGGGGCTGTAATTGCATTGCATTCTAATGATATCCAAATGTTATGAGTACTGTCACTCTAAAGTGATGCTTAAACATGTATTCTTGCTGCTGCGCTTAGGTGAAGAACCCAGACTGTTAGCCTTTAAGATATAGAGGTGCATACCTTATGGTCAGTGGGAAATGCTCGGTCAGGGTTGTGTGTCTCCAAGGCAGGGTTACCTATTTCAAATGCTTTTGGAAGTACTGGGGTGGGTCGCCACTGGAATGATGCCAGTGCGCAGGGCCCTTGCTCCAGGTTAACCTCCACTAACTGCATTGGGGGCAAGATGATGTGCATACATGGGAGTGGTGGTACTAGACCCCCCTCCCTTGCGGAAGGGGTGGAGATGTTATGCAATGTCCCAACATAATTCCAACTGCTTATGTATATTTGTAAATTGGTGCATAGAATTGAGTAGTGTTTGCGTTTAATAAATGTACTCTTACTTTTATAAAGCAAAGTACAGACTGGACAATCAATTATTGAGTGTTATTTTTGCACACCTGCAAATGGAGTTTACTAGCCCACACCACCTCCCTTGAGTAAGCCTCAGACTGCTCTGCAACGCTACCCTCTGAGAGTCAGGCGCTACAATTGGGTGTTTGGTTTCCAGTGAAGGACAAATGTAGTCATGTTATTTGTGCAGGACTCACAGATGCTGCCTCGTTTTCCAACATTGGTGTCTAGCGGCAGGAATCATAGTATCCCATTCTGGTGCGCAATTATAGCATTTGATAAGCCCAGTTTTTGCCACACATTACCAATACAGTAATGAGCAAATGGAAGAGCGCAAGGCTCTGAGAAGGGTTCAAAGTTTTGGTTATGTGAACTAAAGGTATGGGAAAAGAAAGCCCTGCACCCATATGTGTCATGTGAAGATATTATGGTTTAAATGTAAACTGTATTTATATGACCGCGCTATGTTAATTATCATGTGCTAGCGAGATGGTGCTTTCCAGGAAATTATTACATACAAATGTTCTGAACCATATTGTACACCTTTGAACCCTAACACTACATGCACTACACCTGCACGAGGAGGGTGTCTCCTCAAGAGATAGGGACAGCAACTGATACCTACATCCCAGAGGGGGGGTGCAGAGGTGGGTTGACCTTTATGGGGGACAGGAGAAAAAGGGGGTCCTGGGAGGTTCCTGCGCTTTTAAGGGCAGGGAGGGTTTCCACAGAAGGGGCCCCAGATATCCTTCCCCCGCTGAAAGTTTCTTTCTATTGGCGCAGGCCAAATCCACTGGAAGGGTGGGGCAGGAGGTTTCTTCACCCGGGTAGTAACACGCCAGGGGTTCCCATGGGGGGGATCCCAACAAACTTTTGCCATGGTGGTAGGAGGGTGTGGTAGAGTTGAGTGTCCGGCAGGCCCCCCAGGTTAACTGGTGGGGAAGTGAGCAACTCAGGGGTGGCCCCTGGTAGTGGCTGGCCCCAAAGGAGGGTAGTTCTTGAGTGATGGTGTGTAGTGGCAGCCCCTAGGTACCCTAGGTGGGCTAGGTAACTGACCCAGTAGAGATATGGGTGGGGTGATGTGCTCCTTAGTTTCCAGTTGAAGGGTTAGTGGTGGACGGGGACCAGTCCGGTAGTTCCTGTGGGACTTGAACCCCAGGACAAGGAGCTGGTGGAGGGAACCTGAAGTAGTGGCTGGGGCGATGCCGAGCCAGTAACCAGTCAGGTAGGTCCTGTGTGACTTGGACCCAAGGACCAGGATCATGCGGGTGTTCCTCTAGCTTGCGGCAGAAGGTGGACTTCTGCTAGGTAGTACCACCCTGAACACAGGTGGGGCCTATTTTAGGTGAAGGGAACCTGTGTTTCGCAAAGGGGTGATGCAGGCCTACCCGGGATATTTAAGGTCCCTGGCTGAGAGTGGTAGTACTACCCAGAAGGCAGGTGGGGCCTATCTTAAGTGAAGGGACCCTGCTCTTCGGATGGGGTGGTGCAGGCCATCCATGTAGTTCCCTGGCGCTGCAGGGGGTTGTATGACGTTACCCTGCATGCCATTACAACGCCGGATTACAACGAAAGTCGTTACAACGATTCTCACTGGAGGGCGCTGGATAGTGGAATAGTTTAATTTTCTATTCCAACTCCAGCCCACGTTGACAGTAGGGAAGGTGTTGGATGGAAAATTAAACTATTCCCTATCCAACAGCGCCCTCCAGCGAAAGTTGTTGTAATGACTTTCGTTGTAATCCCTGCGTTGTATTGGCATTGCGGGGTAATCCCCGCGTTGTCATGGCTGTTCACCGCTGCAGGGAGACCAGGGAGAGCCATGAGAAGTGGGCCTGGGTCTAGCTAACTCGGGCCCACAGGCTCTCTAAGGGTACTCCGGGAGGAGAGCGTGCCTCTTGAAGGGAAGGGTGCATGGCCCTGTTCTCACAGCTGAGAACAAGGAAGGGGTCTAGGTTCCCGGGGTAGTTTCTGTGTGGAGCTACTGACGGGGGGAATGAGCTGTAGGGGTCTGACGAGGCACCCTCAGTGTTCCTTCCTAGCACTGCCAGTGTGGTAGTGAGGCCGGTCTAAGGTCCTATTTTTGAAATTAGGCCAGGGGAGGTTTTCTGTGAGGGAAAAGCATGAGTGGCTGTGCTTTCTTTAGGGAAGCCAGTCATCCCGAAAGGGTGGTGGCAGCAAAATGACCTCAGCGGCAGGCTGGGGGTGAGGGTCCAGAGAAGCTGCACCTTTGGGGCGCAAGGGCCAAAACGGAGAGAGGGTACTGGTTGGAACAAACTGGAAGGGAAACCAGCCAGTGACCCGGGGATGGGATGTAGACCTATCCCAGGAGACCGCATCAGTGCTGAGGCACTGTACCCTTGTCCAGAGAAAGAGCCATGTAACTCTTCAGGTTGCGTATAACTGCCATCTGGGTGGACTTCACAGAAACGAATTGAGAAAATAGGAGGGGTGATTGCAGAAAATGTGTGGGTGGCCCTGCAGAGAGGGCCAAGTCCAACACAAACCAGTCTTGGCCCCTACCACTAAAGGAACAGTACAGCCTGAGCTGCTGCCCTCATACTCTATACACAGGAATATAAGTAGCCCCTGGCTTGTTGTGGCAATTTTATGGTACATCAGTGAGGTGCAACTTGAATCCCAAGGCACAATAAGCTACATGACCCATAACCAGTCATACCCGTCACCTCTTAGGTTAGTCACTGAAATTAACAGAAATTCGCGAGGTGAATGATGGAATTAATATCAGCTACTGGTGATCACTCTGGATGTCATTGCAGTCTAGCAGTTGATACATGTATTACCCCACAGGATTTGGCATTCCATTTGATTTTACAACAGGTAAATCCTGTCCCAAATAGTCATTCCGTATTCAATGAGGTTTAACTAGTAATAGCACAGTACTGGCGCAGTGTTACCTCACTGTAACATTGTTTTCATGTGCGGATTTACCACCACGTCAATACCATACAACTTCTAATCAACCACATAGTGTGTAAACTTATAACCAGTCACTCCCTTCATTGCACTTTATATGTTACTGGAATATGCTAACAGGAATTGGATTTTTTTCCTAGCAATAAAATTTTGAAATGTTTTATGTTATGTACAGGTGTTACATTTAAGAGTTTGAATGCTTCATGATGTCATCAAAATGTGTTTGAACGTTTCAACTTGTTGAAATTAATGGCTATCTAGCAAATAAAGTCGGTTCTCAATAAGTGAAATCAGGAGTGAGTGTCAACAGGTAACAATAAAAATGTCACCCGTGGAACCGTGGCAGAATCATTCAAAAGTGTGGTTCACATTTACATTTGACTAACAGTGCCTGGCCCGAACAGATAGAATTTCCACGTGATGGGGCTTTTAAATGAAAAGTGCAGGCTGCAGACATGTCTATTTCAACTCAGAGCCCAGATTTAATCCTAGAGAGACACACTGGTGGATTAAGGTGCGTGTTGGATGAATCCACAGGTTTCAATTTGCACATACACCAAACTAGCCTCGAATTTCTACTAAAGCAGCAACACACTACCTTGTAGACTTCCAGTTCATGGGTGGGTGATGCAGAATACCAAGCCCTTACATTGGATGAGATACAGGAGGTGTTAAGTCACGCAGGGAGGTTCCCTAGGGATGGACAGCAAATTGGGAATCGTCACACAAACATGTTGAATCCCAGCTGGGACCTGGCTGTCCCGTTCCGTCGGAAAGGTCCCGACAAAAATCTCCGAGTGTTTTCCAGCAGGAGCGGCAACCCTGTGAAGAACACCTCTCAAAGCTCATTCACCAGCGAATGAGGCCCACGTCAGCGGCGAGGAATGGAATGAGCGTGCCAGATAGTGATCAAGAATTAATTATTCGTGCGCCTCCTTATCCCCTCGATCTTGCTCACCTCATTATCCCTGTTGCCATGCCAATGCCAGGACGCATCAGGGCCTTGCGGGAGCCTTTTTCGACTGTGCATGGGAAGGAGGCACCTCAATGGATCGTGTTCCCGGGGCTTGAGGAAAGAATTCTTTTGTGGAACGGGGCTGACAGCAAGAGGCTAGCGATAAGCCAAGTAAACATGCATTGGCAAAGCCACCTTTGTGAGAGCTATTGGCTTTGCAATTCTAGCCAACTTGCAGAACAATTCTCACAATGTGAGGAGGGGCGGGGCTTGAAAGTCCTTGAAAGGGGTGGGGCCTCGTGCCAAGAAGTACCTAGGAGGCACTTTTGAACCCCACTCTGAAATCATGCCCACTCCTCCTAAATAAAACAAGCATTGGCATAGCCAATAGGTCTCGCTTTTGGGACCTTATAAGTATTTAGTTATGCAGAACAATATCCTTAGTGCAACAACACCAACTGCTGCATGGCTAAACACTTATAAGGTCTCAAAGGCGAGACCTATTGGCTATGCAACACTTGATGTTGTTGCACCAAGGATATTGTGCTGGATAACTAAACACTTATTAGGTCGCAGAGGCGAGACCAATTGGCTATGCCAATGCGTGTTTCTATATGAAAACAATCAATAATATTGATAGTAGGAGGGTGTCTATGACCTTTCTTCCCTTTCATTAAAACAAGCAAAGTAGTGTAGTCTCTTTTCAGTTGCTGCAGCTTGAGGCATTCAAAATGGTCTCATCTGGGGAGAACAAGCCATCTAAAATATATTTGTGGGTAATTTCTGGGTTCCCCTCCCTGTCCAAGTCTCCATGTAATAAAAATACAGGAATGACACTAAAGGCGTGGAGTTGGCGGTGTAATGACCCCTCACTTGGCTTGGCCTGGTAATGTGAGCTGGAGCCAGAGAGGAGGGTGCACTGACTGCCAGCAGCAGCGACAAGGACAGTCCAGCTGTCGGTTGCTCCCTTGCCTCCCCAACAGCGGATTCTGTCTGGACACTGACGGAACCTCCACCCAACATCTGCAGCTATGGAGACCCCGGGTCAGAAGCGCGACACCCCGAAAGGAGGTACCCCGCTGCTGTCCCCAACCCGCATCACCCGGCTACAGGAGAAGGAGGAACTGCAGGACCTCAATGACAGACTTGCGATCTACATCATCAAGGTGTGCTCGCTCGAGTCAAAGAACGCTGGACTGCGCATCACTGAATGCGAAGAGACAGTGAACCGTGAGGTGACGGGCATCAAGTCGGCTTATGAGGTGGAGCTTGGGGATGCACGCAAGACCCTGGATTCTGTGGCTAAGGACACCAGCAGCTCGAGCTCAGCAAAGTGTGCGAGGATTACAAGGAGTTAAAGGCCAGGTAAGGGTCTGAAACTAGCAGGGTAGGACAGGGTGCTAAAATGATACTGTGCTTTTCCCTGGAGCCCTTGGAACTGGTTTTCAAAGCACTGGACCACTCCTGGTATATCTGCCACTTTCCTAAGCTCCGCAGGATTAATTGCAGCAGCCATGTGGAGGCTGCAAGCGAAAGAGGGAAAGAGAGAAAAGTAGAGGGAAAGGGAGAAGAGACCGAGGAAAGAAGGAGAGAGGGAATGGGTGGCTGGAAAGAGAGAGCTTGGGCGGGGAAACCAAGACAAAGGGGCAGGTCTGAGTCTCTTTGCCAAGGCTCATTTTGGTCCCCTTGTCTGGGGTTAGCAACATCTTCTGTTTTTTTATGGCTCTTTGCACTGCACATGTTGCAGATTGCTAGTGCAATAATTAATGTATTACCACCCACACATACTCATTTTATCAATGGGAATAGCTGGGTCCATTGTGCCAGGATTCAGGCGTGTGACCTTGAGCTCTCACAGGCAGTTTTGAAGAAACATTTATCTGTGGACTCACTTTGCAGTTACTACTACTACTAATAATTATTATTATTGCTGTTATTCATATTTAAATATTAATAACATATCCAATAATATTCGCTGTAAAATTGGTTAAATAATTACTAGTATCAAATAATCATTTATGTGCACAAATAGTTTTGAAGAGACATTAAAGTGATGAGTCATTTTGAAGTCATCATTATGAGAATATTAATAACTCCAATATTAGTAGTAGCAAAAATCATGATACTATAATTAGCAATATTAATCTAATCATTTATGTGCCAGACATTGTCGGACAAACTAAATTGTCAGTGTGTTAACTGGGTCTGACAGCTGCCAGTCACCGTCAAATTGTTCTTGAAATCATGACATGCTGAGTCATCTCGAGGAGTTGAAAGTTTCGGGCATGTGTTAGCGTAGTTCGGGTGTGTAAAAGACGCATGCATGGATTAGATGAGTACAATACTGAAACTTCAAAATATTTGAAATATAAAGTGGATTTTCTACAAAACTTGAAACAAGCAATAAAAAACACGAATTTGACACTACCATAAATCACCAGGGAGGAAGGAATTCATTCTAATACTCCTGTGATTTGAATGCGAGCCTAACAGAACCTAAAGATTGCTAGTGGATTTTGCCTTTCGAGGTCCTACACTATACTATTCTCTCCCTATAAGTATTCGAAATTGTACTTCCTTTTTCGAGTTTTGTAAGCTGTTGACTATTTTAACATCACTGCCGCCACTTCTTTTCATGTAGCGCTGGGAAATCCCATTGGGGTAGCCATGTGCTTTACACATGTATTTATCATTATCATTGTAAGGGGTATGGGCTTAGGTGACAGCACAGAAACTATGAATCACTATTGCCGTGACAGTATTAGGGTAACATGTGCTGGAGGTGTGTATCTATGAGCTGTAGTATCATTGTAGGCAGTAAGTATGTAGCTTTTCCTAACTCGGCAGTTGTCACTATCCAAGCGGAGTTTTGTTGAAAAATTCTGGCTGAGCAGCAAGATGAAGCAGCCACCCTGAATGACAAAAGAAGGATGCATACTTAGTTTGGATGCACGGTGACACAGAACATGATTCACAAACCAGTCTTTTCACAATAGAAGGTAACTCCCTGATTGTAAAAATATGTTTGCTTTGGGTAGAGTTCTCATGTAAAAGTTACTTTCAAAATGCGGCTAAGGAGAAGTGCTTTATAACAGTCCCCTATAAAATAAACCCATGCAGCAGTTCAAAGCAGCTGCACAGGAGGGCTGACTGCATTTATGAGATGCACAGATAGTCAGATTTAAGTTTAGTCCTTGTTTTTGTAAAGGAAACGCATGAGAACAAAGGAAACTTTGTTTATCACGAAACACAACGAATGTTACTTTCAATACTGTAGGGATCAATGACCTTCTCATATCTTCCAGGGCTTAAAGGTCCTAACACACAAGATATCATTTTGACACATTATGTTTTCCAAAAAACACTTTATGGGGCAGGCGGAGGTGCTGACGAAGCTGTGACCCTTTTTTCAGGTAAACTTTATAATCCACAATGAGGAGCTACACTTCCTCATGTCTGGGAGCAAAATGTCTCCAGATATCGGAGCTCAAATCTCATAGCCAAGCAGATTTTTACAGGTGCGCCTTCATGGCCTCAGAGCATCGCAGAGAATCCCACAGCCAGAGAGGCTTCAGCTTACAAAGCCCCTTTGAGCTTGATCTCTGAGCTTTCCCGGGCCCAGTGCCTTTGGAGTCCATCTCTGACCTTACTCTTCAAACACCCTGCATCCTCCATTCTCCTCACGGCTCAAGTCACGCAATTCTCGCACCCACACTCTCAAACCCATCAGAAGGCAAGCAAAGATGCGGTTTGTCTCATGAGTATGATCAAACACCTACGAGGATATCGTGTCACAGTGCGCATTCATCTAACATACACCACACAGCCATCCACCAAAGCACAGGCATACCACAGAGAACAGCAGTGTGGTCCCCCGAAGGCCATGCGCGCCGCACACACATCCTAAACAGAACATAAAGACAGAACTCTGTCCGCGCACCCGACACTTCCCATAAACAGAAGTAAGCAGGCAGGAGGGAGCCGAACAGCACATGACACATTTAATGGGCAAAAACACAATGACCTTGTTATCACCCTATGACCCCTACACCTAATACAGGCCATGTCCTTAACCCCACAACCGGGAAATCACCGCAAACCTAGACATATTCTAGTCTGCGAATGCAGCCCGGGAACTCGGAGTACTAAATGCGCTCCAAAGCTATACTTATGGCCAATCGTGCCTTCACAAATCTCAAGGAACAATAACATACACATTTGCAAATTGTACAATTGACTTCAACTATGGAAAAAGGCTAAAACCAGCACATTCATGAAACATAGCTTGTTCCCAAACAGCAGCGTGCGCTCACTTGAAAACACTGCTGGCCACAAACAACATGGGCCATTCGGGTTCGGGGACGCAGGATCTCTTGCTCCTGGTCAGCTGAAGCTGTACATTTTGTTCGTTCGAAAATAGTACGTTGCTCCCCCAGCCCATCTTTAGCTTGTGTGCCAGAGGGCATTGGACCGCTACTCAGGAACAAAGACCACATGGTGCGCAGCACAGAGAAATCTCATTTGCCCACCGCCCCTCCCCCAGTTCAACAAAAACACTTAAAAACAAGTGGGAGGGGTAGGGGAGTGCGGCAGGGACACGCAGTGTTTACCTTGCGGGAGCGAGCGCAATCATTTCTAACACATGGCGCTGCTCGCTCCCGCAAGGGAATCGCCAAACGTGTACGCGTTGCCATTCAAAGCAATGCAACAAGTGTTCGTTTTTGCCCTCAAAACCGAATCAATTATAAGAGGTCTTTTTCCTATGCAGCGCATGTGCTGCAAAGGCGACACCTAAAAAAAAGCTTCCTGAGGCTAGCGCCGATGTCCTGAGGTGTTTCACAACCCTTAATGGACGTCAGCATTTCAAAGCCTCGGAAAACGAGCTGGAAAACCACTATTTACACTTGTTTTCAGCTCATTTTCCATGCCTCTATGGAAAATTGGCTCCTTACCGGGAGACCATGTGATGGGAGCCTTGAAAGTGAGTCACAATGTGTGAGTTGGCAAGTATGGCTCAGCCAATGTATTTTAGTTTTGTTGTACAGCAATATGGCTTCTGTTCAGCATGGCTAAATGTTTGTGGCATGGCATGGCGTGGCATGGAGTAGAATAGAGAGGTGTAGGGGAGAGTGGAGTGGAGTAGAGTGCCGTAGAGTGGCATGCAGTGGCATAGAGTAGCATAGAGTGGAGTGGCGTAGAGTGCCGTAGAGTTGAGTGCCATAGAGCGGCGTAGAGTGCGAAGTGTACCGTAGATTGTAGTATTGATGGTGGGTGGGAAGCACAAGGACACAAGGGGAGTAGAGCAACACAGAGCTGGAGGGGTGAGAGAAAAACAGAAGGGAACTAGAACATCTGCACTTGGCCAGTGCTTAACCCAAAAGAAATAATGGAGCAACACTGGGGAGAAAAGTACTTAGAGAAAGAGCAACAAGGAGTAGAGAGAAGAAGCGTGTGAGAGAAAAAGACAGAAAACACATGCACTCTAGTAGAGTATTAAAGGAAAAGAAAAGAGTAGTTCCCTAAAAGTGAGCAGTGGAAGGACTCAAGTAAATGGACAAAGCTCCAGGTAAAGCACACAAATACTAGACAAGGTAAGCGATGGAATAAGAAACAAGCACATAAGTGACAATAAAGACAACCAATGGTGAGTAATAAGTGGGCTTTATGGTACTAGTAATTTTGCTGATAGTATGTCCTATGCAACCAGGTTTGACTGAAAAATACTGAGTAAACAACACATCCCACTTGCTGTGAGTTAAAGTTTCTTCCGTTAAATACATTGTGTGATCTGAGATCATGAGAAATGCTCTACCTCCCTGTGGTTTTTAGCTCAAATCGAGACAGCCTAAATACCTTATCTGCTGTATTTACATCACCTTAAAAATCAATTTTTTGCATGAACTGACATAGCATCTTCAACACAGTGGGACAAACCTGCACAAGAAATGCACAAAATGTAATTTTCATGTTCTAGAAAGTTGCCATTCCGACCCGTTAAAAAAGGTGTAGACTGTCATTTAATGCAGTCAAAGTAGGTGCTGAAAGAAGAGTGTGGCATCTCATGTGCTCTGAACCACTAATGGTGTAGAGAAAGAGTAGAGTGGTGTAGATTAGAGTGGTGTACAATGGAGTGGTGTAAAGTAGAGTGGCGTAGAGTAGAGCGGTGTAGAGTAGAATTGCATAGAGTCGAGTTGCGTAGAGTGGAGTGGCGTTCAGTGGAGTGAATTAGAGTGGCATAGAATAGAATGCCATAGAGTGGAGTGGCGTAGAGTACTGTGGTGTAGAGTGGCATGAATTGGCATTGTGTGAAGTGGAGGGTCATGGAGTGGAGTGACTGAGTGGAATGGCATTGAATGGAGTGGCATGGAGTGGTGCAGAGTGTAGTGGCAAAGAGCGGTGTGGCGTAGAGTCACATAGAGTAGAGCGGCATAGGACACAGTACTGTAGAATAGAGTGGCATAGGAGGGTAGCCTAGAGTGGGGCGGAACAGAGCAGAGTGGTATGGAGTGGAGTGTCATAGAGTAGATTGGCATGGAGTAGAGTGGCATAGAGAAGAGTGGTGTAGAGTTGAATGGTAATGTGTGAAGAGGAGAGGAATAGAGTGGAATGGTGTAGAGTAGAGTGGCATAGAATGGAGTGGCATAGAGGGAGTATCACTGAGTAGCACAGAGTGGAGTGGCATAGAGTGGAGTGGTGTAGGGTAGATGGTTGCAGAGGGGAGTGTCACAGTGTGGCATAGCTTGGAGTGTCCTAGAGTAGAACGAAATGGGGTAAAGTAGGGTGGTGTAGAGTAGAATGGGGTAGAGTAGCGTAAAGCAAGAAAAACATTTACTTTGCGCTGGACGCACCACCAACTCGATGATGCAGAGAGTGCAAGCTAAGTGGTTTTATTTATTTCCAATACACTTTCCCAGCGTAAGTCAAACTCTACTACGCCCCCACCCGGCCTGCTGACTCCCCGCCACACAGGGTTACCTGTGCGAGCCGCCACTGGTATAGAGTGCAATAGAGTGGCCTTGTGTGGAGAAGAGTAGCTTAGAGTAGAGTGAAGTAGAGTTGCTTAAAACAGAGTTGAGTGGTGCAGAGTAGAGTGACATAGACCAGAGTGGTGTGGAGTGTAATGGCATGGAATGGAGTGGCATAGAGTGGAGTGGAGTTGCAAAGAGTAATATGGAGTAAAGTGGAGTATAGTGGAGTGACATAGAGGAAAGTGGAGTAGGGTGGCATAAAGTAGAGTGCTTTGAATGGCATTGAATGGAGTAGAGTGGAGTAATATAGAGTAGTACTGTTTTGGGTGAAAGCAACATAAATAAGAACCCTTTATGGCTGTGTTAAAAGTAGGAAAACCCATTGCACGTCCAGGAATAATACCTAATTGCTTATAAAATAATATAAATAGTGCGTTGCAAAACATGAGGAAGACAAACGTGAGGGACAAGAAATGCACTTGGTAATGCTCCAGGGTGGAGCTAACACACGAAAGAATGGGAGGCCTCCGGGAGCAAAGCAATCAAAAGAATGCAAACAAGAATGAATTTAAAAACAACAAATGGAATGCCGTGAGCAGGTTAAAAGCGCACTGAATTGTAAACAATACGTCTTGCAGCACAGCACATGCGCTGTGTAGGCGAGACCTAATCTAAGAAGACAACATGTACTAACCAATAATGTTGTTAGTAGAATTAACAAGCAATCACCTCACCTTTGTAACCTACCAACTTTGCCTATTGCTTTAGGCGGTGCTGTACAGTGTGGGAATGCTCGGTATAATGATAAAAATGTTTTTAGTTCGAGCATCAGCACGCATGCACTGTCTGCAAGACCTGCTGTAATAACTCGTACTGAGTGCAATCCCGCCTGTTGTTGCTATTGGTTTACTCCTGCGTCACTTTTATTTCCTGGATCTTTATATTTTAGCACTCCGATACATCATTTACGGTTTTACACGAGGAGCACCGGTAAATGACAGTTTTCCGACACTAATATGTGTTGTGTGTTTTTTAAGGACTACTTGTTTATTTAATTTCATGCTATTGTGCGGCACGTGCACTTTCACTTTAAGTATGGTATCTGCCGTTTGCTTTTCTTTACGGGTGGCACACTTTCCCTTTAATCATCGGAGCTGCTGCTTGCTTTTGTTTATGCACAGTGTGCTTTAACCCTTTCGCTTCGGCGGCTATTCCGCCGCAGCGCTAAAGGGGCGGGGCGGCCGCGAGGCCGCCGCATGCTGGTGACAGAACCGCTCCGTCACCAGCTACAGTTGAGCTGTGCTGGTGACGGAGCGGTTCCGTCATGACCCGCCCCGCTCATTAAACCTGCCGCGCAGGCGCGAAATCAGCGCCGCGCAGGCGCAGCGGCCGGGCCATGACGGAACCGCTCCGTCATCAGCACAGCTCAACTGTAGCTGATGACGGAGCGGTTCCGTCATCAGCAGGGGAGGGGTTAAAGTATGGCTTCACTTGTTTTTAATTAGTGTGTGGCATGGTGCACTTTCACTTTAAGTATGGTAGCTGCAGCTTGCTTTAGTTCACGCACAGCACACTTACACTTAAAGTATGGTAGCTGCTGCTGCTTTTGTTTATGCATGGAGCGCTTTCAAGTATGGCTTCACTTGTTTTTAATCCTACCCCATCATTAGCGGGCTGCAAACATATCATCTCTGAGGCCCATTTGTTTTTGAGCGGATGTTTTGTCAGTTTGATCCAAGACCTGATGTGTTGTCTTATCTTATCTGAGCCCAAAAATTTCCACGGACTCGATAATTCTCGCCTCGGTGCCTACTCTAATCATGGGGTCCCACGCTGCAACTCTGGGCAATAGCTTGCTTAATCCCCACCCGCGGCGGGATGCCTGGCTTTCACCTTGGGGTTGCCCAGTAGGGGTTATCTCACAGGGAAAAAGCCAGGACGGGTTCCCAAGGCAAGCGCCTTGATGCCTTCGGGTGATAAGTGCGCTATATAAGTCGCAATACAATACATACATTTGCATCTATGCTCACGCACCACTTCTGCAGTGACGCACATCCACACACAAGCATGCGCTGCTCAATAGAACAGTTCTGGGGAATCTCTCTATTCAAGAGTTCAGCTGCTCTGAGGTTTCTCCTATTGAGGATCTTGCACTACATGTAAGGTAAGGCTTTATTTTTACTTCTTAGGGCATACTTCTGTTGCTTTTAGAACATAGCGCAACTTCGATCCAAAGGTGGTGGAGCTCTTCACAGGTGCACCAGTTACATTACTGATTAGCCATTTGTTAAGCTTTATTCGACATATAATCATAAAAGCATGTATCAAAATATTCCAACATTACATAAAAACCCGGTTCATTAGGTACAATTAATACATATGTCGACTTTTGTTAAAACTAAGCATTTAAGATCTCCATAGATAATAAAAAGGATTAAAAATCGAACACAATTCTAAATAGGATGGTTACGCCCGATTTTAAACTGGGTGGTCACAACAAGGGTAACCTCTTCATGTAGACCTAGAGGCTCAAGCGCAAAAACAAAACCAGATATCCGGTAACTAGAAATAGTTACAGCACAAGATCAGTATTTGCCGATGAAAGTGTGAGTTTTATGATGGCATTAATTTTGACCTTATTGCCCACGCCCACCCAAGATATTTCGCAAAAGCTGTTAAAATGGTTGATGAAGTGCTTGTGTGTATAATCCTTTGGGCCTCTGCGCTTCTGCTAGTGCCTAGCAGCTTACATAGTTGTCTCAGCCAAACCCGGAGGAAAATAGCATAGGCTGGACAGGCTACTGTTTCTTTGTGGACCAGGCAGGTAGGGCACTTTTTGTCAGTCGGATTGGACCACTTTCACGTGAAAGACCTTAAGGTTAGCAAGCCCACCCTCAACTGGAAATACAATTTCCTATCTAGTGGCTTTGCTATTATGTCCCAGTATGGTTCGAGGTGCGTAATATATTTGAATTTTAGAAATGTACCTGTCAACGTGGCTGATTCACTATGTCTCAAGGTATTGAGAGTGATCCTCTCCCAGTATTTTTCCTTCAGGTTCTTTTTAGAAGGAAAACTGCCCACAGACGGATCATCCCAGAGCATTTTCAGACCAAGGTCAACCAGAATGTGTCTAACACCCTGGAGCCATCTAATCTTCAGGAAGCTGTCTGATTTAATTATGTCCATGAAGCTTGAGGCATAAACTTTTAGTTTCAGTGTTGTCTATAACTACGCCAGTATAATACTGGATGTAATTTTACAATATCTAATAGGAACTTTTTCCCAAGATCATAGTGTAGCGGACACATTTATGTACTTTGGGGGAGGTTGGAAATGCTATGTAGAAACCTGTTTTCGGACACAATCAGTTCCTTCATACTCTCAAACCCCCATAGCTCAGCACCATAGAGTGATGAGCTGACCACTTTTGAGTCATAAACCTGGAGCACTGGTCTTATGGGCTTAGTGAGTGACTTCTTATGCTCCAGACATAACGCTCCACCAATTGCCGGTGCTTGAGTGTTGCCATATCAATTTGCTGGTTCCACTTTAGGTTACTCTGTATGTGGACCCCCAGATATGTGAACGCTCCTGCCTGTTCCAGTGGACTATTGTTCATGTATATTCTTCCTTTAAATGATCTTTGCAGGGTAAAAGCCATAAATTTCGCATTCGACACATTGACCTCAAGACCACGATCAGAACAAAACTTTTCAAAAATTAATAGGGCCCGCTGTAGCCCCTGCGAGATTATCAATGTGTCGTCGGCGAACATCAGGATGGGTATGTTAACACGTGCTATAATCGGGGCATCAGTCTTTACGGGTGCCATGCAATCAACTATTCCATTAATGAACAGGGAAGAAAGGGTGGGGGCCATGGCACACCCTTGACGCACCCCTCCTTCTATTGGGAACGGGCTGGTGACCATGCCCTGGCTGCCCCAGCAAATTTTGGCGTAGTTATCCTCATGCATTCCCATTATTAGTGTAAGGAGTTCTTTAGGCAACCCCATTTCCTGCAACTTTACCCACAAACAGAAGCGAGGAACAAGATCAAATGCGGACTTTAAGTCTACGAAGGCAGCCTATATACTGCCTTTGCCCAGGACTACTGTTTTCCACAATAAGACTATGAACCGAAACACCTGGTCAAGGGTGCTGGTATAGGACCTGAACCAAGCCTGCAGGGTGGACAGTATACTGTGTTCGTCTATCCAGTCATTGATCTTGTTAATAATCATTCTACCCACAATTTTTTGCAGAGCATCGATCAAACTAATGGGGCGGTAATTACCCATGATGATTTGTCGCCTTTTTTATACACGCAAATAATTTTGGCTCCTTTCCAGGAGTCCGGTACTGGGACACTGAAGGACTGGGTTATTTAAGACCCAGCGGTGCCAGGGAACAACACCTGAAACCTTCGTGGGTAACCTGCTCCAGCGTACAAGTGACAGAGACACGGGACACTTCCTTCGGCGTCAAAGATTCGAGCTTTATTTACTGCAGGGAACACAGAAATCACAGCAAGTACAACGCGTGCTACTTGTGGAGACTGCTTCAAATTGGTTCTGTGGATCGCTCCTTTTATACATAATTCACCCATAGGTTTACATGGTACACAAAGGTTTATGGCTCAGTTCTCATAGTTATCCCCTAGAGGGGTCGCTTTGGTCTCTTTGATACATTCAAGGTCCGGAACATAAGTGCGGAAACATTTGGTGGTTCCCAACTGTAAAAACCCATCTTCCCACCATTAGTACATTCCATTCGACAATAAAACAGATCGAAGAAGGAACAAGAACAGGTGCGGAGGAAGATGGAGACAGTGGGGAATTGGAAAGGGTGTAAAAAGGGGAGGCATCGGGAAACACGAGCTCCTGGCATCAAAGGGACATGCCTAATGAGATGCACGGCTGAGACAATAGATCGGCACGGCAAGATGAGCCTCGAGCGGGGCCATTTGCCTTACAGTATCACCCCCCCTCGTCATAAAGACACTCTCAAAGGACATGTGTCTTCTGTACATCTCTCGGGAATCCCAGGGTCGCGAAGCGGACAGCGTCCGTTCGCTGACTACTTGAGGGCAAGAGACAAAATGGATGCCGTATCTAAGATGGAACCCGTGGGTACAGATAGAATAACCCACATAACAGACGAACGGTTTAGGTTAGCACAGCGAAACTACATACACCCACTAAACTCGTCATTTGCGGTTCATAGATACCAGACTCGACCATATTCGTGCGAGTCAAAAACATCACTTACAATTGTCACGGAACCTCAGACGCTCCTTTTGCCCTCATGTAGGCAAGAACTAGTCAGAATCATACTCGATATTCATCAGACCATCTAGATGTTGCTGTAACATAGCTCTGTCCAATCGAGCTTCTTTGGTAACAGGCGGCTGTCTTATACACGTTGTAGCACAGAGGCCACATAAGGCAGGACCACACTGCACACAAAGGCAGCACGTGAACAGGAACGCCACAACAACTCCGATAATCATCAGAATCTTCCAACCCCAAGTCGACATTAGGCCCCAAAACCACCCAAGTAGCGTCCAACCCCCTACGTCCACGTGTATGGACTCAGAGATTTTATGCAACTTTGAGATGGCTTGATAAACAGTCGGAGCATTATCAGGAATGAAAATACAGCAGCTCGAATGGATCACCTTGCATACCCCACCTCGATCTGCTAAGATCACGTCTAAAACCATACGGTTTTGTAACGTCATAAGTCTATCCGCCTGAAGTTCTGTGGTGATATTACCAAGGGCACTGGCAGTAATATTAGCTGTCGATTCCACCACTCGAGTCAACTGTCTCAGGTTCCTACTATTAATCATAGGCCCCCAAAACGAGAGGAAACCCTTGAAAAAGTCTCCTGCCTCTTGACCGGCAGTGTCCTCTTCGCTAATTACGCCCCTCACAACTCTAGTCTTGTGATAGTCTGCATCTACAGTGAACGTCGGAGGCAACAAATTTGCGATAAAACATGAGCCCACAAAGTCGAAGGGCAACCATGCATACGCACGATCATGGCAGATAAAGTATGTACCCTTGGCAGCCAGAAACACAGGGGACGAGACCATCGGCAATATGTAATTTTCGGTGCAAGCACTCTCTCCAAGTCGGGCTTTCGATCTTCGGCCACGACCTATTAGACAAAAATTACCAATGTGGGGTACGACCCATATCGGGGGCGAGCTTTTAAGCTGTTTTTCACTAGTGAACACACTATACTCGCCTCTACTCAGGACCCTATAGGCTTGTACCTCTTCTTCTGGAATAAGCGATGGTTCATAGATATCTCTATCTAGATCCTCTATCGCTATAGACAAAGGCTTTTGATACGAGCCAGGGCCAGAGTAGGGGGATCGTGGCTCTCGATTGGGGTGGGAACCTAGTGCGCTTCGAAACATTGTTTGAAATGCTCGAGCGGAACCCTGGGAACTGTACGGCAAAACCAAATATGGAATTCCCTTATCTGTGGTATGTGGAATCAACCCACACACCCAACAATTTGTAGTGTTAACCACTAACTGGTGTTGGTGAAGGAGCTGAATAAAGGAATTATTGCGAAATTCTGCACGTCTAGCCTGCTCGTGTTCGGGTAAGATATGGAAGGAATGAGGAGATACAGTAGAGGTGAATTTGGAGTCGGAAGTAGGGATAGGTGTAGGTATGGCAGAAGGTAAGAAGTACGACATCATATAGTACACCCCACCCGCCAGTAATGCAGAAACAATCAAAAGCAATACAAATATCTGAAACAAAAAGCATTTCGTACGACTAAGTTGCTGTAGCTCTAATCTTTGTGCCTGTGCTCTTTCCACGTCCATCAGCTTTGAAAACGCCATCCCCTATGACCGTCCGCAACGTTTCTTGACGCACTTCGTTCTGTGTAGCAATAGTCAATCCCTGGGAGTTCCCAGGAACCGACGGTCTTTAACCTAGCGTCAAGACCTACTAACCAGAAAGAAGTACGCGCGCGGCCCTACGGCCTTTATTTACAATATATGCAACGTCTCTCAGCTGTGGAAGCAAAAACACATAGAAAAAAGCCTTCAATATGTACTAGAATAATCGCAATGATACAGGTGTTCAGACTGATCGTGGAAAACGGGATAATGCAATTGTCAAGGGACGACAGAACAGGATCTTTTATTAGTCTTTAGTGCTGGATCGCAAAAAATATCGAGTTTTCCCAGGACGTGTCTGTTCGTCAAACAAAGGATCCGTTGAAGAGACAGCGTTCTGTTGATCAGTTGAATGTTCTGGTCTTGAGTCTTTTGATGACAAATGTTCAACAGTGTCTTTCTGCTGCACTGAGGATTCTTCAACAGGTTGTGAGTCGCTAAAAGGTATAAACGCCGACAATCCTTCGGTTTCAGTTGATGCAATGCCTCTCCTCACCCACGAGTCTGCCGACAACGGAATAGGGACTTTCTTCGTATGGGTGGCGTGCACCCAGTTTTTCCGACCCTCTAGACGAACAGCAGTTCTCGTGGCAAGGAGGACCTGGTAGGGTCCAGTGAACCTGGGCTCCAAGTTCTTCTTCCGAGAAAAGTTTCTGGTAACCACCCAGTCTACAGGCTGGAGCTGGTGGCCTGGACCCTCCGTCTGCGTCGGCAATGCTTCGTAAACCTGTTGGTGAATTAACCTCAGTTTAGCAGTCAAGTCATGAAGATAATCGATCAACATTGGGTACTCAAGACCACAGAACACACCCGGTCTAGGGACCCCCCAAACATTTGCAGGACGACCGAACACTATTTCATAGGGACTGAGCCCTACTCGGGAGTGTACGGTTGCCCTTGTTGACAGTAAGGCTAAGGGTAAAGCGTCAGGCCACGAAAGACCAGTCGTAGCCTGAATCTTCGCTAGTTTTAGTTTAAGGGTGCCGTTATACCCTTCAACCAAACCAGCTGACTGGGGATGATTGGCGCTGTGGAATTTTTGATTAATTCCAAGGCCTTTGCACACACTCTTCATCACACTCCCCACAAACTCACTTCCGTTATCAGACCATACAACCCGAGGCATTCCGTACCGAGGAAAGTATTCCTTCAGTAGGATTTTTGCCGTTGACAAAGCAGTGTTGTCCTTGAGAGGATAGGCTTCGATCCATCGAGAGAACGCGCAAACCACAACCAAAACGTATTTCAGGTTATTGCATCGCTCCATATGGATGAAGTCTAATTGAATCACCTCAAAGGGACACGAAGGGGGAGCAAAACTACCAGGAGGAGTTGGGGTTCCCTTACCAGGATTGTACAACATGCATACCATACAGTTCTTAACCCCTTCGCTGCGGCGGCTATTCCGCCGCAGCGCTAAAGGGGCGGGGCGGCCGCGCGGCGGCCGCATGCTGGTGACAGAACCGCTCCATCACCAGCCGCGGTTGAGCTATGCTGGTGACGGAGCGGTTCCGTCATGACCCGCCCCGCTCTTTAGAATGCCCGCGCAGGCGCGAAATCAGCGCCGCGCAGGCGCGGCGGCTGGGCCATGACGGAACCGCTCCGTCATCAGCACAGCGCACCCGCAGCTGATGACGGAGCGGTTCCGTCATCAGCATGCAAAGGGTTAACCAAGCGTTCAGCACATTTCGTGATACCATCATTCTTCCACACAGGAGACAATAATTTGCAGATGCCTTTCACGCTAATATGTGCTAACCCATGTGCCATTGTCACAACAGCCAGCACATACGCATCCGGCAACATCCATCTTTTCTGTTCCGACAAATCAATCCAACAACCATTTACATCCAATTTTCCCGTACTTTCTTTCCACTTCGTCTTTTCAGTTTCGGTGGCTTCATTCTGAATTGCTTTCACACTCTCGATAGTGTCTTCACACATACTCGACTCTGTAGGCCACCTAACCGAATTCGTCACATACATTCGAGTGCTAAGGTTCCGGGCAGTCTCCTTAGCAGTCTCATCCGCAAACGCATTACCACGACCAACGTCATCCGTTACCTTACGATGTGCACTACATTTAACAATCGCTACCTGCTTAGGCAACGCAAGTGCATCCAAAAGATCATTCACAAGCTGGCCATGCTGAATCTTCGTACCATGCGATGTCAGAAAACCTCTCTCTCTCCACAACCGTCCAAAGCTATGCGCAACACCAAATGCACACTGACTGTCAGTATACACATTCACACGTTTATCTTTTGCTAACACACACGCTCTAGTTAAGGCGATCAGCTCTGCAGCCTGGGCAGACTTCTGATTCAATCTCGCAGCTTCCACAACAGTACTCAAAGTTACAACAGCATATGCAGTGGTCACATCACCATTCGGCAATTTAAAACACGAGCCATCTACATACAATGTTCCATCTGGATCTTCTAAAGGAGTGTTTTTAAGGTCCACTCGACCTTTTGTTTCCTCCTCTGTTCGCAAATAGCAGTCATGGGCTGCTATTTCATCTGACTCTGTGCTAATGGGTAACAAAGTTGCCGGATTCAGAACATTGCAATGTTTTATCTGAATATGACTTGCCAGCAGCGTCAACTCGTATCCGGACAACCTTGCACTTGTCAAGTGCTGAGTTTTCGTACGATTTAAAAGAGTGTCGACTGCGTGCGGAACCATCACCGTAAGCATATTATCCATGACCAATCCTGCTGATTGTCGGATGGACACCGCAGCTGCCGCTGTTGCTCTCAAACAACTCGGCAATGCTCTAGCTACCGGGTCCAAGGTCGAGGAAAAATATGCACATGGACGTTGCTTACCACCAAAAGGTTGCGTTAAGACACTCAAAGCACAACCTTCCCTCTCGTGAACATATAATGTGAACGGCTTACTGTAGTCAGGGGTACCTAACACAGGGGCAGAACACAATGAATCACGTAATTCAGAAAAACTTTTCTGACATTCTTCCGTCCATGGTAAAGGAGTTGAAACATCCTTGCATGTAAGAGCCACCAATGGTTTCGCTAGCAATGAAAAATTCGGAATCCATTGCCTGCAGTACGACGTGATACCTAGAAAGGCACGCACATCTCTTTGTGTTGTTGGCACAGCCATTCGCGCAATTGCTGCAATTCTCTCTGGGGTCAACCGCCTACCCTCCTTTGACAACAAGTGACCTAGATAGGTTACTTCTTGACAACAATATTGGAGTTTAGAAGGTGACACCTTGTGATGTAAGTCACAGAGATGTTGCAGCAACGACACCGTAGCAATTTTGCAAATGTCCTGAGTATCCGCAGCTACCAATAAGTCATCAACATATTGGATTAAGGCCGCACCAACCGGCAACGTAAACGCATCCAGTTGACCCTTCAAGGCTTGACTGTAAATCGACGGACTCTCACAGTAGCCTTGAGGAGCGCGCTTAAACCGGAAGCTGCGCCCACCAAGAGACAAACCGAAAAGGTCTCTGCTCTCTTCTGCGATCGGGATGCTGAAGAACGCATTCTTCAGATCAATCACCGAAAACCAAGACGCAGAGGCTGGAATCAGAGTCAGTAGCGCCGTGATGTCAGGCACAACAGGGAACTGAGGAATCACAATTTTATTTAACTCCCGTAAATCGATAACAAAACGATAAACAGGCGGTTTCGAAGGATCAGTACGTTTTAAAATAGGCAGCACAGGGCTGTTGCACACGTTTCCCCGGGTCTCTTCAATAACATCTTTGTCGATCAAATCATAGATGATCGCTAACAGTGCTCGTTCACCATCAAGAGAGATACGGTACTGGGGAATACGTGGCAACCGCACATTAGATTTCAACTGAACAACATAAGGGGAGATGTCAAGCAGGCCCACATCATTGGGACCTGTTGCCCATAGAGATTCAGGAAGAGAACTCAATTCCGGTGGAAGTTTATCGAGAGATAAGTACATAGGAGAGACAACTCTCTCTCCTAACGTAAGCTTTACACCCGCAGGAGAACAATACAGAGTTGCATGTAAACGTTTTAGCAAATCCAGACCCAAGAGATTTTCACCACAACCAGTAGTCAAAATCAACGGAGCTTCGAGCTCACGTGGCCCAATTGTAAGGGGCAAAGGGCGCGAAACTGGATTGCTAACGGGGGCGCCAGAGAATCCAACGGAAACATTTGTTAAGCCAGACAAAGGTGCGCCAGGGAGTTTCGAATGCATAATGGAACTTTTCGTTGCACCAGTGTCCAACAGAAAAGGCTCAACGATGCCCGATGCAGCAACTGCGACGTAAGGCCCTCTCTGATCAACCGGAACTGATACCACTCCCTCTCCTTGTCTATAGCTGTCCTAGTAATTACTGTCGTCAGTTCCCTGATCGAAGTAATAATCGTCTACATTGTACTGCGCAGATCGTCCTTGCGAGGATCCACGTTGATCAAAACAATTATTAGAATTTGATTGGTTATCTGAGCGATCATTTTGAGCGTCACGACCTCTACCACGTGATGCCTGCTGAGAACCACCACGACCTCCTCTAAATGAATTACCACTATTACGATCGTTCAAAACAGGACAATTGAATTTTATATGACCCTCCTGTCTACAATAGGCACATTGATTGTACCCTAACGAAGATCTTTGAGATGGAGAGTCATTTCTAGATTGTGGTCGATTAGATTGCGACTGCGATCTATTTTGCTGTGAAGCATTCTGATTCGAACGCGGAGGATACGCTTGCTGTAACAACACTTTAGTTTTAAGTTCTTTCGTCTTTTTATCAGCTCGGTCGTTCTCCTCTTTCTCTCTGTTCTCATAATACTGTGCTGTAGCCAATATTTGAGCCGAGGTAGAAACGGCCCACGCACTTTTGGAGTTTTTCAACTTACTGCCCAAGTCAGGCAGCAAGTTAGAGACAAATTTATCCACGAACAACCGTTGACCACCCTCAGTGCCCATATCCTGACCACTATGGTCGATGAATGCCTCCTCAAATCTCGTAAAGAAGTCGGAGACACTCTCGTCCTTTTTCTGCTTACAAGCTGACAATTTGTCCCAATTCACCCTCATAGCTGGCATAAGAGTTTTCATTAATGTAATTATTCTCTGAGGGAGAGCAGCAATCAACTGTTCGGGTTTAGCACCACCAGTTTGCAACCCATCCGCCGCTATAATGGCCGCCCAATCACCACCTAGTTTGTTTGCGTGATTTTCCTGACGAATCTTAGCCCATACCGGTTGCGGTACTACATTGCCAAACAGCATATCAATATCGGCAAGATTCATTATCGTAGCATCTACGAGCTGCGATAACTCTTTATAATACCCTGCAGGATTTTTGCGAGGGTCAGGCAAAGATTGCTTCACCTGCAACACTTCCGATCGTTTCCATGGGAGATGTATCCACACTCTCTGGAAATAGGGTGGAACAATGGGATTAGCATTAGGATCGCCTGGCATCCACACTGGTGGAACTTCCCGCATGGGAAACTGACCAGAGGCATCAAACTGCCTCTCAACGTCCTCAACAAACAAGGCTTGAGGTATAGGAGTGGGACGGAAAGATAACAACCGCTCAACAGCATGTCGAACGTTGGTATCCACTATCAGTCCATTCGAGAACTGTAGTTGTAGATCAGACAGAGCGGTCAACACCTCGTCAGGTGCATCGGCCGTTATCTGATCGCGCAAAACTTTGCACATTTCTTCGAAAACAAATCTTTGTGTCGGTACATTGAATTGACAGAACGTATCAAGTACAATACGTGGAGGATTTCTAAGAGGGTGCGTCATCCAACCCATCGCCATGTTATATAGCGAAGCGCGTTCCCTACCACCGGGAAGCTGACTACGTCTCTGAGGACCATCTGAACTAGCGGACCCAAGGACAGGTCCAAGAGAATGAAAGAAGTTAGCCGCAACAGGAGAAGTGCGACTACGAGTAGCTGAAGAAGTATAGCACAAGGGACTAACAAGAGAAGGAGTAGAAACAGGAGCGACAACAGGAGTTAGTAGAGCAGGAACAGTAGCGGGAGCAGGAGTATGCGGAAGTGGAGGAGCAGTGGGAGTAGCAGTAGGCAAGGGAGCAGGAACAGTCGGAAGAACGGGTGCAGGTTGAGGAACAGGCTGAAGAACAGGTGGGGGAACAAGTACAGGGGGAACCACTGGAGCAGTGGTACCCTGTACATACGGAGGTGGCGATTTCAGAAGATAAGACATTAGAGGATCCTCAACTGGTTCATCCTTCTTATCCGACTCCGTAGGCAAAGCAGGATAGCATTTATCTATGGACATACGCTGTAGCCTATCGAACACTTCCTTTTCCCTATCCTCCTTATCACGCTGAAACTGCTCTGCTTTCTTTACAATGGTAGCAACACCATCTCTCTGATTTCGTTTAGTCTGTCTGATCTCTTTCTGTCGGGCTTCTTTACGCCACAACCGAAAGGCATCAAACATGGCCGGCCTTGACTTTTTCGCAAATAATTTAGCTTCTAAATTGTCTAAGATTGAAGTCTCAAAGCTACCATGAGGTGGCCAACTAAGGACACCATCCTTCTTAGTATACCGAATCCAATAATCATTAAAAGTAATCGGGCCTAGCCCGTGCTTACTGTAGAGCTCATAAGTGGGAGTTCCAACCGGAGGTATCGGACACGAGTCCTCCAGTCGGGAATCCGTACCACAACGTCTGAAACAACTAAACAAAGTACAGCGACCAGGCATCTTGCACACTAGCCGTGTTTCACAAACTTCAAGGGTTACGGGATTTACCAAGTCCCAGCAAAGAGCGAAAACCCTCGGTTTTTGGCGTCTGCAGTCGTCAAATATCACAACAAAGTACCAAGAACCACAAATGCAATGGAACCATGCAACAACTAAGTAACCACAACCAAGAACTCTGGGAGCGACCCACAAATACTTAACTCAAAGATCGATGGCGTCACCAGGAAGGCCCGTCAATCGTCTCGCTATACCAAGGTCTACGCCAGGCGCCAAAACAGGTCTACAGTCAGGGCAGCAGTCCGTCGCAGCCGTCAGGAGGTGGGAATCTTCGCGGGAAAAGTCTTCGGGCCACTTATTTCGACAACAGGATCGATGAAGCGGAGTGCACCTTCCCTCGGAGATTTCACACGAAGTTCCTCACGATCGTCGGGCTTGGACCGGTACCGCTGATGCAGCCCCACGTTGGGCGCCAACTGAAGGACTGGGTTATTTAAGACCCAGCGGTGCCAGGGAACAACACCTGAAACCTTCGTGGGTAACCTGCTCCGGCGTACAAGTGACAGAGACACGGGACACTTCCTTCGGCGTCAAAGATTCGAGCTTTATTTACTGCAGGGAACACAGAAATCACGGCAAGTACAACGCGTGCTACTTGTGGAGACTGCTTCAAATTGGTTCTGTGGATCGCTCCTTTTATACATAATTCACCCATAGGTTTACATGGTACACAAAGGTTTATGGCTCAGTTCTCATAGTTATCCCCTAGAGGGGTCGCTTTGGTCTCTTTGATACATTCAAGGTCCGGAACATAAGTGCGGAAACATTTGGTGGTTCCCAACTGTAAAAACCCATCTTCCCACCATTAGTACATTCCATTCGACAATAAAACAGATCGAAGAAGGAACAAGAACAGGTGCGGAGGAAGATGGAGACAGTGGGGAATTGGAAAGGGTGTAAAAAGGGGAGGCATCGGGAAACACGAGCTCCTGGCATCAAAGGGACGTGCCTAATGAGATGCACGGCTGAGACAATAGATCGGCACGGCAAGATGAGCCTCGAGCGGGGCCATTTGCCTTACAGTATCACCCCCCCTCGTCATAAAGACACTCTCAAAGGACATGTGTCTTCTGTACATCTCTCGGGAATCCCAGGGTCGCGAAGCGGACAGCGTCCGCTCGCTGACTACTTGAGGGCAAGAGACAAAATGGATGCCGTATCTAAGATGGAACCCGTGGGTACAGATAGAATAACCCACATAACAGACGAACGGTTTAGGTTAGCACAGCGAAACTACATACACCCACTAAACTCGTCATTTGCGGTTCATAGATACCAGACTCGACCATATTCGTGCGAGTCAAAAACATCACTTACAATCGTCACGGAACCTCAACACCTTGGGCAACTGTGTTGGCAAATATAGAAATATATCTTCCCCATCTTGGTTACATTACTGAAGCTCATGTATTGATTATAGTGAGATTAAGTAATTTTCCCAAAATCACATAATGTTGAACTAACGCCCACAGTCGGCTGCTCAGACTATAACATCACATCTCTGGTAGAGGGAGGCAGAAGCCACATGAAAGCTTCTTTCTTTTGTTGCCTATTCTTTTCAGTTATGTCAATTCAACTAAGGACACAAGTTGAGGGCAGTGAGAGACCCGCTCCATAATTGTTGAGGGGGGCGCTGTCCCCCTTCGCTTGATGCTGAAGGAAACTTGGACTTCTTTCTTTTTTGAAATATATTTTTGTGCAGTGCAGTCATCTTTACATTTTCATTACTATTCCGAAGGGCACACATATGCCTTAGTGTGTACTCACAAACAGTCCTCCTTTGTAATATTTCTTTGAAATATACCCCTATCTAACCTTACACCTATCCCACCTTCCGTTTTCATGGACTCATATTAAAGGACCATTACTACCTCCTTTTAATTTAATCTCCAAAGAAACGTGAACATATGTATGGAACAGTTTCCTGGAATAACCAACATTGACTTATAGTTTGCATACTAACCATTAACTTTGGAATTCATATAGTGGGCGACTCCTTGTCAGAGATAAATGCAATTATAATTCATTACAATACCTGCAATGGGTGCAAAGTACTTTCACCCACCATGCAACAGTTACCTTCTCCTCGAGAAAAGCACAGGGTGGCGTTAACTAAGAGAGGATTTGCCCAGGATTGACCTATTCATTTCTTAATAATGTTGTAAAAGTTATGTTATGGTTTTATTTTATTAAAAGTAACAACAGAAACCAAATATATAACACTAAAAAATTGACTCTTTACAAAATATACACCAACCCCCTTTTATTTTTTCAAAGAAAACTGTAGTTTTTGAATGTGACAAAGAAATGCTTTTAAAAATGTCGCTTTGAGTCATGTTCTAAAGTGAAGTACCCTTGGTGTTTAAAAAACAAACACATGATTTACAATAAGTAAAATAACTCAAAACATGTTCTTTAACATTTCTGTGTATATTTATATTTGTTGCTTTATAAAGCGCTTATACAGTTAGGAGACCACTTCAGAGCACTGATCAAACATAGCATGATAAAAAATGTGACATTTAGTACAAAAATATTTATGTATTACACCTGATAGGATTGTGATATTACCTCATTTAAAATGATGTCACTCTACATGCATATTCTAATTAGTCCATGCACATTTATTTTCTACGACGTATGCCTTAGGGAGGCTGCAACCCCCAGAGCGCTGTGAGTTGTTAAATGAAATCTTGCCTTGACCTTGTACCTCATGGAAACAGTCCAGACCAAACTGCCAAGCCAGGTCTTCCCTGAACCAGAAACAAGCATCCTGGGACCAGTTTCGGGGTAACACCCCTCATCAGCCAGGCTAGCTTGAATCCAGTGGCAAAGTGAGCAAGGGACCCATGTCTGGGCATACCCAGCCAACTTTGGTCGAACAAAGCACACACAAGGAGATGATGAATGGAGCGCTGAAACTTTTCAGACATTCAACCCTAGTCATAGATCTGGGTTGAATCCATCATCATTCTTTAGCTCACTTCGCCACCCCAGTTCAGACCCAGCCATTTGCAAATCAGTCTTGACCCTGGGCCTCATGGGAACAGTCCAGACTGAACTGCCAAGCATCCTGGGACTGGTTTCTGGGTATTACCATTCATCAGCCAGGCTAGCTTGAATCCAGTGACACAGTGTGCAAGGGACCCCCGTCTGGCCATACCCTGCCAACTTAGGACGAACAAAGGTGACGATGAAAGGAGCGCTTAAACTTTTCAGACACCCCCCCCCCGTCACAGATCTGGGTTGAATCCATCACAGTTCATTAGCTCACTTCTCCACCCCAGTTCAAGCCCAGACATATGCGAATCAGTCTTGACCTTGTACCTCTTGGAAACAGTCCAGACCGAACTACAAAATCAAGGTCTTACGTGGACCAGAAACAAGCATCATGGGACAGGTTTGGGGGTAACAGTACACCCCTCATTAGCTAGGCTAGCTTGAATCCAGTGGCAAAGTGAGCAAGGGAACCATGTCTGGCCATATCCTGCCAACTTAGGACGAACGGTCAACACTTCTTTTGTGGCCTCCACAAATAAAAATTAGACCTCAGACTACACTTTTATTTATTTATAGAGCGAATAAATCACCCCGTAAGGGTATCTCGCGCTTAGGACTCCGCACGTAGGACACAACAGCGAACCCAGGAGACTTGTTAGAAGAGCGAGATTTTCAATAGTTTCCTAAAGACCAGGTATTCTGAGCATTGCCGTAGGCGAATGGGGAGATCGTTCCATAGGTGAGGGCGAGATAGTAAAAGGCCATACCTTCTTGTCGAGATTTACTAATGCGTGGAACAGAAATAAGGGCTTTGTCTCCTGAACGGAGCGGTCTAGGAGGCACATAGTTTACAAATTTCTCATTGAGATAGCTAGGGCCTAATCTGTCTACAGCTTTATGGTATGGTAGGAGCCTAAGTTCACGGTCTGAATTCTGTCATTTTGAAATGAATCCTTTTTCATATGGGTAGCCAATGTAGCTTCTTAAGCAAAGGGAGGGAGGCTGTTCTAGGGGGACATCGGCCACCAGGCGAGCCGCGGTGTTTTTGACCACCTGTAATCTATTTATGTCTCTTTCATTGGCTGGGATCAACAGCACATTACAGTAGTATAAGAGGCTTAAGATTAGTGCCTGGATCAAGCTTTTCCTTGAAGACAGAGGTAGGAAAAGGAATACTCTTCTGAGCATGCTGGGGTTGTGGAATCAGGCTCCGATGGTAGCGTAGACATGGTCTCTCAAAGTGAGTTTTTGGTCCAGACGGACTCCGAGGTTTTTCACCACTGATTTAGGGCAAGATGTGGGGCCAAGTTCTTCTGGCCACAAAGTAGGAGACTATACTAAGGTGGCATCGCCAAAAAGCATTATCTCGGACTTGGTGGCGTTTAGTTGGAGAAAGCTATTTTTCATCCATTCTGCTACAGATTTTATTCCTTCACAAAAGATGGCTTAGCAGTTAGGGTTGGATTTGTCAAGTGGAAGGAGAAACTGGGTATCATGCGCATAAGATATGGGGATGAAATCCAGTTTTCTCAACAGTCTCGCCAGGGGAGCAACGTAAACGTTGAACAAGGTAGGGCTCAGGCAGGAGCCCTGAGGTACTCCCTTGGTGAACTTAAAGGTCTTGGAATGGTAGGAGCCTAAGTTCACGGTCTGAATTCTGTCAGATAGAAAGTTAGTTAGCCATTGCAGAGCAAGCCCTGTGACACCTATGGCTCTCAGTCTTTTAAGTACGATTTGGTGAGATATAGTGTTGAATGCTGAGGAAAGGTCAAACTGCACCAAAAGCACCACCTGCCCCTTATCCAACAGCATCCTGACATTGTCGGTAACTGCTACTAGGGATGACTCAGTGCTGTATCTGGGGGGAAATCTGGATTGTGAGGGATCTAGTCTGTTGGTGGATTCAATGTAGTTGTAGAGATGAGTATTGATGTGTTTTTCTAAGATTTTGGTGTGAAGGGGAAGTAGAGAGATTGGACGATAATTTGTTACGTCTTCCGATGGAATTTTAAGGTTATTTATAATTGGAATACTCTGAGCAGCTTTCCAGACCGGAGGGAGGGCTCCTTCCATCAGGGAGCTGTTAAGAATATTGCAAATGGGGTAGGCGAGCTGTTTAGCCATGGTGGCAGTCAGTTTAGCAGGAATCAGGTCTAATGGGGGCCCTGACTTGGCGTTTTTTAAGTACACTTCTGTATCTTCTATCGTAAGTTGTGGGAAATTTCCTAATGAACTGGCGACTGATGGGGTGTGTTGGAGCTCAATATCCTATTTAGGTTGGAGATTTATAGCAGAAATTATTTTATTTTAGATTGTATCTATTTTCTCTGTGAAGTGACTAGCAATGCTATCGCACAATGTTTGGGATGGTACAGAAGTCATGTCGCAGACTAGCGAACTGGTGAAGGTTTTTCAAATCTGATAGAGGCATTTCTGAGAGCTCCCAGCTTGTAGGAGGGTGGCTGCGATATGGGATTTTTTTTGCATTTTTTAGATTACGATGGTACTGGTTTAGAGCCTCCTTTTATTTTTCTTTATCTTCAGAGTTTTGAGATCGGCAGCAAAGGCGTTCAAGACGTTTACATAAGCCTTTTTCTATTTGCAGGGGGGCCGAGTACCATAGTGCCAGGTGTCATTTTACAGTGGTAGGACATTGTTTCAGGGGCACTAAACTATCTAAAGTAGCCTGTAAGCTAGCGTTGAAAGAGGCAAGGCGTTTCTCAACCTTATCTGAATCCTCGTGGTGAGGTGGGCAGAACATATCTTAGAAATGTTCAGGTGTAATCAAATTCTATCTTCTGTAACTTTTATTTAGGAAGCGTTTAGGGCCGGGGGGAGCCTTGTGGGTGGTAATTCGAAATTCAACCATCGAATGGTCAGACCAGGTTAGAGGAGTCGTGGCAATGTAAGATATATCAGGCGAATTAGTTAAGATGATGTCTAACGTATGCCCTTCCTGGTAGGTAGGATCTTTGGGCTAGATGTACGTAAATAGGTTTTACAGATTCTTAAATACCGAAATTTTACCGATTCGGTATTTAAGAATCGGTAAAACCTATGTAGGTAAAAAATCGGTAAAAAATACCAATTCTGTAAGATTCGGTATTTACCGAATCGGTAATTACCGAATCGGTATTTGCCATTGATTCCTATGGGCCCTGAAGCCCATAGGAATCAATAGCAAATACCGACTCGGTAATTACCAAATTGGTAAATTTACCGAATTGACAGGGGGAACAGGGTGTCACTTTGACACCCTGTTGCACCCCTGTTTCAGGCTTGTGTGCCATGTGACACACATACAGGCCCTTAGGGCATGTCTGTGTGCCACATGGCACAGGTGTACATGCACAGATGTGCATGTACACAGAAATTCCTTATTTACCATGTAATAGTATTACATGGTAAATACGGAATCCTGAATGGCCTGTAGCACTGTTAACAGTGCTACCTACATAGCAAATTACAGATTCTGTATTTTTACCCATCGGTAATTTTACCGATTCGGTAAAATTACCGATTCGGTAAAATTACCGAATCTGTACGTTTTTCAAACCCCTACATACTAATGTCCAAATACCGGTCGGAAACGGCCGAAAATCGGTATTTTCGGCCGTTTCTGACCAGTATTTGGACACCTACGTCTGGCCCTTTGTTAATAGCAGTGAGGTTGAGTGCAGCTAGTTCAGTGAGAAAAGATGAGGCTTCCAGGTTGTCTAGGATTTCACTATGTAGGTTAAAGTCTCCAAGAGGCAGGAAATTTCTGGATGAAATTTCGTGTGGGGCAATAAATTGGATAAGCTGTGAGGTGGTATTGGTTAGAGGTCCTGGTGGGCGATAGACTATAGCTCCTTTCCGAATGAGATTGTAATGCAGATTCAAGCTAAAGACTATTATTTCTAACTGCTCGTTGCTCATTTGGTCTAGGATGGAATTAGTCACTGAGTTTTTATAAACTATAGCTATTCCTCCCCAGGCCTGTGTAGTCTGTCAAGTTTTAGAATGTGATAATTATCGGGGAGCGCCACCACTATGTCAGGGTTAGATTGATGTTTAATCAAGGTCTCTGAAAAAAATCCTAAAGGGGATTATTGGAGGACAGTAGGTCCCATATATTAGCAGCGTGTTTGGGCAGTGACCTCAAATTGGCCAGGAAACAGTTCCAATTATAGTCGGAATCTGCTCTGGAAGAGTGCCTAAATTCTGTAAAGCGGGGGTTCTGCTTTGATTTAATATTGGCTCCTCTGCAGTGGACAGGAGCGCTTTGAAATTTACAGTTGCTGCACGAAAAAGGCCCCTCTACTTCAGTAGGGGTGGGGCAGGCATAAGTTGGAGTAACTATATTAGCATTCTTGATTGCGATCAGCTCCTCACTAGTATAAGTATCAGAGGCCCTCACCTGTTTAACCTGGGGTTGGTCAAAACCAACAGGGGTTCCAGATCCTGGCGACGACCAGGTGCGGACAGGCGCAGACTGGCTTGCCTTTAAGCTGCCTATGCTCGTTCCAATGAGGTCCTTGGCCATAATGACAATGTCACATGAAATTATTGATCTGCATCTTTAAAATAGTAGTAAAACTGAATACACAAGCTTTCTGTGGCAGGACCGCTTACTCTCTCAGATCTACACTGATGGGCATTATTTTTGCACACCAAGTGCTTACATGATGTCCATCATTTCCCCTCATCAGAAGGTGCCTCTGCAGAGAAGCTAGGTGTGCAGCCTTTAAGAGCTCACCTACTGCTAAGGCAACCTTGTTGCCCTGATCCAAAACCGCGTAGTATTTGAAGTTAGTAACAAGCAAAAAATAAGGTCTGCTGTCTTAACCCTACTGTCCCCTGTGCTCTTCTACTTTCATGGACTGTATGTTCTGTGCAAAGAGTAAGCAAGTTAATTAGCCTGTACTTACAACTTCACATGGCAAATTGTCCGAAGTTGTCTTAAGGCCATTTAACTTGTGGCTGCTCTGTGTCTTGTTTTCGTATGATTTTTATTTTTTACAGCTGAAGGGCAGGAATTGCAAAGGCCTGCCTTAGCTTCGCTAAATGCTCCAGGGTTGCAGGCAAAAATCAATAGACAGGAGCGCTACTGAAATAGAAGTAACCTACTACCTCATGAACTGGTCACGTTGGCATGTATGGGGTGGTCACCATCAGCTTTGCATGCACTGGTGGTGGTCTAGTTATTAAAGGCTTTTACATTTTATACCATGGATGTCAGCCTCAGATGAGTGTTTAAGCTCTAGTTTGAGAAATTTAAATAGTTGGTTATCCTCAACGTGTTTACTGGCATCTACTGATAAACATGGTTTCTCAAGAAAAGAGTATGGAGTCATGGAGCACCTGGTAGATATGCAAAGTATTTCCCTGTGCTCTTGAAGGAATCTGGCTGCCTGTGAGAAGCTGACCTTGTATATGATGTCCAAAATTTAAGTGGGGACTCTGCACCAGAAGAAGCAACCTTTATGGTGATTTAAGAGGTCTTAGACAAACTTAGAAAGCTCTCTAAGTGGTAGCTGTGAAGACCAGCCTTCAGTCTTAGTTCAGGGGTGTAAAGCAGCTTGTTTTACCAGAATGCAATCTTAAAGTATAGATTAAGTGAAAAAGAACCACACAAGGTAGTTATAAAAATATGAATGTATTACATAATACTCTCTAACACGTTTAGATATCTCCTACTCGGAGATAAACACAATGCACACAATACTTTGCATAGCAGTACAGTAAAAAGCACAGAAGACACAGTGGGCCCCAGGTGGGGACCAAACCATATTCTAAGAAAGTGGTATAAGAACCACGACTTGGGTCAAGACAATGTCGAGGGGACGTAGAAGTGCTGGGGACCCAAGGAACCAGCCAAGATGAGTGACTGGGAACCCCACGGAGAGTGTGTGCAGTGTGAGAACACGACTGCGTGCTCCATACAAATCAACGTGTAAGTCGCAGTTGGAATTTTTAAGATAAAGGACCCTTCCCAATGGACCCTGAAGAAACCCCTTGTAAGACAGAAAGTGGGAGAGCCACCCCAGCCGTGGACATCTAATACCCATGTTATCTATACCAGGGATGCCGGGTGCATAGGTGTGAAGTGGTGTTGGAAACCACATTCAAAACCATTAGAGGACTTCAGGAAAGCGCCTCTACTGAAGAAGGAGACAGTGGCCGGTGGAATCTGAAGGTGAATTCTAGTTGAGAGGTACCTACAAGGAGGGGGGACAGATTCTATATCACTCAGGAGTAACCAGGAGATCTGGAAGACGAATGCCACCAACGTCAGGAGTTGCAGGAGAGTTAACGAGGTCCTTTACTCTCCCACTGTGAGGACCAGGTGACTCTGAGGAAGACCCAGAGGCATGCAAGAACTGTCCCACGTGGAATGCTGAGTGCTGAGGGGTTGGTGTCCAACAGTAGCACCAACACGCCTTGGCAAGGACAACCAACGTGGAAGTCGAAGAAGGTGCAATGCCGGGACCAGCTAGGTCCAAGGGACTCACTACAAGCAGGGGAGTCAAGGCAGGCCCCAACAAATCAGAGGAGCCCAAAAGAAACAAAGGTGACCCTCAACAGGACCCACCGGGTGGCGGTATCCCACAAGGGATATTGACCTTAAAGTTGGTGAGAGAGCAGGCCAGGCCTTGGCACCTCCGTTGCAGAACCTTTCGGAGCCCATAGGAGCTCAGGATCAGCAGATCGGTTAACTTAGTTGCGGTTCCTGTGAATGCAGAGAAGGGACTCCTTCACTTCAAAGGGGATTCCTTCAGGTGTCCTTGATGCCCACAGGCCTAGAAGGTTCTTGCATTGTGCACAGGCACAGAAGATGCAGGAGACTGGAAAGGAGACAAAGTCGAGTCCAAACAAAGTCCAACGAATTCCAGAGTTTCCAGATGGTAAAAGAAGTGGTGTCAGATCTGAATCTTGTCCGAGAACAAATCTAGGGACCCACTCTCAGGTAAGCCCTTAAGTACCCTAAGGAAAGGATTTGTCCAGTTTTGCACCAGAGCGTGAGCCAATGGCTCCTAGAGCTGGTTTGAACTGGACTATGCATGGGGACACCAAATGTGCCCCTCATGCAGACTGGGTGACACTGGCAAGTGCACCCACCCTGTCCCAATACACTAAACCCTGTCTGGGAGGTGGTCAAAGCTCTCTGTGACAGGATGCCTATTGTTCTGCCTTCCCCTGCTGGAGCTTGGCACAGCAGCAGGAGAGCAGAATCATGTCTCTGGTTGGCAGCAACCATTTTGTGCTGTCCGGGTCTAGAAGTCTGGTGCCGGTAACACTTAGAGCCTAACGGAGGGCTCTTCCAGTGCTTGGAATCATACCTCCCACAATGTTTATGGTGTGGGCGTATGATTCCAACATGTTTGATACCATATATGATAGAATTCATTGCAGCCGATCTTGAGATGGTCATCGCATAATTATGCAGTGCCTCTCTATATAATATATGGCTGCTTCACTTACAACCCGGGAGAATGGACTCCGTAGGATGTTGGGGACTCCTGCTCATGCAGAGACACCTTCACACTTAGAACCTAGCACCCTGCCTTCAGGATTGCAAAGGCCTGCTATAGGGGTGACATATAGGTTTTAAGTGCATTGACCCTAGATATAGGAAACCTTTAGATTTAGTAAGTAGTGTTAACACCAGCCTACACAGGCTGCAATAGCAGGCCTTAAGTTCCCTTTCGAATTGTCACCTATCGGTGGCATAATGCATGCTTCAGCCCATGGGGGACCTCTGAGGTACCTATGCCCTAGGTACCTTAATACCATATACTAGGAACTGATAAGGGTACCCCAGTATCCAATCTAGGATGTACCTAAGTACTGAACATAACAATTCAAGTGAAAAAAGCAGATAGACAGGGGTTCTGATTAGCATGATCCCAGTCAGACTAGTCAATAACAGCTTTGCACCATGCAAAAAGTGGGGGTAACCGTAACAGCCAATCCTACATTCCTACACTGCCCTATTGTTACTTTTTTTTCAAGCATTTGTATGAACATTGCAAGTACCAATAAGCAGCAATTGAGCAATGTCACATTTTCAGGTGCTATAGTCTTCAAATTCTCTAGATAGCAACGGCCACCTCTGGACCAGTGGTACACTCACACTTAGGGGCAGATTTACAAGAAACTGATGCATCTTTATAGATTCATCAGTTACCCTGCGCCTGAGTGAAAAACCCTTAAGCCACCATAGATGTGCCGTATTTACAATATGGTGCACTATGGCGCAAGGATTGACAGATACGTCAGAAATTCTGACGCTTCTATTGGTGAAAAAGTCATGCATTTCTGGATTTGTGTTGCAAGCACGACGCAACTCCAGCAATGCGTGCTGTGGCCTATTTCCAATACACTGCGTCACTCCTTATGCCTGCTTAAAGCAGGATTAAGGTTTTGACGCAGTGGCGTCCTAAAAGTCACGCAGTGAAATCTTGTAGATTTCACTGCGTCACTTTTACGAGGCTTTGCTGCGTGGGTACACCTACCCTGCATACATTATACCTGACACAGGTATAATGTCATGCAGGGCTTTATAACATGACGCATCTCCCTAGATGCATCACGGTGTAAATTTGCAGCATTTTTTACTCCACAGTTGCATCACAAAAGTGACGCAACTGCAGGGTAAAAGTGACGCAAGGGGCTTGTAAATATGCCCCTTAACCTCTAAGGCTGAGTTTTAGGATTATTTTGTCAGTTGGTAAAGGTATTGTCCATCAGGGGAGGGTGAGTACTCTTGCTGATGCAGTGGATGTTGGATAGCTTGCTGCCCCTGTGACCTCACAGGAAAAGTATTGAATTTTGTTTTACTCCATCAATTAGTAGGCTCTTGGGAAAATTAACAGCAAGTTTCATGGAGAGCCCAAAGGGGTTTTATTTATCTGTTTTAAAAACAACACATAAATAAAAGGCATTGTCATTTACAAAGCAAATAACTCAAACTCTGCTAAATGTGAAACCTATTGCATTGCAAATGCTTGTTTAAAAAGGCATGGTGCCGGTTGTGTTATTCCACAGAACATATTTGTGCACCAGCACAATAACGCAGGCATCATTTGCTTCAATTCCTTCTTTCACTGATCTGAGGGTGTGTCCACCATCTTCGATCAGGAAATGAAAAAGAATTAAAGATTTTTTTCTTAGCAAAAAAAGTGGCGATTTCAATTAAAAATTTGAGCATTGGGGAGAGAAATGCAGCACAAGGAGGGAGGGGCGGATTAAAAGCACAAGAAGGAGAGAACACCACAAAGGCACACAGACTAGAGACATCAACATGGAGCGTGGGTAGGGCTTTAAGTAGGACGAGTGCCTCCTGGTCTCAAAGCTGGTAGCAATTAAAAGCAGGCATTGGAACTGGTCTATATCGGGCCCTATATTCATGTTTTTAACTTCAATTGCAAAAACACTGATGGATTTCTGAACAATAAATGCAAACACGACTTAGGTAATCCATGTCAGGGTAATAGTTCTTGTTCATATTTCCCACCTTTTATGTAATCTTGCATTCCCTAAGAGTGTTAGCTTTTTCTAGATGTTGTGTTTCTGTGGGTTTTTTTCTGTATAGCATGGTACTCTTATATGCCATGATTGAGAGCTCGAGTCGAGGCTGAAGACAGTGAGAGTTTCTTACAGTGCCTGTCAGGGATCAAAACAGGATACAGAATATATGGTCTTGGCCTCTCTGCAGTGTTCACAGAACAATAGTCAGACAGTACAGTTGCAATTGTGACTGTGCAATTGTGGGTCAAGAAAAAACATTGGGGCATATTATCAAGGGGGTTTATCTCCGCTTTTTTGGCTTTAAAAGCCAAGAAAGCGGAGATAAAATTATCTCCCTATTACCAAGCTGTCGCTAACACCAGTTAGTGACAGCTAATAGGAGATAGCGACCATCTTGGGACCTGCTTTGCATGTCAGTGATATTTATCACTAATGACATGCAAAGTGGGTGTGCCAAGATGTTAGCGACTGGAAACAGTCCCTAACATCGCTATCTCCTATTACCAACTTTTGGAGATATTCGCGCTAAGCGCGAATATCTCCAAAAGCTAACACCTGCCCTGAGCAGTTCTTAGCCATGTTATCCAATGGGAGGTGGATAACATGGCTAAGAGCATTTGCTCGATAATGCATGAATATCGCTGACTTTTCAGCGATATTCATGCATTGCGGCCGTTTTTTATCACATTTGCGATAAACCTTGCTAATAGCAAGGTTTATCTGCGATAAAAATCGGCGATGTGCGGCGATAAATTTTGTCTCTAAACAAGTTAGAGACAAAAATTATCGCTAGTTGTTGATAATCGCAGCTGGCGGTGACACTCAGTGGGGACCCTGAGGTGACTGCGCCCAGATTCCGGGCAGGACTTATAGCTGTGGCAAGCTGGATGCGTAACAACTGCCTACAGCTTAATGCCAAGAAAACCGAGGTCCTGATTGTAGGGAAGCAGGCGGAACTCTGGGGAGACCAGTGGTGGCCCCTCGAACTGGGGGCGATGCCCATTCCAGTGGCCGAAGTCAAAAATCTGGGGGTATGGCTGGATTCCAATCTTTCTTTTACCAGCCATACAAAGAAGACAGCAGCCACCTGTTATGGTATTCTGCGAGGTCTTAGACCAATCCTCAAATTTTTCGACCCTCCCACGCGACAACTGGTGGTTCAGGCCTCTATCCTCTCCCGGATAGACTACGGGAGTGCCTTGCTCCTTGGAGTCAACCAGGCTGAGGCGACTAGGCTTCAGAGGGTGCAGAACGCTGCTGCACGGGCCATTGTAGGTCTTCCGAGACGATGTTCTGTCTCTCTTGTCCTGGCCTCTCTACACTGGCTTCCGGTCAGACAGAGAGTCAAATTTAAGGCTCTCTGTCTGACATTTAAGATTCTGAAGCTTTCTTCTCCCCCGGCCTTGATGGGCCTTATTTCTTCGTATGTCCCCACGCGGTCCCTCAGATCCGAAGCTCAGCATCTGGCAATCAAGCCTAGGTTCAGGCTTAGCAGGATGGGAGGACGTTCTTTCCGTGTTTTGGCGGTTGATCTATGGAATTCCCTTCCTGTACACATTCGCGCCCTCAACAACTTGATTCTCTTCAGACGGGCCATCAAAACCCACTTGTTCATCTCTGCTATCTAGTGTCCCTACTTTTCAGCTCTGATCTGTTGTGTTGTGCACATGATCAGGCGCCAGGACGTCCCTTCGCTGGGGCAGCTGTTGCGCCTAATAAATGTTATTAACATAACATAACATAACAATATGCCCCCTAGTTGTCAATCTTGACAAGGTGAAAGTAAAAGAAAATGTAGTCCTTACAGGTGAGTGTGTGCCTTGTGTGTTTGGATGGTTGAGAAGTGAAGGAAATGTGAGGAGCTGCATTCAAGAAAGAAGAAAAATTAGATTAGGCATCAGATATTATGGTGTACGAGAGATGGAGAGAAAAAGGGTATACCTGTCTGCCAGAGTGGGCAATGCTCTGCTACCCTGTGGCTTTAAGCTCGTATTGAGAAGGCCTAAACACTTTATCTGGGGTATTAACATACACTTAAATATTATTTTTTTGCCATGACCTGACATAGCGTCTTCATCACGAAGGACCAAACCTACACAAGCAGAGATTGAAATGTGATTGGCACATTCTGGAAAGTATGCATTCTGACCCATTGAATGTAGGCCATGCTGTCATCTGATGCAGTCAAAGTAGGTGCTAAGGAAGAGTGTAGGCATGTTATGTGCTCTGCCAGGCATGGTCCCATTAAACCACTAGTCATTTACTTTATAGGCTTTAAAACACTGTATAAACATGGATTCAACCCATAACAACATAAAAATGGGAGGGGCGAAAGTCTGCAACATTTTCTAATGAGCTGTGCACTTTTTATAGGGTTACATTTCACCTCTGGCATTTGTGCATTTGAATGTTTTACTTTTAACTGCTCTAAACTAGAACCCTTTCAGTACTGACAGCAATGTACTGAGGCAAAAAAAGACCTCAGCCACTCCGGATGTTAAAGACAAGAGAACACTAAAACCACCAAACCAGGTGCAGTGTAAACAATGAGAAACGCTCACAATGAACTTCAACGCCTTGTTCTGGATAGCAAGGGCTATATAACTGCAATAAAATACAATCAAATACCTGCAGCAGAAAAATGAGACCAATTGTACATATGCATTACTTCAGAAAAACAAAAATGGACCTGCTGTTTTATACTCCCACTTTCTGGGAGCTGATAGTAACATGGAGTAAGCAGTTGTGCCTGAGGACGAAAATGAAAGCTTTACTTATCAATAATCTTCATTACCGGAAACAATGGCCCCCCTGTCCCAGTCCTTACATGTGCCTCCTTTAAAACCATGTTGATGGGAAGTCTTTCCTGTGTTTCCACAATGAACTCTCTCTACCCACCACTCGCATTGAAGCTCTTTATATATCAAGCTGCATAGAGGAATCAGGACCTCAGGGTGGAGAGAGGAAACTTGGACGGTTATGGGGAGGACCATAGTTTTGAGTAATGAAGATGACTGGTAAATAATGTTTTCATTACCATGAGATAGGAATCCTTTTTGCCCTTGGTCACCCCCATTTTTTGACTGATACTGATGGTAACTGACTCTGACTGTTCCCTTGGCTCTGCTAACCAGGCCGAGGGCCAGTACTCTGATTAAAAAGGTATATGGTAATTAGATGTAATTACAATTGGCACTGGCAACTCACGTGTAAGTCCCTAGTACATGGTAGGATATGTAGGTTTAGAGGTCCAGCAGCTTTGATACACTTAAGTGTACACTACTGTGTTGCCTGCTGTCATTTTAAAAGTCAGCCATGCTTTGCAAGCTGTTTTTGAACTGAAGTTACATGCAAAATCAACTTTGGAGTTAAAGATACTTCCAAAGTATTAAAATACCTTATTTTTTCCTTAAAATACCTTATGTTTTTTCAAATAAGTCAACCCTAAAGTCTACTCTAGTTGCCCCAAGGGTTGGCTGCCATGTTTAAATAAGCAGGGGCATTTTAAAAGATGAGGGAGAAACTACCATCCTCATTTCTACCAATTGTGGCATTTTAGTTCAACAGGCTATCATGGGAATACAGTAATACAGTGTAACTATTAATAGGAGTGAGCTAAAATAATATTTCAAGGACTTAAAAGCTTGGTAATGATAAAGCCAACAACTTGCCACTGTTGAATTTATCATAACCATCACAGAAAATAAGTTATAGTTCTTTCGTTTTTGTGAGTCAAAATCCAGCCTTCTAACAGCCTTTCCTGATTAACAGGCTTAGCCAAAATGCTTTGATAAGGTGATAAGTGGCCTGCATGGAGACAGGGGTTAGCAGGTTGGTGGAGCTCTGAAGCTGTAGAAAACAGGCCAGGAAGGTGGCTGGGTAAATCAAACTGGGCTTCCGGGAGAGCAGGACAGTAAGGAATGCCCACCAGGCCTACCCCCTTTTTCTGTACCCCCAAGCTAGATGGGAGCCCCAAGAATGGAATTTACTGGAGGTCTGAAAAGGGAGTGTTAAGCACAAAAGAGCCACACCCAAGTCAAATACGGCTGAATGTTGTTTGCCTTGTATGAATTCATTAGGCCCGACAGCTCTCCAATGGCCTTGTATCTAGTCATATTGTCTTCTCTTGATAACTGGGAGATTTGTTTGTTTAAGGCCTTCTTTTTTATAGCGCACAGCTGCATCAGCAAAGAGGCGTCCCAGCGCTGAAGCAGAACGTAGAGGCTGGTAATCAGAAAGAGGGCACTAGGCTGTGGAGAAAAGATGGGTTTTAATAGCCCTGCAGAAAGCCAGGTAGTTCTCCATGGTATGGATGGAAGAAGGCAGAGCATTCCAAAGCTTAACAGCCAGTAGACGGAAAGAGCGCCCACCCAACCGTGCCCTCCCCATACGAGGCACAATCGCCAGATGTTGTCCTGAGGAGCAAAGTTGGCTCGTAGGGGAATAGGGTGATAGTAGATTGGACAAGATGGTCAGAGAGAAAATGTCAAAATTTTGAATGCATTGCAGAGGACCTTGAATTCTACTCGGTTGATAACAGGCAGCCAATGCAACCGGCAAATTGCCCTAGAGATGGGGCAGGTTCTGGGGAGACCCAGCAGAGTTCTAGCAGCCGCATGTTGAAATGGCTGTAACCTCAGTGCATTGGCATAGTCCAGTCTTGATAAAATGGAGGCCTGAATAATCATTTGCCTAACTGGTGGGTCAAAAAACCTGAGCAACGGTTTAAGCCCCCGAATTATGCCAAAGCAGGTCTCCGCAACTTTCTTGGTTTGAAACTGAAAGCTGAGGTTCGAAACGACCTAGACACCGAGATCTTTCACCATCGGCTTAGGGGTGGGTGCACAACCCAATATGGCCGGCCGCCACCGATCTCCCCATAGCTCTTGGTGGTTTCCAACCAGCAGGACCTCTGACTTGCTGGAGTGCTTCATAGTTTACTTCCTCTAGGGACCAACTTGCTATAGATAGATCCAGTTTTGCCATAGTGTCAAGAAAGTACTTTTGCCAGGGGTTGGGTCACCCTTCTAATATTAGTTTGAATACTTCCTCTAGTAATCCCTTCAGGGCATTCAGTATCTTATACCAGTATTTCACCAGAATACTCACGCATTCCTATTTGTGTTGCACTAGACCAAACTCAAGCCAAATCAGGCCATTATGTGTGAATTTGGGGAGTCCAAAAAGTCTTTTATGACACTGCGGTTTTTCCATTATCGCTCCATCTTCCATGGGAATGCTTGCAATGCATACCCTCCGACCGCTAGCAGTTTGGATTTTGTGACTTTTCTTATTGGTGCCATGGTAGGTCTATGTAGTTTGCCTTGTAATTTACACATTGCGTAGGTGGTAGCTTGTATTTTAGCCTTTGTCTTTGACTTCTGCATTGTTGCTTTTCCTGTGTCACTAAGCCATGCCCCTAAATAATTATATAATCTTCCTGTGGCTAGGGTCTGTCTGTTCAGCCTCCACCTTAGAAGCGCTATTTTCACCTGGTGGTGTCCGTGAAGGTGTTAATTTAACCAGCACACCCATATGGTTAAATACACACAGAACTTCTATAGCTGGATCCAGCAGAAACAATTTGTACGTTGTCAGCCTGAATTTCCTCCAGGGATGCCTTTTTATTAGATAAACAAAATAAAATTGATGCAGCAGTGGCCTGTGATGCTTTGGGAACTCTGTAATGACCGACTAGACAAATGAGGCAGCAGGGTGGGTTGCCGCGCCTGCTGCTGAGTCACAAGTCACTTATTCTGACACAGTGAGAATGGCTTAACCTTTTATCCTCATTAGGACTCGTCTCAGTAAACTGGTTAGTAATAACAACTGTTGCTGATAGTGCACGAAGTCATAAGAATGTTCTAGCACATGAAATAGAGAAAATAATGTAGGCTTTTTAAAGCTTGCTTTTCATGCACAGAAGTCTGGTGAAAAGTGGAAAGGCTTAGCAACAATATCCTCCACATGTTAAAAACGTGAGACTTCATGCCCATTTAATGTACAAGGGGTGACCTCCACCCAAAGCCTAGCCAGTGTGTCGTGGGCCCTAGTGCAAGGAAGGAAATTGCCTCCCAGCTGCTTTTTGAATCATATAGTACAAAAAGTGGGTTCAGGAGGCTGGCCAGGGCTCTAGACCCTGGTGCCACAGCACCTGCTGCGCAAATAGAGGAGCTGTTCACCTGCTTCTCCCTCTTTTGCTCATCTGCACATGCAGTTTCGAGCGATTTCACTTTAATACCAATTCTTTTCGGAATTTTTTTTTATTTTTGTTCTATTCTTGGCATAGTTCCACCCCCATCCCAGACAGTAAAACCTATGGTGCAGTGAATGTGGTTACGCTCGCACCCCTCCGAGCCCCCATCCACTAAACTCTCAGGTGTTGATTGTTGACAGAGTGTGCTCTGTCTCCCAGGGAGAGGCAGCAAGCTATCTGGTTCTTAGAGGTTGAAATCAGTACGAAGTGAATTAAAAAGCTCTCTCTGCGAGAGATGTGCATGCGCAGGTGTGCGCACATGTGCTGTTTTTGCAAGATGATCGACCCAATGAGGACAGAGATGGCAAGGAAGAGGAGGAGTGCAGCCGGGGGATGCTGCAGTACAGGTAAGTGTTTTTTTGTTGTTTTTATTAATGTATAATTCATTTTTAACCCCTTGCATGCTGATGACGGCCCCCATCCGTCATGCACTACGGCGCTCGTCTGCTGATGACGGCTGGGGGCCGTCATAAATCCGCCCACTCGCGATTTTGCCGCACAGGCGCAGAATCGCGGTAGCATGCAAGGGGTTAATGGGGGGGTGGAGGCGGGTAGTGGAGCGGAGTTCCACAGAGTTTGTTCCCAACTCAGTGGAATCTGCGTAGTCCCGCTACGCCAGCTCCCATCAGGGTTAGTCTAAATATATAAAACTAAGGATATCAGAAAATCCAATTGGCTATTAGGTGGTTCCTTTGATCCAGCAAGTAAAGGAAAGAAACTGTCTCTGTTGAAAAACAGTCAGTGCATGGGTTAGAAAAGCTATAACTAAAGCTTACAAGAATATGCACCTGCAACTCCTGGTTCCTGTTTAGGGCAGTGAATGATGTTTCGCTAAATGAGATATGCCAAGTGGCAACCCGGGGATCAAAAAGCTCTTTTGTTAAACAGTATAAATTGGGATTAATTGATTCTATGAATTTTACTTTTGAAATTTTGAAATCTGCTATGAAGTAAATAGAATCTGTTTGTTTTCTTCTTGAGAACATTAGAGAAAATACTGAGGCTTCAACTAAATATGTTTGTTAAGCATTGAACAATTGTGGTTAGTTGTGTATTTCCTCATAACAAAAGGACTCTGTTGGAAGGCGTATTATTGGTAGGGGTAATGATGCATCTACCACTAGCAACGAGGCCACCAACACAATATAAGTCTAGACAAAGTGTCCATAAATGATTCCCTTGCTCAACCCTTAGTAGCTGGCAATGAACAGGCAGGCTTAAATTAGGATAGTTAAGAAAAAAGGGGTGACCCTATGCCCCTCAGAACCTGGGTAAGTTATCGTTAAACAAAAGTGGTTCTGTCGAGTAGAACAAACGTAAGTTGAGGATGCTATTAATGCAATCTGAAAGGTAAGCTCTTGAACACACAGTGATTAAACAAGGGATCAATACTACAATGTCTTAGCACGTAATGAATAAGACCTGAGATCAAAGGTTTTGATGATGTTATTTATATCAGAATTACTTAATTCAATGTTATATACATTACAAAGGTAGACTGTCAAGATCAATAATAGACATAAATGTAAAGTGCATATGGGTGTGCATGGTGCTCAAGTGGTGAACATTATATACAGTGTAAGCATTTTCATATATACAAGTGTTAAATAGGCCAGATGTTGATTTCAATCCAGAGATTCCTATCTTTCCTAGTATAGAATCCTGGTGGTACTGGACCTAGAAAAAGCGTTGACGTTTCGAACCTTTATAGCCCGAATGGGTGGTCACAGCGGCTCTTCCTCAATACAGGTTCAGGGGGGGAGAGGATTATTTGAAAACAGTCCTATTGAAGGCCGGATTTCTCAGCCTGGAGCAATGGGGCGCAATGGGCAATTATCTCAAATCTGGATCAATCAGCGTACAGAAGGGTGGTACGCGGTCCCATACATCTACTGCTAGTAGTCATGGATCCAGGCTGAGAAATAGGACTAGGAATCTCTGGATTGAACTCAACATCTGGCCTGTTTTAACACTTGTATATATGAAAATGCTTACACTGTATGTAATGTTCACCACTTCACATTTATCATCCATATGCACTTTATGTTTATGTCTATTATTGATCTTGACAGTCTACTTTTGTAATGAATATATCATTGAATAAAGTAGTTCTGATATACATAACATCATCAAAACCTTTGATCTAAGGGCTTATTCATTACGTGCTAAGACATTGTAGTATTGATCCCTTGTTTAATCATTGTGTGTTCGAGAGCTTACCTTTCAGATTGCATTAATAGCATCCTCAAAGTACGTTTGTGCTACCCGACCGAACCACTTTTGTTAAACTTGGCTTAACTTAGGAGACAGGTGTGTGAAGTATTTAAAAACACCAATACATTAAATAAGTAAGGTACCACACACATTAAATTGGTAGTCTTTTACTCAGCAGGGCATATAAAGCAACTTTTAAAAATATCCCTGCTTATTTTTACATGATGCTCTACTCTGGGGGCACCTAGGGTAGACCTTAGGTGTGACTTATATGTAAATGTAAGGTAGTTTAATACTTTGAAAGTACCTTTAAATCCCAAGTCGAATTTGCATGTAACTTTAATTTAAAAGTAGCTTGCATAGCATAGCTGACGTTTTAAATGACAGCAGGCAATGCAACAATGCACATTTAAGTGTCTCTAAGCTGCTGGACCTCTAAACCTACATGCCATACTATATACTAGGGACTTTGAAGTAGGTTGTCAGTGCCAATTGTAATTACACCTAATTACCATATACCTTTATGATTAGAGCACTGGCCCTGGGCCTGGTTATCAGAGCCTGGGTTGAAGTCAGATTCACTTACCACCAGTATCAGTCAAAAAAAGGGGTGAACAGGGCAAAAAGGATGACTTTCTCACATACCCCTCAGACAAAAGGTGATGTGGGACTAAACTAAATCCTGGTAGTCCTCATCAGCTACGTGGAAAAACCTGGAAAGTCCATCTGCATTGGCTTTGGCAGTCCCAGATCTGTGTTCCACTGTGAAGTCCATCCCCTGTAGGAAAATGGAGTACATCAATAGCTTTGGATTCTCCCCCCTCATCTGCATGAGCCATCTGAGAGGTCTATGGTCATTTTGAACACAGAAGTGAGTACCAAACAGGTATGGTCTCAGCATTTTCAGGAACCAACCAAAACAAAGGCTTCCCTCTCAATGGCCCTCCACCTTTGTTCTCGGGGGAGAAGTAGCCTTAAGGAAGGCAATTGGCTGATCAAGGCCCTTCTAATTTACTTGTGTCTATACTACACCAAACCCCTGTTCTGACACTTCTGTCTGACCCACAAATTCCTTTGTGTGGACATTGGCCAGTAGGACTGGTACTAAACACATAGGCTCTTCCAGAGTATGAAACGCCTTCTGACACTCTGAAGTCCACCTGACTTTCTGTGGCGGCTTTTTAGAAGTGAGTTCTTCCAGGGGAGCCACAATGGTCCCATAGTTCTTCTATGATACCCAGTCAGATCAAGAAAGGCCCTGACCTGTGTCTGGGTAGTAGGCCCTGCCCAATCCAGAATGGTTTGGATTTTGGCCTAGATAGGATGTACATGGCCTTCGCCTACATGTTGTCTCTGGTACACACCTGAACTCTGCCCTCTTTGGCACTTACTGGCTTAAATAGTAAGGTCTGCCTGCTGCAGGGCCTGAAGCACTATCTTCATGTGGCTTAAGTGATCCTCCAAGGTGGAACTGTACAAAGATATATCTGCTAGATAAGATTCATTGTACTTCTCTAGCCCAGACAGGACTCTGTTCATCAACCTTTGGAAGGTGGCAGAGACATTCTTTAAGCCAAAGGTTATTGCTTAACATTGGTGATGTCCCTCTGGTATGGAGAATGCTGACCTCTCCTTGCCTCCTTCCCTGAGGGCAATCTGCAAGTACCCTGAATTCAAATCAAATGTACTCCGGTACTTAGTAGCCCCTAGCATATCAATGAGCTTGTCCGCTCAAGGTATAGGATGAACATCAGTCTTAGTGACTGCTTTCAGTCCTTTGTTGTCCACACAGAACCGTAACTCCTTCCTTCCCCCTTGGGGATTATGTTCGGGCACCAGCACCACTGGGCTGGCCGTGGACTGTCAGAGGGCTCAATTACTCCCAACTCCAGCATCTGAGCTACTTCAGCCTTGATGCTGGCTCTGACCTGGTCAAACAACCTGTACAACTTGTTCTTGACAGGTAGGCTGTCACCAGTGTCAATGGAATGTGTGCACCAGCTGGTGATACCTAGGGTCAAAGAGAACAGACCACCAAACTGCTCCAGTACCTGCTTGCAGTCTCTGTGTTGTTGGACATAGTGTTGGAGAGGAGGGTTGGCACTTGCCCATTCGCCTCCTCTCCTCCCTCATCTGTGACCATCAATATGGTCATGTCTGCCTAGATGGTTGATTAGACCCGCTAATGCTTTCGCAATGTCATATCTTAGTTAGTATTCGCTACACCATTTTCTTCATAGGCGCCATTTTAGGGTATTTGAAACTGATCTAGTCCATTTCTGAGAAATGCCTTTTGCTAAGTTCCGTTTCTGAAATGTTAGGTTTTTTCTCGGTAATGAGTAAACTGTTTGTGTCAGTGCATAGCTTTCTCACTAGATAGAGGCCCTCTCTCTCCCACTTTTCTGGTGGTGGGCACAGGGTGAAACAACCTTGGATTGTGCTAGGATATGTAAGATACGAGAACTGAAACCTTTTTTTTGTATTTCACTGTCCAGCTGCATCTGCTTGGAAAATTCCAATGTGGGCGTGTCTTTGCCCAGCTATGAAATGTACATAACGTACATCTATGCTTGCTGTTCTTTAGTTTTGCTCTATAGTACTCTCATAGATTGTACAGATGGGGCTCCACTCTGAGTGCATATGAATAAACAGTTATTAGCTCATACTCTCCACTGTCTGACCACTCTTCATTTAGTACGGAAGGCTGAGAGGTGGTCATCAGTGACCCGGGTGACCCCAAGCAGGTCACTTCCTTCATTGTCTTGGTGGGGTTTCACTCCATTGACATACAGGTAGGTAACCTCACCCTTCTTCTCTAGGATTGGATAGCCCTCGGTATGACATCGGCGGCCTGACTCTCACCAACGGGTCGGTCACTGGATGGAGCTTTTTCTAAGCGTTTCTCCAACCTTCTGCAACTTCTTCCTCAAGTTTCTCATGCGGCAGATGGGATTCACGTATCTGGGGATCTATCTAACCACAGATAGAAATCTCTCCTACCAAAATAACATTCTGAGAGTCATAACGAATTTTGCAGCATATGCCCTACAATGAAAAGCCCTCCCCCTTACGATACTTGGCCGAGCCGCAATGTTTAAAATTATTACAGTGCCCGCTTTTTGTTCGCCCTCCAAAATGAATACTTCCCTCTTACTCTACAGAGTTTAGGACTATAGACGCAGAAATGCGCTCCCTGCTGTGGCTGGGGAAACAACCAAGGATTGTCCTGAGTACGTTGCAGCGAAACCAATATAATGGAGGGATATCCCTGCCAGACATTGAGGCCTACTACTGGGCAGAGCATCTGGCGCCGGTAAATTAATTGCTCCATGCCCCAGCTGATCACCCCACCGACAGATTAGAAAGGGACACCATGGCACGTTGCTCCTGCCTATTTTACTTATATGGGGGTCTAGGTAGGCGATGCCTACTTCCGACCACGCAAATAACTGTTGGGTTCTAGGATAGGGCGACTAAGATCTTGGGTTGGACAGGTAAACCGACAAAACAGACACCAATATGGAACTGTAACTGGTTGAGGGAACTCCACAAACTCAAGGGCTTTGGGGGCTGGGATGACAGCGGAATCTCTACGTTGGGGGATGTGGTAGCAAAGAGGGATCTTAAATCCTTCAGGACTTTGGCATTGGAGTTTGGGCTGCTCCCCACCCAATTCTTTTAAAACGTGCAATTGCGACATGCATGGAGGGCCGAGAGCTTGTCCTCCGTTCCCCTGCTGAAATATGCTCCGTTTGAGGGTCGCCTATTGCAGGAGCAGATAGCCAACAAGGCAGTCTCTCTAAAGTATAGGACCTTGAACAATAACATGCCAGACAGACTGGGGAAACTGAGAGTAACGTGGGAGCAGAACCTAGGCACGATGGACACAGTAGATTGGGAGGCAGCCCTGATGAACCATAGGGAAGTGGCGATTAAATCCAGTCTCTGACTCATCCAATACAAAATACTGCACAGGGTATATTTCGACAGAGTTTGACTCCACCGACTAGGTGCCGCCAGTGATCCAAACTGTCTGCTATGTAGACTTCACAGGGGGACTTCTACCATATCATCTGGGACTGCCCTGCCATCCACACTTACTGGACACAAATACTGGGAGAGTTGAGTAAGCTGCTGGAGGCCACACTTCCCCTAGACCCTAAATTAGTATTGCTGGAGATATCCCATGACATTGACTTGAGCCGCAAGCAACTTATGTTTGCATTACTGGCATTAGTGGTGGTGAAAAGAGATGTGGCACGCGCATGGGGGGCATCACTTCACCCTCAATTAGGAGAATGGAGGAGGGGAATGGACATGTATATGGCGGCAGGAAGGGCCACATACAAAGCGGGAATTTCCATAGAGTATGGGGGAAATGGAGAAAGTATTATGGACTGGATGGGGGTTTGGAACCTGACTAGCACAATATGGGTCCTTTCAAATTTTAATGTGCGCCGAGATGGAGTGTTATTGGGCATGTGTTTTAGACCCTGGGGGAGTTTCAGTGGAGGGGGTAGTAGTTAACTAAATGTGTCACCTGCAGAAGAGTCGGATTTAGTTTGGGTACATGTCATGGAGATGCTGCTGTGGGTTGTGGGTGGTGGTTGGGGGGGGGGGGTACTTGGGCGCGAGAATGACTACTTGTGACATGTTACTTGTTCTGCATTGGTTGAAAATACAAATAAAAATATTTATTAAAAAAAGTTTCTCATCCGGGTTCAAAGTTTCCTAAACACAAATCCAAGGGCCTAGACACTCTGAGATGGTCAGTGGAAGTTGAGGACTACAACTCTTACAATGCAGATGGCCAAATCCTTAAAAGTCCACTTGACGCTCTCCAGGTTGGGGACTTCTTGGGGGATATGGTGCATCTGTGCTCTGTTAACCTGTTGCTTTCAGGGAGTTCACTCCTTAATCCTTTCGAAGTAAGGCAAAGTCCTCAGGGCTGTAGTTCCAAGGGTGCAGCACGGGCAGTCCTTCAGTGTGCAATCATTTGGGGTGCAGACCAATGTTCCAGCAGGACAGTCCTTCTTCTCCTTGTAGTTTTAAGCAGCACATCTGAATTACTGTTCAGCTCTCACATATTTATCTAATGTTCAGTGGCGATAAACAGGGGGGCACCCTGATCAATGGGGTGCAAGGTACCCCCAAAAAGCATGGCAGCTTCCTCCAAAGTGTGGCATATTCTTGTGCCACAAAGCACTCTCCTTTAATATTCAAGTTGAAAAATGTCTCTTCTCGGGAGTAAGAGCTGGCTAAGCCAACCTTCTTATTTAACCCTAAGTACACTGCATTGGCATAGATCTTTGTGAGCTACCTGGGGGACAGACGAGAGGCAAGGCAAAATGAGTGTGTGTGCGTGTGTACACTCGCACACTTAGTAGGCTATGCACAAACCGAATTAAGAACTAAAGGCTATAGTCATTCTTTTATGTCTTGTGCCCACCCCGTTTTTTTTGCTTCTTAAAATCTGGTCACCGTTCTCGGTGTTTAACGGGAGTTCTCTGACCCGGCTGGCGGGCGTAAGTTACAAGGTATTTTGGTGGGAACTCTAAGTGGTGGTGGTAGTATATTTTCAGGGAGGGACCGGGACTCCACAGGGCCATAGGTGTGGTGAGCTCGCTTGTATCTTGCCATCTGTTAGTGCAAGAGTTTCTTCTCTCTCACTCCTGGTTCTGTCCCCCTCCACTCTGGCCCCCCTGCCCTCCTGCCCCGTGGATGTTGTCTATCCGGTGTCAGCCAAGCGTGCTCTACTGCCTGCGCTGTAACTATTAAGTGTAAGCAAAGCTTGCACTACGCTTGTGTTTTTAATGATAAGTGTAAGCAAACTTACTGCATCGCCTCATCTGAGTACCCCACGCCGACCATAATTGAAGACACGTGGGGGCAATGTACTATATCTAACCCACTCCATTGTTATCTTCAAAAAACCTCCTCCCACACCGCCTGGTTCCCCCGCCTTACCCTTGTAATTAAACCCTTTGCTACCCCACCCTAAGCCACCAAAACGAGGGCCCCCATGCCCCCCCACTCTCACCACTCCCACTCAAGCGCTTTGTCTCCCTCTAACCCATCTGCAACATTAAAAACGTTTCTTATGCCCCCCGTTGCTTCACCCCAGGTAAATTCCTCTTTGCGAGTACTCTCAGACATTAATAATCCGCCCAGGATCTCATGATGTTGGGCCACATCGACATCAACAAGCATTGATATTTTTATTTTGCATAGTTGGTTTTTGGCGTGCAGAGCTGACCTTTGTCTGTTAACCCCCATGCATGAAATTAAGGAGTACAGGAAACGGTGAGTGAGTTCAAAGAATATTTTTTTTAAAAACCTTGCAAGCAAAGACTGTCAATCCACAATAGTTTTCCAAGCAGATCACAGGGAAGTTTTTTTTTTAGGAAACAGAGCTACCAATTTTTTTTGCTTACGATGACCTGTGTCTGTCCCGGCGCATTTTGTCATCTCCTGCAAATGGCGAGTCATTAAAAGGAATTAGCAAGTACTGCCCTTTAATGTGAGAGCGGATCCCCTGTCCCCAGCAGTCCACTGAGAGCCCCCTCACTCTTCCCTTAAAAACACAGCTACACCGTGAATGGCATAATAAATGTGACCTCAGCAGCAATTTCTTGCTTCAGCCAATTAAGCAATTACCAGTTTTGCAAGAACTATGTTACAAGGGTCTAAGAATGGTGCCTTCAAGAGGGCCTCAAGTGGCGCTCTATAAATCTGAGTAATAAGTGACCACACACTCTTGCGGTGCTTTTCCAAGAAAGAGCCACAATTTCTAAATGTTTTGTCAGAACCACTTTACACTTTTAACATGAAGTGTTATGCCCATGTTCACGATTTCTTGTTATGTATTTGTGTATTCCTGTTAAGGTTTTTTGTGTGAACAAACTGAACTAAGGCTCGGGGAGATATAAAATTAGTCTCTGCAGTATACACAATTAAAACTTAGGAAATGCAAAGTAGGCAGTTTTGGGCTTCCAGAGAAAACAAACTATAAAGAAAGCGTGTCAAAACAATGGCTTTACATCTCTAGCGCTTGGGGCTAAACAAATCGCTTCTATGCGCTATTAGCAAACTCGGGTCGTTCCTTGTGTTTCTCTGGCTTGGTGTGGACAGTGATGCCACCCGTCTTTAAGTACGACGACAACAGACTGTGCACATACAATGCGCTCACTTCTCATCTGAGAATACTGTGGAAACCTCCCCATGCCTACAAAAATAGAAACCGTGCAGGGGACCTATGTAGCTCATTTGAGCACCCCTTTGCTATGCCCCCCCACACACCTTATCTATAATTCTAACAACGTCCCATGTAGTTGCAATAAACTCGCAATAAACTCTCGCAGCGCTCTAGGCTCCATGCCGCGAGAAGCCGCTAGCGCATTTGGCCCATTTGGTAGCTTTGCGGCACTTTGAAAATAAGCATTTGCAATAAAGTAGGCCTCGCATTTATGCAAGTTTTAGCTATTGGCATTGTAAATAACAATGCACTTATTTGTGTTTTAAAAACCAAAACATAAGTAAAAGAAATTGTCATTTACAATGCCAATAGATGAAAGTTGCGAAATGTGAGACCTATTGCATTGCAAATGCTTAGGTCTCGCATTTGCAAGAGTTTAAGATATTGGCATTGTAAATGACAATGCCTTTTATTTATCTGTTTTCAAAACCAACAGATAGATAAAAGGTTTGTCATTTAGAATGCCAACAGCTCAAACTTTTGCAAATGCGAGACCTATTGCATTGCACCTGCTTGTTTAATGGTGCGTTGGGCCAAAGTCAAATGATTCCCAGAACAGGGACAACTATTAGCTGTATCTTTGCTATTGTTTACCAGTGTATGGATGAAATGTTTACATTCTTGCAGACTGATTGCGCCTTAGCACTATTCAGGTCATCATGATGCAGAGTCAATGCTAACAAATTCGGGATAAACTAATTACAATTTTGCTGATTGATGCTGCACTAGTTCCTTCCAACCTATGTTAATCCTCAAGGGGAGAGCTTGGCTTTTAATGGAACATTAGCTTTTTAATAGTAGAATCCTTTTCTAGGACCATTGACTTTTCCAAGTGTGCATCCGAGCCGGATTTCCCCCGCATGTTTAGTGCAGTTTTAACAGCTGGATTTTTTTCAAAAAGTTGAAATATGGTGGGCAAAGGTCATTTGGAGGCTCTGAACAGGGGATCTGTGCACAGAGTCATGGTTTACAAATGTGAGATGTGCTGTTTACAGTCCAGTCGACTGGTTCTGCATGGGCACTTTTCATTCTAGGACAATCTGTAAGGGTGGAGGCTGGTTTCTAACGGACTTTTGGGTGTTCTAGTATATTCTTAATGTCCACCGCAGTCAGAAGTGTGGGTCTGGGCCGGCTTTTTCCTGTTCGTCTGACTTGGTTTTTATTTCAGTAATTTTTTATTGAAAATAAAAAGCATATTTACATGGTACAGAGTATAACACATGGGGGATGGGATTTTAATAGCAGGTTTTAGTTTTAACTGTTATCAATGCAATAGGTGTGTAATTGCATTGATTATAGTGTTATTATGCAATGCAATTATTTAATGTATTCAGCCATTCATTCATACAGCACCACGAGAAATCAGTTCTAATACACAACTAAAATCAAATGGAATTATTCTATAGCAGTTGAGTGCATACACCAAGCATCCTAAACCCAGCAACTGAGCCCAGTGGAATCCATTTATAACTGGTCGACTGACATTTCCACCAACAAAAGGCACCTGAGAAATCAAGCATTTGAATATCTGAATGTTTCTGTTGGTCCAATTCCAAGGGGATTTGAAGACAAAGCCTTGTGGCATCCCTGACCTCCAGCATGTCTGCCATCTTGAAGACCAATCTCACTTTGTGAGGAGGGGAGGGGTCTCGTGCTGAGAGGTACCTACGAAGCACTTTTGAACCCCATCCCACTCCCAAGACCCCTTCCCCTCAAAAAAAGCTTGCTGAGGTTGGTGTCGGTGTCCTGGGGTATTTTCACACCCCTTAGTGGTCCGCACTTGATGCCTCAGAAAACGAACAGGAAAACCACAATTTGAAGTTTTCAGCTAGTTTTCTCTGTCACCATGTGATATCGGATCCTCAGAAGGAGACTCTGTGATGGGAGACAATATCGCGAGTCACACGGTGGCACGGTGTGAGTTGGCAGGTATGCTTCATTAGAAGGCACGATTATGGGAGACCTAAATGTGCCTCTGTCTCCGTTCGTGCCTGCCCTCCAGGGTCGGATTGGGATCACAATTCGGCCCGGGCACAGACGAAAAAAGTGGCCCACATTCAAGAGGTGTGGCTCATATTTAAGGGGCGTGGCCCACATTCAAGGGGCGTGCCCTTTCATGAAACACCATTTGCACAGACAAGAAATGAAAGTGGGAGGATACTGTTCTTGCACACGACACAGGGCCAAGGTGACAATGACCTACATGCTGAGCAACTAAAAAAAAATAGCAAGGCCCCTTTTTGTCACAAAATTATTCCAGCCCTCCAGCACAGGAGCACCGGAAAAGCAGCAAAGCCCCTGCTATTACTAACCTACTCAGCCCTCCCCAGACCTTCAGCTCAGGAGCACATGAACAGAGGTAAGGCCCCTGCAATTAGTAAATTAATCAACCCTCCAGGCCTTGGGAAAATGACCTGGCAGGGGAGGACAAAACACAGCTTTCTGGGTCATCCAAGGTAGCCAGGTAGCCAGGGGGAGGCTGAGGTGAAGCTGGTGCATGGGAAGTGCCTTCCCAGTGTGTTCTGGCAGTTTGAGTGTTTACCATTTACTGTAGTATTACCCTTATACCTGTGTATGGTACTCTTTTGTAACTTGCACAAGTCACTTTTCTCTTGTAACACACTGTTTGCTACCTCTCACTTTTGTTTGCTTTAGATACTTGCACAAGTGCCACCATTGCCTACGTAACGTTTGTTCTTGTGCTGGAGTGTCTGCCATTAATTGCAGTATTATACATCTACTTGTATTTTGTACGCTTTTGTAACCTGCACACATATCTCTTTTTCCTCCTGTAATGTATCGGTTGCTCCTCTTGTATTTTGGTTGCTCACTATTGTCACTTTTGATTCATGTAACTTAACGTTTGCTTTTGTAATTTGTCCACTTATAATTTTCTCCTCATGTATTATTGCTGTTCCTAGTGTGAAGCGCTCTGACACCTTCGGGTAAAGTCCGCGCTATATAAAATCGCATAAATAAATAAATAAAACAAAAAAATTCCAAACATCACCAGGCCCCCACAGCAAGACCCATTCTTCCTCGCCCAGCATATGCCCTTAATGTGAAGGGCTGTGGGCGAGGTGTTAAGACTAACACCGTTTCTGGGCTGCATGGGCGCCAGGGGGCCGAGGTGCAAATGGCTCAAAGGCCTGAGAAACACCTGGCCCCCAGGGAGGCCGATTATTGCACACAATCACCCCTGTGGTGTCTTAGTGTGGACACGTTCTAGTGTTCCTGTGTGATGTAACACACTCTACACCCACCCACCACAGACGTCATGGTGTCACATGACGCTGCCAATAAAAGAGGCTGAGCGCACGTGCTCAGGACCTTTCCTACCACTCATTCCTGGTGTCCGTGTCCATCCTTGCTGCACCTACCATGAGGGCCCAGGGCCCATAACCTTCAATCATTACAATGGCGACGAGGTCGGTAGTGAAACCCATGCGTGCCACTACCCTACACTGAGGAAAAGGGGGAGATGGTTGCCCGCCTGAAGGGCATCCCCCGCAGCAAGGTGCAGCGAGCCGAGAAGCCGGTGAGCACGTCGGAGTCCAGCAGCCACCAAGAGGTGAACAGCTAGCCGACCGAAGCCACCCGCGTCAGCCGCCAGCAACATGCGCCACCAGAAATGAGCGGACCGCCCAGAGCCCACCTGAGACGGCCGCGAAGCAAAACCCCACCAGAGAGGTGCACGGGCCGGGCGGAGCCCACCCGCCGCGACCGCGACGGAGCATCTGGCCCGCTGGCCGAAGGTGAGCCCCAGGGGCGAAGCGCTAATAAATGAACTGAGACATTCATAAGCAGGACCAGCGGAGCCTACCCGCGGCCTGCCCGAGTCATCCCTTGCCCCCGCCGCGTGTGTAACGGAAGCGGCAGGGCCCTGAGAAAGCCATGGCGTGAAGGGAAGGCGGCCGGACCCGAAAATTAACAAAATCAAGGAGGGGGAGTAGCTAACCGCCTCCCGACCCCCCTCGCAATGTGGTCCGGGCCAGCGGAGTCCACCCGCGACCTGTTGGCGGCACCCCCACCGAGGGAAGACTCAGCAGCGCCAGCGGAGCCCACCCGCAACCTGCCGGCAGCGCCCCAGCGAAAAAAAGACTTAGCAGCGCCAGCGGAGCCCACCCGCGGCCCGCCGGTAGCGCCCAGCGTAGGACAGTCACTGCAGAGCCAGCGGAGCCCACCCGCGACCTGCGAGAAGCAAGGCAGGTCTCCGCCGCGCAGCGTGTGCGTGTAGAAGCTGCTGCGGCGGGAGACCGGCGAAAGTGGGGCCAGCGGACCAAGAACATCCTTAAAGACAGAGCCGGCGGAGCCCAACCGCGGCCTGCCTCGAGCGCCCCCGCCCAGAGAGGAGTGACCGGAGCGACGCGCTCCCCCGCCGGAGTGAAGCACCTTCTCCCCCGCCCGCGTGAGTACTGCCAAGGCGGCTGCGGACGGGGGGAGGAAGCAAGGGAGAAGCAAGCGTCTGCAGGCGGCCAGAGCCGCAAAGATCAGAAGGTGCCCCCCTCCTCGTTGTGCTCCGTGTGAGGAGCAGAGTGCACGGAAGCAGGGGAGAAGTGAGCGTCTGCAAGCTGCCAGCGCCGCCGTCATCATAAGAGCCCCCTCCTTGTGTGCTCCGTGAGGGGCAGAGTACCGGCAAAGTGGTCAACACCGCCAAAAGTTTACATAAGCCCCACCGGGACACTGAACCAAAAGAAACCACCGGTGCACCCACAAAGACTGTGAAATTTGCCCCCCAGCATCAAAGCTGCACAACACCAAAGGGAAATAAACATTGCTTTTGCAAGGTCTGCCTGACTTCAGTACATTTATGCTTCAGTACATTTCTGTGAACACCAAAAGCAAAGAAAAGCGACTCACCCATTCACAACAGCAGCTCCAACCCCCTGTGCACTGAAGCAGTAGAGTGCACATCCGGGAAAGACAAGACAGGCTGCTAACAAATCCAGCAACACTGCCACCCAGTGGCCAAAAGCAATAGTGCACTAACATCCACCAGCACTGAAACAAGCATTGAACAACGCAAGAGAAGTAAGCACCACCTAGAGGCAACAGATTGAGTAGCGTCCCAAGGGAAAGCATCTTAACTCCCGAATCCAGAAAGCGCGCTCTGCGCAGAAGACACCCACACGCACCAACAAGGAGTCGGCGGCCGCCACTTCCAAAGCGACGTGGGGAGAGGCGCGAATGTCTCACTTAACATCAACACCTCACCAAACATCCAAGCGAGGACAAACGTCTGGAGAAAACGACTGCCAAGCACTGGAGGAACGATCAAGGAAAAACTGCCGAGATCAGAAGACGGAGAGAGAAGTGACACCTAGTGGCCACAGGAGATCACCGCGGCATCAACTACTCCCGCCAACGGTCCGAAGCAGCAAGCACCTGACGCCAGCCAAAGCAGCAAGTACCCAACGGTCCAAAGCAGCAACGTACTGGACGTCAGCCAAAGCAGCAAGAAATCGACGCCAGCCAAAGCTGCAAGTACCGACGACACACAACAAGTGTCCGAGAGCCTTGAAAAGCACGGGCGCAGATAACGCGCCACGTGGCAAGGCACAGCCCCCACGAGATGGAAGAAGGGCACAGGTAACGCCACAGTGCAGAACAGTTACCGAAGACGACCACTAAGCGTGGCGCCCCCAGAAGCCGATCCACAGAAAGATCGCGTACCAAGTATGACCCGCGACGGGTCCCCTCAAACAATACCAGAAAGTGCTAATGCACCAAGTCCGACAGGACGACCGAAGAAACCTGCCAAAACATCAGCAGGAGTGGACCGCCAAATGGTCCAGGACGTTCAACCTAGTCAAGGTCTGTGAACACCATCCCACGAACGTCACCAACAAGAAACTAGAGAAGAGGGTTCGCGACACCAACTCTGGAAGCTGAGGAAGCGGAAGGAAGTGTTCCAGTCGGGGACAAACCAGGATCACACATGCAGCGGGGGCGCCCTGCATGGAGGAGCCAGGTCAGGAGAGAAGATGCAAGATCGGACCAAGTGATGTCGCGAAACAGGAAGGGAGAAAAGGAGAGATCCGAGTGGCACGTCTGCCACCGTGAAAAGAAAGGAAGAAGAGGAGAGAGCGGTGTGGCACGTCTGCCACTGTGAACAGAAAGGAAGAAGAGGAGAGAGCCATGTGGCACGTCTGCCACCGTGAACAGAAAGGAAGAAGAGGAGAGAGCGGTGTGGCACGTCTGCCACCGTGAACAGGAAGGAAGAAGAGGAGAGAGCTGTGTGGCACACCTGCCACTGCGAGGAGAGAGCTGTGTGGCACCTCTGCCACAGTGAAACAGAAAGGAAGGACAGGAGAGATCTGAGTAGCACATCTGCCACTGTAACAAGAAAGGAAGAAGAAGAGAGATCTGAGTGGCACCTCTGCCACCGAGAAAAGAAAGGAAGTAAAGGGGAGACAGGTGGCACCTCCGCCCCTGCCTGAGCGGAAGGAAGCATATCCCAAGGGCCGTGGCCACAGTTAAGAGCAGAAAGAAGTACATCCCCGTGGCCGTTGCCACAGTTAAGAGCAGAAAGAAGTACATCCCCGTGGCCGTTGCCACAGTTAAGAATGGAAGGAAGTATACCCGCGTGGCCGTTGCCACAGTTAAGAATGGAAGGAAGTATATCCACGTGGCCGTTGCCACAGTTCAGAGTGAAGGAGAAGTCAGTGCGAAGTAGGTCCCCACAGTAAGTCCAAGGCCGAAACTGGTACGTACCATCATCCATGGCGAACTATAAGAACTCCAACCACACCCGTTACCACGGAAGTCAACAACAGAAGGACTGTGAGGACTAAGGGGCTACCCAGTCGTCTATAGACTGTTTCCATCAAGCACCACCAACCGGTGCCAAAGCGGACTAAGGTTCCCCGAAACAGATTGAACTCCATCTGCCAATTTCCAAGCAGCGGCGGATAGAAAAGCATGGCGGAACTGAACACTTCACTGCATCCTGAGATATGTTATTTTCTCCAAATGTGAATTATGAAGTTGGGTCTTTTCAATGATTAAAAAGGGGAGTGATGTGGTGTCTTAGTGTGGACACGTTCTAGTGTTCCTGTGTGATGTAACACACTCTACACCCACCCACCACAGACGTCATGGTGTCACATGACGCTGCCAATAAAAGAGGCTGAGCGCACGTGCTCAGGACCTTTCCTACCACTCATTCCTGGTGTCCGTGTCCATCCTTGCTGCGCCTACCATGAGGGCCCAGGGCCCATAACCTTCAATCATTACAACCCCTCCCCTCCCCAGCCCAGCCTCAGCTTGATTGCTTGGCAGGGTGGGGGTGAAGGAGAGCCCACAGCTGACAATCGCTGTCTGGCCGCACAGCGTGGCTGCTTTCATGTTCTCAGTCTCTGTTTCCGTGCACTCTGTGGGCCGTTTTTTTTCTCCACTTTCCTATTCCACTCTCTGTGGACTGGGACAGGGGAGAAAAAAAACGGCCCACAGAGGGCACTGAGGCACCTGCCCTTCGGCCCATTCCCGAATGCCCGCCTTGCCAATCCGCCCCTGCTGCCCTCTTGTCGGTCCAAATATGTGCTGTTTGAATGTTCCCTGAAGTGGCACGCAGGCCAGCGCTATATGAATCAACTAATTCCATGAATACATGGCTCGATGTGGCAGTGCATTAACACTGACTCGACACTCGTGTGTCCAACTCGAGTGGGCTGGAAATGCACTGTACCCATTTTGATTTTTTATGTGAATTATGGGACCTGAAAACACTCTGCTAGTCTTACAATATCTGTGTTGTAAAAATACAAATAGGTGACAAAATCTGATTGTCTAAGACCACCTTTTTTACTTCTGTAAAACCTGCTTTAAGCTTTCCCTCCTTCTTTTCCGTCATGGCGCACTCTGAGACTGGCCGTGTCCATATATAGATGCGCTCTCAGTGCGTGAGCTCCAGCAAGTTCGCGCAAGATGTGTCCCAGAGCGCGCAGAAACTGCTGTACTAGAGATACTGGTGCTGGATAAAAACAAAAAAAAAACACATTTTGCACTTCTATTGAATGTCTAATTGCAGATGTGAATTCTTTCTGTCAGCTATGAACTACCTTCACCGAGAGCCCACGCACCATCAAAGTCATAGTGTCCCAGATATATTTAGGAGCTGGGTGGTGGAGAGCTCGGCCAGTTGCATGTAGGGGGCCTGTGACTTGTGCTTCAGGGCCTTGCCAGGGGTGGGTGTCCAGTTCAGAAATAAATCTACACTGCGGTAGAAGGGCTGATGGGGAGATTCAAGTAGGGTGACCAGACGTCCTAGATAGTAGAGTAGATCCGCCAGATGTTTCCATTCGCTAGGCACGCTGTCCTGATTTGGCCATGGTCAGCTGGCAAGTGCCACCGACAAACAACAGCACATAGGTTCAGCAGTACTAAGGTGTAATGCACCATTGTCTTTTACGTTATTATTTCACTATAAAGTCATTGATCCAGCCATTTATCAGTGTCGTTCCAGACTTGTATTTGTATCTTGTCCAAAGATGGAGGCTCTGTCTGGTCTCATGGGTTAGGACTGTGACGAAGAATAGCACAACTAGGACTGCTGAATGACCCAGGCCTTCTAAGTAACGTTTACGATGAGTAACTGCCGGATGAGTACCAGTTAAGGCCTCACGTTAGGACTGAGATGAGGACTACCCTGAGTATTATCAAACATTACCAGTGCCATGGCAGTGATTCACAACTTTGTATTGACTCTTTACGCCATTCTCTACAATACCTTCTCTTCCTCTCTCATCATCTTCATCCACCCCCTCCCCATCTCTCTTTCCTCTTCTGCTCATAATCTCGATGTCATTTACATCCTCAGTCCTTTTTAGGTTTAGCATTCAAGACCTCTTGTATATACTTTAGAATATACTTATATATTAGTGTATACTTATATGTGTATGTACTTTGTGGGCTCTGGAGATCATCGCTAGGACTTCTTTGCTTCCGCTTACGGACTTTTTTTCTGTTCAACTGCCTCTATTTAACTGTCTTAATAAACAAGCATTTGCAATGCAATAGGTCTCGCATTAGGAAAGTTTGAGCTATTGGTATTGTAAATGACAAATTTTTATTTATGTGTTGGTTTTGAAAATAGCGAAATTAATAGCTTTGTCATTTACAAAGACAATACTTATAACTTTCGCAAATGTGACACCTTTAGCATTTGTAATGCAATATGTGTTGTATTTACGTGACTTAGATGTATTGATATAACGAATAACCATTGATTTTAATTTTTTTTTAATAAAAGTTATTGTAATTTATAATGGCACTAGATTAAACTTTTGTAAATAACTTTTGTGAAGATTGTGTTCAGTGTATTTTATTGTGACGAAAATCCAAGAACAGAAGTGAAATTAACATCTTTATGTGACATTTGTAATAAAGCTTGAAACATTGAGAGAACATATTTGAACCAGTTGTTGCTGAATGGTGGCACAGATTGATGCTGTGATGGCGTGGAGTGATGTTGTGGTGGCGACGAGTGATGCTGTGGTGGTGCTGAGTGATGCTGTGGTGGTGCTGAGTGATGCGATAGAGTGTAATTATGTGGCATGTAACTAAGTGGCACTGAGTGGTATTTGGAGTGTATGTTGCATGGAGTGCAGTGTAATTATGTGGCATGTAATTATGTGGCACCGAGTGGTATTTGGAGTGTATGTTGCATTGAGTGCAGGAAATTATGTGGCACTGAGTGGTATTTGGAGTGTATGTTGCGTTGAGCGCAGTGTAATTATGTAGCATAATTATGAGGCACTGAGTGGTATTGTTTGGAGAGTATGTTGTATTGAGTGTATGTAATTATGTAGCATATAATTATGTGGCACTGAGTGGTATTGTGTGGAGTGTGTGTTGCATTCAGTAGAGTGTAATTATGTGCTGTGTAATTATGTGGCACTGAGTGGTATTTGGAGTGTATGTTGAATTGAATGCAGTGTAACTATGTGGCATTGAGTGGTATTTGGAGTTTATGTTGCATGGAGTGCAGTGTAAATATGTGCTGTGTAATTATGTGGCACTGAGTGGTATTTGGAGTGTATGTCGCGTTGAGCGCAGTGTAATTATGTGGCACTGAGTGGTATTTATAGTGTATGTTGCATTGAGTGCAGTGTAATTATGTGGCATGGAGTGGTATTTGGAGTGTATGTTGCGTTGAGCACAGTGTAAATATGTAGCATATAATTATGTGGCACTGAGTGGTATTTGGAGTGTATGTTGCATTGAGCGCAGTGTAATTATGTGGCGTGTATTTATGTGGCGTGTAATTATGTGGCACTGAGTGGTATTTGGAGTGTATGTTGCGTTGAGCGCAGTGTCATTTTGTAGCATATAATTATTTGGCACTGAGTGGTATTGTGTGGAGTGCATGTTGTATTCAGTAGAGTGTAATTGTATGGCGTGTAATTATGTGGCACTGAGTGGTATTGCTTGGAGTGTATGTTGCATTGAGTGCAGTGTAATTATGTAGCATATAATTATGTGGCACTGAGTGGTATTTGGAGTGTATGTCGCGTTGAGCGCAGTGTAATTATGTGCCGTGTAATTATGTGGCAATGAGTGGTATTGGGAGTGTATGTTGTACTAAGAGCAGTGTAATTATGTGGAGTGTAATTATGTGGCACTGAGTGGTATTTGGAGTGTATGTTGCGCTGAACATTTTGCACTTTAACAGAAAGAATGATTCCCATGCAAAATGTAACTTAAGACCTGCCGGTATCTGAAAAAGTGAATTTGACCTTGTGAAATGTAATCCGGTGCTCTTGTAAAAGTGATCTACTGCACCAATGTGCATGGGGGCACGTAGGGAGGTATAGCAGAAGGGGAGAAGACAGCCTGCACACATACTCTCGTAGAGTGCTTGCAAAAAAGCAACAAGAATAAGTAAACAAATGCTGTAGGGAGTCCTTGGTAAGCTCCTACCTAGTAAGTGCAAATATCGGCATAGAGAAAAGACTCTCATTGGGTTAGATAGAATAAAAGTGAACACATAATGCAGCCCACAAAAACCAAGTATGATACCTGTAAGCCAAAGTTCAAACAGTGGTGTGGGGTCTGGAGCACCGTAGCAGGATGCAGTCACCAACCTCTTGCATTTAGGGGATCTCTTAGAGCTAGAAAAAGGACTTCCTAGAAAAGAACTCTGTAGTGTCTGGCCATTTTTTTTATAATAATTAGTTAGAGCAAAAGAAACCGAAGTAATAACTGTAAGACTTACAATTTAATTTATTTATTTGAAGAATCAATGTAAAAACAAAGCATTAGCAGGCTGTGAAAGAGCCATTTAGCATTCTGTGCAATCTGTAAGAATATTATGTCGAAATACAATGCTGCATAGCGGAATGTATGAGGAAGTCTGTAAACTCGCAAGATTCGGCCAACTTTTTACTGAAGTGAGTAAGTACAATGGGAAGGATTGGGCCGAAAGCTAATTACATTCTAGCGATGCACAGGCGGTGAAAGGGGCGCACCGAAAACACAAGCAGGAAACACATAACAACAACCAGTGATGGGCGTGAGGTCGACACGGCACGGGTGATTAAGTGAACTACAAGCGGTGACGGACATCAACACTGAAAACCTTTTGCAGGAAACAAATAATAAAATAAATTAGGGAGGTATGGCAGAAGGGGAGAAGACAGCCTGAACACATACTCTTGTAGAGTGCTTGCAAAAAAGCAACAAGAATAAGTAAACAGTTTAAAAAGTCTTTAGGGAGTCCTTGGTAAGCTCCTACCTAGTTGGTGCAAATATCAGCATAAAGTAAAGACTCGCATTGGGTTAGATAGAAACATGACATTTTAAAACAAATTTGCGGCATTAAAAAATTTAAGATGCTGTTTAAGGGGAAAAATAAACAAGCAATGTCCTGAGCAAATGGTGGGGGCCTGAAGCAGTGGAGTGGGAGAGGTGAGGGGGAGTCACGGGGAGATTAAGGGACAGAAGGCAAGCAGATTAAGCGACAGGGGCACGGCCTGGCGGCCGCGAAGTGCAGGCGGGGAGCAGAGCCTTTGAAGAGCCAGAGTCACGGCCTGCGGCCGTGAATAAGTGAAGGGAATAATTAGGGGAGGAGAACTGGCAGGCTGATAGGCAGAAGGCTCAGGCAAGCTCATGCACGAGGCATGCACTTCCCAAAATCTGCTTTTGGGGAGAGCCCTTGGCCTTTAGTGGTTTAGCTGCATTAGGGCTCTTTTTCCTATTCTTGTGGAATAGGAAAGGGGCGAGCCCTAAAAAGCCACAATCTCACCGAAGAAAGTAAAAAGAATTCGGAGTATATGCAGATTTAAATATGAATAAGTAAAATCAAACACATACGGCAAAAATATGCAATGAAGTAAACAATTCTGAGAAAGAACATAAATCCTAAGGAGAGTGCGACCTGCCCAGAAGATCCAATTCTAGACAAGCACTACTAAGTCAGTATCGCTCCATGAAAGAGCTACTAACCGTTTTGACCCCGATCAAAAATAATGATTTGCAGGCACTCTCAAATTCGGCTTTCCTAACACCGTTACTGCAAAATTGAGCTTGCCTTGAAGAAAGCCCGAGAATGCAGGTAACACATCCTACATCTGTAAATAAGATAAAGAACAATAAACTAATAGAACAAGTTAAATCATTTAAACGGCTCAGGTAAAAGATGTGAAGAAATACTTAATAGAAAATAAATATCTGAATGCAATAAGGAGACCGCTGCAGAGGAAATGTATATGACTTCCTCTATGGTAAAGTAATGTGAGAGAAATAACAGCAGAATAAATGGAAATTCATTACCGAACTACTTGAAAACTAGCCGAACAAAAACACGTATTTAAAATCTAATTAAGGCCGCATGAACTATAAAGATATTGACACTCTACATACCGTTTTGTTTCGAGTAAAACCCTACACTGCACGTAAACAGGACAGCTTCGCAGATTTGTGAGTGTGGTTTTATGTACACCAAATCAAACCAATCTACACAACTTTTCTTCAAGACTAGGAAAACCATTGAATGGGCTAAAGTGAAGTCATTAATTCTGGGAAAATACATCTTGGAGAAAGCTTGTCAGTCAGAAGTGTGGCCACCGCAAGACTAATGTCAAATTGCATGCAACTTGGCGGTATACAAGTTAGAATAAACAAAAACTATAAGGGTCACTGTTACGAGCGTGCTACAAAAGGGGTGTGGCACTTTTCACAAGTGGAAGTGCATTCTGCTTTATACAAAAACGCCAACATTAACCTTAGCAGACGATAGACGTGCAGAGTATTGCTCGAAGAAACACATGCATGAAAATGAATGGAAAGAAGCATACCTTGGTTAGGAAGTTTACTACCGAGGTTGGTCAATGCTAATACATACTTAACCACCACAATGCAAGGTAGAGCACTGAATAAACGAGACGGGGCCCCGGTGTAAACATAGCACTTGAAAGGAAGGGCAGCTATTTCTGTTGCGTTTACCGATGGGCAATCCTATTCGACAACTCTTCCAACTGGACAAATAGCCGGACGTCTCTTTCTGTTCCTCTGCAGTCATCTCCCGCCATTTTTGCAGCTGCCAGTGTGCACTGCACATCTTTCACTCTTGTGCCCGCCGCTCCCAATCGATCGCAGATTGTTAGCGCCAGAACAAGGGGTGGCAATAAATGGAGCACATCCCCTCCCCCTAACTAATCGTCGAGGGCGCGACGTGTCTGATCAGTCCCTCTCTATTTTAACACTACGAGGGGCTGTTCGTCAGTGTTAATCGGGTTCTGACATGCTTCGCCTTTCTCCTCAAACTACCACCTTAAAGAGCAGCACTACAGACTGACACAATATACACCGCGCCTCCCCAAACTCCAGCACAGCTCACCATCGCCTCCAGCTTATTAACGGTCGACTCCATGTTGAATAGTTTACATTCCTCAGGCAAACCCGTAAAAAAACAAGCCGTGAGCGTGCACTCTCCCGAACTTCCGGTCTCGGGATGTGCACGCTCACGGCAGTCGTGGGGCGGGACTTTTGTCTTTTGGAGAAGCCCGCGCCCACTCTCACAAAGTGGATGGCAGCAGAAGTCAGGAGAGGCGGCTGAGGCGGTAAGTGGGGCTTGGGGGGCTTGGCACCTGTGTGTGAGCGTGTGTGTATGCAGTGTGTGTGTGTGCGCGTGCGTGTATGCAGTGTGTGTGCGCATGTGACTGGAGAGGCATGGCTGACCCTGGCAATCGGCTTCTGGAGATGTGCACGGCTGGGGGGGGGCGGGGCATGCGCGTCCACGAGGAGCAATCCGCGCTCGTTCACCAGTTGACCTCCCTTGAGGAGCCACTCGCTGACAATAGGTCGAGACAGAGCTCGACCTAAAAAGGAGCAGTAGAGGTCAGTAAAATTCCAGAATAGCTGTCTGCTAAGGGACTTTCTTTTTCTTAAAATTTTCTGGTAACTACCTCTATTTAACTTTCTTGATAGAAAACGACCAGCAGAGGTCAGTAAAATCCAGAATCACTTTAGCATTCTCTAGATGCCAGTGCATAGCAATTGTCTTCCACGAGCACTCGTAGACAATAATATTTTTTTCAAATCTTTTATTTTCAGTGATAGGTCCACCGAAGGCCCTGATTTTATATTAACAGAGCTTTGGACTATACCATTTCCCGCTGAATGTTACGGTATGTTATGTTATGTTAAGTTGGTTTCTACAGCGCACGACTCACCCGGGGGCATCTCGGCGCTCGCCTCGTAATTTGGCCTGAGAGCTGGAAGTCGGACCAGAATTAAAACAGGAAAGCTCTTAGTTGTTTCCTAAAGGTGCTGTAAATGGAGATTTTATGTAGGGGCAACGGTAGTTTATTCCAGTATCTTGGGGCCAGATATGAAAAAGCTTTTCCCCCAGTACGACTCAGATGTATATGGGGCACCTATAGAAAGCCTAGTGTACTGGATCTGAGATTTCTGTTCGGTATATGTTTTAGGAGTTTCTTTTGCAAATAGTGCCCTCTGCCTTTCAGCGCATTGTAAGTGAGACAGTAGATTTTAAAATATGATCTCCTCCTTGCAGGTATCCAATGTAGCTCTCTCAGCAAGGGGGCAGAGGGGGAGCTTGCTGGGCGTATCAGTATCATCTGGCTGCCGTGTTCTGAATCACTTGTAATTTAGTAAGCAGGGTCTCCACTTCTGCCAACAGAGCATTACCATAGTCTAATCGGCTGATGACCATGGCTTGAACTAGAGTTCTATAGTGATTAGTGGGCATGTAGGGAAGAATTTTGAGAAGTAAACGCAAACTATAGTAGCAGGAGCTTGTAGTGGCAGCAAAATGGTCTTTCATGGTTATTGTCTGGTCTAGTTTTAGGCCTAGATTTTTGACACATTGTTTAGGAACAGGAGCTGCTCCCAGTTGTGAGGGACTCCATTCATCAGACCAGCTAGCTGAGGCTTTCCCCATTAGCATGGCCTCGGTTTTTCAAGGATTCAACTGGAGACAGCTCTCCGTTATCCAGCTAGAGATTGCAAGCATTCCGAAGGAGAAGCGCAATTTCTCTGCTTCTAGATTAGGGCCGATAGTAAACATAAACTGAGTATCATCAGCATATGAAATTATCTCAAAGCCCTGTTCTACGATTTTTGCCAGCGGTTCAATATATATGTTAAATAAAGTCAGGCTTAGGCAGGAGCCCTGAGGAACACTCATGTCTAGACACATTTTTCCTGACAAGTAGGGCCCTAGCATGATAGTTTGCATTCTGTCTGACATAAAGTTTTGCAACCACTTCAAGGCTGTCCCTTGCATGCCACAGGAGACTAGTCTCTCCGCGAGCACTGAATGTGAGATGGTATCAACGCTGCAGAGAGATCTAGGAGGATCAGTTCTACTGATCCTCCTGCGTCTATTGTCTGTCTGAGGGAATCAGTTACAGCCAAAATGGCGGTCTCGGTACTGAAACCCGGTCGAAAGCCGGATTGTGATGGATCCAGGATTTTGTTGGACTCAAGGTATAAACGTAGCTGCCTGTTAATTATACTTTCCAGCAACTTGCCCAGTAGGGATAGTAAAGAAATAGGGCGGTAGTTGCTGAGTTCTCGGGGATCTGCCATCGTTTCTTTCAATATTGGGCATACAAACGCTTCCTTCCATGTTATTGGAATGGTACCTGATTGTATTGAATGATTATACATATTTAGAATAGCTGGGGCGCAACTAGTGGCCAAAAGGGCCATTGTCTTTGGAGGACAAAGATCTTGAGGTGAGCCGGATTTAGCAGAGTAGAGTGCATTTTAAACTTCCTCAAGCGTGGTTTATTCAAAACAATCTAAGGTGCTACTTGCCATTTTTTCTAAGCACTCTGGTTTAGTAGAGGCTTCAAGGTCTTGAAAGGCGATCGATGAAAAGTTGGCATAAATATTAATTATCTTTTCCTGAAAATAGATCGCTAACGAATTGCAAAAATCCTGAGTTTCCACAGGCGATTTTCTACAGACTTGTGGAGTTACGAAATCTCTAACTATATTAAAGAGGGCCTTTGGGGAGTTGCTGGTGCTTTCAATTTGGTTAATAATAAACAAACATCTGGCTGATTTTAAATTCAGATGATAGCTAGACAGGGAATGTTTATACCGAAGTCTGTTTTGAGGGTCTTTACTAACTCGCCAAAGTCTCTCCAATCTCTTACATTTAGATTTTTCAATCTTTAGCTCTGAGGTGTACCAGGAGGCTGATGGCCAACGTTCAAGAGAGACATAATTTTCTTGGGGGATCACGGAATCCAAAGCTGTTACAAAGGCGATATTAAATTCTTCCAACGTAGTGGGAGCTTCCGTATCCTTCTTTAAAGATTCCAAGTGAAAAGCCTCGTTAAAGGCTTAGACAGAAAGACTTTGCCATGGTCTGTGCTCCAATTGTTTTTTTCCTGTACTTATGTCTAAACTCGTTGGGCGAGGTGTGGCTGGTCCACTTGGGCGGAAGGGCCCCGCCCCTCCCCCTTTTCCCCGTAGGAACAGTGTCTGTCAGGCTGAACAAAAGTAAGCCTGACAGACACTGTTCACTTTCAGTTTAAGCAGCCAGGAGGCACACATGCGCATTTAGCGCTGGCTCCTGGCTGCCTGAACGGAACTTTGCTGGGCTGAGAAAGTCACAGCTCCATTGGGTGGGACTATCTCAGTTCATCAAAGGTTGCTGATGCCCTCCCCTCAGTGACGCGGGATAGCGTCACTGATTGACTCGCACCTGAGCGCTTCAGTTTTAAGCCTGAAGCGCCCAGGATCGAGTGTCAATCAGTGGCACTTCATCACAGAGTGGGGTGGGGTCAGTATTCTCCCTGACTCCATCCCAATCTGTGATGACGATAGGACTGCTGCCTTCGTTCATTGGCTGACTTTAGGTCAACCAATGAGGGAAGGCAGCAGTCCCAAGCCTCCTGGAACCTCCGAGACAGAGCAGAGCTGGCTGGAGGTAAGTGTGATTTATTTTCTTTTTACATTGTTTGGTGCGTGCGTACGCGCATGTATGAAGGTTTGGGAAAGAGTGTTGTGAATGAATGTGTTTGTGTGTGTGTGTGCACCTGGTTGTGAGTGTTATGTGTATGTGAGCGTGTGTGCGTGCCGTCCGCCTCCCTCCCCCAAAACCTACCGGCCGCCACTGCTTTGTGCACGGCTGTTGGATAGAGAACCTAATCATTGAGTGATCTGTCCAAGTGTGAGGGTCTGATATATGGGATTCTGCTAGAGTCTCAGTTTCCAACAGCCCGACAAGTAGCTTCCCTGCTGGGTTCCATGGCGTCCTGCATTTTTCTCATCCCAAACGCCAGGATGAGAATGCGGCCTCTGCAGCAGGCTCTAGAGGACCAGTGGGACCAAGCGACAGGGCGTTAGGAAGATCGTATCACTCTTTCCCAAGCAAGTCAGATGATATTTCTCTCCATGTGTTCCCGTACCTGGTGTGTCATGCAGTTTAGTGCTTACTTTCCACCATGTTAAAGAGCAGTGGATGTTTCAGCACCCAGGCTAATGTGCTGCATAGCTAAAAACATATAAGGTACCAAAGGCGAGACCGATTGCTTTGCAAAAGCTTGCTTTTACTTGAGTATATCCACCGTTTCTCAGTCCTGATACTTTCACCTGTACAATCTTCGCAGAGTTTGCCCCTTCTCACTATTAAGACTACTATAACTCTTATTCTCAACACATCTGTAACACCTCTATTTTTGTTCCAGTCGCTGATTGCTTATCTTGCCTACTCCATTGCCCTCATAAACTTGTTTTTAATTCAGCAATCCGACTTCTCTTTAAACTTGCCCCAATGCTCAGCTCTCGACCCATCTGATTTGTTTTTGCTGTGTATGTTTATCCTTTTGTCTTCAGATCTCTTCTGCATTGCTCAACAAATAACTGCACACAAGCTCCCTGATACATGAGCCCCCAAGACCCCAATGCCTCATCCCGTCCAGTCAGGAGGAAAAACCCTCTATCAGATAAAGACTTAAGCGCCCTACTCCATTCCTATGAGCTACTGTTTTATCCACTTATTACTGTGCATCCAGATAACTTTCTAAAACATTCCTTAATCCAATCCATACCCTCTAATACCCATAGAGTTACAAGACACAATTCTAGAGGTATAGTTGAAAACAACCTCACCCGACTCCCCCTCTTACCTGAACCCAACACAAAACCCATCAAGACACTACTAAAATACATAATTCTAAACTGCAGGTCAGCATCAAAACATGCAACTGATATAGCTGACCTCATACTCTCCAATGACCATGACCCACTAATTCTGACCGAAACATGGCTAAATGAATCCTCCTCATGATTCTAGACATCTTAGTACTCCCAAACTATGATATCACAAAACTAGATAGAACTAACAGGCCAGGTGGTGATATCTTGGGCATACATCGGAGTAATCTATAAGTGAACCTCTCCCACTCCCCAGTATTATCCTCCTGTGAATACCTTTGCCTAGACATCACTAGTAATAACAAACCAATATGTTCACTACATACATTCTACCACCCTCCAGGGAATAACCTCACCTTCATTGAACACCTCATGGATATTCTAGCGACAAATGACGGAGTTCATAATATTCAAATATTCCTTGGTGACTTCAATCTTCATTGGGATGACCTGGATAACCCAGGGGTCAATCGCCTCAAAACTTTCCTCTCAGACCTTAACCTTACTCAAATCTGTAACAGCCCCACACATGATAAAGGTGCAACCCTCAATCTAGTAATTTCCAAAGCTAGAATCAATCCTACCATGTGACTGGTCTGACCACCACCTCATTACATTCCACATCAATGAATCAGTGAAATTACTCTCTGTACAACCCATGAGAACGAAAATTTGGAAGAGGAATTTAAAAAATCTCGGTTACGACTTATTCTCAACCTCCAATCACAGCATCCTGCTTGCCCCAGAAGGTTTATCTGACGTACAAAGTCTGACTAACCATTACTTTCACGCTATGAACATGGTACTAGACAAACTGGCACCCCTACAATTGAAAAGAGTCACCACAAAAGACGCAAAAACCTGGTATGATGGCAGGCTAAAGGAAGGCAGATGATCCCTAAGATCAATTGAACTACGGGGAAGATCTGCTCCATCCTCTGGCCACCTTAAGCTTCTAAGAACCAAGAGAATCTCATACTACAGAAAGATCAGACGATGAAAAGCTGACTTCTTCAGTAATCAATTAGACCAAGCCAAGAACCGTCCTAAAAAGCTATTCGAATTAATCAAAGCTCAAACTAAGGGTGTACTCTCCCACTACCAGGATAACCCCAACACACTAGCCAATTGCGAGGAATTTGCTTCCTTCTTTACTATGAAGAAGGAATACATAAAGACAGACCTGCTCAACGACCTAATATCCCTTCCTGACACTCAGATGGTAACTCCATTGACCCTGCTAAGAGCTCCACCAACATGCACTGAAAAGTTGGACCTCAAAAACAATGCATCGTAGTCCCCCTTCAAAACCTACAGTGAAGAAGCTATACTAAAAACGCTAACGGCCTTGAATCCCTCAGCCACTTCACAGACCCTCTTCCCACAAACTACTTAAAAGACTTCCTTCCACTGTTGCTGCCCCAATGGATCAAGATTATAAACACAACCCTCCTCCAAGGAACCATCCCAGAAAACGTTAAAGAAGGGCAGGTATCCCATATCTTAAAGAAGCCATTGGCGGACCCATCGGTCTTGAACAAATATCGCCCAATATCCAACATCCCCACTCTGGCTAAACTATTAGAAAAATGTGTTCACACACAGATTGGCAACAACATAGATCAATTTAATCTGCTCAACCAATATCAATCAGGCTTCCATGCAGGTCACAGTACCGAGTCAGCCATGACCCACTTAATAGATGACACACTAAAAATCCTTGACCAAATTGAATCCTGCTTACTAATCTTGCTCGACCTATCTGCGGCCTTTGACACCGTCAAACACTACAAACTGCTAGATCTCCTGAAATACAGAATGGGATTGTCTGGCTCTGTGCTTACCTGGTTCACCTTTTTCCTCCAAAATAGATCACAAAGATTCAAGGGTAATCAATCCTCATCCGAACCCGGCCCAGACACTTTAGGAGTACTGCAGGGATCATCCCTCTCACCCACACTTTTTAACCTCTTCATGGAACCACTCAGTGAACTTCTCTGCTCCTCTAAGCTCCATTATCACATGTACGCATATCACACACAACTATACATAAATATCCGCTCACTGAGGACATCAAATCTCTCAACACAACGCTTCATAAAACACAGACCTGGCTGGCCAACAACCATTTGAAACTAAAAACCTTCAAAACTAAATTCCTCTTAATCGCTCCCCCCAACCAATCAACACAAGGCCCTACATCATAATACCCCGAGTTATCTAGCTCAGAAACTGGTACTCTCTTGTGGTAACAGATCCACCAGGAGCTCCAGGAATCTCCACTTCTGAAACTGCAAAGATTTGACAAGAAGAAAACATACAACCAGACCTTCTCAGGAATGGCTCCCAGGATCTGGAATGTCTTGCCCCCAGAAACGAGACAGAACCCTTCTACTGCCTCTTTCAAAAAAGAAGTGAAATCTATTCCATGGCTAAATTTACTTGAATGATTTCTACATCCGATTAATATATTTGCTTGCCTGTCTTAAGTTACTACTCTGGATTAGACACATCCCTTTTTTCTTTGGCTATGTTTGTCATTGTTTCTTACATCTGTCCTTGAAAGCGCTCTGATACCCGCAAGGTTCTTGTTCGCGCTATATAAAACCTTCAAAATAAAATAAATGTGTCCACGGTCCATCTTCTGCCATGTTTAGTTCTCCATTTCCTTCTCTCCCTGTACTGTGATTCCCAGTTTAGGCCTGTTACTCCTTATCTTCCCTTCACTTTCCCTTCCTCTCTTGATTTAAATCCTGTGCCTTGATTGCCCCTGTGTTCTGGCATCCCTCTTTGAAATCCTTTGCCTTGCTTGCCCCTTAAGTTCTGGCATCCCTCTTTGAAATCCTTTGCCTTGCTTGCCCCTTATGTTCTGGCATCCCTTTTTGAAATCCTTTGCCTTGCTTGCCCCTTATGTTCTGGCATCCCTCTTTGAAATCCTTTGCCTTGCTTGCCCCTTATGTTCTGGCATCCCTTTTTGAAATCCTTTGCCTTGCTTGCCCCTTATGTTCTGGCATCCCTTTTTGAAATCCTTTGCCTTGCTTGCCCCTATGTTCTGACATCACTCCCTTTATCTGTACACTCGCACTCTTCATTACACATCTCTCTGGAATCTTTAAAAGCTAGTTTTTCTTCAAGAGGTGGTCCCTATTACTGTTAATTACTTTCCAGCTGAACCGCCCTTTCTTCACCTGTTCATGTTCATTATTATGTTCAGCTTTTATTGCTCGTCATTGTTCTCTTTACATCGCTTAATTGTAAGTGCTTTATAAATGAAATAGAAAAAATGAAGTTATGCTTTTGTCCCCCTCTTGAAGTAGGCTTTCACTTGAAGGTTTTTTTAGGCTCCATCAATGAGGCAGCAATATATAACGTCTTGTCGGTGTAGACTGCAAAGACGAGGAAATTACATAATCACACAAAATGAGCATGTTACAATATATGAAGAGATTTGCATCTTTCCTCCAAAGCCATCAAAGTGGCTTTAAATGTCAGAAAGCATTGTGTTGATTGATGCTATGGTCTTTACAAAGTGACGCATCTAGGTAGATGCGTCACTTTGTAAACCCCTGCGCCACATTATACCTGCACCAGGTATAATGTATGCAAGGGGGGCGTATTGACGCAAGGAAGAATCGTAGAAGTGACGTCGTGAAATGTATGAGATTTCACTGCGTCACTTTCAGGACGCTGTTACGTCAAAATCTTGTGCCTGCCTCACAGCAGGCGTAAGACTCAGCAGGCGTAAGGCGCAGGCCCTTTCACATGGGGCTTGCCCCATGTCAAAAGATGCATTGCTGGAGTTGCGTCACTTTTGTGACATACTCCAGCAATGCGTCTCTTTTGCGCTTACAGGCACGTCAGAAATACTGACGTATCTGTAACTACTTGCGACATGATGCGTCATACATTAAATATGACGCATCAGGAATGTCGCAAGGAGTGCACAGTGATAAGTGACGCATCGCTGCTTTCACACAGCGATGCGTCATTTCTCATAAATGAGGCCCATCGTGCGCAGTAAGCTATTATTTACAAAAAAACACAAACATGCGATCCATAAAAAAAGTGCTTAAGTTGTGCGGGTTCTGCAGGTAGTAGGCACCCACACTCACTCACTCATTTTGGGGGACAATGAGTTACTTTTCAAAGAGAATGGCAGAAAGGGGATACAAAAGAGGAAGAGAATGATAAGAAAACAGTGACAAAGAATAAAAACAAGGATGAGATAATGCAGAGTACAATACAGAGGCAGGAAGTGGAAGATGTTGGAAGAGAGAGGCATTGGTGGAATCAAGTTTAGGCAGTCTTGCATTTCAGCAACCCCCGGAATGCATCATTTAAACTATAGGGCTCCTGTTTCCTTTATTTTAAGCTGAGCCTAGGCAGAGTGCATGCACTGTCTCTCAACCGGCTGTATCTCCTCTGTGGGCTTAGAGCTTGTCCATCACTTTCCTTTTGTTCCTTCGTGAGCTTGAGGTGTTTCCCCTGCTGATGGGTACTGACCCTATTACTTGTAGGCTTTTACTTCTGGCTATTTATGTTGGTCTCAGCGCACAATTTCTTTTTTTCAGAGGAGCCTATCTCCCAAGCTTTAAAATCAGCCACTTTCATGGTTCCCTGCTTGTCTGCACCGCCCATCTCTGCATGCAGTTTCCTTAATGTCCACTCAATCTACCTGTGCAGTGCCGTCCCCAAACCACCACCTCCCGTCATTGCTGCTTGTGTCTGCTTGGTTATTGCTACAGGGAGAGGATGCAGTGTCTAAACTGCCGACTTTGGAGCTTGGTAATCATGTTCGAGTCTCGGCCATAGAACTATAAACCTGCTGAGCTGTTTTTGCACGGGTAGAGAGGGGGTTAAAGGTGGAATTGACGAAGGCATTATGCAGGCTGTTAAGTAAAAAGGGAAGTGCATTGCAAAATGCTGAGGTCGGTCACCTGGCTCCCTGCCAAGCATAGCTTTCTTTACTACAGCTGAGAGCTTTCTATTTATTTATTAATTTATTTTATTTATATAATTTATAAATCATCACTCTGTCACTTAATAGGTATCCAGGGTAGGAAGAGTGAATAATTCCTACACTGTAAGCAGTAATTACCCACCTACCCACTGCCACTGTTAAGCCGACCATCACGTCCTGGGATCCCGTGATAGCCGAACTCATCCCAGCGACCATGAAGATAACTCACTCTGGAACCCCTATGGACCCCTTCTCACCGCACATCTTCCACAGGACCGCCACCGTCATCGCACCAGAACTAGGACGCACCATCAATGCCTCCCTCAAATCCAGCATCTGCCCAGATGACTGGAAATGAGCGTAAATAAAACCCCTCCTCAAGAAACCATCAGCTGACCTAACAAATCTGAAAAACTACCTGCCCATCTCGCTCCTTCCCTTTGCGGCCAAAGTCACAGAGAGAGTTGTAAACATCCAGCTGACCATCTTTATAGAAGAGAACTCCATCCTGGACGCCTCCCAGTCGGGATTCCGCAGCAACCACAGCACTGAGACTGCCCTCCTCACCACCACTGATGACATCTGCATGCTAGTCGTTCAGGGACACAACACAGCCCCCATCCTACTAGACCTCTCCGCAGCCTTCGACATTGTTTCACATTGCACTCTCGCAGCCAAACTGCACAACGCGGGAATTCAAGGAGCCGCCCTCGACTGGATCCAATCCTTCCTCTCCGTCAGAACCCAGACGATCTGATCCCTCCCTTCCTCTCCAAACCCATGGAAATCAACTGCAGAGTAGCCCAGGGATCTTCACTCAGCCCCACGCTCTTCAACATCTACATGGCCTTCCTCACCGCTATTGTCAGACAGCATGGGTTCAGCATCGTATACTACGACGACGACACCGAGCTCATCCTCTCGCTCACTAAGAATCCAGAAGACACCAGACTATATTTCCAAGAAAGCATGAAGAACATGGCAGCCTTTATGAAGGACAGCTGCCTGAAGCTAAACTCAGAGAAGACTGAGGTTCTCATCCTCGGTCCCTGCACCTCTGCCTGGGACAACACCTGGTGGCCCTCTGCCCTCAGGGGGCCCACCCACCCCTACAGACTACACTTGGAACTTCAGCATTATCATTGACTCCTCTCTCTCCATGAACTGCCAGATCAACGCAGTCACCTCTACCAGTTTCAACTGCCTCCACATCCCCCATAAGACCTTCAAGTGGATCCCCTCTGACAGCAGAAGGACCGTCACCCACGCACTCATTACCAGCAGACTGGACTACGGCAACGCCCTCTACGCTGGAATCAACAAAAGTCTCCAGCACAGACTCGAGACCACCTAGAACTCCGCAGCCAGACTCGTCCTAGGGACAATGCACCATGAGCACCTGACCCAACAGCTACGAGGCCTCCACTGGCTCCTATCGAGAAGAGGGTCAGCTTCAAACACCTCACCCACGCCTACAAGTCCCTCCAAAAAATCGGACCCAAATACCTCAACGAGAGAGTATTCTTCCACATACCCAAGAGGAACCTCCGCTCCACCGACCTCACCCTGGCAGAGCCCACAGACACAGAACCGGCAGGAGAGCTTTCTCCACATCGCAGCCAAAACATGGAACGAGCTACCTGTGAACATCAGATGCTCCCTGACCCTGCACATGTTCAGAAAGGCCCTCAAGACCTGGCTCTTTGACTGTTCCGGAGCCGCCCTACCCCTGAGATCCTCACAGGTGAGTAGCGCGCTATTGATTGATTGAGTAATTAAGCTTGCTAAGAGAGACAGTGTTTACTACTATTTCACACCTTTAGGGAACAGCTAGGGGTCTCATTTATGGGGTTTTGACGTAGGGCAGAGCCATATGCAATCTTGCTGCGCTGCCCTACGTCAAAACAAAAGGGCAGGAATTAATCATTCATTTGTAAAGCGCACTACATACCTGTGAGGGTCTCAATGCGCTGGGGGGGGAACGCTACTGATCGGACAGCCAGGTGTTGAGTATCCTACTGAAGGTCAGCAGGCCTTGGGTCTGTCGTACGCTCAGTGGGAGGCTGTTCCATGTCTTGGCGGCGAGGTGGGAGAAGGATCTACCACAGGTGGTTGTTCTTCAGATGCGCGGGACGGTGGCAAGTGAGAGGTCGGCGGAGCGTAGCTGGCGGTCGGGGATGTAGAAGGAGAGCCGCCTGTTGAGGTAGGCTGGGCCAGTCTTGTGCAGTGCCTTGTGTGCATGGGTGAGGAGCTTGAAGGATATCCTCTTGTTGACGGGGAGCCAGTGCAGGTTTCTCAGGTGGGGGTGATTTGGTTGTGGCGTGGTACGTCTAGGATCAGTCATGCCGAGGCGTTTTGGATGAGTTGTAGTCATTTGATGAGCTTGGTCGGGGCACCCGTGTAGAGGGCGTTTCCGTAGTCGAATCTGCTGCTGATGAGGGCCTGGGTGACTGTCTTTCTTGTATCTGTCGGGATCCATCTGCAGATCTTGCGGAGCATGCGGAGGGTGTTGAATCAGGAGGAGGAGACAGCATTAATTTGCTAGGTCGTTGAGAGTGTTGAGTCGAGGATGATTCCCATGTTGCGTGCGTGGTCGGTGGGTGTTGGAGCTGCCCCCAGTGCCATCGGCCACCAGGAGTCGTCCCAGGCTGAAGGGCTGGAGCCGAGGATGAGAACCTTGGACTTGTCCGAGTTCAACTTCAGACGGCTGGTCTTTATCCAGTCGACGACAGCCTTCATTCCTTCGTGGAGGTTGGCTTTGGCTGTGATGGGATCCTTGGTGAGGGAGAGGATCAGCTGAGTGGCGTCGGCGTAGGAGATTATGTTGAGGTTTTGCTGTCGGGCTACATGTGCGAGTGGGGCCATGTAAATGTTGAACAGCGTTGGGCTGAGGGAGGATCCCTGGGGTACGCCGCAGATGATCTCGGAGGCTTTGGAACAGAATGGGGGGGAGGCGGACGCTCTGGGTTCTGCCGGAGAGGAAGGAGGTGGTCCAACCCAGAGCCTTGTCTCAGATCCCTGCAGCGTGGAGGAGTGCCTGTAGTGTGTGGTGGCAGACGGTGTCAAAGGCGGCAGAAAGGTCTAGGAGGATGAGTGCTTCGGTCTTGCCATTGTCCAGCAGGGTCCTGAAGTCATCGGTGGTGGCGATGAGGGCAGTCTCGGTGCTTTGGTTGCTGTGGAACCCTGACTGGGAAGGGTCCAGGATTCTGTTTTCTTCGAGGTATCGGGTTAGTTGTCTGTTGACGGCTTTTCAATAACCTTGGCTGGGAAGGGGAGCAGAGAGATGGGCTGGAAGTTCTTGAGGTCTCTTGGGTCTGCCATAGGTTTTTTGAGTACGGCGTTGATCTTGGCGTGTTTCCAGATCCCTGGGAAGGTTGCGGTCTCAAGGGAGAGATTGATGACGTTGCGCAAGAATGCGCCGTATCTCTGCAACACTGTGCATTCCTGTCCTTTTCCCCAGCGCCAGCCCACAATGGGCTGCTGTGCGCCAACGCAGGCACCCTTGCACCATGGTGCAAAGGTGCCTGCGTTGCAGGGCTGATTGATTTTGTGCAGAAAGGTGTCCCTTCCTGCACAAAATCAATCAATTCAGTTGATTTCCGTTTTCTAAGTGTACTACAGAATGCAGCACACAGAAAAAGGAAAGCACGTGGAGAAATTAAAACATTTCTCCTCATTGCGCCTCCTTAATGCCACCCCTGGGGTGGCGTTAGGTTCTGATGCATTCCCATGTTTACGATTTCTCGTATATCTGGAATGTGTCAAGTTCCATGGGTGTTGTGTGGGAACACCCACAGCAACATCCATGGAACGCCCCTTTCACGCAGTTTTCTGTGTGAAAGGGGCATATATTTATAAGGCCATGAAAAGACACGTAAAGTGGCTTTACATGGCAGTATAAATATGCCTTGGCACATTGCGCCACCTGAATGTAAAAAAAGTGACATTCCGGTCACGCAAAAGTGATGGAAGGGCATCATAAATGAGGCCCTAGTTTGTTAGTGCCTTTCTAAAATGTTGCACGTTGGGGGGACAATCTTAGGATTTCTGGATAATTGTTTCATAGATGAGCTGCTGCAATCATGAGGGCTCCCACCAGTGGCTTTGTCTGAACTGTTTAGACATGTTGGCTCTGTGGACAGCTTGCGTCTGGCATTCCCAGCCAACTTAAAGCCCTGCCATCTGCAGAACTTAGGATAAACCACGAAGTATCCTTTGATCTGGTGGTATCGTAGGTTAGTTAAAAGATTACCAAAGGGTAAATACAGGACCTAGGATACCACCAGATTAAAGGATACTTTAGTAGTTTATCCTAAAGTATTTTAACTGATGAACTGGACCCAATCACTGCCCGGAAATATTAGAAATATCTAAGAACTCCCTCATAAAAGCCCCATTCTGAGGTTGTCTGCCCTGGTTGTACATCTTACCAGGATGGGAAGAGGTGGCAAACGATGAAGCATGTCACATGACATGATCGAGCCATCCAAGTCCAATTCTTGTAAATGCCTTGAGATTAGGTTAAGCACAGTTAGCAGCACACATGAACTCTTTGTGTCCCTGACAATGACCTGCTTACCAGCTGAATAGGCAGATGGCAGACCTTTGAGGGCACCATGCCAATCTTCGTATTTATTTAGGTTATTAAGGGTAGGCGTGAGCCCGATATCATCCTACAATCTCTCCCTTTGGTGTGATATAATCTGCAGAACGTTGGCACTCTGCTTTGTATCTGATCAGTCCTGTCACTGCCAGCTCATCAAACACAGCAGTCATCCCAAAGTGATACTTATTCTGCCGAAAACTAGCACCATAAGTTAGTCTGTTCTTTCAGATGATTCGTGTTATATGCTGCGTTCATATTACAAAATCTTACTTGAAACATTTGCATGTATGATGTTTTCAGGTGTGGGTATTAGAAGCAATAAGAGCTTGAAAGTTAAATTCATATTCACATTTTAATATCATGGAAACTGGCTGCTCAGAAATAACACACATAGTTAAAAGTTTATCGCTTAACGCCTGCAGATGATTTGTTTCTTTAAGGTCCCTTTCTTTGTTTGCTTTTGTCCTGTTTTTATTTCTATGACATAGCTAAACATCCATGTCGAGCAATGAGATGCAAAGTACGTAGGTCCCTGGGGGCGTGGCTTGGCACCCGTAGGTGATGGCGGCGCCTGAATGAGGCTCTGCCGCGGCACCGGGAGACTCGCCTTTCAAAATCCCTGGTTCCTGTGTTGGAGGCTCGGACCTGCCGTCGGAATACCTCCGCAATGCTCTGGGACCCCTGAGGCATTTCCATCTCTGAAGGTGACGACGGAATTTATTGCCCTGCTTCTGAGGGCGCTTTGCTGCTTGCGGCCGCCATTTTGCGTGTCCCGAAGCGGAGCGCCCCTCTGCTGAAGACGAGCGCGTCTTGCATCTCTTCCTCTGCTTGACGGTCGCTTGACCCTCGGAAGTCCCTCGCAGCTCCTGAGAAGTCTGAGCCTCCTGAAACATCCTAGAGGAGGTGTCTACAAGTGAGTGCACACCTTTGTTTCCAGCGCGGCCGCCATTTTGTACCCTTCGGTGTATTTTCATCTACATGCCAGCATGTTTGCTCCACTTCCCCCGCGCCTTTTGGCTTCGCCTGGACCCTTATAATGCCTCATTTGTTACTTTATCCTGTGGGACTTCATTATCTTAAACCAGCGTTTTGACGTAATGTAGAGGCGGTAGACTACTTGCCGTCCCTATTGATTTGTGCATTTTCCTGAGAGTTGCTTCAGCGTCACAGAGGCTTCCTCCTTGGTTACTCTTCAACTGGATGGCGATTGTAATGTAATGTAAGGGACATTTCTATCGCGCAACTTTCACTCCAAGGAGTATCAGGCGCGCACACAACTCAGATGGAAAAGTTGGAAGGAAAAGGGAAGTCCTGCATTCTACACCACAATTACACCAAAGTCCTACATATAACTATTTACCTTTTGCTTGCAGGCTTGGCTTTTTTGGATATCCTTTCTGCCTCAGCTGGTTCTTTCCACGCCTTTATTTAAATTATGCATTGCATTTATCCTGGGAGCCCTGCCAATCTGTTTCTGCTTTTACTGGTTCAGCAGTCCTCCTTGCGTGACCTATATTACGTCTGCGAATTCTCCTTGTCTGCATTTTCGACCTGACTGCCTCCTCACTTCGTCAGTCGTACCTGCTATCCTCCATGCTTAATCCCTTTCCTCATATCAACCATGATTGGTACCTCGTCACTGGACCTGCCTTCTAGTGACTTTTTTCGCCACAAACAGTGCCTTCTTTTTTTGCTGTCTTGCGCTGTTACAATACGCTTTTTACACGTTTTCCCTTTGTTTCTTCAGCTTCTTTTTATGGGACGACTAAAACCTATGTCTCGCCTACCGTCCAAATTGCCTACAAAGGTGGCTTTTGTGAAGAACTCTAAAGTTTTTTCAGCTCTCTCCCAATTAGAAGATTCTCTTGCTTCGTCTGGATCGGAGGCAGCCATGGATTCTTCTTCTCAGCCAACATCAGGGAAACCACTGTTAAAAGACTGAAAAAAGATCCTCCTTTACCGCCTAAGCCATCGACACCTGTATCTATGGAACTTTTGCTGGAAGAGATATGATCATTTTGCCCTTTTCTTGAGGAAATTGGGTCATTGCACCCTTTCATGGAGGAAACCAATGCCAAACTTCAGGTTCTAACAGGCAATTGGTCACAAATCGAGACAAGGGTTTCTTCGGTTGAACATTCTGTCGCATCTTTTCAGGACACTAAAGCCACAGTTTTGCATCTGTCTTCGCAGGTGGGCGCTCTTCAGAAACAAGTGGAGGAGTTAGAAAACAGAGGCAGGCGTAACAACCTTCGCATTTATGGCTTGGTGGAAGGTCTTGAAGGCTCGGACCCGCCTGATTTCTTTAAATCTTTCCTTCCCAAGTTGCTCCACCTACCAGAGGGTACGTCTCTCAACATCCAGCGTGCTCATCGTCTTGACCGTCTACCTACGTCTCTTTCCATGTCACAACGCCCAAGAGGCGTCATTCTCTACTTCTTGGAGTACACCGATCTCTTGAAAGTTCTAGCAGCTGCCAAGGCTCTTCCTAAATTGACATGGTCTGACTCTCCATTGTTTTTCGCCCAGGACTATGCCTAAGCAACTGCGAATCGTAGGAAGGCTTTCCTAGGCATGAGAGAGGTCCTTCGCTCCATGGGTGCTCGTTATGGCTTGTATCATCCCTGTTTGTTTAAAGTCACCTATAACAACAAAACGACTGCCTTCGAAGACCCAGTGAGACTGCAAAGCTTCATTAATGCACATCAGACCTCTGCCATGGATGCCTCTGGTCCTTCATCCTCTTCCCCTGGCTGAATTGTAGTTTTGCTTGTCTATTTATTGTTCTCGTTCTTTCTTCACATGGTTTTTCCCCTTTGGTGTTCTTCCGCTTGTTCCATCTCTTGCTTGGCATTGTTGCTGTTTGTTTCATGTTTCTGGCTGATTTGTGGTTATGCCTGCCTATGTCTTTTTCTTTCGTTTTGTCGTCATGGTTATTCCTTTTTGGCGTTTTTCACTTGTTTGACTGTTTTCTCTCTTGCGATGTTTTCTTAATGTTCGTTTCACGGTCTTTTTATAGATTAAAGTTTCGTAACTCATTACTGTTTTTCCCCTTCTTTGTCTCCACAGGAACCCTTCTTTGTCTGATGAAGTCTTCCCGGTTCCCTGCCCGGCTGACCTCAGTTGTGTTGCCTTACCTACTTGGCCCCTTCCCCCCTCGACTTCTTCTCGTCTTCCTCTTTTTGTAGGTATGTTTCCCTAATGTTTTCTGTATCTTCTTTGTTTTTTGTTCTTGTCCTCTTCCCTTCCCCCCATGTCTCGATTTCCTTCTTTGCATAATGACGATGATTTTCTTTTTTCAGGTTGTATTTCCTCTTCTTTCATTTTTGCTAATTGTTTTTCTCCGCTTTCTCATCCACTCTTCTACATTACTTTTCTTTCTTCCACTTCTTACTTCTTAATCGTGGGTCTTTTTCCTATTCATGCATATATTTTCACTGCACATTGCTTTCTTCTTGTTCAACTCACTTTCTTCTTGTACTTCTAATCACTTCTCTCTTCTTTCTTGATTTACTCACTTTTATTGATTTCATTTTGGATTTCTTATTCTACAAATCTGTTGCTTTACTGTATAAACTATGTCTTTTAATATAATCTCCTGGAATGTTAAGGGTATTAATTCTCCAATTAAACGACAGCGCATTTGTCTCACCTAGCTAAACTAAATATTGACATTGCATTTCTTCAAGAAACTCACCTTTCTGATATAGAATCTGAAAAGCTTAAGAGAGGTTGGGTTGGTGAAGTCTTCTATTCACAAGGTGATGGCAAGCGCAATGGTGTTGCTATTTTATGTCGCAGGTCACTCCCTTTCACAGTTATTTCTCAAGAATCAGTTACTAATGGCAGATGGACTCATGTCAGACTATCGCTTAGAGGTGTTCCAATCTCTCTTCTTAATGTTTATGATCCCACAAACGGTGAACCCATTTTTTGGGCTGAGTTTTCTCCCCGCATTACCCAACTCATGGATGATAATTTCATCCTTGCGGGAGACTGTAATCACCCTTTTGATCCCTTTTTGGATAGGAAGTCTGATGCCACTTATATTCCCACAAAGCCACATAAACTCTTTACTCAAGCTATTTCACAACATGAGCTTGTCGATTCCTGGCGTTTATGTAACCCGACTTTGCAAGAGTTTACTTTTTACTCACCCCATCATCGTTCCCAATCACGACTTGACTATATTTTTGTTTCCCATGCTCTTGCTCAAACGCTCACCGCGGCGGAAATTGGTCCAATATTGCTCTCTGATCATGCCCCTGTAGTAGTTAGTCTTAAGGTTCTACCCAAAATTGATGGTCCTAAAAGGTGGCGTTTTAATAATGCCCTCCTTCTAGATCCCAAGTTCACTCCCTTCTCCACTCTTTTGCTGAATTAGGTTCTTCCTCTGGCACTTTCTCGGACGCACACATTTGTTTAATACCCAAACCCGGGGAAGATGTCCAATATTGCAAAAACTACAGACCCATCTCCCTAGATAATATTGACTATAAAATCTTTGCCAAATCATTAGCGATTAGATTGGACCATTTGCTTCCTGACCTTCTAGGTGATGAACAATCAGGCTTTAAAAAATGATTCTAATTCATGAAATTGATTATGTTTTAGCTGTATATTTCAGATAGAATTTGTGGCTCATGAAGAAGGCATCTCTGAAACGCCGAAACGGACGTCGGAAAGCATTGCCACTCTATGGTCTTTTTAATATATGATTCATTTTTTGTTAATTTTGTATGATTTGTCAATTTTGGTTTCTCATTGAGTTATTTTATTGAATTTTATGTAATAATGACATTTATGTATAATTTGTTTTAATATGAACAATTGATTTTGCTACGATATACACACAGCTGACTTCCTTTCCTCCACTATTTGGCACAATAAATACCTTTTACTCCGGTGTAAGCCTATTTTCTGGAAATCTTGGAGAACCAAAGGTTTGCTTTGGATTTCGCAGTTATTCTCACAATCCACCTTCTTGCCCTTCCACACTCTTCGTTCCACTTTTGATTTACCCCTCTCTTTTGCTCCTAAATACCTCCTCCTTAAAGCGTCAGTCGTGGAAACTTACAACAAACTTTCCAAGTCTATCCCTTCTTTCATCTCACCTGATCCTATTAATCAACTTCATTCTACTTTACAAACCCTTCCTAAAGCCTCTGTCATCTATAAACACCTTCATGCACATACACTTCCCTGACCCAAATCATAGGTGGAAGAGCATTGGGGGAACGATTTTTCCATATTATGGCCAATTTCTCTTTGGGACAAGATTTGGACAAAGATTCGTAAAACTTCTAGGGCTGCATCTTTAACGCAATCTATATTTTTTATCTATAATCGTTTGTTACACACTCCTTCTACCCTTCACAAACGTTTCCCTACCACATCAGATACATGTTGGTCTTGCTCTGCACCTAATGCCACTTTATTTCACATGTTGTTCATTTGCAAGAAGGTACGCGCCTTCTGGTTACAAGTTTGGGCACAAATTAATGTTATTTTTTCCACTAGAATTCCATTTTCCCCTATCCAGATCTTTTTGGGTATTCTCTCCCCTTGTTGGGACCAGATTGATCTCAATGTTCGTATTGTTGATTTATTATTGGCTGTTGCATTTCAACAAATTACTATTAATTGGAAGTCTGCGTCCACTATTACTTTCAAAGCATGGTGGTATAATGTCTGTCACAATCATAGACTTGATACTGCTTTTGTTTTTCCTGCCCTGTTGGCAGCTAAGCGTGCTGATTTATGGCTTCCTGTTTCGCTGTATTTAGATAATTGTACAACTCGCTCCTTTCGTCCACGACCTGCTCAGCAGGAGGTTTCTAAACCCCCCTGATACCCTTTTTCTTTCCTCATGTTCTGCTAAAATGTTTAACTGCATAGTTATATTTGCATTTGTTTTATTGTATATTTACTGTACCCTTTCTTTGTACTTCTCGATACCCATGATTAGTTTATTATGTTTCGAATTGCTCATTTCATTTTGCATTGTCTTTTGATATCATTCTTGGGATTCCCCTTCCCTTCCCATCCCCGTATTGTTTTCCCTCATAACTCTTCACTTATATTTTGTATTATTACCTTGCATTACTATTAATAAACTTATTTTGAACTAAAAACAAAAGTACGTAGGTCCCTGCCTAAGGGCATGGATTTGAGAAACTGTGTTGAAGCTCCACCTAAACACCTTTGATTGGCAACTTGTTAGTTAATCAGAGAGCTAGTAAGGGTCACGCTGCAGAGGAGCAACATGCGGCTACAGTGATCCTCCAGCCCAGCCCAGCTGGAAAGCAAGGGAAGTTTTTCCCCAAGTGCTCGGGAGGCACCTATAAACTAATAAACGGCAACAAAGTTGTAACACAGAATAGACAGTGACCTGGGCGTAGGCATCGCCGAGCTGCGGCCCACTCCAGCTGCTGGCACCCCTTTGTTACCCTTCACCCCGCTGGTACCCCCTGGCCTGCAGGCCATTTCCCGGGTCAATCCTTGCATTTTGCTACTTGATGCAGCACGTTTTGAGTTGACAACTACAAGTTTGTGGTCCAGGTAATTTGTTTCCAATTATTGACAGTGCTTTAAATGGGAAAAAATAAGTGCAGGTACTCATTATTATGAGCTAGAGGTGTGGCAAGTGGGCGGGGCTAGGGGCGGGGCTAAGAGCAACATATGATGATACATAATGAATTCTGTACCAGTTGCAGCCACTATAAAAACACATGAAAAATATGTGTATGTAAACTAAACAGGTTAACTCGTTACACAAAATGAAATCCAAACAGGATGATATGGGAGCAGTTCCTCGTTTTGTAATATTTGCTGCTTTTTAATGCCATACTGCTTTTTTGTTGTTGTTTGGCACAATACTATCTACTCTCAGGCATACATACACACACACACACACGCACACACTCACATACACACTCACACTCACTCACACTCACTCACACACACTCCCTCTAAAATCTCCTGAGTGTCCTGATTCTCTCCCTCTTTCCCTCACTTTTCTCTCACAGAAAAACAGGCACACACAAGTCGGCAAGCACACAGACATAAGCAAACACTCACAAAAAGTCTCAGGTGGGATTAAAGCCATTTTAAATCCTTACCTCCCATGACTTTCTAAATTGCTGCTGTCCATGTTCTGCCTCCATACCTGTGTTTGCCCAAATGCACACAATAGTGATAATGCAGACATGCCAACCCTCCCGATTCAGGCGTGAGACTATCGATTTCAGGGCTAGTTTCCCGCCTCCCGATTCCTGCAAGCGAAAACCCAATTCCTCAGGGGTTTCAGCTGACAGGGCTTGGTATTGTGTAACGTGCTAATTCTTCCAGAAAATGTCAGAAGGGCGATGCAGGGGCTAGGAGGGGTGAAAAACTAATTAAGCCTCATTAACAAGCGCATAGTCTTTTAAAGACCTGTGAAGTACTCGGGCGGCTGTGTGTGTGCCCTGTTTCAGGGGCGGGGGTGGGGGTGGGGGGCGGGGGGTAAATGCACTGCCAGCAACGTGCCAGGCCAGGTAGTGTTCAACACTTGCATCACTCTTTCTCTGCCTGCCATTGCGCTCCATGCTTCGGAAAGATAAGAAAAAGAACGTGCATTTGCGTTTGAAATGTCTGATCCTGTAGCAGCCACTTCCAAAGCCCATACATGCCAGTAACCCGATTCAAGGACCCATTCTCCCGATTTTTAAAAAAAAATCTCCCACTTTGCTCTTCTGAAATGTTGGCATGTATGGGAATGTGATTAACAGCACAGAGCCTAAATGGGCCCTCCACTGTCAATACTGTGTGATGGTGAACACAGCGACATCATGCAAATGATCCCAATCTGAATAGTTCAACAGCGGTTCTGCTCAGGACTATAGAAGCGCCGTGGCTGTCAAATAGGTTCCAACCATGGCAGCCTCGTGCTCACCAGCACTAGCAGCCAATGAGCCTACCTTTCATGAGTATTGGTACTCTCCTCAGCAGTAGAGACGTGCTACTACACACATTTAAAACAATGCCACTGCCCTTTTCCCTACGACCAGGCTCTTCCTGGTTCCATGCCTTTACATAGGCATGTCCTCTCCTTTCGCCTCTAATCTTATCTCCCTAGTTCTGCTTCTCTTCTTCCCACCTTTTGCTTACTCTCTCCATAAGTCTTCAATTTCCTCACTGTTTATTTCCCTACTTGTCTTCTTTTCTCCCCTCCATTCTGTACTCATCCCCTAAGTTTGCCATCTGGCCAGTATTTTGTTCTGCAGTGTGTGTGTGTCTGTGTGCTTCTGTCTGTGTGCGTCTGGGTGTGTGTGTGGGTGTGCGTGTGTCTGGGTGTGCGTGTGTCTGGGTGTGTGTGTGCGTGTGTGTGTCTGCGTGTGTTTCTGCGCCTGTGTATTTGTGTGTGTGGGTGTGTCTGTGTGTGTCTGTCCGTCTGTATCTATCTGTGTGTATGGGTGGATGACAGCACAACATGATGACGTCACTGAATTATACCAATTACTTTATAACCGGGATCACATTTAAAACTATTAGCCATGGGAGATGGGATGCGCAAACATGGAAGATGACAGCACGACATGATGACGTCACGGAATTATTCAAATTACTTTATTAACAAGACGTATCCACGGGAGGGGCCAAACGGGATAAACATTTTAACTGTAGATAATTATCATGGGAGGGCACGAACACTGAAGAAGGAACTTGGATTATGCAAATTTGAAAATATTAGCCATGGGAGATGGGATGCTCGAACACGGAAGATGACAGCACGACATGATGATGTCACAGAATCATGCCAATTACTTTATAACCAGGATCACATTTAAAACTATTAGCCATGGAAGATGGGATGCACATTTTAAAATATTAGCCCTGGGAGAAGGGATGCACAAACGCGGAAGATGACAGCACGACATGATGACGTCACTGAATTATTCAAATTACATATTAACAAGATGTATCCATGGGACGGGGCCAAACGGGATAAAAATTTAAACTGTAGATAATTATCATGGGGGGGCACGAACACGGAAGAAGGCACTTGGCTTATGCTAATTACTTTATTAACAAGACGTATCCACGGGACGTGCCAGACATCATATGCATATATGCAAACGGGATAACATTTTTTAACTATAGATGATTATCATGGGGGGCACGGACACGGAAGAAGGCACTTTGATTACGCAAATTACTTTATTAACACAGTGATTAATGTTGGAGGGGCTCACAAAGAGAAGCAGCTCCTGTCCTGAACAAAAAAATGCAAAGAAAACCGGCTTTGGCTGTCTTTCTGAACCCATTTACACACCTGATTGAGAGGGCCGGGGGTGAGGCTAAAGCACTTTCAGCTGAACTGTCGTTGCGCATGTGATCAACAGGGAAGGGTCTGTCTAGACCCTGCACTGTTAATCACAGCCTGACGCAAGGCAAGCCCTATTAGACCCCTGCTGTCTCAGGCCAATTCACATGGGCGCTGCTGGAATCACCAGCAGGGACTCTGTAAGAGGCTTGGCGCCCTTACAAGCTCCTGAGAAGCATGGCGTCATCTATCCTGTGCAATAGGAGAGACATAACCGGAGCCTGCAGTCCCGTTTAACAGGGTACCGTACTCTCTCTGGCTAATGAAAAAGTGCCAGTACTGAGGGTCTGAAAATTCAGAAGTGTCAGTACTCAGTACCGGTGAGTACCGGCCCATTTAAAGCACTGATTATTGAGCATTTGACCAACTACATATGCCATCAAATCAACAGGCCCCGTTTCAGATTTATTTGACATCACATTACTGAAATATTTGTGGGTGAACAAACATCTATTGCTCGTTTCTGCTACTGACTAGAGGTGTGTGGTAAACTTCACTCTGTCAGCAGAGTACGCGGAGTTCGGTAAAAACCTTGCAATCCGCTGCGTAGTGGAGTTTACCAGAGCGGGATTCTTGGCAGTGTTCATTTTTATTGACCAGTATGTTGTGTCGTCCGACACTCCAGACCTGATGCGCGCTCAGCTCGAGGCCTCGGTATGTGGTGTGGCTGAATGAAGACACAGAGTCAGTGTTACGTGGGAGACGAGCTCCAGCATCCGTGCGTGAAGTCCCATCACGGCCGCGCCGGCTCAGATTTATTGACTCAGTCACATAACCAGAGGACCACATCAACGTAATTGCAGTCTCAGGGGTCTACCATGAAAACCCCTTCGACCTATGTCCCCAGTGATCTAGTCCGTGTCGCGCCTGTTGCGTCACAGGCCGACAATACATTCCTCCCCAAACAGAATCTAAAATACACCAAACATTCTTACTGACTTCCCACACTCTGAACATGAAAACAAAAGAACAGTCTTACATGAGATGATCTTTTAGTCTGCAGGATGGCTCAGGATTACTTCTTAGATGATAGCGGGAGCTCCCACACCCTTCCACTAGGCCACCAGGAGGCGCCGACCACGAGCCTTTGCAACCTCTGCGCAAGGTACAGACACTTCTGAACCTCTCGTGTTGGTCTTCGGAGAGGCAGGCTCAGACCCTACTCACTCATCTGGCTCAAAACAGTTGGCCTGCACAGGCTCCGGCCCCCCGGTGTCCAGGGATGCCTCAGGAGACAGGTGGAATTTCTTGAAAAAGGAGACATTCCGGGTAACAGTCTCAGCACCCCGCTGGGTAGTAATCTTGGTGCCGTTCCAGTGTGTGCCGACCCAAGGTTCCTTCCTATACGGCAATCAAAACTTGCTGCACCGGGCACGATTCTGCAGGAGGACCGAGTCACCCACTTTCAAGGCTTACGGCTGTGCTCTTAGCCGCTTACTGGCCTGAACATTTTGATGCGGGCGACACCTTTGAATGTGACCTTCCTTCAGAGACTCCGAAAGCCACAGGGAGGATGAGGAATAGAGTCATCCACTGCACGCCCCATGGACAAATGTCCCAGAGCCACTCCAGTGGTAGAGTTTGTCTATATACTCAAAGAAAAGAGAAAATAGCTAATTCCAGGGACTGATGACAGTCATGAGCAATGCAGATAATTAAGTTCAAGTTTAAGTTCAGGAATTTGTATAGCGCACTACTCACCCAGAGGGTCTCAAGGCGCTTGAGGGAGGGTGGGTGCATTACTTGTAATTTTCTTGTGAGCAATGCCCAGAGACGAGAGTTAGTTTGCCACTTCTTGACCCTGAAACGGAGGGCCATTGTCAGTTTGTAGTTCCTGAATGATCGCGTGAGAGGCCATCACTTTTTCCAGCTAGGGGATGATTTCAATCACACTCAACGACGGGAGAACTTCCACCTCATGAAATTTTGAATGGTCATCAATGAGGACAAAGGGGTGTCTCCTGTTTGGAAGGCTCCCAAAGTCCAAACTGACACAAACCCAAGGGGAGCTTGGTCGCGGCTCCGTGATCACCGGCGCTGGAGGGCTTCTTTTTTCAGTGGCCTGGCACCACTGGCATGATCTTACGGCCTCCTCCACCTTTTCGTCCATCAGGGTAAACCACACCTTGGTTCTCAGCCAGGTTTTCCTCTTCACCATCCCCTTATGCCCATACATGTGCAAGTTGTATGACCCTAAAGGTAAGGGCTGTAGGAATAACTAGACAATGGCCACGGAGTAAGCACAATGTGAAATCCTCATTCAGCTCCTGTCGGACATGGTATAAGTTCTCCATAATTCCTTTGGCCTCTGGAGTCTGGAGTGATAATTTTCCATTCATTCTTGGCGGTCTGCCACCGGCCCTGTTTAATGATCAGTATCGCTCACTGAAGACTTTCATCCCGGCGTGTCTCTTCCCCCAACACCTCCATGGACAAAAAAATAGGACACATCCTGGCCGTTATGCAACAAACATATTCTTCTGTGTCCCCGCTCCGCCTCTTCTTCCGGGGTGGTGGCCCTAGGATGACGCAAGAGGTAGTCCGCTCGGTTCTGGGCCCCTGGATGATACTCCACTCGGCAATTGTATTCCTGCAACTGCAGCATGCATTTCTCTATCCGAGGAGGTGGTTTGGAGGCTTGTGGTCTGTGGCTACGATGAACGGATGTCCATAAACATATAAATGGAAATGTCGGCATCCCCAATGGATGGCTATCGCTTCCTTCTCTATCTGAGAATACCTCTGCTCCGTGTCTGTTAAGGATCTACTAGCAAAAGCCACAGGGGTCCAATCTTTTTCAGGCTGGCCTGCTGCAAAAGAACGGCCCCTAGCCCTTTTGGACTGGCATCAACAGCCACAATAGTCAGCCTCCTAGTTTGGTATTGGCAGACAGAGCATCCTTGATGGCTTGGAATTCGGCGTCATGTTCCGGACCCCATGTCCAATGGACTGCCCCTTTGGTTAGATCTCTCAGCATCTGAGTGAGGGTGGTGAGATCTCGAATGAATCTGCCAGAGTAATTAACCATGCCGAGGAAGCTCCTCACCTCAGTGACATTGGTGGGATCAAGAGCCATCTTGATGTCTCATACCTTATCAAGATCCGAGGTGACACCCGAGGCTGAGAACACATACCCAAAAACCTAGAGCTGTTGCTTTAGGAACTCGCATTTGTCCCGGTGGAGGGTAAGGCCAGAATCTTGGATTCTCTGAAGCACTTGGGCCAACCTGGCATTGTGCTCTGCAATGGTGGTGGCATATATGAGAATGTCATCACTGATGTTCACCACTCCAGGAAGATCTAGCAATAGTTCTTGGATCAAATTCTGGAATACCTCAGCCGCACTTGACACCCCAAAGCTCAGGCGGGTGTGTGTCGCCTCAGGCCCACATGGGTGGCTAAGGTCTTGATGTAGCGTGACTCTTCGTCCAGCATCAATTGATGGTATCCCGATCTGAGGTCGAGCTTTGAGAACCAGCACACCCCACTCAGTTCCCCAATAAGATTGTCTATCGTGGGAGTGAGGTGTCTTTCTCTCTTGATGGCAGCATTGGACAGTCTCACGTCGACACAGACCCGCACCTCACCTGGCTGTTTTGGCTTGCGGGTGACGACAATGGAGGACACCCACGGGGTGAGCCCCTTGACTTTCTCTATGATTCCTGCGGTTTCCAGTTTCCTCAGTTCCTTTTCTACCAGCGGTCTAAGGTGAAATGCAATGCGTCTGTGCCGTAGTGCTACTGGCTGCACCATGGGGTCTCTATGCAGGTGGATCTCTTTCCCTTTCAGTCGCCCAATTCCGTCAAATACTGCTGAGAACTCAGCAAAAATTTGCCGAACTTTCTCCGGATGAATTCCAATCATCACCACGCCCAGGTCTTCTGCGGCTCTACATCCTAACAGCATGCCCTGTCCATCTTCGGCAACATACATTTTGGATGTTACAGAGTTGGAGCCATACAAGAGGGTCATCTTGAACTTGCCCCGCATCACAAGCCGCTGATCTTGTCCATACGCAAAGATCTTGATGGCATGGATGTTAGGAGGGGTGTTGGTTTCAACGCCTTGTACGCTTCGGCAGACATGATGTTGATGGTTGCCCCTGTATCTAATAAAGCCGTGACATTTTGATCTCCGACACGTACCTGACAGTGTGGGAGATGGCGTGATGTCTGGGCAGCTGCACCTCTCACAAACGCCAAATGAACCGTCTTTTCTTCACCTTCATCATCGCCCATATCACTGTTTCCCCCCCGCGCTTCGGGGATGAGGTTGACCGTAAGCCTATGCCTACTGTTCTTCCAGGATCGACATACTCGCTCAAAGTGATTGTTTTTTCCACACCCCGTGCACCTCTTTCCCTTAGCTGGACAGTCTGCTGCTCTCTGGGGGTTCCCTCTGCAGTATCTGCACTGTCAGGTATTTGTGTACTCTTTTTGGCTCGGCTTGTTTGACGGTTGTGTCACCACTGCATTGACTGGTACCGCCTTTACTGACATTGAAAGGGCTGCTGGTGTTTGCAGAGCCGCTTCCATGTGGGTGGCCCTGGCCTGCGACAGTTCTTTAGTCCATCCGAGGGTCGGAATATCATCCAGAGGCTTCCCCAATTCCTCTAGGATTCTTTCTCTAAACTTGGCGGAAGCGCACCCTTGTATGATTTGGCCTCTTATCGCTTCCACCTCGTCATGGAACCTACACGTACTTGCCAGGTTCTGAAGACAAGCATGGAAGTGTTGATTGACTCGTCCACCTGTTGTTGCGCCTGGCAGAAGACGAAGCGCTCGTAATCCTGGTTGGCCATGGGTTGAAAATGCACTGAAAGGTATCAATTAGTGTGAGATGTGTTTTCGGGGGCTGCTTCATTTAATGATTTGGTGATTCTATAAATGTCTTTCCCCCCTAGATGAAAGATCATGGCTCTTTTCTGGTCATCGTGTACCTGAGTGGCCTAAAAAAAACAGAATCCGCTCCACCAATTCTTTCCATCTGGGCGCTTGGGCAGACGGCGGCCCCTCCACCATGAATGGCTCAATGCATGGGCGGAATTGTGGCCATTGTCTTACCCTACTCTGCTACCAGTCTTTGTGTGGAATTAGCCTTGGAGAGTACTGGAGCACCTCTGACCTGCAATCAGGTTCTGTCCTCACTTGTGTGCCTTAGGGACCACCCCGTGCCTCACTGCCACGTGTCTGGGCTTCCTGCTCACCTCCTTATGGGCCTGGCAGGTGTGGCGCCTGGGGTGAAGATGTGCTCCAGATGTACCCGTGCCCCGCCGAGTAGCAGCCAGAAATGGGACACTGCTGAAAAGCCAATGACCTCCTTGGACGCTTTACAGCCAGAATTGGGAAACTGCTGAGAGGCCAAATGCTATCTCTAGACGCTCGCAGAGACGAGCACCTCATGCGTCCCCATCGCACTCACGGCCGCCGGGGAGCAGGTGAGACTTTGTCCTAACCCAACTGGCCTGTCAGAGGCAGCTGAATGTTAAATATGTTTCCCATTACCCATTGGGCACCCTGTCTCTGTTTTTTTACGTTCAGTTGTGACGCCTCACATAGTTATATGGGCAGTTGCAGCAGTCACTGCGCAGCTATCACACAAGATTCATCATACATTAAACATTTTCATCATGCACATTTTATTGTACCTTTGCTTAAATTTACACATAGTTTGTGTTTTCTTTTGAACTTCAAGTTATGTGAGCCAAGTGAACATCACAAAAAGTGACATTCCCGTGGCCATAGGGGCTTGTACATATGCTCCTGAGAGTCAAGGAAATAGAAGGGCAGGTGAACAGAGAGGGAGGATAGAAGTCAAGGGGGTGGAGAAAGGAAACAAACAGGCCAGCAACGAACACAAGGATGTAGAGTAAAAAAGTGCATGGCATTTGGCAAGAACAACTTCATGAAATTAGTCACAATCAAATCACCTTCTGCAACGCCGACCCAAGCTACATTTCAAACTGAGCTTCCAATCACCTCGCCTGTTTGCAATCAGCCCCCTATGATTTACAGCATTCACGTCACGGTTTTAGTAATTGTGTTCAATGTGAATGTGCCCACAGAGCTCGTAACGTACAGCCTTCGATGGTCTGTGTTCTGCGGAATAGAAATCCCTTTTTACAAAGAGAGCTGCTTCATGTAAGTCATGGCAGTCACCAGGATTCTGGTGAAGAAGGTTCCAGTTAGCAGTTGGGCACTGTTGTGTGCTTTAGAGTAATTAAAATGGTTGATTGGTATGATGCTAAATCTGCACTCTTTTAGAGATACTTCTGAAATTTGAGTCATTTTTTAGGAACATGAATTTACTCTTTTTAGGGCTCGTGCCCGTGTTGCAGTGCGCAGCACTGTTGCGCAGCGAGAGCCCTTTTGTAAGGGAATCTGAAAGCTGGTCACACGCTTGTGAGTGTGAGCATGCTTTCGCTGGGTGCCATTGGGTTTACCGTGTTTTTTATTAAAAATAATGCACGCAATTGGGCAAAGGAGGGCGCATGTCCTGCCTTGGCTCCACCCATTCCCACCAGTGGCCAGCACGTGCAGCAGAGCACGTTCGCCTCGCTGCCGCGCCCCCGCTCCTCTGTGGTGCGCGTGCACCACTGGTTTGTTTTGCTTGTTTAAAGTAATGCTCTGGGCCCCAGTGTGACTGTGATTTTAATCCCCTTTGCTTAAACAGGGAAAACAAGTGATGCCGCCCTGTGAGCCTTCGTTCTATAAGTGAGCACCAGTGTTTGGCAATAGCGCCGCGAGGTAAGCAAATCTGGTGAATGAATGTCACCCAAGTGCGGTCCCCTTAATCCATACAGGGTTTTCACAAAAGGCTTCCCCTGCGGGGCACATTCCTGCCATTGTCCCGGGCAGCACACTGAAGCCAGCTCTGGGGGAACTGAGTGCCCTTGAAACAGTCATCAGGCCTTCCGTAAGCCCTTGTTAACACACTGTCCAGACTGATAAAACACTGTCATTAGCCTAAACAAAGAGCCCTCTCTCCGCTGAACCCCTCTGCAAACATCCTCGAAGTTCCGTGGAGCTGGGCTCCCCAGCTGCTGGGCGACTCTACCCTTCACCTGAGCAAAGATCAAGCGACCTGGATTCTCCATTTTTGTGCCAGGAAGCGCCTTGCCATGACTATTAAAGTAAATAATTATTTTAACTAGTTAGATGAGGTGACTGCATGTGAGTTGTGGTGCGTAACCTAAGTCTACAAAATCTACTCACAAATTTCCCGCTCAGTGCTACAGTGCTACAGTGCGGGGGAGATAGGTGCTGTGGGGAATGTGAAACAATGAGTGAAAAACACAGGACATCCGGAAGCCGCATGGACCTCCCGTGTAGTTTTGATAAATTAGAAAGAGGAGGGATTACCAGAAGTGGTGTGACGTGGCGCTCTCTATACACATGCACAGTGGTTTGGAGAAGAAAATAGGCCAGGGCTCCAAAATAGGAGTGGGCCTCATTTTACGAAATAGTGAGTTAAAAAGTGACCCACAAAACTTTTAACTTTCTGAAAGTGGTCTCTGATTGGTAGAGAACCGTCCTAATTTGTGCTTGCACATTCAGTGTGATTGGTAATGTTTGGAAAATCTAGCTGTGAAATTCACTATGTTCCTTCTCCATAAAAAAATATGACATTGACATATCCCAGCTCTTCTACCACAGGATGCAATTGCTTCATTAAACCTGCCTTTGATGAAACCATACCATCCACAGCTCACAATCCGCGTTCCCTCAGTCTTGTCTCCCTACTTTCCTCTCCCACTTTTCCACATCTACTGGACCCTAAGAACTTTAGGCAATTGTGCCGTCTTATTCTGGGTTTCAAAATGTGATTGGCAGATTGCAGGCAGTGTTTCGGAGCAGGCAGTCCAAGATGTTATATATGATTATTCAAACCTGGGAGCCTGCAGACACCAATCGACATATAGACACAAAACCTACCCACCATATCACAAAAACAGCCCCCCCAGACCATCTGCCTGCAGTTTTTAGCTTGTGAATAACAGCCACATTAGTTTTTCACTATTGCAAGGCTATCTGTTCTTATAGGCAAGAATGGGCAGTTTGAATATAACATTTTATAATCCTTAACTGACTCAGGGAACAAGGTAGAGATTCGAGTTTAGTATGCCTGAACTCATAATGTTAAAATACATCTTTTAGTGAAGGTGATTTTTACATTCTGTGTTTGAAAATACCACTTTTAGAAAGTAAGTATTTTCTTGCTCAGTCATCCTGTGTGCCTCTGCTGGAATGTGGATTGCCTCTCTGGGCCTGGTCTGTCTCTGACAATGCCATCTACACCTCCTGCCAGGAATTCACATAAGAAAAGGCAGAACTGGTTCTGGCTGGGCACAGACACCCTCTGCCTAGAGGAACAAAGGATTTTTGGATACAAATATTGGGCCCAGACCACTGAACTTTAGAACCAATTTGGATCAAGAAAACTGCCAAGAAGAACAGCCGGAGAAGCTGCGAAAAGGAACAACTGCTTTGCTGGGTGCTTTTCTGGGCTGACCTGGAGTGGCTGCTTCTGTCTTGGGCAGTGAAAGGCCTGGACTGGACTTTCTGCAACCTGAAATTGTGAGTCTCTGCAAGTGCTTGAGGTAGAGCTTGCCTCCTGTTCACGAAGTCTCAGGAACAACAGACTTCAAACTCTTCTGCCCGCAGCACTGGGGACTGTATGTCTTGTGCTGCAAACAGAGGAAAAGCGACTCAACGACGTTTACGACGCCGCTGCCTACTCCGTGTCCTGATGGCACCGCAGAGGGCACCGCATCGCAACCTTGGTCTCACCGACAACGCCTGTTGATGCCGCCACCGAGCCCCTGCTTGCGCCGTGACCTGTGAGCACCGCACTCTGCACCTCCTTGCTTCACGCCGAAGCTTTGGCCCTGCAGAGAGCAACGCAGTACCGCAATCTTAGTCTCACCAGTGCCGCCTGTTGACGCCGCCACCGAGCCGCTGCTTGCACTGTGACCGGTGGGCACAGCACTCCGCACCGCCTCGCTTCAGGCTGAAGCTTTGGCACTACAGAGAGCACTGCCACAACGCTGCACCTCGACCTTGATCTCACCGACGACACCTGTTGATGCTGCCACTGAGTCGCTGCTTGCACCGGGACATGTGGGCACCGCACTCTGCACCGCCTCACTTCATGATGATGCCTTGGCACTGCAGAGGGCACCGCTACAATGCCACACAGCGACCCTGGTCTCACCGACGACGCCTGTTGTTGATGCCACCAAGCCGCTGTTCGCATGGCAACCTGTGGGCACTGCACTCCGCATCGCCTTGCTTCACGAGGACGCCTTTGCCTCCCTGATGCCACCGCTCCATGCCAAAATCGACACCACTGCTTGCACCGTGGTTCGAGGGCACTGCTTGTAAATCACCCGACTCACCGCCCTCATCCCGCATTGCATCCTTGGCCTACCAATGTTGGTGCAATTGACTCCAGTTTACCAGCCGACAACAGTGCTTCAGCAACGACAACGACCTGCTAGCACCATGGCGAGCACTGCCTTCATCTCACACGTGACCCTGGTCTCACCGATGACGCCATCTGACGCTGTCACTGAGCCGCTGCTCTGGCTGCGACCTGGGGGCGCTGCACGCACACCGCTGCACTTTGCACCGCACACCCGATGCCTGCCAGCGCCTGCACTCCTGATTCCATCAGAGAGGAGCATGACCTGCAACATGAGTGACTTCAAGGGCCCCAATGCCCTGTTATTTTGATAACTGCAGATTTTTAAGTATAGTATTGTGGATTTTTATCGTAATTGGTCTTGGCTCAAAATATATAAAAATATTGGCTTTTTTCTAAACTGGTGTGGTGTCCTTTTGTAGTGCGTACACTGAATTACTGATGGTTGTGCTTTACACACTGCCTCTAAGATAAGCCTGACTGCTCATGTCAAGCTACCAAGGAGGTTAGCAGGGGTTATTTTAGGAGTGTAACTCCCTTATCCTAGAGTGTTGGTTTCTGCCTCGCTTTGACGCAACTCTCAGCTAGCCAGAAATCCCATTTCTAACAAAGACTTTCCTAGATATGGAGGTTAGTATAGCCTCTCAGGTGAAATATATATTTGGAACTGTTCTTCTAGACTATTGCTGTCTGAAAATCACCTATGGTAAGTATCGAGGACAGCTATAGACGTATGGATTGACTACTGGAGTGGCCTCCAAAACCAATTCCAAAATTCAGCACTAACAAGAAGGAATGATAATTCTGCACCCAGGTAATCTCATCACTGACTCTCGGTAGAGGTCAGAATAATATTTAAAATCAGCAGAGTGATATCTTTACGCCACGTCCCCCGATCAAGGTATTTAAGGCGTGCTGATTAAGAGCGCGAACAGAAGACCTTTGACCTCCTGAGACGGAAGCCGGGAGAGACGCTTGCCGATTTTAATCATTTGAATGTATTCTTGTTGTGCTTTTTAAAAACTCACCTTTACTCTCCCCTGGGCACCCCCGCGCAGCGGATTCTGGCGCTGCTGCGGGCTACTATCTCTTGCTTGCCGCCATTCCCCGGGACACATAGGCCACGCCCACTACCATCAGGCCACGCCCCCCGATCAAGGTATTTAAGGCACGCTGATTAAGAGCGCGAACAGAAGACCTTTGCCCTCCTGAGGCGGAAGCCGGGAGAGACGCTTGCCGATTTTAATCATTTGAGTGTATCCTTGTTGTGCTTTTAAAAAACTCACCTTCACTCTCCCCTGGGCACCCCCGCGCAGCGGATTCTAGCGCTGCCGCGGGCTACCATCTCTTGCTTGCCGCCAGTCCCCGGGACACATAGGCCACGCCCACTACTGTCAGGCCACCCCCCCCCCCTGCATACTATATAGCATGTGCATCTTCCGGACGCGCAGCGGACGAGCGCAGCGGGCGCGCCTAAGGCAAGCCCGTCTGCGCCTGAACCGGGCCGAGGGCCATGCCCCTTACATCTCAGCCACAAAAGACCAGGCAATATAGCGCGGAAGCTCTCCTCAGTATAAGGCCTTTAGGAACTGATTGTGGCTTGCACTTTTATCATGCTATAGAGCTCCCAGAGATCTGTCCAAAATGTACACAATCTCTCAAACCTAAGCAGGTCCAAGATGCGAAACAGGATTACTGTATGTTTTTGTTAAACTGCAGATCCCTGCCAAAACATAGGGTGGAAATTGCCCTTTTGTTAGAGGAACGCATGCCAGATGCAGTGTTTCTCACTGAAACGTGGCTTGCGTCGGACTCCGACCCTGTCTTAGTGACAGCCCTCCCTCCAGGTTTCCAAATTATCCGGCAGGATCGTCCTGATGGGAGAGGAGGAGGCCTAGCCATTATATATAAAGAGCAATACCACTGTTGAGTAATCTCTGAAGTAATTCCAGATTGTGAGAGCTTAGCATTTACTCTGGAACTCTCCCCTAACAACTGCTTTTCAGGAACGGTAATATATCGCCCCCCGGGCCCCCCCCAAACAGTTTCACAATCTCCTTCCATCGATTGTGGCTGAACGTGATAGCAATGACTCTAATTATACTTTGCATGGGGATCTCAATTTTCATTTTGATACTGCCCTGGACCATACAGCTACGACACTTGCAGACGACCTAGCTGCACTACAATTAGTCCAACGAGTGAAGGCACCGACTCACGCTAAGGGCCACTTACTGGACCCTGTGTTCAGTAACTGTGCTGACCTTATGGTTGGGTTACCAATCTCCCTCCTGTGGACTGATTATCTACTGGTGCCTTTCACCTGGACCACATTTAAGCCACCCCCGTGAGACCCACGGTAAGACATGCCAGATCCTGGGCGCGGCTACCAGTCGATGGCTGGGCAAGTTGACTCGCGATTGACCAACCCTCCTACAATGAGGACCCATGTTTGGCCAACCAGGATTACGAAGACTGGATCACACAATCCCTTGAAGCCACTCTCCCCCTGAGTAAAATAACGATGAAACGTTCCCATAAAACTGCCCCCTGGTACTCAGAGGCTCTCAGGGAAAAGAAACGCCAATGCAGGAAAATTGAAAGACAATGGCGTTTAGATTACTCTTTGGAGGAAAAAACCCGATACCGAGAGGCAATTAAAATCTACAAAGCCGAGGTTAAATCTGCCCAATCTGTATACTTCTCTGATAAAATCACACTAGCTAAATCCAAACCTAAGGAAATTTTTCAAGTACTGAAAAAACTCACAAAACTTCCATCTTCTAGCTTGCACGAGGAAAAAACAACAGCCCACTGCAATGACCTGGTAGAATTTTTCCACCAGAAAGTTAATAAAATCTATTCATCTTTCCCCTCTACAGCTACTGTCCCCATAGCTCAGGATCAAACAAATCTGGGAGACACTTTATCAGAACCCCTACCAACACAGGACCACTTCCCTCCTCTAGACCTTGAATCCTTGGATTCCATTGCCCGGAAGGTAAAATCTGGGTCTCCATGCGACCCAGCACCTCCAGAAGTCATGATGTTGGCACCCCAGGTCACTTTACCAACCATTATGGACCTCCTGAACGCCTCCATCACCTCTGGCACTGTCCCTCCCACTTGGAAGCGGGCCATGGTCTGAGCTCTGCTAAAAAAAAACAATCTGGATCCCTCTGACTTTAGCAACTACCGGCCGATTTCTCTGCTCCCCTGGGTGAGCAAAATCCTTGAGAGTACATCAATCTCCAGCTGGTGAATTTTCTTGAGAACAACCAGCTGTTACATGCCACCCAGACGGATTTTAGACCCGGACACGGAACAGAGACTGCCCTTCTAGCAGTCACTGAGGAAACCAGAAAAATCCTAGATCAGGGGGGGTCAGTGGCAGTGATCCTCCTTGACCTAAGCGCGGCATTCGATACGGTCAGCCATGACACCCTGCTGAGCCGCCTCTCGAGTGTCGGAATAGTGGATGGAGCTTGGCTATGGCTCAAATCCTTCTTGAGTGACAGATCATTCCAAGTTTTTGATGGAGAGACAGTGCCCATGAGTAGGCCGTTGAGGTGTGGAGTCCCACAAGGCTCCTCTTTAAGCCCTGCGCTTTTCAATATCTATATGAGACCACTGGCTGAGGTTGTTCGTCCATTTGGGGTTAAGATCATTTCTTACGCGGACGACACCCAGCTGGTGGTCTCCTTGGCGCAGGAGGCCGACCTGCCGTCGTCAGGTGGGCTAATAAAGTGCTTAGAGGAGGTAAAGGGCTGGATGACCTCCTCATCCCTTAAGCTCAATGGGGACAAAAAGGAGCTGTACCCAGTACCCAAGGTCAATATTAAGAGCCTTGGGGTGTGGCTGGACAAGACCCTCCCATTTAACATCCAGGCTACAAAACTCTCGGCTACCTGCTTCGGACTTCTTAGGATGCTAAAGAAAGTCCTCCCTCTTTTACCTATGGAGGCAAAGCAGGTGGCCATCCAAGGTCTGATACAGTCCCGCTTAGACTTCAACAATGTCCTCTACCTTGGCGCCCCGGAGTACACCTTGCGTAGACTACAGATAGTGCAGAACTGTGCGGCCCGCACACTGTTACAGCTGCCACGCAGACAGTCAGCCAAACCTGGTCTGATCAGCCTGCACTGGCTGCCAGTGCGACAGAGAATCATCTTTAAGGCCATGTGTATTGCCCATCAGGCCTTTTGGGACACAGGACCAATGATTACCCGGGACCTAGTAAAACAGTACCAACCCAGCAGAAACCTTCGAACTAGCCAGGCCTTTATGGCTATAGTTCCGAGTATAAAAAAGGCAAGGGCGGGCGGCAGGACGTTCACCTATAATGCCGCCAAGATCTGGAACTCACTTCCTCTTCATCTTAGATCCAACCCTAACCTCTCCTCATTTCGAAAACAGCTGAAGACTTTTTTGTTTAACCCCCCTCAGTAATTTCTGCAAGTTACCTCTGTCAAGCAATTTCTATTCTGGTCTCTAGCGCTTGGACGCCTCCGGGCAGCAACCGCGCTATATAAATCTACTTTTCATTTCATTTCATTTCAACTAGCACCGATCCACTTGTTTGACGAAAAGCAAAGGGGTCTTCAAACAAGAGATCAAGAACTACTACAAACATCCGGTTTCAACATGAGTAAAAGGTAGAAGACCCTTGTTGATGTAGGCAGCGGACCATTCTTGTTGTAGGCAGAAGACCCTTCTTGGTAAAGGCAGGGGACCATTCTTGTTGTATGCAGAAGACCCTTTTTGATGTAGGCAGCGGACCATTCCTATTGTAGGCAGAAGACCCTTTTTGATATAGGCAGCAGACCATTCTTGTTGTTGGCAGTGGACCCTTCTTGATTTAGGCAGAAGGCCCTTCTTGATGTAGGCTTCTCTTGGCAGTTTGATGCAATGCTGCAGTGTAAGATATGTCAGGAGATTTGTAAATTAAGGGTGAAGTCACTGAATAAAACCTAGCATTTGGGTGCTTACTAAACATTACTATCTAACTAAGTGTAACTCACAAGTATCACTAGAAACGTGCTGATGTGTTCAGTACCCCAACCATACAGTTTGTGTTTTGTGTAAAATGCACCAGTTTAGGATTAGGAAAAAAAGACATTTTATTAATAAATTTATCTCTTCATCTTCCAATGAAAAGCATTTTCCATAGAATGTTCTTTCATTCTCCACTACCCTGTGAAACTGGGTGATTGATCTTCTTTACCACACTTTCTACTGCATTAACATTTGGACTACAAGTGTCAAATTACCTTTTTTTTACCAACGCTATTTGTATATGAAACTTTGTTAAATTCAGCCCTTTTATTGGCTGCTGTTAGTGCTCTTCCTAAGTGCCTGATTTTATTTGGTGGATATGCTTAATTAGTCCCGCCTTTTGGTGTTTCGGATGCTCCTAGCCAACTGCCCCTGTTACGTGTGGTCTTACTCTTTTTTTTGTATATATTCCTTCCCTCACACTCTTTTTTTTTGTTTTACCTCGGCTTGGGTATCAGCAGGGGCAGTCTTCACGGACGCCACACTTCATGTTTTGGACAAGCAAGAATGTTTCGTTTATTTGTGTATGTTTGATCACAATGCAATTCTTTTGTCCACTCACAATAAATCCAACCGATTGCATGGATTTATCTGCCTCATGGTGGGTCCCCTTCTGAATATGATGAACTCCCATCACCACATTTATCTCACACTGCCCTCCTTACTACAGTGTTCACTTCTGCTGCACTGCAGTTGACAGCTGGCCCACTCTTTTTCTTCCTCTTCCTCATATTCCCTCTCTTTTTGTCTATGTCGCGCTCCGCCTCACTTGCTGAAAACCGCGACTTCCACAAACGGCTCTTACTCTCACTTTCTTCTTCTTTCCTTTATTTGTTCCCCTCTGAAATGCTGCTGCTGCTTCTACATCCTCAGCTCCGCCACCTGATGTGTCAATGCCTCACAGTGCTGCACATACTTTACCACATGACAGATCAGAGGACGAAGAGGAGGATGATAGTGCATTTGTGCTAAAGAGAAAGTGGTAGCATCCATCAACGCCAAAAGGCCTGTTTCTTCTTGGTGCCGGGTTTACTATCATGCCACGGAATTACATCTTGCACTGTCTTCCACTGTTCCCCCACAATCACCTTGGACCTCCATATGGACTGCCATATTGTTTTTTCTTACCAATAACACTGCAATCAGACTGCGGACTGAACTCTGCCTCTTCCCTTGGACTGTTACCAACAAAGGACTCTGTCTGGCCCTCTAACAGGCATCCATGCAATGTGTGCTTGTATGGCCAAGCACTGGTCCAGTCTTCATCCTTTGAATGTAAATAAAATTGTTTAACTCACACAGATGACTGTTGTCCATGACCAATCAAGTATAGAAGTCTGTAAAACGTTTATGGATACTGAATCCACCAGAATGTACACCAAGGGAAATATGAGCAATGTACATGTTTTACCGGACACAGATAGGCAGTGAGATGGCTGGGTATGTGTGAACTAGCTGTGCCCTCATTGTTCCAAAACAACAATCTAGCAATATACCAACCTAGCCCCACGTCCATTAAGGAAAGGGCATGTATGCTAAAATGTCCAAGTCTGTTGCAGGCCACAAGTAGTGTTCCCCTAACATTTGCAAACAAATATCTCCTGGTATATCTACTCACACACTACAGGCTGGACAAAGCCTGTTGTGATGGTGCGCATTGCATGTCACATCCCAAGATGTTGCACACCATATTCACATTGATGAAGACACAGAAGGGCACATGTCTATTATACACATATGGAACCACAATGTCTGCCTCAGTGAAGTAGACTCACACCAAAGTGCAAGGCGCCAGTCATCCCCTCCCTGTAGACAAACTTTGCATACCTAATTTTGACCACTCTCATGCTGTGACCACTGTGAGCATATCGGGCAATGTGTCTAGGAATGTGTGGTGCACTGCACTCAGCATATAGTCACATGCAAGGCCAATATTTCAAGGGTGGCATCACTATGAGCTAATGGCAGAAGTAACAGCTGGGACAAGTGGCTATGACACTGTCACTACAGGGAGAAATGCAACATTTACACCCTTGTGTGCAGCAGAACAGTGTGCCCGCACCAAAATGTTAGCTGGGACAAAATCATAACTTGACAAGTTACGTGAGTCACGAAAGGAATTTAGCAGAAGTGAAGTCAGTATACCTAACAGCACTACTCCTAAATGCCATTTGTGAATAGCGTAAAATGTGAAGTCATTACTTACTCTCAGATGACTTTTGTGAATCAGGAACACTGTTGTGCCATGTGTTGTTCACAAAATTGGCTACAGATATGTACTAAATCATGCATGACCTGGAGATTGTGCATCCATGCACCGGAACATATTTTGCAAAGGAAGCTGACACACTGGCACTACGCAGCAAATGGTACCTGGTGCATACATCTATCTCCATGATGGATAACAGTAGCTAACTGTATTTACTCTCAATGCCATGTCACTAGGTTATGTTGTAAATGGGCAACAATGAGCTCTCCAACTCAGTGAGTCACACTTAAGATGTAGATCGTCACAAACAGCTTTCCCCATACTAGGCCGTAAATCCCACTTGCAACACTGTCATCCATGCAAGTTCACTATGCTTACATCTAAGGTATCCTAACGCAATACATCCTGCTAACTAACATGTCATGACCAGACTTACACATTCCAATGGATTGTCCAGTGATGGTAGAGTTGCATACAAGGGAATAAGCCACACTCACCATCATTATCCCTGACATAAGTGCAAGGAGAAATCAAAATAGTAAACATTTATTAGAACAGTAACAAGAATGAACTACCCTAAACTAACACTGATCAGTAGAACTACTACTCAAATCTAAACTAACTAGAAATGTTTAACCTACCTAAACTATCTACCCTAACTAATCCTACACACGCAACAACATATCTTAGACATCAACCACCCTCCCACCCTTAAGGCACACCACGAGAAAGGACAAAGACATCTAAGCTATACATAAACTAACTACACATGTAACCTACACCAAGATACTTTTTTGTATAAAAATATATATATTTTTTTTACAACAAATACATCAAACCCCCACCCAAAGGAAAAGGAAACTTATCCTCAAATAAAGCATAATAATAAATATCGAAAACCTACCTTAAAAGCTAACACTAACTATAACCTACGCTAAAATTACACTACCTATCAATTAAAAGAACTAACCTAACACTACCTAATGTCAGAATTTACAAACATTGGGGGAAGGGCGAAGAGTGGGATGGGGTCCAAAATGTCCCGCATCATGGCAGTCCAAGGTGGTTTTTCATGTCTGAAATGTGTCTATTCAGTTCCGACATTTCTCGCCTGATTTCTGCCAGAAAAACATTGTTGTCATGCAGGATCCTCCTGACCCTTACTGTGAAGGGCATCACCTGATCGCCAGATACAGGTGGGACTGTCCCTAGGGGGGGTGTGACCATAGAGGGAGGGGACACCGGTCCAGGCTGGGACCCATCACTATCGCCTGAGGGGCCTGGGATGGCCTGTGTGCCAGTTGTTGAGAGCTCGGGTACCGCCTTCCATGTACCTTTCTTCCGTTCCTCCTGGTGCCTCTTTGCCATGTTGCGGTACCCTTTTGCCACCTTCTTGACATGCTTGAAGTGGTCCTTCCACACTTGGAATGCATGTTGCTTGGCTGGCGTCATGTTGTCTGTAAAATATCAACAATGCAATTTTTGAGTCCTTTAGACTATGTCAATGTTCTCCATTCACATCTGTAATACAAAATCACTTAAACATGGAAGCCTACACTCCAGAGTAACCATGTGAAATCAGAGAGTGACTTGGACTATGGAAGGTTGAAGCCTGGATCAGCGACTACATGCTGGGGAGACTGACATAACAGTGTATGGCATGGGACATGTACTGACACAACCAAATTAGACTGACAGTGGCAAACGATGGTGCCATTACATACCCGGACGGAGGGGGAAATGTACAAGCAGTCGGAGGAGGGAAGCATTAGCCCTCCGTGTGTAGCACCACCCCCATCCTCTCCTCACCACCGATAGTTCTTGACGTCGGTGGGGTCAAATGTGTGCTTCTTGAGCAGGGGCATGACTTCTGCACACTTCCAGTTGTCTGTGAAGGTGCATGTTTTGAAGGTGGCATTAATGTTGCATAGTGGTTCGTGTATGATGGCAGATGCAGCTCTGTGGTAGTTGTGAGGGGTCCAGCGGTCTGTGGGGGCACCCGAGTGTATTCCTTTCATGGTGTAGGTAGTGTCTTCATCCGTGCCTGGTGTCCATTTGGAGATGGTGGGCTGGTTGGTGTCTCAGGGGTGAGGGTGGTCCGGCTGCTGCGTCCAGTGTGTGGTCCACAAATTTGTCTTAGAAGTTTATGATTTTGAGGTGGAAGTGGGCTCCAAGCTAATTGCAGATGGCACCCTAAAAAGCATCTTTTACCCTATTTTACCCCATTCACGCCCATTTTTCATCTTTTACCCCATTCCAGGCACATTTTTCATCTTTTACCCCATTTCACTCCCATTTCCCATCTTTTACCACATTTCATGCCCATTTTTTATCTTTTCCCCATTTCATGCCCATTTATCAACTTTTACCCAATTACACGCCCATTTGTCATCTTTTACCCCATTCCATGCCCATTTCCCATCTTTTTCCCCATTTCACATCCATTTTTATCTTTTACCCCATTTCACGCACAATTTTAATCTTTTACCCCATTTCACGCCCTAAATTTAATTAATGAATACAAAGGACACACTCTAATAACTTATTTTACCAAAACGACACACTACAATTTAGATTTTTGCACAGAGGACAACCTATATATTATGATTTACACAAAAGGACACGCAAAATATTTGAGTTTGGTAGCGCAATTTACACCATGAAAAGTCTAATTTTGCACATTTGACAAACTGAAGAACATCTCTGTACTGATGAGACATTCCCACCATTAATTAAGTATTGTGATGGTATTTGCACTTATTGCGCAACATACTCTTTTCAGAGTGATGTACTTATGCAGACAGGGTATGAGTGTAGTGTATTTTTATTGATACAAACCATGATTGGGATCCTTTTGCACTGATATGCATTTGATGGGGACTGTCAATATTTATAGAAATTGTTTATTATTCAGTTTGTTCGGGTAGTTCCTGCTGCATTAACTATGGGGTGTGCTCCACCTACCTCATCTTCATCTTCATCCTGGTCATCGTCCGGTGCAGAAGGCACTTGGACCCATGGTGCATTGGTGCACCCACATATGTTGTGCAATACACAAATTGCTAGGATAATTTTGTTCACCATTTCGGGTTTGTAGAGCAGTTTGCCACCTGTGATGTCCAGGCTATGGAAACGTGACTTTAGCACCCTAAATGTGCGTTCCACAATGGACCGGGTGCATCTGTGGGCCACCATATACTGCCTCTGTGCCTGTGTGGTGGGGTTTCGGAGGGGTGTCATTATCCAAGGGCTGAATGCAATACCTTGATCACCTGTAACATGTGATGGAGAGATGTGTCCATTATTGGTTATGCATGCTGTGTTGTTAGCGTTGATACTTTTGTGTTGTGAGATTTGTGCTATATTGGATTTCTTATTAGCCATGTGTCGCTTCTGACTGACTACCGGTATCAATGCTAACAGTTAATCCTCCCTCCCCCAAACCAATTTGATTGTGTGCGCTGCATGATTGCACGATTGTATCACTGGCACTCCTACTGTGCAACAATGTTAAGGCTATCCGCGCATATCCGCAGACCTAACACACACACCAACAGGCACCCTTGTTCTCCTACTGCCTAGCGATAGCACTCATCCGCCCTCCTCAAAGTCAATGCCATGAGAGCGTTTAAATGGCAATAGGGCACACCAGACACGGATCACGTTCAGTTCTGATGCTGCCGGCTGCCACCAGACCTGTCCCACCGCACAACACATGCTGTTTCATGTCCAGAGCTGCCACAAAGCAACACTGAGCAGCCCCCTTGCCTGGAGAGCCCACTGAGGGCTGAAATGCTTCACCCACACCATCAACATCATCAGACGCTACGTCATCCACTCCCTGGACTACATACTCATTCCTGAGCGCAGCCTCTAACTCACATACCTCCACTACTCAAAATCCATTGCAATCTGGGAAATGTTTGCTGACATCAGACTGTCCCAAATCTTCAACACACTGAGCCACAAGGCAGGGCACACCTTTGACACCTTCTTTGCATGTGTAAACTTCGACTAGTCCATCAACCCCACTAAACGCACATGTAGTGACCTCAAGCGCATACTCTTCCTCGTCGGTCAACCCCATGCCACCCTAGACCAAATGCGGACCCACACAAAGTTAGTGAAGCTCAGTCAACGAGGAGATGCAAAACACCACCATCAACAGCAACACCCACAATGCTGCAGTGGTCACCAATGGCGCTAGATCGCATTTTACAGATATGTATCTCCAACTGCGCATACACACTTGCACCCCAATGCAACGGCAACATACAGCGTGCAATAGATTCCACCTCGGTCACCAACAACCTCAAAGATGGTAGATGCATCTGCTGATACATGGAGAAGAACTTTAGCAAGATTGGGGATACCATTAAACATCACCACCTACAAGACCACAAAGCTCATATTCTCCATCAACAATACACTCACACACCAAACTAGGCTTCCAGGAAGGATTGCTGTCAGTTGCAACATGGATGATCCGCATCTGGGGGTGCTATACGCAGAGGAGACATGAGTCCTCATCCTCATAATGAAACTATCAGCATGTGGCATTACATGGTGGGACAACAGCTTCAGCATCCCCCCCCAGCCTAGGTACCTAGGCACCGTATTTGACTCCTCCCTCTCCATGAACCACCAGGTCTACGCAGTGGCCTGCATCTGCTTCAACTGCCTCTGCATCCTCCATGCAACCTTCACATGGATCCCCCCATTTGTCAGGTAAGACAGTCACCCACACAGTCATTGCCATCAGGCTGGACTATGGAAACACACTATATGGCCACAAGGGCAGGTCTGCACTCAGCTTTGTCCCGACTGTCCAGCACAACACGGACACACTGGGCATTGTGTGCATACTTTTCTTATGGATTGAGTCCCTCCGTCGCACATACTTGGTTCCCACCTCTCCCCACATTTGCAAATGAGTTGTGGAGGGGCAAAGCCTTTGGGAATGGTTTGTCTACATAGCTGGCCACGGTTGCCACAGTTCCTTGTATTGGTGGGTCTGTTAAGAGTGCAAGTTGCTTGCCAGGTTGTATGTGGGATTGTAACATGTACATTCTAGCAATTGTGGGTTTCATGTATGTGGAATTGAGGCGTGTGGTGTGTTAAGTTGGTACTCACAAACAAGAACTGCATTTCCGTATGTGCCATCCTGGAAGCGCTGGTTTATGATGGACTGTCAGAAGATGTAGGAATCATGCACACTCCCTGAAACTTGGCTATGACATTGGTGAACAGTCCCCGGTGGTCCACTATTGCCTGCTCATTCATAGAGTGGGTGTGCTTTCTGTTGCCGTACATGTGTGGAGTCAATTGCCCCCAACACCTGCGGGAATCCCGCTACAGTGTGAAAGCCTTGTTTGGCCTCAATCTGTTCCTGCACAGTGTTGGGCAAGTAAAGGTGCCGGGGTATCAGGCTGAATATGCCATCCAAGACAGTTGGGATGAAGATTGAAAAGGCTACCTGTGAAACTCCGCCGACTCTGGCCGATGTTGGTTGAAAGGTCCCAGAGGCCAACATATGAAGCCAAGCCAGCAGCTTTGTCTGCTGAGGGATGTTGATTCTCCGCTGTGTTGGTGCCGTCAGCCAGTGGGCTATAAGGTTAAGGATGTGTTGGATGGATGTCCTTTTGAGCCTGTAGTGGGCAATTACATCCTCTGGTGTTAGGTCTTGAAGGCTGAGACGTCTGGCAGGGCATGCTGTCTTCTTTGGTGATGCCTCGGTGGTGGTCCTGGGGAAGTGCCAGTGACTGTGGTGGTTGTTGCCTACGTGGAGCTCCAAGCTGAATGATTAGTACCTCCACGGCGTCATTGGGTCTTCAGATGAGGCCCTGAGCTACTCTCTCATATACCTCCCTTTAGCACCATTTTTAGACCAGCTTTTTTCTGGTCTGAAGTTCCTGCAGCTAAGGGGCCTTAGCGCAACTTTTTTTATCGATTAGCGGGGCTGGGCCATCATTGCTAATAGTGCAAAGTGGTGTTAGCAACTTTTTTCGAGAAATTTTGAGAAGGTATGCCTACTTTGCATGCCATTAGCGATAACTATCGCTGATAAGCAAGGCAATAAAAAAAACAGCTGCTATCGCTGGAAGGCTGTCGCTAACGCCTGTTAGCAACAGCTTGGTTATAGGGCGTTAAAAAAAAATCACGCGAGTGGCATGAAAGTGCCGCTAACGTGGCACTAAATGGCTTGATAATATGCCCCATTGTCATTTTCAATGCAAAGAGCTCTAACTTTCACAAATGCGAGACCAATTCCATTGCAAATGCTAGTTTGATATTTGAACTCGCCTACTCCAAATTAAAAAAAAGAAAAATACAGGCAGAATGCCCTGAAGCACAGGAATTCCTTGTTTCACAGAGGGAGGAATGCACAAAAAGAGAAATTTGCTATTTCAGGGCCAGACAAGTTAGTTACGTTGGTGCATTGCATTACACTATCAAGCCCATTAAAGTGCATCAAAGCAAGCTCTTCAAGAGGAGCCTGTTCGTGCTCTGCCCCTGAGATTGCGAGGAAGACCCTTCAGGGAGCTTGTGAACACAGGCTTCCCTGCTCAGGAAGTTGCTTTCAAGAGGATAAACAGCGGTCATGGCTGCATATTTATCTGAATGCTATTAGACTTCGAGTAAATATCTTGCCTGTTCCACCACAGTGCTCAAAGCAACATTTGAAGAAAATAACGGTCGAATTTCACGTTTTGAAGTTCGTCTGAATATTTCACTCACCCCTAACTTCAATTGTATGGGAAATACCCATGCAAATGTTCATAAACACACACTAAGCTACAATTGTTTATCATTACAAACTAAGCCACATGGCATTTCCTTAACCACTTTAACGTGGCCTTGGGGAGGCGTACAAATGTAACTCAGAGGAAATTTAGAAGTGCGTAAACTACACATGCACTTACATACTCTCGTATGTCAGTAACCTGTGTCATTACTTAAATGTCCGTTAAAATGGTACAACTTGTGCAAGCATTAAATTATACCTTTTCGTTGATGTGAGTTGTAACTCTTGCAAACTCCTTAATTAACGGCCCTTAAAGAGGCTGCAGGCATGAACAGACTGCGTTAAGCAAGGGTAGACACTTTTCCAAGCAACCTAGCAAGTGCACCCAAGAAAGACTCATTTTTCTACAGACTAAGCCAAGATGTTCATCCTGAAATGTGTAATTTCTAAAACACTTTTATAGGAATGTTTGTTTTCCTTTGAATAACTGCCTGACCTTTCTTCGAATTTATGACTTTCTAGGGAGCTAGCAGTATCAAAGGTGAAACTGCACCTGTTCTCAAAATGCTGACTAATGATGTTTAATGACACCTCAACATTATAATATAGTCCAAAGTCTCAAAGGGCAGTCCTTGCGTAGAAATAGAGACACACTGGGCCTCATTTATGAGAAATGACGCATCGCTGCGTGAAAGCAGCGATGCGTCACTTCTCAGTGCGCACTCTTTGCGACATTCCTGATGTGTCATATTTAATGTATGACGCATCATGTCGCAAGGAGTTACAGATACGTCAGTATTTCTGACGTATCTGTAAGCGCAAAAGTAACGCATTGCTGGAGTGTGTCAGAAAAGTGACGCAACTCCAGCAATGCATCCTTTCACATGGGGCAAGCCCAACAAGGTGCATTTTTTACGCCACTGGTGCGTCACAAAAAGTGACGCACCGGCGGCGTAAAAGTGATGCAAGGGCTCATAAATGAGGCCTACTGTCTCTTTGTTAGGATCAGTCTCTGTATTAACAAACATTGACAAAGCCAACAGGTCTCGCCTATACAACAGCTATTGGCTTTGCCAATGGGTTTTAGGCATTTTGTTCACCAGGGTAGTTGCTGTTCAGCATGGCTAAAAGTTAATGGCGTAAAGTAAAGTGGGTTGGCGCTGAGTATTATAGAGTGCTATAGATTGGCATAAAGTGGTGTGGAGTGTAATGGAGGAAGCAGAGCGTTAGAGTGTAAGGGCATAGAGTAGAGTAGAGTGTTGAGAGTGGAGTGGCATAGAGTGGTGCAGGGGCCAAAAGCATAAGGCTCTGTGCTAAACGCAGATTATTGCTAAATGTTATTATTAAACAGGCAGTCACAAGTGCAGTTATCTAGCAGGGACTAGGGCCATGATTTCAATGGTGCTACAGTTGCAGTGTCAGCGGGGACAAAAGTTGTCAAACCTCCTATAAACACCAACTATTGCTCTTTTTAACTACTAAATAAGCAGTTACCTTGCAGGCACCAGGGTCATGATTTCAATGGTGCAACAAGTGCAATGACAGTGAACCCCAAAGCTCTGGGAACCCCTCTAAACACCAAATATTACAATATTTTACTAATAAAAAGGCAATCGCAAGTGCAGTTACCTTACAGGCAATAGGGTCATGAGTTGAATGGTGCAGCAGGCGCAGTGGCACTGGGGCCAAAAGTTGTCATAACTCCTCTAAACACCAAATATTGCTATATTTTACTACTAAATAGGGTGTCACAAATGTTGTTTTCTTGCATGTACTGGGCTTGATTTGAATGGTACAGCAGGTGCAGTGGCACCGGGTCCAAAAGTTGTCAGAACTTTTCTAAACACATAATATTGCTATTACATCGAGATGCTGGGAGCTCCCGCTGGGCGACGTAGATTGGGAAGCTGCCCTAATGCATCCAAGGGAAGTGGCAATTAAATCAAAGCTACGCTTAATTCGGTTCAAAATCCACCATAGGACGTACCTGACAAGGCCCGACTCCATAAAATGGGATAAGCGGCATCCCCTGGCTGCCTCCGCTGGACAACGGAGAGTGGCACATACATACACATCTTATGGGAGTGCATACAAAGATACTGGGTCAAAATAATGTGGGAGCTCAGCGAGATAGTAGGGGCACAGTTGTCAAGGGATGTTAAACGCGCACTCTTGGCCATACCTTCAGAAATAGATTTGCCCAGACGCAACCTCATCCACTGTAATTTGGGGATGGTGGGGGCAAAGAGGGACATAGCCAAACACTGGGGGGCGCCACAGGCCCCAACTCTGCAAGAGTGGAAAACAGGGAGGGACATGTATAAGGGGGCAGAGCAAGTGACATACAAAATGAGATGATGTACCCAAAGATTCTTTAAGAATTGGCTCCCCTGGCTGCGATACTACGGGCTAGAACTCAACAGCACACCAGGGGGCTTGCAAACTCCACTCACAGCCCAGGGAGAAATAGACATGCACACGCGCACACCTGGGGGGAGAGGGGAGGCAGGTGTCCAGTGAGAGATAATACCTTTATGAACCAAGACAGATGTATGTTGAGGTTACTAAATACGCAAGATGCCTGTAATCAGTGGACATGAAGTGCCTTCTGTTCCATTTTGTGCCAATAGTAAATTTGATATGTGTTGACATTAGAAAATGTATCTATAAAAATATTCAAAACAAAAAGAAGTTAAAATAAATGATTGCTATTAAATCAATTAATTCTATTTGTTTCCCCTTTCATTATTCAAATTGTTGCTATTACTTACCCTCACTATACCACTAGTAAGCTCACAATATATTGCATTTTTATTTTTGTACATAAACAAGTCATGACACCTTAACAGACTTTTGGTAACTTATAGTGTACAACTACTCAGCAAGTTAAGACTTACAACAAAAAACAACTAATTATTAATCTATATTAATCTAATACATTTACGAATGCTTGTTTTCATTGCTGGCAGAAGAAAGGGAAGCATGAGAGGCAAGGTTCAGGTCTGTTTGCTGCGCTTAAGTTTGTCTCTGCCACTGAGTAACTATGTGTAGAATGGCTCTTATTCTGCAAGCATCCCCACATTTCCCTTTTCTTTGCAGCTTTTCAAGATGTCCATCTGCGCACCTCCAATTGCATTCATCTGGGTTGCAGGTTAGCCACAAGTTTTCCAAAATAAGGAAAAACAGCATGTGATTTCGCAAAGGCGATTATTTGCTTTAGCCTAGCAGATATTTAAGTGCTAGTTCAATCTTGAAAAATGTGTTAGACTATGAAATGATAGGAAAGATATTAGCTTGCAAAAATGTTTTGGTATTAAAAAAGGCTCTGCTTTTCCTTTGGCACACATGGTATATACCAGTTTTGCATTGGAGAGATATGTTCTTGTGAATACTTTCCTGCAGTGCCATTTGCAGGGTGTTTATATTATGAAACAATCTTGGAATATTTCTCATGCATTTTGGCCTCTCACAAGGAAACAGGTATTGAAATATATTTTTAAAGTAGTAGCAACTTGAAAGCATGTATCATTAAAGTATCAACACTGGCACTAATGTGGGCTGGCCATAATGTTACTGGTGGTTATTCGGAGCAGTAGTACCAATGGTGATCGCGACGGGTCTGGGTACTCATAGTAGCAGGGGGCTCTACTGCTAAGAATGACTGGAAGTAGGACTACTAACGATGACTCTTGGGGCACTAGCACCAATGGTGACTGGGGGCTCTGGTGCTAATGGGACTGGAAGCAGGGTGAGTAATTGTCACTTTTGGGGAACTGGCACAGATGGTGACTGGGGGCACTGGTAGTGATGGTGACAGAAAGCACTGGAATTGATGACGAATGGGAGGCACAGAGAGGGGTGGTGACTGGAGGCAGTGCAACTGATGTTGACTGACTGGGAGGCACATAGAGTGATGGTGACTGGAGGCAGTGCAACTGATGGTGACTGACTGGGAGGCACATAGAGTGATGGTGACTGGAGGCAGTGCAGCTGATGGTGACTGACTGGGAGGCACATAGAGTGATGGTGACTGGAGGCAGTGCAACTGATGTTGACTGACTGGGAGGCACATAGAGTGATGGTGACTGGAGGCAGTGCAACTGATGGTGACTGACTGGGAGGCACATAGAGTGATGGTGACTGGAGGCAGTGCAGCTGATGGTGACTGACTGGGAGGCACATAGAGTGATGGTGACTGGAGGCAGTGCAACTGATGTTGACTGACTGGGAGGCACATAGAGTGATGGTGACTGGAGGCAGTGCAACTGATGGTGACTGACTGGGAGGCACATAGAGTGATGGTGACTGGAGGCAGTGCAGCTGATGGTGACTGACTGGGAGGCACATAGAGTGATGGTGACTGGAGGCAGTGCAACTGATGTTGACTGACTGGGAGGCACATAGAGTGATGGTGACTGGAGGCAGTGCAACTGATGGTGACTGACTGGGAGGCACATAGAGTGATGGTGACTGGAGGCAGTGCAGCTGATGGTGACTGACTGGGAGGCACATAGAGTGATTGTTACTGGGAGCAGTGCTACTGATGATGACTTGGGTCACTGGAACTTATGGAGAATGGAATAGTGGTACTTATGTTGGGTGTGGACCCTAGTTGTGATAGAGTTTATAAAATAGGCATTGCTGAAACTGGGTGCAGGTGAGGATTATAGGGCAAGTGGTATAAAATGTGACTAGATGCACTGTCCACGAAGGTGACTGAGAGGAGGTACTGATAGTGACTGTAGGTATTGCTACTGTGTATGATTAGGGACACTGGCAGTGAGGAGTCTAGAGGCACCAATGATGGTGACCTGGCACTGACAGTGACTGGAGTTACTGGTGACGTGTTGGGGCAGTATCACGGATGCTGACTGATGTCCCTGATAGTGATGGTGAGTAGGGGTACAGGTTCTGAAGGTGGCACCAGTGGCGATAGTGTCTGGGGACCGTTGTGCTAATGATGACAGGTGACAGTGGTACTAACGGCGACAGAGGCAGACATGTTAAGGGCGACTGGAGGTAATGGTACTGATAGCGACACTGGTCATCATTGTGACTGAAGAAACTGGCAATAATGGTGATTGTGGATAGTGGTTCTATTGAGCACCATGGAATGCGGTACTGATGACGACTAGGGGCTATGGCACTGATGATGACTGGGGGCATTGGTAGTGCTGGAACGTCCCTACAAAGCAAGAATTCAGCTGGAAATTGCATGCATGACCCACACAGCCCTTCACTTCAATACCCCAAGCTACCTTGCTCAGACGTTTGAGCTCCTGGGGGGCTCCACTCCAGATCTTCTAGAAGCACCAGCAGTTTACTGCTTAACCCACAGAGATTCACCAAAAAATATATAATAGGACCTTCTTTGGCATTGCCCCGAGAATTTGGAACTTCCTCCCCTGTGAAACCAGAATGAATACCTGCCTCCTTTAAGACAGAAGTAAAACTATTACTCATGCACACATTTATGCCTTAGGTCCTAGAAATCGTCGTTCTGAGCATTTCTGGGCTCAGGATTACTGCTCGTCTGTTATAAAAGTGTTCTTGATCTATCTGTCTTATCATTGTGAAGACCTCACCCTCATTTGGGTTCTTCCATTTCTTGTACTGTTTCTTGACCATTGAAACATTGACTTGATGTTCCCTGCACGTCAACATGTGTAAAACGCTCTGATACCCACGATGTTCTTGTTCATGCTATATAAAATCTTCAAATAAAATAAATAAATAAAATAACTAAGTAAGTGTGGGCACTCATATAATGATGACACCGTTGCTGATCACGAATGGGGGACTCTGGCGCTGCAGGTTGCTGGCAGTACTAGCAGTGATGGTGACTGGGGCACTGGATTCACTAGTACTGATATTGATGGGGGCAGTGGCACTGGCAGTCTTAGTGGTTTGTAGCACTGGGGATGGTGACTGGGGCACCGGCACTGACAGTGACTTGGGACTGTGGTGCTGATGGTACCTTGAGGCACAGATATTGATGGTGACAGGACCAGGGACAGTGGTACAGATGATGAAGCAGTTACTTGTAAAAATGATGGCTTGGGGTAACTATTGCTTGCGGTGATTGGGGATTTTAGCTGGTACTGGAAGTGAGTGGGGGCTGGTACTGGTTGTAACTTGTAGCAGTGGTACTGAAGTTATGTTATGTTATGTTAAAAAAACTTCTATAGCGCAAAGCTTCCCCAGCAAAGGGGCGTCCCGGCGCTTAGGATAGGCAGAAGAAACACAACACTACAACAGAAAAACGAGAGGAAAAAAAATAATACGGTGCGGAAGGGAACAAGAGAGTTTTAATAGCCCTCCTGAACTCAAGCAAGTCATCTAGAGCACGAATATGACATGGAAATGAATTCCAGAGTTTAGCAGCTAAAACACGGAAGGATCGTCCACCTACTCTGCAGAGCTTGAACCGTGGGACAACAACCAGATTTTGTCCAAAAGACCTCAGAGATCGAGACAGGACTTAGGGGGTAAGATGATTCTCAAGAATCCGAGGGGAGGACAATTTGAGAATCTTAAAGGAGAGACATAAGGTCTTAAAGTCAATCCTTTGCGCCATCGGTAGCCAGTGAAGTGCACGAATAGTTCCTTTTACAGAGCAGAACCTCGGTAAACCTACCAGGGCCCTAGCCACAGCATTCTGTGCACACTGTAACCGGGCAATTTCCACTTGATTAGCCCCTAACAGGAGTGAGCTGGCATAGTCAAGTCGGGATAAGATGCTTGCCTGAATAATCAACTGCCTAGTAGGGGCATCAAAAAAATTTAACACGGGCCTCAAACCACGTAAAATCCCAAAGCAGGTCGCTGCTACTTTTTTTGTATGGCCACAGAAAGTAAGGGCCAGGTCCAGCCAGACAGCTAGGTTTTTAACCTCCAAGACCGGGGTAGGAGTGATGCCTAACTCTGGGGGCCACCAATTAACACCCCAGAGGTTGCTCTGCTTGCCCGCGATCAGGACCTCCGTCTTCTTGGCATTGAGCTGAAAACAGTTAGCTGTCATCCAGCCAGCCACTGCCAGGAGACCATTTGAAACCTCAGGGCATCAAGGTCGGACTTCCCACTAAGAGCATCCACCAGCTGTGTGTCATCAGCGTAGGAGACAACAGTCATACCCCAAAGCTTGACGACCACAGCCAGCGGCTGCACATAAAGATTAAATAATGTGGGACTCAATGCAGATCCCTGAGGCACTCCTAATTCCAAAGGGTAAGGTTTAGACTCAAAAGGCAAAGTGGCAACCCTGAATGAACGATATGCCAGAAAAGACCGGAACCAGTCGAGTGCTATGCCAGAGACACCTGCGTCTCCCAGCCGTTGCAACAGTATCGTGTGGGAGACTGTGTCAAACGCGGCACTAAGGTCAAGTAAAGCCAGAGGCGCAGTTTGACCAGAATCCACCACCGTCCGCAGATATTCCGTCATCAAGAGTAAAGCCGTCCCGGTGCTGTGGCCAGCACGAAAACCATTCTGGGAAGAATCCAAAATATTGACCCTCTGCAGATGTTCAGATAAGATGTTGTTTACATGCGCCTCAGCAACCTTCGCGGCCCATAGAAGAAAAGAAATGGGTCGATAATTCTCTAATTTGAGGGGATTCAATGTGGATTTCTTCAAGATTGGAGTGACATTTAGATGGGTATGTAACTGTTACCACGGATTTTTTACAACGCATACCATTACCACGGATCTTTTACAACGCAGGTCATTTTACAACGGAACCCTTTACAACGCAATACACTACAACGCAGATACTATTACAACGCATACCATTACAACGTAAGTATAATTATGGGTAAGTTTATCTTTTTTTAAAAATATTTATTAGTGGTATTTTGTTATGGGGTACAGGGGTATTTTTAGGTTTTAGGGCTGGGTTTGGGTTTTGGGGTACAGGGGTATTTTTAGGTTTTAGGGCTGGGTTTGGGGTACAGGGGTATTTTTAGGTTTTAGGGCTGGGTTTGGGTTTTGGGGTACAGGGGTATTTTTAGGTTTTAGGGCTGGGTTTGGGTTTTGGGGTACAGGGGCATTTTTAGGTTTTAGGGCTGGGTTTGGGTTTTGGGGTACAGGGGTATTTTTACGTTTTAGGGCTGAGTTTGGGTTTTGGGGTACATGGGTATTTTTTGGTTTTAGGGCTGGGTTTGGGTTTTGGGGTACAGGGGTATTTTTAGGTTTTAGGGTTGGGTTTGGGTTTTGGGGTACAGGGGTATTGTCAGGTTTTAGGGCTGGGTTTGGGTTTTGAGGTACAGGGGTATTTTTAGGTTTTAGGGCTGGGTTTGGGTTTTGGGGTACAGGGGTATTTTTAGGTTTTAGGGCTGGGTTTGGGTTTTGGGGTACAGGGGTATTTTAAGGTTTTAGGGCTGGGTTTGGGTTTTGAGGTACAGGGGTATTTTAGGTTTTAGGGCTGGGTTTGGGTTTTGGGGTACAGGGGTATTTTTAGGTTTTAGGGCTGGGTTTGGGTTTTGGGGTACAGGGGTATTTTTAATATATATTTCCAAATAATAAAATTAAAATTAATGTTATTAATAAAATTATTTAATAATTTAATAATAAATAATTTAATTAAATAATACAAAAATAATTATTTACATTATATATTAATATTATTTACTTACCTATACTAACGTTGTAATGGTATGCGTTGTAATAGTATCTGCGTTGTAGTGTATTGCATTGTAAAGGTTTCCGTTGTAAAATGACCTGTGTTGTAAAAAATCCGTGGTAATGGTATGCGTGCTAAAAGTACGCGTGGTAACATCATATATCCATTTAGATGGCACTATGCCTGATGAAACAGATAGGTTTATAAGGTGGCGCAGATGTGGCAGACAACGAGTAGAGGATTCTCTCAACTGTGCCGGTCTAAGTGGGTCAGCAGGGGACCCAGATTTTACCTTAGTTGCCAGGCTGTCGAATACTTCCCCCGACATGTCAGGAAGGATCTAAAGGACCACATCGGTGGTACAGCTATGCCTCAAGCCTCACTCAGTGGGATGGAGCTAGGGAAGGAGCGGTAAATGGTCTGTATTTTTTCAAGAAAGAAGGCCGCTAAGTCTTCACAATGAGCCACCGAGCGGATTTCAGCTGCTCTGGCTCTCTTGGCAGTCAGATCTTTAAGAACTTTAAAAATCAGCTTTGAGGGATTGGAGCAAGTTTTGAACTCTAGAGCGTAGTAGGCCGCACGGGCTCTGCAAATGGCTCTATGATAGATTTTAACTTTAGAAAGATACAATACTTTCTTCTCAGCCTCGTAGGTTTTACGCCAGCACCTTTCCGCCTGTTTACAAGCTTTTTTCAGAGGCAGTAAGGTACTATCGTACCAAGGGCTGGGTTCTTGGGAGCGACATTTACTCTAAGTGGCAGGGATCAAAAGATCAAGAGCCCGAGTAATCCAATCGCAAAATAGATCATAGCCAAGTTCCATATCAGTAAAATGACCAGGCGGATTTTCATCAAGTAATCTATGAAAATATACAAGCTTTCGTTTTTTCCAGGGGCGTTTCAAAGCAACTTTCTCTAAGGGTTTAAAGAGAGGGTCCTTGAGCATGAGATGAAGTTTCACAATAAAATGGTCAGACCAGGGTACTGGACTGGGCCGCAACACCTTAGCTCCTGTTAAATTTGTAAATCTGGGGTCCAGAATATGTCCGCCCTCATGCGTGGGATGGATCACCAGCTGGCTCAGCTGTAGTGCCTCCAGGTCTGCAAGAATGCTGCTGATAGCTGGAGTATGGCAATGGTCGAAGTGGAGATTAAGGTCTCCAAGGACACTAAAATTAGCAGAGCTTAACGCGAGAGAACTCACCAGTTCTGGGAGAGCCTTCCTGAAAGCAGTATCAATTCCGGGAGGTCGATAAATCAAAAGTCCCGAAAAAGAGAAGTGATGGTTAACCATTATGCTAAAATGTGCACACTCACAGCCATCCACCTTCAAAGCCTTCCAGGTACAGGGAAAGCTGGACTTAACTATCACAGCAATACCCCCAACCCTGGAATTGCGATTATGGGTGTAAATGGAGTATTCCGGAGGAATAGCAAGATTCACTATAGCCGTCGCTTCATCCTGTAACCATGTTTCAGTCAGGAAGAAAATATCCGGGGCCCCCTCGGTGATAAGATCATAAATACCAGAATGATGTTAAACCAAGGATCTGACATTAAGACTCCAGACTATAAGATCACGAGGGGCCTCCGGCTCTGTATGCCAAGATGCCTCAGAGGGAAGTCCAGCTAAGGCTGAAATAGGGGCTGATGTCTTAAGAGAGAGATTACCACATGCACATTGGAAAGGGCCACATAACAGGTCAACCAATCCCAAAGTACATCGTGGGGACCAATGCCGAATGCTCAGAAGCTCATCCCTCGAGTACCTACCTCTATTGATATGAAACTGCGCAGAGTTCTTGGCGCTGGGCGCTTCCTTAGCGCTGACGGGCGCAGACGGGCAGGACTCTAGCACGACTCCGGCGCGAGTACGGCGCTCCCGCTCCGCGTCACCGCTGCGTGTCTCCAAGGCAGGTTTAAGTAGGGGACTCGCCTGCACGCATGAGCACTGGAGCGCTCACCAAAATGGCACCACAGAACGTCCCTACCTACCCCCAAGATGACCGCGAAGCATGTATATCTGCCGAAAGACCCGCTAAAGCAGCAGTGGGTGTGACGATTATAGTGCAGGTATGCGCTATGATTCCGATTAAAAACAGGGCATACTGAAGAAATTAAAATAAAGATTAGACAAAACAGGCAAATTAAACCGCCCAGAGCGTGGTGTCTAAATGTCCAGCGTTACACACACATACCTTATCCAAGTTGAGTGAGGATTTAGGTACTGATAGTGACACTGGTAGTGTCTGTAACTAGGACCACTTTTACTGATCCTGACAAGTGAATGGTGGTGACTGGAGCACTGATGATTTATGATGTCTCTACGTTGATATTTTCCTTCTAACATGGAAATCTAGTCTGCTTTGGGCCATACCCCTGTCAGGTTTGAGGCTTGACTTTGTTTTTGCACTTCTGACAAACTAGTGCTTTCGGAGTAGATAGACTTTCTTTCAGCTCACTAGAGAAGTCACTGTTCTGAGTGATCTGCCTGAGTGTTGCTTTTACCACCTTACCACAGCACATGCAGCCACTTTGAACATCAGGAACAATTAGGTTCTTAACCGCTTACTGATCTCATCTGTAAACATGGAACTTCCATAGGAATACTTGTCCACTTTACAGCACACATGAGAAATCTTTCTGAGTCCTGCTCTAAGATAAAGTTGATGATGTCATCTTCCTGCGCCTGCTTTGTAAACTATACTGGAGAGGACACCAGGTCTCCCCTTCTTCTAAAAATGATGAAAAAAGAAAACAAGTCTATTATACTTTAGTCAAGTCTGTCCTAGAGCTTCTTCATGGCTATTTGCAATACTGTGGCAAAAGGGAAAGAACGCGTGCTATCTCCATTACACATAGGCACTTTAATAAACACAATATCCCCCCCAACCTCCAAAAAAGAACGTGACCTTGTCGCATTGTAGCTGGTGCTGATATAAAAGCCCTCGGGTCACGTTCCAGCTATATAAAACTGCGAAAATAGACTTAGAGAGTGGATGAAAACAATGAAGCCAGGGTTTGGTGTTGGGCAGGAGTGAAAGAGCAGCAGATGGCTGTGGAGACGCTCACAAGGTAAGCATTAAGACAGCAGGGAAAGGAAGAAGCTCAGGGGTGTGTTAAAACAAGCATTTGTAATGCAATAGGTCTCGCATTAGGAAAGTTTGAGCTATTGGTATTGTAAATGACAAACTTTTTATTTATGTTTTGTTTTTGAAAATAGCGAAATTAATAGTGTTGTCATTTCCAATGCCAATAGTTATAACTTTCGCACATGTGACACCTATAGCATTTGTTATGCAATATGTGTTGTATTTACGTGACTTACATGTATTGATATTAAAAATAACAATGGCTTTTATTTTTTTTAATAATGAATACTTAAATAAAAGTTATTGTAATTTATAATGGCAATAGCTTAAACCTTTGTAAATAACTTTTGAGAAGATTATGTTCAGTGTATTTTATTGTGACGAAAATCCAAGAACAGAAGTGAAATATTAACATCTTTTTGTTACATTTGTAATAAAGCTTACAACACTGAGAGAACATATTTGAACCAGTTGTTGTTAAATGGTTACACAGATTGATGCTGTGGTGGCGCTGAGTGATGTTGTGACGGCGAACTAGTAATGCTGTGGAGTTCAGTGATGCTGTGGTAGCACATAGTGATGTTGTGGTGCCCCTGAGTGATGCTGTGGTGGTGCTGAGTGATGCTGTATGCTATGCTATGTTTTGTTTTGCTATCCTATGTTTTGTTTTGTTATGCTATGTTTTGCTATCCTATGCTTTGATTTGTTATGCTATGATATGCTGTGTTTCGTTATGCTATTGTATGTTTTGTTATGCTATGCTATGTTTTGCTATGCTATGCTTTGTTATGCTATGCTATGTTTTGTTATGATATGATATGTTTTGTTATGATATGATATGTTTTGTTGTGTTTTATTATGCTATGCTTTGTTTTGCTATCCTATGTTTTTGTATGCTATGCTATGCTATGTTTTGTTGTGAATGGTATGCTATGCTATGTTTTGCTATGCTATTATATGTTTTATTTTGCTATGCTATGGTTTGTTATGGTTTGTTAAGCTATGCTATGTTTTGTTTTGTTTTGCTATGCTTTGTTATGCTGTGGGTTGTTGTGTTTAGGTATGCTATGTTTTGTTATGTTATGCCATGTTTTATTATGCTATGTTTTGTTATGCTATGCTATGTTTTGTTTTGCTATCCTATGCTTTGTTTTGTAATGCTATGCTACGTTTTGTTGTGTTTTATTATGCTATGCTTTGTTTTGCTATGCTATGTTTTGTTATGCTATGCTATGTTGTGTTTTGTTATGCTATGCTATGTTTTGTTGTGTTTTGTTATGCTATGCTATGTTTTGCTATGCTTTGCTATGCTATGTTTTGTTATGTATGCTATGTTTTGTTGTGTTTTGTAATGCTATGCTCTGTTTTGTTATGTTATGCTATGTTTTGTTATCTCATGCTGTGTTTTGTTCTGCTATGTTTTGTTGTGTTTTGTTATGCTATGCTGTTTTATTATACTATGCTATGTTTTGTTTTGCTATGCTTTGTTATGTTATGCTTTGTTTTGTTATGCTATGTTTTGTTATGCTACGCTATGTTTCGTTGTGTTTAGTTATGCTATGCGATGCTTTGTTGTGTTTTGCTATGCTATGTTTTGTTATGTTGTCCTATGTTTTGTTTTGCTATCCTATGCTTTGTTTTGTTATGCTATGCTATGTTTTGCTATCCTATGCTTTTTTTGTTATGCTATGGTATGCTGTGTTTTGTTATGCTATACTATGTTTTGTTATGCTATGCTGGTGAGGGTGTGTGAGGGTATGTGAGGGTGAGTGAGGGTGAGTGAGGGTGTGTGAGGGTGAGGGGGTGTGAGGGTGTGTGAAGGTGAGAGGGTTGTAAGGGTGAGGGGGTGTGAGGGTGAGGGTTTGAGGGGGAGGGTGTGAGGGTGAGTGAGGGGGTGTGAGGGTGAGGGTGTGTGAAGGTGAGGGTGAGAGGGTGAGTAAGGGTGTGTGAGGGTGAGAGGGTGTGAGGGTGTGTGAGGGTGAGGGGGTGTGAGGGGGTTCAAGGGGGTGTGAGGGTGAGGGGGATGAGGGGGCGTGAGGGTGAGGGTGTGTGAGGGTGAGGGGGTGAGAGAGTGTTTGAGAGTGTGTGAGGGTGAGAGGGTTGTGAGGGTGAGGGCGTGTGATGGTGAGGGTGTGAGGTTGAGTGAGGGTGTGTGAGGGTGTATGAGGGTGAGGGGGTGTGAGGGTGGGGGGTGTGAGGGTGAGGGTGTGAGGGTGAGGGGGTGTGAGGGTGGCCAAGTGGTGAGGGGGTGTGAGGGTGGGTGAGGGGGTGAGGGTGAGGGGGTGTGAGGGTGAGTGGGTGTGTGAGGGTGAGGGGTGTGAGGGGGTGTGAGGGTGAGGGGGTGTGTGAGGGTGAGGGGCTGTGAGGGTGAGGGGGTGTTATGGTGAGTGAGGTTGAGGGGGAGTGAGGGTGACGGGGTGTGAGGGTGAGGGGGTGTGGGGGTGAGGGGGTGTGAGGGTGAGGGAATGTGAGGGTGAGGGGGTGTGTGATGGTGTGGGGGTGTGAGGGTGAGGGGGTGTGAGGGTGAGGGGGTGTGAGGGTGAGAGTGTTTGAGGGTGAGGGTGTGGGGTTGTGAGGGTGAGGGGGTGTGAGGGTGTGAGGGTGAGGGGGTGTGAGCTGAGGGTGTGAGGGGGTGTGAGGGTGAGGGTGACAGAGGTGAGGGTGATGGGGGTGAGGGGGTGTGAGGGTGAGGGTGTGATGGTGAGGGGGTGTGAGGGTGAGGGTGTGTGAGAGTGTGTGAGGGTGAGAGGGTTGTGAGGGTGAGGGGGTGTGAGGGTAAGGGTTTGAGGTTGAGCAAGGGTGTGTGAGGGTGTGTGAGGGTGAGGGTCTGTGAGGGTGAGGGTGTGTGAGGGTGTGTGAGGGTGAGGGTGAGGTGGTGTGAAGGTGAGGGTGTGTGAGGGTGAGGGGGTGTGAGGGGGTGAGGGTGAGGGTGTGTGAGGGTGAGTGGGTGTGTGAGGGTGAGGGAGTGTGAGGGGGTGTGAGGGTGAGGGTGTGTGTGAGGGTGAGGGGCTGTGCGGGTGGGGGGGTGTAATGGTGAGTGAGGTTGAGGGGGAGTGAGGGTGATGCGGTGTGAGGGTGAGGGGGTGTGAGGGTGAGCGGCTGTGAGGGAGAGGGGGGGTGTCATGGTGTGGGGGTGTGAGGGTGAATGGGTGTGAGGGTAAGGGGGTGTGAGTGTGAGAGTGTTTGAGTGTGAGGGTGTGGGGTTGTGAGGGTGTGGGAGGGTGAGGGTGTGAGGGTGAGGGGGTGTGAGCTGAGGGTGTGAGAGGGTGTGAGGGTGAGGGTGACAGGGTTGAGGGTGATGGGGTAAGGGTGAGGGTGTGTGAGGGTGAGAGTGTGAGGGTGAGGGGTGTGTGTGTGAGGGGTGAGGGTGTGTGTGAGGGTGAGGGTGTGTGTGACGGTGAGGGGGTGTGAGGGTGAGGGGGTGTGTGAGGATGAGGGGTGTGAGCATGATGGGGTGTGAGGGTGAGGGTGAGGGGGTGTGAGGGTGAGGGGTGTGATGGTGAGGGTGTGGGAGATTGGGGGGTGTGAGGGTGAGGGGTTGTGAAGGTGAGGGGGTGTGAAGGTGAGGGGGTGGGGGTATGAGGGTGTGAGGGTGAGGGGGTGTGAGGGTGAAGGGATGTGAGGGTGAGGAGGTGAGGGTGAAGGGTTGTGAGGGGTGAGGGGTGAGGGGGTGTGTGAGGGTGAGGTGGTGTGTGAGGGTGAGAGTTTGTGAGGGTGAGGGGTGTGTGAGGGTGAGGGGGTGTGAGCATGAGGGGGTGTGAGGGTGAGGGTGAGGGGGTGTGAGGTTGAGGGTGTGGGGGATTTGGGTGTGAGGGTGAGGGGTTGTGAACGTGAGGGGGTGTGAGTGTGAGTGAGGGGGTGTGAGGGTGAGAGGGTGGGGTTGTGAGGGTCAGGGGTATGAGGGGGTGTGAGGGTGAGGCTCTGAGGGTGAGGGGGTGTGAGGGTGAGGGTGAGGGGGTGTGAGGGTGAGGGTGTGAGGGTGTGTGAGGGTGAGGGTGTGTGAGGGGGTGTGTGAGGGTGAGGGTTTGTGAGGGGTGTGAGAGTGAGGGGGTGTGAGGGTAAGGGGGTGTGTGAGGGTGAGGGTGTGAGGGTGAGGGGGTGTGAGGGTGAGGGTGTGTGAGGGTAAGGGGGTGTGAGGGTGGGTGAGGGTGGGTGAGAGGGTGTGTGAGGGTGAGAGGGTATGTGGGGGTGAGGGTGTGTGAAGGTGAGGGGGTGTGAGGGTGAGGTTGCTTGAGGGTGAGAGGGTGTGTGAGGGTGAGAGGGTGGGTGAGGGTGAGAGGGTGAGTGAGGGTGTGAGGGTGTGAGGGTGAGGGAGTGTGAGGGTGAGGTGGTGTGAGGGTGGGGGGTGTGTGAGGGTGTGAGGGTGAGGGTGTGTGGGTGTGTGAGGGTGAGAGGGTGAGTGAGGGTGAGGGTGTGTGAGGTGAGGGTGTGTGAGGGTGAAGGTGTGTGAGGGTGAGGGGGTGTGAGGGGGTGAGGGTGAGGGGTGTGAGGGTGAGGTTGTGTGAGGGTGAGGGGGTGTGAGGGTGAGGGGGTGAGGGTGAGGGGGTAGGAGGGTGAGGGGGTAGTGAGGGTGAGGGGGTGTGTGATGGTGAGGGGGTGTGAGCATGAGAGGGTGTGAGGGTGAGGGAGAGGAGGGTGAGGGGGTGTGAGGTTGAGGGGTGTGAGGGTGAGTGTGTGTGGGTGTGGGGGTTTGGGGGTGTGAGGGTAACAAGTTGTGAAGGTGAGGGGGTGTGAAGGTGAGGAGGTGTGAGGGTGAGTGAGGGTGAGGGTGTTTGAGGGTGAGGGTTTGGGGTAGTGAGGGTGAGGGGGTGTGAGGGGGTGAGGGTGTGAGGCTGAGGGTGATGGGGTGAGGGTGTGAGGGTGAGGGTGTGTGAGGATGAGAGGATGTGTGAGGGTGTGTGTAAGGGTGTGAGGGTGAAGGGGTGTGAGGGTGAGGGTGTGAGGGGGTGTGAGGGTGAGGGTGACGGGGTGAGGGTGAGGGTGTGAGTGTGAGGGTGTGTGTAGATGTGAGGGTGTGTGGGGTGTGAAGGTGATGGGGTGTGAGGGTGAAGGTGTGTGAGGGTGAGGGGGTGTGAGGGGGAGAGGGTGAGGGGTGTGAGCTGAGGATGTGACGGGGTGTGAGGGTGAGGGTGACGGGGTGAGGGTGAGGTTGTGTGAGGTGAGGGTGTGAGGGTGAGGGGGTGTGAGGGTGAGGGGGTGAGGGTGAGGGGGTAGGAGGGTGAGGGGGTGTGTGATGGTGAGGGGGTGTGAGCATGAGAGGGTGTGAGGGTGAGGGAGAGTAAGGGTGAGGGGGTGTGAGGTTGAGGGGTGTGAGGGTGAGTGTGTGTGGGTGTGGGGGTTTGGGGGTGTGAGGGTGACAAGTTGTGAAGGTGAGGGGGTGTGAAGGTGAGGAGGTGTGAGGGTGAGTGAGGGTGAGGGTGTTTGAGGGTGAGGGTTTGGGGTAGTGAGGGTGAGGGGGTGTGAGGGGGTGAGGGTGAGGGTGTGAGGCTGAGGGTGATGGGGTGAGGGTGTGAGGGTGAGGGTGTGTGAGGATGAGAGGATGTGTGAGGGTGTGTGTAAGGGTGTGAGGGTGAAGGGGTGTGAGGGTGAGGGTGTGAGGGGGTGTGAGGGTGAGGGTGACGAGGTGAGGGTGAGGGGTTGAGGGTGAGGGGGTGTGAGGGTGAAGGTGTGAGGGTGAGGGTGTGTGTAGATGTGAGGGTGTGTGGGGTGTGAAGGTGATGGGGTGTGAGGGTGAGCGGCTTTGTGAGGGTGAGAGGGTGAGAGGGTGTGTGGGGGTGTGAAGGTGAGGGGGTGTGATGGTGAAGGGGTTTGTGAGGGTGAGAGGGTGAGAGGGTGTGTGAGGGTGAGAGGGTGAGTGAGGTGAGGAGGGGGTTTGGGTGAGGGTGTGTGAGGGTGAGGTGGTGTGAGGGTGGGGGGTGTGAGAGTGAGGGGTTGTGAGGGTGAGAGTGTGTGAGGGTGAGGGTGTGAGGGTGTGTGAGGGTGAGTGAGGATGATGGTGTCTGAGGGTGAGGGTGTGTGAGGGTGAGGGTGTGTGAGGGTGAGGGGATGTGAGGGTAAGGGGGTGTGAGAGTGAGGGGGTGTGAGGGGGTGTTGGGGTGTGAGAGGGTGAGGGTAAGGGGGTGTGAGGGAGAGGGTGTGAGGGTGTGTTTGGGTGAGGGGGTGTTTGGGTGAGGGGGTGTGAGGGTGAGGGTGAGTGAGGGTGGGTGAGATGGTGTCTGAGGGTGAGGGGGTGTGAGGACAGGCATTGGACATTGAGGGAAACAAGCACGGAGCACTGAGAGGAGCAGGCACGAGGGAGTGAAGGACACTGGTTTGGGGCAGTGTGGGTAAAACATGAAAAAAGCATTTTTGCTAGAACGGTGCAGCCCGCCAAAAAACTGCTGGGTCCCAAAAAAGTTTTCAAAAAATGAGACAGCAAAAGATGAGCAACAGTGGAATTTATGTAATGAACAACAGGATCAGTTGAGGGCAGAAACAGAGGAGCTTTGATGGTGAAATGAAAAATATTGAAAAGAAATTGAAACAAGTTTGAATGCAGTTAAACGGTGCAATTTCGAAAAATGTTTGCGTTTTTGTTGGGGAAAGACAGGTTTATGTTTTATGTTTAGGACCTGCAATACAAACAGAGGGCATACACAATTTGAACTGGGGTGTAATGTCGGGCACCAGTTGAAGCTGAGCAGAGGAAAGGAAGCGCTGGGAGTGGGGGCTGGGCTACCATGATTCGCTTAGGTCACATGAAATGTATGCGATCCGCAGTGGGTAGACTTTTGAAAGCAGCTTACTATAAATCTCGCCTACCATCCCTTTGGGATGGGATAGACGAGACCTAAAAATGGACTCCTGCAACTGCAATGAATAAGAAGAACAAATGTCCCCCGTTTCTCATTATTTCATGGCACTGCCACTAACTGCAGCGCGTGTTGGTTTGTGTGTCGTGAAGTTGTTGCATGTGAATGCTGTCAACTACTTGGAAATGTTTTCTGCCATGTTTTGCTCTAGCTGGCTGCACCACAGCCTTAAGGATGCAGGACTAGGACATGGAGAGAGGCGGTGCAAGAGAGAGAAAGAGGGGCAAAGCAGAAAAAAGGCAGAGACGGGGACAGTGAAAAAGACAGACACTTGATGTACACAGTGGGGGATTGGCAGGGTTGGCAATCGGCCATTGACAAAGTGCCTGAGACCAAGCCCAGCTGGTGGGCTGTTTTTTTCAGATGTAGATAAAATCACAATTGCCTGGGCCGGCTTGGCCCTTGACCCTAAAGGCTGCTGCAGCCTTTGAGGGAAAATCGGAACCCACTATAACTGGGTACAGATAATGGCTGGCTCATTGTCCTGTGCAGTAGGACAATGAGCCAAACTGAGCAGGCAGAGCATGTGGTCGGTCCCCTCCCAGCCTGAGTCTCTCAGCATGCCTGAAGCACTGGGAGTGGTTGTGCTCTTTTTGAGCATCACAGCTCGCAGTGATGTTACCTGGGGTGGGTTGAAAGGGGATGTGCAGGGAGACAGATTATGTGTGGTGGCCATCCAAGAAGCTCTACTTTTGTCTCCAGAAGCAGACAGATGATCCCTAGGCGCACGGTCCCACCGTGCCATCTTAAAAACTGTGAGGGGACTCCTGTTCACCAGTGAACAAATATAAAAAAAAGTGCAAACAAACAAAATTATCAAAAACAAAAATGATTTTGACAACACAAAACAATTTAAAAAAAAACATTACTAAGTAACACTTCATTCAGGGCCAAAATGACAAAGGAAAGGGATTAAAGGCATGGTAGGACAGTAACAAAATGGATTGATCGAGGAGAGCAATGTGGAGAGAGACAAAAAGAGAAGTGAGACAGCAGAGTGGGGAAGAATGACAAACATTTGGGAAGAGGAAAAGGAAATCAAGTGAGGAAGAAAGGAAAGGTGAAGGAGAGAGTATAAGAGTGCTAGAGATGCAGACAGGTGGATGGAAAGAGGTGTAAGAGATTCGGGAGAAGAAGTGATGGAAGACAGTGGAGAGAAGGGCAAAAAATGTTAATGATAGAACAAAAGCTAGAAAGTGAATGTGGAGAAGAGGGAGACAGGAAAGGGGTTGAAGATGTGGTGTAATGGTAAGAGATGCCAACTTAGGAACTAGGTTGAGTCTCAGCATTGGCTCAACATCCTGTGATTCTAGGCAAATTAGCTATTCGCCCCGTGCCTAAACCAAATAAATGAATGTGTCCGAGTAAAGTGCGCCAATACCATTGGGTAGAGTTTGCTCTATATAAATCTACAAAAAAGTGAATGATGAAGGAAATGATAGAGTGGAAGGCAGAAAGAGGGTCACATATTTCCTGGTCTATAAGAAAAAAGGATGGATAGTTACAACCTCACATGCACTATCCAAATGCTCTCCCTCAGTCTAGGGCAGAGGTCTTGAAAATTTTGGATGCTGAGACCCCCCTGTCAACATTTTGAGGTGTAAGGACCCCCTCCTGACAAAAATCTCTAAACCTGTAGGCAGGGCTAGGGGAATTATGAGGCAGGTGAGGACCAAATTACGCGACAGGCTTGACTTAATTGTGTGGGAAGAAAATGTACAAGATGTTATGTGATGCCATATATTTTAGGATAGCATTGCTTCATTAAGAGGAGTGACTGCAGGGTGAGTGAGGTGGCGTATGAATTTGGGTGCGGATGCAAGTTTGGAATGGGACGAATTAATGTATGATTACTGATGGGCTTGTTTGAGTGAGTTGCATATTGAGCAGTGAGGGGGACAGGTGAGTGAAGTGTCACATGAGTGCAGGATGAGTAGTGTGCTTGTGTGACTGCAGGGTGAGGTAGCATACATTCATTGTGATCGCTGTGAGTACAGGGTTACCGTGAAAGTGAAGGGCGAGAATGAGTGAGTTGTCTGAATGCAGAGTGCATTCCCAGACACTTGAATTAAATCAGCATGTTATGGACGGCGGCGTAGGGTTTCAGATCTCAGTTAAACTATTGCTATGTTGGCATTAATCAGGGATTGAGGTTGGAGGAAATAAATAATGTGCTGATCCTCCACCAAACTTCCAGTCCTATGGTTAGGGTTGCCAGCTCATTATTTTGATGGCCCAGACGCTACAAAAATAAGCTGTCATCTAAAGCCATATTTTCAGCACCTATCTGTGCGTACTTCGAACAGCAAATATAAATAGAAACCACTTTTAATTGTGTTCTAAGGCTACCTCATTGCTCCATGACTGATAATTAAAGAGAACAAAGACAGAAAAGTCACATAACGAATGCATACATACTTTTTTATTTATAAGTCTATTTAGTGTCAAAAGGAGGTCTTTGCAGGCTTTTTAAACAAAACACAGCAGGCATTTTTCTTTTGGCAATCCTACTTTATATTCCTTTTCATGAAATGCATTCTCACACCACAGCACTAAGCCTTGTAACCAGTTTACAAAGGCATGTAAATATGCAAATGGTCTTTAAAGACCTGTGAAAACTCAGGCCTGCTGGAGATAAGACTCCATACACTGCCCCGCTGAGCCCAGTGGCGTAACAAAACTTGAGGGGGCCGCTCTGGATTCTACCAGGAGCTCTCAAATGAGAGTACCCCCATTGTAACTCAGCCCCCCACACCGCCGGGGGCTACGGGGGCCTGTGTTATGCCACTGTACCACCATCCTGCAGGCCTGTGCCTCCAGCTGGGTGGGGCCTCCAGGGTATCTCTGCCTCCCTCTTGCAAATCTCTGCCTAGAGTGGGGCTTCAGCTGGGTGGGACCTCAAGGGTGTCTGGGCCTGCTTCCAACCAGAGTTTATTTCCACTGAGAGTGTTCCCAGCTGACTCCAGGCAGTGCTTCTGTGTCACACAGATGCCCTCAGAAGATGCACTCACCCCCAGGGAGTCTCACTGAAGTCCAAAGCACCTGTGCCAGTCGGTGCCAATGTCCCTCTCTCCATCACCTTCTCTGGTTCTTTCCAGATGGGCTCAGTTCTATACCCTGGTAGTAGGGCAGGTTTGTTGTGCTAGGGCACAGCTTGGGCTGCCATTGCTGCAAAGGAGAGTGCCCGAAGCCTGTGCCAGCACACTGGCAATAGAGGCTTGTGAATACACTGCAATAGAGGCTTGTGCGTGACACCATCTCTTCAAGAACGGGCAAAGGGCCACATTATGACACAATGAATTGCCAATTAAGTTTTGATAAAGAGGGTGAAGCAAGTTCAACTCCACCAATGGCCGGGTGCATGACCTTAGCATGCATAGTGAGTCCCCTGCACTGGTGTATCACAGTAGGTTTGGACTACCAGTCAAGGGCTTCAAAACCCACCTTGAAAACCTTTAAAAAAGTAGTGTCTTTCAACTCCAAAATGTAGGAAAATCACCATTGCTGAGAAAGTGACAACTGAAGTGCGCACTCGTGAGTGAAGTACATGTGACTCAGACAGCAGGTACTTTCTTCGCAGATTAGGCTATGATTGATATTGTGCTGAAGAAAAATTTGATCAGACCTCCGCAAAAGCCACAAGGAGCAAAAGTTGTGAAAAAGCTGAAAATTGCTTAATGTTGACATTTAGGCACAGCAAATGTGAAAATGCGTCCAAATCATTCAAGACGTCCAAGTGCAGCTGTTCAAATCCTTACTGTCCTGGACCAGGTTTTCCAAAGCGCAGAGGTGCCAGAACAAAGCTGCATATGGCACAGATCGCATTCCTGGCATGAATGCGAGTCAAAGGGATTAAAAAATTAGAAATAATGAAATTGCAGAAAACAAAATACTTAATGGTGATACAAATAGGTTTCCACTGATAAAAAAAATACATAAGAATTAGCATATAAACTTTAGAAAGGCAATGGAACCACAGCATTCCAGAAAACACTCTGCTGGGAGATGGATTAAAATCAAGCTATTACAGCAGTCAACGACTAATAAGGCATGAGAACGAGCAGCATATTAAATACAAGTTACAGTTGTATAAATGTATGCGCATTCAGTTCTTTGTTAGACAAGATATATTATACTGGTGATGTTCGGTCTCGAGATCATACCTGGATTGTACGAGATGTGTTCTACCAGAGAACGACAGCCACATAATCCTTTCTTATTCACAGGTCCTCAATGTAAGAATTGTGGGATGGATACTTTCTTTCTGCATATTCAGTTATTAATCTCAGTATTGAGGATGCGCAGTCAACAATCTGTCACTAGGGGTGTGTCGTCTCAGTGTTGTTCCGGATGCAGATCAAAATAGGTTCCTTAAACTAAAACAAAATGCTATTCTTCGACCATATTCAGGCTATACTTAAATGATTTACTGGCATGTGTCTATTTACTTTCTTCTTTGCATAGTATTTCTTCGAAGTCTCCTCCGTTAAGTTTCATGTTCGTTTTGATTGGCCTGCAAAAAAATGACTAACTAAAGGTGAATTTGCGACCTTGCACCTAAATCTGCTTTTTTAACCTGACTAGTGGTTGCTTTATATTTTTTCCGACATTTGGTCAACGAGGACAGTGGGTGCAGTAGTAGATGAGAGATGTGGAATTGCAGTTGAAAAACGGTTTAAGGTTGTTGGTGGGGTGTCCTGTTCAGCCTGAGGAGGTCGGGGGTCAAGTGTCATCATTGTTTGTCAGGATGGAGAAGCTGCACGTGCGGATTTGCACTTCGCCCAGTACTCAGATATCACCCCACACCCGAGGCGTCTGGCATTAGCATGAGAATGCAGCCGGTTTGGGTTTCTGGTGCCCGGGCATTCACGGGACTGTGCTGAGCAGGCCCCCTGGAACTTGCCCCCCCCCATGGGGGCTGCGGGGGGGCCTGTGTTACGCCACTGACTGAGCCCCCAGCAGCTCGAGTTGCACTGCAGCAACCAGGGCTGAGACACAGGACGGGGGAAGAGGGAGGGCTAAAGCCCTTTAGCCTGGGCATAATTGCGAATGGGAAGGCGCGACCCCCTTTGCATCGCTCCACGGCCCCCCTGGGGGTCACGCCCCACAGTTTGAAGACCCCTGGCCTAGGGCCTAGTTTAGAGATTGATGGCATTCCAGGAGATAGTGGTAAATGTAGATTACAATCCACCAGTGGAATTTCCTTCATCAAAGAGATGGAATGGTAAAGGAAATTCCATCTGTGGATCCTCCTTTGGTTTAACACTGCCTCCAGGCACAGGAGGACTGTCAATTACTGTCTGCAGCAAGCCAATAAAGAGGTCCCATAAGAATATAACTTTAGGTGTAGTACAAAGAAATTCGAGGGACAGAGGGACGTGAAAGAGACTGACAGGAGAGTGCAAGACAGGAGAAAATTGAAAGATTTGCAATACAGAAAAATTAAAATTAAACTTAAAGGAGAGATACAAAATGACAGATAAATAAGGGCATGAGAGATATACAAAAAACTGAAGAAAGAGCCTACAAGATGCACAGGAGTGGGAAAAAGAGGGAGATTTGCAGATAGAGAGAAAAATATGAAAAGAGAGGGGAGAAATGTGAAAGACTGAGTGAAACATATAGGTAGAATGAGAGACACCAAGGAGAGGAAAAGAAGTAGAGTGTGAGAGAAAAAGGAAGAACTAGAGAGGAAGCAAAAAGTGATAGGGTGAATGAGAGAGGTGCACACAGCACGTAAGAAAGGGGTATAGATACAAAGATAAAGAAAGACATTTGGACTAAATTTCTGCAGCGTTTTCAGATATCAAGTATGAAGTTGTATGTAATTCCCAAATACATCGATTGTAGAGATGTTCCTGAGTGACAAACAAAAGATGAAGACACCTGGTTCCCTGAGGGGGAACAGTAGCCTCCAGACACAAAGGATTTGCATGGTTCTCTGACTCATGGCCTGATATAATAAAGGATATTCAGGGATCTTTGGGGGGAGCACAGAAAAAGGGACCAATAGGTGACTAACAAATTCGGGCACCCAAAGTAGGGAGATGTATAGGCCTAAAGATCAGATGAGGAGACCTGTAGGTGAGTTGCAGTGGAATAATGTTGTATCTAGTGCTGCATCTAGTCTTGGCCAATACTACTGACCCCACAAGTTTAGAAAGCTTAATTTATCAGACATTACTCCCGATACTAAGCAATGTTTCATGAAAAGGTAATTATCCACAAATGTGGGCCACTTTTTCCTTCCGTGTCCAGGCCTAATTTTGTTTGAGTGAAACATTAGCCTAACTATAACATCCCTGTAACCTTTCGTTTTTTCCATGAATTTCTAAGGTTTTTAAATTCTATCCGCTAACTATAATGTCCTTGTAACCTTTGTTTTTTTCAGTGAATTTCTATGTTTTTTTAACTAGTAATCACATATGCAGACTGGTGGAGAAAGGGGGCTGTGTAAGAATTACAGGAAGTAGCAGGATGGCTTCTTGGCCCATAAAGTCCCTCAGGAGAAAAGTGGACTTCATCCCCCAACCAGTAGTGCAGCACGAGCAGAGCCATGTTTACAGAGTGGTGGAAAAAGGGGGTGTGGCCTCTAAAAACCTCTTAGAAATCCTGCTGTGTGGGACAGGAGGTAACAGGAGGGGTAGTTGGCCTTCAAGGATGTCCCTGGGGGCCAAAAACCCCTTCTGTTACCTCCACTAAGTCCCACACAGCAGGATTGCTGAGAGGTTGACAGACGCCAGTCCCCCGTTCTCCACCACTGTGCAAACACTGCTCCTGGCACACCAATTGTAGAGGGATGAAGTCCCCTTGGCACCAGGGAATCCTTGTGGGCCAAATACCCCTCCTGTTAACTCCAGTAAGTCTCACACAGTAGTTTGCATACCATCCATGCCCCCTTTCTCCACCACTCTGCAAACACACCTCCTGGCACACTACTAGTTGGGGGATGAAGTCCCCTTGGCTCTTGAAGGTCCCCGGGGACCAACTACCCCTCCTCCACACAGCTAGATTGCAGAGCCACTCTACAAACACCCCTCCTGATGCACTGCTGGTTGGGGGAAATAGTCCACTTTAGTCCAGTGACCCCCAGGAGTATAGTGGAATTCATTCCCCAACCAGAAGCACACCAGGAGGTGCTTTTGCAGCGTGGCGGGGAAAGGGTGCGTCGCCTTCAAGTCCTCTCAGCAATCGCACTCTCTGGGACTTACTGGAAGTAACACAAGGGTTGTGGGCCCCCAAAGACCCTCAGCATTGAAGGGGATTTCATTCCCCAACCACCATTGCGCCAGGAGGTGAATTTGCAGAGTGGTGGTGAAGGGGGCGTGGCTCCTGGCAACTTGCCAGAGTTTTTCTTTTATTAAAACATTTTTTTGGGAGAAGGGGGTTGCGTAACTCCTCTTTCCTCAGCTGATTTCGGCCCCAGGGATCCCATCCCCAGGGCTGGTCTATTTTTTTAAATGTGGAGGGGAGCTGCGTAGCCTCTCTCCTGGGGCCCATTATGCCCCCTGTGACACCATCCCTTGGGGCTTGGCCTTTTCCTTTTTTTTATTTTCTAAAAATAAAGGAAGAGGGGCCACATTGCCCTCCTTCCCTGGGTTAATTGATGGCCCTGAGGACCCTATGCCCCGGGACCTGGCCTTTAGTTATTTACTTATTTAAATGGGAGATGTGGCCCCCTCCTAAAGCCAATTTCGTAACTGCACAATGACCTCCTGGCTCCTGCAGACCTATGCAGTAGCACAGATGGACACTTACATAAAACTTCCAATATGGCGTTTGTGCAGCCTAGATCAGAAAATGGATACACAGGAAGGGGGCAAGGTTATTCCTCCATTTAAATGGAAAAAACCTCAGCTGTCAAGACATATTCTATTGTGTCTGTTTCTGTATAAGCAAACTAAAGAGTATGTGATTGTATGGAAAGTGGGCAGGAAGGGTTGTTGAATGATACTGCTTTTCCGTATAACATTTCTAAAAGAAAGGGAAACTCAATCGGAGGTGGGGGATAAAGACTTTTGTATAAAGGCAAAACTGACGAAGTGCTAAAGACATATTTTTCTACGTTCAGGGTTGTCAAGGCAAATAAACAAATATGAAAACTGTTTTGGATCTGATTTCCACATAGTTATAGCAACTCATGCGTGTTGTCTCTAGCCACAGGACTTCCTTCCCAAAAGATACATGAATAATAATATTGTTGGGAGGTTTGCGGCTTCAATATGATGTCTCTCGTGCAGGGCCCACTGGCTCTTTCTTTGAAGAGTTCCAGTCGGTAACCTCGTCTCTGCTACTTACGTCGGAGCATTGTATAGTCGCTGGTGACTTTAATGTCCACATGGATGATGAAATGGATGCCGACACGATTAAAATGTTGGATGTTACAGCCCCTCTTGGCCTGGTGCCCTATCATGATGGACCGACCCATGAGAAGGGGCATACCCTGGATCTGACTTTCTCTACGACCCCCATAGAGATGCATGCTCCTATCCATGTGCTTTGGTCGGATCACAGGCTGGTTAAATTCTATATTCTGGAGGTCAGGAAACCCTCCGGTGCCCCTCGGCAGGTTTCCCAGGGATTTAGGGCACTCCATCGGGTCACCCCGGAATCACTGGCACAGGCATGTGCAGCCCATCCCTGCATTCTGACTGGGGATCTAGATGGGGATGTAGAGCGGTTGCAGGCATGGCTCCTGGAGAGGCTTGATGATCTTGCTCCTGTGAGTCCCCCGCGCAAGTTGGATAAATGTGCATCTGCCCCTTGGTTCACGGAAGCGCTGGCGGCTTCACGTCGGCAATGCAAGGTAGCGGAAAGAGCATGGCGCGCGAAATATGACCCGACGGCTAAACTTGCTTACAGGTCCTTGGTGAAAGCTTATCATCGAGACATCCTCTCTGAGAAGAAGGGTTATTTCGCGAGAAAAATCGAAGCTGCCTCTAATTCCTGTAAAGAGCTTTTTGCCATTTTGCGGGAGTTTACGACTTCACGCGCTGCGTCGACTCAGACTCCCCCCCTTGAGCCTTGGGTCTGCGCGATTGCTGACTTTTTTACTTCTAAGATCCAACTGATCCAGGACTCCTTCCCTGTGCAGGAGCCTGAGGTGCCCTGCCGGGCGGAGAATGCCTCGGCCATCCTGTCCAGTGCAGGTCCGGCTTTGGCAGTCTTTCCTCCTCTCTCTATGGCCTCTTCGTTGGATCTGATGGCCTGTCTAAAATCAGGTTCTCCTCGGGATGCCTGCCCCGCCAAGTTTATGGCGAAAATGGAAGCAGTCATTAATCCATATGTGAACCCCCTGCTGAACTGCTCTCTTGTACAGGGTGTGGTTCCCCAGTCATGGAAGCAGGCGATGATCATTCCCCTGCTCAAAAAACCCGGTCTGGACGCGGAGGTGCTGGCGAATTACAGGCCTATCTCGCTTTTGCCCGCTTTCGCTAAGATCATTGAAAAACATGTGCATAAGGTGCTGGCCGATTATCTGGAGTCCCATGATCTACTGCACCCCACTCAATCGGGATTCCGCACCAATCTTAGCACCGAAACAGCCCTCCTGGAAGTTTCGGAGGCGATTAAGGAGTGCTGGATTCAGGTGGCAGGGCGATGCTGGTGATGTTAGATCTGTCGGCGGCCTTCGACACCGTCCCCCACGAGGTTCTCCTCGCAAGGCTTTCTGAGATCGGTCTCAGGGGGACGGTGCTCAATTGGTTTCGTTCGTTCCTGGCGGGCCGTCGACAAACGGTCTGGGCCTCTGCTTGCTCCGCCGAGATGTCGCCACTGGGTGTCGGAGTCCCTCAGGGCTCAGTATTGAGGCCGACTCTATTTAACATCTTCATGACCCCTCTGGCGGCTCTGGCGGAGTCCTTTGGGGCTCAGATCGTTTCCTACGCTGATGACACCCAGCTTCTCTTCACCTGTGAGAGGGGTGCGGACTTCGACGGAGAGAGGATCCGGGGTTGCCTTGAGGCTGTATTTCAGTGGTTCCAACATAACAGCCTCAAGTGCAACTCGGATAAATCCGAGGTCCTCTTCTTTGAGTGCAGCTCAGATCCGGACTGGAAGGTGTGGTGGCCAGAGAACATGTTTCCACCAGCAAGTTCGTCCCAGGTGGCTAAAAACCTAGGGATTAAGATTGACAACGGCCTAACACTGCGCTCACAGATAATCTGCCTCACTGGCACCTGCTTTGGCCTGCTCCGGATGTTGCGTAAGTTTCTCCCTTTACTATCGGAGGAGCACAGGAAGATCACAGTGCAGGCGATAATTGGTTCGAGAATTGATTACTCGAACATTCTTTATCTCAGCCTGCCAGAATATCTGCTTCAACGGCTACAGGTGGTCCAGAACTCGGCAGCACGGGCTATTTTTGGACTATCTCGCCGTGCCAGAGCCTCCGGCCTCCTGCAGGCTCTGCACTGGCTTCCCGTCCGGAAGCGGATAATTTTTAAGACCTTGACTTTGGCGCATAAAGCTCTGCATGCCTCCGGAGCGAAATACCTTCAAAAAAGGCTGGCTTTTTACCATCCAGCCAGGCCCTTGAGGTCAGGATCCTTATTCCTCGCGGCAGTTCCTCGTGTTAAGAGGGCACGCATAGGAGGCCGTTCTTTTAGATTGCTGGCGCCCCAGCTGTGGAATACGTTGCCAGTGGCCTTGCGCAGTACTTCAAACTTGCTGGCCTTTAGGAAGGGGCTTAAAACCTGGCTTTTTACTTCTTAGCTTTTTCCTTGGGCTTTTTTCACTGGATTCTCTGTTTTTTATCTGTTCTTTTCTTGTTATGTTATGAGATAGGTGTGCAAATCAAAGCGCCGGGACACTCTTCGAGTAGCCGTGCGCTATACAAAACCAAGTATAACATAACATAACATAACATAACATCCTCAAATGAGTTGTGACAGAGACAAAAAATGTACCTGAATTTTCTGACAAGGTGAGTTATAAAAAATAAAGCTACCTGTATGTGACTTAGAAGTTGCCTTCAGAAGCATGCAGAACAAGTCGCTCTAGTTCCAGGCTAACAGTAAAAACCAACTATGATCCAATTTTAGGAACACACTGGCCCCTCAATTCCTAATCACGCACTGCACTCCTGCTGACAATGATAATTTTTTTTGTGTTGAAATTTTTTATTAGCATTTTATAAATACAATACCGAAGTGTCTTTAAAACAATAACCAAAATAATATATTAGTAGATGTATAAATGATAGATACATTATTTCATTAAGGCATATATATTATTATATCTGATAAATTGAAAAATAAACAAATAAATTAATTTTAACACAAATTAAGTAATACATTACTGGAAATAGGAGTGAAAAATGTAAATCTAAATGTGAGAAAAAACCCAAAAAATTATGATTGACAGTCCTCAGATATTCAATAAGGAGGATTAAAGTATTACATAGTTGAGTAAAAAAATCTAAAGAGCTGATGCAATACTGAATAAAATAGTTGAATTATGAAATTATTACATTATAAAAGTAAAAATTAAATTTTAGCACCTGTTAAGAATATAAGTAAAAAGATTAGATATAAATAGAATAACAGTGTCTTAACAGTATAATATAATATTTTATATTCTACATTGTCCTCTATGTAATAATTGTGCGATTACAAGATAAAAATTAAGTCCGTTAAACTTTCCCAACTTTGTTATACGTATCTACATCAACATATCTGGAAGAGGAAATGAGGTATAGAGACAGTATAAAAAATATAGAAGCAAAAAAGGGGGGAAAGAGAAGTTAGCATAAATAAATAGTTTGCTGGAATATTCAGTATAGGATTACAAATGTTGTTTCCTACAGAGACATCAACCGTTTGTAAAAAAAGGAGTCCAGACTTAATTAAAGAGGTCTGTTTGATCATTTAAATTATAAATGACTCTTTCATATGTGGCTACCAACCGGGACTCTTGAGATGGTGGAGTCGGAGATTTCCCTTGCCTTAATATACATATTTTAGCTGTGTCTAATGCAGTATGTAAAAGACGGCACTGTGACTTAGAAAGGTGTTGGGGGTTTCGTAAATCATGCAGAAGAATGGTGCTGATGTTAACGGTAAGCATAAGGTTACAGTGTCATGTAAAGTCTGACCTATATAAGACCAATAGGATTGAACCATAGGGCAATTGCAAATAATATGAACAATGTCACAACCAGGAACATCATATCTCCAGCAATTAGTGTGTGGAAGTAATTCTGCTTTGTGTAACTTTACCGGAGACCAATGCCAGTCATGTAGAATTTTAAACGGGCAAAGTTTCAGTCTAGCTTCTCGAGCTCCTTTATCGAAATTTTCCTACAAGTCTATCCATTCCTCATCTTCCTAAGAAACCAATAAACGTGCTTTCCATTTGGTACGGAGACCACTTGCTAAGGGTTATGAAAATAAGTGTGATGTAAATATTTTGTACAAACCAGATGTAACTCCCTTATGTTTCCCACAAGTATGTAAGTATGACACTACTGGTGAAGTTTGTAGCAACCATGGTTGTGATCCTAGAATTTTATTAAGGCAGGTGTTGAGTTGTGTATAATTTGCTGCTCGATGCGATGGAAGACCAAATTCATCCGTCAATTGTGCAAAAGATTTGACATCACCATTATGTAAAAGCTGATCTAATGGAAGAATGCCTTCTGTTTTCCACTGGGACCAGGATATAGTTTTTCCTTTAATGCGTATACCTGTGTTGTTCCAAAATGGAGCTGTATCATGAATACATGGGTTAAAACCCAGTAAACGGTGTGCCCTCTGCCATTTTTTGTACATTGCAGCCAGTATTGGATTATGGGAATCAAGGCGACTTGTGCCTGTCCCATAACAGGCAGAAAGACCTAGTTCTGTAGACAACAGATGACTTTCTACATCTACCCATTGCGGTGTATTGGAATTTTCAGTTAACGTGTGATTTATTTGAGATAATTGTAGTACCAAAATATGGTGCTCAATGGATGGAAGACTCAAACCCCCATGGGAATGGCCAGCTTTCAATTTATTCATAGCTAAACAAGGTTTCATACATCCCTAAATAAAGGATTTGATTTTAGAGTGTATAAGGTGCAGTGTGGATAAAGGGATCTGAAGAGGAAGCATTCCATGTGTGGAAATGAAACGTGAAAGTGTGACCATTTTCCCAGCTTGAACTCTACTCCCAGATATAATCCCAATATCTTCAATTTTTCAAAATCATGTGGGTAAATAAAGGGCCTAAATTGTCTGCAACCATCCCCTCTGTTCCTTTATTTAGTAATATCCCCAGGTATTTTAAACATGAGTGTTGCCAATGAAAGGGAAAACCTTGTATAGCTGCTTTTTTGGTTCCATCTGATATGGGAAGTGCTTCACTCTTATCCCAGTTCATTTTGTATCCGGAAAAGGAGGAGAAATCTTCTATGATTTTAAGCAATGATGGTAGAGACAGAGACAAGTCTGTGATAGTTAGTAGAATGTCATCAGCATAAAGATAATTTTTCGAGTCACCCACCGGGAGAGGAATGCCCGACTATATTGTCTGATTGGGGAATTGCTGCTGCTAGCGGTTCTAAATCTAAGAGAAATAGGAGTGGAGAAAGGAGGCTAGCCTAACGAGTTCCTCTGAAAATTGAAAATGGATCTGAGATGAAACCGTCTCAATTAACTTGAGCAGCAGGATGTTGGTGTAGTAACCTTATTTTATATATAAATTGAGTTCTCAAGCCAAATCTCACCAGAACTTTGAAGAGATACTGCTACTCCACTTGATCAAATGCCTTCTCTGCATCAAGCAAAAACGCCAAAGCATCTTCCTGAAGGGATCTGTCAGATGGCAGTGTGTGTGCCAAGGTGTGTAAATGATTCCTCGATGAGCGTCCGGGTTCAAATCCCACCTGAGTGTGGTGGATCAAGGAGGGTAAGACTTTGCGAAGACGAGAAGATAGGATACTGGCTAAACTTTTTGTATAATTCTTTTTATTAACAATAGGAATCAACTTTGCAAGGCTTGATCACAGTACATTTGCAAATCTCTTTCTCGGAATAAATTGAGCAGGTGGGGGTGCACATTTTACAACATTCGGTAACACGTGACATTACACTTCTAGATTGTCTCATCATGAGCTGGTAATAGCGGCGGAGTACAAATATTCCCTCTGAAGTCGTTCCAGTCAGACCGAATGCGGGACCATTTTTTGGGGCATCCCCTAGCTTGGTATACATATTTTTTACGGTGCATACACCAGTCCATATCTTTTTTCCATGTGGACACTGCAGGTGATTGTGCTGCCCCCCATTTCTGTGCTATATAACATTTTGTTATCATGAACCCCTATGTGACCCATGTGGTACGTTGAGTTGTTGAGATCTGTGGCTTCCCACACATTCAGGAGACATCTCTTAGCCTCCAATGGGAGTGCAGTTGTTAATACTTCGCCCATAACCTTGTGTACCTTTTTCCAATACCTCTGTATAAATGTACAGTCCCATAGTATATGGAGGAAAGTGCCCTCACCCCCACACCCCCTCCTATATCGGCCGTCGGTTGCTCTTCCCATTAGTACCATGGCTGGCCCCGTAATGTAGACTCGATGTAACATTTTGAGTTGTACCAGCCTTAACCTAGCTGCTATGGCAACCTCACGTGGCGAGGCCAATGCGATTATCCAATCCTCATCGTCTAGTATTATGCCATCTCTTTCCCACTTTTCCGGCAGTTTCAAGAGGGGATCTCCAGTATGGGTCACCAACTTTTTGTAGGTGAGGGATATGGCCCTCGTTGGCAAATATCCTTATATGTTTGACATCTGTAGACAGGATTGCAACGCGTGACGGATCGATAAGTATCTAAAATATTCTGTCGGGGCAAGATCGTATTCCTGCTGCAGGGCTGAGAATGGTTTGACTTCCCCTTTTATCCATATATTGCCTATTTTTGAAAGACCTATGAGGTCCTATTTGTCGAAGCATTTAGAGGACCATAAATTCCCCAGGTGGTCCGAGTCCCATAAAGGAGTGGCCAGAGTCAACCTGTGGTCCCATCCCATACTTTTGTTAGCTGCCTGCCAAACCTGTACCAAGTGCTTGGTGGGTCCGGTGAGGCAATCTTTCCCAGGGCTTGAGTATAGAGCATGCTGATAGTTCCCTCCCGGAAATACCCACTGATCCATCACATAGCCCGGATCATCCGCCTGTCTATATGTGCTGTGGTTAATGGCTACCAGATGGACGGCCCAATAATATTTTCTGAGATCAGGGAGGGCAATGCCACCATTGTACCAGGTGAGGTTTAGTTTGGAGAGTGCTATCCGCGGTTTCCCATTCCAGAGTAGGCAGCGCTGTATAATTAGAATTTCTTTAAAATAGCTTGCGGGTACTAGATCCAGTGAGTTTTGCAGGGCGTATAGGAACCGGGGTAGGGACATCATTTTAAAGATGGATGCTCTGCCCAGCATCGAGGGTGGAAGCGTCATCCAACGCTCCGTGTCTTTCTGCAGTCTCTGCAGGCGGGGGGAATAGATTCTTAGCAAATCTGTCAGCTGGATCTGAAGTAATGTGAATGCCCAGGTATTTGAAACCCTGTGTGGAGATCTGTATCAGGCAGTTCCTGGGAAGGCCCGCAAAGGACCCCTTGAGGACGTAGAGCACTGATTTGACCAAGTTAATGGGATACCCTGAGTATCTCCCAAATGTTGCAAAAATGTCTAGTACTGCAGTTAGGGAGGCCTGTGGGAATGTTAAAAACAATAGGATGTTGTCCGCGTATAGCGAGATGCGGCCCCCCGTGTTTCAGCCCATTTAAAACCTCCGATCACTGGGTCTCTGCGCACCCAGGATGCCAGGGGCACTAGGGCTAGGGCAAAAAGGAGGGGAGAGAGCGGACACCCCTGTCTGGTGTCAGGAAGCGTACCTGAATTCCTGTAAATCAGTAGGAGCAGACAGCTTGAAGGTAGGGGCGAAGTGTCAGAAGATATTTTCCCAACTCCCATACACCCCTGGACCCAGAGGACTCTAAATCAAGGAATGAGGAGGAAAGGGGAAGTGGAAGAAAAAACAAGAGAGACTGCCACACAGGTGTCTTCGTTCTCGACTATTCTGGAGAGTGACACCTAGAACATTTAGCAGAGGATTAATACAGTTCCCATGCACTAGAATGATACCTTATAACACAATTTCCCAATTCCTTAACATACCTTTCCCTGTGTGGGATTTAGCCTCTCTCTTATGACTGTATATTATATCCAAAATGTAGTCTTTGGCTGGTATTGCTCAGAAGATATATGCAAGGATGAGAATTTCATAAAGGTGGTATATAGCTGTATTTAATATATGCATATATTGAAAATACCCCAATATACTGGTTGTTGACAGTCTCTATGTGTCCTTGCTGGCTTCAAAGCAAACTCTGAAAATAACTCAACAGTCTGCTGGAGGTTTTGCTGGAAATTCGTAATACTCAGTACAGTTCAAGTCTTTGCCCAAAAATGTGCTTAAGCTGAGTTTGCAGAAAGCTGGAGGAAATAGTCTTACCCGCATCAGAATGCAGCTAATGGGTTCAGAATGCGCCTACTGGAAACGCTGACAGAAACTAGGACTCCGCTCTTAATGCGCCACACGCATATCGATGACCCAAGAACTTCAAAGAACTCACTCTGGAATTTGCTCTGACTAGAGCTCTCGAGAACCTACGGAACTCAGAGCTGACTCCTGAAGGGAAACTCAGGAAATGTCCAAAACTCGGGTACCTCAAGAAACGTTAAAGCTACGCGCTCACAGGAGCACGTCGTATCACATGGAAGTCTTCAGTTGAAGTGCGCTGCGTGTAAAACGCGAGCGCACAAAATGGCGGCTGAAAAGATTCAACTAGAGCGCTAACCTTTTATCTAACGGCACAAGCAGGAAGTGAATTAAGGCATCAAACTAGAATGGCTCTGAGCTATTCTCTGTCGCCAACTCCATAAGGTGAGTGTGGAACTTGGTATATTGCGCCATTTGTAAGACCGTTTTAGAGTGACTAGCTTGCCTGAATTGGACGGGGACCTGACAGTACCCCCCACCAAAACCCCCTCCCTAGGTTTCTGGGGATGGTTCTTATGGAATTCTGATACCAATCTTGGGGCATTTATGTTTCTGCTTGGCTCCCATGATCGGTCCTCTGGACCGTAGCCTTTCCAGTCCACCAAATAATACAAACAGTTCCTTCTCCATTTTGAGTCCAAAATTCTTTTTACCTCAAATTCTTCGGCTGATTGAACTTGAACTGGTACTGGAGGAAGTTCTCGCCTGAGATTTGGTGGATTTCGTTTGATCAGTGAGACATGAAAAGTGGGATGAATCTTCATCGACTTTGGGAGCACAATCTTGACACTAACTGGGTTTACCATTCTCTCAACTGGATATGGGTCCACAAATCTTGGCTGAAACTTTCGATTCCCACTCAATCTCATGTGCCGAGTAGAAATCCAAACCAAATCCCCAGGCTCAAAAATTGGACTCACTCTGCGTTTCTTGTCTGCCTGCCTTTTATACTCTGATTTTGCTTTAGAGAGATTGTAAGAAACTGACTGATAAGTTTTTTGCAAATTCTGAATCACTTCTTCAGCAGCTGGAACATCTACCTCCACCCTTCCCGCTAACATGTTTAGATGACGACCTGTGTTCAAGAAGAAAGGGGAAAAACCTGTGGCTGAATGGATTGAATTGTTATAAGCAAACTCCGCCATACTCAGATAAGAAGGCCATTCCCCTTCCTGATCCATGAGATACATGCGGAGGTATTGCTCCAAATCCTGATTTACCCTTTCCGTCTGTCCATCAGATTCTGGATGATAACTAGTGGACAGGCGAGAATCTACTCCTAAATCTCTTAAGAAAGCTTTCCAAAATCGAGAAATAAATTGTGGCCTCGATCGGAAATGACCACCCTAGGAATCCCATGAAGTCTGACAATGTGTTGAACAAACAACGTGGCCAATTGAGCTGCAGTTGGTTGGGTCTTCAGAGGGATGAAATGACTCATCTTAGTAAACTGATCCACCACCACCCAAATTACAGAGTAACCCTGACTAGACGGTAAATCAACAATAAAGTCCATGGAAATGGTGTGCCAAGGAGATGGAGCTACAGGTAGCGGCATAAGTAGACCTTGTTGGGACTGTCTTAAACTTTTGCCCTTAACACACTGTTCACAAGTGGCCATACCCGGCCAGAAAAAATTCCTCTTCACCAATTCTAAGGTCTTAACCGCTCCCTTGTGACCGGCCAACGGATGATCATGTAACAGACGAATCACCTCCTTCCTTAAGTCTTCACTTGGAACAAACAGATTTTCTTGAAAGAATGGTTTTCCATCTTTAACTTCTCGATCTGGACCTTCCATAGTCCAATCTGTAAATTCTTCTGTTAAAAACTCTTCTCTGATTCGATTTCCCAAGTCATCTTCTATAACTGTTGTCACGACCTTTTCCAGTGAAATAATGTGACCCTCCACCTTGTCCTCAACCTCCCCTCCAAGACCTAAACGAGAAAGAGCATCTGCTTTTCCGTTTGCAGTTCCAGGTTTGTAGGTCAAAACAAAGTCATAATCCGCAAAGAAAAGAGACCACCTCAATTGACGAGGAGTGAGTGTTCTGGCAGACCTTAAAAATTGCAAGTTGCGATGGTCAGTAAAAACTGTGATCACATGTTTAGCTCCAAACAAATAGTGTCTCCAAACCTGAAAGGCTTCTTTTACAGCCAAAAGTTCCATATCCGCAATGGAGTAATTGATTTCTGCCGGAGACAACTTTCGAGAGTGATAGGCTACAGGATGTAGCTGCCCAGTATCCTTCTGACGCTGTGAAAGAATCCCTCCAATAGCCAAATTGGACGCGTCTGCTTCAATGAAAAAGGGTTCCTTCAAAATCTGGATGTTGTAGAACTGGAGCCGAGACAAAGGCCTCTTTTAACAATTGAAAGGCCTCTTCAGTTTCTGTTCCCCAAACAAACCGCTCATTCTTCTTCAATAAACGGGTGATTGGGCTCACTTTTTCAGAAAAATTCTGGATGAACTGCCTGTAAAAATTGGCGAATCCCAAGAAACTTTGAATATCTTTTATTGATCTTAGCGCTGGCCATGATTTGATCGCCTGCAGCTTGGTGTCGTCCATAGAAACTCCTTCAGGGGAGAGTATGAACCCCAAAAATTCCACTCTAGAAGAATGAAAAACACATTTTTCCAATTTCACATACAAATGGTGTTCCAACAAACGCTCCAAAATGACTCGAACATGTTTCACATGTTCCTCTAGGCTGTTGGAAAAAATGAGAATGTCGTCAATATAGACAACTGCAAAACAATCAAGGAACTCCCTGAGGACGTCATTCACAAAAATGTTGGAACGCGGCGGGGGCATTGCATAAAACAAAAGGCATCACTTGACATTCAAATAACCCCAGCCGCGTCTGAAAGGCAGTCTTCCACTCCTCCCCTTCTGCCATGCGCACCAAATGATAGGCCCCCCTCAAATCCAACTTGGTATAGATGCTAGCATCCATGACCTGATCGAGGAGCTCAGAGATGAGGGGTAACGGATAGCGGTTCTTCTTGGTGACCAGATTCAGAGCTCGATAATCTATGCAAGTTCTTAAGGATCCATCCTTCTTTGGAATAAAGAAGAGAGGGGAAGAAACTGGTGACTGCGATGGTCGAATAAATCCACACGCAAGGCTTTGCTCAATGTATTCCTTCAAATGCTGGTTCTCAGGTTCAGATAAGGCATAGATCCGGCTACAGGTTAAAGAGGCTCCTGGCTCAAGTTTGATCTTACAATCATATTCCCGGTGAGGAGGCAATTTCTTTGCTTAAACACCTCTTTTAAATCTTGATATTCCTCGGGAACTTCTGGAACTTCCACCATACAAATCATCTGAATTTGATCAGCCAAACTAGAGCACAGAGTTGACTGCGGAACGTGTGACTGAGAATGGAAGCAATGTTCAGCACAGAATTCAGAGTTCATTTCCACTGTCTGTTTTGCCCAATCAATTTGTGGATTATGCTCCGTGAGCCGAGGCAATCCCAGAATAAATTGAAACTGCGGAGCATCAATCAAATTGAAGTTGATATAACTCCGATGTTCTCCGGGACCTAGCACAGTTATGACTTTGGTTTCAAAGATGATGGGTCCAGAGGATAATGATGGGTCCAGAGGATAAATTGGTGCCATCCACCGCACAAACTGGTTCCGCTTTGACCTTCTTTTCAAACTGGATTCCCAGCGACCTGGCGAACTGGATATCACAAAAATTCCCTGTAGCGCCAGAGTCCACCATCACCGAAACTTCTTCTAATCTAGCCTCTCCAAACGAAATTTTACATGCTAGAATCAAATGAGGAGCTGCAGATTGTAAGGTATTGGCCAAAAAGTGAGAGTTGGGAGTTGTCTCTTGACTACTGGTGGAGCTGGTCTTTTACCCATGGATTGGACTTTGGTCTCTTCGGGCACTCTTTTACAAAATGGCCAGACTGACCGCAGTACACACAGAGTTTGCCCAAATGCCGCTTTTCTCTCTCTTCCTTGGTGAGAGGACCTCGCACTGCGCCAATTTGCATTGGTTCTTCACTAAAATTTCCCTCGCTGTTCCTGGAAGGCTCGGAACCAACCCGATCAAAGTGAGGCGGGAAAGGTTTGACGTCCTTGCGTTTCTCACTACGTCTTTCAGATAGTCGCTGATCTATCTGAAGCACAAGATCAATGAGCTCAGATACATCAGTGGGCCTCTTTGGAATTTGAGCTAAGCTATCTTTGAGTTCATCCTTTAGCCCTCTGTAAAAAATTGCTGCTCTCTTTTCCGTAGGCCAATTAGTTTCCATATGGCTGAGATACCCGCCACCCCCTCTCAACACAATCCCCAAGGATGGGAAACCGGAAACAGTTCTGAAGTTTTTTGGAGACGGGAGGGAGTGACCCTCCCGGGCCGTATTTATTAAAATATGAAACAAAATTAAAACATTAAAATAAACAGTTTCATATTATGTACAATTTCATTACCACATTGCGATGTTTGGCTAACCTTAACATATCCTCTAGTACAAAGGTTCTCCTAGCCGAACTAACATCCTACCAAACATTTACTTAACTTTTGAAATTGTACATCCTAACGTTTAAGGGCCAACGGCAAGGTCGTAACCGGTGTCAAGATCCCTAACCCAGACATATCCCCCTCACTTGAGAGGGGCGGCACGGAGGCATACCTCAAGTGCAACTACCAATTTCCCTTGACTTGCCGGGGGCCCCAATAAAACTCGACGCCACTTAAAGGTCGTACGAGGACTCGTGTGAGGTATCTAGAAGGTAGCGTAGACCCCCCCCCAAACCCCACACAACTTACCACATCTGCCGTCGCAGACGTACTGGCCCCGGGAAATTCCCCAGGAGGGGGCTGTAACCCCTCCTACCCATGAAGGGGCCTTGACCGCCTTCCCTTTCCTTTCGGCGACCCATCCTTAGAAGGGACCGCCTCCCCGTTGAGGGGCCAATGGCCACCTCCCCCGAGCGCCCCCATCCGTAATGGGTGACGCCCACTCATAGGGATCTTCCAATTAGTGCTCACCGATCATGACCTTACCGCCCGACCAAAATAAATACGACAATGATAACTAAATAACTAAAGGCTAAATATAACAGACAGTAGCAACAACAACTTTATTCAAAGCATGCCTACTGATGAACACTAAAGCAGAATTACTTTATTTGCAAAACATAACACAAACGATCATTCTTTATTGCATACTCAAAATCTTCACGATAATACCGCAACCTGTAAACGAAAATCAGAATTATCAATCAAACTTTATTTAAAACCACTCGCTGTCTTCAGGGGCTGGTGGGTGGGTCAAAAATGGCTCTTCGTTCCGTCTCGAGCTCTCGTGCAGCGAGGAGGTGCAGCTTCAGAGCACAGGAACAAGAGGATGCCTTCTGGTCTTGTTCCTCCTTTTATCCGTCTTCAGGGCGGGCGTAAACCCGCCCCTGCCTGCCCCAAGGGCGTGGCCAGCCGCGTCAGTGTCTAGGCCAACCCACTCTAGGGCGGGAAAAGGCGCGCCCCTGCTACGCCGCTTCGGGCATACCAGCCGAGACTCGCCTCCCGCCCAAGATGGCTTCCCGGGGGGATCGTGGTACTCTGCCATACGTTCGGGGGGACCGATTGGTCGCCCCTTGCCATATGGCTGAGATACCCGCCACCCCCTCTCAACACAATCCCCAAGGATGGGAAACCGGAAACAGTTCTGAAGTTTTTTGGAGACGGGAGGGAGTGACCCTCCCGGGCCGTATTTATTAAAATATGAAACAAAATTAAAACATTAAAATAAACAGTTTCATATTATGTACAATTTAATTACCACATTGCGATGTTTGGCTAACCTTAACATATCCTCTAGTACAAAGGTTCTCCTAGCCGAACTAACATCCTACCAAACATTTACTTAACTTTTGAAATTGTACATCCTAACGTTTAAGGGCCAACGGCAAGGTCGTAACCGGTGTCAAGATCCCTAACCCAGACATATCCCCCTCACTTGAGAGGGGCGGCACGGAGGCATACCTCAAGTGCAACTACCAATTTCCCTTGACTTGCCGGGGGCCCCAATAAAACTCGACGCCACTTAAAGGTCGTACGAGGACTCGTGTGAGGTATCTAGAAGGTAGCGTAGACCCCCCCCCAAACCCCACACAACTTACCACATCTGCCGTCGCAGACGTACTGGCCCCGGGAAATTCCCCAGGAGGGGGCTGTAACCCCTCCTACCCATGAAGGGGCCTTGACCGCCTTCCCTTTCCTTTCGGCGACCCATCCTTAGAAGGGACCGCCTCCCCGTTGAGGGGCCAATGGCCACCTCCCCCGAGCGCCCCCATCCGTAATGGGTGACGCCCACTCATAGGGATCTTCCAATTAGTGCTCACCGATCATGACCTTACCGCCACAGGTCCGGATAGTTGACCGGCTATCCGGACCCCCCACCACACTCCTACCTAAAGGTCATGTTTAACGTCTTCAGCCAAGCTATGAAGTTTCCTATGAGTAACTCATTCCCCATCCGAGACAAATGAACACCATCCCCCAAGTACATACTGTCATCATTAATACATCCATGCGCGATAGAATGCAGTGCATTGGAACGGAACAACCTACTTACTTTGTTATTAATTTTTCTCACAGAGTGATTTAAAGCAGAAACCGAAAAAGCCCCCCGCCACACTTTTCGTGGGATCATATGGGACCACCCAATCGTGCACCCTGGAACTCTCCTCGCTAACCAACTTACAGTGGAAAGCATCGCTTCCAGGAGAAGTCGTCTACCAGTGGTGACCAAATCATTGCCCCCAAGATGTACTATGACTACAGACGGCGGTGACCTCGTCCGCCCTAGCAAACCCTTGAAAAATGATTGAAACTGGTCAATACAGAGACCGCCCTTTCCGTAGAAGGACACACTGTACCCGTATTCCCCAGCCACGTGCACCATGTCACCTGCCTTGAATACGTCCGCGGCACGCCTCACGTATGAGTGGCCCACGACCCACACCTCCTTTTTAACAGCCGGTGATGTCTGACCGCTGGCCCGGTGTTGGGTCGACTGCATAGTTCGCCCCGCCTCGTAGGCTTGCGTAACTGAAAACCAAACAAAAACAAGAAGCGTGAGTACATCATTACAGCTTCACAACATGTGCAAACGCACATACCTTTTATAACAATTGGAGGACCAACGCCCCACACGTTTAACTTGTTCCACATTCAGACCCCTGGCTGTAGCCTCTGTAGCAGCCCCTATCCGAAAGGAATGGGTCCCAAATTCGCCCGGGTTCAAGCCCGCAGCTGTAATCGACATCGCAAGCACCCGCTGAAACTGAAACCTTGTCAGTGGGGTGGCGTCCGCGTGTCTCAACAAGGTCCCCCCCCATGATGCCACCCTTCGTGTTAAATAATCCTCTAAACACTTCACTGGGCACATGGACGACCCGGGAATCCTGCGTATAATTATGCATTCACCCATCCCACTCTGGTCGGTTTTGGACCTCACAAACGAGACAGTCATCGTCACCCCTCTGATCTGAACGTGCTCTGCGCACAGTCCTCCCGTCACATCCTGCTTGTTCCTTGCCACTAATTCGCTTACCCGCATAGCCCCATGAAATGCCAGCGTAAAAGCGGCTCGGAATAACACTGTCTCAAACTGAGACGAACATGTTGTAGGGAGTCTGGATAATAACTGGGCCAACCTATCCAAACCTATCGGGCGCCTCTCATCTACTCTGCGACCCTCAAGGCGTTGCCACCCACGTAGCGCTTTTTGCACAACGAAAGACGCTGTCGGGTCCTGGATCCCATGAGCCCTAGCAACAAAGGAAATGGCAGCCCGATGCCTCTGGGCCGTGGCCACCGTTTTCCCTGCCAGATGTAATGACATCAGACAGTTCACAACCCCTTCCTCCTGGCCCCAAAGCTCCTCTCTAGCAATCCCCAAAAAGGCTAAATAGGACCGGAACGCCCCTTCATATGCCTTCCTCGTCCTGGGTGCTAAACTCTCTCCCACGAGGTTACGAAGTTCGGGGCACCGAGAGACCAAAGAGCTTCGGGAAAGGGTGCCGGCTCCGGGTCCGCTGTGGGCAGAAAACCCCAGAAGGCCTGCATACGAAAACGAGAAAGGGCATCAGCCGCCTGGTTCATTACCCCAGGGACATGTCTTGCTTTGAATAACACATTCAGTTGCATACACAGTAATACGATTTCCTTGAGCAGTCTCAAAACCCATTTGCATCGTGCTGCCTGACTATTGATACACTCAACCACGGTCATATTGTCAGACCAAAATACCACAGAGTGATCTCTGAACCCTTCGGGCCACGTTCTCAGGGCCACGAAAATGGGGAAAAGTTCCAGGAAAGCAATGTTACTTGTCAGTCCACTGTTATGCCACCATGCCGGCCATTTTTGTGCAGACCATCGAGCACCGAAAATGGCACCAAAACCTATACTCCCTGCCGAATCTGTCCACAGCCCCAGCTCCTCAGAGGACACGGCTGGTTTATTCCAGACGACTCGACCATTGAAATCTGCCAGAAATGCCAACCAAATGCGCATGTCCTGGCGGACCTCGGCCGAGAGCCTCGTGCGATGATGGCCCTCCTTCAATCCGACCATGGCTTGAGCGATCGAACGGGAAAAGGGGCGGGCCATAGGTATAACTCTCAGGGCAAAATTCAACTGGCCCACTAACTGCTGTAACTGATGCAGCTTAACCTTAGCTTCACTCAAACACATTTGCAGGGATGCCCTGAACTTTAACACTTTATCACTTGGTAAACGGAAACAACCTTCTCCGGAGTCTAACTCGATCCCCAGAAACTCGAGGCAAGTCGAAGGACCCACCGTCTTACCTGGTGCCAATGGCACGCCAAACTGATTCATTAAAACACAAAATGCAGCCAAAGCGTGCCCACATTCCGGATCCCCGGCTGCCCCCAGGAACAAAAAATCATCGAGATAATGCATCACATGTTGAAAACCCGTCTTCTTTGTGAAGACCCATTGTAGGAAACTACTGAATTTCTCGAAATAGGCACAAGAAATTGAGCATCCCATCGGCATACATCTATCCATATAATACTGACCCTGAAACATGAAACCCAGTAGACGCTGATCGTCTGGATGTACCGGGAGCAACCGGAACGCTGACTCGATATCAGATTTTGCCATCAGCGCCCCGGGCCCCAGGCGATTCAAAATGGCCACGGCCTCATCGAAAGATGCGTACCGTACCGAACACATTTCCGGGTCTATCGCTTCGTTTACGGAAAGACCACGTGGGGCTGACAAATTATGTATCAGCCGAAACTCACCCGGGTCCTTCTTGGGGACCACTCCTAAAGGCGAACAGACAAAGTTAGCCACCGGGGGTACACTAAACGGACCGGCGACTCGACCTCGAGTAACCTCCTTCCGGATCTTTTCCTGTACCACGGTCGTATGCTGCAAGACCGATATCTGATTTTTGCATTTTTCCACACCCTGAAAGTCCCCCACTGGGATGCGGAAACCATATGAAAACCCGCTCCGCAACACCCCAGCAGAAGCACGATCCGGGTATTCACTGAGCCAGGGAATCATTGCCAAGGTATCAATCGGGGTAGGTAAAGGCGCCCCTCGGACTATGTTAGACCTGTTTGGCACCTCCTCTACCCCCGTTATCACCCGTTTTGGCTCTGCACGTGGACTCAGGATGGGATGATTGCCCACACCCACTACATTCGTGTTTAAATTTGCACGATCCCTGGGGCCTAGTACATTTACTCCTGTTAAAATTCCAACAAACCCCCTTTTTACCTGTATTACCGGTAGGCCTCGAGTGATTGTCGGTACCCGTACCTGATCGAAAAGGCGTCCCCGCATACTGACGGGAGGATTCGCCCACATTACTCCCTACTAATGGCACTTTCAACATACCAGTCTCCTTCATTTTGGACCAGGACACAGAATCATAACAATCCCAAGTTAAGTTTTTATCATGTTCTTTTGCTTTTCTGAAAAGATTATCATAGCAAAACCAATGATTACCCTCGTGTGATACCGAGTACCCCATGATCCGTGACTGATAACTCGGCAATTCGGGTAGCAATTCGGGCCTCCGTTCTCCCAAGATCGATGTGAAAATTCCCCATGCCTTGCCCCAATTGCCAACGTTTTCATTAACCTTAAAGGCGGCCATCTTTGCGCGCCAAACACTCGGATGCATGAGATCCTTCTGACCTTTAACATGCTCCATCTCATAATGATCAGTAAGCAACGAGAAGATGTTTACATATTCCCCTGCCCATATCTTTTCTTTAATAGCTAAAGGAACATGCTGACCCAACCTCTCCCTTCGAGAGGGTGCCGACTCTTCCCTCGCAATCGGCAATGGCCGCTTACCTGAACTGGACGCTGTCTCTGCGACTAAAACCGTCCCCTGTGGCTTCTCTACGGCCGCAGCCGGCGTGGATACCTTCGCTGCTTCACGAGTTTCCCGCAGTTGCTTCATTAACACCTGCGCGTCGACAGCCGTGGCGCCCTCGCTACTTTTACCCAACCACGCTGCTACTTGTGCTGCCAGCTCGGGCGGCATATCTTCCCCGGACACGGGGGTGACCACCACGGGAATCGGATTCCCTTCCTCCGGCACAGGAGTGGGTGCTTCGAGCGGGACACTGGGACCCGGGGTATCTCCCCCAGCCGCTCCTCTCCTGGGGCCGTTCTTGCCTTTTCCTCCCGGGGCCGTTCCCTCCAAAGGACGTTTCGGGCCCCCTTCCTCATTTTTATCCATCCGCCTCTTTAGGTCGGTCATCTCCTTCATGAGAACACGCAGCATCTGTTCGGTAGACATTCGCTTTCCCGCCTTCTTCGGCATTCTCCGACAGAGTATCTGTAAAACAAACGAGAAAGATTACAACGCTCAAAAATGGCTCTTCGTTCCGTCTCGAGCTCTCGTGCAGCGAGGAGGTGCAGCTTCAGAGCACAGGAACAAGAGGATGCCTTCTGGTCTTGTTCCTCCTTTTATCCGTCTTCAGGGCGGGCGTAAACCCGCCCCTGCCTGCCCCAAGGGCGTGGCCAGCCGCGTCAGTGTCTAGGCCAACCCACTCTAGGGCGGGAAAAGGCGCGCCCCGGCTACGCCGCTTCGGGCATACCAGCCGAGACTCGCCTCCCGCCCAAGATGGCTTCCCGGGGGGATCGTGGTACTCTGCCATACGTTCGGGGGGACCGATTGGTCGCCCCTTGCCACGATCAACTTATTATACTGAGCCAGATATGCAACCAACTCCTCATTGCCTTGTTTCAGATCCAATAGTTCGTTGTCTGTAGTCTAGGAGATTGTTCTTCGATGAAAAATGCGTAAAAATTCTCTCTTAAAATCCTCAAACTTATAAAGCAACGGATCATTAGAGGAGACCAAAGGCAGCAGCGTCACCACTCAGATAAGACAACACGAACGCCACCTTGGACTGATCCTCCTTAAACAAAATAGGTTTACAAAGAAAGTGCAATGAACACTGAGTCAAAAAGATCTGGGCCTTATGAGGATCTCCCTGAAACCTTTCTGGAGGGGCTAGGGGAATAGTAGGAGACATAGCATGCACTACTTGTGTGGTCAATGCCGTAGATGAGGAGGGTAAAGGGGAAAAGGTTGGAGACTTCAATCCCACAAAATTAGGACTTGGACTAACAGACAACTCATCTATTCTTTGTCTCAAATAACTGGCTTCTTGATTGGATTTCCTAACCTCTTCCTGAGTTTCACTTAATTGCTTTTGTAACCCTTCCAGAATGGATGGCAACGCCTTGACATCAAAACCTTCAGCCATCGTGCCCAGACGGAAGGTAATTTCGGGCACTTCAATCTGTCAGGAAGCGTACCTGAATTCCTGTGAATCCATAGGAGCAGACGGCTTGAAGGTAGGGGCGAAGTGTCAGAAGATATTTTCCCAACTCCCATACACCCCTGGACCCAGAGGACTCTAAATCCAGGAAGGAGGGGGAAAGGGGCAGTGGAAGAAAAAACAAGAGAGACTGCCACACAGGTGTCTTCGTTCTCAACTATTCTGGAGAGTGACACCTAGAACATTTAGCAGAGGATTAATACAGTTCCCATGCACTAGAATGATACCTTATAACACAATTTCCCAATTCCTTACCATACCTTTCTCTGTGTGGGATTTAGCATTTCTCTTATGACTGTATATTATATCCAAAATGTAACATTCAGTTTAGTCTTTGGCTGGTACTGCTCAGAAGATTTATGCAAGGATGAGAATTTCATAAAGGTGGTATATAGCTGTATTTAATATATGCATATATTGAAAATACCCCAATATACTAGTTGCCGACAGTCTCTATGTGTCCTTGCTGGCTTCAAAGCAAACTCTGAAAATAACTCAACAGTCTGCTGGAGGTTTTGCTGGAAATTCGTAATACTCAGTGCAGTTCAAGACTTTGCCCAAAAATGTGCTTAAGCTGAGTTTGCAGAAAGCTAGAGAAAATAGTCTTACCCGCATCAGAATGCAGCTAACGGGTTCAGAATGCGCCTACCGGAAACGCTAACAGAAACTAGGACTCCGCTCTTAATGTGCCACACGCATATCGATGACCCCAGAACTTCAAAGAACTCACTCTGGAATTTGCTCTGACTAGAGCTCTCGAAAACCTATGGAACTCAGAGTTGACTCCTGAAGGGAAACTCTGGAAATGTCCAAACCTCGGGTACCTCAAGAAACGTTAAAGCTACGCGCTCACAGGAGCACGTCGTATCACATGGAAGTCTTCAGTTGAAGTGCGCTGCGTGTAAAACACGAGCGCACGAAATGGCGGATGAAAAGATTCAACTAGAGCGCTAATCTTTTCTCTAGCGTTTGAAGAATGGGGGAGTCAGGTCCTGGGACGTGGGGCTAGCTGGACCATTAATATAACTAAGTACACAGATTGCCAGCCACACACTTACTTAAATCCTCTATTTTTGAGGGAACAAACCATAAGAGACTTCCTGGTTCGTACGGGTATATCACTCAAACCCTTTTATTATTTATTTGTTTTTTATCTTTTTTTGAGTATTGATGTATGAAAGGGACACCTTATCGTTTTGTACACCTTATATACAATTATTTACAATTCGCGATTATTTACAACACAAACACATACACAAAACTAGTTGTATTATACAAAGTGAATTGCTCTGATATATATACACTCAAATATTCATACTACGAAGAAAAAATCATCCGTAATTCCATAAAGACCAGAGTCAAAAGTATAAACTTGATGACAATCATAAATCAATGAACTACAGTTGAATGTAGGCAGTTCAAAAAAGGAAAAATAGACTTCAAATTAATTCATTCAGTCCATTCAACCAATAAATGGCTAATCTTTTCGTAGCCATTGATTTATGATTGTAAATAATCGCGAATTGTAAATAATTGTATATAAGGTGTACAAAACGATAAGGTGTCCCTTTCATACATCAATACTTAAAAAAAGATAAAAAACAAATAAATAATAAAAGGGTTTGAGTGATATACCCATACGAACCAGGAAGTCTCTTATGGTTTGTTCCCTCAAAAATAGAGGATTTAAGTAAGTGTGTGGCTGGCAATCTGTGTACTTAGTAACCTTTTCTCTAGCGGCACAAGCAGGAAGTGAATTAAGGCATCAAACTAGAATGGCTCTGAGCCACTATCTGTCGCCAACTCCATAAGGTGAGTGTGGAACTTGGTATCTTGCGCCATTTGTAAGACCGTTTTAGAGTGACTAGCTTGCCTGAATTGGACCGGGACCTGACATCTGGTCCCTCTCTTGAGTTCGAACACATCAGATTTTTATTTTTTACGACTATCTGGGCAAGGGGTTTCGTGTAAAGGAGTCTCACCCATTGGATGAAGTGGGGCCCAAAACCCATTTTCTCTAGAGCTGCAAATAGACATGCTCATTCGAGCATATCAAATGCCATGGATGCGCCTAAGGACACCAACACCGCCTCTTCCTGTATGGAAGCTGCCCTTTCCATCACCCCGTGCACCCTGCGGAGATTTAGTGCAGTGTTGCACTGAGGCATAAAGCCAGATTGGTCCGGGTGTATTAGGTTGTTGATGACTTTAATCAACCTATTGGCCAGGAGTTTAGCTAAGATTTTGAGTTTGGAATTCAGAAGGGAAATTGGTCTGTAGGACACGCCGGCTGTTCGGGATTTGCCTTCTTTGTGGATCATTACTAGATTGGCTATCCTCTGGTCTTGAGGCAGCTCCCCGAGTTCTTTACTCTCAGTAAACATTTGACACAGGCGGGGGGCAAGGGTGTCTGTCCCGAGTTTATATAATTCGATCGGGAGGCCATTAGGCCCTGATGCTTTCCCCGGTTTTAGTCCCCTAACTGCCTGTGCTATCTCGTCTGTCGTGAGTGCCCCTTCTAGATATTCTATTTCTAACGCTGATATTTTGGGTAAAGTAATATCTCACAGGAGATCGAGAGAATATTGTTGTGTGTAGGGATTCTGTGAAGAATAGATCTTTTTGATGTGGGCAGCAAATGTGTTGGCAGTTTCCTGTGGGTCTGTGATCGTATGATCAGCTTCGTCAATGAGTTCTGTTACTAACCTATTGGCTAACTTTTGCTTGTCTAACCACGCAATCAGTTTCTCGGCCTTGTCCCCTTGGTCATATATCCTTCCCAACGTCTTTCTTCCCAGTGCCTTGGCCCTATCTGTCACCAGGGCCTTGTAGCTGTCTTTATTAAGGTGTAGGTCGTGTAGGGTGTCTGGGTTGGATCCCTCTGTCAATTCTTCCTCCAGACGGAGGATCTCTGACTCTAGTGCTTCGCCCTCCTTGACCTTTCCTTCCTCACTCCCGCTATTTGGGAAAGGGCTTGACCCCTAACTACTGTCTTGAATGCTTCCCAGAGTGTTTCACCGAGCCCATGTTTTTAGAAAGTACTGTTTGATTGCAGTGTGTAGTGCTTCTCCGACCACTGGGTTACGGAGGTGCCATGGGTTAATGGGGGCAACTCTTCCCACTCTCTGATGGCCAACCACAAAGTTTGCCCACAGAGGCAAATGGTTGGATATGCCTCTTGCAAATGGTTGTGTCTGATCTCCCATACCTGCATCAAGTGGTCTGAAGGGGCTAACCTGTAATCTATCCATGACAGACTGGCATGGGTGCTAGAATAGGTTGTATATTGGGTAGTAGTGGGATGAAACCAGCGCCATAGATCCTGTAGTCCCATTGCCCCCATAAAATCTGGTAGCCAGCTATTTGAGGCTCATAGTTCTCTTGGAGGGCTTCTATCTTTGGTGCCATCAACCAATGCATTCATGTCCCCTCCCACCAGAAGGAGTCACTGAGGTACTGTTAACAGAATTGCGCCAGGTCTTTAAAGGAGAGTTCCTGGAGGCCCGGTTGCACATAAATTGACATTAGGGTTAGTACTTTACCTTCCCATTGTCCCGAGATGTCCACATACCTCCTTCCAGTGTCTACCAAGGAGGATTGGACCATAATAGGAAAAGAGTTCTTGAGTAGTTTTCCAGTTTCCCTTGAACCTGAGATGAAGCCTGAATGAGCCACTAAGCTGTATCCCCACCTATTGAGGGCTTTACAAGTGTTTCCCACCAAGTGTGTCTCCTGCAGCAGCACTACATCGGGGCGTGCCTCTTGATGTATTGTAGTACTACGGTTCTTTTCACCTTCCCCCAAACCATTTACATTCCAGCTCATCACCTTAAACTCTTTGTCCTATTGAGTACTCATGGGTATTTACATGTCACAGTAGTGCCTGCATTTATGGACTGCGATGCCTTGAAGATTCCCTAAAACTAAATAACTGCAAATGAACCCCTCCCAAATCCCCCCTTCCTGCTCCCCTGCACTCCGGGCTCCAAACTGCCCATGATTACAACTATGCAGAGTGCCTGTCGTCCTGAACTTGAACTAAGTGGAGAAACTGGGGGGAACACTCTCCTCCCCCCCTCCCTTAATGTCTGGTAAATGTTCTTCCTGAGACTGCCGGTCTAGTGTTTGTATTTAATGTCTAACACGCAACACATTTAAACACGGAGAACCTGGCATCATCGATGATGCCGCCGATACTCCAACACACAGGTCAAGCAAGGCTGGTGCCCCTGTACCTCCAAGTCCCCTTGGAGGCCTTGTTCCGTTGAGTCTTTCCAGCCATCTAGCCACTCGGAAGCATCCTCTGGCGCCTCGATGAATCTGGCTTTCCCCCCGGCTTCCACATGGAGCCGAGCTGGGTACAACATGGCATACTCAAGACCTTTGTCCCTAAGTCGTTTTTTGACCCCCAAAAATGATCTGCGCTGCCTCTGTACCACCTGGGTGAAGTCTGTCAAGAAGGAAACTTCTAAGTTTTCAAGTCGTATGGGCGGTGCAACCCTGGCCGTCTGCAATATAAGGTCTCTGTCCCATTAGTTCAAGAGTCTGGCCAGTATCGGACGAGGCGGGGTGCCCGGGGTCGGGCGGCCTCCCGGCACCCTGTGGACTCTTTCAACAAAAAGATGTTGGAGAGGCCTTTTGGCTGGAGATGCTTGGTGATTAGAGTTTCTACAAATAGGTCCATCACTTGTCCTTCTGCTTTTTCCGGTACGCCAAGGATGCGTACATTATTGTGCCTACTGCGGCCTTCGTAGTTTTCCTTCAGCGATCTTCCGGAGTGCCTGTCATTCCAGCACTTCGATTTGCAGTTGGTTGGCGTCTTCTACAAGGCTTGTTGTTGTAACCTCCAGTTGTTTTACTTTCTCCCTATTTGTGGCTAGGTCTGCCCTGATCAACATGACCTCCGAGGAGATTGCATCCATTTTCTGCTCCAGAGATGTGCGGATCCCCCCAATTGCGTCCAGTACATCCTTCAGGATGTGCTCCGGTGCGTCCGCCGCCAATTCTTCCCGTGGATTTCCTTTGGGCAGGGGCTGTTTGGCCGGGGCTGCCTTTGCGCATGTGTATTTGTCCAGTTTGTTATTTTGCACAGTTTTGGGACCCCTTCAACTCAACATTGCGGCAACATTAACAAGGGCCACCATGTAAGGGCTTGTGGTGTGGTCATGTTGTCTCAGTCATGGGTAGGCCTCGTCCAGCCAAGCCGTATGAGTCCCTGTGTCGTCAAAGTACTGCTACAATTGTCCTCAATGTGGCGGTATGCCATGCAGGGGGTGTCCAGATGGACTTCCAGGAATGCTGGAGGTGTGACCCGAAAAGGTAGCGGGGTTACGGCCTCGGGCACTCTTTGGACGATGGGGCGCCTTCACCATCTGTGTTGCAGAATACTATCCAGTGCCCAGAGGACACTCTCTTCGTCAAAACCTGTGCGTCTCCCTCGGCCTTTTCGGCCTGTTCACCCTTCGCCACCCAAAATCAGAAGGCTAGTGACTATTGTGAGGGCGGGCCCCCAAGGGGGTGCTGATGAAGAAGTCACCACTGTGCTGTGCTTTATACACCCCTCCTTGGCTCTGCTGAGGCTCCGCAGGGTCTTTGTCTCCTCCCAGATATCGGGGGGGGGGGGGGGTCACGTGTGCTTCTCCTGCTCCCACTGTTCTAGCGCTGCCTGCATGGATTTGACACCTAGGGGGGGGGCTCACCTCGGTGTGGTGGGTTGAGGGTCAGGTTGCACGCAGGCCCCATCGTCCGCCTGCCCGCTGGCCCCCAGGAACTCTGCAACTTGTCTCCAGGGCAGCCTCGCTTCACTAATGCCGGGGAGGTGAGGGGGGAGGAGTCCCGCTCTGGGATCCGGACTGAGCACTGGGTGTAGGCCGCCAATCTGGTTCCCTCTCAGGCACAGGCCGAAATTAGAAGCGGCCGTATCTCTGGGATTTGTGCGTCGATTACCCCGATACTGGCCTCGTTAGGCTCGGTGGGTGTTCCGGTCGTCAATTCCGACCTCAGGGTGCAGATTTGAAAGTCGGATATACAAAGGGACTGGGGGTTGAACAAGAGAGCTCTTAGCTCGAGGCCATCTTGCTTTGCCGCTAGACCACGCCCCACTGGCTAAACTTTTAATGTCACAGTTGAGAAGTGATATGGGACAATAACTGCTGCAAAGTAATGGATTTTTTCCTGATTTTGGTAGGTCCACTATTACTGCTTTGTTAGAAATACACCCTAAAGAAGCTTTGCTATCTGCTTGCTGAAATGCGGCATGTAATGTATCTATTATCTTTTCACCTGACCAATGGTAAAATTCTGCGGGGAAACCATCTTCCCCTGGAGCTCTATGGTATGGAAGTTTGATTATGGCTTGGGAGATCTCTTCCTTATTAATCTCTACTTCAAGAAGTGCCCTGTCCTCTTCAGAAAGGCAAGGAAGTTCCACCTCTGAAAGAAAAGAGATCATCTTGTTTTGATCTAACTGGCCTCCTGGGTGTATAAGTATTTGTAGTAAGAAACAAATTCATTAACGATATCCTGAGGGCGAGTTAACAAATTCCCCCCAGATGATCTTAAGGCTGGTATAGCCATAGCAGCAGCCTCCCTTTGTCTCAATTGAGCTGCTAAAAGCCTCCCTGCCTTTTCCCCCTGCTAATAATATCTCCCTTTCATTTTTTGTAAAGCAGATTCAGCTTTGGATGTTTAGAGGCTGTTTAGTGCCATTCGAGCTTACTCAAGTCATTTGCGATGTTTGCTACACGGAACTCCGCAAAGTGGCAAAAAACTACGCTGCTCTATGCGGAGCTCCGTAAGCAGCAGAATTTTATAGAATGCTGTTCACAGTGATTGCACAGTGCAGATGCTTGTCCGCACTGTAAGCAATGGGCAGGCTCTAAGCCCTTTTCTATATATAACAGTGTCTCTCAAACGAAACCCATGCGCTAGCACATGCACTCGCAGGCTCGACCCTAAAAAATGTATCATAGCAATACTGGTACCACAAAAGACAGTCTATCTTTAGGCCACGTTGAGGCCCTAGTAGTGGTGCATAGTGTTGGAACTCATCCCTCAAATAGTGTATTTGTGTTATTTTTATGTAAAATATTCACAAAGTATTCTTCAAATCCTTTCAAACTCCATGATCTATGCAATTTGGTTGAGACTACAAATTAATGAATGTAAAAAGGTAGGCTTCGCAGAAGTGTTTTGTCCGAAGTAGGAGAATTATCTCAACATACGTTCTTGTGAAACAATTCTTCAGCAAGTGCAGTTTTGCGAAATTCACAAAAACTTGCACTCTTAACCCACTTCTATTAAGATGAACCTCAGAGTTACATCCATAAGCAATGTATTTGAGTTACAAGAGCCAACTGGCTACTGGACCGCTGCACTGCCAGCAGAGCTACAGGTGACTCTTAGAATTGCTTTGATGCAATGCAAGGTTGGTGGAGACCTGTAAGGGGTACAAAGTAGTGTAAAAGATGTTTTCACATGGTAACAAAATGTTAAAAAGTGCAGTGTGACAGCTCACCAGACTCTTTGCTGCTGGGTTGGCTCACCTGCACAGTCAGTCAGAATCTAAATAAGAATTCTAAGCGTCAAACTCAGTAAGTACTGGCAGCATCCAAATACCAAGTTTAAAGACAAATTAGGAGCATGGCAAATCGCATGCAAGGAAAATGGCAAAAGCAGCAACATTTCCAGTGAAAGACTGAAATGTAAAGGATTTATAGACAAATCACACAAGCTATTAATAGATTCTACGAATTCAGCAAGGTATGGTCATTGATAGGGTTGCATTGGCAAATCAGAAACAACAATGTAATTTTCGAATTCTTTAGTACTAGTCCATTTCTTAAGGTAAGAGAAATATTCTGCTTGTCTTGTTCCCTCATCAACTGCACTCCAGAGATACACTGGACAATTTAAATATGTTTTAAACAATGGCTCAAAGAATTGGCATGACTACACTAACACTTCCAGAGGAAATCCTTGAAAATGATACTTTGAGCACACAATAAAAGCCTCATTTACAATACATGGTTAAGGACATCATTCACTTGATGCTCTGCAGAAGAAAAAATAAATTTGACTTTGCAGCAGGACATTTATTTGGAAGGTAAATGAGCAGGAGCAAATTGAACAGAGCACCAGAAACTGCATCAATTTTAAAATAATGGCGTATTACACAAAAATATGGCATAACTATGCATAGTATTACTTACAATTCTAAGTGACCTAGGTAACTCTTTCCATGTACAGCATCACTAGTTCAAGAGTTAAGACTCCATACATCATTAAAAACATTAATTATCATTGATAATTTTCACACGATATTTCGTGTTGCATATTTAAAAAAAAAACACTACAACAGTTCCTGCAGTGATTATTTCTTGATCACTAAAATCTCGTTTAATAAAATTATTAATTAATTATTACTCTTTGAAGTCATTAGCTTGTTTGTTCCCCGAACATCCTCCTCCTTTCATATCATCTGCTAGAATTATTAATCTCGATAGTCATCCATTTCAAAATAGTCCTCTGAGTCCTCCATTTCTGGTATTTTATATCATCTTGTTTCTCTCCTTTCTTATTGCCATATCCTTTCATTGTACACTTTATTAGTTTTACAAGAACATCATAGAATGACACAAATCATCATTATTATTATTATTGATGTTAAAGTAGCTTGAAGAAGTACCAATACTACTTAGCCACTCACCTCTTCCAAAACTACTCCCTATTTTCTTTGTCTGTGATCCTACAGTTTCCGGGACACCTGGCTCTTTTAACAACCTAATTTCATGTGTCAGTTTAGGTATGTTAGTAATGTGTGAGGCAATCACTACACTATAATCAAAGACATAAGTAAAACACTTCTTTGTCTGAATTACCTTACAAACATTGCCCTGTTTTGCCAAAATAATGTCTATGGTAAGAAGGTTCTGCATTACTATTACTATAATTGACAGCCCCTCTACATTCACCATCGTAAAAGACTCTCCATGACAAATGTCTAATCTTTACATCATTCATGGCTATTTCCATATTAGGAATTATAGCCTCAAATATGTCAAAAACCAATTGCCAAAAACTTCTCTTTAGTCTCCTCATATTCATTCAATTTTTCCACATGATAGAGTCTAAGAAAAACTAAAGCTAAATAGCACAAACCCAGCCAATGCTTTGGCAATTGAAAATAAGCAGTATTCCCACAAACATAATAAGTTCCCTTCATAGTAGCTTTTATCCCTTTTGAAAACTTCCCACTAACTTTACAGGTTTTGTCACTTTTGCTCTCACCAACAAGCTCTGCCATACCTCCTTCCATTGGACTATGCCTTACAATACACATCTCTTCTTTTCTTTCACTCCATTCTCAATCTTCAATGCAAACCCAAAAGCCTAAATTCTCCTTCTTCCCTAATCTCTTCCAAAGCAGTCTCATGCTCTTTCAAGAGGGCCTGATTATGAATTTGGCAGTGCAGGAGAAGGACCTCCACGCCTCCTCCACCGACAAACCCATGTGTGCACGGCCCTACAGATTATAATTTTTTGTCACTGGCGGGCGGGTCTTTGGTAGTCCCATAGCGGTGCTATGAAATAGGCACTGCAATGGAGCGTCACAGGCAGTACCTGCATGGCATGAACGGGTGCAGTCCATGTTGTGCAAGTATTGGGATGCATGCACACGGGGGCACAACATGTGCCCCCCTGCATGCACTACCTGGCCCTGAGGCATTTCCTCTCCACCACGGTTTTCATGGGGTAGGAACTGCCATGAAAATCGTGGTGAAGATGAAAGTTGTAATATACAGTGGTCCCACCAAGCATATTGCGGCCTCAAGACCACAGCGCCACATCCCTGGTGCTTGCGATGGTGCAAATGGCAGTCTGACCGCCGAAGTTGTTAAGGGGTGGTCGGCAATGGCTGGATCACCAACACCCACTTTTATACCTCTCTCATCATATTCCATAATAAAATAACATTCTTTACTCAATAAACACAAATAAGCAGCAACCATATTAGTTTCAACTCTGTTTTGTATAATATTTTTTGAATATTTACCATAGTTAGGGCCAGATGTACAACCATTCTAAATTGTGACTCGCAATTTGCGCTAGTTTCCGAGTCACAAATTGTTAGTCGCAATTTAGAATGTACAACAGTGTCAGAGACACTGATTGCTGTTCCCAATGGGGTAGCAAAATACGAGGCTCATGAATATTAATGAGCCACTCACAATTTGCGATCTCATTTGGAATGGCTGGCCCTCCCAGGAATGGTGGCCTGCTGGGTTCAGCAGACCTCCATGTCTGGGACTTCTTTTCAAAAAAGCAGGTTTTTTTTTAAAATGCAGCCCGTTTTTCTTAAAGGAAAAAAGGATACATTTAAAAAAGAAGAATGAAACATTTTCATTTATTTTTTTAAGGGCAGACTATGGTCCCTGGGACCACTGCCTGCCCCTAAAAAATATTTTCCCCTGCATTTGCAAAGAGGAAGGGGTCCCAAAGGGACCCCTTCCCTTTTGCGAGTGCATTACCACCTTCTTGAAGAGGGTGGTAATTTGCAAGTGTTTTGCGACCGCAATTGCATTCACAAAACATTCATACATGGCTTTGGGGGTCAATATTAGGAAGGGAATGCCCCTTCCTAATAGCGACTTGCAAAACACTATTTTGAGAGTCACAATTTATTTGTGACTCGCAAAATAGTCTTTGTACATGGCCCACAAGGATTTAGCGGGTACAAACAGGTCGCAAACCATTTGTGCATGCTAAATCCCATAGTACATCTGGCCCTTAGTCTCTCTTCATTTTCACTAATGTATAGATTCTCCAGTGTCACATAAAATAAGTTTGGTATGGAGAAAGAAACTCCTCATAAATAAAAATAGCAAGTAACACATCGTAGGCGAGTGAGTAAGAACGCTCCATTTTTTACCCTTCCCCAGTTAATTTAGAAAGAAATACTTGCTAACCTGCATAATCTCAACATACTCTGATCATTCTTGTGTATGCATTATCTATAAGACTACTAATTAAATGCTTTTCATGTACCGGTATCTATTGTCCTAATTCTCTAAGGTTAATCTGAATTGCAGTATTACTAGTTCTATGTTCAGAAGAGTTTCCCACAGAAGTCAGTATTGATTGATTGAAGGCTTTATTTCGATATATAAAATATCATAAAAGCATTGTACAATAAATGTAAAATGCAACATTTAGAACAAGCACATTTTATTTACACAGTTAAAACAAGCATTAAATGGACAAAGAAAGCCATTTTAAGCGAATTAACCAAGACCATTTTAAAAACTTGGGCACACCGCAAACGAACAAAGTGCGTGTATCAGACATTAAAATACGTAGCGCCACTTTATGCTGCCGGGTGCCTAATAGTCTGCATAAAGGCTTGAGCCAGCGCCGCCTCGGCGCTAAGTAAGCCGGGCATTCGAAGAAAATGTGGGCAACCGACTACTCGTGTTAGGCATATCGCACAGAAGGGAGAGGACTGATGGGAAGATTTCCAGCGAGCAGTCAGTTCGCTTACAGGTAAGATCCCTACTCTAAATTTAAAATACAAGGGCCGATCTATGGGGTTAGAGTTAGTGTCAAGATACAATTCATAAGCCACCACAACCTTAATCCTCACAAAGTCAGCAGTGGATTTACAATGTTTCGACTCTGTAGAGATTTTGCAAGAGATCCAGTTCCAGTACATCTTCTTTAGAACGGCTTTAGGTGGGGCTGTCCTGGATTCCCATGCATCTCCAAGGCCTAGATCCCCTTACAGCCGTTTCACATCCCTCAACCACTTGATCTTAGACCAGCCCTCCATTAGCATAACCTCTAGCAAAGCCTCTGCATATGAGGCCAGCTCGGGCACACGCTACAGCCGTGCCCAAAGTAGGAGGGGGCGGAGTTGGGCTTGATCCTTGATCGATCTACATCCCAAATCCATTAGCACAGGAACTGTTGGAGTACTCTGCAGAAGAGCCATCAGGTCCTTTAGAAATTTGCTCTCTGATCTAGCTAGTACTTCAAGATTGCACGTGCCCCACAGCTCTGCCCCATACAAAGCAGCACTAACCCTTCATGACTGGGGCAACAGGCTTGGTTGTGGAGGAGCGTTGCTCCTTGAGAAGGGCACCGCCCACCTTTTATGACTAAGTAACATCTTTTGGATGTGCGAGTTCCAGTGCATTGAGTACGTAAGACAAATGCCTAAGTAGTCAACTTCGGCCACCCTCTCCAGGGGCACGGAGTTCAGAACCGGGGGGCGGTCCAGTTTTTTGGGCGGGTTCAGAACCAGATACTTAGTTTTATTGGTGTTAATTATCAAACCCCTATGTGAGCAGAACTCCTATAAGCTATTCAGGAGGCTCTGCAAGCCCACGGGGTTCTTTGAAATAAGGAGGGTATCATCAGCGAAAAGCAATGTGGGGATGCGCTTGCCCGCCAGGTACGGTGCATCTGCAGGATTTTTTAGCAGATGCTCTACCACTCCGTTCACATAGAAAGAGAACAGAGTGGGAGTGAGCACACATCCCTGGCGGATTCCCCTTTCCACTGGAATCCTCTCAGTTTTCTCGCCATGCTTACCCCACCGCACCTGCGCAAAGTTGTCAGCATGGAGCCTCACCAGTAGGGACAAGATGTAAGGGGGCAACCCCATCTCAGACAAGACCTTCCACATCCCCTCCTGCGGTACTACATCAAAGGGATATATGATGTTACAACGCGTACTTTTAGCACGCATACCATTACAACGGATTTTTTACAACACTAGTCATTTTATAACGCATACCATTACAACGCAAAATACTACAACGCACATACTATTACAACGCATACCATTACAACGTAAGTATAGGAAAGTATATAATAATAATTTATAATTTTAAAATATGTTGTAAATATTTATAAATGTATTATTTAATTTAATTATTTGTTATATATTATTTTTGGTATATTATTTTTGGTAAATTTTTAATTAAATTAATTTTAATTTTTTTATTTGTAAAAATAGGTTAAAAATACCCCTGTACCCCAAAACCCAAACCCAGCCCTAAAACCTAAAAATACCCCTGTACCCCAAAACCCAAACCCAGCCCTAAAACCTAAAAATACCCCTGTACCCCAAAACCCAAACCCAACCCTAAAACCTAAAAATACACCTGTACCCCAAAACCCATACCCAACCCTAAAACCTAAAAATACCCCTGTACCCCAAAACCCAAACCCAGCCCTAAAACCTAAAAATACCCCTGTACCCCAAAATCCAAACCCAGCCCTAAAACCTAAAAAAATACCCCTGTACCCCAAAACCCAAACCCAGCCCTAAAACCTAAAAATACCCCTGTACCCCAAAACCCAAACCCAGCCCTAAAACCTAAAAATACCCCTGTACCCCAAAACCCAAACCCAACCCTAAAACCTAAAAATACCCCTGTACCCCAAAACCCAAACCCAGCCCTAAAACCTAAAAATACCCCTGTACCCCAAAACCCAAACCCAGCCCTAAAACCTAAAAATACCCCTGTACCCCAAAACCCAAACCCAGCCCTAAAACCTAAAAATACCCCTGTACCCCAAAACCCAAACCCAACCCTAAAACCTAAAAATACCCCTGTACCCCAAAACCCAAACCCAACCCTAAAACCTAAAAATACCCCTGTACCCCAAAACCCAAACCCAGCCCTAAAACCTAAAAAAAACCCTGTACCCCAAAACCCAATGTATATAAAAAAAGATAAACTTACCTATAATTATACTTACGATGTAATGGTATGCGTTGTAATAGTATGTGCGTTGTAGTGTAATGCGATGTAAAGGTATCCGTTGTAAAATGACCTGCGTTGTAATAGTATCCGTTGTAATGGTATGCATTGTAAAAAATCCGTGGTAACAGTTGCATACCCATCAAAGGCAGTCTTCAGATCTATAAAGGCCAGATAAAGACTGCCCTTGCCCAGCACCACCACCTTGCAATAGAGAAGGACCAATCTGAAGGCCTGTTCTATGGTCCCAGTTCCGGAGCGAAAGGCAGCTTGGTAGTCCAATAGAATGTTATTATCGTCTACCCACTGGAGCACCCTCCCCAGGATCACTTTCCCCGCCACCTTTTGTGTTGAATCAATAAGGCTTATGGGCCTGTAATTGGCGGGGTCGTCCTGACACCCCTTTTTAAATATCGGGACGACCTCCGCCCCTTTCCAGGATTCAGGGACAGGTGCACCATTGTTAATAGCGTTTAACAGGGTTGAGACCAACTTCCCCGACTCTTTGGGGTTAGCGCGTAACAGATCAGCCGGTATCCTGTCAGGCCCAGCTGCTTTGAGGGGCACCAAGGATTTTATTACGCTTTCAGCTTCTCTAGGGGTAAAGGGATCACCCATTATGTGCCCCACGGATTCAACTGGGAGAAGACTACTATTGGGGAGCGTCTGAGTATACACCTCATTAGAGGTGTAAAGGGAGAGAAAGTGGTTGTACCAATTTTGAGCTGAGATGTTGCACGTAATTAAAGTGCTATCTGGTCTGTTCCTAGTCCTTATTAGATTCCAGAACCCTCTAGAGTCTCTACCCGCACTTGCTTCTTTGAGGTCAGACCAATACCTGTCCTCCCACTCTTTCTTAGCTGCATTAATGGTCTGGGTGTACTCTTTCCTGGCAAGCCTGATCTCCACTGGGGCTTTGCCTTTGACGGCGGTAATCAAGGCAGATTTTTTCACCCTGCATTTTTTAGTAAACCAACCTGGTTGGTTCTTAGATCTCTTGACTTCCCCCACCGGAGGGTCCCTACTTGGGAGTAGGAAGAGATTACCCAGAGCCTTAATTGTGTTACAGAAGAGAGCTGTCACTTCGCTAATTATCTGGATGGACGAGTCCAAATTAGACTAAGCTGTTGCTAAGAGGGACCCTAAAGCGAACATTTTCCCCTCATCCATAGCGACCCTACACCACTTCAGACGCCTCCCACAATTGGAGGGATGAATTACCGAAGTTGAAACTTATTTTGGGGCTGATTTTGGGGGCGTGGGCGCACCCTGGACCTCGAGCCACAAGGGGAGCAGAGTCAAAGAGAAGGGGCTGTGATCGCTATCGACTGTGGGAAGAACCTCCATATCCCGCACAAAGCTCCAGAGCCTGACGCCGAGGAGAATATAATCTATCCTCAAAGTGTGGTTTGCCCTATTGTAAGTATGAGCTCCAGAGGGATCCGAAGTCGTCCTCCCATTCCCTGCTCTCAGACCAAATTCCAGGGTCAGAGAGTTAAGTTGTACAACCCGTTGGGACCACCTCCTAATGGGTGGAATGGTTAATTTGGGTATTCCTCTCCTAGCATCCTCGTTGGCAGTGCCCAGGATATCCTCCGTTGCAAGGGACTCAAACGTACAAGTAAAGTCCCCTGCGACCAGGACATGTGATCTATCCGGGCACTGCCTAAGAAGATCCTCCTAGCCTGAGACTATGGGTGACTGAGAACCTCCTTTCGTGCCCCTAGCATAGATATTTATAATGTCCAGGGTGAGCCCTCTCCGAGGCCCCTTGAGTGAAATTCTAAGAAGATCAGGGGAACTAGTCATGTGCTGCACGATTTGGCACCCAAGCGAGACATCATCCCATATAAGGAGGCCTCCTGAGGGGCGACCCTTTCCTGAGGAGGGGGGAACTGCTTGTACGAAAAACGATGAGTACCCCACCTTGTGGCAGGGCTCCTGCTCCAGGTTTCTTGAAAGATGCCGATTGAATAAGCCTCCACTAGGATATTCCAATCAGGTAGATCCAGCTTTCTAGAGATACCCGCAACGATCCAGCTGAGACTCCTGAGGACTGGATCCGCCACAGCCGGCTCCCTGCAGGACTTGGACCTAGATGTACCCACCCACCCAGAGACAGCTAGTGGTAAGCCCTCGCTCACGGACCTCCCAATGTTGCTAACAGCAAGGCTAGGTACTAGGTCTGATAACTGCCTGGGGCTTGAAGAACTGTAGTTGGGGGGACTACCAAGGTCGGGTTGTGGTGAAAGGTTGGCTCTGAATGATCCCAGAACATAGGTCGTGGGAACAGCTATTGGGCTAAAGCACAAGCGTGAGTCCCAGGAGCAAGTATCATTTCAGTAGCCAAACGCCCACTTGTGGTTACCTGACCGTACAATCGGTGGATGTGACAAATAATTAAAATGGTTCTACAGGAAAAAGGAGTCGTGCCTCCCTCCCCACCCTTGGTGGCTGGCATTTGATGTGCCTAATGGTCTAACATAGAAATAGCTCAGGTCTACTACTCCAATTCCCACACCTCCGTAACCTGGCTGCTGGTTGCAAATGAATTGGGCAACCCTGGCATCCTTAAAGTTCACCACCACACAATCCCTCTGAAATTGCTTATGTCCATTGCCTACCCACCCCACCCTTCTAACATTAAGTATCTGGCCATCCAACTCGCTGGGGAGATGTCTATTAAGCATGGGCGGAAAATCCGTTTCGCTCGCGGATTTTGCGGATTTTCGGTAAATTCGCAATCCGCGAGATCCGCGAATCTCCCGCAAAATCCGCAAATCCGCGAGCAGCGGATTTTATGGCTTGCTCGCACTGTTCGCGTGAGTTCGCGGCTTGCCAGTACAACTTCGCACCCCGCGAGTAAGTGCTAAATTGCAGAAATACGATCTTAGCAAAACTGAAACTACTTACCAGGTTCAAAAGTTCAGGCTCATCATTAGTAGCCATTTCCTGTAGTGCTTCCTGAGGGGCCCCTCCAGAGTTCAGTTGCCAGTTGCAACTATTATGTGACCCTGCTCTGAACCTCAGAATAGTTACACATATGCCACAAAGGTCCTGAATTACAGCTAAGGGAGACAAGCAGGAGCCAGGCTGGAAGTTAAAATCCATTAATCAGCCCCTAATTCATTATTGTCAGTTGGGGCAGGGCAGGTGTTGTAACTAATTTTGCAACAATGAAAGCACTTAGCAAGTGCAAAAGATCACTAATCAGGAAGCACTAAGGAAGCAGGTGCCAGCTAAAAAAATATTCTGTGACACATTAATCAGCCCCAAATTAATTCAGGTCACTTGAGGCAGGGAAGGTGTGCTTTGCTTTGCCGAAAATAATGTACACTGGACAACCAGAGGGTGTGGTGATGAAATAGAGGGTGGCATGGGTGGGCCAGAGGGTGGCATGAGTAGTCAGAGAGTGGCAGTGGTGACAGAGAGTGGCAGTGATGAAGAAGAGTGTCCCAAACAGGCTGGACACGTAGAAACAACAAGTTCGCAAAACTTGCGACCCAACAGGTAAGTTCGCAAATTGCAAAATTGTAAAAACCCTTGCGAACTGGCAGAAACACGCGCGAACACAAAAAAAAAAAAATCCGCAAATTCGCGGGAATTCGCGGATTTTGCGGATTGCGAGTTCGCAAATCCGCAAAATTCGCGAACGCGAGATTCGCAAAATTCGCCCATGCTAAATGTCTATTCTCTCTTAACCAGTGCATAGATTTATTTTTAAGCGCCTGGTAAGATTCATACTGGTCAGCCTTCAGGGACGGACATTGGTAAGTACAGCAATATAGGGCTGACAGTCCGGTGGAAGATTTAAGGGGGGGAGTCTGGGAGCCTCGTTGGGTGGCTGCAGGGCCTGCTGGGTGATTGGTACAGAATTAGGGCTGTTTCTACTAGGTTGGTCAGGGAGGCCTTTAGGGTCCTTCCTAGGACGTGGTACTTTCGTCCGCGTATTATTAGGGCCCTTTGGGAATGAAGCCAGGGAAACAGAGCTGACTGGCTGTTGCTCCGTTACCTTCGGGGCACTGGTGCTGGGCGAAAGCATACCAGTGGCAGAGCCAGCCGGTAAAGCAGCCTGCTGCACAGACCTGGAAGTGCAAGCTGTTACAGGGGTAGGCTGAGCCCGTACAACATCAGGGGCTAAGGCTTCTCCATGGGTTCTAACCTGCTCACTCTCTCCCAGGATGTTCTTAGCCTGTAGTTTCAACAAAGATTTGAGTGAAAAAAAGTTATCCAATGTTGACTGCTCAAATCTGTCTAGTCTCTCTGCAATGTTCTTAACCCTTTGTAACACAGGGAGGATCAGGGGCCTTACCAACTTCTCGATCTGCTCTATTGGGGGAAAGTACAAGGGGAGACCAGTAGCAGGAGTGCGCGCTACTGGACCCTCCAGTTGTTGTTTGGCTGAATTGATCTGATCAGGGGTTACGCTGTTTTTTACAAGTAGATTCAGTGGATGTTCCCTCCCCGACGCCACAGGTTCCTCACGTTCCTCACCACTGCTGATGTATTTTGCTTTAAACTTTTTAGAGTGTTTGTTCTGTCCACCCCTTACTCTATTGGTAGGTCTTTTCCTTTTGAGGGCGGGATTTCTAGGACCCCCCACCACCCGCTATCTTCCCATTTGAGTGGATGGTACTGGCGGTATTAGAGTTATGGAGGTGGTTAGTAACAGCTGTGGAAACCACAAGCGGCACAGAGGGGAGAGGAGGCTCTGGTGACTCAGAGGGAGCAGGAGACTCTAACCTAGAGATAACTACCCCATTCAGCCTGTCCAGGCTGGCCCTAATGACACCTATGCTATCGCGATCAGGGGCAGAGGGCGCTCCTACTCCATGCACAGTGTTGTTTACTGGTGATGTTACTAGTGCTAGGGCCCCTAGAGAGGAACGCTTATGAAAGAGAGGTTCGAGTGACAGTCTGCGTTCTGTAGAAGCAATTTCCTTCTCTAGCACAGAGAAGGCTCGAGTTATGAAATTGTCCAGAGTCCCATTTACACTCCCCCCCGCCTTCCTACCCTTTCCAGATCTTGTTGTCATTGGCATGGGCAGCGAGACAACCTGAGTAAAACAACCAGCCCCCAACAGAAACATTTCAGCTCAAATAAAAATAGACAGAACTTGCAAACCAAAAAGGAAGGTCAGGGAGTCAAAATGTTAGGGGGGTGGCCCAGCTCGGCCTGCTCCGGCCTCTGACAGCCTTGGACTGTCCTGCCCTTGTCCCGGGCTTCTCCCGGGATGCTCCCACACAGCGGTAGCCTATGTCCAGTATGTAGAGCGTGCAGGGTCCAGTGGGCGGGGCTCACAGGGAACGCAGGACCAGGTGTTGTTGATCAGGCAGGGACTCTTGGGAGATTGAGTCCCTGCTGCTTTGCTCTTCGCCCTTCCAGAGAATCACAGGCATTGTTGCTTGCACCACAATCCACCTGATACCGCCAACCCCGTTAAGGCGATAATTCCGTTGTTTTGAAGGTCGCAGCGGCACCCGCGTAGCGGGTGCGGCAAGTTGTAGCGCTGATGCGCTAATCCACTCCTCACCGGCAGAGGGCTCCTTTTGGCAAAGCAGTTTCACAAAGTTTCCCATAGACTGAGAGAAAGCAGTGAGATTTAATCTGTGCAGGGGCCAGTGGGCGGGGCTCACAGGGAACGCAGGACCAGGTGTTGTTGATCAGGCAGGGACTTTTGGGAGATTGAGTCCATGCTGCGTTGCTCTTTGCCCTCCCAGAGACTCACAGGCATTGTTGCTGGCACCACAATCCACCTGATAACGTCAACCCCGGTAAGGCAATAATTCCGTTGTTTTGAAGGTCGCGGCGGCACCCGCGAAGCGGGTGCGGCAAGTTTTAGCGCTGATGCGCTAATCCACTCCTCACGGGCAGAGGGCTCCTCTTGGCAAAGCAGTTTCACAAAGTTTCCCCAGTAGTACACCAACAGGCCAAAAGATAATACTAATATTAAATGTAATAATGGCATCCTAAAAGGTTTATAACAACACTAGGTCCTATCTTCATCTTAGAGACCAAAAAAAAGGGGAAAAATAAAGTAAACCTCCTAGAAAATCTTGGTAGCAAAAATCTAATTCTTCTTTATCTGCTTTAAGAACACAGCAGGTGAAACAAAAATATCAAATTCAGTTATCACCATTTTTTTTCCAGATCTCGGTTCTTGTTAATGTGAAACAATCAAAATCAACTCTACCAAATTGGCTAAGCAAATTGTCTCAGCAAGTGATCTCATTTCAGTACTTTTAAACTTTAGACAGCATTCCACTATTTTATATCTGTTTTCATGAAAATGCAGTATTTCAAAGACTGTATTTTAGTTTCAGGGTGGTTCTTCTCTGCGTCGAACTCCGTATCTTAATGATTCTCAGAGTAACCATGGCACCTGTTCAGTAAAAAGTAATTATTTTCATCTGTCACCCTCTGATATTGTGGTGATTCATACTTTTGATTAGCAGCTCTCATTCTGGCTGATCTTTTACCAATCATTGTTTGCACTCTCATCAGTCTCCCGGGCTTCCTGCTTTCTTGTCTTTCTGACTCAGTGTTTCTGCTTGCATGTTCTCTTTCTGGGAATTTCTTCAGCGCTTACTCTCTTAGTGACCGTTTTTAGTTCACGGTTTCTCTCAGAACTTTGGCTTTCACTTGATCTTTTACTTTATTTGGGCTGTCTTTTGTTTGCGCTTTTTACAACAAATGTTCTTCCGAAGGTGGTCTTTTCGACTCTGATTTTCAGTCGCAACTTGTTAAGCTTAGCATGTTTTTCAAAGTCTTCCTCTTGCTGCCACCCATGCTTTACTCTTTTGCATCGCAACAGTTCTTCTCTCTGATCACTTTGTAACTTGACTTCTGGAGTTTCAAGCTTCTAATGTGAACTCGCACTCACCTAAAACTGTTGCTTTAGATTTTACTATGGATTTTCAACTTGACCTTGATCTTTATGAGTTACAAAAGTTTCTTTACCAAAAGTGTTTCACCCCCTTCTGGATACATGCTGCACATTTGGCCTGGAATGTCGATCAAACTGTCACTTTGTTTAGCAGTCTGTACATCTTGATCATCATTTCTTCTGCCTCTTCCACAGTTTCAACTACTCTAACTCTCTTTGTTTGAGCAGCTTGCATCCCTTGAGCCACTCCTGCACACCTGACTGCACTAATGGTGGTCAGAATAACTTGGTAAGGACCACTCTACCATTCATCTAAACAGCCATTGTGGACATATTTATGGATGAGAATCCAGTCCCCTGTGGGAGGGCGGGATTTTTGATCTCTATCTTATCATTCCAGATCTAAACCCCGTTCTGGTCGACTGAATCTTTATTGCCTGTCATTGAGGAAAGAAAGTGCATCCAATACCAGGTTAACTTTACTAATAATGGACTCGACTCGGAAAAACCACATACTACTTCTAAGTTTAAAGGTTTATTACAGCGTCATTGATAACTGCAAGTACAGGCATCTCAAAATGAGATTCAAAAGATACAGAGGCACTAATACAAACATATGTTCTCTGAAAGCCCTTAGGCGAGCAAAGAACACTACTAGGACTAGCTCCAATATCAGCAGGGCTGCTAGCATAGACACAAATTGTGATCTATCCGTCATTTACAAAGGAAGGAAGGAATCAGGTTAGGCTGTCCCTACCCTGTACTAGATGGTATCCCTACTTAACAAGGTCCCAACCTATCAAAGGTGTCAGCTGTGAATGTCTTCCTAAGAAGATCACCCACTCTTAATCTTTAGGTGAAAACCTATGATCTCCAGTCATGACCCATCCGCTCTCTGAAGGGTCCTCAGGCATCTGCTCTAACTCCACCCAGGGGTGCTGTCCCTAATACAAAACCCCAATTACAGTTGAAACGCCCCTTACGAGACGCCCCTCACGTGGTGTCGATTCTGGCTTTTTCCATGATGATCTTCCTCTGGGCCTCGTGCTTAGCGTTGACCTTGCTTCTCAGGCTCTTCTCCGGCCCGCTGATACCCCCTAAACATTCCTGAATCCTCCTCCATGTCTGTACCAGTCTACTCGAACAGAGCTCTATTCATTAAACTTTTAATCGAAACCCCCTCGCACCTGCAGACAGACATCCGCAGCTTGAATCCCATTCTCATAGACTTTTAACAGGAGTTTGCAACTTATGTCTCAATACAACTCGACATGTATCAGCACGTGCAAATTAGAAAAACCCTTTTTCTCTCTTCAGGCCTACAACCCTTCTCACAGAGGTTCTGTTCTCTTCAAATCCTAAAAACTAAAATAACATGTTAACACTTTTTTCTTGGACTCTCCGCGTGTAAGACGCGTGGATCCAGTTGGGCAGACCTCCCACTTTCACAGCAGTGTTCGAGATTAGGATGATCTGGTAGGGCCCACGCCAACGAACATCCAGGCAGCTTCTTCGGACGTGCTTTTTGACCAGTACCCAATCTCCAGGGCACAGGTCATGACACAAGTCCTGGCACGACGGGACCTCGGCAGCCTGCACCTGAAGGGACACAGAATGAATGGCGTCAGACAGACCCTTACAATAGTCCAGGATCATATCATCTGTGATATTCAACAAGGCTGCAGTCGGTACTGATGGCAATCTCATTGCCCTCCCCATTAACACCTCGTGTGGCGATAGTCCCGTTCTTCTGTCTGGGGTACTACGGATGCTCATAAGAACTAGTGGCAAGGCATCAGGCCAACTCAGAGACGTTGATGAACACATTTTGGCAATTCGGGACTTGATGGTGCCATTTATCTGCTCCACAATTCCCGAAGCTTCGGGTCGATAGCTACAATGCAATTTCTGGTCTATGTTCAGGGCTGCACAAATTATCTTCACAAGCTCGCTGTTGAAATGCGTTCCCCTATCTGATTCCAAAGAGGCCGGTACCCCGAAGCGCGGAATGAGCTCCCTAAGCAATAACTTGGCTACTGTGAGGGTGTCACACCTGCGTGTAGGGTATGCCTCGACCCATCTGGAAAATATGCAAACAACCACCAGCACGTATCGAAGGCGATGGCACCTTGGCATTTCAATGAAATCAATTTGCATTCGATTGAATGGACCTCCAGACCTCCCTATGTGACTCAATGCAACTGGTGTTCTTTTCCCTATGTTCAGCTGCTGACAAGTCACACAACGCTGGCACACTGCTTCTGCTGCTACTCTGAACTTGGGGTTGTACCAGGTTTGTCTGAATACTCTCAGCATAGCGTCACTCCCTAGGTGTACTGGACCATGAATTTGCCTCGCCATTGGGCTCACCAACTCATTTGGCAACACTGCCCTTCCATCTGCTGATACCCAAAAGTCTGTCTCGCCTATCACACATCCTGCAGTTTCCCATGTTCTTTTTTCAAAATCTGGTGCATTTTCTTGTATACATTTTAACTCATCCCAAGTATCTACGGTTTCCAATATCATAGCTAATTCAGTCCTTGCATTTATTCCACCCACTTCCACCTCCGTGAAAGAGTATCCCTGCTCGGCACAGTATCGTGCCACTTCGTCCGCGTATCTATTGCCCTGTGACACAAAGTCTTGGTTTCTTGTGTGTGCGGTACATTTCACAACGGCAATAGCTGCCGGACATTGCAAGGCATCCAACAATAAGCGTACAAACTCTCCATTGCGAATGGGGGAACCTGAAGAGGTCATGTAACCCCTTTGAGACCATAACTGCCCGTAATCATGAACTACCCCGAAACCGTATTGGCTATCGGTGTATATGGTGACTCGAATTTGGTTGCTTGCCAGGCAGGCACGCGTCAATGCAATAATTTCGGCTACCTGAGCGGAGTGTACTCCTTCCAGGCATGCGGCTTCCACTACTCCAGTAATTGTACAAACAGCATAGGCTGCTCTCAACTGCCCAACATCGTCTCTTACACATGACCCATCAACAAAGAAAACTTCATCTGGGTCAGTCAGTGGCTCATCCACGATGTTGGGCCTCGGTTTGGTGCATAGTTCAGTCACATCAAGGCAATCATGATCTGTACATTCATCATCGTCAATGTCACTTGGGAGTGGCATCAATGTAGCAGCGTTCAAAACAGAGCATCTCTTGAGGATCACGTTCTCTGCAGCAAGAATGACTTGCTCATAGCGCGTGAGCCTGCTATTGGTCAGATGCTGTGTTTTGGTCCTGGTCATCAACAGTTCAACAGAATGGGGCACATACACCTCTAACTGGTGCCCCATACTGATATTCTCGCACCTTTCAATGTTGACACCCGTTGCAGCAACGGATTTGAGACATCCGGGCAACGCTGCGGCTACTGGGTCTAAGGTAGCCGAAAAGTAGGCGACTGGTCTACGGGCATTCCCATGGATTTGGACCAAGACTGACAAAGCACAACCCTCTCTTTCACAACAGTAAAGCAAGAATGGTTTTTCGTAATCTGGCATTCCCAGAGCAGGAGCCCGACACAGGTCCTCTCTCAGCTGTAGGAACGCCATAAAACAATCTTTGTCCCATGGTACCGGATCACTCACCTCCTTGTGCGTCAGTTTTTGCAAGGGTTTTGCTTTCAGTGAAAAGTTCGCTATCCACTGTCGGCAATAACCCACCATCCCTAGGAACATCCTGACCTCTCTCTGTGTTTTAGGTGCGTTCATTTTCATGATCGCCTCTATTCTGTCTGGTGACACCTTCCGTTTTCCTTTTTCGATTCTGTGCCCCAAATACTGCACTTCTGTCAGGCAGTACTGCAATTTGCACGGAGACACCTTGTGCCCGTTTACAGCTAGGTGATTCAGCAATGCAATGGAGTCCTCCTTGGAAGCTTCTTCAGTTTCTGACGCGACAAGTAGGTCGTCTATGTATTGGACCAGAACCGAATTCTGGGGCAGCACTAGACTTTCAAGATTTTTCTTCAAAAGCTGGTTAAAGATCGATGGGCTCTCTGTATACCCCTGTGGGATACGACATCATGTTAATATGCGACCTTGCTGCTTAAAAGCGAAAAGAAGTGGCTATCCTCGTCCAAAGGGATCGAAAAGAAAGCCTGACAAAGATCTATCACTGTGAACCATTCGGCTTGGAACGGTATCTGAAACAATATCACTGATGGATTCGGTACCACTGGACAACATGAGACAACTATGTTATTGATTTTTCGATGGTCCTGCACTATTCTGAATTTCCCACTTGGTTTCTGCAAACCCATAATCGGGGAGTTACATGGACTACCCACGATTTCTTTCAGTATTCCCTGCTTAATCATGGACTCGATCACGGGTTTTATACCTGCAATCGTTTCTGGGGTCAATTTGTATTGGGGTGTTCTCGGAAACTCAGCATTCGGTTTTACTATGATTTTCACTGGGTCCACTCCCTTGACTAGTCCAATCTCTTCCCCGGTGAAATCCCACACTTCTGGTGCCACTGTCTCCCTTAAATCCCAGGGGAGCTCATCCACTGTCAAAGTGGGATACAGCTCCACGCACGTTCTTGAGTTTGTGACCTTGAAGTCAGCATCATCATCATTAGTCAGTACCCCCACTCCCTGCGGTGTGCAGTATATTGTACAATTTAACTTGCACAATAAATCCCTTCCCAATAGACATACAGGACTAGAATCACAAACCACAAACTGATGCTCATCGCTGTATTTTCCTATCTTCACTAGCACTGGTTCTCTCAATGGGCTTGTCATTCTCCTGTTTGCGACCCCCACCACTTGAATCGTTTCTCCGGACATGGGCAGACCTGGAACTACGGCTGATCTTATCGTGGATCGAGTGGCCCCGGTGTCCACTAAGAAAGTCGTGGGACACCCTGCCACTTCGGCCTCAACGTATGGTCCCCTCTGGTCCACCTCTAAGACTGCCCCGAGGGTACAGTCTTCTCTCTCCACTCTCTGTCCCGTTAGGGGATCAACGTAGTAACACTCCTCTCCTCCTACGAAAAGAGGCATCTGTCTATAGGTCTTTCCCCCTGTCGCTATTCGGGGTGGTTGAGGGAACTGGGCTCGTGGAGCTGGGGTCCCCCCTTTGACCACCTTTCCTTGGTATGCGGTTGCCCCTTTTCCTGGAGGGTTTTGGACCTCTTCCTCCTCTATCTCTAGTTCTCCAATTTCAACATTGTAGGGGCACTCCCGTTTCCAATGTCCCACCTCGTTACATTGGTGGCACCCGGTCGTCTTTTTCAATGCTGCAATATCTATCCTAGGTTTGAAGTTGGAGTTCTCTTCATTACCTTTGTTCTGGTTATTCTGTCTCCTGCCCCCGGTCCCTGTTCCCTGTTGCTGTTGTCCACCCTTACCAGCTGACTGCATCTGGACCACCATCAGTTTTTCTTTTAGCTTTTTGGCTTTCGAATCTATCTCATCACTGCAGTACCTAGCATATCTCAGAATTTCGTCTAGAGGTTTATTTTGCCAACAAATCAAGTGTTGCTGAATCATTAAACAAATATCCGGTCTTAAACCCAAAACGAATTTAGACACAAACTGCCCTATGTCTTTAGGATCCATTACGTCCAACCCGCTATATTGTTTAAACGCCTTCAACAATCTCTCATAATATTCATGAACTGTCTCCTTGGGTTCCTGCCTAGTTCGATCTATTTTGACCCAATCTATGTCCTGCATCGGCACCTTTTCTTTCAGCCAAGTCATCACTCTCTCATATTTTGTCATGACTGTCTCGGACGGTCCATTGGTCCGTGCATCCCTCTCGGGTTCTGCTGTGGGCCATTCAGCACTAACCTTACATGCTGACCACAAGTCTCCTGGCACCACAATGTCAAACAGGGTGTTCAGGTCAATCCAGAGTACTTTGGAGATTTTTACGAACCTCTCTACCTGGTTGTACCATTCCACTGGATTCTCCCTCAATTTAGGAAAGGAATTGGTAAAGGCAGCTAAGTCCCCCCTACTCCAGGGTACATGCACATAGCTCCCGTTTGCAACCTCACGCAAAGGGTATGCCTCTATCTTCTGCAGCCCTCCCTCTGGGGACATTCCAAGCATGCTTCTCCTGACGGTCCCTTTCTTGGACCATCTTTCTTCCCATTTATCCAGTGCTCTCCATGTCCTTATTCCAGTGATCAATTCCCTTATGTGTGTTTTTAATCCTATTGTTCTTCTCTCATCTAGGTCCTGATCTGAATAATGTAGCCTGTGGTTACCCTGTAATGCTTTGGTCCTTGACAAGTCTACCATGTATTTTCCAGCCAGTTTGACTAATTTCTCATGTGCTGCTCTCGCTTTCCTAGTGACGTCCTTTGCCATGAACAGTATCTCATCTTGCTCGTACATGTCCATTCTCTCCAAAGGCAAAGTGCCATCTACCATGTCATCCAGATCTGATCTTAAACTGGTGACATCAAGTCTCTTTGCTTTTATCTCGGCTCTCAGTATGTCTTTCTTAGGGTGTTCATTGGCATCTCTCCCATCCCAGCTCCGAGTCCTACGCCTAGGCTCAGGGGCGTTAAGGAGAGTCCTCCCTTGTTCCCATCTTTCTAAGTCCCATGCTCGGCCATCTTCCCTTGGGGGGTGGTGAAACACTGCCCTGTTTCCCCCAATTTCATTTTGTCCATCCTGTCTGTTCTCCTTGGCCCCATGATAGGACTCTCTGCTATTCTCCACCCTGTCGCTATTCCCTCTTTGCCTAGTGTCACTCAGTATCTGGCAAGCTCCTTCTCGGCTCCCCATGTCCCCCGGATTCCGCTCATGTCCGTGATCACAGGGGTCATGCGAGACCTCTCGCAACTGTTGTTTTGTCCACTATTGCCAGATGCATAGTGAGTGCACTTAAAGCTGTCCCTGTACTCCTGCGTTCTCCTATCCCCTTCACTGTGAATAGGGCGGGACACCCCCCCACACTCAGGGCCTGTACTCCTGTTCTCCAGTACTGATCTACCTCCAGTTCTGGTACGACAAGTATCTTCTCTATTTTCTTGACTCCTCCCGTCCCACTCCGGACTGCGTTCGTCAGCCCCGCAGTGAGTCCGGATCCTGCTATCTTGGCTTTCCCTTCCAGCTTCCGCTGGTATCAGGCTCTTGTGAGCCTCCACTGCCGCATCCCATTCCTTCAGGTACTCTCTTAACTCCTGGAAGGATTTCGGCCCTGATCCCCTCAGATCCATAGGCCATCTCGGGCCCCCCTGATCTCCTGTGGGATCTACTGCTGTATGTATTGGGGTACTCCAATCTCTTGGTCCTGGCAGCTGTCTTGGGGAATTGATCGTATCGTTCCTCCTCGCCATTTCTGCTCTCTCCCTGTCCAGTCGTACCTGTTCCTCCCCACTGGCTCTCTCTGGGTCATAAATAGATACTATAGGACCTATAGTAACAGGTACTTGCAGAGCGTCTGGTAGTGCATAGGATGTGGCACGCTCCGTTTCTGGCACCTTTTGTACCACAAACCTTCCGACTACCTTCTGCACCTGACTAAGTTGAGGCAATTCTTTACTTGCAGTCTTTACTCAGCCCCCCCTTCTCTGCTTGCCTCGGCATTTCCTGTCTCTCTGTTGTACGGGGGTGGCCTATCTGTTAGCAACCTATTTATCAGGCTGTCCTCTGTCTCGCTCTCATCATCTTCCTCTAAGGGGCTCCTGTTTTCCGCCACCTCTATTACAGGGTACAATTTGTTTACTTCAAGGTTATGCACTCTCCATCTTTTAGCATCCGCATCCCATCTGGCATCCTGCACTGCTCTTACCGATCTTTTCACCCTTTCTTGGCGCCTGTTCTGGTTTCTATTGTGTGCCCGCCCTAATCCATGCATTGAGGGCTTCAAACTGGGTCGGTCTAGGCAGAGGTCTCATTGAGGTCATAACTGCTTTTAATCGATGTAATACCTCTAATCTAAACGTCCCGTACTTTGGAAACGTCAGTTCCTCATTCCCTTCTGTAATCTTACACCAATTTGAAATCCACAATATAGTGTGCAACCCAACATTTGTCGCCATATAATTTGCCGGCGTACCCTCCGGCGGGGCTTCTTCCCCATCATAAGATCTCCGCCTCTCTCTCTTAAACGCTGCTCTTAATCATTTAAAACATTTAACGATTAAACGCACAATTTCCTGCTTCGCTATTCTGTTTACTTCCTGGTGACAATCCACCAATCCTAGCGCGGCTTTTCTAGCTGGCCTATCACAGCGCGGTCTCACCCGTACCGGCCAATCCCAGTGCGGCACTTTCTGACGTCACTCGTCTCACGGCGCGGTCTCACCCGTACCGGCCAATCCCAGCGCGGCACTTTCTGACGTCACTCGTCTCCCCTCTCGCAGCAGTTCCCCTCCTTTCTCAGCTTGTCTCCCGGTCACGCATGCGTCCCATTCGTACACCGAAAAATGACTACTTCCGACCAAGCGATCACTTTTCTTGACTGTACGTCCACAGTCTATCTGTAATTGTCACCACAACTGACGAAATGCCTTTCCAGGCAATCGTCTCTCTGATAGGTTGCTTACACACCGTAACTTCCGACCAGCGTCCGTTACTCACGCACTCACTCTTACGTTCCCCCTATCTCGGTCCTGCGGGCGATCAATGGTACCTCATGACCCCCTTCACACTTGGTTGACAATTACTCTGGATGTCCGATACACCCGAACCACTTAAGCTCTCTTCTGAACTTAAGATTTGCACCAGTTGCGCGCGCTCACAACCTGTTCCACAGTCACTCTACAGGCATTCAACTCCGCAAGACATTACAACATAGATGCAACACAAAAACATCGCAATCTAACACGCATGACCCTTTATACTCACTCTCGACCGTTACTGCTGCTTTTCTTTCTCGCGCCGTCAGCACCCTCTTCGGCGGGCGGTTCTTCCGGTCATCGATCTCTAGGGGCCTTGGGGTAATCTAACCTGGCCTAGATCACCTTCCTCAAGAAGGCAACCATCCTCTATAGCTACCAACTGGGAGGGCGGGATTTTTGATCTCTATCTTACCATTCCAGATCTAAACCCCGTTCTGGTCGACTGAATCTTTATTGCCTGTCATTGAGGAAAGAAAGTGCATCCAATACCAGGTTAACTTTACTAATAATGGACTCGACTCGGAAAAACCACATACTACTTCTAAGTTTAAAGGTTTATTACAGCGACATTGATAACTGCAAGTACAGGCATCTCAAAATGAGATTCAAAAGATACAGAGGCACTAATACAAACATATGTTCTCTGAAAGCTCTTAGGCGAGCAAAGAACACTACTAGGACTAGCTCCAATATCAGCAGGGCTGCTAGCATAGACACAAATTGTGATCTATCCGTCATTTACAAAGGAAGGAAGGAATCAGGTTAGGCTGTCTCTACCCTGTACTAGATGGTATCCCTACTTAACAAGGTCCCAACCTATCAAAGGTGTCAGCTGTGAATGTCTTCCTAAGAAGATCACCCACTCTTAATCTTTAGGTGAAAACCTATGATCTCCAGTCATGACCCCTCTCTGCCTAACCATCCGCTCTCTGAAGGGTCCTCAGGCATCTGCTCTAACTCCACCCAGGGGTGCTGTCCCTAATACAAAACCCCAATTACAGTTGAAACGCCCCTCACGAGACGCCCCTCACGTGGTGTCGATTCTGGCTATTTCCATGATGATCTTCCTCTGGGCCTCGTGCTTAGCGTTGACCTTGCTTCTCAGGCTCTTCTCCGGCCCGCTGATACCCCCTAAACATTCCTGAATCCTCCTCCATTTCTGTACCAGTCTACTCGAACAGAGCTCTATTCATTAAACTTTTAATCGAAACCCCCTCGCACCTGCAGACAGACATCCGCAGCTTGAATCCCATTCTCATAGACTTTTAACAGGAGTTTGCAACTTATGTCTCAATACAACTCGACATGTATCAGCACGTGCAAATTAGAAAAACCCTTTTTCTCTCTTCAGGCCTACAACCCTTCTCACAGAGGTTCTGTTCTCTTCAAATCCTTTCGAAAACTAAAATAACATGTTAACACTTTATTCTTGGATTATAAAAACACATCTATGGGATATAAATCTAACGAATAAACAGAATTTCTATAACATTAGTGCAATCCATGTTTATGTATGAGTGTACCTTTCTAAACCCTTCTGCCCTGGCCATGAGGCCTGCTCCCTTCGATGCTTTGCAGCATGACATTCCTCCATTAGCAGCTACATAACATGGATCATGATTAATCACGTCTAATAAGAATACATTTTCCACACATTTCTGCGTCAGTAGCACTTCTATATGAATTTTCTATGTTAACTACACACGTCTAAGTATAGGCGAATATATCTTCAACACTTACAGGCACTTCTATTATAATTGTGCGACTAACTTGCACTTATGGTGCACTCATGCATTTTGTTCAGTTTGCGCTCTCTCACCTGCATTCAGACTGTGGCAGGAAGTAACTTTGTAGTCTTCTGTGACTGCACCCACCTGACTAGAGATAGATTTTACCACATCAGCCGAATCTTTGCAATAATACAGTAAAATATCATCAATTATTGAAACTAATGCAGCTGAAGGGAGAAGCACAAGTATCATTGCTCTACCCATGAAGATTTCATGAAAAGGTAAACCTGTCTTCTTGTTTGGAGAACCTCTCAGTACAGAAGTGGAAGTGCATCAGGCCATTTCAGACCTGTTGAGGCACACATGTTGCCAGTTTGTTCTTGAGGGTACCATTCATCCTCTACAATGCTGCACCATAGGTATGTGGTCAATAACAGCTGTGGAATCTGTGCTTGATTTCAAAGCTATACACGTTATCTGTAGCACTTCATTCTTCATCTAGAGCAATTTGTCTACTGTAAGGCTATCTGCTCCCCTAGTGGAGAATGCCTCTTTTAAAGAATATGCAGATGACTATCAAGATATATGTAAGGCCATTGCAAAGTGACATCTCAATGATGTCTGCGTGCAATCTTGTAAATGGACCTCCTGATTTGCCAATGTGATTCATAACAGCAAACGTCACTTTACTTTGATTGTTTAGATGACAAACTAAACACCTGTTATATACATCTTCAGCAACATGTCGAAATCCTAAATTTTTAAAAAGTCTTGTTAGGATATTCCTTCCTGATTATAGAAATATTGAATCAGCTTCAATATACTTTTAATGTTTATGTACATGCAAATCCTGATAATTCTTTTGATAACCCAATTGGATCCATTTTATTTTTTCATCTTTAGGAGCATCTTCCTGTAGATCGATCTCAAAACTCACTCAAAGAAGTCTGCAATGAATCCATAAACTAAGAAACAGTTTACATCGTTTGAACTCAGTGTAACATTATCATTTGCAAAATTCACTGGTTCATTTTCCTGAATGAATGTCCCTTTCTGAAGGGACAATACCCTGACATTTGTTCAGGGGTGACCTGAGCTGATCTGGTCAGAGCCGGTCGCTCCACCCGCCGCGTGGCTCCTCCTGAGTGCGCCAGTTCCCCCTGCTGCTGACGCCTGTTCGCCGCTGCCCCCAGGGCTCAGGTGCCCCTTGGTTGTGTTCTTCTCTGCTTTTGTGCCCAATCTTGTGTTCATTGTCTGATCGTCGTGCCCCTGTTTTTATCCGATTTTGTGCCTCTCTGCCACCTGTTTTGTTGTGTTTTTCTCGGCTTTTGTGCCCAATCTTGTGTTCATTGTCTGATCGTCGTGCCCCTGTTTTTATCCGGTTTTTGTGCCTCTCTGCCGCCTGTTTCCTGCTGTTTCCCCCGCTCCCTGCTCCCTGCCCCCCGTGGCCCCGCCCCCCTTCTTTTTTCTGTACCCTCGCCTCCTCCTAGCCGCCAACCCGCTCCCGCCTCCCAGCTGCTCCTCCCTCCCTCCTCCCTCCCACTCTCCATTTATGGCAGAGACGGCACGTATGCGCAGCGAGTGCGCCGAAGGCGCGCCAAAGGCAAGCCCGTCTACGCCCGTCCGCGCCTGGACCGTGTCCAGCGCCAGGAACCCTGAATCTCGACGATGCCAACGTACCCGACTACCCTACGACGCTGCCACCCTCCGCGCACTCAACACTGGCCAGAACCCCGCCTGCTACCTGGCCACCCCGAAACGCACCCACGGACCTTTCACCTGCCAAGAGTGCAAATTCATCTGCATCCGACCCGGACCAGCACCCACCAAGCCCACCACTAGCAAGAATCACCTCAAGTGCATCCTGCTCAACACCCGCTCCATCCACAGGCACGCAGTTGAACTCTGGAACCTCCTAGACACAACGGCACCTGACGTCGCCTTCCTCACGGAAACCTGGATGAACACCTCATCAGCCCCCGACATCGCCATAGCCATCCCGGACGGCTACAAGATCACCCGGAAGGACCGTACCAACCAAACCGGAGGAGGCATCGCCATCGTGCAAAGAAACACCATCCGCATCACGACCAACTCGGAAGACACCTTCACAGCCGCCGAACACCTGCACTTCCAGATACACACCGACACCAGGACTACCCTCAAAGGCACCCTCATCTACAGACCCCCGGGACCACGCACTCAATTCAGCGATGCCATCGCAGACTTCGTAAGCCTGCACGCCCTCACCTCCCCAGACTACATCCTCCTAGGAGACCTCAACTTCCACCTGGAGAACAACAATGACAGCAACACTACCACCCTGCTGGACAACCTCGCCAACCTCGGACGCAAGCAACTGGTGAACACCCCCACCTACTATGCCGGCAACACGCTTTACCCCATCTTCTCCTCTAGCAAGCACATCTCCTTCAGCCACTCCACCGGACTACACTGGACAGACCACAGCTGCATCCATTTCACCTTCAAGAAGACTACCTCCCACCACCGGCCGCAACAGACCCCCCGCAGAAGCGGGAGCAAGATCACTGCCGACCAGCTCACCACCTCCCTCAGCCAGAACCCTCCCACCATCACGACGGACCCCAACGAAGCAGCCCGCAACCTCGCACAATGGATCACCAACTGCGCCGACAATCTCGCACCACTGAAGAAACCACCCAGCAGACCCCACAGCAAGAAAGCTTCGTGGTTCACGGACGACCTCATAAACTCAAAGAAAACCTGCCGCTCCCTGGAGAAAACCTGGCGCCAGAACCAGACAACAGAGAACATGACACCCCTCAAAAACGCCACCAGGAAGCACCACCAACTGATCCGTACAACCAAGAGAACCACTTACAAACAACGACTGGACAACAACACCCACAACAGCAAGGAACTCTTCAGCATCGTCAAAGAGCTCTCCAACCCCAGCGCCTGCAACAACGACATCACACCCTCGCAAGCCCTCTGCGACTCCCTCGCCTCGTTCTTTCACCGCAAGATCGCCAACATACACGACAACTTCGGCGCTCAAACCACCCACCCAACCACCGAAACAGCGCACCCAACTGCCACCCTCTGCACCTGGAGCCAGGTCAGCACCGAAGACACCGCTCGCACCATGAGCACCATCCACTCCGGCTCCCCCACCGACCCATGCCCACACCACATCTTTAACAAAGCCGACTCCATCATCGCACCCCAATTTCGCAATGTCATCAACAGCTCCTTCGCATCAGCCACCTTCCCAGAGAGCTGGAAGCATGCCGAACTCAGCGCCCTCCTGAAAAAACCCACTGCAGACCCCACGGACCTCAAGAACTTTCGACACTTCGCTTCCGAGCTGAGTGGTCGCTCCCCTGCTGCTGCGGTATCGTTGCAGAACGCATATTACATGTTTTGGAGTGTTATTTAAAACTATAGCCTGCTTTGTGCTCTGATTGCCGCTGCGTGCTCTGTCTGACGCTTTTGACCATTTGCATAGTTAATGAGCTGATTTGCCCTTCGCATTGTTACATTGCCAGCGTGACTTTACTTGCAGATTTGGTGCTTGTGCTCAAAATCGCCGCTTTGCTTATTAGCATTTTGATTTGATAGCGTTATTCAGCATTTGTGTTTTCCCCCAAGCGCTCTCTCCGTCCTGACCCCTCCGCCTCCATTTTGTTGTTATTGACCTCCTCCTTAGCCCGACCCGCCTCCCAGCTGAACCGCCCTCCCACAGACAACAAACAGCGCTCCATTACCTGGAAGCGCCGTGACTCGCTCTTCGCTTCCGAGCTGAGTGGTCGCTCCCCTGCTACTGCGGTATCGTTGCAGAACGCATATTACATGTTTTGGAGTGTTATTTAAAACTATAGCCTGCTTTGTGCTCTGATTGCCACTGCGTGCTCTGTCTGACGCTTTTGACCATTTGCATAGTTAATGAGCTGATTTGCCCTTCGCATTGTTACATTGCCAGCGTGACTTTACTTGCAGATTTGGTGCTTGTGCTCAAAATCGCCGCTTTGCTTATTAGCATTTTGATTTGATAGCGTTATTCAGCATTTGTGTTTTCCCCCAAGCGCTCTCTCCGTCCTGACCCCTCCGCCTCCATTTTGTTGTTATTGACCTCCTCCTTAGCCCGACCCGCCTCCCAGCTGAACCGCCCTCGCCCCTCCCCCTCCTCTGTCCATTAATGTCAGATGGTCCCACACGCAGCGTCCACGCGCTACGTACACGCCGAAGGTGCGCCAAAGGTAAGCCCGTCTACGCCCGTCCGTGCCTGGACCGCGCCCAGCGCCAGACCCCCTGCCCCTCGCGCTGCCCAGCCCTCCCGCATTACCTATGATGCCGCCACCCTCCTAGCCCTTAACCCCGGTCGCGCCCCCAACTGCGTCCAAGCCTCTCCTGGACACACCCATGGACCTTTCTCTTGCTACTCCTGCAAATTCAGCGGCACCGACAACATCTCCGCTACGACCACACCACAGACTCCCGACCCCAACCACCTACAATGCATCCTTCTCAACACCCGCTCGGTCCACAGACACGCCATTGACCTATGGAATCTACTTGACACCATCTCTCCAGACATCGCCTTCCTAACGGAAACATGGATGAACGCTTCCTCCGCACCAGACATCACCATTGCCATCCCTGAAGACTATAAGATCACTCGCAAAGACCGTATCAGCCACACAGGAGGAGGAATCGCTATCGTCCATAAGAAAACAATCCGCATCTCAACCAGCTCTGATGCCATCCTCGCCAACTCCGAACACCTTCACTTCCAGATCCACATCGACCCCAAAACCACACTCAGAGGCACCCTCCCCTACAGACCACCAGGACCTCGCACAAAATTCAGTGAAGACGTCACGGACTTCATCACTCCACACGCGCTCCCCTCCAAAGAATAGATCCTTCTGGGAGACTTCAACTTTCACCTTGAAAAGATCAACGACCGCAACACCACCACCCTCCTGGACAACCTCGCCAACCTCGGACTTAAACAACTGGTCACTTCCCCCACCCACATCGCAGGTCACACACTCGACCCCATCTTCACCTCCAGCAATCATGTCTCCTTCAGCCACACTACGGATCTCCTCTGGACTGACCACAGCTGCGTTCACTTCACCTACAACAAGCCAAAACCCACCAACCACCTCCAACCAACTCTGCAAAGAAACTGGAACAAAATCACCACCGACCAGATCTCCTCATCGCTCCTTCTAAACACCCCAGCCCACTCCTCGGACCCAAACCTAGCCGCCGCCAACTTCACCATATGGTTATCCGACACCGCCGACACCTTAGCACCACTGAAAAAATGTCAAAGCAAACCTGGCAACAAGAAGGCCTCATGGTTCAACGATGATCTTAAGAAGTCCAAGAAACTCTGCCGCACCCTTGAAAAAGCTTGGAAAAAAGATCCAACCACCAGCACCAAAGACGCCTTCAAAAACGCCACCCGCACTCACCACCAATTAATCCGAAAGGCAAAGAAAACAGCATTCAAGGATCGACTTGACAACAACGCCCACAACAGCAAGGAACTTTTCAACATCGTCAAGGAGTTTTCCAATCCCTCGGCCAACTCCAACGACATCACCCCCTCTCAAGCCCTCTGCGACTCCCTAGCCTCATTCTTCCACAACAAGATTGCAGACATCCACAACAGCTTCGACAACCAACCCGGAGCCCAACCCACCCAACCACATGCTGAACACTCTCACCCCTTGAACACCCTTAACGACTGGAACCCAATCTCCACTGAGGACACCATCCGCCTGATGAACTCCATCCACTCAGGATCCCCCACAGATTCATGCCCTCACCACATCTTCAACAAAGCAGACTCCGTCATAGCACCGCACCTCCGAGACGTCATCAACTGTTCCTTCAATTCCGCCACCTTCCCGGAAAGCTGGAAACACGCTGAACTCACCGCCCTTCTGAAAAAACCCACAGCGGACCCCACCGAACTCAAAAATTACCGCCCCATTTTGCTCCTTCCATTCCTGGCCAAAGTAATCGAGAAAGCTGTCAACAACCAGCTCGCCGCCTTCCTCGAAGCCAACCAATCCCTCGACCCCTCACAATCTGGCTTCCGAGCAAAACACAGCACTGAGACCGCCCTCATCGCAGCAACAGACGACATTCGAACTCTACTAGACAACGGGGACACAGTCGCCCTCATCCTCCTCGACCTCTCTGCAGCATTCGACACAGTCTGCCACAGCACCCTTTTACAACGCCTCAGCAACATCGGAATACAAGGAAAAGCACTTGAATGGATCACCTCGTTCCTCACCGGAAGAACCCAGAGAGTCCGCCTTCCACCATTCAAGTCCGAGGCCACCGAAGTCATCTGTGGTGTACCACAAGGATCCTCACTCAGCCCCACCCTCTTCAACGTATACATGAGCCCCCTCGCGGCCATCGCCCGCCAACACAACCTCAACATCATCTCTTACGCGGATGACACTCAACTAATCCTTTCTCTCACCAAGGACCCCAGCACCGCCAAAACTAACCTACACGAAGGAATGAAAGAAGTTGCTGAATGGATGAAACACAGCCGTCTGAAACTGAACTCAGATAAAACAGAAGTCCTCATCCTAGGTACCTCCCCCTCTGCATGGGATGACTCCTGGTGGCCGGAAGCCCTTGGAAAAGCACCCATCCCGACAGACCACGCACGGAACCTAGGCGTTATCCTGGATTCTTCACTTTCAATGAACAGACAAGTCAGCGCCGTATCCTCATCCTGCTTCAACATTCTTCGCATGCTCAAAAAAACATTTCGCTGGATCCCCACCGAAACCAGGAAAACAGTCACCCATGCTCTGGTCACGAGCCGACTGGACTACGGAAACACCCTCTACGCAGGTACTACCGCTAAACTCCAGAAGAAACTCCAACGAATCCAAAACGCCTCAGCCAGAATCATATTAGACATCCCACGCAACGAACACATCTCTGGTCACCTGAAAGACCTCCACTGGCTACCTGTCAACAAGAGAATCACTTTCCGACTGCTAACCCACGCACACAAATCACTCTACGACATCGGACCAGAATGCCTCAACTCACGACTGTCCTTCTACACCCCCTCCCGCCAACTACGCTCTTCCAGCCAAGCCCTCGCCACTGTACCTCGCATCAACAAGACCACCATGGGAGGCAGATCCTTCTCATACCTGGCTGCTAAAACATGGAACTCACTCCCCACTTACCTTCGCCTTACCCAGAACCACCTAGCATTCAGAAAGCAACTTAAAACGTGGATATTTGACAAGTAATCCTCCTCCCCTTCCTTAGCGCCTTGAGACCCTCTGGGTATGTAGTGCGCTATATAAATTCTCTGACTTGACTGACTTGACTTGAAAGTCATCGAGAAGACGGTCACAAACAACTCTCCACCTTCCTCGAGACAAACTAATCCCTCGACCCGTCGCAGTTCGGCTTCCGAGCTAACCACAGCACCGAGACCTCCCTCATCGCAGCTACCGACGACATCAGGTCCATGCTCGACAACGGGAAACCACTGCACTCATCCTCCTGGATCTCTCAGCAGCCTACGACACGGTATGTCACCACACCCTGATACAACGCCTCAGCAACACCGGTATCCAAGGAGCGGCCCTAGAATGGATCATCTCGTTCCTCGCCGGCAGAACCCAAAGAGTCCACCTCCCCCGTTCCGGTCCCCGGCCACCGAAGTAATCTGCGGCGTCCCACAAGGATCCTCACTCAGCCCCACCCTCTTCAACGGCTACATGAGCCCCCTCGCGGCCATCGCACGCAAACACAACCTCAACATCATCTCCTACGCCGACGACACACAGCTGATCCTCTCCCTCACCAATGACCTGGACACCGCCAGAGCCAGCCTTCAGGAAGGAATGAAGGACGTTGCGGAATGGATGAAGCTCAGCCGGCTGAAGCTGAACTCAGACAAGACAGAAGTCCTCATCCTGGGACCCTCCCCCTCGGCCTGTAACGACTCCTGGTGGCCACCTGCCCTGGGCACCGCCCCCAAACCCACAGACCACACACGCAACCTGGGCTTCATCCTGGACTCCTCCCTCACGATGACCAAGCAAGTCAACACCCTCTCATCGTCCTGTTTCAACACCCTACGCATGCTCCGAAAAATCTTCTGATGGATCCCCACCGCAACCAGGAAAACAGTCACCCAGGCCCTCGTCACCAGCTGCCTAGACTACGGAAACACCCTCTACGCCGGAACCACAGCCAAGCTCCAGAAAAGACTACAGCGCATTCAGAACGCCTCAGCCAGACTCATACTGGACATCCCCCGCCACAGCCACATCTCCGCCCATCTGAAGAATCTGCACTGGCTCCCCGTCAGCAAGAGAATCACATTCTGACTCCTCACCCAAGCACACAAGGCTCTCCACGACAAGGGCCCCATGTACCTTAACAACCGCCTCGCATTCTACACGCCAACCTGCCAGATCCGCTCCACCAGCCTCGCCCTTGCCACCGTTCCACGCATTCGCAAAGCCACCACCGGAGGAAGATCCTTCTCCCACCTGGCAGCCAAGACATGGAACTCCCTCCCCACCCACCTCCGGCTGATACAGGACCATCTCGCCTTCAGGAAGCAACTCAAGACCTGGCTGTTCGAGCAGTAGCGACCCCCCCCCAGCGCCTTGAGACCCTAAAGGGTGAGTAGCGCGCTCTACAAATTCCTTGATTGATTGATTGAGTGGACTTGTTTCCTAATGTGACCAAATCCTTGCCAGCTTTAGGGCCTTGATACTTCACCACTGCCACTTCTTTTGATTTCTGAACTGTATCTAACAACTCCAATATGTACATCTGTTTTTAATTGGAGCACCTGAGGATATCATGACCCCTCTTTGTGGCCAGAGTTGACCATAATGACGCAGAATACCAAAACTAAACTGGCTATCTGTATAGATAGTCCCATTCAAATTCTCTGACAAGCAAAAAGCTCTTGCCAGATCAATACATTCTGCTACTTGTGCTGGAGTCACATTTAGTAAGGAGGCTGCTTCCTGCATTTCTGAAACAGAAAATACTGGACACATGCAGCTCCCAGTGCTTCATATGGATCACTCCAACAGGCATAATCAATAAACAGTGTCAAATGTGAGTCCTCTAATTGGACTTTTTTAATATTTAGTTTTGGCTTTGTGCATAACTCAGTCACCTCAATGCAATCATACTCCAACTCGTCTTCAATAATATATCCCCTGCCTTCACATTTGTCTAAAATTGGTAACAGTGTTGCTGAGTTCAGAATCTTTCACCTTTGAATTGAAATGTTCTCTGCTGCAAGTATTACCTGTTCCTAACACTTCAGCTTGCTGTTTGTAGTGTCCTGTGTTTCCTGTTAAAAGGATTTCAACAGAGTGTGGGACATAATAAATATGGCCCATCACAATTCTTTTGCTTTGCTCTATTGCCAAACAAAGTGCTGCAACTGATTTCCTGGAAGACTTACAGCAACTGGATCTAACACTCCTGAAAGATAAGCAATGGGACTCAGGAGCGTCCATGTTGCTGAGCAAATATTAAAAGTGCCCATCCATCTTTTTCATGGTAAAACAAATAAAAAAAATCATATTGTAGACAGAAATCCTGTGTGCAGGCGTGTTGCATAAACTGTCGTTGAATTTCTTATATGATTCAAGGCAATCGTCATCGAATGGTACCTCATCTTGAACATCATTATGTCAGCCCTACTGAAGTCTATATAATCTGGGAAAAATTTAGACTCTACCGGCAACAGTAACCAACAATTCCCAGAAATATTCAAACCTCTCTCTGGGTCAGGGGATTCAATTTCAGAACACGCAGAAACACATTTTTCTGAGACTTTTCACACAGTCTTTACAATATACTGTCCAAAATAGATAACTTCCTACTCATAATATAGTAATTTTGTTAAGGAGACTTTAAGTCTATTTTCTGCCAAATGATTCAACAATGCAATAGTATCCAGTTTGCAATCCTCTTTTGTTTTGGATGCTAAAAAAAGATGATCTATGTAATGGACTAGAACTGAATTACATGGCAATTTAAAACTTTCTAAATTCTTTGTAAGAATGTTGGGAAAAATTGATGGGCTCTATGTGTGCCCTTGTTTGGTTTTAAACCACACAAGAACTTTATTCAAAAATTTAAATATGAAGAGGAACTGTGAATCCTCATACAATGGTATTGAAAACAATGCTTGCCAGAAGTCAATGACTGTGCACCATTTAGAAAAGTATTACTGTTGGAAACGGCCATAAAATGTTATAACATATTAACCCCTTGCTTGACAACAAATGGTTCTCAGTTATCGGTGTGGTCTCTGGGTTTATGAGATTTAATGACTCATTCTTATTCACTAAGGATCTGGTTAATTCAGGAAGGCACTTAGGAAAAGGCAGTTGCATAGATACATAGTCCAATACTTTCGTGTCTTTTTTTGATCATTTATCATGTCCAAAATTTCAGTCTAATGTAGGAGGTGACCAGTGACAGTCCTGAAACTAGCACAGTAAAAACGTTTCTTAGGATTAAATTATACCCGAATGATAGGAAGTTTGAACTAATGACTCCATGTAACCTTGGTAATGTGTAATATTCAACCTAAAGTTCACTATAACCAAGCAAACAGAGTACCAAAATGAAAGTGCTCTTAACCCATGTTATGAAGCTCCATCTGTCCCCATATACTTACTGTGTGTGTTTGTTAAGATGAAATATAGCACAAAAGGCTCCACTGGATAAAGCAGCTTTGCAAATAATTGAAAAAGATTCAAAATAAATTGTTTGTGAAATCCAATGGGCCCCATCACAACATATAAAAAAGCGAATAGAAAAACACAAGTCATACTCCATTGTGTTTGTGTGTTACACGAATTGCTTAGCAGGCAGAAAAGCTAGTGAGTACAACCTCCCTTTTAAGCAGCATGATGAAATTATTCAAATACTACCTCTGGGCCAGGCATTACATTTATGAAAGAGTATAAAATTATACCCCCCGCACATTGAGGTGATGTTATGAGTGGAGGAGTGAGTCACACAATTGCTCAATGCAGTGTTAAGCCTGATCGTTAAGTGAGGGGACGTTATGAGTGTAGGAGTGATTCACACAATTGCTCCACGTGGTAATGATTGTACTGTATTGATATACTCTGTGAATCGAGTGGTGTCACGTTACTCACAGCCTTATTGTAATGCTTTCTCTGCATTCCAGAGCAGTTGCCGCTCAGCTGTTTAGGTGTCCCCAGTAACACCACTCCTGGCATTGGACTCCTAGCAGCTGGACGGGTCCGGTCATGGGTGTAGGATTTATCGGAATAAACCAGCTTCAAATCAATCCTGCCTACAGTGTGTGTGCCATCAACAACTTGGCGACAATCAGGATCTTTTCCGCACCCACTGCCATATGCTGCCATTCAGATAAGCATTGGAAGACCATTTCTACACCCCTACATCCAGTTCCATACCCAGAGAATCCCTGGAATAAGGTAGGATTAGACTTTTCAGGCCTGTATGAAACTTTAGCTAGTGATATTTGATTTTACTAATTGATTGTAAATGTAAATGTATAGGCATTTATATAGCGCACTACTTACCCGTAGGGTCCCAAGGCGCTTCGACCGCTGCGAAACCCTTCCTGGCTTCCCTGAGAGATGGTCCCTTAATGGGTATCTCCAGGGTGAGACCAGGCATCCCCGGCGGTCTGGTGGGGCCGTTAGTGAAGATGAGGCAAGCTAATGCCCAGAGTTGCCGAGTGTGAACGCTGATCAGAGTGGGCACCGAGGCGAGAGAATTATCGAGTCCGCTGACCCTGGTCCAGAAACCTGCCGCGCTGGGAATCGAACCCTGGTCCCGGGCCGTCCTCTGCACACGGGTCTGCCGCCTCTAACCAGTGAGCCACACTTAACATACCAAATGGTTGTACTATTGTTGTTGCAAGGGTCCCACAACTGAAAATGCTATCAAGTTTTTACAGGATGTGTTTGATATTGAAGGCTTCCCCAGAGTTGTTGTAACCGACAATGGCACACATTTTGTTGTACTGTATTGTTATACTCTATGAGTCGCATGGTGTCACGCGACTTACAGCCTTATTGTAATGCTTTCACTGCACTCTCAAGCATTGCCGCTTGGCTGTTGTGGTTTTCCCAGTAACGCCACTCCAGGCGTAGGACTACTAGCAGCTGAACGGCTCCGGTCGTGGGTGTAGGATTTATCAGAATTATCAGAATAAACCTACTTCAAATCAATCCTGACTACAGCATGTGTCTTCAACAGTGGAGTATAGCCTGATTGTAAGAGGAAGGGTTAGAGCCCAGCCGCGGCCCGTGGAGGTAGTTCGGTGGGGCAGGGAGGTGGTGCGGTGGAGGGGCAGGGTGGGGGTGTTAAACAATGGAATATGGATAATTGCAGGTAAGTAAACAATTTAATAAATAAAACAAATTTTGTAGCGCACCCTACATCACAAAATGTGATGCAGCGCGCAAATTGCAAATTGCAAATTGACTATCTACCGCCCCATAAAGCGGTGTCATTCACAGGGCAGTTCAGTTCACAATTACTAAATAAGACGAGGTACTCAGGCCTTAGCGCCACAGTAGACATGACCTTGCAAGATGATGAATCATGGAGTAAAAGCACTAAAGATCATATATTAATGATAAAGTAACAAGCACCCAAGCTAAAAATCACTGGCATGAAATCCTGCGTCTTACCAGTGAATAAAGATGCTCATGCATTTCGTCCCATCGCAAAATGCCTCATTCAGAAACTCAAGCATTCTTCTGGGAAATTTAGATAACCCCAGTAATTGGTAGCAGCTGTGTTAAGCATGTCAGCATACGGGGAATTCGGAGATGCACGTGGTCGCCATCTTAGCATGTCAATAAATGGGTGCCTTTTCCAAAGTGCAAAACAAACACCTTCCTGGATTAACCAGCTCCTTTGTGAATAAGAATGAGTCATTAAAGCTCATTAACCCAGAAACCACACCCATAACTGAGAATGATTTGTTGTAAAAGCAGTTTTCAGCTAGTAAAAGATCATGGTTAGAAATGTGCGGTGGCCATTTTTTACCAACACATCTTAGAGAAGAAAAATTAGGGAAGCTAACAATAATACTGTAGCTTAGTTAAAGCACCATGGGGACGCATACACAACTAAAGCAACAAAGCCAATAAAAATCTATTTGAAGTCCCGGAAATGACAAAAAATCCTCAATATGCCAGACAATGGAAACATGAAGTATTAGATCCTAGCTCTTGGAAATACGTGGTCACAATATTTGAAAGGCAGATGAGACTTGTTCAAAGGTCCAATTTGGGGAAAATAAATGAACAAGGAAGAGGAAAAGGGAGATATTTCAGATATCTATATAAATCACAACTATTACAAAAATGGATGTTATGAAGGCTCACACCAGCTGAAACACCCACACATGGTATTTTCTGTGTTTAAGCAATTTTCCCATGTAGCCAATTTCTCCTATATATCCTGTGTTTCATAGCAATTTGTAGAATTCATTAGTCATGTTTCAACCCAGGGTGACAGACCTCAAGCAGCATATCCACCTAGATTTTCTTTGCCTCAGTTTTATGTCTCTATTTCCACCTCTTTCATTGTTGGTTACTTGTTCAAGGGCATGGAACCAAATCTGAGAATTTATAGGATGAACTGAATGTATGTGCATTGCTACTAGGTACCTCTCATCATGATATTTGATCACCCTGTCAGTTCCTGTATCCTTTTTTTAAACTTCAGACACTACTGCCAAAGTATATTTTTTCACACATGCAACCTATGATGTAAACAGTAAAATTACATATTGCAATTTATGAAAGAGCCAATTTTGTATTCAATAACAGTATTGTATTTAAATCTACCCTTCACTTTACTAGGGCAGAGCTTTTTTAGGGTGGTTCCTCTATGGTTAACCACTCTAGGTTTACAGGAAACAATCTCTTTATGAAGTATGCCAGAATCAAGTCTATGCCCATTTTTCCTAAGAATATCAAAGATATGATTACTGAATGTATTGCATTGTGTAATGAAAATGCCCTCTTGGTTCATGTCAGCCCTTTTGGTGGTATTTCTCCGATTGACTGTCAGTGTTTGCTGTCTGTCTAGTTTTTTAGCTCTTGCCTCAGCTTTCCTAAGGATTTTGTCATCATAACCCCTGTTTAAAATCCTGTTTTATGCAAAATTCAGTTCTTAGCTACAATTACGCATTGCCTTTAGCATTTCACCATAAGGTATGGCCCCTGATCTGGGGCGGGGGACGCTGCTGGCATGAAGCACACTGTTGCAAGCAGTCTGTTTTTTGGACACATCATCTTGGATGGCAATTTGGCAAATGTACAATTGTACCATTTCCCGTTTATGATATCTGTGAGTTAGTTTTACCTTTAATCTATTCTCGTTTTTATAAAAAACGTGATAAGCTAAAAGATCACGTTCAGACCTCTTACAGATGATGAAAATGTCATCTATAAAATGTCAATTGAAATAATGTAATTCATGCAATTCCGTGAGTTTGGGCCATAGGCGGGCTCTGCCTAAAACAAACCCAACGAAAAGCTTCACGTAGGACATAGCAATCCTGGAGCCCATGGCAGTACCTTTCTTTTGAAGGAACCAGACGCCATCATGAAGAAAGGCTTTCTGGTTAGGATGATCCTGGACATCTCAAGTAACATGAGGGAATGCTCAAGATGATGGCCATTAAGCTTGTACAGATGAAACTTGTGTGCCTCAAGGCCACATTCCTTTCATATACACGTATACAAGCTTTCAACTTCCATAGTAATAAACATAAGGTCCTCACTATCCCCTTTTAGGAACCACAGCTTTGCAATATGGATTATATGAGGAAGTACATAGAGCAGTCCAAGGTGTATTTCTCTTTTTCAAAATAGCCAAGGTTCACTGGGCCACAACATTTCACAGAGGAAAAACCAACTCAAGGTATCATCCACTTTGGCCATGTTGATGATTGGTCTAAGGTGGACACTGATCCACATTGTCTTCAACTAGTTTAAAACGTTTTCAACTAGTTGCAAAACTATTACATATAGGTAAATGTATTGTTCCCCCCATCTGTCCCCACGTGCTTAACTTTACCAGGATTAGAATGAAAGTAATTGCTGAGAAATTTGTGGGGAGATAGTTTTATGGCCATTTGTCTCATAGCAATCCTGATTCATAAATAAATAACCATTAAAGTAATGCATAGTGTACATATTTAACAGGCCAAGACTCAGCCTGTCTTCGTGTTTGCAATTCTTCTGCATGCTCAACATTGTTCCCTCATGATTTCAGAAAGTGAATTATATTCACTACATGAATATTGCACTGGCCTTACCCAGTGATCCTGTCATGATATCAGGTCATGAAGATTATGTTGACACCTACCTCAAATTATGGATGTCCCCAATGACTTCACAGTAGCCACCACCAAATGCCTAGTTAAAACTTCATTTTCTCATGCTTCACCCAGCACCTTTTTAGGTTTTGGAGTTGCCATTAATAAATGTGTCTGCTGATTTTAGTTCCCAGAAGGTTACCTGATTGAGTCAAAGGAAAATGTGCATTCAATTGATGCAGTGTAAACCACCATGAAATCACAACATGCACCATTCGTCATTGCACCACAGTCACACAACCACACCATCTCTCCATAGTCCCATATCACACTACTACAGCTTGTTACACTTGCCGTCACACACAACAACACAAGTTCTACACAATCAGAAACTCAAACCACATTCCTTAAATGATCCACACACATACAGACCCAGCTATCAACCAGTCATCATCCCAGACAGACTCAACGAACCTTGCACAACTGCTGCACATGCTGTACATGGTGTGTTTGTGATCAACTGTGCACAGCTACTGCTTGTGGGTTAACGGTTCTTTGATGTTAGGGAAGGCAGACAAGGTCTGCACAATACTAATGTTTGCACTGCTTCTTTCCATAGTAAGGTCAGGGTTTCTGCAGGAAAAGCGTTTTCTGTATTCCTATTAACTTTTGTCCCATTTCACGAATCTTCACAAAACTTTCCAGAAAACAAATCATCCACCTCCGCTCCTTTCTGGATATTTATGTGGTGATCTGTTAAGGGGAGGCCAAGAAAAATGGTGGGGGGCATGCTTTCTCTGTGCAATTCCCATAGGAATTTTAAGAAGTATCCAAAGAAAACAGTTAAATGCATTACACAAAATTTGGCAGCAGGCTAGATCTTGACTCAGAAAGTGTGCTTTTTGTGATTTGCTGTAAATCTGTTCAGCTGCCAAAAACAAAGGTTAAAATGGTGTTGTAGTCATGACTTGCAATATATTGTTTGTTTTCAAACAAACAACTACTGAAATTCGCCAGGTATACTTTACTCAGTTAACTATAACTGGCGACTCCGCCATTCACTGCTTATGATCCTACATATTACATCACTCATGACATGTTAAATAAAATCCCTGATGACATCGCAGATAAACCATTTTCATTTGCAGTCCAGAATTAATTACAGCCGTTTGACAAATCATCACAAAACTTCCCCCCAAAAAAGTCTGATTCACTACAGCTTCATCCAGGAAAGTTTTGGAGTGATGCATCAAGTGAGGGCCAAGAAAAAGAGTGGGGTTCCCTGTGCAATTTACCAAAGGGAAACTGAACAGCGATACAGTAAAAACAGCTGAACTGAATTACACAAATTCTAAGCCCTCATTTAAGATCCCAACCTAACTTGACATCATTCAGGAAGATGTTAAACACCTAGCTTTTCTCACCCCTCTCCAAATAGGATTCTACTTCATTAGGTTCTTTTTAAGACATTAGTGACCAGACGCCATCAGGCATTCGCACACTTGATAAACTTTTGTGATTTGGTGTAAATCCATTTATCAGCTTTGGAGAAATAAGATTCAAAATATTTGTATATTTTACGCCACTGAGAATCTGTGGAGCAGAGAGATCTAGAGTTAATATCTGATTTGCTGCCACAACATCAACAAGGATGTGGTGGCAACCATTTGAAGACTCAGGGACTCAGAATCACAGTTCTTTATTAAAAAAAAGCAGAGCCTACCATGCTTTTTAAAAATAACCCCTCAGGAGGGCAGCACAATTTCTTTTTTTATGAAGGGGTGTGCATTTCCAGGAGAGTGTTTGTGTCCCCCTTCCTAGCCTCATAGAGGCCCCAGGAACCCCATCCTGTGGGGCTGAGTTTTTCATTTTGTGAAGGGTGGTGTGTGGCCCCTTACCAGAAACTATTTCCAGTGCAGGAGGCCCCATCACCCGGGTCCTGATTAGTGGTGCAGTGTCCCCCGAATCCCATCCCCTGGAACACTACGGTGTTTCCTTCCCAGGAGAATGCGGGCAGGGAAAATAAACTTAATTTCCTGCCACCATTGTTCTAGGCTGGGAACACAATTTAGCTCCACAGAAATATGCTGCTCCAACAATGAAATATGCTGCTCCCACAATAGGTGCTGGCTGGGGAGCTACAGGAGCAGGGGGGGCTAGGGGTTTCCCCTGCAACCCCTAACATTTGGGCATGTTGTAGGTGACCCAGGTGGGAACTGGGGTCCCCACTTGAAAAAAATATTTTCCGGCTCTCATTGGGATCCAGTACAGATGCTAGATGGGGAGCTGGTAGGGGCTGCAGGGGCCTTGGGACTCCACCCATTGCCCCAACATATGGAAAATATGTGGGTGCCCTAGGTGAGCACCAGACACCCACTTTGAAAACATAATTGCCAGCTCCCACTGGCACCCAGTATGGATGCTGTCTGGGGAACTGGCCGGGGAGCTGGGAGGGGCCGTGTGGACCCTGGGGCTCCCCGCATGGACCCTAGCATTTGGACATGGTGTGGGTGTCTTTGCTCTGAGGGTATGGCACCTGTGGTTTGCAGGAGTAGAGACTGGCAACAGGCCTGCGTCTAACTGTGCGATGCAGTGGGTTGGTTGCCCTTGCTATTTACTGCTAATTACCTCACATATTCCATACTTCAAGACATGTTCTATGACAACTGCTCGAACCCTGTTCCGGGGGCCAAGGGACATGCAGGAGTTACTGGGCCCAACCAAGGTAGTTAAGGGCTTTTACCTCTGAGGTCCTGGGGCCACCCTACTATGGATCCTGCACAACTGGGTCAAGCACTCCATATGCACTCGAATTTCAGCTGGGTGGCGTAGCTCAAATAGACATGGCTCCCTCAGGAGAAGTTCAGATACAGTTCAGTGAACATGACACATAACTCAACATGCAGGCAGCGCAGCAAAACATCAATGTCCAGACAAATAATTATTTATTGCATCAAAGGAAGTATTTTTATTCTAACTTTACACATGCAAAGATAAACAACATTCAATTACCAATAACACAATCCTCTTGAGGTCGGCGCTCTAGTAGTTATCTGGCCACTCTCTGTCCTCCCACCACTAGTGTAACGGGTTCGGTGTTATTCCCCATTTACTGATGGCTACATCTAGGGAATGTTAACTAGTAGGCTGTACTCATGAGTTCTTCCCTCGGACTCTGCAAAGTAAGTGCAGTTTTTAGAGCCGAGTGTTTATCAGCACCAATGGTTGTGTGTCCCCCTGGCCCAAAGGCCCAGCCGCTGCTTACCGGCTCTGCCAGCAAAGTACCCTATGGCGTTGCAGCGTGGTACCTCTCTGGATCGGCTGAGTCAGGCCACTCGTGGTCACATGTAGAGGCACCTAGCTGGCGGGGGCTCTCTTCCCCTAACTACGCTACTGACGACAGTTAGATGGGCAAGGTCTCCCAGCTTCAATGATCACAAAATCGCCCTCGGCGGAAGGTGGGGATCTGTCGCCTTATTCCAGCAAGGTTCATTGGGGGCGGTCCACAAAATGCAGTTGAGTTCCACCTTGGTCACAACAGTTTCCTGTTCCTGGAAACAACCCAGGCCTCTCAGCTTGAGTATCTCCAGTGGCCCCTTCGGGCATATGGGGTCCCCACACTGGCCTTCACACTCTGGTGACGCTAGGTGGTGCTAGCCTTATGAGGATGGTAACTGAGGCCCCTCTTGGCATACATGGTCTCCAATCCTCTTTGAATTGCACTGTTTCCCTCGAGATCAGTGTCCCTCCAGGGCACTCTAGCAAATCATTCGTTAGTTTGTTCAAAAAAGGTAGTAAAATTCTCTTATAAGGTTGATATCATTCTTTTGTTTATTATTTTTGTGGTAAATTCATCACATTATTGTTTTCATAATGTTCAGGCAAGTGGCCCGTGGCCCAATGCATTTCGGGCTTTGCCCTTTCTCAGGGGCCGTGTGGTTTTCTGAAAGTGACCAAGTACAATATCAAGTCAAATGTTCATTCAAAATACATGTGGTACACAAGTTAACAAGGTATAACGCATTTGTTGTCATGCATAAGGGTGAGATGGGGAGATTCCAGTGAAGACCAAAAAACATCATTCACACCCAATATGATTCTAACTAGCATTGATGTGAAAGCATTATACACTTCAATCCCTCACGATTTGGGGTTGGCAGCTTTGGAGAACATTCTACTTGATTGTGAAAAGGAAGATGACCTCAAATTGTTAATCATGGAATTAATGCACTTCACGCTATTTCACAGTTACTTCCAGTGGGAAGATCAATTTTTTGCACAATGCACAGGTACTTCGATGGGAAATTGTGGAGCACCGGCGTACGCCAACATTTTCATGCACTACTTTGAGACTCAGCACATACTATCCAAACAAATATGGCAAGATCATCTCATACTGTACAAACGGTACATCAACGACATCTTCATTCTTTGGAATGGATCCACTATTCAATTACTTTCAGCCATTCAGGATTTGAACAATATCAACGAACGTATTCAATTAACATACAACATCAATGAAAGTCAATTACCTTTTCTGGACGTGTTAGTCATGAAGGAAAACGACAAGTTACACACAACAGTATTTCAAAAATCCACAGACAGGAACAATCTACTACACCACCAGAGCTTTCACCAACCATCGTTGAAAAATCACCTTCCATATTCTCAATTTATTCAAATCAAAAGACTTGCCTCCTCTCAAGAAATGTATGAACAACAGAAAGAAAACATCATCAAAAGATTCAAGGATCGTGGATATCCAGAAACCACGTTGAAACACGCTGTGGATAGAATAGAAACTATGAACAGACAACAACTACTAACACCAACATGCATAAGGGAAGAAAGGAGATCAGTGTTTGTCTCTTCATATTCCACAAGAAGTCAGAATATAAAAACAATTATCTTGAAACACTGGCCGCTACTAGCTCTGGAAGAGGATTTCCATGGAATTTTCATTCTTAACCCACGGTTTGCATATAAAAGAACCAGAAACCTCAAAGAATTGTTGAAACTAAAATCCACCTCATCTCCTAAAACATATAAAGGTACACTACCATGTCACAATTGTGGAAACTGCAATTCAATTATCAAAGGAAACAAAATCAATCATCCATCAAGTGGAACCAAAATCAAATTACAAGTTAATGGCACATGTGACAGTACAAATTTGATTTACATGTTGAAATGCCCATGTGGACTTCCATATGTGGGTAAAACATGAAGAAAAATTTAAACTCGATTAACGGAACACAGAAGTAATATCAGATTGAAATCTACCAAATCCACAGTCGCAGTACATTACAATGAACACCAACATAACCCCAGCCAGTTAAAATATTGCATACTTGAAGTGGTACCTATATTGCCAGGAAGAGACAATGACCAACATCTTTTGAGAAGAGAACTTTATTGGATACAAAGACTTTCATCGACCGTGCCAAGAGGATTAAATGAACGGCTTGAATTTAGCTGTCATTTATAAACAAGCCACAGGACTCACCTTTTGGATCTAGAATGTGTTTACCATGAACATTAAGTCCACAAACCTTTACTAATTTGTATTTCTTTAATTCATTTGTACTTAGTATATTCTATTGTAATCATCAGGAATGCAACATCTAATTTGAAATGTAAATGCTCACATTTACCAGGTAGAAACACAGCATGTCACAAATTGTTATCTACACCAGTCACTTTGTTCGCTCTCCAGCTTACTTAAAGCTTTCAATACTTTCACTTCACCGCGTGAACACGTGACCGGCAGCGTAGCCAATCACAGGCGAGACAATTCTTTCACAGTACCCAGGAGGTATACAGGATTAACATTGTTTTATATTATTTCTATTATCTTACGCCGATCATTGCTCAGATTTAAACAGTTCTTGAAAGTTAACATTTTTCGTTCAAGCACTCATTCGAACACACGCGGTGACGTTTCAGCCAATCAGAGCACGGAAGACATTACCCTCATCACATGACATCCCATATCCATTTAGAGCACGGCATTCAAACGCACGAACATTGTCAGAATCCTGAACTTTTCGAATTCATGAGCGCGGAACTCAAATAGTCTTTCACTACAGCTACATTTTTTGAAATAGATACCTCTGGTCCTTTTGGACACAACAGCGAATATGCTACCGCGTTGACCCGCTTACTTGACCTAGTTTTAACTTTTTTTTTGCAGCCTCGTAGCAACCTGCCCAAAGAACTTGAATCAGGTCAGAATTGCTATACAGCAAACGCTGCATGTTTTTCACTGCTAAACCGGGAGCACGAGTTTACGATCAGTACCGTCACTAAACCCTCACATCCTCATCCCCATAGCTTAACGAATTGCTGGCACTTTCAGTTCACGAATTTCATTACTTTTTGTGTCACACCCGTCATTCATTCACCCCCACCGTTTGACATGCATAATGAAAACACGCGTTATACCTGATGAATCACACTGGAATCTCCCCATCTCACCCTTATGCATGACAACAAATGCGTTATACCTTGTTAACTTGTGTACCACATGTATTTTGAATGAACATTTGAATTGATATTGTACTTGGTCACTTTCAGAAAACCGCACGGGCCCTGAGGAAGGGCAAAGCCCGAAATGCATTGGGCCACCGGGCCACTTGCCTGAACATTATGAAAACAATAATGTGATGAATTTACAACAAAAATAATAAACAAAAGAATGATATCAACTTTATAAGAGAATTTTACTACCTTTTTTGAACAAACTAACAAACGATTTCCTAGAGTGCCCTGGAGGGACACTGATCTCGAGGGAAACAGTGCAATTCAAAGTATCGTTTCACCCCAAGTACAGGGGGAGTTACTCCACGGGCACCACCCACCCATATAGACATTGACTATACTATATATTGGTGTGAGTCTCCTACAAGCGCTTTGGGACAAATAATTAACTCCAATCCTCTTCAGCAAATGGGCAACAGCCTGAGCTGTGTGGGGACAGGTAACTTCCGCCAGGCTTTAGATCCACGCAATGGCAGCCCCTCCTGGCATATGGGGTCAGCCCGTTAATTAGGTATATAGGCAACAGCCATATCATTGCTGGAGTTAGTTTTTCTCACTGCGCTCCTCTAACCCAGTTCACAAGAGCCCCTTGTGACATATGGGAACACCGATGATGTCCAAAACACGGACTATGGCATAATCAGTGGTTGTATGATATGAATGCATCTTAACCACGCATTCCTTTACCACGCATGCCTTTATCATGCACTTTCATTGTAAAGGCATTTGTGGTAAGGGCGTATGCGTGGTGAACTTCACCACTACTCTGACCCTAAGCACTAAATTTCCAAACACCTTTGTGCCACCCCCTGCTCTGAGGACCAAAACCTTCCCTGAAAACACCCCTTTCCCTCCCCTACCCTGCAGCCTAAAACCTTCTTCTTTAACCTACACTACCCCGACCCCCCGCACTCTCCTTAAAACTAACCCAACCTGTTCAACTGCTGTGAGTCCTAAAACCCTGCCCGCAATTTAAAACCTCCTCATTCCTAAAAAACCCTCCCAAGCCCAACTCTTAAAACTACCCCAACCCCCTTCCCCTGCCCTTAGCCCTAACAACCTGCCCATTCTTAAAAGTACCATGACCCGATCAAACCCCTCCCTGAGCCCTAAAATCCTGCCCCATTCCAACAAGTAACCCGGCCCCCCCTCCCGAAAGCGACTTCCAGAACCAGCCCTGTTCAAATGCTTCTCCCCAAATCCCCACCTATCCTGAACACACTAGAGCTTATCTGCCTTAACCCCGCATATGCGTGGTTAAGGCAGATGCGTTGTTCGGGCAAGTGTGGTTATGCTTGCGGTGTCCCGGAACATGGGGCTCTGGCCGCCTTGTTCTGGGCGTTCCCCACCACGATCAGTGCAGGGCTAGATTACTCACACCTCACACAGAGAGTCCCCGTGCCAGGGCTCTCTTCTGGACCTCTCTCCCTCCAATGCTCTCCTCTTCCTCATGGGCAAACTGTTCTTGGCGAGCAGGTAGGTGCTATTGCTCCAGGTTCCAGCACAGGTGATTTTGGCTTCCATGGGTGATGTCCCCTCAGCAAGCAGGGATACTTTCAGGCCGGGCATCTAGTCCTGATCACAGGCAGAAATCTTGCAGAGCTCCCCCTCCTCACACAGCCCAGCTGGCTGCTCAAAAGATTACTTAGTTTGGAGTCTCAGTCTCCCCTACTTATACTTATTTTCTAGACACAAAATGTGATTTAGGGGTTGGGTTCTGCCTCTTTGAAATGGACATCTATCCCATTTATTTTTCCTCCTGAAGTATGTCTCTCACAGAAGGCAGAATTTCAAAGCTCATTCATCCACAACAAGATTCATGGGAGTGACCAGAATTCACACCTGGGTGTCAGCCAGAGTGATATGTGCAGCAAAGGTTAATCTTGAACCCTCAGCCCCACTCTTTTATGATTCCCTTATCAGCCCGATCTCCCTCTTCCTGAGATATGTCCCGGCCCCTTTCCTTGTGATCTGTCAATGAATCAAAGAATCCTTCGAAATACACAGGGGGAGTGTGACTCTCTCCTCATCCAGTGCTTGTCTCACCCAGCTTACAGGAATGCCGCAATACACAATTCTGTCTGAGGGATTCCTCTACTACTCATGTTTACACCAGGCAGGCCTGGGCTTCCCAAAAGGGAACTCAAGGTCCTCCATGTTATGTACTAGGACAGTCACACCTGCTTTCAGGGTACATTTCCAGTAGCCTTACTACCTAGTACTGTTATGTATTCCCACATGCAGCACACACCCTCGGTCTGTGCACACTGTTCAGTACTGCAGTCTCTCTGTACTGCATCAGAATGAGTTATTTTGAAAGTACAACTTGGCAGCACACACACATTTACCATGTGCGTACTGCACTACTCTTCATCTTAGATGTAGTGTATTCCTTGTGAGCACACATGCACTCAGCATGTTTTCATCATGCTTGCCTTCCACATCAACCTGATATAGGCCAGGGTAAGTTAAACACATAGCAGCAGAATTTTCTTTAAAAAGTTGAGTGAGCCTGAGCCTATCTATCTATCTATCTATCTATCTATCTATCTATCTATCTATATATATATATATATATATATATATATATATATATATATATATCTCTACCTTATGGCTCCCTCCTTTCCGAAGTAGGCGCTGCTAGTGTGGTCGCGTCACTCCCGCAGTTGAGCCCAACTGCTTACTTATCCAACAATTTTCTCCCCCTCAAGGAAAGAAAGACGGAGTCGCACTTCAAAACAAAGCCCAGCACCACGCTGCAAGTTGATTTCTTCAAGTGATTTATTAATCCATGGGGTCAAAAGCAAATAAACCAACGCGTTTCGACAGCGTCCGCTGTCTTGATCACGGTTAGTTTGCGTGTGTGAGCTCACATATTTTAAAACATTTCCTGAAACCACTGATCACGCCCACTGTAGGTGTGTCATAAATGGCATTGTGGGATTTGTAGTGTTTAAGGTATTTTCACAATCAAGGCATTTTTGGACATTTCATAGTGGTTGACCTTTTCAAATTAACAATTTTCAAACTATAGCCAATAAGGTTATTCAGGATAATTAAAGCATATTCTGTTTCATCAAAAATTTCAGACAAAGCAATTAAACAAAATACTGCCCTCCAGTGGGCTAATTACCCTGTTTGAGCATGTTTCTTGTGTGAGCTCTGAGTCCAAAGGGTGAGGGAAAGTGTGGTGCAGGGATAATTAAAAATTAATGATGTAATGAGTGTGAAAATTAAAATTAAATTTGAAATTAAAATCTGGATAAGAGAGATGCCAAAACAGTTACAGCATTAGTTTCCTAGGCATTTCAGTCCCCTACAAGTGAATATAAAGTTCTTCCGACTGGTTGAGGCCCAGTGGGGTCATTGTTCTGAAAGACAAAATGTGTCTGGATTCTTTGCGTCTTAAGAGTTTTTCCGTATGGCCTCCCCTGTCCGAGAGAGCCATCGTTTCCAAACCCCAGAAACGCAATTGCTTCCAGTCTCCGTTATGGTGGGCCTCCATGTGCTTGGCAACAGCATTACTCCTGTCCTTGTGGATTGTTGCCCGCACATGCTCCAAAATTCGTTTTTTTAATTCACAGATGGTGCTGCCAATGTATCTCATGTTGCAAGGGCATTCAATCATGTATATTGTATACCTGCTGTTGCAGGTTATGCATTCTTTGATTTTCCAAATTTTTTTGTTTGGCATTGTTAATTCAGTTGTAGGTTTTGCGATCTCGCATACCTTGCAATTATAGCACTTGATGAAGCCCCTTGTTTGCAACCAATTTTTCTTTTTGTTTGAAATTTGAAATTTGAAAATGGCTGTGGACCAGTTGGTCCTGTAGATTTTTTGCCCTCCTGTATGTGATCACTGGATGGTTGCCCATTTTGTGGCCAATTGTTTGATCAAGTTGTAAAATTTTCCAATTCTTTCTCAGTATCTGACTTATTTGTTTGGCTTCCAAACTGTAATCCAAGATTAACCTGATAGGTTTTATTTTGTTTCTTTTTTAAACAATCTGTTCTTGTTGATTGGTTGGCTTTCTCCCAACATCTTTGTACAATCTTTTTGTTATATTTTCTCCTCTGGAAGCGATTTATACAGTTGGTGCTCTGATTTAGCCATTCCGTGTTTTCACTACAGATTCTTCTCAATCGGAGAAATTCCCCGTACGGGATACTTGAAATCAATGATTGCTGGTGGAAGCTGGTTGCTTCAAGTGTTGCGTTAGTTGCTGTACTTTTGCGATGGAGTGTGGTTTGCAACTGATTGTTGTTTATATACACTTCCGTGTCAAGAAAAACAGCTCGGTTGTGGTTTAGAGTGTAGGTGAATTTTATACATGACGTGCTGTTATTTAGAAGGGTGAAATATTCCATGAATTTTTCCTCTTCTCCATCCCATACTATAAACAGGTCGTCGATAAACCTTTTCCAAGTGATGATATGCTTGGTGAATGTTTCATGCTTTTCTTGCCATGCTGTTTTCTCCTCCCACCACCCCATGGCTGTACAGGCATAGTTTGGGCTGAATGAAAAGCCCATTGCGGATCCATTTTTTTGTCAATACAGTTGGTCCCCAAACATAAATATGTTGTTTGTCAGTACGCTTCTTATCATGGTTAGAAGCATCTCATTGTGCTTTTGATAATGAATGTTCCATTCCCTGAGAAAGTGGTCGCATGCTTTTAGGCCTAGTTCATTGTCAATATTCGTATACAGGGCAATCACATCCATAGTAATCATAATGTAGTTAGGTTGCCAAGTCAATTGTTCCAAAACACCAAGAAAGTCTGTTGTATCTTTTATGTAGGATCGCAGCAGTTTAACATGGGGACTCAAGTAGAAATCAATAAAGTTTGACCACGGTTCCAGTAAGGATCCATTTGCTGACACAATGGGTCTCCCTGGTGGTTTGGTGGCATCTTTATGTACTTTCGGCAGAAAATACAGGGTTGATGTTTTGGGAAAATCCACTGTCAAATATTTCCTTTCATCGGCATCTATTAAGCCCTCATTCTCCCATTGGATTAGGTTTTTGTCCAAATCCCTTTTTATTTGGTCCTGCGGATTTGTTTTGAGATTTTCATAGTATGTGGGGTTGTTTAGTTGTCCCATGGCCTCTTCCATATACAGGTTTTTGTTCCATAATACTATGTTTCCCCCTTTGTCCGCTGCTTTTATTTCAAAGGACTGACCATTCTTTAGGGAGGTTAGGGCTTCCCTTTCCTGTTTGGATAAGTTGTCTTTTCCAATCACTTTGGTCAATTTGTACAAATCATGGATGACTGCTTCCTGAAAAATATCTATCTTGTTGCCCGGTGTCAACTGAGGGTAAAATTTGGATTTGGGTTTTAAATTGCTTGTTCCGGCCCCTAGTTGGGTGATGGCGTTGTCAATACTGATTTCCTGACCTTCCTCTGCATTGAGGTTCAACACTGTCATGTATGCCTCCGCTTGCTTTACTTGCAAAGTCGATGTAGGTTTTATTTGTATCTTTGGTATTTTTGGTTTGTTTTTTCGTTCCTCGAAGAATTTTGCCAATTTAATTTTTCGAATGTATAGGTACAGGTCAATTCGTGTTTGCGCCATGTCCATCCGTTGAGTAGGACAATAGTTTATTCCTTTCTTTAGTAACGATGTCTCCGAGGCCGTGATTGGTCTTCCAGAGAGATTAATTATTTGTAAATCCTCATTTATTTCCCCTTCTTTTGCTTCATTAGTCTTGTTTCCGTGCCCAATTTTTTGGATGTATTTCCTCCTGCGGCTCCTTCTTGTTGCTGGTTTGTTAATTCGGGTCTGGGTTGCCATGCTCTTCCTCTTCCTCTTGCTCTGCCATGGACTCAGAGCTCACACAAGAAACATGCTCAAACAGGGTAATTAGCCCACTGGAGGGCAGTATTTTGTTTAATTGCTTTGTCTGAAATTTATGATGAAACAGAATATGCTTTAATTATCCTGAATAACCTCATTGGCTATAGTTTGAAAATTGTTAATTTGAAAAGGTCAACCACTATGAAATGTCCAAAAATGCCTTGATTGTGAAAATACCTTAAACACTACAAATCCCACAATGCCATTTATGACACACCCACAGTGGGCGTGAACAGTGGTTTCAGGAAATGTTTTAAAATATGTGAGCTCACACACGCAAACTAACCGTGATCAAGACAGCGGATGCTGTCGAAACGCGTTGGTTTATTTGCTTTTGACCCCATGGATTAATAAATCACTTGAAGAAATCAACTTGCAGCGTGGTGCTGGGCTTTGTTTTGAAGTGCGACTCCGTCTTTCTTTCCTTGAGGGGGAGAAAATTGTTGGATATATATATATATATATATATATATATATATATATATATATATATATATATATATATTGGTTACCAATCCGCATTCACTCCGATCAAGGACGGCACTGACACCGTGAATTCAACCCAAGAAAAAGTTTTAATCCATAAAGCTGCTATATATATTTATGTGAACAATGGGCCAAAAGCATTTGAGGAAGCACTCCCAGTCGGTGAAATCTTACGATTTTTTAAAAGGACACCAGCAGCTTCAGTCTGATTTTTTTTACATAAATTAACACGGCAGCCCTGCCGTGGATGGCGGCACCATCGCTGATAAGTGAATAGCGAAGCTGTGGTTGGAACTATATCCAAGCCTGTTTTCAGCTCAGGAGATGGGACTTTAATTACCAGCAACTCACTCTGGGGGCCCACAAGGGGTAAAGAATACACTGCAATATTTGGGAATAAGACGGAACTTACTATAAGATAAAATAATTGGCTTGAATGAACTACAAGTCCCGGCATGCAAGACTAATGACACCACCAACTGATGGTTCAAAAGCATGCAAATAATCAAAGCATCAAGAGTCTTTCCGCGGCAAGAAAAGAACAAAGAACCAAGAAATGGATCCAAATAAGGAAAAGGAAAGGAAAAGAAAAAATAAATGGATCCAAAAATCGGACTGAAGCTGCTGGTGTACCACTCCTTAGTAGTATCTTTGTGACAAAGTACTCCACACGCACCACTGGTTACAAACTACTCCCCTAAAATTCTCCTGTTGAATAGGTGGACTCTCTTTCTATACTAGTTCTTTGTGTGACTTTCAGTAGCAGCTGCCATGTACCAAGGGTGGTGTGGTGAGGGGGGATACAAAATAAAAAATTTAATAAACCCCACTTACATTGATATACAACGCAATGGCCACCTCCACAGGGGTCTCACTTGCAAGCAGGCTCCAGCACTGGACCCAGCCAACTCCCCTTACCAATTCAGGCGCTTAACTCACCAGCATGAGATCAGAGCAAGTATTGGAGGGAGCGGCCTCACTCAGCACTCTCAAGAACACTGGGGGTCTGCGCTTTCTCTAACCTAGCTGTTGAGGCAGCTAGGTCAGAGACTTTCAAAATGCGCATGTCTGGCTGGCTGCTGCAAGACGACTGGCCAGAGAGACATGTGCATTTTAAAGCTCCCACATGCCACTCAGCAGCACTAGCCCGCCACATCCTGTCACTCAGTTTGGGACGGGTCGGTTGCTGAAAAATAAAATTGTATGAAAAAAACGTTATTACCGTTTTATTTTCAACTCTGGCCTGGGGCTTTTCTTTGTGGAGCGAAGCTCCTCCGTTCACATGGAGGAGCCCCCCCTGGTGACGTTTGGATTTTTTACAATTCATATGGCTGCAGTGATGTGTAATTGACAGCATCAGCCTCAGTCTGAAAATTGTTCCAGCTTGACTGTAAGCAAACGTGCGTGCAGGTACCCAAGTGCAAACACTTGGCTGTATTTTTCCACAGCTCCAACAGAGCTGCATAGATTTGTGCCCCACGTGGGCACCAGTAAGTCTTTATTACCTTCTTATGCAATCACTGAGGGGCATATTACCAACGATTAGCTATATTCATCGCTAACTAGGCTTAGCAACGATTTATTTATTGCTAAGCATCGACGGATATTATCGCTGAGATAACGTGCTATTAGCTACGTTTATCTCCAAAGCGATAATTCTTCTGGCGATTGCGTGAATATCACTGAGAATACAGCGATACTCACGCATTAGCGACTAAATGCTCTTAGCCATGTTATCCACCTCCCATTGGATAACATGGCTAGGAACTGGTCTGGGCAGGTGTTAGTTTTTGGCGATATTCACGCTTAGCGCGAATATTGCCATCGCTAAGCCTGCCTTGCTAATAGGCGTTAGCGACGTTAGCGACGTTAGCGACTGCTTTCAGTCGCTAACGGGTTTGGAACGCCCACTTTGCATGTCATTAGTGATAATTATCGCTAACATGCAAAGCGGGCTTCAAACCGCTCGCTATCGCCTCAAAGCTGTCGCTAACATCAGTTAGCGACAGCTTGCTAATTGGGCGATAGTATTATTGCCGCTTAGCGGACGAAAACAGCCGCTAAATCGGCGAAAATAGCATATCGCCAGCATTTATAATATGCCCCAGAGTTCCTGCTGCCCAGTGCACAAATTGGGTTTTAATCGTTCATTCTAAATCACAGCATTTTTGGCAGAAACTCATAATGATTTCTTCTTTGCCATTGATTTTGCTTTGACGGATTCTGAAAACTGCTGGTACAAATTAAAATGTACAGAAATACTATCATAAATAATAAACCACAATTATAATGTTCAATAACAAATAGAATGTAATCCACGCTGAGGCGAGGCACAGGCTTCAGGGGTGCAATTCTCACCTGACCTGTAGTGCACCCTGCAGTTTCTGTAAAATGGACCTACACAGTTCTGCAAAGAGGCCTCCAATGTACACCTCTGCAGTACTGCGGTCCAAAGGTCTGTGCCAATACTTGCCATTGAGTGGAGGCCACTGCAAACCTCAAATAGGGAAATAATAATAATGTTTTTTTAAACGTACCTGTCCTGCCGCTGATGCTGCCGGCCACCTGAGTGCTCCTCTTCTTTCCTGCTTTTGATGGTGTCCCAGCAGTCCATGGGACACCAGTACAGGCTCCTCAACAAATCCCAGCACTGCCCTCAATACCATGAGAGCAGTGCCAGGACTGGTCTCAGTGGCCTAGTTTGCCACTTAGACAGTGCTTGGGAGTTCGTGCTGTGTCTACAACCCGGCTGTGCAACACAGCTGTGTTGGAGAAATCTAAGTGCGCATGTCTGTTTGGTAAGCCTAAGACGGACGGCCAAACAGACATGCGCCCTTTATAGTGCACCTACCACTCCTCCTCACAGCCATGGCCCGGCTCCGCCCAAGACCCCCTCATTCAGCCAGTCAGTGGAAAAAAAATATATTGTTTTATTATCATTTTATTTTTCACAGACTAACTCAGTGGGGCAACTCTCCTCCTCCATTACGGAGAAGCCACCCCTGGTGTCATTAGTGCAATGCTCTTGCATGCTGTTGTTATACTACTAGAACACACAATTCTCACACAAAGCACATCAGTGACAATCTGCAGCACTCTGTTGTTTCCGTATAGGATTAGGTCGTTCATTTGGGTCTTGTAGGACTCAGTGGTGGGTACTGCCATGTATTGCTAGTGTACCGGAGAGTCTATTTCAATCATATTGGATTTCTCTCCTAATACTCTTGATTCTCCGAGAAAGTTTTGATTCAGCAGTGTGCCAGGAGTAATTGAAGGTCCTGAGTTTGGACTGTCTATATAAATATATTTATGAATTTCAATGTTCACACAGAACCATGAGCCAAATGTACAATTCCTTTTCTCAAACCAGGAATATGTAACTTTCGGTAAACGTTGTTTACAACGCTGAGTTTACACCACACGACCTTTACAGCGCTGCCATTACAATGCAAGTTGTTACTACGACTTGCGCTGGATGGCGCTGTTGGTTAAGGAATATTGTAATTTTATATTCCAACACCTTCCCTACTGTTACGTGGACTGGTGTTGGAATATAAAATTATAATATTCCTCAATCCGCGCCCTCCAACGCAAGTCGTTGTAACGACTTGCGTTGTAATATCCGCCTTGTCAAGTACCGCGATCTAAAAGATCAGGTTGTACTGACATACATCCGTAACTTTCACACCGACTGGTTAGCAAATAGAAATGCATTTTGCGTTTTGACCTATGTACTAGCAAGTTGGATTGGATCACAAACTGTACATTTACTGGGGCAGTCCTAAAACTACGTGCATAAAGAATATTATTTACATAGGCCAAAAAGTGTGACACCCTGTGATCTGCCAAAATTACAGGATGGATGCCTGGAAGGCACAGAAGTCGAGGGTGCTGCATTTGCTTTTTCGAATGGGGACAAAAAAATAAATTAACACAGTCCATGATCATTAAAGCGACAAGTGTTGCTGTTTGGGAAGACATCGGGAAGGGGGCGGTGAGCAGAAAGTGATCCTCCATCCATTAAGGATGCTGACATGCTTCACAAAACTTCCCCATTGTGAATCACTTACCACCTTACTTAAGGCATCTGTGATACAGTCTTTTCAGAATTGAAATAGGAGGAGAGCACCGCTTTCACATCCACTCCTACTTGAGCTGTGGAAATGGCCTCAAAAGGCTGTATAAACCTGCAACGAAAAAAAACATTTTCTAACTCGTATAATACCTTTATACATCTTGAAACTTTTTGTTGTGTCAAACTCTGCGACTTTGTAGATCACAGGTTTGCTACTGTAAAAGGACTTTGTACATTTGGCCCTATAGTTTTTAACAAGAATTTGTTATGGGTAGAAGGACAGTATTGCCCTTGGTGGAGGAAGCATTAGCCTTTGCCCAACGGGCAGCTCCACTGACATTCTACAGCCCGGGCTAGCATTTGAGGGCAAGCCCCCAATCTGTCCCCCAGGAATAGCAGAAAGATTCTATGCCCCTTCTAGGGTGGGGTCATGGTCCGATGCAAGAGTGTTTTTTCCCTATGCAGACATTCCTGGTGTCCAGTTGGTTTTCTAGTCCTCCTGGGGTGGGTGTGTCAGATTGAGGGTAAACACCTCTGTCTTCATGAGGATGGGGGCAGAAATGCTATTTTTCCCGCTGTGGGGAGGGGGAGCATTGGACCTTGCCTAAGGGGCTACTCTCCCCCTGAAAAACAGATCCCAATTGACTTTCAAGCTCATGCTCCCCAGTGGTGGGTGGGTGCAGATTAAGGGAAAACTTACCTCCCTACTTAAAGACTGTATGCCACTTCTGGAGTGTGAGCCTGGCCCAATTCTTGGTGCTTAGTCTGCTTTCCATGCCCGGGTGCAGATTGGGGGTAAACGCTAAGGGTGCAGAGGAAGACTGTATTGCTCGGGGAGAACTGGCCATTGCCCAAGGGACCACCCCCTCAGGGCAGTCCCAAGGGGGGCCCACTATGGAGAGATCAGGGCTTACGGGCAAAGTTATGCACCTCTAGCCCTGATCATAAGGGAATGCAAACCACTCCATTAGCATGGTGGGAGTGTCCCTATGCAAAAAATATAGTGGAAATTAAAAACGCTTATTAAAAGTTAATGTCTAAAGAAACAGGAGTAGAGCCCATCAACCTTTTTGGGATTGGGGTCCTGATGATGATCCAAAGTACTATGGATCTAAACGCCGTCGACTCCCCAGCGAGTTTCTAGGCGCCCTTTACTTAGTGGTTGTCATAAAATGATATATAAAAACTGAATTGTTTGAATACCACTTTGTTTTTACACACTGCATATATTCACTCACCTCTCACTTTGCGCCGGCCACGCTGCTTTTCACTGTCACTTGTGTCGCCGTAGTGCCACCCACTTTGCACTCGTGCACCTTGTACAATTTTGGGCTACCATTTGCTATTTATTAATTGCAGTGCTGACACTAACAGTAATTGCAATGTGCCTAACTGATTTTCTGAAAAGTTGATATAAATGATGCTTTGAGCACATACGAAATTCATATTGAGTCTCCTTGCTTCTTTTTGGATAATACTGTACGGATATCCTGTTTAATTGTCTATAAATATTACCAGTTGGGATATTGTTTCTTATACATATTAAAAGTTAAAACGTATAAAAAAAGATTCAAATGTAATATATTAATATACAATAATTTTTCATATTTGATCCAGAACTAAAATAAAAAATAAAAAATTTTATTCAAATTTGCTAACATTAAAAGCTTATTGTAAAAATTAAAGTAAGTCCTGGTACTTTTATACCAGTGTCAAAATTATTCATTGACTGTATATTTTTTAACATTAAATATATATAATCAAAATAATTATATTTAATTTACTTAAGTCCCTGCCCCTACTATTTTCTATGGCAGTCAGTTGCAGTAGATGTGAGTGTCCTAGGATGCTTGATTCCAGTCCAGGGAAGACATGGCTTGGCAGTTCGGTCTGGACTGTTCCCATGAGGCACAGGGTCAAGACTGATTTGCAAATGGCCATGTCTGAACTGGGGTGGCTTGGTGAGCAAAATAATGATGGATTAAACCCAGATCTGTTATTGGAGGTGAATGTTTTGCCATTGTGCAACATTCCATCCATCATCTTGTGTGTTTTGCTGTTCACCCTATGTGGGAAGGGTATGCCCAGACGTGGGTCAGGTGCTCACTAAGCCACTGGAGTCAAGCTATCCTGGCTGAAGACGGCTGATAGCCAGAAACCGGTCCTAGGATGCTTGATTCCGGTCCAGGGAAGACATGGCTTGGCAGTTCGGTCTGGACTGTTCCCATGAGGCACAGGGTCAAGACTGATTTGCATATGGCCATGTCTGAACTAGGTGGCTTGGTGAGCAAAATAACGATGGATTAAACCCAGATATGTGACTGGGGGTGAATGTTTTGCCATTGTGCAACATTCTGTCCATCATCTTGTGTGTTTTGCTGTTCACCCGATGTAAGCCGTGCCACCAATAACTTTCTTGTAAGAGGGAAATAATAGCCGCCACACCCACATGAGCGGAAGCTACACCTTCATGTGCGGCACCAATCAAAGCATGTCTGTAGTCTTTGTTGGCAATCTACTGTCTACGAGCAGCATTATGCCATTGAGGAAGGGATAAGACTCCTGAAACTGGTCTGGCATAAGTGACTATGATGACTGTTTCCCAACTGTTCCCTGTATGCAACTGCCTTGAATAAATATGGAGTGATCTTCTTACCTAGCGGCTTCTTCCTTTGGGGCAAATTTCTTTTCTGGATATGTGTGGCGTAGCCTAGCTGTGGAACAAGCATGCTACTGGAATGCGGACCCGAAATGACGCCAACATGGTGCCATGTGCATGCGGGAGGTATTTTCCATCAGGCAGCTGAGTAAGACTTCAGGTGTTTACAGCAGGACTGTACATCGACCTACAGGGGTGTTTTACTTGTTTTACTTCTGCTGTTGAAAAGACGGGCTCACTGGAGTTGAACATCGCGGCACTACGAGTACTAGCAGGCTGTGAGTACAGCCACGCCCACTGGGGCAGGTCCTTCTAAGATAAAAGTGCACGTGATAATACTGTCTATGAGCAGCAGGATGCAATTGAGCAAGGGATAAGACTCCCGAAACCTATCGGGCAGACGTGACTATGATGACTGTTTCCCAGCTGTTTCCTGTATGCAACTGCCTTGAATAAATATGAGTAATCTATTTACCTAGCGGCTTCTTCCTTTGGGGCTAATCTTTGTTGTGGATATGCGCGGCTGAGCCCAGCCGCAGAAGAAGCCCACCACTGGAGTGTGGACCCGACGTGACACCAACATGGTGCCATGTGCATGCAGGACGTAATTTCCATCAGGCAGCTGAGTAAAACTTCAGGTGTTTACAGCGGGACTGTACATCAACCCAAAGGGGTGTTTTATTTGTTTTATTTCGGCTGTTGAAAAAGACGGGCTCACTGGAATTGAACATCACAGCACTACGAGTACCAGCAGGCTGTGAGTACAGCCACGCCCATGGGGGAGGTCCTTCTAACATATAAGTGCACGTGATAATACTGTCTACGAGCAGCACAATGCCATTGAGGAAGGGATAAGACTCCCGAAATCGGTCTGGCAGAAGTGACTATGATGACTGTTTCCCAGCTATTCCATGTATGCAACTGCCTTGAATAAATATGGAGGGATCTACTTACCTAGTGGCTTCTTCCTTTGGGGCTAATCTTTGTTGTGGATTAATATATATATATATATATATAAATATATATATATATATATAAATATATATATATATAAATATATATATATATATATATATATATATATATATATATATATTCACTGAAAAAACCATAGGTTTCACACCAGTTATAGTTAGGAATTAGCATTTAAAAAACCTATTAAATTCACTGAAAAAACCATAGGTTTCACACCAGTTATAGTTAGCTGGAAATTTTACTGATATAAAACCATTGAAATTCCCACGTTATAGTTAGTCGGACTCACTATAACTTGCGCGTGCAATGCACTGCTGATGACATCACATATTACATCACTCATGACATGGTCAGTGACATCACTCATGACACCATCCTTGTGACATAGTGACAGACCTCCTTTCACTATAATGTAACCCTTGAGACACATATTCAAAAATAGAAACTGAAATTTTTTAAAAAATGGAGATACCTATATCAGTTACAACAAGCAATTCAGTAATTCCACTATCTATATACACATCCACTCATTCACCAATAGTTCTATATAGTCACTCATACATATACTCACTCATCATATGAAGTGATACACCTATACATCCTGTTACACACCGACATTCATCCAAAAGTTACTCACACACATATTCACACGTGCAAATAAACTATTGGACATCCATTTATTTGAATATAGAGTTATACACACACTTCCACCTTACTTCTATTTAAAATTACACATATTTATTCTCTTAAACAATCACTTATAGAAACACATACTTATTTAAACAGGAACTCTTACAATCTCTTACTCTCACATATACTCACTTATATACATCAATATTCATATATACTAGATTAAAACATATGTAGTTACTGATAAAGACACTAGTGAGACAGTCATTCACTCACTAACAAACACATATAGACACTCATCCACCCATACAGTCCTGTACATATGTTGTCTTCAAAACACATACAAACAAAGAGTCAGTCACTCATGCATCTATGTGCTAAGTAATACCCCCACCAAACCATATAGACACTCATACTGATACTAATAAAAATATCTAATAACCCATATACATACACATGAGTGGATGTGTATTAGATGGTGATATTACTGAATTGGTTGTTGTAACTGGTATGGGTATATCCACTTTTTTGAAAATATTAGTTTCTATTTTTGAATATGTGTTTCATGGGTTACATTACACTGAAAGGAGGTCTGTCACTGTGTCACAAGGATGGTGTCATCAGTGATGTCATGAGTGATGTCACTGACCATGTCATGAGTGATGTAATATGTGATGTCATCAGCAGTGCATTGCACGCGCAAGTTATAGTGAGTCCGACTAACTATAACGTGGGAATTTCAATGGTTTTATATCAGTAAAATTTCCAGCTAACTATAACTGGTGTGAAACCTATGGTTTTTTCAGTGAATTTAATAGGTTTTTTAAATGCTAATTCCTAACTATAACTGGTGTGAAACCTATGGTTTTTTCAGTGAATTTCATAGGTTTTTTAAATGCTAATTCCTAACTATAACTGGTGTGAAACCTATGGTTTTTTCAGTGAATTTCATAGGTTTTTTAAATGCTAATTCCTTTGTATATCGAGTTTCTAACCTTTTTTTTTTTTACAATTTGCTGTTTTTTTTTAAGTATTCATTTTTTCTTATAATTTTTTTCTTTTGCGCTCTGGGTGCGCGCTCCGGGAAGCTTTCAGCTAAGCTCTCCTGTAAGCTTCTCCGAGAGCTCATCTGAAAGCGCACCCAGAGCGCAACTGTCGTTCGTGAAAAAAAAATATGAATGAAAAGTTAATAATAATGCAAAACATTTCGTACCATACAAATAAAATTAGTTTTTTTTAATATGGAAAATGATTATGCATTTCTATAAAAGATTGATGACGTCACTTCGGCGCGCAACGTAAGTGCCCTCGGAAGCGCATACGTGCGCGGCGCATAAACGCACGGAAAAGCGCCTACGATCGCGCCACGTTTGCGCCCCGGAAGCGCCTACGATCGCGCTGCGTAAACGCACCCGGAAGTGCTCCGGAGCGCGCAGCGTAAACGCATCGGGTCATGTGACCCTCAAATAACACTTTTCATTGGTTGCTAACAGTTTTTTTTTACAATGAATGAAATCCCCACCCATTTCCTTCACTTCTTCTTTCACTTTTGTGACTGAAAGACCTGCCTTTTTTGCTGCTCCATATTCCTGGATTCATCATGGCTGCCAGACCATCCAGCAGTGAAGATGACTTCATTGATGAAGAGCCTCCTACCCCAAAGGTGAAGGAACATTTCATTTGGAAATTTTTTAAGTTTCCAGAAGGCCAGAAGAAGGTGAATGCACCAAAAGTAGAGTGCAGGATCTGCAAACAGGTCCTGTCACGGGGTAACCCCCAAAAAAAATACTCTTTTGGGAACTTTACGATGATCCGACATGTGGAGAGGAGGCACCCCCAGAATTTTGCCCGGGAAAGTGTCAGGGCTCTGGCACAGGAGGTTCCCAGAGATGGGGCCTCTACATCAACAGGAGGAGCAACTTCTTCTGGAAGAGAACAATCTCAGGGGCAGGTAGCAAACATTCAACCTGCATTCAACCATGGGGTCGTCAAATGCAGATACTGCAATCAACTCCTCACCTATGGGGAGCAAAGTGTCCTGCTCATGGTTCGGGCATTGGAGAACCATCACTGCCCTTCCCACCCCTAATTTTTTTCTTTTCTTTTTGCTCCTGTTGAGCAGTTTCTATTCCCTGTTTTTGTTCCTCTTCAGTTAAAAGAAGAAAACCAAAAGTTCTTTTCAGAACTACCTCCAATTCTCATCAAAGAGCTATAATCTTAAAAAATGAAGAGTAAGTGAAATATAGTGCATTGATAATTGAAAGGAGAATGAGTAAGAAAGAACAGAAAGGTATGAGAGGTGAAAGGAAGTGAAGTAGGAGGAATGAAAGAAGGTGAGTGTTAGAAAAGAAAGTTATGACACAGTGAATAAACTGGAGTATTTCTGACATATCTGTAAACACAAAAGTAACGCATTGCAGGAGTGCGTCACAAAAGTGACGCAACTCCAGTAATGTGTCCTTTCACATGGAAAAAGCACCATGTGAAAGGTTTGCTGTGAAGCAGGCGCAAGATTTTGGCGCAACTGCATCCTAAAAGTGACGCACTGCGTCATTATTACCAAGCTTTTTGCAAGGAACACCCCCTCTGCATGCATTATACCTGACACTATTTTTTAAAAAGTGACGCATCTAGGTACATGGGTCACTTTTTAAAACTCTGCGCCATATTGTATCTGCATCAGGTATATTGTATGCAGAGGGGCAATCCCGCGCAAAAAGCTTGGTAATAACAACGTACTGAAATCTATGAGATTTCCCTGCGTCACTTTTAGGATGCTATTGCGTCAAAATTTTGCGCCGGCCTCGCATCACTTTTATGTTTACACATATGTCAGAAATACTGACGTATCTGTAGCTCCTTGCAACATGATTCGTCATACATTAAATATGACACATCTGGAATGTCATAAGGACTGTGGACAGAAAAGTGACGCATCACACCAGCAGTGTAATAAAATGTGCCTCGTTGCACTATATTTAAAGGATGCAACAGCATCCTAAAAGTTACGCAGTGAAATCTCAAACATTTCACTGCGTCGCTATTACAAAGCTTTTAGTGGGAGAACACCCCCTCTGCATGCATTATACCTCACGCAGATATAATGTGGCGCTTGATTTTAAAAAGTGACCCATCTACCTAGATACCTCACTTTTTAAATATAACGCAACGCGGCACATTTTTTTACACTACTGGTGCAATGCGTCACTTTTCTGTGCGCACTCCTTATGACATTCCAAGTAACGCATTGCTGGAGTGCGTCACAAAAGTGACGCAACTCCAGTAATGTGTCCTTTCAAATGGGGAAAGCAGCATATGAAAGGTCTTGCCTCAGTCTAACACCTGCTGTAAAGCAGGCACAAGATTTTGACGCAACAGCATCCTAAAACTGACGCAGTGAAATCTGAAAGATTTCACTGCGTCGCTATTACAAAGCTTTTTGCGGGAGAACACCCCCTCTGCATGCATTATACCTGACGCTATTTTTAAAAAGTGACGCATCTAGGTACATGGGTCACTTTTTAAAACTCTGCGCCATATTGTATCTGCAACATGATTCGTCATACATTAAATATGACACATCTGGAATGTCATAAGGAGTGCGCACAGAAAAGTGACGCATAACACCAGCAGTGTAATAAAATGTACCTCGTTGCACTATATTTAAAAAGTGACGCATCTAGATAGATGCGTCACTTTTTAAATATTGCATAACAATGCGCATTTTTTTACACCGCTGGTGCGTCACAAAAATTGACGCACAGGAAGCGCAAAACTAACAGCGCAAGGCCTTCATAAATATAATCCTGGATTTTCCCCGTGCTTCGCCGGTGCGCGTACCATGCGCTTCCCCCGCGCAAAACGAAAAAAAAATTTTAATGCCCTGCAGGACCCTATTTTAGTCCCTACATCAAACCTAGGGGGTCAGAGGGGGTCTACTCTTCCCCCTTATGGTCATTTGCCCCTTTTTTTTTCAAACCCCTTGTGTCTCGATTTTACCGAGACACAAGATGGCGGCCGCTCCGGACTGTTTAGAATGTTTACAGACAACTGAGAGCCAATCAGCTTCCTGCGCGCAAGTCGCGTGCCGCGCCTGGAGCGCACTCGGGTGCGCGCACGGGAGAGCGCCTATAGATATATATATTTTTTTGAACCTAAATTACTCAAAATCCACTGGAGCACATATCTTGAGACATAGCAAAGGCACATCGGGCTACCAGTCCCTACAATTTTGCCAAGTTTGGTGGAAATCCATTCAGCCGTTCGGGCTAAAAGTGAAATCGACCGCCCTATGGAAATTAACATGGGGAAAACGCGTTTTGGGACCCCCCTTTTATCTCGGCCCCCGCTTGACGAATCCCCCCCAAACTTTCAGGGAAGGACCGGACCGCCATGAGACCATTTTCCTGAAAATTTCAGGCAGATTCGTCAACCGGCGCCAAAGTTATTCAAAATAGAATGTTGAGATTTAACATTGAAAATTATCCTAACTATAACTACCTACTGGCGACCGCCAGTAGGTAATATATATATATATATATATATATATATATATATTCACTGAAAAAACCATAGGTTATAGACCATATATAGTTAGGGATTAGCATTTACAAAACCTTGAAAATTCACTGAAAAAACCATAGGTTGTAGACCATATATAGTTAGGGATTAGCATTTACAAAACCTTATTTTACTCACACAAAACCATTGAAATCCGCATATATAGTTAGTTGAACTAACAATATATCGCGCACCCGCAATCCACTGCTGATCATGTCACATATTACATCATTCATGACATGGTCAGTGACATCACTGATGACATCACTGATGACATCTCAATTGACATCACTGATGACATCACTGATGACAAAATCCAGTGACTGTATGTTTCTGTAAAGTTAAAATATGTCTTACATATTGAAGAATGAGTGGATGTATAAGTGTCTGGATGAAGGATTTAGTAGGTGCATGACTGACTGTATGAGTGAGTGATTAAATGTGTCTCACTGAGTGCATGGCTTAGTGACTAAACTGTCTTAATTTGTGCATCATTATGTCGTTCTGTAAACTGCTGCATGTGTTGATCAGTAGCTATATGAGTAACTATATGGGTTATTGATTGGTTGCCCAAGTATTTGTATGGGAGACTGAGTGTGTGTGTGGGTGGCTGGGAGGTGTTTGACTCTGTGCATAGATGTGTGAGCAGTTGATTCACTAGATGTATGGGTTCAAAAGTGCATGTGGAAACAGCTGTATGGGCGGTTGACTGTGTGCATGAGTGCTACATGTCAAAGTAAGTACATATGTAAAACACAGTACATGTGAGAGTTAACATATCTAAAAATCTGTGCATAAGAGCCAGTGAATGGAAAGGGGCGACCACTCGGTCCCCCGAACGTATGGTTGTGTGCCCCGATCCTCCCGGGAAACCATTTTGGGCGGGGGGCATGTCTCGGCTGGTATGCCCGAAGCGGCGTAGCCGGGGCGCACCTTTTCCTGCCCAGGAGGGGTTGTCCTAGACACCTACACCGATGACCACGCCCAGTAGGCATACCGGAGGAGGGTACATGCCCTCCCGCAGAAGAATAAATAGAGCGGGAATCCGAAGAAGCGTCCTCTTGTTCCTGTGCTCTGAAGGCTGCACCCACTCGTTGCTCGTGAGCCCTCGACGGAACAAGCAGCAATTTTGAGAACTTATAATTCTTGTGTTTCTCTTTCAGTTATTCGAAGGCGAAGAGTCCAGGACCTCGTTGATCGTCTAGGAGCGGATAATCGAAACCATGGCTGGCAAGAAAGCAGGAAAGGGTTCCGAGACGGATAAGGTGCTACGCCTGTTGGCGAACCGGATAGCTTGCATGGAGCGGAAACTTGGAAAAGTCCCATCGATCGGTCGAGGTTTGGCGGAGGTCAAAAAACAACTGGCTGCACTGAGCAATCCTGGTAACCCTAAGAAGGTAATAGGCCCGGCCTTGCCGGGAATCGTCCCCGAGGGTAGAGGGAAGCGGGTCAAGAAGAGGGCGGTTTCAGGGGAGGTTCCGGTCCCAGAGGTACCCCCGGCCACCCCTGTCACACCGGCAGACAACCCGGTACCAATCCCAGACGCGGGTCAACCGATCCCGGTGGTGATTACCCCCGCTAACGATGAAGATATGCCTCCTGAATTGGCCACCTAGTTGGCCGCATGGCTCAATACAAAGGCAGGGGGTGCCAAGGCGCCCGGATACACGGCCGAAGAGGCCAAGCTACTAATCCAGCAATTGCGGCAGTCGAGAGATGCCGCAAAGGCGAATCTTCCTCTTGTTTCCCCACAGGTGACACCGGTAGGACCTGCAGTTGGTCTCGAGAAAACGGCGGGAACAACGACCGAACCGGGTAAGCACGCTTTGCCAATGGCGGGGGAGGGCTCATTACCCTCAAGGTGGGAGAGGGTGGCACAGCACATCCCTATGGCCACAAAAGAGTTAATATGGGGAGACAAATATGTCAATATGTTTTCATTATTAACTGACCATCGCTAGATGGAATATGCTAAAACCCAGAAAGATTTGTGGCACCCGAGCGTGTGGCGCGCCAAGATGGCGGAATTCAGGGTGGATGAAACGATAACGAATTGGGCGAAGGCCTTTGCGATATTTACTGCAGTTATGGGGGAACGTAACCCCGAGGTGTTAACTGAACTGTCTTGCTATCAAACTCGTATTATGGATTTTTATGCAATGTATGAGGGAGAGGAATGGAAAGGTTATGACATGAAATTCCGAAAAGCGAAAGAATATGATTCCTCTCTGACATGGGACTGCCTCGACTCGGTCTCATGGCATAAGCAGCTCCTGCCGGGGGCGGCAGGTACATCCTTGCCGGGCGGGAGTGGGTCGGGGGTCTTCCGCCAAAAGCCCGCGGTGCCCTTTCGAGCAGGCGCCGGTGTCGATCACCAGCCGAAAACCGGCGGGAATGGCGGCAAGCGGGGGGTCTGTTGGGGCTTCAATCGAGGCAACTGTAACAGACCGCAAGGAACATGTAGGTTCAAGCATGTGTGTGCGGGCTGTGGGAATTCCTCACACCCGGAGAGTTCATGTAGATCAATAAATAACGGGGCGGGAGGAAAGGGAGGGTCCAAGCAGGAGTAAGGTAGAACGTTGTGACCAATTGCCTACACCGGTTGATCTCATGGCTATGACTCCTTGGTTAAACAAATACCCTGATCATGTCTCCGCTGGGGTGTTGAGGAAGGGATTCTTGCACGGCTTCCACATCCCGGCGGGGGATTTTCGAGGGGACTCCTTTTGTAAAAACCAGTTATCGGCCCAACATAATCCAAGTGTGGTAGAGAGAAAAATTGCAAAAGAAGTCAGCTTAGGGCGAGTGGCAGGGCCTTTTCATCGCCCACCGGTGGCGGATTTCATCTGTTCCCCGTTAGGGGTTGTCCCGAAGAAAGACCCAGGGGAGTTTAGGCTTATTCATAACCTGTCTGCTCCAAGGGGTTCCTCGGTGAACGAGGCCATTGACCCAGAAGTCTGTTCGGTGCGGTACGCATCATTCGATGAGGCCGTGGCCATGCTGAATCGCCTGGGCCCCGGGGCGCTGATGGCGAAATCAGATATCGAGTCGGCGTTCCGGTTGCTCCCGGTACACCCGCAGGATCAGCGTTTGCTAGGTTTTGCATTCCAAGGGAGGTATTACATGGATAAATGCATGCCTATGGGTTGCTCCATTTCTTGTGCCTATTTTGAAATGTTCAGTTGTTTTTTAGAGTGGGCATTTACCGAGGCCACAGGGCATAGGCATGTTATGCATTATCTCGATGACTTCCTGTTTTTGGGAGCAGCCGGCGATACGAAATGTGCGCAGGCGCTGCACGATTTCTGCATCCTCATGAGGGAGTTTGGAGTCCCATTGGCACCAGGTAAGACGGTTGGACCATCTACTTCACTGGAGTTTCTGGGAATTGAGCTCGATTCTGTGGAGGGATGTTTCCGTTTGCCGATGGGAAAGGTGGCCAAATTTAGGGCTTCCCTGAAGCTATGCCTTGGTAAGGAGAAAGTGACCCTGCACCACTTGCAGCAAACAGTGGGTCAGCTTAACTTTGCCTTGAGAGTGATACCAATGGTCCGCCCCTTCTCACGCTCTATTGCACAAGCTATGGTTGGTCTCAAAGAAGGACACCACCGTACGAGACTGTCTGCAGAGGTTCGCCAGGATATGCGCATTTGGTTGGCATTTCTGGTGGACTTCAACGGTCGAGTAGTGTGGAACAAACCGCCAGCGTTTTCAGATGAGCTAGGTCTGTGGACTGACTCGGCGGGGAGCGTGGGATTTGGCGCCATTTTTGGTAATCGATGGTCGGCGCAAACATGGCTGGCGTGGTGGCACTCCAGCGGTCTCACAAGTAACATTGGGTTCCTGGAGCTATTCCCCATTTTGTTTGCTCTGATGGCATGGCCAGACGATTTTAGAGACTGCTCAGTGGTGTTTTGGTCTGATAATATGACTGTTGTCGAATGCATTAACCAACAGGCAGCACGCTGCAAATGGATCTTGAGATTGTTGAAAGAAGTTGTGCTGCTTTGCATGAGACTGAATGTACAGTTCAGGGCGAAACATGTGCCGGGTGTACTGAATCATGCTGCTGATGCACTCTCTCGTTCACATATGCAGGCGTTCAGGGGTTATCTACCTACAGCGGACCTAGTGGCGGCACCATTCCCCGAAGAACTTTGGCTAATCGGTGCCCCGGATTACAAGACCTCGTGGCAGCAAGCTTAGCCCCCAGGACAAGGAAGGCATAGGAAGGAGCGTTTCGTTCCTATTGCACATTTTTGGGTCCGACAGGGAATCAGAGCTGGGGTCAGGAGGAATCCTTCCTGGGGTTTCTGGTAGCACTGCACAGGGAAGGCCGATCAGCGGCAACGGCCAATAGGCATAGGGCGGCCATTTCATTCATGGCGCAGGTGCATGGCATAAAAGACCCAACGGGTTCCTTTTTGGTGAAAAAAGCCCTTTGCGGCTGGCAGCGCCTCGAGGGTCGCAAGCAAGATGAAAGGCGCCCGATTGGCTTAGATAGGTTGTCCCTACTCATAGCAAAACTAGACGAGACATGCTCCTCCCAATTCGAAGCAGTTCTGTTCCGGGCAGCTTTCGCATTAGCGTTCCATGGGGCTATGCGGGTGAGCGAACTGGTCGCAAGGAATAAGAAGGACGTTGAGGGAGGCTTGTGCAGGGATCACGTCCAAATTAGGGGTGATTCGATGGTGGTCACGATAGCCTGGTCCAAGACCGACCAAGGGGCTATGGGAAATAGTGTTGTTGTGCAGCGCGCGCGAGGGTCCCCCACGTGCCCGATAATGTGTATAGAGGTATACTTGCCACTAAGGGCGGCTTCATGGGGGGGGTGTTTGCTGAGGCACAAGGATGGCACCCCACTGACGAGGTTTCAGTTCCAGAGGGTGCTAGCACTGACAATCGCTGCGGCGGGCATGGACCCGTGCGATTTTGGGACCCACTCCTTTAGGATAGGGGCTGCTACGGAGGCTACAGCCAGGGGTCAGAGTGCGGACGAAGTGAAATAGTTGGGGCGATGGTCTTCGAATTGCTTCAAAAGGTATGTGCGATTGCACATGTTGTAAAGATCAATTGACATGCACTCACGCTTCTTGTCTTTTGTTTTAATTACAGTTTCGCGAGCCTGTCACGCGGGGCGGAATTTGCAGTCGACCCAGTACCAGGAGACCAGCGGTCATGGATCACTGTCTAGAGAGAGAGTGGTATGGGTCGTGGGCCACTCATACGTGAGGCGCGCCGGGGACGTATTCAAAGCAGGTGACGCGACTCACGCAGCTGGGGAATACGGGTACAGAGTGGCCTTCCATGGGAAGGGCGGGCTCTGTTTTGACCAATTCGAGTCATTTGTTGAGGGTCTCTTAGGGCGGCAAAGGTCACCGCCATCTGTAGTCATAGTACACCTGGGGGGCAATGACTTGGTGACACTGGGTAGACGAGTGTTGTTTGAACAAGTTTTGTCTGCTGTTAGATGGTTGGCGAAAAGAATCCCGGGGTGCACGATTGCCTGGTCCCACATGATTCCCAGGAAGGTATGGCGGGGGGGCCTTTCGGTGTCAGCACTGAACCATTCAGTGAAGAGGGTAAACAATAAAATTGGTAGATTGTTTCGCTCTGCGCAGTTGCATAGCATTCCTCATGGGTGTATTCGGGGTGATCACATGTATCTGAATGATGGGGTTCACCTGTCCCGGGAGGGAAATGATTTACTCATAGGAGACTTCATAGCATGGCTAAGGGGTTTGAGGAAGCATGACCTTTAGGAGGACTTGGGGGGGCTGGATAGTCGGTCAACTATCCGGCCTGTGGCGGTAAGGTCATGATCGGTGAGCAGTAATTTCAAGGTCCCTAGAGGGGGGCGCCACCCAGAATGGATGGGAGCGCCTGGGGGGAGGCGGCTTTTGGCCCCTCCCACGGGGAGGCGGCACCCACTAAGGATGGGTCACCTAAGGGGAGACGGCCATAGGCCCCTCCCAGGGGAGGAGGCGGCTATATGCCCCTCCTACTAATTTCCCGGGGGCCGGATATCCGCGACGGCGGATAGAGAGTGTGGGGATGGGGGGGAGTCCACGCTGTCCTTCCTACAGATACCTCACACGGGAACTCGGGCGACCTTTAAGATGGCGTCGAGTGGAAAGGGGGCCCCCACCACGACAAGGGAAATTACAGTTGGCAATGAGGGTAGAGTCCTCTGCGCATGCGCCACTCACACCGTGAGGGCGAGAGTTTTGGTGGTAGGGATCTGACACCGGTTAAGACCTTGCCGTTGGCCCTTAATGCTAGGATGTACAATTTTAATTTAGAATATATGCATTTGCAGGATGTTAGACTCGGCTAGGAAACCTTTGTATTAGAGACCTGTTAAGGTTAGCCAAAGAACATGTCTTCATCGAAATGTAATAAATGTAAAATTGTACATGATTATGAAACTTTTATTTAATGTTTTAAATTTTGTTTCATATTTTAATAAATACGGCCGGGAGGGTGACTCCCTCCCGCCTTCCAAAAGTTCAAGCCTGCGTCCGACTTCCCATCCTTGGGGATTGTGTTGGGAGGGGGTGACGGGCATCCCGGCCATATGGAAAGGGGCGACCACTCGGTCCCCCCGAACGTATGGTTGGGTGCCCCGATCCTCCCGGGAAACCATTTTGGGCGGGGGGCGTGTCTCGGCTGGTATGCCCGAAGCGGCGTAGCCGGGGCGCGCCTTTTCCCGCCCAGGATGGGTTGTCCTAGACACCTACACCGATGACCACGCCCAGTAGGCGTACCGGAGGAGGGTACACGCCTTCCTGCAGAAGAATAAATAGAGCGGGAATCCGTAGAAGCGTCCTCTTGTTCCTGTGCTCTGAAGGCTGCACCCACTCGTTGCTCGTGAGCCCTCGACGGAACAAGCAGCAATTTTGACCCACCCACCAGCCCCTTATGGCAATGTTTGTTTTGTAATAAAGTTTTGCTGAGTTAGGCCCTTTTTTCCGTTGTAGAAAAGCAAAGGAATGTTTAGGTTGAGGATGTGACTTCTGTCTGTAGGATACTGTTTTTTCTTTTTAGGAGTAAACAGTCTTGATACAATTAGGCATGCTGAATTTTTTCCTTCCTTAGTAGGTGAACAACTGTCGTATTTATTTTTTGGTCGGGCGGTAAGGTCATGATCGGTGAGCAGTAATTTCAAGGTCCCTAGAGGGGGGCGCCACCCAGAATGGATGGGAGCGCCCAGGGGGAGGCGGCCATTGGCCCCTCCCACGGGGAGGCGGCACCCACTAAGGATGGGTCGCCTAAGGGGAGACGGTCATAGGCCCCTCCCAGGGGAGGAGGCGGCTATATGCCCCTCCTACTAATTTCCCGGGGGCCGGATATCCGCGACCGCGGATAGAGAGTGTGGGGATGGGGGGGAGTCCACGCTGTCCTTCCTACAGATACCTCACACGGGAACTCGGACGACCTTTAAGATGGCGTCGAGTGGAAAGGGGGCCCCTGCCACGACAAGGGAAATTACAGTTGGCAATGAGGGTAGAGTCCTCTGCGCATGCGCCACTCACACCGTGAGGGCGAGAGTTTTGGTAGTAGGGATCTGACACCGGTTAAGACCTTGCCGTTGGCCCTTAATGCTAGGATGTACAATTTTAATTTAGAATGTATGCATTTGCAGGATGTTAGACTCAGCTAGGAAACCTTTGTATTAGAGATCTGTTAAGGTTAGCCAAAGAACATGTCTTCATCGAAATGTAATAAATGTAAAATTGTACATGATTATGAAACTTTTATTTAATGTTTTAAATTTTGTTTCATATTTTAATAAATACGGCCGGGAATGTGACTCCCTCCCGCCTTCCAAAAGTTCAAGCCTGCGTCCGACTTCCCATCCTTGGGGATTGTGTTGGGAGGGGGTGACGGGCATCCCGGCCATATGTGTGAGTGGCTGTATGGATCATTGTGAACTTGTATCAGGGATTGTATAAGAGAGTAAATATGTGTTAGTATATGTTTGAATAAGTAAGGTGTGTATAACTGTATAGTTGAGGAAATGGAGGTGTGATTGATTCTTTGCATGACTGACTAGGTGTGTGAGTAACTCCATGGATGAGTGACAGTCTGTGAGTGTCTGTTTACACTGAGTGTATCGAAGGTTATATTAGAGTCTGAAGAGGTTCATCGTATTATCACATGAATGATGCCATCAATGATGTGATCAGTAATGTCAAATGAGATGTCATCAGTGATGTTATCAGTGATGTCATTTGAGATGTCATCAGTGATGTCATCAGTGATGTCATTTGAGATGTCATCAGTGATGTCATCAGTGATGTCACTGACCATGTCATGAATGATGTAATATGTGACATGATCAGCAGTGGATTGCGGGTGCGCGATATATAGTTAGTTCAACTAACTATATATGCGAATTTCAATGGTTTTGTGCGAGTAAAATAAGGTTTTGTAAATGCTAATCCCTAACTATATATGGTCTATAACCTATGGTTTTTTCAGTGAATTTTCAAGGTTTTGTAAAGGCTAATCCCTAACTATATATGGTCTATAACCTATGTTTTTTTCAGTGAATTTCAATGGGTTTTTAATAGCAAATATCAAAAACTGTAAAATGTATTCTTATTCTAATTCAAAAATATATATTATATTTTTGTAATATATATTACCTACTGGCGGTCGCCAGTAGGTATATATAGTTAGGATTTTTTCCCTATGGGATTTCTGAAAATTCTATGTCTAATAACTTTGGCGTTTGTGGACGGAATCGGCTGAAATTTTCAGGAAAATGGCACATTTTGTTTCTGAGCAGCTCCTGGAAATTTGGGGGGGTTTCATCAAGGGGGGGCTGAGAAAAAAGGGGGGTCCCAAAACGCGTTTTTAACATTGAGTTTTCCATAGGGCGGTTGGACTCACTTTTAGCTCGAACGGCTGAATGGATTTGCACGAAACTTGGCAAAATTGTACGGACTGTTAGCCCGATGTGCCTTTGCTAGGTCTCAATATATGTGCTTCAGTGGATTTTGAGAAATTAACGTTTAAATCAAGATATATATCTGTAACAGCGCTCCGGGCAGCGATCCGGTTCGCGTACTTTTCGCTTATCGGAACTTTGCGAAGCGAAGCTGATTGGCTCTCCGGTGTCTGTCAACATTCTAAACAGTCCGGTGCGGCCGCCATCTTGACTCTCGGTAGGATCGAGAGACAAGAGGAGGCCAAAACAAAGGAGGAAATGAAGGAAAGGGGGCAAGGTAGACCCCTTCTGACCCCCTAGGATTGATGAGGGGGTATTATAGAGCCACGCTGGGCCCAAAAAAAAAAAAAAAAAAAATCCGTTTTTTTCGCTGTAGAGACGCGTCTTGGTACGCGAACCGGGCAGCTAACCGGGAAGCTAACCGGCAGTGTAACGGGAGTCTGACGAGTAGCTGATTGGCTGTCAACATTGTAAACAGTTCGGAGCGGCCGCCATCTTGTCTCTCGGTAGGATCGAGAGACAAGAGGAGGCCAAAACAAAGGGGGAAATGAAGGAAAGGGGCAAGGTAGACCCCTTCTGACCCCCTAGGATTGATGAGGGGATATTATAGAGCCACGCTGGGCCCAAAAAAAAAAATCCGATTTTTTCGCCGTAGAGACGCGTCTTGGTACGCGAACCGGGCAGCTAACCGGCAGTGTAACGGGAGTCTGAGGAGAAGCTGATTGGCTGTTATCATTGTAAACAGTCTGGAGCGGCCGCCATCTTGTCTCTCTGTGGGATCGAGAGATAAGAGGTGGAAAAAAGGTGTAAATGAATGAAAGGGGTAAGGCAGACCCCTCCTGAACCCCTAGGATTGATGAGGGGGCTATTAAAGTTCCCTGGGGGGTGAAAAAAAAAATGTGATTTTTCGCGGTAAAGGTGCTACCTGGTACGTTAACCGGGCAGCTAACCGGCAGCGTAACGGGAGTCCGACGTTTTTTGAACGTTTGTGATATGTGCACGTGTGGATTTTGTCTAATTAAGGTTAAAAAAATATATATATATCTTTAAGCGTGTTTTGGCGCGCTTACGTTTTGGGTTTGGTTTGCGCTGCAGAGACGATACGTCACGGTTATGCGATGCATCATGAGGCGTCTCACTGGCTACGTGATACGTCACTTAATAAAGAATATATTTTACAGCTATAGATATTAGCTTTTAAAAAACCAATGAAATTCACAGAAAAAACCATAGGTTATAGACCATATATAGTTAGGAATTTGCATTTACAAAACCTTGAAAATTCACTGAAAAAACCATAGGTTATAGACCATATATAGTTAGGGATTAGCATTTAAAAAACCTTATTTTATTTGCACAAAACCATTGAAATTCCATATATAGTTAGTTGCACTAACTATATATCGCGGACCCGCAATCCACTGCTAATGATGTCACATATTACATCATTCATGACATGGTCAGTGACATCACTGATGACATCACTGATGACATCTCAAATGACATCACTGATGACATCACTGATGACAACACCCAGTGACTGTATATTTCTGTAAAGTTAAAATATGTCTTACATATTGAAGAATGAGTGGATGTATAAGTGTCTGGATGAAGGATTTAGTAGGTGCATGACTGACTGTATGAGAGAATGATTAAATGTGTCTCACTGAGTGTATGGGTTAGTGATTAAAGTGTCTTAATTTGGCAATCATTATTTATGTTGTTCTGTAAACTGCTGCATGTTTAAATCAGTAGCTATATCAGTAACTATATGGGTTATTGAATGGTTGCCCAAGTATTTGTATGGGAGACTGAGTATGTGTGTGGGTGGCTGGGAGGTGTATAACTCTGTGCATAGATGTGTGAGTAGTTGATTCCCTAGGTGTATGGGTTCAAAAGTGCATGTAGAAACAGCTGTATGGACAGTTGACTGTGTGCATGAGTATATTGGTGAATGAATGGATATCTCAGTGCTACATGTCAAAGTAAGTACATATGTAAAACACACTCCATGTGAGAGTTGACATATATAAATAACTGAACATAAGAGCCAGTGAATGTGTGAGTGGCTGTATGAATCATTGTGAACTTGTATCAAGGATTGTATAAGAGAGTAAATATGTGTTACTATATGTTTGAATAAGTAAGGTGTGTATAACTGTATAGTTGAGGAAATGGAGATGTGATTGATTCTTTGCATGACTGACTAGGTGTGTGAGTAACTCCATTGATGTGTGACAGTCTGTGAGTGCCTGTTTACACTGAGTGTATCTAAGGTTATATTAGAGTCTGAAGATGTATTATCACATAAATGATATCATCAGTGATGTAATCAGTAATGTCAAATGAGATGTCAGTGATGTCATCAGTGATGTCATTTGAGATGTCATCAGTGATGTCATCAGTGATGTCATTTGAGATGTCATCAGTGATGTCATCAGTGATGTCACTGACCATGTCATGAATGATGTAATATGTGACATCATTAGCAGTGGATTGCGGGTCCGCGATATATAGTTAGTGCAACTAACTATATATGGAATTTCAATGGTTTTGTGCAAATAAAATAAGGTTTTTTAAATGCTAATCCCTAACTATATATGGTCTATAACCTATGGTTTTTTCAGTGAATATATATATATATATATATATTTTTGAATAATTTTTTTTGTTTCGCTGCCGGTCCGCGAACTGGGCAGCTTCCCGTTAGCTTCATTTTGTTCCGCGATCCGGTAAACGTTCCGTTAGCGCAACTACCGCGTAAGAAATCAACATTGTGACTCGTCGCGTAAGCGCGACGTATCACGTTACCGCGTAATGCGTCTTATGACGCGCCGCGTAAGCGCACCCGGAAGCGCTCCAGAACGCAAACCGAGGCGCGAAGCGCAGCGCCCCGGAAGCGATCCGGGGCGCGGCGCGGAGCGCGTAACGTAAGCATAACAGGTCATGTGACTTGTTTATAAAACTTTTCATTGGTTCATTTTACTTTTGGTTTCCTAATGATGGAAGGCTTGGTCATATGACCTAAAAATAACACTTTTCATTGGTTTAGAACATTTTTTTTCCCAAATGATGAAAGCCCCACCTTTTTTTTCTCACTCTGACTTGTAAAGCAAAGGACCCAGATGCATTTACAGTTAATCACTAACAATGTTCCAGGCTAATGTATTTTCCCGGGAAATTTACAACTGTCCTGCAAGTAAAATATTCCTATTTCGAGAAAAAGGGCGTTTCTTCGTCCCATGAGGGAGCCGTTGAGCAAAAGAGGCTCGGCCTGCTGTCTTAGTCGCTGATAGGCCTGAATATCGGATTCTTATTGATCACTTTATGTTGCAGGAGTGGAAAACACAACAGCCCTTGACCATTTATCTTTACAGCATTCCTGCGTATTATACCTTTTAACCGTCATGTAATCGGGCTGCTTTATTTCACTTGCCTTCTACTGATTCGAAAACAGTGGCTATTATTCAAAACTTTACCAATCTAGGTACTACTACCATGTTTTGTTTTAAAAACCTTTATTGTGAAAATGTCAGTATACAAATACGGGCCTATAACCACGTGGGCCGGCCACGGAGCAAACTGGAATCGTATATGATGAGGGGACATTTACACTGTAGAAGAACTTAACGGGCGGGCCATTAGGTTGCAAGAACTAAGGTGTCTAACAGTTGCGGAATCGGTGGACGTAAATTTTATAATTAAAGTACGACAGGGCCAGTTACAATAAAATTATCTAGATATACATTTGCGGGCAAGTACCATGGGTGACGTTAATTCGAACTTTCAATAGTACAGTAATCAATAACACATCAGAACTTAATATCAATAGGGATGTCCAAATGTTCAATCAGTACTCGTCTCCGCCCGCCATGTGCTTCAAAACTGCATACGTATCTCGTGATATCACGCCTGGGCAACCAGTACACAACATTTATACCGGCGACATTTTGGGCGAGGCCGGGCAGGTCCAGGATATAGTCAAAATGTCTCCACCAACCAGCAGTCGGACCAGAACACCTTTCGGCAGTCAAAAAAGTTTCCGTTAAAAGACAACAATAGAGATAGGCAACAAGAACCATCAGTCAAAAGAGGGGAGGGCAAGTTCTTCCCTACCGGGTCACGTTGGGGCTCCACCGGAACTGATCGAATTGGTAGTCTACAGTGTTTCTGGATGTTTCAGACTGAAGCTGGCGTCAGCATGAAAGCACCACCATCTCGTGGCTCCGTCGTGGCCATTCCGCAAGCAATCATGGCAGCTGCTCCCCACCGGAAGCCTGCGGGAGTCGGGGGCCCCGGTGACTTTTTTAGAATCTTCAAGGCTGAGAGGACGCTTTCGGGAATGGGGCCCATGCCCTAGCAGGCAAGCGTCCGAGTTCCAAGGTGTCCCAGGGCCATTTTAGTGGACCAGGCCCAAATCCGAAGAGCCGGCCGCCATTTTCAGAGTCCTGTGGCAGCCGCCTATCGCTGCACCGCAAGAGTGGGCGCAATTCAGCTGGATGGTGGGTGAGACGCTGTAGCCGCAAGAGCGGGTGCAACTCAGCTGGATGGCGGGTGAGGCACTGTGCCGCAAGAGCGGGCGCAACTCAAGTGGATGGCGAGTGAAACGCCAAGGGGCGCCCCACTGCAGCTGAGGAGCCTCCACCTGGGGAGGCGGGGGAGGCCCGTTCGCACCGCCTCCCCCCCCCCGTGGCGCCCCACGCCGTCTTTCGGCGCAGCATTGTAGGATGGCCAGACCAGTGCGGCAACTTGCTGGACACCACCTCAGTGCCGTCCGGATCTCGGCGCGTTGTGCTGCCTTCGGCCTATTCGCACAACGGTCTGCTATGACGCCGCCTCACAGGCCGACGGATTTTGTAGGCTTTTTATAAAGCCGACTAAAAGACAGCCCAAAGCAGCCCATTGGTGCTACTCCGGGGAGGAAGGGGCAGGGACAGTGTAAAGCGGACGGTGAATGCTTTGAGATGGATGTTGCAGCAGGCTGCCATGTAAATAGTTGTTTAAAATGTTTTTTTTTAATGTGTTTATTTTGTTGGAGCGTTTTATATATTTATAAGTTATTAAAGTGTTATAATCCTACTACTTTGTTGGAGTGCTATATATTTGTAATGTGGCAACGAGCACAAAGATGTTACTGTATAACCAGAAAAAGACATAGTCCAATTGTGCGTGATCTAGTCCAATCTGGTGACGCCGATAGTGGGTATCAGCAGACTTTCATTTGTATAGGGTTTGTCGGTTATTGGGCGGGGTGGGTGGTAGGGCAGGCATGCTTAGGCAGCGAGGGCGGCTGAGCCGAACTACCTCGTGGCCATCCCGACCGCGAGCTTGGCTCCTCCCCCTGGTTTCATACTTTTTGCGGAGGGCTATTTCCTGGTGTTTCTTGTTTTAGCAGGGTCAGAAAGGATCCTATCAGTGGCCTACTGATTTTGTTCGATTCCTTTTGTTTTGCCATAATTTGCTAGGAAGGTACCGTGGCTAATCCGCATTTTATATATATGTCCTCTTTATTAGGGGTGCCCTCCGGTGGGGCCGGAATTGCTACCTCTAATAAATGGTCCGGGTAGAACCAATTACCAATCAGTGGGGAGAAGATAGGCATGACAGAAACACAAAATGGCGAACTCCCGTTACGCTACCGGTGAGCGACCCGGTTTGCGTACCGGGAAGCGCTTCTACCGCGAAAAATAATTTTTTTTTTATTTGCCCCACGGGACCCTTTAATAACCCCAACATCAATCCTAGGGGGTCAAGAGGGGTCTACCTTGCCCCCTTTCATTAAATTCCCCCTTCGTTTTTCTCCTCCTCTTGTCTCTCGATCCTACCGAGAGACAGGATGGCGGCCGGTCCGGACTGTTTAGAATGTTGACAGACACCGGAGAGCCAATCAGCTTCGCTTCGCGAAGTTCCGTTACGCGTCAGGTACGCGAACCGGAGCGCTAACCGGAGCGCTGTCACAGATATATCTATTTTTTAAAAGGTTAATTTCTCAAAATCCTCTGGAGCACATATATTGAGACATAGCAAAGGCACGTCGGGCAAACCATATCTACAATTTTGCCAAGTTTTGTGTAAATCCATTCAGCCGTTCGAGCTAAAAATGAGTCCAACCGCCCTATCGAAAACTCAATGTTAAAAACGCGTTTTGGGACCCCCCTTTTTTCTCGGCCCCCCCTTGACGACCCCTCCCCAAATTTTTCAGGGCTGCTCAGAAACAAAATGTGCCATTTTCCTGAAAATTTCAGCCAATTCCGTCCACAAACGCCAAAGTTATTCGACATAGAATTTTCAAAAATCCTATAGGAAAAAAATCCTAACTATATATACCTACTGGCGACCGCCAGTAGGTAATATATATATATATATATATATATATATATATATATATATATATATATATATATATATATATATATATATATATATATATATATGTATATATATATATATATATATATATATATATTGCTGCTCATATTCCTCCGTTTACAACAAAGAATTCTCCGCACTCCCGGGTATATTTTCAAACAGGTTGCTTTATTCAGTCAAGACAGATGCCCTCGCGTTTCGGCATTCAGCCTTTCTCGATGTCAATAACCCTAAGACATCGTCATGTTTTTAAACATACCTTAAGGTAAAGGAAGGACTACTGGCTAGCTGACTATAACCAGCGCCATATTTGAGTGGTGAATATTTACAGTGATGAAATCAACTTACATGCACATTATCTATTTTAAACATGCATTTACCACCATTTGCATAAGTATTATCGAAGAGTGATTGTACAAAGATTGTAACTACATCACATGTACATTTTTTGTACTTGATATCGATTAACTTATTTTGCAAGTAACAAAAAATTGCGCTGTGTATCGACAATTATCCTACCTTACCTATATTTAGGTATGTTTATCCAAATCAAAACAAATCAACCATATGCTATTTATAACTGCTATACATTTTATCCATTATTTACACTACTATTTCATGATTAGCATTAGCAGATCTTTAAATCGAATTCATATGTTTCATGATATTACAGTAAGAGGACCACCAAGTTTTCTCATGACTTCATTGCTATTTTACACTCATGCCACGGATTAAACATCAGTCCAAAAAGTGAAAGTGAAAAATATATATATATATACACAAGTGCACATTTCATTTAGGAAATATCCGCTTATGATAGTTCCTATGAACATACATGCATATATACACTCCTATGTACAAATCTACAGGTGACGGTCTATTATTCAAATGTTGCAATTACAGTTTACACATTACGGTTTGTTCATGTACCAATGTGTACCATCATATCTTCGCCACTGTTCATACCCCAAGGTGTTTTTGTGTGGAGGTCAATAATATACCTAGACTCCAGCCTACGTAATTTCTTAAGTCTGTCCCCCCTTCTGATGTTATCGGGGACTGAGTCTAGGCTATAGCACAGTAGCTGATTGCGGTCACTTTTATGTTTTTCTGCAAAGTGTCTTGCGACAGGGTAGGCTCGGTCCACCTTGTCAATTGCTCTCATATGCTCTAGTATCCTGATTTTAAATGGATGTACTGTTCTGCCGATATATTGGAGCCCGCACGGGCACACTAGACAATACACAACGTAGAGTGTACTGCAAGTAATAAACTTGCTGATCTTTTTCACCATACCCGTATCTTGTATGGTGTATGTGAGAGCACTTTTGCTATTACTGCAAGCTTTGCACTTGTGACACGGGAAGAAACCTCTCATGCTTTTTAAGGTGTTCATTTTGGGGGGTATTTTCTCTAGGTGGCTACGTACTAATTGGTCACGAATAGACCTTGCTTTCCTGAATGTGACCAGGGGGAAATTCGGGACATCGTCACCTATAACATTATCCACTTTTAGGATATGCCAATTTCTTCTCAGCATATATTTCAGGTGGTTAGCTTCCGCTGAGTAAGGGGTGATTAATCTAAATTTGCCCGTTTCAGTTTTTTTATCTTTCCTCTCGTCTAGCAGACTCTCCCTGGTCATAGCTTTCACTTTGCACAGTGTTTTATTCAGTGAAATGGGATTATACCCACAAATGACAAATCTGGCCATACAATCAGTAGCTGCCTCATCAAAATCACAATCACGCGTGCAATTTCTTCTTAATCTTAACAGCTCCCCATAGGGGATACTTTGCACTAGTTTTGGTGGGTGGCTGCTGGTTGCGTAAAGTATTGAATTTCCAGCAGTGGTTTTTCGATACAACGATATTTCAATCTGACCCCCAATGATCTGCACTCAAATAGTCCACAGAACATGGGCTAATGGTACCTGTGAAATGCAGATTTAGATTGTTATTATTCAAGATTGTGATGTAATTGCGGGCAGTTTCTTCAGTCCCTTGCCAAATGATAAACAAATCATCGATATATCGATGCCATTTTATGACTCTACCACTTGACATGTCGTCCCTGTAGGTTCTGGGCACCTGCTCCTCCCACCAGCCAACGAACAAGTTCGCATAGCTGGGAGCGAAGCAAGTGCCCATCGCCGTACCAGATACTTGTTTGTAGTATGTAGTTTCGAAAAGGAAGATGTTATTGTTCAAACAAAATTGCAAGAACTCAATTAACATGCAGTTATGTTGAGCATATCTAATTTGTCTTTTTTTCAGATATACATTAACCGCCTCAATTCCCTTCGAATGTTCAATACAAGTATAGAGATTTGTTATGTCTGGGACAACAAGTAAATAGTCAGATTGCCATTGCATGCTTTGGATTTTAGTTAAAAAGTCCTTGGTGTCTTTCGCGTAGGAGGTTAACTTTCTTACCAAGCTCGCCAAGTAGAAATCAAGAAACTTAGAAACATGTTCCGTCAGCCCCTGAACTGAAGAAACAATAGGTCTTCCAGGGGGGTGCAGATTGTCTTTATGTAGCTTAGGGATATGATAAAAGGTTGGGCAAATGGGATTAGAGCTGCGTAAATACAAATGTTCTTCATCTCCAAGCATTCCTTTCTTATACCACTTATTTATCAGTTCATCATAGGCTTGGATACTTTGTTGGTATATTTTAAAAGTGGTTTCTTCATAACAGCTTGCATCCGATAACTGCCTCATTGCCTCTCAATGATATTCCTCCCTTGTTTGCACCACAACGTTACCCCCTTTGTCGGAGGGCTTTATGATGACAGTGTTGTCATTAGCCAATATTGTTAAGGCCAATTTTTCTTCCTGGGATAAATTTAATCCACCTTTCTCCATCTTCCGTTTCTTACGAAACTGTTGCAGATCTTTAATCATTGCCTCAGAGATTGTGTCCAGGGCATCAAATGGCATTTGCGGGTTGAAGGTAGAGCATGGTTTGTATGGACTCTGTTCTCTGTCCTGCTCAATACCGACATCCATTGCTCGTTGCACTATTTCTTGGCTGTTTAATTCATCTGTCATCACTTCATTTCTAAGATCTTCAAGTGTTTCAATTCTTGCAAGATCGTTGACTGCAAGACTATCTGTTGCTGTTAGTCTTGCTACTGGCTTTTTGCTTGTTTTCAAATGAGTCCTAATTTTGAAATACTTGTGTAGTTTCAACTTTCTCACGAAACTAAACAGATCAATCCTGGTCTGGGTATATTCCAGGTGTGAATCAGGGCAGAAGGTGAGGGTCAAACTTAGTACTTTGTTTTCCGCATCGGTTAGTGGTTTGTGTGTCAAATTTACCACTGTGAGATTGGTTGGTCCCGTTATCTCCTGTTGTTCCGTCTGCGGTTGGTCCAAGTCGCGCCTTTTGGCTTTCCTGCCACCGCCAGATCTTCTTGTCCTCCTGCCCTTGCATTTGCTTCTGGGGGCTTGTTTTTTCCTCCCCGTAGCCATGACTGCCGGATGACTTGAAATTTGGACTGAAAAGGAGTCTGTTTATCTGAGCCACTTGCCACTGATGCGGCTTGATCGTCGCTTGATTCATTACCCGTCAGATCAGACTCTGATGTTTCTACTATCCGTGTTGGTGCTGTTTTAGAACTTAGGGTCATATTATCAAGGGGGTTTATCTCCGCTTTTTTGGCTTTAAAAGCCAAGAAAGCGGAGATAAAATTATCTCCCTATTACCTAGCTGCCGCTAACACCAGTTAGCGACAGCTAGTAGGAGATAGCGACCATCTTGGGCCCCACTTTGCATGTCAGTGATATTTATCACTAATGAGATGCAAAGTGGGCGTGCCAAGATGTTAGCGACTGAAAACAGTCGCTAACATCGCTATCTCCTATTACCAACTTTTGGAGATATTCGCTCTAAGCGGGAATATCTCCAAAAGCTAACACCTGCCCTGAGCAGTTCATAGCCATGTTATCCAATGGGAGGTGGATAACATGGCTAAGAGCATTAGCTCGCTAATGCATGAATATCGCTGACTTTTCAGCGATATTCATGCATTGCGGCGATTTTTACCGCATTTGCGTTAAACCTTGGTAATACCAAGGTTTATTTGCGGTAAAAAGCGCCGCAGCGCTGCGGTAAATTTTTGTCTCTAACCAAGCAATAGCGATAATTATCGCTATTGCTTGGTAATATGCCCCTTAGTTCTTTCCTTGGGACATCGAATTTCTTAGCGTAAGTTAATACTCTGCCCTGAGTATAGTCCCTTTCATCTCGTTGAAACTTTTCTTGTTTACGCGTCTTGATTTTCTGCTCGTATTTCAATAATCTAGGTATCATTTGATCCATTGCTTCAGTTATTTTCTTATCATCTTCCTCCTTGCGTAGGTCCTCTTCCATCTGTTTAATTTCTGCAAAAGTTTTATCGCGGTCGCTCCATGCATATTTTACAAGCAGTCCCAAAGTGCCTTTGCAGTAGTTGGCTGTATGTTCCGCCCAGTCAGTCAATAATTGAGGGTCAGGGTTTTCATACGAAGGGACAGTATAAACATGCAATCCTCTTGGGACTCGGTCCACCTCGATATAGCCCTGCAGACTGGTAGCCTCCCACCATTTCCTGACTTCGCGCTCATACAGACGCTCCAATTTGGTCATAGTTTCATTAAATTTGCTTTTTGGTTGTTTGGGATCTGGTTTGTTAGATGGAGCTCCGCCCCCATTTGATTTTTTAAACATATCTTTGACATATCTTTTGGCAAACAACGCTCCTAGGAGTGACTGAGCTGCTGCGCAGTCAGTTGGATGCAGGGGACACTGTGGCACTCATATTATTGGATTTGAGTGCCGCTTTTGACACTGTCTCTCATACTGTATTACTGCAAGCATTACGATCTATTGGTGTGGCTGGGCCTGCCCTTGGATGGCTGAAGGACTTCCTGGAGAACCGCACATATCAGGTTTTTTCTTCCGCTGCAACTTCTAAAATCCACATTTCCCCTTACGGGGTTCCAGAGGACTCTATTCTTAGCCCCCTATTATTTAATATATATGTGAAACCGCTGGCTGACATTGCCACCGAATCAGGGTTGGCAATATTTTCATATGCTGACGACACTGAAATAATCTTTTCTCTTTCTGCTTAAAGGAGTGTCTAAACCCTCATCCCTTCATGCAGGGCTTTGTAAAATTTGCGGGTGGATGCAAACCAATTCACTAAAACTCAACGGGGACAAGACTGAGGTGCTAATACTGGGGAAGAACAAAGAACTTTTGGGCCCTCAACATTGGCCATCTGAACTGGGACCCCTCCCTCAGCCTGTTCAACAAGCACGTAACTTAGGTTTTATGTTGGATGATTGACTCTCGATGAAACATCAAGCCGTTATGGTGGCTGCAACCTGCTTTGGCATCCTTAAATGGCTCAGGAAGATTTTATGTATGTTGTCAGTCTCCACCCAAAGAACTGTTGTCCAAGCTCTTGACATCTCTCGCTTTGACTATGGGAACCTCCTTTTCCTGGGAGCCAATAAGGATGTCTTACACAAGCTGCAGGTTGTACAAAATGCTGCAGCCCGCCTACTTTGCCATATTCCGAAATCTGACTCTATTGCTCCCTCTCTACGAGAACTTCATTGGCTTAAGGTTGAAAGCCGTATTAAATTGAAGGCCTTAACCTATATGTTTAAAATTAAAACCGGCAAGGCCCCTGAATATTTAAATACCATTGTCCATCAAAATGTTCTAGCTCGTTCTCTTCGTTCATCCACTCAATCACGGTTCACGGTGCCTAGGGTGCGACTGACTCGCATGGGTGGTAGATCTTTTTCTTGCATGGGCCCTACTTTGTGGAATTCTCGTCCCTTATCACTTAAACAAGAGACTACCTTTACTCATTTTCGTAGGGCATTGACGACTTGGCTTTTTAATCAATAAAGTTCCCCCATTTCGGTCCTTCTGGTGAGCCAGGAAACCCTTGGGTAGCTGTGCGCCCTATAAATTAAAAAATAATAATATTAATAATAATAATAATTTTAATTATTCTGTTTGGAGAAGTTGATGAGAGACATCTCTTCATCTTCCACAGCTGGTTTTGGATATTTTTTGGGTGTTTTTAAGAAATTGCATTGGAGAAATGGCATCTGGTTCGCAAGCTCCTCATCATTCTTCAGATGAAGATATCTTGGAGGAAGATCCACCCAAGCAGAGGCCTGAATCACTGGTATGGAAATTTCTCACCTTTCCTGCCGGAGAAAAAAAAGGTCAATGCAAAAAAAGTCACATGCTTGCTGTTTGACAGGGCCCTGTCACGAGGCAGTGACAACAAATACTCCTGTGGAACAGCAAGTATGTATAAACGTCTGCAGACCATTAACCCGAAGAACCTGGCAGAGAAGAAATGAGGGGTGCAGCAAAAAATCCACCACCAGTAGACATTTGCCCAAAATTTGCTATTCTGCAGCAGCACTGCACTAAGTGCAAAGCCATCATCTGCTATGGTGAACAGTCAGTGGATGCTATTTGTGCAGCTCAACGGAACCACAAATGCAATTTTTTTTGTTGTCGTTGTTTTTGGAATGATGTTGAATTTCAAAAGCTAACTGTTTACATAGTTCCTTTTTTGTTCAATTTTTAAAAAGAACCCAAAAAATTACAAAATTGTTAAACAATTAAAAAAAATAGAAAACAAAAAACAAGAAAAAAACAGTTCAGAACTACCTTTTCTGGTTTAAAAAAAAATTGTAATTGTATGGCAATGTCTGAAAGTTTAGTTGGATGTATGTATGTAGCATGATTGACTGAAAGAATGCATTAGTACTGTATGGTGAATATATAGGGGTAGATATAGGAGGATGTGCAGCAGCGTGACACTGCAAGCCCTTTAGCCGCACCGCCGCGCTGCGGCACTTCTGAAGCACAGGGAAGTGACATATTTACATGAATATGTTGCAATTCTGTGCTCCCTCTGCACTAGCACACAAATTGCAGCCATGCAGTGACGCAGGCACCCTTGCACCATGGTGCAAGGATATCTGTGTCGTGGGGAGATTGTTTTTGGGCAAAAAGGGACTACTTTCTGCACAAAAACAATCACTAAAGGCATTTTCCTCCTTCAATGTCTGCTTGTTAATGCGGCATGCATTGAAAGAGGAAAAAACAAGGAGAAATGAAAACATTTCTCCTTGTTGTGCCTCGCTACAAAACCTTTAGGGTGATGCACTGCTCACATGTATCTACAGATTTACACTTTCTCGTAAGTCTTGAGATGTTTTATTCCTTGGGTGTTGTGTGGGAACAGACACAGCAACACCCATGGAACGTCCTTTCAACGCAAAGTGCTAGGTTTGAATGGGTTGCATTTTCAAGGAGAGGAAAAGCCACGCAGGGTGGCTTTTCCTCTCCTTGTAAATATGGAGGAGTCCCCAGCGCCATCAGTACGTTACAAAAAGTGACGTACTGGTGGTGCAGGGGGCTTGTAAATCTGCCCCATAAGTGCTTAGGTATTGGCAGAGTGATACAATAAGAACATAGTGCTGGATGGCTGATTGACACACTGCATGAGACTGACAGGAGGTATCCTAGGCTGCAGGAGTACTACTTCAGTATTTAGTGGAGTGTACCAATAGTATGTATCTTCTTAGAGGTTTGTAGGGATTGTGCATAGAATATTGTATGTGTACTTGTGTTGGTGCCTAGGCCATTCTATAAGAACATCACTAGTAACTAGAATGATTACAGTGCTGCAAAGAGAGTGCTCAGTTAATTTATAAGTGCTTAGGTATTGTCTCAATGAGCCATTCTGCAAGTGCATAGACAGCGACTGGGTTCCTAGAGTGCTAGTAGCTGACTGCAGGATAAGTTTATAAGCACTTATGGTTCTGCAGAGTGATTTGATTAGGACATGCTTCTGTCAGGATGATTGTAGGAGTGGACACAGACTAACAGTGTGATTCCAGACAAGCATTACTATTACCTGGACTTTTACAGGACTGACTCAGTAGTCTGCAAGGGGTTAAGGATCCACATACATTGTGCACATTTGACTTACCACTGCTTGTCTCAATGCCTGAGGCATTCTGCAAGTGCACAGACGGTGCCTCGGTTCCTAGAGTGCTAGTAGTTGACAGCAGGATACATTTATGAGCACTTATGTTTCAGCAGAGGGATTAGCTAAGGACATGCTTCTGTCAGGATGATTGCAGGAGTGGACACAGACTCAGTGTGATTCCAGACAAGCATGACTATTACCTGGACTTTTGCAGGACTGACTCAGTAGTCTGCAAGGGGTTAAGGTTCCGCATGTATTGTGCACACTTGACTGTACCACTGCTTGTCTCAATGCCTGAGTCATTCTGCAAGTGCATAGACAGTGACTGGGTTCCTAGAGTGCTAGTAATTGACAGCAGGATAAGTTTATAAGCACTTATGTTTCAGTAGAGTGATTAGATAAGGACATGCTTTTGTCAGGATGATTGTAGGAGTGGACGTAGACTCACAGTGTGATTCCAGACAAGCATGACTATTACCTGGACTTTTGCAGGACTGACTCAGTAGTCTGCTAGGAGTGAAAGGACTGCATACAGTGTGCAAATTTGACTGTACCACTGCTTGTCTTAATGCTTGAGTCATTCTGCAAGTGCATACACAGCGACTGAGTTCCTAGAGTGCTAGTAGTTGGCAGCAGGATAAGTTTATAAGAGCTTATGTTTCAGCAGAGTGATTAGATAAGGACATGCTTCTGTCAGGATGATTGTAGGAGTGGACACAGACTCACAGTGTGATTCCAGACATGCATGACTATTACCTGGACTTTTGCAGGACTTACTCAGTAGTCTGCAAGGGGTTAAGGCACCACATACATTGGGCACATTTGACTGTACCACTGCTTTTCTCAATGTCTGAATCATTCGGCAAGTGCATATAGAGTGACTGGTTTCCTAGAGTGCTAATAGTTGACAGCAAGATAAGTTCATGAGCTCTTATGTTTCAGCAGAGTGATTAGATAAGGACATGCTTCTGTCAGGATGATTGTAGGAGTGGACACAGACTCACAGTGTGATTCCAGACAAGCATTACTATTACCTGGACTTTTGCAGGACTGACTCAGTAGTCTGCAAGGGGTTAAGGGAACACATACATTGTGCACATTTCATTGTACCACTACTTGTCTCAATGCCTGAGTCATTCTGCAAGTGCATAGACAGTGATTGGGTTACTAGAGTGCTAGTAGTTGACAGCAGGATACGTTTATAAGCACTAGTTCCGCAGAGTGATTAGATAAGGACATGCGTCTGTCAGGATGATTGTAGGAGTGGAAACAGGCTCACAGTGTGATTCCAGACAAGCATGACTAGTACCTGGACTTTTACAGGACTAATTCAGTAGTCTGCAAGGGGTTAAGGGACCACATACATTGTGCATATTTGTCTTACCACTGCTTGTCTCAATGCCTGAGTCATTCTGCAAGTGCATAGACAGTGACTGGGTTCCTAGAGTGCTAGTAGTTGACAGCAGGATACGTTTATAAGCACTTATAGTTCTGCAGAGTGATTAGATAAGGACATGCGTCTGTCAAGATGATTGTAGGAGTGGAAACAGACTCACAGTGTGATTCCAGACAAGCATGACTATTTCCTGGACTTTTACAGGACTGATTCAGTAGTCTGCAAGGGGTTAAGGGACCACATACATTGTGCACATTTGACTTACCACTGCTTGTCTCAATGCCTGAGTCATTCTGCAAGTGCATAGACAGTGCCTGGGTTCCTAGAGTGCTAGTAGTTGACCGCAGGATACGTTTATAAGCGCTTATGTTTCTGCAGAGTGATTAGCTAAGGATATGATTCTGTCAGGATGATTGTCGGAGTGGACACAGACTCACAGTGTGATTCCAGACAAGCATGGCTATTACCTGGACTTTTGCAGGACTGACTCAGTAGTCTGCAAGGGGTTAAGGAACCGCATATATTGTGCACACTTGACTGTACCACTGCTTATCTCAATGCCTGAGTCATTCTGCAAGTGCATAGATAGTGACTGAGTTCCTAGAGTGCTAGTAGTTGACAGTAGCATACGTTTATACGCGCTTATGTTTCAGCAGAGGGATTAGATAAGGACATGCTTCTGTCAGGATGATTGTAGGAGTGGACACAGACTCACAGAGTGATTCCAGACAAGCATGACTATTTTCTGGACTTTTGCAGGACTGACTCAGTAGTCTGCAAGGGGTTAAGGAACCGCATACATTGTGCACACTTGACTGTACCACTGCTTGTCTTAATGCTTGAGTCCTTCTGCAAGTGCATAGACAGTGACTGGGTACCTAGAGTGCTAGTAGTTGGCAGCAGGTTAGTTTATAGGCGCTTATGTTTCAGCAGAGTGATTAGATAAGGACATGCTTCTGTCAGGATGATTGTAGGAGTGGACACAGACTCACAGTGTGATTCCAGACAAGCATGACTGACTCAGTAGTCTGCAAGGGTTTAGTGACTGCATACATTGTGCACATTTGACTGTACCACTGCTTGTCTCAATGCCTGAGTCATTCGGCAAGTGCATAGATAGTGAATAGGTTCCTAGAGTGCTAGTAGTTGACAGCAGGATAAGTTTATACAGACTTATGTTTCAGCAGATGGATTAGATAAGGACATACTGTAAGGATGATTGTAGGAGTGGACAGAGATGCTTTAGAGCCCTAGAACAGGTCAGCAGAGCTGCTCTAGAGCCAGAGAACGAGGTCAGCAGAGCCGTTGTAGAGCCAGAGACCCAGGTCAAGGGAGCAGCTGTAGAGCCAGAGAACCAGGTCAGCAGAGCTGCTTTAGAGTCATAGAACCAGGTCAGCAGAGCTGCTTGAAAGCCAGTGAAACCAGGTCAGCTGAGCTGCTTTAGAGCCAGAGAACCAGGTAAGCAGAGCTGCTCTAGAGCCTAAGAAGCAGGCCAGCAGAGCTGCTCTAGAGACAGAGGCCCATGTCAGCAGAGCTGCTCTAGAGCCAGAGACCCAAGTCAGCAGAGCTGCTCTAGAGCCAGAGAAGCAGGTCAGCAGAGCTGCTGCAAGCCAGAGAAACCAGGTCAGCAGAGCTGCTTTAGAAGTTGAGAACCAGGTCAGAGGACCTGCTTTAGAGCCAGAGAACAAGTTCATCAGAGCTCTTTATAGGGAGAGAACCAGGTCAGCAGAGCTGATTTAGAGCCAGAGAACCAGGTCAGCAGAGCTGCTCTAGAGCCAGAGAACCAAGTCAGCGGAGCTGCTTTAGAGCCATAGAACCAGATCAGCAGAGCTACTTTAGAGCCAGAGAACCAGGTCAGAAGAGCTTCTCTAGAGGCAGATAACCAGGTCAGCAGAGCTGCTTTAGAGGAAGAGAACCAGGTCAGCAGAGCTGCTTTGGAGCCAGAGAACCAGGTCAACAGAGCTGCTCCAGAGCCAGAGAAACCAGGTCAGCAGAGCTGCTTTACAGTGATAGAACCAGGTCAGCAGAGCTGCTTTAGAGCCAGAGAACCAGGTCAGCAGAGCTGTTCTAGAGCCAGAGAACCAGGTCAGCAGAGCTGTTTTAGAGTCATAGAACCAGGTAAGCAGAGCTGTTGTAGAGCCAGAAAAACCAGGTCAGTGGAGCTGCTTTAGAGCGAGAGAACAAGGCCAGCAGAGCTGCTTTAGAGCCAGAGAACCAGGTCAACAGTGCTGCTCTAGTGCCAGAGAATAATCTGCAGATCTGCCTTAGAGTCATAGAACCAGGTCAGCAGAGATGCTTTTGCGCTAGAGAACCAGGTCAGGAGAGCTTCTCTGGAGCCTAAGAATCAGGTCAGCAGAGCAGCTCTAGAGCAAGAGAACCAGGTCAGCAGAGCTGCTTTACAGTGATAGAACCAGGTCAGCAGAGCTGCTTTAGAGCCAGAGAACCAGGTCAGCAGAGCTGTTCTAGAGCCAGAGAACCAGGTCAGCAGAGCTGTTTTAGAGTCATAGAACCAGGTAAGCAGAGCTGCTGTAGAGCCAGAAAAACCAGGTCAGTGGAGCTGCTTTAGAGCGAGAGAACAAGGCCAGCAGAGCTGCTTTAGAGCCAGAGAACCAGGTCAACAGTGCTGCTCTAGTGCCAGAGAATAATCTGCAGATCTGCCTTAGAGTCATAGAACCAGGTCAGCAGAGATGCTTTTGCGCCAGAGAACCAGGTCAGGAGAGCTTCTCTGGAGCCTAAGAATCAGGTCAGCAGAGCAGCTCTAGAGCAAGAGAACCAGGTCAGCAGAGCTGCTGTAGAGCCAGAGAAACCAGGTCAGTAGAGATGCTTTAGAGGGAGAGAACCAGGTCAGCAGAGCTGCTCTAGAGGGAGAGAACCAGGTCAGCAGAGCTGCTCTAGAGCCAGAGAACCATGTCAGCAGAACTGCTTTAGAGCCATAGAACTGGGTCGGCAGAGCTGCTTTAGAGCCAGAGAACCAGATCAGCCGAGCTGTTGTAGAGTCAGAGAACCAGATCTGCAGAGTTGCTCTATAACCTAAGACCTAGGTGAGCAGGGCTGCTCTACAGCTAGAGAACCAGGTCAGCAGAGCTGCTTTCGAGCCAGAGAACCAGGTCAGCAGAGCTGCTTTAGAGCCAGAGAACAAAGTCAGCAGAGCTGCTCTAGCTGACACTGACTGACTAACACTGATTGACTGACACTGACTGACTGACACTGACTGACACTGATTGACTGACACTGACTGACTGATACTGACTGACTGACTGACACTGACTGATGCTGATTCACTGACACTGACTGACTGACACGGAATGACACTGATTGACTGACACTGACTGACACTTATTGACTGACACTGACTGACTGACTCTGACTGACTGACTGACACAGACTGACTGACACTGATTGACTGACACTGACTGACTGACACTGATTGACTGATACTAACTGACTGACTGACACTGACTGACGCTGATTGACTGACACTGACTGACTGACACTGACTTACACTGGTTGACTGACACTGACTGACACTGATTGACTGAAACTGACTGACTGACACTGACTGACTGACACTGACTGACACTGACTGACTACTCTCTTCTACTCACTCTCTACTACTCTCTACTACTCAATCTCTACTACTCACTCTCTACTACTCTCTACTACTCACTCTCTACTACTCTCAACTAATCACTCCACTACTCCCTCTACTACTCACTCTACAACTCACTCTCTACTACTCACTCTCTACTACTCCTTACTACTCACTCTCTACTACTCACTCTCTACTACTCTCTACTACTCACTCTACTACTCACTCTCTACTAATCTCTCTCTCTGCTATTCACTCTCTACTACTCACTCTCTACTACTCACTCTCTACCACTCACTCTCTACTACTCTCTAATACTCACTCTCTACTACTCTCTACTACTCACTCTACTACTCACTCTCTACTACTCTCTACTACTTACTATCTACTACTCTCTACTACTCACTTTCTACTGCTCACTCTCTACTACTCACTCTACTACTATCTACTACTCACTATCTGCTACTCTCTACTACCCACTCTCTACTCTCTATTACTCATTATCTACTCTCTACCTCTCTACCTCTCTCTCTACTACTCTCTACCTCTCAACCTATACCTCTCTACCTCTCTACATCTACACCTCTAGCCTCTCTACCTCTCTCTACCTCTCTCCACACGGATAGATATGCACAAATATATGCATATATATACATTTATATATATATATATATGTATGTGTGTATATATATATATACATAGATACATAAACATATATATATAATCTGCATATATATATATAGAAATACAAATATGAATGCATGCATACATATACATATACATATATGCATACATATGCATGTAAGGGACATGAACGTTTGAAAAACAGTAATAAAAGCAAAGCTAAAAAGCCACCTAATTACAAACAGAATTGCTTTAACAAACCAGTGCTTGTTTACTTTGGTTCCATCAAGAGGGAATTCAGATGTGTCACACATTTGCCATGCATTCTGAATATTAGCACTCTAGTTGCTTAATAGATCACTGTAGTAAAGCTACTGCTCACCAGGGAAGTATGCTGCTGGTATTGAATGTACATGTTTCAGTCTGCATGTCAGAATTTGATTTTAATGAAATAGAAGAGATTTTGAGAAGTCACGCAAAATGTGCCCTAATTTTTCTTTCTGCAGCACTAATCATACTTTCCATGGAAAATGAATCCCCTCATTTTGTTCCTTTTTAAATGAAATGTTTTAAGACTTACCACTTTATTCCAATGAAGATGGCTTCAGGTGTGCTATACATTTATCATAAGCAAGGCTGTTAGCACTCTAGTTGTTCTTTGGAACACTCTGGGAAGCTGCAGTAGAACACAAAGGAATCAACTGTCAGTCTCTGCCCTTGTTGGATGTACATGTTTTACTGAGAATGTCAGACTTAATTCTCACATGACTGAGAAAGATAATGTCTTACAGAAAATATGCTCTCAGTTTAGCTTATAGATCACCTTCCAAACCTCTGTGGGAAAAGTATGAGAAAATAGTTTTCTCTCAAACATGATTCATGATATCCTAGCAGAAGACTTTTTCACATGGTAAAATCACCTTAGAACACACCACAATTCCTAAAAAGAGTATGGTACCATCAACAAATGATTTATGATGTAACTAAAGTCTTAAAACCTTCTATTAACTGCAATGATTAACCTTCTATTAACTGCAATGATTTTTAATAAGGTGCTATGATGTATATTGGTCCCAAGATGGCTGCCAACACTTCTTTGATGAAGTGCTGACAGCCAATCAGATCTCACAATAAGATGTGTCGTTATGCTCTGCCCAGATATATATGTATTTTTTTCCTTTAATATCTAAAAAACTACTGAACAGATTTACACCATTTAACCAAAAGGCAGGAGTGTGAACCAAGGACTACCTCTTGGCCAAATTTGGTGTAATTCTGTTCTGCAGTTTGGGCTGTATCTGCGATTAAAGGTTCCTATGGAAAATTGCATTGGGAAAACACGTTTTGGGACCCCCCTTTTTTCTCGACCCCTGCTTGACAAATCACCTCGAGACTTTTAGGATAGGAGCGGACCAGAGCTGACCATAAGTTTTGAAAATTTCGCGAAGATTCCTCGACCGGTGCCAAAGGTATTCCAAATAGAATGTTGTGGATTTCCTATGGAAAATAGGTCCTAACTATAACTACATACTGGCGACTGCCAGTAGGTAATATATATCCTGTATGTGCATAAAACTTTAAAAAAGTTTTCCACAGCACTAAGGCCAATAAATGGACATATTTGAAATATGAGTGGTTCTTGGCTCAGTTTCAGTGACGGTACACAAAAGACTGCTCGCAACAACCTAAGCAGCCTAACCAAATATTTCAGTCATCGTCTGATACACCCAACAATAGGATAGCAGACACCCTTAGGCAAATCATCTCCATTATTATAATATAATATATACAATATAATATAAATACTACTAGTAGGTGGCGGCCTAGATCTTTAATGCCAAGACGCTGCGTGGAGTACAGTACTCACTCATGTCAATCATGAATCTCAGCCGTGATCACCCTGGTCAAGAAGTTGCCAATGAATCAATGATGAAGTAGTGTGCCTCAGGCCTGAAGGGCAATGAGGTCAGTCAGAGCTCTCCTGACTGGGGGCTCCCGACTCAGTTCCCAACTCTCTCTCTCCACGACCACTCCCTTCCTTGTTTGCAATCAGCAATAGCCTGAATGCACAAAGAGGGGAGGGAGAGGGAGAGAGAGGCTGAGCTAAGGCAGAAATGACCAATCACTGCACGGCTTCACAATAAAGCCATGCAGTGACTGGTACTGATGCTCCCCATGCTCCTTTGGACATTCCCAGTCACAAGCTCTGCGTTCTCTGCCTAGTGACACAAGGTGCCAATCCAGGTGCTGTAAAGCAGCGCTTGGATTGGCCTGGGCAAGTCAACTTGCCGCTCCTTAGGAAAGCAGGGGGCTGCGCCTTCGATCCTGCCCCCGGCTCAATAAATTGTACTGGCAAGACTATAGATTGCACATGGCGGGCTGGCAAGAAAAAGTCACCCGGCCAACCCAACATGCATGTTTTACAATTCTGCCACTGCTCTAGCCGGGCTAAGTATGACTTCCCTAATTTCGCCCCCTAAGCCTGCCGCAGGCAGTCTAATTAAAGTGAGGTCTCTGGTAAGAACCGACCAGCTACTGAGACAGCTGACAGCTGCAGGTGGAGATTTTCTGTAAAGTAATACTTTAAACTGCATGGTGCCTGGGGCAAAATAATCAGTGGGGCAACGCTCATACACCCACACAAAGGAACAGCCCCTGTGTTTAACCCTCAATAATGGTGATATATGCAAATCCAAATGCACTCAGTAAAATTCGTATGACCAAGTTTGTGGTATTGACACATATATGCAAGTGGCTTCTTTCAAGCAAGTGAGATTGTAAATATCTAAGTGTTGCTGTGTGTTCTGATGTCCAACATGTAGTGAAATAATTAGGGTTTAATAATGCATAAGGAGGTTTTATGCACTGAGCATATTTCAGGTTTGTATGTTCTGCCAAAATTAAAAAACCCTAACAGAGACTGCAATTTTTTAAGTATGTTAAGAGGTTGCAATTAAGCACTTTTCTTTAAAATATATATATTAGACTTTTTAAAGTTGAATGTAGAGCCAAGTTGAGCAAATCCGAATATTATGCAATCTACTCCGGCTAAATGGGGTGTAATTTCTTGTCTATCAGGTAGATATCATCTATGTAGAACAAAGCATCAGGGTCAACGTCATGAAGGATTGACACAATTTGCGCAGCAAAACCTCCCAGGCTATTCTTATAGCCCATAGGAAGTCATGCATAACACATTTTAAAACCCAGGGCGCTAAAGGAGGAGCAGTCTCTGCTCTCAGGGGTCAAACTGAAAAAGCTGTTGGAAATGTTAAAAGTGGTTTTGTATTTTTCACGCACTACATTGTGAATGAGCGCCATACCAAGTGTATTTTTGTACTTCAAATATGCGTGTATGACGGTTTAAATGTCTGTATTCTAAGACAATGCGATAGGAATGATCTGGTTTCAAAACAGGAAAAAAGAGGATTATTCATTTGAGAGACACATGGTTCAATTACTCCCTGGTACTACAGTTGGAAAATAATTTCTTTAGTATCCCGTTTAATAGTTTATTGTGGTTGTACCTGTGGGGTAGACCACATAGGAATGATAGGATAAAGGGAATCTTTATCTCAACCAACATGATTAAGATAAAGTGCATTGGCCAATTCCGATGTATAAGCTTGTTTGACTTTGTCAAGGACAAGGTGTGATAAAAAAAGAAGGTAGAATTTCATCCACTCCTTAGGGGGATGCAATTACAAATGGTGGGGGCCAATCGGCCTCTTCCAGTAAAATGTCGCAAGACGCAGGTAGTTTGTCCCAGAATATTGCTTTAATGGTGCTTTTAACTTCACCTTCAAAGTGAATGTCTAAGTGATGTATTCTATCTGGAGGGGCTACGTGGGTGTCTGTGGAGTCAACTGTAACAAATGTTTCAGTTGCTTTCGCTACCAGAAACTGGTGGAATTACTATTGTGACTTCTGCCACGCTGTCAAGGAGAATCACCGCCAAACTTCTGTTCAGGAGGAGGGTTCTCATCGTCTGTGGCATATTTAGCAGTTAAGGCTCCAACTTTCTTTTTCTGCAAAGGAGCTTTATATGGAGAAGGCCTGTCCTCCTTCTTTATTTTCATGTCAGCACTAGCATTGTGTCTAGCTTTTTGGTTTTACATACTTTTCTTGTCTGCGTTCCGATCCTCCTCCTCTGTTGTACTGCTTGTCAGACGATTCCTGAAAGGAATGTGGAGAATGTGTATCCGGAACCTGGTAATAGTCTGGAGTTTTAATTTTAGTGTGATCGCGAAAATGTTTGTGATTGGCTCTTTGTCATGGCACTCCCATTGAGGGAGTGCCATGACAAAGAGTGTAACTGTTAACATTAATAGTATCCCAGGTGTTGAAATCAGCTAGAGTGGGAACCAGTCTAGTGGGTAAGCTCATAGTCAACATTCTGTGCTTGTCTTGTAGTCCTGTAAGGAAAAACATAGCTTTAAGTTGATCAAGTATTCTGGGAAATCGAAAATGGAATTTTTTAACAATTAGATGGTCTTTTGCCCATAACTGAATGAACAATTACAGGACTTATAACAGGCACTGCAGGCTATAATGGAGTTAATCAGGCTCAGGAAACATATATATTATAATTATAGTGAGTTTATTAGAGGCTAATAATGTACGCAAAATAAATTGAGTTACACATCTATATAAGACAAGAAGAACATTGTATAAACCTTGTGTCGGCACAGGATTTAGATTGGCTAAATCAAGGTGTGGTTTATATCCAGCTAATTGTGGCCAAGTAGCTCTCTCATTACTGAGAGGGCTCATACGAACTGGCCCAGGAACATGGGGAAGGGCACTTTTAAACCAGGTCAGGTGCTCCCAGACTGTCAGAGGAATTTCAGCAAGTGCATATGGTCTATATGCAGCAGATGCTGGTGGTGTAGTGTATGTACGAAAAGTATTAGTGTTACCAACCACACCTGGAATTGTGACCCAAGAATAAAAGACTTCAAAGTGGAACTCTGCGTCCACTTCAACTACAAAAATTACTGGAGCTCCTGCATTAGGGACTCCATGCTGTCTTAAAAGTGCATAGACGGCTGGTCAGCAGTTAGCTGCAATGGCAACAGGTTAAGCCCTAATTAATTTAAAGAGATTTAAAGTGTAGCACAAATAGGTCATAACCTTTTAGTATTCAAGCTTGAAAACCCAGCAGAACTAGGTGTTTCCTAAAAACTGTGGAGGATTAATCCCTAACACCACAGAAGACTCTGATAAAAGGTGTGAGGGTATTGTGAACAAGCACAAATACTTCTCTAGCGTCCTGGAAGCAAGTACCTGACCAAAACATTGGCATCGCCTTGTTGCAGAGATTCTGTACAAGAACAGAACTATGCTTGGGGCCACAGAATATCATCATGTAGGGACTGAGACACCATACCACCTCAGTATAAATGAGCCAGAGTCCAACTAGCTATAGTGCCTCATTTGCCCTCCTAACCTTCCAGAGAGACAAGTGATTTGGCATCCAGAACACAACACTCTTGACACTCTCAGGGAACACTGTAACAGGAAACACCCTTTTGCTCTCTCACAAGTTCTTGTCCCAAGTAGGATAAATAAGAGACATGAAGGAAGTTTATAATATTTATTTAAACTATCATGCTGTAATATGCAGTATTTGGCCAACAAGTAGACAACAAATGCACACCAAAAATATTGTTAGCATGGTTAATTAACCATCTATCATAAACAGCTCTACCATATTATAAGACAGATTACCCTAAACCTGGGGGTTGGCGGAATTTGCTTAGTCGCGTTACGCAAATGCCACAAAACAGCAACAAAATCTCTGCGAGAATGCGTAATTATGTGTGCTCGCAGAATTTCTTGTTCTGCCCGTTGAGGTGACAGGAGCATCTTGCCAGAATGAATCCTGCCCTGTGTATTTATCGGTCGTGGCTGAAAAATACATGACTGACTGAAAGACCATTATTTACAAAAATTTTAACGCGGACATTTTCGCAACACAATGTGACACAAAACACAGCACAAATTTTACTAATAATTTGAAGCACTACAGTGCATCGAGTCTCGCGAGATGCCCGCTCAACCTTCATTAAATAAAGGCCAAAGTCGCCAGCATGGCACAGGCGCAGATCGCGGCCATGCCTCAAAGGCTTATTATGGCCCTGATCATGTCCTTGTGTTACACTTATACAGAGAACACCAGCAAAGCGCCACTTCGGAGATTTGCGCTAACTGGCTCTTCCTGCGTGATACCCAGAGAGCCCGCCTTGTCACATTGGGCACATTGCTCTGTTACTCCACCTTACCTTTTCACAGATTTCCCTCAGTTCTGATGGAGCAGCTATTTGGTTATTTTTAGTTTAGGTGACACGTGTAAGACTGCTTTCCAGAAGCTTCATCCAAAGTTTTACTGACCTTGTCTATGGGACAACCCAGTGGCCCTGCCTGTGCCACCCTGTATCAAAGGGCCCAGTGCGCCTGTGCAGACACGGCATAGACAGAAAGGGAGAGAGAGAAGAGTGAGGAGGAGAGAAAGAGAGCATGAGAGGAGGGAAACACTGTGTATGTATATATGTGTTTGAGAAAGAGAGGGAGGGTGAGAGAGAGGGGAGGAGAGAAAGAAAGCACAAAAGGAGGGAAACTGTGTGTGCGTGTGTGAGAGAGAGGGAATGAGAAGGAGAGAATGAGAGCACAAGAGAAGAGAGAAACACTGTGTGTGTGTGTATTTGTGCATGTGAGAGAGGGGGATAGAGTGAGGTGAAGAGATAGAGAGCATGTGAGAGGAGAAACACTGTGTGTGTGAGAGCGAGACAGAGTGAGGAGGAGAGAAAGAGCAGAGAGAAGAGGGAAACTGTGTGTGTGAGAGAGAGAGGGAGGGAGAGTGTCAGTGAGACGGCCCTAGCGTGACAGCGTATACGTCTGAGCACACCATCAACGTCTTTTGAGTTGCTTCAGTGTTTTAAGTATGCCTCTCTGAGGGCATTAATGTGCCTGTGTTCACATGCCCATGCACTGGACGATCGTGCCTGTATGCATGTGTGAGTGCCCTACTGAGCGTCAGGGTACAGTCCTTAGAGATTCAGTGTGAAAGACTGAGTGTTCCAGTGTAAATGAGTCAGTATGTGGGTGTGCGTGTTCCGGTGTGTCATTGTGCAGGTTTGGCTGTATGACTGTCCTTTTCTGAGAGTGCCAGGACGGTGTCCTGCATCTTTTGTGTCCACGTCTGTCAGTGTACGCGTAAGAGGTTGGCTCATGTAGGACGTGAACTTTGGTGATGTCTACCCTGGAAGCGCCTACCCCTTGTCACCACTCAGTGTCAAGGTAAGACTTACAGATATAAATAAAGCAGGTGTCCGAGTTGAAGCTCAAATTCAGTGTAAGCGCTTCCTGTTGAGGTTTAATTTTTGTGACAGGAGCATTGTGCCAGAATGAATCCTGCCCTGCGTATAAATCCAAGAAGATGCCACCGTTTTGTGCAATACATCTACTGAGGTATTCTGTTCCACCATGGATCGCGGAATTTTCGGTAATTCTGCGTTGCGCGCCCAATGTGGAATTGCCAACATTTCGTAAATTCCGCGAGGGGAACGGAATTTCTGCCCACCCCTACCTAAACCCCATCCCTCTGTCTACTGAAGCTAAATGATTAGACATCAAAGATATCTGGGATGAGTGGCAGACCCTGTAACTTAACATGCATAGATGGATGTTCTACATCTCAGTTGATGCAGTAATCTTGCTTCAAGAATCAAGCTCAGTGTGTGTTTTTTGAACTCCTGTCCTCAGCTATATGACAAGACATGTGTGCTCACAAACAGCAGCTGCATTTTCTTTTTATGTCTAGGTACTGGTGTCTGACCAGACACAATAGCAAGGGCCATTGTTGTTTGACCTGATTATGGTGTTCAGACTATGCAGGTTCCGTGTGAAAGCCTGATTTGGCTCAAAAGCAAGTGTGTTTATGTAGTAACAAGTGCAAAAGAAATGCGGCCTACAACATGCACAGTTAGACTAACATAGAAACAACAGCAATGGGCCATGCAGGAAACGCATGACAGGGAGGGCATTACTTCTTGTGCAATTCTTCCATAGAATAGCGAGAGCTGGATTTAATTGATCAAAGCAATGTATAAGGGGAGACAGGCAACTTTGTTGGGATAGGATGTTCTATATATCTCCCGGTGCAAGTGAAATGATAAAGCCATAGACCACTCCTGGAATGTATATTTCAGGATGATAAAAAAAGATGCTATCTTTAGCAGGAGTAGTTGTTGCCAGAGCTCCCCATGATGGCAAACCAGCTTTGGTGAGGACTCTAGACACTGATTTCCTAAACCCCTCCAAATGTGCCACATATGTTTTTCAATGGGAAGGTACGTGAAATGTTCACATCCACAAAGACAATATGGAAGTCAATCTCCATCTTTGATGTACAATATCTAAGTCCTCACAGAGGACTTCAGTCCCACATTGCGTTCCCTGGTGAATTTTATCGGACCTATTCATCTTCACTTGTTGGTAAATTATACATGCAAGTCCACTCACACTTTTGAGTAACTTTACTGTTTTGACCAATTAAGAAGGTACCAGTGTAAAGTTACACAAAAGTGTAGACTTACATGTTTCCAAGCTCTGAAACAGGGGTGAAGTAACATTTACAAGTGTAAGTTACTGCTGCAAAAAAGAAAGAGTTGTAAGTGTAGTACCACACAATGCCAGCCACTGATATTGCAACACATTCCCATGGAAAATAATGGAGGTATGGGCTAAAAATAAAACCCTGAATGTTAAATTAATTCAGCATATTTAAAATAGTTAACAATACAAATGCATTTACTATATTACATTTATGTAAATAAAACATATTTATGATTTAAATATAAAGAAAGTACAACGAACTTTCTTAAAGTAAAAATGTATGTGACTTTAAATTTCAATAAATGATAATTAAATTCCTTTTAATTAATTCTACTTGCCATTTTAATATACATTAATGCTTTTAGTAACTTTAGGTGGGAATTTACATTTAATTTTAAATTCAACAAAATAATTTTCATTTCATTAATTTCAATACCTTCAATATTTAATTAACAACTAAGTTAACATTTCTGTAGCATTTTCATTATTTCTAGATTTTAAATAAATATATCTTTTTTTAACAATTATATTTATTATAAAATATTTTACTAACTTTTTCCAATTTAGTAAACTTTTTAACTTTTCTTTATACCTCACCATATGAAAATCTCTTCCCAGACAGCTGAGTTTCTAATGGTAAATAGTAGGGAAAAAAAACTTTATTTCACTTGAAAGAATTTGTTAAATGTTTCATTTTAAACAATAATGTAATTTTTTTTTATATATTTACTTTAAGTGTAGCACCTCACAGGACAAACAAAAGCTACAGCAATTAATTTTGAACTAAATCTTTCATTGATTTAAATATATTAAATTAAATTAAAATAAATCTACTTAAGTTTGAAACATAAAATACATTTCCGCCTAATGTGAAAATGCTTTTTGATGCATTAATAAATATTAAAAGGGATATATAGCATTAACAGTAATTTCATTATATTTTAATAGAAATAATGTTAATGTTACATTAATTTATTGAAGTAAAAAAGGGCTCTTCAAATATTTTATAATTATATAATAACCAGGTATTATTTTTTTCTTTTTTTACACATTAAAATATGTTTATTTATTATTTATATGTTTAACTATTTTAAATAAAGTAATTTCGCAATATTTCCTAAAGAGTTTTATAACCTTTATTAGATATGGAGTCTGTGAATAGCAATGGGCTTACTCCTTTGTGGGGCTCTGCACATACCTCCCTAAACCCCTCCCTAACCTTCCTTAAATCTCTTCTTGCTTGGGGCGTGGCTTTGCCGAGCTGCAGTATGGTCGCCTTCTAGAGGGGCTCTGCAGGCCAGGCTCATATATCCTAATATATTGCCATGCTTAGTTCGGAATCCATCACTACAAAACAGAGGCAGTAACTCCAGAATGCTGTCTGCTATATTTGAGTAAATTTGCCGGTGAGAAAGTGAGGCTTAGGTTGATTTATCGGACCCGACATGCTGGGGCCTGGTACGAGTGGCAACATGGCTGCCGAGTATCACCAAGCAGACTAAAGCAGCTGGGCTTACCTGGGCCCCCCTCTGCTTCAGTGGGTGGCTTGTGGGAGCTAGATCACCAGCGGCTGCCAGCCTCTGGTCCCGTGGGGCGACTAAGCTGCTGTGTGCAGAGCGGTTGTACCTGCCCAGCCACCTAGACCCAGAGGCTCCAGCGAAAACAGAGGGTGATGCCGGAGCTCCGGTGAAGGGGCCCCTGCCAGTCTGATTCCAAGAGGCAGTAACGAGAGCACCCAAGTCAACGATGTGAACTGGCTGTCGATGGACATGACTCCAGACTGGACTGCAGCGGTGCAGCGGAGCCGCTCAGTGTGGTGAGTACAGATGTGGGTCGGGGGCCCGCAGCCATGCACACTTTCTGCCGACTGGGCCTTGCCCCACTAGGTGCCTTGTTAGGGCTTTGTTTGGGCTGGTGGGGTGTGTGCTTGGGCTGGTGCTCTACCAGACACCGCCCGGGCTCCCAGGCTGTGGTAGAGTTGTGCGCTGAGGTCTCCCCATGAGAGTGTTGGGGCGGCGGGCTGGCCTACGTCCCCTCCCAGTGCTGTGCAAATAAGGCAGGGAACTGGGGTTTGGGACCCAGGGGCTGGTCCTTCTGCACCTTCTCAGGGACTCACCCGCATATAAACTGCCCTAGATCTGCTGGTGCTGTGTCCTCTTCAACAGTAGGCCTTGAGCTGTTTGACACTTCAGGCTGTGGAGTACCATCCACTGGGGCTTAGTGCTAGCACACCAATGACAAACGCGGTGGCTTCCTGGTCAAAGCAGTGACAGATTGAAGCATACAGGACCACTGTGTGCCACAGAAGTGGCAATATAGGCAAGCCCACGTTGCCCTGCACTGCTTGTGAGCCACCTGGCACTATGGGGAAGACTGACCCCAGACAATCTAAACTCCCATTCAAAAATAAGAGCCAAACCCGCATGACTTACGCGGGCTCAGAGCCGGACATTGACCATGGCTCAAAGACTCTGGGGAAATCGAGAGGAAGACCTATGCACCATATTGCTTGATGTGTGCTTATGCATTTAAACCAGAGACAATAAGAGTGATGTACAACAAGTCTAAACAGGGTTGAAAAACGAGTTGACACTCATGAAGTCCGCCAAGATACCCTAAAGAACAGATTTTCAGACACCGAAGACTTCCAAGCTGAATCTAGGGAACAACTACTTAATATGGAAAAGGTACTGGCGTCATTAAAACAAACAACGAGGACTTAGAGGCGCTTTCGATGCGCAACAATCTCAGAATTATTGGTCTGCCAGAATCCACCGCCATCCCAAAAATGGAACCATACATAGAAAACCTACTACTAAAACTGTTTGGGCTGGCACTTTCATCAGTCATGATACTCGAATGTGCACCACGTCCCATAATTGCATGCCTTCTGAGACAGAGATGCGATTCTCAGAGCCTCTAAAGACCAAAGCCCAATAAACCACCAGGGAAACTCCCTCTCCTTTCAGGATTACACCCCAATGGATGCAGAGAACCTGCACCGGCGAAACACATCCTAAAAAACGTCTGCATCCCGCATGCCATGCTATACCTGGTCAAGCTAAAAATAACGCACAAAGGAAAATCGCATTTCTTCACCGACGTCAAGGCAGCCCTAAAGTACACCAAGCATATCTGCACAAAAAGTCATCTCATCGCCCCTCACAGCAAACTGAAGCAAAACAGAACCTGAGGAAAAATGACTGATTTGATTATTCTGTTTTCGTGAGTTGAATTGTTAGGCCGCATGTGCAATTTTACAAGGTATAACATTTCTGGTTGCTAGGACCGATAAGTCAGGGGTTAGCCAATTCTTCTGGCTCCACATTTACAAAACTTTCACATTTGGCAAATTCCTGGCAAACTGTCATTGCCTGGCCACCCTGCCATTAGGTGGGACCTATCCCGACGTTCCAAGCCCCATTGAGAGATCTCCCATGTGTTTTTGCTTTTTGTTTAAGGGGGGACTACAGGGTGGGGAGGGGGTAATATGTCACAACCTTATTGGGAGGTTGGTGTGAGAGGTGGGTGGGTCAGGGTGTTCACAAAATTCTCAGACATACAGTTGTTAACTATACTGAATATGCTCACAGTGGACCACAATTTGTATTATCTAAAAGATACTTCCAAATCCTGCTTGAAACTCCAAGGTTATGCTAGTAGAATAAATTGTCTGTTTTTTCTCCAATGTGCACTTTTACCACACATGTAATACACTATACAACATAACAGCTGAATTATTACTGAGGCTAAATTCCTTACCTGGAACATCAGAGGGCTCAATGGCTCTAGAAAATAGAGATTAATGCACACACACTTAATCAGACACCGCATCAATGTGTGCTCCCTGTAAGAGACGCACTTGAAGTGTGGCACTGACTCCAAACTGCACAACAGATACTGGGGGGGAGATACACTCAGCTCCGTACTCTAATTATGCAAGAGGAGTATTGGTGTTGATTAGGAGTGGGCTGGAATGGATAACTACTCATACGCAGATTGACTCAGAGGGGCGCTATGTTATTTTAAGTGGAAACTTAATGTCCACTCAGGTTACCCTAGTGGCTATATATGGTCCATATGTGGATGACCCACACATTTTTCTCACCGCATGTGCAAAGGTACTAGCAACGGTAGGTGACACGGTCATTTGGGACGGGGATTTAAATGCAATCCTACAAAATGTAGTGGACAGGGTTGGTTCCACTCGCAGTCCACATCCAAGGGCAACTCAACAACTAAACACCATTATCCTGGACCACAGCCTTATTGATATCTGCTGTAGCAGGAAGCCAGAAGCCAGGGAGGGCACATGGTTCACTTCACATCACAGTGCCTGGTCCAGACTGGATTATTGACTTGTTATATGTGACATTGCATCCTGGACGATAGACGTACTGCACCTACCGCGCAAACTCTCTGACCATGCCCCGGTCTTATTGCGCTGGGTAATACCACAATCTCTACCCTGTGCGTTCAGTTAGTGCCTCCCACCATTCACTCTGTTAGACACTGCATTTAGAGAGGAAGTCAGAATTGAACTCACCCAGTTCTTTTCCACAAATGAAGGGAGGGTAGACTCTCCCTCCACCTTGTGGGAGGCTTTTAAGGCAGTTATAAGAGGTTTTTGTATCTCCAAGCAATCAGGGGTCTTGAAGTCCAAAGGAGCAACATTATCAAAGCTGGAACAGGACATTAGGTCCACAGAACTGCTGTTATATCAGCCAGGGGTATCTACACACCTTTCATCCCTGCAGGAGAAAATCTCAGAATTCGAAGTGGAGGTGGATAGAGTGTCCTGCTTCCTGGGGGAAAACGCGAAAGTGCGCAGTGATTGAGAAGGTGACAGGCCGGGCAAGGCCCTCGCAAATGCACTCAAACAACACACATCCGCAACGTTCATAGTTGAGCTACGTGATGATGACCTAACTACCATCACAGGACAACAAGTCACACATACGCATCCCACTAGATTCTATTCCTCATTATTTACGGCCACGCAGAGCGCACCTCACCCTGAGTGGGACATATTTAGACTCCATTGAGCTGCTTTGGCTCAGCGAAGCCTATATGGCCTATCTAGATGAACCATTTTCAGTGGAAGACATAATGCAGGTGATAAGTAGCTTGCCAGGTGAAAAAGCAGCTGAGCTAGATGGGTTGATGATTTCATTCTATGAGACATACTGAGAAGAGCTAGTGCCCCAATTACTAGAAGTATATCATGAATCCTTAGAGCGTAGCTCCCTGCCACCCACTATGCGGGAAGCAATGATCATCTCCCTTCTAAAACCCGACAAGAAAGCAAGGGCTAGATGTAGGTAACTTAGAAATACTGATTCCTAAATACCGAATTTTACAAATACATTTCATATTTAGGTAATGATTCGGTAAAAAATACTGAATCGTTAACATTCATCATTACCGAATCGGTAATACCGATTCGGTAATAGGGGATACCTACCAATTCAGTCCTATGGGCCTGGAGGCCCATAGGAATGAATGTGAGGACATTCGGTATTACAAATTCGGTATTACCGAATCGGTAATACCGGGAGGTATTTCAAGGGTGCCATGGTGTCCAAAGGACACCCTGTTGCACCCCTGAAATGTGCATGTGTGCACATGTGGCACTCATGCATGCCCTAAGGGCATGGATGTGTGCCACATGGCAAATTTCAAAAAGCAAAAAAATGCTTTTTGAAAGGAAATCACTATTTACCACCAACTTGAATTTGGAGGTAAATAGCGATTCCTTAAGGCTGAGGTGCACTGTTTTAAGTGCTACCTACATTGCATTTAAGGAATCGGTATTACCAATTCCTTAAATGCAAGGCCATAAGGAATCGGCATTAAGGAATCAGTATTTACCGATTCCTTAATACCGAATCCCCCTACATCTCAAATGCCTAAATACCGGTCGGTAACACTGAAATTTACCGAATTTCTGCGTTATCGACCGGTAATTAGCCACCTACATCTAGCCCCAAATCTTTGTGACTCATGCAGACCACTCTCTTTAATTAACGTTGATGTTAAAATTCTTGCCAAACTGATTGCTACAGAGTTCAGCCGCTCCTACCACTTATTGCCTGGTCAAACCAGTCTGGTTTCATTCCAGGCAGATCCACAGCCTATAATCTACAAACCTTTTTTGCTACTGTTCACCAGATCGACCTTCAATTGCCTTCCTTCACAGAATTCCTTGATGCTACCAAAGCGTTTGATTCCCTGGAGTGGCCATTCCTATTTACCATACTACCCAGGCTGGGATTCAGTCCCAATTTCATAAAGCTTATAAGCCTTCTCTATAATAATTTTAAACCCACAGAACACCTAAGAGCAAACGGACCATTATAGGAACCATTTTCTATAACATGTGGCACCAGACTGGGCTGCCCCCTTTCACCGCTGCTATTCGCAGTGGCGTTGGAACCCCTAGCTGCCAGACTACGTCAGCACCAAAACTCTTGCAGGCTAGGATTCACAGATAGGAGTCTAATATTCTCAATGTACGCCGATGATATCACACTCTACATTCGTAAACCTGAACCCAGTTTTGTGTGAGGTTCTCCAATTTGGTGGAATGTCTGGCATAAAAATCAACTGGTCTAAATCATCACTCCTGCCATTAACCGAAGCCCCATTAAAAACTGAATTGGAATTCCCGCTTACATGGGCTGATGGTGCTGTGGAATGCCTAGGGGTGTGGCTCAGCACAGATATGCCAGAAATCTGCTGCATGAACTTTGGCAGACTGCTGAACTGGTTGGAGTGCAAATCGAAAGTCTGGTCAGCCCTACCACTGTCCCTGGCTGGTAGAATTGCCATAACAAAAATCATAGCCCTCCCAGAATTCCCATATTTATTTGCAAATATACCCATCCACCTAACTCAAGTTTTTTTCAAATCTCTTTGCTCCATCATAATTGCCTTGATGTGGGCTGGAAAGCAGCCACGCATGAGTTAGGAACTGCTGACACGTCTGCTCTCATGAGGAAGGCTGAGTCCTCCTGACCTCAAACTTTATGCACTGTGTGCACAAGCTCAATATTTTCATTTCTGGGTACATCCTATCCCATTTCAGCCACACGTGCAAATCGAGAAAGACGTTGCAGACCACATTCCTCTACATGCCGCTATGTACAAGCCCTATCATAGAACGACTAGTGAAGTGAATACGGTTGAGACTCTGCGCTGGGCTTAGGAGGGTCTCAGGAAATGCATTGGGAGCCCGTTGCTATGCGCACCTTCTACCCCATTAGCACACCATCCACGTTTCCCTTTTCTTCAAGACAGTAGCACCATAATGCGTGCCCGCAATATGGGCCTATCCTTGTTAGGTGACCTATACCCACAGGATACATTCCTAGAGATGCCGCAAAAACCAAGAGGTTGATAATACCTATCCTGGATTTACTCCTGCACTATCAACTCAGAGCAGGCTGCAAAACATTGCATTCCTCCTTCCCATCAGCTCCTGCTACTATGCTGCTGCTAGAGCACATACTTGTTACCCCATCTCCTCGAAAACTGATCACCAGGCTATACAACCTCACGTAGTCAAACACCCCATTTGTCGCCCCGAAGGCTCGGTCGCAGTGGATCTGAACGATTCGCCTACAGAAAAACAATGGTCATTCTGTTGCTCCCAGCTTAGACACCTCTCCCCAAACTACAAGTTGAGACTTATTCATTTTAAATTTATACACAGGGTGTATCGCACCCTCTTGCAATTACACAAATTAGGGCTACCCCCAGAGGCGAGATGCTGGAAGTGCAAGCAAGATAATGCAACCTTCCTGCATGTTGCGTGGGACTGCCCATTTATAGCCAGATTCTGAGAAGGGGCATATGCAAATATTCATGCGGACACGGGGGAATTACTGGAATGCACGCCGCTGATAGCACTGCTGGGTTACGTAGAAGAGGCCCTGCCCAATCAACGTCTAGTCATAGCTATGATGCTGCTACTTGCAAAATGAAGACTGGCCATACACTAGGGTACCCCTTGAAACCCCACAATTGATACCTGGGTGCAGGACATCGCTTATTGTCAAGAGCAACTGGCTGCATTCTGGGGGGCTTATTTATGAAGGCCTTGCGCCACCGGTGCGTCACTTTTTCCCATGGGAACCATTCACGACCTGGCTCAGAGAGAAAGACGGGACAATCTCAGATAATTCCCCGCCAGCCAAAGATAAATAACCACCAGTCGACCAGTTACATACCATCTTATGCACACAGCTCTCCTATGTGCTGGTAAACAAACAGTCATATTTCTGTGCCAAAAGTCATTGACACTTGTTGACTGTGTTACATGCAATGCCCGACAAAATAAAGGATTTAAAAGTCAATCTCTAGTCATTGTATCCTACATATTTGTTTTTTAGAAAAATATAATACACACTAAATTGAAGCTATAATAGTTTAGTTGATGTCTAGGTGAGTCTACCACTAATCTATGTAGAGTTACACTCCTGTAATGGAAATGTATGGTACGATACTGCATATCTTTCTGTAACATTTATATGTCTGAATAAAACAATAAAAAATATAAATCTCTTCTTGCTTCTCGCTATTCCTCTCCTCTTTAGTCATAAGTATTCACAATTTGCCATCCACTCCCCTCTGTCGCTTTCACATTTACAAAAAAATTATATATGTAAGTGTGTGGAGTCTCAGCAGTCGTGAATAGCTCTCAGCACAGAAGAAGATAGGAGTGATGGACCCTTCGCACATACGTTTGCGAATAGCATTTTGTAGTAGGTAAGTAGTATTATTAGAGTACTACAAAATTTATTTTAAAATGCAGTGCGTGACTAGGCCCCCATGTTTTTTTCATGAATGCTATTTACTCAAGTACTTCTAAGTATGCAGGAATCTAGACATCCACATTTTTAAGCATAAAGGGGCACATGCATCAAGGGGTTTTGCATTCGCAAACGGTGCGAATCGCAAAGTTCAACCGTTTGCGAATGCAAATCCCTTTTTTGGGATGCATTAAGGTTTTTGCTTTTTTCGTAATTTAAGAAATCGCAATTTATTTGCGATTTCTTAAATTGCGATTGCATTTAAGAAATCGCAATTTTGCAATTTCTTAAATGCAATGCATGATTTTTTTTCAAATTGCGAAATCGCAAATAGGAAGTGGTAAATTACCATGAAGTTAACCTTCATGGAAATTTGCAAAAACCTTCAAAAATACACAAAAGTGCATTTTTGAAAGTTTCATTTTACACACACACATGCCCGTGGGGCATGTGTGTGTGAAAAAAGTACTTAAAGGTGCATTTCAGGGGTGCAGGGGGGGGTCCTTTGGACCCCCCCTGCAACGTTGAAATTGCATTCTCATTTTGCGATTCCTTAATTGCGAATGGCAAAATGAGAATGCCTTCACATTCATTCCTATGGGCCTCTAGTCTCATAGGAATCAATGGAAAGGGATTCCTTAATTGCGATTTGCAAATTGTGAATCGCAATTAAGGAAAATTAAGAAATCGCAAAAACAAATGTGATTTCTTAATGCATAGCAGTTTGCAAATTCTTAATCGCGATTCCTTAATTTTCGCAATTAAGAATTCGCAAACGGGAACATTGATGCATGTGGCCGATAATGTTACGTGTTTCTCTCTACAACAGTTAACTAAATCTCTGGAAAGAAATGGGAAGACAATTATTGGAATGTTTTTCTCTCAGCTAAATGTAGGCTGTGATCATGCACCCACGAATATTGTATGTTCAGGGATGTTGATAAAACATATTGTTTTTAAGATATGCAACTTTCCTGTTCAGGACACCCACAGAGATAAGCAAAAGTCTACAGAACCCCCAGCAACGTCGTCATGAAAGCTGTCTCCAGGGCTTCAAATGCACCACATCAGTTAGATGCCTTAGAAATCGAACAGCTTTGCTATTGTCATACACAGGCAGTTCAAATGCTCTGCCAAGCTCATAATATAACATGCATTTGTGAAGCTCAACTTCACTGCATCGTGGTGCTGAACAGCAGATGTTCATAGTTACCCAAACACCTGTGACGACACCCAGGGTTCATGCTACTCTCTGTTTTCTTCAACCTCTACATGGTACAAAATGGTGCTCTACTCACAAATAACAGCATCAGGATTCAGCAATGAGCGGACAATACACAACTCTACCCGATAGGCGCCTCTACTTAAGGCGGCCAATGCCTCAAATGCTGCCAGCACGTCACCCAGACCTGAATGTCCAGTGCTTACCCACAGCTCAACCTACCTAATACAAAATTCTTATTAGTTGACAAGAACAACAAGGAAGAAAAAGTGCAAACCTGTCTCAATGGCAGGATTCTTTCCCGCTCTCCCTCAAATCCTCACACTCTCTTGTATCATTTAGGAAGCCCCTAAAAACTCTGTTGTTCTCACATCCCCACTAAGATCCCTTCTGTTCAGCTTCAGTGTTCCTATCAGCGCCAGGAAACTCACGGTGACAGTGCGCTCAACAAATGCCCATTAACATAACATAACATAACATGATCCTTGGTTGGTTCACAACCTAACTTTGACTGACTGACTAGTCACCAGAATTCACCCTGGACACCAAACTCACCATCTAGTAGCTCACTGTCAAAAAAGCAAACCTGGCTTGGAGTGAAATCATTTCTTCCAGAAAGCGACATCAGAACTGCTGCTTAAGTCCTGGTATTATCTGGATGGAGGTAACACCCAGATCCAAGGCCTTCCAGACTCCAGACTGGCATCCCTTAAGTGCACCCTACACACTGCAGTACCATCTCATGTAGGGCCTGTAGAAATATGATCACATCACCCTTATCTGGATTGAACTCCATTGGCTCTAATTGTTGGTGCGTACCATCTTCAAAACTAGCTGCACCATTTACAATGCCATTATGACCAACACCTATCTTATCTTGAAAAACAGCTAGTGTTCTCTAGTGGTTCTCTGTACATCCACAGGCAGACACCTCAAGAACGAAGACTTAGAAGAGTAAAAAAAAGAAAAAACAAGGCAGCCAGCCTTTTCCATCTATGAAGCCATAATCTGGAACAGCATCCCCATATTCATCAGGGCTGCAATACTGCTGCTCCAATTTAGGAAATGGTTGAAATGCACCTCTTTAAAGAACACTCAATCACAAAGCATTAACATTACACAAACCGGCTACCTCTCCCATTGACATTATGCTTGTCTTTGACCCTGAACAGCTTTCCACCACCTTTCGGCTAGGGGGTGCATGTTCTGGGAATACCATATAGGTATATAAATAGATACATTCATATTTGATCAATTTCAGGCGGATGAAAGTAGTGGACTCGTTAAGATTCAACCGGTGACCCCCAGTTTCTGAAATGGATCAAAGAGCGGCCCAGTCTCCACCTGCGCTGGACCGTGGCAGGCGCGAAATCAGGTTGGGTGAAAAAAGTTATACCTTCAAATGATTTTTGTTAGGATGTCTAGCCAGATCGTAAAGTACTTGCCGGAGCAAACAGTTGCCAAATAATAACAGCATGGCCTGAGGATGTTGCTGTGATAATGGGCATGCATATTAGGGAATAAAGGAAACCTGTGAGCTCTCTGAACTTCTTTGTCCCAGTCCCAGTCCTGTAGCTCTGGAAATGCCCCTTTGAGAAGCGTTATCATAAACTTTCTAGGCTCATCCTTTTTGACTCCTTCTAGAATCCCCAGGAAGAGCAGATTGTTACGCCTCTGCCAGTTTTCCTGTTCTTCTACCTTCCACATCAGGTCCTTAATGATTCCCTCGTGCTCATCATTCCGTTTTTTTAGCATAGTGACATCCTATTCAAGTTGTTCAGTTCTTACTTCCACTGAAGCTATGTGGTCAGCAATTTCTGCACATTTCTTTCCTACCTTCCTGACTTCTCCCTGCAGTTTCTTTGCAGCTAGGTGAGATCTATTGGTATCCGCCTGAGCTTCAGCTTGGAAGCTCTTGATAGACTTTAGGATGTCAGTTAGAGCTAGCTCATTGCTGTGTTCATAGTGTTCCTGGTGCTTTCAGTGATTGTTTGGTTGCAACCAGACGTTGACGCAGGATTAGAGAACACAGTAAGAGGGGTTTCTTCATAATCCCACTTCAGTTCTGTATTATCTTCTTTATCAGAAGAATCGTAGACTTTTTTATGTTGGCCCCTGCTCTGCTTTTGTTCTGCCTTTTTGGAGAGATGCCTATGTTTCAGAGGATCAGTGTTTGAGTTTCTGCACCACTTAGCTCCCTCTTCTTCGCTTGAAACAGAAATGCTAATGTCAGAGAGTTCAGACTCTTCAGTGAGGGAGAAGAATTTACCCTGATTGTCAGGAGTTTTCAACAGGAATTCTTGTTGATCATAGCTATTGGCTTGCCCATTGCTGGAAGAATTCAAAGGCTCAGCTAGGAGGATTGTGCTGGGAGTTGCCTGGCTGGTATCATTACTGGGGTTCCCAGTGTGCTCTGTCAAGCCCCCTTCTATCCGGCTTGAAGTAGCGGTGGCTACTGTAGACATTGTGCTATCAGGGGTTTGTGATTCACTTATGGCTTCTTGTGAAGTGGACTGTAGAGTTTCGCTCTGCCCCTTTTCACTCTGTGCCTGTTTCGCCTCAGACCCTGCAGACATTTTGCAGTTGTAGTGGAGCCGTTCATTGCCCTTATTGTGGAGCCAAAACTTGAGGTGATTAATGGTTGTAGGTTTCCATTATCTTTGGTAAGGCTTGAAGTGTTTTTCTTAATTGGCGCCGATTGTGCAATGTTAATATCACTACTTTTTTTCTCCATGCTCTTGATCCTCTCGCCCTTCTCCTCCCCGCCTTTTGACTTACCTCCCGGGGTGTCTGGCTTTTTTTGCTGTGTCAGTGCGGGCGCCGCGCTCAACAGAGAGGATGTGGGAGCATCTTCAAGCAGATTAAGTCACATGGAGGTGCTCAGCGGGCTCACAGGGGATAGGATGACTGACTTCCAACCCCTGGCCAAGCGGCAGCCAGGTAACCTCCAAGAATGGTGGTGGGTGGGGGGGGGGGGAGGGGAGGGGAGCGGATGGGTCAGACAGGTTACTAAAACAAGAGAGAGAAAGTACTTCAGGTAGTACAAAAGGGCAAAGGGAAAATGGCAACTGAAGTCTCTGTAAGTTAAGCAAACTAGGTACACGAGGTACTATTTCTAGGCCACCTATCTCAAAATTATGGGGTTAAACGTGTTATCCCTAAACATCTGTGGATTAAACAACATTAAAAAAAGACAAATGGTAGCAATGGCGAATATTGTGTGCCTCCAAGAAACGCACATAGGGGGATCTCAAAGCCATATCTTAAACACATTAGGGTATAGGTTGGTGTGCGCTACTTCACAGGGGGCACGGGTGCGGGGTGTTGTAATTTTAGCAAAGGGCAGTAGGTATGTTTTTAACCACTCTAAAAACGATAAATTTTGCCCACGGGCTATTACGGAATGCCAATATGGAAAGGGTCAGAAGCTAACACTGTGCGCTATATATGGGAGTAATAGTGATGATCCAGCTGACTTTGATGAAATCTCCAATGAGCTTGCACATTGGCCTCCACCAGTAATGGTCTGTGGGGACTTTAACATTAATCTTCCATCTGATTGGTCTTTGTAAAATGACTGGCTGTACAAAGGCCATAAACCGAAAGTATTTAAGTCTATGAAAAATATGTGCTTCGTACACAGACTAGTGGATGGTTGGCAAACATCTAAAGCTAATGACCCTGGGTAAACTTTTTTTCTAACCCACACGCTACACACGTAAGAATAGATTATGTTAATGTCAAACTCACTCAAAACTAATTGTCAAATTGAGAAATTACATCGAATATTATCAGACCACAATCCTCCAATATGCACCTTGGTCGTGGCACCTGTAAATTCAGAACCAACACCCTGAACGTTTGAAAAGTCCCTGTTGATAGATGATAAATACTGTACTCATATGAGAGAATGGATCCCCAATTTTTTAGCCGACAATATCGGCAGTGCCTCAATTGATATAGTTTGGGACACCATGAAGGCAGGGATACGTGGAGAGATGATGCAGTACTCATTGTGGGCTAACAGGCTAGAGAGGGAGATTATGCGGGGATTACACGGCAATCTTAGGTTGGCAGAAGAAGAGCTGATTAGAGTTACAAGCGGGGGTAATGCGGCTGAAGAAATCACTAGATCCCAAAGTCAGGTAGCAATCGCTAAAGCGCCAATCACCAACATATTTACTGACAAATCAGTCAGAAAAGCAACAGCACGAGAAGAACTGGTATATGAAGTCAACGAACAAGGGGGCCATCAGTCAGTCGTGCAAATGAAACAACAAACAACTTCCAATCTGGGAAATAAATGATCCAGCTGAGGGTCAACTAACCAATCCAGAACTTACTAGAGAGACGTTTTGGCGGTTCTATAAAGATCTGTATATGGAAGAAGGAAGGGGGCCTTAGCAGAGACTAAAAGATACTTTGACTGTGGCATTTTGGATAAGCTTGAGGAGGGAGATCAGACCATGTTGGAGGAACCCCCTAGTTCAGATGAAATCCTAACCACCATCAAAATCTTCCGAAGAAGAAAGCTACCAGATTGGATAGCATCCCTTCCGAGTTTTACTTAACGTTTTATGGAGCAAATCCAAAACATACCAGTAGAGTTAATTATACACATCTTTAAAGGCGGCCACCATCCAAATTCCTGGTCTAGAGCAAAAATATTTATTTTCCCCAAAAAGAACAAACCTCCAGAGCAGCTAGGATAATACCGTCCCATAACTCTCATCAAGGCAGATTCATTAAAAAAAATATTCAAAGATTTTGGCCAACAGGGTTGCCCCTATTATACACAAAGTGATTGCTAAGAACCAACATGGTTTTGTGCCAGGGGGATCAACCATTAATCACATTCAGAGAATGTTTAACGCTTTTTGATGGTACGGAGGCTGCGGGAGACCCTATGGCATTGATCCTTTTGGATGCAGAGAAGGCTTTCAATAGGGTCTCCTTGCAGTTTCTATGGAACTCTATGTCTAAGGTTGGATTCAAGGAAGGCTTCATTTGGGCAGTACAAAAACTGTATATTAACTCTAAAGCAGTGGTATTGGTGAATGGAAGCTTAACTAAAGAAATAACAATATACCGAGGAACACGTCAGGGCGGCCCATGCTCACCATTGCTATTTGCAATATACATTGACCTCTTCATCCGTAGGTTAGAAAGGAATGGAGAAATTACACCTATCGTGTTACAAGAATATTCAATAAAAACACTGGCATACGCCAACGACATAGCTGACGTATCTGCTGATCCTACTACAGTCATGTCCGCTATTGAGAGAGAAGCCAGCAATTTTGGTCTGGTCTCTGGCTACTCTCTCAACCAAGGGAAGACACAGATTGTTTTGAACAAAAAAAGCAGGATGAACGATCATCGGGTGGTGGACAAAGCTACGTACCTGGGAGTCTCCATCTCGTCTGATCTCGAGAAATTGGTAGACATTAACCTAAAGCAAATGTTGTGCTCAATACAGAAAGATCTACACCGTTTAGACAATCTTCATATATCTTTTATCGGAAGAGCAAATGCAGTTAAAATGGTGTATTTCCCTAAAATGTTATATTTGTTCAGAGCAATCTGTCTCAAATTCAATAGTCACTGGTTTAACCCTTTCGATGCTGATGACGAGCTCAGCTCGTCATCACCCACGAGTGTCGTGTGCTGATGACGAGCTGAGCTCGTCATGGTGCCACTAAAATGGCATTTTCCAGCACAGGGGGGGGGGGAAACGCCCAGCAGCCATGTGGTTAAGTCAATTGAACGCACGTTCTCTAGCTCAATATGGGCATATTCGCAACCTCAACGAGCCTACACATTTCTCACTCTCCCCAAGAACAGAGGAAGTCTAGCTATCCCTAAACTAAAAGCTTATTACTGGGCATCGGTGTTACCCTATAGCAGTGAGCTGTTACAAAATATGGGGATGGAGAAAACGTGCGGGGCGATACACCATCCTTATTCCAACTCATTATTGGCAATAAAAGCAGAGGGTATTTATAGAGACATCTGCATGACAGTAATCATAAAAAAAGTCAAGTTCAAAACACTCTAGAGTGGGTTTAAGGTTCGGAAGGTGGTAAGGAAAATTTTAGGCTTAGGGCAAATCTCCCACTATACCCCCCTAATGGATAACCCAATTCTTCTGGGAACCATCTTTAGTGATAATTGCATAAGCAAATGGAACAAGGCAGGAATAACACAGCTAGGATGCCTCTTCACCCCATCCGGGATCAAATCTTTTGAAGATCTGAAAAGCGAATTCCACTTGGATTGGCGGGACTTTTTTAAATATCTGCAAATCAGGGATTTTCTTATACACAAGTCAGGGGGAGGGTATTGGGCGGAAAAATAGCTTTAGTGGAAACAATCACTCACACTAGGAACCACAGTATAGGTGGAGTCTACGTCTCTCTAATCGCAATGTTCCTGATGATTTAGAGAAAATCTCACAGAAGTGACAGGGCAAATTAGAAATATCAACCTAGGGATTTAAGTATGCTTATCAGTTATCTCAAACAATCCTAATCTCTACTAAACTCCAGGAACAATTTTATAAAACCTGCTTCTTCTTATACTACATGCCAGATAAAATCGCCAAGTGGGGGAGTGGCAAGGGAACCTGCTGCCCTAGATGCATGAAGGTTAATGCTGACTCTATTCATATCTTCGCCACCTGCACCGTATTAACAATCCTAAAAAAACATATAGAGACATTTTTGACATCTGTTCTCCATAGAGAAATTACTCTATCGAGCGAACTAATCCTATTAGGGGCCGATGATCCTTATAGTCCTGGTAGTGGCCACGAGCTTCTCTTTGTTGCGATGGCGGTCTTGAGGTTATGCATCGCTTCAGCACGGTTAGATCCTATAGCATCTTCTTTCCAACAGTGGTTAGCCAGATTATTAGCCATGTCCAATATTGAGGTTGCCATCTACAAACGGAAGGGTAAACAATGGCGTAAAAGGGGGCTTAGGATTTGGACTCCTCTTATACAATGGAGCGCCGCGCAAATCTAACTGTATTATGTTGTTTTATTCTATTTTCAGGTTTTTATTCTCTCTTAATGATTTCTGTTTTTTCACATGTAAAAAAATCAAATGTATAATGAAGAAGAATGCTTTTGCAAGTTATAATGTAATGCTCATAATTTAATGTGTATTATGAAATCAATGGTAAAACTGTCTGTCTCCGGGGGGTGGGGGTTGGGGCGCTAAGTGTTGGAAAAATCTGAATAAAGATATTTTTTTTAAAAGATTCAAACGGTGACTAAATGGTCCAACACAGTTTCTTGTTGTGATTGATTACTCCACTAGTCTACCACACTCAAACATAGTGATTCATTTGAGGGAGTGTTATGGGGGCAGTATGTTGTCTATGTGCTAAAAAATAAATGTTTTAAAAAGAGAAACATTCTCCAATATTTAATAAAATAGTAAGGCTCAAAATTCACGTTCATAACACAGTTGTTTATTTTGAAACCCTTTATAAAGGATATGGCCAACCAGCATGTTTTGGCCCTTATGCAGCACGTAGGCCTGGGGCTTTATCAAGGCTGCACGATTATGTGTTTTCAAGAATGAGTTATATTAAGTAATCAACAAACAAAGCCTGTAGTATGGATGGGGGCTCATTGTCGACAGTGCTAAGTTAGCATGAGCTTCGCTGCCATGGTATTTTCAACTAGAAGACCCGTACAGAGCACCATACCTAAATGCACGCAATAAAAACAATGAGATGCTAGAATCTGTACCAGTAGACTTTTAAGAAACATACGTACTAACCGAGTTGTTTCATATAATTACTACTCGATTCTCTACATCCCTGGCAACATAACATGCGTAACAATGGACTGTATTTTAACCTCTGTCTGCAAGACTTGTGTCTATTCTCTTCTCCTTTTAGTGTAGCATTGGAAATAACAGTATTGTGGAACAATAATTTGAGCATCACTAATTTGGGGTTTCTTAACAATATTTATAGATGCAATGATGGAAAATAAACTGCTGCATTCTTTCTCCCTAATTACAGGTACTGGTACTATTGACCTGAACTAACACAACTAGATTGGTAAGTCCATGACTCACCGTAGTTGCCTCAACATGCATCTACTCTTTTCAGGTCCTGAAGAAAGACCCTAGATACTACTGGACAACAAGGCTGAAACATGTCGACCATCGATGAACCTAAGATTGCTCAAGATTAGTAACTTGATCTATACATGCACCTACATCGTTTTTATATTTTTCACACCACCATACTATTAAAGAATCCTCTCAAATGGTGGCATAGAGAATTTTAACTCACCTCACATGAGCACTGCACCCACTTTTTTTTCATTCCTGGACACTACTGTAATACCAGTTGCTCTACCTCCAGGTGGAGGTCAGCATACCTATGATAAAAACCCAATGATGATGCTGCCACGTCACTGACAGGCGGAGAACCAAGATATACCGCACACATCTTGTGTACGTATATGAGTGTTTTTTAGGAACATTCGTAAACCAATTGACCCTGGTTACACAGGTACAAGTGGTCCATTCTCCGTCTTGATTTTGATACATATATAGCACATATATGTATGAATATATATATCACAAAAGTATCCCAATAAAGCTCACCCTCAGGAGATGCTGCTCAGAAATGTGCATATATATATATATATATTTATATATATATTCACTGAAAAAACCATAGGTTTCACACCAGTATAGTTAGGAATTAGCATTTAAAAAACCTATGAAATTCACTGAAAAAAACATAGGTTTCACACCAGTTATAGTTAGGAATTAGCATTTAAAAAACCTATTAAATTCACTGAAAAAAACATAGGTTTCACACCAGTTATAGTTAGCTGGAAATTTTACTGACATAAAACCATTGAAATTCCAACGTTATAGTTAGTTGGACTCACTATAACTTGCGCGCCTGCAATGCACTGGTGTTGACGTCACATATTACATCACTCATGACATGGTCAGTGACATCACTCATGACATCACTGATGACACCATCCAGTGAATGTGTGTCTTTCTGAAAAATAAATATGTTTTATATATGTATATGTAAAGGTCGATGGAAGAATAAATGTTTAAATAAGTGTCTAAATGAAAGTTTTTTTAAAAAAAATTGATTGGTTAACTGGCTTATTAAGTGTATCTTAGTGAATACATGTATTAACGAGTAATGTTTAAATATTTAAATATATGTATCAGTGTTTCACTTTGTGTATAAGTGGCTGCATGGGTTGGTGAGTAGCTACATGTGTGTGTATATGGGTTATTAGATGTTTTTTTAGTATCAGTATGAGTGTCTGTATGGTTTGGTGGGGTATTATTTAGCACATAGATGCATCAATGACTGACTCACTGTTTGTATGTGTTTTGAAGACAGCATATGTGCAGGACTGTATGGGTGGATGAGTGTGTATATGTGTGTGTTATTGAGTGAATGACTGTCTCACTAGTGTCTTTATCAGTAACTACATATGTTTTAATCTAGTATATGTGAGTATTGATGTATATAAGTGAGTATATGTGAGAGTGAGAGATTGTAAGAGTTCCTGTATAAATAAGTATGCGTTTCTATAAGTGATTGATTAAGAGAGTAAGTATGTGTAAGTTTCCTTAGAAGTAAGGTGGTAGTGTGTGTATAGCTGTATATGCAAATAAATGGATGTTCAATAGTTTATTTGCATGTGTGAGTATGTGTGTGAGTAACTTTTGGATGACTGTCGGTGTGTAACAGGATGCATAGGTGTATCACTACATATGATGAGTGAGTATATGTATGAGTGACTATATAGGACTGTTGGTGAATGAGTGGATGTGTATATAGATGGTGGAATTACTAAATTGGTTGTTGTAACCGGTATGGGTGTCTCCATTTTTTTGAAAATTTTAGTTTCTATTTTTGAATATGTGTTTCAAGGGTTACATTACACTGAAAGGAGGTCTGTCACTCTGTCACAAGGATGGTGTCATCAGTGAGTGATGTCATGAGTGATGTCACTGACCATGTCATGAGTGATGTAATATGTGACGTCATCAGCAGTGCATTGCAGGTGCGCAAGTTATAGTGAGTCCAACTAACTATAACGTGGGAATTTCAATTGTTTTATGTCTGTAAAATTTCCAGTTAACTATAACTGGTGTGAAACCTATGGTTTTTTCAGTGAATTTAATAGGTTTTTTAAATGCTAATTCCTAAATATAACTGGTGTGAAACCTATGGTTTTTTCAGTGAATTTCATAGGTTTTTTAAATGCTAATTCCTAACTATAACTGGTTGTGAAACCTATGGTTTTTTCAGTGAATTTCATAGGTTTTTTAAATGCTAATTCCTATCTACACCTAGTGTGAAACCTATGGTTTTTTCAGTGAATTTCAAAGGTTTTTTAAATGCTAATTCCTAACTATAACTGGTGTGAAACCTATGTTTTTTTAGTGAATTTCATAGGTTTTTTAAATGCTAATTCCTAACTATATATAGGGCCTCAAACCTATGTTTTTTTCAGTGAATTTCAAAGGTTTTTTAATAGCAAATTACTATAACTATGAAATGTAATATTTTTTATAATGAATCCTATATTGTATATTTATGTAATACTATTTTCTTTACGTATATTGTTCATGTTTTTTTTTTTTTGCCCTGGAGCGCTCCCGGTGCGCGTACCGGTGAGCGCACCAGAAAGCGCAGTCTTGCGGCGCGCCCCGGTGCGCGTACTGGTGAGCGTCCCGTTAGAGCTAATGCCGCGAACGAAAACATCATCGTGACGTATCTCGTAGCCGTGTCCGCGTGATACGCACAGCATAAGTGCACCCGGAAGCACTCGAGCGCATACGATCGCGCTACGTAAGCGCCCCGGGGCGCGCAGCGTAAGCGCTTCGGGTCATGTGACCTGAACATAACACTTTTCATTGGTTCAGGACAGTTTTGTTTTCCAAATGATGAAAGTCCCCACCTTTTTTCCTTATTCTCACTTTGTCCTTTGACAGAGGAAGACCTGTTTGGAGATCTATTACTACCAATTTGTACTTAAAAATGGCTACAGTAGCAGCAGGAGAATCTCAGCCACCACCACCACAAGGACCACCACAACACCACAGTGGTGGAGATGAAGAAGGGGAGGAGGAGGAGGAAGTGGAGAGGAGGAGGTTCCTGAGGGAAGATACTACCCCATATAAGCCAAAGGAGCACATTATCTAGGAGTTTCTTTCAATCCCAAAGGACCTCAAGAAAGTAAATGCGCCAAAGGTTACTTGTTTAATCTGTGGCACTGTACTTTCCAGGGGGAACCCTAACAAAAATTACTCTTTTGGTAATAACACCATGATTCGCCACATGCAACGCCGGCACCCTAACAACTATGCTGCGGCAGAGGTCCGAGAAATGACCAGAAACCCTCCCCAATCTTCTCCCAGCACCTCCCAAAGTAAGCAACCCACTCCATCGGGTCCAGAGACAAGGGAGATGGTACCAAACATACAACCCCAGTTTGGACAATACAAAATTGTTTGTATATTTTGTGGAAAAACAATTACCTATGGTGAGCAAAGCATTAAACTCATCAACCGTGCTGGCGACAACCACAATTGCCCAAAAAAACCTTAATTTTTTCCTGATTTTTTTTGCTCCAGTTGAGCCGTTTACAATTCCCTGTTTTTTGTTTGTCCCCATAAAAATAACAAAAAAATATAAAATTGTTCATAAAAGCCAAAAAAAGTACAAAATGTTCCAAAAAACAATAAAAAAATATAAAACAACAAAAAGAATCAAAAAAACAGTTCTTTTTAGAACTACCTCCAATTTATAAAAAAAACGCTAAATTTTTTAGAAATCTGTCATTCTTTTTTCCCCATGGTATGCTCCCCGGTTCGCTCCCCGGTGCGCGTACCGGGCGCTCCCTCCGCGCAAATTGAAAAAAAGTTAATATTTTGTTTTGCCTCGCGGGGCCCTTTTATGGCCCCCACATCTAACCTAGGGGGTCAGGGAGGGTCTACCCTGCCCCCTTTTGGTCATTTACCCCTTTGTTTTTGCCACCTCTTGTCTCTCGATCCTACCGAGACACAAGATGGCTGCCGCTCCGGACTGTTTGGAATGTTGACAGACACCCGAGAGCCAATCAGCCGTCCGCTCGTGGACTCGCGCAGCGTGCTGGTGCGCGCCCCGGTGCGTGTACCGGGGAGCGCTTATAGATATATATATTTTTTTTAACGTAAATTACTCAAAATCCACTGGAGCACATCGGGCTACCAGTCCCTACAATTTTGCCAAGTTTGGTGGAAATCCATTCAGCCGTTCGGGCTAAAAGTGAGTCCAACCGCCCTATAGAAATTAACATAGGGAAAACACGTTTTAGGACCCCCTTTTATCTTGGCCACCGCTTGAAAAATCCCCCCCCCAAATTTGAGGAAAATTTCAGGCTGATCCCTCAACCGGCGCCAAAGTTATTCCCAATAGAATGTTGCGGATTCCCTATACAAAATAATCCTAACTATAACTACCTACTGGCGACCGCCAGTAGGTAATATATATATATATATATATATATATATATATATATATATATATATATATATATATATATATATATATATATATATATATATATATGTGTGTCTGTGTGTGTGTGTGTATTAATAGATATAGAGAGTTGTTTTCCAAACACATGTTACTCTGGTATTTTACCGATATTGAGAAAATTGCAAAATGCCATTAATTGAAGGTATTTTTCATGTTTCCAAACAAATAATGATTTTATTTTAAAGTCAGTTGATGCATGTATTTGTATTCTACATATATAGATAATACAGCACGATGCCAACATGAGTTTCTGTATTCAACAACAATATTGGAAAACGACAGTATTTTGTCTATGTCAATCGCCACATCACGTGGTGTTTCACAAATGAGCACTGTCACTTCAAAATGCCTTCCATGAAAATAATTAGTGTCGAGTGAACAAACCGCGCAAGCGGTGAAACGCATCTCTGACGGTTTTTGGGACAATAAATTAATTAACCACATGGCTGCTGCAGGAATTTTTGCCCTGTGCTGCAGATTCTGCATTCCCATTGTTCATGACGAGCTCAGCTCGTCATCAGCACAGCTCCACTGTGCCTCATGACGAGCTGAGCTCGTCATGAGCATGGAAAGGGTTAAGCACTTGATTTGGGTCCGTGTCTTGTCTACGGCGGGCGGCGGCGTTAGAAGGAGAAACGCTCGTCTGCGCAGCTTGAAGTGTGAGATATATATAGATCTATCTATCTATCTATCTGTGTGTGTGTGTGTGTGTGTGTCTGTGTGAGTAGCAAGGGGTTTTACTTAAAAATCAACAGGATCAATTCGCTGATTATTGTGACTCAACGTAGTATCAGGTAGAGTCTGGGCTCCTATGGGTCAAGAGGAAGCACATGTTACTGAAACAGATTCAATACTACATCAAGGGAAATTAGATGGGGCAGTGGACTATTTGCCTGGCTAGTGCAACAGTCTGAAACGTTCAAAACATGGTCAGTAATTAGAGGTAAAATTGTAGAAAATATGATTTCTTAAGGTGGTGCAAGGACCCCTTAGTCTTAAAAAAGACAAAGAGATAGATGATGAGAAATTGTCCACGGTTGTGACAGTTAGATGGGTTTGCCAGTACTTTTGACAGATAAGCTTGCCTCAAGTGTAGGTGTAGTCTGGGATAATTCAAGAACGTCAAAAGTCTTGATAAAGAGAACAGGGAGGGAAAACATGAACTGAGCTGTTCAGTGCAAACCGTAAACAAGAGTCCATATAAGGTTTATTAATGAGAATCAGTAACCGAGTGGATTCAGTTTTGTTTACCTCATGTAAAGTTTTAGGGATTGGGTAAGGTAGAGTCAGAAGATAGAAAAAGTCTGTGAACTCCAAAGCTGGATGTCAGGAGAAAATGAGTGGGTGGTTCATTTGAGACATCATTTAACTAGAACCTTGGTCATCTAGGGGGTTACCTTATGTTTTAGTTGGCAGAGAGCAGTCACTGCCGTCTGGTTCATCTGGGTCACTCAAGTCTTTGCGGTACGATTTTACAAAGTAAGGAGTAGTCATTATAAAGGAAGTTAGGAGTGGGTCAAAGGTAAAGTGCTTGTGGAAACATTTTAAAATGTGGTGAAATATGCCTGCCATACTAGAGTGGTGGTTTCTACCCCCATCCTATGTCCAAATCATGCCAAATATAGAGAGCCAGCCTAGATGGGAACATACTCTGCACTGGCATGGTGTGTACAATTCCATATCTTTAAAATGGAGTGGGGTGAGTGAGTGCTTGTTAGGCTTGACATCCTTGGTGTGGTTTTCGCCCAAACATTTGGCAGTCATTCCTCTTCTTTTACTAAATTTGTTTTTGTTGGCATTAGTACTCTGTGCACTTTACCACTACTAACCTGTGCTAAAGTGCCTGTTTTCTCTCTTTCAAAACCTGGTGAAATTGGATTACACCTAATTGCAGCATTTAATCTACTTCTAAGTCTCTAGTAAATGTGATAACATGTAGCCAGGGCCAGTAATCCAGTAGCAAATATATTCAAATTGAGGGGTTGGAATCAGGAATGCGATTCGGAGGTTCCGATAGGTACACAGATGCATATACGCCTAACTTGCGGTACCATGGGAATATAGGGGTCTTCTTTGCTAATTCATATTTTTTAACAATTTTTGCACATCACGGTCCTAAAGAACATCGATCCATTAGGGACCAATATTTAGCGAGAAACATGTCGACCAAAGTTCACTGTCACCCACACTCAAGGATAAGAGAGCAGCAGGACAATACTCATCCCTCTACCACATTTGTTCAACAGAGGTTCTCCTTATCCTATGTTTTTTAATCTTACCAACCAGACCTCTGAATAAAACTCTGTTTCTGGGTACTGTGGAGGTAATTTTAACTCACTCACACATTTTTCTAGGCCCACACACCCACATGCACAACTGCAGTGCCACCCCCAGGAGGAGCAAACGTCTGATGAATAAGCTTGACACCCGCAAGGGTGTGTGAGGGCACTTTTTCCAAGAGGAGAAATTCCTGCACCTTCATCTAGATCCATCCGCGAAAACAACACAAGACTGTGCTCAAGTATTTCTAACTATACAACCAGGTTAGGTTGTCCTAAGTCTTATAGGAACAGTTACCCCTTAGTGATTACCTCAGTAGGCTGATCTCCTGTCTGAGCTACATGGACACAAAAGGCTCCAGTAGCCTCCCTGCAGTTACCCTGTTGACCTGCAGCACTGGACCTGACAGGTCCTGCTACTGGACCCACCTGAGTCCTGCTGGTCTCTGCTGTAGTGAGTTCCTGATCCACATGAGGTACCTCTCTATGTGCTGGATCCTTGGCTAGCATCAGACCACCTCTTTCTGTGAAGAATGGTGAAATCCTGATTTTTGGGCTCTTCACAACTCCAAGCAGGCCTGTTCATGCTGAAACTATGTCACCCATGCTATCCACGAACAAGAATCAGATCCTCTTTGCTACAATGGAGGTGGAGCCGAGTAACATTGACAGTCTCAGCAAGTTGTAGTTGCAGAGGTTCTGCAGGGAAAGAAGGTTGAATGTGGGAGAGAAGGCCACCAAAGTGGACCTCCAAATAGCAGCGCGTTTGCAGAAGTCAGGAGGATACAGACCACACTAGAGAAGCAAAAGGAGGATGACCCTGAGAATGGTAAGACTGACTTGGTATTTGAGGTGGAGAAAGAGAATGGTCTGGCCATAAGGACTCAGATGTAGCAGCAGGAGGAGGAAGGTCCCATGCCCAAGGAGTGAGGCCCCCTGTCAGGGGAGGGAGCAGTTTGTCCTCCCTTAGCCTGTGTCCCAATGAGTTGGAGGGCCAAAAAGAGAGTTTGGATTGCAGGTGACCAATCTCGGACTGGAGGAGGAAGTAACTGAAATGGAGGCTGCCATGGGGGTGGCAGCTGCCGAGAGAGCAATGGAGGAAAAGTAACAGTGAGAGCCAGCATCATGAAGGAAATATCCAAGATGATAGAACTAAGGTAAAGAAAGCCCGACAGCCTTTGGTCTAGTCCAGTGGTGCTGGTACTACAGGCGGCTTCACAGGGTATCACACCAGAACTCTGGTTCTGTGTGGTTTATAGAGGGCTCAACGCAGTCACCAAGACTGAGAAGAAAATTCTGCAGGTTCATGAGATGGGTGAGAAAGAGCTGGACCTCAAGCTCAAACAGCACACAGTGATCACATCCCCAAGGATCTGATGGCTAACGTTGTTATGGGAAATGACATAAACAAGTGTTTGAGGCTTATGGAGTAAACCTAGAGATGCACGGGGTCCCCAATAATAATTGAAGAGCCAGACTCTGGAGGTCAATTCCTAATGAAGAAGGTATCTCCTACTGGCCCTAAGAGGAAGTTTCCCCTTATGAAGAAGCATTGTCTCCAAACATTAATAAAAACTATAGAATGCAATTTAGAGACAGCCATACGTTGTGTGGATGTCATGGATTGCTCCAAGAAGGCACTGTTAGGTTGGATCAAGGACAGCAATGTTGGCAGTTATGATGAGCTTCTCAATCTAATTCTCAGAGTTCACATGTTCAGTCAATGCTTTGCAGAGTTGCACTTTGTTGATTCTGAGCTCACTGACTATAGTGAGCTTTTTAAGGAAGTGGACCGATGGCGAAGCACCATGGTCCAGAAAAAGGACAGGGTCCCCACCAAAAGATAGAAAGGGGGAGACAAAAAAAAAAGAAGGAGTTCTTTAAAGGCTTCCAAAATAGTTCCTATGGAAAGGATTCCCAGTCTCAACCTGACAGAAGAACAGTGGTTTCCCCGGTGAACAATCCTCAGGGAATTTTTCCCCAAATTCTATGAGTGTCACAAGAAAGGGCACATAGAGGGATACACCAAATGCCCTAGAAGGGCGAACCCTGTCCCACGCTAGGGGGGCCTACACCAGGATTCGCGGGAATCATGTGAAGGCTCTGAGAGACACAGGAGCCAGTATGAATACTGTACGGTGTCATCTGATGTCCTCAGAGCAGGTAATCCCTATTTTATTCCACCAGTTTATAGTAGCATGCAATTGTGAGAGTCAACATCAAGAGGCTCTGGTTCCCTTTTAATGGGGGGGGGTCTTAGGGTCCCTATGGGTGGGCCCAGCCATGTATGTTGGTTGTCTGCTTGATAACAACATGGAGCACACAGTCTGGAAGGAGATGGAGGTCTGGTCCCACCTGGAGATGCAAGGGTTACCCAAATGGTTTTGGCTGACCAGATCAGCCCAAGAGGAGCCTGGAGGAATGGCCTAGATACCTGACAAAAAGATGAAGGGCAGGCGGCATGGATAATCCACTCCTGAAACTCACATGTTACAGTAGGATGCTTAGCCTGTGGGTGATGCCCTGAAGCATACAGGGTAGGACATTGCCTCCCTGGAGAGCCTACCTGAGGTGGCAGGCTGACTAGTGAAAGGGGAATCTTCCAGGAAGAAATGCTGCAAAGCCAGATAGAGTGTCCCACTCTAGAAGGTCAACTGTGGCAGGCCATGCCCAGGCAGCTGAGGAACCTCTGGAAGTCACTTGATTTGCTGGGAGAATGATCTCTGGTAGAGTGAGCCTGAAGTTCCTGAGCCTGGTGCAACCCGTGTATTGGTGGTTCCCCAGTGCTGCAAGGCCTTCCTACTGGGAATGGGTAATGATGTATCCCTGGTATGACATCTGGGACTTGAAAATAACTTTTCCAGGCTTGTCACCCACTTTTACTGGGCCCAGAGGAGAGTGACTTCAGATGCATTTTGCAGGGTGTTCTCCTGCCTTCCAAGGCATTGGGAAGTTGTGAAAGTGGAAGGCTGCCTTTATTTACTTCCCTGACATTGGCACCCCTTGGGGGGCATCAACTTTGTTGGACCCCTTGACTTCAAGACTGCCCTGGGCAACAGTTTCATCCTGGTCTTGGTGGACCATACCATCCGGTACCCGAAAGTTAGACCCCTGAGGGCAGTGACTGCACTCGCAGTGGCCAGGGCGCTTAGGGTGATAATTACCCTGGTGGGTTTCCCAAAGAAGTAGTATCTGACCAGAGTACCAATTTCATGTCAGCGCACATAAAGTCCATATGGGACAAGTACGGAGTAACATTTAAGTTTTCCACACACTATCCTCCCCAGACCAACAGGCTTGTTGATTCAACAAGACCCATAAAGCCATGATTATGGGCCTATCAGAGCCCTTGAGTTGGCGAGTTATGTATCAATGGGATGACCCAATACACCAAGGGGTGAACAACCTTTACAACGAAACTTTTACAACGCACTACCATTACAACGCGGTATTTACAACGAAAACCATTACAACACATTGCGCTGGGGGGCGCTCTAGGATAGGGAATAAGTTTAATTTACTATCCAACACCTTCCCTAGTGTCCACGGGGACTGGTGTTGGAATAGTAAATTAAACTTTTTACTATCCAGCACCCCAAAGCGGTATGCGTTGTAAAGGTTTGCGATGTAAAAACCGCGTTGTAAAGGCATGCGTGGTAAAAGTATGGACTATGGAATAAGAAATATAACAACACCAAATAGCTCATACAATAAATGATTATGATTTAATAAATATCACATGGATTGTCAGTAGATCAAGGGCTATAAAGATAGACTGTATGTCACATTTGGCATTTAATAATACTAGGTGCATACAATGTGTAGTGACGAGTACACGGTTGGGATAAGTGCAGGTGGTGTGCAGAGGGAAGGTGGTGCATATATATACAGCAACATTCAGTGGTGACAACCTATCCTGCCAGATATCTGGCAAACACAAAAATGCGAAATCATTAACGGAAAATGCAGATATAAATTCTCTGTCATCCAAGTTTGATATACACAAAAGGAAAATGTTGACATTTCGGCCCCTATGAGGGACCTGCAGATTTAACATCTTGGAAATGGGGCCTTCATCAGAATCTAAGAGGGGGAGAAGGGCACCAGTGACAGCAAGAAATCACGGTTGACAGAATAGTTTGTGGTGAGTAAGCCAAGGTTTCATAGTAACCTATGGTCAGAGGTAGCAGATGTATCCGTAATAAAGGAGCAAAGGTTCATTAGTAACCTGTAGCTCGAGGCAGTGTCTTGACTTCTGACAGCCTAGCTGCTGTTGATACTTTGTGAATACAGGTCCACTGTGACTAGCTCTTTTGTACCACATGTCATTAATCTGCAGCAGTGGTCTTCAATCTTTTTAATGTCGTGCACCCTAGTATAAAAAAAAAATTGCCCCCCCAGAATTTTTCGCAACTATTCTATTCGATTTGCAAAGATTTAATATGTATAGACTTATTTAAGCATTACAGTTATGTTAAACCTTTTAAAAATGCAATCAAATACATGATTGCCAAACATACTTTTCTAGTTAGCTAGGTCTTACTACTCTGTTAAAGTATCCATAGTGTTTTTATCCGCAATGGGGGTGGGGAGGTTTAAACTGCTACCCAGTGCTCTCGCCTTCAAACATGGTAGACCTTTCTGGCACATTTAATCTACTTGTTAGTCTCTAGTAAATAGTATTACATGTACCTAGGGACAGTAAATCAAATGCTACTAGTGGGTCTGCCGTGTTCAGGGAACACCCTACTCACAAGGAACCAGTGTATCTATTATATATCAAAAGGACAGTGGTTCCTGCGGACAATGTATGGGATATTTAATAATAGTTAAGCACAATGGCAATAATCATGGGTAAATGTATGATAAAAAAGATTAAGAATAAAGAAAGTGCTTGGTGTCCCAAGTGAGCTCAGGACCTAAATATCAAACCTGACAATTTATGACATTTAGTAAGATTTCATAATGTACAAAAACAACCCTATTTTGTTTCAGGTGTCCCCCATTGCTAGGTCTTTATGAGACCCCCTACTGAATGTGAGGTCGAAACGCTGTTGACACGCACTTAGAACTAACCATTTTTCAGCCCCTACTAATGTGTGAAGGCTGCTAATAATTATTATATACTTACTATAGGGTCGATTTTGTACATTATGAAACCTTACTGTATGTCAGAAATTGTAAATTTTTCATATGTAGGTTCTAAGATCACTTGGGACACTAAGCACTTTCTTTATTCTTATTCTCATTTAGACATACCTTTACCCATGATTCTTGCCATTGTTCTTAACTATTCATCATGTTTGATTGGGGGTATATAGAGAAATGGTGTTTACACTCAAATAAATTGTATCCTCGCTAATGATAAAGTCGTATTTTAAGTCACAATTCTGAAAATGCCACTTTTACAAAGTTGACATTTTGTTTCCTATTTGTGCCTTCTGTCAGTATCCTGGGCCAAATGACTGTAAATAGCTCTGCTATTGGGGGTTTTATATTCCTTCAAGATAGTGAGCCAAAAGGGGGCTAGTTGTGGGCCGATGGGTCATTCTGCCAGGATGGATGCAGGTGGAGCTGTGCCTTGCCCCATCACATTTCAAAGGGATTGCCTTCAGCCCACACACAGGAATCTGACACTAGTATTTTGTCACCTCAGACATCTTGCAGCCTTGACAGGGCAAGGGAAGAACTTTCAAGATCCAGATGTGGGGGGTAGTAAAGAAAATCCTATCACATCAAAGTCATAAATATGTGCCCTCCAGAGTCTCTCTTCAGTACACTCATAGGGCTTTAGACATTACAGGAGAATGGCTGCCTCGCTCCACAGGGGATTTCCCTGCTGCTTGAGCCCTGCCTTGCTGTGTACTCTGAAAAGAAAGTCTGGACCTGCTCCCTTCATCCCAGGCTAACCAGAGTGACTCCAAGGGTCAGTTGGCTGACTGCTTGTCGGGCCACGACTAGGCCACCCTCAATGACCTCCAGCACAAAGCTCAGGTGAACCCGACTCTGCTCCACAGAAAAAGTCTGTGACGATCTGTAAAACAAGATCTGAGCTGTGAGTTACAGCAACGACAGCCCACAATGACAGCCAAATCGAAGCTCCAGCAGATCCTTCTGTGATGCCCAACTGGATCTTCATGCTACAGTGACAACAGTCTGTGACGTCAGACCTGCTTTTTGCGCTACAGTGATGATGATCCATGACGCTCTTCCTGCTCCTCGCAGTGTCCTCCACCTATAACAGAACTTTTCTCAATGGACTTAGAGAAGGTAACTTTTTCCTCAGGACTAACTTCGTCCCAACACTCGACCCATACTCCACCATGATTAGCCTGAACTTGTGACTTTCTCATAACCAGATGACTGCGAGCAGCGTTTTGTGCTTTTAAGTGCTACATCTACCTAAAATGTTGACATTGCATACCTACATTTCTAGTGACTTGATTTTTTTCTTTCTGGTATCATTTTATTTATTAAAATGTATTCTGTTTTTCTAAATTGGTTTAGTTTCTTGTGTTGTGTTTTCACTTTATTACTGCTTGTGTGCTGCATAAATACTTTATGCATTACCTCTAAATTAAGTGTGACTGGTTTGTGCCATGCTAGCTGAGGGTTAAGCACAGGTTAATTTAGTGACTCTGTGGTTCACCCTTACAAGGATTGTGGTTGTTGCCGGAGACGGGTTACCACTCCTCACTCAATGAACTTGATTTCTTACAGTGTTGTTCGAATTTCAGACCAGAAACAAGCAGCAGGGAAGTTCCTGTTGGATGATGGACCCTTCCTTTCTGAGTCTCCATCTTACCTGCATTCCAACCCACTTTGTAATACCAACAACTATAATGCCTACTAGGAGCTCGGTCAGCCAATGCACCTAGGGGGCATATTCTCAAGGGTTTATCGCTGAGTTATTGGTACTTTATCGCAGCCAAAGTGGCAATAAATGTATCGACCTATTCACAAGCTGGTTCTAACAGCCCATATCACCAGTTTACCTGCGATAGCAGACGCAAAAAACATTGCCACCGATGACCTCGGCAACTATCGCTAATGAGATGCAGAGTAGGCGTTCCCATGCAAAAAGCTGCGACAACACCCCTCCGCAACATTCACAACGACCAGCCAGATCGGCAATAAGAACCCAAAACAGGCGATAAGGTACGTTAACAGTAGGAAATTAACACCTGCTCTGACCTGGTGTAAAGTCGGACGACAGCCTGCACC